>NC_090930.1:592929333-595429333 GCF_040938575.1 Ambystoma mexicanum
CCCCCCCACCCCCCTGCTCATGTCCATTGTCTCCCCTGTTCCCCCCACCCCCTGCTCATGCCCTGTGTCTCCCCTGTTCCCCCCACCCCCTGCTCATGCCCCATGTCTCCCCTGTTCCCCCACCCCCTGCTCATGCCCTGTGTCTCCCCTGTTCCCCCCAACTCCCCGTTCATGCCCCGTGTCTCCTACCCGTTCCCCCACCCCCCGCTCATGCCCTGTTTCTCCCCTGTTCCCACCACCCCCTGCTTCATGCCCCGTGCCTCCCCTGTTCCCCCCACCCCCCGCTCATGCCCCGTGTCTCCCTCCCATTCCCCACCCCACGATCATGCCCCGTGTCTCCCTCCTGTATCCCCCACCCCCCGCTAATGCCCCGTGTCTCCCTCCTGTACCCCCCACCCCCTGCTCATGCCCAGTGTATCCCTCCCGTTCTCCCCCACCCCCCGCTCATGCCCCGTGTTTACCTCCCATTCCCCCCACCCCACTCATGCCCCATGTCTCCCTCCTGTTCCCCTCACCCCCGCTCATGCCCCGTGTCTCCCCTGTTCCCCCCACCACCTGCTCATGCCCCGTGTCTCCCCTGTTCCCCCACCCCCAGCTCATGCCCATGTCTCCCCTGTTCCCCCCACCCCCTGCTCATGCCCCGTGTCTCCCCTGTTTCCCTCACCCCCCGCTCATGCCCCATGTCTCGCTCCTTTTCTCCCCCACCTCCCCTCATACCCTGTGTCTCTCTCCTGTTCCCCCACCCCACTCGTGCCCGTGTCTCCCCTGTTCCCCCTGCTCATGCCCCGTGTCGCCCCTGTTCCCACCACCCCCTGCTCGTGCCCCATGTCTCCCTCCCATTCCCCCCAACCCCCGCTCATGCCCCAGTCTCCCCTGTTCCCTCCACCCCCTGCTCATGCCCCGTGTCTCCCTCCCCATCCAACCCCACCGCTCATGCCCCGTGTCTCCCTCCTTTTCCCCCCTTAATGCCCGCTCATGCCCCGTGTCTCCCCTGTTACCTCCCACCCACCGCTCATGCCTAGTGTCTCCCCCCATTTCCCCCCACCCCGCGCATGCCCCTTGTCCCCCTGTTCCCCCCACCCCCGTTCATGCCCCTTGCTCCCTCCTTTTCCCCCCGCTCATGCCCAGTGTCTCCCCTGTTCCCCCCCACCCCGCTCATGCCCCGTAGCTACCTGACTTTCCCCCAACCCCCGTTCATGCCCCATGTCTCCCTCATTTCCCCCCCGCCCCCGCTCATGCCCTGTGTCTCCCCTGTTCCCCCCACCCCCTGCTCATGCCCCGTGTCTACCTCCCATTCCCCCCACCCCCTGCTCATGCCCCGTGTCTCCCTCCTGTACCCCCCACCCCCTGCTCATGTCCCGTGTTTCCCTCCTGTTCCCCCACCCCGTTCATGCCCCGTGTCTCCCTCCTTTCCCCCCACCCCCCGCTCATGCCCCATGTGTCCCCTGTTCCCCCACCCCCGCTCATGCCCTGTGTCTCCCTAATTTTCCCCACACCCCCTCTCATGCCCCATGTCTCCCTCCTTGTCCCCCAACCCCCAGCTCATGGCCCGTGTCTCCTTCCTTTTCCCCCTCCTTTTCCCTTCCTCCTTTTCCCCCCACCCCCCGCTCATGCCCCGTTTCTCCCCTGTTCCCCCCACCCCCGCTCATGCATCGTGTCTCCCTCCTTTTCCCCCCACCCCCCGCTCATGCCCCGTTTCTCTCTCTCGTTCCCCCATCCCGCTCATGCCCGTGTCTCCCCTGTTCCCCCGCTCATGCCTGTTGTCTCCCCTGTTCCCCCACCAGCGCTCATGCCCCGTGTCTCCCTCCCGTTCCCCCGTTCATGCCCTGTGTCTCCCTAATTTTCCCCCCACCCCCTGCTAATGCCCCATGTCTCCCGTGTCTCCCTCTCGTTCCCCCCACCCCCTGCTCATGCCATATGTCTCCCTCCCATTTCCCCCCACCCCTGCTCATGCCCCGTGTCTCCCCTGTTCCCCCCACCCCCTGCTCATGCCCCGTGTCTCCCCTGTTCTCCCCCACCCCTCGCTCATGCCCCGTGTCTCCCTCCTTTTACACCCCACCTCCCGCTCATGCCCCGTGTCTCCCTCCTTTTCCCCCCACCCCCCGCTCATGCCCCGTGTCTCCCCTGTTCCCCCCAGCACCCGCTCATGCCCAGTGTCTCCCTTCCGTTCTCCCCCAATCCTGCTCATGCCCCTTGTCTCCCTCCTGTACCCCACACCCCTGCTCATGCCCGTGTCTCCCTCCTGTTCCCCCCTTACTGCCCGCTCATGCCCTGTGTCTCCCTGTTACCCACCACCACCCGCTCATGCCTAGTGTCTCCCCCGTTCCCCCCACCCCCTGCTCATGCCCCTTGTCCCCACTGTTCCCCCCCCACCCCCGTTCATGCCCCGTGTCTCCCTCCTTTCCCCCCCGCTCATGCCCCATGTCTCCCCTGTTCCCCCCCAACCCCGCTCATGCCCCGTAGCTACCTGACTTTCCACCAAACCCCGCTCATGCCCTGTGTCTCCCTCCTTTTAACCCACACCCCCCACTCCTGCCCCGTGTCTCCCCTGTTCCCCAACCCCCGATCATGCCCCGTGTCTCCCTCCCGTTCCCCCACCCCTGCTCATGCCCCGTGTCTCCCCTGTTCCCCCCACACCCGCTCATGCCCTGTGTCTCCCTCCTTTTCCCCCCACCCCCTGCACATGCCCCATGTCTCCCTGTTCCCCCTGCTCATGCCCCATGTCTCCCTCCTTCCCCCCAGCCCCGCTCATGCCCAGTGTCTCCCCTGTTCCCCCCAGCCCCCTCTCATGCCCTGTGTCTCCCTAATTTTCCCCTACCCCCGTGTCTCCCTCTTTTTCCCCTCCAACCCCCGCTCATACCAGTGTCTCCCCCCTTTCCCCCCCTTCCCTCGCTCATGCCCTGTGTCTCCCCTGTTCCCCCCAACCCCCGCTTATGCCCTGTGTCTCCCTCCCATTCCCCCAACCCCACGCTCATGCCCCGTGTCTCCCTACTGTCCCCCCACCCCCGCTCATGCCCAGTGTCTCCCTCCTGTTCCCCCACCCCCGTTCATGCCCCGTGTCTCCCTCCCGTTCCCCCCCACCCCCTGCTCATGTCCATTGTCTCCCCTGTTCCCCCCACCCCCTGCTCATGCCCTGTGTCTCCCCTGTTCCCCCCACCCCCTGCTCATGCCCCATGTCTCCCCTGTTCCCCCCACCCCCTGCTCATGCCCTGTGTCTCCCCTGTTCCCCCCAACTCCCCGTTCATGCCCCGTGTCTCCTACCCGTTCCCCCACCCCCGCTCATGCCCTGTTTCTCCCCTGTTCCCACCACCCCCTGCTCATGCCCCGTGCCTCCCCTGTTCCCCCCACCCCCCGCTCATGCCCCGTGTCTCCCTCCCATTCCCCACCCCACGATCATGCCCCGTGTCTCCCTCCTGTATCCCCCACCCCCCGCTAATGCCCCGTGTCTCCCTCCTGTTCCCCTCACCCCCGCTCATGCCCCGTGTTTACCTCCCATTCCCCCCACCCCACTCATGCCCCATGTCTCCCTCCTGTTCCCCTCACCCCCGCTCATGCCCCGTGTCTCCCCTGTTCCCCCCACCACCTGCTCATGCCCCGTGTCTCCCCTGTTCCCCCACCCCCAGCTCATGCCCCATGTCTCCCCTGTTCCCCCCACCCCCTGCTCATGCCCCGTGTCTCCCCTGTTTCCCTCACCCCCCGCTCATGCCCCATGTCTCGCTCCTTTTCTCCCCCACCTCCCCTCATACCCTGTGTCTATCTCCTGTTCCCCCACCCCACTCGTGCCCGTGTCTCCCCTGTTCCCACCACCCCCTGCTCATGCCCCGTGTCGCCCCTGTTCCCACCACCCCCTGCTCGTGCCCCATGTCTCCCTCCCATTCCCCCCAACCCCCGCTCATGCCCCAGTCTCCCCTGTTCCCCCCACCCCCTGCTCATGCCCCGTGTCTCCCTCCCCATCCAACCCCACCGCTCATGCCCCGTGTCTCCCTCCTTTTCCCCCCTTAATGCCCGCTCATGCCCCGTGTCTCCCCTGTTACCTCCCACCCCCGCTCATGCCTAGTGTCTCCCCCCATTTCCCCCCAGCCCCCGCGCATGCCCCTTGTCCCCTGTTCCCCCCACCCCCGTTCATGCCCCTTGCTCCCTCCTTTTCCCCCCGCTCATGCCCAGTGTCTCCCCTGTTCCCCCCCACCCCTGCTCATGCCCCGTAGCTACCTGACTTTCCCCCAACCCCCGTTCATGCCCCATGTCTCCCTCATTTCCCCCCCGCCCCCGCTCATGCCCCGTCTCTCCCCTGTTCCCCCCACCCCCTGCTCATGCCCCGTGTCTACCTCCCATTCCCCCCACCCCCTGCTCATGCCCCGTGTCTCCCTCCTGTACCCCCCACCCCCTGCTCATGTCCCGTGTTTCCCTCCTGTTCCCCCACCCCGTTCATGCCCCGTGTCTCCCTCCTTTTCCCCCCACCCCCCGCTCATGCCCCATGTGTCCCCTGTTCCCCCACCCCCGCTCATGCCCTGTGTCTCCCTAATTTTCCCCACACCCCCTCTCATGCCCCATGTCTCACTCCTTGTCCCCCAACCCCCAGCTCATGGCCCGTGTCTCCTTCCTTTTCCCCCTCCTTTTCCCTTCCTCCTTTTCCCCCCACCCCCCGCTCATGCCCCGTTTCTCCCCTGTTCCCCCACCCCCGCTCATGCATCGTGTCTCCCTCCTTTTCCCCCCACCCCCCGCTCATGCCCCGTTTCTCTCTCTCGTTCCCCCATCCCGCTCATGCCCGTGTCTCCCTGTTCCCCCGCTCATGCCTGTTGTGTCCCCTGTTCCCCCACCCCCGCTCATGCCCCGTGTCTCCCTCCCGTTCCCCCGTTCATGCCCTGTGTCTCCCTAATTTTCCCCCCACCCCTTGCTAATGCCCCATGTCTCCCGTGTCTCCCTCTTGTTCCCCCCACCCCCTGCTCATGCCCCATGTCTCCCTCCCATTCCCCCCACCCCTGCTCATGCCCCGTGTCTCCCCTGTTCCCCCCACCCCCTGCTCATGCCCCGTGTCTCCCCTGTTCTCCCCCACCCCTCGCTCATGCCCCGTGTCTCCCTCCTTTTCCACCCCACCTCCCGCTCATGCCCCGTGTCTCCCTCCTTTTCCCCCCACCCCCCGCTCATGCCCCGTGTCTCCCCTGTTCCCCCCAGCACCCGCTCATGCCCAGTGTCTCCCTTCCGTTCTCCCCCAATCCTGCTCATGCCCCTTGTCTCCCTCCTGTACCCCACACCCCTGCTCATGCCCGTGTCTCCCTCCTGTTCCCCCACTCCCCGTTCATGTCCCCTATCTCCCCTGTTCCTCCCCACCCCCGTTCATGCCCCGTGTCTCCCTACCGTTCCCCCCACCCCCGCTCATGCCCCATGTCTCCCCTGTTCCCCCACCCCCTGCTCATGCCCCGTGTCTCCCCTGTTCCCCCCACCCCCGCTCATGCCCGTGTCTCCCTCCTTTCCCCCCACCCCCCGCTCATGCCCCATGTCTCCCCTTTTCCCCACCACCCGCTCATGTCCCGTGTCTCCCCTGTTGCCCCCACCCCCCGCTCATGCCCATGTCTCCCTCCCATTCCCCCGCCCCGTGTCTCCCTCCCGTTTCCCCCACCCCGTGTCTCCCTCCCGTTCCCCCCATCCCCCGCTCATGCCCCGTGTCTCCCTTCTGTACCCCTCCACCCCCCGCTCATGCCCCGTGTCTCCCCTGTTCCCCCCACCCCTGCTCATGCCCTGTGTCTCCCTCCTTGTCCCCCCACCCCCGCCTCATGCCCTGTGTCTCCCCTGTTCCCCCCCAACCCCCGCTCATGCCCCGTGTCTCCCCTGTTCCCCCCACCCCCTGCTCATGCCCCATTTCTCCTTCCCATTCCCCCACCCCGTGTCTAACTTCCGTTCCCCCAACCCCCCGCTCATGCCCGTGTCTCCATCCTGTACCCCCCCACACCCCTGAACATGCCCCATGTCTCCCTCCTGTTCCCCCCACCCCTGCTCATGCCCCGTGTCTTCCTCCTGTTCCACCCACCCCCAGCTCATGCCCCATGTCTCCCTCCTGTACCCCGCACTCATGCCCCGTGTCTCCCTCCTGTTACCCCACCCATGTTCATGCCCCGTGTCTCCCCTTTTCCCCCACCCCCGTTAATGCCCCGTGTCTCCTCTTTTTCCCCCCACCCCCGTTAATGCCCCGTGTCTCCCTCCTGTTGCCCCCCACCCCCGCTCATGCCCCGTGTCTCCCCTGTTCCCCCCACCCCCTGCTCATGCCCCGTGCCTCCCCTGTTCCCCCCACCCCCGCTGATGCCCCATGTCCACCGATCCGTTCCCCCCCACCCCCCGCTCATGCCCAGTGCCTACCTGACATTCTTCCCCACCCCCGGCTCATGCCCTGTGTCTCCCTCCTGTACCCCTCCACCCTCCCGCTCATGCCCCGTGTCTCCCCTGTTCCCCCCACCCCCGCTCATGCCTTGTGTCTCCCTCCTTTCGCCCCCACCCCCCGCTCATGCCCTGTGTCGCCCCTGTTCCCTCCAACCCCCGCTCATGCCCCGTGTCTCCCTGTTCCCTCCACCCCCTGCTCATGCCCATTTCTCCCTCCCATTCCCCCACCCCGTGTCTCCCTCCCGTTCCCCACCCCCCGCTCATGCCCCGTGTCTCCCTCCTGTACCCCCCCACACCCTGAACATTCCCCATGTCTCCCTCCTGTTCCCCCCACCCCCCGCTCATGCCCCGTGTCTACCTCCTGTTACCCCCACCCCCGCTCATGCCCCATGTCTCCCTCTTGTACCCCCCACTCATGCCCCGTGTCTCCCTCCTGTTACCCCACCCATGTTCCTACCCCGTGTCTCCCCCTTTCCCCCCACCCCCGTTCATGCCCCGTGTCTCCCTCCTGTTCCCCCACCCCCTGCTCATGCCCCGTGTCTCCCCTGTTCCCCCCACCCCCTGCTCATGCCCCGTGTCTCCCGTTCCCCCAACCCCTGCTCATGCCCCGTGCCTCCCCTGTTCCCCCCCACCCCTGCTGATGCCCCATGTCTACCGATCCGTTACCCCCACCCCCCGCTCATGCCCCGTATCTCCCTCCCGTTTCCCCCACCCCCGCTCATGCCCCGTGTTTCCCCTGTTCCCCCACCCCCCGGTGGTGCCCTGTGTCTCCCCTGTTCCCCCCACCCTCCGCTCATGCCCCGTGTCTCCCCTGTGCCCCCCCAACCCCCGCTCATGCCCCGTGTCTACCTCCCCATTTTTCAATCTATATGTATGTGTGTAGTTGTCAATCTATTAGTATTCATTGACCTTCAGATTGACAAATTTGGGCGAAATCTTCTCCAGTAAAAGGAATAATATTAAACTCCCCTTGCTCTTTCACATTAGACATAGGTCTGCCTGTTAATTTCAAGGTAAGCAACTGCAGGGATTTAACACTGTGCACAAAGTTCTGTTAATAGGATGAATTATCTTTGTTAATTTCTGTCGTGTAAACATCTAATTTATGCCTAGGCTCGTCTCTAGGTGCAAATTAGCATGATATCATGTTGGGTAATAGTACTTTATGAGAACACTATGGCCTTTAATTATATGCCGGCAAGAACCAAGGATACTATTTTAATTTGTTATAATTCTACCAAAATATATGTATTCAATTCATACACAATGCTGCCAGTTTTAAACTGCACTTCTCAATACCAAAATACATTGGGCTGTAAGGAAATTACCTGACACTTGGTGCTCAAAGTAAACGGGTGACACAGGGTGCCATATTAAAATCTGCATCTGTATCTTTATCACATTAGTATTCCCCTCAATTCCCAGCCCCTTTGATTCCCAGCGTTTTACCATGGACAGCCCTATAGGCATTTTGGTGTTATAGTTCAGATTGTCTACGTTAACATTTTAAAGGTGGGTTCTTATTTTTGGTGAATCAACTACAACTGCTGCAGTCTGAAATTACTGCCCTGAGTAAGGTCCTTTACAGCTTGCAGTCTAGAAACCAAATGTGGGCTGATCATCTCTCTGCAAAAGAGTTTCTGTCACCAGCCTGCCTAATAAGCAGTCCCACAGATGCTTTCAGCTCTGTAACCCAGCTACCTCCTTCCTGTTGTTTCCAGTAATATTCTTCAATATTAATCTCCCAATACTATTCCCTCATTTCTGTGTGCACAATGTTCAATAATCTTCAGCTGCTTTCCACATCTTGTAACTTGAAAGCGTGGGTTCGACATCATAGTGTCACTCAATACTTGTTACGTGTCTCATTTGAATTTAAATTTAAAAAAGCTGTGTTATTCAACGTGAAGTGATCTGCATGGAAAAATACAATGTAACTTAAAGTTATGTTTGGTAATGATACACAAGTACATCCTCTGAAAACAATTTTAGAAGTATGGCATTGTGATCAAAACCCAGAATGTTTCCGTTATTGTTAATAATGCTCCAACACATTTTCTGAAGTATGTTGCATTATTTTGTTTTCAGCAAACACCCACTTCTCTCACTTCTCTGTGCATTTTCTACTTGTCTTCGTGTAGTAATCAGGCAATAGTTCAATCGACACATAATATGTAATTGTGTCTTTCATGGATAAATTAGGCCCTTTTGCTATTTTACATATAGAAAGTTCCCATTTATTACAGCACAGTATGCTGTATGTCCTTATCATTGACAAGCCTGCCTCAGCATTAAATTAAAGGCCTTGGAAATTGTTGAAATGCATCTCTAGGGTGGGCACGCAGTTATGTGCACCTCACATTTTACAGAGGTACCTGTGCATCCCAGTGCCATCGGAGTGAGTGATGTCAGCGAGAGAATGTTCCTGCGTGGATTGAATATTTGTGTGTGAATGTAGGTTCCAGCTGAGACAGTTGGAGCCAGCCTATCTCAGTGGTGGGTGCAAGTGAGGTTCTCACCTGGGGGTTTGGTCCCCATTGGGGCACAGCGCCCTGCAATGTAATATGCCTATGTTAACTTAATAGAATGGAACTTGGATGAAACTACAAGCTGCCTCTAGTCATCCTTAAATACTACAGTGGCAACAAGCTGGTCAGAAACAGGAACCATGGAGAACAGGACCAAGGCAAAGGTAATAAAGGCAAGTGTTACCTGCTTTTGGCGGTGCAGGATTAAGGTTGGGAGACTCATTGGAGTGAATGAAAAGACCCACCACCTAGGACCAGAGTGTAGCTTGCCACGGCTTAGTTGCAGCTGCACAGGGCAGCAAAGGTGTCACCTGGAAAAGAGGGGCCAGTCAGGGCAAGAGGTACCACCCAGAACGTATGCAGAACTGTCCAGGACTATGTTGGAGTTTCCAAGGCAGGGTGGGTGAAACCGGGGCTATTGTGCCCTACTCACATGCAAGAGACCCTTCCCCCATTTCATAATGGAGCACCAGTGCTTGATGGTGCTGCTCAGGTTAATGGGACTTTCCCCAGGATGAGTGAAGAAGAGTATTGGATTTTATTTTAAACTCTAAAAAAAACAATTGTCTACCAGGACAAAAGGATGTCAAAGCACCTGAAAACGGCATCCCCGGGAGATGTGCAAACTGCTTCTTTATGGTGCTTTAACATCTGAGACTAAGTGAGTGATGTTTGTTGCCCCTCAGATGTGGTTTAAAGTCTTCTCCACTTACCTCTCAGCTACTGCTGCAGGCAACGGTATTGAGTTCTCTTAGGATAGTAGCCTGCACCGTGTAGTGTCAGTGCTGGGGCCCAGAATCCATTGGGGCCATTGTTGTGCTGGAGTTGATACGGCACCAAGGTCCAAGAGACTACTTGTGATGTCATGGTGTATGCTGGCTGTATTGGCACTGATTGGAATGCAGTGAACAGTTCCTATTTGCTCAACACATGGGAATGCTAATTCAAGAAAAGGACCCTTCAATGTCCTTGTGCGTCCTCACTTGTACCACTGGACAGTAAGGAAGTGGATCTTCTGAAGGAGTGTCCCCGCTCAGTGATGTTCTATGAGCACCAACATACACGCCCCGCCCGCTTCCCTTGCTTGGTCGAAAAGACTTCAGGAGTCAGTACAGACTGAGTTTGTTTTGTCCAACAGTGCCCCGCTCCAAGCAGTCTCCATGTCGGGGACGGCAGTAAAAAAGTAAATGACATTTCAATTGTTTTTTTCTTGTTCATGCATACTCTTCTGTAAACTTGAACCGTCTCATGTGAACTACACTATGCCCTTATCTTGTGTACGTGCCAGTGTTGGTACGAAAGTGGACGTGGGGTGTGTGCTGAATGTTAGTATTTTTACAGATACATGCAATTTTATGTTGTAAGAACTCTTAAAAGTTCAGTTACTATTAAAGGACCATAGCAGTTAAGTGTCTACACTATTCTAATAATCTAATTTTGTTTTCCTTTTGTTCTGTTTGGCATAACATCTGGAGGATTTTTAGCATAATTAGGAAAATGCTACATGGACATTAGATATTAAAAAATGGTATGTTATATAGATTACCAATTAGTGATATATGCTTTTGACATCTTTCATGAAACATATGGATGGTGACATTACATGACAATGCGTTAGGATGAAATGTTTGAAAGTGTGCACCATCATTCCTTTCTCACCTTGCGGTAGTGTTGAACACTTTGGGGAATTGCAGGTGTGTCCAATATGAATTCACAAACTGTTATTTTGCTAATGTAAGCAAGCGTTACTGCTTTTTGACTTACACAGTTATGTCTTTTAACTTTACGAATATTAGTAATGTGAATGACGCACTAAGGGGTTGTCTAGCTACGTGTACAATGCTGTTTTCTGCTATAATTGTGTGAGTGTTCACGTATGAGAATTCTGTGTAAGCCCAGTGTTCAGCTTTTATCGTATTGTGTGCCTCTCGTGAAACTATGTATGGTTTTATTTGAGAATTTAATTCTTAAGAGTTAGTAAGCTGACCTGGGTGTAAGTACCCATTAAGCGTTAAGTAACTTTGGATCCATGTAAGTAAGTATAGCTTTAGTGAGGTTAGGGATGTCAAGGGTTTTGTCCCATGTTGAATCAATAGACTGGGTAGATGTGGGGATGAACTGTCGCCGCCCATTATTCTATCCCAGAACAAACTAAATCAATAGACTGGGAAGATGTGGGGATGAGCTGTCGCCGCTGTTAGGGAGAATTCTCTGTTTAGGCTGAATTTCCTAACCTAGTGAGTCCCCCAGCAGCTTAGCTGGATTTCTGGAGTTTGTTTTTCCCATCCTGCCAAGAGTGTGACCCTTTTCCTCTCACTCTTGGACATGTATGTATGTAATTCCTTTGAGATGTCAATGTGTTCGATGGGCTATGGGGTCTTTTACTCCATAGGGTCTCATAAGTGTTTCTATGTGTGTCACTCTGCACCCTATGTGTCGTGACACGGGGGCGCCCTAGCGGGTCCCCCCACCATAGACTCCATACCCGGGGACTGACTACTGTCTCCCCGGGCATGTAAAGTCACCATTGGCTTTACTAGACCTAAATTTACTAACAGAACTAGTACCAACCATCTTATTGTGGACGTGCTAGTAGGGGTAATACGATTACTCCTGGATCTGTTACTCGAGGGGGCACTGTCCCGTCCCTCCTCGTCGAGTTTTGGCTGGTGGCAGTGGAAACTACTTGTTATGTTCGACCCCGAGCATAACCCTATGGGATTCGTCCCATTGTTGAAGATTGATACTGTTTTTCGTTAATCTCCAACGTACCACCGATCTACTTATCTTAAATAGGTTTATCGAGTGGTATTTTCTGCCAGAACTCGGGTTGTAAAATGGCGTCTGTGTTTTTCTCTGTGACTCCTAAACCAAAGGTTGAGCCCTTTGTTCCACTTTTGGCAGGCCTCTGGACAGAGACCCGCGAAGGTGGCGCCATTCTGTCTGGGTTACCTCAGGGGTGTGGGAGGGGGTTTAGGCACCCTGGACCGAGTTGCCTTGCCAACTCAGGTCGCACTCTGAAGTGATTGGCCCAGGTGGTGAGCCTTCCCGCTCACCACTTAGCATGTGTTGATTGACAAGCTAGGCTGAATGAATGGGGGACGTCTGCATAAAAGCAGGGCCTTTGGGACTGGATCTTCAGGAAGTCACCACTGGACCTAAAGAATCCGACGAGGGTAACGTTGACTCGACCTGCACGACGACACCTCCGGTGGAGCCCTGCGGAATCGTCTCACAATCTCCCGACGACAGAAGAGATATCCCTGCCGGAGAGGCTCTTTCCCTGGCTGGTGGGAACAACCAGTCTTCTTCTTCTTTGTGCTTTTTGGTCGCCCAGGACGCAGTGGTCGAATTGCCCGTGCAATTCTCTTCTCTTGGCCAAGACCCATCGTGCATCCACCACCAGGAACAACTGCCCCCGTCGGAGCTGTCTTCCACAACAAGGTACCGTAACCGCCTGGCTTCCCTTTTCGATCGGTTCGTGTGAGGTATCTGATTCCTCTCCGTTCCGTTGGGTTGCCTCCAAGCTTTATTCTGAACTGGTTCCACTTGTCGCTAACCAATTTGCTAAACGAGACTTGAATGCATCACCCGTAGAGACTTTCCAGGACATCGTGCCTTGCCTCTCACCGAGTGGGCCTGGCCGCCGAACTGTATGATCTAGTGTGATTAATGCTTTCTTGCCGTGCATTTTTACCCGCTTCAGTGCGAACCGTGTTGACTTCGTTACCTGCCTTTCTCTTCTCTCCCTTCCTCACTAAATATTCGAGTGTCATCTGGGTTGAGGTATACACCTCTGTCTGAAAATAAGTGGAGCCGTAGAACCTAGAGTTGTCGATAGTGTGTTTCGGGGGATTGAGCTTATTCCATTCTGCAGAGTAATTGTATTTTGAATTATTTGCCGTGCTCCGCTTTAGTATTTTTCATAGATGTGCTGTTATCAATAAATAACTTACTATCTTTATACTAAAGCCTGGTTGCGTGTTTACTCGTTTTGCTGCAGAGAATTACCCTATCTTGTATGCTCCCTATACTGACCAACTTTTCTTGAGAGAAGTCTGACTGCTCAGCCACAGCTACCAATTGAATCTGTGTGGTACAGACTGCTACCAAGTGGGTTCATCGCAACACCTGTAGTCCTAAATCTTTTGCAGTGGTCCCATAGGGAACTGCACAGGTTTCCGCCTAACACTGGTGTACAGCGGTGGGATTAGTATCGAGTATACAGTTTAGAGTGTTTTTCGACGCTGTAGAACGACTAACCACAAAACGTTACAAAAGCAACTTTCAAAAAACATGTCTACAATGGAAATTTACAGCCAAGAGTCTTTGTCGGATAAAAATACTGAGAGTCTGCGAGCTCTCTGTAGACAAGAGAATCTTCCTGTAAAAGGCAAGAAGTTAGAACTGATAGAGAGATTGCTGGCGAACCAAAGTCTGGGTACTGGTTCAGAGGAACCAAACTCTCCAGCAACTGTAGATAACAGTAATGGTGTTGATCTGAATCGTAATTCTGATGATAGCGATGAAGAGGCTGATGAGGACGGCGAAGCTAACGAAACTGTCTCACCTGTTCCTCTACCTGCCTTACCAACTGTGCCTACGGGGCCAATACCAGGTCCCACGAGTAATTCTGCTTATTTTGAACTTGAAAAAATGAAGCTCGAATTAGAACATAAACGATTCTTGGCTCAAGCTGAGCATAGACAAGCGGAGTTAAGACTCAGAGAAATAGAGCTTAATCATGAGTTACAAATGAAAAAGTTGTCTATGGAAAATGCTTCTCTCTCCTCTGGTTCCTCTAGGAGCTCCAGTCCCAAAAGACCCCGGATGCCAAAGGAATTAGTGGGTATGTACGAACCGAGATTGGATGTGTTGGATTGGTTGAAACTGTTTGAATACAATCATGGGCTCCAGGACATCACCGGGAATGCGTTGCTTCCCTGGTTGTTCTCTAGGCTTCCTCCTGTTGCGACTGATGTGGTAATGGAATTGGGGGAGGTGGATAAGACGGATTACGAAAGTGTGAAACTAGCTTTGATAGCTAGATTCGGGAAGACCCCTTCCCAGTATCTTAAGAGGTTTAGAACCCTCAAAAAGCATGATGGTACCCCTTGGGCTACCTGGGTGAGTGAAGGGTTGAAAAACTTAGAGGGATGGATTAAGGGTTACAAAGTTGACACTTACGAGGGTATGCAAAATCTTTTTATGTTGGAGTCGATTTATGATGCCTGTTCTCCTGAGCTCAGACAGCACTTGGCTGATTCGAAGGAATTAGATTCCAGGGCTCTAGCTAAGGCTGCTGACTTGTAGGTTGCCAACAGGGCTACTCACAAGGATTCTGGGGCAACTCAGAAAAAGGACGAGGGAAAACAGCCTAAAAAAGACTCAAAAGAGAATTCGAATAACTCACATTCCAAAGAGGACCCCAAACAAAACCAGAAGGGTAAGCCACCGGGAAAACCACAGCAGAATAGTGTGTCTTCTGGTGCCAAACCGGAAGGAGGTCAGAACAAGCCACCATTCCAGAAAGCATTCGGGAAATGCTTTGTTTGTGGCTCGACTGATCACGTGAAAGGAGATCCCAGATGTAAGGGTAAACCTTCAGGGGTCCAGCTTGTCTCCTTAGCCTTCGCTCCAGAGGAGGAAGTCCAAATGGCAAGTGGAAACTTTCTACTGCTAGCTGACGAACCCATTGGAGTCTCAGCCAGCGTTTCTTTAGTATCTCTGGGGTTGTGGGAACAACAGAATTTAGATGTCTATAATTCTATCCCCGATAATACTAAAGAGTATTATAAGGACAGTGTCCAGGTGAATGGTCAGGAGACGCCTGCCATTAGGGACACTGGGGCCAGCATAACTGTGGTGGATAAATCGTTTTTTCAGGCTGAGGATGTTGCTAAGGCACCCAAACGCCTCACCAAGTTAGCTGGAGGGCCTGTGCAGATGCTTCCCCAATTACCAGTTCTCATCCAGTGTAACGACATGACTGTAAAGATACCTGTCAGCATACAGAGTGAGGTACCAGGACGCGTACTGTTGGGTAACGATTTGAAAACTCTCGGAGTTGTATCGCATACTCCCAGACCTCCTAGTAAACGGTTACAGGAGCTAACCAGACCTGCAAGAGAGAGGACCCTGCGCGGTACTCTCGGGGAGATGATGAAGAAAGAAATCACTCCTGCTCCATTGGAAATGGCGGCCGCTGTCTCTAGGAACACAGAAGTAAAAGGGAAACCTAAAACTTCCAAACCGAAACCAACAGCCCACATTCCGATGCAGCCGACACGGACTTCCCCGCGGTTGTCCAACGTCACACCCGTAATTCCACCTCCAGCTGCGGCTGAGGGGGAAGTACAACCCTGTATGGTAGAATTAGACTCTGAAGAAGAGCTAATGGAAGGCCAGGAACTCATTGGAGATCTGGATCCTGTTGAACATCCTGAGCTGCAGTCGTTACTGGCAGAAGGTGGACCCAGCAGGGCAGACTTCAGTAAGGGACAGAGAGAATGTCCAACTCTGGAAGGTCTTCGCCGTCAGGCAAAAACTCAGGCTGAAGGGCAAGAGCCTGGGAAACATAGGTTACACTGGGAAGATGGCCTCTTCTATAGTGAACCAACCGAGTCTGCACCTGGAGACTACAAACGCCTTGTAGTACCCCAAGAGAACAGACCACAGTTCTTGCAGTTAGCCCACGAGATTCCTTTGGCTGGTCACTTGAGTTTCAAGAAGACTAAGGAAAGGCTCTCACTCTACTTCTATTGGCCAAAAATGGGGGCCGAAGTAGAAAAACACTGCAGAAGCTGCCATACCTGCCAAATCTCTGGTAAGGTTGGGTCCAAGAATGTGGCACCGTTAGTGCCTCTTCCCGTTGTGGGAGTCCCATTTGAGAGAGTAGGGATAGATATCGTTGGTCCCCTTGATCCTCCAACCTCCTCAGGCAACAGGTTTATACTTGTTGTAGTAGACCATGCTACTAGGTATCCTGAGGCAATTCCTATGAGGACTGTTACAGCTCCGGCTGTGGCTAAGGCCCTCCTTGGTATTTTTACTAGGGTCGGATTTCCTAAGGAAGTTATCTCTGACAGGGGGTCAAATTTTATGTCCCACTACATGAAAGCCATGTGGAAAACCTGCGGAGTAACTTACAAGTTCTCAACGGCTTACCACCCACAAACCAATGGGTTGGTAGAACGGTTCAACCGAACCATCAAGAGCATGATAGGTGCTCTAGAAGAACCCCTTAAGCGTAAGTGGGACCTTCTATTGCCATGCCTTCTTTTTGCTTATAGAGAAGTCCCTCAGGAGGGAGTAGGCTACTCTCCCTTCGAACTACTCTATGGTCATCCCGTCAGAGGTCAGTTGGCCCTGATTAAGGAGGGGTTGGAGAGTGCTCCTTCCCCCAAGCCAGTCAGAGTGACTGACTACGTGATAGGTCTCCGGAGGAGAATGTCGCACCTGATGACAGAAGCAAGCGATAACTTGAAAGCTGGACAAGCATTGGTCAAGCACTGGCACGATCAAAAGGCTAACATGGTTGAGTTCGCTCAAAACCAGCTTGTTCTTGTTATGATCCCCACAAGGCAGAGGGCCTTGCAAGATAAATGGATGGGACCCTACCGAGTAGTGGGTAAGCTCGGCGAGGTGAACTATCTGGTGGACTTGGGTAACCCCAAGGAGGCTCCGACAGTCTTTCACACCAACCGACTTAAAGCGTATGTTTCACGACCTGATGTAGGAGCGTTGCTTCTAGCATCGGCCGAGGAAGAAGAAGAGAGTGAAGCTCTTCCGGATCTCCTCAGAGGCTTACCTTTAGATGAAAACATTGAAGGAGTAAATCTCTCCTCCAATCTGACACCCGAGCAACAAGAAGAGTGCAAGTCTATGTTGAATCAGTTTGCCTCTCTGTTCTCGCTCTCACCAGGCTTGACCCCTTGGGGCCAGCACGAGATACTCACTGGTGACTGTCTGCCTGTTAAAAGCAGAGGATATCGCATGTCAGAAAACGTAAGAACCCACATCAAAGGTGAGGTCAGCAAGATGCTTGATCTCGGGGTAATAGAGCCCTCTACTAGTCCATGGTCTAGCCCAGTTGTGTTAGTACCAAAGGCCGGATCTAAAGAACTTAGATTCTGCGTGGATTATAGAGCTCTTAACGCAGTCACCACGACTGATGCCCACCCTTTGCCAAGAACAGATGAGTTGGTGGATAAACTTGGCGCCGCCAAGTTCCTCAGCACATTTGACTTGACGTCAGGCTATTGGCAAATAGCCTTGACCAACCATGCCAAGGAGAAAACTGCATTTTCTACCCCCGTTGGTTTATACCAATTTACGGTAATGCCTTTCGGACTAAAAAATGCACCTGCTACGTTTCAACGGATGGTAAACCAAGTTCTAACCGGGATGGAGGACTTCTGCATGGCATACTTGGATGACATAGCAGTGTTCAGCAATTCCTGGGACGAACATGTAACCCACCTGAGAGATGTTTTGCAGGCTCTTAGACGAGCCAATCTGACCATAAAGGTGAGTAAATGCCAAATTGGACAGAGTAAGGTAGTCTACCTTGGGCATGAGGTAGGCGGTGGCGAAATAAGGCCTTTGCTCAGTAAGATTGAAGCTGTGCAAAATTGGACAACACCGACTACTCAGACTCAGGTGAGAGCCTTCCTAGGCCTCACCGGGTATTACAGGAATTTCATAGAGAACTATGGGACCATAGCTTCTCCACTGAATGTCATCTCCTCGCCCGAATTCCCTAAAAACGTTAAATGGAACGAGGAGTGCAATCAGGCTTTTGAAAACCTGAAAAAGGCTCTTTGCCAAACCCCAGTACTCAGAGCTCCTGATTACCGCCAACACTTCATTGTGCAGACAGACGCTTCCAATGTAGGGATAGGTGCCGTACTCAGTCAACTGGATGGGAAAGGTAGGGAGCACCCCGTTTGCTACATCAGCCGCAAGCTGAAGGATCCTGAAACAAGGTGGGCAACAATCGAAAGAGAATGCTTTGCTATCGTGTGGGCTCTGAAGAAGTTTAGGCCGTACTTGTATGGTTCTACTTTTGTTATTCAGACGGACCACCAACCCTTGAGATGGTTAATGCAAATGAAAGGGGAAAACCCAAAACTACTGAGATGGTCGATCTGCCTGCAAGGGTTCGATTTCACCATTGAGCACAGGTCAGGATGTCACCACCAAAATGCTGATGGTCTCTCTAGGATGTATATCATCGACTAGAGGTATGAGATTCATCCAGGAGTGGATTAAATCCTCCTGTCCCTTAGTATGGGGGGGGGCGAGTGTTAGGGAGAATTCTCTGTTTAGGCTGAATTTCCTAACCTAGTGAGTCCCCCAGCAGCTTTGCTGGATTTCTGGAGTTTGTTTTTCCCATCCTGCCAAGAGTGTGACCCTTTTCCTCTCAATCTTGGACATGTATGTGTGTAATTCCTTTGAGATGTCAATGTGTTCGATGGGCTATGGGGTCTTTTACTCCATAGGGTCTCATAAGTTTTTCTATGTGTGTCACTCTGCACCCTACGTGTCGTGACACGGGGGCGCCCTAGCGGGTCCCCCCACCATAGACTCCATACCCGGGGACTGACTACTGTCTCCCCGGGCATGTAAAGTCACCATTGGCTTTACTAGACCTAAATTTACTAACAGAACTAGTACCAACCATCTTATTGTGGACGTGCTAGTAGGTGTAATACGATTACTCCTGGATCTGTTACTCGAGGGGGCACTGTCCCGTCCCTCCTCGTCGAGTTTTGGCTGGTGGCAGTGGAAACTACTTGTTATGTTCGACCCCGAGCATAACCCTATGGGATTCGTCCCATTGTTGAAGATTGATACTGTTTTTCGTTAATCTCCAACGTACCACCGATCTACTTATCTTAAATAGGTTTATCGAGTGGTATTTTCTGCCAGAACTCGGGTTGTAAAATGGCGTCTGTGTTTTTCTCTGTGACTCCTAAACCAAAGGTTGAGCCCTTTGTTCCACTTTTGGCGGGCCTCTGGACAGAGACCCGCGAAGGTGGCGCCATTCTGTCTGGGTTACCTCAGGGGTGTGGGAGGGGGTTTAGGCACCCTGGACCGAGTTGCCTTGCCAACTCAGGTTGCACTCTGAAGTGATTGGCCCAGGTGGTGAGCCTTCCCGCTCACCACTTAGCATGTGTTGATTGACAAGCTAGGCTGAATGAATGGGGGACGTCTACATAAAAGCAGGGCCTTTGGGACTGGATCTTCAGGAAGTCGCCACTGGACCTAAAGAATCCGACGAGGGTAACGTTGACTCGACCTGCACGACGACACCTCCGGTGGAGCCCTGCGGAATCGTCTCACAATCTCCCGACGACAGAAGAGATCCCCCTGCCGGAGAGGCTCTTTCCCTGGCTGGTGGGAACAACCAGTCTTCTTCTTCTTTGTGCTTTTTGGTCGCCCCGGACGCAGTGGTCGAATTGCCCGTGCAGAGCACCCGGCAACCGGATAGCCACTACTCCTGCACCGTGATCGAAAGGTGGTGCCTTGTGACGAAGCACTCCGCGGCTGGTTTCTTCCCTGGTGGTGCACCGGACATCTTCTCTTCGACGACGAGAGCATCTCTTCTCTTGGCCAAGACCCATCGTGCATCCACCACCAGGAACAACTGCCCCCGTCGGAGCTGTCTTCCACAACAAGGTACCGTAACCGCCTGGCTTCCCTTTTCGATCGGTTCGTGTGAGGTATCTGATTCCTCTCCGTTCCGTTGGGTTGCCTCCAAGCTTTATTCACTCTTTGTTCTGAACTGGTTCCACTTGTCGCTAACCAATTTGCTAAACGAGACTTGAATGCATCACCCGTAGAGACTTTCCAGGACATCGTGCCTTGCCTCTCACCGAGTGGGCCTGGCCGCCGAACTGTATGATCTAGTGTGATTAATGCTTTCTTGCCGTGCATTTTTACCCGCTTCAGTGCGAACCGTGTTGACTTCGTTACCTGCCTTTCTCTTCTCTCCCTTCCTCACTAAATATTCGAGTGTCATCTGGGTTGAGGTATACACCTCTGTCTGAAAATAAGTGGTGCCGTAGAACCTAGAGTTGTCGATAGTGTGTTTCGGGGGATTGAGCTTATTCCATTCTGCAGAGTAATTGTATTTTGAATTATTTGCCGTGCTCCGCTTTAGTATTTTTCATAGATGTGCTGTTATCAATAAATAACTTACTATCTTTATACTAAAGCCTGGTTGCGTGTTTACTCGTTTTGCTGCAGAGAATTACCCTATCTTGTATGCTCCCTATACTGACCAACTTTTCTTGAGAGAAGTCTGACTGCTCAGCCACAGCTACCAATTGAATCTGTGTGGTACAGACTGCTACCAAGTGGGTTCATCGCAACACCTGTAGTCCTAAATCTTTTGCAGTGGTCCCAGAGGGAACTGCACAGGTTTCCGCCTAACAGCCGCACGCTTTCACGCCAGAATCCAGGAGAACCGCACAGTTTGCGCAACCCAAAATGGTCACCTAATCTGCCACCCACTAGTGCAAAGAAAGATGGTTCTGTGCAAAATCCGTTTTTATTGATGTCAAAAAGTTGCTAATATCATGGGCACAAGAACCCTCTAAAGATACAACCTTCTTGTGGGGGGTTCCACATCACCACTCTACTGTAAGGATGTCATCAAAACAATGTTAAGCAAGGATCCTATAATATCAAGCAAAAGACCACTCTATTGAAATGCATTAATTCAAGACAGATCCCAAAAATGGGTGCAGTACCAGCTTTGTCCACAAACCGGCGCTAGCGGTCTAAACTCTGACAGGAGAACTGCTACTTCAGAAGCTAATCAGCCTCCTGAGACAGCTGGAAACCTTCAAAGGCCTGCTGGTTCATTAAAACTCTTAACCACCTGCTGTTCCCAAAGACAATCTGATTGCATTAACAGGCCAAGAGGCTGGGAAACCTTCTCACCTCAGAGACCCACACAACCGCCCATGAGATCACATGGACATGCTAACCAAATGCAGAGTGGCCCCCTGGCCTGCTGACCTCAGCCGACACAATAGACCCTTGCACTTGAATGGGGTATGTTGATTTTCAGTGTGGACTGTAAACAGAGCCCTGTCTGGGAGAGGAGAGACATGTGGCACTCCCAAGTTTCTGGGGGAAGGGACCCAGACACTTTTGTGGAATCATATTGCAACAAATATATTTTTAAGTTAAATGCTTCTAAAATATTGTATTAAGCTTACAAAAATGTGCAATTTGGAGAACCTCAATCTAAGAAATGTACCCACAATTCAAGACTTGATTCAACTTTGTACCATGTTCTGAGGCAAAACCCTGCTATTTATTGATATTACAGACACCAGGTTTTTGCTAGAAACCTAGTAAATTACTGGAATGTGTGTAGAAGGAGGGTGTACATTGGTGTAATTTTTTATACAGATTTAACATTGGTAAACCAATTAAAAACAAAATTAAGTTGTCATTTATTAATGCAAGCCCCCAGGAAGATCAGAGTCGGACAAGCATGGACCATAAGGAATCTGTAATATGTACATGTAATTTCAACAAATTGTGTATCTGGGAAATATGTATTTGGATCAGAAATAGATTTGTGTGCACATTGACAAGGGGAGTGTCTTTCTGTAAGCCATAAAGATGACACACAACCCAGCTCCCCAATCAAGGAAGAGAGGAGGAACTGGCCAATGATAAGTTGAGAGGGTTGGGCATGCAGAATTAGCCGACCCACCCACTTTCTAAACACACAAAAAGAGACTGCTGGGACAGGTAGAGACACTCAATTCCCATTTTCTGCGGGGCACGCTGATGGACGAATTCACATCCAGAACTCCAGAGACCTAGACTGACTCCAGCAAGACAGAGACCAGAACTTAGAACTCTGACTCCAGAACTCAAAGCAAAGGCCTAACCCACAAGCTGAGTTCTCTTCAGCAGGCCTCAAAACCAACCAAACCATTCAACAGCCGGGCGAGCTGTTTGAATTCTTTGCCAAGAACTTTTGCAAGAACCTGTAGCAGTATCCAGAAAGCAGTGCTGTATCCGGAACCAGAGAGAACCACAGACCAGACCGTTGTGAGCAGAACCGGTGCCTGACAGACCCAGAGATCAGAGCTGACCCAGATATCCGGGATTTCAGAACCACCCGCCGGAAGTCCAGTCCAATCCTGACCCGATCCGTGGCGAAGTCGCATTCCTGTCCAAAATCTAGTGTGAGTACCCAGCTAGCACTGTGCCAAAACCAATCTCTTTCTTTAAAATAATCTAATCCAAACTATTTTAGCCTATTAGAACTGCCTCCTAGAATCGTGTCATTCTGTCATCTATAAACCTGAAAACTGTCATCTGTCATTCTGAGCTTTCAAATTTCAAATCTGAAGACCTTTACTAAATCGTCCGTATCTCCGGAACCGTGTATGCTAGGAGCGAGTCTTAACTGTCATATTAAAGCTAAGATTCTAAGCTTTCCAACAAACTTAAAACCGACTTGCTTACCCTTATAGTGCCTCCGTAATTGCACTCGACGCACACAACTAAATTGCCACGATTTGACATTTTGCTTAATTTCAGCCACGTGTAAAAAGATTTGTCCTTGCTTTCCTTTGCTGAAATTCGTTTGCAACCTGACAATCATTCATAGAGCATTGCTAAAGTGATCCTGAATGAATTTAAAGTAGCTATCACTCACCCTGAACCTCTAGAGGGAATAAAAATCATTTTTCTATATTTTTCACTTAATTGCAATCACATTCAAAGCATTTTGGGCCTGTGTTTAAAACTCCTACCTGTTTTCCTCTAAGCTTGCTAGGGGGGGAACTGAATTATATTTGATTGCATTCCTGAGAACTGTGTGCTTTTCTTCCATCTCTTTACCTTGCATAAAGGTGGGGTGAATTGTCAAATAAAAGTGATTACATTGTCTTTTGTTGAAGTCATATCAAGTTTATTTTCTGTACTGCATTTTCATTCATCATTGCATTGTCCTTGAAGCCATAAAAGCATTCTCAGCTACTTTATCCTCTCTATATAACTTCTAAGCCATCAAAAAGAGTGTACCACTGTAACATTATCCATTGTTGACCACTATCATCTTCACAAGTGTGCTATCAAATATTAATTTACTATAAAGTGTGATAGATATATATTGTTTAATTTTTAAATAAAGTTCTCTCTCTCTTCCTACATTACATGATGCCTCATGGAGTACAGTGGGAAACACTTAACAACACAAAGATCATTCCCCTTTCACACTTTGCTGACCCATGAGATGTAATAGGTTGTCACTGTATTGCAAATGAACATGTTGTTTCTGGATATTTTGTACTATTCACGTGTCATAATCTTTCTGGTAATCATGTGCACTTTGTGATAGCACTCATGCTCTTAGGTAGTTACAATCATGGGTTTCAGCCTTCTCCCTCCTGTTGCCCCCCACCCCCCGCTCATGCCCCGTGTCTCCCCTGTTCCCCCCACCCCCTGCTCATGCCCCGTGCCTCCCCTGTTCCCCCCCACCCCCGCTGATGCCCCATGTCTACTGATCCATTCCCCCCACCCCCCGCTCATGCCAAGTGCCTACCTGACGTTCTTCCCCACCCCCCGCTCATGCGCCGTGTCTCCCTCCTGTACCCCTCCACCCTCCGCTCATGCCCCGTGTCTCCCCTGTTCCCCCCACCTCCGCTCATGCCTTGTGTCTCCCTCCTTTCGCCCCCCACCCCCGATCATGCCCTGTGTCACCCCTGTTCCCCCCCAACCCACGCTCATGCCCCGTGTCTCCCCTGTTCCCTCCACCCCCTGCTCATGCCCCATTTCTCCCTCCCATTCCCCCACCCCGTGTCTCCCTCCCATTCCCCCCACCCCCCGCTCATGCCCCGTGTCTCCCTCCTGTACCCCCCACACCCTGAACATTCCCCATGTCTCCCTCCTGTTCCCCCCACCCCCGCTCATGCCCCGTGTCTACCTCCTGTTACCCCCAACCCCCGCTCATGCCCCATGTCTCCCTCTTGTACCCTCCACTCCTGCCCCGTGTCTCCCTCCTGTTACCCCACCCATGTTCATGCCCTGTGTCTCCCCCTTTCCCCCACCCCCATTCATGCCCCGTGTCTCCCTCCTGTTCCCCCACCCCCTGCTCATGGCCCGTGTCTCCCCCGTTCCCCCCACCCCCTGCTCATGCCCCGTGTCTCCCGTTCCCCCCAACCCCTGCTCATGCCCCGTGCCTCCCCTGTTCCCCCCACCCCTGCTAATGCCCCATGTCTACCGATCCGTTACCCCCACCCCCCGCTCATGCCCCGTATCTCCCTCCCGTTTCCCCCACCCCCGCTCATGCCCCGTGTTTCCCCTGTTCCCCCCACCCCCCGGTGGTGCCCTGTGTCTCCCCTGTTCCCCCCACCCCCCGCTCATGCCCCGTGTCTCCCCTGTGCCCCCCCAACCCCCGCTCATGCCCCGTGTCTACCTCCCATTTTTCAATCTATATGTATGTGTGTAGTTGTCAATCTATTAGTATTCATTGACCTTCAGATTGACAAATTTGGGCGAAATCTTCTCCAGTAAAAGGGATAATATTAAACTCCCCTTGCTCTTTCACATTAGACATAGGTCTGCCTGTTAATTTCAAGGTAAGCAACTGCAGGGATTTAACACTGTGCACAAAGTTCTGTTAATAGGATGAATTATCTTTGTTAATTTCTGTCGTGTAAACATCTAATTTATGCCTAGGCTCGTCTCTAGGTGCAAATTAGCATGATATCATGTTGGGTAATAGTACTTTATGAGAACACTATGGCCTTTAATTATATGCCGGCAAGAACCAAGAATACTATTTTAATTTGTTATAATTCTACCAAAATATATGTATTCAATTCATACACAATGCTGCCAGTTTTAAACTGCACTTCTCAATACCAAAATACATTGGGCTGTAAGGAAATTACCTGACACTTGGTGCTCAAAGTAAACGGGTGACACAGGGTGCCATATTAAAATCTGCATCTGTATCTTTATCACATTAGTATTCCCCTCAATTCCCAGCCCCTTTGATTCCCAGCGTTTTACCATGGACAGCACTATAGGCATTTTGGTGTTATAGTTCAGATTGTCTACGTTAACATTTTAAAGGTGGGTTCTTATTTTGGTGAATCAACTACAACTGCTGCAGTCTGAAATTACTGCCTGAGTAAGGTCCTTTACAGCTTGCAGTCTAGAAACCAAATGTGGGCTGATCATCTCTCTGCAAAAGAGTTTCTGTCACCAGCCTGCCTAATAAGCAGTCCCACAGATGCTTTCAGCTCTGTAACCCAGCTACCTCCTTCCTGTTGTTTCCAGTAATATTCTTCAATATTAATCTCCCAATACTATTCCCTCATTTCTGTGTGCACAATGTTCAATAATCTTCAGCTGCTTTCCACATCTTGTAACTTGAAAGCGTGGGTTCGACATCATAGTGTCACTCAATACTTGTTACGTGTCTCATTTGAATTTAAATTTAAAAAAAGCTGTGTTATTCAACGTGAAGTGATCTGCATGGAAAAATACAATGTAACTTAAAGTTATGTTTGGTAATGATACACAAGTACATCCTCTGAAAACAATTTTAGAAGTATGGCATTGTGATCAAAACCCAGAATGTTTCCTTTATTGTTAATAATGCTCCAACACATTTTCTGAAGTATGTTGCATTATTTTGTTTTCAGCAAACACCCACTTCTCTCACTTCTCTGTGCATTTTCTACTTGTCTTCGTGTAGTAATCAGGCAATAGTTCAATCGACACATAATATGTAATTGTGTCTTTCATGGATAAATTAGGCCCTTTTGCTATTTTACATATAGAAAGTTCCCATTTATTAGAGCACAGTATGCTGTATGTCCTTATCATTGACAAGCCTGCCTCAGCATTAAATTAAAGGCCTTGGAAATTGTTGAAATGCATCTCTAGGGTGGGCACGCAGTTATGTGCACCTCACATTTTACAGAGGTACCTGTGCATCCCAGTGCCATCGGAGTGAGTGATGTCAGCGAGAGAATGTTCCTGCGTGGATTGAATATTTGTGTGTGAATGTAGGTTCCAGCTGAGACAGTTGGAGCCAGCCTATCTGAGTGGTGGGTGCAAGTGAGGTTCTCACCTGGGGGTTTGGTCCCCATTGGGGCACAGCGCCCTGCAATGTAATATGCCTATGTTATCTTAATAGAATGGAACTTGGATGAAACTACAAGCTGCCTCTAGTCATCCTTAAATACTACAGTGGCAACAAGCTGGTCAGAAACAGGAACCATGGAGAACAGGACCAAGGCAAAGGTAATAAAGGCAAGTGTTACCTGCTTTTGGAGGTGCAGGATTAAGGTTGGGAGACTCATTGGAGTGAATGAAAAGACCCACCACCTAGGACCAGAGTGTAGCTTGCCACGGCTTAGTTGCCGCTGCACAGGGCAGCAAAGGTGTCACCTGGAAAAGAGGGGCCAGTCAGGGCAAGAGGTACCACCCAGAACGTATGCAGAACTGTCCAGGACTATGTTGGAGTTTCCAAGGCAGGGTGGGTGAAACCGGGGCTATTGTGCCCTACTCACATGCAAGAGACCCTTCCCCCATTTCATAATGGAGCACCAGTGCTTGATGGTGCTGCTCAGGTTAATGGGACTTTCCCCAGGATGAGTGAAGAAGAGTATTGGATTTTATTTTAAACTCTAAAAAAAACAATTGTCTACCAGGACAAAAGGATGTCAAAGCACCTGAAAACGGCATCCCTGGGAGATGTGCAAACTGCTTCTTTATGGTGCTTTAACATCTGAGACTAAGTGAGTGATGTTTGTTGCCCCTCAGATGTGGTTTAAAGTCTTCTCCACTTACCTCTCAGCTACTGCTGCAGGCAACGGTATTGAGTTCTCTTAGGATAGTAGCCTGCACAGTGTAGTGTCAGTGCTGGGGTCCAGAATCCATTGGGGCCATTGTTGTGCTGGAGTTGATACGGCACCAAGGTCCAAGAGACTACTTGTGATGTCATGGTGTATGCTGGCTGTATTGGCACTGATTGGAATGCAGTGAACAGTTCCTATTTGCTCAACACATGGGAATGCTAATTCAAGAAAAGGACCCTTCAATGTCCTTGTGCGTCCTCACTTGTACCACTGGACAGTAAGGAAGTGGATCTTCTGAAGGAGTGTCCCCGCTCAGTGATGTTCTATGAGCACCAACGTACACGCCCCGCCCGCTTCCCTTGCTTGGTCGAAAAGACTTCAGGAGTCAGTACAGACTGAGTTTGTTTTGTCCAACAGTGCCCCGCTCCAAGCAGTCTCCATGTCGGGGACGGCAGTAAAAAAGTAAATGACATTTCAATTGTTTTTTTCTTGTTCATGCATACTCTTCTGTAAACTTGAACCGTCTCATGTGAACTACACTATGCCCTTATCTTGTGTACATGCCAGTGTTGGTACGAAAGTGGACGTGGGGTGTGTGCTGAATGTTAGTATTTTTACAGATACATGCAATTTTATGTTGTAAGAACTCTTAAAAGTTCAGTTACTATTAAAGGACCATAGCAGTTAAGTGTCTACACTATTCTAATAATCTAATTTTTTTTTCCTTTTGTTCTGTTTGGCATAACATCTGGAGGATTTTTAGCATAATTAGGAAAATGCTACATGGACATTAGAGATTAAAAAATGGTATGTTATATAGATTACCAATTAGTGATATATGCTTTTGACATCTTTCATGAAACATATGGATGGTGACATTACATGACAATGCGTTAGGATGAAATGTTTGAAAGTGTGCACCATCATTCCTTTCTCACCTTGCGGTAGTGTTGAACACTTTGGGAAATTGCAGGTGTGTCCAATATGAATTCGCAAACTGTTATTTTGCTAATGTAAGCAAGCGTTACTGCTTTTTGACTTACACAGTTATGTCTTTTAACTTTACGAATATTAGTAATGTGAATGACGCACTAAGGGGTTGTCTAGCTACGTGTACAATGCTGTTTTCTGCTATAATTGTGTGAGTGTTCACGTATGAGAATTCTGTGTAAGCCCAGTGTTCAGCTTTTATCGTATTGTGTGCCTCTCGTGAAACTATGTATGGTTTTATTTGAGAATTTAATTCTTAAGAGTTAGTAAGCTGACCTGGGTGTAAGTACCCATTAAGTGTTAAGTAACTTTGGATCCATGTAAGTAAGTATAGCTTTAGTGAGGTTAGGGATGTCAAGGGTTTTGTCCCATGTTGAATCAATAGACTGGGTAGATGTGGGGATGAACTGTCGCCGCCCATTATTCTATCCCAGAACAAACTAAATCAATAGACTGGGAAGATGTGGGGATGAGCTGTCGCCGCACGCTTTCACGCCAGAATCCAGGAGAACCGCACAGTTTGCGCAACCCAAAATGGTCACCTAATCTGCCACCCACCAGTGCAAAGAAAGATGGTTCTGTGCAAAATCCGTTTTTATTGATGTCAAAAAGTTGCTAATATCATGGGCACAAGACCACTCTAAAGATACAACCTTCTTGTGGGGGGTTCCACATCACCACTCTACTGTAAGGATGTCATCAAAACAATGTTAAGCAAGGATCCTATAATATCAAGCAAAAGACCACTCTATTGAAATGCATTAATTCAAGACAGATCCCAAAAATGGGTGCAGTACCAGCTTTGTCCACAAACCGGCGCTAGCGGTCTAAACTCTGACAGGAGAACTGCTACTTCAGAAGCTAATCAGCCTCCTGAGACAGCTGGAAACCTTCAAAGGCCTGCTGGTTCATTAAAACTCTTAACCACCTGCTGTTCCCAAAGACAATCTGATTGCATTAACAGGCCAAGAGGCTGGGAAACCTTCTCACCTCAGAGACCCACACAACCGCCCATGAGATCACATGGACATGCTAACCAAATGCAGAGTGGCCCTCTGGCCTGCTGACCTCAGCCGACACAATAGACCCTTGCACTTGAATGGGGTATGTTGATTTTCTCTGTGGACTGTAAACAGAGCCCTGTCTGGGAGAGGAGAGACATGTGGCACTCCCAAGTTTCTGGGGGAAGGGACCCAGACACTTTTGTGGAATCATATTGCAACAAATATATTTTTAAGTTAAATGCTTCTAAAATATTGTATTAAGCTTACAAAAATGTGCAATTTGGAGAACCTCAATCTAAGAAATGTACCCACAATTCAAGACTTGATTCAACTTTGTACCATGTTCTGAGGCAAAACCCTGCTATTTATTGATATTACAGACACCAGGTTTTTGCTAGAAACCTAGTAAATTACTGGAATGTGTGTAGAAGGAGGGTGTACATTGGTGTAATTTTTTATACAGATTTAACATTGGTAAACCAATTAAAAACAAAATTAAGTTGTCATTTATTAATGCAAGCCCCCAGGAAGATCAGAGTCGGACAAGCATGGACCATAAGGAATCTGTAATATGTACATGTAATTTCAACAAATTGTGTATCTGGGAAATATGTATTTGGATCAGAAATAGATTTGTGTGCACATTGACAAGGGGAGTGTCTTTCTGTAAGCCATAAAGATGACACACAACCCAGCTCCCCAATCAAGGAAGAGAGGAGGAACTGGCCAATGATAAGTTGAGAGGGTTGGGCATGCAGAATTAGCCGACCCACCCACTTTCTAAACACACAAAAAGAGACTGCTGGGACAGGTAGAGACACTCAATTCCCATTTTCTGCGGGGCACGCTGATGGACAAATTCACATCCAGAACTCCAGAGACCTAGACTGACTCCAGCAAGACAGAGACCAGAACTTAGAACTCTGACTCCAGAACTCAAAGCAAAGGCCTAACCCACAAGCTGAGTTCTCTTCAGCAGGCCTCAAAACCAACCAAACCATTCAACAGCCGGGCGAGCTGTTTGAATTCTTTGCCAAGAACTTTTGCAAGAACCTGTAGCAGTATCCAGAAAGCAGTGCTGTATCCGGAACCAGAGAGAACCACAGACCAGACCGTTGTGAGCAGAACCGGTGCCTGACAGACCCAGAGATCAGAGCTGACCCAGATAGCCGGGATTTCAGAACCACCCGCCGGAAGTCCAGTCCAATCCTGACCCGATCCGTGGCGAAGTCGCATTCCTGTCCAAAATCTAGTGTGAGTACCCAGCTAGCACTGTGCCAAAACCAATCTCTTTCTTTAAAATAATCTAATCCAAACTATTTTAGCCTATTAGAACTGCCTCCTAGAATCGTGTCATTCTGTCATCTATAAACCTGAAAACTGTCATCTGTCATTCTGAGCTTTCAAATTTCAAATCTGAAGACCTTTACTAAATCGTCCGTATCTCCGGAACCGTGTATGCTAGGAGCGAGTCTTAACTGTCATCTTAAAGCTAAGATTCTAAGCTTTCCAACGAACCTAAAACCGACTTGCTTACCCTTATAGTGCCTCCGTAATTGCACTCGACGCACACAACTAAATTGCCACGATTTGACATTTTGCTTAATTTCAGCCATGTGTAAAAAGATTTGTCCTTGCTTTCCTTTGCTGAAATTCGTTTGCAACCTGACAATCAATCATAGAGCATTGCTAAAGTGATCCTGAATGAATTTAAAGTAGCTATCACTCACCCTGAACCTCTAGAGGGAATAAAAATCATTTTTCTATATTTTTCACTTAATTGCAATCACATTCAAAGCATTTTGGGCCTGTGTTTAAAACTCCTACCTGTTTTCCTCTAAGCTTGCTAGGGGGGGAACTGAATTATATTTGATTGCATTCCTGAGAACTGTGTGCTTTTCTTCCATCTCTTTACCTTGCATAAAGGTGGGGTGAATTGTCAAAGAAAAGTGATTACATTGTCTTTTGTTGAAGTCATATCAAGTTTATTTTCTGTACTGCATTTTCATTCATCATTGCATTGTCCTTGAAGCCATAAAAGCATTCTCAGCTACTAAATCCTCTCTATATCACTTCTAAACCATCAAAAAGAGTGTACCACTGTAACATTATCCATTGTTGACCACTATCATCTTCACAAGTGTGCTATCAAATATTAATTTACTATAAAAGTGTGATAGATATATATTGTTTAATTTTTAAATAAACCTTTTAAATTTGCAAAACAAACCTACTTCTTGGCTCAGCAGGGTCAGGGGGATTCTGAGAGAGGGGTGTTATATAAGGGTTGTCATCCAGAGTAAACGAACTGGACATAAAAATACATCAATAAGGGCTTTCATCAGCATCCCAGACTAGGCAGTGACTTAGCTGTAGTGTTGAATTGAATCCGCTTACAGGGATGCCTTTGTGCCGGGGATTGCCCCTCGGAACTCACCAAAAAATAATAAAGTAGTCAAATAGAGAGTATGGAGGCAAGAAGTAAAGCAGATTTATTCAGGGCCCAGACGGAGCTGTGAAAGCTATATTAAAAAAGATTGTGGAACACAAGTGCGTGAAAAGGCGCTGTGAGAGAAACGCCCCTAAATCCAAGACTTTTAAAGTATTCAAGCTGATTAACATTAGTAACTTTGCAACATGAAGAAATCTCACCACACCAAGCTGATCGGTGCTTGCACATCAGGCCCTTATAGAAAAGCATACATTGTATTCTGTAATTGGGTCCACAAACCTTCCCACACCGCCCAGAATTAGAATATGTGATGTAACAATCCATCCCCATGTCCCACATCATAATGACAATTCATTGAAACATTTTAACTGACCAGCGGTACTTTATTCAACTTCCCCAGTCATCTCATTAAAGTTCTTGTGAGAAGCGCTCCCCTCCATGCACTGCCAGAGCCTTGAACCATGGACATATTGCTATACAAATGTTGCATATTAAGAACTCTTTAGCCTTCTTCCCAAGCAAAATGTGCTAACGGTCAATTGGAAACCGCTGTGGCTCTCTTAACTCCATCTAAAAATCATGTTTTATACATTATTTTGACTTATTAAAAAGTTATGCTCTCCATGCCTGTTGGCAGGACCCATGGGTTCTAATCTGTGACCTCGAAAAATAACAACTGTTGTTTTGCTTCTTACCACACAAGCCTGGGATCGTGGGACCTTCAATGTGTTACCAGCCGCTGCGGCTTCGTTGCAGATTAATAAAAGTTGATACATGTTGACTGCAAAGGCATGCTACAAGGTCTATTTACCGTGGTTTAGCCTACCTCTACGTTTCATTATTCTTACCGGTGCCCCTACATTTCTGTTATATGTAAATTACTTTTATTTTGGGTTTTACTTGTGTACCGATTAAACAGAGCCCCCTCTCCTTTTACAGTGCTACTCTCGCAATTGATATGTGCGCTCCTTTTCACCTCGTAGAACTTGCATTTTTCTTACACCTTTCTCGCTGACTGAGATTACAGTTTCGTTCTAGATGTTTCAAGTATTAATTGGGCACTTTTTGTTGGATATGCAACTTCGTGTTTTAATGTTTAGGCACCTGCATCTATCTCGAATTTCATATGCAACTGTGTGTGACACCTGCATTTTGATAAATTGTGAGTTCGTTTTGCAGATTAGATGTGCAGGAATGTTTCAGTCTCCTCCACCACAGTCTGTTATTAATTACAACTGATGAGAACTACAGGTAGCACAGGGCTAAATAAGTGTTTTTATTAACCATGTTTGTTTTACCTACCTATGTTTTGCCTTTTGCAGCTAATGGTCTAGTATTTGGTTGTGGCACTACCCATTTTTTCTATGTGTTTACTCCTCCTTGTCGGTGTTCTACCACACTATCCCTAAGTTTGTTGGTAATGTTTTTGGTGGACTGTGAGTGGCGTTTAGAGGGTTAGGGAATCACCTATAAAGTCAGTAGTAATAGTTGCTGGTTACAGAACTATGAACAAGTGTAACAAATGGTCATGGCATTATTCATTCATGATGGTCAACATGTCAGCCACTGTAAAGACATTTCAAATTCACAAGTTCTCTCTCTCTTCCTACATTACATGATGCCTCATGGAGTACAGTGGGAAACACTTAACAACACAAAGATCATTCCCCTTTCACACTTTGCTGACCCATGAGATGTAATAGGTTGTCACTGTATTGCAAATGAACATGTTGTTTCTGGATATTTTGTACTATTCACGTGTCATAATCTTTCTGGTAATCATGTGCACTTTGTGATAGCACTCATGCTCTTAGGTAGTTACAGTCATGGGTTTCAGCCGCTATGCCATCACTCCCTATGTCGAGCAATTAAATTCACTCTTTGTACATTTCTTAGTGCATTTGCGTTTTTGCATTTCTGTCATAGCCTGGTGTTGTTCTGAAGGGCCTTGCCTGGACTTGTGCTACTTATATGTTATGTCAGAGGGCAGGTGCTTCATATACAGGGCTGTGACAGGGCATGGATTACATTGACATCATCTATGTCATTGCCCCCTACACCCATTTATGCAACCCTTTGCATTTCAGAAACTGTATGTATTGGTTGATGGTGATTGTACTTATCCATGATCCAGGTCTGTTGCCCTTTGTGGGTCTCCATATATGCTGACAGAGTATTGTTTCGCATGGCAGCATGTGTGGAACCTGTAAAGCTGGCACATCAGGGGATCATGATGATGAGGTCTGCAGCACAGGCCACCGGTATGATAAGGATATGTTGCTGTTTCCTGTTCCAGAAAACCTCTCGTTCTACCACACTATCCCTAAGTCTGTTGGAGCCACACATTTCACATCTGTGCAGTCCAGAGCTGCAATAACTTTAGGGAAGTTGGCAGCTAAATAGAACCATGCCTTTGCTGCATTTACCAGTGCAGGGTTGGGGGGCAGGGGTTGTGCTGGGGCGCATACTGGATGAACATGCCCAGCACCTGGGCAAGCACAATAGAACATTTGGGCTGAAACATGATTCACAGCATGCCCACAATTTGCCCACAATTTTCTCACTGTAGAAAGGGAGGTCTTGGAACCTGAGGTTTGCAACAGCTAATGGCTCTATAGTGATGGAAAGTGTGTTTAGAGAAGGCATAGGCCTTACATACCCTATCAGGGCCAATTGGGAGTACCTGTTGCCTTATTTCGATCACCTGTTTGCATTGACCTCAACGTTTTGGGTGGAGGTAACGGCAATGTGCTTTTGGCAGAATTAGACCCTATTTTTGAAGTTTTTCATCAGTATTTCCACTTGTAAATAACTTGTAATGCAGTGGAATTATCATGTTAGTTGCCAGTGGAATTAACGTCCATTTTCAGTGGCCCTTAATTCGGTGAAGAGGTCAAAGTGTCATAACGACGTTACTCAGCTTTTTTACTTACCGCTTAACTTGCAAGACACTGTTTTTTAAATGTTTTATTTAAGCTTAGAATAAAGATGACTGCCTTCTTATGTTGTACACCCCAATCTGGAGTTTCAAGCTCATTCAAGGCCACCATTTTGCGAAGGAATTCATCTCATTGAACTTGTTTCCTTAAGCAAGCACTTCTACCAATAAAAAATTGACCTGTGACCACATGTCACTCTCAAGTACAATAGAAACGGCACAGTGAACAAACAATAGTACAATAGCTCAGTACTTGATTGTGGCATGTTTGTGCTGCCCCCAGTTCCAGGTTCAAATCAGGGCAAAGCTGACCATCCCACCTTATGATGACTATACATCCAGTGCTATTAGTACCCAGCTTGCATACTGTAAATATTCAGCATGCTGGAAATTGCGGCTTGAACTGCCCATACAAGTGTCCATCGTGTCGACCCATCATTACACTTCACTCTAGCATCGTCCTTTTTGTCCTAGAACCATCCTTCTTCTCTTACACTGTGCACAACCCTCTTTGTTGTCTGGTCAGCCTCGGATTGTTTTCATCTTCTCTGTTATGCTGCATATGCCTGCCACCTGCCTCTCTTCCACATTGTAACTGTACCCCTTCATATCACACACCCACACTATTACGCCAGGCTTACCTCTCTCTCTCAACATCATACAGTAGATTCCATTGTGTGCTCTGCTTCACACTGCTGACATCCTTATGTGGGGCCTAAATCACCAGCACACGGAGTATTGATGTCTGCTGATGGCCTGCTTCCCATTACATTAGCCCAATATGTGTTAGTTCCATACCGGTTTGGGGTCAGTTAGCAAAGGGTCCAGATTTCAGAAACTTTGCACCGGTGCAATTGCAATGTTGCATGGACCAGCCCTAGGGAAAAGTTTGCCATAGTGTAAAAGTATTGTGGCCATGTTAGAAAACCTTTGTATCATGGCAAGTGCAGTTTGCATGGGATTAGCACCAGGGCATACAGGAATTATTAGTGCAAAAACAAATACTTTCTGATTGCATAGTAGCACTAGAGCAAGCATTTCCCTTGTGCAAACATGCATTGAAAGAATAGTTTTTTGTCCTGGAGCAAACTTTGCCCTAATGCTAATTCCAATATTTCAGTTGCATAGATGCAAAATTTCTGTAATCTGGCCCCTGGAGCGAAACAGTCCATTAGCCATTATCACCAAATTGGCAGCTTTATTAAAACTTGGGACTCGTTATTGACCTCCTCTAAACCAATCAGAATGTTCAAACTGCAATTAATAATCTCTGGTGCTCAACTCCTTCTCCACATTCTGACGTGATCGCCTTCCTGAAAAAACATTATCTTCATATGTAAAGCAAAGCTCCATGCACAAGAAACGGAAGTGACTTTCCTGAAACGATTTACTTGAACATATTTGGATTATTTTCCAATCAAAAGGAATGGAAGTATTTAAAAACTGGAAAATATGGAAAAAACAGACGTTTCTGCTCCCCATCATACAACACACCAACTTTCCAAGCATCATCTTTCGAATGCACGTTTACCCGATTCACAAAACATTGCCCTATGGGATTGCGGCTTTACTAAACGTTTCTGTGAATTAGGCCTTAAAACCCGATTCACAGAAGCGTTTTATAATGGTGCAATCCCATAGAAAAAAAAACATTCTGTCAAATGTTTTAATGTTAGTAGCAATAACTCATACCTAAAATTACGATGTCCTCTTTAAAGTAGGCCATTCCTACACTTTCATTTCCATGTTCACTTTACCAGTTCCAAAAATGCATTGTAAAGCACTTATAATCAGAACAGTATTCTTTAATTTAATGACCCTCTCAAACTTTTTTTTTTGATCGCCTCATCAATCACTCTGTGCCAGGCATTGTGCCAGGCATTGTGCCAGCCATTGTGCCATGGTAATGGTTGCTCCTCCGGCATGCCATGCTTCATTGTTACAGTACGTGGATATCTGGAGAACAGTGCTGTCTCAAAATGGGATATTATTATTTTAAACACAGCAACAACTTGTGCTGAGCCGCCAACGGCCATCTTATTTTCATGCGTGCTTTAAGAACGCCAAGAAAGGCCATGCAGCTCTTGCATCTTGAGGGGGTCTGCACACAAACCTGATTCTTCACAGCCACGAGCTGTATGTTCATCTTTCAGTGCCATCCTCCTGCGGGCCATACCTGATGCTAATACCATAAACAAGGAAAATCTCTCGAGGGATGCACATTAGAAAAACAAGCTGCTCGCCCTCTCCTCGCGGTGCCTTTCTGGCTACTATCACAAAGCATGCCCCTGCTTCCCTCGCCGTCGCTTGGAAAGCATTGGACATTATTTCTTTTGTCAGTCAGCAGTGAGCGCTTTTATAGTCAGCAAAGAGAGAGGGGGGCCCGCGGAGTTGCTCCACAGCAATCATGTGCCTATAGTGATTTTAGGGATAGCAGTGGGTCTCTGGTTGAAAGAACCTGTCAAAAGAATAAGCGTGCACGGAATTGCAGTTCAAAAGCACCCGACCCAATAAGACATTGCAATACTACGTGCCTTGATTCGCGGACACGTGGCTCGGTGCGCCCAGTAGGGCTTGTTACAGAAGACACAGGAAAACGCATCACACTGCACGGTACGCCAATTTATTCACCTGAAGGACTGCGTAAAATGACCTAACGTCACCACACAAAATCATACCACTGAAATGGCTTGCCCTTTTCAGGCTCCTAAAGGGGAGACCGGCAACCTTCTCCAGGTGATTTAGGATGAGCAAAGCAGAGCAGCAGCATGTCCTTTCTCACCCTTTCGACCTTTTCATTTGAACTGAATAGTTAATAGCAAAGAGTCAGGAAGTGCTAGCCATGAAAGCATGTTCAGCACAGCGCCTGGCTATTATCTTTTTCAGGTTTCCGTAATGGTGCTCTCTTTATTATTTGTTCCAGTATGCACTTTAAAGTCGTGGCAGAATCGAGACATGTGTCAAAAAGACATGCAACGTTTAAATCACCCAATGCATGATCTTTCAGAGGGGAAGATAGAAAATGCCATCTCACTTTAAAACCACTTGAGTAAAAATAGCAAAAACATCCCTTTAGCTTACAGAAGGATACAAGTTGAGATTGCTACAATGTTGGCTTGGATGATTCTTATACAATCCTGCTTAACGCTAACACACCTCTGTCCTTTACACAATGTACCAGGGGAGCAAGAGCATAGCCTGCAGGGGTGGAATGCGCAGCAGCGCCTCTTTGGCCACAACAAGAAGGCAGGGTCTCTGAGACGCACACCCGGATCCCGCCCTGAACTGTTCTTGGGAAAGGAGCGCTCTGGCTAGTCCCTGCGATAACACCTCTATACCTGCACAAACAAGTCCGCCTGTTCTTATCACTGACAAATTCATATCTGGGCTATAAATGCTACCCATCCATGGTCGATGAATGGATTTTGTTTATTTATTTTATGATATAAAAAAGCCACTTTTCAGTGTTTACAATCTCAGGAATAGTGCATTTATTTCATGCTATTTTTTCTGCCATAGCACCCCGCTCTTAGTGGTGACTGTTCATCACAGCCATAGGACCCAGTTCAGTGCTTATGGTCACAAAGTGAGCCCCCTGACTCTTGTACTCGCACTCAGGTGTGGTAAGGGGTGTCCCTAATTTCTTTTTCTTTGTTCCTCCTGATTCCTACAGGTTGCCTCTCAGGGTGTTGCGCAAATTCAGTCAGGGTTTCTTCATCAAGCAAGGACACACACACCTTACAACAATCTCAGCCTCCACTTTGCCCATAGGAATCTTTTCCAAATAACTGTTATCATAATGTGTGTTTTTCTTTTCATTAGGATGCTTGGGCGAGGAAGTCAAAATAATCTAATCTGTGTACATGCGACATTTGTCAATGTCCTTCCATCAATATTGTTTACCTTTTTGTTTGAGATAATTCTCTAACACCTTTTTTGCCTCTTCCTCCCATGGAATTAATGGACAGATGGCCACTGTGGTCTGCTAGTTCTGACCCCACTATTTCAAGCTTAGTACCTACAATTCTATAAACCAGCTTTGAATTCACACCTTACATGCTCTGTCCGACTACAGTTCTGACTGGTAATAGTAATGTTAGCTCATTGAACCTGTGCCACAAACACTAATTCTCTGAGGCCACAGGCCACTATCCTTTCCAATGGTACTATTTGGAAGGGACTGGTGACACTGAGTCCAGAGACCGAACCACCCACACTGCTCAAACACACAAAAAGATCCATAAGGACACCAAGATCGAAGTAAGGTGGCTTTATGTGAGGAGCTTGGTGTGCAGCCAGGGCATGCAGAGGTGTATATCCCGTGTAGCTGCAAACATACTGCTATACAGATCATCTTTGTAGGACAAGCTTACTCTTTGGTGAAAACTGTATTATGCTAGGGTTTGCTAGAATGAGTCAGTGATAAGAGCAGACAGACTTGCTTGTGCAGGTATTGCTGTTATCACAGGGACTACTAGCCAGAGATCTCCTTTCCCAAGAACAGTTCAGGGTAGAATCTGGGTGTGCATCTCAGAGACCCTGCCTTCTCATCATGGCGAAAGAGGTGCTGCTGCACATTCCACCCCATCATGTCATGCTCTTGCTTCCATGGTACATTTTGTAAAGGAGAGAGGCGTGTTAGCATTAAAGTGTTTGTCAGTATTCTTCTACCTCAGAGCCCAATCGTGGCCAGTAGAAGCGTAAGTCACCCTTGTACTTGGCTCTCTTTGTATAATGCCCCACCTTTCACCACCAGAGTCCTCCATTCTTTCCTGTAATTTGAACGCCCTGTCATGATGGCATTAATTAGTGGTCCTTCGGCTCCATTTTCTTTTGCTTTGAGTACTTCACATAACTCAAAACTCAAAATCCTTCATTTGTGCTTGTCTTAAGAGAACCCTGTTCATGTCGGGCAGTTCTTGGGCCATCAGACAGGTGGAATCACAATAACTCAAAGAACTGTATAGGGGTATCGACCCCACCCCCTCAACTAAGTACAGATATGATATGATATGATATGATAAGGCATTTGTAACGCGCCTATACACAAGTGTTTCAAGGCGCGACGAGGCAGGGGGGGGAACAAGGGGAGACAGACAACGATCTTACTAGGCCAGGTGTCATTCAGATCGCGCAAGTGCAAGGGTAGAGGGGAAGGGAAAAGTGCATGGGGGAAAGGGAGAGGGGAAAGTGCAGTACAGGGTTATTAGCATACAGCATACAGGATAAATAACAAGGGCCAGCTGGTGGCAAGTGCGAGGTAAATGCAGACAAGTGCTGGGAAGGGGGGCTGTATGGATACAGACACAGTCCCGTAGTGCAGGGGTTGCCGTGGAGGCAGTGCAGGAGAGAGTGGCTGGGCCGAGAACGGTGAATGGCCCATTTGCAGATTCAGTGCAGTTTCAGTAATATTAGCAGGGGCGAGGGGGAGAGAAAGCGGAGGCAAAGAGGAAGGTTTTGAGGTGCTTCCGGAACCGAAGGTGGTTCTCCTCAAGTTTCAGGGAGGTAGGAAGGCTGTTCCAGAGGGAGGCCCCTGCAGTGGGAAGAGATCTGCCCCCAACTCATTGTTTGGAGAAGCGGCTGACCCTGAGGGAGTTGGAGGCGGATGAGCGAAGAGCTCGAGAAGGAAGATATTTAGGAAGTGAGAGTTGAAGGTATTTTGGCCCAAGGCCCCAGACGGCCTTGTGGACAATACAGAGGGTTTTGAACTTGATCCTCGCAGTCACTGGGAGCCAGTGTAGTGATTTCAGTCCTGGAGAGATACGGTCCCTGGGCTTGAGGCCAAGGACAAGTCTTGCAGTCCTGTTCTGGATGAGTTGCAAAGGGCGGAGAGTAGAGGCGGGCAGATTAAGATAGAGGCTTTTACAGTAGTCCAGCTTAGAGAGAACCAGGGCTCTAGAGACAGTGAGCTTCTGGGGGAAGGAGAGGAAAGGAAGGATACCTCTGAGGAGGTGTAGCTGGTAGTGTGACTTCTTAGATACGTCGGATATGTGAGGAGAGAAGATAACATGATAGGCAGATCATTGGTTCCATTATTGCAGAAATCTGAATTATAGTGCCTTCATTTTAAGGTAAAAAGTGCACATGGCCTGCACAAATTTGGGTTAAAATGACCCAGGAAGTGAAGGGTGCTTTACATATCACACACATATCATGAGTATGTAAAAATATATTATGAAAAAGAGCTACAAAGTGAGAAATGCTGCCATAAATAATTAATGGCTCCCTGAAAGATTAATACAGAAGGCAGACAGAGACATATTTCAAAATGGATGCCCAAGGCACAAAAGGGTGTTGAGAGTTAGGACAGGTGTTGCAAACCCTGACTCATGCTCATAAAGCAACAGACAACGACACATGAAATAGTCTTTGGCATCATTTCACTGAGAGATAATTACGTCTGGAAGGTTAATCCTGGGACTTGGCAGGAAAAGCAGACAAGATTAATGATGGAGTCAGATAAAGGCAAGGGATATTACCAATCTGACCAGACCAGCTGTATTACTTGGCCTCATATTAATGAGTTTACTTATTTATCCACGGTATAATGGCTAACTAAACTTGGCAAGGCCTTGAGAAGCAGATAAGGGATTGGCAGTGATGGAATAAAGTTGTTTTTGTCAGAAGTTAAGAAATGTTATAATGTGTCTAGCTGGGTCTAAAATAATCTTATCAGTTTTGTGCATCAGACAGCAATTGTTGATGCCAAGCATGACTAATGTGGGCTTGGTGTGCAAAAGTCTATAAAACCAGAAGAGTGGCATAATATCTTTGAGAGTATGTCTAAAGCATCTTGAACCCTCACCCAATAAAGACTGCTAAGAAACTCTTCAAGGGGCCTGCTTATTTTCTCCTGCCTCAGTCTCAGAGAATTCTTCATAGATGTCATAATGTTTGATGAGATGGGAAGAGGACCCCCTGTTAAGAACAGCATTAGCAGTCCCTCTGAGGCAGTCAATGATCCTAGTGGGTTCAGTCGATCAGAGAGTTTCATTCAGGTAGATGGCCTTCACAGTAGACACAGATGCCATTGAATAGGAGGGCCCTGCATCCTCCATAACCTTTGACATCAGTGGACTGAGGTATTGGAGACCAGCCAAAGAGGGCGACGGATACCCAGGCTGTGTTCAAAATCATTTTTAATGCATCTCAGGACACCAGGAAACAACAGCAATGAGCATCCAAAATCAGCACCTTTTATACTTTTTTTAAGACTGAGGTAACATTACATTTTATTGCACAATACATTTTGATTGGTTCCTTTAATTAGAAATAAACCCTATTTATTGTATCATTGGTTGGCTTAACTGCCACTCCCCAAGCCCTCATGACTTCTCTTGGAAAGCTTTATTTGGCAGACACATAGGCTAATTAAACTCGTGTGAGATCCTACCAGCCTTTACTATAATTCCTTCATCGCCTGCCAAATTACAGATTGTCCAAACCTGCTAATATTACTTGGCAGGCGATAATGTGGGAAATGTCATGAACTCATCACATGTGTTGCACGTTTAAACAGCTGTTCCATCTAATTGGTAATTTCCCAGACTTTTAGCCAGTTACCTGACCCACCACTGTCAGAGGTTTCTGCTAAGAAATTCTTAATATACACACCAGCTGCAGTGAACTGAAAATTAACTGCTGATGAACTGCTGCCAAAAAAATACTTAATTATCTTGCATGAATAAGGGTTTTACCATCATATAGTCTCATGGGCATCCATTTTAGGAAATACCTGAGCCTTGGCCTGAATATTCTATGTAGCTACCAAACAATGAGATATTATTTGTACTTGTATACTACTTGTATGCATAACTTTTTTCCTATCCAGTTTTCAAGCTAGATTTCTGATATTCATGATGTACGTGTACTACCAGAGATACCCTCCACTGCATGGGTTATTCTGACCCTAATGAATATATGTCACCCTATTATGCATTTTTCTGTCCTAAAAAGCACTATAAATCTGATTTTTTCAATACTGGAACCATTGATCAATCAGCCTGATATGTTATCTACATTCAGTTTGTGGGGGGGGGATTAAGACCTGCTCTGCATCATCTCAGGGAGTATAGGTCCCTCTCCTTCTCTGATCCCTGCAATGTAGCCTTCTAGATAGAGCATCAGCATCAATATTGTTAGTTCCAGGGCGGTACTCTAATTGGAGATGATAAACTGACAAGGCCGATAGCCAGCAATGGCCCGTGACATCCAATTTTGCACATTTGAGAATGTAGGTCATTGGATTGTTGTCAGTCTTTATGGTAAATGTTGCTCCATAGAGATAATCATGCAGCATTTTAGTCACTGCCCACTGTAGGACCAGGTATTCCAGTTTGTGAGTTAGGCAGTGTATCTCTGATGGTCTTAATCGATGGCTGGTGAACGCTAAAGGTCTGACAACATCCTGCTGTTCCTGATATAGTACTGCTCCCAGCCTGTTGTAGCTGTCATCGAGATGCAGAATATAAGGCAGTTGTGGATCTGCACAAGTCAAAAACAGCTCATCTGAGTGGATCTTCTTCAGCTGGTAAAATGCATTGTTGCACTTGTCACTCCATCTTTATCTGACATCTTCTGTCTGTGAAGACCATGAATAATTGCAGAGTTACATATTGAAAAAAGACATCAGATTTCTTGAACGGGCACGAGAGAAGAAGTACAAATGAAGTTAGTCACAAGCACATCTCATGTGCATACACATGTCAGCAGCAGTGGTAGAGAAGAATGATCAATGTGAGAAACTAGGCATTATCTAAGAATTAGGACCAAGGCATTATCTTGGATAATAGATTAACATTGAACCAACAGGTTGCCTCCATCACAAAATGCTGTTTTTTTTCTGATCAGGAGATTCAAACATATCACCTTTTTTGTTTGTTTCCCCACCAGGTTATTGTAATGAACGCTTTGGTAATATCAAGACTGAACTTTAACAGTTACATGCCTCCTGAGAGAGCAAAACGCTGTGGCCTGAACCTTAATGAAAGCTAAGAAATACTAGCATGTATTCCCAGGCCTGCATACTTTGCTGTGGCTTCCTGTCAGAATTCAGATCTTTCACTCTCTGACATTTATCTGCTCTCTTCTAATATCAATTTGTATATCCCCCCAGGCATTAAGATCGAACCTGTATAGGATATTGTCAATCCCTAGGCACCAGAAAGAAAGGCAGGGTGGTCACACCTTGGCAGTCCAGGCATCCAGAGTTTGGAATACTCTTCCAGTTGCCTTCCGATAAAAGAAACAAATCTCTTAATTTATTGTAAGCATCTCAAAACATACTTTTTAACAAATCGTAGATACATTTGCATCACACTATATTCATCTTCCTAGATTTAAATCTTAGGACGCCTAATGACTTCTCTAGTTATTACACTGCGGAGACACCTTCAGGAATTTGATGCACTTGATAAAACCATGTTAATATAACATACCATAACATAACATACCATAACATAACTAAATGAACAGATAAGCTACAAGCTACAAAACCATTATATTAAAGAAAGACAGTCACAAGAGTGCTATACAAAAGACCTGGAAGACGTTTTGCATCTAATGCAGAATGCGTTGTATCAATGCCGAGCAGAAAAACCCACCAAAGCTATGGCACCTATGCCCCTGTCTTCAATATGGTATGAAAAACACCCCCATACAACATTCCTAACATGGCCCCACTCCTAAGGGAAGTTAGTTCCTGCTTCTGCAATCCACAAATGACACTCACAACTGCAAATGTGTTGAACGTGTGGATCTAACAAATGCAGCAAAGAAAAATCAGCTTGCAATTTAAAAGGAATACGTGTTGATGCTCAAATAAAAATGGATGGGTACGATGCTATTTGCAGTGTCCTGGAGCAGAAAAGAATGTCACATGAATAGATTTGCCAGTGCAACCCAAGGCCTACCAAGTTCCTTTAATTTTACTGATTGTCGGTTATGTATGCCTTTTCCCAAACATGTCGCGGAGGAGGCAGATGCTTTACTACTGCAGTAATGGTTCAAACTAATAGTGAAGGGCGCTGGTGTTGCTGCACTATCACAATGAAAACAAGCATTATCTTTCTTTAATATACACTTTACTTTAATGGATCAGTATTTATCTGAGACAGTGAAATTAAAATAACCGTGGGTACCTACAGTACCCTACTGTACTAATACAACATCTCTCACAGATAGCTTCAGCGATCGTGAAGGTCAAGGAACAACAACCCTGAATGCATGAAGAGCACAATACACAATGAGAGAGATAACAGACAAAGGTGGACATGTTTCCTTTATGGATTCTTATACAATACTGCACAATGCTAGCATGCCTCTATTGTTCACAGAATTTACCATGGGGTCAGGAGCATGACATGCCTGGGTGGAATGCTCAGCGGTGCCTCTGGGGCCATGGCGGGAAGGCCAGGGTATCTCAGAAGTACAACTGGACCCTGCTCTACACTGTTCTCAGGAAAGGAGCTGTCATGTTGGTCCCTACGATAACAGCTCCATCTGCACAAACAAGTCTGTCTGCGCTTATCACTCACTGATCCTAAAAAACTCTGTCTAAGAGAATACAGTTTTCACCAAAGAATGCGTTTCATCTGACAGGGCACATCCTGCCAAGTTATTCTGTATGACTGGATGTTCACAACTACGGGGGCAAGGAGCGTCTGATGGCACATGCTGCAAGACAAGCCTCTCACATTAAGGCACTTTTCTTCTATCATGGTGTCCCGGTGTGTATGATCAGTTTGAGCAATCTGGTACACATACTGAGGCTTTCCAACCCCTATCAAAGAAGATGTCTGATGCTAACAGGAGCACACTGCAATAGTCTTGGATGACAGAAATAATGAAGAGACAACATGGGCCAGGTACTGGGGGGGCAGGAAGGGTCAGACTTCCTGCAATACCTTAAGCCAAGGTGCCCTGTCTGACAGAAAGAGCAGATTTAAGTAGTCAGAGAGGGAAAAAGCTATTTCACCCCCAGATATTTAACAATACGTATAGAGACAGGACAGAGGAACCCACCACCAGTATCTTTGTCTTCTTCCCATTCAGTTTTAGCCAATTAGAGGACATACACTCGTCCATGGCCTCCAAGCATGTCCTGAGCCTTACAGCTGTCTCAGGAACCGCCGGATCCAGGTGAACCAACATCTGGATGCTGTCAGATTAGTCATATTAAATGAAGCTGTGGGAGGTGATGAGCCTTGCTGAAGGCTGAACATAGATATTGAATAGAACAGTGGAGATGGCAGAGCCCTGAGCACCCCACATGAAAGTGTAGTGGTAGAAGAAAGAAAAGGAGCTTAAGACTGTGATTGAGACCGATCTGAAAGGAAAGAGGAGAACCATGCCAGCACCACTCCAGGGAGCCCAGCCCCTGAAAGGACTCTCAGCAAGACTGCGTGATCAAAGGTGTCAACGTCGGCTGACAGATCTGCTTAGTGCAGATTGAAATAAACAATAGGAAAACATAAGCAACAGCAGATCCGAATAATTTTTCATGGATCTGAGCGCCATGATGAGTGTATCACAAGCACACATGATAATTGATGTGGACAAACAAAGTTAATACCTTTTTGAAGCACAGATCAATGTCCTTTTATGTGCCATGACAGTACAACATTTTAAACTACAGGATATATGTTACTGTAATGACTTCTCTTATACATAGGGGTTCTCCAAAACAGAAGTGAGCAGAAATAGTACTACCCAAAACATAATATAGAATTGCCCAGGATAGATGTGTCTGGGTGGCCTTGGTAAATGCCAATTATTGCATTTGAAGCAGCAGTTACATAGGTACAGTGTTTCCAGTTGCAGAATATGCTGTTTGCATTGGCTGTATTTACAAAGTTTGTATAAAAATAGTCATAGGCGCCCTATGGTACTCTTGTTTAGAAGATAATTGCCATAGAATTTCGCTGCTGGACTGCCCATGTGAGCGGGACAAAGACTGATATGCAAATGGTTATTTCCCGTCTCTGAAAGGTACAGTGAGCTAAAGTGTGGCTGCAGACTCTTGAGGGTGTACTTTCCCAAATAACAGGTAATTTATCTGTGTTTGTTCTTGCAGAGAGGCGCCTATGACCGTGTTTTGATTGTTTAAGGGACGTAGGTTTAGTCTGCCTAAGTTTCCTAGGGTCATCCAGATGTGGACCCCTTCGTCACTGTGCTCAGAGAGGCACATCCGCACTTCACTGATGAGGCCCAACAAGGCTGAAACAAGTGTCTGGAGTTGCTGTTGGTATTCTAGTTCAGAAGAGAATTGTCATAGCATTTCGGTGCTGGACTGCCCATGTGGGTGGGAGAAAGACTGATATGCAAATGTATATTTCGATTCCTTCTGTGAGAGGTACAATGAGCTAAAGTGTGGCTGTTGACTCTTGAGTGGGTACCATCCCAAAGAACAGCTCATTTAGCCGTGTTCGTACTGGCAGAGGGGCGCCAATGACTATTTTTTATGAACACAGTCTTGCTGATCTATTATGAACATGTAGTGATCGTCTGCTAATCTTCAGCACCAATTCTTACAATGTCTCTTGATGTAGGAACTCTGCTGTTAATACTATTAAGGAGTAATGCTGGGCAAAATATATATTTTTTCCATTTTGAAATCACTCGAATTTCAGGTGGTTTAAAAAGTTCTAACTAAATTCAAGCTTATGACACATTTTAGCCAAAGGTTTGAACCACTGACTGTATATGGAGTCATGAGTTTGGATATAATACAGACTTGGGCAGCTTTCAGAGAGGCATGAACGTTTTGTGAAAGCAGGCTTTGGACATTTGGGAATGTTACAGAGTAGATGAGTAGGTTGGAAGGGTTGGGTGATGTGGTGATTTAAAGGTTCGATGAGTCACATTTTACAAAATGTTATAACATATATGTTGATATTTTTTGATTTTGGGGTCTGACACATTCAGTCAATTACACACGTGGCAGTGGTGTAAAGATAGGGAAGCACTGAGAGTGAGAAATCAACTTTGGTGTCTGGCCTTTTGAGTTTGTGTAAGACTCAATTTATTGTGGTCAAATAACTGTGACACTAGGTAGAGAAAAGTGACAGGGAGGCAAGGAATACCGTATCTGGAAGTGATTGAATGAACACAGGGTGCCTGTGCACTAGGGTGAGATTTCTGTGCAGGGCAGAGCAGAAAATCCATTGAAAAAGACATGCGGCGTAGGAAGACAGGGGAGAGCTATCATTCACTGTTCATCTCTTGAATTGAGTGAACTGTGTCGATGGCTTTGGTGACACTCAGCTACAGACATTCTGTAAGCCACCAAGGAGACAGCATCTGTTAAAGTGAGGGAAACATTCAGGTGTCCTTGGGCAACACTGGGTGCAGGGAGGAGGAGAGAATCCCATAGGGCAGCTTGCCCTATTGAGTTGAAAGACAGTAACATGACACTTGTGGTGGGAGAAAGTTGCAGATATCCAGGGAGGCAGGAGATAACTGCAGTGACCGTCCATCTACTGAATTGAGTGAATTGTGCAGGTGCCCCCAGGTGACACCAGGGAAGAGACATTTGGAGAGACATGACATGGGATAACATCTCTTAAACTGAGAGAACTGGGCAGGTGGCTTTGGTGACCCTCAGGTACAGTCATTATGGGAATCGGTACGGGAGACAGCATCTCTTGAAGTAAAGGAACTGTTCAGATGTCCTTGGGCAACACTCGGGTGCAGGCAGGAGCAGATAACCCCGCGGTACATCTTGTGCTATTGTGTTGAAAGAGAGCAACTTGACACTTGTGGTGGGAGAAAGTTACAGATATCCAGGGAGGCAGAGACAACTATCAGTGACCCTCCATCTCTTGAACTGGGTGAACTGAGAAGATGCCCCTGAGTGACATTCAAGTGCAGAAATTCAGGGATTTGATATGATATGATTGGTTATTTATAATGGGTTTAATACCCACAGATTTCTAAGAGCAGACCCGGGGATCGAACCTGTTAATATCTGTGTCATCCTGCTTCCAAGACGAGCATGTTGCCGCTGAGCTATCCCCCCAGACAGGGATTCACCACATGAGAAAACATGTTATGAACCACATAATGGCCATAGTAAGACTGGTTCTACTGCAGCATTAGTATGCAAATGCATCTTTTTTTAGGCATGTGGAGCAGTGGTCAGAGAAATTACTACATGGGCACTGCACACTGGGTAGGTTTTTCATTCTCTACCTGGGAAGAAGGGGCCCCAAATAATACAAAGAGAAACACATATGAAGTGGGAGAATGGAAGAACAGGCTCCCGTCCTTCACCTCTCGCGCTTGGCCTAGAGGGTCACGGCCCAGACACCCGCCGCGAGAAGAGTTTGTCCATTTACCAGACGACCAGGTACCCTGGTACAGGAACATACGGATGTGTCCACCTGCCTGCCCAACAGCCCGCACTGGCCATGCCGACCCCTGCGGCTCGGATCAGCTAGACTAAAAACCACACGTCGTTAGAGATGCCATGACGACCTAGACAACGGGAAGCACATCTGTACAAGTATACACACTTAACATTTCCACACCAATCTACACGAAGAACATACTCAGTGCTCTGACGTAGGCGACAGGCATATTCACGGACGTGCATCTTTATTATTTTTACATAGGCTTTCAGAATGCAGAAACGCAAGATGCATCATGAACTCATCTATAACGCTTGCTCACGCTTCCCTTGAAACCCGTTACCACCATGAGAGGTATAATGGAAACACGATACTGGTCATGGAAATGTATGCTACTATAATCTAAAGCACCTATGAACCAAACAGACTACTTAAGCACCAGGCCCGAGTAGGCCGCAAACAAGAGCTCCCGTGGACATTAACAAAGCAAGAGTCAGGTTGCTGATCCTGCAGAAAGAACCCGATGGAGCAACCAGCCAAGGTCGCAATGTTGCAAGCCCACATCCAAGAACAAATCATCAAAGGCACGATGTTGCAACCTCGCACTCCGCGTACCAACGTTAAAGTCATATCTACAAATTAAACCAGACACACAGTGGAAAAGCAATATTAATTGTGCAGAATTCTGCCTCAAACACGGTCCCGCCTCACGTGACCAAGCCGAATCTGACGAGATGCCAAAACCCAGGAGAGAAAAGGCGTCTGGGTCCCTCGCTACGAGACACAGGCCGAGACACTTGAAAGGCTCAATGGACACCTGCTACAGTGGGAGCGGTCAGCCTTCCACCTATGAATAAATCCTCACATTGTCTGCACGTACCCATATTGAAACATTGTTGCAAACACAGGTACACCGAGAGCTGGGAACAACGGTGGTCCCAGGCTGGGGAGCTCACGGATGCACCAATCAGAACATGGGGCTCTTATCTCAGACGTCAGTAACACTAGCCAATCCTCAGGAGCCTTCATGTAACAATTCTTATGTATCCAATTATAGGGACAACCCAGATATACCACCTGACTACACCTTGTCCACTAATATCATTCTCTATATGTGTACTATACTAACCCTACCACTCGAGCAACCAATTAAGAGTGGCGATAGGTTTTTTGTTAACTTTCTGAAGTGACGCAAGTAGCGCGTCATAATGCAGTAAAAAGGGCCTGCGAGCCCCACGATTATGTGTGTGTCAGGACGGACGCGTACGCTCCTTGACCCATCCCTGCCGTTTTGTGCAAATAAACAGCAGAGTCGCCTTGCTCCTTGTGTGTGTCTCATACTCTATCTCATCTGGGATATACGGGAGGAGTTGGGGCCTCCCTGCCCGGAGGTCTGCGGACGGCCCGGCCGACCCCGGCAGAATTTCCCCCCGACAAGTTGGAGGCACCGCTGAGATCTGTTTAAGATCAACTTTTATTTTTAGTTTTTCCAGGCACTCCCGTTGCGAGGAGGCCCGGCGGCGCGGCCCCCTCTGCCGTTGCCCCCTTCTGAGGACTACAGGACCATCGCGGAGCCGCGAGAAGACCGGACAGCGCAATCCGGATATTGGCCCTCGGGAGCCGGTTGAGAAGTATCCCGCCCGCGGTCGGCGAGTGTCCAGACGTGGTCCAGACGAGGGGAGGTGGCGAGCCGCTTGGAGGGTGCACGCAGTCGAGTGGCCCTGCATCGAGAGAACTTGGTGAGCATGACACGCACAACAAGCAATGCGAAATTGTGAGGGAGGGGGAGGGAGTAAATAAGGGAGGGGGGAGGTATTGTACAGATGTGCGGCGAAGGTTTAACTGAGTGTTGCTAATGGAATGAATGGTAGGAAAACGAGTGCGAGAACAGTAGGCTAACGTTACGCGAAAGAGGGGGGCGGGGCACGAAAACATCACGTGCAGCCGCTCGTAACAGTCAGCTAACGTTACGCGAAAGAGGGGGGCGGGGCACGAAAACATCACGTGCAGCCGCTCGTAAGACCCTGATGGTCTAAATTGCGACTAAGTGTGAGGGTGGGTGTGTGTGGTTTCCTACGACTTGACATTTATTGATCAATGAGTAGATGAGGTTCCCTATTGTTCGAGCAAGAAACTCGATAGGTAGATGACGTTTCCCTGTGGGCGGTAGCTAGTTACATAGTTGCCCAAAACGGAAGATAATTGGCTGGTTAAGCCCTCCTGTTAAGGGGCGTATCACACGCGAGGCGACGCAGCGTGCGCAGTCCGGTTATATTATTGATGAGATTACCTTGTTCCAGGAGAGACAGGAAGACAGCTGTAGGGTTAGCGGGGTAGATTGCAAGTGTATTTTGAACTTAAAAAACATAACAAGAATATACCAGTAGCTCGAAGAAATCGGTGACGTCACCAGTAGGGATTTAATAGGATATCGCGAGCACAAGGAATTTTGGGTTTGAGAGTGGTGGGGAAGAGAAGCATGATAAAGGAGCTGGTACGGAGATAAACTATAAACCAGTGGATCGAAGGGCGTGGCTGCGCACGGAGAACGCCGGCCACGGCAAGTGTAAACGGGGGAGGAGAACGGAGAAACAGGACGACTGTATAAGATCATCGTAAGGGGTACGCAGCCGCAGGGGGCTGCGTGCGCTTCGGCCGCAGGGGGCCGTAGGGGAAGGAATATAATATAACATCATATTTATTATTATTGCATAATTTGTCAAAAGGAGTGTCGAAAGTCCCCACACTTGCGGGGCGAGGTAAGCAATACAAGGTTGTATATCGTAAACTGCTAGTAAGGGGAAGGGTAACAAGGGGAGTGAATTCATGTCATACGGGAGAGGGTCGGGAGGGTGGGGGAACACCCTCACTACCCCACTACAGCACATATGCACCACACTGCCACCACATAGGGAGAAGTTAATTAAGTACAGCATAGAGTGGACCCAGGGGACAGATAACAAAATGTTAACACCATGGCCGCCTAATGGTAGTTTCGATCCATATGCCCAACATTCACTACTGAACCATCTGCACAATACATACAAGGGGAAGAAGTTGGCAAACCATGTGGAGGTGTTTAACTTATGGAGGATGTTCCAGGGGTCTCGACCAGGACCAAATGGAATGTTCACTATGGGGGAAACACCGGAAGAAAAGGAGATTAAGAAAGAAGGAACGGGTGGGGAAAAGGAGTGCGAAAGCACAAAGAATACGGGGAACGAAAGACAGGGAGGAGAAAAGATTGATAAATCAGACGACATAAAAAAGGAACCGAGCAATGGGATACCCATAACACCGGGAGTGAAAATAGAGGGAGGAGGGTTGTACCCTTTAAGAGAATTAGGAGAAATAGCAGGACAGTTAAGGGCGGCTGAAGGATACTCAAACCCGGCATACAGCCCTCCACCATATGTGGCTCATGGGAAGATACCAATGGGGGACAGGAGGATTAGAGAAGAGCAGACTGTAGAGATAGGAAACGATGAGTGGATAGCTGCACAGATATTGTTGAAATTACGAGGCTCACTAACTGGAGAAGAAAGGGAGGCGGTAAGGAGAACAAACGAGGATAGTGCCAGAGAGAGTGAAATGAGGGGAGAGGAGCTACTACGGCAGAAGGAAGAGATTTTGGAGGAAAGATTAGCAGAACTAAGGGATGAGCAGAATGAACTGATCAAACAACTTGAGCGGGAGGAAAGAGAGAGAGTGAGGAAAAGGAAAGAAGGTAAGGACGAATTGGAAAAATTAAGGGAACGAAGTGAGGAACAAAAGAGAGAAGCTGAAAGGGTAAAAGGAGCAGCAGATAGGGTATCAAGAGTAGTGCTGAGAGAGAAGAAGAAGGAAGAAGAAGAAAAGGAAAAAGAAATGGAAATATGGAGGAGGAGGATAATATCAGAGGCAACTAAGAAATATGAAGAGGGGAAGGTAATAGAGAGTATAGTAGAAAGAGAAAGGGTGAAATGGGAAAGGAAGAAAGAGGATGAAAGGATATTGGAACAGATGAGCAACGAAGTAATGGAGGAGTTGAAAAGGAAAAGGGAGGAAAATAATAGGGAAATGGAGGAGAGGAGTGAAGGAGGAAGAGAAGAGAGGGGTTGGGAGAGTGAAAGATGGGGAGATGTATATAAAAGTAGAGAGGTAGCAACAACATCAGCACAAAGGGGAACAGTTGGTAACAACGGAAAGGGAGAAAGAGACCTAATAGACTTAAAAACAGTAACAATAAAAGGAAAAAAGGCAGAGTGGGGGGTGCCATTTATGAATGATTTTTGCAGTGAGGAGGAAGGAGGAGTGGAGAAGGATGGAAGGAAGAGTGAAAGGGAAAGCTTAGATAAACTATACCTTACTAGAACAAACGTAGATTCGCCCTGGATGAGCAGAAGATGGGAGGAGCTGGAGAGAAGTAAGGAGGAAGTGAAAAGAATAGGGGAAACACAAACCAATGAAACCACGCCACCCACATCACCATCGCACCCTCCCACGTCACGCCCTACATGTTCAACTACCGCGCGCTCTCTGCACAGAATAAAGCTCGCGCCCTTCATGAATGAATTTACACCTTATGCATGTCGGCTTAGGGACCTCCCTAGTCGCAGGCAAGACAGACAAATAAACATACCCATATTGAACACAGGAAATGATGAAAAAAGGGGAAAGGAAGAAGAGGGAGGTAGGAGCAGAGGTAGTAAGGAAGAATTTGAAGTAGTAAAAGAAATGGGGGAAGAGGAGGGGTGTGAAGACTCAACATTATGGAGCGTAAAGGGTGACACAAGACATAATTTAATGCCACTGCTGGAGAGAGGAGGGGTTAGACCACAGTATGTACCTTGGAAACATACGGATAAGGAAAATATAAAATGTAGGCTCCCATCACTAAGTGGAGGTGCGGGTAAGTGGATATATGAAATGGAAAAACACACCGCAGGACAGAAACTAGCAGTAGGAGATGTGAAGGGCCTGTTAATATCAATATTAGGGGATAGAGCGGATGACATTTGGAAAAGAGCGGGATTCCATGGGGTAACAATAACGAACACATCGCATGATGGGGCACCATTTGCAAACTGCAGACATGCGCTATGGCAGGCACTGAGAGTGCAGTACCCAGACACATCAGACATAGGAGCCATTACTTCCCGTAAGATGGGTGAAAATGAGGATCCTGTTGATTATATCCAGGATGTTCAAGAGAAGTGGCGCATGGAAACTAGAGAACAATGGGACAAAACACCAGCCATATTTTATCATATACTAGTACAAGGGCTCCCAGAAGGAGTTCAAAAACAACTAAAGAAAGTAGTGGGGATGGAAGCAAAACCATGGCCAGAAATACAACTGACTATAGTACATCACTGCAGAACATGGCAAGGAAAAATGAAACAAAAGGAAGAGGATAGGAAAACAGAAGAGGCCAAATTAGTACAGAAAAAACTTACTAAATACACAATGGAAGGGGCACTAATAACTACGCCCACACCAATGGCCCAAAGCCCAACGCAAGTAGTGGCTGCACAAGATCCCGCACAAATAACGCCTCCACAAGGTGTAATACAGCAAGTGCCGCCTCTGCAATTACACGCACCAAACATGGGAGGAGGGTACCCAATGCAAGGGACTGGGTATTATAGTTATAACAGAGGGAGAGGAGGGTTTATGAGGGGGAGAGGATATGGATATAATACCCAACAACAGGCTGGGGGACTAAGAAATAACTACCCCACAGGGCAACCCGTATACCAGGACAACACAGGGAGCTTCCCATGGCAAAACAGGGAACCACCCGTGTGTTGGAGCTGCGGACTATTAGGACACATGTCACGTACATGTAGGGTCAGGCCAGGAACACCAGCATGGAATGAACAAGCACAACCTAGGACATTACAAGAACAGCAGGGCATACAACAACAGCAGACGTCACAAAAAGGGAGTGACCCACAACAACAAACAACACAACAGCCACAAACCTATTCACTGCCACAACAACAAATAACACAGTACCTGCCACCGCCACAACAACAAGTAGCGTTAATACAACCACCACCCCAAATTGAACGAACACAATTGGGTGGGGTGACGGTGTTGGGACACAACCCTTACACAGGGAATGGCCAATCATTGTACCCCCAATAGGCCAGCCCACAGACGGCCTTGGTGTGTCCCATCCTGTCAGTAACACCTAATAGTGCGGAGGAACCACGCATAGAGGTAACGATAGGTGACAAAAAATTATCATTTCTTGTTGACACCGGGGCAACCCGGTCTTGCATAAGGGAAGGTAAATTTAAGATGTCAGGCGAAGCCATGAACACCCAAGGATTTTCTGGGGCTAAAGGGTTGGTTCCATTTACTGATAATGTTCCCTTATCTATTGGAGATTATGATCTGTCAGTTCCACTCTTGTATTATAGTGCCTCACCAGTAAATATACTGGGGAGGGACATAATGAACAGGTTGAACATGACGATCTCCTTTACAGAGGATGGCATAATTTGCTCTACTCCAGGGATAAACATGCTCGCAGCACGACAGATTTTGCAAGCATACTGTGGACAGACAGCGATTAGGGCGGAGCCAGTAGATGGCGAGACCAAGAGTTAAACAGTACCCATTGTCAAAAGAGGCAGATGAGGGCATATATGAAACCATAACGGCCCTTATAAACAATGGCATATTGGTCCCCTCAGAATCACCATGTAACACAGCTGTGTACCCGGTGCGCAAGGCTAAAGGGGGGTCTTGGCGCTTCATACAGGACCTCAGACCCTTGAACAACATAGTAGAAGCAGAGTATCCAGTAACAGCAAACCCGGCCACAATATTGTGTGGCATTCCAGCAGAAGCATCACGATTTACAGTGATTGACCTTAAAAATGCTTTCTTCTCAATACCATTACACCCAGACTCACAAGATTTGACAAGCTTCACTTACCGAAATACAAAGTGGAAACATACCAGATTACCACAGGGGTATTGTGAATCACCCTCAATTTTCAATAGAGTAATACAGATGGATTTGGGTAACGTTGAGGTGGAAAGCACAGTGTTACAGTACGTGGATGACATAATAATTTGCAGTGCAAACGAAAGTAAATGTAGAAAGGACTCCTTAAAAATGTTGACGATACTGGCAGAAAAGGGGTACAAGGTAGACATGGAAAAGATACAATACTGTCAGGAACAGGTACTTTACATTGGTCAACTGATATCCCAACATGGAAGAAGGATTGCACCACAAAGAGCACAGGCCATCTCAAGCACTCCCGTGCCACAGACTGTGAGAGAACTGCAGCAATTTCTGGGGCTGTGCAACTACTGTAGAGCATGGGTATTTGATTACAGCTCATACATAGGACCCCTGCTTGAGGGTTTGAAGGAAGCAAATAAAGGGGAGAAAAAGTTGGGATGGACTATGGAAATGAGGGAGGCATTTGACGAATTAAAAGACGCGATATCAACTGCTCCAGTACTTGCATCCCCAGACTATGAGCGGCGCTTCTTTATATTTTCACATTGCGACTCAGCAGTGATGAAAGCAGTATTGGCCCAAAAAACTAGCATGGGCTATAAACCAGTAGCATTTTACAGCGGTCACTTAGACCCTATAATGTTAGGCCACTTCTCTTGTGAACAAGGTCTTGCTGCAGCTGCTTTTGCAGTAGAAAAAGCATCAGCAATAACTATGGGGTGTCCAACTACACTATTTGTGGAACATGCACTATTTGCGATATTGAATAAACCTAAGTCCACATTAACGACACAGAGGGCATCAGGTTATGAGATTATTTTGTCTAAAGCTGAACTGGCAATTGTTAGATGTAGCACGGTTAACCCTGCAAGGTTCTTAGCAGAAGTAATTGAAGAGGGAGATTACGCACACGACTGCACCCAAGTAACTGAAATATATTCATGTACTAGGAAAGTTGAGGAAAACGCACTAGAGGGAGGTGAGCTTTTGTTTATTGATGGGTCTTCAACTATTGATCAAGGAGATGGGATACGAAGGACTGGGGCAGCAGTAGTAAAAATGATGGAGGCGCCGGTGTGTGTGGCTATGAAGTGTGTACAATTACCACAGCATTACTCTGCTCAAGCGGCGGAACTTGTTGCACTAATATTGGCATTAAAGGAAAGTTTTAATAAAAGAGTAACTATATATTCCGACAGTGCATATGTTACATCCACTGTCCACTCAGGGCTATCAAAATGGAGAAGGAGAGGGTTTAGGAGAGCTGATGGCACTCCAGTACAACATGCCCTCTTGTTGGCTGAACTAATTGAAGTAATAAACGACCCCCAAGAACTAGCCCTAGTAAAATGTACCGCACACACCAATGGAGAAGACTACGTTTCAAAAGGAAATGCAGCAGCAGACGCACATGCGAAATATGCTGCATATTTTGGTGAGATATGGAACCCCACAGACTCACAGAGAGGGAGAGGGAGGGGAATAGCGAGGGAGATGTTAATAAGAGAAGGGTACACCCATCTCCCAGCCACACAGATTATGGAGCTACAAGCGGCTGCACCAATGGCCGAAAAAGAAGTATGGGTGAAAAGAGGATGCACAATGTCACCAACCGACGCACTATGGTGCCAGGGTGGCACTGGGAAAGTTGTAATACCGTTGGCACTGTTAAATACCGCCTTAAGCCAATTACATCACCCTGCCCATACAGGCAAGGAAATAATTGCAGCACGAATTAGAGAAGATTGTTTTTGTCCCGAGTTAACCTCCCATGTGTCAAATTTTATCAGCAATTGCCTCACATGTCAACAGTTTACGGCCGGTCATACTCTAAAAGTGATAAGAGGTACAATACCCCGGCCAGAAGGACCTTTTCGGCACCTTCACATTGACTATGTTGATATGATCAACATCTGTCAAGGCAATAGGTATATGATTGTAGTAGTATGCCCATTTTCTAGGTGGATTGAAGCAGGGCCCTGTTCACACCCTGATGCGTTTAGAGCAGCCAAATTCATAGTAAGGGAGGTCTTCCCCAGGTGGGGAGTGTGCGAGGTGTTAAGATCAGACAACGGCCCCCATTTCGCAAATGAAATGTTCCAGCATATTACATCCCTGCTGAACATTAAACACAAATTTGCATGTGCATACCACCCACAGGCTAATGGTGTATGTGAACGCCTGAATGGCCTATTGAAGGAGGCAATTGCTAAAATACAACAAACAACAAAGAAAAGTTGGTTGTATTGCCTTCCGTTAGCATTGTTTGAACTTAGAAACAGGCCAGGGTCCGACCACCACCTCACCCCTCACGAAGTGGTTACTGGACGTCAAATGCGCCTTCCCCTAACACCAACGTCAAGGGCATTCACCGATAACGAAAGTTCAGCGAATGTGTTAGGAGATGAAATGTATCAATATGTGTCTTCTTTGATTACTAGTGTCGTGTTTGTGTCTCAACAGCTCGAGCGCACACGGGGCGGGTCTACCAGCAATCAAGAAAAAGACGAAAGTACGGAATTGGGAAAGGAGAACTCGTGCAAACTTGCCAAAGGTGACCACGTACTACTTCGCAATTTCAATAGAAGGTGGCACGAGAAGAGGTTCACTGGCCCCCATCTGGTAGAGGACGTATCAACAAGAGCAGTAAAACTAAAGGATAAGCGTGCCTGGAACCACCTACATGACGTAAAGATCTACAAACTGCAGACCCGCCCCAGCGCCAACGACAGGTGCATTGGAAGAACAGCAACAACATCGCCGACAGCGGAAGAAAGTTCCACCACAGACAACGACCCAATTGTTCCCTCGGAGACAATAACTGACGAAGAAGGGGGTGACCCCCACACTGCCCACCCCATGATCACTCGCTCAAAGAGTAAAAATACTTCCGCCATCTGAGCGCAAACCCCCCCCCCCATTGACTGCTAAGTACAGTTGTAACTAAAATTGAAGGACATTGCTTGCACCAATACACATGTAAACACGTGAATGTTCTCTTTTTCTCTCGCACATACAGGAACTGCGTAATATTGTATTGTTAAGAAAAGCTAATTAACAAGTTCAGTGTGCAGGTGTAGATGGTGCTGCCAGACGATAACTACCCAGAAGAATTGTCACACCAATTTGTATACGAAATAAAGAGGCCAACATACTTAAAAAGGAGAAGGGTACGTGTATACTACACAGCCTTCCTCCTGGCCATAGAATATTACATGCCCCACCTCCGCCCATACTTGCCGGTCCTAAGAGACCCATCACTTAGAGTAGCGTGGGAGCAGCTCTTCGCCTGGGCACTGAATGACCACTTGATAGGGAGAGCTTAAAGGAAACAAAACTAACATTTAATAACGAGCACTTTTGAGAATTTTTAGGCGGGCAACTGTAACGTCGCAAGAATAAGCTGCCAGGACCGCAGCGAGGTAAGAGCAAAATGCCGGTGAAATTAGCATATGTAATAAAAATAATAGGGATTTTTATGATCACCGGATTCTTGGCTGCCTCTGTCTGGCAGTACAGCTATGCTATTGATTTTATTGCTGCACCCAAACTTAATATACCCCCGTCCCCTGCTGCAACAGGTGTTACGTCAGGTGGTAATCGTAATTTTGCACCCAAGCAAAATAGAGTTAAACGCAGCACGTACTCAGACAATAAAGGTATTGATAATTATGTACAAGATTCAGCACACGTCACAAACAACATATGGTACCAACACATGACCCGCATTGGTAAGCAGACAACTGAGGATAGCTGTTACGTTTGCTCATTAATACCATACGCCATGAGCGCTTCACGAACATTTGTTGCCACAGAAATAGATGAAAAAACAGCACAGTGCATAATATATTTGGCCCTGTTCCAAACGAAAGGAAGATTTCAAGGAACAGTAGTGCACATGACATGGAAAACACGAGACTCATACCCATATGAAAACAACTTCCTCAAGACCTATCTGAGTTATCACAAGACCAGTTTACATGCTGAAGCATTCAGGTACATAACGAGTGGCCCTGCAAAAGGAGAAACAAAGAAGGTAACACTGCAGTATCTACCATGTGATTGGTACGCAACTGAAGTTCCGGGTAAACAAGGATGCTGGGAGAGGCCGCTACTGACGATAACAGGAAAGGTGTTCCTGGGCAACAGCTGGGAGATAGGAGTGATTGGCAGCAACATGGTAACAAAAGAAACTATCTCAACTATCGAGACACACAATCATCGATGTTGGACGACGTGGATCAAGTATGTACCAATGCTCACGTGGGTAGAAGAAGATGAAGACCCGATAACTATACTACCATTGACTGCGCCTAAAGTATGCTACCAGCATAAAGGAGAGGTGGACGTAGGATATAACACCAATTGTGCAAGCGTGATGGAGTTGCCTGAGGGGGGAGCGGGAACAGCAGTAATAATGGACCATTATTGGGCCTGTGGAGAAAAGGCATATCATACACTGCCTCCCCTGTGGAATGGTGTGTGCACAATGGTACACGTCAATGTACCATCACTAGTGGTACCTAAGAAGCATGTCGATGTGGCGAAATTTCCTAAAATGGATGAAGGGGATAAGAGAAGAAAGAGATCTGCACCACTTCAGAAGGAGCAAGGAAACAGGACCAACAGCAATGATACTGTCCTAAACAGGAGAAAAAGACAAGGAGAGCCATTGACAGGAAATTACCTGTGGGGAAGGTCGGAAACGGAACTAACATCAATACCGCCAGAACACAGACTATTCAGCAGAGCAGCAATGTTCTTCTCCTCAATAATACATCCGGGACTGCAGGCATACGCAAACGCAAAATGGCTCCAAATAACAAGGTGGGAACTAATGATGACCATCAATTCAACAGTAAATGGGTTCAACGCAATTAAAGAGGAGCTGCGAGCTGTAAGGATGGTAGCACTCCAGAACAGATATGTATTGGACCTTCTCACAGCAATGGAAGGAGGATTTTGTGAAAAAATAGGACAATCTTGCTGCACGTTCATACCTGCCAACGATGCTGACAATGGTACACTGACAGAAGCAGTTTCACAATTGGCCCAGATGCACTCCAAAATGATGGACGAAAGTAACGGTGTAAACAAGGATAAGAGCTGGTTTTCACTATTATGGTCATGGATGCCATCTTGGCTGTCAGATGGACTGAAAATAATAGTGGGATGTGCTATTTTGGCTGGAGCTACCCTGATCATAATTAGATTTTGGAAGGCCCGGAAAGCACGCACGACTGACGAGTTGCTGGAAATGGTGGGAATGCACCCCTTAATGCCAGCAGATGACGGCCAGCATACAGGTGTGATAATACAAGAAAGGGAGAAGTTGCGCACCCAAATCATCACCAATCATCTAGACCCACCATCAGTGAAGATTGAGAACCCAAGGAACCCCAGGAGCTACATAGGAAGATGGGTATACTGTACTCCTGGAGGAACATGTGAATACATGTATTGGTCATTTGAAGATCATGTAAACCATTATGGACATCTCGGAGGGATAACTAAGATATGGAGGGTAAGAGGAGATAACGAGAAGGATATGTTTGTGGTCGACAGGTCGACCAGAGGGGGGACTGAAGTGGGAGAATGGAAGAACAGGCTCCCGTCCTTCACCTCTCGCGCTTGGCCTAGAGGGTCACGGCCCAGACACCCGCCGCGAGAAGAGTTTGTCCATTTACCAGACGACCAGGTACCCTGGTACAGGAACATACGGATGTGTCCACCTGCCTGCCCAACAGCCCGCACTGGCCATGCCGACCCCTGCGGCTCGGATCAGCTAGACTAAAAACCACACGTCGTTAGAGATGCCATGACGACCTAGACAACGGGAAGCACATCTGTACAAGTATACACACTTAACATTTCCACACCAATCTACACGAAGAACATACTCAGTGCTCTGACGTAGGCGACAGGCATATTCACGGACGTGCATCTTTATTATTTTTACATAGGCTTTCAGAATGCAGAAACGCAAGATGCATCATGAACTCATCTATAACGCTTGCTCACGCTTCCCTTGAAACCCGTTACCACCATGAGAGGTATAATGGAAACACGATACTGGTCATGGAAATGTATGCTACTATAATCTAAAGCACCTATGAACCAAACAGACTACTTAAGCACCAGGCCCGAGTAGGCCGCAAACAAGAGCTCCCGTGGACATTAACAAAGCAAGAGTCAGGTTGCTGATCCTGCAGAAAGAACCCGATGGAGCAACCAGCCAAGGTCGCAATGTTGCAAGCCCACATCCAAGAACAAATCATCAAAGGCACGATGTTGCAACCTCGCACTCCGCGTACCAACGTTAAAGTCATATCTACAAATTAAACCAGACACACAGTGGAAAAGCAATATTAATTGTGCAGAATTCTGCCTCAAACACGGTCCCGCCTCACGTGACCAAGCCGAATCTGACGAGATGCCAAAACCCAGGAGAGAAAAGGCGTCTGGGTCCCTCGCTACGAGACACAGGCCGAGACACTTGAAAGGCTCAATGGACACCTGCTACAGTGGGAGCGGTCAGCCTTCCACCTATGAATAAATCCTCACATTGTCTGCACGTACCCATATTGAAACATTGTTGCAAACACAGGTACACCGAGAGCTGGGAACAACGGTGGTCCCAGGCTGGGGAGCTCACGGATGCACCAATCAGAACATGGGGCTCTTATCTCAGACGTCAGTAACACTAGCCAATCCTCAGGAGCCTTCATGTAACAATTCTTATGTATCCAATTATAGGGACAACCCAGATATACCACCTGACTACACCTTGTCCACTAATATCATTCTCTATATGTGTACTATACTAACCCTACCACTCGAGCAACCAATTAAGAGTGGCGATAGGTTTTTTGTTAACTTTCTGAAGTGACGCAAGTAGCGCGTCATAATGCAGTAAAAAGGGCCTGCGAGCCCCACGATTATGTGTGTGTCAGGACGGACGCGTACGCTCCTTGACCCATCCCTGCCGTTTTGTGCAAATAAACAGCAGAGTCGCCTTGCTCCTTGTGTGTGTCTCATACTCTATCTCATCTGGGATATACGGGAGGAGTTGGGGCCTCCCTGCCCGGAGGTCTGCGGACGGCCCGGCCGACCCCGGCAGAATTTCCCCCCGACACATAGATGTCTGAGCCCTTCAATAATATTTATTATTATTATTATTATTATTATTATTATTATTATTATTATTATTATATTTATTGAGTGCAGACATAGCTTTGAGAAGCAATGGAATGCTTTACAGAGCTATACAACATAACATATATACAGTGAGGATAGGATACAGAGGGGCACAGAGGAAGCATACAGCCATACAGGGTGGTGAGGAAGAGAGTGGAGGAGGGCATCTATTTAATCAAGAGGGATGGGGAGAGGTAATTGACTAGGTGTTGAGGAAGAGAGACTCCTTGAGGAGGTGGGTGTTGAGTTATTTTCTGAATTGTAGGAGTGTGGGGCGAGTCTGATGCTTATGGGTAGGAGGTTCCATAGTCTTGGGACATAGGCAGAGAAGGCTTGTTTTCTGGTCCTTTCCTTTTTGCAGTGGTGGATTTTAAGTCTGCATGCGTGCTGGCTTCTGGTGGTGCACTGTTCACCAGAGATGTTGTGTTTCTCCACGAGGTAGCTGGGTGACTTGAGGGCAACTGCCTTATGGGTGATGCAGCAAGACTTGGAGGTGATTTGTGATGCAGTGGAAGCCAGTGAAGGTCGATGAGGGACAGAGTGATGTGGTTGCATTTTTGTAGACCCTTGATGATCTGTGCAGCTGCTTGTAAGACAATTCTCAGAGGCAAAAGGGCAGACAATGGGAGGCCTTCTAGGTGGGCATTGCCTCATTCAGGTGGGATAGGACCAGTGCTTGAATGGTGGATCTAAAGCTGTCTGGATGGAGGTAGGAATTGACTTTCCGCAGGAGGAGAGGTGATACCAGAATGTCTGAGTTTTCTTAGCTATGTGTGTCTTCATGGAGACGTGTTTGTCGATGTGGAACCCGAGGTACTTAGTGCAGGAGGTGAGCTCTGGTGAGAAGCCCTCAAGGTTCATGGTTGACAGCCAGGTCTGTATATCTGGGTGTTCGATGTTGGTGAGGAGTAGGAATTCAGTCTTGGAGGGGTTGAGCTTCAAGTATTAACTGGACATACAAGACTGGATGTGCACACGGCAGGTTGTGAGCTGGTGGATGTCCTTGATGGAGTCGAGTCTGAGGTACAGTTGTGTGACATCGGTATATTGGTGGATGTGGATGTTGTGTGTGGCTAGGAAGTCTCCCAGTAGCTCTGTGTTTAGATTGAAGATCACTGCGGAGAGGATGGAACCATGCAGAACTCCACAGTTGATGGGTAGCATTGGCTAGAGGAGTACATCTGAACAAACTGCTGGTGGTTGGCGAGGGAGGACCTGAACCATCTTAAGACAGGGTTGCTGATCTACAAGCACTGATGTTGGGTGTCCGTGAGCTCCTACTGATCTACCTTGTTGAAAGTGGGAAAGTGATCGAGTAGAACCAGGCAGCAAGGGTGGACTGCATCAAGGATGTTGTGAGCATTGTTGAGCACCTGTATAGTTGCTGTTTCCACGCTGCATCTGGGTGTAAACCTGGATTGGTAGGCTTGGAGGAGATTGTTGGTGTTGATCTGTTTGTTGTAATTGCATGACCACCACTTTCTCGATGATCTTACCTAGGAAGGGACGATGGGTGATGGGGAGATACCAAGGTTGTCAAGATCAAGAGTGTGTTTCTTTAGTTGATGGAGGATGTGTCCCTTTTTATGTTTGATGGGAATGTGCCTTGAGTTAGGGAGCAGTTGATTATCTCCAGTTAGGGAAGGATTAGTATTCTCCCCAGCCTGCTTCTCAGGGTAGGGTCTTGAGGATGGATGCTGGGAGGATGTCATCTGTATAATGCAGGCTTTAAGGGTAGCCACTGTATCTACCATGTCTAGGGTGTGGAGATTTTGCAAGTCCGGACATGAGGTGGGTCTGCAGATGCAGAGCTGATGTCTACGGGCTGGAAAATCTTGCTGATTTTGTCGATGAAGAAGGTGTTTATGGCAGGGTATTGTTTGATTGAGTGTGCTATGGCAGGGTCAAATAACGGGTTGACACAGTGCTTGACCACCAAGAAGAGGGCTCTGCTTTTGTTGTCAGCTTCTGCTATGATGTTCTGATAGTAGAAGGCCTTGGCTGTGTTGATTAATTGTCAGAGAGTTGCTCTGAGTTCCTTGAGAAGGGCCAGGTCAATTTTGGACCTGGAGAAGCACCAGGGTTTCTTTTGTTTCCTGATGACTCTTTTGTTGAGGTTAAGTTCTTGCTTGTACCTGGGTGCTGAGGGTTTTTGTTTGCAGGTGCTTTATTTTAGAGTTGCGTGTCCATCGATGGAAGCTGAGTGGTTGGTGTTAAAGTGCTTCCAGTTTGGTTGGGGCTGCTCGGTCCATGGGAGGTGGAGGTTGATGAGGTCTTCCACTGGGAAGTTCATGAAGGAACTGAAGGTTTGTCTGAAAGATTTCTGCTGGAAGTGCATGACTAGTGTGGAATGTAGAATGTTGCAAGGCATGCCCAGGTGGCCAGACCAGTCAAGCGGGAGAGGAGCGCTGTAGTGGAGGGAAGGCAGTGCAGTGATGATTAGGTTGAGAATGTTCCCTTTGTAATGTGTTGGGCCTTTCGTGTGCTGGGTGAGGCTGAGGGTGTTGAGAAGGATGACAGGAGCTTCGTTCTTTGGGTTTGGTGGCCTCGTTGCATGGGAGGTTGAAGTCACTTAGGAAAATGTCAGCGTGTGTAAAGGACATGGTGGTCACCTGGTTGATGAAGTCTCAGGTGAAGGCAGTGTTTAGTTTGGGTGATCTGTAGATGAGATGGAAGGTGACTGTGTCCATCGGGGAGAGCGGGAAGTGGCAGCAGAGGACTTTGAAGAAGCCCATGTTGTCAATGTGAAGGGAATGCTGTTCTTGATTGCGAGGCCTCTGCCTGTCTTATTCAGCCAGTCTGTGTGTTGGATGCTGTAGCCGTCAGGGAAAAAGAAAACTAAGATGTGGGTGGAGGTGGGTGTCAGTCAGGTCTCGGTGATGAAGATGGCGTCAAGGTCATGTGTAGTCAGCACTTGGAATGTAAACATTTTAGGGTGGAAGCCATAAAGGACTTGAATATGTACTATACCTAGCCAACACACTCTGCATGCCTCATGAGCATGTTGCATGGATTCTGGCCAAATGGTGGTGCTGACACTGACAGGCACAGTTTGTTCCAAACTGGTTCTTGTGGCGGCTTCTGCAACACTTAGCTGCTGCTGCGGTCCACAGTTGCTGGTACCACTGGCATGGTGAGCCATAGAATGTGCAACAGAGAAAGAGGGGGGCACAGGCTTGTGAATATTACACTATAAGTAATCTCAAAAGTGTTTTCAACATTTTCAGAACAGTCAAGGAAACATTAGTTGAAAGAATTTCAGGTGCAAGAGGGCAAGTGTCTCAAGGCCACTTGGGACAAAGAAGCACTATGCAAAACAAAACTGTATGTTGCCAGACAGAAACCAGTGATTCTCTGATTCACTTCCTAGATGTTGAAACCTACAAGAAGGGATTGGTTTTGAAACCAGAGTCAAATACTGTAAATACTGGAGAGGTTGTCTGTACTTCTGCTCTCTATAGGGTAGAGGAGAGGCACAGAGGACCCCAGCCAAGATTCTCTATTACGGTAGCAATGGACTAGCAATCAAGGCCCAGTTTCTCAGGAGGTGATGCAGGCTGGTTCTTAAGTACAGTGTAGTCCCCAAGGCCCCACAAAGGAATGTCCATATTAATATTCAAGGTTATGTACACTATCACAATAACTCACTTTGTGCTCAGAAAATCTACAATGGCAAATATCTACAGTTCTAAGTGGTACCACAATTATTATCGGATGTCATTAAAGTGCATCAACTGTACCCTGGTTAAATGTCACACAAATAAATTAATAAAGGTAACCCAAAATAGACATAGGAGGAAAGCAGTTGGTTAGAACAATTGGCAGGATACTGGCCCCTACCCCTGAACACAGTTCTGTGTGGAGATCCCCCCACCTGGGCAACCTGTAAAATAAAGAGATATAACAAGCCCAGTCCATATATTGTTCTATAAGTCTTATTTCCTTCTATAATGTTTTTACCCCCCAATGTACCTGGTGGAGCAGAGTTCTTCGAAGGGGCGTCGAGGGATCCTTCTTGAGTGACTCCCTTTAAAGCAGCAGCCACGGATCATCGAGAGGAGTCAAAGAATGTGAACTCGGCATCGACGGCATCGATAAAGAGTTCGATGGTGCCGAGACCACAGCATCGATCCAGGCGGTGCTTGTCGGTGACGTCCTTCGAGGATGAGGTGTGCGGGGCACCTCAGCGTTTGATAGTTCTGGACCGCAAAGAGTTTCAGAAAACTGTGGCCCGACAAAGGCGTCGAGCCTTCGAAATCTTTGTGGTCTTTGGTGGTGGGAAACCCACCGGCAGATTCTCCTCAGCGCGTCGGCATCCTCAACTTTCTCCATCGGGATAAAGCGGTCATTGGTGCGGAAAAGGGAGTCCTTCGATTCAACAGTCTTAGGCCAAGGAGCGGACGGCTCCGGTCGTCGGCGGCACGGCGTCAAGAGGTCCCCGCTTCTGGGCAACACGGCTTTGACGGGCCTCCAGCAGTTACAGCGATACTCCGAACCCTGGTCAACGGCAATGGACTTTGACGGCGTCGATGTCTAGGTGCTTCACTTCGTTCTCCTTGGAGGTCCCTGTTTCCGGTCGGGAGCCTTTCGAGGGTCTGTCTTCCAGGGAGCTTCAGCAAAGGTCAGCAGTGCTCAATGGTCCCTCGGAGCATGGGAAGGGGGCGTCTAGCCAGGTCCTCTTTCAGATCAGCCCTCGATGGACTCAGCAGCTTTCGGATCAGGTCGAAGCAAATGCAGCAGCAGTTCTTCTTCTTCCAACTGGGCGTCGAGGATCAGCAGTTCCAGTTACTCTTCAAGTGTAGACACAGCTTCTGAACAATTTCCAGTGGTGAGAGGTCCCCAGATATACTATTCTCCCTCTCATCCACACTGCTGGGTCACACTCAGCAGCCAATCATAAAGAAGGGCATTAAAGCAGTCAGTCAGCCAATCAGGCATACAGTGCATTTAGGCCATACACCTCCCTCTCAGACACTCACAACAAGGAATGTGTATTGGGACAAGTACCAAGCCATTCAACACTACACACTGCATTCATACCAGTTTCGTGCAGTGCTGTCTCAGTCTTTGTATCTCATACCAGAAACCAGACAACCACAACAAGAAGTGCATATTGGTTATACACTCCATTCATCCAGGTCCCACCCACAGGGTGTACCCACAACATACAGTCACTGGGAAGGCTCCAGCCAGTCTGACCTGGACTTCACAACAACACCATAATGGAGCTTCCACCCAACAGCCAGTCAGGGGGAAGGGACAGAGTCTGGGCTTCTCAGGACTTTGGGAAAACAAGGTAACAGACAATAGAAAGCAAGAGGCCAGAGGGGCCATCTTGTTTCCTATCAGGAATCAACTGATTCCAATGGCAGGGTCTGGGTATCCCAAAATGGAGGATACCCAGAGCACCTGTCAAATTCAGCATGGAGCTGCCACCAGCCCATACCCTGCTCTGTGGGCCACACACAGGTGCCCAAAAACATACACTAGGGGCACAGGGTTGCACCCCACCCATGGGTGCCATAAGGGTATCCCATGGGTCTGTACACCAAACCAAAAACAGGAAGAGCTGCACTGCCAGGAGTCCCACATGGATTCCTGAGCAGAAAACAATACAAAACATAAGTGAAAAAGGACTACAGGAAAAGGACAGGGAGGCCCTGTCCCTCCAAAGCATTTCCAGCATCACATATACCAAAACCACAGAGAGAAATATACTAGCAACCAGCTTTCATCCCCAAAGAATGATTGACAGTGTACCATTAAGTCAATTCTTTTGTTATCGAAGAAACATCTCGGGACCTCTGAATATGAGCGCCAATCTTCACTTTTACAAAGTTTAGAGCAAGAGGCTGTAACCCTATGCTCATCTCTGGAGTAGTAGAGAAAGTGAGAACAATCGATAGAGAGACACACCTAACACCCAAACCTTCAAAATTAAGTGAACCCCTGGTATATGTGACCACATATTCAACCCAAAGTGGAAGAATTTAAAGGATAATACAAAAGAATTGGTCTATGTTGCAAATGGATCCCCAACTACACAAGTTATTCCAGAAACCACCAACATTCGAATACAGAAACAACAAAGCTCTGCGCAACAGTCTGGTGAAAGCAGAGATCTTGACAATTCTAACAAGAAGTACATTCAAGGGTACAACACCGTTCCATAACTGCCAACATTGTGGCAACATAATAACTGTGAACAGCATCACACATCCACATTCGGGGAAACCAATCTGGCTTAAACACTCTTGCTCCTGTGACTCTACTAATGCTATCTATGCACTTAAATGCCCATGTGGTTATTACTATGTGGGTATGACTACAAGTAAGGCTAAAACAAGGTGGATGGAACACAAGTCCAATATCCTTACTAAAAATCAAAAATCTCCTGTAGCCATGCATTTTGTAGAGGCCCGACATACAGTTGTGCAACTGAAATGTGTTAATCTTGAGCAGGTGAGACTGCGGAGCAGAGGTGGTGATATTCAACGAAAGTTATGACACAGAGAAATCCTTTGGGTTGACATATTGGACTTATTCAGCCCAAGAGGAATACACAGTGACTTTGACCTGATTTGCTTTGTGTGAAGCATGGCTGGTGACAAGCTTCAACTCACTGTAATTTGAATCTATTGTGTAATTTTTTACATGCTCTACAGCCAACATGAGGGTCGTGCCAAAACAGTTATTTACCTTCATGTCAAGTTCATTTCGAGTTTATTTCATACATCTTCCAGGGCAAGCAACTACCTATGCACCAATAAGTCCTATTCCAGGATGGTTCAAGCTGTAACACATGTATCTTTAATCTCCTTTGAAATATAATGCTGTTTCTAAAATCAAGATTGAAAACGGGAATTGACTTTATGTGCTTTGTGTGAAGCACGGCTTGTGCTAAGCGTCAACTGATTGTGTTGTGATTGTATTGTGTAACTGTCTACAGGCACTATAGTCTACATGATGGTCGTGCCAGAGTAGGTAATGTCCTTCATGTCGAGTTTATTGCTTGCACCTTCCTGTGCAAGCATCTATCTATGTGCCAATAAGTATTTTTCCATGATAGTTTAAGCTATTTGTTTGTTTGTTTCCTTTTCTTATGTAGCACACCGAACCCAAGGGTATCTGAGTACTTTACTTGGGTACAAATTTACAATAATATACATAGTACATAGTTACAATAATATGCATAATTCATAGTTATAATAATATACAGTGTCAGGAAAATAATACAGGACAAAAATACAATGTAAATACACAAAGAATGTACAGAAATATACAGAATAGCTTAACATGTACTAAGAGTTCCAGGTTCAAGACATAGTTTAGGAAGCAAGATGTCATGCGTCGCGGAGACCTATAGTTGAAACATGCCTAGACTATGGGTGCAGTCGGAGAGGGTGCAGGGTAATGGTGAAAATAGTGTGTTGTGGTCCTAGTTCAACTGTAGAAATAACTAAGTTTTTACTTTGTTTTGGAAGAGGAGGAACAAAGGTTCAGACCTTAGTGTCGGGAGTAGCTTGTTCCAAGTCTTAGCTGCAAGCACCGGAAAGCTAGAACCCCCCGCTTCAGTGAGATTAAATTTCGGGATGTAGAGGCAGTCAGCATGGAAGGATCTAGTAGTTATGGTGGGTTCCTTTCTAGAGAATTAGTTCATCAAATATTTCAGGGGTGAGTTGTTGAGGCACTTATGGGTGATCATGAGTGTTCTGAAGGTGATCCTGTCTTGCAAGGGGAGCCAGTTGGTATTTCGTCGGGTTTGTGAAATGTGGTTAGAGCGGGGATATTAAGAGCAGATATAAGGGTTTTGTTTTGCAAGGCTTGTAACTTGTGGAGGTGTTTCTGACTTGTGCCCAAGTAGAGAATGTTAGAATAATCCAATTTGGACAATATGGGAGCTCTTGCAAGGGTGATACAGCTATCAGAGGTCAGGAAAGGCCTGCAGGCGTTTATACATTTTGAAGAGTAGGCTGTTGCAGAAGCAATAGCATTAATTTGTCTTTGGAGTGTTAAAGCAGAGTCAAGATAGAATCCTAAGGTTTTCGCTTCCTTTTCAACCTTGATAAGGCTGCCGTCAATATTGAAGGAGGTGTATTTAGGGCTTAGCTTGTTGAGTCTTAACATCGATCCAATTTAAGAAGCTCAGTTGTGTCAGCGTTGAGACAAAGGCCGTGATTGGCCATCCAAGCTTGGTTTTTTGCTATAGATTTCATTTAGGAGGGTGGCATTTGATTGGTAATTGCCTGACAGAGTGATATGTTTTGGCATATCATCCGCGTTATTTGTGTATGATATGCCTAATTCGTCTAGGTGGTCAAACAGAAGCCTGGTGAAAATATTGTAGAGGGTGGGGAAAGACAGGGGCCCTGAGGGACTCCACATGGGATAGGGGTGGGGGTGGCTGACGCATTAGGGGAGAAGACCCTCATTGATCTGTCCCCCAGGAAGGAATTGACCCAGGCTGCAGCTTTATTGGAGAATTAGGCATCTGTGGTGAGGTGGTTGGTTAGGATATTATGATCAACCAAGTCAAAGGCTACCGACAGGTCCAATAGTAGGAGTAATGCTGGCTTTCCCTTGTCCCTGGCCTCATCCATTTGGATTTTCAGATCCAAGAGGGCTGTTTCAGTCCCATGTCTTGGTCTGAACCCAGATTGTCTGAGACCTTGGAGATTGTTGGTCTCAAGGTGCTTTTGAATATGGATATATGCAGCCTTAGCTCAGATTTTTAGGAGAAACAGCATGGTGATGATAGGCCTGAAATTAGTGGGAATGTGAGGATCTAGGTTAGGTTTCTTGATGAAGGACATAACCCAAGCATCTTTGAGATTTTTGGGCACAGTGCAAGAGGCAAAGGACGCTTTTATAAAGGAGGTGATAAAGAGGGCACATTCTTTTGCTCCTTCTTTTATGATGGGCGTTGAGCAAATGGTGCCTTGGTACCTGGAGGGCTTGAGGATTCTAATAGTGCACTCAACCTCTGATGTGGTGACAGGGGTGAATTCAAAAGGTTTGATTTGAGCAGTGGATGTGGCGTTTTGGGAGTTCAGATTAGGCTGATTGGTAGTATAAGTTTTGGCTCTAGTTGATAGGCTAACTCTTTTAGCTTCAATTTTGTATTGAAGTAATTACATTTTGTTGAGCAAGGCATTTTGAATTCTGGAGCACCAGAGGGCATTTTTCTTGCAGGAGTCAGGAGGGGTACTAGGAGATTCCAATTCTTTGAGAATGGTAAATAGCTCCTTAGTACTAGATATGTCACAGCAGTGAACGTACGCTAGAATGATTACCGTGGTAACCAGGGATAGCATTTACCCACCCCAAGATGGTGAGCTGCCGATGTACACTGACGTGCATTTGCGTGAGTGCCATTGTGATGTTTTAAACAATGGGAGACCCAAGCCACGCCTTTCATGGGCGGTCAGCAGGAATCTCCTCTTACATCGTCTGGTAAGAACTATACCTTTCTATAACACTTGTGTCTTCAATCTCTAGTGAAACATGATGATGCTTGTCAAATTAAGATTGTAAACGAGAATGGACCAAAGAGAAATGACATATACATGTTATTATACACATATTGATAAGCTTATGGTATCTTGACAATATTATGGCATGATGACATGCATTATGCACTGAACCTCACCAATTACAGTGGATTGGGAATTAGGGTGCAGTATTACGACTAATACCTTGCACTGACTGTTAGGAGGGAGAAGTGCACTCTGCGGGTCCAGCTGCATAGTTGCCCCAATCCTTGTCTATAGAGAATGAGCACACAGGGGGCACCCCGCAGAGTTAGTTTTGTGGATATGCCACTTTGCCTGCTCCATACCCTAGATTAACTTCTCTGGCTACCCACAATCCAGAGTTGTGCTATAGATGTCACGCCCAATGGCATAGGGTACCTTGGTTGGGCTGTTCTCCCTATTGTCACTTGTGTGGGACCTTGCCTGCATCTGTGCCGAGCTAGTACATCCTATAAGCTTCAAAATCTTACATGCAATTGTTATTTTCTGCATACTTTTCCATTCCGCTATCACTGCTCAGTTAACATAGACATTGACACCACATCCACGCACAGAATTTTATTTGTTTTTTCCAAGACCCATCGGATATTGATGACACCAGTCTCCCACTCTACTAGATGAAATATAGTTTGCATTTCCTTTATCACCCATACGTCACAGCAGCAGATGTACGCTAGAATGATTACCTTGGTAACCAGGGATAGCATTTACCCACACCAAGATGGTGGGCTGCTGACGTGGCATTGACACACATACGAGTGTGTGCCATGGTGACGTTTTATACAATGGGAGACCCAAGCCATGTGTTTTATGGGCGGTCGGCAGGGATCTCCTCTTACATCGTCTGGTAAGAACTATACCTTTCTGCACCATCCTCCTGGTTATTATATATATAGCCTACCCCCCAACCACGATCTACGTGGTGGATCCTAATATTACATGCACCATTTTCCGACGCACAGAGAGAGGCCAAATCGTCATGGTTGACTCATTAATTAATTATACATGCAACCACTATTACAGATGTGCTTGCCTTGTACCTTATAGGAGTCAAGCATACATCTTTATTTTGTTCTTTATGCCGTTAACATATTGCACGTAGCTGACACTTCCCTTGTTTTTAGGAGCACCGGCTAGCCCAACTCACTATATACATACGTCTCCTACAGGGGACTATGAGTACCTTGGAATTTACATTGTAGCAATGACACTACACCCGTAAGATTGTGCTTATCTTCTGTGCTTTGCATGCTTATAGTAATCCTGACTTTTTTCCTCTTCACTCGAACCAGTAAATAGAGTGCCCTTATAACCGTCCTGCCATCATTGCCCGGCTGATGTAACCACTGTTCTCACAGCTGGGTGAGTCCCATTTACATTTCTGATCTTTTTGGGGATATTATAACCTTTATTAGGTTTTTTTCTATGAGTCTTACACTAAGTTAAGTCTTTCACCAGCAGGCATGACTCTTCTCATGTCACCGCTGAATGAGTACGAAGATCAGTACAACTCATTTCAAAAAAATCTAGCTATATATAGTACCCATATGGTTGTCAACACTGAGTTGCCATTTTTATAACCTTTTAGGTATCTACAAAGGAAACACACTTATCCATAGGAACTGATAGCTCTTGTCCTGAAGATGGATTATTAGAAATCCAAAACACGTTGGCCACATCTAAATCTGAAAAGAGCTATTTTGGATTTAATGTAACTGTAGTGGTATATAACCACTTCACTTGTGTGAATGTTGTAAACACAAGTTTATTACCATTGGAACCAATTCTGTTTTGATATGTTCTGCTGTACTTATGTAAAACGCAATATTATGAGCATTATGGTTCTGGCTTTAGAACTCTATCTAACCTGTTTATGTTTTATATTATCACCTTTCCAATTTTGATGAGGTACCGACTTTACTTCTGAACGAAAACAGATGTTGAATCATTGTCTTTGAATTAGTCTGTGACTTTATATTACTGAATTTGATTATACCTGTTCAACCTACTATACACCCAAAAAAAGTTGTGTGATTTTCAATAGAAAAAATGATTGTGGAATACACTGGTCTACATATGGGTTACTCCACGTTGAATGACGTAGACTAGAGACCACAGGTAAATCACTGGGACTTTTTGTCCCCCAAGGAGTGCATCACAGGGCTACCATGTGGCAACACACAGTTTTTTTTTGCGTTTTGCAGAGCCATACAATGTGTTCATGCACCCCTGGCTTGGGAGGTAGGTGCCAGCAACTATTTAGGGACCACTGCCAGTGGAGCAGTGGTGTCACAGTTACAGTCGGGTGAGTGACGGCGGTGGAATCATGAAACTGAAAATGTCTTCATGCCACCATCAGATTTGATTCTGCATTGCTGACATCCCCACGAGCAAAGCCTTTGCCTCCAGTTCCCCATCCTTTATTTCTCCCCACATCCACTTTAAAATATGTTCTTTATTTGTGTAGTATTATAATGTTCAATTCAGACAACAGTTTTGCTTTGGTTTAAATTTTGTTTAGAAAGACTGGACAAAGTAATGAATACATGCTTTACTTTCAGATCCACTCTTTACAGCATGCTGTTGCACCCTCATTCAGCAGATGTTTTCTCTGTAAAATATGTGATATTACATCTGAGCATTTCTAAGTATGGGGTATTTTATCAGGTTTCTATGTTTGAGGCAATTATGATGTGTTGCTCACTAAAGTATCTGATATTCCACTTCAATTAATTGTCTTCAGCTTTTTATTTTGTTTGTTTTCAGTTTATTCAATGTTTATATGCTTCATATTATCCCATAGATAAAGGTGTGTGCATGTTTTCCCCTCCACTTAGTGGGTTGAATAGATGACCTTTTTCCTGCAAAAAATGCAGTTATTTTTGCCTGCGTATCATATGTGGTCTCTCTGAAGAAAAATTAACATGCCTGTTTTCCATCTTTACTTTGAGGACTTGTCGGATTGCTCCTTTCATGAAATGAAATTCAAGTGTTCTGCACTACACAGCTTTTGTGGACTCTTTAGAAAAAATGTGTACATACTCCTTCACTATTATTTAATCGGTATATGTTGTATTATGGTCGATTTGTCCATAATATGAATTATGTACAATCAGAGGAATTTTGGAGATGGTATCTGAACGTGCAATCTGAGGCTGTATATAGTGCTTTATATGGAGTATGGAAAACAATTCCGCTTAGAAATAATTAAAGCTTTTAATACAAATTGGCTATTGACATGCATTAATGTATTAAGGAAATGTTCAGTAGCCTTTTAAGTATTTTATGGATAACTGTTTTATATTATGTATTGTATGAATGTCTGAGTATTTATTTATTTTTGTACAATTAATTAATCTTTAGATAGTATGTATGGATGTAATAGTTGTAAAGTTTTATGAATGTAATAGTTGTAAAGTTTGATGAACTGAAAACAACTTAATAATAAATAAATAAATACATTATTTAATTGGGCTGTATGTGTGGTTCCCTGCTTTAAATGTATTACAGTTGTTATGGGCTGCACATCGTTTGTAGTATGTCAGAAAAACACAAGCGAAGGCATGTTTCCTTCTTCACTTCTCTGCGCTTAAGGCATAGTTCCCTAAATTCTGGGCAGCAGATTTCAATGGTCTCTCAAAAGTAAAATGTGTGTGCATGTTTCTAACTCTACTTTGAAGGCTTGTTATATAGTACTCTGCATTTTCATTATTATGATTATGATTGTTATCATTGTTATATTTATTGAGCCCAGACCTACAGCGCTTTACAGTCATGGGGGAAGTATACAGTGAGGCAAGCAGTGATAAAAGGGAGTGCAGAGGTAATAATGTGGGAGGAGGAAGGGTGGGAAATTGCCAGCAAGGGATCTACAACCCACCAGGAGAGGAAACAGGATGGAGCAAATCGCCTAGTCTCAGGTTAGGTGGCGAGTAGCAGCTGTGTGGACCCAGGTGTTTGGGAGAAGCCATTTTAAGAAGAGGAGGGTCTTGCTAATTCCTGAAAGTCTCGTTCTGATGGTGAGGAAGTTCCATAGTCATATGAATGAAAATAAATGAAATTCAAGTGTTCTGGGCTGCACATCTTTTGTGGTCTCAGAAAATAAATTATTCCTGCATCTTTACAATATGAAACTCCTCCCAAAAGATCCCTCCCAAAAGACATCAAACACCAGCATACTAAACCTCTACAAACCACTTTCATACCAAATCTCTAGACAATGGGCCTCATTCCAAATATGGAGGTAGCCATGCTGCTTTTAGCGGCATGGCTACCCTCATACCGTGTACCGGGTACGGGGTGCAGGTTCCTTGAATGGGGAAATACCGGGCTCTAGCGGCACTGTTAACCCCCTACTCCTTGGGTTGTAATGAGGCCCAATGTATCCTAGCACCACTGGAACATTATGTAACCCCCAGGCATATATCTCTCTACATTCTCTTTTTTAATAACACATTGGGCCTCATTACGACCCTGGCGGTAGGTGTTTTACGGGGCCGGGTTAACGGGGCCGATGGAGCTGCCGGCCCCGTTAACACCCTACGGCCTCATTACGAGGTCTCCTCGCGGGACCCGCTAAGGACGCCTGGTACAACCAGGCGTCCTTAGCGGGTCCCGCAAGCAGACTTGGATGCAAACAACGGGCCTGTCATTAACAGGCCCGTTGTTTGCATCCTCCCCATTCCCATTGAGCCCTATGTGGGCTCAAATGGGAATGGGGATGTACTGGGTCCGGGTTCCCTGAATGGGGAAATACCGGGCCCTCCAAGGTCCGCATGGCCCGGTAGTTCCCCATTCGGGGAACCCAGACCCGGTACCTGGTATGGGGGTAGCCATGCCACAAATAGCGGCATGGCTACCTCCATTGTCGTAATGAGGCCCATTGTATTATTTTGATAGAGGGAAAGCAAACAAGAAAACAGATGATTGGGGACATCTTGCAGGTTGCATATTATTATTGAAACACATAGAATCTCAGCATGATAGAGATGGAACAAACAGAAAGTAAATGGGTCATGTTAGGCAAGATTGTATGCGGTACCCTTTGGGTGCAATACAACAACCCTGACAGATAGAAGGAAAACAAACAAGAAAACAGAAGATGATTGGGGACATCTCGCAGGTTGCATTTTATTATTGAACCACATAGAATCTCAGCATGATAGAGATGGAACAAACAGAAAGTAGATGGGTCATGTTAGGCAAGATCGTATGCAGTATCCTTTGGGTGCAATACAACAACCCTGACCTCCTGACAATAGGAACCCAAACTTTGCTATAGGTCTGTACTACACAGGTTGGTAGCGTGTTGAGCAGCCAGGCTCATCTCAAGAGGGGTTAATGTGAGCAGTAGGGGGGGGGGTTACACAGGGATTCGCAGTGACAAGTATTCATATGTTATTATATGATATTTTATTTATATTGCGCTTGTACACAGGTGTTTCAGAGCGCGACCAGGCGATGGGAGGGGAACAAGGGAGAAACAAAAGCAACAATCTTACTAGGCCCAGTGATATTGTAACGTGCAAGTGCATGGGGAAGGGAAAAGGGAGACAGTGCATGGAAGGGGGGAGACATTGGAACGCGCAGAGCATAGGAGAGAGCAGAATAAATAATAAGTCAAATCACTAAACAAAGGTGATAAACAGTGGTAGTGCAGCCGGTAATTGGCAAAGTGCTAGGTTAGTCAGATAGGGTGTATCTGATAAGTGCAGAAGGGGAGTGGGTGGGGGGGGACTGTATGGGTACAGATACCGTCCCCAGTGCAAGGGGTGGCCTGGAGGCAGTGCAGGAGGGTGGCAGGGTGAGCAGGTACCTGGGCCCAAAGACCAGAGGATGGCCAGGTGCACAGTGCCAAGAGAGAAAGCAGGTCAGCAGGGGAGAAGAGGGGCAAATGCAGAGGCAAAGAGGAAGGTCTTGAGGAGCTTCCGGAACCGAAGATCGTTCTCCTCAAGTTTCAAGGTTCCAAAGGGTGGCCCCTGCCAAAGACAGAGATCTACTCCCAGCTCCTTTCTTTGAAAAACACTGACCCTGAGGGAGTTAGAGGTAGAGAAGCGAAGGGCTCGAGAAGGGAGGTATTTACGGAGGGATAGTTGAAGGTAATTTGGACCCAGGCCCTAGAAAGCCTTGTGGACAATGCAGAGAGTTTTAAATGTAATCCTTGCATCCGATGGGAGCCAATTAAGGGATGTCAGAGCTGGAGAGATACAATCCCAAGGCTTGAGGCTGTGGACAAGTCTTGCAGACCTGTTCTAGATTAGTTGTAAAGGGCGGAGAGTGGAGGCAGGTATATTTAGAAAGAGGCTGTTACAGTAGTCCAACCTAGAGAGAATCAAATCTTGGGAGACAGTAAGCTTCTGTGGGAAGGAAAGGAAGGAAAGAGTACCTGTAAGGAGGTGCAGTAAGAAGTTTTACTTTTTAGAGATGTCAGAGATGTGTACGGAGAAGAAAAGTGTGGAGTCAAATATTACCCCGAGGTTCATAGCCGCGTAGGTAGTGGCAGGAGGAGGGCCAAGGTAGGACAGCCAGAGAGAGAGGGGAAAGGATGGGGAAGGTGTTCCAATGAGGAGGATCTCAGTCTTGTTGGCATTTAAACAAAGATCATTGGCAGCACACCAATTTTGAATGGCGATCAGGCAGTCAGAGATGATGGAGGGAGACAAGGTGGCAGAAGGAAGCCTGAAAATGAGTTGGGTGTCATCAGCATAGCACTGGGAATATGAGCAGAAAATGGAAATGCAGTAGGCAAGAGTTGCCAGGTATTGGTTGAAAATGCAGGGTGAGAGGTTAGACCTCTGGGGAACACCACAGGTAGAGAGGGAGACAGAAGATAGGAAGGACCCAAGTTGAACCTGGGAGGGTCGATCAGAGAGGAAAGAGGTCAGCCAGGCCAGATCCTGATCGGTGATACCCAGGTTGTCACAGAGATGAATGAGCTGGGTGGTATGGGTGACCATGTCAAAAGCAGAGGAGAGATCAAGTAGGATGAGGAAAGAGAGAATGATAGAGTCAATGTTGGAGAGCAGGTCTTCACGGATGTTCAGGAGAGCAGTTCCCATTCTTCTGGCAGCCCCGAAGCCAGATTGGTGGTCATGGAGAGAGCCAATATAGTCAGAATGAAGGTTAAGCTGAGAGATGGCAAGCATTTCCAGGAGGTTACCCAAAAAGGGAGAAATGGAAATTGGGTGATAGTTGGCCAGAAAAGAAGGATCAGTTGTGGGTTTCTTGAGGAGAGGATGCACAAGGGAGTGCTTCAGAGGGGCAGGGAAGATCCAGAGGCTAAGGAGAGGTTGCAGAAATCGGCAAGGGCTGGAGCGAGGGTATCAATGTGGTCCTTAATGGTTTTAGAGGAACAGCGATTGACCTGATTTGATGAGGCTTTCATAGATCGGACTTGTCTAGCGACCTCATCAGGGGAGAAAAGAGGAAAGGAGGAGAAAGAGGGAAGGGGTAGCTGAAGGTGGGTCAGCAAGCAGAGAAGGAGAGGGGAGAGGAACGAGAGTGGAGGAGTGTGTGGACAAGATGTCCTAGGCTTTAGAGATAAAGTGTAAGGCAAGGGCATTGAAAGAGCCTGGGAGGCGAGAGGAGAGGTGGATACTGCAGTAGGGTTGGACAGTTCCTTGCATATTTTAAAGAGTTTGCCAAGTTGTCAGATGCCGCATAGACGCAGGCTTGAATGTCGACTCACTTCTTGGTGCGTACAGAGAGTCGATATTGCCTTTGGAGCAGGCGGCAGGCCAGTTTATCAGAGGATGAGCAAGTAGCCCTCCATTTCCTCTTGGCCGCCCTACACTTACGTTTAAGTGTAGCTAGGTCAGAGTCATACCAAGAGTTGCACTTGACTTTGGACTTCAAACAGATCCTCATGATAGGGACAAGAGCATCAAGAGTAGCAGAAATAGAGGAGTAGAGCAGAGGCAGGGCTGTGTCAGGGTGTAAGTCAGCCTGTGGTGAAGTCAGGGGTAAAACGGTGGCAGCAGAAGCCTCAACTGGCACACGCTTCTTGGGCCGGATGTCCGAGAAGGTGGGTAGCAATCTTGGGGTAGGATTGGCTTGAGGGGAGGAGATGGTAAAATGGGGGGAGAGGTAGCAGTGATCACTCCAGGAGAGAGCAGTAGTGATGGGAGTAGAAAAGGGGAGGCCAGAGGATATCAAGACATCAAGTGTGTGAACAGCAGAGTGAGTCTGGCCAGAGGGGAGGATAAAGATGGAGAGTGAATCGCAGACATCTCAAAAGAGCACAGATGAAGAACAGGGAGAATCAAGATGAATGTTTAGGTCACCAAGGTTGAGGGGTTGAGTGGTAGAGGCCAGGAGGGCAGAGGAGAGGTCTGCCCACTCAGAGAGAAAAGATGTGATTTCACCAGGGGGCCGGTAGAGAGTAGCCTGCAGACAAGGCATTCGAAGGAGGAGTAGGTCTGAGTGGGGTTAATAGAGGCAGGAATCCACTCAGGGAAGGTCAGGGCTACACCCCCTCCAGGTAGGGTGGATCTGGGGGCAGAGAGGATGTTGTAGCCATCGGGGAGGAGAGTGTCAAAGCTTGTGACAGAACTGGCCATGAACCATGTCTCGGTAAGACCAAGGACATCAAGGTCAAGTTCTTCTAGGAGGTGGTAGATATCAGAGGAGTGTTTGACAGCAGAGAAAGAGTTGAGGGTGTCAAGATGAAGAAGGTTGCCAGCCTTAAAAACCCTCCGGGGAGGGGTACAAATCAGAGGTACGTCCTGCAGAGGTGTAGAGGGAGCATTAGATGGGGCAGAGATGAAGGAAAAAAGGGCAAGGTAGCCAAGGGAGGAGAGTAGGGGACAGCTGGAGATGAGGGGAAGTTGATGTAGTGAGGTAACTGTCTATCAAAGAGTAGGAGATTGGCCTGGGGGCCTTGCACCAGGATAGTGCCATTTAGGTAGTCATTAATGATGACTCTGGAGGAGGCAAAGGAATCCATGCGGACTTCCCAGCAGGTGCCACCATTAATGGGAGAGGAGGAGAGAGGACAGAGCACAAAGATCATATGAGGGGTCCAGAGATCTGGGGAAGGAATGACAAAGAGGATGTCAGTGAGGGTTTGTCTGGCAGAAGCGGTAGAATAGGTATCAGCAAAGGGGAGGGTTGGAGGCCCAGATATCCTTTATAATCTTCTTACCAGACTTAGTGAGAAGGGAATGATAGCTGATAGTGAAGCAGTTGGAGTAGATAGGAGAAACAGATAACGCCATGGGCGGGTAGAGCAAGGAAGCAGTGGGAGAAATATGCAGGTGCAGCGGTATGGTTCAGTCACTGGGCTAGCAGGTTACAATTGAGGGCCAAAAGTGAAATGAAAAACACACCCACATTTGTTTACAAAAACACACCCAAATTAACTCTCACACAAACAACGTTTAAAGCATTTTAAGAATGGTACTAATAGTGATGTTGAGAACATAGGTGAAGTGTTTTCAAAGCAATGGCTTAGAATGTTTTTCTGGTTTTATAATATATTTCTTTTTTATTAACCGTGTCATATAGCTGCATATTTCAACAACTTTAGGCACAATAGCACAATTAAAATTACAATATAGAATATTCCTACTGCTTTTAGCACAACATCAGTAAAATTACAATGCACTCTCCTAAGTCCAAACATGTGAAAAAAGGAAGCAAGACACCCTTCTTAGCGTACATTGTTATAGGCTCACCAAAATTATAGCTACCTTTCTCCAAAAAAGGGTAAAGAAAATAATACAGGGCTTGTTATTCCTCTCCATGAGAAAGTCCCAAATGACCTCAGCATTGGAAACTGAACTCAATCCCTCAGGCACAATCGTCACCCTCCTATGCCCCTGCAAAGAGTCACAATGTATTAACAGATGCTGCACCGACTAAAGGGAGCCACAGCCGTAAAGTTGATACATTCTGGCAGGCCTAGGGATCTGTAACCAGGCCTCCACAATTTCTAAGTTCTTAATAGAATTGGTTTTAAATTTAAGGTAATCCCAGACCAGTGTGGGCCTTAAAATGATCATTCCAAGGTTGGTGCTAGTCATGGCGCTTTTAGCGCCATGACTAGCACCAATACCGGTACCGTGTCCGCTCTGGTTCGGTGGGGACTTACCGGTCTAGTCTGACCTTTGCGGGACCGGTAAGTCCCCATTGAAAATGTCAATCCCCATTCCCATTTGAGCCCCCATAGGGCTCAATGGGAAAGGGGAGGGTGCTAATAACGGTACCGTAAATTACGGTACCGTTATTAGCTCTGAAGTCCCTTTGCGGATCCCGTCCATAACGGACCTCGTAGTAGGGCGCAAAGGGATTACCAGAACCGATGTCCTTAACGGTGCCCGGTATACCTTTGCGTCCTACTAAATGGCTTTTTACTGTTCTACTCACGACCTTTTTACTAACTTTTAGTTAATGATACACAATCCTACAAGGTTCCCTCTGGTTATACACTTCTTCCTTTAACCACAACCTCATCCCTCACCCCTCCCTTCCCCATTCGGAAGAAATAGGCCTTCAAGTGCTTCTAAATATTCAAACACTTACATTAGAATTATGTGCTAAATATCCACTGAGCCATCTGGGAAACAGTTTCACACCTGCCAATACTCATTTACCTTCATACATATTCCTTTTCACTGCTCATTACAAGCCACTCAGACATGATCATTTTAGTGCCATTCCATTCACTAATTGTCTCAATTAATGCGATTAGGTTTAGTGTGTGAAGGTTGGCACACATTCCATAAAACATAACATGTTTGGAAAAAGATGTGCATTTCACATCTGCAGAAATCTGCACCGTTTTCATTTGAATTTGTAGTTTTTGGAAGAATGTTTCCACACCTTTTCAATTCAAAGCAGCTTTCTCCAAGGTGCAACGCTGCTGCTTGCCACAATATCTGCAACATCTTTTGAACTCTAGTCCTCATCATTTGAACTCTGGACGGTCAACCCATCCACTATTGATCCATCGACGCACATAGCGTTTTACAGCTGTATTTCTTCTTATAAAATTAGTTTACTTGTGCTGAGAACTCTGGACAGGGTATGTATAGTGTATATGTCTTTGTTTTATGCAAAACCAGACCTTAATATTCATAGAAATGAAACCGAGCTGTCTACCTTCCAACATGTCCGGAGCATCATCCACTGGCCTACCATTGTTGATACACTGTGATTTTGCCCCCTGGTTTCTCGCTCTAATTTGCGCAACGCTGTTATTGTGTCCAGTGACACCGCCCGCCCCTATAATGTGCTCTATACCATGAATTTGACCCCGAAGTTCCATTGCAATATATGCTATTCTGATATTTTGCTCCAACAGTAATTCTGCCCTTTAGTGTCCCGTGTTATTTGTGCTCAACTGTGACTTTCTCCCTGGAGTCTTCACTGTGTGCAATAATGTGATTTTGACCCCTGGTGCCCCTCTGCGATGTGTGTCGCAATGTGGCATTACCTCCTGAAGCCCTACTGTACCTTTCAGTATACTATGCTTTTTCCTCCTGGATGTCTCATTGTATTTTATGTTAAACTCTGTATTTGCATTCCACCAGCCTTGTACCCACTTGTGCCCCACATTAATATATCAAGTACTAAGATAATGGACACACGCTGCTAAGGGAGCTCAGGCTAGGTTTTTTCACTATAGAAGGCTTAGTATTCCTATACTTTGATAGCCTATTTCCAACTAAGTCACCACTGAGTCTAACTGTGAACTATAAAATAGCTGCCACAAAATGTCATGGACAACATTATTAATAATAACCTTTTTGATGTCAAGGTGCAGGGCTTGTTTATTGTTTTGTGCCTGTTTGACAACTCATGTCCCTTATTTTCTGTTACCAACAACGTTCACCTGTATACAAGGTATATTTTTGACTATGACACTTTTATCCGATGCTTGGTAGTCATTGAATTAATAATATTCTTGAGTTTGTTATTGGGTGCATCCGGGCAAATAAGTTACTACATTTCTAAGATTGCCGAGCACACTCTTGAGTTTTCATCCATTCAACATTACATTGTGTATTAACTCGAATTCCCCAAATCTGCCTTGGACACACAACCCAATTATCATGGCATTTTAGGACATAATTACTAACAGGACCAATGTGCACCATGCTATCACAAAACCTAATTCTCCCAATGTATCTCTCCAGCCCTATGTTTTTACCACCTATTTCAGGCGTTACCATCCTCGTATCTTCCCTTTGTAAATGTTACTTATTCCTGCAGACTTTGGTCTGGATCCCCTCCTGGGGCACAGTACACCTCTGGAAGGACAAGCCTAGGGGCCCTGATTATAGTGCAGTGGTGATTTGGGCAGCATAAAGCATATTAACATAGTGTTTGAGGATTATAATTCATCTGAAGACAATGAATCATTGTGTTCCATGCATTAAGCAACATTACCATTATGAGAGAAACCACAATTTCTCATAACAAAAATCACCACAAAAGATCATGCACCCTTTTTTATTAATTTGGGGCCGGGGATGTGAAAATATTTTAGCCTGACTCACAAAAATGTGCATTTAATCAAATGAGATGCCTGTGAGATTCTTTGATTTGCACTTCCTACATTTGTGATGTCATCTTTGATGTCCCAGGTGTTAGTATTAGCAGTGCACAATGGTGGCGCAAGTTATGGTTGCTTAGCTACCATAATTGGTGAAGTTCTATGGTTTTTCTGTTTTACTTGTAACCGTAACATTCCTTTAACAAAGTTTTTCCACTGAATTTGATAGGTTTGTATTAGTGCAACTTAACCATAATGTCCCTTTAACAAAGTTTTGTCACTGAATTTCATGGGTTTTTACCAGGATACCCTTAATTCTACTACATTCCCCCTTACATCATACTGACCCCCTGACCCCAACATGATAGCCACAGAGTCTGCGGACAGCACGACTGTCCGCAGACTTCGGGCAACATTCACACTGCCCAAAAGCACAGGGGTTACCTTACATTATTAAATCCTGCAGCGAACAAAGATATGTACTTTAAAGTACAACAGATATATGTAGCACATTCAAAAATTAAATATGCATACACATTCTGTACTTATGAAACCGGAAGTAAAATTTCATAGGTTGTGCAACATAATGGAATGCACCAAGCACAAAAGTGAACTGTGCATCTAACAATATCCCCTCAGTGCAACCTTGCATACACACTCAGAAGCAACTCTCAGAAGCAACTCCAAGCTACTCAGAAGAAACCCTTACAAAAAGTCGTAAGTACACTATATGTCTTCCTGTAACATTAGAGTTTGCTGTATCTACATAAGTTGTAAGAAATATCAGTATTGTTTTCTTATACAGAAATGGCAAGCACCCTGGAGTTGTTAGAAGACAATTCCCCCCATGATGAAATGAGTAATGGAAATAACTAATGATACAGAAAACAATTTTTAAATTGAAAAAATAATGTACATTGTTTCACATGTCACTAAAACATGGTTTTCTATTTAATAGAAAATAGTGCAATTGAAGAAAATGGCCCCAAATTACCACTAAATCAGGAAGAAGATGGCTCCAGCCAGCCCCAAACTCAAAACACTGCAAATTAACTATTAAGTCTGTCTGCAAAAATGGATGAACTGAACACTAATGTTGAACAGTTAATGACATGTGTCAAAAGTCATTTTACAGACATTAGATACCACTGCCCCACTTGTACCTGTGCCCCTTCCCCCTGTCTTAGCCACTCATTCCCACCAAATTCCTGCAATCAACGACGCTACAATGAAATCTCAATCCCTCCCTCCCATCATGAACAATCTGTAGAAAACCCCAATTCCCCCATATATGTTTCCCATTCTGCTACCCCTTCCGTTTCCTAATTGAGTGTATTCATGTGTCTTAATACATATCTATGTATTATGTACTGTTGGTGTGTGTGTGTGTTGTTTTTTTTTAAAGCCCTGTTTGTAGTCCCTGAACAGCGCGACTGTCTGGGCTGTCCACAACCAAAATGGAGGTGCTTCCTGAACAGTGCAACTGTCTGCAACCAAAATGGAGGTGTCCCCTAACAGCGTGCCTGTCCATACATGTCCGCAATGTCATGATGCACCCTTGTATGGTTCGGGGGTCCAACCCCTGCCTGCGGATACCTGGGCTCATGCACATCTGATCCCTTGTGCCCTCCGAACACTGTGTCTGTCCAGAGATGTCTGTACATTTGTGAACATTTTTTAATTAGTTTGGGGGTCCCACCCCTGTCCTGCGGACACCTCGGTGCATGCATATCTGATCCCCTGTGCCCTCTGAACACCACGCCTGTCCGGAGATGTCTGTAAAGTCGTGAGACACTTTTAATTAGTTTGGGGGTCCCATCCCTGTCCTGCGGACAACTGGGTGTATGCGCATCTGATGTCCAGTGCCCTCCAAACACTGCGCCTGTCCGGAGATGTTTGTAAAGTCGTGACACACTTTTTATTAGTTTTGGGGTCTCACAACTGTCCTGTAGACACATGAGCGCATGCAGATCTGATCCTCTGTGCCCTCCAAACACTGCACCTGTCTGGAACTGTCCGCCACACGTGTTGTCAGTCTAGAAATCTAATTTGAGACTTGAAACGCATTTTGGTGGCCATGGGCCAACCGTCTCATGCACAATACGACAGAATATAGGTTTTCGAGTTTTCCAATGAACGGCCATTTTGATGTAACAAGAATCGCCATTTTGTTTTCTAACCATTGCTCATTGCTTTCTGTTCCTATAGCTTTGCAGTATATTTTCCGCTTACACTGCTCGACTGTGGAACATTGTTGTCTGTATATGAAAAGGACAAGGCCACAGGGCCGAGAGGATAACAAGAGTTTCGCTGAAACACAAACGTAGGCAGCGCCAGGAAGAATGCCCGGCTCCCTCCTTAATGCAGCCTTGAAGCAGAGCCGCAGGGCATTTAATCATTTCACAGCTGCCAGCCAATCTCGTTATATGGTAGAATATGTTAGAATAATACCGCTAAAGGCTTGAATTATGCTTTTCTAACGGCCCCACTTTGCTGAGCCCGCTAAGAGCATGTCGGCTCCCAGGACACGAAAAGCACCTGATAGATAGCAAGCTCTGGAATGCAACTCCCCCTGTATGTAGTTCGCTTCCAAGAACAGAAGCGCCGTGGTCTATTCAATAACCGAAAGATGCCTACGCACTCACAAATTGAAAATTGTTACTAGAATAGATGTTTGAAGGTGTCATAGTGGTCGGAGATGTGCATCATCACACCAAGTTCAAAGAAACCCAATGAAGAGGGGTGTTATACATGTCATAGCTGATTGTTTGATATGCATTTTGTATATATGTAACTGATGTGCGTAATTCACTCTCTTGCGTCCCTCGAGGTCTAGAGATACACGTCGCGGGGCGTGAGACTGAGTTGGCCAACTGAGACTTTTGCTTTGCAATAAAACCCTAGCTTTGGGAATACAACCTTGTGTCTGGCGCCTCTATCGTGTGTGGTGACCCGCCTTGTTTCCATAGACGTCAGGGTCCCCTAGGGGCCCCTTCAAGATGGCGCCCGAATAGGGACCCTCCCCTACTTGTTCCTTCGCGTAACGTTGTAATTGAGAAAGGCAGAGAACGGCGAGGACGGGACGATCGAGCCGGGATCAAGTGGTGTTCGGGGCGCCCTGTAAAAGTGATGAGAGACTCCTTTGCAGATCTGCACACATCTGATCCCTGATCGACGTGCCTGGCTAGAGAACGAGGAGGCGAGGGTCCAGAAACAAGGCGGAAGCTAAGAAACGCAGACACGACCTCCTTTGGTGCGTCAGTATACAGACGACTTGATTTATCAGGTGAGTCATTCCCCGATTCAAAGCATCCTGATATTGGTTGAGAGTTGACTTTGCAAAATCAAACGCCCTAGGTAAGGTTGATTAACCAAGCGGAAGGTTGAAACATGCCTCGGGTATTGTCCACCTTAGCGAGGTGTTTCCGCTGTGGTAGACAATCTTTGGAAAATGGCCAAATTGTACCACCTGGGGGAACGCCAGCGTATGAGATGTATGTGAAATATGGAGTGGGTGCGATAATATTCTGTGAGACTTGGCATAGGCAAACCAGAAAGCAACAAGACACCAGAAAGCAACAAGATCATCAGTGGCCGATTAATGGTAATTTTGAGATGTCGAGGATAGATAACTTGGAAAGGGTGTTAATAAGAAAGAAAGCGCGTCCTGCAGCATTTGAAACTATTAAAGACTGGAGAAAGGAAGCAATGCTCCGATTTAAAAGCAGAGCAAAGCATGCACGCAGGCATAAATCAAAAGGTGAGGTAGCGGAAGAAAAAGAAGAGGAGGAGTGGACCGAGAGTCTAAGAAGGGCAGGCAGACATGACCAGTTGAATATAGAAAAGATATACCCACAACGAGAATTACACATGACAGATGAATTGATAGAAAATATATTGACCCATACAAAACAAGTCCCAAGATCAGAAGTAAGACCAGATACGTCAGTAGCTATTGCCCAGACCCCGCCCGTAGCTCAAGCTCCCCCTCCGGTAGCTCAAGCCCTCCTACAGCCACAGACCGCGCACGTAACACTTCCTACTAGCCAACCAGGCCCACAACAGACACTCGCTGTTCCCATTGTCCCATCTGCACCTCCCGCCTTAGACACAGACTCGATACCGTCCGTTCCTCCCGGGGTTGAAGTTGAAACCATGGGGGCAAGAGGCGGGACTGACCAACGGCAGTGCACCAGGGTAACCCGCAGCGCAATCAGCAAGGAAAGGAAGGTGGAATTGCAGCAACAGGCAGAGATGTACATAGAATGGAATGATGGGACGGCAACATTGGCTTCGATATATGACTTTTTCGTAGAAGCAACGAAAGACAGGTAGTGTTGGAATGCATGGGGGAATATTTGGTGGAGAGATGGAAACAGCTAATTGGGAAATTACCACTGCAGCGATTTTTAGATTTGAATACATTAGCACGCTGTAGGGAGAGGGATGAAGAAGTGAGAGAACATGTGTATAGACTTTTTGAGCTTAAAGATGAATTAGATAATGACTATGCCGAAATGTTTACTGCACCCGGGTACAGGAGTAAAGATATCGGGAGAAATAGAAAGGAAACTGTAGAGCCAAATATACAGCGACGACATTCGATGTCATCAGTACAAAGGGGCGACAAGTTAAAAGTATGTGTGCGAGAAGCGTCTAGATGGATGTCAGATCCTAGTATTCCCACAATGGAGATACACGAGATATTTGATGAATATTCCAATCCTATGAAAAGAAAAGCGCTACAATCGATGGTTAAACATTTATTAGATAAAGATATCAAAAATGATAAGGCCAGCCCGCCTGAAATAATGGCAGTATATAGGAGAGCATTAGAACGAGGGACAGGAGAAACAGCCCTATCATTGGATCTGGGAATATTGTTGCATCTAAGAGAAGGGGTAGGGATGGTAAGTGGGGCATTTCCTATGAGAGAGGTCCCACCTACCTTTGTGCCCAAAGTGGAGGTTCCCGCAGCGGGCAATGCAGCGGCGCAGGTAACACCAGCCCATTACACCACCCAATACGTGCATGTCCCCTTTTCCAGACAAGAGGTGAACAACATAAAGCAGACGATTCCGGATATGAGAAAGAATCCTGCAGGGTTTTACAAGGAAGTAGATTCCTGCCTACAGTCATCCGTGCTTACCATGGGTGATATAGACCTAATATTCCCGGTGATCCTGCCAGCAGATATATGGAAACAAATAAGGAAGGTAGATGACACAACTGCCTTTGGCGCCACATGGGCGGACTTGATAATAGAGGATAGAAATAAAGCGGTTGGAGGAACACCAGGACCGAACCTGGCAGCATTAAAAGCACGTATAGTACAGAAGTTAAAAACAATTGTTCCAGAGAAAAGAATCCAATGGGACAAATTGACTGCATGTGTACAAGGCAAAGATGAGTTGGCTACTGATTATTTTAATAGATTTGAAGAAGTATTCACAGACTTCAGCGGGCAGGATGTGGGTTCAGAAGCAGGGAAGAGGTTATTTGTTGACAAATATGTGAGGGGGTTAAAACTTCCAATTCAGGATCTAATAATGACATCAGAGAGTGCATGGCAAGCAAAAACGTTGGGTGAAGTACTGCATATGGCCCAATATTATGAGCGCAGAGTGACTGCAGGAAAAGAAAAAGAAGAGAGGGATAGGGTAAATCTAAAGACAACGGTATTAATGCAGCAAGTAGTAGGACATAATAGAGGGCGAGGGAACGCACAAGTAATGAGTAGTTCGAATATGCATGGGGGAACAGTGGGGCGAATCAGTGTGCATATTGTAAAGAGGAAGGACATTGGCGAGCGCAATGCCCGCATCTACGGAACAGAAATGGGTCTGGTCAGAGGAGAGAGCATAGAGGACACCCAGGAGCGAATGGACCAAATAGGAATAGTATGCAGCAGCATCATAATAACGGAGGTAATCAAAACCAATGCCAAAACCAAAATGCCCCAAACCAGAGTCAGGGACAGCAAAAATCAACAATATGGAAATCAGAGTGGGGGAAATAGAGGGAAGAGTGGAAATGTTTTCGATACACAGCCAAACACGTATTACAGTAATAGTAATGATTACACATCGGATGCTGTGTTATTTCCCCAATAGGACAGCCCAGGACAGGGGTCGGAACCAGTGTCTATTCCCGTGAATCAGAGAGGACCCTACATAGAAATGAGAGTCGGGAATGAGGAACACCGCTTTCTTGTAGATACAGGAGCACAGAAGGTTCAATAGACCATCACTTGGTTCCGAATATACCACTGTCAGGGCAAAAGAATATTTCCGTAGGGTTCGCAGGTACACCAGTCATAAACCCAGTGTCCAAACCAGTCCCAGTTACCATAGGACCATTTACCGAACATTGTCCTTTCCTTCTAACAGATAATTGTGGAGAAAATTTGTTGGGATTAAATTTGTTGAAAAAACTAGTTTCTGTTATACATTGCACGGCAGACGGAGTGTTTCTAACGATATGGCCACACGATGCCCCTGTGTCAGAATTCATGTCCGAAGTGTTACCAGGGGAACTAAGTAAAGTACCAACCTGTATATGGGCAATGCATGACAACGATGTGGGATGTTTAAAGATAGAGCCAGTAAAGATTATTTTAAAAGAAGGTGTTACCCTACCGCGAATACCCCACTACAAAATTTTGGTTGAAGGTGAGAAAGGATTGAAGAGTATTGTTACCGATTTGGTGAAATTAGGGGTAATAGAGGAAATCACAGGCAGTACATGTAACAGCCCGATCCTTCCGGTTTATAAAAAAGGAGGTAATGAGGTACCATACCGTTTCATATTTGATCTACGCGCATTGAATAAGGTAGTACATCCGCAATTTCCTCTAGTGCCAGACGTCACTACAATATTGACAATGATACCTGTGTCAGCAGAATATTTTAGTGTAATAGATTTGAAGAACGCATTCTTTAGTATTCCAGTGGACAAGGACAGTAGATACTTGTTCGCTTTCACATTAGGAGGGCGATCATTTACATTTACGCGGATTCCGCAAGGTTATACGGAAAGTCCAAGTATTTACAGTAGAGCATTAAAAGAACAACTAGACATGCTGGAATTACCCGTGGGTTGTGTAATTTTGCAATACATGGACAATTTATTGCTAGCTTCAGACACAGAGGAGATTTGTAAAGAAAGCACTGTATTACTACTGTCACACCTAGCGGCACATGGCCATAAAGCTAGTTTGAAGAAATTTCAGTACAATCGAAAGGAGGTAGTTTACTTGGGCTACCTACTTTCGAAAGGAGGGAGAAGACTAACGCCAGAACGCATAGAAAGTATTTCTTGTATGCCTATTCCAAAGACACAAAAAGGAGTCAGAGCCATAATAGGCATGGCTTCATATTGCCGACAATGGATTGGTAATTTTGCGTTGATTGTCAAACCATTAGTGAATTTGACTAGAAAAGATGCGGCTATGCCTTTGCAGTGGGATGAGGAATGTCAGAGAGCATTTGATGGATTGAAAACTGCATTATGCTCGGCTCCAGATTTGAGTACGCTGAATTATAAGAACATTTTTAGACTATTTGGGCCTCATTACGACCCCGGCGCGAAACCATGATGCTATTAGCACCATGGTCCATGCCGGGGTCCGTCATGGTGAATGGTGGAATTACCGCCCCATTCCAAGGTTGGCGGGGCGGTAATTCCCCATTAACAATGGGCCCTTCCCCATTCCCATTTTTGCCCCATAGGGCTCAATGGGAATGGGGAAGGGCTAAGTACGGTGCCGCAAATTGCGGCACCGTACTTAGCACCAAGGTCCCTTTGCGCAGGCGTTAAGGTCGGGTCCCGCAAAGGGAACTCGTAATGAGGCGTTAAGGGTTTAACGGCACCGACACCTTGTACGGCGCCGTTAAACCCTTAACGCCATGGTCGTAATGGGGCCCTTTGTGTGTGAAAGTGAAGGATGTGCATTGGCGGTTTTGACACAGGAGCAAGGTGGAAGAAATAGGCCGTGCGGCTATTTTTCTTCTGCGCTGGACCCTGTAGCGCGCGGATTAGCATGATGTTTGCGATCTGTCGCGGCGGCTGCTGCGTCAGTGAAACAAACGGAAGGTATGGTATTGGGGCACACTTTAATTCTGATGGTGCCACATGCCATAGACGTTCTATTAAATAGGACACAAACGCAACACCTCACCTCTGCTAGATTGACAGGATATGAGATTATCTTGTTCGCGCCCCATATCCAAATTATGAGGTGCAGCGCTTTGAATCCTGCAGAATTAATGCCATTAACCATAAAAGAAATTGGGAAGAATGAATCACCCCCCCACGATTGCTTAGTGTTCACTGAGGAAGAAACCAAGGGGAGAGTTGATTTAAGTGATATTCCACAGAAAGAGCCGGATGGAGAGTTATTTTGTGGCGGCTCATGTTTTAAATTACCAGATGGCACGACAACTGCCGCATACGCTATCACTACCCTAGAGAGTGTTGTAGAAAGTAAAAGAATCCCCTATAATTCAGCCGCGGAAATAATAGCAGTAACCAGAGCCTGCGAGATTTCTGAAAATTTGAAGGTGAATATATATACTGATAGTCAGTACACGTTTGGAGTGGTTTATAACTTTGGTCGACTCTGGGCTGAGAGAGGGTTTCTGACATCACATGGTGCCAGAATTGAACATGGCACTTTGATTGTACAATTGCTGTCTGCACTCACGTTTCCAAAGCACCTAGCAATAGTGAAATGCGAGGCAAATAAAAAAGTAACATGCAAAATAGGAGAGGGAAACGCGTTTGCAGACAGGATTGTGAAACAAACTGCCATTGATTTGAATACCAAGATGATGACGCTTCAGACAGAGGAAGTACCCTGTATGATAGAAGATGGAGTTGCGACTGTCAAAGAAATGCAGGCCGAGGATACGGCCGATGAAATACAGGGATGGGCAGAGGGATCTTCTGAGTTGGATTTGGAGGGTTGTTGGGTGGACAAGTGAACTAGAAACTGGATGTTGCCAAATTCATATGTGACTGCAATGGTCACAATGGCCCACAGCCCTACGCACATCTGTGCCAAGAAAATGATACAGCACCTTTCAACAGTATGGCAGAATGCAAACATAAAAAAGAATGCAGAGAGGTTGGTGCAGAACTGTATCACGTGTTTACAACACAATGTAGGAAAGGGAACAATGACACCAACAGGCAGTTTTGGCCCGCCCTCCATGCCGTTTGAGGTAGTTCATTTTGATTTCATAGAGATGGAAAGGTGCCAAAACTTAAAATACGTCTTGGTGGTAATCTGTGCATTCAGTAAGTGGGTGGAGGCATATCCTTTAAAAGACTGCACAGCGATGACTACGGCAAAAGTAATGTTGAAGGAGTATTTTTCCAGATTTGGCTTGCCCCGTGTCCTATGGTCCGATAATGGACGACATTTTGTGGGTGCAGTGGTGTTACAGATATGTGCAGGTCTCCATATTAATAAGAGATTCCATAGTTCAAGGCATCCAAGTTCTGCCGGTCTTGTGGAGAGGCACAACAGGATTCTTAAATCAAACATTAGCAAGATTTGTGGGGGAAGCAAGTTGAGTTGGGTGGATGCATTACCAATAGCACTATTATGCATGCGTACGTCTGTACAGGCTAAAACTGGGCTCTCCCCATACAAGATCATAATGGGGAGGCCGGCAAATGTATGGTGCGCACCTCAGCCAAAATGACTCAGTGAGATAGAACATCCTGTGCTTAGTACTTATTGTGGCCTTTTAATGCAGACATTGCGTTTGATTCATCAGCAGGTGCAGGAGGCATTACCCGTGCGGTATACCGGTCCGGGGCACGTGCTGGAGCCAGGAGACTGGGTGCTGCTAAAAAACATCGAAAGAAAGTCATGTTTAGCACCCAGGTGGCGCGGGCCCCATCAAGTACTTTTGGCGACCCAGGCGGCAATACGGGTGGATGGAAGGAAGTCATGGATCCATGCCACCCATGCCAAAAAGATTCCAACTGCACTGAAAGTCTTGCCTGACACTGATGACCGGAAAGAGACAGCGGTACCAGAAACGAAAGAAACTGTTGCCAGTGTGCAGCCACCTGATCTACCAAAACGTGAAGTGAAACTCGAAACAAAGCCTGAGACGATTGCCAAAGAGGGGGAAGGGCAAAGAGTGCAACAACGTTGCCCAGCAGAATCGACATCACTGCTGACCGACGTGAAATCTGCCTTGCAGATACCAGCAAAACCAAATCGTGTACCCCTTTGGCACCCACCAGCACTTGCCAGCATGCCAAAGACCGAATCTGCATCATTGGCGTGGTGCACACCAGCACCTGCAGTAGCGCCACAGGCTGACTTCAAGCCTGAATCTGAAAATGCAACGGCACTGTTCACGGATCATACGATACCAGGAGCAAGGCGATACAACCTGCGGCCTCGGAAGACAAAGTGATCCGCATTCTTTTTCTTTTGGTGTTTATGTCAACCTCTGGTTCAGCTCATGGACGGAGAAGGAACCAGGGGTGTAGAGGAGAGAAGCATGAGAATTGTGCAAGTCGGACAATTCAAGACTCGCGGCTCCTCGGTGCGATCATAAAAGTACATGTGTCCGGAACCAGAGCGGACAAGCTGGGCGCACATGGTACTATGACAAGTGAGATAATTGATTAACAGTACATGTGTCCGGAACCAGAGCGGACAAGCTGGGTGCACATGATACTGAGGCGATAACTGATCAAAGGTCCTCTGAGCAGTATAAGAAGGGACAAGTGATCTCGCCTAAATACGAATCGAATCCATACTAAAAAAAAGGACAGGCAAAACTGTATTGTGAGAAATCCATTGAATTTATAGACATCAGAGCAAGCGAGACGAAGAGAGATATCCACAACGAACTGTGATAAGGAAGAAGAAGGACGACGAGAAACATGCTGGGACCGGTTCCAGCCTCCTCCTGCACCACCACTGCTGAGAATGAGTCAGTTATAAAGACTATAAGTTTAAGAAAAACGCATGGTAAAACAAATTGGGCCTCATTCCGAGTACGGCGATAGCCAATGGCGCTATTAACGCCTTGGTTGACGCCGTACCCGGACCGGCAGCGCCTTGGTGGATGGCGGAATTACCGCCCCATTCCAAGGTTGGCGGGGCGGTAATTCCCCAATCCCCATTTACCCTTCCCCATTCCCATTCTTGCCCCATAGGGCATAATGGGAGTGGGGAAGGCGTTAATTACGCCACCGTAAATTACGGTGGCGTAATTAACATCAAGGTCCCTTAGCGCCATGGTTTTTAACACCTGCTAAAAGCAGGTGTTAAAACCTCCATGGCGCAAAGGGAACTCGGAGTATGGCGGTAAGGGATTACCGCCACCGCTCTCGTTAGCGGTGGCCGCTATCCCTTACCGCCATACTCGGAATGAGGCCCATTGTATGCTGACACTAACGATAATAATGTGCTTTATGAGCGCGGTAGCACCAATATCGACAGCGCTAATATTATGGTGGGTAGAAACAATACACCCATTAGAAATGTTTTTACCAATAATTAATATATCCACTACATCAAAGCCCGGTTCAGGTGATCACTTATACCCTACCCCCAATGAAAGAAAAACACAGGGAAGGTTTTACGAATAACACCTTACTTCTGATAATGAACATGACACATGCAATCCGGAAGAAAACAAACTGCTGGGTATGTGCCCATTTACCACAGCATGCTGGGAAAGGAATAGGGTAGTATGTGCAGCCATTACCATTAAGTCCTGCATATAGTGCATCTTTAGGTGCAATGTTCGATGGGAAGTGGAATAAGAGTAATACGGGTCAATTAGACAGAACCAACATGAATGAGTTTGAGGAGATAATAATGAAGCCTGTGGGTTGTTCCATTTTCCATGAAGCACAAGTAATAGCCCCAGAGCCCACGAGGAAAGGCACATGAAAGATAACACGACAAAATAGGTGAATTATAGCCCAAGAACTGTCCCTTTTTGCCTAAAAAAGAACGGATCTTTTTCAGTCGGAACATATACTGGTTGTATGAATACAGTGGTACTAAAATGGGAAATAGAACCAGTATACGTAGGTGATCCAGTTTATTTTTTATGTGGAGAGAAAGCATACCCTTGGTTGCCCAGAAACTGGGAAGGTACATGTTACCTCGGGCTATTGTTCCCAGGAGTATTCCTCTTGGAAACAGCAGCCATGGCCAAATTATCCAGAACTAGAGTCAAGAGGACTGACAAAGGTGTTTTAATAGCAACTGATGTAGCAAAATCATTCATTCCATTTTTAGGACAGATAGGGAACTCCTATAATATAAGGCAACTGTCCAGAATCCTTAAGAATACAATAAACACAACAACAGATATATTATTTAACATGACGTTGGAAGAAAGAGGAATCAGGTTAATGACGTTGCAAAATAGAATGGCTCTCGATGTAATCCTGGTTGATCGTGGGGGAATTTGCAAAATAGTGGGATCAGCATGTTGCATTTATGTCGATGACTATTCCCCCATGATCTTTGAAGCAATAAAGAAAATGCACATTCTAAGCTCTGAACTCCCCACGGGAGAAGGGAGCTGGGAAATAGGATCTTGGTTTTGGGGAATACTACGATCTTGGGGATGGGAGCTGATCTCGATATTAGTAGTGGTGTTCGGAATATTCCTAACGGGTTGTTGTTGTATACATTGTTTACCCATAGTTTGTGCAGAGGTAACTGAGGGATGTACGGAAGGATGCATGAAAATGATAACAAAGAAAAAACAACCTCATGATCGAACTAGTCCAGACCCAAATGAGATGAGAGTAATGAAAGAGTTGATGGCAATAGATATTAATGAAGACAATGATGTCCACAATAGCATGCGAAACTCATAAGTACTTCAGATTCATCATCACTAGAGGAGGTTTCAATAAATAGATGAGATGTTTGGCATACGGCCAAAGGAGGGTTTGTCAGTCTAGAAATCTAATTTGAGACCTCAAACGCATTTTGGTGGCCGTGGGCCAACCGTCTCATGCACGATACGACAGAATATAGGTTTTCGAGTTTTCCAATGAACGGCCATTTTGGTGTAACAAGAATCGCCATTTTGTTTTCTAACCATTGCTCATTGCTTTCTGTTCCTATTGCTTCGCAGTATATTTTCCGCTTACACTGCTCGACTGTGGAACATTGTTGTCTGTATATTAAAAGGACAAGGCCACAGGGCCGAGAGGATAACAAGAGTTTCGCTGAAACACAAACATAGGCAGCGCCAGGAAGAATGCCCGGCTCCCTCCTTAATGTAGCCTTGAAGCAGAGCCACAGTGCATTTAATAATTTCACAGCTGCCAGCCAGTCTCGTTATATGGTAGAATATGTTAGAATAATACCACTAAAGGCTTCAATTATGCTTTTCTAACGGCCCCCCTTTGTTGAGCCCACTAAGAGCACGTCGGCTCCCAGGACACGAATAGCACCTGATAGATAGCAAGGTCTGGAATGCAACTCCCCATGTATGTAGTTCGCTTCCAAGAACAGAAGCGCCGTGTTCTATTCAATAACCGAAAGATGCCTACGCACTCACAAATTGAAAATTGTTACTAGAATAGATGTTTGAAGGTGTTATAGTGGTCGGAGATGTACATCATCACACCAAGTTCAAAGAAACCCAATGAAGAGGCGTGTTATACATGTTATAGCTGATTGTTTGATATGCATTTTGTATATATGTAACTGATGTACGTAATTCACTCTCTTGCGTCCCTCGATGTCTAGAGATACACGTCGCGGGGCGTGAGACCGAGTTGGCCAACTGAGACTTTTGCTTTGCAATAAAACCCTGGCTTTGGGCATGCAACCTCGTGTCTGGCATCTCTATCGTGTGTGGTGACCCGCCTTGTTTCGATAGACGTCAGGGTCCTCTAGGGGCCCCTTTCAGTGTCACACTTTTAATTAGTTTGGGGAGCCCACTCCTGTCCTACGGACACCTGGGTGCATGCGCATACCACTTCCCACGCAATAGATGTCCTACCGACAGCCGACCTATCTGTGGAAGTCTGGGGATGTCACCATGATACCGCACCCGTGCTGAGCATCGAAAGTATCCACGGACACTGTCCTTACCCCCGGAAAGTTAAAAGGTGCATTTTTGGCCAATCCACGGTGTTTTAAACTGGAACTTCATGCTTGTAGAGGTCCTAGACCATGTCCTGGTCGAACTAGCAACTTATTCTAACTTTTTGAGCCCCACCTGAGACTTGAAGTGTCCGCAGACAGTCGCACGGTCTGGGGACAGCACCACTATAAAAGGACACACCCCACTACTGCTTCTCAATGTGTTTCCGGCTGTCCAGGAGTGAGCACCTGCTGCAGATTTGTGAATATCTTGTTTGTCTGTGAGAAGATGGCATTCATGGCCATGGGCACTGCAGCTCCTCCACCACCATCACCATCTAGAGGGCCTGGAGAGTGGAACAGGCATGGTGATGCAGAGTAGAATGAAGAGGACAAAGAGGATGAGGTTGTGGAAATCCCTGTCACCAGCTGCCAGCGTGAGGCTTGGGCGTGGAGACTTTTTAACACTGTTGGGGGGTACCCAAGGCGTGTGTGGCCAGGTTCGATTCACTGAGTGCAGCATACTCAGTCGTGGAACGCCTGGGCTGTATAGCTATGGGACCACCTCCATGTGGTGACAACTAAGGTTAAACCACAAGTAAGCAGTTCGGAGGGTCGTACCTTTCAAAGGGGTGAGCAGATTGAAATCCACTGTCACATCCTCATCATCCACTCCTGCCACCACAAGATATACTCCTGTGGGGCAGAGGACCCCTGCGGATGCCACACAGGCCATGCATGACACAGTTACCCCTTATCTTTCAAGGGTGACTGTGCTGTATGCACTGTGACACACCACTCTGCAGGGGGAGCAGTTTCGGAGTGCTTTCGAGGCTGGGGTCCGGGAGCATGAGAAACAGTGCCCTATCTAAGTAAGGACCACCCATCATCTTCCTCTCTCCACCTGCCCCTTTGTCCCTATTTTTCCCTACCCTCCCTTCTCATCCCTCCCTTGTGTCTCGTGTTTAAAAAAAAAAAAAAAAAATCATAAAACACAAAACATAAAAAAAGTTCTTTTCAGAGCCACCTTTCAGAGTTCAAAAATAGAAGTACCAAAAAAAGATACTGGCCCTTACACAGTTTAGTCCATGGAAAGCTAATATTTCTAGGTCGTGGCAGCATCTAAACCATTGCACTCTTTTGCGTAAGAAAGTGGTGGCTGTGAAAAGAGCTTTTCTTGTATGTTTTGTTTTTAAAAGTGTTTTTCAAGTTTTAATGTAAAGTAGGCAACACCTACTGCAGAATGCTTACTATATTTGCAAACAATGCTGCAAAGAATTTTGGATATTATTTTGTAAAAAAAAGCTGATTACCAGCATCAGTCTTGCTTTCTCCATTTGCAGACTAAATGAACTGCAGCACAGCCACATCTGTCTCTGGGCTATGTGAGAAAAAATGTGTTGGGAGTTTACGAACATGATCACATAAAAATTGGAACGATATCCCAACTTATTTAAAAAGTATCAACATAGGTCTTGTCAAACTGTAGGAGTGCTCAAGGGTGAGACACTACACAAATACAAAATGAGATAGCTTTAGAAACTGAAACTGGGTGCATACAAAAGGAGACAGAAGGATAGCAGGAAGTTCTATCTAATACTGCCTAATTACCCTCTGGTGCTAGAATGCGCTGATGTGCCGCTTATCTAACAGTTGATAGAATACAGAAAATAAATATTACCATATTTCTTGTATGCACCGGAGAAATTAGTGAAATTGCTTTTTGCTAAGGCAATCCCCTAGTGATATCATAAGGTCATATCCACTGCATATAACACGTTACGTGTGGTGTGACCAGCAGTAAAACATCAAGCCAAGGTAGTAAAAGCACTCATTAAATCAGTCTACTGAAGGTGAAATACAGTTTTAATGACGTGTAGTACTGATCTGTTGTGCATAGGTTCTTAATAAAAGATAATCGAGATTATCAGTTTAGTAAAACTGGGTTCGCTGATAACCCACCGTGTATCACGTGGAGTTCACGTTTACTGTTTCAATCTATAAACTATGGAAGAGAAGAGAATTATGCACACTAATGTGGTGGTGCCTTGGGATGAGACCTCTCTTAGATGTGGAAACAAGAACAGATAATTCCTACAAGTTCTAAGTCTACTGGTTTGAGTGGTATTATAAGTGAATTTACCCACTTTCTTCAGGACAGTCTTCACGTCATTCCGTATATATCTGTAATGCGACAGAAGTATGACATGCTGCTCCAACCCTCCTTGAGAGTACTGCTGAAAAGCCAGTGAAAAATTTGAGTGGCCCTGAAATGGGTAAAGCAAAGACAGGGTCACTAAAGTTGTTGTAAATATAAATTAATTAGTAGAAACAAGTTTTTTTGGAACATGTCCATCATTTTTGAAATGTCTCCTTCTTTGCAAACTGCAGTGAAATCCCAGTTACATGCCCTGAACTGTTCCCTCCAAAATGAACAATGATAATGGCTAGATGTTGGAGCGTGACCAAAGTGACACAAAGTGGGAGCAGGTCCACCCACTTCATGCAGGGCACTCCATACCACTTCACATCAACATGATCAAATCCAAGATGTTCAGCTACTCCACACTGCTCTGTGTGCACCTGCAACCAATGGATCCATGAGTCCCACAAAATCCACACACTCTGTCTGCTGAAAGACACAGTCATAGCCATAGCCATCTGCACTCCTCTCAGAAAACAGACCTTCTGCCACATTCTCTCCTTGCATAACACACGCAGGAAACCTTATTGGCCAATCCCCTTGTCTCCACAGTCCCATTCCCATGCCTGGCATCCTCAAAAGTCCTGGATGTGGCACATGCTATCTGCGAACTACTGCAGTGTCTGTGGACAGATCATACAGTTCAAAGGCGTGGGTATAGAAATGAAACCCAAGGTACGGTATTTTCTCTTGAGTGGTGGCGTCTCTGAATCATTTTATTGGGCTTTTCTCTTGTTTATTTCCTTACAGGCTTACATGACCCTCTTCAAAGCATTCCTTGCATTATAAAGGAACATGGCATTTCCAATATTTGACAAATGAATGCCATTTGCAGCAAAAAAATGCACACTCTGAAAATGAATGTTCTCATTCTCAAAAGAGGACATCCCGACACTGCACATAAAAGAAGATATGCCTCTCTTCTCAAGACACTTTCCTGCATCTTGCTGAGGACAGACGACATTGGGGAAGTTCCATAGTGCTGTAGGTGTTGTGTGAGAAAATAGCACCTTTGCACATGGAAAAAGAAGCATGTGTCTTTAGCAAGTCCTCCAGTGCACTCTGCAAAGATATTGCACTAATATACCACAAATGTAGTCCTCCACAGTGCACCACAAGACATTCTGGAGTATTACAAATGGCATATCTCGACAAAGTGCAAGCACACCTTGCAAATTGGGGGTAGGTACACCACAGTACATTGCCTCCACTACCTGAAATCCAGGGTTGGCAGAAATGCCACTTATCTCTACATAACTCTGCAAATCAGTCACAAAGCAATCTCCCTCAATTCACACACTGACTCTCTCCATCTCTGCAACCAAAGCCAAATTCACTACACACAGCAATGGAAAAAACCAAAACCCTCTCTTCCTATAAAGCACAACCAGAACACCTGATTGGCTAATCCCCACATTCTCCTTTCCATGCCAGACATCCTGAAAAGCCCTGGATGAAGCATGCCCTATCCGCGGACTACCGTGGTGTCCGCAGACCCCATAATACAGGGCATCCATTCTTCTCTTTCCACTTCACTCTTTGCAGTGCTTCCTCATTGGCTACTGTTAATCAGTCACACACTCATCCAGCAATCTCATCAAAGAACTCTACACCTAACTACTATAACAAATCTGATTCAACCAAATCTACATCCATCAACACAAAGTACAGGTATGCAAATATTTTGTAAAGTAAATGTCCAACTCTTTTACAAATTCATGTGAACAGTGTTCCTGCCACTTACCCTGCATAACCTACTCAATAATGATACTCTCATGTGTCCCATCTCCTGACATCAAGTGGTAGTTACTTAAAATGCTGTGTCCTTAGAAAGTTTTCTTTTATTGGTTACCCCAAGGCCCCACGTCACCCCCCCTGCACTCAAACTACCAAGCCCAACTAGACATTGGGGACAAGTGAAGCCATTTTATTGCGTCTAGGCTGTAGGTCTTAACAGGCACAACGGGTTCTATGCACAGTGTGTGAGAGGATATTGTTATTCTGCTAGTATCGAAGACACAAGAAACAATCCAGGCCTAGTGGGGACCTTCTATTACAGACTATTACAGTTTAAAGCATTCACATTCTTCATTCAACAAGACCATATTCCAGTTCAACAGAAATAGTCCATCCTGTCATGAATAATCACTGATAACTTTTCATATGTGAAGATGCCCCACCGTTTAGTGAGCCATTCTTTCTTGGTCGGGGCAGAGGATTGTTTCCATGTTTGAGGCAAGTTTATCCTCCCAACCTTTTATCATGGCCTCAATCAACTTCGGGAAGCTGCTGGATCAGTGTTGGGAGAGGGGATGCCTAGGAGAAGTTCCATGGGATGTAATTCTGGGGATATACCCACCATGTCTTTGATCCAGCTCAAGAGTTCGACCTGATAGGTTTAGAAGACTGATATTCCCACCACATGTGGTACCATGTTCCCTGCTGGCCACACCCTCTAGGTCAGAGATTGTAGAGCCCCACAAACATTTTACATAACCTAACTGGGGGGTGTCTAGTGTGGAGGATTTTAAAATTGTGCTCCATAGCCTCCGTGTCAAGGGAGCCCGACAGCAACACCCTGTGGATTGTGTCCCAGGTTTCCTCCTCCATTTCCATCCCCGGTTTATCCTCCCAAAAGCGCCTGAAGTGTTGTCTACCTTCTAGCCCCACTGTAATCAAGACAGCGCTCCCTTCCTTGTGGTAGACTCTGTGATTATTTTCTCAAAGGGTGCGAGAGGGCGGGCAAGGTCACTACACCATTTGGGATTGGTCAGGAGACCTTTAACACAAAGATATTCAAAGATCAAGAGAGCTCTCGTGCCCATGGCTTCAGCTAACATGTTGACGCATCTCTGTTGGCCTCCTCCTCTGTGACCGAATAGGGGATCTGAGCCCAGCCGTCCCCCCCCCAGGAGTGACCCCCCGAACACCCAAGAGCCACCTAAGCCTCCCAAGCAATGAACAAAGACAATCCCAGTGTCTCTACCCCCTGTACAGTCTGTGATATATACAGGCACAGAGGGGGTGGAGCTCCCGGTTGCCGTGTCCTGATCCGGGGCTGCATGAGAATCTACTGCAAACTGCGGTGTACATGAGCCCTGACTGCTAAGGGCCCTGAAGACCCTTGTGTGGCTGTCAGCTGCGGCCCTCAGACTGAGCTGGTCACCGGGGGACCCTTCACAAGATTGAACAACTGGTAGAGCGAAAATGAGTGAGACACTTCTGACCCGCATCCTCACGTTGCTGTTCTCTGGGCCCAGTGACGCCGTTACCTCACCGCCAGGAGACCCTACATTGGAGGTCGGAGACAGAGGAGCCTGGTGCCGGGGGAGTCGGTGTCCCAGCTCCCCCTTTTTTTCACCTCCACTGACTTCAGACCAGGTGCACTGACCCCCCTTCCCCCAGCTCCAAGAGCTGTAAGGTACGTTGTGATAAAGGGGAGGTGGGGGAGCTGGGGGAGTTGAGCAGAGGAGGAACGCCCATCGGTGGTGCCTCGCAGCCTGGACCTAGGTGCATTATTAGTAGGAGGTGGGCTGCCCTCCCCCAGCAGCTCCTTGTCAAGCTCCCTCGGGGAGGATCTTGACCACTAATGTGGTAACATCCAGAGGCCCACGCCCTACCATCTGGACCTGGGCAGAGTGGTGGGACCCCCCAGTGCACCGACCCACAAGTTCAGTGTTGCACAATTGGGGCTGGCCTGGCCCTGATGACCTTCATTGGGGCGGCAGAACCCCTTCAGACTCATCCCAACACTAGCTCTGCAGCTTCTCTCAGTAGAGAAGAGTGTCCCACCATGCAAATGTTCCTGTGGACGGCTATAGCTTGAATAGCCCAAATGCCATTCTCTGAGGGGGCCACCCTCGCACCAGTAGTCTCCTCTAACGCTGTGCCCAAGCTGGCAACCTGCTTATCCCCCCTTTTGCCCCTGAGGTTCTGAGGTGACCAGTGACTGCAGTCTTCCTCCGTCCCTGGACTCAGCCGACTACTCTTAGCCAGAGAAGAGAGAGAAGGAGACTGGTACAACATCAAACACGGGTAACCTCTCAGTCCAACTGCAATGTGCTAACAACAGCTATATCAGTTTATACAACTATGAGGCACACATTTAGATCGATAACCAACTACCCATCCTCATGTTCAGACAATCCACTCTGCGGCTGCACTCAGCGCTCTATAGACCCCGCAACAGTAGGGTGGCATCACTTGCCTGAGCAGCTTGGTCTGTAAACACCTGACCTTACCATATCTCAGTGTATCTCAGCGATGACCCGCAGTCCTTATAGTAAATGCACATATCTCTCCACCTTGTGCGCTGTTCCCTGGACGGTGTTGTGGCCTTGATCTTGAGACTGGTACAGACAAAGGCGGAAAGAATGAGCTACCCCTTGCATGACCACGCATCTGCCACAAGCCCACACATCAGACCCCGGAGAGCCTACAGATAGCTACTCAATAAAAAAAAACCTGAACAAGGGCCTTACAGAAGGAGTTGTGGCGCATCCACACCAGAAGCCTCCATAGTAACCCCCTTCTAGAATTCTAGACCTTGAATCTGGTGACTAGCGGAAGACCTGACCTACACATCTACCGAGGTGCAATCACCACAGCTTTCCCACCCAGTATATACCATTCACCACCACATGGTATATGGTTTATCTGGCTGCAAATGTCTACCCCAACGCCTGGGTCACCACTGGGACTCTTCCCAGAATCTCTTTAATCCGTCCCATGTTCCCTTCGGCAGGCCATGGGCCCCCTGCCTGACTTGGGATCATACATTTGTTGGGGGGGCGCCTATGTGGAAAACATTGATGGACTGGGCTGAATCTCTGAAAATATTTCGCTATTCCCCAACCCCCCCACCTCAGACCACCAACATGCCCTCTCTCTCGCAGGCTGAGACAGAAGAAGCCCAGTCAATAAGTAAGGGCATGGCAGCCCTCCTAGACGAGATCAGAGGCTTTTGGGTGGATATAGGCAAAAGACTAGACAGCCTGGACAAAAAAAGAGTACACCTTTGATGACCGGGTCCAAGCCCTGTAAGCAAATAGAACCTCAGTTGACCTCCTGGAGACCCAGATAGACATGCACCTCTCTGAACTGAAGAGGAGAGAGGGGAAATGTACCCTGAAGCTGGACGGTTTGGAAAGTCGAGAACATTGTAATAACCTGAGGTTCCTGGTCTTCCTGCAGTGGGAAGACAAGACGCAATCGGACATTATAAGAGCTGTCAACGCAGTGGTCAGAAAGCTTTTCGACAAAGGCAACACCAATGATCCGACAATCGATAGAGCCCACACGACTGGAGCCAGTACCAGGGGTCCAAGGTCAGTACTGGTGAGATTCCATTATTTCATAGAGAAGAACAAAATCTGGAACTAGCACAGAGGAAGGGCCCGATAGAATGGGAAACCATTCAAATTGCGATTTATCAAAATCTCTCAACTTTCACCCTGGCAAGACGAAAGCTATGTGGTCCCCTAACAAAATGGCTCCAAGCCAAGCCAGTGAGATACAGATGGAGATTCCCCTTTTCCCTCTCTTTCGAATATGAAAGATATAAATACTTACTAATCACGGAGGAAGACGTTCATAGGGTAACCCAGGAACTCTTGGGCGTGTCCGCCCCGAAAGCTAACAAGTAGGGCCGCAGCAGAGAGTTAACCGAATCCCTGAAAGCCAATAGTTGTATTGAAATACCCTGGATCCGCGGCAATAGGGAATTCAAGAGGGTGGCCTTGAGAATGACCGGGATGGTCGAAACACGTGGCAGCTTTTTTTTGTGTTTTTCTTGGAATAATTGGATTAAAGACTTCAACTGCTACACAGGATTTCTCATAAGACTTTCAATTCATCATCACTAATTAGGAATTGCACATTGGACTTGCCTTCCAATCTCATTGTTCAGTTTACTTTTCTGGTCCCACTTGGGGGTGCCAGTGGAAGTGAACCAATGCAGCAGACCTCTCAAAAGAATTGTGTATAATTTTTGTGATTTTCTTTTATACTATTTTGCGGTACTTCATAGAGCACTGTCCCCACTACGATCCCTAGACGATATTTTCTTTGGCTTGAATGGAATGACACTTCCATTACAGTAAAACATAGATTACCAGCAAATCTATCAAATGCATACTTAATATTCCTTAAACCTAAATTTAGTCACTGACCTGTAAAACAATTATAAGTTAGTGCACGATAGACACCAACAGGTATCTAAGTGCTTCAAAATATACCCTTCTGAACTGTAAAATTATAAACAGTTATAATACACTAACTGGTATCTAACTACATCCATAGTTCTACAATGCTGTTTATGAAATGGAAAACAGTTTCAATATGACAACATATGTACATGTAGTACATTTTCCATAATGCTATACAAATGTTTTCCCCAATGACCCAATGATTATGTAAAAAGAAACAACAACTCTGCAAAACACACACTAATTTTGTTTTACCCATAGTACTTAAAATGTACTGATTATGAGCGTCTACAAAATTTAGTCAGTAAACTGTAAAACTATCAACCATTAGAATACGCCAACTGCTATCTAACTGCACCCATAATACTGCAATGTTACTTTCCAATAGTGAAATAGTTAGAATCCACCATCAGGAATGAAAGTGGTTCAAAACATGCCCTTCAAAACTATAAAACTATCAACAGTTAGAATGGGCCGACTGGTATCTAACTGCACCAATAATACATCAATATTAGTTTCTAATAGTAAAAGAATTGAAATCCACCAACAGGAGTTAAAGTGTTTCAAAACATACACTTCAAAACTATAAAACTATCAACAGTTACAATACACAAACTGGTATCTAACTGCACCCATAATACTGCAATATGAGTTTCCAAAAGTGAAAGAATTGAAATCCACCAACAGGAGTGAAAGTGCTTCAAAACATACCCTTTAAAACTATAAAACTATCAACAGTTAGAATATGCCAACTGGTATCTAACAAGCACCCATAATACAGCAATATTAGTTTCCAATAGTGAAAACGTTCAAATCCACCAACAGGAATAAAAGTGCTTCAAAACATACCTATCAATGGTTAGAATATGACAACTGCTATCTAACTGTGCCAATTATATTGCTGTATCACAATACAAACGATTCTAAGGAGAAATAATGATACAAGCTAATATCTTGAAGTAATGGTTGAAAATTAATGCAGGAAGGGGAAACCAACACTCTGTTGCTATCTGACCCTGGTTGGAAGAACACTGCATCCCTACACAAGGGTGTCTATCCCTAGGCAGCGTATGGTGCAATGCCTATCTAATAGGGTTAGGGTAAGAGAGAGACTGTTCCTGAGTTTACCAAATGTATGGATGCCCCAACCTGCATTAGTGCTTCTTTGACAAAAATACTAAATAGAGCAACCAACAAAAATAACATCCAACTCCTCTGTTTCCTCGTGTGACAGGACTGATTATTAGATCACTGCCTGAAGCAGTTATAATAGTTTACATGAGCATTTAAATAACCATGGGATTTTATGTCCGTATTTTATTCACCCTAAGGCATTTTAGTTTAACCTCATGTTGGAGTGATGGATGTTGTTAACGTCTAAAAAGGGCAGTATATTTAGTACATCAATGCCCGTATGCCTAAAACACTATAAAAGGCTCACAGCTTGTGAGTAATGAACTGGTGTTGCGTAGCTTATAGGATATCGCCCCTTATTGTTGGGGATATCTAAGAATGGTCATGGAGCCACCCATGACCAATGGGGTCGACCGGTTTCGATGGCGTAGGGGAATTCAAACCTTCTCAGGACCATCTAGTCAGTTATGCAGTGAGTCTGGCTTCCAAACATGCACAAGACTGGGGGGCCCGGTATGGTTAGGCTTCTGTGTAGCTTGTAACTGAGGAGCCGGTCAATCAATTGCTCATGCAAGTAGAGGAGCTAATTTCAGGTGTCTTGTTCTGCTTCAGGCATAGGAGAGAGCAAGGCAAAGCCATCTGTGGAAAGTGAGGGTCAATAGAGCTCCCATTATACTGCAACATTACTTTCCAATAGTGAAAGAGTTAACATCCACCAACAGGAATAAAAAAGTGCTTCAACGGTTAGAATACACCAACTGGAATCGAACTGCACCCATAATACTGCAATATTACTTTCCAATAGTAAAATACTTAGAATCACACAACAGGAATCAAACTGCATCAAAGCATACACTTCAAAACTGCAAAACTATAAACATTTAGAACACGCCAAATGGTATCTAACTGCAGCCATAGCAACAAAACTTTCGAAAAGCAAAACACGTACACCATTACAATTCTTCCTACTGCAACACTGCTTATAACTACAAATACACATATTTGTGCACCTTAAACATTCCTTTAAGTATTGCACACTTCAAACAAACATAGTGTGACACGTAACATCAAATAAATGTACTAGGGTTTTTTTTAATCCTACACAGATTTTTTTCCCACAGACCCAATGATTATGCAACCAAACACAGCAACTATGAAAAACACACAGTAATATTGTTTTAAGCATAGTACTTGCAATGTACTAATTATGGGGGTTTAAAAAGTACATGAATATGTGAGATTGTGTGCAATATGACATTGTGCAGTACCTTACCTAACATATGATGCTATGTTTTTTCCCAGAGAAAGAAGCAAAGACTTCTCCTGCATTACCATGTACAACAAAGTCAACCTGTACCCTCAATGCTACATCAATGAAAAGGACCTTTTCCACCTCAATGGTATTGTGTCACCATGTCCCAAAAACGATACACTGCCTATACAGTATGTATAATGTCTATACACGTATTATTGTAATGGTTCTTTCCAATGCCCAAATTCTACTTCTGTATACATATTATTACAATACTTGTAGTCAATGGCCAGATTCTTGGGTGCATGGCAGTATTATGCTGTGGTGGTTGTGGTCAGTGGCTAGATTCTTGGGTTCATGGCCTACGGCCTGCGGCTATGCACCCAAGAATCTAGGCAGTAGCCACAACCACCACAACATAATACGCCCATGCACCTAGGAATGTGGCCACTGGCCACAACCAACACACCTCAACTTCCTTTAACTTCCCAATTCAAAAACCATCTGCAGACATCAAAATAGACTGTTAAATCTATTTTTCACCAGTGGCAATATCACCATACCATCTAGATTCCACTGCCCTACTCTAACAAGCCCTCTTGTAGTTACCAAATAACCCCAAATGTGTTTCTCCAACTACCCATCAAACACTTTCTACTAAAATGTTTGTAGCCAAATTCTTGGTTGCGTGGCTGTATTTGGATTTGATAGTTGTGCCAGTGCCTAGATTCTCGGGTGCATTACCTATTTTTAACCTATACAAACATCCTCATATCAACTACATTCCACTCCCCTACCGTAATAAAGCCTGCCTGCAGTCACCAGATAAGCCGCCCGCCTAAGACCATGTCCACACCCCGCACACTCTTCTTCCACCTAACCAAATACCCCATATCATATTTCACTCATCCACCCCACCCAGCCCCTCTTCCCAACACCAAATACCCCAAAACATGTTTCTCCCTGCCCTGTTCCCCACTGCTCTATCCGCGGACAGCCACAGCTATCCATGGATAGAACATGGCGGGGGTTTGGAAAAATATGATCAACATCACGCTTTTCACCAGTCAATCAGCGGTCGTTGGGTGTTTACGGACATCACTCCGCCCTCCAAAACAATTGGAGTCCTGTCTGTGGAGCGAACAGGGAAATGGGTCTGTGCAGCAGAAACAGATATCACTAATTTGTTTGGACCTACATTTTGCCTGTTTTAAAGAAAACTACTAGGCAGATTTACACTAAATTTGACAAAAACATGCTTTCAGGACCAAGCCGCTGCTGCTGCCACAAATTTAGTCAAAATCCATCCAGGGGTTGCCTCAACAGGCCACAATCTTGTGTGGTCATTGCAGGCAGCCTTCGTTATGGCATGCCAGCTGCAGCAGCGTTGTCTTTCTGAGATGAGTGGTGGCAGGCACATTTGCAGAAGGGGAGTGCATTCCAGGAGACATGAGGTTTTAAACATGGCATGTACTAGGGTGTGCTGTGTGAGGTAAGTCCATAGCCCCTTCGATGCATGGATGCAGCCCCAGCACAGAAATGTAGGTCCACTGGTTCAAGAGGTATGTACACTGGGTGAAAGTAGGTGCCACATTGTTGCTTGATGTATGTGGTTCGGCTACAGTGCACACAATGTTGGTTGCATGGGTGTGGTGATTGGTAGTACAACCTATAGTTGTCGGTGGATGGGTGGAGATGTTGCAGTGACCAGTCATGCAGTGTGTCCACTGGGTGCATGGGTTCTATGTACGTATTAGAGTGTTGGGAGCAGGCCCAACGTTGTGAAGATTGTCTTGTTTGGTTGGCATGCTTGTAATGGATTGTGATTGAAAGTGGGTAGTAGTGCCAAACACAGCGATATGTTTTTGCATTACGGTAAGTGGAACACGTGTCCTTGCCTCCCTGCTTTATGGTGCAGCGGTTGGGTGGAAGTGCTTGAGCATATGTTGTCTTTGTGATTTCTGGCACATACCCACATGGTCGCCTGCACAGCTCTGTTATGTTGTGGTGTGTGTGGCCAAGGCCTCTACTGTTGGGTGCATGGCTGAGGGCCTTCTTCATTGCAGTAAGTGGAACATGTGTCCTTGCCTCCCTGCTTTATGGTGCATTGGTTGGGTGGAAGTGCTAGTGGAAGTGCTGGTGCGTATGTTGTCTTTGTGATTTCTGGCGCGTGCCTACAAGGTCGCCTGCATGGCTCTGTTATGTTATAGTGAGTGTGGCCAAGGCCTAGACTTTTGGGTGCATGGCTGAAGCACAAAAACTCAGTGGATTATGCTGTACTTTCACGCTTCGACGTGCCACGTCCAGCCATTTTCTGGATGGGAGCCATGGAAAGGAAATTGTGGAGTGAAAGACACTGCTCCATAAGGTTGGTGGGTCTGGTGTGTATGAAAACACTGTGCCAGAAGGTCTCTGTGCACAAAGAAGTGCAGAAGGCTATGGTGGAAGTGTGCAAGGTAAGGGCTTGCACCCTGGGTGTATGCATGAACGGTATGTATTTATTTGCAGTTAGTAACACGCAAGCTGTGCTGCGTGTGCACAATATTTTTTGAAAAGTGTGCAGTAAGTGGGGTACTGCGGAAAACAAAAAACTACGTTGCAGTGTACATGGTAAGTGGCAGGCATCCTGCTCCTGTGCATGCATTGTGTGTATGATATATGATGTCCAATTGAATGCTATGGCATTCGTAATGCGCCTAGACACATGTCTAGCAAAGTGCAACGAGGCAAAGGAAGGGGAAACAGAGGGGAGACAGAGACAACAACTCTACCAGACCAGGCGTGACTTAGATCACCCAGGTGCATGGGTGGAGGGAGGGGAAGGTACAGTACATGGGAAGAAGAACAAATGACAATAAGTAAAAATAAGGGCCAATTTTGCCAAGTGCACAGATAAGTGCACGCATCAGGTGCTCGATGCATACAGAAAACAGTCCTCAAGTGCAGGGTTTGCTAGAAAGCTAGTGCATGGGTACGCCTGGTGGGGGGAGGTGACATGGGTCCGACATCAGTGAGTCAACAGGTAAGTAGTGCAGAATCAGTTTACATCAGGCAGTTAGCCGGGGAGAGGAGCAGAAAAAGCAGATGCTAAGAGAAAAGCTTTGAGGTGCTTTCGGAACTGCAATGGTTCCCCTCAAGTGTCAGGGAGCCAGGGACGCTGTTGCCGAGGGAGGCCGCAGGAAAAAAAGCACAACTACCACTAACTGGGTTTTTGCAGATGTGCCTGACCCTGAGGGAGTTGGAGGCAGATGAGGGAAAAGCTTACGCATGCAAATGTATAAGGAGTTAGAGTTGAAGGTATAGAGGTCCCAGTGGGCCTTCCACATAATGCAGAGTCTTCTCACTTTATTCCTTGCAGCCACTGGGAGCTATTGGCAACATTTCAGTGCAGGAGAGATACCATCCCAAGTCGGGCACTCCTCTTCTGGATGCGTTCCAGAGGGTGAAGAGTAGAAGGGGGCAGATTTAAAAAGAGTCTGTTGTAATAGTGCAGCATAGACAGAAGTAGAGATGTGCAGACAGTGATCTTTTGGAAAGTTGCTTTCGCTTGGTACCATACATTCAATGCTGCTATTGGTGGCATTTTATTTTAACGATTTATGTAGGAGGTGGGTTAGTGGGCAAAACATTTTGTAGCATTGTCGGAAAGAAAGCAAAGCGTTCCTGTTTTGATATTACACTGTTTGATTTGGCTAAATGAGAATGTAACCCCATATCACTGAAGAGCCACTTCATGGTAGGGGATGGGAAAAAAAAACAGTATGCTTTTAAAGAACGTAATAGCCGCTCAGTGTCAGGGTCCGTGGCAGAGGCACTTATAACACAGTCAAACACATAGTGCAGAAAAAGTTTCTGTACCTCCATTTTATGGTGATGGGTGCGCAAGTGGATGAATGTGCATGCAGACATCTTGCAATCTTTTACTGAACTTTCTACTGGACGTGCTGTCCAGTGATAGCACACTAGCAGGCTGAATTTGTAATGGTACCTATGAAGTATAGCGCAGAGCTGACAGTGTTAGATGGTAACGTCTTGGATGGCATTGGTGGAATCGTGTGTGCCCATTTACTCGTACCCAATGAGGTTGTGCTGGACTAAATGTAGTGGAAAGACAAGAAGGACTGCTCCTGCTTTACTGGGGTGCAGACCTCATGGTACTTCGGGCTCGGCACATGCTACAATCTGCGCTTCTTACCTTGCTGGCCAAAGGACATGGGACTTTTGGGATTATCGAATCAGGTACTGTGGGTGTGGTTCACAGGAGCGGGTGGTCAAACTGCTGTACATTACAATCTGCGTAGTGAGGCTGGCTGACATAGCGAAACGCATTGTGTTTCCTATAGGTGATGCCTTTCTACTAGATCTGCACAAGTATGCTCTGGAAAGCAACTTTGATGACAATTTCGGGTTGGAAGGAGTGGCTGCATTGTGGAACGGTGTCTACAAGCGCAGTTTCGCGGACATGCATGCACTTTGCAAAGACCTGGCCACTTTTGCTAGAGCCGATGTTATCGTCATCCACTACTGTGGCATGCAAATGGGTTACGTGTCTTGTTTAGGTTTGTTCTATCGACTGACGAGGTTGCTGAATCTAGTGAAGAGGCTTTTTCTCACTGCCAATGTGCTTTTCTCATCCATAAAGGGTATGGGTCATTGGTCCTGGAAGTTGGTCTGAGCCAGAGGCAGGAAGGTGTCTCATCAACAGAAGCATGTATACTTTTTTGTCCACTGTTGGGATGTTATTCTGCAACAATGATCTTATTAGTGGTGGAAATGCAGAATTTTTGCAAGCATCTGGCATTTCCTTGTCGCCCATTGGTAATGCTGTTTTGTTTGCCCATCTACAAGATGCAGTGAAGAGTTTACTGAATAATGTCTGCAGAACAAAACACAAAATCAAATAAAAAGTGAAAAAAGGAGTTTCTCTAGGAGCATCAAAAAAAAGGCTCTTTCAGAGACACCCCTTACAACAAACTCCCCCTACCCTGGTTGCAAGTTATTCCTTCACACTTGCACACAGCGCGAAAGCCACATCCGGGGATTTTCTGGATGGCAGCCATGAAAGTGGGACGCAGAGGACTGTTATACAGAACTGATACTGTTACATGGAGAGCTCTTCAATGTCATTGGTGGAAGCGTGTGGAGCTGTTCAACAGTACGCAATGACCTTGTGCTGCAAAGAAGAAACTGGAAAGGGAAGAAGGAATGTTTCTGCTTAATTCAGACACTGCCCTCACCGTCCTTGGGGAATGAACATGCGCATACTCCCCTTTGCCGCTAGCTACCCTTGACATTGGGACAATGGGGACTATCGCAGCTGGGGGTCTGGGTCACAGCAAGGGCCGTTCATAATTTTCTCCATTGCTGTGTGTACTCAGCCGGACTGACATGTTTGCTATTAGTTGCAGATGCACTGTAGCACAGCAGATTTGGTGCACCATTACTTACGGGGCAAACCTATGTGGCCTGCTACTCTGTTCGGAAAAGCTGCAAACAGATTGCACAGCACCTCTGGGGTGTGCCCTTTTGTAGGGTTGCTGTGGACTACCTTCACCCGGAAAGCAGGCCTACATTGTTCCAAAACATACATACATGTGCAACGGCACATTGTGGTGTGTTTGGAAGTGTGTACTTTCCAAAAAACACTCAGTACATTGCTCTACCTTTCACATTGACGGTGTTTGAGGGTCCAGCTCCTGTCCACAAAATAAGGACCCACATGCAGCGTGGGTGCGGTCGCATGGTGACGTCGCCACAGTTCTCCTTTGGGACGGCTGTCCGCTGGATGTGGTTTGGATGGAAAGCATTGTGCGCACATGCATGGATGTCCTATACACACTGTTGCCTCTTCTCTACTAACTAAAAATGCACCACAAGCGCGCCAAACATTTTGGGAGACGCTGCCTATTTATAGGGTACAGCAGGTGGGATGTTTATGTGTATAGCTACCTGTAGGACATGGGTGATGCCCTGACCTAATTAACATTCCTTTGCATATCCTGCATGGTGGTGATGTTACCAGGACACGGAGGAACAGATACACATGCTTGTACTTGCACTACGCACAAATGTCAGCTCCCACACGCATTGATAGGTGGTGTACAACATGAGGACATATAGAGCCTGCTGGCGGCGTACGGATGCCTCCATTGTCATTGTTGAGAGGCTGGACAGCTGCGGTTTCCATAGGACACCTACCTTTGTGTGCCGCTGAGTCAGAGCCCCATTTCAGGTAAAAAGGTATACCACACAAACACTCAGCAACATTCTCCTTATTACCGTTTACTTTTACACATGCATACACCCCATTTGGAAAAGGAAGGGGTAGCAAAAGTGGATACTTATTGTGGGGAAATGGGAATTTGCACAACTTGGTTGTGAGGGTAGAGTTTGATGCATTACCATAACGTCTCCCATGAACCAGTTTTTGAGGGAATGATGGGCTCCGACATGGGGAATGAGTACACGTGCAGGTGTGCCAGTGCTGTTTCATTTTGTCTAAAATATATCCTTGTACGCAACCTTTAAAGGGGCACAATTGTTCACCAATTTTTCCACTTTGACTTCCACGCAGTCCATTTTCCTATGCACAGAGTTTCTTTCCATTCCTATGCCTGTATGCTGCTAGGGAAGGGTTGCAGCTCTTACTGCCTTGCTTTCCTTTACAATATGTTCTCTTACCGAAAAGAGAATGTGTTTGGTGTACATTCAGCAATATATATTACATAATTTATGGTTCACAGTACTGTGCGTACCAATGGGGTTACTGTAAAGACTGGAGGGGGGGTCTGCACTTCCGCTCTCTATATGGTAGAGGGGAGGCACAGAGAACCCTGCCAAGATTCTCTATTATTGGTAGTTGTGGTCGAGCAATCAAGGCCTAGCTTCTCGGGAGGTGATGCAAGCTGATTCTTAAGTACAGTGTAGTCCCCGAGCACCCACGAAGGAATGTCCACACGTTGTATCGGTTAAAACACAGTCTTTATATAATTAATATTCAAAGTCATATACACGATCACAATAAATCACTTTGTGCTCCGAAAATCAACAATGGTAAATATGTACAATTCTAAAGTGGTACCACTAACGTTATTAGATCTTATTAAAGTGCATACGGTCAGAATGACACACAGATCAAAATAAAGAGGAAAAGCAGCAGTAGAGAGAAGAAGGAAAGCAAGATGGTTGAGCAATACGCAGAATCCTTTTAACTATCGTTAAACACAGTTCTGTGTGGAGATCCCCCCACCTGGGCACCCTGTAGAAGAAAGATACAAGCCCAGTCCATATATTGTTCCCACTAGACTTTCCAATAGTTCAGCATCCCCAAAGTACCTGCCGTTGTAGCATTCCTCGATGGGGAAATTGACAAACCTTCGTGAGTGTTCTCCCGGTGAAGTTGCCGCGTCGTTCCTAGCGGTGCTTGTTGATAGAGAAGCGTAAACATCCTCTAAGGAAGAGGCGTGCGGGTACCTCAGTGTCGATAGTTCTGCACTGCAAAGAGTTTGAAAAACTGTGGCCCAGCAAGGGCGTCGAGTCATCGGCGTCTCTGTGTTCTTTGAGTGGTGGGAAACCCACCGGTAGATGCTCCTCGGTGCGTCGATGGTCAGGGCTTCTCCAGCAGGATACAGCAGCGACGATGTGGACGAGAGCGTCCTTGGATTCTTAGGCAATGGGAGCACGGTGGCTCCAGTCAGCGACGGCGGTCGGCGACAGTGGCGGTACAACAGTCCGGGCGCTTCTCCTTGGAGTTCCGCAGCAGTCCCCGTATCAGGTCGGCAGCCTGTCGAAGGTCTGTCTACCAGGGAGCTTAGGCAAAGATCAGCTGTGCACGATGGTCCCTCATAGCTCGGGAAGAGGGTGCCTTACCAGGTCCTCTCTGGGTCAGTTCTTGAAGCACAGCAGCTTTCAGATTGTGAAGGAGAGCAACAGCAATTCTTTTAGTCCAGCAGGGCTTCAGGATCAAGCTTCATTTACCCCAGTTACTCGTCGTAGTGGACTTCAGCTTCTGAACACGATTCCTAGCAGTGAGAGGTCCCCAGATATACTGTTGATCTCCCATTCATTCCGCTGGGTCATACTCAAGCATCCAATCACGACTACGGGCATTCATGCAGGCAGGCAGCCAATCAGGCACACGAGGTATTCAGGCCATTCACTTCTCTCCAGACACTCACAACAAGTTATGTGTATTGGGACAAGTACTGAGTCATTCAACACTCCAAGCTGCATTCAGACCAGTTTCGGGCAGGGCTGCCTCAACCATTGTGTCAACCACCAGATACTAGACAGCCACAACATAGAATGTATATTTGTCACACATTCCATTCACCCAGGTCCCACCCATAGGCCTACCCACAACATACGGTCATTGAGAAGGCTCCAGCCAGTCTAGTCGGCACTTCCTCACACTACCATATACGGAACCTCTACCCAACAGCCAGTCAGGGGGAAGGGACAGAGGCAGGGCTTCCGGGGACTTCGGGAAGATCAAGGTAACAGGTGATGGAAGGCAAGAGGCCATGGGGCCATTTTGTCTCCATCAGGAATCTACAGATTCCAATGACAGGGCCTGGGCATCCCAAAACGGAGGCCGCTCCGGGCACCAGTCATTTCAGCACGGAGCTGCCACCAGCCCGTACCCTGCTCTGTGGGTCACACACAGGTGCCCAAAAACATACACTAGGGGCACAGGGTTGCACCCCTACCCCTGGGTGCCACAAGGGTATCCCATGGGTCTGTTCACCAAACCAAAAGAGAGAGAGCTGCACCACCAGGAGTCCCACATGAACTCCTGCGTGGAAAACATGACAGAACACACGATAAAAAGCAGCAAAGGACAAGGATACGGAGGCCCTGTCCCTCCGATGCATTTCCAGCATCACAGTTACTATAGAAAGTAACTGCGTCATGAGGGAAATGTTCATCCAGCCACTCTAAGGTGCTTGCCATTGCTGCGTTACAAAAAGACACGTTATGCTTCTGTACTATTGCACCTGTGCAATTATTAGACAATGTTTGGGGTCCTTACTACATTGTAGAGACGTTCAAGTCTTAGCACTTTCCAGTTGTTATTCTGGCCGTTTGTTCTTTGTTCGCCTTTACAGTAGCAGTGCATTAAGATTGGTGAAGGAAGAGGTCATTGCTGTTGTTGATGCATTCCGTTATGGTGCACTCCCAATGCCTTTTTCCTGTTTGCTTCATAAGTGCACAATTTGCAAACCTAGTCTATTTTCCCTGGAAATTCTTGCACATGGTGCTGTTTGTCCATGTTCTTTGCATTTGGTGATTGGTACCACTATGTAAGAGAGCACCTGCCTTCCTCATCAGGTTGGATGCCACACAATCTCTGCAAACAGACGGATAGTCCGCGAATGCTGTCCGCATTAACATGGTGCCAGCAGTTGCACAATGTTGCACAGTGCTTCTTTACAAACTAAGGGTATCCTGCTAAAAACCAATAAAATTCACTGACAAAAAAACGTTGTTAAAGGGGTGTTATGGTTAGGTTGCACTAGTAAAAACCTATGCAATTCAATGGACAAACATTGTTACAGGGACGTTATGGTTACAGTCAGTGTATATATATATATATATTTTTATATATATTACATGGCCACGGTAGTGGCCATGTAGTTATGGTTAAGTTGGTGTTTCCATAGGAAGAGCACTTTTTGGGCGGCTTATAACTTTGCTCTCCCTGGACGAATCCTCACCAAACTTTGCAAACAAAGTATTTGAGTCACTCTGAATTTGTTTGCAAAGTTTGGTGAGGATTCCTCCAGGGAGGGCAAAGTTATAGGGGGGGTCCCAAAACTTTTTTTTTTCCCATAGACTGAATGCCCAAACCGCTGGACAGATTTTCACCAAATTTGGACCAGGAGCAGCGGCTTGGTCCTGAAAGTTTTTGCAAATTTGGTGAAAATCCATCCAGTATTTTTTATTAAAATGACCAAAAAGTAGGTAAAAAAAAATTAGTGATATCTGTGTTCGGTCCGCGGACACACTTCCCTGTTCGCTCCGCGGACAGTGTCCTGAATGGCCAATCGGCTTGCGTGATGTCCGCGGACATGCAACGTGTTCGCTGATTGGACGTCGTGGAGAGTGAAGCGCATCAGATTTTCGGTAGCCCCCGCCATCTTGGATTTGCGGACATCCGCGGACAGCGCGGTGAAACTTTGTTCAAAATTTGTATTTAGTAGAGTGTGTTGGTGTGTAGGAGTGTTTCGGAGGGGGGGAGTGTATGAGATAGGATGAAAGTTGTGTTTTTTTTATGAGTTAGACGTTCTTTTTGTGTTCGATTTGTCTGCGGACATCACGGGTGTTCTGAAATGTTCTAAATAAACTGAATGGGGGGTGTTCTGAGGACTCAATATGTCTCTGTTTTGTTCGCAAGCAAGCTGAAACTGTTCTAAGAACTCTTGCGGTGTCCGGAAATGTTCGCAAATTAACAAAATGGGGGTGTCCTGAGGACGCTGTCCGTATTGTTCGTTGTCAAGTTGAATGTGTTCTAAGAACACTTGCAGTGTCCGGAAATGTTCGCAAATACAGAAAATGGGGGTGTTCTGAAGACGTTGTCGAACACTCACTGTGTCCTCAAATGTTCGTAAATATGAATGGGGGGTTGTGGCTGCCAAGTTGAATGTGTTCTAAGAACACTCGCGGTGTCCTGAAATGTTTGCAAATAAACAAAATGGGGGTGTTCTGAGGACGCTGTCCGTATTGTTCTCTGTCAAGTTGAATGTGTTCTAAGAACACTTGCGGTGTCCTGAAATGTTCGCAAATAAACAAAATGGGGGTGTTCTGAAGACGCTTCTAAGAACACTTGCTGTGTCCTGAAATGTTCGCAAATATGATTGGGGGTTGTGGCTGGCAAGTTGAATGTGTTCTAAGAACTCTCGCGGTGTCCTGAAATGTTCGCAAATAAACAAAATGGGGGTTTCCTGAGGACGCTGTCCATATTGTTCTCTGTCAAGTTGAATGTGTTCTAAGAACACTCGCAGTGTCCTGAAATGTTCGCAAATACACAAAATGGGGGTGTTCTGAAGATGTTGTCGAACACTCGCTAAGTCCTGAAATGTTCGCAAATATGAATGGGGGTTGTGGCTGGCAAGTTGAATGCGTTCTAAGAACACTCGCGGTGTCCTGAAATGTTCGCAAATAGACAAAATGGGGGTGTTCTGAAGATATTTCTAAGAACACTCGCGGTGTCCGGGGAATGATCGTAGGGGGTGTCCTGAGGACACTGTCCGTATTGTTCTCTGTCAAGTTGAATGTGTTCTGAGAACACTCGCAGTGTCCTGAAATGTTCGCAAATACACAAAATGGGGGTGTTCTGAAGATGTTGTCGAACACTCGCTGTGTCCTGAAATGTTCGCAAAAATGAATGGGGGGTTGTGGCTGGCAAGTTGAATGTGTTCTAAGAACTCTTGTGGTGTCCTGAAATGTTCGCAAATAAACAAAAAGGGGGTGTCCTGAGGACTCTGTCCGTATTGTTCTCTGTCAAGTTGAATGTGTTCTAAGAACACTTGCAGTGTCCTGAAATGTTCGCAAATAAACAAGATAGTGGTGTTCTGAAGACACTTCTAAGAACACTCGCGGTGTCCTGAAATGTTCGCAAATAAACAAAATGGGGGTGTCCTGAGGACGCTGTCCGTATTGTTCTTTGTCAAGTTGAATGTGTTCTAAGAACTCTCGCATTGTTCTGAAATGTTCGTAGGGGGTGTCCTGAAGATGCTGTTCGTATTGTTCGATGGCAAGTTGAATGTGTTCTTAGAACACTCATGGTGTCCTGAAATGTTGGCAAATAAATGAAATGGGGGTGTTCTGAGGACACTGTCCATATTGTTCGTTGTCAAGTTGAAAGAGTTCTAAGAACTATCGCGTTGTTCTGAAATGTTCGTAGGGGGTGTCATGAAAACGCTGTCCGTATTGTTCACTGGCAAGTTGAAAGTGTTCTAAGAACACTCATAATGTCCGCGGACATTAAAAGTTTCCATAGACCATAGTTGAAATGTTTGACTCTATGGATGTGATATACTGCGGTGGTTGTTGCCAGGACATAGAGGCTTGGGTGCATGGCCATTTGGCCATGCACCCAAGACTCTATGCCCTGGCAACAACCACCGCAGCATATAACATTCATATTTGCTTATAACTTTGGGTGAAAAACAAATGTATAAGGAACAAAGGTATTAGATACTATGAATGTGATATGCTGCTATGGTTCTCCTTATTATTGTATCCTTACTGTTTGGTCTAGTAACCGGAGTACATGTATTTCTTGTTAATTTCTGTGATAAAAGAAAATAGCATGTTAGTATTAGTATTTTGTAATGACTTATTACATTGTATAATCAACATACTTTTTTTTTTTGGACCCTCATAATTAGTAGATTACAAATCAGAGTACTGTGCAATTTGCTCAGTTTCTGTATTTGTTGCTAAAATCATTGGGTCTGTGGGAGAAAAAGAAATCCATGTTGGATTTAAAAAAAAAACTACAGTTTATTTGTTTGTTTGTTTTCAGTGTTCACTTGTTGTTTCTGGCTAATGCTTTATACTTTGGCTTATTGCATTGTTTTGGAGCAGTAACATATTATTTATTTGTTTGGATATTGTAAAATTTTGGAGCAGTTAGATACCAATTGGCGTATTCTAACTATCTATTTTTTTGATATATTTTAGTGGCATTGATTTATCTATTTGGATATTGTTAAATTTTGGGACAGTTAGATATCAATTGGCGTATTGTAACTGTGTATTTTTTGGTCTAATTTAGTGGTATTCATTTATCTGATTAGTTGTTGTGGAATCTTTGAGCAGTTAGATAGCTTTTGGAGTATTATAACAGTTTATATTTTTTAACACAAGTTTACTTAGGGTTTAAATACAGTTAAGTTATCAAATTTTGGTTTTAAGAACATCAAATAAGCGTTTGTAAGATTTGCTGGTAATCTCTGTTTTAGAGTAATGGTACTATCATTAAATTCAAACCATCCACATTTCATTTTTTATATATGCAGTGTAGTGCCCTGAATTGGTTGTGGCTCCTGCGTGGTAGATTATACCTATTGTTGTGAAGGTTTTCTTACCAAGTGATATTTGACCATGTGTGAATCCAGTCAGCTTGCAGTTGTTTTGGTACCATCTGCATTGTAACGTAGAAGCATTAGTATTATGTATTTACTATGTGTTTGTATTACTAACGTGGAGCGATTATCTGAATTGCAGGGAGAGCATAATCTACCATGGTTTGCATTTTGTACAAGTAGCTGACATGGAATGGATTCACAATTTGGTATTGATATATATATGAAGCGTTCATTGGGTATTTCTTCTTGTGTCACATTGTTGCAGAGAGTGCATGTATGTTTGCACATGTATGAAATCTGAAAGATTTCATTTATAGGTATGTTTTTGTTTTCCAGTACTTGTAGTAAGTACATTAGAAATTCTTGTGGATCTTCCTGCGAGTTTATAGTGAATTTCACCATTCCAGCACAGTAGTCCAATTGTTGTCTTATTCCATAAACACTATACGTGTTGTCAGGATTGTTTGCTGCATTTCTGTGAAGTACTAACATTTGCAAACACAATGGGTCTGTACTGTGTAAGTAAATGTTGTCAACAATTGGAGGTAATTGAAATAGAATATTCATTGCTACATTTGCGTAGCAACTTACACCAACTATATTTGAGAATTTAAATGGTCCAGGTAGTTCTGTATCTAACTGCTTTTTTTGGAGTTTGTCTTCCTTCTTTAAAGAAGTACCTGGTTTACTTTCCCTAATTGATTCTTTTTTGCTTGTGGTACTTGATGAAGTATTAGTTTCTTTTACTCTCTTTGGAGGATTTGCAGTGACATCCTGTTGCATTTCTGTTTGATTTATTTTTCTTTTATAACTTTTTACTTTTTGTGGAACAGAATATGTGTTTAGGTGGGGGGTGTATAGTGACCGAATTCTATTGTATTCTAAAATGCAAGGAATATCAGCGTTTATTTTACTTGCATCAAAGTTGATTAGAAATAGACCGTCAAGTGTACGTAAGCGTGATAGTGCTACATAGCTCATGCCTTCTTTAAAGACTGTGTTACCAATATCTATCATTGCTTTGTCTAGGGTAAGACCTTGTGATTTATGAATCGTGACTGCGTATGCAAGAGTTAGAGAAAATTGTTCTCTGCGTACATACATATATTTGAAGAGAAGGAATCTAGCTGTTGAGCGTCCTATCCTTTTTACTTCTGAAAGTTTGTCAAAGAGTATATTGACTAACTGTATTTTGTTGTCGCGTGGGTATGTTTGAAAGCCAACAATTGTACCTAGTGCTCCATTAACTAGTCCTTGCTCCACGTCAAGGTTACATTTAAGCATTACTCTGCAATTTAAGGATAATTTTAATATCTTTTGTAAGCCTGCTCTGTTTGAGATTGATTTTTCTAAACTATGTAGTCTTGTTGTGGCTTGGTCACGCATGGTTTGTGTCATACCATGTACATCTAGTTTGTCTGTGGCGCTAAATTCCATGATTGGTTGCATTTCTTTACTTAGCATGATTTCATTGAATTTGAAACAGCTTGCAAGAGTTGACATTAAGGCCATACAATTGACATTTTTGTGGGCTAATTGTTCCATAACATCTGTAGCACATGCATTATCTCCATAAAGTGCATTAATGTGCCGGGTTTTCAATATTGCTTCTGCTTCTTTAGAAAGTATACCAACTCTGATACTTTTTAAAATGTTGGCATAAGTGAGATCTGCAGATTGCCGCATGTTTTCTGTTAATTCTCTGTATTGGAAATGTTGCCAAAGTTTGACGTTTCCAATGCTGCCAACAGTTTTACGGCAGAGTTTGTGTCCTAATGTTTTAAAAATAGGCTCACCTTTTACTGGTGTTAATTGAAGCAGGTCTCCAAAAACAAATCAAAGCTAACATCAGGTTGGAGACCATGCTCACTTCATATATTAGTAGCATTTTCATTTGTTTCAATACTCTGCATAATTCCATTGCAGCTTCTGCAGAAAGTTTGTAATAGTCTAATTTGTTCTGGTGTTCTACTGGTAATAGTAGTAATCAGTGTAATGTAACACCACCTATGTTGTAGGCAGCTAAACCTGTGGGGGCAGTGACAAAAGCTGACAGTTTGTTGTTTGTCAATTGTTGAAGGAACTTACTAATGATTTTGATTAGGAATGTTTTGCCAGAACCAGCGTCACCACTGACGTACAGTAGTATAGGTTTATAATTATGGCAGGAACGTTCTTTATTTTCATGTTTTACACCATGTGCAATTTGTTTTGTTACTTCTTGAAAAATGCTACTTTGCTCATTGTTTAGTTTTGATTGTAGTATAGTTAAGTCTTCTTTATCTTCATACTGACACATTGTGTTTTCTACTTCTATCATAGCTAATTCTGCCTCATTTATTATTAGTGGTTCTCCCAGTGGTTCTTGGCTTCCTGTTACAGAAGGTTGACTACTGTCAGGAGTGTCCTTATGGGCTTGGAGTTCTTCCTCGTGTTGCTGTTCATTGTGCAGCATTGCAACATTGTTTTGTACTGTGTAAAGTTTACATCAGTTATAGTGCTTTCATTTGCTTTGAAAGCATCCTCATATGAGTCATAGTTATCTAGTATTTGTTCTTCTTTTCTCCATGGTTTGAAGAGTTGTAGCAGGGACATGTAATATACTTCTTTATGTTGAGGAGTCTTTAATGACAATTTGATATGATTAATTAAATTTGGTTTAGTGAGTTTAACTAAGCTGCCTTCACAGTTTGTCACTCTATATTTACCTTTTTTTTCATCAGGTTTCATATTATTTTTGTATGTGTAGTTTTGGGCTTTGTGGTATAGACACATGTTTTCCAAAGTATTACTTCTGTTTGGGTAGTATGTGTTCAATAAATTGTTTATTAAAATGTCTTGGCTGTTGGGATCACGTTTGGCTATTGTTTCTATATCTTCATATGATTTTAGAACTCTTTTTCTAGATTTAGCTGGACCAAGACTTAGCCATACTATATTTTCAGATTTACCATACAATGCAGTGCCAGTTAAACAATCAGCTGCTTCATATGATCCACATTCTCTACAGGTGAGCATTTTTATGCCCAAGCTGTATAATTTCTGAGACACTGTTTTAGCTGCTGACAGGTATTTCCAGAGGTCTTGGAGCTCAGTCTTTTCTGCTTTACTTAAGTATGCTGTGACATATCGTGCAACTGCAGTAGAATTGTCTGCAATGTACTGCACATCTATGTTTGCATTCTATAAGTGGGCAATGATTGCATTATAATCATTGATATATTTTTCTTCTTCTTTTCTTTTTATGTAATATGTATTTTTAGGTGACTTACCTTTAACACTATGTCTAACTGAAGACATGAGGTTGTTCACTTGACCTGTATTTGTAACTGGTCTAGGGAAACCAAATCGGCATTTGGTGTAGTATTTCCCTTTGTTTTTGTATTTGCGACGACAATATTTTCCACATTTGTGTCTTTGAAATTGTAAAATTTGTGCATGAAGGTCACTATTTGTGGCTTCTGATGGAATTTAACAAGTGACATATTTTTCAATAAACTGTAAAACAGTGGCATCACTGTCTTGACCAAATTTAGGAGCATCTTTAATCCATAAAAGCATGTGGATATGTGGTGCTCCTCTGGCTTGGTATTCTTTTCTCCAAAAGAAGTGTTGCACTTCTCCAAGGGGAGGAACAGTTTTATTACAAATAAAATGTAGCATAGCATTGAAGCGATTGAGAAAATATCTTGAAACATTAACAGGATCCAAAGAACAAAGTTCGCCAGGTGTTAGTATATCTATGTTTGTTTTGTTTTTATTTGATATGCGTAGGAAATCATGCAAATCTTCCCATGCATATTCTGCACAACTTAATGTAACAAACCAAGTGGGTGGGCCAAGGTTTCTGATCATACAACATACATCTCCATGACGTCAAAACCAGTTCTCTTTAGTACCACGCATATTTGCTAATAGATTTGTAATATTTGTTTGTAAAACCTCATCCTTTTGATGCACTTTTTCTAATAATTGTGTAGCTGTCATATTTTGAAAGTGTGATCCTGATTTTAATATGTGTGCAACTCCGTAACATAAAGTTGCTAGTTCACTTTCAAAGAGTAGGTGGAATATGTATTCCACATTTTGTCTAAATCTGGGATCTTCAGAATACATCCGTAATGAGCGGTATTCTGAAGCTGATATTTGAGTAGGTCTATCATCATACCTTCCTCCTTTGCCAGTAGGAAAGAGTAGAGGAAAAGCAGGTGCTTCTATACTTTTTTTCCATATGCTGATTGGCGATTCTTTTGTTTGACGCATTTGGTACGTTTCCAGTACATCTTCTACGGTGTCAATAGAGTGCAAAGGATTAATTGTATAATGGTCTAAAGTATTTGATATTGTAGCAGGATCTAGTAGCTCAAATTGACCAGCTTCTTATGTTTCTTGAATTATTTCATTTGTATCTTTCAAGTTTTCTTCAATATTAATTTCTTTGTAATATTCATTATTCTCTTTAAGATATTGGAAGGCTTGTCTAACTTTATGTAAATCTACCAGCTGTTGCCATTTTTTTTTGTCTTTTGTAGGTACTCCATTTACTAAGATAATTAAAGATTGCTGCATTGGAAGTTGCACTCCTAGAGTATGCACATTTTCTTTTAGATCTAATGGTAAATAAACTACTTTTCCACAAATGCCTTTTACCAATTTAGAGGGAGGTAATTTCGTTGTTTTTGGTTCAAGGCGTATTATTGCTTAAAATGGGTGTGCTGTTTGAATTATGATGCTCTCATATAAATTAAGTTGTTGAAGGGGTTTTGGTACTGGGTATAATTCCAAATTATTTGTGATAGCACGTGAAGGAGTTTAGTTGTTGTCAAGTCTTGTAGTGCAGTAACCGCAAAGTATTAAGGGCTCAGTTATTTCGTATTTGTTTTCTGCTACAAGGTAGAGAGCTAATTCAAACCATTTAGAATCTTCATTGTCTTCTATTTTGTATGATAGGTCTACAGTTTTTGTGTTACTTTTATAAAAAGTTCTACGGCAACATACACATACATGGTTTGGTACTTCAGCTGATGTACTTTTAAATTTTAGGATTTCTTTTTTGTATGTGTTTAGCAAAAGGTTGCCATGTGTAGAATTGTTGCTTAATTGGTTTAAAGCTATTTCATTCTGTAAATAGCTTTCACTTACAAAATATTTTTTCTGGATATAGTGAATTTCTTCAAGTAGGTCTTTCGCCGTACCATGTAGAAGGATGTTATTTAACTTTGCTAGTGCTAAAGCAGGACTTTTAGCATAGTGCAGTTTATAGACTAGATTTCTTATAGTTGAATGATGTGTTGATATCCTTTTGATATCATGGAAAGTGGTTTTACAAGTAGGTCCTGTAATGCAGGCCAATGAATGTCCTTGTAGTCCTGTGTACTTGCGCACTGGACAGGTATCCATATTTTGCAGTAATTTAATTTTGATTTTGTCTTTGCTTTTTACATATTTATTGAGGAATTGGCATAAAGATTTGAAAACATTGTTTGGGAATGTTACACATTGACGTGCATGGCCATTTGTACACTAGACGTTCTGATTCAGTTGAATGGAGGGGTAATTCTAAGTTTTCAGGGCATATTTTTGTAAGGAGTACTTCTTGTTCCATTATGGTATTATTCACTTTTTCATAACCTCGACCACTGCTATGTCTGGCAATTGTATTTGTTTGCTTTTGTTTGCACGCTTCTTCATTAAAATATGGTTCTGTGCTTGTTGTGTGATTCCATTCACCTCCGCAGATACTTAAGAAGTTCTTTCTGTTGACATTTTGCTTATTGAGAAGTCTTTTTTGTAATTTAGTTATTAGTTTTGTTAGTAGTTTCATTTTGTTTAACAGTAAAATAAATAACTTTCTTTTGAGAAGAATTGCACTGTTCATCAACGCTTCTAAGATTAATTTCCTACGATAGGTTTTAAGCATTGAACCTGATTTCTCTCCTATTTTTATAAGATTTTGAAGGACTTTCTGACGGTATATTTTCGCTAAAATACTTTTCTTGGTATGCTTACTTTGCACTATATTAAAATTTAAAGAAGTAGTTTTATCTGTAGTGATAGCTGATGTTCTGTTAATTGTTTTTTGTTTGTTTTACATTTTGATAGAGGAGGCACAGTTTTTGTACTTGAAACTTCTTGTGTTTCACTAAATGACTGTATTAGCTGTTTTGTTTCAACTTTTTTTTACAAATTCTGCTAGAGATGGATGCTTATGTTGGACACTTTTATTTTCATTTGCTCTACTTTTGCGTTTGCTTTCTACGGACTTGACTTTTGGTAGGCATTATTTAGGGTCTGTTGAAAAAAATAAAGGTATGGGTTGGGGGTTTTCTGCAATGTATGTGTGCTGTGTGCATGAGTGTTTGAGTAAGTTGATAAAGATGTATGTAATGGTGTATGATTGTGCATTGGGAACTACAACTAGTAGGGATAGGTATTCTTGAATTTATGTGTTATTAAACTGGGGTTCAGATGACAAAAAAATAAGCTAGTGGTGTGGAAAAGTACAAATAGTAAATCTAATGTATACAATTAAAACAGTTGTTTGTTCTATAATATGAAAATTGCAGCAGTTCAGTTGGGTAATTTGTGTGTCCAAAAATAGGAATTTGTGGGCCATTCTGGCTGTAAATCGCTGTTTAAGACATGAAGATTTTTGGACAAAATGGTGCACAATCTCTATTTTTAGGCACAGAAATAGCTTGTATTAACTTTATAGTATGTTTGAGTAATAATACAAATATTATGGTGATATTCTACTTACTTTTTTTCTTAAATTAACAGGTAACTTCTTAGTTCTTCTTTGTTCTTCGAATTCGGCTGCTTCTTTTCAGGAGACTGGTCTTCACTGCAATTGTAAAAGCTTCAAATTAGTAACTTTGTTTGTATATAGCGCTGTTTTTAATTTAGATATTGATTTTTTTAATTGAAATCCTCAGTGCCTTCTTTAAAACCATTAAACTAATTTATTTACATAAGATACATTGCATCAGTTCAGTACATATGATATGTTCTTAATGAACAAATTGTATTGAATGACTAACTGTAGCAAAAAAAATATCTTTACTATGTCTTGTGAAATTTATAATATACCAGTGAATACCACTATTTCTGTAACTAAGCTGTTCTGGGTAATAGCGCCTCAATGTCATGTCTAAATTAAAGTAATTAAGTAAATAAATAAATAAAAACAAAAAAATATGAAATTGTATAAGTATTTTTTTTAAAGATTTAAACATAGATTGTGCTTGCATGCAATTTTGTTTGAATATATGTAGTCTATACATTTCATTTAAAAAATGTTAGTTTAACATGATTTGATTGTGTGTGTATAAAGAAAGTAAATAGTATGAAGGTTTATAAGTGATAGTTGATTTTAGGAAATAGAAAAAAATACAGTACATTCATTTTACAGATTACACAAGCTAAAAGTCTGTTTGAAAATGTGTTCATCTACTGTACAGAAAATATGCATACCTGAAGTTTGTGTTCATGTATTTGGATATGCATGGAGCTGCAAGTAGAAATCTTGGAGACTTGTACAGTATTTCTGGTAGATGGTGCTTGCCAATGATATGACACTTGTACTCAGAGAGATTCACAGTACATTTGCAGTGCTGATCTATGATGATGCAGTTAGATGTAGAGGTCTTGAATGTGATTGGTGCATAGTCATGTGACTTCTTAGCTACATCCAATGAGGGAATGGCAGAGAGAGTGAAGTGGAAATGGTAGACGGCTGTTCATGTTACGATATGTCCGCGGACATGGCGGTAGTTCGCGGACATCGGGAGTTACATCCGGGGATTTTTGGGTTCAGAAGTCATGCAAATGAGAATGAGTACTGAAAGGGATTAGTCAGGAAAGTTTAGTGGGTGTGTTGTGCCAGAAGAGAGTTTATCATATACTGTTTTTGCTGAGAGAACAACAGATAGCTATGTCTGTGTGTTTTAGGAAAAAGATTGTATGGATTTTGGGAGATTCATGGATATATTGGTTGAAGGTGCATGCAGAAAGCTGTGGAGTAGCTGTAGATCTTGGATTCCCACATGTGGAAGTACACTGGCATGGAGTCCGTGGAATGAAGTGGTTTGACTTGCTACCTCTCTGTGCTACTTTGGAGACAGAGCAACATCCAGACATAATTGTAATTCATTGTGGAGGGAACAGTTTAGGACATGTGATTGGAATATTTTTGCAATTTGCTATGAAAGAAGGACTTGGGAAGGTTATGGACATGTTTCCTAATTCTCAAGTGATATTTTCACGGATTGCGCAGAGACAAATGTGGCTTTGTTCTTCTTCATTTGGTCCACAAATGGAAACAGCAAGGCGCAATGTTAATAAAGCTGTTTGTGCCTTTCTAAAAGATTTTGGCATGTCTTCTTTTCACAATGAAAATATTCTGTTTCGTAGTACAAACATTTTTCGCAAAGATGGAGTCCATCTTACTTATGGTGGCAATCAGATTTTTCTTAGAAATGTACAAAATGCATTGCAACCTTTTTTGGAATTACAACATCCATTTTGAAGTAGGTGTTAAGCATTTATAATTTTTGACTTACAAACACCTCCCAAAGGCTCTTTTCAGAGCCACCACTTCCTCCCAGAGAAAATTGCAATGTTTGTGATAGGGTAGCAACCCAATTTTTTAAATGTTCGCGAACTGTCCCCGGACTTCTAAAAAATAAAAAGGGCCCTGCTTCATTTATTTTCACTTCTATTTTTTAACTGTGAAAGGCGGCTCTGAAAAGAGCCTTATTTAATTTTTGATTTTTGAAATTTTGTATTTTTTTTGGTTTTTTATACACGACACATTAGGAGAGGAGGGGAAAGGAAGGTAAAGGGGGGACACCAACCACAGGGATAAGAAAGGGCGAGCTGAGAGAGGAAGATGTAGAGTGGGTTTTATTTGGGTAGTGAGCAGATCTTCTCGTGCTCTGAGATGATAGTCTCAAAAGCACTACTAAGTCGCTCCCCCCTGCAGAGTACTGTGTCACAGTACATACATACAAATGTCACCCTCTAAAGGTATGTATCATCAGCATTCTGTATGGCCTGTGAGGCAGCTTGAGGAAGACGCTGTCCCACAGAGGTGGTCCATGTGCTGACAGGATCAGAAACAGAGGATGAAGTAGAGGAAATCAACCTGCTACGTTCTTCGCAAGGTACAACCCTGCGAATAGCCCCAGAGTGAAATGACCTCAGGTGTCGCTTCATAGTAGTGGTCCCAAAGCTGTACTTACCGTGCTTCCCGCGACTGAGTATCATTTTGCAGTCATTGCAGGTAACACGGTTCGCACAAGCCTTAGGAACATTCCCATGAATGGTAAATAACCGCCACACCCAAGACTCACGCCTAGTGCGGGTAGTAGGGTTTTCCTCTACCTCATTCTCATCATCCTCTTCTTCCTCCTCTGCATCCTCACTCCTGTTCCCCTCTTCAGGCCCTTGGGGAGGTGGTGGTGGTGGAGGGAGTGGGGGTGGTGCTGAAGCAGGTGCAGCACCAGGTGGCAGTTCAGCAGCCAGGGATGCAATCTTGATGATGGTGTAATCTGCAGGTGGCAGCAAAAATCACTGTGTTCTGAAGAATAGCCAGAAACACAATGAGAATAAGCTCTAGAGCGTGGTCTTTTATAGGGGTGCTTGTGCACGGTCCACGGACATGCGCGTTGTCCGCGGACAGATCAACACACAAAAAAGTTCGAAAAGTTTCAAAAGGTATGTAGAAACTCAGGATTACTATGTGGGACTTGTGCCATGGTGAGATTTTATTGAAAAATATTATGGATTAATTGAAAATGTACTTTTAATTTGTTTGGGGACACGAACAGTGTCCGCATTCAGAACACACGATCAGCGTGGGCGTGGTCATATGATCCGTTCGTGAACAAGTCCGCGAAGGAAGTGCATGTCCGCAGGACACCAAATGCACGTAGATTGGCTAGCACATGCGCGTTGATGTTCTACGGACACTGTTCGGGTCCTGAACTAATTAAAATTGCGTCACACGTGAAACGAACATTTCAGGACACTGCGTGTGTTCTCAGAACAGTTTAAACTTGCTAGCGAACACTAAGGACAGATATAGTGTTCTTCAGGACACGTCCAATTACGAACATTTCAGGACACCAATTGTGTTCTTAGAACAGTTTCAACTTGCTAGCGAACAGTACGGACAGGTATAGTGTTCTTTAAGACACCTCCATTTTCGTTTAATTACGAACAATTCAGGACACCGCGTGTGTTCTTAGAACAGTTTGAACTTGCTAGCGAACACTACAAACAGGTATAGTGTTCTTCAGAACACCTCCATTTTCGTTTACGTACAAGCATTTCAGGACACCATTCGTGTTCTTAGAACAGTTTAAACTTGATAGCGAACAGTACGGACAGATATAGTGTTCTTTAGTACACTTTAATTTTTTTTTTTTTACTAACATTTCAGGACACCGCGTGTGTTCTTAGAATAGTTTCATCTTGTAAGCGAACAGTACGAACAGGTATAGAGTTCTTCAGGACACCTCCATTTTCGTTTATTTACGAACATTTCAGAACACCTGCACTGTCCGCGGACACCTACATTGTTTAAAAAACAAAAAAACTATTTACAACACAATATAAATATTAAACTTTATTTAACATATATCAATAATTTATGACAGAGAAGGTGAGGCAGAAACAGAAACAAAAACAGGAGAATTAGGGGTTTCAACATGAATGTTATTAGGTGAAGAAGGGATGGAAGTCTCATCAAAACGTTTTGGGTTATGGAGAGGGTTTGGGGATAATTGACTGGGATATGGTGAGGAGGGACAAGTACATGTGGGGCAATGGTACGAGGTTTTTGGTTTAAAATGATCTTCCACAAAAGTTTTCAAATTATTCAAATTAGGCAACAATAGATCCATTTTTTCTTCTATACTGTGAAAAGTGTTATCCATAACAGGTTTTTCTGAAGTATTTTCTATTTTGGTATGCTCTGTACAAAAAAAAATATATATATGTTAAATGTATACAAAATAATAATAATTAAATGGTTTATATTATAAAGTGTTTACCATTAGTTTCACTATCTTGCGACATTTCTTCATGTGGGAAATGCTCCTCTAGCCATTCCAGAGTACTAGACATTTCTGTGAGAGAAAAAAAAAAGAAAATATATTTTTTTATCTAATACAGAATGTTTATAAATATATGAATAAAATTAAGTACACTTACTATTTCAGGTAAGATATGTCCTATGTACTCAGTGGGTCTGCTCTTGTTCTCAGTTCTGTCGTGTTTGTGAGGTAATTATGTTGGAAGCCAATTTATCTTCTTGTGGTATATTCCATTTTAGAACATTTAAATGAATGGTTAGTGTGTTGTATATATGGGTTACATTTCTTATGTATTAGTACATATAATGTGTTTGTGTGCTCCTTTTTGAATTTGTTAAATGTTCCTTTGTTATGATATAACAATCAAACATACCCCCCCAGAGTTTTTAGGTAGTGGTACTGTTCTTCGAACATGTCCGCCAACATTAAATGAGTTTGCGGACATCAAGTACAGTGGAAGAGATTCAGTCAGTTCCATATGACATGTATATAAAGTCAAAGTCATTATTGTTAAGTTGCACTACTAAAAACCTATGAAATTCAGTGAAAAGACTTTGTTAAATGGACATTATGTTTAAGTTGCACTACTAAACACCTAAGAAATTCAGTGAAAAAACTTTGTTAAAGTGACGTTATGGTTAAGTTGCGCTGTTACAAACCTATGAAATTCAGTGAAAAAACTTTGTTAAAGGAACGTTATGGCTAAGTTGCGCTGCTAAAAACCTACGAAATTCAGTGAAAAACTTTGTTAAAGAGACTTTATGGTTAAGTTGCGCTGCTAAAAACCAATGAAATTCAGTGAAAAAACTTTGTTAAAGGGGCGTTATGGTTCCAAGTAAAACCGAAAAACACTTGAAATGTGCCAGTTATGGTAAGCTAAGCAACCAGAACTCACGCCACCACCGTGCACTGCTAAGACTAACACCCAGGACATCAAAGATGACATCACAAATGTCATTGATGACATCACTGATGACATCACATGTGTATGTACTTTTCATGAAATATGTGTACAAGGGATTCTTATTATAATGTTGCGAAACAAGTGTCAAGGATCATTGCAATAAATATCATACCCTACTTAGTGCATTGAACGATGCATTGATATAAATAGCATTCTATTATGGGGTTCTATCTAGTATACTAAGCTACTCATACAGAAACATTACATTGTGTGCAGTGTACAAGATGAAGGTATAATATTTGTAATGTTAATATGTTGAATAATGAAATGATAATTGTTTTCTTAATAGATTTTTGTGTACTGTGAAATATGTAATAAGTAGCTAATAAAACACATGTATTACATAATTGCATTACTATAGACAAAACACAAAGACACAAGAACACATACCAATATGGGTATATACAGGGAAAGTGAAGTTAGCAAAAAAGCACAAGTAGTAGCAGAAACAATTCATAATTTAACTGATTATTTTCATGCAAATAAATGATTGCTCTGTTTCAAAGCTGCTATTTACCCTAGGTATATGTATCACTTGATGTGATTGGACCCTAAGGAAAGTAGTGTGAGTATAATGTATACAAATATGACCATACACAGGGAAAGTACAGCCATAAAAAAAACAACAGAACTATCAGAAAGTGCTCATAAGTCTATTGATTATCTTTATGCACAAAAAGGATTGCTGTATTTCAAGCTTGTGTCTTCCTGTATGTATATATTTCATATGATGTGACTGAACTCTAAGGGAATTACTGTAAGAACCTACTTGAAGGATACGTCTACAAATAAAATAAAATGTTTAGTTTCTGACTGTTACTGAAGAAAACCATGTGGTCTAGATATGTCAGCAAAAGAAAAAAGAGTGAGCCAGACATGTGATGTCATCAGTGATGTCATCAATTACATTTGTGATGTCATCTTTGATGTCCTGGGTGTTAGTCTTAGCAGTGCACGGTGATGGCGCGAGTTATGGTTGCTTAGCTTACCATAACTGGCGAATTTTAAGGGTTTTTAGGTTTTACTTGGAACCATAACGTCCCTTTGACAAAGTTTTTTCACTGAATTTCATAGGTTTTTAGCAGCGCAACTTAACCGTAACGTCCCTTTAACAAAGTTTTTCACTGAATATATATATATATATCAATGATTATAATGCAATCATTGCCCACTTATGGAATGCAAACATAGATGTGCAGTACATTGCAGACAATTCTACTGCAGTTGCACGATATGTCACAGCATACTTAACTAAAGCAGAAAAAACAGAGCTCCAAGACCTCTGGAATGACCTGTCATCAGACAAAACAGTGTCTCAGAAATTATACAGCTTGGGCATAAACATGCTCTCCCATAGAGAATGTGGCTCCTATGAAGCAGCAGATTGTTTAACCTGTACTGCTTTGTATAGAAAATCTGAAAATATAGTATGGCTAAGTCTTGGTCCTGCTAAATCTAGAAAAAGAGTTCTGAAATCATACGATGATATAGAAACAATAGCCAAACATGATCCCAACAGCCAAGACTTTTTAAAAAAACAATTTGCTGGACACATACTGCCCAACAGAAGTACCACTTTCGAAACCATGTGTCTATACCACATAGCCCTAAACTTCACATACAAAAATCATATAAAACCCGATGAAAAAAAAGGTAGATACAGAGTGTCAAATTGTGAAGGCGGCTTAGTAAAACTCACCAAACCAAATTTAATTAATCAGATCAAATTGTCATTAAAGACTCCTCAACATAAATAACTATATTACATGTCCCTGCTACATTAAACCATGGAGAAAAGAAGAAGAAATACTAGATAACTATGACTCCTATGAAGACGCTTTCAAAGCAAATGAAAGCACTATAACCAATGTAAACTTTACAGAGTACAAAACAATGTTGCACAATGAACAGCAACACGAAGAAGAACTCCAGGCCCAAGTAGATAAGGACACTCCTGACAGTAGTCAACCTTCTGTAACAGGAAGCCAAGAACCACGGCGAGAGCCACTAATAACAAATGAGGCAGAATTAGCAATGACAGAAGTAGAAAACACCATTGGGTCGATTCATGGAATTATTTGCGCCAAAAAATGGGGATTTGTGTGCTATTCTGCCCGCAAATCCCCATTTGTTAAACAGGGATTTGCGGGCAGAATGGCGCACAAATCGCCGTTTTTTGGCGCAAATAATTCCATGAATCAGCCCCCATGTGTCAGTATGAAGATAAAGAAGACTTAAATATACTACAATCAAAACTAAACAATGAGCAACACAGCATTTTTCAAGAAGTAACAAAAGAAATTGCACATGGTGTAGAACATGAAAACAAAGAATGCACCTGCCAAAATTACAAACCTATACTACTGCACGTCAGTGGTGAAGCTGGTTCTGGCAAAACATTCTTAATCAAAATCATCAGTAAATTCCTTCAACAATTGACATACAACCAACTGTCAGCTGTTGTCACTGCCCCCTCTGCCTAAAACATAGGCAGTGTCACTTTACACCGATTACTACTCCTGCCAGTAGAACACCAAAACAAATGAGACTATTACAAACTTTCTACAGAAGCTGCAATGGAACTACGCAGAGTATTAAAACAAATGAAAATGCTACTAAAAGATGAAGTGAGCATGGTCTCCAACCTAATGTTGGCTTTGATTCACCTCAGATTACAAGAAGTACTTAAAACAAACTACGAAGAGCTCTTTGGAGGAAAACACATTATTGTTTTCGGAGATCTTCTTCAATTGACACCAGTGAAAGGTGAGCCTAATTTTAAAACCTTAGGACACAAAATCTGCCGTAAAACTGTTGGCAACATAGGTAATGTCAGCCTTTGGCAACATTTCTAATACAGAGAATTAACACAAAACATGCGGCAATCTGCAGGTCTCACTTATGCCAACATCTCAAAAAGTATTCGAGTTGGTATATTATCTCAAGAAGCGCAAGCAATATTGAAAACCCGGCACATTCATGCACTTTATGGCGATAATGCATGTGCTACGGATGTTATGGAATAATTAGCCCACAAAAATGTCAATTGTATGGCCTTAATGCCAACTCTTGCAAGCTGTTTCAAATTCAATGAGACAATGTTAAAAAAAGAAATGCAACCAATAATTGAAATTAGCGCCACAGACAAATTAGACATACATGGTATGACACTACCCATGTGTGAAAAAGCCACAACAAGACTAAATAGTTTAGAAAATTCAATCTCCAACATAGTTGGATTGGAAAAAATATTAAAATTATTTTTAAATTGCAGAGTAATGCTTAAACGTAACCTTGACGTGGATCAAGGACTAGTTAATGGCGCACTGGGTAAAGTTGTTAGCTTTCAAACATACCCACGTGACAACAACATTCAGTTTGCCAATATTCTCTTTGACAAACTTTCAGAAGTAAAAAGGATGGGACGCCCAACAGCTCGATTCCTTCTCTTCAAAGACATGTATGTACGCAGAGAACAATTTTCTCTAACTCTTGCATACGCAGTCACTATTCATAAACCACAAGGTCTTACCCTAGACAAAGCATTGATAGACATTGGTGACACAGTCTTTAAAGAAGGCATGTGCTACGTAGCACTATCACAGATACGTACACTTGACGGTCTATTTTTAATCAACTTTGATGCAAGTAAAGAAACATATCCTGTTCTACAAAAAGTAAAATATTCTAAAAGAAAACTAAATCAAACAGAAATGCAACAGGATGTAACTGCAAATCCTCCAAAGAGAATAAAAAAACTAATACTTCATCAAGTATCACAAACAAAAAAGAAACTATTAGGGAAAAGCACTCAGATACAGAACTACCTGGTCCATTTAAACGTTCAAATGTAATTGGAGTAAGTTGCTACGCAAATGTAGCAATGAATATTATATTTCAATTACCACCAATTGTTGACCACCGTTGTAGGAAGGAAAATCTTTTACCAAGATAGCCATCAAGGAAAGTGAAGGCGGGGTGTATAAAGAGAACACAACAGGGCATCAGCGGGGGGTGGGGGGAACAAGAGGTCAACAAGTGGCATCATAGGAGGGGGGGGCAAGAGGAAGACACAGGGGGCCTCATTACACGGACGGCGGTAAGGGTTAATGGTCACCGTTAATGGCAACGGTGACCGCTAACCCTTACCGCCGTACTACGAGGTCCCTTTGCGGGTTGGAGGATTTAACGCCTGCTTTTTGCAGGCGTTAAAATCCAACCCGCTAAGGGACCTCTGAGCTAATTACAGCACCGCAAAATTGCGGTGGCGTAATTAGCGCCTTCCCCATTTCCATAGAGCCTTATGGGGCAGAAATGGGAATGGGGAAGGGCAATGGCGGAAAGGGGATTTACCGCCCCTCCAACCTTGGAATGGGGCTGTAAATCCCCTTTCCGCCAAGGCGGTGCCGGTATTTTACCGGCATGAGCCATGGCGCTAATAGCGCCATGGCTCACCGCCTACCATGTAATGAGGCCCAGGGCATTAGCGGGGGGTGGGGGAACAGGAGGAAGACACGGCGCATGTGTGGGGGGTGGGGGGAACAGGAGGAAGACACAGGGCATGAGCGGGAGTTGGGGGGAACTGAAGGAAGACAAGGGGCATCAGCGGGGGCTGGGGGAACAAGAGGTCAACAAGGGGCATCATAGGAGGGGGGGACAAGAGGAAGACATGGGGCATGAGTGGGGGGTGGGGGGAAAAAGAAGACGACATAGGGCATGAGCGGGGGGTAGGGGGAACAGGAGGAAGACACGGGGCATCAGCGGGGGGGAGGGAACAAGAGGTCAACAAGGAGCATCATAGAAGGGGGGACAAGAGGAAGACCCGGGCATGAGCGGGAGGGGGGAACAGGAGGAAGACATGGGGCATGAGCGGGGGGTGGGCGGAACAGGAGGAAGACACAGGGCATGAGTGGGGGGTGGGGGGAACAGGAGAGAGAAACGGGACATGAGCAGGGGGTGGGGGTACAGGAGGGCAACACAGGGCATGAGTGGGGATGGGGGAACAGGAGGGAGACACAAGGCAAGAGCGGGGGGTGGGGGAACAGGAGGGAGACACAGGGCATGAGCGGGGGGTGGGGGGAACAGGAGGGAGACACGCGACATGAGCGGGGGTGGGGGGATCAGGAGAGAGACATGGGGCTTGAGCGGGGGGTGGGGGAACAGGAGGAAGACACGGGGCATTAGCGGGAGGTGGGGGGAACAGGAGAGAGACACGGGGCATGAGCGGGGGGTGGGGGGAACAGGAGGAAGACACGGGGCATGAGCAGGGGGTGGGAGAACAGGAGAGAGACACGGGGCATGAGCAGTGGCGTGGAGGGGGACAGGAGAGAGACACGGGGCATGAGCGGGGGGTGGGTGGAACAGGAGGAAGACACATGGCATAAGCGGGTGGTGGGGGAACAGGAGAAAGACACGGGGCATGAGCGGGGGGGGTGGGGGGAACAGGAGGAAAACACGGGGCATCAGCAGGGGTGGGGGGAACAAGAGGAAGACACAGGACATCAGCAGGGGGTGGGGGGAACAAGAGGTTAACAAGGGGCATCATAGTAGGGGGGACAAGAGGAAGACACAGGGCATGAGCGGGGGGTGGGGGAACAGGAGGGAGACATGGGGCATGAGCGGGGGGTAGGGGGAACAGGAGGGAGACAGGGGCATGAGCGGGGGGTGGGGGGAACAGGAGGTCAACAAGGGGCATCATAGGAGGGGGGACAAGAGGAAGACACAGGGCATGAGCGGGGAGTGGGGGGAACAGGAGGAAGACACAGGGCATGAGCGGGGGGTGGGGGGAACAGGAGAAAGACACAGGGCATGAGTGTGGGGTGGGGGGAACAGGAGAGAGAAACGGGACATGAGCAGGGGGTGGGGGTACAGGAGGGCAACACAGGGCATGAGTGGGGATGGGGGGAACAGGAGGGAGACACGAGGCAAGAGCGGGGGGTGGGGGAACAGGAGGGAGACACAGGGCATGAGCGGGGGGTGGGGGGAACAGGAGGGAGACACGCGACATGAGCGGGGGTGGGGGGATCAGGAGAGAGACATGGGGCTTGAGCAGGGGGTGGGGGAACAGGAGGAAGACACGGGGCATTAGCGGGAGGTGGGGGGAACAGGAGAGAGACACGGGGCATGAGCGGGGGGTGGGGGGAACAGGAGGAAGACACGGGGCATGAGCAGGGGGGTGGGAGAACAGGAGAAAGACACGGGGCATGAGCGGTGGCGTGGAGGGGGACAGGAGAGAGACATGGGGCATGAGCGGGGGGTGGGTGGAACAGGAGGAAGACACATGGCATGAGCGGGTGGTGGGGGAACAGGAGAAAGACACGGGGCATGAGCGGGGGGTGGGGGGAACAGGAGGAAAACACGGGGCATCAGCAGGGGTGGGGGGAACAGGAGGAAGACACAGGACGTCAGCAGGGGGTGGGGGGAACAAGAGGTTAACAAGGTTCATCATAGTAGGGGGGACAAGAGGAAGACACAGGGCATGAGCGGGGGGTGGGGGGAACAGGAGGGAGACACGGGGCATGAGCGGGGGGTGGGGGGAACAGGAGGGAGACAGGGGCATGAGCGGGGGGTGGGGGGAACAGGAGGTCAACAAGGGGCATCATAGGAGGGGGGACAAGAGGAAGACACAGGGCATGAGCGGGGAGTGGGGGGAACAGGAGGAAGACACAGGGCATGAGCGGGGGGTGGGGGGAACAGGAGGAAGACATGGGGCATGAGCGGGGGGGTGGGGGGAACAGGAGGAAGACACAGGGCATGAGTGGGGGGTGGGGGGAACAGGAGAGAGAAACGGGGCATGAGCGGGGGGTGGGGGAATAGGAGGGCAACACAGGACATGAGCGGGGATGGGGGAACAGGAGGGAGACACAGGGCATGAGCAGGGGGTGGGGGGAACAGGAGGGAGACACGGGACATGAGAGGGGGTGGGGGAACAGGAGAGAGACATGGGGCATGAGCGGGGGGTGGGGGAAAAGGAGGAAGACACGGGGCATTAGCGGGAGGTGGGGGGACCAGGAGAGAGACACGGGGCATGAGCAGGGGGTGGGAGGGATCAGGAGAGAGACACGGGGCATGAGCGGGGGGTGGGGGAACAGGTAAGAGACACAGGGCATGAGCGGGGGATGGGAGGGAACAGGAGAGAGACATGGGGCATGAGCGGGGGGTGGGGGGAACAGGAGGTCAACAAGGGGCATCATAGGAGGGGGGACAAGAGGAAGACACAGGGCATGAGCGGGGAGTGGGGGGAACAGGAGGAAGACACAGGGCATGAGCGGGGGGTGGGGGGAACAGGAGGAAGACATGGGGCATGAGCGGGGGGGTGGGGGGAACAGGAGGAAGACACAGGGCATGAGTGGGGGGTGGGGGGAACAGGAGAGAGAAACGGGGCATGAGCGGGGGGTGGGGGAACAGGAGGGCAACACAGGACATGAGCGGGGATGGGGGAACAGGAGGGAGACACAGGGCATGAGCAGGGGGTGGGGGGAACAGGAGGGAGACACGGGACATGAGAGGGGGTGGGGGAACAGGAGAGAGACATGGGGCATGAGCGGGGGGTGGGGGAAAAGGAGGAAGACACGGGGCATTAGCGGGAGGTGGGGGGACCAGGAGAGAGACACGGGGCATGAGCAGGGGGTGGGAGGGATCAGGAGAGAGACACGGGGCATGAGCGGGGGGTGGGGGAACAGGTAAGAGACACAGGGCATGAGCGGGGGATGGGAGGGAACAGGAAAGAGACATGGGGCATGAGCGGGGGGTGGGGGAAACAGGAGGAAGAAACATGGCATGAGCGGGGGGTGGGGGGAACAAGAGGTTAACAAGGGGCATCATAGGAGGGGGGACAAGAGGAAGACACGGGGCATGAGCGGGGGGGTGGGGGGAACAGGAAGGAGACACAGGGCATGAGCGGGGGTGGGGGGAACAGGAGGGAGACATGGGGCATGAGCGGGGGTGGGGGGAACAGGAGGAAGACACGGGGCATCAGCAGGGGTGGGGGGAACAGGAGGAAGACACAGGACATCAGCGGGGGGTGAGGGGAACAAGAGGTTAACAAGGGGCATCATAGGAGGGGGGACAAGAGAAAGACACGGGGCATGAGCGGGAGGGTGGGGGGAACAGGAGGGAGACACGGGGCATGAGCGGGGGTGGGGGGAACAGGAGGGAGACACGGGGCATGAGCGGGGGATGGAGGGGAACAGGAGAGAGACACGGGGCATGAGCAGGGGGTGGGGGGAACAGGAGGAAGACACGGGGCATGAGCAGGGGGTGGGGGGAACAGGAGGAAGACACAGGGCATGAGCGGGGGGTGGGGGAACAGGAGAGAGACACGGGGCATGAGCGGGGGTGGGAGGAACAGGAGAGAGACACGGGGCATGAGCGGGGGATGGGGGAACAGGAGAGAGACACGGGGCATGAGTGGGGGGTAGGGGGACAGGAGAGAGACACAGGGCATGAGCGGGTGGTGGGGGGAACCGGAGAGAGACATGGGGCATGATCGGGGGTGGGGGAACAGGAGGGAGACACGGGGCATGAGCGGGGGTGGGGGGAACAGGAGAGAGACACAGGGCATGAGTGGGGTGTGGGGGGAACAAGAGGAAGACACGGGGCATGAGCGGGGGGTGGGGGGAACAGGAGGAAGACACGGGGCATGAGCGCGGGGTGGGAGGAACAGGAGGGAGACTTGGGGCATGAGAATGGGGTAGGGGAACAGGAGAGAGACATGGGACATGAGCGGGGGGGTGGGGTAACAGGAGGGAGACACGGGGCATGAGCGGGCGGAATAGGAGGGAGACACGGGGCATGAGTGGGGATGGGGGGAATAGGAGGGAGACACGGGGCATGAGCAGGGGGTGGGGGGAAAAGGACGAAGACACAGGGCATGAGCGGGGGGAACAGGAGAGAGACACGGGGCATGAGCGGGGGTGGAGGGAACAGGAGAGAGACACGGGGCATGAGCGGGTGATGGGGGGAACAGGAGAGAGACACGGGGCATGAGTGGGGGGTAGGGGGAACATGAGAGAGACACAGGGCATGAGCGGGGGGTGGGGGGATCCGGAGAGAGACACAGGGCATTTTCGGGGGGTGGGGGGAACAGGAGGGAGACACGAGGCATGAGTGGGGGTGGGGGGAACAGGAGAGAGACACAGGGCATGAGCATGGGGTGGGGGAACAGGAGGGAGACATGGGGCATGAGCAGAGGGTGGGGGAACAGGAGAGAGACACGGGGTATGAGCGGGGGTGGGAGGAACAGGAGGAAGACACAGGGCATGAGTGGGGGGTAGGGGGAACAGGAGAGAGACACGGGGCATGAGCATGGGGTGGGGGAACAGGAGGAAGACACGTGGCATGAGCGGGGTGGGGGGAACAGGAGAGAGACACGGGGCATGAGAGTGGGGTGGTGGGAACAGGAGAGAGACACAAGGCATGAGCGGGGGGTGGGGGGAACAGGAGGAAGAGACGGGGCATCATCGGGGGTGGGGGAACAGGAGGGAGACACGGGGCATGAGCGGGGGGTGGGGGGAACAGTAGAGAGACACGGGGCATAAGCAGGGGGTGGAGGTAACATGAGGAAGACACAGGGCATGAGCAGGGGGTTGGGGAACAGGAGGAAGACACAGGGCATGAGTGGGGGGTGGGGGTAACAGGAGAGAGACACGGGGCATGAGTGTGGGGTGGGGGGAACAGGAGGGAGACATGGGGCATGAGCAGGGGTGGGGGAACAGGAGAGAGACACGGGGTATGAGCGGGGTTGGGAGGAACAGGAGGAAGACACGGGGCATGAGCGGGGTGTGGGGGGAACAGGAGAGAGACACGGGGCATGAGCATGGGGTGGGGGGAACGGGAGGAAGACACAGGGCATGAGTGGGGGGTGGGGGGAACAGGAAAGAGACACGGGGCATGAGCGGGGGGTGGTGGGAACAGGAGAGAGACACGGGGCATGAGCGGGGGGTGGAGGGAACAGGAGGAAGACATGGGGCATGAGCGGGGGTGCGAGAAACAGGAGGGAGACTTGAGCATGAGAAGGGGGTAGGGGAACAGGAGGGAGACACGGGGCATGAGCGGGGGTGGGGGGAATAGGAGGGAGGCACGGGGCATGAGTGGAGGGTGGGGGGAATAGGAAGGAGACACGGGGCATAAGCGGGGTGTGGGGGGAACAGGAGGAAGACACAGGGCATGAGCAGGGGGTGGGGGGAACTGGAGAGAGACACGGGGCATGAGCGGGGGGTGGGGGAACAGGAGGGAGACACGGGGCATGAGCGGGTGATGGGGGAACAGGAGGGAGACACGGGGCATGAGCGGAGGGTGGGGGGAACAGGAGGGAGACACGGGGCATGAGCGGGGGGAACAGGAGTGAGACGCGGGGCATGAGCAGGGGGTGGCGGGAACAGGAGGAAGACACGGGCATGAGCGGGGGGTGGGGGAACAGGAGGAAGACACAGGTCATGAGCGGGGGGTGGGCGGAACAGAAGAGAGACGCAGAGCATGAGTGGAGGGTGGGGGGGGAACAGGAGAGAGACACGGGGCATGAGCGGGGGGTCAGGGGGAACAGGAGAGAGACACGGGCATGAGTGGGGGTGGGGGTAACAGGAGAGAGACACGGGACATGAGCGGGGGGTGGGGGGAACAGGAGAGAGACACGGGGCATGAGCGGGGGTGGGGGGAACAGGAGGATGACACGGGGCATGAGCGGGGGCGGGCCGAACAGGAGGAAGACACGGGGCATGAGCGGGGGGTGGGGGAAACAGGAGAGAGACACGGAGCATGAGCCAAAAACACAAACCAATATCTGGGACATGGGGTACATAGCGCCACTATCTTCCGCTTTCCTTCGCTCTCATACAACCCTGGGAGAGCCTCTCCGGAAACCAGGAAACACCCAGGGTCTCTGTTGAGAAAGCCCCTCTCGATGCGAATGATAAACAAAGATGACGGGCGTCTCTGAAAATACGACGCACTGCACGCTTCACCGCAGCCAATGGGAGAGCGCGTCACATGTCATCAAACGTCACGCAAACCGCTTGCCCAATCCCTGTCCTGTCCGTGGAGCGAACAGGGAAGTGTGTCCGCGAAGTGGACATATATATCACTAATTTATTGACTTACATGTTTGTCATTTAAAAAAAAACTACCAGACGGATTTACACGAAATTAAAAAAAAAGCATGCTTTCGGGACCAAGCCGCCGCTCCTGCTGCAAATTTGGTGTAAATCTGTCCAGCGGTTTGGGCTGTAGGCGTGAGCAAAGTTATGTCCCATTATGTCTACACGAAATAAGAAGTTTTGGGACCCCCCCTATAACTTTGCCCCCTGGATCAAACATCACCAAACTTTGCAAAATTCAGAGTGGGCCATATACGTTTTTTGCAAAGTTTGGTGAGGATTCGTCCAGGGGGAGTGAAGTTATAAGCCTCCCAAAAAGTGCTCTTCCTATGGAAACAGCAACTTAACCATAACTACATGCCACCATATATATATATTTGAAACCTGGGAATGTTCAGATTTTTTGCAGTGTATTCAATTAATTGTATAGTTTTTATAGGAATTTATTAGGAGTCCAAGCACATTATTGTAGGCACTTGTTGGAGATAGCTTCACATGCCGAAATGGCTGACTGCATTTACAGCTTCAGAGGTTTTTACAGAAACAGAGTTCTCGAATTGTCTCATTTTAAGTGTGAGATTTGCTGACATTCCTGACCTTTTAGCCCCAGCACTTTTCATTTTGGTAGTACTGCATTTTATAATGGAAACATTAAATCACACTAGCAGAATGTAAAAATCTATTTTTGATGCCTTTTATCAGGCTAATGGAAAATGAAGTGTCAAGTTGATACAGCACATGGGTTAATGTAAGCTAATTAGTAATGACAGGCTGATCTCCTTGCATCTGACTTTTGATTCTGTGAGGTCTATGTTAACACAGTAGTGGCTGTCCATGCCAATAAACGTTCATCATTGCAGAGATGGTTAAAACAAAATATTCTGGAAATTATAGATTGTGGTACTGTAAACTGAGCACATATGAATTAAGGGAACGACACATGTAAAGTACATTGGAGAGACCCAATAAAACCAATAGTTTGTAACTGCCTAGTATTCCCGTACAGGTGGTATCATATCATAATTTACTTACATATATGATTTCTCAATCAGCACTGTAGGCTGAAGTGCTGTGAATTTCCATTGGTTGGAACGTGGGCTTGATTAGCTGGTATATGCCTGTGTTACACTATAGGATGCCAGCGCATGTCACCACACTTTATAGCATACTATTCCCCTGTCCCCAATCATGGCTCTCATGTGCCACCTGGATGTGGTCCCCATCCTCACTTCCTCCCACTACTAATCCCACTTAACTGTTGGCTGCAAACAGCCCAATGCAGCCTGCTTAGACATCTTGATATGTTCGCCAAACATACACTTGTGCCTTTCATTGTGTGGGAGCTATCTTGCTTTTTTCTTTAAAAGAAAAATGAACTTGCGCAGCCAGCATACACCCGATTCCCTTAAGAATAATAAACGTATGACCATGCTGGGAGACCGAACATTCTAATATGGCTAAGCAATGCGTGAGAGGGCAGGTTTGGCAGGTAATTATTCTAAGCCCTTTTAGTGAACAGTGCTATCCGTCACCTGTGGAGTCCTGCAGGGTTCTATCTTCTCCTCAGTGAACTTCAATCTATACATGGAGCTGCTGGGAGCCTTCCTAACCACACACAACATCCACATCCACCAATATGCTGATGACACACAGCTATTCCTCAAGATCAACTCCAACTAGGACATCCACTGGCTCAAAAGCTGCTTCTCGCTGATCCAGTCTTCGATGTTCAGTGCATAACTGAAGCACAACCCCTCCAAGACCAAATTCCTAATCCTCACCAACAACACAAAACACCCAGATATACAAACCTGGCATTCAACCATGAACCCTGAGGGCTTCATACTGGAGCACACCTGCTGCACCAACCTCCTGGAGTTCCACATTGACAAACATCTCTACTTCAAGACACAAACAGCTAAGAACATTCAGACAGTTTGGTATCAGCTCTCCCTCCTGCGGAAAGCCAAGCCCTTCCTCCTTCTGAACTGATTTAGAGCCATCGTTCAAGTACTGGTCCTATTCCACCTGGATGGGGGCAATACCATCCTTGGAGTCCTCCCACCGTCCACCCTTGTGCCCCTGAAAAGTGTGCTACACACAGCCACATGCTTCATCAAGGGTCTACACAGAAATGACCACATCACCCCGGCACTCATCAAATTTCACTGCATCCCAATGAATGCGCAAATCACCTTCAAGTCTTTCTGGATCATCTATAAGGCAGTTTCCACCAAGTCCCCCATCTACCTTGCGGAGAGTGCACCACCAGAAGCCAGGAGATGTGCAGTTGAAATCCACTGCTTCAAAAAAGAAAGGACCAGAAAACAAGCCTACGCCCCATGACTATCAAACCGCCCCCCTGTTAGATTCACATTGGGCCTCACACTCCTACAATTCAGAAAAGTTCTCAAGACACACCTCTTTAAGGAGTCTCTCTTCCTCAGCTCTTAGGCAATCATGATGTATTGTGTGGCAGGGCTCCTCTAGCATTCACCCCAGATAAATGCAGAGTACACTTGGGCCCATCGGATAAACACAGCCACAAAAACAGAGGACTCAGCCATAGGGCAAAGTTACGGTTGTTTATTGCAAACAAACAAAACAGGGATTACACCAGAAAACCAAATTCATCCAGCACTCTCAGCTTCTAACCATGTGCCACACAGTTTCATTCCAGTTTGACGTCACAAATACAGGTCATGGAAACTTATCACACATTTTTATTTGTCAGTTTGGACACGATATATATAAAGAATATATATGTTAGTTTGAATATTGGCTATCCATGTTCAGTGGCTCCTCCTAGCACCCATCTACAATGTTGCAGGGTCGTAGAAAGACCATTGGCCCATGCAATAAATGATATCCCCATTGTATTGGTGAATTTGGATTGAACAATGTGTTTCCCCCAACCCTGAGAGCCCATACAGTCCTCAGACTGAATATACCTCTTCATGGTAATGAGAAAGAACATGGAGGTGCAAAGCGTTTTCTAATTTTGCCATTCTCTGATCGCCTAAACCTGTGAGAGTGCAGTCAGTTAACGAAATGTGGGCAACACTTGTATCTTCTTTTCGCTGGTTCTCTGGGAACAGTCTTCTCTGTCCGGGTCATGTGTGCCAAGACCACAAAATGAAGCCCTCTCGTCTACAATTATGAGGATTTTAGCCTGAATTTCTGCAGGTGGCTCACTATCTCAGTAGCTGGAATGTGCCTGCTTCCTCTTCATCCGTTTCTGCTCACCTCGAGCTGCTGCGATCATGTTAGCTTGTCTGTGTAGTCAGAATCTGTCTCTCCTTTCTTGTTCTTTTCAGAGGCCTATAACTCATATAATATTGCTTATGGCTTCTCTATGTTAGTAGCAGTTTAAGCATATGCAAACTATATATACGAATTCTTCTGCATCTTGTGGTTTCAACTTTGACAACTGATATGAATATAAAAATATGTGTGTGTGTTCGTCCTCTGCCTAAGTGGGTCATACGCATGTGCTTTATGCTTATATGCAATAAACCAGTGCAGGTCTGTGTAGCTTTGTGAATGGATGAATATGTACTTCATTTATAAAAGCGGCTATGTTGTGATGTCAGTGATGATACAATTGGTTTCTGGTTCTCCAGTTAGTCGACTTGATCGATCAATGCCAACTCCATGTCGTTCAAATCATCAATTGGGTACGGTCTGAATGGTTGTCTAAGAGAGTATAATTTTTCACACCCGCAATAGATCGATGATTGCAGTGATGGGCCTAAGAGCGAGGTACATCTATTGTTTCTCTGTCTTTGTGTTGAGAGTTGTGCGGGGGGCTTGAGGGTCACATTTGGTCCCTTGTCTACAACGTCGCTCCTCACTCCCCATGCCACCTGACTCGCTAGACACCGTTCGCCTATCTCCCTGCCACCCTGAACAACTATATCCCTCCTCCTCTATGCCCCACTTTATCCTACCCTCGGCTGTATATCTGTTATGTTGTTACCTCGCATCTGTACCATTGTATACCTCTTTAAAGTGCTCTGTTGTGTATCTGTCTTGTTGTATACCTCTGTAAAGCACTCTGTTGCTTTTCAAAACTAGCTCAGCGCTCAATAAATACTATAATAATAATAGTGCTTTACTCAGGCCCAACATTGCTCGTTCCAGCTGGCATCAGTGGCTAAGTGAATCCCCGAACCAGGTGCTGAAAACTACAATGAAAACTATCACAACTAAGATTTCCTCGAAGCAAATATATGTGTTGGGGAGAGAGGTTATTTGGAGATTAATGCAGAGAGGTCTCCTTAAGCAGTTATGAGCAGCAGACATGTCCAGAGATCTCAGGCCACACCATGTCAGGTGTGAGTCGCTCACACTATCATGTAATACTAAGGTAATTTCATGTCAGCTATGAGAAGCTCCCACTGGTGTATATGTCAGGTATGGGTTCCTCACCAAGTCATGAGATCTCAGACTGTCCCATGCTGTGCGAGTAGGTAACCTACTTTAGAGAGGTTAAGTAGTCACATATCAGAAGTGAGTAGCTTACAAAATCATGTAAATCCATGATTACTCTATGCCAGGCTTGAATCCCTTCAAAATATGATTATTCTCGTTTTATAATACACTTGTGTCTGATCCCTTCTCATGTCTAAGTGTTGTCATAATTAATCAATTCTTCCGAGATTGGGGGGCTTTATCGGTCATGTAATGGCCCTGGGCTTGCGTATCAAGCCCAATCAAAGCAATGACTTTAACATGCACCTGGTACCATTGTCTGACACTCAATGCCCCCCCCTCCCATGGTGGGGTTTATAGCTATTAGCACCCTAGCAAGTTTTCCACTTGCTAATAGTATTTTTGTTTACCGTGGAAAATGGCACAGTTGCTATTTTTCAACTTTAAAAAAAAAGAAAATGAACCAACATGGCCACAGGGAGGAGACTACATGTAGTCCTTTCTCCCTTTCCATGGTCTCCATTGCCATAGAGAGGGAAGCCTGGAACTGGCAGAGTGGTGAGGGAACAGGATTGGCCGGTGGAGACAGCGAGAGGGCAGGGTTGCGGGTTGTGGATACTGTTGGCTCACCTATCCGGCAGGGACGATGGGGGCCTCCCACTTCTGGCACTTCTGAGGAGGCTTGAATCACGGTTAATAGCATGATTTATAGCCCAATATTTGAGATTCCTGATTAGCTGGGAGGCCCCCTACACGTCCTCAGCTGGATTCTAATAGTTTTTACTATCTCCCAGTGTTTCATGGAGCTTTCTATTCGGAGATCTCAGGTTTACTCACAACTGCTGTGAATATCTCACACTGCACAGAAATACATTTGTCCCAAGTCAGTGTGAATAGCTCATCCTCTTGTGTTTGTTCTTTTCATTCTCATACTGTGTTTATGAAAGTGAATACAGTCTGCCAAAAAAAAAAAGGTTTCTTTGTTTACTCACATCTTATTTGTGACAATCAATGTGCGATCTCTATTCATTTATTACATAATTCAGTTTTCGGGGATTAATCTCCACCGATGTAATAATGTGTCAGGCTTTGATCTTAAAGTAACTGAATGTGAGGAATATACAGGGAACGACTCCAGTTCACAACAGACACAAGTTACTGAATATGGACACCTCAAAGGTCTCGTCTCTATTGGGCAGATACTGGGAACAAGTCTAAAGGGGACGATGAGGTATGTAGGCTGCAGACATCACTACCTATATCATCTGTCCTAATGCATTTCGATATTCGCAGAATTTGGGCTCTTAATTACGCTTTTTTGCAGGCAAAACATCTAACGCTGGACTGGTGTCAGTCTAGTTTGATATTCTGTTTTAAACGTGGGGACAGTTGCAAGCTGCCGTCCCCCACAATCAAAATCAATGACAAATTCGGAAGTGGCCCATTCTCTCTAAATAGATTCCCACATTTACGGATGTTCTACCCGTATATCCAATTAACAATACATGTGCGGCTTAGTTAAAGTTGGTTGACCCTGCTGGCAATACAGTAGAACATGTCCCTGGTGTCTGTCTTTACAGAACAGGTTTTGTTTTGAACTCCTGTTTTTGTTTGAAATATGTGCCTGTTTTGCAATAAGTACTTTAATGATTTTCATCGTGTGTACTAGTGTGGACTTCATTGTTATTTGTAGACAGGGATTTGGGCTCAAATGCTGCCTCAGTTAACATGTATTAGGTTAAAGAATTCAGAACTTTAAGAAAATAACTCTTGGCGAAAATGTCCAAAAGTCCTTTTCCAAAAGCTTGGTGATTTTCAGGATGGCCTCTCAAGGTTGAGCCTTTGGTCATAATTCATAGAAGCACTTTAAAATGGCAAAACCCCCATTGGAAAATGCTCTGTGAATCAGGGCCATAGTGTTGAAAACAGACCTTGGAAGCAATTCGCATGTGCTACATTAAAGCCTTTGAAACGAATGATGTGCATGTTGGTGCTTCAAAAGGCATGTAAACATTTTGAGTTGCAGGGCATAGGCTACATGTGTATGTTTTTGCTAGATACATGATTCATGATTTGGCACATTTAGGTTGAATAAGCAATATTTGTGGCTCCAAAAAAGCTATTATTGTGAATAGTTTACCTTGTCTCTGAAATCTATGGCATTGATAGGATACCCTTTGGACATGACAGCAATGTCTTTTAAAACGTTTGTGGTAGTGATTTTTGTTTTGGCACAATCAACAATAATGTGCACATTCTACTATAATCATCAATGTTAAGGCACATTTTTACAAACATAGTTGCATCCTCTAGCATTTGCCAATGGTTCTTGCAATTGAAAGACATTGCTGTATTCTGGAAGTGGGCCCATTCCAAGAGACAGACATGTTGCAGTTCATCCCTGGTTCTAATATTGATGCTACTTTATGCACGTGTGCCTGTGACACATTGACCTGAATGAAACCTTCTATGTCTGTCGCGCTTTGGATTAAGGCGCTATATAAATAACTTATCATTATCATTAGAAAGTACTTTATAGGTATAGGTGTTTCATAGCTCGCCCCCATAAATTGTTCTGTCCCAGAGAAAATCATTATGCAAATCATTATTGTTTTCTTTCACTTTTGTTATAAAAAATACATTGGCAGTGGTGGGCCATTTAATGCCAGTCAGGATGATCACAGTTCGCTGAATTTTGAATTTATTTGTATTAATTCGAAGATCACTGATGTCAGTTTTGATCGGAAATGACTTACAATAACAAGTTTACAGGTGTCAGAGACATTCGGGCAAAGGGTGAAAGTACAATAGCACAGAGATGAGAACAGGTGTTGAGCAGGTTTATAAGGGTCAAATAAAGTGGGGAATATAACAGGGACAAAACTAAACAAACATAAACAATTATATATAAGAGACATGTGCCTTACAAAAGTAACATTGACCTAAGGTTTCAAGTAATTCAGATAAAAGAAGCATACTACATGAATATACACAATTATATTAATCATCACTAGAGGGAGTGGTGTGGTCAAGTAGGAAGGATTGGTGCAAGGACAGAGGGAACACCCTCTTTAGTACGTACATGAAGTTGAAGCCAATCTTTGAAGAGGTCCACAATTGTGCAGAATTTGATTATGATTTGTAGCAGTTTCCAATGGAGTGGTCCGAGTAGGGAGAAACGTGAAAGCACAAGATGAGATGGGACAGTGATGTTCAGTGCACAGGAGGTGTTGAGTAAGCGGAGATGAAATCAGACCGATTCTGAGGAACAAGACCATACCTTTGTGGACTAGGAAAAGGAACTTAAAAAAGGAGCAAGTATGCATGGAGAACCAATCAGAACATTTTCAGCAGGTAGAAGTCGGGCAATATCTGGGTAGGTTGTACAGAGGGTGGGGAGCAAACCTGTGACTTTTTCTGGAGGAAGGAAGGAGCAGAGCAGAAGGCCAATTATTAGACTTGCCAAACAAAACAAAAAAAACAAATAGAGACAAGGGGAAACTTAATGGTAGTGGGATTTATCCACAAAACAGACTAGTGTACATACTTCTTAACTAAAGAACCCCACTGCCTTTGTGTTGTCTCCTCTTGATAAGGACAAGTACACCACCTTCCACGGTACATACAGCAAATAAAAAACTGTGTAATTTACAACTTCAAAATTAGAACACAGTCAATTTTATTTATAAACATACATCAATATCATAAAACCACATAAAATCTAGTAAGAATTACACATGGTTTAAACAAAGTGACACGTGCAAGTGCAAATCTCGAAGTGCAAAGCTACATAGAGGTGAAAAAAAAACAAGCAATCGTAGATTGTAAACAAATCAATTAAAATGCAATACTCTCTAACTGTGTTGGATAATTTATAGAGAACTCATATTGTTGATAGTCTCTAACTTTGCTCTTACTTGTAGCCAAGTGAGCAAATCCTTTTCACATTCAAGAAAGGCTATAGCAAAATTAATAACTTTATGACATACACTGTTCATCAATCCAGCGTCATATGTACCCAACATGTTTCGTACTTATTATTGTTGACACAAACTCTACAAGAACTTCATCAGGGGAACCCAACATCTAAGCGCAATCGTACGCACTATCTTCTTCTTCCATAGTTAAAAATGATCTGCAGGTGTTCTTCCCAAAAACTAAAGCAGACACCACAAAAAACTGCTTTCATTATTGCTGTTTATCACTTGAAATGCCATATCTAATAGGAACACAAATCTCCTAAAGCAGGCTCACCATGAAAGTATTGCATTCTTAAATATTCAACGGTCCAGTGGGAGTATCTTAAAAGTAGATTCCAATCTGTTGAAACAACACACAATATAAGTAAGTCGGCCAAACCTTGCTCATGATATCCACAGGCCACATAGTCCAAACAATTTAGGCTGAATAAGCCCAACAGCCGATTTCGTGGCTGAAAAATGGTCCAACCTGTACTAATTAGTGCCACTAAACTCTAGTGGCTCTACAAATTGTTGAATTACTTGAAACAAGCACACAACCTATGTCCTGGCTAGTGATCTAGCTCTCCTGTATTCATAAAGTAGTGCAGCATACTATGTCTCTATTAAACAAGCTTTAGTATAGCCTTCATATTCTAAAGCACAGAGGAAACTGTCTTGTAACTAATCGACAGAGAAACTTCGTCTTTAATACAATGTAACTTAGAACTATAATTAACTTTTGTTGTATAATTCCAAATGACTAATAGCATGCTTTTAAATCTTCATTGGTGGCTTGTAGTTGAAGCAGCTGGCGTCTTGCACCAGTTAGTCGGTCTTTTTGTACAACTCGCGGCCTCTGCGCAATATGTGCTAAGAAACCTCAGAGAACAAAACGTGACGCACGCATACATACAAAACATTATAGAAACATACCATGTCGGTCAGCGAACATTGAGAACTGCCATTGTAAACTTATTGTGTAAGAAAGCGTATCACTATTCCACGGCGGGGGCGTGGCAGTAACACACTTGGGATCACCTGGTTGACGGTATGTACTAGGACTGAAGCAGGCTTTCTCAAGAGCAACCTTCTATTTTATATAATCGAGGGTGAAGCTATGGTACGGGTCGGCACTCTTTGATGGAAATACGTGGCACCTCTCAGTAAATAGAGGCTGATATTGATATTGATATTTTATTTATATCACGCTCATACATAAGTGTTTCAGAGCGCAACAAGGCAAGGGGGGAACACGGGAGAACAAAAACAATGATCTTACTAGGCCCAGTGACATTGAGAACGCGGAAGTGCATGGGAGAGGAGGAGGGGGAAAGTGCAAGGAAGGGGGTAGAAGTGTAAATTGCGGAGCAAAAGGAGAACAGAATAAATAATAATAATAAATAAATAAATAATAAAGCAACAAAAGTGGTAGTGCAGCCAGCAAGTGGCAAGTGCTCAGTTTAAGGCAGCAGACAGGGTATGACAGATAAGTGTATGAAGAAAAAGGTGGGGGGGACTGTATGGGTACAGATACAGACCTGAAGAGAGACACAAGGAACTGGAGCGGGCACCGCTTTTTTCTGCTTGTTTTAGGCACAGGTATGTGAATACTGCTGTATTTTGGGTTGCAGCCCACTAAATCATGCTACCATGCGTCAGCACGATACGACTGAACTATGTGAAGGAAGACCCAGGCTAACTTGCCTGTGGTGTGGGCCGCACACCCTTAGATCCCAATTGGATTTCAAAAAAAGTTTAATATTTTGTTGGTTCACATTAACGACTCATTAATTCTTTGAACTTGGTAGTTTATTTAAAGTAATTGCAAGCAATCACTTTTCTGATGGGCAACATAACCCAAAACGGCCAATGCATTTCGGACTCAACAGTCCTTCATCGGGGCCTATCTTAGCCAGTAAATCGCTGAAGGTTTGTCTTTCAATGTGCGGCTCCACCGCTTTGCATTAAATTCACAATTCACAAGTTGACCTTGTGTGGAATGTTTCAGCACAGGAAACGTGTCTCGCAGATACAGACCTGTCAAGGGTTTTGACCATTGTTGAATCACTAGACTGGGTAGATGTGGGGATAAGGTGTCGCCGCCCACATTCACGCCAGAATCCAGGAGAACCGCGCAGTTTGCGCACATCAAAATGGTCACCTAATCTGCCACCCACCAGTGCAAAGAAAGATGGTTCTGTTCGAAATCTGTTTTTATTGATGTCAAAAAGTTGCTAAAATCATGGGCACAAGACCACTCTACTGAAATGCATTAATTCAAGACAGATCCAAAAAATGGGTGCAGTACCAGCTTTGTCCACAAACCGGCGCTAGCGGTCTAAACTCTGACAGGAGAACTGCTACTTCAGAAGCTAATCAGCCTCCTGAGACAGCTGGAAACTTAAAAGGCCTGCTGGTTAATTAAAACTCTTAACCACCTGCTTTTCCCAGAGACAATCTGATTGCATTAACAGGCCAAGAGGCTGGGAAACCTTCTCACCTCAGAGACCCACACAACAGCCCAGGAAATCACAGGTTCATGCTAACCAAATGCAGAGTGGCCCCCTGGCCTGCTGACCTCAGCCGACACAAGACTCTTGCAATTGAATGGGGTATGTTGATTTTCAGTGTGGACTGTAAACAGAGCCCTGCCTGGGAGAGGAGAGACATGTGGTACTCCCAAGTTTCTGGGGGTGGACTCAGACACTTTTGTGGAATCATATTGCAGCAAATATATGTTTAAGTTTAATGCTTCTAAAATATTGTATTAAGCTCACAAAAATGTGCAATTTGGAGAACCTTAATCTAAGAAATTTACCCACAATTCAAGACTTGATTCAACTTTGTACCATGTTCTGAGGCAAAACCCCGCTATTTATTGATATTACAGACACTGGGTTTATGCTAGAGACCTAGTAAATTACTGGAATGTGTGCAGAAGGAGGGTGTACATTTGTGTAATTTTTGATACATATTTAACATTGGTAAACCAACTAAAAACGAAAATAAGTTGTCATTTTGAATGCAGACCCCCAGGAAGATCAGAGTTGAACAAGCATGGACCATAAGTAATCTGTAATATGTACATGTAATGTCAAACAACTGTATATCTGGGAAGTATGTGTAGTTATGAAAAATGATTTTCCAAGCAAAAGTAAAGGGGCGTACTTCAATAGATCATGAATGGCTGACACTCCATTTCCTTCCCCCAATCAAGGAAGAGAGGAGGAACTGGCCAATGATAGGTTGAGAGGGTTGGGCATGCAGAATTAGCCGACCCACCCAATTTCTAAACACATAAAAAGAGCCACTGGAAGCCAGATAGGGTTTTCTTTTTCACTTTCTGCGGAGCATTTTGACAGACAACTCCACATTGTAACGCTCACCTGATTCCCGTAGAGGCGCCGGTCTTGACTGGGCGTATACCGTATCTTCAAAGGTGATGTGTAACACACGGCTGGCTCTTTGGGCTGGACCTCTGTGCACTGTATGTCTGACTCGAAGGGTAAGATGTCTGCAGATAGAAAATATGGGATTAGGGAACTGGGTTATTGAATGTCTCTCTCTTCTTCCCTTTCTCTTCTCCTGTAGAACCCCAAAGGTTAACGCTCTCACCTTAGGTAAGTGACCGCTGTGCTCTCCATCTGCCTCGGGGCAGGGTGCTGTAACCAGTTTCTTCACTGGATAAGGGGAGCAGGCCTCTTGACTTCAGAGGACTGCTGTCCGTCGTTTACTGCACGAACGGTAAGTTTCGAGTAATTCTAATGTCTTTAAAGTCTTTAGTAATGATGTCTCTTGTTTTGCAGGGTTCCGGCGATGGCGGATGACGGGCTGAAGTGAGTTGAAGATGGAGCCCGTGTGATGAATAAAAGCGCCTGGAAGCACGTAAGTAAGCGCTTGTTGCCTGCTTCACGATGCGCTCTAACTGTCTTTTTATTTTGCAGGTACAAGTTCGGAGCGGCTGCAGGGTGCCGGAATACCCACTGGGTTAGATGTGGAAAGGAGTAATGGCACGTGAGTATTAAAGTTCCCCAATGTCTTTAAACGTACCTTGTTTTGTCTTTCAGATGCGGGATGCAGCGCCGAAGGCCTCCGGAGCGTGCGAAGAGTTGGTAAACTTTTGTCTTTCAGAGGCCGGAATGCAGTTTGAAGACCTCCGGAGTGCACGAAGAGTAGGTAAGCCTTTATCTTTCAGATGCCGGAATACAGCGCGAGGCGTTGGTGACAGCCGATGGACCAGGTAAGTGAAGAGCTGTCACTGAAGACCGTAATGCTAACCTGTTCTTTCTTGTCTTTATAGGTGTTGCTGAAGACTGGATTCAGGATGGTAAGCCTTTTTCCATAGGCCCAGGATCAGATGCAGAAGACACGATGAGCGTTCTGCTGCAGAGGATGCAGAATAACGCAAAGCAAGATTCATCCATCGGGTGTGGTTTAAATAGCCTCCTGTAGTGCTTAGGTGTCTCCTTCCACAGCCACGCCTAGGTAAGAAAAGAGTTCCTGCTTTCCAGAAGAGTTCCAGTGTTCTGAATCTAGGGAGTGGCTCCTGCCCCACCCAACAGGAAAAGTAGTTCCAAACAGAAGAGGATCAGAGGCTCAACTGGCAGGCAAGTAAGCAGCATGTCTGCTGCAGGTAAGTCCACCCAAGCATTATGAGCCCGGCGCTTCCAGCGCTGGGACTGGGCATATTTATGAGCCTGGTGCCACTGGCGCCAGGACTGGGTCCAAAAGGTCCCAATTGGGACTGGTTGGCACTCGGAACCTGGGTTATGGATCTGCTTCCAAGGGAGTTGGGAAAGCCCTGACCTTTTGGAAGCAGAGATCATGACAGTACCCCCCCTCAAGGCCCCTCCCAAACCAGGCTTCTCCGGGGGTTTTGGATTGTCAGGAAATGTTCGGTGAAATCTTTTGATTAGGCGAGGAGCGTGGACATATTCAGCAGGTTCCCAGGATCTCTCTTGGGGGCCGTAGCATTTCCAGTCAATTAGGTAAAATAGTTTAGATTTGGAGATCTTGGAGTCCAGAATGCTTTTGACTTCAAACTCAAGTTCTCCATCAACTAGGATAGGTTTTGGAGATTTAGTTAGTCGGGTTTGAGGTTGCACGGGTTTTAATAGAGAGACGTGGAAGACCGGATGTATCTTCATGTGCGGGGGCAAGTCCAACTTGACCGCTACTGGGTTTACTATGGTAGTGATGGAATAGGGACCAAGGTATCTTGGGTTGAATGTGCGTGGCCCTTTTAGAGGTAGATATTTGGTGGATAACCAGACTTGATCCCCTACTTGATATTGAGGGGCTTCCTTCCGATGTTGATCTGCTCCTTTCTTGTATTGTTCTTTAGCCCTTTGAAGGTGAGAAACAGCTTCCTTAAAGGCTTGGGTGATTGTAGAATGCAGGTAGTCTACTGCTGGTGTTTCAAGATCTTGGAGGGGATCCAACTCCGAGGTTCGAGGGTGACTGCCGTACAAAAGAAAAAACAGGGTTTTCCCAGTTCCCGAATGGACAGAGTTATTGTAGGCATATTCGGCTATCCAAAGGATGTCTTTCCAAGTTTTTTCAGTTTGTTGCAGCATGCAGCGTAAATACTGTTCCAGAGTTTGATTGGTCCTCTCGGTTTGTCCGTCGGTCTGAGGGTGGTGACTGGTCGATAGTCTCACATCAATTTGAGCCGACCGACAGCAACTTCGCCAAAAATGAGAAATAAATTGACTACCTCGATCCGAAATTAGAACCGAAGGAAAACCGTGCAGTCGGACGATGTTTTCAAGAAATTCTCAGGCCAGAGTTGCTGCTGTTGGCAAGCCTTTGAGCGGAATGAAATCCGCCATCTTGGAGAATAAGTCCACGATTACTAGAATCGTATTGTATCCGGAGCATGGAGGTAGATCGGTGATGAAGTCCATAGAAAGCGTATGCCAAGGGCGAGGTGGGATGTCAATAGGGCGTAAGAGGCCTGCTGGTCTTTCCTTTTGACTCTTGTTTTGGGCGCATACTCCACAGGACATTATAAAGTCTCTGATATCTTTTTTCCAAGACGGCCACCAGAAGTAGTGCTTGATCTTTTCTGAGGTCTTGGCCATACCGGGATGTCCTTCCATTAAAGAATCATGATAACAAGAGATTACTTTTTCTGTAAATCTGTGCTGGGTAGGTATAATCGTTCTTGGAAATACAATAAGTTGTCCTTTACTGCAAAGTCCTTTCCCTGCAGATGCCAATTCTGTATGTCTGCTGGTGTTACAAGTTGCCTGGCTTTATCCTTAACTTCCTCTATGGATTCTGTGGCGATTACACCCAGAATTCTTTGTTCGGGAATGATTGGTACAGGTTTAGGGTTGATCAAGTGTTCTTCCACTCCCATCCGAGAAAGGGCATCAGCTTTACCGTTCTTTGTACCAGGTCGATAGGTAATTATGAAGTCAAACTCGGCAAAGAATAATGCCCAACGGAGTTGTCTAGAGGATTGGGCTTTTGCGGTTTTCAAATATTGCAGGTTTCGGTGATCCGTAATCACAGTAACGGTGTGTCGGGCCCCCAGCAGATAATGCCGCCAAGCCTTAAAGGCAGACTTGATAGCCAGAAGTTCCTTGTCAGTAATCGTGTAATTGATTTCAGGAGGCGAGAATTTGCGGGACCAAAATGCCACGGGATGCAACTGATTGGTTACCGCGTCCTTTTGTGATAGAACTACCCCCATGGCAAGGCTTCAAGCATCAGTTTCCACGATGTAGGGGAGTTCGGGGCGAGGGTGTTTTAAGATGGGTGCAGAGATAAATTTAGTCTTCAAATCCTGGAAAGCTTGTTCCGCCTCGGTAGACCATTCAAAACGTTTGTTTTTCTTTAACAAGGCAGTGATGGGCTGGACTATTCGAGAGAATTCGGGGATAAACCTGCGGTAAAAGTTAGCGAAGCCTAACATGCTTTGCACACCTTTTACGGAGGATGGTGATGGCCATTTGAGAACTGCATCGACCTTCGTTGAATCCATACGCACTCCGCCAGGTGATAATATGAATCCCAAGAATTCAACTTCAGTCACGTTGAAAACACATTTTTCCAATTTAGCGAAAAGTTTGTGTTGACGCAATCTTTCGAGGACCATTTTCACGTGTTTCCGATGTTCAGATTCCGATGAAGAATAAACGAGGATGTCGTCAATCTAAACAACAACACACACATCTATGAGCTCTCTGAGGACATCGTTCATAAAATATTGAAATGTGGCCGGGGCATTGCAAAGTCCGAAGGGCATGACCTGATATTCAAATAGCCCATACTTGGTGCGGAAGGCCGTCTTCCATTCATCGCCCTCTTTTACTCGTACCAAGTGGTAAGCTCCTCTAAGATCCAGCTTTGTATATATGCATGCTTTTCTGACTTGGTCCAGGAGTTCAGGGATCAAAGGTAACGGATATCTATTCTTAACGGTGATCTGGTTCAGGGAGCGATAATCTATACAAGTTCTAAGGTCTCCTTCCTTTTTTGGAACGAAGAACAAAGCTGAAGAAGCAGGGGACTTGGAAGGACGAATAAACCCATTTGCCAGGTATTGATCCAGGTATTGTCGAAGGTGAAGGTTCTCAGGCTCGGTGAGGGCATAAATTCTACTACAAGGAGGAGTAGATCCAGGTATCAGGTCTATCTGGCAGTCATAAGACCTATGAGGAGGTAGAGAGTTAGCCTGATCCTTCCGGAAAACATCTTGGTATTCTAGGTATTCGGGAGGTAACTGGGGAGTCTCTGAAGAAATTGCTGCCAGTGCAACACCAGGTGGAGGGTGACAAGTAGAGACACATTCTGGAAACTGGACCGTTCTTGCTCGCCAATCGATCAGAGGATTGTGTTTCTCTAACCAAGGTATTCCTAGAATAATCTGAAACTGAGGGGCCTTGATCACATCGAACACGATCTTCTCATGGTGTCCATCTTGACTTACTAGCGTCACCTCTTGAGTGGTATGCGTTACTGGCCCGGAGGCTATCTCCGTACCATCCACCGTAGTAATGACGTCCTTTACAGCCTTGGGACAAAGAGTTAGATTCATCCTCAAAACCATTTCATGATCCACATAATTGCCGATGGCACCGCTGTCGACGTAAGCTTCAATTGCATGTAATCGATCCGGATTATCAGGGCTAATGAGGACCATAGGTATCACGAAATGCGAGGTCACGGAACTGGTTTTCACGCTCGGCAAGAGGACCTCTATTCTTGTCGGGCGAGGTCGTTTCCCTGCTCAGAGTTTGTAACTTTGGTAACTGCAGCTCCTACTGCCTTCTTGGCAGGTTTCACCAGACAGTCTCGAAGAAAGTGCCCTGAGTTTCCGCAATAGAGGCATAATTGCAACTGTTTTCTCCTTTCCCGCTCCTTTTGTGTTAGAGGACCTTTCAGACCCCCTATTTGCATGGGTTCCCCGGAGTCTACTCCTTTGGAAGGAGTTGGCGGTTTGGAAAATACTCGAGCATCAAACTTGGAACGATCGGCCTTCCTGTTCTGCAGTCTGTGATCTATTTGAACGACTAAGTCTATATAGTCCGAACAATCTTGTGGGGGATTCACTACTTGGGCTAACACATCTTTGAGCTCTCCACGTAGACCTCTATAAAACAGCGTAATCCTTTTGTCCTCAGGCCATTAAGTTTCCACTATCAGTCTGTTGAAAGACGCAATATAAGCCAAAAGGTCTTGATTACCTTGTTGCAACGAAAGAAGCTCATTGTCCAAGGCCTGCCCCTGTGAATGTCTTGCGAACAGTTTTTCCATACTGAGCTGAAAAGCTTGAAAATCATGGAGGACCGGATCATCTTGATTTACTAGAGGGATCAACCAGTCTGCCGCATTGCCACTAAGGTACGAAAGCACGAAAGCTACTTTAGCTTGATCAGTTAGAAAGGCTGCTGGCCGGCATAAGAAATGCAACCGGCACTGATTGATAAATACTGCAAACCTCTTTGGGTCACCAGAAAATCGTTCGGGCGGAGCCAGAGGTACATTCCCAGGTAGGTTGATCTGCACTGGATTCATAGAGGATGTAGAAGGAAGATTTCCCCCAGATGCGGGTAACGGGGTCTGTCCGGCTTGTGACTGTAGCAATTGTCTAGCGAGATCATCTGTTCGCTCCTTGGAAATAATCAGTTCCCTTCTTAGAGCGTTCGTTTCCTGACGGGCTGCATGCACTTCTGCCCTTAGTTCCCCAAGTAACTGGGCTAGCTGGTTGGTATCCGAGGTTCCCATAGTGCCTGGACGGGAGTTTTGTGGTAGGCTTTGCGTTCTGTAACGCTCACCTGATTCCCGTAGAGGCACCGGTCTTGACTGGGCGTATACCGTATCTTCAAAGGTGATGTGTAACACACGGCTGGCTCTTTGGGCTGGACCTCTGTGCACTGTATGTCTGACTCGAAGGGTAAGATGTCTGCAGATAGAAAATATGGGATTAAGGAACTGGGTTATTGAATGTCTCTCTCTTCTTCCCTTTCTCTTCTCCTGTAGAACCCCAAAGGTTAACGCTCTCACCTTAGGTAAGTGAACGCTGTGCTCTCCATCTGCCTCGGGGCAGGGTGCTGTAACCAGTTTCTTCACTGGATAAGGGGAGCAGGCCTCTTGACTTCAGAGGACTGCTGTCCGTCGTTTACTGCACGAACGGTAAGTTTCGAGTAATTCTAATGTCTTTAAAGTCTTTAGTAATGATGTCTCTTGTTTTGCAGGGTTCCGGCGATGGCGGATGACGGGCTTAAGTGAGTTGAAGATGGAGCCCGTGTGATGAATAGAAGCGCCTGGAAGCACGTAAGTAAGCGCTTGTTGCCTGCTTCACGATGCGCTCTAACTGTCTTTTTATTTTGCAGGTACAAGTTCGGAGCGGCTGCAGGGTGCCGGAATACCCACTGGGTTAGATGTGGAAAGGAGTAATGGCACGTGAGTATTAAAGTTCCCCAATGTCTTTAAACGCACCTTGTTTTGTCTTTCAGATGCGGGATGCAGCGCCAAAGGCCTCCGGAGCGTGCGAAGAGTTGGTAAGCTTTTGTCTTTCAGATGCCGGAATGCAGTGTGAAGACCTCCGGAGCGCACAAAGAGTAGGTAAGCCTTTGTCTTTCAGATGCCGGAATGCAGCGCGAGGCGTTGGTGACAGCCGATGGACCAGGTAAGTGAAGAGTTGTCACTGAAGACCGTAATGCTAACCTGTTCTTTCTTGTCTTTATAGGTGTTGCTGAAGACTGGATTCAGGATGGTAAGCCTTTTTCCTTAGGCCCAGGATCAGATGCAGAAGACACGATGAGCGTTCTGCTGCAGAGGATGCAGAATAACGCAAAGCAAGATTCATCCATCGGGTGTGGTTTAAATAGCTTCCTGTAGTGCTTAGGTGTCTCCTTCCACAGCCACGCCTAGGTAAGAAAAGAGTTCCTGCTTTCCAGAAGAGTTCCAGTGTTCTGAATCTAGGGAGTGGCTCCTGCCCCACCCAACAGGAAAAGTAGTTCCAAACAGAAGAGGATCAGAGGCTCAACTGGCAGGCAAGTAAGCAGCATGGTCTGCTGCAGGTAAGTCCACCCAAGCATTATGAGCCCGGCGCTTCCAGCGCTGGGACTGGGCATATTTATGAGCCTGGTGCCGCTGGCGCCAGGACTGGGTCCAAAAGGTCCCAATTGGGACTGGTTGGCACTCGGAACCTGGGTTATGGATCTGCTTCCAAGGGAGTTGGGAAAACCCTGACCTTTTGGAAGCAGAGATCATGACAGTACCCCCCCTCAAGGCCCCTCCCAAACCGGGCTTCTCCGGGGGTTTTGGCTTGTCAGGAAATGTTCGGTGAAATCTTTTGATTAGGCGAGGAGCGTGGACATATTCAGCAGGTTCCCAGGATCTCTCTTGGGGGCCGTAGCCTTTCCATTCAATTAGGTAAAATAGTTTAGATTTGGAGATCTTGGAGTCCAGAATGCTTTTGACTTCAAACTCGAGTTCTCCATCAAGTAGGATAGGTTTTGGAGATTTAGTTAGTCGGGTTTGAGGTTGCACGGGTTTTAATAGAGAGACGTGGAAGACCGGATGTATCTTCATGTGCGGGGGCAAGTCCAACTTGACCGCTACTGGGTTTACTATGGTAGTGATGGAATAGGGACCAAGGTATCTTGGGTTGAATGTGCGTGGCCCTTTTAGAGGTAGATATTTGGTGGATAACCAGACTTGATCCCCTACTTGATATTGAGGGGCTTCCTTCCGATGTTGATCTGCTCCTTTCTTGTATTGTTCTTTAGCCCTTTGAAGGTGAGAAACAGCTTCCTTAAAGGCTTGGGTGATTGTAGAATGCAGGTAGTCTACTGCTGGTGTTTCAAGATCTTGGAGGGGATCCAACTCCGAGGTTCGAAGGTGACTGCAGTTCAAAAGAAAAAACGGGGTTTTCCCAGTTCCCGAATGGACAGAGTTATTGTAGGCATATTCGGCTATCCAAAGGATGTCTTTCCAAGTTTTTTCAGTTTGTTGCAGCATGCAGCGTAAATACTGTTCCAGAGTTTGATTGGTCCTCTCGGTTTGTCCGTCGGTCTGAGGGTGGTGACTGGTCGATAGTCTCACATCAATTTGAGCCGACCGACAGCAACTTCGCCAAAAATGAGAAATAAATTGACTACCTCGATCCGAAATTAGAACCGAAGGAAAACCGTGCAGTCGGACGATGTTTTCGAGAAATTATCGGGCCAGAGTTGCTGCTGTTGGCAAGCCTTTGAGCGGAATGAAATGCGCCATCTTGGAGAATAAGTCCACGATTACTAGAATCGTATTGTATCCGGAGCATGGAGGTAGATCGGTGATGAAGTCCATAGAAAGCGTATGCCAAGGGCGAGGTGGGATGTCAATAGGGCGTAAGAGGCCTGCTGGTCTTTCCTTTTGACTCTTGTTTTGGGCGCATACCCCACAGGACATTATAAAGTCTCTGATATCTTTTTTCCAAGACGGCCACCAGAAGTAGCGCTTGATCTTTTCTGAGGTCTTGGCCATACCGGGATGTCCTTCCATTAAAGAATCGTGATAACAAGAGATTACTTTTTTCTGTAAATCTGTGCTGGGTAGGTATAATCGTTCTTGGAAATACAATAAGTTGTCCTTTACTGCAAAGTCCTTTCCCTGCAGATGCCAATTCTGTATGTCTGCTGGAGTTACAAGTTGCCTGGCTTTATCCTTAACTTCCTCTATGGATTCTGTGGCGATTACACCCAGAATTCTTTGTTCGGGAATGATTGGTACAGGTTTAGGGTTGATCAAGTGTTCTTCCACTCCCATCCGAGAAAGGGCATCAGCTTTACCGTTCTTTGTACCAGGTCGATAGGTAATTATGAAGTCAAACTCGGCAAAGAATAATGCCCAACGGAGTTGTCTAGAGGATTGGGCTTTTGCGGTTTTCAAATATTGCAGGTTTCGGTGATCCGTAATCACAGTAACGGTGTGTCGGGCCCCCAGCAGATAATGCCGCCAAGCCTTAAAGGCAGACTTCATAGCCAGAAGTTCCTTGTCAGTAATCGTGTAATTGATTTCAGGAGGCGAGAATTTGCGGGACCAAAATGCCACGGGATGCAACTGATTGGTTACCGGGTCCTTTTGTGATAGAACTGCCCCCATGGCAAGGCTTCAAGCATCAGTTTCCACGATGTAGGGGAGTTCGCGGTGAGGGTGTTTTAAGATTGGTGCAGAGATAAATTTAGTCTTCAAATCCTGGAAAGCTTGTTCCGCCTCGGTAGACCATTCAAAACGTTTATTTTTCTTTAACAAGGCAGTGATGGGCTGGACTATTCGAGAGAATTCGGGGATAAACCTGCGGTAAAAGTTAGCGAAGCCTAACATGCTTTGCACACCTTTTACGGAGGATGGTGATGGCCATTTGAGAACTGCATCGACCTTCTTTGAATCCATACGCACTCCGCCAGGTGATAATATGAATCCCAAGAATTCAACTTCAGTCACGTTGAAAACACATTTTTCCAACTTAGCGAAAAGTTTGTGTTGACGCAATCTTTCGAGGACCATTTTCACGTGTTTCCGATGTTCAGATTCCGATGAAGAATAAACGAGGATGTCGTCAATGTAAACAACAACACACACATCTATGAGCTCTCTGAGGACATCGTTCATAAAATATTGAAAGGCGGCCGGGGCATTGCAAAGTCCGAAGGGCATGACCTGATATTCAAATAGCCCATACTTGGTGCGGAAGGCCGTCTTCCATTCATCGCCCTCTTTTACTCGTACCAAGTGGTAAGCTCCTCTAAGATCCAGCTTTGTATATATGCATGCTTTTCTGACTTGGTCCAGGAGTTCAGGGATCAAAGGTAACGGATATCTATTCTTAACGGTGATCTGGTTCAGGGAGCGATAATCTATACAAGTTCTAAGGTCTCCTTCCTTTTTTGGAACGAAGAACAAAGCTGAAGAAGCAGGGGACTTGGAAGGACGAATAAACCCATTTGCCAGGTATTGATCCAGGTATTGTCGAAGGTGAAGGTTCTCAGGCTCGGTGAGGGCATAAATTCTACTACAAGGAGGAGTAGATCCAGGTATCAGGTCTATCTGGCAGTCATAAGACCTATGAGGAGGTAGAGAGTTAGCCTGATCCTTCCGGAAAACATCTTGGTATTCTAGGTATTCGGGAGGTAACTGGGGAGTCTCTGAAGAAATTGCTGCCAGTGCAACACCAGGTGGAGGGTGACAAGTAGAGACACATTCTGGAAACTGGACCGTTCTTGCTCGCCAATCGATAAGAGGATTGTGTTTCTCTAACCAAGGTATTCCTAGAATAATCTGAAACTGAGGGGCCTTGATCACATCGAACACGATCTTCTCATGGTGTCCATCTTGACTTACTAGCGTCACCTCTTGAGTGGTATGCGTTACTGGCCCGGAGGCTATCTCCGTACCATCCACCGTAGTAATGACGTCCTTTACAGCCTTGGGACAAAGAGTTAGATTCATCCTCAAAACCATTTCATGATCCACATAATTGCCGATGGCACCGCTGTCGACGTAAGCTTCAATTGCATGTAATCGATCCGGATTATCAGGGCTAATGAGGACCATAGGTATCACGAAATGCGAGGTCACGGAACTGGTTTTCACGCTCGGCAAGAGGACCTCTATTCTTGTCGGGCGAGGTCGTTTCCCTGCTCAGAGTTTGTAACTTTGGTAACTGCAGCTCCTACTGCCTTCTTGGCAGGTTTCACCAGACAGTCTCGAAGAAAGTGCCCTGAGTTTCCGCAATAGAGGCATAATTGCAACTGTTTTCTCCTTTCCCGCTCCTTTTGTGTTAGAGGACCTTTCAGACCCCCTATTTGCATGGGTTCCCCGGAGTCTACTCCTTTGGAAGGAGTTGGCGGTTTGGAAAATACTCGAGCATCAAACTTGGAACGATCGGCCTTCCTGTTCTGCAGTCTGTGATCTATTTGAACGACTAAGTCTATATAGTCCGAACAATCTTGTGGGGGATTCACTACTTGGGCTAACACATCTTTGAGCTCTCCACGTAGACCTCTATAAAACAGCGTAATCCTTTTGTCCTCAGGCCATTGAGTTTCCACTATCAGTCTGTTGAAAGACGCAATATAAGCCAAAAGGTCTTGATTACCTTGTCGCAACGAAAGATGCTCATTGTCCAAGGCCTGCCCCTGTGAATGTCTTGCGAACAGTTTTTCCATACTGAGCTGAAAAGCTTGAAAATCATGGAGGACCGGATCATCTTGATTTACTAGAGGGATCGACCAGTCTGCCGCATTGCCACTAAGGTACGAAAGCACGAAAGCTACTTTAGCTTGATCAGTTAGAAAGGCTGCTGGCCGGCATAAGAAATGCAACCGGCACTGATTGATAAATACTGCAAACCTCTTTGGGTCACCAGAAAATCGTTCGGGCGGAGCCAGAGGTACATTCCCAGGTAGGTTGATCTGCACTGGATTCATAGAGGATGTAGAAGGAAGATTTCCCCCAGATGCGGGTAACGGGGTCTGTCCGGCTTGTGACTGTAGCAATTGTCTAGCGAGATCATCTGTTCGCTCCTTGGAAATAATCAGTTCCCTTCTTAGAGCGTTCGTTTCCTGACGGGCTGCATGCACTTCTGCCCTTAGTTCCCCAAGTAACTGGGCTAGCTGGTCGGTATCCGAGGTTCCCATAGCGCCTGGACGGGAGTTTTGTGGTAGGCTTTGCGTTCTGTAACGCTCAGCTGATTCCCGTAGGGGCGCCGGTCTTGACTGGGCGTATACCGTATCTTCAAAGGTGATGTGTAACACACGGCTGGCTCTTTGGGCTGGACCTCTGTGCACTGTATGTCTGACTCGAAGGGTAAGATGTCTGCAGATAGAAAATATGGGATTAAGGAACTGGGTTATTGAATGTCTCTCTCTTCTTCCCTTTCTCTTCTCCTGTAGAACCCCAAAGGTTAACGCTCTCACCTTAGGTAAGTGAACGCTGTGCTCTCCATCTGCCTCGGGGCAGGGTGCTGTAACCAGTTTCTTCACTGGATAAGGGGAGCAGGCCTCTTGACTTCAGAGGACTGCTGTCCGTCGTTTACTGCACGAACGGTAAGTTTCGAGTAATTCTAATGTCTTTAAAGTCTTTAGTAATGATGTCTCTTGTTTTGCAGGGTTCCGGCGATGGCGGATGACGGGCTGAAGTGAGTTGAAGATGGAGCCCGTGTGATGAATAGAAGCGCCTGGAAGCACGTAAGTAAGCGCTTGTTGCCTGCTTCACGATGCGCTCTAACTGTCTTTTTATTTTGCAGGTACAAGTTTGGAGCGGCTGCAGGGTGCCGGAATACCCACTGGGTTAGATGTGGAAAGGAGTAATGGCACGTGAGTATTAAAGTTCCCCAATGTCTTTAAACGCACCTTGTTTTGTCTTTCAGATGCGGGATGCAGCGCCGAAGGCCTCCGGAGCGTGCGAAGAGTTGGTAAGCTTTTGTCTTTCAGATGCCGGAATGCAGTGTGAAGACCTCCGGAGCGCACGAAGAGTAGGTAAGCCTTTGTCTTTCAGATGCCGGAATGCAGCGCGAGGCGTTGGTGACAGCCGATGGACCAGGTAAGTGAAGAGCTGTCACTGAAGACCGTAATGCTAACCTGTTCTTTCTTGTCTTTATAGGTGTTGCTGAAGACTGGATTCAGGATGGTAAGCCTTTTTCCTTAGGCCCAGGATCAGATGCAGAAGACACGATGAGCGTTCTGCTGCAGAGGATGCAGAATAACGCAAAGCAAGATTCATCCATCGGGTGTGGTTTAAATAGCCTCCTGTAGTGCTTAGGTGTCTCCTTCCACAGCCACGCCTAGGTAAGAAAAGAGTTCCTGCTTTCCAGAAGAGTTCCAGTGTTCTGAATCTAGGGAGTGGCTCCTGCCCCACCCAACAGGAAAAGTAGTTCCAAACAGAAGAGGATCAGAGGCTCAACTGGCAGGCAAGTAAGCAGCATGGTCTGCTGCAGGTAAGTCCACCCAAGCATTATGAGCCCGGCGCTTCCAGCGCTGGGACTGGGCATATTTATGAGCCTGGTGCCACTGGCACCAGGACTGGGTCCAAAAGGTCCCAATTGGGACTGGTTGGCACTCGGAACCTGGGTTATGGATCTGCTTCCAAGGGAGTTGGGAAAACCCTGACCTTTTGGAAGCAGAGATCATGACACACATCCTGATTACAGACTTCACATCCAGAAACTCCAAGAACTCTGGAACCCAACAGCTGAACTCCTATCAGCAGGCCTTCAAAACCTAGCAACCAAACCAAACTATTCAGACAGCCGGGCTGAGCTGTCTGATTCTGGCTAAAACCCTGTGCCAGAAACACCCAGAAAGCAAAGCTGTACCCGGAACCAGAGACCAGACCGCCGTGCAGTGCCAAGAACTTTTGTCAGGACCAGAGATCCAGACCGCTGTGCATAGCCGCTAGCAGAGCTGACCCAGATCGCTGTGAGCAGAACCAGGCAGAGATCGTCCATGGCGAGAGAACCGCCAGGAGTCCAGTCCAACCGGTTGACCCGATCCGTGATGAAGTCGCATTCCTGTCCAAAATCTAGTGTGAGTACCCAGCAGCACTGTGCCAAAACCAATCTCTTAGTTTAAAATAATCTAATCCAAACTATTTTAACCTATTATAACTGCCTCCTAGAATCGTGTCATTCTGTCATCTTTAAAACTGAAAACTGTCATCTGTCATTCTGAAACTGTGATTTCATTTTTGAAAAACTACCTTCACAAAATCGTCCGTATCTCCGGAACTGTTTGTGCTAGGAGCGGGTTTTAACTGTCATCTTAAAGCTAACATTCTAAGCTTTCCAACGAACCTAAAAGCGACTTGCTAACCCTTATAATTGCTTCATTTCAGCCACAGGTAAACATATTTGTCCTTGCTTTCCTTTGCTGAAATTCGTTTGCAACCTGACAATCATTCATATAGCATTGCTAAAGTGATCCTGAATTAATTTAATGTATCTCTCACTCACCCTGAACCTCCTATAGGGAATTAAAAGCAATTTGAGTATATTTTTCACTTCATTGCCACCACATTTAAAAGGATTTTGCCTGTGTTTAAAACTCCTACCTGTTTTCCTCTAAGCTTGCTAGGGGGGAACTGAATTATATTTGATTGCGTTCCTGAGAACTGTGTGCTTTCCTTCCATCTCTTTACATTGCATAAAGGGGGGGGGTGAATTTCTACCAGGGGGAAAAGTGATTACATTGTTTTGGTTATAATCATATCAAGTTTATTTTCTGTATTTTCTGTACTGCATTTCATTCATCATTGCATTGTCTTTGAAGCCATATGAGCATTCTCAGCTACTTTATCCTCACTATATCAACTTCTAAGCAATTAAAAAGAGTGTACCACTATAACATTATCCATTGTTGATCAACATCATATTCTCAAGTGTGATATTAAATATTAATTTATTATAAAAGTGTGATATATATATTGTTTAATTTTCAAATAAACCTTTTAATTTGCAAAACAAACCTACTTCTTGGCTCAGTGGGGTCAGGGGGATTCTAAGAGAGGGGTGTTATATAAGGGTTGTCATCCAGAGTAAACGAACTGGACATAAAAATATATCAATAAGGGTTTCCCTCAGCATCCCAGACTAGGCATTGACTTAGCTGTAGTGTTGAATTGAATCCGCCTACAGACCCCAGTGCAAGGGATGGCCCGGAGGCAGTGGGGGGGGGCAAGGTCAGAGGGTGGCCATGTGCACTGTGCCAAGAGAGAACAGATCAGCACGGGAGAGGGGGGCGAAGGCAGACACATAGAGGAAGGTCTTGAGGTGCTTCTGGATACCGATATGGTTCTCTTCAAGTTTTAGAGTTGAAAAACGACTGACCCTGAGGGAGTTAGAGGTAGTGGAGTGAAGAGCTCGAGAGGGGAGGTATTTGAGGAGGGATAGCTGAAGGTATTTTGGACCCAGGCCCCAGAAAACCTTGTGGACAATGCAGAGGGTTTTGAATGTAATCATTGCATACACTGGGAGCCAATGGAGAGATTTCAGAGCTGGAAAGATACAATCCCAGGGCTTGAGGCCAAGGATAACTATCACAGACCTGTTCTGGATTAGTTGCAGAGGGCGAAGAGTATAGACAGGTAGATTTAGAAAGAGGCTGTTACAATAGTCCAACCTAGAGAGAACCAAAGTTAGGGAAACCATGAGTTTCTGGGGGGAGGAGAGAAAAGGTAGAGTACCTCTGAGGAGGTTCAGTAGGAAGGATGACTTTTTAGAGACATCAGAGAAGTGGGCGGAGAAGGAACATGTGGAATCAAAGATGACCCTGAGGTTCTTAGCCTTGCAGGTGGGGGTAGGAGGAGGGCCAAGGGAGGCTGGCCAAAGAGTGAGCGGAAAGGATGGAGACGATGTGCTGATGAGGAGGATCTCAGTCTTGCTGGCATTCAGACAAAGATCATTGGCAGAACACCAATCTTGAATGGCAGTAAGGCAATCAGAGATGAGAGAGGGGGCAGAGGTGGCCGAGGCCAGCCTGAAAATGACTTGAGTGATGTCAGCGTAGCACTGAAAATTTGAACAGAAAATGGCAATGCAGTGGGCGAGGCATTGGTTGAAAAGCAAGGTCAAGAGGTTAGACCCCTGGGGAACACCACACGTAGAGAGGGAGGTGGATGATAGAAAGGACCCCAGTATGACCTGGGAGGGTCGATCAGAGAGGAAAGAGGTCAGCCAGGCCAGAGCCTGATTGGTGATACCCAGGTTATCACAGAGATGGTTGAGCAAGATGCTATGGTTGACCGTGTCTAAGGCAGAGGAGAGATTGAGTAGGATGAGGACAGAGAGAATGTTAGAGTCAAGACTGGAGAGCAGATCATCACTGATGTTCAGGAGAACAGTTTCTGTGTTTCTGGCAGCTCTGAAGCCAGACTGGCGGTCATGGAGACAGCCAACAGAGTCGGAGTGAAGGTTAAGCTGGGAGATGGCCAGCTTTTCCAGGAGTTTGCCCATAAAGGGCGCAAAGGAAATTGGGAGATAGTTAGCCGGACAGGAAGGATCAGCTGTGGGTTACTTGAGAAGAGGATGAACAAGGCAGTGCTTCAGAGGAGAGGGGAAGGATCTGAGGCAAATAAGTGGTTGAACAAATCGGCAACAGCCAGAGCGAGGGTGTCAATGTGGCCCTTGATGGTTTTAGAGGAACAGGAATTACCCTGTTTTGATGAGGCTTTCATAGATCGGACTTGTCTTGTGACCTTATCGGGAGAGAAAAGAGGAAAGTACACGAAGGGTGTGTGGGGGTGTCTGAAGGAGGGTCAGCAAGCACAGATGGAGAAGGGAGCGAAAGGGAAGCGGTGGAGAGGGTTGACAGGATGTCCTGGGTTTTTTGGAGATACATTGAGAGGCAAGGGCATTGTAGAGAGCCTGGGAGGCAACAGGAGGGGTAGAGACTGCAGCAGGGTTGGCCATCTCCTTGTAGATTTTACGTTTAAGTGTAGCTAGGTCACAGTCATGCCAGGAATTGCACTTGTCTTTGGACTTAAAATGGATCCTCATGACAGGGGCAAGAGCATCAACAGTATCAGAAATAGAAGAGTAGAGAAGGGACAGGTCTGTGTCTGGGTGTGAATCAGCCAGATGAGGAGGGGTGAGAGAAGGTGGCAGCGAAAGCCTCAACTGTCACGCACTTCATGGGCCGGATGTCTGAGAAGGTAGGTGGCGGTGTTGGGGTAGGCTTGGCTTGGGGGGAGAGAGATAGAGATGAGGGGAGAGGAGTTGAGGCAGTGGTCACTCCAGGAGAGTGGAGTAGTCAGAAGGCTAGAGAGGGGGAGGTCAGAGGAGATCAAGACATCAAGTGTGTGACATGCAGAATGTGTCGGGCCAGAGGGGAGGATAGAGAGGGAGAGAGAGAGAGAGAGAGAGAGAGAGAGGGAATTGCAGAAGTTGTGAAAGAGCAAAGTTGAGGGACAGGGAGAGTCGAGCTGGATGTTGAGGTCACAAAGGAAGAGGAGTTGATTGGTTGAGGCCAGGAGGGAGGAGGAGAGGTGATCCCACTCTGTGAGAAAAGAGCTGATTTGCCTATGGGGCCGATAGACAATAGCAACAGTCAGAGAGTGGCTAGGAGAGATTGAGAGCCTGGAGACAAGGCATTCAAAGGAGGGGTAGATCTGAAAAGAGAAGGAGAGAGTGGAGTCAAAGATGCCCTAAGGTTTGTTGCCTCGCAGGTGGGTGTGGGCGCAGGACCAAGGGAGGCTGGTCAGAGTGAAAGTGGAAAAGCGGGAGCATGTGTCCCAATGCGAACAATCTCAGTCTTACTGGCGTTGAGGCAGAGGTTATTTGCAGCACACCATGACTGAATGGCAGACAGTCAGATATGAGCAAGGAGGCAGAGGCAGCTGAGAGTAGCCTGAAAGATAGTTGCATGTCATCCGCGTAGCAATGGAAGTTAGAGGTGGAAGTGGAAATCACACGTGCGAAGGCAGCCATATACACATTGAAGAACTGGGGGGAGAGATTAGATCCCTGGGGGATGCCACAGGTTTATATGGCAATAGTTGAGTGAAAGGCGTCGAGTTCCACCTGGGATGGGCAGTCTGAGAGAAAGGAGATTAGCCACACCACGCCAGAGCCTGACCAGTGATTTGGGGAGTAACATGGAAGAAATATCTCCAGAGCTGGCTCATCGATTTCCACCACTTTACCTGCAAATAATGAAGGATTTACCACCTTCAATAAATCCTCATAATCTCCAGTGGAGTGTTTCAGACTCCAGACTTGAAGATCAACACAGCCTTTCCACCACTTGAAATACACATATTAGGTGGTAGTTCCGCAGCCAATGTTGCCTAACTTGTATTGAGGCCCCTAGTGCCCTCTGCACGGTATCCTAAAACAAAATACCACCCAGAGAACAACCAGAGAACATGCTGTATTCCCTTGCTACGACCTCATAACAGTTGTTTATGACTGTGATAATTGTCTGCGATAAAGTCACTGAAGGCTGTAAGAGTTTTTTCACATAAAAGTTTTTAAAAGGCCCTCTAATTCTATCAAGTCCACACAATAGTCTATACTCTCATTAAACAAAACAAGGACTACCTTATTTCTTTCAGAAATAAGTAAGATAACATGTATTGTTGACGTGCTATCTCTTTATTCCACTTTGAAATATTGTCATTTTTTTTTAATTAAACACTGTTTGGTTGTTAGATGGCAATGCGGTAATAGTGAAATATGCACACATCTAATGTACATGCTAGCAAGCAATACATATGCGTTCACTACGTTCACTGAGTTGAATGTTTTGGAGAAGGAATTTTCATGTTTATTTTTGTAACCAGCTGCCTCGGTGGGATCGCTTCTGCAGCAATGTCCTTTTCAATGTGACCTTGTTTTTTTACCAAATCGTCATAAGCATATTCCCTCTCAAACGGCTCTCCAACACATTATGTTATAACTCATTGCCTTAATGAGGTGGTCTCAACATGGGAAACAAAAATACATTATCCTGTGGGATTTTGGCGCATATCTTGACAAACAACATGACAAATGGCAAGCTCCATTGTTTGAAATTATCTTTTGAAATATTATTCTATATGCTGGGGCCTTATATTGTAATAGGAGCAGAGACAATTCCAGTGAAACCAATATTCCCCAGGGCTAATGATCTAAACATGAGCACACATTCCCTTGCTCAGGTTGGCATGGCTCCTTCTGCTTCATTGCTGGATGGGAGCTCAGACTCCCGTCGCATTTGAAGGACAGCACCTCCAGCAGAGCGACCCTCCCTGGGTAGAAGGAAACAGTGCTAGCATTGAGTAATCAAGCTGATCCTAATATTAATCACGAACATTATCCGAGGATTACCTGTCTGTGCCCCTATACTGTGAGAGCCAGAGAATGGAGCACAGGCTGCAAACTAGGCCAATGGAGCGGAGAGAAACCTGTGTGGGATGAGATTCATTTTTCAGTCTGTGACCCTGCACAGACAGGAGCACACTTGCTGTTGAGATAGGAGTTCATACAAATGATCTCTTCCCTCTTCAAGGCGTGCTGTTCATAGTCCAGCAACATTTCTATCCGCCAGCCTTTAATTTACAGCAGTAAAGTGCGTTGCGAGAATCACAGGTGCTGCGTCACAGGCTTACATAGCAATGCATTATCCCGTGGTCCAAGCACTATATCGGGTGTAAGACTGAACGTGTTGTACTTTAAAATATAAATACTATATCTGCAGAGGCCAGTGAAAACACTAATTAAGAGAGAGAGGCCGATGCATTGATGGATTTTCTAGAGGTTTGTTTTCAATTGCCATCTTGAGCTCTTACTGCCATCTACACACAACGCAGACATACACAGCGTGGAATTGTAATTGTATACTGTGAACATTAATCTCCATCTTTTTTTATTAGGATCAAAGTATTAACATGCTGAACATTGCTTGTGCGCTTTTTTGTTTCAAATAGATTGCATTCATTCATAGAATACAGGAAGGAGTTACAGAAACTGTGATAAACAGAAATCAGAAAAGAAAAATGATCATGATGAAAACAATGGATCAAATTGTATAGCAGAATGGTGTGAACACCTGTCTTCTTCATATATGGACACTACAAGGAAACATTCAAGGTTACACAAGTAGGCACTTACTCTGTTATCATACATGGATTTAAGTTTAGCCACCTCTTGCACCAGTGACCTAGTGGATGAGTTGTGGGGAGTGGTATGAATGGGGAAGGCAGGAAGAGAAGAACCAGCAGAGTTTAATCCTCATCATATTTACCATTTACAACTTATTACATCACATGTGTTTTGAAATTCTATCAGAGAAAATATGTGCCTGCTTATTGCTAGAACAAACCACAGGGCAGTCGAGCTTGCTCCATTCTGTCAGTGTACGGTGGTGCGGTTTTCAAATGACAAATTGCCACACATAAATCCCCACCTGAATGTTGCTTGATTTTAGACTGACTAGTCATGTTAATGCGTTCTTGACAGCACATATAAAAGCTGACATGGTTTCAACCAATTCCTGCCCGGAGGAATCTTGTTGTGTTTTAAGTAACATTAAAATTAGTTTCAGGAGCCCTTAAAATGACAATGATAATCACACCCAGCCTTCAGTGTGAGGGCGTGACCCATTAAGAGAGCGATGCGGAATACGTCATCACAACAGGGGAATAAAAGGTCTCACGCAAGGCAGGAGCAGAGACCCAAGCAACAACACCTTTGTCTCTGTGTGCTTTATTTGTCAGTGTGCACCATGCTGACTGGAGTGTAAGGCAGACCTGACAACTGCCAATAATGGTCAATTAGTTGGTAGCTTAGACGTTTGCTGCTCACGGCGTGTCCATCAGGATCAATGACCTGCTTGTAGCATCTCGGTGTGCTCCTGAGCAGGTAGCAGCAGCATGGCGGGGCACAAACAAGCGCTTGGCTATCCTGCTGTGACAGAGGTGACAATACAGGTCAGAAAGTTGGTGGTCCTGACTGCAGAAATGGCAGGGAGCATCCTGAGGCCCTACATCTCAATACCTATAACAAAATGCAATTTATGGAATTTGTCATGTCATGTGTGCATGACACGTCCCACAAGCAGAAAACACATTCTTCCAGGAGCGGGTGCATCACAGTCACCTTAAAGGTTGCGGCTCTTGGAGGAGTGTTGGTGCGCCTTGTGGCTGTCTTGGGCAGAAAGCTACTTGGTGGTTGCCCGTAGATCATCCTTTTGCCAGTATAAGGTGTGAGTGACACTAGGCGACACCGCCTCTCACCATGGGAAATAAAGATGAGGAGGGCCCAGCAGCTGGTTGTCTTCCGCTTCAACAAGTGTCCCTTGCTCCCCCTTGTTGAATTTGATGCCAGTGGGTCCCATGAGATTCTGGTACCTTGCTGGAACTTATGGATCAAAAGTCTTGAATTGTATTTCAAAACCACTGGGGAGCTGAAAGACCATGCTAAGAAATCCACCCTACTATAGTCAGCTTGCCCTGCTGTCCACAAGGTTTCAAGACTCTCAGGCCTGCAGACAACTCTGATGCTGCTGCAACATCTCTGTTGAGATAATATTTCACCCCGATGGTCAATGTCGATTATGAGAGGTTTGTCAGGAGGTCAACAATACAAAAAAGAGTGTGAACGTTTGGATGCTTTTCATGGGAGATGACCTCAATTTGAGTTCACATGTTTCCTGACTAATGAGGATGAAGAGGTCCACCAGCAGATCATCCATAAGGATGAGGAGGCAGATACTGCGAGAATCAGGGACCATGTTAGCTCGTATATTGGAACTTGGCAGGTTGCATGAATTAGCAGATCCAAGAGTGTCCAAGATGGATGCTGCATTGAAAGCAATACCTACAGACCCAGTGAAAGTGAATGATAGTAATAGTGCCAAGGCACCAGAAAATGTCCCAGAATTGCTGAGCTTCCTGGGAATGGTCGCCTATTGTGGCCGGTTCATAAAGGATCTGGTATCCACATCAGAGCCCTATCGCCATATAACATGAAAAGAGTGCTCTTGGCAGTGGACACCACTAGAACAAGCCACATTTGTTGATATAAAAGAGGCACTCACTGTAGTTTGCACAATGGCATTCTTCAATCCAATCCTAAGGACGGGAATTGTAGCGGATGTCGGCACATTTGTCCTGGGAGCAGTCCTCACACAGTGCAATATTAGTGGAGAAGTGCATCCAGTGACATTTGCCAGTAGAGCACTTTCAAGTACAGAACAGTGGTACTCGCAAATATAATGTGACACCCTAGCAGTATTGCAGGGGTGCTGACATTTTTGCCTGTATATTTATGGCAAACCACTGACCATAATAACAGATCACAAACCTCTCATCCCCAGACTAGCAGGGTCATTGTCAAAGCCCCCTACCGGCATCAAAAAGTGGACTGTCACCTTGTTGTATTGTCCAGGGAGTGACAATGCAGCAGACTATGGTTGAAGACACCATGCACCTCACATCACGGAACCCTCAATTGAGGAAGCAGACACTGACAGTTTCGTTTTGTTTGGATGATCACTGAAGCCACTTTTCCGAACTTGATGTCTCATGAAGAAATTATGAAGAAATGATGGCAGCCTCCAGAGAGAGATGAATGTTTCCAGATAATGCAGGAAGCAGTGAAAAGACGAGAATGGAAAGGGGTACTGTTGAATCTTGATTAGAGAATGGGTAGCACAAGAATGGCCCTTAGAACAGCTATGACATATTAAGATCAAACTCACATTCACACATGATGTCCTACTAATCCCAGGGTTGAAGATGGTGGTCCCCACTCTCCTGGTAGCGAGCGTTCTAGAATTAACACACCAAGGACACCAAGGACCTGCAAAGATAAAAGCTTGGATGCAATTAAAGGTGTGGTTTCCTGGTCTGGAAGAGCATATGGATGTCTTCATAAAAGCATGCATCTGTTGCCAAGCAGCAGCCCTGAGGCAAAGGATCCGCCAATCGAGTCAATGGTAAGGAGCTGCAAACCCTGGCAAAGCATCCGTGTAGATGTTGGGGTCAACAAGAAGAGGCACCCACTTTCTAGTGATGGGGGTCCAGTCTTCCCAATACCCTGAGGTCGAATTCATAGAGTCCACAGCAGGAGACTGGCCTATCTGCCATTGTGCCACCGGCCAAATCAAAATGATTTTGGATGGCACTGGGCCAATTTTATAAGCCACTGTGGGGCTGTTTTTATGAGGCACATTAATATCCATGAAGCTGGGCTGGATTTTTGTAACTGAGGTTGTACTTGTTACGTTGCCCTCACATAGCCTGCCGCTAGCTCGTTGCACAGTGGCAAACAGATTTATTTCTGATTAGAATGCACACAGTGTCAGTCAGAGAACATCATCAAAGACAAGTTAATGCTTACTAAGTGTTAACTTTGCTTTGATGATGCACCAATAGCATGAGTCATGGGGCTACCAGTGGCCCAGCCATCTACTGGCTTGGCGCCAGGCAGGCAGCTTCACGTTCTCTTTGAGAACACAAACAATTCCTGTCAGGGGGGGTGAGCTCTACATCAAGTTTACTTTTGCCTGCCTTGGGTGGGGGGCAGGGCGGGGCTGACCCGGTAATGACTCTTGAGCCTCGTCCTCTCAGGGCAGGGTCAGGGGGGTTGTTGATATGTAGCAGGTTGGCAGTGGCAGCCAATCATGCTCAAATTGAGTGGGCCGTCATGCGCATTGGTGTGCTGATAGGTGTCAAACTCAGCACAATGCGCAGATATTCGAAAGGAAGTGTTGATGACAGATGAGGGAGCAGGCCTCAAGCTAACCACACCGACAATGACAAGGAGCCTATTCGAGCTGCCTAGCCCAACCGTAAACTGCAATGGAGAGTCCCTGGAGACAGAATTTGTGCACATGGGTTACACACAGTAAGTAATAAAAACATACAATTGAATGGGGCCAGTGGGGGTCGGGAGTCAGAGAGGATGTGGTCTCTCTGAACGAGAACAGTCAAGTGAATTGTTTGCAATTAATTGTTACTATCTCTGTTAGTCAAGAAAGGGCCAGAGCACTGCCACTCAGTCAGTGTGTGTCACGGTCATGCAATCATTGTGCCCATTGTGTCAGCATGACTAACAGCACATTCAACTTAAACCACAAGGGGATGTTTGAGCACAGACAAAACAAATATGAAAAAAAAAAATCCTTTTCCAATCAGACTAAATGAGTGTCTTTTGAATGAAGATCAGGTTTTCTCAAACACCTGTTGCAGACAGCAGCATCCCTCCCATCCATGGCATATGGTGGCGGGAGCATGAAATACCAAACTCAATGCTGCTTCTGGTGCTGTATACAGAGCTGGTGAGGAAGGGAGCTGTGTCGTGGTCTGCCTGGGTCATTGCTTGCAACACCTGGCTCGTTGTGGGCTAGACAGCGGATGAGGGCCGGCCTTTATAGTAGTCCTAGTCCTTACAAAAGTTCACCATGGGAGAGGGGAACACTGAATCTGAAAATGACTCGTTTTTGTGTACATAAATGTGTGAGTGCAGGATTGCCAATTTGAATGAATGCAAAAATAACACGCTTACAGTAGATTTGACTTGGCCCACATGGAAGAGCTTCCCTGGACAGAGCGGGTGCAGGGAAAAGTGAAAGGGCCTGTCCAGGTGGCGCATGCAGGGCCCAGGTATCCTGGTTGATGTGAAGTTTTCAGAAATAGTATCATTGTGCAGTCTTTCATTCTACTAATTGAAGCGTCGACCTGCTCCAAATTCACATTTCCCTTTTAACTTTATCTTCCTGTCTCCACCCTATTCTATGAACCCTGGCCCCAAGTATTCAATTGAATTTGATCTCTTATAATATCGGCCCAGGGGGTGTTAGGGACCTGGCTGTCCATGTTACTCTTCTGTGCATAAGGCATTTATAGTGCAGTTCAGTTGCTTTGTTGGAGGCAACCCCACTGATGCTCGCTAGTGTGCACTGGGTTTCTGGTTGCAGGTCCCAGACATTCTGCATTAGTTTATCCATTTTAAGATAGCCTGGGCCTGGCCCAGACCCTCACTTCTTTGGGGTGCTACTCGGTGGGAGGCCTCCACAAATGGAGGAGGTCCAATTACAGTTTAGGCAAATGAGATGGAACTCGTTCTTAAGTGGTTATCTGCTGTGGCAAAGTCAGAACAGAGTTACCAAATGTGCAGCCTAATGTTTAAAACAATAATGCTGCTCTGTGATGCTACCTAGTGAAATAGATGTTTATGCTACTGTCAAAGGTGCTACACTCCTGTCAATGCTGCCTTGTGTAAAGGCATGTGAATGTGATGGTGTTCTGTGGTGAAAACAGTCAGTGCTGCCCAGTGCTAAAGGCATTTGGTACTACTCAGTGTGTCAGTGTTACAAAAGCACGGTGAGGTTGGTTAATTGTAAAGGTTTAAATTGGGTGGATCTGGGCGTGAGTGGTGATGATACCATATTTAGGTGGCTCCGGTGTTACAATAAATATGTGCAGGAAGCTCTCTGTTTGGACCTGGGCTGTCCTGGGTCTGTTATCTTACCTCCTAGCTCCTACATGCTGTGAGCTCGTCGGCATGTATGTCACACTTATCAGGTCATGATCAAGCCTCTCTGAAAGATCTCTAAGACTCAAAACAAACTGCATCCATGCTATGTGTCTATTTTAAACCAAAGAGCAAAAGCTCTTATCATCTAAAAATGTATGAAATTTGACTCAGACAAACTTCTACAGGCCAGGACAAAGCTTCATAATTTTAGTTTACAGAAATGGAAATTTCCCTTAAACTGTTGCATGCATGTGTATTTTGTGCATGCACTAGGAATGTCCAATGCACAGTGCTTCTTGTAAGAGCTGATTTCCTAAGTTCCGGTATACAATTATAGGACACAGACATTCAATTGTACTTCTGCATTAGGTATAAATTGTGGCAAGCACAAGTGTGCACTATAATATGGTCCTTTCGCTCTCAGTCAACCTGTTGGCTTTGGAGCCTAGTGTTTGACCTTGCTTCCAAACTTTGCAGCATACTGCTGTCGCGTTCTGTAAGCCCTAGGATTGTTTTTCAGAATGTCCTATATATCCAGAATATGGGGATTAAGACAATCATCAAAACTAACTTAATTTAAAAAAATGATTTCCCAGAATGCCTTCCACACTGCTTCCTTCTTACATTTGCAAGTCAAGGGTGTGTGAAATAAAAGAACATTTGCGCTGGCAGACTGTTGCATTTGCTGATACCTGAGGCGTACAATCATTATTCTCTCTTAAAAGCTTAGCTGTGTTTATTTCATTGTTAGCACAATCTCTGGTGTCTGAACGCTGGCCAGTATTCCAAACAATCTGCTTTAATATATACTGGGTATATGGTTGAATGTACATACGCTACCTTCTATTGTGCCTGTGCACTGGCACAGCTGAACCCCAATACACAAAATGATATGAAACTCTGTTTTCTCCATTCTTCCCTGTGCGTTGGGAGTATCGTTATAGGCACAACAGTAAGGGACCTCTCAGAAGCTGTGTATGGTTCGGATTCAGTGGCTGCATTGAGGACCCTTTCTGAAGTTGCAGCAAGACCTGTTTTCTTCGGCCTTTTGTGTGCCTGGGAGGGAGCCCGAGGGACACCAGTTTATTGCACCATGTGTCCTTTAAATACTTGTTTTCTGGTGTATGGCATGTTGGCTCAGGCTTTTGAACAGAAAACGGGAAGTTGTGGAAAGTAAGAGCTTGTCACTTCACTAAAGTCCAAATACAGCTATCTAAAGCTAGGTTATCGCTAGTGGCAGTTCTGCAGCACGCTGTGTCATACTTTGTATGAGCATCACATGGTGCGCTGGAGACAGGTTTTCCTAATTTTCCAGGCAGCAATCGCACCTCAGTAGTTTTGGTGCATTACCCTCATTTAACGAGGGATGGTTCTCACACTGTAGAATTGGGAAGAATTGGGGAGTTGGTAACCATAGTGTGGCATTGTTTGGATTGGGGATTCTCTGAGCAGCATGAGGTGTGTGGTAGCACCATGGTTGTGGTGAATTATGGCATTGTTAAGTCATAGCTGAAACTGCATGCTTGCAGATATCACCCTTTCCTGCCACCTTACCTGCAGGACTAGACAACACATACAAGCATTGTAAATCCTAGCCTCCAATCCCATGAGCGATCTATACCTAGACAGACACAGAAGTGGGGTTCATGCATGCTTAGATTATATGCTTCTGTCTGAACATGGATTTATCACACTCTCATGCTGTCTCAACTAAGGGCTTGGTGATGCAGCTTCCCTTTGGTATCAGCTGTGATTCAAGAATGCTGCAGAGCCTGTCATTGCACTTGACTCAAGTGCACCCTAGCCTGTTGACCCATGCACAATAATTTATCTTTAACTGCTATTTTCCAAAATAACAATGGGGTAGGAATTACAGAAAGTGAGGATGGAAAGAAATAAGGAGGAATGGGCGAAGAGACAAAAACAAGGAGGGTAGAAGGATGGAGGGAAGTTAAGAGGATAGATGGTAGGGAGACAGGAAGGAAATAATGTGAGAGAGGAAGGAAAGGATGAGAGGAAAGATGCCAATTAAAAAAGGGGAGAGAATGGACGGGGAAGCAAGAAAAAAGAAGGAACAAGAAAAAAGAAAGACGATAATGAAGAGGAAGGGAGGGAGGCAGCGAGGCAGGGATAAGGGAATGATGGATGATGCGAGGCAAGAAGGAAGGAACTGCTTGCTCTTCCTAGCTTACTCTAGTAATATACAGCAGCAGGTTGAGCGCTCCCTGCCGCTGCTGCGATCTATGCATGATCTGCAGGTAGCAGGTTCAAATCCTGGCAAGGCAAACTCAGCCTTTCGTTAATCAGAGGTTGAGAAATGAGTACTAAGTTCTTCAGTTGGGAATGATTGTATGTAAATATGTGCTGTGCATAGTGCTTTGGCAAGCACACTATTTAAATAACAAATCATTATCAAATGCCGTGGCCATGGAAAAGGAATGTTATCACTCATTTTCTCAAATGTTTACACAAAACATTACATGCGACAAACACCATTAACCTCCATAGGTAGCATTTCCTGTAAAGTTGTGAATTGCCATGATTCACAGATGAGGGTTTGAGGGCCACCTGTTTTAGGTGAGGGACACTTTTTTGTGGTGTCTGGGCCCATTTCTTTTCCCAGTCTGACCCTGGTCCACAGCCCTCTCTGACATCCTTCCTGCCATGGAAAAAATATTTGCTACCCATGGCCTGCCGAAAGAAATATGCTCTGACAATGGTCCCCTGTTACAGAGTGAAGGGTTTTCAGAGTTCCTACGCACCTGTGGGACCAGTCAATGGACAATTACTCCAGTTTGGCCAAGAGCAAATAGGGAAGCTGAAAGATTCATGCAAGCCTTCAATAAGGTTTTTAGAATTGCGCATCTGAGGTCAAGGAAGCAATGGCGTTTGAATACTCAGTTACTCTCGGATTCAGTTTGTCAAATATATAGAAGCAAAAATATCACTGTTTATAAAAGATAATATGCATTCAGTAGACTCTATATCAGTGATCTGGGATGCATTGAAGGCAACAATGCGCGGTAAGATTATTAGTTTTGCGTCATATCGGAAACATCAACAGGAAAAGGTTATGGTCAAATTGGAAGGTGAATATAAACCTTGTGAGATACGATATTCTTATTGCCAAAATAAGGAGAATATGTTGTCTGTGTCTCATTCGAAAGAGGCCTTGGATTGTGAACTTCATCATAAGGAAGAGGCACAACTATTTTACTCCAGGCAGGCTTTCTGGGAAAGAGTTGAAAAGTCTGGTGCATTTTTGGCAACAAGTATACAACAGAAAGAGAATAAAAGGCAGGTACTTTTTATTGTAGGTAGAGAAGGGACGATCAGGAGAAAGAATGAAGACATTTGTGAGGAATTCAGGCAATATTATGCTTCTCTGTATAAGGATGATGAAATAGTTTCTGAGTTAGAAATTAATACTTTTCTCAATAGACTAGATATGCCAAGTCTAAATGAGCAGGAAAGATTGGGTTTGGATGCATCAATAACTGTGGAGGAAATTGAAAACTCAATCAATACATCAGAAAATGGTAAATGTCCTGGCCTTGACGGCTTTCTGATAGAGTTTTACAATACCTTTAGTCAGATTCTGTCTCCTTCTCTTGTAAAATTATATTCAGAGATTTTGGTTAATGAAGCAATTTCTGAATCAATGCAGACTGCGTTAATAATGGTTATTCCAAAACCAGGCAAAAATCCTTTCCTATGTGAAAACTTCCGACCTATCTCACTTTTAAATGTTGATGTGAAAATCCTGGCAAAGATATTGGCTAGAAGATTAAATGTCTTGCTTCCAAAGCTAGTTCATAAAAAATCATACTGGGTTTGTAAGTGGAAGGAATAATAGCGATAATCTGCAGGAGTTGCTAGATGTTCTTTACTTAAAGAGACACACTGCAGAGGCGTATGCAGCAATCAGTATATATGCGGAAAAAGCTTTTGAAATGGTAATTTGGAATGTTTCACATCAGGTCTTGATTAAAGTAAATTGTGGACCACTTTTCCTTAGACTTTTTAGAGCCTTGTATGGAGGTGCAAAAGTGTCCACAGCTGTTAATGGTAGTCGTCCACAGTGTTTTCAAATTCTGAAAGGAACCTGACAAGGTTGCCCTTTGTCCCCATTGCTGTTTAATTTATTTATTGACCTCTTGCCATTATCCTTAGGAATCCTCCAGATATAATAGGTATTCCATTTGCGGAGTACGTGTCAAAAGTCCTTTTATATGCACATGACCTTTTGGTCCTAATCACATACCCAGAGCGATCTTACCCAGAACTTTTAACTGCATTATATGAATTTGGTAAATTCTCTAATTATAAAGTGAATGTTACTAAGACTTGCATTTTTCTGATTCCCGCATCATGTCGTAGGGGGATATTTGATGTAGAAAGGGAAATGTAGGCTGGCTACTTCAGATCTTAAATATTTGGGTATCCAAGTAAATATAGATATTGAATCTGTGATTGCATATAACATCTGCCTGAAAATTACAGAAATAGATAGGCTCTGCTGTAAATTGGAGAAGTTAAAGTTGCCCCTATGAGGTGAATATCGTGAAGATGTCCCTTCTTCCAAAACTCTTATACATTTTTAGAATGCTCCCTTTGCCACTCTCTAATAATCTATTATTGATTATTAATAGGTCCATGAATACATTTATGTGGGGGGAAGGAGGTTGTTCACGAATCCCAAAAGATGTTCTTTACAAATCTGTGCATCTGGGTGGTTTTGGCTATCCTGACATAAAACGTTATCACACTGCATTTATGTTAGGAAAACAACACCATTGGTTGACAGCTGATCAAATTGATTGTGCAGGTTGGATTAGAATTGAGAAAGAAACTGTTTCACACATAGTGAGATGCAAAACAGTTAACCCTGCAGCATTTATCACAGAAGCATGCACAGTGGCAAACATGCAAACACATGATTGTGCTACATACAGAGGAGAGGATGGAGACACACCCGCAGTAAGTGAAAATGCCTTATCTGAAGGAGATATATATTTTATAGACGGGTCAGCATCAATAAACTCAGATACAGGAGAGAAACATGTGGGGGTGGCTGTTGTGCGACTAGAGGAAGGTGAATAAGAAGTACTCGTCCAACAAAGGCTACCTGCCCACTACTCGGCACAAGCTGCAGAGTTAGTAGCACTCATTGAAGTACTGCATGCAGCAAAGGGATGTGCAGTAACAATCTACACTGACTCTGAATACATGACCACAACAGTACATGGGGAATTGGCTAGATGGGGGAGAAGAGGATTCCACAGCGCAGACGGATCCCCAGTTCGGCACACTGAGCTACTAAAGGAATTGATAGAGACACTAAAGGAACCTATAGTTGTGGCCATAGTGAAATGCCAGGCCCATACAAACAACAATGACGTCATCTCTTTAGGAAATGCTGCTGCAAAAGAAGCTTCATATTTAGCCAAGGGAAAAGCAGGTGAGTACATATTACAGAAACATGTGGAAGAGGATCACCCTGATGGGTATAATTCACTGCCCATTTCCAGTTATTAGAATTGTAAGAAGGGGCAACAGTTGAGGAGGAGTTGTGGGAAAAAAGAGGGTGTCGCCAGTCATCCACGACCTCCTTTGGCATCAAACAATACAGGTAAAGTAGTGATGCCCAATACAATAAGCTACTAGAAATAGCATTCAAACAGCTTCAATTCCCAGCGCACAATGCCAAGCCACACATTGTAGCAGAAATACAGGAAAATTGGTTTGCATCAGGGTTTTTGGAGCAAATATCAAAACTGGCCATGGAATGTACAATGTGTCAGATATATAATTCGGGGATGACACTCAGAACGCTGCGAGGAACATTTCCCAAACCAACTGGCCCATTTAGAGGGTTGCACATTGAATACACCGACATGGGAGAAAGGTGCAACGGATTACACTACATGATAGTGGTGATTTGTCCCTTCTTAAGGTGGGTGGAGGCATGGCCGTGTGCCCACCCAGATGCAAAGTGCACTGCAAAATTCCTAGTGTGGGAAGTGTTTCCGTGCTGGGGAATCTGCAACATAATATGCTCAGATAATGGGACACATTTTGTCAATGATCTGTTCAAAGAAGTAACAGCAATGCTGGGAATAAAACATTTATTGTTATAAATGCACTATTTATCATCTGCAATCGAACGGCTTGGTTGAGAAAATAAACGGCCTCCTGAAAGGTAGGTTGTCAAAATTGTGCTTTACGCTAAAAAAGAATTGGGTCTACTGCTTACCCCTGGCCCTGTTTAAACTGAGAAATCAACCCAGCAAGGTCCACCATTTGTCCCCCCATGAAATTGTGACAGGAAGATGCATGCATACAGCCCACTCACCATTCCGCCGACATTCAGATGCTCACAGAAGTGCGACATTACTAGGGGAAGAATTCAATGAATACTTGACTAAGCTCACAAAAGCGGCCCGCATGCTTGCCAGGCAGCTAGCACCCCTGTTCACACAAGAAGCAACAAGTGACATGATAACACCAGCAGCAGACAGTTCAACAGGTCAGCTAATGCCAGAGAAGATGGTGTATGTAAGAAGTTTTGTACGACGGTGGAACTCTCCAAGATTTTGTTCCCCATATGAAGGGGTGTATTGCACACCTACTGCCGTAAAGGTGAAGGGGCTGAGCTATTGGATACATTTGACAGACGTACGAAAAGCTTATGAGAGTGTAACACAGGAAACATAAACTGGAATGGCAGAAGAAGAAACACAAACTTAATAGGACAAAGGTGTAGATTCAAAGGTACAAACGTGACAGAAAGAAGAAGCATTAAATGAATAAAAATAATGATGTATATAACAACGTTAATGGAACAAAGAAATATTACTGTCTCTCTCTCTCTCTCTCTATCTCTCTTGCTCTCACTCTCTCTCTCTCTCTCTCTCTCTCTTTTTTTTGCTCTCACAGCTTTAAGTAATAATATGCTAACTATAATTGAATTTAAAAATGGTTATGACAAGAAAATGAACCATACAAACATGAAAATAAATAAAAAAATGTTATGTATATGAGTTGTTTAATACACTTTTATGTCTCATTATATAGGAGAAACCATGGCAACGGAGGGGGACCCGGATGTAAACAACATTAGAATAGAGAGAAATGGAAATAGTAACTTTGACTTGCGTAGATACAGTTATGAATGTGGTCTGTTTATGTGTGCTGTGATATTTCTCTCAATGATGTTTGGACTAGTAATATATTGGGCAGTAGCATTTAGATCAATTGATGTAAATGATGGGGGAAGGAATGGGACAAGCATGATAACACAAGGGACCCACCTCATATGGGATGGCTTTAAACTAATATGGGGACATGGTACACACTACGGTGGCACACGCATACAAATGGCATAAGTGATGAACAGGTATCACCACGCCCCACTTCCCCATACGCTGCCTCTGAATATAACATTTACTAGCTGAACGACCCAAAATTCTTCTGAATTATGATGATATGATATGGCATTTGTAACGCGCCTATACACAAGTGTTTCAAGGCGCGACGAGGCAGAGGGGGGGAACAAGGGGAGACAGACAACGATCCTACTAGGCCAGGTGTCATTCAGATCACACAGGTGCAAGGGTAGGATGACTGGGAAAAGTGCAAGGGGAAGGGGAGAGGGGAAAGTGCAGTAAATGGTTAGTAGAATACAAGATAAATAATAGGGCCAGCTGGTGGCAAGTGCAAGGTAAGTGCCGGGAGAAGGGGCTGTAGGATACAGAGACAGTCCCGTAGTGCAGGTGATCAGTGCAGGGAAGAGTGGCTGGGCCAAGGACCGAGATCGGTGAGTGTCCCAGTTGCAGATTCAGTGCAGGTTCAGTGATTTTAGCAGGGGAGAGAGGGAGAGAAAGCGGAGGCAAAGAGGAAGGTTTTGAGGTGCTTCCGGAACCGGAGATGGTCCTCCTCAAGTTTCAGGGAGGCAGGAAGGCTGTTCCAGAGGGAGGCCCCTGCTGCGGAGACAGATCTACTCCCAGCTCGTTGCTTGGAGAAGCGGCTGACCCTGAGGTAGTTGGAGGTGGATGAGTGAAGAGCTCGAGAAGGAAGGTATTTAGGGAGAGAGAGTTGCAGGTATTTTGGCCCAAGGCCCCAGAAGGCCTTGTGGATAATGCAGAGGGTTTTGAACTTAATCCTCACAGCCACTGGGAGCCAGTGTAGTGATTTCAGTCCTGGAGAGATACGGTCCCTGGGCTTGAGGCCAAGGACAAGTCTCTCAGTCTTGTTCTGGATGAGTTGCAAAGGGCGGAGAGTAGAGACAGGAAGATTTAGATAGAGGCTGTTGCAGTAGTCCAGCCTAGAGAGAACCAGTGCTCTGGAGACAGTGAGCTCTGGGGGAAGGAGAGGAAAGGAAGGATACCTCTGAGGAGGTGTAGCCGGTAGTGTGACTTCTTAGGGACGTCAGAGATGTGAGGAGAGAAGGAGAGTGTGGAGTCAAAGATGATCCCGAGGTTTTTTGCCATGCAGGTAGGAGCAGGAAGAGGGCCAAGGGAGGCCGGCCAGAGAGCTGCAGGGAAGGAGGGAGTGGGTGTGCCGAAAAGTAGAATCTCAGTCTTACTGGCATTAAGGCAGAGGTCGTTGGCGGCACACCATTCCTGGATAGCAGAAAGACAGTCAGAGATGAGGGAAGTGGAAGAGGAGGCCGAGGGTAGCCTGAAAATGAGCTGGGTATCATCCACGTAGCACTGAAAGTTGGGACAGAGAGCGGCGGTGCGGTGAGCAAGAAGTGCAAGCTACTGCTTGAACAGCCAGGGGGAGAGGTTAGATCCCTGGGGGACACCACAGGTAGAGAAAAAGATGTCAGAGAGGAAGGAACCCAGTTGGACCTGGGAGGGTCGATTGGAGAGGAATGAGGACAGCCACGCCAGAGCTTGATCAGTGATACCCAGGTTATCACGGAGACGGTTGAGCAGGATGGTGTGGTTGACAGTGTCAAAGGCAGAAGAAAGGTCGAGCAAAATGAGAACACAAGGGATGTTAGAGTCAAGGTTTGAGAGCAGGTCCTCGCGGATGTCCAGGAGAGCAGTTTCCATGCTTCTGGCAGCTCTGAAGCCAGACTGATGGTCATGAAGACTACCAACAGATTCAGCATGGAGATTAAGCTGGGAGATGGCCAGTTTCTCTAGGAGCTTGCCCAGGAAGGGAGTGATAGAGATTGGGCGATAGTTAGCTGGGCAGGAGGGGTCGGAGGAGGGTTTCTTAAGAAGGGGGTGCACAAGGGAGTGCTGAGGGGGGATGGGAAGACTCCAGAGGCAAAGGAGTGATTGCAGAAGTCAGCCACGGTAGGCGCCAGGGAGTCAATGTGGTCCTTGATAGTTTTGGAGAAACAGGGGTGGACCTGTTTTGACAAGACTTTCATAGATCGGACTTGTCTCGAAACCTCGTCAGCAGAAAAAAAGGGGAAAGGCAGGGAAGGAGGGAGGAGGGGTGGCTGCAGAAAGGCCAGAGGGAGAGCAGGGAATAAGGGAGGGGAGGTGATAGGAGGAGAGTGAGGACAGGATGTCCTGAGTTTTTGAAATGAAGTGAGAGGCCAGTGCCGTGCAGAGGGCCTGGGAGGGGACAGGAGAGGTGGAGACTGCAGCAGGGTTGGCAGCTCCTTGCAGATTTTAAAGAGTTCGGCCGAATTGTTAGATGCCGCAGAGGTGCAGGCTTGGATAAGGGCTCTCTTCTTAGTGAGAACGGAGAGCCGGTATTGCCTTTGGAGGAGGCGGCAGGCCAGTTTGTCAGAGGATGAGCATGAAGCATGCCATTTCCTCTCTGCCACCCTGCACTTGCGTTTAAGGGTGACGAGATCCGAGTCATACCAGGAGTTACATTTGGCTTTGGGCTTCAGGCGGATTCTCATGACAGGGGCAAGGATATCAAGGGTATCAGATATAGCAGAGTGGAGACTGGAGAGGGCTGTGTCAGGGTGGGAGTCAGCCGAAGGGGGAGGGGGCGGGAGAAGGTGGTATTGAAAGCCTCAACTGACACGCGCTTCATGGGTCGGATGACTGCGAAGGTGGGTGGCAGTGATGAGGGTGGCTTTGCCTGTGGGGTAGGGAAGGTGAGGTGGGAGGATAGGAGAAAGTGATCACTCCAGGAGAGAGGAGTGGAGAGAGGGACAGAGAGGGGAAGGTCAGAAGAGATCAGAGCATCAAGAGTGTGCCCTGCAGAATATGTTGGCCCAGACAGGAGAACAGAGAGTGAGAGAGAGTCGCAGAGGTTGCAAAAGAGTCTGGAGGGAGGACAGGAGGCATCAAGGTGGATATTGAAGTCTCCAAGAAAGAGGAGTTGAGTGGTTGAGGACAGGAGTGAGGAGGAGAGGTCAGCCCACTCAGAGAGGAAGGAGGAAATTTGACGAGGTGGCCGATAGATAGTAGCCAAGGTAAGGGAATGGGTGGGAGAGAGAGAGAGTCGGCAGACAAGGCATTCAAAGGAGGAGTAGGTCTGTGTAGGAGTGACAGTGGCGGGAATCCACTCAGGGAAGATAAGGGCCACACCCCCCAGCACGTTTGGGCCTGGGCAAGGAGAGGATCTTGTAACCGTCAGGTGGGAGTGTGTCAAAGCTGGTGACAGAGCTGGCCGTGAACCATGTCTCAGTGAGACCAAGGATGTCAAGGTCCAGTTCCTCAAGAAGGCGACAGATATCACAGGAATGTTTGACGACAGAGCGAGAGTTGAGAGTGGCAATGTGGAGAAGGTTGCCATCCTTCAAGGACTTCCGGGGAGGGGTACAGATCAGAGGTACACCCTGTGGAGGTGAAGAAGAAGGAGCCAGAGAGAGGGCAGGGTGAGAGGGTGGAGGCAAGGTAGCCAAGGACAGAGAAGAGGGAACAGCAGGAGAGGAAAGGAAGTTGATGAGGCGCGGGAAGCATCTATCAAAGAGGTGGAGGTTGGCCTGAGGGCCTTGGACCAAGACGGTCCCATTAGTGTAGACATTAATGATGGCCTTAGAGGAGTGGAAGGGGGCCAAGAGGACATCCCAACGTGTGCCACCATTAATGGGAGAAGAGGAGAAGGGAGAGAGCAGAGACCGTATGAAGGGTCCATTGGTCAGGGGAAGGCATGAAAAAGAGGATGTCAGTAAGAGTTTCCTTGGAGGAGGCATTAGTGTAGGTGTCAGTGATAGGGAGGCCTGGGTTGGAGACCAGAATATCCTTTTTAAACTTTTTCCTACCAGATTTAGTGAGTAGAGCAGGATAGTCAATGGAGAAGCAGTTAGAGAAGGAGAGATAGAGAGTACCATCGAATAAGGAGGGAGTGCGGGGAAGACAGACGAGAGCAAGCGGACCAGGAATGAAGTGGCAAGACCTAGTTTACCACAATTACAGAGCAACAGTAACACAATAAGTACGAATTTGGTGCCCAGTGTAGAGGCCACCTAAGTTTGAGAGTCCTGCAAGGGGAGAAAAAAAGCCCTAGTTTACCACAATTACAGAGCAACAGTATCACAATAAGCATGCATTTGGTGCCCGGTGTAGAGGCCACCTAAGTTTGAGAGTCCTGCGAGGGGAGAAAAAAGCCCTAGTTTACCACAATTAGCGGTACACACTGAAGTGTTGAACCCATGTGAATGAAAAGGAAAGGAGTGGGTTGTTGGGCTGGGTGAGCAGGTGGAGCTAACCAGAGGAGTGGCGGACCGGCGCCTGGTGTCCCCTGCGGGGAGAGGAGGACCAGGAAGTCAGGTGGAGGGAGGGGGCAGGGGGCAGCACAAACACACACGGACCGCCAGAAACAATAAAACAAAAACACAGTGCCTGATAAGATGCTTACTTAAGGCCCAACGGGGCCTGGAAGGCAGCCACAGCGAAGTCCACACAGGGCTACGGGCGACCGCTCAATCCCGCTTAGGCTCAACAAAGAAGCGGGCGTGGAGAGCGGTCGTTGCGTAGTCCTGGAGGGACTACGAGGACAACCAATCAGTGTCAGGGAGCCGGGAGGGGACAGGGGAGAGGAGGACCAGGAAGTCAGGTGGAGGCAGGGGGCAGGGGGCAGCACAAACACGCATGGAGCACCAGAAACAAGAAAACAAAAACACAGTGCCTGATAAGATGCTTACTTAAGGCCCAATGGGGCCTGGAAGGCAGCCTTAGCGAAGTCTACACAGGGCTATGGGCGACCGCTCAATCCTGCTCAGGCTCAACAAAGAAGCGAGCGTGGAGAGTGGTAGTCGCGTAGTCCTGGGGGGACTACGGGGACAACCAATCAGAGGGGGGGTGGGCGGGCAGGGAGGCGGGAGGGGACACGGGAGAGGAGGACCAGGAAGTCAGGTGGAGGGAGGGGACAGCACAAACGTGCACGGAGCACTGGAAACAACAAAACAAAAACACAGTGCCTGATAAGATGCTTACTTAAGGCCCAACGGGGCCTGGAAGGCAGCCTGAGTGAAGTCCACACAGGGCTACGGTGACCACTCAATCCCGCTCAGGCTCAACAAAGAAGCGAGCGTGGTTATATGGCACCACCACTACTGTAACACCACTATTTCAAAATTCTATTGGTAATCAACCCCCACAAGTGTAAAGGAAGAAAATGCGGAAACAGCCGAGAGGTTCCTTGCCCTATACAATGAATGGGAAAAGAGGGTAGCGGGGGAACACCTTTGATGCAGCATGATGTAGCGAAAGAAAGAGTACATCCTAAAGGTAATAAAAGATGAAGAAGGGAGGCTGGGAGGAGGAAATATGATGAGTATTCTGGATTAGGATTAGACACAGTAGAAGATCCATGACCCCCACACCAGTCAAACAAATGGTATGCAAACATGAGTTCCACTGCAAAGAAAACAACTAACGAGAGCTGTTGCGTGTGCTCTCTTATCCCCCATGCCTCGGGAACCCCCAAGGTACTCTTTCCACAATAATCTCCAATTGCAGATGCCCAGTGTCTCCTTCATCTCGCATTATGCAGAATAAAGAACACATTCCAGGCACACACAGTCTCTTTTGAAATGCAACAGAATGAAAAAAAACATGCGACTCAAGACCAAAAGGAGTGGTGTGCCTCAAGAAACCATTTGTAGTGATCAAGGGACATTGTATTCCGACAACAAATGGCAAGACAAACAAATTACTTGCAAGGCAGAAGCACTGTGAGGGTTAGCAGCAGAAGAATTGCAGTGGAGCGAGAAAAAATGTGCTGCGATATGGGCCCAACACATCAAAAAGCTTACCTGGGTAACAGCCCTGGAAAAACCCTTCAAACTACAAAAAGAAATTGCATACAAACTGTGTTTTAGCGGAGAAGGAAAGTAAACATGGGCTCAAACAAGAACTGTAATAAAACGCTCATCATCCCAGACATGAAGAAAGGTACAGCTGCATTAATGGATAGGTACTTGCACCTCCCACAGTCCTGGAGGGGCACGTGCTCCCTAGCAATGCTGCATTCCACCCTGATGGTGGTCACAGACAGTCATATTCAAGAGGGGAAGGGGCTGCCGGCTGCTCCAAAACCAACCCATGAGGGCCTATGCACTATCCGTGGAGAACATGCAATGTTCAGTATCCAGAAAAAGATGATAATCCAATTACATATCGAAGGCATCCACAGAACTTCTGGGCCAAATTCCAGATAGGTTCCTGTTGTTCGATTCAGCTGAAACATTTTTCACCTCCCTTGACCCAAGTATCCAAGCGCGAGCCAACACAAAATGGCTCCAAATAACATGTTGGGATCTGATCCAACTGGCCAACGACACAGACGAAGGATTCAATGTAATCAAAGTGGAGCTAAGGGTCCTATGACTAATGACAATGAAGAACAGGTATGTTCTAGACCTGTTGATGGCCAGGGATGGAGGTGTTTGGGGAAAATCGGGAGCAAATGTTGCACTTTCGTACCTTCGGCAGACATGGATAATGGAACCCTATCCCACGTTATCGCAGCCATGCACAACCTTGGCGAATGGATGAAGGCAGAAGGAGGGGTGCAGCCAAGCTTGTGGTTTGACAACATCTTTTCATGGGTACCTTCCTGGCTCTGGATGACGGTCAAACTATTGGTACCCATCATCGTCTTTTTGCTCCTGATTTTTTGTGTGTGCCAGCTAGGTCTTCGCTGCTGCGCAAACGCACTCCCTAATGGTGCAATGATGATGGTGACAATGGGCAACACTAGAGGAGTGGCAATGATGACACATGAAGCACAAGTACAAACAGGTGATGATCCGGGGCCCAAATATAGAATGTTACCATTGTACTATGATGGATACATAGTGGACAGATTATACCACACTACAATAAAGGAGCCCCACACACTAGAGTGGTATAAGGAAGTATGGGTGGACCTGGAGGGAGAGGGAGGTGTATATATATGACCTGCACTCCTGATGAACATGCTAGAGTGGGGCAGAGCCTCCGGGGAGTGTGTAGGGCCTGGATGCCATGAAAGGGAACACCGGCCTTGGATGAAGCGGTAGCTGATGAGGAAGAACGGAGGAGGTTGGGTGAGCTACAATATTCATTACTTAAGTAACGAAAGGGGGAATGTATGGGAGAAAAGGTCTTCATGGCCCCCCTCCCCTCCATTCTCGTCAAGCATTCAGACTATGACTCGCCCAGCAGCCACCCGTGCGCCTATGGCCAGGGATGCAGCATGACTGCTGACTGACACATGTGGCTGCAATGCTCATCTGTTAGAATGGTACCAGACTCCATTTTATGACACACTCAGACTCCATCTTGAGACAAAACTACTTAGGCCTCAGAGGCCCAATCGGCCTGCAGGGTTGCAGCTCTCCCAAGCTGACCGTGCACAGCAAGCCCGGTGCTTCCCTCGCCCTCCTCCCCTCAGCGTCCCTGCTGCAGTCATGTTCTCATGGGAGACTAGGCGCAAACTAGTTACATGACAAACACTGTATCTTTCACCTTCCGCAGTCCATCATTGACCTGCAGATGACCGGGCTGAAGCTGGGGTTTGGGAAAAACAAGCTACATCCATAAAACATGTCCTGTCCTCTCAAAGACCCCACATTCATTACATATGCTGTGGATAAACCCCAACCCTGTTCCCTGTTTGAAGTGCCAGACATGTATGCTAAGCCCGTGTGCCACCCTGTTTCACCCATGCAGCTAAACCATCTGAAGGGACGATACATTTGCTTAGAGTCCATGCAATTGATTGCACATATTGAAATAAGATGACCCTCACCCATCCCAGATCACACACGAAACCATGAATTGTATGATCAAACCATTCATTACTAATCAAGGATTACTGTTGTTGCACAATACACAAAGTAATGTATGATATCAATATATACACAATAAAGTCCTAAAAATGTACGATTTCAAATGCATTAAATTAAGTATTGCAATATGTATGGTTTTAATAAAATGGGCGCCGACTGTATAATAGAGTGTTCTTTGTAGCATTTGTATACCTTGTGAGCATCGAGTTATGCATGTCATATTATAAGCACTGTACCAATGCACACACTAACCTATTTCTACCTCATTTGAATTTAAGCTCTATATGTGCCCCTCACAACATAGAAAATGTACGGCGCAACATGCTACGGGCTGTTTCACCCCTCACCCCTCTCAGGTACAACTGCATGCACAGCCCCCACCTACCCTCCCCCTCTGGTCGGGCCTGGATTGAAAGCCTCAGCCCTGTGAATGATGTAATGCTACAACTGTAACCTCTCACCCCTTTCTCTGAGCCAGCACCAAGCATGCACCCTCCCCTCAGCCCCCCGTAACTCACGATGCTACCATGAATCTGCTTGCCATCCCCAGACTCTGGTTAATGAAATGTAGGCAGTAAGCCCCTCATCCTAATCATAATGGTTTTTGAAGTAAGAGTGCATGCCCCTCCTGAAGTGTACTGCCCCAGCTCACCCCTGGCCCCCTGTGCAGAAATATATTCTTCTCAAACAAACAAACAATAAATAATTGCCTTCGGAGATCTAACAGAATGTTTGGTGAATGTGACACCATAATCTTATGAGTAATGTTGCCACGTGGACCCATGTGTTCTCACTTTTAATGTTCATGTCAATCGTTTAAGAGTATGTCTTTCATGTGTTAACTTAGATAGATGATGGTCAAAGTATGTGTGGCCACAAGGGCAACTGTTATGTAGCATAAATTGTAACAGCTCGGACATCCTCGGACCCAGCGCTCCACCCAGTTGAGCCCAGCTGACCCGAGCACCCCGCACTGGCACCACGTGGATCTCCACCAATCCTGGAGCACCGCCCTTGCACATTACATAGTAGCTAATCTTCGCCACCCAATCCCCACGACTATGCGCCCCCTATAGCTTACCTCACTGATGACGTTATTTTGTAATAAATGCGCAAATGACGTCACCACTCTAAAAATTAGCATATATAAACAGTCCGTGGCGGAGGCAGTCAGAGAGCAGCGCTTACTGACCGCATCCCCACCGTGGACTGACACATCTACATGTTTTCCAAGTAAGTCTGGCTCTAATTATTGGGCAATCTTTGTGCCCATAGACACTTCAGTATATTTATGCTCTTATTCTCATTTAGGAGAATGGAGCCACTCACCTTTCTACTCAGCATGACAACATTACCAGAACACATCATGTTGCCTCAACATTAAGTTGTGAAGCCTTTAGCATTCCCTTTGGAAAATCCTCTTCTACAATCTATTTAGAAGAAGGGTGAGTCTGTTTTTCATTAGATTAATCACATTACTCTTCCCGGTGTTTACAAACAACTTTACATAGGCATTGTTAGTGTCTGAATACACTATATCCCTCTAACAACCCGGATTTAAGTTCCAGATGTTCTTTTAAGTTCCAGATGTTCTTTTATTTTCCTGATGTTTCTAGTTGTTACTTTAAAATAACTGTGGAGTATGCAATTGAAGCAAGTCACTCACAAGTAATATATGTTTTTTCTTATGTAAAAAATGTTTTGCATAAAGCAAAATCAGGTTTAGTGTGACACTTGCAACAGGATAACCATCGAAATAAGTTTTTGGATTATTCTTCATAAAAAAGTTACTTAACTCTGTTATCTTATTTTCAGTTATTGTTAACATTAGTAAATGTTTGATTACATTTCTGTTTCTATAGATCTATTTGAAATTTTTGTTGGAATCTATGCCCCTGATGAAGATAATACGAATCTCGAAATGTGTTGGGCCACCTTGAAAATATTAAAAAGGAGAAGACCTCTCTTTCTCTAACCAAAAGGAGTCATTGAATGTATTTTCTGAATTAACTTTTTTACAAAGCACCTTAACTCGTTTAATTATGAAATTACTAATGTCAAAAAGCTATTCAAACTAAACAAACTTGTCAAAATATCTTTTAGGCTTATTGCCCAATGGAAAGTGTGCAGGGGACGTAGCTTTCCATAACTTGGATTTCTCTGTTCTCTATTACATTCCAGCCTAGATACCAAGGCTGAGTCTTTCTCCCCTGCACCTCAAATTCTGTCAAAACATTTTATTGAATAATACTTACCACTCATGGAATTATAACTTAAAAATTGGTGTGCAAGTGTATTTTTGTGTTTTGTTAATGAAAGACTTGATGCAGTTCTTATTCTTATTGCTGCCGATTGGCTCTAGTCATCAATCTTCTTTGGGGTCTGAACACCTCTTCTTCATGTTTAGGCTCAGTAATTGTTGACAGGGATCTCTCCTCTGCAGGGTTTGACGTTGCTGAGGTGGAGCCAGACACGCCTTCCTTTGATCTTCACAGCAAACAGTGTAATGGTCTCCATGCTATTGGGGTCCTGGAAGTGTGGTGTGTGCGAATTCCTTCTAAACTTCCTGCACAAGACGCTATCATCTGGATACAAAAGCAATGGTGCTAACAAAATATCAGTGCTTGCTGTTTTTTTAATCTCCATCTGCGTTCTTTGAGCCCCCTGCCGTGTTTGCACCTGTTGAGATATCCATTTAATAGATTCCACCATACCTGTCAAAGAATAGTATATTTCCTTCCCTAGAACTATAGGAGCATTATCTGCATTATTATAAGCCCGAGTGAGAGGAGCGCCCCATCACCAGCTCATGTGGAGTCAGGTGATGGTCAGAAGATGTCATAAGGCAAATAGGGCTAAAGGGAGACAATGTAACCACCACTTTGTCAAAGCCTTGTTTAGCTTGGCAATTATTTCTTTCAGGCGGCTATTGAGGTACTCACAATTATTGTTTGCTTGTCGGTGCTAAGCTGAAAGGCTAGTGATGTGCTTGAACACCTCAAATACAAAGTGTGATTGGTTGTCGGAACATAGCACATCACACACTCCCCAACTTAAAAATACCTCACATATGAGGAACTTTGCAGCACATGTAGCATCTAGATGTGTGCATGGACCAACTTTGATTAATTGGAAAAGAGATATATGACCACTAACTTATACCCATTGCGTTACAAATTTGAAGCATATCCACATAGTCGATATGCAAATTTGGAAAAGGTTGTGTAGGAGGGAGCATTGCTCATCTCACTGTCCGCAGAGTATGTACCTCTATACATTTCGACATATCGAAAAATTGATAAAAATATTAGCAATGTGCTCTGCCAAATTAGGGAAAGAGCAATCCTCAGAAATCAGTACTGAAAGACACTCTCTAGATGTGTGTGCCGGGAAGTGAAGCTGCTCTAATACTACTGTAAGCAGCCATAGCGGCATCACAGGTTTACCTTTGCTGTCCTGCCACCACATTGCATCTGTGGGGGACAATTAGTTATGTTATGTTATGCTATGTTATGTTACATGGAATTTATGTAGTGCCTTATGTATCATTGGTATGACCTCGAAGCGCTGGTAGATTGAACGACCTCGGGAACCACAGTTCAAGTCAGTAGAGAGAGAGTGTTGTAAGGTGCGTGGGTGCACCGGATATGTGTGCAGCTGGTGTGGTTGTTGCATGATAGCCACTTTTTAGCAGTAGGTGTGGTGCTGAGGAAATCATTTGGATCTGTTCAGTCTGGTGGGCGGACACCCAGACTGAGTTCTGGTTGCTTTAGGCCTAAGGAGACGTCTAAGCTAGCCGGTATGTGCTCAGCTTGCTGTGTTTTATTAAGATGATGAGGTGTTCGTGGGGTCATGTTAGTATGAGAACAGCTAGGCCGAATGTGTCATAGCATAGCTGTGTTCTAGTTGAATGATGGTGTATAGGAGAGAATAAGCGTAGTAGTGTGATATGGTGGTTATCATTAAAGCATATGCGACCAAGCATGAGAGCAGGACAGGGGGCGTACATAGCAGCATATGTATATAAAGCAACAGGATGGATAGGGTAAACTTGTGATACAGATAACATGGGGATATAGGTACATAGCATACATTGGAGATACAGAGATATACAGAGATATATCCACTCCATCCACTAAATTTTAGCACAGTGATGATATCAGGCACACTTTCTAAATTCAACTATACTACAGTGACGCTATTAGGCACACTTTCTAGATTTAACCTCAGCACAGCGACGCTAATCAGGCACACTCTCTGAATTCAACTGTACCACAGTTATGCTATTAAGCACACTTAATAAGTTCAAACTTTTGGCACAGTGACACTATTGGGCACATTTTCTAGATTCAAACTTTAGCACAGTGACACTAATTTGGCACAGTTTCTAAATTCAACTGTACCACAGTGATGATATTAGGCACACTTTGTAAGTTCAAACTTTGGCACAGTGACGCTATTAGGCACACTTCTAGATTCAGCTTTAGCACAGTGGTGATATTAGGCACACTTTCCAAGTTCAAACCTTTGGCAGAGTGATGTTATTAGGTACACTTTCTAAATTCAACTATACCACAGTGATGATATTATGCACAGTTTCTAATTTCAACTATACCACAGAGACGCTAATGGGCACACTTTCTAAATTCAACTATAATATATTGATGCTATTAGGCACTTCTAGATTCAACATTAGCACAGTGACGCTAATTAGGCATACTTTCTAGAATAAACTTTAGCAGTGATGATATTAGGCACACTTTCTAAGTTCAAACTTTGGCACAGTGAGGATATTAGGCACACCATACATTCAACTATACCACAGTGATGCTATTAGGCACACCTTGTAAGTTCAAATGTTGGCATAGTGACGCTATTAGGCACACTTTCTAGATTCAGCTTTAGCACAGTGATGATATTAGGCACACTTTCCAAGTTCAAAACTTTGGCAGAGTGCCACTATTAGGCACACTTTCTCAATTCAACTATACCACAGATATGCTAATTGGCACACTTTCTAAGTTCAGACTTTGGCATGGTGACGCTATTAGGCACACTTTCTAAATTCAACTATACCATAGTGACGCTATTAGGCACACTCAATGATGTTGGGAAAACCTTCAAAATTGAACTTTATCACAGTGATGCTATTGGGATACACTCAATGATGTTGGGAATACCTTCAAAATTCCACTTTAACACAGTGACGCTATTATGCACACTCAATGACGTTCGGAATACCTTCTAAATTCAACTTTAACACAGTGACGCTAATAGTGTGGGACATGCTACTATTCACAGTTCGGTCTAAGTGGGACAAGCTATCATTTACAATTCCATCTTAGTGTGGTACATGCTACCATTTACAATTCTATCTAAGTGTGGGACATGCTACCATTCACAGTTCTGACTAAGTGTGGCACATGCTAACAATCACATTTCTTTACTGTTTTATTTAGCTCTAGGTTAAACCGTACCTCTTTTTTAGAAGTATTTGCACTTTCTGTCACATGTTCATTTACTGGCACTTTCATTTTTAATTCATTAGGCATCTCAGAGTCGTTATGCAACATTATATCAGAGCAATCTGTCATTTTGGCACTGCAGTTATCATGAGTACTTAGTCACTTTTCGGAAGTCCCCCGGTCATTTCTATGGCCATCAGCCCCCTCTTTGGAAGGTTGTTTTTGCGCTGTATAGAGCTTTCCTATTTGCTCAGCTAACATTTTCACTTGGGCCTCAAGGCACTGGAACCTTTCCATCTCTCTAGAATCCTCTTTCTGTGGCCTAGGTCGATATTGGTTGTTTTCCCCCTGATTGGATCTATTCTGATACCTCTCAGGTGATTGATGTCGGTTGGGATGGTTTCTGAACTCTTGATTCATTTGTGGAGGGGAGCGGGGTGCACCCATCCTTTGATTACAGTCCCCTGGTGGGGAATCATTGCACTGACGTGGATTGTAGTTCATGTTTTGCCTCATGTCCTGTCTCTCAGATTGTGGGTACTGGCCCCTATGTTTATTTCCATTATCAGTAAATCATCCACATATCGGGGTCTATCCTGATTACCATATATCATGGTGTTGGGATCAAATCTGCTCTGTGTCCCCCATGACTGGTAGGGACCATCATTTCTTTGATCTTGATTTTGTCTCTGGTTATTGTTCATACCTGCCATATCAGGCCGATATCCTACCCGGGGTCTGTCCCCTAAATACCTAGGGCTGATGTAGCTCTCCCTATTACTAGGATCATGTGATTGGAACATTTGTACAGGAAATGGCGATCTTTGTTGATTACCCCTTTGTTCAGGTGTCACATTATTTTTACCTTGGCTTTGAGCAGACTCAAGGGACATTTTGGCTGACCTGATTTCCATTACTGTGGCTGAGGGTTCTTTAGATTTAGGCCTAGTATCTTTCATTTTATCACTTTCTCTACCCTGACAATAGAGTACCTCATATAGTTTTGTGCTTTGATGTACAATCCATTCAAGGGACTTGTCACGGTCAAATTCACGGACCAATTGGGATATGATGTCTTTCTGTAGCCCATAGAAGTATGCAGTTTTAAACTCATTGGAATTTGGGACAAAAGATACATCAAAGCGAGAAAATGCGCTTTTTAAGTCTTGTAAAAATTGGCGAGGGGATGTATTAGGTCAGGCAGTGATTGTGTAAACGACTTTCTTTGCCTCCTGCAATGACTGAAAAGGAGAAAAATGACGCCTAATTTCTTTTTCAAATTCCACCCAGGTCATATTCTGCTGTTCATTTAATCCCCTTATGATGCTGGCCGTCCGGGCATCTAAAGTTAAATGAAAATATTGTCTGTACTGTTCCTTAGGTATCTGGAGTGCTTTAAAAATGCCATGCACCGCTTCTAAATGATCCTCAATGCAGCATTCACCTCCCTTTTTAAATGGTTTGATCAGGGCTTTAATGGATTTCATTAGGTTTATGGGGCTACTTGTTGCAATGCATGGAATTGCACTACTTTGTGATTCAATCCTGTTTTCAGGTGTATTAGATTGGTGGCTGCCCCCAATGGGAGTATCAAATCCCCAAGGGCGCTGCAACCAAGTTCAGGCACCGGCCCAGTCACTGGAGCACTAGCTCTTTGGGCAGAACTAGAATTCACCTCCACTCCATTGAATGTGGTACCCTGCCGCCTCTCCTGGGACTTGGGAATGCACATTTGCTGTTCTAAGTCCTTACACTTTTTAAGGAGTCTGTTTGCTTCATTTTGCAAATAGTTGTTTTCATCACTCATCTTATTAATCACCTCCTGCATGTCGCACATTTGCATTTGGCATTCATTGAACTCTTTATTTCTCTTGTCTCTTTCTTGAGTCATTTTAATCATTTCTTGTTCTGCACTCTGGAGATCACATTCTTTTTCACAATGTTCTTTTTGTAAAATCTGCATTTCAGAAATAACTTCATCTTTAACTTGCCTAATTTGGTCCACTAAAGCTTTTAAATGTACCAATTCTTGCTCACTGTCTTCAAACTGTTTCTTGCTTTTGCACAATTGAGAATCACAATCCCTGCATTTTAACTGCATGTCTTTTTGGCATACATCCAATTCTGCTCTTAGCATTTCCTGATTTTTACTTGCCCCATCTAATTCAGTCTTTAACCTGTTAATTATCTGGGTATCATTTTCCTGCATTCGCAGGGACTTATTCAAAATAAACCATATTTTGCCGCATAGCCGTATTAAACAGTCTTTCTCTGCACTTTTATCGGCTGCATTCAATAATCTTGTAAGGCAGACCTGAATTATTCTGCCTTCTGCAAAAATATTGTCTAGTTTTTCTTTCTAAACCTCACCCTGAATGCGGTCACGCCATTCTAAGGTGCTTTTCGACGACCACGTCCCATGTGCAAACAACTTTGCCTCTAAATATTGCACTAGGTCTGAAAATGTGGTTTCCCTTTGTGACATTCTGAAATTCGTTTTTAGTGGCACACTGCTATTATAAAATGGGTTCCCTTTAATGTGCAAATGGCAGTGTGAGACACGCTTGCCACGCCCAGTAGGTACTCTATGATCACTTTCCCGGCCTGCAACGCAAACTACCGCGCACATCATCTAAATAGGTCTGAATTCTGAAATAATGCAATGTATTATTGTCATGTGTGACCCAATATGAATACAGAGAGTGATTATTGCTAAAGGTATTTTGGCGGTAAGAAAATACTGCAAAGCCCCAAATATCCACAAAATACCCTACAGGTCTAAGTGAGACAAGCTATCATTTACAATTCCATCTTAGTGTGGTACATGCTACCATTTACAATTCTATCTAAGTGTGGGACATGCTACCATTCACAGTTCTGACTAAGTGTGGCACATGCTAACAATCACATTTCTATCTAGATGCGATCCAAGGTAATGATCTCAAATTCGTTTAAGTGTGGGACATACTACCATTCACATTTCTATCTAAGTTTGGGATATGCTATCATTCACAGTTCGGTCTAAGAGTAATATCATTTACAATTCCGTCTAAGTGTGGCACATGCTAGCAATCACATTTCTATCTAGATGTGATCCAAGGCAATGATCACAAATTCCTCTAAGTGTGGGACATGCTACCATTCACAGTTCAGTCTAAGAGTGGGACATGCTACCATTTACAATTCTATCTAAGTGTGGGACATGCTACCATTCACAGTTCGATCTAAGAGTGGGACAAGCTATCATTTACATTTATAAATGGCCCAGAAAATACAGCCCAGAGGGGTCCAAAGCGGAGAACGCTCACCTGAGCCGCTTAGGGCGAAAGTGGGGGTGCTCAGACAGTGGCCAGAAGGCACCAAAGACCAGGTACAACAGCCAGCCAATCACGAGGGCTGGGAGGCGGGGGAGGGGATGGGAGAAGGAAGGAAGGAGAGGGGTCAGGGAATCAGCTAGGCATGCAGCCCTTGGGGGGACCTCAAGGATGGAACATGGCCCAGAGACTACAGCCCAGAGGGGTCCAAAGAGCAAAGCACTCAACTGAGCCAGCAAGGGTGAAAGTGGGGGCGCTCAGGCAGTGCCAAGAAGGCACCAAAGACAGGGACAACAGCCAGCAAATCATGGGAGGGCTCGGAGGTGGGAGGAGGGAGAGGGAGGGAGAAGGAAGGTAGGAGAGGGGTCGGGGAAATAACTATGCACACAGCCCTGGGGGAACCTCAAGGATGGTAAATGGGCCAGAACATACAGCCCTGAGGGGTCCAAAGTGCTAAACACTCACCTGAGAAATGTGAGTTCTTGGACTGAAAGGCAGAGTCGACCACTGGACCGAAAATGAAAGAACCGAAGATGAGCTGGAAGAGGACGGCAGCTACAACTACTGGACCATTGGTTTGCCTGGTGGAGCCCTGCTGCAGGTCTGAATTGCCAAGTTCATCTCGACAAAGAAGCACCTTCAAGGACAACTTCTTCCTTTGGGTTTGTGGGTCCAATCAACTTGTAAGCCACTTGGATAACATTCTCAGAGCTGGTTGGGATTAACCAGGGAGAAGGACACCAGCTTGTGTGCTTGAAGAACAGCAACTGAAGATTTGCCAATTTGCCAGCTTTGTCACCCGTCCCGTGCAGGAGTCCCCCACTGTCCTCCCTCTTGTCCCCAAGACTGAGGCTCAGGAACAGTGAAATCTGCAGGAACTGCACGACAGAAGTCTTCAGCTGCATCGTTTTCTTCAATATAAGGTACTGTAAAAATCCGACCGAGAGAACCTACCTCTCACTGCGAAGATTTGTGGAACTTTGGCAACTTGCAAGCCTTGTCAAGCCTTGTCACCTTGTGACCCGACATATGAACCTTTCTTTCGTGAACTACTTCTAAGAACCGTGGCAAAGACTTTTCCGTTTTAAATACGAGAACTGTTTTTACTTATACAAGACACATGCCCATTGACTTTGGCCTACCAATTGTATTGAATCAACTCCTCTGGTGAACTCAAACTATTATCACTGTTTTAGAGTAACTGTAATATTTGTTTTATTAACTTATGCCTTTTTGCTCCTACTTCAAGGGAGCTCAACTGCTTAGTAATCAGTATTGTAGTATAATGTCTGTGTGATATTGGTTGCCTCATTTAGTGAATGGTTTATAAATGATTGTGTAATAAATTAATAAGTGTTTTACCAAACCTTGAGTATAAGTGTCTATCTGAATACTTGTCATTGTAGACCTTTGTGTAACACCCTTACAAGCTCACATTCCCTCTTGAGATAAGCCTAGCTGTTCAGCTCACTACCAAAAACTGTGTGGTGCCAACTTATACCAAAGGTTGGTTTTGCTTACACCTGTAGTCATAGTTGTTTGTAGTGGTCCCAGAGCGTACTGCATGCAAACTCTGCCTAACAAGTAGCAGCGCTACAGACTCTGTGTATACACAACCAACTACAATGGTGGAAATACTGTAGACAGCCCCAATACACATTGTCGTGGCCCAGAGGACAAAGGTTGCTGGAGAAGGTTTCAGTTACTTACCTGTAACTATTGTTTTCCAGCATGGGTCTCACCTGGATTAAAATGCTCATGAATATTCCCCATCAACAGGCTGGGAATCTCGGTAAAAGAAAACAGTTGTACTCTAAAACTGTATTTCCACTCCAAACCAATCAGTGCCCTCCAGGTCATTCCGCCCTATCCAATGACAGTCCTCTCCCCAAGCACCACCCATGGTGGCCAACCCCAGATTTGGTAAGCAGGTAAAGTGGCAGTATGAACCAAGAAGAGCCACACAGGGGAAGAAGGGAGGGTTTGCATGTAAATCCATGTCAGACCCATGCTGGAGAACAAGTTACAGGTAAGTAACTTAAACCTTCTCCAGCATGTGGTCTGGCATGGAATCACATGCTCATGAATAACTACTACACGGCAGTACATATACACAACCACAGGAGGTGACAAGTCTCAACAGAAGCAGTAAACACTCACCTCTTCTGGAACAGACTCCCCTTCCACAAACAGGTTGCATAGCACTGCTTCGCTGACTCAGGACACCTCCATGGAATCCCTATCAACACAGTAGAACCTTGTGAAGGTGTGGGTGGAACTCCATGTAGCAGCCCTGCAGATGTCGAGCAGGGGCACACCAATTATAAGTTACTCACCGTAGTGACTAACGTACTCTTAGTCCCTTTTCCTCCATACTGCATGGGCATCCCTTGCTAGGGACAGGAGACTGAACTTCTCACCAGAAAAACAATCATCTCTTTAAATTTAGAGGTGCGCAAGGTGCGGCCCTGGGAAAATGCGCTACCATGACTCCACCCACCAGTGCCACACCTCAGTCCCCATTGACGTGTCGACAATATTTAACATTGCCTAATGACACCAGTATTATTAGGGGGGAGTAGTGTTAGGAAGAATTATCATACATGTGCCAATTCCTCCCTCCTGAGAGCTGTCTAGCTCTTCTGCTAAACTTTGGGACTTTGAACTTTTTAATCCTGTTTGTTTTCTGTGTTTGTTTCTTTGATTATGGAGTCTAAACAATTCCATAGGCATCATCGTTTCATGTGTGTCACACAGCACCCTCACTGTGCAGTGACACAGGGAAACCTTTGAGGCTCTCCCAAGGTTTAAATACCTTCTCTGGGATAAACTACTGTTTCCCAGAGAATATAAAGTTAAATTGACTTTACTAGTCTTTTTAAATTCTTAGTCCCAGCGCACACTATCTTCCAATAGAGTGCTGGATGGGTTGCCTAGTATCCCCTATGACTAGAAACTCATGTAGCAGTCAAATACTACCCTTTCCTATTGAAATTACTGGTGGCAGTAGTTTTACAATGAACTACCATGATTTTTCCCGACCGCAAACATCGGTAGCTAAAAATCACGGGAGCCATATTTTTTCAAGATAGCGTCTGAGCCCCCTTTGTTTAAACAGGTACCGGTCTTCTTTTTTCGCCATTTCTTTTTGGAAAGGTCCTTCTGGAGTTTGTCTCTGCGTGCCAAAGTACACCCTTTAATTTGATCATTTTTACTATGTGTAACATATTAATGTCTCCCTTTATCACCATATAACATGCACATGTATATTTGTTCAGTGCAGTTGCAATGTCAGATACGAATGGGAATTAGTAACTATTTTTGCTTCTTTTTCAGCAGCTTTGTTGCTGTGAGAAATCAAACCTGCACCTCTGGTGTGCACTGTGCACTTAGACGATTGGCATGTAAGTGCTTCTATGAGCCTGTCTAACAATGGTGCACGCTGCACTGGTGTGCCATCTGCGTGCAGGAAGCCCTCCTTTTCCAATGTGACAGTCCAGGATGTACTGTTTACGTCATATGGGCAGAGTTCAAGTACACCATTACTGTCTCATCTTCATGCACTTCAAGCACCAATGACAGCGCTACCAACTCTGCTGCATGGGCTGAGAAATGCACTGGCAATCTCGCACTTCTCACTCTCTCAAATCTATCCCTCTCTCCTGCCTTCACCACTGTGGTGCTATGCCTCTTGTCCATGCTCTGGTCTATTGACGATGACCCATTAATGAAGAGAATTACACCCCCTTCTAGGGCATTTTCTTAAACATGGTTTATCTCATAATGATATTCAGTGTAAGTGGTGCCATTGTACATGTAATCTCTCTCCTTTACTGGGTCTGCTATGAATCTAGCTGGGTTTACCAATCAACAGCTGACAATTTTGATTGACCGATTTCATAGCATTACCTCGTAGCCCAATGTTCTCTGGGTAGGTAATGTACTTTTGGCCTTTTCAATGATGGCAAATTAAGCATGCTCAACAAATAAAGTGAGTGGACAGCCCATTGTAATTGATTTAATATTCCACTTCAAAATGCTAATGATGTGTGTCCCATGGTAGTTTTCTGTGCAAGGAAAGCCAACACCACTATTCCATTGGAATGTGAAAAAATATTCTTCATTGTAATGGAGATCCCTAATATTGGAGCTAATACTGGAGTTGTGCTAATTTCTAAATTCAGGCATCTATCGTTTCACCTGTCCAGACTGTATCACTGCTGACCTTCTGTGCTTCCTTAAGTCCTTTTAAAAGTGGCCTGACATATGTGCTGTAATGATAAACTCATGACCTACACTAATTACAAAGGCCTGGAAATTGTTGTTCTTTCGCTGTTGCTGTCCTACCTGTTTTCTGCTCTGTCAGGTGTCATCTTCCTTTCTTCCTTTGATATCAGCTGGCTTCTTCCTGGCAATATTGAAATTTTGCTTTGTACATCTTCTCTGCCAATACTGTCATTAGTTTCACTGTGTCTCCCGAGTCTCTCCTGCACTCTTCTTCCGTGGTGCTACATACCAACATGTTGTCCACATATTGGATTACTGCTCTGTCAAGCTGTACATTTCCTAAGTCCATCTGCAATACACAGTGAAAGACTGAGGGTGATTCACAACACCCCTGGGGTAAACAAGTATGTTTCAACTTAATTCTGTGGTAAGTGACAAAGGTCAAATACTGTGAATCTTCATGCAAGGGGAGTGAAACAAAAGTATTCTTTAAATAAATCAAGGTAAAATGTTTAGCTTTGAGCAGGATATTATGCAATATTGTGTCTGGATTTGGCACTAATGGGAATTCTGCCTGAGCAATATTGTTCAGGTGGCGTAACTCCTGAATAAATCTCCACAACCCCCTTGTTGTCTTTTTTGTCAGGGACACAGTTGTGTTACATAGGGATTCTGAAGGCACTAATATCTCTTTTTGCACTAAGGCTGCAATGGTTTCATAGATACCCTCATCAGCTTCCTTGGACATGGGATACCAAATGTAGGCCAATTGCATGTCCATATATCCATTAGGTGGAGTTCAATGGATGTGATATGTATATAGTGGAGTTCCGAAAGTGTACCCATGGCCTGAATAGAACAGGCCAGGGTATTGATCAGTACCACCAACCTGTATCTAAATGTTTGGTACAGTGGCTAGGTATTGAGTAAACTGTGACTGTGACTGTTTGCAAAAAAACCCACTTGAGCCTGATAGTGGCCTTACCGATTGTTTCACTTGCGAGGTCCATATATTAAATAGGTTGGTATCAGTAATGGTACCCAATGTGTGGTTTATACAGTGTAGCTATTGGTATGTGTTGGACGGACCAGGGTTGGAATTAATATCACTGACTGGTGGTTAGATGTTGGCGCAGTGGCTAGAGGTAGGGAAATCTATGTAGATGGGCCAGGGTTCCTAGTGGGTCAGTGGTGAGATGGGGTGGCTGGAGTCCTATATGGATCAGGGGCCTTGGGTATCCTCTGGCTCAAAGTTAGCATGGTGGATTGTTGGTGAGCAGTGTTGCCCAAAGAATCATGTGAGCTGGAAATTTGGATTTGTTGGCTCGAGTCATTAGTGGATCTGATGCTAGTAGTTCCATTGAATATTTGGAAACTTGCGGCAGATTTGTGAGATTCTCCACTAAGTATGGTGTACATAGTAACTGTTGGTGTGGCAAACATATGCCCAAGTTTAATCTGTTATCATAAAAATATGTTCAACTCATGTTCAGTGTTTAAGATGAGGTCTGTATTTCTTGTTCTGCAGATTAGTCTTGCTTCATTTTGGTGAAGTTTTAAGGCCCTGTTGCCTCCGCTGGCGTCTGCTGTGATCATTGCCAGTCCGACACATTGAATCCCCTTTTGATTATCCATTTGATGTTTTTCTTGCCAATGTATGGATAAGGGGTATCTTGGTTCTGATGTTTTCAAGGAGGTAAACTGTTCTCTGATTCTTGTCCGCAATTCACATATAGTGCTTCCGATTTATTTTAGGCCACATATGCATATGATTACGAAAATAACAAATTTAGATCTGCAGATAATAAACTCTTCAATATTTTTCTCATAAGTTGTACCAAATTTTACAGTCTTGGTGTTTAGTGCATGTGAGCACATCAAGCATGTACTACATTTATGGAACAATGGTTTAATTTGTTTAGTAAACCAATTAGTCGTTCCACATGCATGGGGTTCCATAAACGAGGGGCTCAGTATGCTTTTCAAGTTTGGTGCTCTAAAATAAGAAATTTTAGGTACGTCTGAGACCCTTTCCTGTATATCTTTTTCTACTCCAAGAATGTGCCAATGTTTTTTAAGAATTATTTGTAGTTTGGCAATGTCCGCGTTGTATTCAGTCACAAATCTAATGTTCTTATCAGACAGGTCTCTGTTGCTCCTGGGTTTAGGCTTAAGTAGCGTGTTCCTTGGAATCACACTTGCCTGTTTGATTGCCACTTCAATGTTGGTTGTCTTATATCCCCTCTTGATGAATCTATCCTGAAGAAGCTCACATTCCTAAGTATGTTACCACATTACTGCAGTTCCTTCGTGCTTTAATCATTTCACCTTTTGGCATGTTCTCAATAACCTTTTTATTTCAACAACTGGTAGAGAAGAGGACACAGTTAACCTCTGTAGGCTGTCTCTAGGTCCTTGTTTCAATGCCTTGTGTTGTAGGCGAGATTCTGATGTCCAAGAAGTCAATTGATTTCTCACTTTTGTACCTGTCAGTTCTATCCCAAAGCTGTTCTTGTTTAAGTATGGCTTGAACTGGAGCAATTTTTCTTTTCCCCTTGTCCAGATCAGAAAAATGTGGTTGATAAATCGATAAGATGTTATTGTTTCTTTGTTTAACGTTCAGGCAATCTCATGTGTATAACTATGTTACCAATAACTGGGTAAAACCCCCCAAAGAAACATGTACTGGAAAATATATTTGATGTTGAATGCAATTCACTTAATGCATGACATTACGGATCACCCTACACATGTCATAATAATGGTGTACTCTCCAAAAATGATAATTAACAAATATGTTACCTATGGTATCCTTGATAAAGACCTGTTTAGGGTCAAAACACGTGTCAGCACTATCAAGGAAAAACTTTAATAAATCACTAATGCAACACAAAAAAGAATTGTGTGGACCATACTTATTATGGTCAAAAGAGTGAATTAAGTAAACACATATTAAATGAACCAGTGCCAATTGAGTAGAACCACCAACCAAATCAAGTAGAGGGAACTGACCTAAATTAGCAATGCCTAAGCCAAAGAGGAGCAGAAGTGAAGGACCACCATTGTCAGCACTTGGTTAATCTAAGAAGGGTAACACAAGAGTGGCAGGAAGGCTGCCCTTCTGACAAAAGGTGTTCAGGATGTGAATGCCATAACTTGCATTGCTTATGGCAGTCAAGAGTGTTGAGCGAACAGCACCAATGTGTCTAATGTTTTGCCCGAAGAAGTAGTCCAAATTGTTGTTGATCAGATGATAATACTTTTTGAGTTGCATGAAGCTAAAGCTGAACCACAAGAGTACTTTTAGAAGTAGTAGTAGTTGTGAAAGTCCTGGCAGGGGAGTGCACCCGGACAAAGGACCTTGTAGTATAGGCCTGGCAGGTGAGTGGACCAGACACAAGGCATTTAAGTACTGTGGAGAGGTTACCAGTTTTGAATAAGAAGTGGCAAGTCCACAAAATCACATTTGAAATATTCTGACACATTAACATTGCTGATGCAAGTATGCTGTGAGCTATTACAGAATAATCCTGACAGGTGTCTTTTTGCTGTTCTTGATGAAATGTGCAAACTTTCTTATTCTTTGAAGAAAGAGAAAGGTTGTGTAGAACTCTCTGCTCAAAGTGGAGAGACCAAAGAATTATTCAATACTTTGAATTGTTGGTTAAATTCAATTGAAATCCTGATTGAATCTGGGGAAGGAAAACTCAACCACTTGGTCTTGAATATATAATATAGATTTTGTTTATCAAGACCTTTTTGAGTTTAATCAAATGACATATTTTGAAAAACCTTCACAAAGTTGTCCGCCTCAATTTTTCACTCAGAAAACCTGGCCTGGGACCCCTCTCACATGGTGTCAGAAATGGACTCGGAATCTCTTTGAAACAAATTGGTGTGCCCTTAAGTTTGAGCAACTAAGCAAAAGAGCCTTTGTTCCTACTATATCTACTGAACAGTCTATAGGCTTTGATATCTATATTAGCAGAGGAGAGGAGAGTAGAGGAGAACTAATTCAACCTGGAGAAAGGGCCTTAATTGCCACATTAACATCCCCCTGAAAGTTCCTATATCAGACATGCCTCTATTTCAGGGTTAGCATGGCGCTATGGCTTAGACGTATTGGCAGCAGTGATTGCCCATGATTACAGGGGGATGTCAAAATACTGCTACAGCATAATCGGAAGAAAGCATACCAAGTTAAGGCTGGAGTACGAATATCTCAAGGGATATTGGAGAAGGTTCAGTTTCCAAAACCAAAATAATTTAAAAACAGTGAACAATCTGAAGAATGTACACAGGATATTGGAGAAGCAGACATAGAACTTATTGTGGAATCCAATATTGCGGCGGAGAAAGAGATCATTCCTGATATGGATTTCACCCAACGGAATTATCAATTATTAGCTGAATATTTTAATCAAGTAATAAGAAAAGAAAGAGGAGAAAAGAGTGGTCGTTTTTTTGTACTCAAAAGTGGATTATTATATGGAGGGCATATATGCACATCCAGTGCATGCAGAACACAAATAGTAATACCCAAAAACCAAAATGATATTGTGTTAGAAATGGCTCATTCACATTTAACAGGTGGACATTTAGGAACAGCAAAAACTCAAGCCCAAGTTGTGAATAGATTCCACTGGCCAGGAATGTATACTGATATAAAGAACTTTGTCAGCACATGTGCCTTATGTCAGGAAAACAGTACTCAAATACCGCCTCCAGTCCTGTTACAACCCATACCTATTATTGATATTCCCATTTTGAGGATAGGAATGGATAATGTTGGACCATTGCAAATTTCAAAAGTAGGTAATAAATATATACTAGTCATTTCAGACTATGCAACCCATTACCCTGAAGCATTTCCATTAAGGAAGAATGCCTCACAACACATTTTAAAACATTTACTTCCATTTTTTTCTAAAATAGACTTCCGTAAGACATTTTTATGGATTAGGGATCTACATTTATGAGTAAATGTATGGCCAAAATCAAGGTGATTCTTCAAATTAAGACCCTATGCAACTCAATTTACCTTCCCCAGACAGATGGATTAGTAGAGAGTTGTAATCAAACTTTAAAACATATCTTAAAGAGGTTTGTAGAATGTGATGTGAAAAATTGGGACATTATGATAGCATGGGCCCTGTTTGCCTTTAGAAAAACAACTCCGTCATCAACTGGAGTTTCCCCCTTTGAATTATTATATAGGAGTGAACCCAGTGATGTGTTCAGTATGCTTCAGGAGACCTGGGGAGAAAGAGAGAGAGCTACTATTCCATTATCCCAAACTTCACAGAGACTTAACATATCATGGCAGTTAGGAATATAGTACAGACTAATATAGCTCAATTACAAGAACATTACAACAAAGGTTCTACAAAGAAGGCAGTAATGAGGTCCATTTCGGTGGGTCAGAAAGTGTTGGTTCTACTTCCATCCTCTTTAAATAAAATTGTTTCAATGTGGCACAGACCCTATGCTATTTTAGAACAAATGGGATCTTATAACTATAATGTTTCTTAACCAGACAGGACAATAAAACCCATATTTATCATATAAATGTACTTAAGAATGGAAAGAAGACCCTGGAGAGAAATCTTCAGTCATATTAATGAGTTTGTTCTCTGAAGACAGTGATGCAAATTAGTTGATTTCCTCCAATTGTCCACAAAATCATAAATGATAGATCTCTTACAACAATTTCCTATTGTGTTTAGAACTGAACCAGTAAGAGTAAAATGGGTCTACCACTATATTCCTACTCCTCCCGGAAAAGTGGTCCATCTGAAACCTTAGAGAATTCATGAGAGTACGAAACAAATCATACAAGACGAAATAGAGGTCATGATAAAAGCAGTAATTATTGAACCATCACAAAATCCTCGGTACTCCCCTATTGTATTAATGGTATTAAAGGTTTTGCATTGACTTAAGAAATGACAATGAGGAATCACAGTTTGACAGCTACCCAATTCCTAGGATAGATGGCTTGATTGACAGATTGGACCATGCAGCATATCTTTCTAACATGTACCTCACAAGTTGCAATTGTCAGGTACCAGTCAACCCTGTAGACAAGCCAAACACTCCCTTTTCTACTCCACTAGTGCTATTTCAATTCAAAGTTGTGCCTTTTGGGTTGCATGGGGCCCCTACCACCTTTCAAAGTCTAATGGATCAGCTGCTTCGAAAATACTCTTCATTCTGTAGTGCCTATATTGATGACATTATCATCCATAACAAGACCTTGCCTTAACATATGTATCATTTAGATCAGGTAACTAGGGATTTACGAAACGCAGGCATAACAGTGAACCCTGAGAAATGTCATCTAGCTAGATCGGCAGTAAAGTATTTGGGCTTCTTTGTAGGAAATGGGCTGGTTCTGCCTCAAAAATAAATGGTTTGAGCTGTTAAAGAAACTCAAGCTCCCAAACTAAAAATAAATTATGAGCCTTCCTTGGTTAAGTCAGTTACCACCGAAGATTCATTTAACATTTTTCTTCCATTACTTCCATGTTTACTAATAAGCTTAAAAACCATGAGCCACAATAACTTACATGGCGTCCGGAAGACAAAAAATGTTTTGATCACTTAAAAGATATTTTATGTAATGAACCCGTCTTGAAGGTGGCCGATTTCAATAGATCATTTATATTATCTATAACATACTTGAAATATTATCTTAGGAGTAAAAGTTTAAACGTGTTACTAATCATGCTCCGCTTAAATGGCTAAGTCTAAGAAAGGATACCAATGCTAGAGTCATGAGCAGGTTTTTGGATTTACAACCCTATTGCTTTTGTGTTGGACCTTGGGAAGGAAAAGAACACGGTAATGTTGATTTCCTTCCTCGATTCCCAATAGAGGCTGTAGAAACCAGTGACATTGGGGGAAGAGTATGTTATCAATCATAGATGATTCACCCAGAAAGCCTGGCCTGGGACACCTCTCATGTGGCCAGGGAAAAGCAGAAGCTTCCTGATCACGACCCAGGGTGTGGTGTTCTGTGGGAGGATAACATGGGGAGGAAGCAGGTCAGGACGAATGGGAATTCCTTTTAATAACTTTCACTGAGACCCAATACATCTAATGGCTTATTGTAAGATTGACATTTTGGAAGAAGGTTACTTGAACATGGGCACTTCAAGTCCCATAATGCTGAAAGTACTGTGATGAAGAAGAGGGATTCAGATGCCCGAGATTGCCCGTTGTAAATTAATAGGATTAATGACCCACACCTGGGTTCATCTGGGAGGCATAAAAGGCCCCCTCCGGTGCAGGACATATTAGCAGTGGAAGGTGGAGTGGCTGCAGTAGCTCCACATTACAGATGTTGCATCTGAAGGAGCACAGAGATGCCGGAGCCACCAACATTTGCAGTACGGTTGACGGTTCTGAGAGAGTCTCTTCCATCAGAGACCCGAGGTGCAGAGATTGTGCAGTGGGAAGTGTTATTTTTGCAAGCTTTCCTCCGGAAGATCATGGTTGTAGAGGTAGCATGGCAGAAACTGCAAATCCAAGAAGTCCCCCCCCCCAGCAAGGCAGTCTCCGGTAGGCAGGAAAGCACCAGTTATTTGTAAAGCCTTGTGTCCGAGGAAGAGAGAGTCAAGAAAGGGATCTGAACTAAATATACATTGCCTAAGCCAAAGAGGTATTGTCAGAATTTGTTTAATGCAAGAGGGTGAAAACAAGAATGGCAAGAAGGCTACCCTTCTGACAAAAGGTGTTCAGGAGGAGAGGAGCATAACCTGTATTGCATGTGGCAGTCAAGAGTGTGGAATATGTCAGTGCCACATATAAGGGAAAGACGTTCCAGAAAAGGCTAGCCATTTTAGAGTTACAGCAGATGTATCAGAGCTAGAAAGAAGATCCAGCCGAGAAGGAATGGATACTTAATCAGTATAAAAGGGTGGATATAACATGTTTGGCTTAGGAAAGAGAAGTGCAGGAAAAGAAAGAGATGGAAAAAGTGAGAGTATATGAAGAAGAGAAGGAACAAGAACGTAGGTGAAGAGAAGAACAACGAAGGAACGAGGCAAGGAAAGAAAAGAAGAGATTAGAAATGAAGGGAGGACGAATGAAAGAAAGAAAGAATGAAGGGAGAATCACAAAGAATGAACGTACGTAGGTTCCAAGTAACTTAGAGGAAGATGAATTGAGGGAGAAAAGGAAAAGATAAGAAGAAATGAACAGATGTAGGGAGTTAAAAGCTGACAAGATAGAATATCTATGTCATAGAACTATAGTGCCGATCGAGTCACAAGAACAATTTGGGGATGAGAGAGGATTACAACAGCCCCATAGGGAAATGCAAGGAATACCAAGATTATCAACATGGGCTGATGAACTAAATACAGTAGACGTAGAGAAGAGACTTGGATATTTATATAGGAAAATGAGGGATAAAGAAGGGTATAAAACCAAAAGAATCGGGAGGTAGGTCAGATGATATTATAACAGATGAGCACACAACGCTGTCTTTAAGTAGATTAGGTCTTGATGACATAGAAAAGAACAACAGTCATACAAGCTGGGGCATAATAATGTCAGATAAGGAAAGGAAAGAAAACAAGAGAGCGCAAAGAGAGTGGAGCGCATGCAGATTATCAAAACAGCCAACTTTAGAGAAAGGGGTAAAATGGTCAGATCCAGAGGACCCCAAAGAGAGAACAGCAGAAACAACCCTATATGTTGATCGACCACAATAACAATTGTGCCGTATAGGGGATGTATTCCCCACCTTATGTAAGCAGATTCAGGCAGCTGCCTTGACAGAGGCAAACAGGTGAGACTATCCCCACCTGGAGAACAAGAAGTGTGGGCAGATATGATTATGAACAGGGATTTTCACAATTCCCATTATTAGAGAAAGGAGGAGGATGAACGCAGTATATTCCATGGCCACAAATGGATAAAGATCATTTAAAATGTAATTTACTGAGTTTAACTTCCGGTGTGGGAAAATGTAATCATGAGATAGAGATAATGACATCAGCAATGTTCTTAGCCATAGGCTACGTAAAAGGCCTGCTAGCAGCCATTCTACGGGAGAGAGATGACAACATTTGGAAGAGAGCAGGATACAGAGGTGTGACTGCACAAAACACAACACATGATGGTGGGACATTTAATCATTGCAATACTGATGATGTATGGCAGGCACTCAGAGTACAATATCCCGATACATCAGATTAGGGTGTGATTATGACTAGGAAAATGGGGAGGAAGAAGATCCTGCCACTTTTATTCAAGATATTTAAGAGAAAGGGCGCCTTGAGACTTGTGAAATGAGATAAAACGGTAGTATTATTTTACCACATTTTGTGTCAGGGACTGCCCAAGCCAGTGCAACATCAAATTAAGAAGCAGGTGGGTATGGAAGAAAAGCCATGGCCAGAAATACAACTGATGATAGTGCATCACTGCCGATTGTTGCAAGAGAAGAATTGCAATGGAGCTGAGAACAAAAAGCAGCAGGAGGCGAAGTTAGTTCAGAAATAATTGTCAAAACTAGCCATAGCGGGAGTGGTATTGATGAGTAATGAAGGCGTGGCGACACAGGAGATGCAACCAGTGCAGCAAAACAAAGTAGACTATCCCATGGACCAAAGGGGGTAACATTTTTTGGCCAACAGGTAGATGGAATGGTCCTAGAGGAGGAGGATGAGGTGGGTTTCTGAACCCTCAGGGAAGGGGAGGATTTAACCGAGGACCACTGCAACAATGTTGGAATTTTGGAAGAATAGGACACATAGCCAGAACATGTAGAAGCAGAGGAGGCATGTAATAAAATTGGCAAGGTCCAAGAGGGGGATTGGCTATGCTCCACAGTATAATACAGACCTCATGGGTATTATACCCAGGATCACATACAGGTTCAGACATATGCATCATAACCACAGCAGATACAGCAAGCGTCGGTACAAATGCACGTGCTGAAAGGACAACCACAGCAAGTGCTTATGCAAACACAACATGTACAAACACAGCAAGTGCAGACACAACAGGCTATGGTATCACAATGGAATATGACTTCAGGAGCCCAGCAAGCACCCGCACTCAAATTAGGGAGTGTTACTGTGGTAGGAGGAAATCCTTTCACCCATACAGGGATCAATTTATATTCACAATAGGACAGCCCACACAACAACCTGATGTGTTCAGTACTATCAGTGACACCAGGCCCCAAAGAGGAACCAAGGGTCAAGATGATCATAGGAGGAAAGACATTTTCATTTATGGTAGACACTGGAGCAAAACTGTTCCTGTGCTCATGAGGGAAATATCCAATGCCTTGCCATGAATGCACAGGGATTCTCTGGGGTGACAGGTTTATTTCCTTTTCAGATGAATTGCCAGTCTCTTTAGGAGAACACAACAAGCAAATTCCGGGACCGTTATTAGCTCTGAAGTCCATTGACGGGTCCCGTCCATAACACCTGGTCAGACTAGGCGTTAAAGGAGGGACCCGCTAAGGGACCTCGGAATAGGGCGCAAAGGGTTCACCGGCCCTAGTGTTCTTACCGGTGCCGGTAATCCCTTTGCGCCCACCTCAGAATGAGGCCCAATATCTTTTACTGATGAAGGAATAATGTGTTCCTAGGATACATTCTAGGAATTTTAGAGAGTTTATATTAGCTTCTACAGGCCAGAAGGCATCACAAAGATTTCCTTTAGATCCAGAAGTATTCTTGTAGGCAGTGACTGGTTTATTATCATGGTTACCCAGTTTGATAGGTAAACTACTAAGCATACCAGATGAGTTTAGACCAGATGTTTGTATGGATGATGAAGAAAGGCAGATTATCCCCTTGGAGTTATAAGCAGCAGTGGTCAGAGAGGAAAGTGTGGTTCTTCATGGGACAGATGATGAGGGAAGAGGATAGAGCACACTGATAGCCTTCATTGAATAGGTTGACAGACTTGACAGATGAAGAGCTGTTTAAGGGATGATTATTCAGATAATAAATTAGTCTTTTTCTAACTCTCATTTATTGGATTAAAGTAGAGAATATAGAGATACCACAGGGAATGGCATTGGCTAAAAAGAAACCATTATTTTTTCAGGAAGTCTTAGAGAAAATGCCAAGTAATTTATGCACCACAAGCCCGTATGATGTGGGTCTATTAAAAGGTATAGGAGCAGATCAAATAAAGCTTAAATTAGGACCTCTTTTGCCACCAGAAAAACAATACCCTATGTCCAGAGGGGCAGATGAAGGCATATTCCAGACCATTTCCGCTTTAATGAAGCAAGGAATATTGGTGCCATCTCACTCACCCTGTGAAAAAATCATGGCGCGTGGGTTGTGGAGATTTATACGGGACCTTTCCCCCTAAACAATATAATAAAAGCTGAGTAGCCTTCAGTTCGAAATCCTGCGACAATATTGTGCGATATCCCAGTTATAGATTAAAAAAATGCATTCTTTTCAATACCCCTTTGTAGTGATACACAAAATTGCAACCTTGCCAATCAGGGCTTTAGATGACAGCATTAGCCGCTGAAAGCCAATAGTGTATTCAAAGTATGTGCTAAAAATGCTGACAGTAGTCTGTTGTAGCACCTCCATTATGCAGTAGTGAGCTACAAGGAATATGCAGGCCTAGTATGAGTGATAGGTCACATTATGCATTGTTGATAGACAGGCAAGGAGAGGGCCCTAGCTCTGTAGCTAATAGACATTTTTGGAGTGTTTGGAACATTATGGCACCTATATAGCGCTTAGATAGCCAGTCTTAAGCGCTATGAACACTAAGCTATGAGTGCATGCCTTTTAGAGCTTGCAGATGGGGTTAATACATCCCTGCTTCCCTTAGAATATTCTGCCTCACTAACGGTAGCCCTGCATGGCCCCAAGCTAATCTCCTTTTCTCTGGGAAGGCACTGATAAGACATTCCTGAGCTTTCGCGCAGATGGGAGCCAGGGAGGGGCTCAGAAGAAGGAGCAGTGGAAATTAACAGAGTTGGGTTTTTTCCATGAGCCAGCCTATATTTTGCACAGGGAAAGTTCTGGAACTGTGCGTCATGGACGGGCAGCACGAGATTATAAAATATGCATGCTCACATGACTCGGGGGGGAGATCGTCCTGTGGACTTGGTTCGAGCAAGATCAAGTGCCCGGAATTGGAGCTCTGACGGCACCCAGCAGCGCTGTCCTCTGAGCTGGGCTTGTTACAGCTAGCTTATGAGGGCCAGGGTCTCCCAGTGCTGATTGAAGGGGCGTAAGACTGTGTTTCTCTATGTTTCTCTATGTTTATCTAAGTTCTATGTTTCTCTATATTTTGCATTTCTCTAAGTTTTGTGCTTTGTAATCTTCTCTAACTTGAATCCCAAATGAAATGTATATGAAATTCACTGTTTAGAATAAATACTAAAACTTATTGAAGGTGTCATTTGTCACTAGCATGAGATCACTGCTCAGCACAATAGAACCTGTATTTTGGGCTGAATTGGGTATTTTTTGCTCTCAAAGGGCTGGCCCCGAGGAAGATTTTGCCCATATCAAGACATTTGGTGGCAGCTTTGTGGGATTTGTGAAGAGCAGTGCCTTGCTGTGAAATGACAAATTGTGTGAGAGAACACAGTGCAGAGTGAGGAGCAGGCTGTCGGATTTCCTTGGTGGTCTCACTGCAGCTCTGAGACTTCAAAAGACAGCAGCGTTGTGTCGGCTTGCCGTGGCCGATAGCTTGTGTGGTTAAGACTCCCTTCAGTAAATCAGTCGTGACTGACTTATTGCTTGGGAATGGAGCCAGGGAGTACAAGGCGATAAACAAGCGGGAAATGGCTTTGTTTAAAGCGCTCCGATGAATGGTCAAGAAAGATGTATGTTCAATTAGGAAAGAATTTTATCATGCGGTTTCCCCAGTTTAAAGTTGTAATTTGAAATGCAAAGTGAGACGGAGTTCTCAACTCTATTCTGTCATGAGGGCAGGGAAAATAGTTGCAAGGATTTGACATGCAAATTGTGAACAGTAATCTAACCTTTGACTCAGCCCCAGTGTGCTAGCGAGTGGGAGGCTGTAATTTTCGGAGGGGAAGGTTCGCTTTTTTAATGTATGCTTTTGAAGTGTTGACATTCCTGAAGATAACGTGGGGAATGAGCCGTGCTTAGGAGAAAGAGTAACATCTGTGCTGAGAGCCTAAAGGGTTTGTTTTTCTTTTGGAAACTGTAAATTCCATGTGCTGGTGGTGAATTCTGTTTAAAAGAAACACACTAAAATGGTTATATTGCATTTTAAGCTGTGCCATGTTTATAATGGGTGAGAGACTCACTTAAAAAAGAAAGTGAGTGATGTTATTTGGATTTTCGATTTTTGTGTATTGATTTGAAAATTGCAGAATCAGTTTGCAATGGTTTGGGGGGAAAAAACAATTTATATTTTTTCTAAATTGCCTCTAAATTGCCCCTGGAGTATTTTTGACTGTTCCCACGCTATGCCATGGATTTGTACTGTTGCCTTATAAGTGATGCATGTTTGGAAATAGTGACCTGTTGACTGTGATACATGGTGAAAAATGTTGACACATTTAACAGCCCACAAGCAATATAAAGTGTGGGTTGCTCTTGCAGAAATAAAACGTGTAGGGAGCTGCACTAAACATGGCATTTTTTAAATGCACTGAAATAAGTGGTTATATTCTGGCAATGGTATAACAGAATGAAAAAATCTGTGTGTGATAAGATAGCACAAAGATTTAGTGGGTTGCGGGTTCTTTTGAAAGATCGCACATTGCATTGGAGTGAGCTTGTGAAGCAAAACTACAAGGTTACGAGGAAGAAGAGAAAAAAAAACGTATGCTTTTAAATGGGACATTAATCAGTTCAAAACAGTCTAAAAGACGCTTTGACATTTTGCTAAATTACATGGAGTAGAATCTGATGACAAGAAAAGTGCCTCTTTTGAAAATAAGAGTCTTGCTGTGTGTGCAGAGCTTGTGCCTTGAAGATAACTTGCACTGTCTTGGGCGAGGTGCGCGAAGAAGAAAAAAAAAACTGTTGGAGGAAGGCAGACAAAAAGCAGAATACTGCGCTCCTGTTTAGTGAAATGGTGTTTCAGATATGGGAGCTTTTCTGAGTTGCTGGAGAAGAGCATGGCAAGAAAGAGTTAATCTGGATGAACTGTCTGAAACGAGTGCCTTCCATTGAAGCCGCCACAGTTTAAGAGTTATAGAGCAAAGAGATAAGCTTGCTGCGCGAAAGATAAACAATGACATTCCTGCATTCCATCCCCTGTGAGAGACACGTCAGTGTGAGCAAAAAACTGAGGAGAGGGGGTGCAAAGACAGAAATGCTGATCAGAAGTAAAGAATTTGCCCAGTGACACTGGAAGGAAAACAAAGGCTGCATGCAGGATGGCAGACGGGCACATCACATCTGAACATTTGGGGAACCTGTGCATCTGTGAATGGGCTAAGAAAGGACAGCTGCCCATTTCAAGAGACTCCGTGCAAACTGCATTCCCATGCACCATGTGATGTGATGTGAAGTGAAGCGACATTGCTGTGCAAGCTGCATTCCAGTGCTCCATGTGATGTGAACTGAAGTAAAGCGCTGTGCACTGGAGAAGAAACCTCTAGGCGCTTTGAGAAGAGAAAATTCACAGCTGGCAAAATGCAAGCTACATTGCCAGGGCTGGAGTAACTGACAAAGACATTATGGCATTCCAGATGGAAGCAAAACTGACAAAAGCGCTTAGCCGTTTTGCAAGAGACAACATGCAGAGCGGGGCTATGGAGTACAACATGAACACTGCACATTAGCCATGATCCAGAAGCCTCACGGCTTAGTGCAAGAATGAATGATTTGTTGAAGCAACAAAAGAAACTGACTTAGACTATCGCGCTCAAAGGGGTGGGCCAAGAAATCAGCAAACACCCTTTGAGAAAATGATAAGTGAAAAAACCAGAGGCTTGAAAGACACTAGCTGTATGGAGAAAAATAAACAAAGCTGCTTGTGCAACTGCAGGCGATATTGGACTGAAAGACTTTACCTTTGAAAAATGGAGTGATGCCAGCAGGGCAAACTAAATCAAGATCATGAGACACTGGAAGCAAGTTCGCGCCTGGCATTCGTGATCGCTTTGGTGAAAAAGAAAAGCATAGTGCGACCTGGGTACTTATTATATGGCTTTTGTAAAAGCACAGATCAGTCTGAGGTACCATTGACCAACTATGATCGCATTGCACAAATGAGTTTGTGATTAGGCAGTTACACCCCGTATGGTTGAGTGTAAATAAGCCCCCAGAAACATACAGAAGGGTGACAAATAATTGCAGTAGCAATGATAAAGTGTGTAGTTACCTGATGAGACTTCTGAAGATGGGGGTGGTGTTCAGGGAAGGGGTGGATAACGCTGATATTGAAGTTTTGATGACATCCTAATGTGAAGAATAACGACATTGTACTTTTGATGGCATCCTAACATTTCTGTTTGTATTTTGCCTAGGCAAAAAAGCAAGACAATAGCGTGCCATTAACAGAAGTAGATGTGTTCAATTTGCGGGTGACACTGATCAGTCAAGCAGACGCATTCTCAGAGAAAGCGAATTACTGCGAAACGTCCTGCACCACACTCAATGCTGCTAACATGCATGACGTATGAGGACATTTGTTCTGCAACCTGAGAAAAGTGTCCAACAGAGTAATAACTTTTGCTGAACTGGCACGGTGCAGACTTGGCTAGTTATCAAATATTTGATGCTGCACATTCAAATGATTCAGTTGCTGGAAATAACTTAATTGACATGTCTTGCCTTTCTTGTTTAAAGGACTATGGACAATGAGTTGTGGACTGTAACATCATGCACCACAAACAGCTGTGAGACACAGCACTTGAATGCTAACACATTGAAAAATGGTTTTTAAATGCACTTTTTGAGATGAATCTGAAAAAACTAAATGGTTTTGCTCTTCCAACTGAATTGCTTTAACCAGAGATGCTTTTTTTTTTTAAAAAAAAAAAAACTACTACGTTGCACGTAGGCAGGAAAATGATTTATGAATTGTTGGGGCAGCAGAATTATGCAAGCAGGAGCGTAATTTATTTTGAGATAAGATGAGTGCGCACATCAAAGTCACCTGTGACTTAAGATTCTTAATTTGAAGTAATGCTGCCAAGTGTGTGAGATCCAATTTGAAATGGTAATCTTTGAAACGCTGGATACTTTTACAGCCAGCTTAAGGCAGGTAAATGAAACCATGACTGACTTGATATTTGATTTTATGACACAGAGTGTGACACGGTTTTTGTTAAACCAACCAGTTTCATGTTTTTGTGGGGACAGCAGTCTCCAGCACACTAATGCAAAGAGTCACCTTTTGATTGTAGACATTTGGAATAATTCTTTGGAAAAGCGCTACAAATGAGTATCCACATGGAATTGCTAGCGTACTGGCCTGGCACATTGTCGAGCATCGTTTGTCACTGAATGGATACAAAGATTTGTTTAATTTGTTTAATGTGATGTTTTTTCTGACCAAGAACTGCAGCGAGTGTTCTCGCCAAGATTTTATGGACTATAATTTGACTAAATGCATTTTACACAATGGTGTGATGAAACAGCCACTGCCGGATGGTAGTATGGTGTTTGTAGCTAAAACTAATGTTGTATATGGTAGATATCCCACTTGAAGAAGGGTATTCTCCAAGTCACAATAGGTAGACACTGTGAACATGTTAGATTTTCCAGTAGTAAGGCAACATTTAAATTGTAGGCTGGTAATGCACACCTCTATTATTACAGTGATACACTTAGACATAGATTTATCATGAGGCAATGTTTCCTTAGTACTACCAAGCTGCTACAAATGAAGTCCATTTCTGTGGCCCATCACTAGAGTGCGCGTAGCTAGGGAGCTAGATTCATTAATTGCAGGAGCTTTATATGTTTGTGACATAGAAACTGTGCACAATAAGCTAGCCACTATGGGTTCTGATGCCAGCTCTGCTATAGAACTTCTAGCCTAGTCGGGTTCATTGATACGCCCAACACTGCTACAAGTATTGGCAACCACTGAAGATGGCAGAATTTTAGGTAGGAAGACATTTTTTTCTGCCATAGGGCAGGTCAACAAGACTGCTAAATACACATGATGCATTTTATGGCAAACATTGTTAAAACAGCAGGTGTTGGCTTTTTACTGGGTGGGGGCGACCATCCTCCACACACTGGCACGCAGAGCTACAGTTACCAGCATACATATGGATCAAATTGCTTGCTTTTGATTGCATGAATAACACATGCCATGCTTTGATGCAAATTAATAGAATTGTTTTTATTTAGATAACCTGGTGCCCATGGGTTCACCTTGTTCACGAAATTAGATGGTTTCTGGTTGGGTTCCACATACATGGGGGAAGTGTCTAGTCACACAGCCCATAGTCACGTTTGAATGCCCTGGGATCAGGGGGAGGGTAGGCCCTTAGAGTGAAAGGATGCCAGGTTTTAGAATTGGTAACCATAAATAAATGCAATAGTGCATTGTAGATTAGACTACACCGGATTGCCTTGACATTCTAACTGCATGCTGCTTTTTAACTGACAATCAGTTATACAATAATTATTTAGGTATTGTTGTGTAGGCCAGGTTTTGGCAAGGGTATATGTCACTGTTCACTTTGTGTACATTTTTGTTTAGGTAGTGTTTTACCTTGCATGCCACGCTGGTCTAACCGCTAGAAGATAGTTTGCTTAAACCTCTTGCAAAGCCCCAAGGTCTTTATCACTGCACTAAATACTATATTGATGTGTATTAGTCAGCATTTGTCGCACACACGTTGAATAGGGGTGGAATGTAGTGATACACAAAATTGCAACCTTGCCAATCAGGGCTTTAGATGACAGCATTAGCCGCTGAAAGCCAATAGTGTATTCAAAGTATGTGCTAAAAATGCTGACAGTAGTCTGTTGTAGCACTTCCATTATGCAGTAGTGAGCTACAAGGAATATGCAGGCCTAGTATGAGTGATAGGTCACATTATGCATTGTTGATAGACAGGCAGGGAGAGGGCCCTAGCTCTGTAGCTAATAGACATTTTTGGAGTGTTTGGAACATTATGGCACCTATATAGCGCTTAGATAGCCAGTCTTAAGCGCTATGAACACTAAGCTATGAGTGCATGCCTTTTAGAGCTTACAGATGGGGTTAATACATCCCTGCTTCCCTTAGAATATTCTGCCTCACTAACGGTAGCCCTGCATGGCCCCAAGCTAATCTCCTTTTCTCTGGGAAGGCACTGATAAGACATTCCTGAGCTTTCGCGCAGATGGGAGCCAGGGAGAGGCTCAGAAGAAGGAGCAGTGGAAATTAACAGAGTTGGGTTTTTTCCATGAGCCAGCCTATATTTTGCACAGGGAAAGTTCTGGAACTGTGCGTCATGGACGGGCAGCACGAGATTATAAAATATGCATGCTCACATGACTCGGGGGGGAGATCGTCCTGTGGACTTGGTTCGAGCAAGATCAAGTGCCCGGAATTGGAGCTCTGACGGCACCCAGCAGCGCTGTCCTCTGAGCGGGGCTTGTTACAGCTAGCTTATGAGGGCCAGGGTCTCCCAGTGCTGATTGAAGGGGCGTAAGACTGTGTTTCTCTATGTTTCTCTATGTTTATCTAAGTTCTATGTTTCTCTATATTTTGCATTTCTCTAAGTTTTGTGCTTTGTAATCTTCTCTAACTTGAATCCCAAATGTATATGAAATTCACTGTTTAGAATAAATACTAAAACTTATTGAAGGTGTCATTTGTCACTAGCATGAGATCACTGCTCAGCACAATAGAACCTGTATTTTGGGCTGAATTGGGTATTTTTTGCTCTCAAAGGGCTGTCCCCGAGGAAGATTTTGCCCATATCAAGACACCCTTCATGAAGACTCACAAGATTTGAATTACTTTCCGTATAGAAAATCTGCCTGAAACATACTTGTTTGCCCCAGGGGTACCGTGAGTCTTGTTCAATCTTTAACAGAGTACTCCAGATGGATCTAGGTAATGTCTAATTCAAAAGTGCAATAATCCAGTAAGTGGATGACATTTTGGTGTGCAGTAAAACAGACGAAAGATGCAATGAAGACGCAGATCATGACTACACTCTCAGAGAAAGGGTATAAGGTGGCCAAAGAAAAGTTTCAATATTGTCATGAAGAGGTCTTGTATATAGGACAGCTGATCTCTCATGAAGTGAGAAAGGTAATACCTGAAACAGCAGAAGCAATTATGAAGACTCCAAAGCCCAAAAGAATGAGGGAAATGCAGCAATTTTTAACCCTATGCAATTATTGTAGGGCCTGGGTTTTTGATTACAGTACATATATTTGACAACTTTTAAAAAGACTTACAGAGGCACCAGTGGACAAGAATAAAATAATATGGACAGATGAGATGACTTAAGGATTTGATGAATTAAAAAAGGCAACCAGTACAGCCCAGATTATCATGAAGAATGCTCTCTGTACTATCATTCAAATGGAGAAGTTATGACAGCAGTCCTCACACAAAAACCAACATTAGGACATGGACATAAACCATTAGCCTATTATTGTGGGATTTTAGACCCAGTTACGAAAGGGAATTACCCTTGTGAGCAATCTTCATCTGCTGCATTTGTGATTGAAAAAGCTTCAAGTATAACAATGGGGTTTTCAGTAACACTGCTTGTGGAAACACACCTTATTTGCAATTTTCGAGCACATCAGAAGATGAGGTAATAATCTTGAATCCTGTGATTACAATTTTCAGAGGTAAGACAGTGAATTCAGCAATGTTCATAGCAGAACCAGTAGGAGAGGATGATTATGTACATGATTGCACAACAAATATTGAATGTTATAATGACATTCCCCAAGCTAGAGAAAAAGCTCTTGTGAGGGGGGAAGTTGTCTTTATGGAATGTTTGTCAGAAATTGACCAAAACGACTGGTGAAAGTCATACTGGAGCAGCCGTAAGAAAGCTGGACCGTACTTAAACTGGATCGACAGGGTGAATTTGAGGTACTAACAAGCGTGTGATTGCCTTCAAATTGCTCAGCACAGCAACATGATTCTGAGAACATGCAGAATTAGATGCACTTATTGCCGCACTTCAAAGATTTGAAGATGAGGAAGTGACAGTGTACTCTGACTCTGCCTATGTGACATCAACTTTACATGCAAGTCTGTTGTGCTGGAAAAGTAGGGGCTTGTACAAACAGCATGCCATTGCAACATTTGGCCCTATTGAATAGTCTTATTGAAGTCGTAAAATGCACAGCGCATTCTAATAGGAATGATGTAATCTCCTGCGGAAACAACGCTGCAGATTTGGAAACTAAAAAGGCAGCCTATTTCCCAACCATTTAGAATTTTGAAATAGAATGCATTAAACAGCTGAAAGGACGATGTGTGTTGGCAAAGGAGGGCTTTAACATGCTATCTAGTTTCCAGTTGATTGAGATACAAGGTTGAGCACCAAAAGAAGAGCAGCATCAATGAAGAAAGCGGGAGTGTCTGTTATCCACCACTGAGGCAATTTGGAGGCACGATGGCACTAGAAATGCCTCTAGCATTATTGAGGGTAGCACTGGAGCAGCTTCACTACCCAGCATATATGACTTGAGAGGGTCTTGCTGCTACAATTGCAGAAGAGTGGGCTTCTCCAAATGTGTTAGAACATGTGGCACATTTTATTGTAAATTACATTGTGTGCCAAAAATGTACTGCAGAGCACAATGTGTGAACAGTGATAGGAGCAATTCCTAGACCCAATGGCCCCTTTCAGCATCTAAATTTCAACTATGTGGATATGCTGAAAATATGCAACGGCTACAGATATATGTTGGTCGTGCTATGTCCTTCTTCTAGATGGATCGAGTCAGGTCCATGCATGTATGCTGGTACCACATATGCCACCAACTTCTTTGTGCATGAGGTATTTCCCAGATGGGGTGTGTGTGAGGTTTTATGGTCTGTCAATGGACCGCAATTTGTAATTGAGTTGTTTAAGCAAATAGTTCTTTTATTAGGCATCAAACACAAGTTTTCCTCTGCTATCTCCCACAGGCAGTTGGTATCTGTAAGAAATTAAATGGATTACTAAAGAATTGTGAAAAATCAAGATGTTCTTAAAGAAGGGATGGCTAAACTGCCCACCACTAGCTCTATATGCTTTAAGAAATCAGCCAGGTTCAGATCACCATCTATCCCCTCATTAGTTGGTGACTGGACACTGTATGAAAACTCCTCTTGCTCCGCCTACTAGCGTAAGAATTGATGCCCATAGTGTAGTGAAGAAACTAGTTGACTACATGAATGATTATCTAACAACAATGACGGCATGTGTTTCTTTTATGTCTCAACATGTTAAAATGGGAGGGAGGGGTCAACAAGAAGTGACAAAGATGACTAACCCATTGATTCAGAGGATTTATTAAAGTCACCTAGCCTATAATCAGGGGACATGGTTCTGGTACACAAGTTTGTATGCACTTGGAGTATGCCCCGTTTTGACGGACCATATGAGGTGAAGTTAGTTCCACAGCTGCCAAATTGAGAGGAAGAAGAACTTGTCTACAGCTGCATGGCATCAAACGGTATAAAGGAGAAACACTGACCCTTCCTGCAGCTGACCACAGTGAAGAGTAGAAGTTCGGTGCATGCTGACTCACTCGATGGCCAAAAGCAAGTATATGGAAAATTAAGAGGACAAAAGCACTTTAAACTGAATACCAATATCTTCCAAATTTGAATAAATAGACGTGCAGGTATCCTGGAACTTTTTTAGATAGCTCCAAAGAGACAATGATTAGAAGATCCAGAGCCTGAAGAAAAGAAGCACATTTCATTTTTTTATGTTACCTTTTATAATTACAATACAAACATTCTTGTATGCTGTTTTTACATATATAATTATCCAGCTCTAATAAGGATATATGTTTTTCTGCACACCTTAAAACAATCATATTATTTTTAGAATAATTATAGCCATTATTTTTCAGTTCTTGAAATAAAATTGTGAACTATAAAGAATAATAGAATTACATATTAAAAGTACACACACAATGAGGAGATTTCAGAATATAAGATGCACATTGCCATCGAGAAAGTCAATGAGTTTTCATGGAATGCTGATTGCAGTATCATTGTGTATTATGATTTGTGTTTTTCTCATTATTATGGCATTTCAACATTTTATAAAAAGTGATACAGATATGGAGGGTGTCAATGGAACATCTATTATTGTTCCCACTAGAGGTACAGCCAACTTGTTTTTTAATATAACTTTGCATTATTTCGATTTAAAAGGGATGTGGGGAAGATCATGAACATATACATACACATGTTGGTAATTTCCTTAATACCATATGCCATGAATGCAGCAAGGACATTTATTGCAAAAGAAATTCCTGCACATGATGCAAAATGTCTCAGTCATCTCGCAGCAGGTACAACCAGAGGACAGTTTGAATGGAAATGGGCAACTATACGATAGTTATCAAGGGGAACATTTCTATATGAGGATACTTATGTGAAAACAAACAGGATGGAAACTGGAAATGGGGTGTTCAAACAAGAAACTTATGTATCCATCCAGGTTGTTGAGATGGAGAAGATGGATTGCTCAGATATGACTGAAAGATCAGGAGAACCAGGATGCTGGGAGAGATCTCAGCTATTGGTGCTTGGACGTCTTGCTACCAGTACCGGATGGGAAGATCAACTATTATCTTGCCCTCCACATGTATTGAAGAAGAAACCAATAGGCATAGTGCAAATAATGAATGAAGGATGCCTAGAATCATGGGCTATGAGCACGTCTCTAGAGGCATAGAGGATCAAGAACACCCAGTACATTGAAATCAAATAGCAGTAAATAGAAGGTCAAAATGGACAGATATGTGGTCTCCTCACATGTGGTTCAGAAGTCGAAAACAAGGGCTATTCATTAAGCTTTGGATGAAGATAGTGATCTGTTACACTCCCTTAAATGTTCCAGAACAGTTAGCAGACTACACGTTCAACTACAGATGAGAATTCTTTGGTTCATGGCCAGACTGATGAGAGATGATAGATTAATTGGGAAAGTGTGAAGTAATGTGATGTGACTCAAGCACCATTGATTTGTTTCTCTTACATGCTTCTAACATGCTGAAAAGTCCAAGGTTGGGTGAGAATGCCAACCAATCAGAGGGTCTATGAGGCAACATGCTATACAATGTTGCATAGAGCAATCTGCTGTCATTTCCTCTGCTATTATCAATATTATAGGTATTTAGAGGTAGTATGAGGCATGTCTTACAGATAGGAGGCAGCCAATGATGTACTAACCCTTAAATATATATCATAGGTACATATGTTCCGACAACCAATCCCTCGCCTCGATAGGTTTAATCATTTGACACGTCGAATGACGTCATAGATGATGCATAATGGGGTATAAAACCCCTGTGTAATCTAGTTTGTATGTGAGTGTGCAAGAATCAATTCGATGTCTGTCAATTTGCCCTGCTTCATTAAACTAAGAATAAAGTAGTATTTTGCAACATTCTTTGCAAAATACTACTTTAGTCTTGCGGGACACGGCAACAACAACAAGTACAGACTTCTCTCGCAGATTCTTTTTTGGATGAACGAACCATGACAAACAACTGGGAACAAGAAGAGAGGAGAACCGGGAAAAACCTCCCCTAGTAGTCAACTTCTCAAACTATAGACCTAGTCGAACAGAAGAAGCAGTCTTGAAGCAGTCTTGAAAAAAGAGTTGGGGTTTGTGCCTGTCGCACGGTACGACAGATTCCAAACCCGTATAGAAATAGAACAACTACTGCGCAAAATACATTTGCAACAGTATTTTCAAGACAAAACATATGACAAAGAGAACAATGAAAGTTGCTTACACACCGGTCACAATTTGATCCACCAGTAGCTAGCTACACACCTGAGGCAATAGTTTTTGCAAAAAGAGTGTGGTACGATATCCAACAACTGGAAAATGAAAAATGACCAGCTGAATTCCATAATTTCAGCAATGCAGAAAGAATTGCTGTCAAATCGCTTTCCAGCAATAGGGATATTGTGATACGTAAGGCAGACAAATTTCGCTCGATAGTGTTACAAGACAGATTGGCATACATCTCGGAATATAACAGACAACTTGATGATGAAACATTTTACTCACTCATTAGTGAGGACCCCACTGAAAGACTTACCATTCTAATTCAAAACAAGGTGGACAAAGCATTAGAAAGGAAATGGATATGCAAACAGGAACACAAATATTTATGTGTATCGAAACCTTTGGTTCCCAAATTTTATACGCTACCCAAGATTCATAAATCTATGAATAACTCACCAGGTCTCCCTACTGTCTTGGGCACGGGTTCACTGTGGGAACCATTATCCAAGTTTGCTGACAAATATCTCAAACCATTTGTTTTGAACATATATTCTTATATAGAGGATACGACAGATGTCATTAATTGTGTAGAAAATATGGGCTTTTATTCAGAGAAACAACTTATAGCAAGTTTAGACATTGTGGCATTGAACACATGTATCCCGCAGAAGGATATGCTAGATGTCTTGTAGGAAGTCTTGTTGTCCAAAAGAAGGAGCGGGACCACGCCAAACAGTTTTGTTCTCTGGTGTGCTGAAATGGCACTTACTGAGAATGACTTCTGCTTCAATTGAAAAAATGTATCACCACATCCACAGCACTGCAATGGGGTCCCCTGTGGCACCAACTGCAGCCAATTTATATGTGGAATATTTTGAAAAGAAACATATTCATCAGGTAAACAACCCATTTTTTCTAAAATCGCATTATGGCGAAGGTTTATTGATTATATCCTTATTGTTTGGAAAGGTACTAAGAAGTCTTTCTTCGAATTTTTTGAATGGATTAATCAACAGAACCAGTATCTGAAATTCACCTTCACACACAGTAAGGAGAAGGTTGACTTTTTGGATATCACTATTTGGGTAGACCCACATGAGAAAACATTGAAAGTCAAACCCTTCCATAAACCAACAGATAGAAATGCTCTCTTATGGTTTGAGAGTTGCCATCCGATAAACACACACAGGAATTTGCCCTTTGGGCAATTTCTGTGGCTTAAAAGGTATAGTACACTTAACAGTACTTTTCTGGTAGAAGCGGAAAAACTGAAATTCAAGTTACAATAGAGAAGCTACCCCAAGAAAATAGTGAGAACAGCCTTCAAGAGGTTTACCAACAATAACGGGGAAGCACTCCTGGAATACCGTCTGAAAACTGCAACCAAGGCTGGAATAGTATTTGTGAGTACTTTCTCCTCCCAAACTAATCAAGTAACCAAATTGGCATATATTTTGAAAAGAGTTGAGTGCCCACTAAAATCTCCAGTATGCACATATAAGAGGGCACCTAATTTGAAAGATTAACAAAAAATGAGATAGCTTTAAGAACCAACACACAGAGGAGTATCACGGAAACCTGGGGACTACCCACCCACACAGGACACTCACCATGTGGTCAATGTGTAAACTGTAGGTTTGCCAGATGGACCAAAGAGGTGGATTTAGGACTCTCCAGACCATGGGTTCAAACCCAGATTACACATTTCATTTCTGCTAACATAGCGTTCGCTATCTGGTGTCAATGCCCTAAATTATTTATACGGATGACAGAACGAAAAATTAAAAACCGGAGTAGCGAACACAGAAGTTGCATAAAAAAGAAAAATCTCACGTCACCATTGGTCAATCATTTTGTGATAATGGAACATGATGCAGAGAAACTTAAATGGACCATATTACTACAACTGGAAAAATAAAAAAATAGTGAAGCAGACACTAAGAAACTATTTTTCAAGGAGCGATGGCTCATTTTTCTCAATAAAGCAGTAGAAATATGGTTAAATGAGGAAGTCAATTGGAAACACAGAACCTAAATGAAGGTCTGGCACCTATTACCTAGACAAAATACTTAAATGGTGAATTTGTTTTTTATTGACCAACTTGGCATCATGCCCGATTACAATTGTATTATTATTTGGTGGCATGTTAACACCATATATCAGCTTAACACACATGGTTCAGAAAGCGAAAGTGAGCGTAACCCGGTGATCGGTTTGTAGTACCGGTCCCACCTAACAAGCTTGTTACCTCATGAGAATGTATATATATATAACCTTCCATTTATGCTAAAAAGCACAATCAGACAGCCACCTTGATTAGTGAAGCGCAGTATATTCGCGTATGTGTCTCCTTAACATCAGAACACCTGTACTCAATGGGGGTCACTTGATACTCTTCATAAACTCAGGGTTTGTCCAAGCCACCATAGGGGGCACTAGAGGGCCATCCCACATAGCGGGACCCCACCTCTCCCGCAGGAAGAGGTGGAGCCAGTTCCCAGGGCACAAGCTTCCGGTGCGCCCTTGGGGACTGTTTATAAGCTGGGGAGGGACTCTTTCCAGTGCCTCCCCAGCTTGAATTCCCACCCTCCATCACCCTTCTGGACCAGTTAGCAGCACCTACTGCTGGTGGGGGGGGTAGAATGCTTTGGATGCATGGCATTTGTCTTTGCAGACTGAAGTGAGTAAAAAGAGCTAATAGAGGGGAGGTTAATAGCAATGTAAAGGTAGGAGATTTCTGTTTGCAGTGGTTTCAAGGTGTAAGTGGTTGTATAATGTATTCTTATTAGTGGTTTAACTTTATCTGACATTGTTACATAAAGGATGTACAATGTTTACTTTTCAGCAGATTTCGAGGTGTAAGTGGTCAAATGATGTTTGCTCATGATACCTGTATTATGTATTAATTGTTCCTTTTCTGTCACAGGTGGAGTTCGGGGCAGTCCTAGCCAGAGAGGAGAGTATGCCGCGGCTTGAACCGTGGGCAGGTTTCCCGATGGCCGCACGCGAGACAAAATCGGTCGAAGGGCACTGAATCCCTTAGGGACACTTGAGATTCCTCACCTTCAAGAGTCAGTGGCCCGAGGAGGAAGTACTCTGTGAAGCACAAAGCTGGAGTGTATGTCCGGTGCCTTGTGGAAGCCTGGGGTGGCAAGGGGACACTGAGAACATTCAGCAGTAGAACTTTGCACTGCTTTTGGGCCACTTTGAAAGTATGGTCGTGAACCATGATGTTTTTGGGGTGGGACTGCCCCTGTGTTGTATGCTCCAATAAATTGTGACCTGTTGTTTCCAAAATGTAAAACCAGTGTCTGTCATTAGTTAGTAGGTAGGTCCCTAGGTATGTTTCTTCCTCACAACAAGAGGGGTGGGGGGCCAATGGGGGCTGACACCGCTATGTAGCTAGTGGAATCGTCAATGAGTGGGGGCGTAACATTACGGTACTTGATCTTAATCACATGACATACATAAACTGATGCACCCCCGTTGGTGTTCTAACGCGGGTACATTTAAATCGGCAGTCACAATGGAGAACACCAATGGAAGGCAAGGATGGCTGGTGCAAGTATGTTAACAGAATGTCAACGCTGTCTCGGTAAGTGCCACATAGCAGGACACGGCACGAGGCTATCGAAAAACCAAGCGGATAACGCATGCCTGACATATCAGTGTGGATATACTCGTAATTACAGACATATTTTGTGCATTTTTTTCTTTATATTGTTGCAGTGCGCAACAAGGTTATAAATTGATGATGAGGCACAATAACATTCCATCTGCATTTAGAGCTGCCTGCTTCGTGAGTGCCAATACTTGACTGTAAATAAACGTCACATGAACTGAACAGAAAGATAAACTGAACAGAAAGACGTGGTCTTGTAATTTGGATGGAGTTCAGGTACTATATCAATGACCCAACTATTCTACTATGGGTCTGTGTGGATACTAGAGGTGTTCTATGGAAATTCTGTATCTATTGCAACAGATGTCAGTTAGATGAGAGCAAGAGGCGTGTGAGTCGAACTATACATCCACCTTCTTGAAGAACACAGCCACTCATTTAGTTTCTCCTCTACCTTCTCCTTCTGTCAAATAGTGCAATGTATGTCTACTGATAAGACGCTCCCACTCTTCGGTGTTCAAGATTAACTCAGAATACTTGAATTTCACAGTAAGTCTTACATAGGTAATTGAGGGTACCTAGTAAAATGAACAGCTTTGTCATTTTATCTCATTTCTGTTCACATTTTCTTCTCTCCTGTTTGTGTCTCTCTTGTTGTTTTATAGGTTTGGAATACAAAGTATTAATTGGTTCCAGACTGGTTTTGCATTAATTTATGTGCAATGTGTTAACACCTCTGTAGTGGACGATATGAAGGCAGATTACAAATGGTCCCCTGAAGAAGTTCACAATAACAAGGTTTACCAGAATGATGGCCGAAACATGTTGGGTGTGATGATATACTGTGATTAAGAACAGTACTGAATAATAATAGATGTGGTTGATGAATTTACCCTGGTTGCTGTAATAAGGGTAGACCTAATTCTAAATTAAGCTATTGTTGAAAGTTCTTGAGATAATCCTGAAGGAAGGGACCCCCAGGTACGATAAACCATTGCGTTATTGTGAACATTGTTTTTGACTTGTCCTATACATACATGTTGTGTAGATTTGTACAGGTAGGGTGTTTAAGGGTGTTTTTAAGTATTGTTTATATTGTTTGTACTGTGATCTTAGAAATGTGCACTAGATTTTACACATTGTTTATACCTTGATTTCTTTTATATGTTATGAAGGATTATGATTGTAATTTTCTAATAAAATTGATTTATGTGTTGTATGAACCCTGACTCGGTACCTATTTGGTCTTCAGACAGAGTCGCCTAGGATCAGCAGCGAGTACACAGGAGAGGGACTCATGGATTCCTTGGTCAGGTGCTGTCTAGAATGTGTGTGTTGGATCAGAATCCATGTGTCGTTACACCGCTCCACCAGTCTCTGGTTGTTGTAACAAGAGTAGTTATCCAGTCGTTTTCTCCTAGCTTATTTTGTACTCTTGTCGGATTTAGTTTCAGATCATCTTTGGTGTATTCAATTGCACCCAGTTTGTCTTTTGCCCATGTTTTTAAGGTTCTGTTGGATCCTTCCATTAGTTCTTTAATGATGATGTCAAGAATTGGGGGCCGAGAGGGTAAAATGCATTTTCTAAACATTTTCTAAACAGGCCCAGAGAAGGCTGGGCTGTCTGTGCATGGTCTGAATAGATGTTGACTTCGGAACTCCCATAACTCTCTTCCAGAAGAGTCCCTCTAGACAAGGCCATACTTTATCCAGAATATTTAGCATAGCCTCAGGATGGTAGGTCAACAAAGTAATCACTTTTAATTTGTAGTAGTTCACCATGGGTAGTATTGAAAATCGGCCATACGTCTTGTTCATTGCCACTGCTTGGCTGGTCAGAATCTTAGTTCTCTCTCTGGGGTGGTCCACCATCAGAGTTTTGACTGCAGTGTTGTTAAAACAACCTCCTAGGTACTTGAAAGACTTGACTTGTTTGATCGGTGTACAGCCCAGGAACCATTTCAGATTGTCCTTGCGCTTTTTTGTTCTTTCAAAGCAAATGATTTTCATTTTTCCAGTGTTTAACTCCATATTTTCTTATCAATGTATTTTTGGAGCTATCCGACTGTCACTGGAGACCCACTGCAGTTCAGTATATTTTGACCAAATTGTTGGTGTACAATAGTCTATTTAAGCGGACAGCTCCTATGGTTGCTGTAAAAGATCTGACCGAGACCTGGGCCTGCTTTTCGGTCCGCCAAAAAGAAGTCAAACAAGGCCAGGGCAATTGGACAGCCCTGTTTTATGCCTCTGGCTGTGGGAATTTCAGTTAATAGGAGGCCAGACCAGCCGCACTCTCATACTGTTTTTTGAGTGCAGTGCTATCAAGGGTTCCAGAATGGATTTCGGACAGTTCTGGGCAGCTAGTTTTTCTCACAAGCATAATCATTTAACTTGATCAAATGCTTGGACTAGATGCACAAAAGCCACAAAAATCCTTGGTTTACCCTCCTGCACCATCCACATCAGAATGCTGAGGAGCAAGACCTTTCCGATTATGTTCATAAGGGCAATGGGGCCGTAGTTCTTTGGATTTTCTCTCTGTCCCCTCTTGAAAATTGGGGTGACTATTGCCTTCTTCCAAGAACTTGGGATCAATTGAGTTTGGGTAATTTGCTCAAAATGTTTGTGAATGAAGATTGCCCATGCCTCTGGGTGTTCTTTCAGCATTGAGTGTGTTAATCCATCGGGGCCGGCGGCCCACAATCCATATAATTTCTGTATTTTCATCAATTTATACACTACACCATGAGGGATATCCCATCATTTGGTCAGGAAGATGGGGCTAGAGTATCAAGGATATTCTTTTCATTAAAAAGGTTTGAGAAATGGGTTACACAATCTTTTTTTCTCTGATGCTGTTTTCCTGCAGGTCGATGGAGCTGCCTGTGGTGAACTTAATCAGTGTTGAGCAATCTTTGACCTCCCTTCCACAGATCACTTTTAGCATTGTTTCTGAGTCATGTTGGTAAATTTTTTATCTATACGTATAAAGCCAATTTTTAGTAAATCTTGCCTGCCATGATTGCTTTTTCTCAATCATCAGTGTGGTTTCTTTTAGTCGCTGCTCATTTGACTTTTGTCAAATATCTTCTTTTTTCTACAAGGAGGGAGTCATCTGCATGAGCCCTTGTTGTTGGCTCAATCTTAACAGATGGGTGTATTCCACCTTTGAGCCCTCTGTTTTGGTCCGTTTAGTTATTAGGTTATTTATGAATTCTGATGTGAGGTTGTCAATTGCTGATTTAGCCATTTTCAGTCTGGTGCCTCCATTACATTCTGTCACTGAGGACATCATTCTATGCCTGTTTTGTTCCGTTGCAGCGGACCCGCTTGTGTATATCAGGTTGTGGCCACTTTTAACCATCTTCACCACTTTGAAATATGTAACAAAGGGCAGGAAGTTCCTCGTTGCAAAGATGTAGTCAATTACTGCCATTTAACATATGCATGTCCCTTGAAGCCATGAGCGATATCCACAAGATTCCTCTGGCCACTGATGCTGATCTCCCCCTAGCGCCCACATTTTCTTTGTTTTTCCTGTATACATCTGGCTTTAGATTGCCACATAGTATGATATATGCAGTGTGCTGGTTGATGTATGGTTGATGTATGCATCGTCAATCAGGTGGGCAGTCAGATCTAACAAGAAGGTCTTGTTAGAGTTGTAGTGTGGATTCCAAAATAGATTTATTATGTCCATGTTGGATGACTTTTCTTGGTTTTGTGATTTCACTGGCTGCAGCCAAGCCACTAAAAGTTCTTCAGCGAATATGTTAGAGAATATTATTTCAGTGATGTTAAGATTTCTGCCAAATTTTAACGCTGGACTAAGGACGATTTGGTACCTGTCAATGTGTGGGATTTTTACTCAACAAGGTTTCCTGGAAGAATAACATGTCGTAATCCCCCAGATTTGCATTGCTCTTTGCTGTCATTTGTTTAAAACCTCTGGTGTTCCACTGAGCCATCTTTAGGCATTTGAATGTGGTTACATCAGGATTCTGTCGGTCCACCTTTGTCAGAGGTGAAAAAGTCATCTTGGATGGCTATTGATGTTCACGGTGTGCCAAAGCACCAGGCAGCCACAACCAGTTTGATAATTCCATGCCCTGTTTCGAACCATTTGAGGCTATTTTAACATCTCTACCTTCACCCAATGGCTGATCCGGTAAAAGTGTGACATTCAGGTTGAGTCTTGGGCCCTCTGGCACATGGCCCATCCCCAGGGGGTCTTGAAAAGTGTGTGTTTCCTTTGGTCTTCTTAGGCCCACAGTCCCTTGGGTTATGGGTTTGCTGAATCTTTCATCTCTCCTTCTGTCCCCCCTGGTTGCCGCCTCTGATTGCAGTGAATGGGCTGCTGCATACACAAGAGCTTTCACCAGAGTTAGATAAAAACCTAACATTGGCAGACTTTCTACAATGGAGCAGTTTCACAACAGTTTTTCTGTTTAGTATTAGGTCATCCTCCTTAGCCAAAATTCTCTGGAGGGTTAATGAACCTAGACTATTACATTTTGAACTCAAAAGTTTGGTCCTGAGGATTTGGGAGTCAGAGAATTCCTCCCTGGTTGACCTCTGGTCTAGTGTTCTTTTCGTGCCAGAATTTCTGAGGCACGTTGAGGAAGGGTCAATAGTGGTAATAATATTTTCTTTCCTGTGTAGATTATTCCATCCAAAGGTCGAAACGAAATTTGAGGAGACAGGCGGGGGCTTTTTTCCAGCTTTTCTATGGCTGAATATATCCAGAGTGTTCCGTACTCCTGGTCTGGCAAGTATGTAATGCCTTAGTCTCCAGGAGGACTACATGGGTTTAGTTTCCCCAGCACTCACTTTTTTCAGATAGTGTCAGGAAAGCGGGGGAGCCAGATCCCACAGGAACAGAAATTGATGTAGGTCTGTTGGTTCTTTCTTCACGGTGGTGGTTTGTGTCCTGGGGTCCTGTATCCTCCATAACCAGTTCAGTCTCTGAGTCTTCGATTGAGTATAAGGATAGGTTCATCAGTTCTTGTAGCATTTGAGTTTCTTCTTTGTCGTTTACTGATGTTTCTATGGTCTCTGCATCTCCAGAACGTTAAGTTAATAATAGTAGTTTAGGGACTAGCAGGGTTTTCATCTTCTACCCTTTTCATGGGGGCAGGTTTAGAAGCTGCCTTTGATGATGGGTTTGGTTGGATAACTTTGGTGTAAGATGCAAGAAGCTCATTTGAAGGTTTGACTAACTCTAATGTTGATATGGTCTTTGTCTTTCTTCTTCAGCCTCTGAGAAAAGATTGCAACATCTTGGCTGGTTGCACAAATTGTTTTTTGATCTTCTTTCTGATTTTTGTCTGCTTCCTTCTATAATGACCTTGACAATCCCCCTGGAACTACTAAAGGGCCGTTATCAGCAGACCCTTTTCCTCGTTTTCAAGGGGCTGGTATTTGTATTTTCTTTGTCGACTTGTCTATGAGCCCCTGGTTGAGTCTGTGTGGATTGTGGGCACATTGTGGGCAAGCCATACTTTTCCATCGATCTTGAGCTTTCTGAATGAATGGGCATTTTTCTTGTGTTGGAATTCCTTGACTCGTTGGCAGTGATGCACCTTTCCATGAATAAGAGTTTGGAGTGCACCATTGCCATCAGGCCAATCTGGACATTTAAAGTTACTTATAGACTCGTAGAGTTAAGTAAATGGTGCCAAATCAATAGTTAATGATTACAGCATTGTTAAGAGATCCTATTTTTTTTCCTGCAGGCGGTCGCATTTGCTCTATCCGTTTGTTATTTTCCTGTGAGCATGAAGTGGAAAAGACTAATGAGAAGTTCGACATGTGGGTAAAGTTCTGCGGGTCCTGGGTTGCCCAGGTTTTTTTGAGGTTGTAGGTCACCATTGGGAGTACACATTCCGGCTCCCATGGCCTTGGTTGGCCTCTGGGCATCACTAATCCGGAGCAGCTCCCTGACCTCCTTGTTCTTTTCTGCCAACTACTTAACCCTAGACTCCTTGTTTAGTTGATCTCTGAGCCCAACACACAATCTGGCTATAATTTCCTTGGAGATGTTGATTTGTGATTGGTTGTCTCCTTAAAGACGTACTCCAAGCGGCCATCTTTTCACCTGTTCTCCTCCTCTCCATGCATAGTTCAAGGTGCGGGGTTTGTTATCTTTCGGAGGGATCGATGCATTTGCTTTTCTCAGGGATGCATGATCTTATGTTGATGACAAATCGATGAAATGTGCAGGCTCTTGTTCAAGGGTCCTGGCTCCTATCCCTAGGCTCGGTGAGTCACCCATGTTAGCCAAGCCACTATCCCCGACTCCGCTGGATTTTCGGAATCCGAGAGTTCGCCTGGAGGATCGAGGGCAGTGTGTTTCCCTGTTTTGGGATGAAAATAAACTGACATTTTCAAGCCTGATCGGCTTCCTTTTAAAATTGTCTTTTGATAGGCTCTTGGCAGGTATGTTGGTTTTGCCCCTTTTCCAAAGGTTGATTTGTGGAAAAGAATCTGGACCAAAGCAGAACTCCTGGGTGTCTTCAGCGTGTCCGCTTGGTTTTGGTCTATTGCTGATATTGTTCATTTTTTCCTAGAGGTCCTTTCGCTCTCAACTCGAGCTTCTTTTTGGTTGTCAGGGTCCTTTGGGTCCTCAGAAGAATCTGGGGGATGTGCTTCAGGAACATCTTCCCCGATGTCGGCTCGAGAATGTCCAGAGACCCCTCGCGATCTACCTCATGGACCATTTCCACAGAATCCGGCATAAGCGGATGATCTTTTAACCTTAACAGAGTTACCTCCTGCATGATGTCCAAGGTGTGTGGGAGAAGGTTGTGCATCTGGGCCCAGAACAGGATCTGGGTACTTGGGCTGGACTTGGGTTTTTAGGTTCTGGGTACTTGGAGGTGAGGCTGGTGGAGTAGTTTGCAGGGGCGTCAGTAATGTTGTTGGGACCGATGGAAAGGCCACATTTACACCATAGACCAAAGATGATTGTTCATCTTCCCTGCCACCATGCCACCCTGCAGCCCCCCCAGCCCTTCATTATAGTGGACCATTGAGCCCACTAATTGGGTCGCTTCAGTTGTGGCCGCTAGGTTAATTTTTTCCATACTATCCGTGGTATTATGGCAAAGTGTTTCCAGATCCCCTGTTTTCTTTGCCAAATACAAATAGTTCTAAAGACACCGGGTGTCGGGAGACTCCGGATCATTCTGATCCGGATTGTTCTGACCCTCATTCGAGGGAGGGGCTTGCGACTGAGGACAATAGTTGCAAGGGGGTCGGGGGGAGATTGACTGTTTTTTGTTTTGGGAGATTGTGAGGTGGAAGTCAAGGAAATGTTAATTGTGGCAATGTTGCTGTTTTGCTTACACACAGAATGAGTCGCCTCTCCTTCAGAGAGTTGTGTTGTCATTGTTGCAGCTTGAAGAGAAAGAGAATCTCCTTCCCCATACTTCAAACTGCCTTACACCGTCTTGGTCTGCGTGGACTGCAACTCGTCAGTCAACTCTGCGACCGCTCCGTGGTACAATTGAGTTTTTATGAGAAACTCCTCCCCTTCCAACACAGCTCAGCACAGAAAACACCAGGATAGAAGGACTGCACACCCCATAACTCGTCAGCCAAATCTGCCATCCATTAGTAATCCATTTTCATCCAAATAAAGAAGGGACAGCATAGACGCATTAAAATCTTGCCACTCTCAGCGTAACCATTACAAACAATGTTTTAAGCAGTACAACTTTGTCACACACACACAGCAAATGTATTGTATTCTAACAAAGCAAGAGCAATAAAACACTAACTATGTTCAGCTCACCCCACACAAACACACACACACACTAGTTCCTGATCCTCATAACCCACACAGATGTAATAGTGATTACAATGAAATCAGTTGGGGAAAAATGTTTCTTTACAAAATATCTTTCGATCTACTAGAAATGTCTTGAAGATCGACCCTTTGATCGCGATCGACTGTTTGGGGACCACTGTTCTACATGTATCAAAAGTGTAATTAGCAGCTCTGCCAATTTCAAGGAATGGTACTATTTTCTGGCTCCATCTGTCCCTTTGTCCCGCTTGAGTGAATTTATCTCCAGAATGTTTTCAAAGTGAAAAGGTTTGCTTGAGAGCACAATATACATTGTGATTGTTTATGAATAATTATAACTTTATTTTCTTTAGGACAGAAAGTAGGAACTCAAGATGTTTAGCGTTGCTTTTTAAATAGCATGTTTGCTTGTTTTTAATTGAACACGAACACAAGCTTGTTAAAAAGTACACATTTTAAAACTAAGTTCTGTCAAGAACTAGTGTCTGTCAGGCTCACCATTTTTAGAATTGTCTTCATTCTAGGTCCATTGTTTCATAACCTTTGAAGGGTTAATGCAGCACCACAAAATAAATATGTACTGGCAGTGTGTGGAAGCCAAGCCATCTATGAGAGTCTACAAAAGACTTCGTCCAGACCACAACTCTTCAAGTCAATTTGACAGAACATGATATTCCATTTATTGGACAAATTAAGAGGCATGTGAACAATTGCTACCTTCCTGAATGATAGGGCTATAACAAACCTTAGAAAACTCCACATCCTCAATCACTCAACTCCCCTCGCTCTACCTTTATATTGACAAGCCCACCAAGAGTCTTGGGAGGATAGCTCAGGGGCAACCTGCTCGCCTTGGAAACAAAATGACACGTAGCAACACAACACAGAGCAGCTTTAAAAAGACCCAATTGGCAAGGCCCACACACAGGCCCAACCATCAGTGCACCGTTTCTCCTCACTGATCGCCTGCATGCAAAAGGGGTGTGTGACTTGCCACACTCTGATGGAGCACTCCGGAACGGCTGCAAATCTACCGTAGGAAAGGTAAGCCCATCAGGACTCTACTTACAATGAAATGTAATGCCGCTTTCAAAAAGAAAAGTATTTTCTTCTGGGAATTGAAATTGTTAGTGAAGTGCTATTTTATGCACCACGACAGTGTGAATCCATTCACTGCAGCTGAGTGTGCAACAAGGCACAAACACGGCTGTACACACGCTTAATTATTTCTATTGTAGCCTTCTCAAAATGGCTGCACATCCCATCCGATAGTGCAGCCTTGCCTGACTTCCTGCTTCGTTCGCTGTGGCTACCACGATTGGACACCACAGCTGCAAAAGGACCCAATTGGGAGCTGGCAGGCAAATGCTGGCCTCCTACCTACAAGGCCCACACACAAGGCCCTGTTTACTCCTGTGTGCACCTGTGCGTGCCGGCGTGTCCTCTTACACTTTCAAGGTAGGTGTGAGGCTTACTGCCTCGAGCAATCACCCATCCATAAGCCTCTTGCTACGTAATGGTTATACGCCCACCACCTGAACCTTAATTACCCCTCAGTGTTAACAGCTGAACATCAGACACAACTATGGCATTTCCTCTCTATCGTCAGTTACATACTTATTACGGTTTCACCCATTAGCCTTAAGTTACCTCTGCACATATGTGACCATCAAAACATACTTTTACTCTAATGTGGACAACCGCCAACTCCCTTCAGTGCCCGGCCCTCTCAATTCTCATAAATCTGCTTATGCGGTTACGTGGCCCTTCCGATTGCCTGGAACTACAGCAATACTCTGTACGCTAATTGATCTGAACTTTTATCGCAATGAGCCTGTATTTTGTTTGCCAGCTACTTTTGCCCATATGATCTGATGTTATATTTAATTGATCATGGATCATCAACTAAACACTGCACAAACCTGCCTTGCCAGTGTATATCTTGATGTTATATCTACCTGAATATTGCTCATCAACTATATATTGTTCAAATTTGTTTCGCCTGGCACATGTACTACCGTTGCTACACTCACCTGCTAAATGACTGTCTACCTACCTAGTAGGCTGTTTGTGTGCACCAAGCTGTGTTAACAGGCAGAACAGGATTTCTGCCATGTGCTCAAGCTCTAAGCATTAGATCCAACGGAAATTGCCAGAGAATGCTTGACTGGAGGAGGGCTTCTCCTTGCCAGTTACTCTAGGCCAGTAAATGCCATCAGTAAGAGGAGAATATTGTAAAGCCCAGTGGATTCAAAAGAGGAATCAACAAATGAACTTTGTTAAGAAACATTTTAATAGGGCTTTGCATCATCTTGGGCAACTCAAAAAGGTATGACTGGCATGAAAAGGCTTCTGACAGTGAAATGTTTCTTCATGCACAGTCTCTCTGGGTCGCTCTGTGGAGTCACTCACAGTCTCGGTTATATATGCTTTGAAGACAGTTGCTCCGGTTGCTGGCTGTTTCTTTTCTTGGTGGACGTTGGTGGAGTAGGGTTACTCAGATATTGCATGTATTGGCTCTTATTAAGTAGGTTCCACACTATATTTTCTAGAGGTGAACTACCTGGAGTCACTTTGGATGCTTGGTAAGCCTGTGGCATTCTTCTCTGTCTTAACTTCCTCTTTGCTGAGTCAATGCCCACAGATGCCTTCAGGTCTGTTGCTAAGCCTTGCCTCTTGCCCTTGAGTTGGCTGTTGACTAACATCTTCAATGTTCTGCCACATGTTTCTTCCTTCTCCCACTTCTCCCAGATAATTAACAGAGTGGTGTTGGCTTACTTTCTGGATGTCACAGTCCTTGCACCTTCAAGGGACTAGCCACCATCACCCCATCTTATATCCTGATCCGTATCTACTACTCCAACTGCTGGCCTTTTTCTCTGTGATATTAGGTTTCTCTTCCCTCCTCTCCTTAGATTCTTCTACTTTTTCTCTATTTCCACTTCTTTACCTCCTCTAACCACTCTTGCCCACTCCCCGCCACCTTGTTCTTCCCTTCTTTTGACTACTTTTGCACTCACCCCAATTCTCAGCTCTTTCACCTGCCTAATGTTTTCTCCCATCGCCCTTCTCATTTAACTCCTTCTAAACCTGTACCTCATACTGCCCCTTCAACTGCTTCAACAACTGTACCTCCTACTGCCCCTTCAACTTCTTCTACACCTGTACCTCCCACTGCCCCTTCAACTGCGTCTACACATTTACCTCCTACTAGCCCTTCAACAGCTTCTGCACCTGTACCTCCTACTGCCCCTTCAACTGCTTCTGCACCTACAGATCCTCTTGCACTTTCAGCCCCTTCACCTCCTTTTCCTCCTACACCTTGAGCTCCTTCTGCACTGGCATGTCCTCTTGCACCTTCTACTTCTTTTGCGCCACCACCTGTTCCTGCAACTTAACCTCTTCTAATCTCTCTCTCTGCACCTACGCATTCTCATATCCACCACTCTCTGCTGCCCACCCTACCTGCAACTCTACCTATGCTTCCATAGGGCGTTTGTTCCCCAAGGACCCAAATTCTTCCTACGAGATTCATCTGTGCCTGATAATACATTGGTTTTTGATAGTGATAAGGATGTAAGGATTTGCTGTGAGTACGGCAGTGAGCGGGCTAACAGAAGGCAGAAGCAGAGTGAGCGGGGGAAGGGAGCAGATCGAGGCACAGTAGGTGGAGGATTGATAGCAGAGCCACAGTGAGCGCAGGACAGAGAGGGGAGAAACAGTGAGGAGGACTAAGAGTGGAGGCACAGTGAGCGGGGGACAGAGAGGGCAGGCACATTGTGTGATGGACAGAGAGGGGAGGCACAGTGAGCGGAGGACAGAGAGGGGAGGCACAGTGAGGAGGACTATGAGTGGAGGCACAGTCAGTGGAGGACAGAGAGGGGAGGCACAGTGAGCAGAGGACAACGATCAAAGTCACAGTTAGCAGAGGACAGACAGTGGAGACACAGTGAGGAGGACTAACAATGGAGGCACAGTGAGCGGTGGACAGAGAGGGGAGGCACAACGTGAGCAGAGTACAGAGAGCAGAGGCACAGTGAGCTGTGCTAGGGTAAGAGGCATAGATCATAATCAGAGACGAGTGTCATAACCAGCAACAGCAATGGTAGAGATGTGCATCACCCAGGCCAGAGCTCATTACCATGCACACAGATCTGTAACAGAGACAGGGCAGGTGCCAGGGTGTTTGCCACCTAGGGAAAATGACAATTGGATGCCCAGGTGCACAGATCATTGCATGGTCAGACCAAATAAGCCTTGTCCAATCACAGGCATGTGCTGCCCATCATATTGGATGGATGTGAATGGCCCCGGAGACAGGCACATCCGTGCATGCTTTATTCTCACACAGAGGGCAGAGCACGTGCTGTAGCTTTGCAAGCGTCCCTGCCTGAGAACTGGAAGAGCATTGGTAGCACTACTGCAGCAGCACAATGCATAAAAAGAGCAGGCACAGGGTGGGCCGCGCCATGCTCAATTCTTTCCTCACTTGGGATGGGGCCATGCCTGAATGTTGTCGTAGGAACATTTTGTCTCTTCAAAGACTTGCAGCAACCAGGCTACCTGAAACAATTTTGTTTTTCTCCAAAAGAGCAAAGTGGGAATCAGTGCCTCAGGTTGAACCGACAGAGGGGGGCCACTTGACTTACCTTATTACAGTAGCTGCTGAGGTCTCAGGAGGTCAAGAGTCACAGTCGGAGTCTCACTCTTTCTACCTAAAACACATGCTGCTGTCAGTCAGTCACTGGATCATACGTCACTGCATGGCTTCTCCTTCGTTCTAGAAACACTGAAGGTTGAGGCAGCAGTGCACTCTGCAGCCAGGGCACGTACAGTTTGTTCCCCGGCCTGGACACGTTGCAAATGTGCAGGCGCGGGGCATGTGAGGCATGAGCAAGCAGCAGAAATGTGTGTTTTAGCCCGCTGCTGCAGAGTATGAAGAGTTAACTTTGTACTTGTAATATTGCACGCTGACAATGACTTCAGCCAGGCTGCAGACGTAACGCTGCAGATACACAATTCCAAACCACATTCTGGGGGGGATAAATGCCATTATATCCCCCCACCTAACATTGTGGGGGAGATTTGTCCCCCCGTCCCCCATGTCCTATTCACATGCCTCTTACAGCACCACCTATGCTCTCGTTATTATTATTACTAGCCAACTATTGCACAAACATACTGCTCTACCCTATGCCCATAATGGATGCACCTTGCTCTGCAGGTGCTTTTATCCAATTAGGTAAGGGACTAGCCTGTCTCCAGTGTCTTTGCCACTTCCCCATCCCTTGCCCTAAACCATTGCACCTTTCCCTTCCTTCTCATCTATCAATAACCTATCCTTCACTAAGGATATGGCCTTTCTTGATTCTCATGTTCAAGGCCTCCTCCCTGACGTACTGCCACAAGATGGTCTCACAACACCTGTCCTCCTACACATTAGGACTCTGCGATGCCTCTGAAACCTTAGCATAGCTTAACCACTTGATGCATAAATTGCCTCTGCCCTCTGGCAATCACAACTCATCACTGGCTACTTCAGAAGGACTAGACTATCATCTCGCCTTCACCAACCTCAACCGAATAAACCTAATAAGCCTGGTCTGTCTAATGCTGCCATACCTCCACCACTTGACATTCAAACTACCTCTGTCCTCTGGCAATCACAACCCGTCACTGGTCATTTGAGTAGAATCAGACTAGCATCTCACCTTCTCCAACCTCAACCAAATAAACCTCAAATGCCATGCCTTCCTAATGCTGTTATACTTCTGCCACCTGAAGTTCAAACTACATATGCCCCTTGGCAATCCCAACCCTTTACTGGCTACTGGAGAAGGACTAGACTATCATATCGGCTTCTCCAACCTCGAGTGAATAAACCACAAATGTCATGCCTTAACCAACAGAAAATCCAGACCAATAATCCACACCACTTCCCACCTCAACATGCCACATACACTCTCCCAATCAACTTCACACACAGCCCTCAATTCCAAACTCACTGAAACCATCCTCTCTAAACCTACTGCTACCAATATGATCTCACTAAAAGGCGCTCTTACTAATGCCTGATCCATCATGGCTCACACATCAGACATCATATATGCTATAAAACGAACAACCTGGACTTAATAGCGGTAACAGAAACATAGAAAAGACAGATTAACCACAAAAGGGGGAGAAGTAGCCTCACTAGCTAAAGAGGCTCTTAACATTAAAATATCGCCTGATCTATCTTTCACTTCTGTTGAAGTCATCTCTCTAAGAATTGCCCTCATGCCTACTACTACACTCACACTTCACATCATCTATGGGCCCCCAGGGGCCATCTCTACCTTTGAAGATGCAACACTCTTGGCACTTAATATGAAACCACATTCAAAGTGATCATTATGGGTGACTTTAATCTAGGTCTGAATGACCCACTAGATACTCATGCAGGCCTCCTGGTCAATTCCATTGAAGGCTTAGGATTCACCCATAGAAGAACCACATCCACCCATGATAAAGGGTGCACTATAGATTGGTTAGCAGATATCAACTGTACTACCAACATCCGATCCAACACCCCATCACCATGGTCTGATCACAACACCATCATATTCACCACCACCATTACTACTAAGAATTTGAAACAGACCCCACTAACACGTATGGCCCTCGCTAGAAATTCTAAAAATATCAAAAATGAAATCATGTTCGAAGCTATCAAATAAAATGCCCCATTAAAAAGCACAACAAATCAAACCTCTATCATATAACAATCCACGGTGCACTAAAAAGATCTGCCAAAAATAAATGGATCAAATTGTCAACTCAAGCTAACAAAATCCTATTCCAAACCCTAGCTAACAAATAAAAGAATGAAATCATCAAATCCAAAAGTGAAGTCTATAACCAGATAATCTCCAATGCTCAATGCAATACCAGAGTGCTATTCTCTATCCTCCATGAATTGGAGTCACCAGCACCCACTCTAGATCATACAGACAAAGATGAACAATGGTGCTCTAATATTCAGAACACCCTTACGGAAAAAATGTCACTATTACAGCACAAAATAGAACAAAACAAATCCAAACTTAATCTAACCCCATCAACCATCTATTCCTTGTCAGACTCCCTTACGGTGACTAAATTCTCATCCTCCCCAATCACCATTTCAGATACAATCAACATCATCAAACTTTTAAAGCCCTCTAGATGCAAAGGAGATATCTGCCCTGCAACCCTGGTAAAAGACTGCACAGTCGAATTTGCACCCTTTGTCACTAGCCTTATTGACAACTCATTTGCCTCCAACACAGTCCACAATGACCTAAAAACAGCGTGGGTCTTACCCCTGCTAAAAAAAACACTCTAGATCCTAATATTCCTACCAATTTTCGACCCATAACTACATTGCCCTTTTTACTTAAAATACTGGATTGTGCAGCTTGCCTACAGATCCAAAAACATCTGGAAGACAACCACCTTTTAGGTTTAAGACAATCAGGCTTTAGAGCAGGCCATGGCACTGAATATGCCCTACTCGACCTGAAAACGCAAATGGACCAATATAAAGACAAAGGAGAACTCTGCATCCTTCTGCTATTATATCTCTCAGCAGCATTTGATTTGGTCAATCATGACATCTTGTGCCAACACCTTGAGACAGCAGCCCCATTTTCCCCAGATTCCATCAAATGGATGAAATCATTTTTATATAACAGTACTATGAGGGTCTTTTTGGACACCTCAGCAGCTAGCCTGGTCCCGGTGACTTGCAGTGTACCGCAAGGATCATGTGTCTCACCCACTCTCTACAACGAATTTACCAAGCTCCTGTTTGACAAACTTGATAATATGGGTGTCACATATACAAATTATGCGGATGATACTGAAATACTCATGTCAATCACAGGATGCTATCACACAGACTCTAAAAATGTAAACAAAATCTACCTTGCAATCGAAGCATGGATGGCCCTTAATGAATTATGCCTCAATAATTACAAAACGGAGCTTATCATCATTGGAAATAAAAAGAAACTTAGCAACCTCCCACTGCTCTTCAACTCCTTCATCATTGATTGCAACACCATCCCGATTGCCAATGAAATAAAAACTCTAGGAGTCTACATTGACTCGTCCCTCACTCTAGAGAGGTCAATGCTGTTGTTTCTTAATCAGCCTACACGGCTAAATTAATAAGAGCTAGCCGCCCCTTTCTATCAACGGAAAACACTATCACTTTGGCTAGGGCCTTGACACTCTCTAGGATTGATTATTGTAACTCACTCTTCGTTGGAACTTGCACTAGAAACATTAAAAAACTGCAGACAGTACACAATAATGCTATAAGAGCGGCATTGAATATCCCAAGTCACATTCACATTTCCACTAATAGAAGGAATATCCACTGGCTTCCCGTCCATGATAGGATCAAATTTTAAATCCTGACGATGACGTGCACATGTATTGCCAACAAGGCTCCAAAATACCTTAACGACCACGTCTGCAATGTCAATTCTAATAGACCAACCCGCACAGCATACTCCAACATGCTCGTCACCCCTAGATGCAGAAGACAGAAAGCAGGAGGCTATAGCTTGCAAATGGTGGAACGCCCTCCCTCATCAATTGAGAAACGACACTTCTTTCTGGTCCTTCAGAAAAAAAAAAACTAAAAACGTTCTCTTCAGTTCTGACCTCATGCAATAGACCTCATGCAAAAGCTTGTTAACCTAGGGTATATCAGTATGAGGAAATGTATCTAGTTATAAATATGTAAAATCATGTGCAACATCTGTGTGACATCTGTCCGGAAATTGGTTGTAAGTAAGTATATTGTGTATAATGCAAGATTTGCAAACCTGTAACCATATCCCTAAGTAGTTCACAGTGCCTAGTTTCCTTTGGGCTTTGCGCGCTTTACAAATTAAAAAATAAAATAAATAAATAAAATACAGGTTCAACCCCCCCCCCCCCCCCGCTTAGAAACCTCTGGGTAATAAGCACATTATAAATAACCTATCATGTCATATCATATCATATTTGAGAAAGCCTTCTCATTCCCTAATGGACATTGATGATTGTCGTAATATGCAGGACATACTCTTTAATTCTCAGTATGCAGCGTTCGTCGAATTCCATTGATCCCAACTTGTTGATCTCATTGTAGACTCCAGGCTCACTTTGCTGTTTACTGAAACATGGCTTCAAGACTACAGTACATCGCTCATAACCAATCTCACTTCCCAAGGTTACAAAATGAATTGCTGCCATCAAGCAAATTATACTGGGAAGGGGGAATGCAGCCCTATTTGCACCCAAGGAGGGATGCATAGCCAAACAGGTGGCTGGAAGAGCAGGTGAGAACACACTGTGAACGGCCTGCTGTTTCCAAACACCTGAGGCCCTTCCCTGGGTGGCACCATCTTGACTGTGGGGAGGCAACAGAAGCCTCTCCCTGTAAAAAGCATGCGTCCCGTCTTCTGTCAAAAAAATGCAAATGAAACCAAACCCTTTCAATGAACCCCGGGATGCAAATGGCTGTGTCCTGGCCAGTAATGTCCCATCACCTTCGTAACAGCCCTGCTTATGTTGGGTCTGGTGGTCGTTACCTGCCATGTCCCCCCCCTGATGCCGGGGTTATTGCCATAATCTACATGAATGTGTTATCTGTAAAATTAATCCTGGAAACACAATGCTTCGGGTTTGGATCTATTGTTCTCTGATGTCATATCTAACATATCTCTAGCTTTTCATTTATTTTTACATTATCATCCCCCAAGCATCCTTAACTTTCAGACTCCCTGGTAGACTTGATTTCAGAACTTAATCTGCATACCACCACAAAAAAACAGCCAGTGGTTTAGTTTGTTTGAAGCTCTGAATTTGGTGGAGTGCTAAAATGTGCAGTATTTCTAAATACCATAGTTTAACTGGTGTAGCCAACCATATAATCAGGCCCTACAGGCCCTAAGGAGGTTATCTGATAAAGTGATACACAAATGTTAATGACATGGAAGTGACCTGTTCGGTTTCCACTTATACTACAATCCAGCTTAAATTCCAAAATAATTGGTATTAACTAATTATGTGGCAAGTCGACTTCAACAATTTATTAATGGTTTGCTACTATCTGGACTAGTGTCACACAACCTAGAGAAGACCATGATATATGCTATGTTGAAAAAGACATAGGATTTTGTCAACTACAGATCGATTTAAAACGTGCCCTTTGAGTGTAGTCTACATGAACTGGTGGTCATTGCCTAGATCTAAGGCTATATGCAGAGCAATAGAAATTTACAATTGTAGCAATCTGACTTTAAGAGGGTAATTCATAGAATCCAGCGCACAAGTGGCGCACGCGTCTGGAGCACAGTGTGCGCATGCGAATCCATGCGCCAGCCGCGTGCGCCAAAATCCATTTCCGCGCACAGCGTATTCATGGATACCAGCCACCAAAACCAGCCGTGGCGCACAGTGGCGCAGCGACCCTGCAGCAGCACCAGTTACGCCCCCAAGAACGCCTCTCGCACAGGGAAAAGCCATCAAAATCCCCATTCCAGCGCAAAGGGCTGCGCTAACCCTGTACCAGCACGGCAAGCGGGCTACGTGTATCACTGGGGAGCGCGGGAAGTACCTCACATCATTTCATCTGGGTACGTGCATTTCAGGGGTGCGTGGGAAGTTCCACACGCGAATGTCCTGGCTATGTGTATTTCGGGGTGCGCGGGAAGTTTCACACGCGATATCAGCAGGGTACGTGTATTCCAGGGGTGCGCGGGAAGTTCCACACGCGAATGTACTGGCTACGTTTATTTCGAGGTGCGCGGGAAGCTTCACACGCGATATCAGCAGGGTACGTGCATTCCAGCTGTGCGCGGGAAGTTCCACACGCGAATGTCCTGGCTAGGTGTATTTCAGGGTGCGCGGGAAGTTTCACATGCGATATCAGCAGGGTACGTGTATTCCAGGGGTGCGCGGGAAGTTCCACACGCAATTTCAGCAGGTATATGTGTATTACAGGGGTGCGCTTGAAGGTCCGGACGCGATTCCATCAGGGTACGTGTACATCAGGGGTGCGCGGGAATTTTCACACGTGAATTCAGCAGGGTACGTGTATATCAGGGGTGCGTGGGAAGTTCCACACGCGAATGTCCTGGCTACGTGTATTTCAGGGTGCGCGGGAAGTTTCACATGCGATATCAGCAGGGTACGTGTATTCCAGGGGTGCGTGGGAAGTCACACACGCAAAGTCAGCAAGGTACGTGTATTCCAGGGGTGCGCGGGAAGTTCCACACGCAATTTCAGCAGGGTACGTGTATAACAGGGGAGCGCGGGAATTTTCACACGTGAATTCAGCAGGGTACGTGTATATCAGGGATGCGCGGGAAGTTCCACATGCGAATGTCCTGGCTACGTGTATTTCGGGGTGCGCGGGAAGTTTCACACGCGATATCAGCAGGGTACGTGTATTCCAGGGGTGCGTGGGAAGTCACACACGCGAAGTCAGCAGGATACGTGTATTCCAGGGGTGCGCGGGAAGTTCCACACGCGATTTCAGCAGGGTACGTGTATTACAGGGGTGCGCTTGAAGTTCCACACGCGATTCCATCAGGGTACATGTACATCAGGGGTGCACGGGAATTTTCACACGTGAATTCAGCAGGGTACGTGTATATCAGGGGTGCGCGGGAAGTTCCACACGCGAATGTCCTGGCTACGTGTATTTCGGGGTGCGCGGGAAGTTTCACACGCGATATCAGCAGGGTAAGTGTATTCCAGGGGTGCGTGGGATGTCACACACGCAAAGTCAGCAGGGTACGTGTATTCCAGGGGTGCGCGGGAAGTTCCACACAGGATTTCAGCAGGGTACGTGTATTACAGGGGTGCGCTTGAAGTTCCACACGCGATTCCATCAGGGTACGTGTACATCAGGGGTGCGCTGGAATTTTCACACGTGAATTCAGCAGGGTTCGTGTATATCAGGGGTGCGCAGGAAGTTCCACACGCGAATGTCCTGGCTACATGTATTTCGGGGTGCACGGGAAGTTTCACACGCAATATCAGCAGGGTACGTGTATTCCAGGGGTGCATGGGAAGTCACACACGCAAAGTCAGCAGGGTATGTGTATTCCAGGGGTGCGCGGGAAGTTCCACACGCGATTTCAGCAGGGTACGTGTATTACAGGGGTGCGCTTGAAGTTCCACACGCAATTCCATCAGGGTACGTGTACATCAGGGGTGCGCGGGAATTTTCACACGTGAATTCAGCAGGGTACGTGTATATCAGGGGTACGCAGGAAGTTCCACACGCGAATGTCCTGGCTACGTGTATTTCGGGGTGCGCGGGAAGTTTCACACACGATATCAGCAGGGTACGTGTATTCCAGGGGTGCGCGGGAAGTTCCACACGCGAATGTCCTGGCTACATTTATTTCGAGGTGCACGGGAAGTTTCACACGCAATATCAGCAGGGTACGTGCATTCCAGCTGTGCGCGGGAAGTTCCACACGCGAATGTCCTGGCTACGTGTATTTCGGGGTGCGCTGGAAGTTCCACACGCAAATGTCCTGGCTGCGTGTATTTCGGGGTGCGCGGGAAGTTTCACATGCGATATCAGCAGGGTACGTGTATTCCAGGGGTGCGTGGGAAGTCACACACGCGAAGTCAGCAGGAAAAGTGTATTCCAGGGGTGCGCGGGAAGTTCCACACGCAATTTCAGCAGGTATACGTGTATTACAGGGGTGCGCTTGAAGTTCCACACGCGATTCCATCAGGGTAGGTGTATATCAGGGGTGCGCGGGAATTTTCACACGTGAATTCAGCAGGGTACGTGTATATCAGGGGTGCGCGGGAAGTTCCACACGCGAATGTCCTGGCTACGTGTATTTCGGGGTGCGCAGGAAGTTTCACACGCGATATCAGCAGGGTACGTGTATTCCAGGGGTGCGTGGGAAGTCACACACGCGAAGTCAGCATGGTACGTGTATTCCAGGGGTGCGCGGGAAGTTCCACACGTGATTTCAGCAGGGTACGTGTATTACAGGGGTGCGCTTGAAGTTCCACATGCGATTCCATCAGGGTACGTGTACAGGAGGGGTGAGCGGGAATTTTCACACGTGAATTCAGCAGGGTACGTGTATATCAGGGGTGCGCAGGAAGTTCCACATGCGAATGTCCTGGCTCTGTGTATTTCGGGGTGCGCGGGAAGTTTCGTACGCGGTATCAGCAGGGTACGTGTATTCCAGGGGTGCGCAGGAAGTTTCACACGCGATATCAGCAGGGTACGTGTATTCCAGGGGTGCGTGGGAAGTCACACACGCGAAGTCAGCATGGTACGTGTATTCCAGGGGTGCGCGGGAAGTTCCACACGTGATTTCAGCAGGGTACGTGTATTACAGGGGTGCGCTTGAAGTTCCACATGCGATTCCATCAGGGTACGTGTACATGAGGGGTGCGCGGGAATTTTCACACGTGAATTCAGCAGGGTACGTGTATATCAGGGGTGCGCAGGAAGTTCCACATGCGAATGTCCTGGCTCTGTGTATTTCGGGGTGCGCGGGAAGTTTCACACGCGATATCAGCAGGGTATGTGTATTCCAGGGGTGCGCGGGAAGTTCCACACGCGAAGTCAGCATGGTACGTGTATTCCAGGGGTGCATGGGAAGTTCCACACGTGATTTCAGCAGGGTACGTGTATTACAGGGGTGCGCTTGAAGTTCCACATGCGATTCCATCAGGGTACGTGTACATCAGGGGTGCGCGGGAATTTTCACACGTGAATTCTGCAGGGTACGTGTATATCAGGGGTGCGCGTGAAGTTCCACATGCGAATGTCCTGGCTCTGTGTATTTCGGGGTGCGTGGGAAGTTCCACACGCGATTTCAGCAGGGTACGTGTATTACAGGGGTGCGCTTGAAGTTCCACACGCGATTCCATCAGGGTACATGTACATCAAGGGTGCGCTGGAATTTTCACACGTGAATTCAGCAGGGTACGTGTATATCAGGGGTGCGCGGGAAGTTCCACACGCGAATGTCCTGGCTACGTGTATTTCGGGGTGCGCGGGAAGTTTCACACGCAATATCAGCAGGGTACGTGTATTCCAGGGGTGCGTGGGAAGTCACACACGCAAAGTCAGCAGGGTACGTGTATTCCAGGGGTGCGCGGGAAGTTCCACACGCGATTTCAGCAGGGTACGTGTATTACAGGGGTGCGCTTGAAGTTCCACACGCGATTCCATCAGGGTACGTGTACATCAGGGGAGCGCGGGAATTTTCACACGTGAATTCAGCAGGGTACGTGTATATCAGGGGTGCATGGGAAGTTCCACATGCGAATGTCCTGGCTACGTGTATTTCAGGGTGCGTGGGAAGTTTCACACGCGATATCAGCAGGGTACGTGTATTCCAGGGGTGCATAGGAAGTCACACAAGCGAAGTAAGCAGGGTATGTGTATTCCAGGGGTGCACGGGAAGTTCCACACGCGATTTCAGCAGGGTACGTGTATTACAGGGGTGCGCTTGAAGTTCCACACGCAATTCCATCAGGGTACATGTACATCAGGGGTGCGCGGGAATTTTCACACGTGAATTCAGCAGGGTACGTTTATATCAGGGGTGCGCGGGAAGTTCCACATGCGAATGTCCTGGCTACGTGTATTTCGGGGTGCGCGGGAAGTGTCACACGCGATATCAGCAGGGTACGTGTATTCCAGGGGTGCGTGGGAAGTCACACACGCGAAGTCAGCAGGGTACGTGTATTCCAGGGGTGCGCGGGAAATTCCACACACGATATCAGCAGGGTACGTGCATTCCAGAGGTGCGCGGGAAGTTCCACAAGCGATTTCAGCAGGGTACGTGTATCACAGGGGTGAGCTTGAAGTTCCACACGTGATTCCATCAGGGTATGTGTATTACAGGGGTGCGCGGGGAGCACCACACGTGAATTGCACGTGTGGGTCCTCCCAGGTGTTCCCTCTACACCCTCCACGGCCCCTGAAGGTGGCTCACACCACAGGGGCCTACCATGCACATGTCATGCAGGCACCCCATCCACCATGGCCATGCCCCCCAGCCAACCCATATGTCAACTTGCACTACTGCCCACCAACGCATGTCCCCCTGGACCCCCTGCCACCAGGGGTACCCTCCACCAGGCCCCCACCCATGTCTCCCACCACCCCCATCCCCCAGCAGTGCAGGGTCACCCTCCACCAGGCCCCCACCCATGTCTCCCACCACCCCCACCCCCAGCAGTGCAGGGTCACCCTCCTCCAGGCCCCCACCCATGTCTCCCACCACCCCCACCCCCCAGCACTGTGGGGCACCTGCCAGCAGGCCCCCACCCATGTCCAACTCATGTTCCCCACCACCCCCCACCCCCAGGCACTGTGGTGCACCTGCCAGCAGGCCCCCACCCATGTCTCCCACCACCCCCACCCCCCAGCACTGTGGGGCACCTGCCAGCAGGCCCCCACCCATGTCCAACTCATGTACCCCACCACCCCAACCCCCCAGCACTGTGGGGCACCTGCCAGCAGGCCCCCACCCATGTCCAACTCATGTTCCCCACCACTCCCACCCACCAGCACTGTGGGGCACCTGCCAGCAGGCCCCCACCCATGTCTCCCACCACCCCCACCCCCCAGCAGTGCAGGGTCACCCTCCATCAGGCCCCCACCCATGTCTCCCACCACCCCCATCCCCCAGCAGTGCAGGGGCACCCTCCACTGGGCCCCGACCCATGTCTCCCACCACCCCCATCCCCCAGCAGTGCAGGTGAACCTTCCAGCAGGCCCCCACCCATGTCCAACTCATGTTCCCCACCACCCCCACCCCCCAGCAATGTGGGGCACCTGCCAGCAGGCCCCCACCCATGTTCCCACCACCCCCACCCCCCAGCACTGTGGGGCACCTGCCAGCAGGCCCCCACCCATGTCCAACTCATGTTCCCCACCACCCCCACCCCCCAGCACTGTGGGGCACCTGCCAGCAGGCCCCAACTCATGTTCCCCAGCCAACATGTCATCAAAATCTAAATCCCTGGTCCCTATGGTCAGCCTCCAAATGCAAAACACCCACCCGAGTATTGCATCCACCCACTCATAATTGGCAATTACATGACAGAACACCAATTGCAAAAACAAACACATTTCCCTCACATACACCAAATGGGTGTCAGTGAATCTCAAAACCCATATCATGATATGCATGAAACCAATGAGATACTACACATTGAAGTTCGATAAAAAAATATGTATTAAAGGGAACATAAATAGAATAAAAAATAAAGAAACAGAAATGGGACTGTACAAAAATGAAAAGAAGCACGTCCGTGAAAAAAAGCAAAACCAAAAATCATAATCCAAAGTAATGGTGTCCAAAGTCACTGTCCACAAAAGAAAATCCAATGGGAAATAATAATTGAAAGCCATTGCTCCATGGGTAAATTGGGAAAGAAAAATACAATCCAACAGTGAACTATGTACAGACGAACAAGCCAGGGTCCATTATCCCAAGAAAAGAAATTAAACCTATCTGACTACACTAACTAATAAAATAAACTATATACAAAAATGTGGCCAATGTCCAAAAGGTCCAAAATAAATTTTTTAAAAAAGGAAACCTAGCACTACCTACATAACTATGTACAAGGGCAGCGGGCTAGTCTGACGGCTCACTTTTGGATGTCGTGGGCCAGGGCATCATCGAACTCCTGCTCAATGTCCCGGAGGCGGTCCTCCTCCATGGCCCCGAGGGTCCGCAGGGCCGTCGACGTGTCCACCTCCAACCCCCTGCGGATTGCCTCGAGGCACTCGGCTCGCCTCAGGGCCCTCCGCATGGAGTTCTCCGCCCTGACCATTGTGAGCCGTGCCTCTTCCGCCCGCTGCCGCTCTGCATCTATGGCGTGGCCCAACCGCTGCCACACGGAAGACACTCTCTGTCCTGGGTCCTCCTGCCCTCCGGCCGATGCCTGCCCCTCCGATGTTGAAGGCCCCGAGCCTTCATGGCTCCCACCACGTTGCTGCTGCTGCTGTGCCTCTGCCCATGCACTGCCTCCTGCTGCCTGCACATCCTCCGCCGGCTGGGGTGCAGTCGGTGATGTGGCCACCCCTGCTGGACGTCCGACTCCCGACTGTGGCAGGGATGCCTCCTCCACCAGCCTGGCCGCACCGTCAGAGGCAGCTCCACAGGGCACCCAGGTGACTGATGGGTGGGAAGATGGCACGGAGGACGACTGGCGCGTTGGGGGTTCAGTTGAGGAGGGGGTCGTAGGAAGCCCCATCAAATGGAGGAATCCGGCCTGGGTGACCTGTCCCAGCAGGCTGACGTGGTCAACGAGCCAATCGAGATGACGTGCAGTCTCCTCATGAAAAGACTGCAGGTCACCTCGCATGGCCCGTTGACGCAAGTGCTGATACATGACGCTGAAAACAACATACATGCGTGGCATCACGGACATGTCTACTTACATACACATTCATCCAAACATGTGTGCCCACACGACTGCATTTGGCATGCAAGCCTACACACACACGCACCATCCATGTCTTACACATTCCAGCCCTTGCATGTGTTAGCACCACGGCCCTGTACACCCCCACCCATACTCGACCCCATACAAACAGATGTGCAACCTGCACACTACTGAAACATCACCACACGCACAGCTCACAATCAGGATGCATGTACACTTACCTCTCGACTCCAGACGGGTCTGCCTCTCAAGGACCTGGAGCGCTGGGGATATGCATTCCAGGACCCTTCTCTGATCTTCGGACAAGTGGCCCCGGCGCCCCTTGGCATCCGCTGCCTTCGAGAAGCACCGGGCCTTGTTCAGGGTCCTGGACCTGAAGTCCTCCCAGCGCTTCGTGACATGTTGGAAGTTGCGGACTGCCACCCCCTCCGCGTTGATGGCAGTCACGATGTCAGTCCAGATCCGAGTCCGTCCTTCCTTGTCTGCACGGGAACTTCCGAAGAGGGCATCATACTGCCCCAGGACTTGCTGAACCAGGACACCAACGTCGGTGGCACTGAAGCTGGTGCCCCTCTGCCTCTCTGGCCGGGGGTTGTCAGTGGTGCCAGATGTTGCAGTGCCCGACATGACAACCCCAGAGGCAGGAGTGGGTGGGCAACTGGGTCCTGGGGCTGGGCTGTGGAGCGATGGAATCCCAGTCGGGAGTCTTCGGTTCCAGCAGGGGTGGTCACAGCAACAGCACCCCTGGCTGATGTGCAGGCAGCAAATGGCAGGGCACATGGGCAGCAGGCAGTCAGGCAGCAGCAGATGGCAGGTGGGAGCGTGCTCGGGGCTCTGGGGGGTAGTAGTTTGGCCTTCTGGGCAGGAGCGTGGTCTTCCGTGTGCTTACGTGTGGCCAGCTTGATACGGAGTGATTTGGCACATGAAAATTCGGCACGTCAGCGTGTAATTCGAGGAAAGGCCCTTAGCGCGTAAGTGTGTCTGCACGCATACGCAATTTCATTGGACAGAAGGCCCCTGAAGCGCAAGCGCCCCTGTGACGTGACGCGCACAGGCGTGCATGGGCATTTCAGCGTGCGTGAAAAAGTGCACGTCCGCGTGTAATACAAGGAAAGGGCCCATGCGCGTAAGTGACGTGACGCGTGCGTGCGTTTCCCTCAGCACGGGTTAAAGGTGAGCGGGCCCAGCACTTCGCTGTACGTGCCTTTCGTGGAGACCGACGTGTGTTGCTGCTTCCTGTTGTTTCGCGCGCCATCACAACTTCACAGCTATCAAGGACGTATCTCTTCTTTTGGCGGGGGTATTGGCTTTGTGTGTTTTTCTGCATCGCGCTAGTCAGACGGTGAGTTGCACACACTCTTTTTCCCACTGCGGGTGCCCCTGTGTATCGCACCCATTTCCGATGTCATAGTAGCCTGCGTGTCCTGCGCGTACGCGTTATTCGTGTTACTGGGTGCCACCGCGTACTGCGGGAGGTTGAATCCACGCACGTAGGCTGCAGGGTTGCGTGCATGGTTTTACTGTAGTTTTGGGGTGCCTGAGCATTGCGTGACCCGTCACCACATCACCGGGGTCACATACAGCCTTGCAGGTGCAGGGTGGCTGTTAACATCTTGCTTCCCACCCCCTTCACCTCAATTGCCCAGGTCAATTGTCGTGTACACCTCCCATTGGCACCACTCCATCTGTGCCAGCACTACTACATCTGTGCCATGGTTGGGAGGGCACCAAAGGTGAGGGGCGCCTCAGCTGGGCGTCCTCCTCATGGAGGGCGTGGTCGGGGACGTGGCCATGGTGACCAGGGAGTAGGGGGACTCCAGGGTGTCCAGGGCGGCCACAGAGGGGGAAGAGGCAGGGGTGCGCCACTTGAGCACAATGTTGTGCCATGTGTCGGTGCAGTCATGCCACCACCCCCTGTGGTTCCGGGGGATGCAGCTTCTGCATCTGGCACTGGCGCCCGTGTGACCCGGCAGTCCGTTCCATCGACTGCCACGGGCCGAAGGGTAGTGGTAGCTGCAGGTGCAGCTATGGACACCGCCACCCAGGCTCGGGGTCTGCCAGCACAGGCTGCATTTGCACTTGAAGAGCCCTTGGTAGATCTCCAACAGGCCAGGGGGGAAACCATAGGGGCAGGCCGGGCTGCTCAGACCAAGACACGTGTCCCTGGGGCAGTCATGTCATCTGCTGCCCCGAAAAGCCGGGTGTTGGCAAGTGCAGGGGCAGATGCACCCAACAGCACCCCGGTTGTGAGTCTGCCAACCAGGACCGTTGCGGTCAATGACCCTGCCACAGCTGGTGTTGCTGTGCAGGGTCCATTAGTGGGCACCCAGCTGCCACTGACACAAGTCAGGCCTTTGGTCATCCCTCCACCTGCCACTCCCTTGGCTCAATCCACCGAACCCACTGGCCATACTGGTCAGGGCGGCATTAGCCAACCAGGGCCTGCGCCACAGTCCAAGAGGAGGAAGGTTGCACCTGCAGCACAGGCTGGGACCCCACACACAGCCACGACCTCCTGCACGTCGAGGAAGAAGCCTTTCTGTAAGCAGGAACTGGACTTCCTCGTGGACTACGTGCGGGGCCACAGCCGTGACATGCTAGTGGGTGCCAATAGTCAGACTACGGCTGCCCAACGTTACACCCACTGAAGCATATTGCAGAACATGTCAGTTCATTCGGCCATGAGGTGCGCACGGCAGTGCAAAAAGCGTTGGAATGACATCAAACACAGCACTAAGGCTAAGCGTGCCTCTAATTACAACTTGACTCTGGTGACTGGCGGTGGGCCTGCACCAGAGGAGGAAGAGCTCACTCCGCATGAGGCACTCGTTGCGGAGTTCATACCACCTGAATTGGTCGAAGGAGTGGGAGAGATGCTGGACTTTGATGCCCAGTCCAGTGAGTGTTGACGCGTGTTTGTTGAGGACGTGTGTGTTTCACTTGTGGGATGTGTTGTGCATGATTGCCGCTACATGTGACGTGTACATGGTTCTGATGTGTAAGTAATGCAATGCTTCCGTCATGCATGTCTCCTCTGCCTGCATGCGGGGACTCCATGTAGGCATGCTCCGTTGCCCCTCCTCCGCCACTCTGCACTGGTGTTCTTCAATCTTGCCAATGTGTACTTTCTTGTTCATGCGTCCTGTGTAGATGCTACCTTCCAGCGTAGAATCTGCCAAACATATGCCGTGTGGTACAGCCTTAGTACTTGATGCAGGGTATCTCACTCGTACTGTGCATAGGTCAGATCTCCCGCAGGGACATGAGTGCCCATTCATGCTCCATGTGCATTGCACGCATGCCCCTATGTGTCCTTGACTGGATGATCACTGTAATACAAGTCCTTGGTTACATACATTGCCTGCCATCTCATCACCCTTCCCATGTCAACTGTGGCTCAGTCCTGCGTTGCACACATGTTTAGGGTCTGGAATCTGTGTGGCTCACAGGCCTCAGCCTGTTCAATGGCCAATGACTCTGTCCAACCTTTGTTGTGTCTTCTTCACACATGGGCGGAATCCAGAGTTTTCATCATGCGTCCTGCTTACTGTCCCTGCATCATTTGCAGTGTTGTCACTTGAATCACATTCAGCTGTTGATGCCAGTCAACACTGCCTGTCAATACACATGTGTATGGTCAGCCTTTTGATACCATGCTATGCATCCCTGCTTTGGTACTGGGGTGGAGGGGTGCTTGGCTTCTAGATATGGTACACATTGAATGCACAATGCACGTGATGTCTGAATTTACATTGCACTGCCTTCACATTTCCTGGCACACACCATGGAGTCCTTGTACATGTAGGTAGTGAGTGGCGTACACATTTTCTGCACTGCATAGACCCACTTCCATGGAAACTGCCACCTTTCAACAGGTCTGATCACAGAAGCAATTCAAAGTTGGCCCAGCATGCATGGCAGGTTATATGTTGTGTGCCACATGTCTGCCTGATGCGTTTGCTGTCGGTGTGTGTGTGTGTTGTGTGCTTCTGACATGTGTAGTGACCTTTTTTCTCTCTATTTTTCAGATGATGACGCAATGGAGGCGGAGGATGGTGTTGTCATGCCAGATACAGGGTTGGTACCGCTACATCAACCCGGCACTAGTGGGGGTCGTGGGGTGGTAGGCCACGAAAACCCACAAGTGCTACAGTCCATCTTGTCTCTGGCTGCCTATGAGTCCAGCCTTGATGACGACTCTGACGTCCATGTTGAGTTGGATGAGCATCAAGTCCATGTGTCAGGGGTGAGTGATTCTGATGTGGACACTCCTCTGTCTGCGACACCTGCACTGAGGGATCAGACAGTCTTGGTTCCTCCGCCCGTGGCGGATCGGGACGCAGGGTCACCCTCCACACCAGTCACTGATGTGCCTGGGACATCACGTCGACGGGGGCATGTAGTCGTGCAGCTGCGGGCGGTGCCACACAGCGAGGACCCCCGGTTCTTGGGTCCTGCAGGGGTCAAGCCCGACAACGCGGTCGTCGCGCGCAACCACAGTATACTGAGTGGGAGCAAGACATGACTGCCAATTCAGAACGGCAGGGGGCAGCAATGGAGAACATCGCTGAGAGCATGGAGCGTGTGGCCCGATCTGTGCTCCCCCCTGCTAGGCAGGTGCTTCTCCAGCAGCAGGCGGCACAGTCCACGGCCCGCTCGCTCAGGCTGGGCATGGCGGCCTCAGACAGGGCACGCCAGGCTGAAATGTCGTCTCTGCGTCAAGCAATTGCTGCTCACGCAGATGCGCACATGGATGCCCTGAGGGAGGAGTATGCTTCCCTCAGATCCACTCTGGGTGTCCTTATGATGTCCCAGAGGCAGCAGGCAGAGGAAAGGTTTGCACACCTTGAGCGTACCATCTCGGCTGAGCTACAGGCTTGCCGGGAGGTGCAGCGGTTATCCAGCCAGGTCTTGCAGGAGGAACTCCGTGTTACACGTGCTACCTTGCAAGAGGAAGCACGTGTATCACGTGAGGTTCTGCATGCAGACCTACGTCACATCGCCACACAGAACCAGGCTCACCCGTCCGGCAGACTTGCTGCCGACGAGGGGCAAGCTGCGGCTAGGCATGGCCAGGCTACTGTGCCGCGTCCTCCTTTCCAGGATGAGCCAGACTCGGACGACCATCTATCTCCCACATAGATCGGGCTGTGCAGGTGTTGACCCATGGAGGTTTTTTTTTTGGCTCAGCATCATCGCATGTGGATGTTGAGCAGCACCCTCTAACTCCCCCCTCCTGGGTCCTCCCCTCCCGCCCGGGTCGTATGTGGCCATTTTTTATTTTTCTTTTAGTTTAGTTAGTTAAGTTTCTGTTTGATAGTTAGTTTAATTAGGTAATGTAGGTTTTCCATAGTTAGTGTAATTAGTTAATAGTTACTATAGTTTAAAATTGCCCGTCTATTGTGCTTTCATGTGACGGTGCGGTGCTTTGTGGCTTTTGAAGGCATCCACTGTCTGTTCCAGCTGGGCCCTTCAGGCTTGTCTTGTGTATGTGTTTGCTGCTTGGGGTCCTTGACTCACATATGCCATTCCTGCCTCCCTTATCCATGGGCTCGCAAGGATGGTTCGGTGTTACAAAATTTTACAGAAGGTCCTTGGACTGTCATCTCTGTGGCATGTCTGGTGCTGTGTGACTTGTGTTTACACCCCTAGTGGCGATGATTTTGGTGTTATTGTCCACTGTTCAGCTTTTGCTAGATGGGGTGTTTCATGATTAATGTGTACATTCATTGCTATGCATTGTGTAGTATGTTTTTTATCTTTACTGTACACGTGCTTGTTGCAATTCATGCTGTAGATAGTGTTACACACTTTGGATGTGAAAGACGGACTGATGGTGTAATTTATGCTGTGACTCTCTGACATGGTCAAGTAATGAGATGCCTGAAGAGACACACACAGATGACTTTGAAGCATTAATCATGTGTTTCATGCCCTTTCTGACGGGGGATGAGCCTCCAGAGCACCTTAGCCAGCAGACATGGCCCATTGGACGACGGAATTAAGGACACGTTTGTTGGTGCCCACGTGCACATGTGTGCACAAGCAGAGGCACAGGGATTGCAGACCTACATCCTAGAACTGCTGACGTGTTCCAAGGAACTTCAGGCAAGGTGAGCAGCACAGGGGGGCCACTACACAGCAAAGCTTGCACCAGGCGAGCTGCACATGCAGGCTTAGTCACAGCACTGAGGGTGAGCTTGGACGAATATTGGTGTTGAAGCACACAATCCAGCTCAGATGTGTTGGTGGACTGATGGCTGTTGATTGTAGGGTTGTCTGGGACACCTGCAGGGGCAGTGGCACATGGCACATGCCCTCCGGTACACCAAGGTCCATTGAGGCACTTGTATCAACCATGTAGTCTTCCGAGACATGGAAAGGGGCAGCTCACAGGGACATACAGCAAGGGACATACTCGGATGTAGTTCATTTCATTTCCATGTACTTTATGATAAATGCACTGCCAACTTTGTTTCGGTCATGGTGGTACGCAACTTGCTCTGAAGTCATGGCTTGCTATATGGGTCTGTCTGCTTACCCAGGGAACATTGTATGTTGTGTGAATTGTGACACATTGGCGTTCCATTTGCCACGCACCCACCGGCGGCTGACTTACTGCATTGACTGTGTATTGTTAGGGAGAATTCTCTGTTTAGGCTGAATTTCCTAACCTAGTGAGTCCCCCAGCAGCTTTGGTGGATTTCTGGAGTTTGTTTTTTTCCATCCTGCCAAGAGTGAGACTCTTTTTCTCCCACTCTTGGACATGTATGTGGGTAATCCCTTTGAATGTCAATGTGTTCTATGGGCTACGGGGTCTTTTACTCCATAGGGTCTCATATGTTTTTCTATGTGTGTTACACCGCACCCTACGTGCCGTAACACTGGGGCATCCTAGCGGGCCTCCACCATAGACTCCATACCCGGGGACTGACTACTGTCTCCCCGGGCATGTAAAGTCATCATTGGCTTTACTAGACCTAAATTTACTAACAGAACAAGCACAAACCATCTTATTGTGGACGGACTAGTAGGGGTAATTCGATTACTCATGGATCTGTTATTCGAGGGGGCACTGTCCCGTCCCCCCTCGTCGAGTTTTGGCTGGTGGCAGTGGAAACTACTTGTTATGCTCAACCCCGAACATAACCCTATGGGATTCGTCCCATTGTTGGAGATTGATACTTTTCTCGTTAATCTCTAACGTACCACCGGTCTACCTATCTTAAATAAGTTTATCGGATGGTATTTTCTGCCAGAACTCGGTTTGTAAAATGCCGTCTGTGTTCGTCTTCGTGACTCCTAAACCAAAGGTCGAGCCCTTTGTTCCACTTTTGGCGGGCTCTGTACAGAGACCCTCCAAAGTGGTGCCATTCTGTCTGGGTTACCACAGGGGTGTCGGAGGTGGTTTAGGCACCCTGGACCGAGTTGCCTTGCCAACTCCGGTCGCACTCTGGAGTGATTGGCCCAAGTGGTGAGCCTCCCCGCTCACCACTTAGCATGTGTTGATTGACAGCTAGGCTGAATGAATGGGGGTTTTCCTCATAAAAGCAGGGCTTTTGGGACTGGATCTTCAGAAGTCGCCACAGGACCTAAGAATCCGACGAGGGTAACGCTGAGCCGACCTGCACGACGACACCTCCAGTGGAGCCCTGCGGAACCGACTCACCACTTCCCAACGACAAAGGAGATCTCCCTGCCGGAGAGTCTCTTCCCCTGGCTGGTGGGAACAACCAGTCCCCTTTGCTTTTTATTCGCCTCAGGACGCAGTGGTCGAATTGCCCGTGCAGAGCACCTTGGCAACCGGATAGCCACTACCGCTGTACCGTGACCAAAAGGTGGTGCCTTGTGACGGAGCACTCCACGGCTGGTCTCTTCACTGGTGGTGCACCGGACTTCACTTTTCTTCGACGACGAGATCATCTCTACTCTTGGCAAAGAACCGACGTGCATCCACCACCAGGAATAACTGCCCCCGCCGGAGCTGCCCTCCACAACAAGGTACCGTGTCTGCCTGGCTTCCCTTTCGATCGGTTCGAGTGAAGTGTCTTAATCCTCTCCTTTCCGTTGGGTCGCCTCTAAGCTTTCTCACGTATTTTTCTGAACTAGTTCAAACTGCTGATAACAATTTGCTACAAGGACTCAAACGCATTTCCACTAAGAGACTCTTGCGACATCTAGCCTTGCCTCTCTCCGAGTGGGCCTGGCCTCTGAACTTTATGATCTATTGTGGTCCTTGCCTTCTTGCCTTGCATTTTTCCTGCGAAGTATTCAACTGTGTTGATTTTGTAACCTGCCTATTTTTCTCTCCCGTCCTAACTAATATTAGGACGGGAGTCTGTAAATAAGTGGTGCTGGAATAACCTAGACTTGTTGACATATTGCTAGGGGGATTGATCGTTTCTTCTTCATAGAGTAATTGTGATTGATTTGTTTGCCGTGATAGTGCCATAGTGTTTTTGATAGATGTTTCATTATAAATAAATACCTTAATATCTTTACACTGAGTCTCGTTGCGTGTTTGCTTGTCTTACTGTGAAGAATTGCCCTATCTTGTATACTCCACATACTGCTTAACTCTTCTTGAGAGAGGTCTGACTGCTCAGCCACAGCTACCAACAGTGAATCTGTGTGGTGCAGACTGCTACCAAGTGGTTTTACTGCCAAACACTTGTAGTCCTAAATCTTTTGCAGTGGTCCCAGAGGGAACTGCACAGGTTTCCGCCTAACATGTATGACCCATCACAGGGGTAATGTTATATATGGGTACGAAGCATCTACACCAGATTGTCTGTTTGTAGAGTAGTTTGTTGCTATGGGGCATGTTTGGTGGTGTGTTTTTGTGTAATTGGCATGTACAGGTTGTTGACTGTGGCTCTCTTTGCAGCATTGCAGTGCTCCTGTAACCGGGCCTGAGAGTGCGCAGGCAGGAGGCCAGCACTCAAAACCAGAGCTAAGTGTCTTGTTGTTTTTCTTTCAAACTGCTCTGCATAGGCTTGCTGGGGGGTGCACTTATGCATGGATGTATGTGTGATTCAATTTGGTATGTTTTTTTCCCCCTAATCACCCGGAATCCTATGCAATTTTGAACCCTGTACCCTCTACCCGGTGTTCCTGCTTCCCGTATCTATCCAAGCAACGTTCCCTAACCCTCTTTCCCCGCTGGGGTTGCGGTTGCCTGTGTAAGCCCCAAACTTGCAGGCACCAAAACCCTAGAGGGGGTGGTTGGTTCATACCACTCCTAAGCCTGGACTACAGAAGGCCATGACAATGATGTCCAAGTTTGTTTGGATTGTGTATGTGTTCATGCAGGTAGTACATTTTCGTGCATTCCCTACTTTCATGTGTCATTCCTCCTCCCCTCTCCTGCCACTCATTCCAGTTATCCAGTATGCCAACACCTGTCCCGACTGCATATCCCTGAACCTCCTTCCCCACCAGGGTCTCAGGGGCCTGTGTGAGTTTGACCTTGCAGGCACCCGGAACACGGTGGGGGTGGTTGTTTCGTGACACTCCCGCGCCTGTACACGGGACCTGTGACAATACACATCCGTTCATGATGCATCATCCTATGTTATGTACCACACATGGTTCACATCCTGTTGTGACATTGTTTTACTGTGCTACCTTGGTTGTTGCATCATTGTGGTAGTACTTGGCCTTTGTGAGGTACTGCTACGTCAGGTCATCTACTGGAGGGTGTTCGGGTTCATTTTTATGCCTTGGATTTTGTGATTTTGGAAATGAGTGTGGATTCTGAGGGTGCAGGCATCTTTTTACACACAAGGTGGGAGATGGTGACGAAGGGTAAAGGTGATCCTGTGGCCAGGTGGAATTGAGGGTTGAAGGCTCCATGACCCAGGTGCAGTTGTTCAGTGGGTCATGGTTATTTGTGAGGGGGGGGGGTTGTTGTTGATAGTTGCCTTGCCCTGCAGTGTGATGGGAACTCTGACAATGTAATGGTGGTATCCTATGTACATGTTGTGTTCTGGTGATCAATGCCTGTTCATGTGTTGTGTTTAGCTTTCAGGTGCGAGGGGATAGTTGTGGTTTGACATGCTGGGGTGTACACATGGTGAATGTTCACATGTGATGTGTAGAGAACACTGATGGTCACTTGAGTCCACATGCATATGTTGAGTGCATGTCCTTGCAGACCCACACACTTGCACTCTGATGCACTACATGTACTCCCACCCTTGCATAGCCACGTGTACACTGTTTGCCTTCTGGTGGCCACTGTGTCCCTGCAGCACATGTTCTGTGACCAATTATGGATCCTGTACATGCCTAATTTGCTTTTTGATGTGGTCTGTCGCTTAGATGTGATGCTCAGGGTGTGCATCACACACAATGGCTGTTCACTGTGCTGTGCGCTGAGCAGTGTGTTGCAGGAGTAGGACACAGCACACAGAAGCTGCAGTGTTGATTTTGCAATGCACAATGTGCATGTAGACAGGCATTCATTGTTACGTTATGTCTACAACTCTTGTAATGCATTTTGGGTGGGAGGTTGTTGGTCTGTCATTTCATCTGATTCCTGGTCAGGCATCATTGTCTGATGCCACTGTACATTTTGGAAATGGCAATGTGTACATTATTGTTGCTGTGTTGGTGTATGGGTATTGCTTGCCATGTCATGTTGTGGTTTGGGAGGGTTTGAGTGACATAACAGTGGTGGCCATGGCCTGTTGTGCAGGTGTGTTTGATGCACACCTTGCATGTCAGGGTCATCCATCCGCTTCTCAGAGCAACTAGCTGGGGGTAGATCTCTCTCTGCGGCAGGGCCCTCCCTCTGGAACAGCCTTCTTGCCTCACTTGAACTTGAGGGGAACCATCTCCGGTTCGGGAAGCACCTCAAGACCTTCCTCTTTGCTTCTGCTTTCTCTCTGCCTCTCCCTTGCGGAATTCTTCACTGGAACTGCACTGGATCTGCAACTGGGCCACTCTCACCGACCTCGGTCCCTGGCCCAGCCACTCTCCACTTGCACTGGCTCCCTGGCAACCCCTGCACTGCGGTACTGTCTCTCTATCCCTACAGCCCCCCCTTCCCAGCACTTGTCTGCACTTACCTTTGCAGTTGCCACCAGCTGACCTGTGTATTTGTTTTTTGGTCTACTTCCCCTGTACTGCACTGCCCCCCCCTCCCCTTCCCCTTGCACTTTTCCCTTACCCCTACCCCTGCACTTGCACAATCTGAATGACACCTGGCCTAGTTGTACCGTTGTCTGTCTTCCCTTGTTCCCCCCTCCCTGCCTCATCGCACCTTGAAATACTTGTGTATAGGCCATATCATGTCACATGTCATATGTGTGCCTTTTGGTCACACAGGATAGCTTGTGTTTAAGTAGCTAGGGATGCAGACGATGTGGCACTTCCATGGCAACATTCTCAGTGTGGTAGGGTTGTGACAGTTGACTGTCTCTTTGTCATCATCGATTGTCACCTGGTATGTGCCAGGCCTGTGTGCACTCCGCAGGGGTGGGAGTTTAGGTGAAAAATGTGGCCACAAGCTGGGTCCGGACTTCCTCGCCAAGTGTCCTGTCCCCTCCCATGGGCAGCGCCTGTGCCTGTGGTTGGGGATGTGGGGGCACCACCATGTCCACCGGTACGCCCTGCCGTGTTGCAACATTGTGCAGGACACATGCTGCCACAATGATCCTGCACACTACTGGTGGTGCATAGAGTAGTTGCCCGCCAGCATTTGTACTCACCTAGGAGCCACTTGTCGCCATGCTGCCCAGCTTCCAGTGCCCGGCTCAGGGCGGACATTCTGTATATGAAACTGTCATGGGTGGAGCCAGGGTAGTTTGCATAGACAGAGGTGATGATTCCCTTTGCATCGCATACCACCTGTACATTGATGGAATGCCAGTGCTTGCGGTTTCGGTAGATGTGCTCAGTGGCCCTAGGTGGATGTAGGGCCACATGGGTGCAATCTATGGCACCGAGCACTTTGGGGAAGTGTGCCACCCTGAAAAAATCCAGGACAACGGCCTGCCTTTCTGCGTGTGTTCTGGGCATGTGTCTTGATATTGGGCAAAATCTTCCTCGGGGCCAGCCCTTTGAGAGCAAAAATACCCAATTCAGCCCAAAATACAGGTTCTATTGTGCTGAGCAGTGATCTCATGCAAGTGACAAATGACACCCTCAAAGTGTTATTAGCATATTTATTCTAAGCAGTGAATTTCATATACATTTGGTATTAATGTTAGAGAATATTACAAAGCATAAACCAAAGAGCAATGCAAAATATAGTGAAACATGGAACTTAGATAAACATAGAGAAACATAGAGAAATATAGAGAAACATAGAGAAATATAGAGAAACATAGAGAAACACAGTCTTACGTCCCTTAATCAGCCCTGGGAGACCTGGGTTTCTCATAAGCTAGCTGTAAAACAAGCCCCGCTCATAGAAAAACAAGGCTGGAGGACACCGTGAGAGCCAATTCCGGGCACCTGACTGTACACGAATCAAGTCCACAGGCGATCTCCCCCTGATCCATGTGTGCATGGATATTTTATAACTTCTTGCTGTCAGTCACCATGACGCACAGTTCCAGAACTTTCCCTGTGCAACTGGCTCATGGAAAAAACCCAGCTCTCTCTGAGATGCTCCCTGCTCGCTCCTACCCCCTCCCTTGTTCCCATCTGCGCTGGCTGAGGAATGTCTTATCAGTACCTTCCCAGAGAAAAGGAAGATTAGCTTGGGGCCAGGGCTAACGTTAGTGAGGCTGAATATTCTAAGGGAAGCAGGGATGTATTAACCCCATCTGCAAGCTCTAAAAGGCATGCACTCATAGCTTAGTGTTTATAGCGCTTAAGACTGGCTATCTAAGCGCTATATAGGTGCCATGATGTTCCAAACACTCCAAAAACCTATTAGCTACATGGCTAGGGGCCCTCCCTGCCTGTCTATCAACAATGTTTAATTTGACCTATCTCATACTAGGCCTGCATATTCCTTGTAGCTCACTACTGCATAATGGAAGTGCTACAACAGACTACTGTCAGCATTTTTAGCACATACTTTGAATACACTATTGGCTTTCAGCGGCCAATGCTGTCATCTAAAGCCCTGATTGGCAAGGTTGCAATTTCGTGTATCACTACATTCCACCCCTATTCAACGTTTGTGCGACAAATGCTGACTAATACCTATCAACATAGTATTTAGTGCAGTGATAAAGACCTAGGGGCTTTGCAAGAGGTTTAAGCAAACTATCTTCTAGCGGTTAGTTAGCGTGGCATGCAAGGTAAAACACTACCTAAACAAAAATGTACACAAAGTGAACAGTGACATATACCCTTGCCAAAACCTGGCCTACACAAAAATACCTACACAAAGTGAACATGGACATTTACTCTAGCCAAAACCTGGCCTACACAAAAATACCTAAATCAATTTTGTATAACTGATTGTCAGTTAAAAAGCAGCATGCAGTTAAAATGTCAAGGCAATCCAGTGTAGTCTAATCTACAATGCACTATTGCATTTATGTATGGTTACCAATTCTAAAACCTGGCAGCCTTTCACCCTAAGGGCCTACCCTCCCCCTGATCCCAGGGCATTCAAGCGTGACTATGGGCTGTGTGACTAGACACTTCCCCCAGGTAGGTGGAACCCAACCAGAAACCATCTAATTTCTTGAACAAGGTGAACCCATGGGCACCAGGTTGTCTAAATAAAAACAATTCTACTAATTTACATCAAAGCATGGCATGTGTTATTCATGCAATCAAAAAAGCAAGCAATTCAATCCATATGTATGCTGGTAACTGTAGCTCTGCGTGCCAGTGTGTGGAGGATGGTTGCCCCCACCCAGTAAAAAGCCAACACCTGCTGATTTAACAATGTTTGCCATACAATGCATTGTGTGTATTTAGCAGTCTTGTTGACCTGCCCTATGGCAGACAAAAATGTCTTCATGTCTAAAATACTGTTATCTTCAATTGGCTGTCAATACTTGTAGCAGTGCTGGGCATATCAATGGGCCCCACTAGGCCAGAAGTTCTATAGCAGAGCTGGCATCAGAACCCATAGTGGCTAGCTTATTGTGCACAGTTTCTATGTCACAAGCATATAAAGCACCTGCAATTAATGAATCTAGCTCCCTAGCTACGCGCACTCTAGTGATGGGCCATAGAAATGGACTCCATTTGTAGCAGCTTGGTAGTACTAAGGAAACATTGCCTCATGATAAATCTATGTCTAAGTGTAGCACTGTAATAATGAAGGTGTGCATTACCAGTCTACAATTTACATGTTGTCTTACCACTGGAAAATCTAACAGGTTCACAGTGTCTACCTTCTGTGACTTGGAGAATACCCTTCTTCAAGTGGGATATCTACCATATACAATATTAACTTTAGCCACAAACACCATACTACTATCCGGCAGTGGCTGTTTCATCACACCATGGAAAAAATTCATTTAGTCAAGTTATAGTTCATTAAATCTTGGCGAGAACACTCGCTGCAGTTCTTGGTCAGAAAAACATCACATTAGACAAATTAAACAAATGGTATCCATTCAGTGACAAAAGATGCCTGACAATGTGCCAGGCCAGTACTCTAGCAATTCCATGTGGATACTCATTTGCAGCGCTTTTCCAAAGAATTATTCCAAATGTTTACAATCAAAAGGTGACTCTTTGCATTAGTGTGCTGGAGACAGCTGTCCCCACAAAAACATGAAACTGGTTGGTTTAACAAAAAACCGTGTCACACTCTGTGTCATAAAATCAAACATCAAGTCAGTCATGGTTTCATTTACCTGCCTTAAGCTGGCTGTAAAAGTATCCAGTGTTTCAAAGATTACCATTTCAAATTATAGCTCACACACTTGGCAGCATTACTTCAATTAAGAATCTTAACCTACGCACAGGTGACTTTGATGTGCGCACCCATCTTATCTCAAAATAAATTACGCTCCTGCTTGCATAATTCTGCTGCCCCAACAGTTCATAAATCATTCTCCTGCCTACGTGCAATGTAGAATATTTTTTTTTTTCAAAAAACAAAACATCTCTGGTTAAAGCCATTCAGTTGGAAGAGTAAAACCATTTGGTTTTTTCAGATTCATCTCAACAGTGCATTTAAAAACCATTTTTCAATGTGTTAGCATTCAATTGCTGTGTCACACAGCTGTATGTGGTGCCTGATGTTACAGTCCACAATTCATTGTCCATAGTCCTTTAAACAAGAAAGGGCAAAACATGTCATTTAAATGTGTAGCATCAAATACTTGATAATTAGCCAAGTCTGCACCGTGCCAGTTCAGTTCGCAGTGGCTCGCTTTCTCTGAGAATGCGTCTGACCCTTCTTTGATCAGTGTCACCCACAAACTGCACATTATCTTCCTATATTATGAAATGTCTTGTCGTGCTTTGCCTAGGCAAAATACAAACAGAAATGTTAGGATGTCATCAAAACTTCAATATCAGCGTTATCCACCCCTTCCCATAATACCACCCCCATCTTCAAAAAGTCTCATCAGGTAACTACACACTTTGTCATTGCTACTGCAATTATTTATCACCTTTCTGCATGTTTCTGGGGGCTTATTTACACTCAACCATACGGGGTGTAACTGCCTAATCACAAACTCATTTGTGCAATGCAATCATAGCTGGTCAATGGTACCTCAGACTGATCTGTGCTTTTACAAAGCCATATAGTAAGTACCCAGGTCGCACAATGCTTTTCTTTTTCACCAAAGCGATCACCAATGCCAGGCGCCAACTTGCTTCCAGTGTCCCATGATCTTGGTTTAGGTTGCCCTGCTGGCATCACTCCATTTTTCAAAGGTAAAATCTTTCAGTATTTATCTTTCTTTTCTTAGCAGTGTCTTTTCAAGCCTCTGGTTTTTTCACTTGTCATTTTTTTTTTTTCAAAGGGCGTTTGCTGTTTTTGAACCACTCCTTTGAGTGCGATAGTCTGAGTCAGTTTTTTTTTGTTGCTTCAACAAATCATTCATTCTTGCACTAAGCCGTGTGGCTTCTGGATCATGGCTAATGTGCAGTGTTCATGTTGTACTTCAAAGCCCCGCTCTGCATGTTGTCTCTTGCAAAACGGCTAAGCACTTTTGTCAGTTTTGCTTCCATCTGGAAGGCCATAATGTCTTTGTCAGTTACTCCATCCCTGGCAATGTAGCTTGCAGTTTGCCAGATGTGTATTTTCTCTTCTCAAAGCGCCTAGAGGTTTCTTCTCCAGTGCACAGCGCTTTACTTCAGTTCACATCACATGGAGCATTGGAATGCAGCTTGCACAGCAATAGCGCTTTACTTCACTTCACATCACATGGGAATGCGGTTTGCACAGTAATGTCTGTTGGAATGGGCAGCTGTCTTTTCTTGGCCCATTCACAGATGCATAGGTAAATGTTCAGATGTGATGTGCCCGTCTGCCATCCTGCATGAAGCCTTTGCTCCGTACCACAGTTTACTGGGCAAATTCTTTACTTTTTGAACAGCTCTCTGTTTTTGCTCCCCCTTCCTCAGGAATGCAGGCATGTTTATCTTTCGTGTGCACCTGGCAGCGCCATTAGCACGCAGCTTATCTCTTTTGCCTATAACTCTTATACTGTGGCGGCTTCACTCGTTTCAGACAATTCATCCAGATTAACTCTTTCTTGTACTGTTTCTGCTTTTGTTTGCCTTCACGCACCTCGCCCAAGACAGCTTCAAGGCACAAGCTCTGCACACACAGCAAGACTCTTGTTTTCAAAAGCGGCACTTTTCTTGTCATTTTTCTACTCCATGTAATTTTGCAAAATGTCAAAGCGTCTTTTTTTTTCTTGTAATGTGCGATCTTTCAAGAGAACTCACAACCCATTAAATCTTTGTGCTATCTTATCACACACAGATGTTTCATTCTGTTGTACCATTGCCAAACTATAACCACTCAGTTCAGTGCATTTAAAAAATAAAAATGCCATATTTAGTGCAGCTCCCTGCACGTTTTTTTTTCTGCAAGAACAACCCACACTCTATTGCTTGTGGGCTGTTTAATGTGTCAACAACATTTTTCCCCATGTATCACAGTCAACAGGTCACTATTTTCAAAGCATACATCACTTTTGAGGCAACAGCACAAATCCATGGCATAGCATGGGGACAGTCAAAAATACTCCAGGGGCAATTTAGAAAAATATAAATTGTTTTTCCCCCCAACCATTGCAAGCTGGTTCTGCAATTTCAAATCAGTACACAAAAATCGAAAATCCAAATAACATTCACTCACTTTCCTTTTAAGTGAGTCTCTCACCCAATAAAAGCATGGCACAGCCTAAAATGCAATATAACCATTTTAGTGTGTTTCCTTTAAACAGAATTTGCCACCATTAGCACATGGAATTTTACAGTTGCCAAAAGAAAGAAAAAACTCTTTAGGCTCTCAGCACAGATGTTACTCATTCTCCTAAGCATGGCTCATTCCCCTTCCTCATTATTCAGGAATGCCAACCCTTCAAAAGCATATATCAAAAAAGACGAACCTTCGCCTCCGAACATTACAGCCCCCACTCGCTAGCACACTGGGGCTGAGTCAATGGTTAAATCACTATTCACAATTTGCATGTCAAATTCTTGCAATTATTTTTCCTGCCCTCATGACAGAATAGAGATGAGAACTCCGTCTCATTATGCATTCCAAATTACAACTTTAAACTGGGAAACCACATGATAAAATTCTTTTTCTAATTGAGCATACATCTTTCTTAACCATTCATCGGAGTGCTTTAAACAAAGCCATTTCCCGCTCGTTTATTGCCTTGTACTCCCTGGCACCAATCCCATGAAGGGAGTCTTAACCACACAAGCTATCGGCCACGGCAAGCCGACACAACATTGCTGCCTTTTGAAGTCTCAGAGCTGCAGTGAGACCATCAAGGAAATGCGACAGCCTGCTCCCCACTCTACACTGTGTTCTCTCACACCATTTGTCATGTCAGCATGGCACTGCTCTTCACAATCCCACAAAGCTGCCACCAAATGTCTTGATATTGGGCAAAATCTTCCTCGGGGCCAGCCCTTTGAGAGCAAAAATACCCAATTCAGCCCAAAATACAGGTTCTATTGTGCTGAGCAGTGATCTCATGCAAGTGACAAATGACACCCTCAAAGTGTTATTAGCATATTTATTCTAAGCAGTGAATTTCATATACATTTGGTATTAATGTTAGAGAATATTACAAAGCATAAACCAAAGAGCAATGCAAAATATAGTGAAACATGGAACTTAGATAAACATAGAGAAACATAGAGAAATATAGAGAAACATAGAGAAATATAGAGAAACATAGAGAAACACAGTCTTACGTCCCTTAATCAGCCCTGGGAGACCTGGGTTTCTCATAAGCTAGCTGTAAAACAAGCCCCGCTCATAGAAAAACAAGGCTGGAGGACACCGTGAGAGCCAATTCCGGGCACCTGACTGTACACGAATCAAGTCCACAGGCGATCTCCCCCTGATCCATGTGTGCATGGATATTTTATAACTTCTTGCTGTCAGTCACCATGACGCACAGTTCCAGAACTTTCCCTGTGCAACTGGCTCATGGAAAAAACCCAGCTCTCTCTGAGATGCTCCCTGCTCGCTCCTACCCCCTCCCTTGTTCCCATCTGCGCTGGCTGAGGAATGTCTTATCAGTACCTTCCCAGAGAAAAGGAAGATTAGCTTGGGGCCAGGGCTAACGTTAGTGAGGCTGAATATTCTAAGGGAAGCAGGGATGTATTAACCCCATCTGCAAGCTCTAAAAGGCATGCACTCATAGCTTAGTGTTTATAGCGCTTAAGACTGGCTATCTAAGCGCTATATAGGTGCCATGATGTTCCAAACACTCCAAAAACCTATTAGCTACATGGCTAGGGGCCCTCCCTGCCTGTCTATCAACAATGTTTAATTTGACCTATCTCATACTAGGCCTGCATATTCCTTGTAGCTCACTACTGCATAATGGAAGTGCTACAACAGACTACTGTCAGCATTTTTAGCACATACTTTGAATACACTATTGGCTTTCAGCGGCCAATGCTGTCATCTAAAGCCCTGATTGGCAAGGTTGCAATTTCGTGTATCACTACAGCATGTATATGTGCCTGCGGACTGAGGGCTGCGCTGTCATGATTGCCAGTACCTAGTGTAGGCAGCGTGACTGCGTGGCCTGTGAGACCCCCCCACTATGGCAGTAGTCCGCTGAAATGACCCAGTGGCCAAAAAATGCAGGACATTGAGCACCTTCTCCAAGGGGCTCAATGCTTGGGAGCAAAGGGTGGGGGATGTAAGGTCATCTTCCCACTCCCTGACCAGGTCTAGGATGATGTGGGGTGGAAACCTATACCTGCCATAGACCTGGTCGTCAGGCATCCCAAAAAGGCTTGCCCGTGGTGCGAAAATGCGTGCCCTGGCTATTCTCCTCCTCCTGCGGTGTCCCACAATCAGTGCTGCGACAAATGGGGCATTCATCGTAGCTGTATATACGTGTTTGTTGTTTGCGCGCACTTTTGTACTGTGCGCTGGGACGCTTCCGCCTGCCTTCGTGTGGCGGACGCGTTGACGCCTGTGTGCGTCTTTTGCCGTGCGCGGGTTTCCCGTATTCGGATCCATGAATACGGGTTGTTCGCGTGCGTGTGGGCGTTCCGTGTAGTTCCCTGCAGTACTTCCCCAGTTATGCCTTCTTTTTCACACGTTGTTCCCCATTCCGCGTGTTACGCCAACTGTTCCGCCCACTTTGGCTGTGTGCGCCGTGCTATGTGCGCTTTTGCTGTGCGCGTAGCGCACACCTTGTATACCTGCGTGCGCCATGGCTGTATTGGGCACATGGACAGCGGGAAACACGCGCAGCGGCTTCCTTGAATCGCACGCGTGCTCGTGCGCTGCGTTTCTCACGCTTGCGCTCCCTTGCGTCTGCTTGCTCATGGATTTTCGGTGCACGTTTGTTCCATGAATCGGCCCCTAAGTCTGTCTACGGCATAGAGTATATTCTGATCTCATTGCTTAATGACTTAAAATGCCACACTACCGCATTGGTGCTGCTGGGTTTATCTGCAGCTTTTGATATAGTGGACCATTCTATCTGTCAATCAATCACTCTAACACCTTCTTTTTCAATATTAAGTCACTAGGCTTCAACAGCATACATCCATCAATAGTACATTAAACTACATATATCTAAAAGTAGCTTGAAAAAGAAAGATACAAAACAGTGACGTATATCACTACCAACATTTGTAAAAACATTCATGCCATACCACAATGATTGAAGACCCAGTATGAAATCAATGAAGAAAAGTGATCCTAAAATCAGCCTGGTGGCATCAATGCCCCTTTCCTTAAAATCTGGCTCCATATAAGTATTACTATCAAAGACAGTCCTCTAATCTCCAGCCGATTTACAAAACAAAATAGTATTTGGAGTATTACAAATGGCATGCTAATTTCCCTAAGTCTTTTATACATTTGCCAGAAAAATATAACATGCATTTCAGTTTCCAATATATTGGGACAGTTTCAGCAAGTTTCTGAGAGTGTCTACAATGCAGTAGTGACAAAATACCAAGCCTAAATTTGATTAAAAGTGATCAAACATAAGATGGTTGAAAGGGATTTAGGTAGTCTTCCTACAAACCATGTTCTTACAGTTCCCATATCTGGACGCCAGAACACAATGACCATGCTCACTGTAAATGCAAGCTTCTTATATGAAGTGAAAAGCCTATTCGCCTAACAACTTGTATATAACATCTAGCCAAGATGTGGGATGAGGGATAAAATTAGCCAGATCATTGATATGTCTGCAGCACAGCACTGAGGATCCAACATCTTGCAAAAGCAGATGCCTTACTTATTTCCATTGTTTCACTAAGTCGGCGCTGCTCCAATTAGACAGCCAATGTAAAAGTTGGTTAAAAGCAATCACCCGGGCAATCTTGCACAAGTGGATTTCCAAATGAAGGGGTTACAAAGTTACTACTTATTGCTGTTTGATTAATTCAATCTTACAATTTACGAAAAATGTGCAAGCAGTCTACCTAAACAATATTCTCATTTAACCTCCAGGTTTGACTCATCCTATCAGGTAAACATCAACGGACATGTGTACCTCTGTGTATCCTCAAGGGACTATGTTTCAAGAATGACCCATCAAATTGGGCTCTTTTATTTCTGATGTGGGGTCTTCTGAATTAAAGACCCAGGTATGCTAATTAGTGTACCTTCCACTGGTCCATGTGTCATGTCCCCTCATCGCCGCTGGTCTCTTTGGCGTAGTTGGCGACATACAGCAGCTATTCGTGTCAGTTCTTCCAAGATGGCAGTCTACATCGGATGTTGCACTCCAGTTTACAATGAAGGCTTGGCTCTGATTCCGACCACACTGGCTCACAGTGTATATCTGCGACCGCTTCCTGAACTTCAGTGCATTGCTACTCCGCCACCCCTGGTATTCACGCTACGTGAGTTTGTGTCCCAGTGTTAGAACATTTGTGCCTATTCAATCTTGTCCTCCTCATGATTCTCCTCTCTTCCCTCTACGGCTCAGCAGAACGCCTCACGTCAGATTTCTCCCTTCCTTTCTCTTTCTCATTTCTCAGCTAGCCCTTGCCGGACCTGAGACCATGCCCCCAGCGCTGTTGGGGGTCGCCTGCCAGGTCCATATGGCAGGCGCCCCTGGGGTGCTGCTTCCTCACAGCACCCAAACAGGCCGACCGCCTGTGGGAGTTTGGGGCCTGCCATGTCCATCCGGCAGGCCCCGCGGCGCTATGGGACACCAGCGCCATCCGGGTGGGGGCACAGCCTGCCAGGGTCCTGACCATGCGGACCTCGGCCACCGTCCTGGCACGAGGGTCCCATGTCAACAGGGCCTGCAGGCCTGTACCTCCCACAGGTAGGCCTGCGGCCTACATCATCAAGGAGACACGGACTCAGACCAACCTTCCACAGAGTCTGCAGCCGTTCTGTCTCACGTGCCTGCAGGGGCTCCCTTTATTAACTTGGGCCATGACATAGTCATGGCCCATCTTAAAGGGGCAATGCACGGGGGAGGGACACATCCCCTTAAAGGGGCAACACACATGGGAGGGTCCCACGTAACACTCCTCTTTTTTCATAACGAACAAACACACGTGGCTAAAACACACATGCCTCCCACCAGTTACAGAACAACAAAATACGTATCAATCAGTACTTGCAGGGTAGACCGAAGATATGATATGCCACTGACACATACCTAGCTAACGCCCACAGTTACAGATATAAAGTATACTCCTCCGTTTCTAAACATGCTCAAATAGGTGATCATGGTGGCCGATGAGCTGCTGGAGGACCACAGGCAGATCCACCACAGTTTGCAAGACCCTTTTTTAAGCTGGGGTTCGGAATGGCAACTACACAAACAACGCCATGGTCAAAGGCTGGCACCACATGCACACCTCGCAATTACGGGATCACAGTCTCACCTCATTGTTATCTACTGAGACCACCTAGAGCATGTAGTTACTATGCAGGCTCACAGCCTCAACCACACAGGATTACTGAGTTCTCTTTAACCAACTGCAGACCAGCAGACAACCAGTTCCTCTTCCATCAGCGTCCGTTCAGGAGTCACATCCCAAGTCCAGGTCCATTGATGGTACAGTTCACGGCCGGCAAAGCTGCGCCTGGCACGTGCCAGGGGCCACCTCGGCATGGTCTCTTGATGTTCACAGCAGAGCAGCGAGACGCCGGTCACGGGGCAGCCAGGCTACTCCATGTGATGTTGATGGGGCACAGGGTTGTTGATGGGGTACGGGTTGACAGGACATCGCTCACCCCGTTCGTCAGCAATGTTCTCCCGATCTGGCACATGTCCTTCCTCCAGGAGCACAGGAGGGCGCACAAGCACTCATGATGAGCTGCAACCCATCCCTTGACTGATGCACTGATTCTTGGTGTTGGGGCCCAGGGCTGCCTGGCTGAACTCAGGGGGTCCGGCAGGTATCTCCCCGAAGCCCTGTTTAGCCTGGTCCGTCGATGGCATAGCGTGCAGGGTGTCTTTAGCGACAGGCCGCCAGGGTGTCCACAGTTGCAGGCAGTCATGGCCACCAGCATGGTAGGCAGGGTGGCCTGTGTACTGATGGCACCGTTCCTGGAATAATCGTTACTTTGCTTGTTAGCCTTCCCTTCCGACTGCTGTAACAGTGCACCAGTTCTTGTCTGGCGGCCAACGCTGGGCAGGATTGGCATTCCCGGTGCGTGGTGTGAGCTACCATCTCGGATCACCTGATAGTGCCGGGGTTGCACAGAACGCAGGATGTCCTAGTGCTCATGGCAGTGACCCCCACCCACGGGGCCTGAAGGTGACCACGTCGGCCACAGTGAGGCTACAGTTGGCGCTGGAACAATGCCACGCTTCAGTTGCACAGGGCAGTCTTTGATGCAGAGAGTAATTTTACAAAGGTAGCGGGCGCCCCTCTCTCGCAAGAACAGACATGATAACCTGTTTAGTGGTTATTAACCACTTGAGAGTTCGCAGCCACTGCTTTTACTCACTGTGCCTTTCACAGATGGGAAATATCCATTTGCATATCAGTCTTTGTCCTGCCCAGGGGCAGTCCAGCACCGAAATACAATGGCAACTCCAATCTGAACGAGAGTACCACCAGCAACCCCATACACGTGTTTCACCCTTGTTGGGGATCATCAGTGAGGTGAAGCTGATGCCTCTCTAAGCACAGTGAGAGGGAGACCACGTCTGGTTGCCCCCAGGAGACCTAGGGTTACCAATCCCAGGTTCCTTAAAAAATAATTTTACAAAGGTAGCGGGCGCCCCTCTCTCGCAAGAACAGACATGATAACCTGTTTAGTGGTTATTAACCACTTGAGAGTTCGCAGCCACTGCTTTTACTCACTGTGCCTTTCACAGATGGGAAATATCCATTTGCATATCAGTCTTTGTCCTGCCCAGGGGCAGTCCAGCACCGAAATACAATGGCAACTCCAATCTGAACGAGAGTACCACCAGCAACCCCATACACGTGTTTCACCCTTGTTGGGGATCATCAGTGAGGTGAAGCTGATGCCTCTCTAAGCACAGTGAGAGGGAGACCACGTCTGGTTGCCCCCAGGAGACCTAGGGTTACCAATCCCAGGTTCCTTAAAAAATAATTTTACAAAGGTAGCGGGCGCCCCTCTCTCGCAAGAACAGACATGATAACCTGTTTAGTGGTTATTAACCACTTGAGAGTTCGCAGCCACTGCTTTTACTCACTGTGCCTTTCACAGATGGGAAATATCCATTTGCATATCAGTCTTTGTCCTGCCCAGGGGCAGTCCAGCACCGAAATACAATGGCAACTCCAATCTGAACGAGAGTACCACCAGCAACCCCATACACGTGTTTCACCCTTGTTGGGGATCATCAGTGAGGTGAAGCTGATGCCTCTCTAAGCACAGTGAGAGGGAGACCACGTCTGGTTGCCCCCAGGAGACCTAGGGTTACCAATCCCAGGTTCCTTAAAAAATAATTTTACAAAGGTAGCGGGCGCCCCTCTCTCGCAAGAACAGACATGATAACCTGTTTAGTGGTTATTAACCACTTGAGAGTTCGCAGCCACTGCTTTTACTCACTGTGCCTTTCACAGATGGGAAATATCCATTTGCATATCAGTCTTTGTCCTGCCCAGGGGCAGTCCAGCACCGAAATACAATGGCAACTCCAATCTGAACGAGAGTACCACCAGCAACCCCATACACGTGTTTCACCCTTGTTGGGGATCATCAGTGAGGTGAAGCTGATGCCTCTCTAAGCACAGTGAGAGGGAGACCACGTCTGGTTGCCCCCAGGAGACCTAGGGTTACCAATCCCAGGTTCCTTAAAAAATAATTTTACAAAGGTAGCGGGCGCCCCTCTCTCGCAAGAACAGACATGATAACCTGTTTAGTGGTTATTAACCACTTGAGAGTTCGCAGCCACTGCTTTTACTCACTGTGCCTTTCACAGATGGGAAATATCCATTTGCATATCAGTCTTTGTCCTGCCCAGGGGCAGTCCAGCACCGAAATACAATGGCAACTCCAATCTGAACGAGAGTACCACCAGCAACCCCATACACGTGTTTCACCCTTGTTGGGGATCATCAGTGAGGTGAAGCTGATGCCTCTCTAAGCACAGTGAGAGGGAGACCACGTCTGGTTGCCCCCAGGAGACCTAGGGTTACCAATCCCAGGTTCCTTAAAAAATAATTTTACAAAGGTAGCGGGCGCCCCTCTCTCGCAAGAACAGACATGATAACCTGTTTAGTGGTTATTAACCACTTGAGAGTTCGCAGCCACTGCTGGGCAGGATTGGCATTCCCGGTGCGTGGTGTGAGCTACCATCTCGGATCACCTGATAGTGCCGGGGTTGCACAGAACGCAGGATGTCCTAGTGCTCATGGCAGTGACCCCCACCCACGGGGCCTGAAGGTGACCACGTCGGCCACAGTGAGGCTACAGTTGGCGCTGGAACAATGCCACGCTTCAGTTGCACAGGGCAGTCTTTGATGCAGAGAGTCATTTGTCCATCGTGTGCAGCCTCTTGGACATTCCATTGGTAATGAGGTGTACGATGCTCTGAGTGCAGTGCGCTCACGCACCCAGGACTTGGAGTTCTGATGTGATGCTGACGAATCTGCTCTGCACTATGACATGTGTTGACCCGGAATAAGTGATTACTCACATTCCACTGGATGTATCGGGCTCATCCCGACCTGCCTTGCCTGTCGGTGCCTGTGGAGTAAACTGGCCTCCTCCTCTCTGCTCTGGTGTGAAGCGCCTTATAGTTGCCCCCTCAGTATGCTGCTCCCGACTGGAGCCAGTCATCACTTTCCTGGCGGGCGGCAGACCGGCGGGCAGGCAGGGCCCCAGGAGAATGTGCTGGGTGACTGCAGTGGCGCAGTGTGGGGCCACTTACGCCGCACACAGGTTGACCGTGATGGACTCGTGTTGGACTCGCCGGCTGCCTGGGACTCCCCACTGCATGGTGAGGGTCATTCTTTCTAGACACCTGGTGGCACGCGGCGCCTCTTCCCCAGTGCAGGATGGTACTGGGGTTGCAGGTGCGCAAGGACGTTCAGTTTCTCTAAGTGTCCCGCCGTGCACAGTGCATGGGTCGCAGGACACACCACTGCCCTGGCTTGGAACCCTGAGGAGCCTGAGGGTGGAGTCCCCATCTCCAGAGGTGTCGCGGTCCCAGTTGGTGCTGGTGCACTAGTTCTGCTTGGTGTCTTGTCGGCTCAGCACCGGTTGCGCCCCCCGGGATCATCCAATGGGGCGCCTCTGGCACAGGCTAGCCACCTTTCTTGTTCCGGGGCCTCGCTGGTACTATTTCGCCTTCATCATCAGCTCCTGCGGAGCGTGCATGCTTCTTTCCTTTCTGCATCACGGTCCGGGTGTCTACTGGAGTCTCTCATTTTCGCCATCACTCCACAGGTGCTACCTCTCAAGTAGGTCTGGCAGCAGATGCAGCCGGGGTGCCTTCTACTGTGCTCCTCCAACTGCTGTAGCAGGTCTTCACTGTGGATTTCTTTATTTCTTTACTTTATTTTTCCAGCATTTGTTGTGCTCTGCACGGCCACGCCGCTCTTCATGCACTTGTTAATGGCCAGCAGTGCTCGGAATTCCAAACCTGCCTCTCACGGTAGTCCTCCACCGCAGGCGGCCCAGAATCAATCGGGGCTGTGTCGGTCTCTTGGCGCCAGCAAATGCGGGACTATTTTCCTTCGTTCGGCTGGAGCTTATCTTCATCACACCGCTCACCGGAGAACCTTCACGTTTATGTTCTCTGTTGCCGCGGAGACTGCCATGACGTGCAGGTTGGTTTCCCCCCTGGCCGCACAAGTGCCCTCAGTGCAGAGGGCCGCGGCCAGGCAGGATCACCGACAGGGCTCCTCCGCCCACCGTTTTTTTGCTGCCTTGGGGCATCTCCACCCCCCCTCGGTCGTGGCAGCGGGTGTTCTGCCTCTTCACAGGGGAGGAGGCAGGGCAGCACGGCTTCTCCCTACGCCGTGGATGCCGCTCATTACTTCTCCATTGGGTCGCACAGTCGTCCCCTCCGGCGGCGTGCTGCTGGGGTGAGCCGCAGCATGACCCAACCCACCCCAGGCGGGAGGTATCACTTCTCCTTTGCCGGCACGATGGAAACCGGCGGGGGCAGGCTGGCTCCCTCTCTTTCCCCAAACAGCTCAGATGCCACAGGGGTAGGATGGCTCCCCCACCGGCCGCACGAGCACCCTCCACCCAGAGGGCCGCGGCCAGGGAGGGGGCTCACCCGCAGGACTCTCGCCGGGGAGGACCCACTGTACCGGAGACCTCCGAGCCCTGCTGTCTTCCAGCAGGCATCCTTTCCCTTTTTTTTTTTTTTTTTTTTTTTGCTGCAGCAGGCCCGGATTCTGGATGGGCCGCCGCTGGCAAACGTTTCCTTTTGCAATTTTTCTTTTTTTTGAAAATTGCTGCTCCTCCCCCTCCGCGGAGGATGTCACTTCACATCTTCTTTGCGGGGGGGCGCACCTCCCCTCCATCGCGGGCTCAGATACCCGTTCTTCTTGTTGTCGCTGGGGGGGGCAGTGCTCACGCGGCCGATGCCGCTTACCATTTTCGTGCGGCCGAAGCCGCTCTCCAGTTCCCCAAACAGCTCAGATGCCACAGGGGTAGGATGGCTCCCCCACCGGCCGCACGAGCACCCTCCACCCAGAGGGCCGCGGCCAGGGGGGGGGCTCACCCGCAGGACTCTCGCCGGGGAGGACCCACTGTACCGGAGACCTCCGAGCCCTGCTGTCTTCCAACAGGCATCCTTTCCCTTTTTTTTTTTTTTATTTTTTTGCTGCAGCAGGCCCGGATTCTGGATGGGCCGCCGCTGGCAAAAGTTTCCTTTTGCAATTTTTCTTTTTTTTGAAAATTGCTGCTCCTCCCCCTCCGCGGAGGATGTCACTTCACATCTTCTTTGCGGGGGGGCGCACCTCCCCTCCATCGCGGGCTCAGATACCCGTTCTTCTTGTTGTCGCTGGGGGGGGCAGTGCTCACGCGGCCGATGCCGCTTACCATTTTCGTGCGGCCGAAGCCGCTCTCCAGTTCGCAGCGCGGCTGATGCTGCGTGCACCGAGCCGCCCGATGTTGTGCGGCCTCCGGGTGAGGAGGGGCTGCTCACCCTCCTCCCCACACGATCGATGCCGCCTTCAACGGGGGGGCGGGGCGGGCAACTCACCTCCCTCCGACAGGAGGGGAGCACCAGCTCCTTGATGTGGTGGCTGACGCCGTGGGGCAACCTCGCTCCACACGGAGTGGGGGCGCAGACTCACATCGCTCGCCGTCTCGCCCAGGCGAGCGGGGGAGGGGCAGCTCCTCACCACGCCACGGGCCACGCGGGGCCTTTACTCCTCGTCGCCATTGTTGGGGGTCGCCTGCCAGGTCCATATGGCAGGCGCCCCTGGGGTGCTGCTTCCTCACAGCACCCAAACAGGCCCAGCGCCTGTGGGAGTTTGGAGCCTGCCATGTCCATCCGGCAGGCCCCGCGGCGCTATGGGACACCAGCGCCATCCGGGTGGGGGCACAGCCTGCCAGGGTCCTGACCATGCGGACCTCGGCCACCGTCCTGGCACGAGGGTCCCATGTCAACAGGGCCTGCAGGCCTGTACCTCCCACAGGTAGGCCTGCGGCCTACATCATCAAGGAGACACGGACTCAGACCAACCTTCCACGGAGTCTGCAGCCGTTCTGTCTCACGTGCCTGCAGGGGCTCCCTTTATTAACTTGGGCCATGACACAGTCATGGCCCATCTTAAAGGGGCAATACACGGGGGAGGGACACATCCCCTTAAAGGGGCAACACACATGGGAGGGTCCCACGTAACAAGCGCTATGCTTGTTCCTTCTTCTTTCCTTTGAACTGCACATACGTGTTCTCTAGTAACATTTTTGTTCTACCCGGTTCCTTTCTACAGACGTCTTCACAAGAGCCGTTACCAAGAACCATTCTCCATGTTTGGCGACTCATTTCACCGTCTCTTCTGCGGTGCAATACTCTGTGTAAACAGACCACGCCTGTAGCAGTACGTTCTGTTTACTCGTACACGGACTTGATTCACAGTTCATTTATTCCCTTTTCAAATACTTACTTTTCGTCCCACGCAGACACTCACACAGAGATCGCTTCCACCATCAGAGAATCTGCATTTCTCTGAGCAAACTTCTCTTGTGCGGTAATAGACACCCGCAAAACTTCCATTTCAATCCATCTCTCAACAGGTAGGAAAACGATGTGTTGTTTATCGGGCCCTCCTATTCTTTGCGTCCGTCCTCATTAATGGACCTTCTCTACTCCCTCCCAGATATTGGTCACTGGAGTTCTCGTCTTAGGCTGCATATCTCTCAGACATAACCCTCGAAATTAGGTATTAGTTCTTTCTGTCTTTACCAGAACAAATCATTAGCATCTGTTCTCGGCTGAAATTCTGGCCTTCTCTTTGCAGCCCAGCTTCATCATCACCAACAGACCTTATTTCTCCAGTAAGCTGCAGTGACATCAGCGACCTTCACATCACCTGCCAAACACCTGCTCAGGCTTTTCTTCCCCACAAGGGCTTCCCTGGAATTCCTGCCCAGCCCATACTGTAGTCGTGGGCTGCATAGGGAAACCTAGTGAATTCTCACTTCTTCAAGGTTGCTGTACTTGTCCCAGGTTGGTGCTATCTTTGACTTTACAAAGTATTTCCTGTGAATGTAGATACTAAAGTTCCCCAGCATTACATCCTGTTGCTGTGGGCCGTTGCATGACACCTTGTGCTTCTTAAAACTCGGAGCACCCTGGCTGTGATGGAAGTTGTTGAAGTGTAGAGGGTCTGAGGCAAAACAACAAGGTAATGTAAAATTATAATAGTATATGCAAATGAATGATGTGACATATACTCATAGCCCCAAGATCAAAACTTAAAAGGTCAAATATATATTTTTTAATGATAGGTTTTGAAATATTGTAGAAGCAACAATTTTGTGACCTCTACAAACAATAGTGATACATTAATCCACAAATGATAAATGATACATACTGACATAAAATAATTACTCCTGAATGTACTACAAATCACATTGAATAAAAAAGATAACCAAAACATGTGATACATAATAGGTTTGTGCAAATAAATGAACAAAAATAGACACATTGGGAACATTTGGAAATAGAAAAGAAACTGCTTTCTTGTTTCAGTCTATTCCCTTTGTATCGAGAAAGTTATTACAGGCTTATTACTTTAAATTAAGGTTGTTTTCTTTGGCGATATCAACTTCTCTCCTATCCTCCAAACTCAAATAGTAAATTATATAGGTATTGGAAGCTTTTGGCCTTATTTTGTGCCATGGGTTGTTAATCAGGAATCCTCTAGGGTTAAATCGAAGAGATTATTAAAGTTCATAATCTGCGTCCGTTGCGACAGGAGAGGTTTTCAGGGTTATTCATTGATCCTGTATTTGGCCTGTATTGGTGGAATGAGGGTTGCTCTTTTGCCAACGTGAGACAGTGTGGGAATCTACTTAGAAGTCTCTGAGCTGTGAACTCTGACCAAATCGTCCCCAGAGATATCACGTTTTGGCGGTCTGTGGGTGCTTAATGCTACTTTCCTCAGGTACCTGTGTGAAGATCCTGTAAGAAACAAACACTGTGTATAAGTGGAAGTATACTACATATTGTGCCTGGAAACCCTAAGCACTCATCATTGTTCAAAAAACTCTTGCCACCGGTGGTCGACTTACCCGCTGGTGCTCTAACCCATTCCTTGAACCTGGGCGAACAGGGGAGAGGCACGTGCAGCTGTGGGAGTCGAGTCAGCACAGCTGTGGGAGTCGCGTCAGCAGGGGGTGCTCATGATGTTCTTTCTTGTTTTTCATTCGAAGAGCATATGATTTTGCTCTTGGTTACGGTGGCCAAGTCATCCTATTCCCTTCTGTGATGTTCTTGTGATCCTGTGTATTGGATCAGGTGGACACACCACCCATAGATTATTAGATTTTAAACATGTCTGTGCAGAAGATGTAAATACACTTATAGCTACAATTACTTTGAAATGTCCTGGAATTACTCATTTGACCTATATTGTTACGTAGTCTCTTATTAGAGTTTATTGTTAAGTAGTCTCTTATTAGAGAGTTAAGTAGTATGGGCTGCTGCCAACTGTGAAGGGTCGAAATGTGAGGCAGACAACCTTTTGAAGGATGCCATTTTATTCACTGAAAAGGCTGGATAAATGCCCCACTATCCCTACCCTGATGAGGATTTCCCTGTCTAAAATAAGATGATGGAACCACCCTAACAAAGGATATCTGTCCCTCGCACTTATACATACAGTAATTCAATAAGGTAATGCATGGTGTTGGAATTGAAATAATATTATGCCTCCTATCACAGTATTTGAATGTGTATTGGCCTACGCCAAGTTGTCTAAAATATCATGTAAATAGACTCTGCGGCAAGGTCTTGACCTTAACAAAAGTAATGTAAGTCGTCATCTTGGATTTAGCCGCTATTTTAGGTTCTGTTGTAATGTGGAAGTCGCCCTGAACATCAAAATGGAGGCTGAATGACATTCTGAGTGAAATTCTGGCCGTTGTGACCTCCGCACACACAAATAATTCATATACCTGCAGGCCACTTGTCGGGGTCGCAAACTGAGACCTTGTCCTATCACTGAACTTTGTGTAAATGAACAACTGTATCAGCGGAACTGATCAAAATGCTTACATTATAGGATTGACCTGGCAAGGAACCCTAGGCCTGATCCCAAGAATGGTTAACCCGCGAGGGGGTTGGCCAAGGGCTGGATAAAGGACATAAAAGCTCAAGTATTCCAATGTACGGTCTCTCTACTAATGCATCGAACCCTCGTTAAAGTTTGTTACGTTACTCTGAGAGCCGAATAGCTATCCGTTTGTCAATTGACTTTGGTAACTGTTGTAGCTTTTAAATAAAGCACTTGTATGTCCTTTGTAACCTGTGTTGGTGTGTTTATTTTGGGCTTCCCAGCCTCATATCAATATTTATGTTTTCACAATGGCAGTTCAAACGCAACAAAATGATATACTTGTTAAATTCACTATATGACAACAGTGTCTCCTTATAATCTGGGTGAATTCCCCTTCTCCAGATTCAATCTGGCTTCTGCTACACAGTTACAAATAGAAACAAGGAAATGGTTTGCAACAAAGTTCCAACACAGTTCTTTGTATCTCTAACTTGATAACAGAAAGTTCCAACATTCCAGTGATTCAACAGAGCAAGTTCTTTCTCTTTCTCTTACAACAGTAAGATTAAAGATTATCTTCTTCACATAAACAATGGACATGTCCTTAGTTCAACAGTAACTACATACATTGTCTTTGTCAGGATGCTTTGCCACAACTTATTATTTGGGAAGACATAACAGACGTCTGCAGCAGTTTCATACATTTCTTTCTTCAGCATTATATGTCTGTCAGAATAACTTAGAACAGCACACCATCAACTTCTACCTGGTTTACTTCCATAGCAGGCATACTACTTCAGTCACACCTGGTTTACTCCCATGCCAGGCCTACTACTTCAAAGGTTTGCTGATCAGCCATACTCCCCTTCCCGAACAGTAAATCAAAAACACAAGTGCCTCTGTGATTAAGATTAGCTTACAACAGCTTTGCAGTGTTCTTTATTTTATAACATCAGACATTAAGCAATGCTTCAGGGAAAGCAAGATTCACATTGGTGCTCTTTAGTACTCTTTTGCACTTTCCAAAACCTCTGCAAGTTATGTTCCACTCCTTCTGAATAACCATTTCTAGAAGGGCAGTATCTTTGCCATTATTGTTTGCCCACTGTGTTAACAACTAAACACTGAGAAGGATATGGATTTCTTCTTCTTCTTCCTTGGCTTTGGCAATGTGGGTTTATACCAGCTTTTGTTATATGCATCTTCAAATATGGGCAATCAACTTTACAACCTTTGCAACTTTCCTTAGTCCCTTCTTGTTTTTGGCAATATCTGTTGGTTTTAAATTGCCATGATATTGCTTTATTTTGACTTGGGTAAAGGTTGTCTGCATTATGTTTTGAAAGTATTGCCCCATCTTGTTGCTGGATTCTCAATAAAATCTCATGCTAAAATTTAAAATCAATTAGCTTTGAAAAATACGGTTTTCTCTGGTTTCTGATAGGATGGTATTCAAAATTGGCTTTGACTTTACGTTCACATGCAATTGTTTGCTACTCTTCAAACACCTGTATCAAACATGCAAGTGGTCTTGGAGCACTGTGGAGTCACTATCAGCTGGTGAACTCAGTGGCTAAGGAGTTCACATCCGATTCCCTCGCTGCTCACAAGTACTACTCTGATTCAGTGGCTCCCTGCAACCCTTCGATCTGCTGCCTTTGGTTCACAGCTACCCACGCCACTTGTAGAAGGAGCTTTCTTCGCTCCGGAGGCTCTCTGGTACTCGCCGGCCACCAGAGACAGCCTTGTGGGATAAAAAGCTTTCCACGCTTTAGCTTCCCACTGCTCAGACTCTGCAAAATAGGTCCTCACACGGTAAGGGTCCCTCTTTCATGCTTCTTGCTGTGCAACCTCTGCAATTAAGGCTCCTGGAAAAACAAAACCCTATCAGGACTGCCTACCATTCTTCACTCAACAGTGTTCCCGGTGTCTTCTCCCTCATCCAGATTCTGCCTCTGCTGCTTACATTGATACTGCTCTCCCTGCTTACTAATGGCCTTCGCCGTAGGTGGCCTTTTAAGCTTCCCAGTCTCTCTCAGGTGTGGGTCATTACGACTGACAAGCTGACCACTTCTGCAGTTTTATTCTTCTTTATTCCTCTCGTCCCAGTACTTCAGGAATTGTGGAACTTGGAGTACCTAATGACAATGTTAGTTTTTCTAATTTCTTCTGTTTTGCAATAGGCATATAGAAGGTTGGGGTATCGGGAGAACTTGAAAAAGGGGGTTTCCCATTCCTCCTGACCTGCTCCCCCACTCCTGTGATCCTCCCGCATAACACCACTCCCAGTGTTGGGATCAGAAAGCGTGTGCGTTTCCCTGGCCACATGAGGAGGGTCCCAGGCCAGGTTGCATTGGGGAACCATCACTGATTCATCACACATCTTTCGCGAGCATGTTTAATAATTCCTTAGCACAGGGAAATTGTCCTGACTGCCTGAAAATATCCTGAATAACAGTTTTTAAAGGTATTTTACTGGAGCCCAGATGATACTACAATTATAACGCTAATCCTTTCTGATTCAAAATGTAGTTCATGTAGTTGCAAGCCAATTACACGATTATGGTAAGACTATTGGATGTCTTGGTATTGTACAGTCTGCTTTCAGGCCTTGTCATGGAAATAAACAACTTTACTTAATTTTAGGGACAACCTCCTGTGGCACATGGGAAACCTTCAGAGCACTCTACAAATTACATTAGATTGGTCAGCTTGATTTCATACCCTGGACAGCCAGATATTCCTGGACAATTTGGCTCAGTGGTCAGGATCGCTAATATGCTTTCAAGAGATTTCTGTTGCTTATTTTGAAACTAACATAATACTGATGATGTATGGCATTATCCATGGATCCCCTCTTTCCCCACAACATTTGAATCTATATCTGCAACCATCTCACAATTTGCTCTCCAACATGGAAGTTGGTATCACTGCTGTGCAGATAATACCCAAACCTATTTTTAAATTTCCAATGACATAAAAGATAATGCTATCTGCAGTCAGTTCTAACCATTATTATTCAGAAAGGATGGACTCCTATTGGCTCAGCTTCATTTGCTCTAAAACTGAGGCCTCCAGCTGAATTCAGGAAATCCAGTAACAGCTCTTTATTTTTTCAAATTGAAAATGTAAATATTCCCATCAAATCTAATGTTGAATTATTGGGTATTTTATAATAAACACTTGAATAGGACCACATTATCCACATTAATTATTAGCTATGCATCCTGTTATCTTTGGCGTTTCCCTGAAATCTATCCATTGGATTTCAAAACACGTCAGCTCAGCCAAGTCCCCAAGCCTGTGTTCAAGGGACATGTAGCAACTTATGTTCGTAGTCAGTGCATCAAAACATATTATAATGAAGGTCACAATGAACATTGAAGAGCATGCCTGTCAAGGCAGAATGATCAAAGCATAACCTTGCCTTCTGTAGGAAAAATCTCACTGAAAGAGGTCCAATTGCTAAGGTAGAAACCATACAAAATGCTATTACACGTAGAAGAGAATTAATCAGATATCAGTGATTTTCACAGACACTCATGAGCAAACCTCACAGCACATATATAAGATTAGTGAAGAGTATGTTTACAATATTGCAAGCTACATACTTATATTAATATTCGTGTCATTATAAGAGAATGAAGTTTGCAATCCTCTAAGCCCCGGCTCGTAAGGTCAGAGGCAGGACAAATTAAATCATGAGGAAGGAAGGGAAAGCAAGCAACGTTTCCATTGAAAAATTGCAGAGTTGAACTGGCGATGAACAGTTCACAATGATGATAATGGTAAGACCGTGCCAACCGATAAAGTCTTTCGGAAGGGGATGTAAAAGTTATAATGCTGTCACATATCACGCAGAGGTTGATCAAAATTTACTCAGTCACTCACTGCACAAATACTCCTCCTAGAATAGCCAATAACATATCAAGTCGAGCCGACACAAAATGAAAAGAGTAGCATTCAATCAGCACCATGGGAAAGGAGATGATCACAATGGTAATTAATAAATGAAGTGATGTCTTTCTTCGGTCACAAGGACAGAGCCCAATAGGGCTTTGTAGTATATAGATTCAACTGAAGTGCAAATGACGATACCCAATCGGAGACTGGGCAAGAGTGAACAACTTGTCATTTTCTCTCTGTTATTTGCTATAGATGTAGCCATTTTATCTCACCATTTTGATTGTCTTTTGATAATTCCCCGGCCTAGACTGTGTTGTAATACATTTTCTGTTTTTCTTACAACTTGTGCATTATATTTGGCTCTTTGTATAGATTTTTATTATTGAATTTGAGACTTGTCTTACAAGGTGAAAAGAAAAGAGGCCAGAATAGGAGTAATACGGATGGAGAGAAAAAGTCTTGTGGAGAAAGAGCAGATGTAGACTGGTGGGAAAAAAGTAGTGTTCCTAGAGCAGCACTGATGTCAGCAAGGCCATCCTGGAAAGGGAGAAGGGACTACGTATTGTCCCATCCTCCCGATCCATGGCAGCCATCTTTAGGTTTCATAACATACTAATAGCAATATTACACGTGCAGGGGGCTCATTACCATTAAGGCCCTTCACTCAGGCCTGTAACTATGGCTCTGGGGCATTACCTGGCCCAGTTATTCCCCCCTGCCTGTGCAATATTGCTTAAGTGTGACCAGAACACTGAACAGTAGAGAGTATATGGACCGTGCATGCTGCATCTAACTTTTCTCCCATTGACTTACTTTGTGGTGAAATCATACAATTGAAAGGGAAATAGTATCTGTCAGCAGGTGCGATTAGTTGAAGAATGCTTTTGAAACTTGGGGCGACTATCTCATTGTCCCTTGTCCAGCTCTCCTACTTCAAAAGTTAGAATCTACTCCAATTCAAAATCCTAGCATGTGCATTACTTCATCAGTAGACTTTGTGTCATGCAACTCCTTTTTTTTTTTACAGTTGCCATACATCTGGGGTTTTGCTGAGTTGCCACACAACGTTACTAGAAGTTGTGGATCAACACCTTGAAGGTGATCCATTCCTGTCGAAATAGGATGAAAGCATAAGTACACATTCATCTTGATAGCTTTGTTCCAGGCTTGAATTGGGGCTGATTTAGTACAACAATATGTGCAGCAATGTATGTCCCAATAAGAATAGAGGAATTTCACAGATGATAAATATTCAAATATGAATAGTGGTTTATGTAGTACACTAGTACACACTTGAGTTTGATATTATTCCTCTCGGCCACGCTGATTTCCTAGCTTTGTGCACATTCTTTAAGGACATCAAGTACTTGGAAGCTGCCCACCCTTTCCAGGTGACCAATTCCCATGTACTGTTTTTTCTTTCCCACTTCACAACAGCTATATCGTTGCGAGATTAGGCATCGACATAATGATGCTAATACATTGAATCATCCTTTTTGGGTGAGAAAAAAAGCACGCAATTTCCACCTGCGCCTATCACATACAGTAGCATTTTCAGGGAAAAGCCTTCATTTGAACAACAGTTCACAGAGGCAAACCACGGGTACATTTGAGAATACTTTGATCAAATCGGTTTGTGAGTATATAGGTTTGAGTTATGCGATAGTGAGCGTGTTTTAAAATGATATTGCATTCGCCACTCCCATTCTATCTGTGACTGCTTCATACATATGCTAGATCAGAAATATGTTTGGACATGTACATTGACATTTGAGGCTGGGGAATCTAAATTGCCTCGTTTTCTTCTTGCTACCAGACGGTGTTTTGTTGAATTCAGATTGATGAAAGGCTGAGTCGTCTTTGCAGGGATATAATCTGGTCACTTTAAGATTCATCACAAATCTCTGAAGCATGGACATTGGTTTCCTGATGTGTGCTGATTCTTCACTAAATCAGCCAATTGGTGCTCCTTCCAGGAAAATATGAATAATGTGTGCATACGACACATAACCACTACATGTGTAGATTCAGGGTGTCTTGATTATGTTTTATTTCAACAATCATATTAGCATTCTCCTCTTTCCGACGGGGTTAGGATGTTCCAGCTCTCTAAATAGGACACACAGCCTAACAATACTTTTTGTCTCCGCGAGCATCGATGGTCATAGTGTCTGAGAAAATGCCGTCTGCTTAATGGTAATAATTAAAGCACAGCTCAACTTCTATGTCCCATTTGTGTCTACAAATGTGTACGAAGTCTGACACATCAAACAGGAAGTGTGATTCAATAAGTGTGATGGTGAAATGATAAAAGGATCTGTGCCCATGGCCCATTAACCTGCCTTTCTGTCCCTAATGACTACTGCAAATGCGTTTGTTCTCCCTCCATCTCTCACAGAACACAGCCCCCTATAAATAGATATGAAATGAATCACCATAGAGATTTAGAGACTGGACTGAAAAATATTATAATTTTAAACCATCCGTATTGTACTGATTAAACCTTTGTTTTTCACAACGCTACCCTTATTTAACGTGTCATCATCATCAAAGTGTTGGCGTATTTTTACTGACATAACAGACCACATCATTTAGGCAAAGCTTATAGAAAAACAAGAACACTGTGGACAGGGCTTACTGAGAACCTACCATCATCCCTACAGGCGTTGATTCCTATATTCTTCAGACTGACTGGCCATTGATTTGGTCCAGCCAGTGGGGGCCAATGACTTAGGCATACAGACTTATGCAGAAGAGCACAATACAATTGGAGATGAAAATGAGCAGCTCAATGGCAAACATAGTGTGTAAACATCAAAGTTCCAGCCTTAAAATGCAATTATGTGGGGAATCTTAACGTGGAAACCTCCATCGCGTTTAATGTGTGTGCCCATGGTTTGCATTCATATGTCAACACAGTTCACATTATCCATGCTGCAAGAGAAATCTGGCTCATTTTGCTTAATGTAACACAAATCCGTGTACTCTCCAATTTCATTTTACTTTTCGTTTTGTTCATTTCACGAATTCCTGCTCACCAATTCCATGGCACATGACAACTGAAATATTCATGAGTCTCCCATGCAATATTTGCAATATCACTGCAATTTTGAATTTGCATTTAAGTGACATTTCATGCCGGAAGTGGCCCCTTTGCGCAAGAAGGAATTTGTCAAGGTCATTGAATGTACCTCGAACTCGAGTAAAATGTATTTCACAGAGCACATTGAACTCATAGACATGGGTCCTTTAAGACAAGGTAGTAATACTTAGAGATTAATGGGGATGCAGAATTTACTCAAACATCACTAATCAAACTGACTCAGGAAGTTGGAAAACTCAGTGCTGTTTTATTTGAAATTGTCTAATACATGGAGTTACAATGGACATCAATGGACGCTGCACAGCATGGTCTCGATGAATTTCGTAAAAACACATAACTTTTATAATCAAAATTCGTCTTCATTGACGTCACACTACCTGGCAAACTGCAAAAACCTACTTGGGGTTGGGATAGGCATCCAGGGGACATCTAAGTATACGTTCCATAGTGATGGGGGTGGTGATTGGGTCTTTAACATCAGTTGGACAACTAAGCTTTCCTCTAGTGCAAGTCATCTTTGTCACAAAATGTACGATGATTCATTGGTTATACAAACTATAGGACTCTCTGATACGTGGCTCGTACCCTTCTGGAATATTCCACCCTGTAGCAGCACGCAGGCTGGTACCCAGGTTCAAAGAGGGTCAGGCTAGTCACCCCTCCCGATTCAATAAGCCCAACATCCATCATCACTCTTGCGGTCTGCCATTCAATTAAGGCTTTGAACTTGGCCTTGCAGAAGCTCTATGTGCCAAAAAATAAAAGGGAGTGTGGCATGATCTTATCTTTTGGTTTTGGTGTAGCTCTACCCAAAGTCTATTTTCATCTGACCATGTGACTGGAGACCACATTTTCAAGCTTGTTATTTATTTATTTATTTATATTTATATAGCGCGCAGACAGCCCAGGGGCATTGTGGCGCTGTTACTTGCAGGATCATAGTTACAGGGGGTACATGATTGGTAGCAGTGGTTGGCACATTATGATTGATAGAAGCAGATTAGTCATTACAGCTAATGCATCTTTGGTTATTACATTACAGACACTTGATTGGCAAACATGGTGCTGCGAGAGACCTTATGTGAAGAGGATGGTTTTCATAGCTTTCCGGAAGGCAATGAGGCAATGATTTACTACATATAATACTATTCAATGAGGAACTCTTGCCTCCTCCAGGGGGCATACCCGCCCCACTCGGGACAACTTGCGCAAAACAAAAGAGGTGATGGTTGGAAGGTTTGGAATTAATCCTAACCAATGGCATTGCTCTGGCCAACCCTCTAGACAATCGTTCTTTGCCTGCAAATCCATCAAAAAAGGGGAAAGACCATATGCAAACCAGGATTTGTCCCAAAAGGTGAAGTGCTTGGTCACATCCCTTCTGCACAAGACCACAAGCATCCCCAAACATGTTTCGGCCTTGTTGGGCCTCATCAGTGAGGAGTAGCTTGGGTCTCTAGGCCCAGAAAGCATGGGAACCACATCTGGGCATACACGTCCCACTCCGGGAACTTGTGCAAAACAAAAGAGGTGATGGCTGGAAGTTTCGAAATGAATACTAACCACTGGCATTGCTCTGGGCAACCCTCCACACCATCTTTCTTTGCCTGCCAATCAGTTACAAATGTTGAAAGATCATATGCAAATAAGGCTTGGTCCCACCCCAAAAGGTGCAGTCCGGCCCAAACTGCTTGGTCTCATCCCTTCTGTACAAGACCACAAACATTCCCAAACATGTTTCGGACTTCTTGGGCCTCATCAGTGAGGAGTAGCTTTGGTCTCTAGGCCAAGCAGACACGGGACCCAGGTATGGGCATACCCGTCCCACTTGGGATAACTTGTGCAAAATAAAAGAGGCGATGGCTGGAAGGTTTGGAATTAATACTTACCACTGGCATTGCTCTGGGCAACCCTGCACACCATTGTTCTTTGCCTGCCAAGCAAGTACAAAAGGGGAAAGACCATATGCAAATCAGGCTTGGTCCCACCCCAAAAGGTGCAGTCCAGCCCAAACTGCTTGGTCACTTTCCTTCAGACCACAAGCATCCCCAAACATGTTTTGGCCTTGTTGGGCCTAATCAGTGAGGAGTAGCTTGGGTCTCTAGGCCCAGCAAGCATGGGACCCACATCTGGGCATAACTGTCCCACTCAGGATGAATTACGCAAAACAAAAGAGTTGATGGCTCGAAGGTTTGGATTTAATCTGTGGGATATATTGACCCACTCAGATGTGCTTTACCACATCACTTTGCTGCATTGGTGCAAGAAACAGCAAAATGGCTGTGCTAACTTCTGTGCGTGCCACAATCTCAACATTGCCTTTTTACAAGCACCAAAGAAAATGGCTGCATCACCCTACCACACAAATTTCAGACGGGGAGGAACAGAGTAAACACTGCAGGAGTGTGCCAGTGTGCTCTGCAATGTTTAACATGAAATTGAGCGAAATAGGCAACATTGCCTTGCTGAAAACCCCCACAATTCCCTTTGAAATTACACCTTTTTCAATCTTTAAAAATTCTGTTTTGAGGCTAAATCCATCCATGCACTATGACATTGCTGTGATTGAAAAGGCCCAGTCATGCCCAGGAGAAGTCTTTGTGCAGTAGCAAAAACCATGTCTAGTTCCTGAATGACAGGCCAAGTCATCTTAGCTTGGAAAGAAATCAATCAAGGGCTCTGTTTTCAGTTTAGACGGGAAATGCTTCTATTTGCTTTTCAAATTTATCTAAAAATCAGCTGTTCAGTGAAAGACTCTAAATAGCTCAGCCTTGCCTGTTTGAATGTATCCCTGCTGCAGAACAACTCCAGCATACAAGAGAATAACCATAGCTGCATGGCGGTGTGAGAATTTGCTGAACATGAAAATCGAATTTAGAAGAAAGAAATGTTAGCAGTTTATAAACACATGTGGTTAAAACTCAATTTTTAATGAAAGTCTGCTTACTTAGCAATGTAAAAGAGTTATATTAGTGGTGACAATACACATATAGGATATCTTCTGTCATAGGTTGGTTTAATTAAAGGAAAAGTACGACATTAAACAGTTTAAAACATATAGGCTGGAGTTGCAAGCTCTCAGAAACCAGTAATTCCAGTTGCCAGCTATGAAACTCCTCCTAAAAAGGGAGACATACCTTAAATGTAGGACACTTAGTTGCGAGTACCAGCTTGAAAAACCTTGAATGGGATAGGACAATGACAGTTCACATGCTCATCAGACATTTGTCTGTGATCCAGGCTGGGACAATAGCAGTCCTGGGACACTCACCTGTCAAGTGTTGTTAGGTAAGATTTCCACAGAGCTGGTAAATCTTCCTTTCCTGGTTCAACCCAGAATTTTTGCTTTTCTTATGGGATATTTGTCATTAATACCTCAGTGAGTGTGAACCCATTTCCACACTCACCTAATCTTTAACTCTTTTTATGGGTGTCATTTTGTAAGACTCTCCATAGTGCCTTTTTAAAGTTATCATGTTTAACAACGTATTGGCAATATGTGCCTGTTGTTGCTCGGTTGCCCTAGGGGCTCCCCATTTAACTTTCTTGTGCTAACCTTGAGTGAAATACAGTCCCCAAGAGTAGAAAAGATCTTTGAATCCCTTTTACATTTTATTCTGTGAAACCAGCACACCCCACCTTATGTGGAGTGCTGGGGAGATACAATGTATCCCCTTTCACATTAAAACTGTAACAATTCTGTTACAGTGACAAGCTTACCTTTAATGGCTGGTGGAAGTGATACCTTTTACTAATTTGGTGCACCTTTACCGTGGGCTGTAATCACAACTGCAGTAAAGGCACCTATGGGTGCTTATTTTACCAAAATGGCCCCTGTCTTCTTTTTCTGCCATTTTAGTGTTTCTTGTCATTTCTTGTTCCTTCACCTGACATCCAGGGTGGGAAATTCCTTTGTTTTTTCTTTATTTTATTGTATTGCATCAATTAGTTACCAAAGGAAACTTTAAATGCATTGTGGAGATAAAAAGAAAAGAAAAGAATTGAAAAAAAGGAAGAAAAGGAAGAAGAAGAAAAAAAAAAAAACACAGTTACATCAATTATATATATATATATAGGGGGGGAAACAGTATAACTCGAGAAAAATAACTAAATGTCCAAAATTGTAAAGGTTTCTCTCATAAAGTTCAACAGAGCCAGGGTCGTAGATACTTTTTCCCCCCTTCTCAGAATTAGCCACCTGTCCTGCAAGGTTAAAGTGCTTAAATTTGAAAGGTGCGTCCCCAACCATTTCTCTCTGAACTTAGTTAAGGTAACACAATTCATCACTAGATGCTGTAAGGTTTCAGCCTCTTGCCCACAGCCTCGACACAGCAGACTGGGTTTTTCCTCTTTTTTGGTTCTTCTCCCTAAGACTTCTCTTGTGTAGAAGAGGTTTAGTCTGAATTTTAAGAACCGCTGTCTTTCCGTATTTGAGGGAAATTTATCCAAGTAAGGGTGGACGGTGCCTCTGCAATAGTGCTCGTCCATGCCTTGGGTGATTGATGGCAAAGCACTGAGACTGTCCAGGGTGGCTATCCAGTCCCAGTCCAAGAGTTTTCTCTTTACCATGAGCGGATTTAACATGAGATTGTCTGGTTTTAGTGCTATGGTATTCAGGATTTCTAAACAAATTAATTTCCACTTGGTTAGGGCCGGAATCAATTGTCTTTTGATTGCTTCGTTAATTGCCACAAATCCACTTCTTTCCTGGGGGTGCAGGCATTTGCAGAGGAGTGTCAGGGATTTCCAGACCGTAGATATGTAAAGGGACGATAGGCCTATTTCCTTACGCACACTTTCTATTGGAGTTGATGTCGGTAAGCCGAATACTCTTTTCCAGAATAGGTCCTCCAACAGTTTCCAAACATCTGAATTGATGAAGAAATTTGCCTCTGCTGCGTAAGTGAGAATTGGCACAACTTTCAGTTTGTAGAAATCTATCAGAGGATGAAGGGAAAAAGAACAATATCGTCGCTTGATTAACAAGGCTTGCGAAGCTAAGTTCGTAACTTTACTTCTCAGCCTGCAGATACCTGGACCATCTCGGATGCTGTTGTTTAAAGTTACTCCAAGGTATATCATGGACGAAACCACTGGTACTTCTTCCCCGGAGAGGTACCACCTTAGATTTTTCATGCCGATGATAGGTCCTAGCCTCAAGATCTTTGATTTTTTTGGATTTATACGGAGGCCGTTTCCTTGTGTGTATGACTCGAGTGCCTTTAGTTGCCGCTGAAGTCCGATGGCCGTTTGGTCTAGCAACAGAAGATCGTCCACAAATAACAGCCTTCCCACAACGGTCTCCGTGATTTTTGGGGGGAAACACCTCACTGCTTCGAAAGCTTCCTGCATGTCGGATATAAAAAGGCAAAAAACAGCGGGAGCCAACCGACAGCCCTGTTTCAGACCGTGCATGGCCACCACATTGTTTGAGAGGTTGCCCTGTCTGTCCAACCTTACTCTGAGGGTTGTCCCCGTGTGTAGTGCTTCGAGAGGTTCTCTCAGGTTGGTCGGACATCCCCATTTCCTTAATTTGTGCCATAGCATTCCGCGATCAACAGAATCGAATGCCTGTTCCAAGTCTATTGACGCAATATAGATGTTCTTATATTTCTTGGCCTTAACCATGCATTTGATTATGTTGATGAGTAGCACATTTAAGGATGTTCCAATGCCCTTTCGAAAGCCTGATTGCCAAGGGTCCAGATGGTCTGCCAGCCGACTCCAATCATTTAGATGTTTCAAGATTAGTGCTGCAAATATTTTGCCGACGACATCCAAAAGGGCAATCGGTCTGTAGTTAGTGGGCACGGACCTATCTCCCTTCTTAAAGATCGGCACAATTATGGACGTCGTCCAAGATTTAGGTAACTTTTTTAGTCTTGTTATGTTGTTATACAAATCCAGCAAGAACGAAGCCCATTTTTCCGGGTCCCTTTTGAGGATGTCGTTGGTGAGACCATCAGGTCCTGCAGCCCTTGAAGAATTGGACTGTTTAATAAGGTCTAGAATATCTTGTTTTCCAAATTTAAAGTCCCAGGGCTCATTCGATGGTAAGAATGGGGCAGGACCACAGATTTTCCCCATAGAGTAAAGGTTCTGAAAGTGAGTTTCCCAAACTTCTGAGGCTATTGGATTTACCATTTTTGAGTCGGAAGGGATGTTTATTTCATTGATCAACTTCCAAATACCAGTGATGTTTTTAATAGATAGTAGGTGAAGCATCTTCTCACTGTCTTGTTGCATTATTTGATGTTTGTGTTGCTTAAGCCAGTTCCTGTAGGTGTTTCTAGCTTTACTATACAGGACTAAGTCAGCTGGTGCTCTAGTTTTAACATATAATCTCCTGGCTTTTTTAACCAGTTTTTTTTTTTTGTCACTACTTGGTGATCATAGTGGTGCCGCTTGCATTGGTGTATTTCCTTGGCGACTACTTTTGGGTGAAAGATCTTCAGTGTTTCAGCATATTCTATCAGGTTTGGACCTTGGTCCTTGATTAAGGAATCCAGCACCAGGGCCATCTCTTTTCTTCCCATGCGTAGTCTATTGCCACCAGGAGTTGACTCAAGAAACTGGTTTGGTAGATGTTTGCCTGGTACAGACGAGAGCTTGTTCCAGGCCTCATATTTGAGTTCCAGGATGTTGTGATCACTCTGAATCGTGGGGATCACTTCCAACGATATTAAATTGCCAAAAAGATTTTCTGATGCAAACATATAGTCCAGTGTACTTTTTTGGGCACCCCGTTTCCATGTGCGGGCGGCTGGTTTGTCGCCCGCCAAGTTACCGTTTACCAAGTATATATTTCTGGCTAGTAGTTCCTTCTCCATGACCACGCCTCTCGTTATTTTTTTTGAGGCGTTCAAAGGCAGGAACTCTATTTTCTTCTGATTCTTGTCGTAACATTCCATGTTCAAGTCACCACATAGCAGAATTTCAAGTAGTGGGCATTCAATCCTGGCGTCGTCTATGGCTTCCAGTAGGACTTCCATAAGTTTGTCCTCATCTCGGGCTGTCGGGCCCCAGTATACGTTGCATATAAGCAACTGCCAGTCTGAAGTAAGTGAAGCTGGTTCTGATGTGGATGAAATCCTAGTAAGTTGGATCCAAGGGTTTCTGTTTAGAGAAGAGAGCACTTTTATGCCACTGGTGCGATTTACCCCCAACAGTAAACCCGAGCTCGGTCTGCCTTTTGAGCCCTTTGTTGCGGGGTTTAGATATAGCTCAAACCTGTCCAGAAGAGGTAGATCACACAACCAGGTTTCTTGCAAGCAAAATAGGTCGTAAGAGGACAGGTGTGTTGCTGAATTGCCAAGTAAATGCACATAACCCCTTGTGTTCCAACTCATGATCTTTATCCCTTTTGGTTTGGAGTTGGAGTGGGCACTCGTAGATGGGTGTTGGCGTTATGATTTAGCAGATAGGACCCCAGCCAGCCAACTCCAGTCGTCTTGACTATTCACCAAGTTTAGTCCTGCTTTTTCTGATTGAATATGCACTTGGTCTCCTCCACTATCAACCTCTCGGGTCCCTCTACCACTATTTCCTGCTTTCATCGGATGATCCTTATAGGGTTTGTTAGTGGTACTTCGGTGGTTGTGTAGTAGATGTTTCCGAGTAGCTACACGGTCGGATCTGTTTTCCTCCTCCAACTCTCTAAGCACGAATCCACATAAGTTAAGTTTTGGGCCCAACTCTAAGAGTACATTTTTAGTGTTTTGATCAGTTGTGTGAAGAATCACACTGTCGTGTCGCTGTTCATTATGAAATTCGATCCAGTCTAAATCCCTCGATTTTAATTTCTCCAGAAGATCCAGGGATTGTAAGAGCCTCATAACGTTAGCCCAATTCATAATTAAGTTGTCTTCGTAGCCTAGAGTTCTTTCCAATAGTATTCTGTAGTGTTCCTTGGCATTTTTTGCCCCCGGTCCATTGTGGGCATTGTGATTGTTGAGCCCACATGTCGGTTTTCTCTCAATCGTTTCTGCACATGACACTGTTCTTTTTGTTTCCTTTGACGCGTCAGGGCTGACTCCTTTATTACTGGTAGTTTCCAGGGATCTCTGGACAAGAAAGTTCCGTCTGTCTTCCAGTGTTGTGTAAACCAAGGCGTTAGATGGGTGTATGTTTGCCCTCTCTTTTTCTGTGGGGCTGGCTGATATTTCTCTACCGGATTGCACTCTAGTTTTCCACTTGAGTTTTTTATCGAAGACCGAGTTCGGAATCGATAACGTGGGCATTGAAGGCTTTTTGAAGGACACTAGCCGCACCGCCCTGTCTTTAATCGTCTGAGCCTTCGTCTCCCCTTTAAGGTCGACTTCTTTTATCTTGCTGTATATTTCTGGATCTTCTTCCACGATACCACTTTCTGTTCCGGAGGTATTCGATCCTGACTCCCCCTCCCATGTGGTGTTTATGCCTGAATAAACAGATAAGTCCATGAGAGAGATGTCCATGTTGTCATTTGTCGACGTGATGTCCAGTGGGCGAGGGGACTCATCAGGAGTTACTTTTAGGCGGGCAGCAGGAGCAATTTCTGTTTTTTTTATTACTGGTCTCTCATGAGTTGGCAGTTTGCAGGGAAGTGCCAAGTTCCTTGGAAGGGATAGACCAGTTGCAATTTTAGATCTCAATGTGGGTTTTCTTGTAGGCAAAGGTCTCTGTCCTATAGGTTTGTCCGTTGGTATGACTATTTTCCCATAGTTTTTGTCGCCTTTCTTGTTTACATTAAGTAGACCTTCCTTCATTGGGGATAAAACTGATTTTGGTTTCTTAAATAAGTCAAGGATAAATTCCTTTGTGTGATTTTTGTCTTCTGCGGGAGTCCCCTGGACACCCCGCCCAGGCTCCAGTCAGTCTATAAGCACAGGAAGTGGGGGCGGAGTCCAAAAATTCCCCATCCTTCATCTTACGCCTTGCTTCAAATGGAACAAATCCCAGTGGGGGGCTGGCTGTCCTGATTGGACAACCAGGCACCCCTTTCTTGTAAAATGTGGGGAAAGAATGCAGAGGTTGTGCTTTAGTTCCTGATAAATACTGGAAACCTTGAAGCTGAAGTCATGTTGACCACTGGAACAATAAACCAAAGAGGTTGACAAAGGAAAAGTGGCAGAGATGATTTCCAGCGACCAGAGTGCCTGCTGAGTAACCGGTACCTGCTGCAGCCCTTCGTTCCAATCGACCTGGGGTCTCTGAAAACGATGACCTGAACCCAGACCCTGGTGAGACGCACTAGTATCAAGAAGTCCTGCATTTTGAGCCATCTCACAGGTTGCTGTGACCTTGCGTTCTTGCAATACCCCAATATCCTGGGACCTCCAGCCACTGTGCAGTGCATCGTCTTCCGAATTCTGAACCTCACTGAAACATCGTGGGCATCCTGGTGTATCTCCAAAGACACTAAATGAGTCCAAAAAGTCCCCTCAAAAGAGTGCTGGACCTTTGTAACAATGAGAATTCAATCACAATATTCTGTCTTCTTCAGTGCTCCTCAGAAAAAGGCGCCAAATTTGCAGAACCACATTCAGCCACAAGGGACATCTTGCCTAGAACCTTCTCCATTGATCCCTGCTGCAAAGTCCCTTCTGAGGTCTTGTGTTCAGTCTCCAGGACAAGGAATCCACTGACTGCGTATTTGGCTGCAGACCCTGAAGTTCTCCTGCTGCAATCTCTTCTTCATTGCTGAGGTACTGTGTTGGTTTGGGTATATACTAATCTTAATCCTTTTGGGATTTCTGTGTAGTCTGGGGTGTTTTCTGTGATTGGGAGGTCCCTTGTCCAGTGCACCCAGTCCCACTGCTAGAATCCTGCTGGGGTGTTTTCTGTGAAGCCCCTGGACCGTCTTCTGACTCAGAAAGTAAAGCACTCACCTGTTTACCCAGTTTTCCTAAGGAACTCTGACATTTGCTACTAAAGAACTTATTCTAACAATGCCTGTTGGTCACTAGTCCTAGTGACCCCCCTTCTGCCACTAGGAACACCAAGAACAAGGGAAATACTTTGAAGGGATTGGGACTTCTGCCTAGAAAAGAAATCAAGGGGGTAATTCATAGAATCCAGCGCACAAGTGGCGCACGCGGCTGGCGCACAGTGTGCGCGTGCGAATCCCTGCGCCAGCCGCGTGCGCTAAAATCCAATTCCGCGCACAGCGTATTCATGGATTCCAGCCACCAAAACCAGCCGTGGCGCACAGTGGCGCAGCGACCGTGCAGCAGCGCCAGTTATGCCCCCAAGAACGCCTCTTGCGCAGGGAAAAGCCATCAATATACCCAATCCAGCGCAAAGGGCTGCGCTAACCCTGTACCAGCACAGCAAGCGGGCTACGTGTATCACTGGGGTGCGCGGGAAGTACCTCACGCGATTCCATCAGAGTACGTGTATTTCGGGGTGCGCGTGAAGTTCCACACGCGATATCAGCATGGTACGTGTATTTCAGGGTGCATGGGAAGTTACACACGCGATTTCCGCAGGGTACGTGTATTTCAGGGGTGCGCGTGAAGTTCCACACGTGATATCAGCAGGGTACATGTATTTCAGGGTGCAGGGGAAGTTACACACGCGATTCCATCAGGGTACGTGTATTTCAGGGGTGCGTGGGAATTTCCACACGCGATTGGGCCCGTGCAAGCAGGGTACGCGTATCTCATGGGTATGCGGGAAGTTCCACATGCGATTCCATCAGGGTACGTGTATTACAGGGTGCGGGGGAAGTCTCACACGCAAAATCAGCAGGGTACGTGTATACCAGGGGTGCGCGGGAAGTTCCACACGCGATTCCATCAGGGTACGTGTATTTCGGGGTGCGCGTGAAGTTCCACACATGATATCAGCAGGGTACGTGTATTTCAGGGTGCAGGTGAAGTCTCACACGCGATTACAGCAGGGTACGTGTATTCCAGGGGTGCGTGGGAAGTTCCACACGTGATATCAGCAGGGTACATGTATTTCAGGGTGCAGGGGAAGTTACACACGCGATTCCATCAGGGTACGTGTATTTCAGGGGTGCGTGGGAATTTCCACACGCGATTGGGCCCGTGCAAGCAGGGTACGCGTATCTCATGGGTGTGCGGGAAGTTCCACATGCGATTCCATCAGGGTACGTGTATTACAGGGTGCGGGGGAAGTCTCACACGCAAAATCAGCAGGGTACGTGTATACCAGGGGTGCGCGGGAAGTTCCACACGCGATTCCATCAGGGTACGTGTATTTCGGGGTGCGCGTGAAGTTCCACACATGATATCAGCAGGGTACGTGTATTTCAGGGTGCAGGTGAAGTCTCACACGCGATTACAGCAGGGTACGTGTATTCCAGGGGTGCGTGGGAAGTTCCACACGTGATATCAGCAGGGTACGTGTATTTCAGGGTGCAGGGGAAGTTACACACGCAATTACAGCAGGGTCATGTATTCCAGGGTGCGCGGGAAGTTCCACACGCGATTCCATCGGGGTACGTGTATTTCAGGGGTGCGTGGGAATTTCCACACGCGATTGGGCCCGTGCGAGCAGGGTACGCCTATCTCAGGGGTGCGCGGGAAGTTCCACACGCGATTGCATCAGGGTACGTGTATTACGGGGTGCGGGGAAGTCTCACACGCGAAATCAGCAGGGTACATGTATACCAGGGGTGCGCGGAAAGTTCCACACGCGATTCCATCAGGGTACGTGTATTTCGGGGTGCGCGTGAAGTTCCACACGCGATATCAGCAGGGTACGTGTATTTCAGGGGTGCGCGGGAATGTCCACACGCGATTGGGCCCGTGCGAGCAGGGTACGCGTATTTCAGGGGTGCCCGGGGAGCACCACACGTGAATTGCACGTGTGGGTCCTCCCAGGTGTTCCCTCTACACCCTCCACGGCCCCTGCAGGTGGCTCACACCACAGGGGCCTACCCTGCACATGTCCTGCAGGCACCCCATCCACCATGGCCATGCCCCCCAGCCAACCCACATGTCAACTTGCACTACTGCCCACCAACGCATGTCCCCCTGCACGCCCAGCCACCAGGGGCACCCTCCACAGGCCCCCACCCATGTCTCCCAGCACCCCCACCCCCCAGCAGTGCAGGGGCACCCACCACCAGGCCCCCACCCATGTCTCCCACCACCCCCACCCCCAGCCACCAGGGGCAGCCTCCACCAGGCCCCCCACCCATGTCTCCCAGCACCCCCACCCCCCAGCCACCAGGGGCAGCCTCCACCAGGCCCCCACCCATGTCTCCCACCCCCCCGACCCCCCAGCACTGTGGGGCACCCTCCACCAGGCCAGGCCCCCACTCATGTCTCCCATCACCCCCACACCCCAGCCACCAGGGGCAGCCTCCACCAGGCCCCCACCCATGTCTTCCAGCACCCCCACCCCCCAGCACTGTGGGGCACCTGCCAGCAGGCCCCCACCCATGTCTCCCAGCACCCCCACCCCCCAGCACTGTGGGGCACCTGCCAGCAGGCCCCCACCCATGTCTCCCAGCACCCCCACCCCCCAGCACTGTGGGGCACCTGCCAGCAGGCCCCCACCCATGTCCAACTCATGTTCCCCACCCCCCCGACTCCCCAGCACTGTGGGGCACCTGCCAGCAGGCCCCCACCCATGTCCAACTCATGTTCCCCACCCCCCCACCCCCCAGCACTGTGGAGCACCTGCCAGCAGGCCCCCACCCATGTCCAACTCATGTTCCCCACCTCCCCCACCCCCCAGCACTGTGGGGCACCTGCCACCAGGCCCCCACCCATGTCTCCCACCACCCCCACCCCCCCAGTCACCAGGGCATCATCAAACTCCTTGTCTATGTCCCGGAGGCGGTCCTGTTCCATGGCCCCGAGGGACCGCAGGGACGACGCATGGAGTTCTCCGCCCTGACCATTGTGAGCCGTGCCTCTTCCGCCCGCCGCCGCTCCGCACCTATATGCTGGCCCAACCGCTGCCACACGGAAGACACTTCCCGTCCTGGGTCCTCCTGCCCTCCGGCCGATGCCTGCCCCTCCGATGTTGATGGCCCCGAGCCATGATGCCTCCCACGTTGACTCCGCTGCTGCCTCCGACGCCACTGCCTCTGCCAGCACGACGGCATCCAGGCTGATGGAATCCACCGACGCCGTCGTGCACGTGCCCTGCCTGATGATGCCGGCACATCCTCCATCTGCTGGGGTACAGTTGCTGTGGTGTCCACCCCTGCTGGACCTCTGACTCCCGACTGTGGCAGGGATGGGATCCCCACCGAGCTGGCTGCATTGGTCAGGGCAGGTCCACAGGGGGCCCTGGTGGCATCTGGGCCGGAAGACGGCAAGGAGAACGACTGGCGTATAGTCTCCACAGAGGAGGAGAGGGCCGCCAGATTGGCCGACACATGGAGGAAACCCCCGAACATGGACGATCCCAATTGGGCCACGTCGGCATGGTGCTCTTCGTGATGACGTGCGTGCTCCTCCTGGGAAGCACGCACGGCATCACGAATCACAGCCGTGCGCATCGCAACCCCAATCAGGACCTTCTCCATACGGCCAGGGGTCCCCTCGTCCGCAGGTGGAGGGGAGTCAGATGACATGGACATCCCCCCTACCTGCGGACGGGCCTGGGACGGGGCATCCCTGCTGGTGCATGGTGGTGCACCCACAGGGTCAGGGACAGCGACATGCACAGGCCCCTCCACGGTGACCTGTGCTGCCTCCTGCCCCTGCCCCTGGACTACACCACTTGCACCAGCAGGGATGCCCCCACCAGGCCCCATGTGCGCCTCAGTGGCAGCCTCCTCTTCCTCTGTGGAAACCACCAACCTGGATGGCTCCTCACCGTCTTCCGCCGTAGCAGGCCCCTGTGGGGGCTCACCGACCTCTTCCGCTGCACCCGTGGGGGCATACCCGCCGCCTTGCTCCAAAGCGCCGTCTCCGCCCTCTTCTTCACTAGCCGCTGCTTAGAGGGAGACATAGAACACAAGCATCAGGGTACTGTACAATGGTCCCCTAGACAGGAAGCAATAGCAGATGAGTGCCACTGTCAAAGTACACTTCCATCATGTTCCTCCACAACACATGTGTCAGTCCAGGCAAAACACACACAGTGACAGTCATGGTGCATGCCATGGACATTTCCATACATGTCCAATGGACTCTCGAAACATACAATGTAATGGAACTCACATGCATCATGGTTCATGCCTATCACATGCACACACTTCACCTAAGTCACATCCATCTGGCCCCGTACACCCCAATCACAGTGGATACAAGGATGACTAGGCTGCATCAGTGAATCTGTACATTGTCACAGACATGTGTCATGCATCCATGGCATCCACAAGTCACAAACACACAGGTCAGGCACACAGACATGGACACCATATATGTACCTGGCATCAGCACCCATCCCTCACCCCCACCCATGTCCAGGAACAGAGACTGCCATGCTCTCATGTGTACAATCTGCATAGGGCTCCCCATGTCGCATTTAAACACATGCAACAATCTTGCGGTTCACACATTACTGGTCGCACATGCATTACCATGATGTCCCTGCACACATACATGCGTACATGGCCTATGTCACACATACAGGCAAGTATCAGACAACCAGCACACTGCAACATGCCCTGTCTCACACAGCAATGCTTGGCCACTTACCGCTCAACTCCAGACGGGTCTCCCTCTCAAGGACCTGGGCGTGGAGCGCAGGGTGTACGCGTTCCAGGACCCCCATCTGGATGGAACTCATGCGGCCCCGGCCCCCCTCCACGAGGCGCCGGGCCTTCATGAGGGTCCTGGACCTCATGTCTTCCCAGCGCTTCTTGACCTTCTGGATGGTGTGGGTTGCCACCCGCTCCGCGTTGATGGCAACCACACAGTCGGCCCAGATCCTCTCCCGTCCTTCCTTGTTGGCGCGGGACGATCCGAAGAGGGCATCATACTGCCCCAGGACTTGCTCCACCAGGACACCAACTTCGGTGGCAGTGAAGCTGGTGCCCCTCTGCCCCTCTGGCCTGGGGTTGCCACTGGTGCCAGATGTGGATGTGCCCGACATGGCAACCCTAGGGGCAGGAGTGGGTGGGCAACTGGGTCCTGGGGCTGGGCTGTGGAGCGATGTTATCTGAGTCGGGAGTCTTCTGTTCCAGCAGGGGTGGACACAGCAACTGGACCCCTGCAGATGGCTGATGTGCAGGCACCAAATGGCAGGGCACGGTGGCAGCAGGCAGGCAGGCAGGAAGCAGCAGATGGCACGTGGGAGGCTGCTCGGGGCACTGGGGGGCAGTAATTCAGCCTTCTGGGCAGGAGCGTGTGTTTTCGCGTGGCCAGCTTGATACGGAGTGATTTGGCACGTGAAAATCCTGCATGTCAGCGTGAAAATCGAGGAAAGGCCCTTAGCGCGTAAGCGCATCAGCACGTGTACGCGATATCATTGGACCAAAGGCCCTTACAGCGTAAGCGCGTCTGTGCCGTTTTGCGCACGGGCGTTGCCCTGGCAGGGCTTGGAGATCCCGCGTGCCTTTACACTGTTCTGTACATGCTTTTCGTGCGGTGCGTGTGTTTTCCATCCGTTGGGGTTCACTTGCTATTACTTCACAGCGGGTGTTGGCTACGCGTTCTTCTACACGCAAGGCAGACGGTGAGTGGTACCCCGCTCCCCCAGGCCCGATCGCGTGAAAAACTTCACGCGAACCCCTGAAATACACGTAGCCCGCTCCCCCAGGCCCGATCGCGTGAAAAAGTTCACGAAATACACGTAGCCCGCTCCCCCACGCCCGATCGCGTGAGAAACTTCACGCGAACCCCTGATGTACACGTAGCCCGCTCCCCCAGGCCCGATCGCGTGAAAAAGTTCACGCGAACCCCTGAAATACACGTAGCCCGCTCCCCCAGGCCCGATCGCGTGAGAAAGTTCACGCGAACCCCTGAAATACACGTAGCCGCTCCCCCAGGCCCGATCGCGTGAAAAAGTTCACGCGAACCCCTGGAATACACGTAGCCCGCTCCCCCAGGCCCGATCGCGTGAAAAAGTTCACGCGAACCCCTGAAATACATGTAGCCCACTCCCCCAGGCCCGATCGCGTGAGAAACTTCACGCGAACCCCTGATGTACACGTAGCCCGCTCCCCCAGGCCCAATCGCGTGAAAAAGTTCACACGAACCCCTTAAATACACGTAGCCCGCTCCCCCAGGCCCGATCGCGTGAAAAAGTTCACGAAATACACGTAGCCCGCTCCCCCACGCCCGATCGCGTGAGAAACTTCACGCGAACCCCTGAAATACACGTAGCCCGCTCGCACAGGCCCAATTGCTGTATGTTGCCACTTTTGTAATGCGCAGGGACGCTACCGCCTGCCTTCATGTGGCGGACGTGTTTCAGCTTGTGCGTGTCTTTGGCTGTGCGTGGCTTTGCCCTATTCGATTCCATGAATACGTGTGGTTCGAGTGCGTGTGGGCGTTCCGTCTGCTTCCCTGCAGTACATCCCCAGTTACGCCCTTATTTTCACGCGTTGTTCCCCATTCCGCGCGTTACGCCCCGTGTCCCGCCCACTTTCTGGTGTATGCGCCAAGGTTGTGCGCTTTCACTGTGCGCGTCGCGCACGCCTTTCGGGATGTTGCTGTGACTTGTGCGCCTTGCACGGGTTTGGCGCTCATCCCGGGGTGTACACGCGCAGGGACTTCCATGTGCGCGTGCGCCTGTTTTTTTCCGCTTGCGCCTGCTTGCGCCTGCTTGCGCCTGCTTGCGCCTGCTTGCGCGTAGATTTTCGGCGCACGTTTGTTCCATGAATCGGCCCCCAAGTGTTTTACATACTTGTAAAGAGGTGGTTGGTAACTGTAAGTCTAAGAGTGAACAGTTACAAAAGTTCTTACTGAGCTTGAATGTGTGATGCACTATTCTTAATAGTATAATTAACATATTTTCTTCCTTAACCACTGTTTTGCCAGTCTAATAGAAAGTAGATGTTGGTAGTACCAGGTTTGTCCAGTTAGGATAACTGTATGAGTGTCCCCCAACTGGGTCTTGCTTCCCCTGACTTGCTGCTAGCCTGGCTTAATAATTCTACATTAGGTTGTTGCCTGCCTAGAATAACTATTTAGTAAAGTGCGACATTGGGTTTTACTTTCCCCTTCAGTGTGAAGATAAAGTATGTGGGTTTTTCTTACCTGTGTGAGCTGTGCGCCATCCCATATAAGTTACCAGAGTTATTGCTTACCTCAATCTGGGGTGCCCTGATTTCAAAAGCATCTGTAATTGTATATTACATCCTTAGGTTTTACTCACCTGGTATAACTGTGTGTTATAACAAAAGTAGCTATAGGTTTTTACTGTACCTAGGATAAGTGTTTCACTATTCACCAAAGTATATTGTACAGTTGACTTTTTATGTGATATGTTCCAAGAGTCACTGTACAACTGGAAGAGCCTACTGCCCTTGTATTACTGAATGTAATCTGAAAGTAACCATTGGTCTTTTACTCCCAAAGAATAGGCTTGACCCATACAAAATGTGTATAGCAAGGTTTTGACTTCCCTAGAACTACTGTTAGGTGTTCCAAATAAGGTCTATACTTGGGTCTGTGGATTTGAAGTATAGTGGTGTGTTTTTATACTGTGATTCCTTCTAAAGTTTTATTACTTACTTACCCCTAGATTTATCTGGGCCTACCAGTATTTAACTAATTCCTTTATTTTCACAATACATAGTGTGTCAGTATTTCTTTGGATAATTTATATTACAATTTCACTTGCACTGTGTCTACTGCCCTCTCTCCCTCCTAAGAAAAGCCTGGCTGCTCTATCTACGCTACCCTGAACTCAGGTTGTACAGCCTTATACTAAAAGTGGAGTCTTGTACTGCCTCAGTTGAATTGTTTTTCTAGGCCCTTAGTAGGACTTCAGAAAAACTGGCCTAACAAGGTTTGAAGGGCAATAAAACCTTCAATTAAAAGAGAGGCCCCCCATCCTGCTTGGAAGAAACTGCCAGTTGGAGTTAGCTGGGAAGAGAAAAATGACAGACATTGACTCCCATTTGTCTTAAGACTATTTTCTAAAGAACTTTAAAAAGACTTATATCTTAGCTGTTAAAATTGGTAAAAACGAGGAATTTTCACAGCGTAAAAGTGGAATTGGGGGCTGTGTTTGAAAACTGGGCCAAATCTTTAATGTGTAAAATTACCAAAATGTGTCAGAAAGGCGAAACAAGGTCGCACAGACTGGAGATTTGTACTAATCTGTGCTGCAAAAATATGTAACCTATGTATCTGACTTACTAAGAGGTTACAACTGCAGAAGTATGTGATTTTGTCAAAATTGGATTTTCAGTAAGGTAAATGTGGGAGTTTCTAGATACAGTAAAAATCACCTCATAAACATGACATCACTTTTCTAATATCCAACCAATTGTGAGCAAGGCGGATCCTATGCCCTTGCCCAATCCTATTGTTAGGGGCGTGGGTAGTGAATCCTGCCCCTGTCATATACTGTAATGATGCCACCTGGCATTATAAATAAGAGCCCCTGACAACACATAGAGACTGATTCCTGACTGATTCCTGATTTCCTGCCCGGCGTCCTGTCTGTTCCTGTCTTCTTTCAATTATCTATCTATAATCCAGATCCCGACCATAAGGACAAACCTTGCTGATCCTGCTTCAGCTAGGCCTCAATTTCTAATTATCCCAATAACCAAAGGGAACTGAATTTACCTGGCTTGCTGCCACTCACTGCATGCTGCTGCCATCCTGCTCTCCTGCTCTCCTGATCTTATCCAGTAACCAGAAGTGCTACCCAATATCCAGTCGATGCCTGCTGATTTTGTCCAGCTGTCCTGTGTTAGACCAGATACGTGTGGTGATCCAGAGCGCTGACTGTCCAAAATCCAAGCTAAAAGTGTACTGTAAGTATCAATAGGAACCGTAGAAACATAGTAAACCTTGTCTTGCTTTGTTCCATCCCAATTTCTAAGTCATCCAATCCGTATCTTAATAACTGTAGTGTTGTCACACTCATTCTTGAAACCCTGCCTTTGATTCCTTGTGCTAGTGCTAACTTCTTCAATAATTTTGTCTTGTGAAATCCTAAACCCTTAGTCCTCCCTTGGGTGATCGGACTGGGTCCACCAGGGCTGGCGCGGAGGTGCTAGGGTTGATTCTGTTGATTAACTCCAGAGCTTAATGTGTCTCAAGCTGGTAGCCTAGCCTGAATGCCCTAGTGTAGATTAAAACTGTCCTTGTCAAAAATTGATTTTGGTTCCTTTTTCTCGCCTTTATTTCTCAAAAACACATCTCACTAGATCTTGCATAACTCACTCACTGAAGAACCGCCAAATCTAAGGCGGGGAAACACATGTCAGGAATAGGCTGGACACAAATTTAAACCTATAAAACCAAGACTATTTACTGTGAATCGAAAATGTCTTAATGGATACCATCTTCCAAATACTCGCTGCAGTATTGGTATATTAGCTGGTGTTAGACAGGGCACAGTATCAAGTCTCGAATACATGGGAGGTAGGGGGGTAGGATCTCCTACAGATGTGTACTTCTGCTCTTCTATATTTCCCCCTCTGGTTGAGTCTTTGAGCACCTCCTCAAGTTTCCCTGTTTCATTGACTCTTCTCTTGAAGAAAGGTTTCTGCGGTATCCATATTTTTGTCACCCCCTCAAGGTGTCCGCATTTAAGATGTGTTCATCCACACTCCAGGTCTTCTAATTGCATTCTCCCCTTGAGGTACAGAAGACCCAATGTCCCACATAATTCTTATGATCTCCAGGGTACAGGAATTTTGGTCCTTCAGGTGCCAAAATATTTGCTTTTATGTGGTTTCTAATGGTATTTTCAGACTGCGCGTTGTCTTCCGTTTCATCCTTCACATCAATTATGATCTTCATTCCCACTGCTTTCTTTGCTGCTTTCGTTCCTAATGTTGAACGATGGTTCAACTTTAGGGATATGGGAAAATGGAGAAAGTTAAAAACACAAATACATTTTGGAATAACAAACCAAAAAGGTTTTAGTAACATATGTGCTAAAACTGGAGTCTAAAGTAAGAGGCTTTACATGATCATTATATTGGAAACCAGACTTTAGGTACTTTCACCTCCTGCATGGACCATATGGTCTGCACTTTAGATGGCTTACTTTTACTGGCCCCTATAGTGCTATTCTAAATAGGCATGCTTTGCAAAAAGAAATATCATACTGAGGAAATCCACCTACCAGTACTGCACAGCTGATTATAGATACTTAAATGCACAGTGGGAAATTTGCTTTTGATTTCTCCCTTTCAATAAGTTTAGTCTAGAGGTGACTGGCAAGATTAAAGTTTATATGTGCAATAAAAAAATCTGTGGTACCAAAAAACAAAGTGGGATATTATGTCAACAAGAACCAAAATGCTAATTTGTAAATGACAAAATCCCAAAGACTCCTGATAAATTCATGTTCTAAATCAGTTGCAAAAAGGGTGATATACAATATCTTCAAATAGCTTCCTGCCTTACAAGCATGATACCAGACCTGCACCACTGAGAAATAAAACTGAAGAAAATGTAGGCATTACTTTGGAAGTGCTGTGTACATTCCCCTTGGCAAAGAAGGGCCAGCGGTTTAGGAAATGTTTGTAGTGCAGGTACAGTGACTGGAATACCTTCCCTTCCTGGACAGTGGATTTTTAATGCATATACTGAAATCACATCCTTAGTTGTACAATCTGCGTAATTATTGCAAACAAAAGCCTCCTTATAACTGGGCTGTTCTTTGGATCTTGGAGAAAGGTGAGAGTGTTAACATCTCTCCTAATGAGAGGAGGGTATTAATGAAGTATAAACACAAAAAACTACAACCACAACCCTATGTGTGCCACTATCGACAGATGTGATATTTTGTTTTGCAATATATTTTCTCAAAATGAATCTGGGTATTTATCTCTCTTCCGGTTTTTAATAAGGAACTAGGCATAGTACCGATATGAATTTACTTTTTCATAGAATGTGTTTGAGATACGGTTAAGTTCTGGAATTCTCTGCAAATCCATGCACCTTTTGCTAATAGTTTAAGGAGTGTCCAATGAATTCCACTCCAAAAGAAATGTTTTTTAATCACACGCTTCTTTATCGTCCTTCTTCTTCATCATCGATTGTCTTGCTTCCCAATCAGCGGGTATGAGAGGGAGGGTCTCACCTCGGTAGATTTTTCCGTCACCCAACCACGCTCTTCTTCCAGACACCCTAACTGCAGTAGGGTAAACTTCCACTACTTGGTATGGTCCAGTAAACCTTGACTCATGCCATCTGCGTGCAAAATTTTTGATAAGCACTTGATCTCCAACATACAACTTTGGTGGTAGCAATAATTCACTTGGATCGGTTACTGGGCCGTCCTCTTCTGTGTTCCTCAACAACCTCCCTCTGATGCTTGACTTGATCTGAAATGAAAGAAACACTGGAAGTCATGCATGTCAAATAATTGTGCATCTCGTCACCTAGAGTCTGCTGTACTTTTAGCGTATCACTTATAACTCTAGAAGGGGCATGAGGGATGTCCTCATGCGGCATCCTCTTACTAATACATGAGGCATAAAATTATGGTCTGAACCTGGCTGATTTCGGAGGGCATACAGGGCTAAAGGTAGAAAATGTAACCATCCTTTTTTCAAAGTTAATCTAATCCTTGCTATTCTTTCTTTGAGGAGCATGTTGAGCCTCTCACATTTCCCATTTGCTTGTGGGTGATAAGCAGAGGAAAACATATGCTTTATGTTCAATAAAAGCCTGATTTGTTGAAATAGCTAATTGAAGAAGTGCGGCCCATTATTGGACTTTAATACTTAGCATATAGCTCATTTCAGAACTATGTGTGCGCTAAGAACTTTGTTGCACAGGTGGCATCAGGATGTGTACAAGGTCCAGCTTGATCCATCGAGAAAAGGGACACACCGCACCAATAGATACCTATATCCATTACATGTCTGCAGCATATCAACATATTCAGTACGCAAATTCTGAGACTGGCCATTTGGACAGGCTTTTACTCCTTTGATTGTTCTTAGTGTATGCCCAGCTGGTAACTTCTGACACAAGATGCAATTTACATTGACCTGTGCAATGTGTTCCAATCTATTGGAATCAAACCAGTCTTCTGCACTACTTTCTCTGGTTATATGCGCTGGGTAATGCAGCTGCTAAAGTGCGACTCTTAGTAATGCTGCTGGCATCCTTGGCCTTGCAGTGCTTTCCTGTCTCCATAGTGCTTCTGTGGGGGATAAAGAACACCCCCTAAGTCACCATAGATCCTGTTCTTCTTGTGAGTCTATACCCTGTATCTATAAGAGTTGCGTAATCAAGAGCATATTGAACCCCTCCCATACCAACATGCTTCTACTTCTTTAACATTTTTTGTTTCAAAACTCTGCATTTCTGAGGAATATGCAACCCTTTTAACTTCTAAATATGCTGCTTCTGCAAGAAATACAGTATGCCCTGCATTTTATTATGACTGCTATGGCCACTGGGAATTGTAGTGCCTTAATGAGCCTGTCGAATAAAAATGCATGTTGCACTTTTGTGCTTAGATATCCCCTGCTTTTCCATCGTGAAATCCCTGCATGTAGGGTTGACGTCACATAGGAGGAGTCACTGTACTCCGTCACTTCATGAACTTTGTGTTTATCAAGTGCAGCAATAAGCGCTACCAATTCTGCTGCCTGTGCTGCAAAATTGGATGGTAGTCTTGCACACGCCACTACCTCAAATTCACCATTTAATCTGTATCTTACAACTGCTGATCCTGTATGCATCTCCCCACTAGTCTGGTCGATTTTTTATGACCCATCAAAAAGAATCCCCCTCCCGCTAGAGCATTTTCTTTCACATGGGGTATATAATCATAAAATTCAACATAGTCAGTGCAATCGTATACATGATAACCTTCTTCTATAGGTTCATTTACAAACGTGGCTGAGTTCACTATTTTACATCTCACAATTTTAATTGATGGGTTAGAAATCATTATTCCATATGAAGATGCTCTTTGTGTCATAAATGTACTTTTGTATTTCTCTCAAATGGCAAATAAGGCATGCTCCACCTATCGAGTCAATGCACAGCCCATAGTAATTCTTGTGGACTTCTCGATCACAAATGCACCAGCAGCCAAAGATTGTTCACATGGAAAATGTCCTCTCATAATTGGATCTAAAATCCCACTGTAATACACCAAAGTTTTATACCCTAGTGTTGTTCTTTGTGTGAGTACTGCTGTCATTACTGATCCATTGGTGTGTTCAAACAAATAAAACTCTTCACTATAATTGGGAATTCTCAAAACTGGAGCTGTACAAATTGCTCTTTTTAATTCCTCATATCCTTCCTCCATTTCTTCAGTCTTTTTCTTACCAACTTGGGCTTCCTTAAGTGCTTGCAAAGTGGGTTTGTGTATGTGCTGTAGTCAAACACCCAGGCCCTACAATATTTGCATAGACACAGAAATTTCTGCATTTACCGCACTGTATTTGGTTTTGGTGTTTTCACGATAACCGCAGCTCTCTCAGGCATCACTTTCTTTCCTTCGTGTGAAGTTATCTGGCCTATGTACAACACCTCTTCCTGGCAATACTGTAATTTATCTACTTTATATCCTTAGTCTGGCAAAACAATCATAACTGAGTCTTGCCTAATATTTATCCTCTGTTTCACTACAGATTAATATCTCATCTACGTACTCAATTACCACTCATTGGTACCTAAATACATCTGTAGAAGCCTATTAAAAATCGATGGGGACTCATGGTACCCCAGGGGCAAGCAAGTATGTTTTAGTCTTTTTTGTCTGAACGTAAAGGAGGCAAGGTCTTGTGTGTCTTTGTGCAAATGGATAGAGAAAAACACAATTTTCAAATTAATCACTGTGAAATACATAGCTTCAACTGGGATGCTACACAATATTGTCACAGGGTTCAGAACTAATGGAAATTCAGCTTCTACAATCTGTTTAAGACTTTGCAAGTCCTGGATAAATCTCCACGACCCGCTTTTGATTTTTAAATCAGATACACTGCAGTATTGCATGAGGAGTCCAATGGCACTGGGATTCATTGTTTCATCAATGCTGAGATAGTCATAAATATGCCTTCATAAGCTTTTTGGGACATGGGGTACGGTTTTGCTCTGGGTAAAATTGCTCCTGGACAGAGTTTTATTTTAACCTCCCCTATTTCCTTCAATAGGCCAACGTCAAATGAGCCTGTAGTCCAAAGGACACTTGGCACCTTTTCAATGTTTTCCTGAAAGAATGCTGGTCGTTGCCACCTCAGTGCCATTCGCTGTGGGACTTCCCTTTTCTCAATCTTTATCCAATATGTAATACTAATGAAAAACACTAGCTCATCTATACGTTTATCTCGGAACATACCTTCATCTGCTTTATCTGTCAATCTATATCCCTCCTCAAGAGCTACACTGTTCTCCATGCTCTGCCCTCATCATTTACTCCTTCAAGCATTGCTATTTCCCCTCATACTATAGCTGCTTCCAATTCTATGGAAATAATCTGCCCCTCTTCCTCATCCATAGGCATTTGTGGTCTAAATAGAAATGTATCAGGTATCCTCACAACTTTCCCTACTAAACCAGGAGGCCATGTTAATAAAATGTTCACCCCATACATAAAGATATCTGGATCTACCAGAACCCCTCGTAGAGCCCCTTGTCCTGTAAATGCAAATATAAACTCTCCTACATTTAAATACTGTATTCCTGAAGTGGAGCACACTATTCCTTGATCAGTGAATCAAGTGCCGCAAATATTACTATGGGACAGACATGTCCTGCTCTCCTGTGGAAACAGGTAATTTATCAGTAAAAGGAACTAAATTCATAGCTCCAGAGAACCCTTTATCATTCATGGCAATACCTGACATTGGGTATTTTCCCTTCATTATACAAGAGCTAGTCACCCCAGTGTCTACAAGAAAAGAAAACGATTTGCCTCCTATTGTCACATCGACCCTTGGTTCCTCTTGGGGATCTGGTGTTACTGATAGTACTGAAAACATGAAGTCAACCTGTGAGCGGTCCTACTGAGGGTAGAAATTCATCCCTATCCCAGTAAAAAGGGGTCCCTGCTACCAAAGTGTCACCCCCTATATTAGTTACTTGTGTTTGCCCTGTGTTTGCATCCCATTGTGTCTGCATAAATGCTTGTTGTGACTGCCCCTGCAGTGGGTGCATTTGCACTAGCCCTTGCTGTGCTTTTAGTGCTTGTGTCTGATAGGATGTGGGATCCTGGGCACAGCCCTCTTATGTTTGTGTGCTGTATGGCGGTCGCTGACCTGTCCCCCTCTTGAGTTTTGTTCATTTTGGTGCATGTTTCCTCAACTTCTAAATACATGAGCAATATGCCCTACTAGCCCAAAATTCCAACACCATGGGGGTAGCCCTCTAGCAATATGCTCCCTGAATCTTCTGACTTCCACCCTGGGCATTCTGAAATCTACCTTGGGTGTTCTGAAATCCATCTCCTCTTCCTCTGAATCCTCCACATCTTCCTCGTGATCAAAACCCATACCCACTTTTATCCACTGGGTGTACATTATTCCCCTGCAATGCACACATTTTTGCATTCCTCCTCCATCTCCACTTGTCAGTACTGCCCCATCTAGAGCACATTTTGACAATTTATTTTGAACTAACTTGGCTTCCTCAACCTTCATGTTCTCATCTTTCTTTCTATTGCTCTCTTATAACAATCGGCAATGCCGTAGGATAGTCAACTGTATCTCAGCCCACAGCTTCACTTCGATTTTGCATTTGTCTCTGTACTTTATCTGGCAATCCCTGACACAAAATATGATAGAATAATGCCACTTTTTTTCCCAAGGCTCACCCGTCTCAAGCTGCCATCTCTCTTGAATATCCTAAATGTAAGAGATAGGGTCTTCATCTTCTTTCATTTTATGTGTCATAATTGCACCCATATCTGACGTATTGGGATACTATACCCTGAGAGCCCTCCAAACATCTGCCCTACAATTATTAAATGGTGCTCGATCATGCACCATGTGCTGTCACACTTGCATATCCCGCTCGTTTCCAGATGTCATCAGCTCTCTCTCCAAGAATAACTGCCAATAAACATTTTATATCCCCTATAACCAACATACTGCCGCCGGTAATTTTCTCTAATTTGTATATCCATTTCCCAGCCCCTGAAGTCAAACTAGGTAACTTGCATTTTAAGTTATCCTTATCCATCTGAGGCCATGGAATATATTGCGGTCTTGCCTCCCTTCTCTAACAGGGGGAATTGTGTGATCCCATCCCATAACTGGACCCCATTATTTGGTTATTCAATGATGGAATAATGGCCCTTGTTCGTCTTTGTGCTGGTAATGACCTTAACCTACTCACATAGGTTTGGGATTCTCCTCTCACACTACACAACCGTCTTTGGGAAAGTTTGGGATATGGTATGGGATCTGGTGTTCTTTCCTTAGGGTGTTCCAGATCTGATCATCTTACCTCTTTGTCCAGACTTTGACTTCCCAAGAGGGTGCATACACCCTCCCCTTCTATCGCACGACCTGACCCCTTACTCTGACATTGCTACACTCCAACTGGTGTTACTATCATTGTCCTCTTCCGTATCTAAATTGAATCTACTCAAGGACAATGCTCTGCGTTCATCAATGAACACGTTTTCCTCCTCATCCTATTTTTTTCATATCAGGGATCATCTGCCACTCCCCAGAGTCCCATACTTGCTGTTCTGCCTTCTTTGCTGATATAACCTATCAATCATCTCTCCAATACCTTCTGAATCATATCTTTCCTATTCTTGTGCTACTTTAGGTATTTCTTGAGCCACTTCTTTCATCAGGAAAATGTCCCTTATCATTTTCCAATCGCCCCTGTATTTCATTGCTCTGCCTTGTTCTTTCTTTAAGGACGAGATTGGTGTCAAGATCGGGCTGCCTTCTATTCTGTTTTATTCCTTCTTCCACTTCCCTTTGCTCTCTTGCATCTCTTCTTAGACTCTCTTCTTCTTGCTTTCATGCTTCGCTTCTTATTTCTTCTCTTCATTCTTCTCTTCTCTGTAATCTATTTTCCATCACTCGTTATGCCTCTTCTTCCTCTCTATGTATTTCTCTCCTATCCCTTTCTTTCGACTTTCATACTTCCTGTGTTCCTCTGCCCGATGTTCATCTTTCTCTATTTCTTCTGTATAGCTCTTTTCAATCATTCCCTGCTTTTCCTTCCTTGCTTATTCTCCCTAAACTGCTTCTCTCGTATCTTATCCTACTGTTCTTGATCATCTTTGTCTTCCGTTTGCCTAACACCTTAATGCTTTTCCCATCTAACTTGAGTAATATCTGTCATCCCATCCATTTTCTCTGTACAAGTGTTACCTCATCGGCCCTATCCTTCTCTCCGTTTCATCGCTTAATTTCCTTGTCTATATCTGTTGATACATTTGATCACTCGCCTTGTTCCTCCTTATCTCGTATGAACCTACATGCGTCTTCCTTCTTTCTACTCTCTTCTAGATTGACATCACTACTATAAGCTGGGGTGCATATACTGGGTTACTATACCCCGCTGCTGCTTTTAATTCTTTTAAAAGAAAAAATACTGTCTCTTCTACATCTACATTATGGGCGGAGAAAGAGGAGCCAAGGTCTCAATGCCCTCCCCTTTATGCTGATTAATCATCCACTCTTCCGGGTGTGAGTCCTCTAGGACAGAATGGGTCATACCACGTGATACCTCAACCAGTTGTCTAAATGTCCACCGGTGTCACACCAAAGTGATGCTCATCTCCATGATAAATCACTGTCATGCTCATCACCCTGCTTTATTAATTCACTGCCTACCCCCCTGACCAACTCTGTGTGCAACCATGTAGCTGTATCGCACTATGTGCTTGTTTCGCAAACACTATAAGTGTTCCATTGTGTCCATTAGCATGCCACTAAACTGCCAACTCTTGCTTTGAGTGGGACAGACTCTACTTATGATAATTTACTTCTACACAGTCTTTACTATTTTGAAATCAATCGCCACTCTGAGTTTTGCTGTTGCTTTGCTTAGGCCATTACGTCATGATGGCAGATCATTACCAAATGGTACAGTACACCTGAAACATCACAATTGCCTAAATAAATTATGAAAAGAAAGTTGTCTAAAGCTTTGTAAAGTTTCTTACTGGCATCCTAACGGTTATATCATAATGCTTAGAGTGTTGATTGGGTGGAGGATATCAATATTTGAGAATTGTTTTCTCTATTGTAAACGTAAGGGCAATATTTTGATGTTCAGTTGTGAAAGAAATCTGAAAATAAGGGTGAGAAATAAGGGCAGTTTGCTGTCCAGGAGCATAGCACAGTAAAGAAATGTGTGTGACAACTGAACACGTATTTATGCTCTGGAAATTACATTTTAAGTACAAACTGTTATCAAGTGTGAAACATTTCTGTATGACATCGTGACACACAGGATGAATAGTAGATGCGTCTCACTGTGTATTCTGATTGTGTGTCTTGGTACAATTGTAGTGTTTCCTGACAACATCTCAAGGTTTGCATATAAGAATGGTGATTAAGGAACATTACACCATAGGAAAAAAGTGGACATGTGGACAGGGGTCAGTGTTGAGCGCAAAGGAATTTTAGGTGTAATGCAAAATTAATTTTAAAGTTTCATTTTGAGTTTGAAATCCCAATAGTACTCTGTGTGTTCAGCAAAACATAACATAGGGTAGTACAGGAAGTTGATTAGATTACTTGTGTATAGTGGTAAATTCACAGTTAATAAAAAAAAGCATACACAACAATTAACCCTCATGCTCATTTTCAGCAGATGAGCCAAGGTGTTGTCACTGTTTGGTCTCGATGTATTTGATTTACCAGCTTTTGAATGAGGTTTTCAATGCCCCATTGTACTGTCCATAATTTCAAGACATTAACTGGATACCACTGATTGGTTGGAATGCACACATGTGTGTGATTCTGCAATGTTTTAACACTATCATGTGGTGACTAAAGTCTCTGTCCAAACACACATTTATTTCTGAATGGTTAAAATGTTGAATAAATGAACAAATATCACAATGTAATAGTGAACTTGGCAAAGTTCATGTTTATAGGTTTGGCATATTCTAGCATGTACAGATGATATTTGTCTGTGTAAATATGGTCTCCTAGTAACTGAAACTAGCGTTCTGCTAACATTCATTCTGCTTTCACTCCACGATGCTGCAGAACCGGAGTGGTTACGAGGTGAGTGTTTTTTTATGGTGGGGATTACATCACGCCCTATGGGATATTATCAATACTGAGCTGGATAGATTCTGATACTTGCTCGATCACGAGGGTGGGATCCATTGTTGTCTCTCTCCTGGCACCAGTAACTATGCAGGAGTCACATTTTTGGAAATGTTTTGTTTGAACACATGTGAATCGGCCAATGCAAATACGCGTGGCAGTTCCCTGTGTTGATCCTGGATGTCATTTGGATTTCATTTTTCATTAAATCTGTTGGTGGCCTTAATATCAGGCTAATCCTTGATTATGTCCTTTACAGGACCTACGAGATCCTGAGAAAGAGAGAGATTAGTTCCTGTAAGGCTTCCTGGGAGTGAAGTGAGGGTAAGCTCGTGAAGTTGCCATTTTTGCTAACCAGAGCAGTATGCATTTGCTCGTAAACTTTGATATATACTGATATTTATATTTATTTCAATACAGTTTTCCAGCTGTTCCCAATTGGATTGGATAACATTCATGCATGAGGTCCATCAACAACCCATGTTTTGAGACTGGGCTACTACCAAAAGGTAGGATGCCCTCCATTGGTTAATTTGTTGATTTATACTTTGACACACTAAGCAGTCCTTTTTGTATGTACACACCCCTTTTATTAATACATGTTAATTAATATAGACATACATTTGTTTTCTTTTATAGACACAAAACACATTTATGTGTAACATCGAATTCGTCCTGATGAAGGCTGTGTAGTTTTGGAACCACAGACCTGGTTAAAGAGATGGATGAAACACACTGTGTTGACTACACACATAGCAACCATTGACACTGCAAAGATAAGGCAGGTCCCATACAAAAAACAAAAATTTGAACCTATCCTGGACTGCATCAGGGTTTTAAAAAACTGCATTGTGAGGAGAGATTCATGTGACCAGTAGATCTCAACTGTATGCAATTATCATTTTGTGTCTGAAATTGAAATTACTAGTTATTGTTTTGGAATGTGGATTTGTATGAAGGCCCTACTAAAGGCCACAGCATGTTTATAGAGTAACTGTTTTTAAAAACAATGTAAGTGTTGTTTTGGTACAAAACAAAACTTGTGTTTTAGAACAAACAGAAAAGTCTAAAATATCAATAGAATATTTGGGTGTGACATACAAAGCCTTGATCACTGATACATTTTTCTTTGTGAATAGTTTGCATGAATAAATCAAATGTCGTCAATGTTGCCACTGTTACTACCTGCTCATCGTTGGTGGTAATTGTACACCATCCATCAATAACCTATTTTGTCAATAAAGTGATCTGAGTACTGAGTATTTTTGTAGTTGATTATTTTTGGTTTACCTCATAATAAACATTCCAAAATGAATAAAACAACAAAAACTTGTTTTTGTTTATTAAAGTTACAGTTTGTGTCTTTCACTACCTGATACCCCATTTCCCTTTCCCAAAAGTTGTTTTTATAATAATGAAAGTACATGTTGTGTGTCCTCTTGTTTATTTGTTCGAAAAATGTAACACAATTTCAATAAACTTGCAATGTGTTTTAATCCTAAAAAAAGGAATTGCATTTGTTGTCATACATTAACATCATACATTAATGCACACTGAATATAGTATTCAAACAAAAATGATTCCGTTTTTTTCTTTTAATAAAGAACCTCTGTTGCACGGCTCATACTAAGCTTACGGGAAGTAGGTCACTGGTTCTGGGTACTATTGATAAAAAACTATCAAGTGGTTTGTTTTGTTAGAGTCATGGCAATATTTACACGGGAGTCTACTTAATGAGGTATTGACCTCATACTCTTAGAATTCTCTTAACAGCCTCTTAGGAAGGTGGTATTATTGTGCATCAGAGACATGTTTTCAACATATAAGTTAATATAATGTAACTAGCTCTGAACAGGAGATAGATCACAGAGCAAAATATCTTGAATTCAGTAACAACAACACAATAAAGCAATGTTAAGGTGTTGGGGGAATACCAAAAAAAAAAAAAGACTTTCAGGAGATATTGTACGCTGTGCCCCATAATCTGAGCTCCCGTTTTGCAAAACCTGTGGGAACACTAAAGACACCACAGGTAACATCACTTATTACATCACATATGACATCAATTATGTCATCATCAAACCACAGAAGAAAGTGAAAACTCTAGGTGTAGTATTCGATCAACATCTAGATATGCATCTAGATATGCAAGCTTAAAATGCCGAGACCCTAGCTAGAGCTATTATGGGATCAAACATGGACTAATGTGGCAGCCTTCTCATTGGAACTAGCAAAATACTATTAATAGGCTTCAAGATGTGCAAATCGGGGCTGTCAGGATAGTAGTCGGATTGACCCACCACAATCACGTTTCTCAAGCAAGAAGGTACTTGCATTCGCTCCCGTAGCATCCCGAATTCACTTTTGATTATTAACAATAACCATGGAATGCAGGCTTGGCTTAATGCCAAATTACCTTCAAGGCTTGATTTCAAAGAAATGGAATAGCTGTCCTCTTAGATCCAGCTTCAAGAACCTAATGAACATTCCCAGAAGCAAATCTAAAAAGATGGAAAGGGGAGCCTTTTCTACTGCAATCCCAGCAGCCTGGAATGCTCTTCCTCCAGATATGCAGGATCAAGCACTGCTTCCTAGTTTCAAGAAAAAACTGAAAACCTGCCCAGTTGCATAGATCCCACTCTGATTCATATTTTCTGGCTCTACATTAGGATTCCTCTCTCTGTGTCTTATGTTGCTGTTACCGACCTACTACGAGTTCCCTTTGCGGGTCCTCCCTTAACGCCGGGTTTTTCCAGGCGTTAAGGACGGGACCTGCAAAGGGACCTTGGTGCTAATTACGGTACCGCAATTTGCGGTACCGTAAATAGCTCCTTCCCCATTCCCATAGAGCCCTATGGGGCAAAAATGGGAATGGGGAAGTGCCTTGGTGAATGGGGAATTACCGCCCCCGCTCACCATGGAGTAGGGTGGTAATTCTGCCATCCACCAAGGCGGACACGGTAAAATACCGGCGGCAACCATGGCACTAATAGCGCCATGGTTACCGCATACCGTGTAATGAGGCCCTATGTCATAGGTTATTGTACTGTTAGTGGACAGAGATGATAAAAGAAATATACAGCCTGTATATGCAGATAAAGTTTTCTTAAATTAAGCCCACAAAATGTACAGCCATGATTGTATTTGTAATTTCTTTCAGCACATGGAAATTGCTATTAAACTGCTCTCAGCTAATCAGCATACATATAGTGCAGTCAATAACTACTGGTATTGACTGCATTCTGAACATTCCATCTTCAGAACCTGGCAGGAGAAACAACAATGCAACGTCCAGACAGGATTTTGTTTCAAAAAGACAATTCCACGCTTGGAGGACCTTTTCTGCTGCAAAACAAAAGAGAACGACAAAACATTGGAAAATGCGATCACTTTCCTATAGCGGAACTGTTTACTTTTACATCACACCTAATGAATGCTCATGTTAAACATGTTCCAGTTCAAGCATGATGCAGTTAAAATGCTTAACTTATGAAGACAGACATTTAATTTAAATCTAACAAAATAAACCACATTTAATTTACTAACTCAGTTTGTCTATTTACTTTACTTATTCTAGAACACTCCAAAACATGTATTTCTACTACCACCAAGTGCAAATAGCCTGTAGGCCTCGGGAGGGGTCATTGTCGTTTGGGATATTGGCCCTTCCACAATTAGTTGATGGATTATAATTCCACGATAACGACCCCTCCTTCACTCAATAAGGCTATATTATGGACAAGGGACAGCAAATGTTTTTTAAATGTTTTTTATTTATATATATTCACACAGAGGGTGATTTATTTTTTCCAGGACACCTTGCAGGAAGAAACCTGTATGTCTTGTACACACCAAAGGGCTCTACTGTTGCATCAAAGCATGCTAGCACCATTGTTGATGAATGACATTTAACCCAAACGAGAACTGGCGCATGATGCAAAATACTACGCTAAAATATACTCCTGCATATTGTATTTCTTACAGAGTGCTCCGCATTGACTGTGAGTACTTCAGAAAAAAAACATATGTACTACTGATAATGTATGTTTTTGAGATTTATAAAGCACAGGCCTTACTGGAAGTAGAGAACATAGTACATAGGGGTTGCAACAACTTGTCTACCATGTAGGGTGTGGGGTAGCAAGTGAGCTGAGGTTGGTAGGGGGCAATATGGAACTACATTAATGGAGAAGTATGTTGAATGCAGTGATAAGCAAGATGTGTTTTAAGAATAGGAATTTCCAGCTATTCCTGAATTGTAGGATGCAGGGGTGGGGGGCATTCGAATGTCATTGGTAACATATTCCAAAGACAAGGTGCATAGCTGGTAAATCCCTGTTTCTTGTTTTATTTTGTTAGTTCTTTGTTTCCCATCTGATGATGTTTTGGCTTTCAGTGGTGCACTGGTCTTCAAAGAAGGTGTGTTTCTGATCCATGTAGACTGATATGTGGTTGACTACTTTGCAACTGATGTGGGCTACCTTGGACATGAAACAAGCTTGACGAGGTAATTAGTGCATCTCATTGAATGTCTGGGTTGATGTGGTTGACTTTTCTTAGCCCTGTGATGAAGCATGTTGCATGATCCTTAAAAGATGCCAAGGTGGCTAGGGGAACATCAGTGACTCCTGTCAGTGTGATGTTGCCACTGTAAATGTGGGTAAAGTTCAAAGATTGAAAAAAAGTTCTGAAACTCAGGGCAGGGATGAAAGGCTAGGTGTTGTGGAGTAGTGGAGTCAGAGTGCCATGCTTCTTGGGTCTTCGTGGTGATGTATGATTTGAATAAGAGGTAATTGTCAATGATAAAGTTGAGGGAATTTTCTGCTGTGTGACAGTTGATGCATTATCATTTTGATCTTCATGCCAGTGAGCCAAATCTGGACTTTGACATTCTGCTTTGTGAGTTTCCACTGAGAATACATGTGGTCTTTGTTTGAGCTTCAAGCAGATGTTGACAAATGTAACAGATGAGAGACAGTCAATGCTTGAGTTGTTGGATGTCATTAATTCAATTGATCTTTAGGTATAGCTGTGTGTTTTCTTCGTATTGGTCTATCTTGATATCTGGTTTGGTGCAGAGCTCTCAGAGAATGTTCATGTAGAGGCTAAAGATGACAGAGCACACCTTTCAACTTTGTGAACCTCTCCAGTGTAATGGGTGGCATTGAGATTTGATAGAGCCCATCTGAATGAGGTGGCCTCTTTAAGAGATAAGATGAGAAGCACTATAAGTCTATTCCCTCAAAGCTCAGGTGAATGTTGAGGATGTTAAGGAGATTGTTGTGTATTAGATCTTATGGAATGTTATGGTGGAATACTGGGAAAGGCTTCCATTCTGGAAAGTTGGTGTTTGTCAGGCAGTTGATGAAGGATCTCTTGGATGTAGGGTAGGGTCTTTTACTATTCCATGTATATTACAAATAAAGAGTGATCCATGTGCCCTTTACGTGTGGGGTTCCATCTTTTATAGTGGCGATGAGGATGGGATTAATGTAGAAGTGTGGAAGGCCCCGAACCTGTGCAACCTGGACCAGAGCCATTGTTGAGGGTGTTCTTGGAACTGATAGCCAGTGTTGGGCCTACTGTATGCAGTGAGGCGCTGGAGCAAGCGAAGGACCCAGGTGGCTACCAGTATCACCCCAAAGCTGCCAGCACGTCCAGCAAGTCAGTTGTTTGGAAATACCACGTTTCATGTGCCGAGTTTCCATCAGGTACTGTACATTTGATTTAAGTGGAGCGAGCTGCGCCTGTAGGAGCAGCCGTGCCTTGCTGAAACTGTGGGTGAGTCAATTAAACTCAAAGTCATGGCAATTTTCGAGAGCGCAACCAGGGGGCAGTGTGACATTCATATCTGCATTTTTTAAATAGGGAAGTGAGCCCGTGCCACAAAAGGGAGGTCAAGGATAATTACCTTTGTTCGGTGCCCTCCAACAAATCACATTCTCAGTCTGACTGGCTCCAAGTCACTCACTACCTCTTTATGCACTCTTTTCTGCAACTACTCTAAATAACCCTACACTTGCCTAAATATGTTAACCTGTAACCTTGTTCAACTCTGACAATTGCCTGAGATGGAATGTTCGCTCCAGCCATATGCCCCCGCCCCCCTTGAAGCCATGTGTTTGAATTTCAGAGAAACATTCCCAAGTGTTTGTGCGAACCACCCAAAAGTGGGTGATTTGGGTTTGTTCCAGGAGAATTCGTCCAAGCCTACTTCATACTTCCACTCCTAACAGCAATCGGTAGCAGGTGAACACAGGCGTCACAAATAAGGCTGAGGAGAGGGAGATGCTGGAGTTAACAGGTGGCATGTGTGAGAGTGAAACCTATCCAGCTCCTACATTGTCACCTTTCCTATTTCCTTCTTTGGACCATAAAGAGCATTCTGTAATATGTACGATTGCAGGACTCAAACTCTACTGGGACATCACAAAGGGCATTTACAATCTTAATCATGCGTTTTGTGACCTGTAATGTTCATGTCCCTGGTACGCAGTCCTCGTAGACCTGCCTTGCTTTATTTGTAGTGTCTTTCTTGAATTTACACCAAGGGAGAGATACTTTTCCATTAAAAATACACATGTATATTGTACGGACGGGTCAGCTCGGTAACTTTTTCAGCATCAAATACCTCCAAATGTCATTTATTGAGTGGGACTGATGGCTATGTCACGTGCCTTTTTGTCAGGGCCTCACCCGATTATATGTCCAGATCGGAGGGTGCTTTAAAATATAAATAAAAAAAAAAACAGGCCTTAACATATATATTTGGATGCAGAAAGAAACGACATGCCCCATCAGAATTCTCCAAGTTTAAAATGATTCAATGACTCGGGTAGAAGCTCAGGAGGCACACTAATATCCAAACCCGCCTTTTCTTCAAAGGCAGATATTAATAAGATACGAATGTGTTCATTGACATGCACCATACCATGTAGGAAAATAGTTGAACCTACATGTTTTTTTAATGATTTAGAATGTGCAACCACTCACTTTGTTCGTTAATCATAAGGCATATGCCTAGGAGCGTTTGCAAATAACTGTTGCATAGAAATGAAGAATAAAACAACAGTTGCCTTGCAGGCCACACTGTTAAAGTATGACTGGAACTGGTGCAGCGTCTTTGCAAAAGCCCTCGGTTTCCTATATGTGTGTGCATTATGCTCAAATACATGCTTACTGCAGCACAGGACTAAAGGCACACTTGAAGTATTATTATTTTTTTTTTTTTTACCAAATGCCAGATATTTATAGTGTAGACAAATTACATTAAAATAAGTGTTCCAATTGCATTACAAGAAAATATGAAAGTATAAAAGTCAGCCAAACACAATACTCCTAATTGAATTTTTGTAGTGCACAGTAATACATTTTCCTTTCAAGATCATCTATGATAATCATCACTCATCTCCTGTTAAAGCTGACAATTCTCTCAAACATAGCAACAAAACCCGGTAAAGGATGTTAAACGTAAACAGCATATTCTAAATCTAATCTAAAATAGCTGGGCTATTTTACTGTGTTTCTTTAGGAGACATCGCTGCCTAACCTAATGGGGCTCGCATTCTCTAGGTACAGAGCAGGCCCACTACAACACAGCATGGCACTTACTTTACGCATCTCTTTTAGAATTGGCATGTAATACACAGAACATGCTACCATTGCATTCCCTAGTCACGAACACAGTGGGTCTAGAGGGTCACATAGGCCACCTGGAGATACACATAGGGATGTTTGCATTCCTTTACTCATGATGGACCAGCCACCCCATAACAGCATCTTACCTGACTATCAGAATTGCCCCAACGTTGGTTCCCATTACAGCATTTTACCTGACTATCAGAATTACCCCAACATTGGTTCCCATTACAAGATCTTACCTATCAGAATTGCCCCAACATCGCTTCTCAGAGATTTGCGATGCTCTGGACATAGCCACCTTTAGTGTACAATTTCATAAACACGACTCATTGAAGATATCATAAGCTCTCACCTGCATATTCGCTTTATGACTATGCAGACACAAGCCGTCATGTTGAGGAAGAGGTTGTTCCCCACTACGTCTGAGGCATTCTCCAGCTAGACCTCCCCATAAAAATGTGCTGGAAATTGCACTCCTTCAAAACATCCAGGAAGAAATAATCAAAACTTGAAAACACTGAAAAGAAAACAGTAGTAACAGATACAAGAAGGGAAAAGAAACACTAATATAAAACAATTACCAATGACTAATGTAAAATAAAGGCAAGGTGACAGGAGATATATACAAGACGCAACCAATGTTTCACCAATTAACCAACAAAAGATCGTTTGGAACCCCCCAAAAATGCATCCAAAGGACAAGGATGTAAAAATCTGAACTAACGTGTAAAAAGAGGAAATGGGGTCAAACAAATATCACAATTAATGCCCCAACTCTTTCAAATTGATGAATGAGACACATGCTTTGTTGGATTCTATGTTACCTCTCATGGAATCCACATTCCCTAGAATAGATGACAGAAAGTTGCATTTGGCAACTGAATTACCCAAAGCAAGAAACGTTAATTAGTAGTTCTCACTTATTCTAACTGTGTTTCCAATTCAACATTTTAGACGATTTGCTATGAAATAAATATTGTATGTGTAAACGAAGAAACGCATTTAAGGAAATACATGCTAGAATGAATATGTGGGACGGTAAACTGAAGTTAGTCAATGCATGTGCCCAGATGTTAGTGGTATCTTTCACAGTACTTGTCTAGTTGCATTATGAAATTATGCAGTTTTAGCGGTAAGGTGGACACAGCATCTATCCATAGTGTATATTTCTAAGATAGTTACTCTTGAATGATACAAATGAACATGCGTCTGTGATAGATACAACGTCTATTGATGTCATGTACATGCATAGTGATTTTTAAGAAACTGGTATACCATATTCAAAGAAAGAAAAATGTGACATCTTGGAAATATAACGTACAATTTACAAACATAGGATGTCATTATTTTTCCAATCACATTACAGCAAATGTTTACATTGTGCTATATATCTACTCTACCTAGACTAATACATCCTAACTGAGGCAGCTAATGTACATGGATAATATTTGTAGCAGGAGTCCACAGTGTAAAACCATTATGTTGTGAGTACAAAGAGTACATATATTAGGTAAACAGACTGGACATCATCCACTATTAGTGGAAATTACACTGCACAAAATCCTCTAGAGTATGTACATTTCCTCACTGGATATACGAGTCCAGAATACACAAAGATATATTACAATATCAATATCATATACCCAAGAAACAGACTACATGAGGGTCATTGCAAACAAAATATACAATGAAAGTCACAACAATATTAAGACATAGGGCCTCATTACGACCCAGGCGGTAAGTTACCGCCTGGGCCGTGACTTTACCACCATGGCGTAAACTATGTTTACGCCATGGTGGTTGGCGGACTTACCGCCCCATTCCGACCTTGGCGGGGCGGTAACTCCCCAATCCCCATTTACCCTTCCCCATTCCCATTTTTGCCCCATAGGGCATAATGGGAGTGGGGAAGGCGTTAATTACGCCACCGTAAATTACGGTGGCGTAATTAACTCCATGGTCCCTTAGCGCCATGGATTTTAACACCTGCTAAAAGCAGGTGTAAAATCCGCATTGGCGCTAAGGGACCTCGTACTCAGGCGGTAAGGGTTGGCGCTGTTTACGCTGCCGTAAACCCCTTACCGCCTGGGTCGTAATGAGGCCCATAGTAATAGTGATCCTAAATAACACCATGAGCTACATCAGGAAAAAAAAAAACATTTTGAAATTCAGTGTGCAGAATAATAGTCAGGATGTCTATACATACATTTCAAGCATAGTTTTTTGTTCATTCTGTATGGAAAAACTGTATCCAATATGTCAATCTATTCTGCCTTTTTCTGTTCTAAGTTTTGGTTAATGCTCATCCTTAAATTTTGTTTTTCAATGACCTCCCTTATTTGGAATCTGATATGAGATATCTAGTGTTTTTTTAGATCCAAATGTCTCGCAACAGCTGAGTTAGGATTATGTGTCCTAATATTTGATCTCTGCCCGTTCCACTTTCTTTTTAGCCTTTCAGCTTTTCTGACCAACATAGAGAATTCCGCATGGGCATTTTACAAACAATATTCACCTGGATGTACTGCCCGTCTAGTGTAACTTTCTTTCTCTGTTAAATAGTTTCCATTCGATATTCACGTGCTACGGTGTAGATTTGTCCTAGAAAATCAACCAAAAACGATATGTAACATTCTAAATGAGAAAAAAAACTCCCTACCATTGTTAAAAACTCAATAATCACAACTATTATTGCAAGATAATAGTACTGATGTTCAATTCTGCTGGCTATTCACAACTATTACCTGTGTATGGTCCTCATCGATAACCACTGAGCCCGTTTCAGAAAGTTTCAGAAAGAGTAGAAGAAGTTCAATAGTTGTTGACCAATATGATTTTGCTTAGTTCTGAGATAAAACCCAAAAGCAATTTCATGACACTGGTGCAACACAGTACAATAGATGTTTTTCAAGAGTTTGAGCACTGCCATTTGAGTATTGCATTTAGCCCATATGTGCCCTGCCATTTGAGTGTTGCATTTAGCCCATATGTGCCCTGCCATTTGAGTGTTGCATTTAGCCCATACGTGCCCTGCCATTTGAGTGCTGCATTTAGCCCATATGTGCCCTGCCATATGAAAGCCGCATTTAGCCCATACGTGCCCAGCCATTTGACAGCCACATTTAGCCCAAATGTGCCCTGCCATCTGACTGTTGTATTTAACCCACAGGTGCAGTTGTGTTCCATGTTTGTATGCTCAACTACCCACTCAATCTATATGCGACTTAATACGTCTCTCCTGATCTATAGTGACCCAGTTTGCTGTACTTTGATTAAGCATTTAGGGTACACCCCCTCTGCACCCACGCTTTAGCGCTGCCCAAGTACAAGCATATACTTCCCTAATAGTGATACACCATGAGCATCACAACAATTTGCCTTTGGTCTATTACCTACCCATTGCTCCTAACCTGCTAACATCCGATATTAGCCTACACCCCATTACTAAGAATCCCAACCCAACCCATCCTGTATAGCCACCTCCTTCTGTACCACCATGGAGCAAGCCAACCTTACCAGTGGACCCAGGACTGGATCTACTAGCGAACCCCCAAGCAGACCATGTACACTACCCACCAGAAATTCCAGACTTAGAGCAAGACTTACAAGCCTACATGAGCCTTTGACTAGATCCCTCCCTGTCACCAACAAAAGAACCATTGATCAACAAGCTAGCACTATTAATAGCAAAACTAAGACCTCTCTAACCTCCTCTATCAAAACCAAACCAACTAAAATCACCACTGCAGCCCTTCCGCTCAAAGGCAGACTAATAAATGCCAGATCCCTAATGACGCATGCCACTGACATTTGGGAACTTATACTGTTTAATAAATTGGACTTCCTCACTGTCACAGAGACCTGGCTGCATGAGGCAGCAGAACCTCTATTATCTCTAGCAATCCCAGATGGTTACACAATTCTGAGACAAGATAGAAATAACATGTGAGGTGGTGACATTGCCATCATTGCCAAAATCAGCCTAAACATGAGAACTACCTCCACTCCAGATTCAAACTCCTGTGAAGTGTGCGCTATCAAACTCTCACTTCATAACTCCCAAACCCTGACCATCTACCTTATTTATAGGCCCCCCCGGCCTGATGGGTACATTCAAAGAAGATATTAACAGTCTATTATGCACTAATCTCAAAACTTCCACACAACTACTCATTCTTGGAGACTTTAATCTAGGCTATAATGACCCAAACATGCATTCAATGCGGCCAATACCCTCACTGAATTAGGACTAACCCAAAAAATTGTGGAACCCACCCATTATAGAGTGAGAACTCTCGATTGGTTAGCAGACTACAACTGCTGGCCTCCATTACCTCCATCTCCCCACAATTATGGACAGACCACTACTTGGTAACCTATGATCTATCCACCACTAGGCCACTCCCTCCTGTAACTAATTTGGCCCCCTCATGCGCCACCAGGAACAACAAAAGTATCACTAAGGATAAAGTAATTCCTGCTATTCTACCCATCCTAAACCAACTCGATGAACATCTAGACCCAGTGATGCTTGTTGGAGAGTATAACAAAATGATACAAACCAACCTTGACAACATAACCCCTCTAAAACTGAGACCAAGCAAACCCAAAGCCCACCTTAATAAATGGTTCACCCCTGAATTGAAAGATCTCCGTCATCTGAAAAGAAGTTGCGAATCCACTTGGAGACCATCAGAAGACCATAAAAACAAACTCATAGAAATCTCCTCATAATACAAGAAGGAAATTATCCTGGCCAAACGCAATTCATATAATAAGCGTATAGCTACGGCCAACTCAAATATGAGGGAGTTGTTTTCCATCCTAAAGGAATTAGAGTCACCTACTCCCATCCAAGATATATGCACAGAAGACAAAGTCTGGTGCACAGAGATACAACAAGCACTGGCCAACAAAGAAAGCAGTACTGAATCAACCGCCTTTATCTAACGCCAACCCACCCTCTATGGACCAAAACACAACTAACCAATTCAGATTTGCAAAAACGTCTATCCGGGAGGTGGAGAAAGTCATCCTCTCTCTTAAGCCTTCCAACTGCCAAGGGGACCTGTGCCCTGCACAACTTATAAAGGATGCCGCTTGAGAACTTTCCGCCTTCATAGCCAAACTCGTAAATACCTAATTCACCTCAGGTACTGTGCTGTCCAAGCTGAAACAATCATGGGTACTGCCATTGCTAAAAAAAACAATCCCTAGACCCCCTCATCCCCACTAACTACCGCCCCATTATGAAAGTCCCCTGCCTGTTAAAAATCCTGGACAAGATTGCATATACCCAAATACAAAAATTCCTAGAATACCACATTCTCCTAGGTGCAAAGCAGTCTGGCTTCCGTCCACAACATGGGACCGAGACTGCTCTCATCGATTTGAAAGCTCAAATTGATGAGCTAAGAGACAAAGGTCAAACAGCCCTCCTCTTACTCCTGGATCTCTCGGCTGCATTCGACCTTGTAGATCACAAAGTCCTCTGCAACCACCTAAATTCCACTGCACACTTCTCTAAAGAAGCCATAATATGGGTTTAATCCTTCCTTAGTGAAAGGACCATGAGGGTGTTCTCCCCCTTAGATGCAGCAGACCTGATCCCCATTTTATGTGGCATTCCACAGGGCTCCTGTATATCTCCGACACTATACAACATATTTACTAAGCCCCTTTTTGATGATCTGGACCTTCTTGGTATCACCTACACTAACTATGCAGATGATACCCAGATCCTCCTCCCACTTTCTGGGATCACACAACCACCATTAACAAGCCTAGAGATTTACAATGGTACAAGGAGGTATGGGTAGATCTGGAGGAAGATGGAGGGTGTATTTATATGACATGTACCCCGGATGAGTATGCTAGGAGGGGGAGCCTTAGAGCGGTATGCAGAGCATGGTTGCCAATAAAGGGAACGCCAGCATGGGATGAAGCAATAGCTGATGAGAAAGAGCGTAAGAGGTTGGGACAGGTACAATATGCATTACTTAAGTAACAAAAGTTGGGAATGTGTGGGGGAGGGTCTTGGAACCCCCCCTCATTCTCCACACTTTCTGGGTAGGCCCAGCAGCGGCTGCTGTGGGTCCAGGGCCCCAGCCCCAAGAAACTGTGACCCCCCTCAAGACAGCATGAAACTAGAGTTGAATGAGACCCCATTTTGTATGTTACCGACTCCATTTTGTAATGGCAAGACAGTCGTAAAATTAAAACGCAGGACCACAGTTCTCCCAGTCAGACGCAAACAGTGAGCAAGCTACTTCCCTCACCTCCTCCCCTCTGCCGTCTCTACAGTTGTTCGGTTCTCATGAGAGACTGGCCGCGAGAATGCAACAAACTTTACACTGTATCTTCTGCCTTCTGTCTCACTTCATCGACCCTGACAAGGCCCAGCACAAGGGCCAGCACGAAAGTCATTCATCTCTATAAACCTGCCCCCCACCCAGCAGACCCTAGCCATAAAGAATACTGTCCCCACATTCCTTTAAACAAGATCAAACAGTTCAAGCAACCCCCAAGTATATTTTATTGTTCGCGCCTTAGTAAAGCGAGAGCCAAAGTGCCTTTCTCCAAGCAATCAGGAAATGTTGCTCATGGGCCGGTTTTTATCTCATGCAAAATAGTGTAAGGATTGTAGTAGAATAATAGGTACGGTAATGCACTGTATAATATTTGTGTAGTAGAAAGCCCTAACGTTAGAATTTAATTATAAAAGTTTGATGTATATTAACGTATGGTATGATGCTGCTAATGAAAATGGATTGCCGTAATGACATGCATAGCCAACATAACGCTGTACATGCCAGCATAAAGCTACCTCATCTTTTTTATTTTAACTGTGAATACATGAATGAGATTGTGTGAAATTAATATGCAAACCAATTGCTCTGACTAGAATGTTCGTATTACGACGATATGTGTTAAGACCAAATGTGCAGAACCTGAGCCATGAACTGTTTAGTGTAGAGTGGACACTAACCTTGGCACACGTCTGCTTTCCTGATGAGATTTGTAACAGTGAAGATATTTAGCTTGATAGAAATATAGTATGTTTTAACAAATGTAACCAGAATGTAAAGTAATAGGCCACGTGTAAAGAGCCTGTATGTAAAACCTGTTTCTGAAGGCCCTGTCTCTTTATGCAACGTGGAATTATACAGCAAAGGTGTTTCGATTCCCCTTCACCCTTTGTGGTGTCTCAATTAGATTTATGCCCATAATGGTATGTGCCTCTTGTGATCTGTTTTTAAGTGTAATACCAGTCTTAGATGTAGAGCCCTCTTTGTTGTTTATCAGATGGACATTCCAGACCATGCAATGACCTCAAAGGCCTCCTCGATTTAGCCAATACATCTTGTATTGTATCAACACAGAGTTAAGATGCCTACCAACAGACCAAGTGCTACGTTTAATGGTTATATTCTGTACAAGTCTTTGAGCTCACTGGACAAGCGGATTATGGTAGTGAATGAATGGGAATGTGTGGACACAAGGGCAAATGTCAAATGGTTATTTAATATTTAAACAGCGCAACAAGTTGCCGATTCCACATGCCAACTCGATGAGCCCAGATGCCCGATTGACCCAAGAAGCGTCATCGCCACACCACGTTTTCTCAAGCTAACCAAGCGCCACCAACCCAATGGCACCTATGGGTGTTCGCCCCTAGTGACCAATCCCAATCTATCATGTGCCCCTTAGGCCTTCCCCCTGTTCGATGACAATATTGATGTATAAAAGCAATTTGTAGCATGTTTTCTGCAGTACGCTCTTGGCGTCAGCAGAGTAGATTCTGCTTGCCCTAATTAGATAAAGCCTTTTCTTAACACCAGACCTTGGTCTTGGTCTCATCCCCTCCTGGGATGCGTCTTGATTGACTCTATTGAGTTAATTGACTGTATTTTTGGGTCCTCTCACTTTCAAGTTTTTAGAACATTTTGTTCATAATGCTGATAAGTTAAATACTGATGAAGTGTGGATATGCTGTCTAAATTGCAAACAACTTGGTTTAATTGTATCTTTGATACATTTTGAAAAATGCTTGTAACCTTACTTAAATGCCAAGTGTGTCACATGTTCTATATCAAAAGTGTATGAAAAAGTGTGTTAAAGTATAATACGCTAATAAAAAAATATCACTTTTCTACTGTGGTGACATTTGCCATCAGTTCAAACCAGTCCGCTCTGTGCCTCACGGATGGCTGCCTGCTGTCTCCACTCGTGGGGGTGAAGGTGCTCCTGCTGTGGGTGGCGGTGTGGGTGTCTTGCGCTGGCGTCCCAGGTCCAGAGATCCAAAGGGTGACCTAGCATGCTGGAGAATATGGACTGTCCTCTGAACGCTGGTCTCCTGTGTTTGGGGTGTGTGACCATGTCATGTTATACAAACTAGAGCCTTGGACCCTCTTCCTTTGCCTTCCTCTAAGGCAAAGAACCTTGCTGTCATCTTCGACTCAACTCTCTCTTTCTCTCATCACATCTCAGACATTGCTAAGAAGTACCACTACCAGCTACTCCTCCACAAAGGGACTCTTCCCTTTCTCACTTTCCCCCAGAAGCTAACTGTCTTGAGAGCCATGGTTCTCCCTAGGCTGGACTACTGTAACAGCCTCTTTCTCAATCTGCCTTCCTCTACACTCTGCCCTCTGCAACTAATCCAGAACAGTATTGCGAGGCTTATCCTTCGCCTATGCCCAAAACCGATGGATTTCATCTCTTCAGCCCTGAAATCGCTCCCCTGGCTCGTGATGGCTGCAAGGATCAAATTCAAGACACTTTGCATTGTCCACAAGGCTTTCTGGGGCATGGGATCACACTGCATCCGTCGCTCTCTTCCAAAATACCTTCCAGCTGAGCCCTTTTCTCAGCCTCCTCTAACTCTCAAAGGGTCAGACGCGTCTCCAGGCAGAGACTGAGTGGTAGATCTCTCTCCTCTGCAGATGCCTCCCTCTGTAATGGCCTCCCTGCCCCTCTCAAACTTGAGCTGGACCATGTGAATTTCCAGAAACAGCTCAAAACGTTCCTTTTCTCCTCTGCTTTCTCTCTCTCCCTCCTCTGCTGACCTTCCTGTCTGCTGTACCGACTGGTTGTTTGGCTACCCTCAGCATCTCACTGGGTACCAGGCTCTTTCTTGAACAGTCACACTTGCACTGCCTCCGGGCCTACCAAACACTAAGGGGATGTAACTGTAACCCTATAGTCCCTTGTCTCCCACAACTAACCAAAGATCTGCTGCCCTGGCTGCACTTATTCAGAGCACTGCAGCCCTGTTCCCCTCCCCTCTCCCTTGCACTTCCACCTCTCCCTTTCTCTTTGCACTTTGCATTCACGCACTTGCACAATCTCTATGAAAAAAGGCCTAGTAAGATTGTTTATCTTGTCCTCCCTCTGTCTTCCCTCCCTTGTCTTGTCGCACCTAGAAACACTTGCGTAAAGGCGTGTTATAAATGACTTATCATATCATATACCTAGACCCAAGATTTTGAGCATTTTGAGAATTGTGAGCATTTTGAGCTCCTCTGTGACTCATTTAAGGTTTATATTTAAAAACCTTTTGAATTTTTGAAACTGAACTTTTTAGTTGTCTCTCCTCCTGGTTCTAATTTTCTCTGGCTGCATGTGGCTTGAGTATGTCTTGTATTGTTTCTTATGCAGCTTGTATCTCATATTTTCTGTGATACGGATCATCATTTCATGTCTTTGAGCATGGATTATTTGTCTTTTTCTTTCCCTCTGTTGTATTCTGTTAATAATCACAACCATTTCATTAGTTGTACCATCTCATTCATTATGTAAAGCACCTTGGCGTAGGGTGTGACAGAAACAAATAACAAAAACATGTTCTCAATTCTGAGGTCCATGCTGACGTTCTGAGGTCCAAATATGGATTTATCTGACTATGCCACACAGAATGCCTAGTTATCCACCTTCTCACCGCACATCCAAAACTCTCAGCCTCAATTCGTTAATAAACATGATCAGCATATTCTCGGATTAATTGGGTGTCTGGAAATCATTTGTTTTGTTCAGTCACCTTTTCCTAAAAAGGAGCTAATTTTATTCAAGCCTGTAATTTGGCATTGGCAGTGCAAATGGTGTGAGCAAATGGTGTCATTCAATTGTGTATGCAGCCTTTTCCCCTCTGCTTTTTCTTTCCACCAAGCAAATAGAGTAAATGCTGCCTGCCATGTATGCAGCCATGTATGCAGCGTTTTCAATGGATCCATATGAGTCTGACTACATTTTGCAGGTGCAAAAACCTGGGCTCCATGGGGATACACAGCATTTGTGCCGGCATCAAAATGCATGCTGTGGCAAATGCGAGAAGATTTGTATTGCAGGGAGGAAGGTAGTGGTGGAAACTCAAGTTGTGTTACCCCCTCCTCTCCATCATATAAAAGCAGGAAAATGGTGTGTGATGTAAATGAAAGACATAAAAGCCTTATGTCAGGCTTTTATCTCTTTCATTTGCAGATGCCTGGAGCAAAAAGAGTTTCAAAGTGCCAACTTTATTACAGGCTAATGGCAGAACCAACTTCTCATTCTTTGACTTTCAGCATCAGCCATCATGGCTTTGGTGTCCAGCAATGGGGGTGTCAGAACATCTGCAGCATAGGCGTGCTTGTATCTCAGTGTTGATTGGAGAGATATCTGATCTGGTTTGCCATTTCTTCTCTTGAAATTCTGTTCACTAGTCTAGCCTGCACTAAAGACCGAGATCTGGGTTGTATCTCTGTATCAGTGCTGTGACAAGACAGGGCCAAGGTTCATCTCTCCATCCCAGTGGCCTAAAGTTCTGCTTCTATTCATCCTTGTATCGACTAAAGGTATATTTTTGACTGTGGTATGCTTTATCACAGGCAGGTTCAACAGGAGATGAATATGATCTAGAGCTAAAGATGGCAATAACAAACATACAAAGAAAGACACAATACATGTGCCTGCAGTAGACACAAAAAAATGTGCACTCAACATGAAGAACACAAACACTAGGTAATATATACATTTATACATGAAGAATATCAACATGGCATCCATAAAGACATGAAGAATACTAACATAAGTAACATAAAAGCTGAATACAATATGAACAATACACGAATATAGCTCACTTACATAGAAACGCGAGAGTAATGTGCAGTCATCTTTTCTAAAATGGAAGCTTCAGCATGCTTCTAAGTGAATGAAAGGTCTCAAAGCTTCACGAGATCTCAAAATGCTGAAATAACAAAATACAGATCAGTGCAGAGCTCAGACAGAAGCTACCAACCCAAGTCAAGTTTACTGAGCACTTACAGAGGGCCCGAAAATGGCAGTGAAAGCAAGAGATAATGATTCCCAAGACACAAGCCATATATTATTAGATTAATAAAAAGGATAACAAGCATTGAAAGCCAGGAGCAGAACAACAAGAAGCCAAAGGACTCCATGAAGAATAACCCAAGATGTCTCCAGCGGCAAAAGGAACCATAAAACTGGCACTAATATTAGTTATATTCCAAATAAATACACAGTAAAATAATTCCAAATGTGGTCTCACTGCACATGATTCGTAATTGAAGCACACTGTCTATTCATTAGTAACAAACACATTGGGAACAACACAATCAATGCAATATGGCAAATTGTAGGAGATATTTTGAGTGATATTGTTTGATTTTTTTAGTGATCAGGTATTCCATTTTCACCTTCAGGAGAGGCAACAATCTCATAGAAATACTTGTGAAAATATAGACACAACCTGAAGAGTTCCCCACACAACCAAGATTGTGAGGCTTGCAACCAGTACAATACGTATGCATGCAGTAGACACAAAGCAAATGTGCACTCAACATGAAGAACGGAAATACTAGGTAATATATGCATTTATAGATGAAGAATATCAACATGGCATCCATAAAGACATGAAGAATACTGACATAAGTAACATAAACGCTGAATGCAACATGAACGATACATGAATATAGCTCACTCACATAGGAATGCGAGAGTAATGTGCTGTCATCTTTTCTAAAATGGATGCCGCAGCATGCTTCTAAGTGAATGAACGTTCTCAAGGCTTCATGAGAACTCAAAATGCTGAAATAACAAAATACAGATCCGTGCAGAGCTCAGACAGAATCTAGAAACCCAAGTCAAGGTAACTGAGCACTTACGGAGAGTCCGAAAATGGCAGTGAAAGCACAATATAATGATTCCCAGGACACAAGCTGTATATTATTAGATTCATTAAAGGATACTCAGCATTTGTAAGCCAGGTGCAGGACAACAAGAAGCCAAAGGACTCCATGAAGAATAACCCAGGAGTGTCTCCAGTGGCAAAAGGAACCATAACACTGGCACTAATATTAATACTAATTCCAAATAAATGCAGGGTAAAATAATTACAAATGCCGTCTCACTACACGTGATTCATAATTGAAGCACACTGTCTTTTCATTAGTAACAAATACATTGGGAACAAAACAATCAATGCAATCTGGAAAATTGTAGGAGATATTTTGAGTGATATTGTTTGAAATATTTTTAGTGATCAGGTATTTCATGTTCACCTTCAGGAGAGGCAACAATCTCATAGAAATGCTTGCGAAAACAGCCTGAAGAGTTCCCCACACAACCAAGATTGTTGGGCCTGCCACCAGTACTAGGCCATTTCAAATGTGGCACATGCACCACATGTAACTTTTATTACTAATGAACAATCTTTCATCGATCAAGGGATGCACAGTATATCTAATATACTGGGTATCAGTGACACACTCGCCATTGCAGGAAAAGCAGCTTTGGCAGTCAAGCCATCAATGCATTAATTAATTGTGGATTGTTTGGGGTGGCAAGCTGGAAGCACATTTGCAGGTGGGGAACTCAAGGAAGGACTGGAGTACTGCCCAGAAGTGGAAATGGGCATAAGCACAGCATTTATGCAGTTTCCTATTCCAAGATATACTACTCAGGCTACGGAGTGTCAGAGTAATCGTGCAGAGTAGAGCAGGTGATGGGGGCTGAGGGAGAATGTGGGGATGAGCCGAAATAAGATGGGAGTTTGGAGTGATACCCATAAAATCAAAACATTTCAGCGGGAAAACAGGCCCACTGAAGCAGCTGATGTGGGAAGGGGAGTATGAGCTAACAGAGTTCCGGGAGAGTGGACATCTAGATCCTGCACTGTTGCCTGGCCTACCTTCGGACTAATTGGGTGTTTTTCCCTTGGGAGGCCCAGCCCTCCTTGCACGTAACTCAGGGACCTACTACTCTGGGTGCACTTCTACCCATACCCTTCACCTGCACTTCTTGTCTGTGCATTTGCACAATCTAAATGTTACGAGGCCTAGTAAGATTGTGTGCCTAGTTCTCCCTTCACCCCTTTGCTCCTTCAAACAATGTGTATAGGCACATTATAAATAACTTATCAATGAACCTATCTCGCACACCCTTCCATCTTTGCACTCACCTACTTCCTAGCATTATTGCCTGTCTGAGTAGGACTGTAAATACATGTATCTATATTTTTGCCTTGTTGTATATTCTGTGCATATTTCTTGTTTCTGTTTGCCATGTGTTTTTGTAACTAAGTTGTAAGCTGTCATATAAAATTTGCCCGGTTGCCCCTGGGTCTGGTGCGCAATACAAGTAATAAAACAAACAAACAATCAATCAATCAATCAGCCAACCAAAGAGGAAATGTTCTTATGGCACTTTGAGAAAATGTTTGAAAAATAAACTTTGTCTATGAGAAATCAGAGAGAATTATTCTGCAACCAAACGAGAGAGTTGAGCGAGAAACACTGGATGATGAAACTCAACATGTATCTAGCCTATTGGGAAAGAAATTGAACTGAGAAATATTGCATTCTGAAATGAGGATGAAAGGTCCCTAAATCCTAGTGAGAAAGACAAGGTTATGAGGGTAAAATGCAGGCTGAAACTTGGAGGTATATAAAATAGAACAATTGCATGTATATAGACAAACGTGGACCTGGAATACTGCATGAGAAAATATTTAGAAAACCAAATCTTAATGTAGTATTTGGCTTTTCTATCTTCATGCAATATTCATTTGTGGCATATTCAGGCTTTGAAAATGTACTATTTAAAAATGATGTCTCACAGAACTAATAGAGATGAGGACAGAATGTCTCTGTTTGCACCAAAAGGTAGTACTCTACATGCATTCTCCAATTTAAAAAAAAGATGGTAGCAGAAACATTACGAGAAACATTCTTTATACTTGAGAAATTACATAAAAACAAATTGCCAAATATTAGGTAATTGAAATACTTGGAGAACACCTTAAACACAGAATTATACCTAGAGGGTTGCACATTCAATCTTTCCTAATTTTGATGAAGATGGAGAATTAGAATTGACCGAACAATGGGACAAGAACCTTGCACACTCATCAATGATGATGCTACAATTACTCATTAAACATGCACAAAAATACATAAAGGACTAGAGGAACAAATGAATAATTTGAAAGAAGATATTAACAAAACCTACAAATATATTGCACATTCTTTAGAGAGAAGAAGGGCTACATACTGGATAGAATATCTGCCTATCAACTGAAATATGATGCAAAATATGATAGAGGAATACTACAGTTATAACTGTCCCGATGTGCTCAGGCTCAGACAATGTAGATGGTGTTGATGAAGCCAGTAGCAGACAGTGAAGGTATCATGCCAAAACACAAGTACTTAGCAAACATCAAAAGATACATAACAGAGAATAGAACATCATTTCAAAGTTACACAAAACAAGTCTTTTTTTAGACAGTCAAGAAGTAGCACATACTCAAAACACTTCAGAAAAAGAGGCAGAAGGGAGCTAGACATCAACAGCAGCAAAGCAAGAGGGATAATGACAAGATCAAACGGAAGACAGCTCCTGAAAAGAGGAATAATCAATATACAGTAATCAATTTATCTTCAGTAGAGTTAAAGGACACTAACAAAAACTGACTTCCCTTTGTGCCCAATGACTTTTTCAAATCAATTCAACTATTTATATACTTACATAGGTTTTGTTAAAAACTAAAATTAAAAGAATTCTTTCAAAACTAAATCATTATTTCTGAAGAATCAATTGTTATTGAGAAAACATCTTTTCATACACTCAAAGATCTTGAGCATAAGCAAACATTAATGAGCATTGATGATAATAACACACGTAGTACAAAACAACTCATAGATGACTTTGACATTAATGAGGGAGCAAGTAGGAAAAACTATTTGAACAATAATTCTAAAGGTAATCCAATCTTGCCAAATGGAAACTCAATAGATCTGTTATTTAATGCTGTACAGAAAACATCATTACTCCAGATGATAAATATTCTGAAAAAATAAATACATGTTTTAAAATGTAATCTAACCAAAGGAGGATTTAAAAGCCTACAGGAACTCAGTAAAGAAACAGATTTAGCCATAAAGCAAGCTGCTTTATGTTTGTTCTCTTATTCTCTGTAAATGTAACCATAGACAATACAGATTCTTGCCTACAGATCGAGTGGGATGATAATGCACCCAGCCAAGTGAATAGAGGGAATTTAAGAGAGAATTTAAGAGAGCAAAGAAGTCCTCTCTATCCCTCGGGTAGAAATGTGCATGTGTACAATTCAGTAACATTTATAGAACAGTGGTCCTGTCAAGGGGAAAAATCCTTAAATTAACACATTATTTACATTAAGGAGGAGAGACTCAATTGAACCCAAATCTTAAGAAGTATTTGAAAAAATACACATTTTTATTTCATAAGTGAATTGATAAAACACATATTAAATCGTTATGACCCTTAATGCATATTGGGTCTTGCTCAATCAAATACTGTACATACAAATTACCATGTCACCTTTGTGATATCTCATAATGCAAGTTCAGACTGTCCAGTATACTAGAGAGAATTTAAGTTCAAATTGGACCCGCATTTATAGAAACCTTTACAGCTCACTCAGTCTTTTCAATATATAATAAAACATTGTTATATAGGCTCAGAGTACTGCTAGAGCTTTAGGGAGGGCCCAATAATAGGGTCCACGTTCCGCAAAGACAGTTGAGAAGACAGGGCTTCAAACTCGAGTGAACGGGATCACGTGAGCTGGGAGGACCAGTGCTCACAAGTGTGTTTGCGGGCAACTAATTCCGTCTATGCATAGATGTCAAACAGACAGTTATTACATTGGTAGAAGTTAATAGAAATAAACCTGAGTTAAAACTGGATTGTTCAGGCCACACCTACGTTGTTGCGTGCCTACTTCACCAAGCAGACCCTTTAAATTAAAACTGGGTACGTTTAAACTATTATGGACTTATTGCATTGGACAACTATACTCTGGATAGTGTTACAAGTGTAATAACAGATTTGTTCTTATTGTAGATTATGCAGGCCATGCCTACTTTGCTGCATGCCTACTTCACCAAGCACCTGGGCGCAATCTCGCAAGTGCTATTGATCGAGGAGGGTTGTTGGCTGTTTGCTGGCTTGGTGGCACAGCACAGCTCACAGCTGCCAGCACCTCCTTCTATTAAGCATATCTTAATTCAAATAACCAAGTTTGTTGTTGCTGTGTGCATGCTTCCTTTTTATCTCAAGGTAAGAGAATTGTTCCTTTTGGATCTTAGCTGACTTGTAATGTACAAGCTTACGTCTGCCATGCCGCATCATGCAGCAAACTTAACAACCTCAGATGAACGTGTGCTCAGCGATTTAGTCACATGTAACATTACCCATCTACAGAATGACTTAAAGCACAACATGAAACTCTCTAAAACCCTAACGATAGATGTTAGACACCTATGGAGTGCAAATGCTTTGCAAAAACACACTCAATTAAACCAGAATGCTGGAACGGAAAATGAATAAATGGTGACCCCTAAGAAAGATCTTGGTAATGATATAAATGAGCGTGTTAATGTGAAGAATATTCCAATTTATGATGTTGATTTATTAGCTGTAAATAACCAAAGTTGCAAATAATAAACTGCAAGGAAAGGAGTTAGAACCCAGCATGATTGAAACTCCCCCTCTTACAGAGGCTTTATTCCATGCTGTAGATACCACAGATTGTCATATGTTGCATTCAAATGTGTTATCTCAAAATCTCACTTATGCCCACTTAGAACAGCCTGGGATTAGTGATCAACACTTACCTGGAGGTCAAATTGAAAACGAAAACTCAAACATTATGCACCAGGAAACTAGCCAAGGTAATGATAAGGCATGAATGAAATATTTCACACTCTCCTACCCTATATCCAAATCAGATAAACTCCTCTCTTGATACGTCGACATCCACACCAGAATCTTTTGTGAAACCCACACCAAGACCATCTTTTGGATTAAGACCCCAGACTTTATTATCCCAAGAGCTCACCCTGAATGCCATGAATAATGGCTTATTTGCATGAACAAAATTGTATGAAACGCTAGTTGGTAAAATCTCAGCACAAGACGATACTTGCAGACTTCTGTGCTCAAAGATCGACTGGATAGCCTATGGCTTGAACCAGGATAAAAATCAATTGAGAATAAACTTGAATATTGTATTAAATAATACTCGAGTAATGGAACATCATTCTAAATGTTCGAAAGACATGGGCTTCCAAACAGAGGTAGCGTTGATGTCGGCGGAGGATTCGAATACTCTTCATATATTTGTGATAGACGTTTCAAGTCAAGATCTTACTCAATGTACTACAACTCAACAATTAATGGTTGAGTCTGAGGAGATATCCCCAGATACAAGTAATATAATTGCAAAATCCACAGTGTCAGGAGATGAACCATTTTATGAAGTTTGTAAAGCCTGCAAAGGGCATAAGAGGAAATCTAAACTACCGGCGATCCGAGTCTGTCAAAACAATCAATGAAACAACAAGTGCCTAAACAAAATATATCTAATAATGCTAGAAAATGTATAGACAAATTGACAACACCTGTGCACCAGCCAATTGAAAATACGAAATTTAAACACAAGAAAGGGAAATTCCTACCTGAAGATGATACAGTGCTGGAAGTACACAGCAATGAAATAGATATGGCAAGCATTGTGAGTCCACCATTAGATGAGGAGGCTTAAATTAATCTATCCACCTCCACATTACCTACTGGTTCATTACAAATGGATGAAGAGGAGGATCATATTGAGGGTGATGAATTAGAATTTAATAAATATACACTAGATGACTTTCAGATCAATATTCTGATTGATTATAATGAAAGCTAGTTTCATACATTAGAGGAGAAACGGAAATCGATAAAAAGCCTCAAGAATAACATCTGAAAAACAAACTGAAATAAACATTGTTCCCCTTCATTGGACTAGCTCATAAACCCTAAGAAATACTTACCTAAAGTCATCAGACCTTTTGTCTATGACAATGAATAACCGTCATAGGAATGATCCCTTTCCAAATCGAACTACTCTTATGACTGTATTTAAATACTTTCCAAAACTGCAGTTAATTAGATGCTCTGAATTTGAAACATTACGCTTTCAAAACAATCATGCCATGGACACAGCTGTTTTGACAGTTCCATCAATGATCATTAAGAATCTAATTTGGAAAGAGAGGCATAGCATAGGAGAAGCTTGGTTTTATTTAGAGCTGAAACCATCATTAGCGACAAAAGAGACTAATAAGTTGTATAGTGATGATAGTCAATATAAAAGAGATGACATCTCTATAAACTGCAGGGCTAATTCGGGTAGGTTAGGGAGAACTGTATGTTTCGCATCAGATAATCAGCCAGCTAACCACTCGGATTGGACATGGCTATCGAAAGCCATCCATGATACACACACTCAAAGAAAAAATGTATGCCAAAAGCTAGATCTTCCACAAATTATAAAGTTGGTTAGCTGGAATATGGGAGGCCATAGGCACCTGCTAAACCTATCCAATAGCAATCCTTTTGCTAATGTTGAAATTATTGCTTTACAAGAAACATGGCTGTTGATAGAACCAGTCCTTCCTGGTTACCAACTCATATGCGTACCAGCAATTCATAACGGAGAGGGAAGACCATCGGCGGGACTCTTGACAGCTGTTAAAATGGATATGAATATCAAGTTGATAGCCTGGGCCTCTCCTCATTCATGTCTGCAACTAGCACAAATTGAATTTAGAGGTCAAGATAATGCTATAAAACACAAAAAGGACTGTTCGGTGTTGTCAACTGTGGGTTGCCAATTATATTGTCATACATCGCCAACAGCGAAAGAATTAACAGAGAGACCTAACAAAGAGTAGGAATCTCTGGTGTTTAAGTGGGGTTTCCTTGACTCTACAAAACTGAAAATCAACCATATCAACTGCAAGTAGTTCCTACAGCAGTGAGCCCTCTGTAAAGGTGTATGTACGAATTCTCAACTAACACTGCACAAGAGGACGAACCGTCTTTCATTCTTTGTTTTAGACAATGTTTTGTAAATTTCGGTTCTTTTTTATCTTTTGAGTTTTAACTGCCTCTGTTAGACATAGAATACACAACAAAACTTGAAACTATTCATTTGAATAGCAGACCACACATGCCCAGTTCTTCCAACTTAGCATGTGGCTTTTAGCACTATACTGTTCACAAAGACAAGATTGAGATAATGGCAACACACGTTGGTACTTTTCAACTTTTAGAATGAATTAACCTGTGTGGTTTTTTGGTATGACAATATAATGCTATTACATCCCGAATAGCGATTCTAAATTTTTATTGGAATCCTGTGATTCTATCAGATATACATTTCTTACAGCTAGTGACTGATATGCTTAACTTGTTAACACAAGATGGCAGCATAGGGAGATTTAAATTTGAAATCTATTGGGGTTGTAAATTCTAAGATGTCAACCAGGGCCAAATCATGGCTAAATTTAGTGAAGGCCAGAGTTTTTAAAATGCTTAATCGCAAAACGGAGAGGGTTACCCCTCCAAGATCCACATGGTCAAAGCAATCTTCAAAATCGACTTTGGACTATGCCTTTATATCAGAACAATCACTATCCAGAGTGAAAGATTGTGTAATACTCCAGGCCCCAGCTTGTGGCCACGATATGCTTGTTATCTCATGGTTAGCATTTTGTAATTAAACAAATAAAGCCTATAACTACCCCCGGAAATTTACAGGAGAAATAAAAATATTTATTTAGCAGAAGTAAAGCGGAAACACTGCTTCACTTCTGCTGCTTGATCTCTCCTTGGTGTTTGATCTTATTGATCATGATCTTCTGGGCAAGATATTGAGAACAACTGGCAGAAGCTCTCAAATCACAACAAAGTGGTTTAAATTCTTCTTGGGCCCTAGGATGGCTGCAGTGGCAAAGGGAAATTTCTGCTCCCTTAAAACATTGCTGACATGTGGCGTCCCGCATGGATCATGCCTGTCCCTGTTGCTTTTTTATATCTTTTCAAAACTGTTGTGTGACATGCATCAAAAACTGTGCAGACGACACCCAGTTGGTATTTGAACTGTCAGGTAGCTACGAAAAGGATGCGCAAAGAGTCAATTAAGTGTTTAGTGCTATCCAAAAATGGATGGCAACTAACTCTCTTGTGCTCAATGAGGTGAAGACTGAACTTTTGATACTTGGCACTCCTCAGAAAATAGAAAAATTAAACAATCAATACAAAAAATGTGAGATCAATAATAGTTATTTTGAGGTATTGCATCAAGTTAAAACTCTGGGAATGTTCATGCATTTGCACCTCTCTTACAAGAGACATATGTCTTACCTAAAATGTACATGTGCGTGCCACTCAAATCTGATATGGCAAATTCAACCATATCTAATTGAACTGAACAAAACCTAGCTCTGATAGCGGGAACCATTGATAATTCAAAATTAGACTATTGTAATAGTCTCCTGATGGGTACATCTAAGAGTAATATCACTAAATGAAAACCATACAAAATGGAGCAGTTAGGGCAGTTTTTGGACTGAGTCGACGGGGAAAAAATATCAGCAGCCAGAAGAAAACTTCATTGATTCCCAGTCCAACAGAGGATTACATTTAAATGTTCCATCATAGTTTTCGAATGCCTAGCCGCTACCGCGCCCAACTACCTTGTAAAAAAACTAACAAAGGGACCCCTTCGACAAAACCTTAGATCTAATGACAAACATGACCTACAACAGCCACGAGAAATTCTGGAAAGAAGAGGTGGTACAAATTTTGCCTATTGGGCACCAATGATTTGGAACTCCACGGCCCCCTGATTAAAAACAGTGTGTCCTTTTTCGTCTTTAAGAAACAACTTAAGACACACTTGTTTGATGAGGGAGAAAACTAAAACCCCCCTGTGCTCTACATTCTACTGTATGTCTAACATATTTGTTCTCTTTTGTTGTTTGTCTATGGGAGCGCTTTGAGGCCTATCGGCGATAATACGCTATACAAAAATCACAATATATAGATAGATAGAGGGCAACATTCTATTTGAAGAAATTGAATGTATTGCTGACCAATGATATGCAGAGTGTTGCTTTGGATCAACATCAAACCTACACAGATTGATACCCTGCAGATTTTTGAACAAGTGTATAAAAAAGGAGGTTGAGTTCAGATCTTACATACGTTTAAGTTTGATCATATTGTTGAGAACCTAAAACAATGAATAGAGAAGAGCTGTAATGCAGATTATGAACTCAAGGCCTCATAATTGGAAAGAATTAATATCCAATTTGTCTACTAAATATAACAACCACCTATGTTAGGATAGGGAACGAAGAACACAACTAGTGGGTGAAAAAATGTTAAATGCTTTAATAACTAAATCCAGTTCTGAAATGTGGAGGTTGTTAAAAGCATCTCCTTATGATGCTGCTGCCTCTACTCTTTTGAACATCATCAACGGCACCACATGGCTAGCCCATTTTTCAAAGGTGTTTAAAAAGAATTATGATGATTGTTTTCTGTTATCTAAAGATGAAGCAAACTTGAATACATATATCTTTACTTCTGTGGATATTATAGCACTAATTAACCTTTTAAGCTCATCAAGTGCCCCTGGCCCAGATGTATTAACAAACCTTGTTTTAAAAGCCAAACCCTAAGAATGGGCAAAGATTTTACATTTCATTTTTCAGAAAATAACCTTGACAGTAACTATCCCTCCTTCGTGGTGAACCTCTGTCATTATCCCATTGTTCAAGTGGGGCAATAGGAACGATCCTACCAACTATCGACCTATTGCCCTTCTTGAATTTCCAGTTTTTTTTTTTTTTGCTGCACGTTTAATCTTGGCAGAGTTAACATGATGGCTGAAATCTAGTGGAATCTAGTGGTTCTAGTAGAATTATTGATCCTTGTCAATCAGGGTCTGTATCGGGTTTGGGAACAGTAGTAAACCTGATAACATTAATAGCTCTTAAACATCAAGCCCTACAATGCAATCAGAATATTTATTTGCATTTGTCGATTTCCGTCAGGCATTTGACTTGATTTCTAGAAATGTGCTATGGCGGAAGTTGATAAATGCAAACGGTCCCCTGGCTCTCCAATATCTGATTCAACAGTTGCATACCCAAATTTCATTTAGAGTTAAACTCAACCAAGAAGGGAAATTCTCAGAGGAGATCGCAATCCATAGGGGGTTGAAGCAAGGTTGTGCTCTTTTAATTTTTATATATTTATGATATAGGTAAAGCATTGGAAGGCCCACGCTCATTCCCTCCAAAGATAGGTAATACGAAAATGTCACACCTACTTTTTGCCAATGACCTTGTGATTATCGATCAAACTCCTATAGAATTCCAGAGGCAGTTAGAAGCCCTAGGAAATTATGTGACAAAAAACCAACTGTCAATTAACTATGCTAAATCAAACATTTGAGCATTTCCAAAGACCAAAAAGCTACAAACAGTAAAGGAAAAATGGGGGGTTGGAAATGATAAGCTAGAGATTGATCAGGAATATAAATTAAATATCTTAGAGTAAATATTAATGTTAGTATAGGAGAAATATCATATAAAAAAGATGTGTTAAACAAGATGACTAATCTAACATCTCAAGCAAAAGTTTTATTGCGTGAATATTGGAAATGTTCATGTAAACCACTGTTTATTTTTTATGTCCAAAGGTACACTTATGACACTCACTCTAAAAAGCCATCTGATCACCCTAAATGGGATTACCTTGAGGGCACATTTTGAAATCCTGTCTTGGGGCTTCCAGGGAGCACGTCAATTCTGTTGATTAGGTATGAACTTGGCCTAATATCATTGCAAACAGTGGTAGATTGGCAGACTTTGTCCTTATGTAGAAAATGTCTTCTACAAGAGGACCACAAAAATACTTTAATTACAACAATAGAAGCTTCAACAACTGCTAGTCGTGGTAATAACTTCTTTAATCTTTGGAAATATCCCTCTATATTAATAATGACAAAGGCTGATATTGAAGAAAAGCTATTACTAGAGAATCCAGATGATGCAAAGAGGAAGTTGTACCAACTAGAATGGATTAATTTATGGGATTCATGACAATAATATTGATTAATAAAAGTTGGATGTTTCACCATTAAAGCCAGGAAACAACCTACAAAAATACCTATTAAAGTTTCCTGATCCTGAATATCGGAATGCTTTGTTAAGAATTTGTTTTAACCTTTGGCCCACCAAGACAGTCCTAGCAATTCGATCAAAGGGCCTTTGCTCAAAATAATGTATGCCGCTTTTGCAATGATGTTTTGGTGAGTGAAACCTTAGCGCATTTGTTCACCGAATATTCTGCCCTGTCACAACTTAGTAGGGAGAGTTTTTATACATTTTCTGGAGTTTTTAAATAATTTTCACATGCCAAAATGTGGGTAAGACTATTTAATGCTGCACATATATCTTTAAAGGATAGTTCCGGGACTTTTTTTTTATTGTCCCTACGGTTCCGCCATGTGTTTTTAAGCATAACTCAGTAGATCGTAGAAAACTTTCCTATGGACCTTACCCGACTTTTCGTCCATTATCGCACTCGAAATCAGCCGCCATTTTCTGATAATCCTATCATTTCCCCCCATCGCCCTGGCTCACCTGCTTTTGCGGCACTAAATCAAATCCCCCGCCCCTGAGCCTGACATCAGCAGACGCGTACCGCCCATTTCCCAACGCCAAAGCACGTTTCGTGTCAACAATCGCTGCGCTTCAGCTAATGAAGTGTCGCCATGGAAATGGCAGGACGCCTCTTTCCTCAATAAGTATAAACACACCGTTTCACAACACACAGCAGCAGATTTTCGATTCCATTACTCTCTCTGTTTTACTTTGAGTATTCTGTGACTCGTTTCTGTGCTCTGGTCAGCTACCTTCGCCGCTTCTAGGCCTTGTGAACACCTGTACCATCTCTGTAAATTATTTTACTTTCTTTACCACACAATGGCTACAATAATGCCGTATATTTACGAGCCCGAGTACACCGAGGAAGAACTACTGGAAAGGCAAGCACGCGAAAACGATGGGGATTCGGACGGCAGTTGGGAGGACCAGTCAACGGATGAAGAGCCTGGACCATGTCGCATGGACGGCGTCTCCACCTGGTGCACGTGCAATCGGTGCGAGCTAATGCCAACTGAGGAGGAGAACTGCTGCTGCCGTGAAAATTCCGGGTGCTTGGCCTACATTTCGGAAGGCGAGCCAAGTCCGCAATGCATCACCGAGCTGCCAGAGTTCAGGGAAGCCAGCCTCTCACGGACCGTGTTGAGGATGATGATGGTGCTTATGCACGAACTTCGCTGCACTGTTCGTCCGCGTAATCCGAGTAACGAGTAAGTATACTCTGGTTGTGATGTCAGTGATGCCACTACTATTTCATGGTCGTCTCCCACATATAAAATTACATCTACATATCATTCGAATGCATGTAAATTGGTTCCATATTGTGCATTTTCTAGATAGAATTTTTTTCAAAGCAGAATGACATTTTTTACCTGAATCGACAGTGATAAGAAAGTTTTGTCATTTTAATACAGTTTGCATCTTTCTTTTTCACAGGTGGTACAGGCTGGTGGCCTATCGTTGCTTCACTTGGTGGCTTCACGGGAGGCTCGGACACCGCGTTCGGAGAGTAATACCTGCCTGTGCGGTACTTGCCATTAGACAACATTTCCCCAGCGACAGTGGACAATACCGCGGATTTTCCCTGGATGTGCTGCAACCGGAACTTTACAATGTGTAATGTTTATTATTTATGTTCAATTGAAATTAAGATCTAAAATAAAACCCAACATATATTTTAACAATGGTTGTTTTGATTTTTTAAATGAATCTAGTGTGTCTCCATTGAATAGTCTTCCTGTGCCTTGTCTTGTCACACCACATGTCTCCGGCCAGCATCCTCCCTCACGCTGGCCGCCCACCTTCAATCCACATAACCGTTGAACCCATATGCAGCAGACATACATATGTTATTTTGCGGGTTGGCATCAAGCCTAGGCATCCAGGTTCTCCAGGGTGAACTGCACCCATATATTCTCCTGGGACGGTGAGGTATTTATAAACTCACCCCCCTGCCTTCCATGTACTAGATCCTGCAGCCTGCCTCTTACATGCAGTTAGATGGCCTCTCCTTGGTGAGGCCCTGCGGCAAACGAGTCTTGTCTGCACGACCACCGCCCCAATCCACCCCCCGCCCTATCAAAGGCAGTTCGCACCGGTGTACTTGTGCTGGCAAGTGGAGCTGTCAGGGAGCGATAAAGGCCAAGAGGTGCCAAAGACCATGTACACTTCAAAGTGGTCTATAGAGCATGGGTTGTTGTTCCCATGTCTACCTCCAGACCCTGTGTCTCCTGCCAAGCATCCCCCTCACGCTGGACGGCCCCCTGCAATCCACATAAGTGTGTCTCCATTCACGAGTCTTCCTGTGTCTTGTCTGCACGACCACCGCCCCAATCCACCCCCCGCCCTATCAAAGGCAGTTCGCACCGGGGTACTTGTGCTGGCAAGTGGAGCTGTCAGGGAGTGATAAAGGCCAAGAGGTGCCAAAGACCATGTACACTTCAAAGTGGTCTATAGAGCATGGGTTGTTGTTCCCATGTCTACCTCCAGACCCTGTGTCTCCTGCCAAGCATCCCCCTCACGCTGGACGGCCCCCTGCAATCCACATAAGTGTGTCTCCATTCACGAGTCTTCCTGTGTCTTGTCTGCACGACCACCGCCCCAATCCACCCCCCGCCCTATCAAAGGCAGTTCGCACCGGGGTACTTGTGCTGGCAAGTGGAGCTGTCAGGGAGTGATAAAGGCCAAGAGGTGCCAAAGACCATGTACACTTCAAAGTGGTCTATAGAGCATGGGTTGTTCCCATGTCTACCTCCAGACCCCGTGTCTCCTGCCAAGCATCCCCCCTCATGCTGGACGCCCCCCTGCAATCCACATAAGTGTGTCTCCATTCACGAGTCTTCCTGTGTCTTGTCTGCACGACCACCGCCCCAATCCACCCCCCGCCCTATCAAAGGCAGTTCGCACCGGGGTACTTGTGCTGGCAAGTGGAGCTGTCAGGGAGCGATAAAGGCCAAGAGGTGCCAAAGACCATGTACACTTCAAAGTGGTCTATAGAGCATGGGTTGTTGTTCCCATGTCTACCTCCAGACCCCGTGTCTCCTGCCAAGCATCCCCCTCACGCTGGACGGCCCCCTGCAAACCGCATAATGCCACGACATATACACGTCATTCATTCACAAACACACCCCTGTTTCAAATTCTTTATAACCCACTTCATATTTCTAATGAGAACTTCTTTGCGCTTTGCTAGTCAACCCGTGAAGGTGCTGGTTATCTGCTCTTCGTCTCTTTGAACTTCCGTGACCACTTCGAGGAAACTCGTCAGTTTGCAACCTGTGAACTGCTCCCTGTTCTACGACAAGAATTTACTCTGATCCCGGAATCTAACTGTTTGTTCGTCAAGGTAAGGCCATGTACCATAATCATTTTGCGTCCAATTTCTTTTCGTTCAAGACAGTACATGCAAGGAACTAGTCACATGTTCTGAGTTTAGTCAAATTATTTTTCTATTTTTTTAAAGTTATTCAAATACTTATCCGCATGTGAATAACGTGTATAGTTCCAAGAACCAAAACGAACCTTGCATTGAGACTTTTATGTGTCATTTAATTTTTTAACACATTGGTATTCATAGAGAATTGTTGATCTTTACTTTTCAGAACTTTCCACAATGCCTGCCTGTTCCATTGGCGGTTGCCCTTCGAAGACCCATAATAAATCTGAAGGTACTATAATGCATGTTTTCCCTAAGACAATAGATCAGATAAGAGAATGGGTCCGATATTGCGGATATCCACCGTCTGAGCTTGAAAGTAGAGCCCTAGAAGTCTTTGCGGACAAGAGGGGTGATCGATACCGCATCTGCAGCAGGCACTTTAGCTCAGACATGTACTCCACATCATTGCTAATAAAGAAGAACACACCGCGAGCGAGGCGAAAATTGCTCTCAACCGCTATTCCCACTCTATTCGTCCACATCCCTCCACTGGTGAGTCAAGTTTACGTATTTATCTCTCGGCCTTGCGGTAGTGTGTAGCATTAGCTAACAATAATTTCCCCATTTATGTATCCACTCAATATGAAGGCGGAAGATTCTCCATCCGTGTCGTTATTGCAGTCATCAGCCACTTCAAGCGCCTATCGGGTAATCTTACTTGACTATTCTGCCACTGACTTGTTTTAGGCATGTAAATCAATAGTTTTAATTTATCGTGTAATTATTTTACCTAATGGTACACCCTTGTACTCGTCCTCTAGTCTTTGTTTTCAGTTATAATTATTGTTATCCAAAATAATGCAAGTACTGTCTTTCAGGGAGATGCTGAGGAGTCCAACGTATTGACGACAACCGTTGATGTCACTCAGATGCTCGAGGTACGTTTCCGGACAGTTCCATCGATGGAGATCATCAGATCTTGCATTCTTGTAGCATGATTGTTACACAAAATGTTTCTTTCGTTTTTAGCCATTGATATGTCCTTCTGTCGTCGCCCTCCTATGTGTCTTCTTTTTTCAATATTGTGTTCATTACTAATGAAAGTCCTATGTTTCAGGGAGTCGATGGAGCATTATTCCAAGAAGAAGGGGGAGCATGCAGTCACGGGTCGGCGCAACAGCTTGCAGAAGTGTGCACCGCAGTTACATCGTCCCTTGATGTTCTTATGCATTTCGAGGTATGGATACTGACAGTTCGATCAAGCGAGATCATATGACGTGATTACATCCGCTATACTTCCTTCTTTATTAACGCAAGTACTATGTTTCAGGGAGATGACGGAGCTTCTTCTACAAGAACATCACCCCTAGTAGTTGATGCAGATTTCTGGGTGGTGACACTTCCAACGATCGAGCAAATCGAATCAGAATCATATTTAAATATCCATTATTTATTTTAGACAACTGATCATTTGTGCAGGTCTATTTAGATGAGCCGTTGATGCCTGCACAAAGTGTATGTTCTTTTTAACAAAATAGAAAACCATACTAATGCAATTACTGCGTTTCAGGGAGTTACTGAAGCATCATCTTCAATAATATCATCAATGGAAGTCTATGAGGAGCCCGAGGTATGGATCTTGACAGTTCCATCTAACTAGATCAACAACGCGTGAATAATTGTCGTTTGAATGTTCTACACAAAGCGTTCATTTGTGTTTTGCTATTGAGATGTACGTGGGTATTGGTCCCCAAGTACATTTTGTGTTTTCAATATTATTATACATACTAATGAAAGTTCTATGTTTCAGGGAGTCGATGGAGCGTCAGTGCGTGATGGATGTGCTTATCCTGAAAATATAGTCGTTGCAGCGCAAGAGGAAGTGGAGACATGCACACACGAGTCGGAGCAACAGCGTCCTGATGTTGAAGTTCGAGGCAAGAAAGTTTCAAAGAAAAGAAAGCAAAAGAAGGTTAGGTCACTAAAAGAAGGTCACTATATTATGTTGTTTTTCACTGTTAATAGTTCAATACTGTAAGTTGTGTTTAAACTGAACATCCCTTTTCCAATCTGTCCTCTAGTTGCGAGTGGGTGTACGAACTAGATCTACACAGACAGTGAAGCGAACGAGAAATGTTGCTTGTCAAACCTTTTGGCAGGGACTTGAGACTGGAGATGCATCGTGCCAATGGGAAGAATATGAAGTGATTGACAACGGAGCTATACCACCACCAGCCATTGATAGTGAATGTCCTCCTGGTAGTTCGGATGCAGTCGGAGATCAATTCACAGAATCCACACCCGCAAAAACTAAGACCGCGAGAAAGTTGAAAAAATTGTTTTATTCACCCATCGCCGGAGAAGGAACAGATGTTGCAATGGAAGAGAATGAAGTGGACGACAATGAAACACCATCAATATCACTGAACATAGCGGAAGACGATATCAGAGATTCTACCTTTCATGTGAGTGACATGTCCTCAACGTTACAGGCCGAACCAGCTGGGATGCAGAGTGACAGTATAAGGAAAGAGGCCAAATTCATTGTATTCGATAGTTGTTTGATTGATATTATTATTCGGATGAAATGTGGGCATTCGGTTGGTGGGGAAGTATGTGCGGAGCCATTGATTAATGTGACTCGTGCAATTCGAGGCACTAACCTTAAAATACATGCCACCTGTACAAAATATCATCCTTTCTCATGGTCTGCACAACCCATGCTGGGGCAACTGCCAGCAGGCAATCTACTTTGTGCAGCGGCTGCACTTTTTAGTGGTTCAAGTTTTAAAAAGTTAGAGTTTTTCTTTCAGTTTGTGGGAATCCATTTCATTGCGAAAACTCAGTTCTACAAATAACAAACCGATTATCTATTTCCAGCCATTAGCGAAGCTTGGAGAATGGAAAAAATGTCTATTGATAGTATATTCGCGGGCAAACGGTTCAGGCTAGCCGGTGATGGACAGTGCGACAGCCCAGGATTTTCAGCCAAGTACTGCACCTACCACTTTCAGGACATGGAAAGTAAGAATATTGTGAGTTCGGTGGTCGTGCAGGTGTCACAAAGTACATCCTCAGTGGCCATGGAGAAAATTGGCTTTGTAGCATCATTGCAAGAACTACAATCGCGGGGAATGGTGATCGACCTGATAGCCACGGACAGACACGTTTCAATTGCCAAGACAATGAGAGAAGAGTACAAAAATATAAATCACCAATTTGACGTTTGGCATCTTGCAAAAACAATCAATAAAAAAATGTCGGCTGCAGGTAAAAAAAAAGATATGCAAGGTATTTCACAGTGGTCCAAGTCAATCAGCAACCATCTTTGGTGGAGCTCAAAAACATGTGGAGGGTCGTTGGAAATTCTACTGGGAAAATGGCGGTCAGTAATGCTACACTGTATCAACGTTCACCACTGGACCACAAACCAACATTTCCACAATTGTGAACATGGCCATTTGTCCACAGAGGAGGCACGGAAGAAGAAGTGGTTGATTCCTTCATCACCCACTCACAAAGCCATTGAAAAGATTGTATTTGATAAAACTATAACAAGAGATTTGAGGGGACTCACGGAATTCTGCCACACAGGAGATTTGGAGGTGTTCCACAATATGTGCCTAAAGTACAGGCCAAAACGATTGCATTTTGGCATGGAGGGCATGATAAATCGGACTCTTCTAGCGGTCTTGGCACATAACCATAATGTTGGCCGTCAACAAAGTAGGACGACCGGAACTTTAGGGACGCTTCGCTACAATAAGGCCTTCACTAAAAGAAGTAAACAATGGGTGATCAAACCAGTGTTTGAGGATATGCAATATGAGTTCATTGAGAGACTTATTGTTGATGTCCTAGATAGGCACATACATGGAGTTGTGAACGAACCTGTGCAGGGGACAACTGCATTGCCACCCAACACTGCCTCTGTTCCATGTCCACCTAAAGCAGAGCTCATTGAGAAATACACATCACGGTTTAAATGATTGTCATTTGATTGTCTGTTCTCTCGAGTCTCCTCATGTCGCAGGCCCATTGAATATGTGTATCTATGTAATGTGTAAATAAAAGTGATTGCTCAGTGTACATGCAATGTGTCTCTCCACCCTTGCCCCTCCCTTCACCGTGCAGTAGTGCGAACCACCCGGGTGTCACCTGTGACTTTGCTCTCGAGTCTCCTCATGTCGCAGGCCCATTGAATATGTGTAGCTATGCATTGTGTAAATAAAAGTGATTGCTCAGTGTACATGCAATGTGTCTATCCAACCTTGTTCATTTGCGCAATAAATTAAACCAAACAGTAATATAAATCATTTTTCAAAAAAATATAGAATGTATCCGTATTTATGGTTCTATGGGGCTGCAAAGCACGCAGACAAAATGCAAAGATGGAGTGTAAATTTCAAGTCCTGTGAGATGGCCTTACACTGAATGTAGCTAACTAGGAATGTGTGCTCGTTCAAAGTGAAGGTCAGCTGCTTTGATTTTTTGCTCGGGTGCCGGAATGGCCCACGACTCAGTATAAGGTTCTATTGTTATTTGACCTTGACAGGCCAGGACCATCCCGAAAGACTTCTTTTTGGGGGTGTGGTGCAATAACGTAAGAAACGATAATGAATAAAATTTCAGAAACGAAAGCCATTTAATGTTCGTTCATTAGAAGAAATAACGTCGGCATAGAAGGAGTGGTATTTCGGGGCTGCCCTATGCACAGACACAATGGAAAATGCAAATATAATGTAAGTAACTCTTTAGATGAGTTTATACCGCAATTTAATTACTATACAGTAGCTTTAAAGACGGGTTAAGTTGTACTTGTTCGTTCTATGTGGCATATTGTTTTGTACCGCGCACTATCTTGAGGAGAACCATGTCCTTTTACGGAAGCACCTCAAAACCTTCCTCTTTGCTTCTGCTTTCTCTCTCCCTCTCCCCTGCTACAACTGGTCCACTGTCTGCGACCTCGGTCCTGGGCCCTTCCACTCTCCACCTGCACTGCCTCCCTGTCAACCCCTGCACTGGGGGATTGTCTCAGTATCCTACAGCCCCCCCTTGACGTATAATACCCAGTTGCACTGTCCTAGCTATGAAATAATTTCCCGACCTAATATATAAAATGAATAATTTTAATAAAGATCTGATGGTGAGACTAATTTCATTTTTTATGTTTTTCAAACAGGTACATCATTCATTACTGTATGTGTCACGAGTACCAGACACCGGCGGATGGCTTTTTTAACCGCCAGTTGCTTCTCCGCGTGAACAACGTTACCACCCTGACCATTTTATGGGACGATCGCCAAGTACAAGTATGCCCTTACGCGGTACTAACGGCTAGATGCAACATACAGAACGTTGTGGTGGCCTAGTGCCTCGTTGTTGGAACAGCCATGCGATTATCAGTGCGACCGAAGAGCTTATTTTATCGTAAACCAACACCCTGTGTACTGCACACGAACATCGCTTGCCTCAAGACGAACTATTTTGGATCGAGAGCAAAGAAAAATGCAAATCGCTGAATATTCTCTAAACATTTGATGTCCAATAAATGTACTTTGCCAAATGTACAATCTTGCCGTTTGCTTTTAAACCACAGTTTCATATTCCGAATTGTGGCGCTGTATTGTGAGATGATCTAAGACCCTGTGTACAGCAAAGGAACATCGCGTGCCTCAAAACAAACTTTTTGGAACGTGAGCAAATAAAAATGAAAATCGCTGAATATTCTCAAAACATTTGATGTCAAATAAATGTACTTTACCAAATTTACAATCTTCCGGTTTGATTTAAAAGTACAGTTTCATATTCCGAATTGTGGCGCGCTGTGTTGTGAGCTAATCTGTGTTGATTTCCGGGTTCTGTGTGGAGTCGCGTAGAAGACGCCTGGGCACGTTTGCCTACGCAGCACATACACGTCACGGATAGAGGCGGGGAATATGAATGTTTTGATAAAGTCTGTTTCAGGGCGATGGGGGGAAATTATAGGATTATCAGAAAATGGCGGCTGATTTCGAGTGCGATAATGGACGAAAAGTCGGGTAAGGTCCATAGGAAAGTTTTCTACGATCTACTGAGTTATGCTTAAAAACACATGGCCGAACCGTAGGGACAATTAAAAAAAAGTCCCGGAACTATCCTTTAAATGTAGGCACAGTATCCTTTTTAACAACCTGAAACTTTGAGATTGCAAAACCGTTTGCATTGAAAATCATGTACTTCCTTCTGAATTTTAACATGGTTTTAATTGTTATTACAAATGTATCCTTTTACCTTCATTGATTGTGATGGGTATGTGATAAATCTGTGCACTTTTATTTTGTATTTATAATGTTATTCTATTTCATTTGATCTGTTTGTAAAGGTAAACATTTTGAAGAGGCTACCACTCTCAAAACATCTTTTTGCTGCATACACATGTGACAGCTTCAGTTTGCTTATTAGTGCTGGTCACATGTCTACATTACGGAAACCTCCAAATTCCCACAACCACCATTTCCCACGCCTAAATACCCTTCCCCCACTCTTTTACAGATATTAACCTTCATCATACACACATATATTACCAATAAGTGTTTCTCTCACATGAGTTACGACATATAAGCATGTCTATATAGAGGAGCCGTCAAGAAGACTGCATACCTTTAATACCACAAAAGTCAAATGTGCATGTCATTTAAATTCTAGGAGTACCGTAATACATGGACATTAAGTTAAATTTCATTTGTGACACATAACTGAGATACATTCATATCATGTGTATCAGTTGTATGAGAAGTGATGAAGCTCATGTTGTGTATGAATGGTCCATGTGAATGCAACTGTATGACACACGACCCACATGCATACTCAAAAAGTGCCCTTCTGGTACACAATAATAGACATATGCTAGCTAAACTCAATTTTGATTGTGCATGTTATTCTCCTCAAATGAGCACTATACAGCCTGTGCCAACATGATATGACCAGGAAATTGACATGTATAGTTTCTGTTGCTCCAGTGCAGGTGATGCTGGATATCCCCTGATGCCATGGTTAATGACCCCCGTCAGGCAACCCCTGAACATCCATGAGCAGGCATACAACCGTGCCCATGTAGGCACTCACTGCACCATTGAGCAGACTTTTGGCCTTTTGGAGGCCAGGTTCCGCTGCCTCAGCAGATCAGGGAGAGTGCTGATGCAGAGCCCTGAAAAGATTGGAAAGATTGTGCTTGCATTTGCCATGTTGCATAACATGTGCATTAGGGGATGCAACCCCCCCCCCCCAACATCGTTGGTCCCCCAGCCCCCAACATGGACCTTGCTGCCAAACACTTAGCCCCCAAACACTGGAACTCCCTTCCCAATAACATTAAAGAAGTGAGTTCCCTTGCTGTCTTCAAAAAATCACTCAAAACATGGCTTTTCAAATAACATGAGGTCCAACAACCCTGGACAACTGTAAATATAACTGTAACCCTCTCTCTTGCATAATCTTGTAAACTCTGCGTATCGTGTTCTCCATTGTATAAGAAAGAATGTCCTGAATGTAATTCAGCTTTAACTCAATGTTTAACCATGTGCTTATTATGTATGCAAATGTGAATAATTATCTATGTAATCTCGCAGTGATACCCGAGGGTCTGGGCGTGTAACAAATGTAATAAATAAATAAAATAAAATAAATAAATAGGCCAAGGAGGACACTGATGATGAGGAGGCTATTGTACAGAGTTGCAATGGAAGGGATGGACTTGTCACATGTGGGGACCTTATAGATCACTACTTTTGAGCACCTGTTACACACACGACACAGGACATTGAGCACACTGGGCACTGTACATGAATAAATGCACCCACACTGAAAGATCAACGTCCAGTCATGTTTTCTTTTCAACAGCGATTACATGGTGGAAAAATAAAATATTTACAATGGTGAAAGGCCTTAACTCCCTCTACTATCCCAACCGACTATCCCTCCCCACAACCCCTCCCCAATTATATCTCCCTGCACCCCCTCCCCAACTATCCCTACCCACACCCTGTCCCCAACTATCCATCCACACACCCCCTCCCCAAATATACCTTGCTACACCCCTTCCCCAACTATCCCTCCCCACACCCCCTTTCCAACAATACCTTCCCACATCCCCTCTCCAACTATACCTCCCACAACACACCCAATCAGTGTCCTATTTGTGTCCCTTTTTAGGCTGAAGGGTGCACCCTTCTTCTGGGTGAGTCAGCTACTCAGATCGACGCATTGGGCTGCTTGGAAGGGAACTCTCAGTGGTCAAACTTGTGGAGGGAGCCAGTGGCATGGGCATGTTCCATTGGTCCATGTGTGCCTGCACCAACACAGATATTGACTCCACTAGAGGTGACATGACACCGTTTCCCTCCCTCACACTCCATGCCAAGTGATAACTAGCTCCTATGGCTCGGCCCTGTGTCCGTGAGGACCTCCGGGTGGGGGCCTGAAGTGCTTCCTGCATGAGCTGGGCCTCATGCAGGTGTTGTTCCACCATTGAGTCCATGGATTCCTGTTGTGCCTCCATCCTGATCAGGTGCCCCTCAATATCCCTGACATTGCGTAAGGGTGGTGGTTGTGTAGGTTGGGGGCTCATTGAACCCATGGGACTGAAGCCCTCAGCCTATGCATAGCTCTGGTCACTATAAAAACTTTCAACTGCACCATCATCCCCAATGTTGTCAGGTGGACCCCCTTGCGGAAGGGGTGCTGGTGCCTTCTGGTCAGCTATTGGCCTGGGGGGCATGTGCCACCTGTTCGGGTGGTGGCTGCGGAGCATGTGCCACCTGATCAGGTGGTGGCTGGGGGGCATGTGCCACCTGGTCAGGTGGTGGCTGGGCCGCTGGTACCACCTGGTCAGGTGGAGGCTGGGCGGCAGGTGCCTCATGGATTGTCAGTGGCTGTGGTGCAGGAGTTGTTGGCCGCTCTCATCTGCAGTGGAATCCTGGGTGGACATGGTGTGTGTCCGGCGGCGGCATAGCCTGGATTCCCTGGATGGGCTAGGCTGTACAGCCTCATTGGCAGACGATGTGCCTGTGGGGGTCAGAAAGGCAGGACATCAGTGATGCATGTGGATTCATCATACAGAGATCAGTGCTAGTACATTCCGATGTAAGTGCATTGTCATGGACATGGTGGTGTTGGGGATACTGTGTGGGTGCATGTGTGGTGTGCGGACATTGTGTATGCAGTGGCTGTTGCTTGGTGTATTGGTGTTTCCCAGTGTGGGTTTTATGGATGTGCCACACAAGCTGTATGACATGGTGTTGTGGCTGGTTATAACACAGATGTGTTACACATGTGGCTGCTGCTTATGGCAGTTGCTGAATTGGTGATGATTTAGTGGAATGGGCCATAGGGGATGGGATGAGTTGGACACAAGGGACACATGTGAGCATCTTGTCATTTGCTGGTGGGGGAGGTGCTTGACACTGACTTCAGTTTTAATAATTTATCTATATCTGTTAAAAAAACTAAGAAGAGAGGCACTCACTACAGTAACCTCACTATATGCTTTTGTGACAAAAGGTATATTATATAGCAGTAGCTGATTCTTACCTCAAGTAAATGGACAGTAGTTGTACTGCGTCAGAGGGAAGTGTGTCTGAGTGCCTGCGGGTGGATCTTGTGAGAGACATCCAGGGGGCCTGTGTGATGTTTGAGTGGTGTATGGATGTGGGTTGCAAGCAGGTTGTATGTGGATTTGTGCAACCAGGTTGAAGGGGGGTGGGCCACCAGCAGGGATGTAGTGCTGTTGGGTATGACATCTTGGCCGACTCAATTGTGCAATATGACATTGGGATTACGGGTACTCACCAGCCCCATCAGATGTTACAACTCCAGCCTCTGCAGCTCCTACTCCCTCAATGGCATCCAGGTGCATGGCACTGCTGAATGTTTCCTCCCAACGCTGGAGTTGGATAGGTGATGCAGGTCTGCCACCTGTGGCCGTGCCTGGGTGTACTGTGCAGACAGGAGGTTCCACATCTTGAGGCGTAGATTGGACCACCTCTTGCGGCAGTCCCTGACTATTCTGGGGGTTGTCCTGACCGCTGACATATTCCGGGCCACCTCCTCCCAGATGGCCTTTTTCCGCAGTTCTGTTTGCCAGCATAGATCACTGCTGAAGACTTCTTCTGCATTTTCCACTAACATGTCCGCCAGCATGTTAAGTTCAGCCTCGCTCAACCGCGGCTTCGGTCTCCGTGCAGCTGGTAGCCTTGAGAACATGTCTGTGGTATTTTTTCCGTGATTTGGATGTGGCTCTGACTCCTGTGCACTGAGCCGGAATCGGAGTCAGTGGCAGCGACGGTACCGGTGTAGGGGTTTTTGGGGAGTTTGTGGTATTACTGCCATGCCGGTACTACTGTTTCCGGCATGCTGGAATGCACCTGCACGCTGACACAGAAATCAACTGTAGATTCTGGCAGCTGTTCCACACAGACATGGTAGCACCGGCATGCCAGTATTTACGATTTTATAATTTTATAGGGGCCAACTTGTAATGAGGCCCATAGTCACACAAGAGAGGAATTACCAATCTAATTCCAGTAATTCAGTTCAAATCCAAGGACAATCTAACCAAAGTATTACATGTTCTGACCTCAACCTCGTGTCCTTGAGACCTAGTATCTATGAGTCAATTCTGCCTGATTTGGAGTGGCTACTGTCCATGGAACCCTGCATACAACATTCTGGTTCTGGGAATACAACCCTTTGTCACTAAGTCCAGTAAGAGTGTAAAGAAACATGCTATTAAAAGTAACAGTTGATTTGATGAGGATTGTAAGACAGCAAATCCCGAGATTCTAAAATGCCTGAAGAGTGACTTGGACATTGACAGGATTGAATTGAGCCATGTTAGAGCACAGTATAGACACTTACTTAAGACCAACAAGAAAGCCATGCATGGCAAGATTGGGTTGGGTCGTAGGAAGCCTCTACATCCAGGGACACCTCTCTGTTCTGGAAAATGTGTTAGTGGGAACAGAGAAGGTGGTGGTAATGACTTGGTTGTAAACATCAACCCAAGTACTTGGAGGACACACTTCCAGAACCTCTAAAGTCCCAAAGTATACTCATGGCACTGTATTGTGGAAACAAGATAGATGGGAATATTGTAGGTCCAATTCAGCTAGAGCTACTGGAAGTCGGTAACACTATCCAATCCAAATTGTGAGGCAAAGCCCCCAGACCAGACCTAATCCATATCAACTTAATCAAGGATGACCCAGCTGTATGGGCATCAGTACTGTGGAAATTGTTCAATGCAATCCTCAGATTGAACAAGGTGCCCCCTTCCTGGCAAAATTCCACCATTACTCCAATTTAGAAACAATGAGGGAGAGAAGATCCAGGGAATTTCAGGCCAATCTCATTATTGGATGGTGTGGGGAAAGTATTCACCAGAATCAGATATGAGCATCTTTAGACATGGGGTGTGCAGGAAAAATTGGCTGAGCACTTGCAGGCAGGTTTTCAGCCAAAAAATAAGCACCATGTACCAAGTATTCCACCTACAAATGGTCACAGTCCTCCAGATAAGATTTTGAGGTGGGAGTATTTTACTCCCTGTTTTTAAACTTTGAGAGTAAATGTGATTTTAAGAGGGTAAAAATGACTTTTCTCCTTTGCAAGAGAGTAAAATGTATGTGACATCCAGCCGATGCATGCACAAACTGTATGGAAATAATTACCGTACGGCAGCTTTCTGCATTGTGACAGCATACACCTTTCATTATTTCTCTAAGGTCTGGCCATTTGATCTCTCCTGTATATATTTAAATGTTGAAATCACAAAAATCCTAGCCAATTACAGAGTAAAGCAAACATGAATTGTATTGTGTGTTTTGAGGATCGATAGCAGAATTGTCATTTGATGTTTAATGAGTCCTCATTTCCTGGAGCTATTACTACCTAATGGTATGCCAATGTTATGATAAAACAGTGCAGAGTGTCAATGATTCCGTGCTAAATTCTCCATCTAATCTAATGGTGAAATGGTAATTTATATAGCGCTTTTGGCTAAGCGCTGTACATAGAACATATTTATCACAATTATCACCAAACCAAAGTCGGTACTCCGTTATCGACCTCGAAAGGATGAAAGGCTGAGTTGGACTTGCCGGGATTCAAGCCTGCAACCTACAGATCACGCACAGATTGCAGCAATGCGTGCTCAACCGGCTGAGCTATCTTAATGGCTAACATCCTTCAGAGGTCGGTTAACTGAGTATCGACTGAGGTATAATAATCACAGTACCTAGATGATGGACAAACCATTTATGAAGCACTACATGAAGTTAAATACCTATCTGGATTATCAGAGGGACAGGTTCTGCCGAGTTTCTATTTCAATTACAAATGAAACTTTCATTTGTTTGTTTTTGAGCAGTGCTTGCACTTCCTGGAGAGTCAGGTTTTGGATGTTTTAATTGTAGTCTTGAAGATTTGAGAGGCTAGAACACCTGTGATTGGTGTAAAGACAATCACTCACCCTTGAGCAAAGACTCTGCTGCCACGGACCATTTATAGTAATGTACCCCATTGACTTCAAGGTTGAATGGATGTAATCTAAACTGTGCATAGTCATCATTTTACACACTTATAATTAATTAGTTGTAAATTAAATTATCAGTGTAAAAATGATCTGCCTCCGCATGATTATGCACACAGCACCAGAACTCTGAGAAAAACCATTGGGCAATACTGGTTTGCTTTCACTGGAAAAAAAAGCATAATTTGTTGCAAAATATTAATTCTCAATTACAACTTAGTTTTCCATTGTATTAATTACAGAATCCTAAAATGTTAGGGAATTGTGCACAGTGCTTCTAAAGCTGAATGGAAAGAAACCATTCCTTTTATCACAGTGTGCAGTTTCTTTTTCTGAAAGGCTTCAGAGAAATACATTCTGTTTCAGAGGTGGCTTGCAATTACATCCACGTAGATAAAAATCAAAAGAAGCCTCCTAGTTTCTATAAAGTAACCTGACCTTTACACTGCCCTCTGCTCTAAACCTGTGTGTAAATGCACCCAGGAAAATAATAAAACTGTCGTATTTGCAAGATTTTCATGTGTAAAAAGACTGGGTACCCACCTTGCCTGGAGGCCTGATTGGTCATATAGAAATATATGATCTTGAGAAATATGAACTTGTATTCTTCGTTCATTGATCTCAAGACCACTTTTGACTGTGTGTTGCAGGGAATGCTGTGGTCTACCTTGGCCAGAAGGAGCGTTCCAGTTAACTCACTGCAAATCATCACAAAACTTTATTTGCACAATAAGGCTTCAGTGCAATGGGGCTTGGGGGCCGAATTGACAGTCTTGTTTATGGGGACCAGAGTGGTGAGGCAGGGATGAGTCCTTACCCCATTGTTGTTTTTAATGAACATTGATGAAGTTATACATTATGTCAGATTGAAATGCCTAGATCAACCAAAACGTGGCCCAGAAGAAATCTCAGTACTCCTCTTTGTGGATGATGCCGTGCTCCTATCAACATCAGGAAGGGGGTTGGAGACCACACTCAAAGCCTTTGTCGAATAATGCACTGGGCTTCACTTTGAGGTAAAAACAGGGAAAACAAAATCCCTAATTATCCACCCCAAATTTATAAAAAAATCACCAAAATCAAATTAAACATTTATGGACTTGCCCGCAAAACAGGTTTGATGTTAAGATTACATAGGGGTAAGACTTAATGTTCAAGATAATTGGACATCCCAAACTGGTAAAATCCTAGCTCTTTGCTAGAAAAGTATAGGGGATGCAATCTGTACATTATTTTCTTGCTCATGGCCGTGGTGCTATCACGCCAGCCCTTACAATGTATGCCGCCCTGGCAAAATCTACAGCATTCTACGGCGTGGAGACCTGGTGACACGCAACCAGTAACAAATTGGGCCTGGCTGAAAGATGTTTTCTTAAACGTTTGCTTGTAATGCCAAGAGTGTGCCCGGGCAACCCTGTCTATCTAGAGCTGGGCCTTAGGCAGATCCATGGCCATGTTGTCCTTAGGCCGATACTCTATTAGTTTAGAGTGTGAACAAAAGGTATCGCGAGGCAGCTATATATATGAAGGAATCTTAGAGTGGTAGATCCTTTCCTTGGTTTGTCTCTATCAAAAAATATTTGTTGAAATTGAACCTGGACGAACATTGGCACAACCCCTTGGGCATCACTAAAGGTCTTGTAGAAAAAGTCAAGAAAGCCTCACGGGAGGCTGCCGAAGTGGAATTGATCAATGAATGTAGTGAACTGGCAATGTGAGATTCATATCTGGCTAGTAAGCAGCTCCTGAGGCTTGAAAAACACCTAGATGTGGTTAATCCCTCCCTGCACGTAGCCTGTATATGAAATGTAGGTTAGGCCAATTGAATCTGTCATATCGTACAAGTAAGTGGGACATCACTGGAAATGAAACATGCCTGGTGTGTGGCTCTGCATGGGAATCATTAGGCCACTTCTAGTTCTTCTGTTAGGGTTACAGTGTGGCCATGGGTGCGTACTTGAAGGCAATCTGCAATGCACACGGTATACATTGAACAAATACAGTATATTTTGTGAAAAATTATATTCACTAACATGGTGTATAAGAACGAGAAGCCTGAAAGCTGGGGGAAACAGGAATTAAAGTTCTGTTATAAAAAATGGGTAACATATTAAATTCCACAATGGCTATTAAATAATGTGATCAATAAACCATGTTGATGCTGTCAATACAACTACAAATGCAATTTATTGCTATTTTGCACTTCTAATGATGCTGCTAATAGATGAATAAATGCACTTTTTGCATATTTGCACATTCCCTGGTATTTGGCTAAAAATGCTGTAGAACTAAGTAATTGTTTGATATGGTTTTGTACTGTTTTATGTATTGTTTAAGTTGTCTGGACCCCGAAAATGCATTTTGTTTGTGGTTTGATCACAAAATAGGCCAGTAATGAAATTTGTAGAACTGTTTTATTCCTATGTGCATTTCAGTTCAAGACATTGGCCCTCATTACGACCTTGGCGGTTGCCATGCCGCTATTGGCAGCATGGCTGCCGCTGAAATCGCGTCCAGGTCCACAGAATGAGGAATTACCGGGCCATTCCGATTTTGGAAGGCCCGGTAATTCCTCCCTCCAAGGACCCGGACCCGGTCCTTCCCCATTCCCATTTCAGCCCCCATAGGGCCATAGGGCTGAAATGGGAATGGGAGAGGGAGCAAACAACGGGCCATTACGAGTTGGCCTGTTGTTTGCTCCCTCTTCCCCTCGCGGGACCCGGTAAGCAGGCCTGGTTTGACCAGGTGTTACTTCCTGGGTCCCACGAGGGGACCTCGTAATGAGGTGGTATGGGGTATGGGGTAAACGGCACTGGCACCTTTTATGAGGCCCATTGTAACCGTGATATCCATTGTCTCTGCACAGGTTTATTATTATCTGAAAAGACTTCAACCCCACATAGTTTTAACGTATTGTATACTGCAAAGACACCGGTCTAATTGGGTTTTTATAAATGCAGCATATGCATTTTTAACTCATTCCATGCACACGTTTGAGGTACAATCAATTTTGACTCATGCCCTGTACCAGTTTGATGTGTTTGATTCTTAATTATGAAAATGTAGTCATAGGCGCCCCTCTGTGAGAACAAACACAGCCTATTGACTTGTTCTTTGTGAAGGTACCTACTCGAGAGTCAGCAGCCACACTTTAGCTCAATATACCTTTCACAGATGGGAAATATCCATTTGCATGTCAGTCTTTGTCCCGCCCACATGGGCAGTCCAGCACTGAAATACTATGACAATTCCCTTCTGAACAAGAGTACCAACAGCAACGCCATACACGTGTTTCAGCCTTGTTGGGCATCATCATTGAGATGGAGCACTGCCCATTTGAGCACAGTGAGCAAGGGGTCCCCGTCTGAATGACCCTGGGAAACCTAGGGTGACTAGAACTAACACCCTTGAAATAATCAAAATGTAGTCATAAGTGCCCTTCTGCAAGAACAAACATGGCCAATTGACCTATACTATGTGAAGGTACCCACTCGAGAGTCTGCACCCACATTTTATCTCACTGTACCTTTCACAGATGGGAAACATCCATTTGTATATCAGTCTTTGTCCCGCACACATGGCCAGTCCAGCAACGAAATGCTATGGCAATTCCCTTCTGAACAAGAGTACCAACAGCAAACCCATACATGTGTTTCAGCCTTTTTCGGTATCATCAGTGAGGTGGTGCTGTGCCTCTCTAAGAACAGCGAGCAAGGGGTCCACATCTGGATGACCCTGGGTGGCTAGACCTAAGACCCTTGAAATAATCAAAAGGTTGTCATAGGCGGCCCTCTGCGAGAACAAACACGTTAACTATAGCTGTGATTTGTATGTGTTTTTGGCAGATGTCAAATAAAGGCCATATGATGATAATATCAACCCATGACAAAATACAGATCTCATTGTTAAATTTATTTGAAAATCAAGATAGTGAATAACATGATTGAAACACAAAAATATTGAAACCCAACAGAAGGTAATACGATACTAGATTCCTCAAGCTGTCACAAAAAAATGATCAACAATAACATACCAAAGGAGAATTATTGTGAGCCAAATGGAATTACTCCACTAATGCACTCTTTGAGGAACAGTGCCACAGTTTAAATGAAAGATTTAAAGAAAGAGGGCATGAACATTCTTACATTGATACAGCTAAAAAGTGTAGCTATGAGAGCTAAAGGAGAGAATGCACTTTTTCCAAAAGCAAAAACTAGGACTACAATGATAAATGCCTTTTCATTACCACATACCACATACAACTCTCAAAGTCACAAGGCAGTGTGGAAGCCCCTCTACTGAGAAGTAACATGGGCCAAATAGCATGTTTTATGGAATGTCTTCCAATCACAATGGTATACAACCACATTTTATCTCACTACACCCTTCACAAAGAGGAAATGGCCATGTTCATATCTGTCTTTGTCCCACCCACAATGGCAGTGCAATGCAATTCCCCTTTGACCAACAGTACCATCAGCAACCCCAGAAACGTGTTTCGGCCTAGTCGGTCCCCAAAATCTTAATACAATTATAAAAGTGTGTGAGAGTCCCTCTACTGTGAATGAACATGGGTCAAAAACCCTGTTTTCTGGAATTTCACCCACTCAGGAGGGTCTACAACTCTTAAGGTCACCTGATATACAACATGATTAACCAACACTGGAATATATTACATTTTGGCAAGGAATTAGATTCCTTTATGGAAGACAAACCTACATTGATTTTCAGAAAAAAAGCTAAAACATTAAGAAACATATTAGCTCACAGCTTCTTAATAGATGAAATAAAAACAAAAGCCACTCAGGGGGTGTTGAATCAACCAATAAAGGGTATTTTCAAATGTATGAATTGCAGTCAAAGTAAATTTGCACACAATATTCTAACAGAATTCACAGATGTTGTTATCGATCAAGCAATAGTAACTTTGTCATATATGCTATCACCTTTATTTGTAAAAACATGTACACAGCATGTACCATTAGACCTCTCAAAGAACAAATGTATGAAAATCTAAGAGGAATCAAGATAAAAGACAACAAACAATCCTTAGCGGCACATTGGGAGACAATGCATGTGAATAAGTCTATGGATAAACTGAGATTCTGTGTCATTGAAAACATTAATCTAAATACAAGAGGTGGAGATTGTGAAACATTATTAAGGCAAAAAGAGGCGAGACATATATTTTTCTTCAGAACAACTGAGTTTGGATTACATTCAGACCACACATTAAATTACTTTTCATAATAAATGAATATTACCAGATACTGAAGAATATGAATGGCATTGCATAAACATGACAAGTTGTTTCGATATATGGATGTATCACAATATCTTCATGCTTAAAAGCTTTGGCACCATACTATTACCAATATGGTTAATTTAATTTCTTAATGATATAACAGTTGAAATTGGAATATGAATGTATGCAGATCTGCACACCTGAAGACAGTGTGTAAACATGTTATTTTTTAAACGATCACTAACTGTGTTAATCTCACTTTCTTGTTATACAATAGTTGAGAATAATTTTTCAATTTGAGTAGAAAAACTGAAGGGTTTCATTAGAACTAGGGATGTGAATATATGCAGATTTGCACACGTTTAGAGGGTGGTTTAGAAACAATCATTATAGCAAATCAATGTTTCTGTGGAGGTTTGCATGCGTGGTTGTATAGTTTGAAAAAAATGTTTTAACATTCTAATCTGACTTTTTCATGACACAATAGTTTAGAGTGTGTATCGATCTGAGTAAAGAAACTGAAGTTTATCCTTAGAACAAGGGATGCTAATGTTTGTAAAATGGCACACCTCGAGAGGGTAACTTGAAAATTACAACAATAATATATGTATGTTTGTATCGAGGTTCATATGTGTTTTTGAATTGTTTTAAAATTAACTTAGTAATGAGGATATCTTTAAGTCTTCAGATTTAAACAGAAGCCAAAATGGCATTCCAGCTATCCCACATGTTTGCTGTTTGAGGACATTGAACACATCTACTAATATACAGGTGCATGGAAATAAATAGAACAACTTGTTAAGTTGTAAGAACTTAAGGTGATGTTGGATTGCTGGAAGGTTTGACACACTATTATGTTAGCACTCAGTTTACCGGAAAGGCGAATGTTTTCACAAAAGCATATCACTGCAGATCTTATATTAATAATTAAGAAGGGGAATTATCAGAATTGCAGGTACATGGGGTGTTATGAGGTTAATACATGGTTCAAGGATATATTAATATGTATATAAAATACTACATGATGATTTACATTGTATAAAGAAGTGTCAGAGAAAAGCTAGAAAAAATAAGATAATTGGAAGCAAATTAGCTACCAACACATATGATGGTTGTTAGCGCTGGACTACTAACAGAATAAGAAAGGAGTGTAACTGTAAGGAACTAACCAGAATAGACACAATGCAATGCAACGGAAGCCGACCCAATGTTTGAAGGCCTGGTTGAAAGGCCCCTGTCTGTGCCTGTCAGTGCCGGAAGTACGGCAGGATGCTGACCTTGTTGATCAAGCCTAGGAGCGCAAACACAATGTATGGCGAGGTCGTTGTTTGACATACACACCTCTATCTAATAATCTATGAACTGCACTGCCTTACACTGCAATATATGTGGTCAACACACCTGTAATTGTTTATCTACCTCTGGTGCACCCCTAGCCCTGATTGAAAAGTAATGATTCACACTGCATTATATGTTGTCTAAATGCTAGCAGTTATATGTGCTGAAATTGAAATGTATTGATTTGGACTGCTTTTTATGTTGTCCATGCAACTGCAGTCTTAACCACCACAGGTGCCCCTTTAGTCAGGATTCCGTATAGTGCTTAGGTCTTTATCACAATACCATAGCTGCCCACTTAGGATCCTCATTGCCTACACCGCCATTAAGTGAACAATAATTACCATCACCCACTTAAAAGTGTTTTAGCTAAACTGATCAAAATGCCTGCCCTTCTAATTAAACACCACACCCATGCAAGTCAGCTAAAGATATGGCCTGGTCTCAGAACTATATGTCTTGACAACTTCCAGACTCCCGTTCCATCTTGCCGACTTGCTTCCTAACTGCAGTTCTCAACCACCAACAGAGGACAACCCTAGCGAACAACAACCCAACCAAGCTTAATGGCAAGTGTAGATCTGCAACCGTGGCAACCACTCAGTGCCAGAGTCGCCGTTGCCCACAAACATTCAGAAACAACACCTTAGTAACTAGAACTAAGCTCATGAGAAACACCCTCATCAACAATGCTCCCACCATCCTAAGAAGGACTTCACTCTTAACACTTAGAACTATCTACCCCTGTACCTAAATTCCTCCAGACTAACACTAGAACCTCAGACTTTAACATCCTAGGTGCCCTCATCAATGCCAGATCCTTATCAGCCCATGTACTAGACATAACAGACATCATTACATTGCATAAATTGGACTTAATAGCCATACCAGAATCATGACTCTATGTGGCATCAGGCCCTGCCCTTGCTCTGGCAGTGCCAGATAGTTACACTATCTGCAGGATGGACAGACCCTTAGCTAAAGGTGGAGGTGTAGCAATCATTGCTAAAAGTGCTCTGAACATGAGAGAAATACCTAGTACTTCTATCACATGAGGAGAACTACTATCAGTGAAAATGTCATTGTCAACTACTGCTACACTGAATATCCACTATATCTACTGACCTCCAGGGCCTGTACTCACCTTTGAGAACAAGGTAACACAAATTCTGTCTTCAAATGCCAAACCCAAATCACAAACTGTTATATTGGGTGACTTCAACCTAGGTTTCAATGACCCACTTGACAAAAATGTTCTTTACCTCATCATCACCATGTCAGCACTCAGCCTCTCGCACTTGATCCAGAATCCTACACATGAAAAAGTCTGCATACTCGACTGGCTAACGGATATCAACTGCAACTCAACCATCAACTCGTACTCTCCCTATCCTTGGTCAGATCACCATCTCATAATCTTCAATATTGATATTAAGATTAGCCTCACTAACCTCAGTAAAATGGCCCCATCGGCCCGTCAAGAAATAAACAGAATATCATGGCCAGTAACCTACTACCCTTATTGCAACCCCTCTTACTTATACAAAACCTTGATAATCTTGATCCATCAAGAATGACTAAACAGTACAACGAAACCATCCTAGCCGCCATAGACAAACTTGCCCCTCTTGCCTTACACAAAGCCACAAATCAGGCCCACTTAAATGGGTGAATCACTCCCACTTTAAAAGCATTAAGAATTGTGAAAAGAAACATGGAATCTCAATGGAAAAAATTCCTGACCAAAATAAATAAAATAGAATTTAAAAGCATTGTCCTGGAATACAAACAACAAGTCATCCTAACAAAAGGTTTGCAGTATAGTGATAGAATCACCAAGGCTAACTCAAAAACAAAAGAATTGTTCTCAATCCTCAGGGAGTTAGAGACTCTGATTCCCCCAGTGGAAAGCTTCAACAAGGATGCAAACTGGTGTCTGAACATACAAAATGCTCTCCAAGATAAAGTTGCATGACTGAAGTCCAAAATCGAAGCAAAAAGAACACTAGTTAAACTTCCTGATCCCTCTAGTAACCTCATGAGGGCCTGACCACCAATGAACTACTTCAATTTGAATTTACAGAGGTCACAAATACAGAAGTCCTCCAAATCATATCTAGTCTAAAACCCTCAAGGTGTCAAGGTGACGCCTGCCTGGCAACAGTCATTTAGGACTGCACCCCCAACTAACTTCATCAATGCCTCATTAAAAAAAATGTGTCCCTACTGACCTTAAAAATGCCTGGATATTACCCCTTATAAAAAAATGTCCCTCGACCCAAATGTACCTACTAACTTCTGCCCAATAACAACTCTACCCTTTCTTCTGAAAATTCGACACAAGGTAGTCTACCTCTAAATTCAGAAATTTAAGCTAATAATATCCTTGGACTACAACAGTCAGGATTCCATCCGAGACACTATTGGATTTAAAATTCCAAATGGACGACCTAAAAGATAATGGGAAGATAGTCTTACTTCTCCTCCTTGACCTGTCGGCTGCCTTCGATCTCGTGGACTACAACCTATTGTGCAAACACCAGCAGCACATTTCTCCACTAACGCTACCCAATGGATCAAATCATTTTTAACAGACAGAACAATAAGAGCCTTCTCCCCCAAGGCTGAAGCACCACCTACTATTGTCTCATGTGGAGTAGGAGTGTCAGTTTCTCCAACATTATACAATGTTTTTAATAAGCCCCTATTTGACTTTCTTGATGATTTAGGTTTCAACTATATTAACTCCACAGATGCAACCCAAATCCTCATACCTATCACTAGGGACCATGTCATTGACACTGCCACACTCAATGCCGTCTACCTAACCATCCAAGCATGGATGGCACATCACGGGTTATGTTTGAATGATGACAAAACTGAGTTGGTCATCATAGGCTCTCAACTCAGATTTGCCAAACTAAACGACTACTTCACATTTTTCAACATTGATTTTAACACCATCAAAGTTTCTAATGAGGTAAACCTCTAGGCTTCTACATGGACTCATCGCTAACACTCTCAAAATAAGTAAATGCTACCACATCAGCTACAACGTACAAATGTAAACTCATCAATGCATGCAGAACATTTCTGTCAACTGACAGTTGTATTACTTTGGCCAGAGCCTTAGTCCTGACCCGACGATACTATTGTGACTCCATATACTGAGTTGGCAGACCTACTCTATTTTCCCTTGCAATTTACGTACATGGTGCTGTTTATTATGTCCCTTGTCTTTGCTACATGTTACCACTATGTAAGAGAAGCCTCCATATACTGAGTTGGCAGACCTACTCTATTTTCCCTTGCAATTTACGTACATGGTGCTGTTTATTATGTCCCTTGTCTTTGCTACATGTTACCACTATGTAAGAGAAGACCTGCCTTTCTGAGCAGGTTGGGTTCTACCCGATGTCCGCGAACAGACGCATGCTCCATGACCACTGTGCTCATTAACATGGTGCCAGCGCGTTCAGTATGCTGTACGGTACATCAATACAAACTTAGGGTATCCTGGTAAAAACCAATGAAATTCTGTGAAAAAAAATGGCTAAGTTGTGCTACTAAAAACCTATCAAATTCAATGCCAAAAAACTATGTTAAAGGAACGTTATGATTAAGGTGCCCTAATAAAAACCTAACAAATTCAGTGAAAAAACATTGTTAAAGGGACATTATGGTTCAGCTACCCTATTAAAAAGCTATCACATTCAGTGCAAAAGCTTTTTTAAAAGACCATCATAGTTACTTTGCACTAATAACAAACTATCCCTATTGTGGTTACAGAAAAAAAAACGATTTTATTTGCAGGTCCAAAAACATACAAATGCCATCAGGGTAGAGGTGGTGGATGGCTAGAAAGCACTGAGGAGAAATTTGGAGGGGGTCCAGGGACTGAGTTTGCAACACAAAGCTTTCTGTAGCCTCGGCTGTAGCCACAAGTAGCTGACATTTGTCACAGAAGCAGCATGTGCACTAGGGTGAAAGGGAGAGGGCAGGAGAGGTAAGGAGACCATCTGGGGAGGGGGGCGAGCTGGCACAGATGAGGGGCAGCAACCATTTTTTTTCCAGCCACTTTGCTGATATTTGTAGCTATATCCTGGGCTACAAAGGACTACAGATAGTTGAGGGCATGTGTAGTTTGGTAGCCGTGGCAATATAGTTTGGGGTGTCAGTGTTTTATATATTTTTTAATTCATTTGTTTAGGTATAATGAGGTCGAGGGTGAAAAATCAGCCATGGTCAGTGACCTGGTACATATTAGAGACTGTTTTTTATTTTTATTTTTGATGGGTGTTTTCAGACTTTTCAGCATGCTAGACTTTGGAGAAAGAATAGTTCAACAAAATTAATATCAAAAGGAACAATTGTAGTCTAGTTTTAAATGTGCCAACACAATGTATGTTAGGTTGTGTATTCTCACTTATGGTATTATGTTGTGTGAGTGTGCAATGTTTACCTATCTAGTTTGCTGTTATGTATTGTTTTCATGATTCTTATTTTTTAGTTATTTTACATTAGTACACGAGTAGTGTTGTTCTGTCTTCACTATTTAAGTTGGATTTTAGTATAAAACTGGAAGTCAGTCTCCCTTTTAACTGACTTGTTGCTGTGGTTAAGGTAAAAGCCAATGAACTGTAGCCGCAAGTATAATAAAAACATGTTTTAGTAATTATTTATTGTATTTGTGTATTCATGTATGATGAGTAGTCCTTAAAAGGACTGTTTTGGGGAACACCGAGTGTAGAAGTTTTGCACATCAGGAGTACTGTTTTGATGTTATGAAGGAACACTGCATTTCCATCATCGATTAAGTGTACTCCATCATTCCTCTAGAAAATTCACCATGTAGAACTGTATGTTGTTGTTTGCAATCCATAATTGATTGTGGTTGTCATGCATGCTGAAAGTGCTTTATTAACATTTCTCCGGGATTTATTTAATTTTTCCATTAAATCTGGTGGTCCATCTATATTTTTGCCTCTGATTGGAATTGGAAAAGATAAAAATGGTGTGAGGAAATAGTTCCATTCATTTTCCCATGTCTTGTTTCATCATTAAGTAAGGGACACCCCTCGTACATTCCCCAAATCATTGCCTCCACAATGAATTAGTATGACGCCTGGGAGCCCTGTACTTCTCTGACTTAACAATTTGGGAAAAATGTGGAACTAACACATTCCCCACAATTCAAACCATCTCATGGTAAAATCTGTCAAACTTAGTTTTGCGTTAAAAAAGCTAGCAACCAAAACAGCCAACTGTCTCCAATCATCCACACAGTTTTCAAACTAGCCATGATATCTGCAGGATCTGTGCACATCAGGGGATGGGCGGTATCCCAGTACTAATTGCTCCACTGATTCACAGCTGTCGGAAGCGGCTGTCCGTTTCACGGCAGTGCGGGTGGCATTACTGTGCTGTGTTAGGTCCCTTCCTCTAAGTGTTCCTGTTGGTGTGCCGGCACGCTTTGCTCCCACGTTGCTCCAGGTTCTCTCCTCTTGGAAGAGGATTGGAACTGTATTTCTCGTTGTGCCTGGCCGCTGTGTTCTGCCATGCTTTTCTGCGCCTTTTGCCTCACTTACGGACCTACGGACCTCCATGAAAACAACTCTCGATGCTGGCCTGCCTCATTCTCAAGGAGCCCAGTAACTACGGGGACAGTAAACAAACAATGTCTAGCCCCCAGGGCAGCTAGTATTAACTTGCAGGCAAATAATCCTGATCTATTTACTCTCACGACATCACTAAGGCCCAGTAGGGAAGATAATCCTAATAAGATCTCTCATTCGCCGTCCCCAACTAATGAAATAAATGGAGATCGGCTATCCTCCTCCATGCTGACACCCTCCTCTCCAGGAGGGAGTAGTGATATCTTCACCCCTTCTTTGCCTCCACTCTCACCCTCTCTCTCTCATCGAAGAGCACTGAAACAAATTGTATATCTGAACACTGGAGCCTCTGGAAAGAATCTTTCATAACAGAGTTGGATAACTGTAACACCTCTGAGGACTTTGATGCATGGCTTGTGACGTTAGATATTTCTGAAGAAAAATATCATGCGTTTTTCTTTTCTAAAAATGCGCATGCAGCCAATGTTCCATTTTCGATGGTATCGCCTAATAAGAAAGTGTCATGCTCCTCTAAAACTAATCAGCCAGAAGCAGATAATACTCCACCTGTGAGCTTGCAGTCTACAGAACCTGTTCTACTCAGACAGAGTTTCTTTATAAAGAAGCTGTAACCTCCACTGACTTGACGATGGTGCCGCATATTGGCCTTAGGGCTGACACTTGCCCCCCTCGAAACAATATAATATCCGCCCTCTCTCCGTTAGCGTACAAGTCACTACAAAATCTCAGTCTGGTTTTGTTAGAACTTGTTACTGTTCCTGTGCCAGCATGGTTGGCTGGACAGCGGGATACTCAGAAGCCTAGAAGGACAGACCTCATGAAATCAAACATGCCACCCCCAGAAAATGAAGACATTAAGGCCCTATTGTTGGACAATCAGAACTTTGTTATCTCTAATGTCCCCAGACCAGCAAAGAACAAACCTAGAGAGGCACTCCGTAATAAAGTCCTGGCCTGGCTACGTGCACGAACGGGGCCAGGTGTAGTGCGTTCCTCCGATTGGAAACTTCTGCGTAGAATTAACCGGCCAATTGGTGCTCCCAAAGTAATAGAGACTGTATTGTGGTAGGACGTGGCGCTGGCACTTTGCCTATGTAAATGAAATTGTGTAAATACCTGCCTATGGGCTCTACACATTTGGAGCTTATTATCTGACGTTGCTACTATTTGTAAGCCTGGATTTTCTTTTTTTAACAATGGGACTCCAAATCCTTTAAGATTTTGGTGTAATACTTAATTATTTGCAAATGTTATTTTTTCCTATTCACTCTCTTTGATGCTTTTCTGGATTATTCTCTTGTATTTATTTTTTTGTATTTATTATATTTGTAGTGTTTGTAAGTCTTTTGTTTTGTGTAGCACTCTGAGGTCTATGGGTTTGTAGCGCTTTATAAGAAATAAATCAAATCAAATCAAATTTCTCTGTTTCCAGGAAAATGCTCGTTTGAATGTCTAGTACTTTGTATGAGCAGGGTATTTATGTTGTGTGTGTTGTACTTTCTAATTGGTGGATGGTGCTACACCTCCCTCATTGTAGCCGCGGCTATATTAGAGCAAGTGACACGTTGTGCATTTGTGGGTGTGTGGTAGCCGCGACTACCCAACATTTTGGGTGGGATTGCATTTTATATGTATTGAGTGTTTTGGGGTATTTTATGAGACCCCCGGAGTGGAGAAGGACTATGAGGAGTTGAGGGGGGTTGGTAGGTATGTTGGGGCTAGTTTTTGAAGTTTGTTGAGTAGAAATGCAATTTTGAATTCAAAGTTTTTTGTGAATAGTCATGGCGACCAGCAGACGTGTAGGACAGGCGCTAGAATAGTTGCATCTATAAAAAGCACACTCGTAGGCGATAATACTATTCCGTATTTCATTTGTTGCAGCCCCGGTCTGGGTATATCTACAGCCGCGTCTATAAATATAAATTGTCTGTGCAATAATCATATGTTCATGTGCATGATACAGTACAGAATTGTATTTGTGTATGTTAATTTATGTACAAGTTGTTCACTTATTTGATTTGAAGTTTTCAAAGGCAGTTTAGTTTTATTTAGGGCTTGCGGGAAAATGTGTGTGTAGATTGAGATCCGTATGTGCGTCAAATAGTCGCAGCTATGAAAGATGCTAGAAGGTTTTGTGTCAGTTTCATTGTTTATTATTGGTTGTCATTACTTTTGCATTTGTGTAGGCTTAGTGATAGGTTGTGCTGAAAATGTGTCAACCAGATTAGTAGTTTTATTGGTATATAGTCCTCTTTTTTGGTGTTTCTTTTGGAAAGTATAAAAGCCACGATTTTCTGCAGTGTTCGAATTTTGACTGTGCACATGGCAAGAATGTGGCTGATGTGACAATAAGTGTTATCAGATAGTGTTCATTATTATTTTGTTCATTTGCTCTTCTAGAAAGAGATGGATGTCCTGTTCAGAAGGTTGTGGAGATTTTCTGGATAATGGGGTTAATAGTGATGTTGAGGACATAGATGATCAGTTCTCATTACACTGGCTTACAAGTTTTTTTTTGGTTTTATAATATTATATTAGGTGGAACGTTTGAAATGAGAGATATATTCTGCGATTCTGGGGAAACATTTTTGACAAGGAGCACAGGTTTTTTTCTCTTTGGAAGATGAAAATTAATGAATCATCTAAAGAAAGAGCACAGACAAGTTTTTCAAAATGTTTTGAATCATCATGGAGGTGAAGAGTATTTCTCTGATTGAAAATGTTGGTGATGTTTTGGTAGAAGAATCCAAAGTCTCTTTTAAGAGCCACTCAGAGAACTTTTTAAATAAGTTGGGAAAGGAAAATGTGTTTGTTGTCCTTTTTAAAAATAGTTGCGGCAATGGTAACAGCCAATTAAATGTCATGCTCTGTCAGGCGTATGGCAGCCACGGGTACCGACCACAGGACAGGCTATAGCCGCAGGTACGAGCAGGCAAATGGCACGTTGTGTGTTTTGGTGGGTGCAACCAAAGCTATAACTGTTGCGTCTTAGCTGCAGGTATGAGTGTACCAATCGTATGTTGTGGCCTTTGATAGCCATGGGTAATAGCAGGCAAATGGCATGATGTGTATTTTTGGCGGGTGCAGTCGAGAATATCGCTATTGCATCACTATATCCGCAACTACAGCCGTTCGTATTTTGGTGCAGTGATCATATTATATTATGGATGTTATAGCTCAGATTTGCACATGTGTTCCTGTTTGGATGTTGTCACTTGATGGCTAATGTGAATTGATTCTGAAACTTTTCTGATGGATATTTTTGAGCGTGTTAGAAAAATGGTTGTGTAGCCATGACTATGGGTGGGTTTTCTCCGTGTCACCAGGATTATATATGGGAAAAACTAGGATGAAAATGTATGTTTTTTTTAAATTTAGTGTGTAAATATTGTATAAAGTATTCTTTGAAGGATTGTGTTGAGGTATAGTGATTGATATAGCTTGTAATAGAAATGTGTTTGTCATTTTACTTGTTTGTTGTCTATAGTCCTCTTTTGTGCTATTGAATTGTGAACGCTATGAAAGTGACATTTGTGTGAACTTCTGAAAGTATGATTTCAGAACTCAGAGTGTGCACATGCTCTGAGTTTGGTTCTGGTGGATCAAGTGATAGTGTCTTTTTATATACTTTATGTACAGTTTGTAAAGTATGGTTTTCTATATTTGACCTCAGTGCTTTTAGGAGAGAGATGAAGCAGTATGACATGGTATCCTATGCTTATGTTTGCCAGAAAATATATTTACAGATAAAGGTGGTTTCATAGTGACATTGTAAGATGTGATAGGATTAAGGGTGCATAAGAAATCTTAGTGTGAACCAAGCAGTATAATTCTACTCTTGAAAACTTGTGTGGCTGTATGTTTGCTTTATAGTTGGATATTAGACTGTTCTTTTGTGACACTAAATTGGTGATTAGGTTTATCATTGTATAATGTATGGTTTCAACCGCAGATATATCAGAAGTTGGCAACGTTAATGGCTGGTTGCATGTCTGTTACTTTCAGAGCACATGGCTGTAATGCCTACCTCTTTACTGGTAGTGGATAGTTTGTTTTATATTTGGCATTGCAGGTATACCAAATGGTTGATTTTTGAGTATCTGTTGTGTCAGGTTATCTACATCCTGTTTTTTTCTAAATCCGGGTTTCACTGATATGGCATGTGTTGGATTTTCATATATCACACCCTCTTTTTCTGGATTTCATTTGGATGTTGAATTGTTATGGTATGTAAGAAATGGGTAATGTCATGTTTAAGATGTCAAATTAATGGGGTTGCATAGTGGGTTGAGGAAACAGTATTATTGGTGAGGTTTCTTAAGAATATTTTCTGGAGCTGGTTAGGGCATATGGCCATTGAAACATTAGTTCAATGGGGATGGACAGTGAAGGTAGGAAATATATGCTAATATACTTTTGTTGATTAGCAGTAGTAGTTTATTAGTTTGCAGGGGAAAAGCAGGATAGTGCTTTTGGCTACTATGTTATGCTGAGATGGGTGCAATCAGGTTAGGTAGTTAATTGTGTATGATTTGTGGTGAGGATGGTTAAGGAGGAGTAATTAAATGGGTGCTGCTAGAAACAAGAGTGTAGTAGGGCCTAATATGTCGTGCAAACAAAACAAATCTTTATACTGTATGTGTTAATGTGGAACATATGTACATACAATGGGCATAGAGATTTTAGCCATAAATGTTATGCTAAAGAGTTCTTGTTTAATGTCCACTTGCTTATCACAGGCATCTAAGCAGTCTATTCTGAAAAATGTATGCCTTTCCTTGGCTTTTATTATTGATGGATTGAACTGCTATGGTGGCTGCTCTCTGAGGTGTATACTTGAGCATACGTGGTGTTTTTGCTTCTGGTATGAGCATTACTGGAAGCAATGGTACATTACTGGTTTTCTAAAATCAATTTTGTTGTGCTTTACATGAAGTAATTGCTATTACTGCATGTGTGGTGGCAAAGTTCTAATCGTACAGTACAACTCTCTTTACCACAAATGGTATTAGTATTTACCAGATTGTTTGTTTGTGTGTTTGTTTGTTTGTTTATTTATTTATTTATCTAAGCATGCCGGACCCTTGGGTAACTGGGCGCTACAACATACAAGGTTACTTAAGCTTGGTTACAGAGTGAGGCTACATACAATATGGAGAAAATACATAGTCAACAAGTCTAACTAATGGATATACAAAGAGAGTGCATAAATATACATGGTCAGTGAATCTAGCTACTAGATATACAAAAGAGTACATGAATATACATAAGGTTCAGAAGGGAGCAGGATTCAGGAGATCACATATACCGTATGTATTGTTGAACTAGTCAGTCGTTAGAACGTAGCCAAGTGAGGATGTTACGTCTGAAGTTGTAGTAAGATTGGTCTTTTCTGAGGTCAAGTGGGAGTATGTTCCAGTACTGGGCAGCCTTAACCGGGAAACTTCTTCCACCTGATTTCTTTAGTCTAAATCTAGGTATTAGAAGGCAGTGAGAGTTGGCAGATCTGGTAGGGCAAGTTTATGTTTTCTCACTATTCTTTCCATCAGATAAGGTGGGGCTGCATTATTGAGGCACTTCAAGGTAAGTGAGGCTGTTTTGAGTGTAATTGATTCGCAATTTTTTAGATAGTGATATTCTTTCCTCATATCAGATATATGTTCTCTAGTGGGAAGTTTCAAGGCCGTTCCCAGGGCGTTATTCTGTAGTATCTGAATTTTGTCTGTAATATATTTATTAGCTCCTAAGTAGAGGGCTTTGCAGTAGTCTAATCTGGAGAGTATAAGGGAATTAGCGAGGATAATACAGCTAGCTTGAGATAGGAAAGCTCGACATGCTCTAATCAGTTTGCCTGTGTAAGCAGTTGATGACGCTGGAGAGTTTACCTGTCTATTCAATGTTAATTTGGAATCAAGATAAAAAACGAGCATCTTTACTTCTTTGGCTACTGTAATTGTGTTGCCGTCAATATTGAAGGCAGAATAGTCTGGGTTGACTTTTTTTAGGTTGGCGGTGCATCCGAGGAGCAGGATCTCTGTTTTCCCATCATTCAGGCATAGGCCGTGGGTTGCCATCCATGCCTGAATGATAAGGTATATTTTGTTTACCAAGGCCGTATCTGAAGCAGAATTGCCCGAAAGGGGAATGTGGATCTGAGTAGGTGACACCCAATCTGTCAAATTTGTCAAATAAGGGCTTGGTAAAGATATTATACATAGTTGGTGAGACGCAAGAACCCTAGGGTATGCCGCAGGTTGTTTTAATAGGATCCGCTGCTGCTAAAGTGGAGAAAACTCTCATTGTTCTATTGTCTAGAAATGACTGCACCCAGGCTGTGGCCTCCCTTGAGAAATTTGCTGCTGATACCAGGTGTTCGCACAGGACTGTGAGGTCCACCAGGTCAAAGGCCGCCGATAAGTCAAGGAGGAGCAACATGGCAGTATTTCCCTTGTCGTTAAGCTCATCAATTAGTGTTTTAAGATCTATTAAGGCCATATCTGTACCGTGTTGTGGTCTAAAGCCAGATTGACGGGAACCTAGGAGATGATTAGTTTTGAGATACTGCTGGATTTGTGAGTAGGCCCCTTTATCTATTATCTTGAGGAGGAAAGGTACCGTAGTGATAGGCATGTAGTTGGTAGGGATAGAGGGGTCAAGGGTTTGTTTCTTGAGGAGAGGCAGAACCCAGGACTCTTTTAGCATACTTGGTACAGTGTTAGTAGAGAAGGACACATTGATTCGTTTTGTGATGAAGGGAGCTAGGTCCCTTGCAGCGTATTTAATAAGTTGGGCTGGGCAACTGTCTCCCTTACAGTTGGATGACTTTAGGAATGTAATAGTTTATTCCATTTCCTGGATGGATACTTTGGTAAATTTAAAAGGAGCAAGGCAAAGCGTGTTTTCAGTTAGGCTGATAGTTAGTGTCTCACTAGGAGGTAAGGTATTTGTATTTGTATTCTATTTATTTGTATATCGCACTAGGCCCGAGTGCAACCAGGCGGATATCTTAAGGCACAGGGTACAGAATGGCAATGGTACAGTTACAGATAAAGGATTAAATTCACAGGTGAGAATCAGATGCCAAGGTACAACAGTGGCAAATATGCAGATACCGGAAAAACATTATAAGAAATCAAGCAGAAAAGTGCAGTCGTGCGGTTGTCGTGGAGCAGGTGGCTTAGGCTGGTAGTAGGTGGGGGGTAGAGGATAGCCAGAATAGGTAGATTTTTTCTTGCCAATTTTAAGCTGGAGAGTAGTTATTTGTTAGCGAAGGCATTCTGAATGCTAGTATGCCTTTTGTTTGTCTTTAGGGATGTATATCTGGGGGAGTTATCGGGGATTCAAATCCACTAAGAATAAAGAACAGTTCCTTGGTATATTCTTTCGTTGTATATGGATTTTTTTTGTGCGTAGGATTTTTTGTAGTTATTGGCAAATTGTTTGAGTTTTATTTTGTTTTTGTCAGATGGAGAATGTTGCCAAAGGGATTCCAGTTTCCTTTTTTGTAATCTTAGTTCTTTGAGGTGAGGGGTGAACCAAGCGTTAAGGTGTGTTTGTTGTTTGCTCTTGCGTAGCTTAAGGAGGGCAATGGAGTCCAGGGCATTGGTCATAGTTTTATTATAGATTTCCACTAGGAAATCTGGGTTAGTATTATTAGGGAGAGCATTGATGGTAGGAAGGAGGAGTGGTAAGAGATTATCAGGTGTGATTTCTTTTGGCTCTCATGGGGAGAGGGGGTGCCATAACTTTGTCTTTAGATATTTGTTTGTCTAAGGTTAAGGAGAAGTTGATAAAATGGTGATCCGCCCATAGTTGGGGGTGTTATTGGTGATGTTAGTAGGGCAGTTCAAACTGGCAACCCAATCTAGGGTGCGTCCTTTGTTGTGTGTTTGTGTGAGGACTTTTTGGGTTAGTCTGTGTTCCTCAAGCATGGTTGCTATAGTTTGGGCATGTTTGTCCTCTGGATCATTAAGACCTAGGTTGAAGTCACCTAATAAAAGTAGTTGGGAGGAGTCTTTTATGATGTTGGCTAACAGGCTGGATAGGTCCTCCTCAAAGGTACCGATGGGGCCTGGTGGCCTTAATATTAAGTATATGGATAGGGTGCGACAGTTAGAAATAGGGAATTTGGCAGTGAGTAGCTCACAGGATTTTAGAGGAGATACAATTGTAGGTCTTAGAGCAATGTTAGCTTTAGCTATAATAACTAGCCCACCTCCTCTGCCGCTGGGTCTATCCACTCTGAGTTGGTAATTGTTGGGTATGGCTAGTGACAGCGCAGGACCTGCCGCTTGATTGATTTTCTGCAGATATGTTATCACTATCATGTTTAAGTAAAGCACTGAGTACATTGTTCATCTATCTTTATGTACAGGTGACAACATTCCTGAGAATAATACCAGTGTACTTGAAAGAGGATAAGCAGTTAGTAGTGTCCTTGCACTACACAGAGATGTGCTTACTTGGCTGCACTTACTCATAGCATCTGTTTCCCATTTCCCCTTCCCTCTCCCTTACACTTCCTCTCTCATTGCTGCACTTTTCGTTCTTGCACTTGTATGATCTGAATGAAATAGAGCCTAGTAATAATGTTTGGGTTGTATTCCCTCTGTCTTACCTCCCTTGTCTTGTTGTTCCTCAAAATACTTGTGTACAGGTGTGTTATGAATTAGTTATGATATCATATCATTTGGGATGTTCTTGGGGATATATTTGATAATTGTGGGTTATATGAAAACTATCCACCTCCAATCAGACTGTTCCCATTACCCTCACTGTCACAGGCAGTGGTATTTGAGTCATCTACATTAAGTGGCACTTAGTGTTGAACGTCTGAGTCACTCCCTTGTCTCACTCTATGTTTCAGTTAGCAAGGAGACATGTCAGTTGTCCCATGTGTGTGGCCATGAATGCATTGTTGGGAAGGAGATGGTCCTATCCCACCTCCTAGCCTTTCCTGTAGGAAGTACATCAAATGTAGACTGAGAGGGGAGAGACACTCACCCCCATGGCACATTCACTTATGAAAGAACATAGACACTTATATGAATAGCGCTGCTGACAGGCCTGAAAACAGACAACATTTTGCATTTTGGCAGACACCATCTTTTTACTAGGCTCAAAAATCATCCCTCTGTAAAATAAGCTCTCCCTTCCATGGCACCTCGCATGGAGAGCCCAAGGCATCACCACCCCCTGCCAGCTCCACGCAAACCTTTTTCTTATGGATGTCCAGACATTTATTGTTGCAATTGTTTTGTATCACTTCTGCAGAATGTGCTCTCTGCAGAGAGTGAGATCAAAGCAAGCCACATCACAAGTGCCCATCCATCTCCACAAAACTGTGCATGCCCTCTCAACACCCAGTTTGCCAGGACAGAGCCCACAAGTCCCTGAACATCCACTCTCTTTCATGTTGATACGCATCTAACCCTCTCACACTGACCATTGCAGAACACCCATAACAGACTTAATCCTGTGCAGCAGTATATTCTCTTCAAATCAACATATGTCTGTTCATATCATGAGGCATCAGGGAACATAAATAGTAGATCAAACCCCCAGGGTGAGACACCTGGGAGCAGTACCCTGGTATCAAAGACACCCTGAATGTAGAGGTCGGAATGCCACTATATTAACCGATTTTCTCTAAGTACACCAATTCATGCAAGCATTTTATGTTCACCATTATTCTCATATTGTCAGTTCCTGTTCTTTAGCTTAGATAGAGATGTTTCACATTTGTCCTGACCTTCACTGTGGAGATGAGCCCAGCTGATCCACGCGCATCGACTGGGAAGCGGCGGGCAATTGCAGCCTGGCATTCCCTATAGAGCAGGCCGTGCCGTATGGCTCCTCCAATCAGCACTGTGATTTTGTACCTTACATAATGATGTCACTTATGACAAAAGTGTTTCTTATAATGTGCTGCCCATGCAATTTTCAGCAGAGCGCTCTTGGCAGCAAAGTTCTTTGCTTGCATACTTTATTATATATAAAGTTTGTTATCCTTACAACTTATCTATTGGTCTCACTCCCTGATGGGGCGTGTTACCTTTACTTTTGCATGTGTGAGGACACGTGTTGGGGTGGCCACCTGCAGCTTCCAGGGTAGTGTTTTACAGTACCATGAAGTGCTGTGTGGACCTAGAGATCCTGGTGAAACAGGGTGTGCAGGTTATGTCTGTGTCATGTAATCTGTATATTCTGGAAGACATGCTTCCTCCCAAATGGTGACAAACATGGCTTATCGCACATGTTTGCAGCTCAGCAAACCATTGGTGTTTGTGAACTGGTCAATAATGTAAACTCATCTTTTTATATTGTCTGTTGCGGCTGGGATTTTCGGTAGCCATGTGTGTTGTTGCAGTATGTGTGGAAATCTTGGCTGTATCAGGTCATGAACCATGCCAACAGTGTATTGGGAGCAGTTTGTTAAAAACAATTGTGTGTAGCTACCAACTTCAAATGGAGTGACATGGTAGTGTATATATTTCATTTGCATTCAAGGTCACTGTCAATGGGCCACATTATAAGTTTGCCGGTCCGGGAACTACGGTACCAATAAGCATGCTGGTAGCATAGTTCCCAGACCGGCAAACTATGAGTTTTGCTTGCGGGTGCCTTTCTGCCTGTCAGGTCAGACTTGGCGGGAAAAAAGGCAACCACAAGCACAGCATGTCGGATACATCAGCACTGTTATAAACGGTGCCGGTGAGTCCGACCACCCCATTCCATTAAGCCCTATGGGGCCGAATGGGAATGGGGAGCATCTTTTTTCCGGCGCCCGCAAATGGACAATTAGCGGGTCTGTCAGGGCTGCAATGACCCTGTAAATGTCCAGTTGCAAGTTTGGCAGCAGCCTGCCCGCTTTACCAGCAAGGCTACTGCCAAACTGTTAATGAGGCCCAATCAGTTGAAGTATAGAGATGATGGTGAGTTGGTGCAGTTAACAGGGTTTCTTGAATGTTTTACTCTGTCCCTTTGAGGAAAGTGTCACCCTTTATTTCTTTGCCTTACTTGCAGGGCCCATTGTTGCATGAATGTCATTATGCTTCTTATCAGTAGGGGCAGCTCCACAAGATACAGGGGGAGGGTTCCACCAGGTTGGATGGTACTCTGAGTATTCTCTGAGGTGCAGATAAGCTTGCCATGTCCACAGTGGGTGAAGTGGATGGACCTTTGCTTCCTTTCAGAGCATGTGGCAGTCATGCCAACCTTCTTAGTGGTGGAGGTTATTTTGGTGGTTTAATGTGCAAGATTTGGCTTTGGCAATGGATTTTCTAGCACCTGTTTTATTAGGTTATCTACTGGTATGGCATGTCATGTATTGCGTTTCAACATATTAGATCCTTTAACTGGATGTGATGTGGACGGTAAGAGGATTTGGCAACAGTTTATAAGTGAAAAAACGCATTGGCGTTTCTATTGGAGAACAATGATTTATGCAAAGGCAGGCTGACTGTACCATACTTGTTCATGTTTGATGTTGAATCTACAAACACGAGCAGTAAAGGTCAGTTTCAGTATGTATCTGTTGCAGAAGGGAATAGTTTGTATGAACTTCACACTATTCATCCTCTACATTAAACGTAAAGTCATGGGTGACAGTTTAGAATTATACCAAATTAAAGCAACAAAAGTATCTGGGAAAAGAAATTACAAGCTTGTTGTTTGCCTATGCTTTTTCCAACTGTTAGTGGAGAGAGATTGGATGATTGTAAGGTGCAAATCTCTGCTTTAGAATATTGTTCTATATGAATGTATTTGGGAAATTCATGATTATGCCCCAATGTTGAATATATTTTCCACTTATTGTTTGAACATGCATTATGAACATTGTGTTATGCTGTTTCTCATACACTTCAGACCAGAACGAGATTTAAAAATCTTTCTGCATGTGAGATTCTGCAACAGGTGAAAGAAAAAAATGAAGTTTTAAAGGGGAATCTTAAGAATATTCTTTCTACAATGAGTGGAACTACTGAATATTTGTATAGGAGACACTCCGAGGTTAGAATCATGATCAAAAAATTGGGATCTCCAACCTGGTTTGTGACTTTATGTTCCGATGAGTGTGGTTGAGATGATCTTGCAGAGTGGATTCGGGAAAGTAATGCAGGGAAAGACAACATAGAACACATGGCATCAGGGGAATTGTGTTCTATGGACCCTGTAAGTCTACTACACTTTTTTTTCTTCACAGATTTGTAGCCAGTAGGCCCTGTACAACATTTATTTTGGAGGAAAAAGTACCAAGCACATGGGGTTCCATATATATATATATATATATATATATATATATATATATATATATATATATATATATATATATATATATGGTTGTGGATTAAAGATGCTGCTCAGTTTGGTAAGGAAAGTGATGGCTGTGTGATGGAGTTCATTTAAATATATGTTTCTTGTTGTATTCCAGCTCAGCACGTGAATGCTTATCTATGGAACAAGGTGAAAGGTTTCAAAGGCATTAATGTGGAAGGTACTGCCAAAGAAAATACAAACAAAATGGCAAGTTCTACACACAGTGCAGATTTGGCTTTCCAAGGCTTGTGACACCAGTTGCTTGAGTGAATAGTTTAATATCATCTTTCTATTGGTAAATCTCCAAGAAATACCTATAATTCATAAAGAAATAAGGAATAGCAATTTATTAATGATTACAATGCCCAGCATTGGAATGCAAATACTGATGTACAGCTTATTGCTGATAATTCAACAGCTGTTGCTCGTTATGTTACAGCATACATGACAAAAGGAGAAAAGAGCAATGCAGCTGAAGCATGGGCATATTTATCGTCAGATTAAAGTCTTAGTCAGAAATGTGTGAGCTTTGGTTTGAAGATGCTTTGACATAGAGAGTGTGGTAGCTATGAAGCTGCAGATAGGCTAACAAGTTTGCCTCTGTATTGACGTAGCATTAATGCAGTTTGTTTAAGTCTTAGACCAGCTAGGAGCAGACATTGGGTATCAAAGCATTTGGCTGACAATTAGCACTTAGCTGAATCAGCACCTGCCAGTAAAGAAATTTTGATAACCAACTTGATTGATACATATGATCAAAATTGATCTGAATTGTTGGAGGATCTTTGTATACATGAAGTAGCACAACACTACTCTTATTGAAATATTGAAGCAAACAATGACAGAGGACAGTTTAAAATACATGTGGCTGATTTAAAGATAGGTTATTACTTGGTTTACTGCATGACAAGAGTGCATGCTCTTGTGTGCAATACAACCAGTTTTTTTGTATGTTAGTTGACAAGCAGGACCAGGTAAATCATTTTTAATTAATGCTATAAGAGCTATGATCCAAAGTGTAACAGATTCATCTTTGTCATGTATTGTAACTACTCCAACAGGTTTAGGAGCATTTAATGGAAGAGGTGTTACTTTACATTGCCTGTTAATGTTATCAGTGGAGAATGACAACAAACCTGAATATTGGAAATTTGTATCAAGTGCAGAACAAGAAGTAGGAAAAGTTCTCTGAAAATAAAATACCTTGATTGTAGATGAAGTATGGTGTCTAACTTGATGCTAGCTTTCATTCACTTGTGAATGCAAGAGGTTTTGAAGACTGACTACAACATTTTCCTTGGAGGTAAACATGTACTTGTTTTTGGGGACTTGTTACAATGAACTCCTGTGAAAGGTCAACCAGTTTTTAGAATGCTACAATCTAAGGATACTTCAAAAAGTATAGGAAGTATTGGTCATTTTAACCATTGGAATTGTTTTTAGTTCCAGGAACCTACTATTAATATGAGGCAATCTAGAGACTTGGAGTATGCAGAAATGCTTCATAATATTTGTTTAAGTGTTCTTGAGGAAAATGCAAAGGCAGTCTTATAGGAAAGACTGATTTCTAACATGTTTCATATAGATTTTAGTCGGTCTGATGTCATGTTGACTCTTAAGGAAAGAAACATTTTTTGTGTTGCTTTGATGTGCACACTTGCATATACAAAGCTACAGTCAGAGAAGCAACAGATTGTAGAGATAAAATCATGTTATGTTTTAAATGGTCATGTTATGCTGATAGAGTTGGATAAGGAAGCAAAAGCTTGATTAGGTCAACTAGATCATTCAATTTCTAAAACTGCAGGTATGGAAGGAGTTTTAGATCTGTGCATCAATGCACAACTAATGTTGAAGAGGAATTTGAATGTAGATATTGGTTTAGTCAATGGAGCATTGGGAAGAATGATTGCATTTCACACTTTTCCTTGCAGTACAAATATTGAACATGTTGAAGTTAGGTTTGCTCATGTTGAAGGAACTCACCTTATTTCTAGGAGCTGAGCGCGTTTCATGCTTTTTAAGGATACCTTTCTGAAAAGAGCACAGTTTCCAATTACAAGGGTGGATGTTAGAAGCAGCATTTATTGACATTGGGCATATAGTTTTTAAAGAAGGAATGTCATATTTAGATTTGTCACGTTTGAAAAATGTAGAATGTTTTATTTTTAATAAACTTCGATGAAAGCAAAGTGACAACTGACATTTCTTGCATTGAAGAATATAATAGGTTGTGTTTACTGTGTGCTCCTTACCTGAACCTTATTTATACCTGTACCTGTGAAGCAGTCATCCAGGAAACTTAAGGAGTCAGTGAAAGCACATTCAAATGAAATCAGTCCATGTAAGAGCGAAAAACAAAGGAATGTAATGGAGTTGGAGAGTCATTCAACCGTAACATACTGTCATTGCAACTTTAGTAATGAAACAGGAGTTGAATGCTATTGTAATGCAGCTTTGTGTATGTTGTTTCAAAGGACTTCATTGATGCAAGAAATGGATTCAACAGCAGAGAAGCAGCTATGTGTTGAACTTTCATTTCTTAAATTGTCTGTAGATGAAAATCTACACAGTTTACATTTGGCAATGTAAAAATAAAATGTAGTAGCTGTTGCAAGTGGAAATGAATAATGTTCTCAAAATACACAGGAGGATAGTCAAGAATCCTTAATGAATATCTTTGACATATTAGAGAATGAACTGTTAATGTAGATAGGTATGTTGGAATTAGTTACGAGTGGAAGCATATGTGACCAAATTGTAAGAAAGGGTGTTATATTTCAGATCTTTGTGAAAGATGTGTGTATCTGCATTTGCCTGATCAGAAAAGTGTAACATGTTCTGATCTTGTAACTAATGCATGCCATAACATGCAATGTAGTGACTGTGATTGTAATTTATAATCAACACTGCAAAATCAAATTTTTAATAAGTATGTATTGAATATGTTTCAAAGATACAATGTAGATGGCAGGAAAATTAAAACGTCAATAATGCATGTTGTAAATAGTCAACTTGCTGCTACTAAGAAAACCTTTAAAATGTGTGCAATTATTTTTCATGAGAGGGCATGCATTGAATATGGACATTTCATGATATGGGAGCATACATAAGTAGATTGGCTTGTTTGTAATGACTATATAGTCACACAGCAAGCTGGATTACTAAAGGGGTTAAAGAATGATTACTTAATGGTGTTGGAGCAGAGTTTTGAAATATACCACCACCACCACCCCCCACCAGTGCAGGGGCAGCCTCCACCAGGCCCCCACTCATGTCTCCCATCATCCCCACCCCCCAGCAGTGCAGGTGCAGCCTCCACCAGGCCCCCACCCATGTCTCCCATCGCCCCCACCCCCCAGCAGTGCAGGGGCAGCCTCCACCAGGCCCCCACTCATGTCCCCTATCACCCCCACCCCCCAGCAGTGCAGGGGCAGCCTCCACCAGGCCCCCACTCATGTCTCCCATCACCCCCATCCCCCAGCCACCAGGGGCAGCCTCCACCAGACCCCCACTCATGTCTCCCATCACCCCCACGCCCCAGCAGTGCAGTGGCAGCCTCCACCAGGCCCCCACTCATGTCTCCCATCACCCCCACCCCCCAGCCACCAGGGGCAGCCTCCACCAGGTCCCCACCCATGTCTCCCATCACCCCCACCCCCAGCAGTGCAGGGGCAGCCTCCACCAGGCCCCCACCCATGTCTACCACCACCCCCACCTCCCAGCAGTGCAGGGGCAGCCTCCACCAAGCCCCCACTCATGTCTCCCATCACCCCCACCCCCCAGCACTGTGGGGCACCTGCCAGCAGGCCCCCACTCATGTCCAACTCATGTTCCCCTGCACCCCCACCCCCCAGCACTGTGGGGCACCTGCCAGCAGGCCCCCACTCATGTCCAACTCATGTTCCCCTGCACCCCCACCCCCCAGCACTGTGGGGCATCTGCCAGCAGGCCCCAACTCATGTTCCCCAGCCAACATGTCATCACAATCTAGATCCCTGGTCCCTATGGTCAGCCTCCAAATGCAAAACACCCACCCGAGTATTGCATCCACCCACTTAGAAATGGCAATAACATAATAGAACACCAATTGCAAGTTTGGAAACAAACACATGTCCCTCACATACACCCAATGGGTGTCAGTGAATCTCAAAACCCATATCATGATATGCATGAAACCAATGAGATGATACTACACATTGAAGTTTGATCAAAAAATATGTATTAAAGGAAACATAAATTGATTCAAAAATAAACAAACAGAAATGGGAATGTAAAAAAATGAAAAGAAGCATGTCCGTGAAAAAAAGCTAAACCAAGAATCATAATCCAAAGGAATGGTGTCCAAAGTCACAGTCCACTAGAGAAAATCCAATGGAAAATTATAATTGAAAGCCATTGCTCCATGGGTAAATTCTAAAATAAAAGAAAATCCAACAATGAACTATGTACAGATGAACAAGCCAGGGTCCATTATCCCAACAAAAGAAATGAAACCTATCTAACAACACTAACTAATAAAAAAAAAACTATATACAAAAATGTGGCCCATTGTCCAAAAGGTCAAAAAAAAAATCAAAAACAAAGGAAACCTAACACTAACTACAGAACTATGTACAAGGGCAGCGGGCTAGTCCGACGGCTCACTTTTGGATATCCCCGGCCAGGGCATCATCGAACTCCTGCTCAATGTCCCGGAGGCGGTCCTCCTCCATGGCCCCGAGTGTCCGCAGGGCCGTCGAGGTGTCCACCTCCAACCCTCTGCGGATTGCCTCGAGGCACTCGGCCCGCCTCAGGGCCCTCCGCATGGATTTCTCTGCCCTGACCATCGTGAGCCGTGCCTCTTCTGCCCGCTGCCGCTCCGCATCTATGGCGTGGCCCAACCGCTGCCACACGGAAGACACTTTCTGTCTGGATCCTCCTGCCCTCCGGCCGATGCCTGCCCCTCTGATGTTGAAGGCCCCGAGCCTTCATGGCTCCCACCACGTTGCTGCTGCTGCTGTGCCTCTGCCCGTGCACTGCCTCCTGCTGCCTGCACATCCTCCGCTGGCTGGGGTGCAGTCGTTGATGTAGCCACCCCTGCTGGACGTCCGACTCCCGACTGTGGCAGGGATGCCTCCTCCACCAGCCTGGCCGCACCGTCAGAGGCAGCTGCACAGGGCAACCAGGTGACTGATGGTTGGGAAGATGGCACGGAGGACGACTGGCGCATAGGGGGTTCAGTTGAGGAGGGGGTCGCAGCAAGCCCCATCAAACAGAGGAATCCGGCCTGGTTGACATGTCCCAGTAGGCCGACGCGGTCAACGAGCATTCGAGATGACGTGCAGTCTCCTCATGAAAAGACTGCAGGTCACCTCGCATGGCCCGTTGACGCAACGCCACACCAGTCAGGACAGGCTCAACCCGGACCCGGATAGCCACGTCCGTAGGCAGAGGAAGGCCAATTGTCGTGAGCTCATCCCCTGCCTGAAAATGGGTCTGGACGTAGGCATCCCTGCTGGTGCAAGATGATGCAGCTACAGGATCAGAGACAGGATTGCACACAGGCACCTCCGCGGCAGCCTGTGCTGCCTCCTGTCCCTGGTCCTGCACTGCACCACTAGCACCAGTGGAATCCCCACCTTCAGACCCCGTCTCTGTTGCTTGCACGGCCTCCTCCTCCACTAAACCCCCCACCAACCTGGATGACGACGTGCCATCTTCCCCCGTTGGGCCCTGCGGGGTCCCAGCTGCCCCTTCTGCTGCCGAGGAGTCCAACTCCAACCTCCGCCTCTTGGATCTCCCCCCTGCAGCTGCGGCCTGGGACGCGGCACCGGACTCCTCACTCCCCGACGAGATCACAACATGGGAGGGGAGCCGGGCCTTGCATCTCCGGCTGGCGGTGGGATCCCCGCCGCTGTGCTCCACAGCACCTTCTCCGCCCTCTTCATCAGTTGACGCTGCAGACAGGGAGAAATAAAACACAGGCATCAGGGCACTGTACAATGGACACATACACACATGACAGTTGTACATGAGTGGCATTGGCAAACCTCAGACATGCCATAACAATCCCCAACACACATGTCATTTCAACTTGCACACATGAGCCATACCACAGCCATATCGCAACTGCCAGCACCATCCATACACATACAACAGCATGAGCAGGCAAAGCTGAGCCAGACATCACATGCAACACAGGAAGTGCACTACACATGTACACACACCACCACACTTGCATGCATGTGTACACCTCTGCCAAGTGTCGCAGTGTTCAGATGGGCATCCATGTCACATCTGCCAATCAGGCTTCCACATCCCGTTGTCACGTGCATCCATGTTGCATCACTGTTGCACCCTTGTCAAATACACACAAATGCACATGTACACAGTGCTGATACATGCAGCTGAAAGCAACATACATGCGTGACATCACGAACATGTCTACTTACATACACATTCATCAAAACATTTGTGCCCACACAACTGCATTTGGCATGCAAGCCTACACACACAAGCAACATCCATGTCTCACACATTACAGCCCTCACATGTGTTAGCCTCACGGCCCTGTACACCCCCACCCATACTCGACCCCATACAAACAGATGTGCAACCTGCACACTACTGAAACATCACCAAACGCACAGCTCACAATCATGATGCATGTACACTTACCGCTCGACTCCAGACGGGTCTGCCTCTCAAGGACCTGGACGTGGAGCGCTGGGGATATGCGTTCCAGAACCCTCATCTGATCTTCCGACAAGTGGCCCCGGCGCCCCTTAGCATCCGCTGCCTTCAAGAGGTGCCGGGCCTTGTTCAAGGTCCTGGACCTGAATTCCTCCCAGCGCTTCTTGACATGTTGTAAGTCGCGGACTGCCACCCCCTCCGCGTTGATGGCAGTCACGATGTCAGTCCAGATCCGAGTCCGTCCTTCCTTGTCGGCGCGGGAACTTCCGAAGAGGGCATCATGCTGCCCTAGGACTTGCTCCACCAGGACACCAACTTCCCTGGCTTTGAAGCTGGTGCCCCTCTGCCTCTCTGGCCAGGGGTTGTCAGTGGTGCCAGATGTTGCAGTGCCCGACATGACAACCCCAGAGGCAGGAGTGGGTGGGCAACTGGGTCCTGGGGCTGGGCTGTGGAGCGATGGAATCCCAGTCGGGAGTCTTCGGTTCCAGCAGGGGTGGTCACAGCAACAGCACCCCTGGCTGATGTGCAGGCAGCAAATGGCAGGGCACGTGGGCAGCAGGCAGTCAGGCAGCAGCAGATGGCAGGTGGGAGCGTGCTCGGGGCTCTGGGGGGCAGAAATAAGGCCTTCTGGGCAGGAGCGTGGTCTTCCGTGTGCTTACGCATAGCCAGCTTGATACGGAGTGATTTGGCATGTGAAAATTCTGCACGTCAGCGTGTAATTCGAGGAAAGGCCCTTAGCGCGTAAGCGCGTCTGCACGCATACGCAATTTCATTGGACAGAAGGCCCCTCAAGCGTAAGTGCCCCTGTGACGTGACGCGCACAGGCGTGCATGGGCATTTCAGCGCGCGTGAAAATCCGAGGAAAGGGCCCATGCGCGTAAGTGACGCGCGCAGGCTTTTCCCTCAGCACGGGTTAAAGGTGAGCGGGCCCAGCAGTTCGCTGTACGTGCCTTTCGTGGAGACCGACGTGTGTTGCTGCTTCCTGTTGTTTCGCGCGCCATCACAACTTCACAGCTATCAAGGAAGTATCTCTTCTTTTGGCGGGGGTATTGGCTACACGTGTTTTTCTGCATCGCGCTAGTCAGACGGTGAGTCGCACACGCTCTTTTTCCCACTGCGGATGCCCCTGTGTATCGCACCCATTTTCGATGTCATAGTAGCCTGCGTGTCCCATGAGTACGCGTTATTCGTGTTACTGGGTGCCACTGCGTACTGCGGGAGGTTGAATCCACGTACGTGGGCTGCAGGGTTGCGTGCACGGTTTTACTGCAGTTTTGGGGTGCCTGAGCGTTGCGTGACCCGTCACTACATCACCGGGGTCACATACAGCCTTGCAGGTGCAGGGGGGCTGTTAACATCTTGCTTCCCACGCCCTTCTCCCCAATTGCCCAGGTCATTTGTGGTGTACACCTCCCATTGGCACCACTCCATCTGTGCCAGCACTACTACATCTGTGCCATGGTTGGGAGGCCACCAAAGGTGAGGGGCGCCTCAGCTGGGCGTCCTCCTCGTGGCGGGCGTGGTCGGGGACGTGGCCATGGTGACCAGGGAGTAGGGGGACTCCAGGGTGTCCAGGGCGGCCACAGAGGGGGAAGAGGCAGGGGTGCGCCACTTGAGCACAATGTTGTGCCATGTGTCGGTGCAGTCATGCCACCACCCCCTGTGGTTCCGGGGGATGCAGCTTCTGCATCTGCCACTGGCGCCCGTGTGACCCGGCAGTCCGTTCCATCGACTGCCACGGGCCCAAGGGTAGTGGTAGCTGCAGGTGCAGCTGTGGACACCGCCACCCAGGCTCAGGGTCTGCCAGCGCAGGCTGCGTTGGCACTTGAGGAGCCCTTGGTAGATCTCCAACAGGCCAGGAGGGAAACCATAGGGGCAGGCAGGGCTGCTCAGACCAAGACACGTGTCCCTGGGGCAGTCATGTCATCTGCTGCCCCGAACAGCCGGGTGTTGGCAAGTGCAGGGGCAGATGCACCCAACAACACCCCGGTTGTGAGTCTGCCAACCAGGACCGTTGCGGTCAATGACCATGCCACAGCTGATGTTGCTGCGCAGGGTCCATTAGTGGGCACCCAGCTGCCACTGACACAAGTCAGGCCTTTGGTCGTCCCTCCACCTGCCACTCCCTTGGCTCAATCCACCGAACCCACTGGCCATACTGGTCAGGGCGGCATTAGCCAGCCAGGGTCTGCGCCACAGTCCAAGAGGAGGAAGGTTGCACCTGCAGCACAGGCTGGGACCCCACACACAGCCACAACCTCCTGCACGTCGAGGAAGAAGTCTTTCTGCAAGCAGGAACTGGACTTCCTCGTGGACTACGTGCGGGGCCACAGCCGTGACATGCTAGTGGGTGCCAATAGTCAGACTACGGCTGCCCAACGTGACACCCACTGGAAGCATGTTGCAGAACATGTCAGTTCATTCGGCCATGAGGTGCGCACGGCGCAAGAGCGCAAAAAGCGTTGGAATGACATCAAACGCAGCACTAAGGGTAAGCGTGCCTCTAATTATAACTTGACTCTGGTGACTGGCAGTGGGCCTGCACCAGAGGAGCAAGAGCTCATTCCGCATGAGGCACTCGTTGCGGAGTTCATACCACCTGAATTGGTCGAAGGAGTGGGAGAGATGCTGAACTTTGATGCCCAGTCCAGTGAGTGTTGATGCGTGTTTGTTGAGGACGTGTGTGTTTCATTTGTGGGATGTGTTGTGCATGATTGCCACTACATGTGACGTGTACATGGTTCTGATGTGTAAGTAATGCAATGCTTCCGTCATGCATGTCTCCTCTGCCTGCATGCGGGGACTCCATGTAGGCATGCTCCCTTGCCCCTCCTCCGCTACTCTGCACCCCAGTTCCACCTTTGCACTGGTGTTCTTCAATCTTGCCAATGTGTACTTTCTTGTTCATGCGTCCTGTGTAGATGCTAACTTCCAGCGTAGAATCTGCCAAACATATGCCGTGTGGTACAGCCTTAGTACTTGATGCAGGGTATCTCACTTGTACTGCGCATAGGTCAGATGTCCCGCAGGGCCATGAGTGCCCATTCATGCTCCATGTGCATTGCACGCATGCCCCTATGTGTCCTTGACTGGATGATCACTGTAATACAAGTCCTTGGTTACATACATTGCCTGCCATCTCATCAGCCTTCCCATGTCAACTGTGGCTCAGTCCTGCGTTGCACACATGTTTAGGGTCTGACAATCTGTGTGGCTCACTGGCCTCAGCCTGTTGAATGGCCAATGACTCTGTCCAACTGTTGTTGTGTCTTCTTCACACATGGGCAGAATCCAGAGTTTTCATCATGTGTCCTGCTTACAGTCCCAGCATCATTTGCAGTGTTGTCACTTGAATCACATTAAGCTGTTGATGCCAGTCAACACTGCCTGTCAATACACAGGTGTATGGTCAGCCTTTTGATACCATGCTAGGCATCCCTGCTTTGGTACTGGGGTGGAGGGGTGCTTGGCTTCTAGATATGATACACATTGAATGCACAATGCACGTGATGTCTGAATTTGACATTGCACTACCTTCACATTTCCTGGCACACACCATGGAGTCCTTGTACATGTAGGTAGTGAATGGCATACACATTTTCTGCACTGCATAGACCCACTTCCATGGAAACTGCCACCTTTCAACAGTTCTGATCACAGAAGCAATTCAAAGTTGACCCAGCATGCATGCCAGGTTATATGTTGTGTGTCACATGTCTGCCTGATGCGTTTGCTGTCGGTGTGTATGTGTGTTGTGTGCTTCTGACATGTGTAGTGACCATTTTCCTCTCTATTTTTCAGGTGATGACGCAATGGAGGCGGAGGATGGTGTTGTCATGCCAGACACAGGGTTGTTACCACTACATCAACCTGGCACTAGTGGGGGTCATGGGGTGGTAGGCCACGAAAACCCCCAAGTGCTACAGTCCATCTTGTCTCTGGCTGCCTATGAGTCCAGCCTTGATGACGACTCTGAAATCCATGTTGAGTTGGATGAGCATCAAGTCCATGTGTCAGGGGTGAGTGATTCTGATGTGGACACTCCTCTGTCTGCGACACCTGCACTGAGGGATCAGACAGTCTTGGTTCCTCCGCCCGTGGTGGATCGGGACGCAGGGTCAATGATGTGCCTGGGACATCACGTCGACGGGGGCATGTAGTCGTGCAGCCGCAGGCGGTGCCAACACAGCGAGGACCTCCGGTCCTTGGGTCCCGCAGGGGTCAAGCCCGGCAACGCGGTCGCCGCGTGCAACCGCAGTATACTGAGTGGGAGCAAGACATGACTGCCAATTCAGAACGGCAGGGGGCAGCAATGGAGAACATCGCTGAGAGCATGGAGCGTGTGGCCCGATCTGTGCTCCCCGCTGCTAGGCAGGTGCTTCTCCAGCAGCAGGCGGCACGGTCCAAGGCCCGCTCGCTCAGGCTGGGCATGGCGGCCTCAGACAGGGCACGCCAGGCTGAAATGTCGTCTCTGCGTCAAGCAACTGCTGCTCACGCAGAGGCGCACATGGATGCCCTGAGGGAGGAGTATGCTTCCCTCAGATCCACTCTGGGTGTCCTTATGATGTCCCAGAGGCAGCAGGCAGAGGAGAGGTTTGCACAGCTTGAGCGTACCATCTCGGCTAAGCTACAGGCTTGCCGGGAGGTGCAGCGGTTGTCCAGCCAGGCCTTGCAGGAGGAACTCAGTGTTACACGTGCTACTTTGCAAGAGGAAGCACATGTATCACGTGAGGTTCTGGATGCAGACCTACGTCACATCGCCACACAGAACCAGGCTCACCCGTCCAGCAGACTTGCTGCCGACGAGGGGCAAGCTGCGGCTAGGCGTGGCCAGGCTACTGTGCCACGTCCTCCTTTACAGGATGAGCCAGACTTGGACGAGCATCTATCTCCCACATAGGTCGGGCTGTGCAGGCGTTGAGCATATGGAGGTTTTTTTTTTTGGCTCAGCATCATCGCATATGGATGTTGAGCAGCACCCTGTACCTCCCCCCTCCTGGGTGCCTCCCCTCCCCCCCCGGGTCGTATGTGGCCATTTTTGATTTTTCTTTTAGTTTAGTTAGTTAAGTTTCTGTTTGATAGTTAGTTTAATTAGGTAATGTAGGTTTTCCATAGTTAGTGTAATTAGTTAATACAGTTTAAAATTGCTTGTCTATTGTGCTTTCATGTGACGGTGCGGTGCTTTGTGGCTTTTGAAGGCATCCACTGTCTGTTCCATCTGGGCCCTTCAGGCTTGTCTTGTGTATGTGTTTGCTGCTTGGGGTCCTTGACTCACATATGCCACTCCTGCCTCCCTTATCCATGGGCTCGCAAGGATGGTTCGGTGTCACAACCTTTTACACAAGGGCTTTGGACTGTCATATCTGTGGCATGTCTGGTGCTGTGTGACTTGTGTTTACACCCCTAGTGGGGATGATTTTGGTGTTATTGTCCAATGTTCAGCTTTTGCTAGATGGGGTGTTTCATGATTAATGTGTACATTCATTGCTATGCATTGTGTAGTATGTTTCGTATCTTTACTGTACACGTGCTTGTTGCAATTCATGCTGTAGATAGTGTTCCACACTTTGGATGTGCAAGACAGACTGATGGTGTGATTTATGATGTGACTCTCTGACATGGTCAAGTAATGAGATACCTGAAGAGACACACACAGATGACTTTGAAGCATTAATCATGTGTTTCATGCCCTTTCTGCAGGGGGATGAGGCTCCAGAGCACCTTTGCCAGCAGACATGGCCCATTGGACGACGGAATTCTGGACACGTTTGTTGGTGCCCACATGCACATGTGTGCACAGGCAGAGGCACAGGGATTGCAGACCTACATCCTAGAACTGCTGACGTGTTCCAAGGAACTCCAGGCCAGGTGAGCAGCACAGGGGGGCCACAACACAGCAAAGCTTGCACCAGGCGAGTTGCACATGCAGGCTTAGTCACAGCACTGAGAGTGAGCTTGGACGAATATTGGTGTTGAAGCACACAGTGCAGCTCAGATGTGTTGGTGGACTGATGGCTGTTGATTGTAAGGTTGTCTGGGACACCTGCAGGGGCAGTGGCACATACCCTCCGGTACACCAAGGTCCATCAAGGCACTTGTATCAACCATGTAGCCTTCCGAGACATGGAAAGGGGCAGCTCACAGGGACATACAGCAAGGGACATACTCGGGTGCAGTGCATTTAATTTCCATGTACATTATGATAAATGCACTGCCAACTTTGTTTCGGTCATGGTGGTACACAACTTGCTCTGAAGTCATGGCTTGCTATATGGGTATGTCTGCTTACCCAGGGAACCTTGCATGTTGTGTGAATTGTGACACATTGGTGTTCCATTTGCCACGCACCCACCGGCGGCTGACTTACTGCATTGACTGTGTATGACCCATCACAGGGGTAATGTTATATATGGGTATGAAGCATCTACGCCAGATTGTCTGTTTGTAGAGTAGTTTGTTGCTATGGGGCATGTTTGGTGGTGTGTTTTTGTGTAATTGGCACGTACAGGTTGTTGACTGTGGCTCTCTTTGCAGCATTGCAGTGCTCCTGTAACCGGACCTGAGAGTGCGCAGGCAGGAGGCCAGCACTCAAAACCAGAGCTAAGTGTCTTGTTGTTTTTCTTTCAAACTGCTCTGCATAGGCTTGCTGGGGGGTGCACTAATGCATGGATGTATGTGTAATTCAATTTTGTATGTTTTTTTCCCCCTAATCATCCGGAATCCTTTGATATTTTGAACCCTGTACCCTCTACCCGGTGTTCCTGCTTCCCGTACCTATCCAAGCAACGTTCCCTAACCCTCTTTCCCCGCTGGGGTTGCGGATGCCTGTGTAAGCCCCAAACTTGCAGGCGCCAAAACCCTAGAGGGGGTTGTTGGTTCGTGCCACTCCTAAACCTGGACTACAGAAGGCCATGACAATGATGTCCAAGTTTGTTTGGATTGTTTATGTGTTCATGCAGGTAGTACATTTTTGTGCATTCCTCCTCCCCTCTCCTGCCACTCATTCCAGTTATCCAGTGTGCCAACACCTGTCCCAACTGCATATCCCTTAACCTCCTTCCCCACCAGGGTCTCAGGGGCCTGTGTGAGTTTGACCTTGCAGGCACCCGGGACACGGTGGGGGTGGTTGTTTCGTGACACTCCCGCGCCTGTACACGGGACCTGTGAAAGTACACATCCGTTCATGGTGCATCATTCTATGTTATGTACCACACATGGTTCACATCCTGTTGTGACATTGTTTTACTGTGCTACCTTGGTTGTTGCATCATTGTGGTAGTACTTGGCCTTTGTGAGGTACTGCTACGTCAAGTCATCTACTGGAGGGTGTTCTGGTTCGTTTTTATGCCTTGGATTTTGTGATTTTGGAAATGAGTGTGGATTCTGAGGGTGCAGGCACCTTTTTACACACAAGGTGGGAGATGGTGACGAAGAGTAAAGGTGATCCTGTGGCCAGGTGGAATTGAGGGTTGAAGGCTCCATGACCCAGGTGCAGTTGTTCAGTGGGTCATGGTCATTTGTGAGGAAGGGGGGGGGTTGTTGTTGATAGTTGCCTTGCCCTGCAGTGTGATGGGAACCCTGACATTGTAATGGTGGTATCCTATGTACATGTTGTGTTCTGCTGATCAATGTCTGTTCATGTGTTGTGTTTACCTTTCAGGTGCGAGGGCATAGTTGTGGTTTGACATGCTGGGGTGTACACATGGTGAATGTTCACATGTGATGTGTAGAGAACACTGATGGTCACTTGATTGCACATGCATATGTTGAGTGCATGTCCTTGCTGACCCACACACTTGCACTCTGATGCACTACATGTACTACCACCCTTGTATATCCACGTGTACACTGTTTGCCTTCTGGTGCCCACTGTGTCCCTGCAGCACATATTTTGTGACCAATTATGGATCCTGTACATGCCTAATTTGCTTTTTGATGTGGTCTGTCGCTTAGATGTGATGCTCAGGGTGTGCATCACACACAATGGCTGTTCACTGTGCTGTGCGCTGAGCAGTGTGTTGCAGGAGTAGGACACAGCACACAGAAGCTGCAGTGTTGATTTTGCAATGCACAATGTGCATGTAGACAGGCATTCATTGTTATGTTACTTCTACAACTCTTGTAATGCATTTGGAAATGACTTATTTTGGGTGGGAGGTTGTTGGTCAGTCATTTCATCTGATTCCAGGTCAGGCATCATTGTCTGATGCCACTGTACATTTTGGACATGGCAATGTGTACCTTATTGTTACTGTGTTGGTGTATGGGTATTGCTTGCCATGTCATGTTGTGGTTTGGGAGGGTTTAAGTGACATAACAGTGATGGCCAAGGCCTGTTTTGCAGGTGTGTGTGATTCACACCTTGCAGGTAAGGGTCACCCGCTTCTCAAAGCAACTAGCTGGGGGTAGATCTCTCTCCGTGGCAGGGCCCTCCCTCTGGAACAGCCTTCCTGCCTCACTGGAACTTGAGGAGAACCATCTCCGGTTCGGGAAGCACCTCAAGACCTTCCTCTTTGCTTCTGATTTCTCTCTGCCTCTCCCTTGCAAAATTCTTCATTGGAACTGCACTGGATCTGCAACTGGGCCACTTTCATCGACCTTGGTCCCTGGCCCAGCCACTCTCCACTTGCACTGCCTCCCTGGCAACCCTGCACTGCGGTACTGTCTCTCTATCCCTACAGCCCCCCCTTCCCAGCACTTGTCTGCACTTACCTTTGCAGTTGCCACCAGCTGGCCTATGTATTTGTTTTTTGGTCTACTTACCCTGTACTGCACTCCCCCCTCCCCTTCCCCTTGCACTTTTCCCTTCCCCCTACCCCTGCACTTGCACAATCTAAATGACACCTGGCCTAGTAGTACCGTTGTCTGTTTTCCCTTGTTCCCCCCTCCCTGCCTCATCGCACCTTGAAATACATGTGTATAGGCCATATCATGTCATGTCATATGTGTGCCTTGTGGTCACACAGGATAGCTTGTGTTTAAGTAGCTAGGGATGCAGACAATGTGGCACTTCCATGGCAACTATCTCAGGGTGGTAGGGTTGTGACAGTTGACTGTCTCTTTGTCATCATCGATTGTCATATGGTATGTGCCAGGCCTGTGTGCACTCCGCAGGGGTGGGAGTTTAGGTGAAAAATGTGGGAACAAGCTGGGTCCGGGCTTCCTCACCACGTGCCCTGTCCCCTCCCATGGGCAGCGCCTGTGCCTGTGGTTGGGGATGTGGGGGCACCACCATGTCCACCGGGACGCCCTGCCGTGTTGCAACATTGTGCAGGACACATGCTGCCACAATGATCCTGCACACTACTGGTGGTGCATAGAGTAGCTGCCCGCCAGAGCGGTCAAGGGAGCGGAAACGTGACTTGAGCACTCCGAATGTGCGCTCCACTATGGCCCTGGTTGCAATATGGGCAGCATTGTATATTACCTGGGGTGGTGTGGTGGGGTTCCGGATTGGCGTCATCATGTGGTTGCTCAGAGGGTAGGCACTGTAAATGGTTGTGATTATTGGGGTTTGTTTATTTGTGTGTGTGTGTGTGACATGCATGCATGTGCAAGGGCATTTGTACTCACCTAGGAGCCATGGAGCCATATGTCGCCATGCTGCCCAGCTTCCAGGGCCTGGCTCAGCGCGGACATTCTGTATATGAAACTGTCATGGATGGAGCCAGGGTAGTTTGCATAGACAGAGGTGATGATTCCCTTTGCATCGCATACCACCTGTACATTGATGGAATGCCAGTGCTTGCAGTTTCAGTAGATGTGCTCAGTGGCCCTAGGTGGACGTAGGGCCACATGGGTGCAATCTATGGCACCGAGCACTTTGGGGAAGTGTGCGACCCTGAAAAAATCCAGGACAACGGCCTGCCTTTCTGCGGGTGTTCTGGGCATGTATATGTGCCTGCGGACTGAGGGGCGCGCTGTCATGATTGCCAGTACCTGGTGTAGGCAGCGTGACTGCGTGGCCTGTGAGACCCCCCCACTATGGCAGTAGTCCGCTGAAATGACCCAGTGGCCAAAAAATGCAGGACATTGAGCAGCTTCTCCAAGGGGCTCAATGCTTGGGAGCAAAGGGTGGGGGATGTAAGGTCATCTTCCCACTCCCTGACCAGGTCTAGGATGATGTGGGGTGGAAACCTATACCTGCCATAGACCTGGTCGTCATGTATACCAAAAAGGCTTGTCCGTGGTGCAAAAATGCGTGCCCTGGCTATTCTCCTCCTCCTGCGGTGTCCCGCGATCAGTGCTGCGACAAATGGGGCATTCATCGTAGCTGTATATATGTGTTTGTTGTTTGCGCGCACTTTTATACTGTGCGCGGGGACGCTTCCGCCTGCCTTCGTGTGGCGGACGCGTTGATGCCTGTGTGCGTCTTTTGCCGTGCGCGGGTTTCCCGTATTCGAATCCATGAATACGGGTTGTTCGCGTGCGTGGGGGCGTTCCGTGTAGTTCCCTGCAGTACTTCCCCAGTTACGCCTTCTTTTTCACGCGTTATTCCCCATTCCGCGTGTTACGCCCACTGTTCCGCCCACTTTGGTTGTGTGCGCCGTGCTATGTGCGCTTTTGCTGTGCACGTAGCGCACGCCGTGTATGCCTGCGTGCGGCATGGCTGGATTGGGCGCACGGACAGCGGGAAACACGCACAGCGTCTTCCTTGCATCGCACACGTGCGCGTGTGCTGCGTTTCTCGCGCTTGCGCTACCTTGCGCCTGCTTGCGCATAGATTTTCGGCGCACGTTTGTTCCATGAATCGGCCCCTCAGTGATTAAACTGTGTATGTTGTTTCATTTTGCATGTTAGTTTTCAGATAATTGTGATTAGCTTCTAAAATGTGCAGGTGGCCAGAAAAAGGACGCACACCAAATTATGAAAGAAGCTATGAAATGACAATATAGATCTATTTTTTTATAATTTAGAATTAATTCTGATATAGTAAAAAAAAAAGGTATTCCACACCACTGTGTAGCAGGATCAGTGCTAACATAGGTTTATATTATAATTAGTAGTTTTCAGTTTGTAAAAAATTTGGGGGGTAATTTCTGGATTATTTGCGCCAAAAAAAACGGGATTTGTGCACCATTCTGCCTGCAAATCCCTGTTTAACAAATGGGTATTTGCGGGCAGAATGGCGCACAAATCCCATTTTTTTTGGCACAAATAATCCATGAATTACCCCCATGATGTGTATAATATGAAATGTCATTATGAACTTCTCATGTGTAGGTGAGCAAATAAAGGATAGACACAGATTTTATGAAAAGTATGGAAATTATATTTGTTACGTTATCAGTATAGCTTTTGCTAAGTGTTAATATGTTTATTCACAACAGTTTTTATTGTCTACCTATTATGTATAATATAGGACGGCTACAGTTTAAAAAGATGAATACTCATAATGTCACAGTGTTGGCATGTTTTCATTAAGTTCTTTGTAAAACTGAAGACATAATTATGTTATATGTCTTCATTTCCTGGTGAAGATTGAATAGAGTAATCCGTAAATTAGTTATCATGTAGCATAACGTAATCTGTGTATAGTATTGTAAGATCTGTGCATTGTAGTAAAATTAATTTATTGGTGTACAAACTATGGATGTTTTAGGCAATACTGCTTCGAATTTGCTGATGCAATAAGTAGTTTGTAATAACTTAAGTTAAGTATTTTAAATAATAGAACAGGTTTTTTGCTCAATTGAGAAGTTTTTTTTCCTGTATAGTATGATTAATAAACACAACTTGGTAATGGTTGCATACTTGGAATACAATCAGTATTCTTTTAGTATCATTATTAGAAAAATACATTAATAATGTTGTATTTCTTTTGTTATGATGAACACCATAGTACCAATGCAGTGGTGATAGTGCATAGTCGAAATGACCTTTACCATTAATATTAACTACATTATTTTTTTAAGACTTCATATATGGAAGACGGAAGAACATAGGTATTTGGTAAGACTTTGGATAAATATATATATGTGCAATATATATATGCACATACAAAGAATTGTTTAATTACTATAATATTATATTTAGCCACGGTTACAATACCAACCAATCAATAGCGGGATACTTTTTGCTTGGCTAAGGTAACCGATGACTGGAACGCTTTTACTCGTGGCTCTGATACTCGCAGCCATGGGCAACAATTGACCATTTTGATTACTAAAACTGCATAAAATAAATTACAATAGATATTGCATTATATTTTAGCAGTCTGTGTTTAATTTTATCTATTTGTATTTGTATTTGTATTTTGTTTATTTATAGTGCGCACCTTGCCCCGGGGCATCTGGGCGCATGTTTAAGGAGGCGGTTACAAGTTACAGCAAATAGATACACTAAACATTTTTACAAATATTCACATAGAGTTCAGAGCATCAACATAGAGGAGAGGAGCGAATCTAAGAATGCAGTAAAAAACAGTCTATGTACAATGAGCAGTCGGTAATGGAATTGACAGGTGTAAGGATTATAAAGAGGAGGCTATGGCATCCCGTTCATGTAACCACAGTTTAGTTTTAGCTTTGAAGGCATAGATGTGAGGAACGTTTCTGAGAGCATTGGGAAGAGTGTTCCAGAGTTTAGCCGCGAGGACAGGGAAGCTAGAGCCTCCGGCTGTCTGTAGCTTGAAGCTGGGAATAGTCAGCGTATGAGCCTGAGAAGATCTTAGTGGTCTAGTTGCTGTGTGTTGTATGAAGCGCGAGGAAAGGTAAGCTGGGGCTGCGCTGTTCTGGGCCTTGTGTGTTAGAACAAGTGCTTTGAGGGATATGCGGTGAGTAATGGGTAGCCAGTGCAAGTTGCGTCTCGTGTTAGATATGTGGGAACGCCTAGGAACATTGAGAGCTGCCCTTATGGCGTTGTTCTGCATGAACTGGAGTTTATCAATGTTTCTTTGACTAGTTCCTAGGTAGAGGGTGTTGCAGTAATCGATTTTGGACATGATGAGGGTTCTGGCGAGAATCAGACAGTTCTCCATAGTCAAGAATGGGCGACATGCTGTAATCAATTTGCAAGTATAGGATGATGCTGAGACAACTGCGTTGGTTTGTCGATTGAGGGATAGAGTCGAGTCGAGATATATTCCAAGTGTTTTAGTGACGTTGGAGACTTTAATATCGTTCCCATCAATAATAAAGGAATTGAATTTGGGGTCAAGTTTAGTGAGTTTGTATTGCGATCCAAGAATGATTAATTCCGTCTTTCCATCATTAAGGCAAAGCCCATGATGAGCCATCCAGGCTTGAATGACAGTGTAGACTGTATTGAGAGCCTTGGCATCTGTTACATAATCGCCAGTGATAGGGATGAGTATCTGGGTGTCATCCGCATAATTAGTGTAGGAGACACCCAGATAGTCAAGTATATCAAAGAGCGGTTTAGCAAACACGTTGTACAGTGTGGGAGATACACAAGATCCTTGTGGAACTCCGCACGGGACGTGGGCTGGATCAGCTGCGGCTATGGGAGAGAAAACCCTCATGGTTCTGTTTGCCAGAAAAGAGCTAATCCAAGATGTGGCTGCGTCGGAGAAGTGGGCCGCAATTATGAGGTGGTGGCAGAGGATTTGGTGATCGACCAAATCAAAGGTAGCTGAAAGATCAAGGAGGAGCAGGAGTGCCAGTTTGCCCTTGTCTTTCAGCTCCTCAATTTGGGTTTTCAAGTCGATTAAGGCTGTCTCAGTACCGTGTCTAGGACGGAAGCCAGATTGTCTAAGCCCTAGAAGATTGTTGGTTTCAAGATAGTCTTGGATTTGGGGATAGGCTGCGTGGTCCAGAATTTTGAGAAGGTAAGGCACCGTGGTGATGGGCCTGTAGTTAGAAGGATTACTGGGATCAAGATTAGGTTTTTTGATTAATGGGATGACCCAAGCATCCTTAAGGTTGTCAGGTACAATGCCCAATTTGAAAGAGGCATTAATGAAAGAGGTACTGAAAGGGGCAAGATCATGAGCAGCTTCCATTATGACCGGTGCAGAGCAGGCATCACCTTGGCAATTGGAAGGCTTAAGCTTCGTTATGATATTTTCGACTTCCTTAATGGTGAGGGGTGAGAAGCTGAAAGGTTGGACGGAGTGTTTGGGAGAAAGGGTTTTTTGTATGATGGGGGGTTACCCGTTGAGTCGGCGAGGTGGTTTTTTTTAGTGTTAATCTTGTCTTGGAGCAAGGCAATTTTATCAAGCAGTGCCTTTTGAATATTGGAGCACCATTCAGTGTCCGGGGTGCATGTATCAAGCGGGGCAATAGGGGACTCCAATTCCTTAAGGATCTTGAAGAGTTCCTTGGTATTTGATTGGGCTTGAGTGATCCTTTTGTTATATACTTCCTTTTTAGCAGCTAGGATGGCTTCTTTGTAGGTAAGGGAGGCTGTGGTGAGGTTGTTTTTGTTGACTAGGCAAGGTGCGCTTTTCCAGAGGGCCTCAGCTTTTCTTTTTTCTTTGCGCAGGTCGCGTAAGTGCGGGGTAAACCAGGAATTAAGGTGGAGCCGTGGTTTTTGTTTGCGCAGTTTGAGGGGGGCAATGGTATTGAGGGCTTTTAGCATGACGCGGTTGTAGGTGTCTACTAGCACTGTGGGGTCCGAGCACGTGGTGGACGACGAGTTCAAAAGAGGAAGGATAAGTGGGAGTAATTTCTCAACCGTAATATCCTTTTTGTTGTGTGTGGAAGTGGGGGGGCAAGGTTGGGTTTATCTGTGGGTGGCGTGGAATTAATGGAGAATGATATTTTGTGGTGATCAGACCATGCACATGGCGACACAGAGGTAACATTAAGCGCACAGTTCAAGTCAGAGACCCAGTCAAGAGTGCGACCCTTGATGTGGGTGGGCTCATTGACATGTTGGGTGAGACCGAAGTCGGCCAGGACTCTTTCTAGGTCAAAGGCTTTGGTGTCATTCGTATCTTGGTAGCCTAGATTGAAGTCTCCCAATATGATGATTTGCGAGTTGGGCTTAGTACTAGTAGCTAGGATAGATGAATTGTCCTCTGCGAATGAAGAGGTCGGGCCAGGGGGCCTGTAAACGAGATGTATAGTGGCCGTGTGATTAGGATAGATCAGCAGTTTAATAGATAGTAGTTCTGCTGATGGTAGCTGCAGGCTGTTGGCAGCTCTGAGGTTAAGTGAACTCTTAAATATGAAGGCTAGTCCACCCCCCTTAGTTTGATTGGTGTCCCTGTCACATCTGATAATGGAATAGTTGTCTGGGATGGCCAGGGTCAAAGAAGGACCGGATGCTGCATGCAGCCAAGTTTCTGTGATTGCGAGAAAGTCAAGGTTTTCTGTGACTATGAAATCTGCAATATCTAGGGCGTGTGCAGGGATGGAGCGTGCGTTAATGAGCGCGCCTTTGAGTTTAGGGGCAGTGATGGCAATGTGAACAGGAGGAGGTGAGTCAATTTTAGGTGCCGAGTGGGCCGTGGTTTTGATATTGCTGGAGTTTGAGATATTGACAAGCGTGGGATTGTTCAGGTGGTAGGACCAGTGGAGACATCTGGAAGCTAATCTTTGGTTTCTAACTGATGAGGCACATTGTTGACTGGAATGGTTGGGTGAGGTCGATATGGCATGATGAGGCAATGGTGGACAATTGGCAACAGTGTGTTCCTGTGATAGAGAGGAACTCGCCACTGGATTGACTGTGCCTATGTCAGGCCTAGTGTGGTGTCTGGCGGATGTAATCAGGTTGTTGATGGTTGTGGGATGGTGGTGAGGTAGGTGGCACAGGCGCGAGCCGAGCCTGGAATTTCTAATGATAGTGGGACATGGTTGATTAGGGGTCGGTTTGGTGGCGAAATGTAGTAGCCAGTGGGCTGGCGCATTTAAATAGGGATTAGGACCTGTCATGATCAGAGTGAGAGGTAGTTCAGGAGATGATGTTACACTAATTGTGAAAGTGGGCGAGGCATAGAGCTGTGTGGTGCAGGTGAGAAGGGGTGAACAGATTAGGATCTGAAAGGTGAACAATAAGTACGTGAACAGATGTCGAGTGGACTGGGGAGCATGCTTTGGTGCATTAGAAAGCGAGGGTAAGTGGTAGTGGTGGGTGTCAAAGGTGCAATGCATTTTACGGGCTAGATCAAGGTCAAGTGAGGTAGGGGAGGAACCGAAGTTATCTACCTAGACGGTGGGTCAGTACCAATTGGGCAGGAGAGCAATAAGAGGTAAGATAGGCTGGCAGGTAGGTACAAGTGCCAGCATAAAGAGGCGGCCAGTAGATGTGCAGTTAGTAGGCTATGCATTGTCCGAATCAGATGATTAGTAGGTCACAGTAGATACAGATCAGTTTGGTTGGGTGGGCACATGGGCAACAGGCCTAGAATATTGACCGAACAGGAGTCCTGGAGACCAGGCAAAACAAGAGGCAATTCAGATATGCTAATTGACTAGCATAGGCAATATGCAGCAGGCAAGGGGATGGCAAGTGACCAATAGTGGCACAGTCAATACAGTTCAATATGGCTGGCAGGGCACAAATGCAGCATACATAGAGTGGCAGCCGGCCAAAGTAGCGCAGTGACCATGCTATTCAGTAGGCAGTTCAGGTTAACTAGCATGGGCAGCACCGTCATAGCGAAAGCATGCTATATACAAAATACAAAAAGAACTGGTTAACGGGGCACATAAACACAGATAGTGCTTGCAGTTTGCATAAGCTAGTAACAAATGTGAGGTATTGCGTTTCGAGCGGTGTGATCAAGCAAATGTCAGGGCGCCGGGGCCAGTGAGTCTGCGCAATGCGGTAGTCTACAGAGTGTCTGTCACCAGTGTGGCGAATAGGTCAGAAAAAATAGTACCTGTGGTGTGCTGCAAGGCGGCGCTAGCACTGCATAGGAGACGGGCAAGGGTCCAGGCGGACGGCTTTGCATGTCTGGATTAAAGTACAGGCAGTGCCAGTTGTATCTGCATTAGTGTTTGAGGATGAAGGTGTCGGGCATCATGGCGTCGCCTAGCCGCAGCATCCCGGGGCGAACAGGGGAGGAACAGGGCCTTTTCCCTTGGGCCTTCTCCCGAATGCTGGCTCTTGCCTACCGGTGCCAGGGATTGGGCAAAAGGAAATCAGGTTGCTTAGTTACAGTATGCAGCCTCGTTTTCGGGCCATGTTGCACCCGCCATTTTGGGGTCAGGCCGCATGGTCGAGACAAGATGGTGGATCGCCACCGCAGATCAGTGCAACTGCACCGGTGGGGCTATGGTGGCCAGCAGGGCACGGATGGTGGCCCAAGTGGAGGTGAAAGTGGCCTGTTTGGGCAGATGAACAGCTCACCACTGCTGAGGAATCCGTTGTTGCTGCATCTGGAAGGTCAGGCAGCACGAGTGAATTCAGTGGCTTGGTGCTTCTGGAGTGGGCTGCTCGTGGGGACAGGGGGGGGCTCCAGCCCTCTCACCCTTTCAGTGAGCAGATACCGCAGAGTGAGGCTCACTGGGGAGGAACAGGGCCTTTTCCCTTGGGCCTTCTCCCGGATGCCAGCTCCTGCCTACCGGTGCCGGGGATTGGGCAAAAGGAAATCAGGTTGCTTAGTTACGTTATGCAGCCTCGTTTTCGGGCCGCGCTGCGCCCACCATTTTGGGGTCAGGCCGCATGGTCGAGACAAGATGGTGGATCGTGTCATGATCTCTGCTTCCAAAAGATCAGGACTTGCCCGACTCCCTTGGAAGCAGACCCATAACCCCGGTTCCGAGTGCCAGCCAGTCCCAATTGGGACCTTTTGGACCCTGTCCTGGCGCCAGTGGCACCAGGCTCATAAAGATGCCCAGTCCCAGCGCTGGAAGCGCCGTGCTCATAATGCTTGAGTGGACTTACCTGCAGCAGACCATGCTGCTTACTTACCTGCCAGTTGAACCCCTGATCCTCTTCTGTTTGGGACTACTTTTCCTGTTGGGTGGGGCAGGAGCCACTCCCTAGGTTCAGAACACTGGAACTCTTCTGGAAAGCAGGAACTCTTTTCTTAGGTGTGGCTGTGGAAGGAGACACCTAAGCACTACAGGAGGCTATTTAAACCACACCCGATGGATGAATGTTGCTTTGCGTTATTCTGCATTCTCTGCAGCAGAACGCTCATCGTGTCTTCTGCTTCTGATCCTGGGCCTAAGGGAACAAAGGCTTACCATCCTGGAATCCAGTCTTCAGCAGCACCTGTAAAGACAAAGAAAGAACAGGTTAGCACTACGGTCTTCAGTGGCAGCGCATCTCTTACCTGGTCCATCGGCTGTCACCAACGCCTCGCGCTGCATTCCGGCATCTGAAAGACAAAGGCTTACCTACTCTTCGCATGCTCCGGAGGTCTTCGCACTGCATTCCGGCATCTGAAAGACAAAAGCTTACCAGCTCTTCGCACGCTCCGGAGGCCTTCGGCGCTGCATCCCGCATCTGAAAGACAAAAGAAGGTGCGTTTAAAGACATTGGGCAACTTTATTACTCACGTGCCATTACTCCTTCCCACGCCGAATCCAGTGGGTATTCCAGCACCCTTCAGCTTCTCTAAAGCTCCGAACTTGTACCTGCAAGATAAAAGGGACAGTTAGTGCGCATCGTGAAGCAGGCTACAAGCACTTACTTACGTGCTTCCAGGCGCTTCTATTCCTCACGCGGGTTCGATCCTCAACTCTCATCAGCCCGCCATCTGCCATCGCCGGAACCCTGCAAAACAAGAGATATCATTACAAAAGACTTTTAAGACATTTGAAGTGCCCAGAACTTACCGTTCGTGCAGTTAACGACGGACAGCAGTCCTCTGAGGTCAAGAGGCCTGCACCCTTATCCAGTGAAGCAACTGGTTACGGCACCCTGCCCCGAGGCAGATGGAGAGCTCAGCGTTCACTTACCTAAGGTGAGGGTGTTAACCTTTGGGGTTCTACAGGAGAAGAGAAAGGGAAGAGGAGAGAGGCACCCAATAACCCCAGTTCATTAATCCCATATTTTCTATCTGCAGACATCTTACTCTTCGAGTCAGACATACAGTGCACAGAGGTCCAGCCCAAAGAGCCAACCGTGTGTTACACATCACCTTTGAAGATACGTCATTCACCCAGTCAAGACCGGCGCCTCTGCGGGAATCAGGTGAGCGCTACAGAACGCAAAGCCAATCGCAAAACTCCCACCCAGGCGCTATGGAAACCTCGGATACCGACCAGCTAGCCCAGTTACTTGGGGAACTAAGAGCAGAAGTGCATGCAGCCCGTCAGGAAACGAATGCTCTAAGAAGGGAACTGATTATTTCCAAGGAGCGAACAGACGATCTCGCTAGACAATTGCTACAGTCACAAGTCGGACAAACTCCGTTACCCGCATCAGGGGCAAATCTTCCTTCAACATCCCCTACGAACCCAGTGCAGATCAACCTACCTGGGAATGTACCTCTGGCTCCGCCCGAACGATTTTCTGGTGACCCAAAGAGGTTTGCAGTATTTATTAATCAGTGCCGGTTGCACTTCTTATGCCGGCCAGCAGCCTTTCCAACTGATCAAGCTAAGGTAGCTTTCGTGCTTTCGTACCTTAGTGGCAATGCGGCAGACTGGTCGATCCCTCTAGTTAATCAAGATGATCCGGTTCTCCATGATTTTCGAGCTTTTCAGCTCAGTATGGAAAAACTGTTTGCAAGACATTCACAGGGGCAGGCCTTGGACAATGAGCTCCTTTCATTGCGACAGGGTAATCAAGACCTTTTGGCTTATATTTCGTCTTTCAACAGACTGATAGTGGAAACTCGATGGCCTGAGGACAAAAGGATTACGCTGTTTTATAGAGGTCTACGTGGAGAGCTCAAAGATGTGTTAGCCCAAGTAGTGAATCCCCCGCAAGACTGTTCGGACTATATTGACTTAGTCGTTCAAATTGACCACAGACTGCAGAACAGGAAGGCCGATCGTTCCAAGTTTGATGCTCGAGTATTTTCCAAACCACCAACTCCTACCAAAGGAGTAGACTCCGGGGAACCCATGCAAATAGGGGGCCTGAAAGGACCACTAACACAAAAGGAGCGGGAAAGGAGAAAACAGCTGCAATTATGCCTCTATTGCGGAAACTCGGGGCACTTTCTTCGAGACTGTCCGGTGAAACCAGCCAAGAAGGCAGTAGGAGCTGCAGTTACCAGGGTCACAAACTCTGAGCAGGGAAACGACATCGCCCGACAAGAATAGAGGTCCTCTTGCCGAGCGTTAAAACCAGTTCCGTGACCTCGCATTTCGTGATACCTATGGTCCTCATTAGCCCTGAACATCCGGATCGATTACATGCGATTGAAGCTTACGTCGACAGCGGTGCCATCGGCAATTATGTGGATCATGAAATGGTTTTGAGGATGAATCTGACTCTTTGTCCAAAGGCTGTAAAGGACGTCATTACTACGGTGGATGGTACGGAGATAGCCTCCGGACCAGTAACGCATACCACCCAAGAAGTGACGCTAGTAAGTCAAGATGGACACCATGAGAAGATCGTGTTCGATGTGATCAAGGCCCCCCAGTTCCAGATTATTCTAGGAATTCCTTGGTTAGAGAAGCACAATCCTCAGATCGATTGGCGAGCAAGAACGGTTCAGTTTCCAGAATGTGTCTCTACTTGTCACCCTCCATCTGGTGTTGCACTGGCAGCAAATTCCTCGGAGGCTCCTCAGTTACCTCCTGAATACCTAGAATTTCAAGATGTTTTCCGGAAGGATCAGGCTAACTCTCTACCTCCTCATAGGTCTTATGACTGCCAGATAGACCTGATACCTGGATCTACTCCTCCTTGTAGTAGAATTTATGCCCTCACCGAGCCTGAGAATCTTCACCTCCGACAATACCTGGATCAATACCTAGCGAATGGGTTTATTCGTCCTTCCAAGTCCCCTGCTTCCTCAGCTTTGTTCTTCGTTCCAAAAAAAGAAGGGGACCTTAGAACTTGTATAGATTATCGTGCCCTGAACCAGATCACCGTTAAGAATAGATATCCGTTACCTTTGATCCCTGAACTCCTGGACCAAGTCAGAAAAGCATGCATATATACAAAGCTGGATCTTAGAGGAGCCTACCACTTGATACGAGTAAAAGAGGGCGATGAATGGAAGACGGCCTTCCGCACCAAGTATGGGCTATTTGAATATCAGGTCATGCCCTTCGGACTTTGCAATGCCCCGGCCGCCTTTCAATATTTTATGAACGATGTCCTCAGAGAGCTCATAGATGTGTGTGTTGTTGTTTACATTGACGACATCCTCGTTTATTCTTCATCGGAAACTGAACATCGGAAACACGTGAAAATGGTCCTCGAGAGATTGCGTCAACACAAACTTTTCGCTAAGTTGGAAAAATGTGTTTTCAACGTGACTGAAGTTGAATTCTTGGGATTCATATTATCACCTGGCGGAGTGCGTATGGATTCAAAGAAGGTCGATGCAATTCTCAAATGGCCATCGCCATCCTCCGTAAAAGGTGTTCAAAGCATGTTAGGCTTCGCTAACTTTTACCGCAGGTTTATCCCCAAATTCTCTCGAATAGTCCAGCCCATCACCGCCTTGTTAAAGAAAAACAAACGTTTTGAATGGTCTACCGAGGCGGAACAAGCTTTCCAGAATTTGAAGACTAGATTTATCTCTGCACCGATCTTAAAACATCCTCGCCCAGAACTCCCCTACATCGTTGAAACTGATGCTTCGAGCATTGCCATGGGGGCAGTTCTATCACAAAAGGACCCAGTAACCAATCAGTTGCATCCCGTGGCATTTTGGTCCCGCAAATTCTCACCTCCTGAAATCAATTACACTATTACTGATAAGGAACTTCTAGCTATCAAGTCTGCCTTTAAGGCTTGGCGGCATTATCTTCTGGGGGCCCGACACACCGTTACTGTGATTACAGATCACCGAAACCTGCAATATTTGAAAACCGCAAAAGCTCAATCCTCTAGGCAACTCCGTTGGGCACTATTCTTTGCCGAGTTTGACTTCATAATTACCTATCGACCTGGTACAAAAAACGGTAAAGCTGATGCCCTTTCTCGGATGGGAGTGGAAGAACATTTGATCAATCCTAAACCTGTACCTATCATTCCCGAACAAAGAATTCTAGGTGTAATCGCCACACAATCCATAGAGGAAGTTAAGGATAAAGCCAGGCTACTGGTAACTCCAGCAGACATACAGAATTGGCATCTGCAGGGAAAGGAATTAACGGTGAAGGACAACCTATTATATTTCCAAGAACGGTTATACCTGCCCAGCACAGATTTACAGAAAAAGGTAATCTCTTGTTATCACGATTCTTTAATGGAAGGACATCCCGGTATGACCAAGACCTCAGAAAAGATCAAGCGCTACTTCTGGTGGCCGTCTTGGAAAAAAGATATCAGAGACTTTATAATGTCCTGTGGAGTATGCGCCCAAAACAAGAGTCAAAAGGAAAAACCAGCCGGCCTCTTACGCCCTATTGACATCCCGCCTTGCCCTTGGCATACGCTTTCTATGGACTTCATCACCGATCTACCTCCATGCTCCGGATACAATACGATTCTAGTAATCGTGGACCTATTCTCCAAGATGGCGCATTTCATTCCACTCAATGGCTTACCAACAGCAGCAACTCTGGCCCGAGAATTTCTCGAAAACATCGTCCGACTGCACGGTTTTCCTTCAGTTCTAATTTCGGATCGAGGTAGTCAATTTATTTCTCATTTTTGGCGAGGTTGCTGTCGGTCGGCTCAAATTGATGTGAGACTTTCGACCAGCCACCACCCTCAAACCGACGGACAAACCGAGAGGACCAATCAAACTCTGGAACAGTATTTGCACTGCATGCTACAACAAACTGAAAAAACTTGGAAAGATATCTTTTGGATAGCCGAATATGCCTACAATAACTCTGTCCACTCGGGAACTGGGAAGACCCCGTTTTTTCTTTTATACGGTAGTCACCCTCGAACCTCGGAGTTGGATCCACTCCAAGATCTTGGAACACCAGCAGTAGACCACCTGCATTCTACAATCACCCAAGCCTTTAAGGAAGCCGTTTCTCACCTTCAAATGGCTAAAGAACAATACAAGAAAGGAGCAGACCAACATCGGAAGGAAGCCCCCCAATATCAAGTAGGAGATCAAGTCTGGTTATCCACCAAATATCTACCTCTAAAAGGACAACGCACATTCAACCCAAGATACCTTGGTCCCTATTCCATCACTACCATAGTAAATCCAGTAGCGGTCAAGTTGGACTTGCCCCCTCACATGAAGATACATCCGGTCTTCCACGTCTCTCTATTAAAACCCGTGCAACCTCAAACCCGACTAACTACATCTCCAAAACCTATTCTAGTTGATGGAGAACTCGAGTTTGAAGTCAAAAGCATCCTGGATTCCAAGATCTCCAAATCTAAACTATTTTACCTGATTGACTGGAAAGGCTACGGTCCCCAAGAAAGATCCTGGGAACCTGCAGAATATGTCCACGTGCCTCGTCTAATCAAAAGATTTCATCGAACATTTCCTAACAAGCCCCAACCCCCGGAGAAGCCCGGTTTGGGAGGGGCCTTGAGGGGGGGTGCTGTCATGATCTCTGCTTCCAAAAGATCAGGACTTGCCCGACTCCCTTGGAAGCAGACCCATAACCCCGGTTCCGAGTGCCAGCCAGTCCCAATTGGGACCTTTTGGACCCTGTCCTGGCGCCAGTGGCACCAGGCTCATAAAGATGCCCAGTCCCAGCGCTGGAAGCGCCGTGCTCATAATGCTTGGGTGGACTTACCTGCAGCAGACCATGCTGCTTACTTACCTGCCAGTTGAACCCCTGATCCTCTTCTGTTTGGGACTACTTTTCCTGTTGGGTGGGGTAGGAGCCACTCCCTAGGTTCAGAACACTGGAACTCTTCTGGAAAGCAGGAACTCTTTTCTTAGGCGTGGCTGTGGAAGGAGACACCTAAGCACTACAGGAGGCTATTTAAACCACACCCGATGGATGAATCTTGCTTTGCGTTATTCTGCATTCTCTGCAGCAGAACGCTCATCGTGTCTTCTGCTTCTGATCCTGGGCCTAAGGGAACAAAGGCTTACCATCCTGGAATCCAGTCTTCAGCAGCACCTGTAAAGAGAAAGAAAGAACAGGTTAGCACTACGGTCTTCAGTGGCAGCGCATCTCTTACCTGGTCCATCGGCTGTTACCAACGCCTCGCGCTGCATTCCGGCATCTGAAAGACAAAGGCTTACCTACTCTTCGCATGCTCCGGAGGTCTTCGCACTGCATTCCGGCATCTGAAAGACAAAAGCTTACCAGCTCTTCGCACGCTCCGGAGGCCTTCGGCGCTGCATCCCGCATCGGAAAGACAAAAGAAGGTGCGTTTAAAGACATTGGGCAACTTTATTACTCACGTTCCATTACTCCTTCCCACGCCGAATCCAGTGGGTATCCCAGCACCCTTCAGCTTCTCTAAAGCTCCGAACTTGTACCTGCAAGATAAAAGGGACAGTTAGTGCGCATCGTGAAGCAGGCTACAAGCACTTACGTGCTTCCAGGCGCTTCTATTCCTCACGCGGGTTCGATCCTCAACTCTCATCAGCCCGCCATCCACCATCGCCGGAACCCTGCAAAACAAGAGATATCATTACAAAAGACTTTTAAGACATTTGAAGTGCCCAGAACTTACCGTTCGTGCAGTTAACGACGGACAGCAGTCCTCTGAGGTCAAGAGGCCTGCACCCTTATCCAGTGAAGAAACTGGTTACGGCACCCTGCCCCGAGGCAGATGGAGAGCTCGGCGTTCACTTACCTAAGGTGAGGGTGTTAACCTTTGGGGTTCTACAGGAGAAGAGAAAGGGAAGAGGAGAGGGGCACCCAATAACCCCAGTTCATTAATCCCATATTTTCTATCTGCAGACATCTTACTCTTCGAGTCAGACATACAGTGCACAGAGGTCCAGCCCAAAGAGCCAACCGTGTGTTACACATCACCTTTGAAGATACGGCATTCACCCAGTCAAGACCGGCGCCTCTGCGGGAATCAGGTGAGCGTTACAGATCGCCACCGCAGATCAGTGCAACTGCACCAGTGGGGCTATGGTGTCCAGCAGGGCACAGATGGTGGCCCAAGTGGAGGTGAAAGTGGCCTGTTTGGGCAGATGAACAGCTCACCACTGCTGAGGATTCCGTTGTTGCTACATCTGGAAGGTCAGGCAGCACGAGTAAATTCAGTGGCTTTGTGCTTCTGGAGTGGGCTGCTCGTGGGGACAGGGGGGGCTCCAGCCCTCTCACCCTTTCAGTGAGCAGATACAGCAGAGTGAGGCTCACTGGGGAGGAACAGGGCCTTTTCCCTTGGGCCTTCTCCTGAATATCTATATTTGTAACGTAAAATGTGGCCTTTAAAAGGGCTGTTTTGGGGTATGGAAAGAAGTGGTTGGAATAGGGGAGGAAAATACATAGGGGTGAACCATCTAACCATGGGAATACAAATAAAATGCAACATATTTTTTTTAATGTTTTTTTTAGAAAAAAGGGGAAAGTAAAATTGTCACAAAAAAATAAGCATGACAGGTAATCTGATGTTGAGCGATAAACTTTAGCCATTGCTCACTTGTGGCATCTCCCTTGAATACCCATTTGCAGCAACCTTTACACATGACTTGCATCTTGGAAAGGACAGGTGTCGGCAACAGAGGAGTCAGTGTAGTGGATACCACTGCTGATGTAGACATTTCATTTGCACTTGGCGTTGTTGCTGTACTGGTGAATGGAGGTTCTGAAGGTGGTGCTGATCGTTGTCTTTTCAAAGAATGGGTCCCATGCATTTTACTTTTGTGAAGTTCATGGGCTTTTTGATAGTCATCATTGACATCGTCCCAGTGGACTCTCACCAGATGGTTAATCATTATTGATGTTCGCAGACTTTGAGACAGAATATTGGAAGGGCCACAGCTTAAAGTCTTTTTGCAGAAGATGCACAGTACCCCTTCTGCCTCTTTCCTGGAGTGGTGTTCCTTCACTTTAAAGAAGTGCCAACTGTCTGCAGTTTTCTTCATGACTGTGTGCTCCTTGCTTCATGGTGAAGGATTGTCCACCTAAATGACATCATCCTCACTGCTCCTACTGAGATGGTCAGACATTTTGCAATGTCCAAGCGGGGAGGAAAATATAAAAGAATAAACATGACAACACGAAAAAAAGACAATGTTGCAAAAAAAGTAATACTTTAAAAATATTAAATAATAAAGTTAAAAAAAATAGACAAACTAAACAAAGCACAAGACAAAGGAAAATTGGATTTTGTGTAAACTCGGTAAAAAGGATGAGGAGATTAAAGGGTAAAGTGCCAAATGTCCTTGTAGTTACTCATAAAACCTATGACCAGCAGGTACAGAAAGCAATGATTAATGTAAAGTTATGTTTTTGTGGGTGTGGTGATTATTCGTGGCTACAAACTTCTGCGCCGCCTGATTGGACATTCTCGCATGCATTGACCGGCGTGGGCATAGCTGCGTCGATGCAGCGCAACTTTTAATTGGATGAATCGTTGACACGCATCCAAGTCACGTGTAGGCAGGAGCCGCAGGGTGTATTAAGGTTGACTGATGTATTTTTTGAGAAGAGGCATAGCCACATCACTGGAGTTGTGCGTCTTATTGGCTTATTCATGCTCACGGTTATGTGAAACGGCATGGGCGTAATTGCGTCCATATTTCACAAAGTGTGATTGGTTTGTTTGTTGTTGGTATAATGTGTGGGCGCAGAACTGCAGCACGTAAAAGCATCGGCTGCCGTATTTGGCGCAAAGATACGTAGCCGTGGTCAAAGGACGCAGACGTTCTATTGGCTCATTTCGGACATGTGGGTTACCTCCACACCTCCAGTCATGTAGCATAGTCATGCATGTATCCTTAGTAGATGTGAAGAAATTGTTATATCTACATATATATTGGCAGTGGTCTAGTAAATATTTATTTTTAAATGTATGCAGTTACTGTAAGATTTTAATAACTATTTATGAACAGTACTTATACATGTACATATGTTAACAAGTTAAGTACATATGCACACTCTTTTTGTCTTTGTAGACATAATACAGTGTTTTGATTAACTTAATTGTGTGTGTTATTAATGTGAATTATGTATGCAATAACAAAAACATGAAATTCAAGGAAAAAACGTTAGTTGCAGGGACGTTAAAGTGGGAACGTAATATAACAAACCCCCTGGAATTCAGATAAAGCCACCTTAACTTCAAGCCCCCTGTTGTGCAGACTATAACCACAATGATGACATAACAGATCACATTCATGAATTACATGTTGTATGAGAACACTGATGACATTACAAATCACATCACTGATGGCAACACTGGTGACAACACTAATTGCTTTGAATATAACATAAAACATGGAATTAGACATAACATCCTTTATAAGTTAGCTCATGAAAACGTTGATTACCTTATAAACAATAATGTTAATAATAATAATAATAATTTCGCATTTATATAGCGCTACAAACCCTCAGGTATCTGAGTGCAGGCTCTGCACGGATGTCAAAGCGAGCTCTCAACTCGCTGTGCCACTTGACCGGCTATGTTTTTGATATCAGAAAGAGACTCAAAGCTCTTCTGTTTGTGTTGTCTCTCATAGGGGAACACTGATTGTTTTGAACAACAGCGCTTAAATATCCTGGCTGTAGGCGCTATATCAATACCAATATCAATAGCAAAGGCAATCCTATCAGGCTAATAGTTGGGAGTGGGAAAGAAGACACCATGTTAAGTTGGGGATTTGAGGGGTGGCTTGGAGAGACAGTTATGGGTAGAACATTTTCAATTTACAAGTGGAAGACTGCGGGAATCTCACAAGATTACTGCAGCAATGATGCAAGATGCGCTCAGAAACAAATGTGCATCATGCATAGTCATAGTTGATAGGGGAGGGTTTGGGAGAGAAAAAGCAATTGGGTAGAGTGAGGCTACCTAGAAAAAGGAAAGGGATCACTTGTTGAATGCCTGTGAGGATGTGGAAGTCTTTTTAATTCTGTGTGATTTTTCTCATTATCACAGGAATCGGCACCCACCACTCTACCGTTGGAATGTCTGTTATTGACGTTTAATGTGAAATTATCGCATGAATAAGGAGTAACAATTGTTTGTATCTGCAGTGCCTTCATCTAATGCAAAGGAGTCAACGGGTTCTGCACTCACATTTTAATCAAGCCCACCTTAACTATGCGCCCCTGTTACGCAGTGTATGACCACAATGATGGCAATACGGGTGACATAACTAATAACAGCATGCATGACATGATGGTGTCACTGACATCATACATGAAAAACTAATGAGATATTTAGTTACATCATATATGTCATTATTGATTATATAGTTAGAATGTCTTTGTTTACATATTTTATTTAATTACACTTAACAATAATAGCAACATGACATGGAAAAATACACTGATACAGAAGTATCATATGATTACATGTGGAGCATTTATTTGTAGTACTTATCAACATATACAATTTAAAATAGAAATATGCAGCATTATACAAATATTTATTAGTAAACAATTACAATACTTCATTGCAGGGAAAGAACCTGATTCTGGTAGATCTATTTCCATTATTTTAAACATAATATAAACCGTATATGTAGTAGTAAAAAAAATAATAGATAGATAGAAATAAACACATGTAAGTATTATGAAAATAGTCAATATTTACATTTAAATTTACAATTCTCCTTACTGTACTAAGATTATTTGAAGACATTCTTTTCTGAATGACACGTTTTATAAAGAAAATCACATACACAAGAAAGTACATGCCTGTTTACATTGTAATCATATATAATCTAAGTATGGTTAATATGCAACAAAAAACAGTCAGAACAGAAATGAAGATTATAAAGTAAATATTTAATTACAGGCAAAGCAATGGCATTACTAATATTTTTAGTAATTTCTCTTGAAAATAAATTATGAAAGTTTAGTCCAATATAACAGATTACCTTCCAAAGTACATCCATGCTTACATGGTATTCTTCTTTGTATATTATAGTGTAGCAGTCGCAGTATAATATACAATAATACTATTATTCAGGGAAAAAAACTTTAGTTGTAGGGACGTCAAGGTGAACATTTAACACAGCAAAACCCCTGAAATTAAGCAGACAATAAAGGCAACGCTGCCTTAACTTGCTGCCCCATGTTGCGCAGCATATTACCATAATAACGACATCAGAGATTACATCACTGGTGACATAACTAATTACATCACAGATGACATCACTGATGGTATCACAAATGACATCACTGGTGACATCCCTAATTGCATCATGTGTCATGAAGTAATCAGACATAAGATAGGTATGTTACACTATTAATAGGACCCCTCTATATTTGTGCCTTCAGTATAGGTAATAACAATTGAAGATTGTATAACAACATGTACATTTTCTACACATGCATAACATCAGTATTTGTGAAGCTTTAATTTTTAGTATTTATACATATGTATTATTTTATAAATATCTTTGCTTTTATTAAATAGCAACCAAATAACATTTTCCGTTGTATAGAATGTACCTGATTATTGCAAATGTATGTAAAACATTTGTAAATAACATAATATATATTTACAGAAGTAAAAATTATTAATAGAATTAAATAGAAATAGAAACATTGAAACCTGATTGTTTCACACATCTTGAATGTGCACATTTAAATGTTTGGCCATGCTTATTATGAAAATAGTATTTACACATATTTATTTAACTGAGAAGAGAAGTTTCATAAAAACAAAGATGGTGTATTCTGGGATATATTATAGAAATTCTAATCATGGGTATTCTTGAAAAGTATTACCACAACATTATATATATTTATACAAAAGAAAAGAAGTTTAAAAATTCAATTTTTACTTTCAAGCATGCAATTACATGTGTATTATTTCATGTTTTTTCTTCCCTAAATTAATTATAACTGAATATTAAAGTAAAACAGATGAACTGAAAATAGAGAAGAATCTTTAACTGCGTTCCTGTTTTCTTAATACATTCAGTTTTGTACATACTTCAAGCTCTAGAGCATTGACTGCATTTAAAGAAATGACAGCTGAATAAATTGTTCCTTATAATTGCAATAGAAAATGATGTGCCTTGATAATATGTATATTTATTTTATGTGCAATAAAATAGTTCTACAATTTCAAAATGTTATTTATATAATCAAAGCTTTCATTAACTAAGTAATTTAAATGTTCTGTCTGATGCCATCAGTGATGTATTCAGTGATGTCATCAGTGATGTCATCAGTGATGTTAACAAATATAATTCTTTCACATATTTTTAAAGAATAAAGGGGTAATTCATAGAAATCAGCTCACAAGAGGTGCACGCGGCTGGCGCACAGTGTATTCATGGATTTTAACATCCATAACCAGCCGTTGCGCAGAGTGGCGCAGCGACCCTGCTGCAGCACCAGTTACACCCCCAATCCCGCCCTGTGCACCATGAACAGCGCACAAATCCAGTGCATGGCGCAAAGGCCAGTGGACCAGCATACAGCCCCCCAACCATGAAAACACGTGTAAAACTCCCCGCGCACCCCTCAGAATACACGTAACCCTCTTGCGCTAGCGAAATTGCGTGTAAAACTCCCTGTGCACCCTGCAGAATACACATTCCGCTCTCGCACTAGCGAAATCGCGATTAAAACTCCCCAGGCACCCCTCAGAATAATCGTACCCTGCTCGTGCCAGGTAAATTGTGTGGAAAAAGTCTCCCCTGTGGTGTGGGCTGCCTGTGGGGCATGGCCAGGGTGGATGGGCTGCTTTGGAGCATGGGGAGAGTGGATGGGCAGCCTGCATGAATTTCATGTGTGCGCAGGAAGTTTCCCCCCTCCCCATGCCCTGTAGGCAGCCCACACCACAGGGGACTACCCTACAACCCTCACCATGCCCTGCAGGCAGCCTATATGTTGCCATGCACTTGTGAGCACACTTGTGAGCCCCGACTCATGTCCCCACCCATCCACCCACCCCCAGTGATGGGTACCTGCCAGCAGGCCCGACTCATGTCCCCCTGCACCCTCACCCACCCAGAAGTGATGGGCAACTGCCAGCAGGCCCCGTCTCATGTCCCCCTGCACCCCCACCCACCCAGCAGTGATGGGCACCTGCCAGCAGGCCCCGACTCATGTCCCCCTGCACCCCCACCCACCCAGCAGTGACGGGCACCTGCCAGCAGGCCCTGACTCACGTCCCCCCAACACGTCATCACGATCCACACTCATGGCCCTTATGGCCACCCAAATCCCACCCCACGCCACCCCAGTCCAAACACCCAATCAAGTATTCCATCCACCCCACATTGAAATCCCATGTCATGATAGATCCCAGTTGACAAGTATGCACATCAATACATGTCCGTGAATGAGAAAACCCACATCGTGACATGCATGAAACCAATGAGAGAATACCACACAAATGAAGTATGAAACCAAAATGTATTAAATGTGTTAAATACAAAAGCAAGGGAATGAAAGAAAATCACACAATAAAAGAAATAATAAACAAAAGGCTGCATGTCCAAAATGAATGAAAAATATATGAATGCTGAATCCAAATAAATCCAAATGAAAAAGGCTCCAAAGTGTTCGTCCATCAAACCAAATCCAAAGGTAAACAAAAAAGAAAACCATTGATCCATGGGTAAAAAAAAAATCAATGAAGTCAAATCCAGTCCAGAAATATATACAATGTAAAAATCCAGGGTCAATGTGCCCAACAATCCAAGGAAACCTACAAAATACCCTAGCTAACAAATAACTATATACAAAAAGGTGGGTCATAGTCCATGCGCCCCAAATGAAAGAAAAATAGAAAGGTAACCTAACACTAATGAACTATATACAATGGCGGCGGGCAAGTCCTACGGCTCACTACCGAGGTCTCGCAGGGATAATGTCATGTCCACCTCCAACTCCCTGTGAATTTCCTCGAGGCACTCAACCCGCCTCAGCGCCCTGCACATAGAGTTCTCCACCCTAAACATAGTGAGCCGTACCTCAACCGCTCGCCGCCGCTCCGCATCTATTTGCTGGCCCAACCGCTGCCACACGGAAGACACTCCCAATCCAGGGTCCTCCTGCCCTCCAGCTGATGCCTGCCCCTCTGATGTTGATGGCCCAGAGCCATCATCGCTCCCACCTTGAGCCTGCTGCTGCCGTGCATGTGCCCTGCCTGTAAGTCCTCCTCCTGCTGGGGTCCAGTTGTTGGGGTGGCCACCCCTGCTGGACCTCCGACTCCCGACTGTGGCAGGGATGTGTCCTCCACCAGCCTGGCTGCTGGGTCAGAGGCAGCTCCACAGGGTGCCCAGGTGATACTTGGCCCGGAAGATGGCACAGAGGACAACTGGAAAATAGGGGGTTCAGTTGAGGAGGGGGTCGGAACAAGGTCCAACAGATGGAGGAACCCAGCACTGGTGACCCGTCCTAGTAGGTCGATGAGGTCAATGAGTCCTCACGAAAACCCTGCACGTCATGCCGGATGCCACGTTGACATGCCACCCCAGCCAGGACAGGCTCAACACGGTCCTGGATTTCCATGTCCGCAGGGAAAGGAAGGCCAGTTGTTGTTTGCGCATCCCCTCCCTGAGAACGGGTCTAGACGAATGCATCCCTGCTGGTGTGGGATGATGCAGTCGCAGGATCGTGGACAGGATTACACACAGGCACCTCCGCGGCCGCCTGTGCTGTCTCCTGTCCCTGGACTGCACCACTAGCACCAGTGGAATCCCCCCTCCAGACCCTGTGTGTGGCCCTTCCATGGCCTCCTCCTCAACCAAACCCCCCACCAACCTGGATGACTCCATGCCATCTTCCTCCATAGGTCTCTCTGGGGTCTCAGCTGCCCCTTCTGCTGCCGAGGAGTCCACCTCCAACCTCTGACTCTTGGCCTACCCTCGGCAGCTCCGGCCACAGATGCAGCAACAGACTCCTCACTCCCCGATGAGATGACAACCTGTGAGGGGAGCTGGGCCTTGCGTCTCCGGCTGGCGTGCGATCCCTGCTGCTGTGTTCTACAGCACTGTCTCCACCCTCTTCATCAGTTGATGCTGCAGACAGGGAGAGACAGAACACAGGCATTAGGGCACTGTACAATGGTCGGATACACACATGATAGTTGCACATGAGTGGCAGTGTCAAACTTCACACATGGCATCACACTCCCCAGCAAACATATCATTTCAACCCACACACATGCGCAAATTAAGAGGAATGTTGCAGCCGACAGCACCATCCATACACATACAACAGCATGAGCATCCGAAGGTTAGCCTGATGTTACATGCAACACAGGGATTGCAGAACACATGCACACACGCCACCAGACATACATGCATCTGTACATCTCCACCACCTGTCGCAGTGATATCATCGCCATCCATGTCACATCTGCCAATCAGCCTCCTACATGTCAGTGTCACATGTATCCATGATGTATCACAGTGGCACACATGTCAAATACACACACATGCACATGTACATTGTGCACATACATGAAGGTGGAACCAGCATCCATGTGTCACATCACAACCATGCCAAAGTACATACACAGAAATTTAAACATGTGTGCACCCACACATGCATTTGGCCACCATGCATTTGAACACATACATCATTGGTGTGCCTCACACATGACTGGACTCACATGCGGCAGGCTCATGTCCCTGTACATTCACATCCACACATGGGCCTACCAAGACATATGTCCAAACTGCAAACTCCTGCCACACCTCAACATGCACAGCGTCCAATCAGTACGCATATACACTTATTGCTCGACTCCGGGCGGGTCTGCCTCTGAAGGATCTGGAGGTGGAGCGCTGGGTGTATGCATTCCAGGACCCTCATCTGGATGTTTTTAAGGCGGACCCGGCACCGATCTGCATGCTTTGCCTTCAAGAGGCGCCGGGCTTGCTGAGGGTCCTGGACCTGAAGTCCTCCCAGCGTTTCCGGACTTGTTGCATGTCACAGGCTGCTACCCCCTCCACATTGATGGCAGCCACAATGTCTTTCCAGATCCTCTTCTGTCCTTCATTGTCGGCGTGTGACCTTCCAAAGAGGGCATCATAATGCCCCAGGACTTGCTCCACCAGGACTTGCTCCACCAGGATCATTGGCACTGAAGCTGGCAGCCCTCTGCCTCTCTAAAGGGGGGGGGGTGCCATGGTGCCAGATGATGTTGTGTCAGACCTTGGCAACCACCGAGGCAGGTGTGGGTCGGCAACTGGGTCCTGGGGCTGGGCTGTGGAGCGATGAAATGCCCGTCGGGAGTCTTCTGTTCCAGCAGGGGTGGTCACAGCAACTGGACCCCTGCAGATGGCTGATATGCAGGCACCAAACAGCAGGGCACGTGGCCAGCAGGCAGGCAGGCAGCAGCAGATGGCAGGTGGGAGCGTGCTTGGGGCTCTGGGGGGCAGGACAATGGCCTTCTGGGTAGTAGCGTGGTCTTCCATGTGTTGTCACATGGCCAGCTTGATACGGAGTGATTTGGCACGTGAAAAAAGTGCACGTCAGCTTGTAATTCGAGGAAAGGCCCTTAGCGCGTAAGCGCATATGTGACGTGACACGTGCAGATGTTTCCCTCAACACGGGTGCATCCGCACATGCCAAAAAATCACATACGCGTGTGAATGCATGGAATCCGAGGAAAGGGCCTAAGCCCTTAGTGAGAGAAGTGACGCGCACTGGCGTTTCCCTCAGCACGGGTTAAAGGTGAGCTGGGCCAGCAGTTCACTGTACGTGCCTTTCATGGAGACCGACGTGTGTGTAGCTACTTTGTGTTGTTTCACGCGCCATCACAACTTCACAGCGGATCAAGGACTATCTCTTCTTTTGGCAGGGGTATTGGCTATGCATGTTTTTCATTATCACGCTAGTCTGACAGTGAGTCAAGCACGCTATTTTTCCCACTGCGGGTGCCCCTGTGTATCGCATACCCGTTTTTGAGGTCATAGTAGCCTTGCGTGTCCAACGCAGCCGTGTATTTTGTGTCCCTGGGTGCCACCGCGCACTGCAGGAGGTTAATTCCACACACGTGAGCTACCGGGGTTGCATGCAGAGTTTTACTGCAGTTTTGGGGTGCCTGAGCGTTGCATGACTGTCACTTAATCACCGGGGTCACATACAGCCTTGCAGGTGCAGGGGTGCTTTTAACATCTTGTATCCCACCCCCTTCACCCCAATTGCCCAGTACAATTGTCGTGTACACCTCCCATTGGCAATACTACATCTGTGCTGGCACTACTACATCTGTACCATGGCTGGGAGGCCACGAAAGGTGAGGGGTGCCTCAGCTGGGCATACTCTATGTGGCGGGCATGGTCAGGGACGTGACCAGGGAGTAGGGGGACTCCAGGGTGTCCAGGGTGGCTGCAGAGCGGGAAGAGGCAGGGGTGTGCCAGCTCGGCACGATGTTGTGCCACATGTTGGTGCAGTCATGCCACCACCCCCTCTGGCTCCGGGAGATGCAGTTCTTGCATCTGGCACTGGCGCCCATGTGACCCGGCAGTCCATTTCATCGACTACCATGGGCCCAAGGGGAGTGGTAGCTGCAGGTGCAGCTGTGGACACCACCACCCAGTCTCAGGGTCTGCCAGCACAGTCTGCGTTGTCACATGAAGAGTCCCTGGAAGATTTCCAGGAGGTCAGGAGGCACACCGTATGTGCAGTGCTGCCATGACTGTGGCACGTGTCCCTGGGGCAGTAATGTCATCTGGTGCCCCGACCAGCCGGGTGTTGGCAAGTGCATGGGCAGGTGCAGCTGACACCACCCCGGTTGTGAGTCTACCATCCAGGACAGGCCCGGTCAATGACCCTGGCACAGCAGATGTTGCTGTACAGGGTCCATTCCAGGGCACCCAGCAGCCACTGACGCAGGTCAGAGCTTCCATTCGCATTCCACCTGCCGCTCCCTCGGTTCAACCCACCAGCGCCACAGCCCATACTGATCAGGGCAGCATTTGCCACTCAGGGTCAGGACCACTTTCCAAGAGGAGGAAGGTTGCACCTGCAGTAGAGACTGGGACCCCAGACACAGCTCCGGCCTCTGGCACATCGAGGAAGAAGCCTTTCTGCGTGCAGGAACTGGACATCCTTGTGGACTACATGACTCTTTGGGCCCCGCAGGTGTCAAGCCCAGCAACGCGGTTGCCGCGCGCCACTGGGGTATTCTGAGTGGGAGCAAGCCATGGTTGCCAATTCAGAACACCAGGGGGCAGCAATTGATAACATCGCTGAGAGCATGGAACATGTGGCCCAATCCGAGCTACCCCTTGCTAGGCAGGTGGAACTCCAGCAGGGGATGGCACAGTCCACGGCCCGCTCGCTCAGCCTGGGCATGGCGGCCTCAGACAGGGCACGCAGGGCTGGAATGGTGTCTTTGTGTCAAGCCATTGCTGCTCACACAGAGGCACACATGGAGGCTATTAGGGAGAATTCTCATTCTATGGCTAATTTCCCTTACCGATAGAGTCCCCCAGCAGCTTTGCTGGATTTGAAGGGTTTGTTTCTTTTTTTCTGCTAAGAGTGAGACTCTTTTTCCCGCTCTTAGGCATTTTTGCTATGTGTTTTCTAGGCTATTTTGTGTTTAATGTCTATGGGGTTTTTCTCACCTCCATTGGAACCATCTTTATTCACATGTGTTACATGTACAGTAGTCAGTGCAGTGACACATGGGTGTCGTAGCGACTCCCAAACACATACTCCATACCCTGGGACTGACTACTGACTCCCAGGGCATGTAAATTCCCAATTGACTTTCTAGTCATTTTTTATGAACTAAACCAGTGCGACCCATCTTACTATGGAGGTACTGGAAAGGGTTAATAGCTTTTCCCTTATGTTCATTTTCGAGAGGGTACCGTACAGTCCCTCTCTCAAAAGTTTCTGGCTGGTGGCAGTGGTTACTACCATAAATATTCGACCGCAAATATTTTCCTATGGGATTTTCCCATTGTTCGAGGCTAGCACTTTGGTCAGTGTTTCCTTGTGCCATAGTACTGTAGGCCTATTGTGTAAACCTGAATACTACTAATCTCCCTCTTGAGATACGTCTGACTGCTCAGCCACAGCTACCAACTAAATCTTTGTGGTACAGACTGATACCGAAGGGGATTTATTGCTCTCACCTGGTATACAGCGGTGAGGATAAAAGTATTGGATTTACATTTTAGAGTTCTGCTAGTACCTTGGTTCAAATATCCACAAGGCTAACTATTACAACAAGTTTGTTTTAAAAACAAAGTCAAAAATATGGAAAGGTACAGCCAGAAGACCCTCCTTACTAATACTGCTGATTATTTAAGAGATCTGTGTAGACATAAAGGTCTTCCTGTCAAGAAATTAGAAATGATTGATAGACTGTTAGAGAAACAAAGTCTGGATAGTCCTGCTGTAGTGTGCACTACCGCAGCAAATGTAGCACACCTTGAGGAAAATAATGTTGAAGATGTTAGTGTTGAAACAGATGAGGAAGAGGAGGAGAATAGTGTCACCCCCTCTGTGCCTCTGCCTGCTCAAAGGCCTCAACCTATGGCTCATGGACCCTTACCAGGTCCCACATTAAGTCCTGAATATATCTCACTAGAAAAATGAGACTTGAATTAGAATTCAAAATAATTAGTGCCCAAACTGAACAGAGACATCAAGAACTAAGGCTCAAAGAAATGGAGCTCAACCATGAGCTTGAGATGAAGAAATTGTCTTTGGAAAATGCTTCTCTCCCCGAATCCTCTAGATCGTCCAGTCCAAAAAGACCCCGGATGCCTAAAGAGATTGTGGGTATGCATGAACCTAAGTTGGATGTATTAGATTGGCTTGCTATGTTTGAATACAATCATGGGCTCCAGGATATCACAGGGAATCAGTTGATCCCCTGGTTATTATCTAGGCTCCCCCCTGTTGCATCTGATGTGGTAATGGAGTTGGCGGAGGTGGATCGAATGGATTATGAATGTGTAAAGCTAGCTTTGATAGATAGATTTGGGAAGACTCCTTTCCAGTACCTTAAGAGGTTTAGGACCCTCAAAAAGCATGATAGTACCCCTTGGGCTACTTGGGTGAATGAGTGTTTGAAGAATTTAGAGGGATGGATTAAGGATTATAGAGTTAACACTTATGAAGGTATGAGAAATCTTGTAATGATGGAGTCTATCTATTATGCCTGCTCTCCTGAGCTCAGACAGCACTTGGCTGATTCAAAAGAACTGGATTCTAAGAAACTAGCTAAGGCTGCTGACTTGTAGGTTGCCAACAGGGCTACTCTCAAGGATTCAGGGGTAACTCAGAAAAAGGATGAAGGAAAGCAGCCTAAGAAAGACAACAAAGAGAATTCAAATAATTCCAATTCCAAAGAGGGCCCCAATCAAAATTCTAAGGATAAGCCACAAGGGAAACCTAATCAGGCTAGTGCACCTTCTGGTCCCAGACCAGAAGGAGGTCAGAACAAGCCACCATTTGTAAAGACATTTGGAAAATGTTATGTTTGTGGCTCTACTGATCATGTGAAAGGGGATCCCAGATGTAAGGGTAAACCTTCAGGGGTCCACACTGTCTCCTTAGCCTTCACGCCAGAGGAGGAAGTACATATGGCCAGTGGAAACTTTCAACTACTAGCTGAAGACCCCATTGGAGTCTCAGCTAGTGTATCTTTGGTATCCCTAGGGTTGTGGGAACAACATAATTTAGATGTGTATAATTCTATCTCTCCTAATACTAAAGAGTATTATACAGACAGTGTCCTAGTCAATGGTCAGGAGACCCCTGCCATTAGAGACACTGGGGCCAGCATAACTGTGGTGGACACATCTTTTTTTCAAGGTGGAGGATGTTGCTAAGGCACCCAAACGCCTCACCAAGTTAGCTGGATGGCCTGTGCAGATGCTTCCCCAATTACCAGCTCTCATCCAGTGGAATGAAATGACTGTCAGGATACCTGTGAGTGTACATTCTGAAGTACCAGGAAGGGTGCTGTTGGGCAATGTTCTGAAAGACCTGGGAATAGTGTCAAGTACTCCCATACCTCCTAGTGAGATATTACAGGAGCTTGCCAGACCTGCAAGGGAGAGGACCTTGAGGGGCTCTCCTGAGGAGATGATAGAAAAAGAGATCACTCCTACTCCACTGGAGTTACTAACTGCTATCTCAAAGCAACCAGAAGCAAAGGGGAAACCCAATACTTCAAAGAAGAAACCAGCAGAAAGCACACCAGTGCTGCCAACCAGGATATCTCCTAGGTTGTCAAAAATCACACCTGTGATTCTACCTCCAGCTGAGGCTGAGAGTGAGGTACAACCGCGTGGGGTTGAACTAGAGCCTGAAGATTCAGATCTAGTAGGAGTCCAGGAACTCATTGGTGATCTTGACCCTGTGGACCATCCTGAGCTGCAGTCTTTACTGGCAGAAGGTGGCCCCAACAGGGCAGACTTCAGTAAGGGACAAAGAGAATGTCCAACTCTGGGAGGTCTTCACCACCAGGCAGCTTCTCTGCTTGAAGGGCAAGAGCTAGGAAAGTATAGGTTACACTGGGAAGATGGCCTCTTCTATAGTGAACCGACAGAGCCAATCCCTGGAGACTACAAGAGACTTGTAGTACCCCAAGAGAACAGGATCCAATTCTTGCAGCTAGCCCATGAGATACCTTTGGCTGGTCACTTGTGTTTCAAAAACACCAAGGAAAGGCTCTCTCTCTACTTTTATTGGCCTAAAATGGGGGCTGAGGTATACAAGTATTCCAAGAGTTGCCACACTTGCCAAACTTCTGGTAAAAGTGGCTCCAAGAATGTGGCACCCCTAGTGCCTCTCCCTGTGGTGGGAGTACCATTTGAGAGGCTAGGAATCGACATTGTTGGTCCCCTTGATCCTCCAACTTCTTCAGGCAACAGGTTTATACTTGTTGTAGTAGACCATGCAACTAGGTACCCTGAAGCAATTCCTATGAGGACTGTTACAGCTCAGGCTGTGGCTAAGTCCCTCCTTGGTATTTTTACCAGGGTTGGGTTTCCTAAGGAGGTAATATCCGACAGGGGGTCACATTTTATGTCCCACTACATGAAGACCATGTGGAAAAACGGTGGGGTTACCTACACGTTCTCAACAGCATACCACCCTCAGACAAATGGGTTGGTAGAAAGGTTTAACAGAACCATGAAGAGCAAGATAGGAGCTTTATAGGATCCCCTTAAGAAGAAGTGGGATCTTCTACTGCCATGCCTTCTCTTTGCATATAGAGAAGTCCCTCAGGAGGGAGTGGGTTACAGCCCCTTTGAACTTCTCTATGGCCTTCCGGTCAGAGGTCCATTGGCCCTGATCAATGAGGGGTTGGAGAGTGCTCCTTCCCCCACACCAGTCAGAGTCACTGACTATGTGATAGGACTATGGAGGAGAATGTCACACATGATGGCTGAGGCAAGTGATAACTTGAAAGCAGGTCAGGCTCTGGTCAAGCATTGGCATGACCAGAAGGCCAACATGGTTGAGTTCGCTCAAGAGCTGCAAGTTCTTGTTATGGTCCCAATGAGGCAGTGGTCCTTGCACGACAAATGGATGGGACCCTTCAAGGTTGTGGGAAAACTTGGAGAGGTGAACTATCTGGTGGACTTAGGCAATCCTAAGGAGGCTCATAGAGTCTTTCACATGACTGTCTAAAAGCTTATGTCTCGAGACCAGAACTTGGAGCTCTGCTTCTAGCTTCAGCTCAAGAGGAGGAGGAGAGAGAACCTCTACCTGACCTCCTCAGATGCAAAACTTTAGATGAGAAAATAGAAGGAGTTAATCTCTCTTCTAATCTGACACCTGAGCAACAGGAGGAGTGCAAAGTTTTGTTAAATCAATTTGCCCCTCTGTTTTCTCTAGCACCAGGTTTGGCCCCTTGGGGCCAGCATGATATCCATACTGGTGACTGTTGACCTGTCAAAAGCAGGGGCTACAGGATGTCAGAAAATGTAAGAACCCACCGCAAAGGAGAGGTCAGCAAGATGCTTGATCTTGGGGTAATAGAGCCCTCTACTAGTCCATGGCTAGCCCAGTTGTGTTAGTACCAAAGGCAGGATCCAAGGAGTTGAGATTCTGTGTGGACTATAGAGCTCTAAATGCAGTCACTAACACTGATGCCCATCCTTTGCTAAGGACAGATGAGCTGGTGGATAGATTTGGTTCATCCAAGTTTCTCAGCACATTTGATCTCACGTCAGGCTATTGGCAAATAGCCCTGACTGACCATGCCAAGGAGAAAACTGCATTCTCCACCCCAGTTGGCTTATACCAGTTTAAGGTTATGCCTTTTGGATTACGGAATGCACCTGCTACATTCCAAAGGATGGTTAATGAGGTTCTGAATGGGATGGAGGACTTCTGCATGGCATACTTGGATGACATTGCAGTGTTCAGCCCTACTTGGAAAGAACATGTTGACCTCCTAGGGTATGTTTTGCAGGCTCTGGAACAGGCCCATCTGACCATAAAGGCAAGTAAATGCCAAAATGGTCAGAGTAAAGTGGTCTACCTTGGGCATGAGGTAGGAGGTGGTAAAATAAGGCCTTTGCTCTGCAAGATTGAAGCTGTGCAAAATTGGATAACCCCTTCTACTCAAACCCAGGTGAGAGCCTTCTTAGGCCTCATTGAGTATTACAGGAATTTCATTGAGAACTATGGAACCATAGCTTCTCCACTGAATGTAATCTCTTCTCCTAAATTCCCCAAAAGATCAAATGGAATGAGGAGTGCAATCAGGCCCTTGAAAGCCTGAAGAAAGCCCTTTGTCAAGCTCCAGTTCTCAGTGCTCCTGACTACCACCAACCCTTCATTGTACAAACAGATACTTCCAATATAGGTACAGGTGCAGTACTCAGTCAACGGGATGAGAAAGGTAGAGAGCGTCCGATTTGCTTCATCAGTAGGAAACTGAAGGAACCTGAAACAAGGTGGGCAACTATTGATAGAGAATGTTTTGCCATTGTGTGGGCTTTAAAAAAGTTTAGACCATACTTGTATGGATCTACTTTCATCATTCAAACAGACGACTAACCTTTGAGATGGTTGATGCAAATGAAAGGGGAAAACCCAAAACTGCTAAAATGGTCAATCTGCCTGCAAGGGTTTGATTTTACCATTGAGCACAGGTCAGGATGTCACCACCAAAATGCTGATGGTCTCTCTAGGATTTTTATAACCGACTAGAGGTAAGAGACTCATCCAGCAGTGGATTAGATCCTCCTGTCCCTTAGTCTGGGGGGGGGGCGAGTGTCAGGGAGACAGGGAGAATTCTCATTCTATGGCTAATTTCCCTTACCTATAGAGTCCCCAGCAGCTTTGCTGGATGTGAAGGGTGTGTTTCTTTTTTTCCTGCTAAGAGTGAGACTCTTTTTCCCACTCTTAGGCATTTTTGCTATTTGTGTTCTAGGCTATTTTTGTGTTTAATGTCTATGTGGTTTTTCTCACCTTCATAGGAACCATCTTTATTCACATGTTTTACACAGCACCCTCAGTGCAGTGACACAGGGCTGTCGTAGCGACCCCCAAACATAGACTCCATACTCTGGGACTGACTACTGTCTCCCATGGCATGTAAAGTCCCAATTGACTTTACTAGTCAATTTTTATGAACTAAACCAGTACAACCCATCTTACTATGGAAGTACTGGTAAGGGTTAATAGTTTTTCCCTTATGTTCGTTTTTGAGAGGGTACCGTACAGTCCCTCTCTCAAAGGTTTGTGGCGGGTGGCAGTGGTTACTACCATAAATATTAAACCGCAAATATTTTCCTATGGGATTTTCCCATTGTTCGAGGCTACCACTTTTTCTGACAGCCTCTAACATACTGCCGGTGCATTTTAATATTAACTTTACTCTGGTAGGTTTTACTTGCCAGAACCTTAATATAACTTCTTTCTCGTGTCTTTCTCTAAACTCCTAACCCAGGTCGGGGATCCTTTGTTTGTCCGTTTGGCAGGCTTCTGCCAAGAAGCCCTCCTTTTGGCGCCACTGAGTTGGGGGGGGTCCATTGTGTGGGAGGGGGAGTAGGACCCCTGGACAGGGTTGCCTCTGCAACCCATGTCGTACTCTATCCTGATAGGCTGGAGGGTCTCCCACCACGGATGACCACGCCACTGTGTGTGTGACAGCTAGGCTGTATGAATGGGGCTGTTTTTCCATAAAAGCAGGGTCCTGAGGACTGGAAGAGCAAGACGTTGCCACTGGAACTAAGAAGCCGAAGAGGAGAGAAGCCAAAAACATCTGCAATGACTGAACCACCAGTGAAGCCCTGCTGCAGGGTCTCACCACTTTTCTCCACACGACGAGAGAAGATCTTCATCTGCAAGAGCCGATTGCCTTCCCGGACCTGCCTTGGTCAAATCACCAGTAGCCTCTACTCGGAGGCCGGATAGCCATGCACCAGTCCACCTGGACCGCGATTTAAAGGAGCGTACCCACTATTCGTCGGGCAGCACACGGCTGGTTTCATCCCTGGGTAGTGCACTAACTTAAACCTTCCTCCACGACGAGAGCCTCTCTTCCTCTGCTGGATCCCCTGAACTGCAGCAACTACCGGGAACAACCGCCACCGCAGGAGACACTTCTTCATTTTAAAGATACATTGTTTCACCAGGCCTCCCTTTCTTTGTGATAGCTCTAAAGGTGTTTTAAATCCTTTATCTACCTGTTGGGTTGGCCGCCCCTCTCTCTTAATGTTGTCTTTCACCTTCGTCATCCACCTTTTCGCAATCGTTAACCAAAGACCTGACTGCAGGTACAAGAACATTTTGTTCCTGGGCCCTTGCCCTGTACCACTGACTCTGGCTACATTTTTTAGAACTGCTTTCTTTAGATTGCTTCTCAAATAGAACTGTGTTGGTGCACCTACTTCTTATAACTACCCTTTTCTTCCCCTTTTTAAAACTTGTGAAATGCCATTTTGCTCAGTTTTCATTGAAGTATTTCCTATACTGATGCACTGTCTTGCTTAAACTGGTCCACAAACTTATGGGAAGTGTTGCTAGGGTGTGTAAGAAGATATTTCTAAATAACTTGTGCTTTTCCTCCCTTGTGAGAAATTGATAGAGCATCCCTTGTGTGTGGTTTTCACTGTGCCGTTTTGCTCAGTTTTCACTCTGGTTCACTTGGTCTACAATTTAACTAGGGAGTGTGTATATTTTTCTTTTACTTATTTTAACTTGCTTGATGACCGTGATAAATGTGTTTTACTAGAAGTTTATAAAATAAATATATATCTACATTTTAATACATGCCTTGTGGCATAGCATTGCAGGCCTATTGTGTAAACCCTGAATACTGCTCATCTCCCTCTTGGGATAAGTCTGATTGCTCAGCCACAGCTACCAACTAAATCTTTGTGGTACAGACTGATACCAAAGGGATTTATTGCTCTCACCTGTAGTCCTAATCGTCTGTAGTACTCCCTAAGGGAACTGCACAGGATTCTGCCTAACAGAGGCCATGAGGGTTGACTATGAATCCCTCAAATCTACTCTGGCTGTGCTCATGATGTCCCAGTGGAGGCGGTCAGAGGAGAGGTTGGAGCAGCGAGAGAATACCATCTCAGCTGAGCTACGTGCTTGCCGGGAAGTGTACCAGTTGTCCTGCCATGCCATGCAAGAAGAACTCCGTGTTACACGTGTTTCCTTGCAAGCGGAAGCACGCATATCACGCGAGGTTCTACATGCTGACGTTCTGTAATCGCCTCACACAACCGGGCTCACCCGTCCTGCAGACTTGCTGCCTACGAGGGGCAAGCTACACCCAGGCATGGTCAGGGTACTGTGCCACGTAAACCTTTTCAGCCAGAGGGTGATGAGGACGACGAGTTATCTCCCACACAGGTCGGGCTGTGCAGGCGTTGAGCCCATGGAGGTTTTTTTTTTTTGTCTGAACATCATCACATGTGGGTGTTGAGGTGCACCCTGTACCTCCCCCCTCCTGGGTGCCTTCCCCCGCGCTGGGTCGTATGTGGCCATTTTTGATTTTTCTTGTTAGTTTAGTTAGTTAATATGGTTTTTGATAGTTAGTTTAATTAGGTAATGTAGGTTTTTTTGTAGTCAGTTAATTAGTTAATATAGTTTAAAATTGCTTGTCTATTGTGCATTCATGTGACGGTGTGGTGCTTTGTGGCTTTTGAAAGCATCCACTGTCTGTTCCAGCTGGGCACTTCAAGCTTGTCTCATGTATGTGTTTGCAGCCTTGGGGTCCTGCCTCACATAGGCCACTCCTGCTTCCCTTATCCATGGGCTCGCACGGATGGTTCGGTGTAACAAACATTAACACAAGGGCTTTGGACTTTCGTCATATCTGTGGCCTGTCTGCTGCTGTACTACTTGTGTTAAAACCCCTATTGGGGACTGAGTGGGTTTTATCCACAGCATGTCTGTAATCTATTTGGGTGAGTACATGATTGATGTGTCCATTAATTGATGTGGATTGTGATGTATGTTATTTTCTTGCCTGTATATGTGTTTGATGTACTTCATGCTGTAGACAGTAGCCTGCACCCTTTGCCTGTCAAAGTCACACTGACTGTGGGAGGAGTTCTGATGTAGGTCTCTAACATGGCCCAGTGACAACCAGCATGAAGACACACACACAGGGAACTTTCCAGCATTATTAATATGTTTTATGACCTTTCTGCAGGAAAATGAGCCTCCAGACTACCTTTGCCAGGGCCAAGTACTACAGAAAACTGGCCACGTTCTGTGGTGCAGACGTGCGCATGTGTGCGCAAGCAGAAGCATAGGGCTTGTGCTCAGACATCCGACTGAAGAAGACGTGTTTCCAGGAGATCCAAACAAGGTGAGCAGCACAAGCGGCCACAGCGCAGCCAACCTTCAACCAGGCCACTTGCACATGCATGCTAAGTAGCGCCAGTGCTGGGGAGCTTGACCAGATATTGTTGTAGAAGTGCACAGTACAGCTAAGATGCGTTGAGGGACAAATTTCAAGTAGCTTTACAAGTTGTCAGGGTCACAAGCAGGGGCCGTCGCACATATCCTCCAGTACACCCTGCTCCGTAGAAGCTGAGTTATTAGCACAGTAGCGTTCCTAGCCAGAAAGTTATACAGCACACGGGAACACCCAGCGAGGTACAGACTCGTGTGCAGTGCATATCATTTGCATGTGCAAATTGCCACTTGCACAACCTATTGGTATCCACAGATGCCAGAACACGACTTGCACTGAAGTTGCACCTCGCTATACGCGTCTAGTTGCTCACCCAGGGACCATTCTATCATGTGTTATTCTTGACGCATTGGTCTTCAATTTACGGCGTGCCCACGTGCGCTGGCCTTTCTGCGTTGACAGTGTATGAACCAGCACGGGGGCAAGCTAACGTATACGTACATAGCAGCAGACAAGAGTGTTTGTTTGTGGAGAGGTCACTTACTTTGGAACATGAATGGTGTTGTGTGTGTGTTGTAAACACACACAGATTAGTAACTCATGCTCTCTTTGCAGCATTGAACTGATCCTGTTACCGGACCTGAGAGTGCGCAGGCAGGAGGCCAGCACTCACCCCAGAGATAAGTATCTCTTTGTCTTGCATTTGACTCATTTATTACAATGTGCATGCAGAACATGGTTTCTCTGATTGAGTATGTGTTATTGTCTACAGTAGTATTTTGTATTTTGCCTACTTTCCCTTGCCAATCCAACTCCCCTCTCCTGCCCCTCTTTCCGGTTATCCTGAATAACAATGCCTGTCCAACCAACGGATCCCTGACCCTCTTTCCCAGCTGGGGTCTCGGAGGCCTGTGTAAGTTTTACGTTGCAGGTGCCCAGACCACGGAGGGGGTGGTTGGTTCGTGCCAGTCCTGCGCCTGGAGACCGGAGCTGTGACACTACACATGAGTTGTTGCATCCTCATTGTATGTTGTTTCCGGAAAAAGGTACACATCCTGTTGAACCATTGTTGAACGGTGCTACCTTGGTAGTTCTATCATTCTGCTTGTACATGTGCCTGGACTTTGTTTTTCACTTCACGTAATCTACTGGAGACTCTTCCAGGGTTTTTTTTTGTGCCTAGAGTATTTTTCCCTGGTTTGGGTGTTTGGCTCCTTGGAGTTCTCTGCGATTTGGGATTTTTACCAGTCAAGGAGGCCTCTGAGGGGGCTGCACCCTGTTTATATGCAAGGTGGCACATGAAGACCAAAGGGTAGGGGGATCCTGTAGCCAGGTAGACTAAAAGGGAGAAGGCTACATTCCCCAGACACAGTTGTTCAGAAGGTCATGGTGATGTGTAAATGAGGGAGGGCCGTTTGTTGTTGGACAGCAAGCCTGGGCTACAGTGTTTGGGCACTCTCTGACAATGTCATTGTGGGGTACTATGTACATGATGTGTTCTGCTGGTCAATGGCTGCTCCTGTGTTGTATTTACTTTTCAGGTGTCAGGGGATTGTTGTGCTTTGACATGCTGGGTTGTACACATGGGCAGTGTTCACATGTGATGTTTACAGGACACTAAGGGTCACTTGATTTCACATGCATATATTGAGTGCATGTCCCTACTGACACACACTATTGCACAATGCTCCACCACATGTACAACCACCCTTCCATACCCGCTGTGTCCCTGCAACGCATGATCAATTACCATTTGGGGATCCTGTACATGCGTCCATAGGTTATTTTTTTCTGTGTCCTTTTCATGTGATGCTCAAGGTGTATCCGCAACACAATGGCTGCTCACTGTGCTGTGTGCTGAGCAGTGTGTAGCAGGAGACACACACAGCACACGGGTTCGGGAGTAGCGATTTTGACTTGCCCAATGTGCATCTGAACAGGCATTCAGTGCTGTGTTCAAGCTACCACTCGTGGAAGGCATTTGTGTATGACGTGGGATGTGTGGGAGGTTGTTGGTCAGTCTGATTCCATGTCAGCCGTCATTGTCTCATGCCACTTTCCATTTATCTCATGTCACTTCGTATTTTATTGGTCATGTGTTGGGATTTTGCTGTTGCATGCCATGTCATGGTGTGGCAGACAAGGGTGATGTGGTTTGGGAGGGTTTGGGTGACATACCAGGGATTGTCATGGCCTGTTTTACAGGGTGGGGGCGTGGTGATACACACCTTGATGTGTTCTTTTAGATCACACGGGATTGGTTATGTTTAAGTAGCTAGGGATGCACACAATGAAGCACTTCCATGGCAACATCCTCAGGGTGGTACGGTTGTGACAGTTGACTGTCTCTTTGTCATCATTGATTGTCACTTGGTATGTGCCAGGCCTGTGTGCACTCCACAGGGGTGGGAGTTTAGGTGAAAAATGTGGCCACAAGCTGGGTCCGGGCTGCCTCGCCACTTGCCCTTTCCCCTCCCATGGGCAGCGCCTGTGCCTGTGGTTGGGGATGTGGGGGCACCACCATGTCCACCGGTACACCCTGCCGTGTTGCAACATTGTGCAGGACACATGCTGCCACAATGATCCTGCACTCTACTCGGGGTGCATATAGTAGCTGGGCGCCAGAGCGGGCAAGGGAGCGGAAGCGTGACTTGAGCACTCTGAATGTGCGCTCCACTATGGCCCTAGTTGCAATATGGGCAGCGTTGTATCTTACCTGGGGTGGTGTGGTGGGGTTCCGGATTGGCGTCATAATGTGGTTTCTCAGAGGGTAGGCACTGTCCCCTGGGGAGGTGATAATTGTTGTGATAATATTTGGGTTTGTGTATTTGTCTGGGTGTGACATGCATGCATGTGCACAGGCATTTGTACTCACCTAGGAGCCATGTGTCGCCATGCTTCCCAGGTTCCAGGGCCCGGCTCAGGGCGGACATTCTGTATATGAAACTGTCATGGGTTGAGCCAGGGTAGTTTGCATAGACAGAGGTGATGATTCCCTTTGCATCACATACAACCTGCACGTTAATGGAATGCCAGTGATTGTGGTTTTGATAGATGTGCTCAGTGGCCCTAGGTGGACGTAGGGCCACATGGGTGCAATCTATGGCACTGAGCACTTTGGGGAAGTGTGCCACCCTGTAGATGTCCTGGACCACGGCCTGCCTTTCTGCAGGAGTTCTGGGCATGTATATGTGCCTGTGGACTGAGTGGTGCGCAGTCATGATTACCAACACCTGGGGTAGGCAGCGTGACTACGTGGGCTGTGAGACCCCCCCCCCACTATGGCAGTTGTCCGCTGAAATGACCCAGTGGCCAAAAAATGCAGGACATTGAGCACCTTCTCCAAGGGATCAATGATTGGGAGCACAGGGTGGGGGATTTAAGGTAATCTTCCCACTCCCTGATCAGGTCTAGAATGATATGAGGTGGAAACCTATACCTGCCATAGACCTGGTCGTCAGGCATCCCAAAGAGGCTGGTCTGGGGAAAATAAATGAGGGGCCTGGCTATTCTCCTCCTCCTGCGGTGTCCCACCATCAGTGCTGCAACAAATGGGGCATTCAACCTAGCTGTATATACGTGTTTGTTGTTATACTGTGCGCGGGGACGCTTCCGCCTGCCTTTGTGTGGCGGGCGTGTTAACGCCTCTGCGCGTCTTTTATCATACGCCGGTTTCCCGTATTCGATTCCATGAATATGTGTTGTTCACATGTGTGTGGGCATTTCGTGTATTTCCCTGCAGTACTTCACCAGTTACGCCTTCTTTTTCATGCGTTGTGCCCCACTCTGGGTGTTACGCCCCGTGTCCCACCTCCTTTTAGGTGTGTGCGCCGACGTTGTGCACTTTCGCTGTGCGCGTCACGCATGGCGTTCAGGATGTTGATGTGACATGTGCGCCTGTGCGCGCCATGCTTGGATTTGGCGCACATTCCGCAGTGAACATGCACAGGCCCTTCGATGAATAGCACGCGTGCACGTGCACTTGATTTTTCACACTTGCGCCAAGATTTTCGGCGCACATTTGTTCCATGAATCGGCCCCTAAATATTTTTAAAACGTACATATGCTGCTGGAACATCATGAAACATCTTCAGTTATATATATATAAAAAAAACATTGACATTCACTATCAAGAATGTGTTAAGGGGATGTTGTGTTTAGGTTGCCTTAAAGTGAAATAATATTGTAACATGGGTGTTGCGATTATGTTGATCTGATAAATAAACCTTTGAAATTCAGTGTAAAAACTATGTTAAATCTGCGTTATGTTTAAGATGGTTTAATGAAATCTTTGGAATTTAGAGAAAACATTTTGCTAAAAGGGCATTATGGTTGCAGTCCAAAATCCAAAAACCAAAGATACTTGGCAGCTAAAGTGAGCTATTTATTTATTTATTAAATTTGTCATACGCCCAGACCCTGAGGTATCCCGGCGTAGTTACAGACATAAGCAAAATACAATCTTGGTGAAGAACACAAACATTCAGACAAAAGATACAATTTACATTTCTACATTATATACACTGGTGAACATATATATACAGTGGGTGTGCGGAGTTGGCCCGGGATGTGATGTACTTGGGAGCTGCTAGGACTGGTTGAATAACCACGTTTTAAGTAGTTTCTTGAAATGAGGGAAGGAGGTTTCATTCTTGATGTTAATAGGTAAGGCATTCCAGTGCCTGGGAGCGAGTACTTTGAAGCTGCAGACTCCTGCCTTTTCTCTTTTATATCATGGGATTTCAAGGTTTTCCCTAATGTTAGATCTAAGGAGTCTAGTATGGGTTTTCTTAGTGACTGTGTTAAGGAGATATTTAGGAGCTTTATTGGCAATGCATTTGTGGGAAATGCTGAGATTTTTAAAAAGTATTCTGGCTTTGATGGGGAGCCATACAACGATATCTTGTGACCCCACCATTTGCTGCCCATACTAACACAGAGGACATCAAAGATGAAATCACACATGTCAGCATTGATCACATTGCTAATCATCACAGATGGCATCACTGATCTGTAACATTCCTGACATAAAGTCTTTAAAAGGGGTTGTGTTTAGGGTATTGCTATTGACATATGAAAAGTGATATGTAGGTCTCTCATGAACGATTCCATGTATCACACAATTCACATATTCAAACACAGACTGTCTACTGAAGTTCTGTTAATAACAACCCAATTCATAAATACATTAACAAAAACAATGGTTGCAGCATGGGCCATAGAAGTAGAGTGTACATGGCCTGTAGAATTATACATTCAAGCCTATCAGAAGCCTTAATCATGTTACATTTTGTCATGTGATTTAATGCAACTGAAAAGGCTTTTATTAAAGATTGGCCCACCAGTGTTTGATATCTGAAGGACATTAACATGTATTCCTTTAAGATTCCAAAATCTTTTTTTGCTCAGTGATAGTCCCACCATACATTTGTGGTCCATATTTTCCTAGCATGCATTATAACATTAAACGAAAGACAGTCTGTTGTTGGGTAGAACCATCAATTGATCATTGCTATTGTCCACTCGTCAGAGGACCAGAGGGTACAGCAGGTTAATATCAGGTCTAGGTGCCATACTTGCTAGACACTTATGCAATCATATATGAAATGGATCTCCTTTTCTAGTTTTCTTCAGCTTGAAGTTTTCTGTTCAATAGGAACTTCAATGATTTTGTATTAGAGACTAACTTTGACACAGGCCTAGATGTAACAGCTTAGGTGAGGAGGTGTTGATGTTTCAGGTCACTGTGAAACAAACCACGGTCCAAGATAGTATAAAACCAGCCATGTACACTACTTTCTATCTAATATGAGGTTACGTTTAAGCATATTTATTTGCAGAGTCATCTCTAGCTGGTGCAGCAAGATTTAGCTCGGACTATGAGCTAGGTAATTTATCATGCATTCTATGTATGGTTTTGTTCTCACCATCCTATAGAGTTAAATGTCATTTGCATGCTAGTACAATTTGATATCCGTTTTACAGTGGCTCAGTAAAACTATTGAGTGCTGTGCAAAGGATTGAACACTGAGAATCCCCACAAGTCATAAGGATTTGGGCCAATTTAGTACAGTGGATATAGAGAGATTGACCAGAAATATCTTAACTAGCTTTCTGGGCATCCAACTTGGCTGGTGACTCCTTAATGTACTGTTGTGCCAGGTTCACCTCTTCCACCCACTCCAATTAGAAGTCACTCGAGCTATATACTTGGTCCCATCCACACCTCACTCTACACCTACCCTGTTATCAAATGTTTGCTTTGTATATCACCTATGAACAGATGATAATCAAATATTCTTGTAATTCCCCTTTTCTCACCTGAGCTGTCCACTCAATGTTCTAAATTAAAGTTACCTGTATTTCAGAATCTAGTACCGCACTGCTTATAACATCTGCATGTTTATCTTCCACTTACATCTTTAAAACACTCTAAACATCTCACAGTTAGGGGAATTTACATTGACATAAACCTTAAATGCCAAACCCTCATCAACTTTATTGATACATATGACTATCTTAATCTCATTAACATCCATAACATTGCATGTTACCAAAGCGCTCATCACAACACTGGTACCTAGCATGTTGGATTACACCTCTATTGTCTGCATGTGTTTTTCTATCTATTCCTTTTCAACTCTCAACAAGGTATCAAACTTTACTACTGATCCCATGACTACAACCATCCATGATCCTCACCCACGTCTGCACACCACATGCATGCGGGGTGGTTTAACTTGCAAAATGTTTCTTTATTTAAATTCCTTATTATTATGTTTAAATCCATCCAAGGTCTGTCATGTGAGTCCGTTCCTGGCTGAATGTATCTCCCACTTGTCACCCACTCCCTCTCTATGTTTCCATGCTTTCCACAAGCTGACCACCCCAATCTGTCCTCTGCTGCTTGCTGCTTCAACTCCACAACATTCCTCCCTTGCTATTGCTCGAACACCATGCCTCCAGAAATTACAGACATACCAACAGGATCTCCTTTCTCTACCACTATCACTCACCCAGGCACAATGATCCCCAAATAACTGCATAACTGGATTGCATATATGTATTTACATACAATAAATACAGAGCATGTATATAATGGCTGGCTGGTGCTGGCCCCATTTACTTTTTCCAGATCCTTACACACCACCATTGGGTGTAATGTATTAGTGGCAATTTCGTGACTATGTAAATCACCCAGTGGACCCGCCATATCCATTAATGTACCCTGTGTTCAGTACTTCAATAAGCATGAACCCTGTAGAGAGTTAACAATAAGGACATTGAACAAAGCAGACCTTGGGCCACGATGAAGAATGAAATCTGAGGGAACGTGTGATGAAACTAGGCATCATCCTGTTGCTGATAATGTGGGCCACACTGACACTGCTGTGCAAAATAAAAGGCTTACAAGCAGCAGTTTCTAAGAAAGCTAAGTTTGATAAATGCAGATTAGCATAGTTTGTGGAGAGTTTTGGAAACAAGATGCTCTTATTGGACATAAAGACACAAGATTAACATGTTAAACATATTTGCAAATATCTCTGACATAGGAACACTAGTGTCTGATCTGGAAACAAACATTGAAAGAAAAGGGGAGCTGGGAATCCCGAAATCCCTGTGATTGTAGAAGTCAACAAAAAGATGGTAGAGTGGGGCTACAAAAATCAGGAATACATTTACAAGAGAAGGGATTCAGGATTACAAGCATATACCACACAGGCTAAACTAAGAGAATGTTAAGATCTGTGCTGTAGGCTGGGGATGGTTGTAGATATGAGTCAATAATGACAACCATATGTTACAACATAAGTCATGCAAGTACAACAATAGTCTTTATCCGTATCCATTAGATATGTTGCCAGAAATCGAATATGTTCTGGAGGGTTGAAAGAATCCACAATCCTATCAGAACAATGCCCTGCTTGAGCAAAGAGCTATGGGCACCGAGGAGGAAACCCATGAGGGTGAGCTACGTGTTCTCACTAGAAGAATACCCTCATCTACACATTAGGCAGGAGCTGGAAAGAGTAGAAAAAGATGTGCTCAGAGGAGTGCTCTCTCTCTTCCCACAGTACTACCTAAAATTAGCACATGACCAATGGGCAATATCTGGCTGGGGCGTACAGCTCCCCCAGCCACGGATGGCCCATTGGGCTTGCAGGGAGAGGGGCCGCTCCTGCACAGTCTCCTGTCATTGCGCGGAATAGGGAACATAGGAGCGTTGAAGTTTCAGAGCCACTGACATGAGCAATGATTGCATGCCCGGGGCTCTGAAACTTGATTCCACTGCATTTTGTAATTACAACTGAACCACAAGTGGGTTGTGTAACAGGGAACATGCAACAGAACTAATGATATGAGTGGCTGTATTTTAAAACACAAACATATACTAAATAATTTTCAGTATAAAGTAATACATGCAGAATTAAAAATGCATGAAATGTGCATAACCACATTGCATATTCGCAAGCACTCGCCTGACCTGCGACTACAATCAAAGAAGCATAAGTCATTCCCAATGGTGTTTTATCCACCAGCGTGGCGTCCAGCGCTGTCAGCAAAAATCATGAGCGCAGTCACATTATTTCAATACAACTGTTAGCTTTCTAGTTCCATGCTGGTACTCTGTGGTGCTTACTTTCATTGTCTTTTAAAGGTCTATATTTGTCATATTTTCAATAAAGGCTGATAATTATTATTATTTTTTTTTAAAGCGTGCCTTGAACAGTTCTGTTCTGGTGGAAGGTTCACTTCCGTGTTTATTTTCCTCCGCCAAAGCATGCTGTACCAGAAATATTACGGACAACGAAGGTAGATGCTTCTTTATACGTGTATACTTAGTGACGTTCTGTCTGTTGGGAAATTGGTGGGGCAGTGATAGCAGTAAAGGACGGTTGAGTTGATAGCTAAGTAGACGCAACTAACGCCGTTTGGCAGGAGACACATATGCATAAACAGAGAGGCACTCTAGATAGACTGTCTTTATTTAGTACTAATTAGCAGTGGTGGCTGGTGAATTCTTTAACTGGAGGGGCATAAATATGTGTCCCTGATATGGCCGAGTGATTGAGCCCACACCACTGAAGGCAGGTTCGGAGGAGGGTACTCCCCTGAGAATTCATTGTATATACTGGTTGAAAATGGTGCATTTTAGAGCACACTTTCTAGAAAAATTGGGTAAAACTCATGAAAAAAGTCAAATAGATGCAACTCACCAACAATGCACAGGAGCATTTCTCCAGCACATTTTCATGATGCTTTTTCCCACACTATATGCCAGTATAAAATATGGTCATATGCCTGTACATTTCCATGCTGAATGCAACATTATACCCTATTATTCTCATGTAAGAACATACTCATGTTTACTTTGTGCATAATGCCAGTAATTATACTATAAGAAAAAATGTCCATGTTTGTTCTGCCAATATATGGCAGTATCCCCACATAAGAACATACTACAGTTGGCTTTATCACAAAAAATGCATGCCAAAGTATAAAGACATGTCCAAACTACCTGTAAGAAAATGCCACTTGAGCTACATAATAACACCTATCATGCTTGCTTTTTCAAAGATGCCCAATACAAAATTTCATACCGCAATAAGAAATGGCCAGACTAAGTGCATAAAAGTGACAGTCTTGCTTCATAATAACACTCATCCTGCTTGCTTTACCAAAGATACCCAATACAAAATGCCATACCACAATAGAAAATGACTGAACTGACTGCATTGAAATGCTAGTTTAGCTACATAATAACACTCATGCTTATTTTGCCAAAGGTGCCCAATACAACATGTCATGCCACGGTAAGAATAATACCACTGACCTTGTTTGCTTTATCAAAGATGCCCAATACAAAATGTCCTTCCTCAGTCAGAAATGGCTAGACTGGTAGCATACAAAATGACAGTCTTTCTTTGTAATAACACTTATCATGCTTGCTTTACCAGAGATATGCAATACAAAATGTCTCACCACAATACAAAATGTCTAGACTGGCTGCATTAAAATCTATAATATATGTCCAGTAAAAAAATACCATGCCTGTCCTCTGGGCATCACAGCGCCAACCACACACACACAATCAAAGTGATTATGTGTGTACGCAAGCTGCAGGGGTCTGGGGGCAGGTATGTTTTTTAGTTTCTTTTTTACTAGACAACTATCATAGATGTCCAGTAAAGAAATACTATCCATGTCCCCAGGGTCTCACAGCACCTCATATAGAGAGCTGATTTTGGCTGGTGGAGAGAGGGTTTGTGCAAAAACGGCATTTTTAAAATACCTTTGTTGTTCAAACATCCTACCCCCACTCGCTAAAATCATCTTGGACCAGCACAAACACACGCACACACACACATACTTACACAAACATACACACAGAAAGCACTCACTGTCTCATTCACAGTCAAGAGCACCCATCATGCACTGACTCATAAATCAAGCACGCATGCATTTATACACATATTTAAATAATAAACAGACACACACATTTACACAACATACACACACACCATACACGCAGCAAGCACTCTTTCATTCACATGAGCACCGATCATAACACAAGCATGCACGCATCAATAGACATATTTAAATAATAAACAGTTATGTTGATGCCTTGCAACATTTTAGGCAAACAGAGATACATGGACCCAAACCTATCTTTAAGAACAAACATGTATATGATAGTGAAATCCATCTACAAAAAAAACATGCCTCCATAGAGAAATAGAGAAAAACTGGATGATCGCCCAGGAAGTATCTGATCTTTCAAAAAGACAGCCAAGTTATGCTGGCAGCTACAGCTGAAATAAATTCAAAAGAGATATGGAGCTCAATAAACCAAGCCACGAAGAATACACAGATGCCTCTACAGCTGAATGCAGTATCAGAATCAGAGTGGAGAAGTCATTTTTTAAAATGATATGCCTCTATTGAACAGGACCAGTAGGAGAGCCAAATAGAAAGACTATCGACTTATCTGATAACATTTGACATCGAGAACATTAAATTCTTTATCTCGAAACTAAGCAAATCAAGGGCCCTAGAACTAGACGGACTAACAGAGTACACCCTCAAATAAAAACCTGAGGAATGGGCTGATATCATCCACAGAATAATTGAAGACGTTATACTGACACATAATATCCCAGCAACATGGCAAAAGTCAGTGGGCCTCATCACGACTTGGGCGGTAACAGTAACGCTATTAGCGCAAGCTGTATTAGCCCTACCGCCGAACTCCCCGGCGCTAATAGCACCGGATCACGAGTTCGACTGTAATGTAAGTCCCCATTCCCCACTGAGCCCATTCGGGAATGCCCCATTCCCCATTGGGCTCAATGGGGAATCTTCGCCCTAATAACGCCGGCGGATTTCCCGCCGGCGGTAATAGCGTGAATTTTCGGTGGATTTCCCCCCAGCTCAGAGCTGGGGCGAAATCCGCCGAAGCCCTGATTCGGCGGACCCTTAAATCTGGCGGTAATAGCGCTACCGCCGGATTTAAGGGTTACCGCCGAAGTCGTGATGAGGCCCAGTAACTAAACCCATCTTCAAAAAGGGCAAGAGACAGGAGCTAAATAACTACAGGCCAATTGACCTTTTGGATGCGCCGGGTAAATTGTTTGCAAGGTTGATTATGAGAGACTTCCATCGGTGGCTCGAGGATAAAAATCTGCAGGATCCTAATCAAACAGGTTTGTTGCTGGATTAAATCAGCAATTCAAGCACAAATGATACAGATCAAACAACTAATGTATATGGCGTATGTAGATTTCAAGGCAGCATTTGATTCTATATCTAGAAATAAACTAATGAACAAATTAAAGAACACAGGCTGCCCTGAACATTTGCTAAATTTCATCCACCATCTACATAAAAATATGACCATCCAAATTAGGCTCACTCAAGAAGGGCATTTTACAGTGCCAATTTGCACATATCGAGGCCTTAAGCAGGGTTGCTTAATGGCTGCTACTCTCTTCAATTTCTATATTGCTGACATATCTCTGATGCCCCACGAATAGGAGCAGCAAAAGTGGCAGCTCTACTTTACGCAGACAATCTGGTTTTAAGGGACTTCAACATCTTCTTACGACCTTAGAGCAATATGCATTAAGGAGCGACCTTGAAATAAATGTGCAAAAAACTAAAGTGTTATGTGTACATCATCAGAAAACAGCAAGGCACACAAATCTCAATTGGTTTTTATATGTGAATAATTTGGATTCTGTTAATACATAAACACATTCAGGAGTTAATATTAATAATCAGATTGCTGACAAGCCATATCATGAAGAGATACGATGAAACTTAGTACAGCCATCTCCCAAACCAAAATCATTCAATCAAAGCATGGGAAATTCTCTGTTACACCGGCAATACCATTTTATTTGCAAAAAATAGTCCCTATTATTCTATATGGGGTGGACACAAACTCAGTAAGAACAGAACTCTATTGGACTAAAATAGAAAGTCTATATTGGAAAACAGTATTACATTTAACAATATCAATTCTGATGATGATGCTGAGATATGAATTGGGTATGACATCCTTATTTGGAATGTTCAATTGGAAACTTTATTCCCTATACCAAACATTTTTGGAGATGAAACGAAGAAAACGCTACTTACATTATTAGCAGAATATATGAAGAATGCAAATTATCTGTTTCGACTAAAATGGAGGAATTGTGTTGAAAAAGCCCTGGATGAAGCACAGATATCAGAAGCGCTTCTGTTACAGAATCTTACACGAGCAAAAACGAAACGAAATCAACGAGACTGGATTCAGACCCTGACAAGAAGTAAAACATATCAATTCACCCATGATGAATATGTTCTTAAGAAAAAAATTAGGAGAACGGTAAGTTATTTGTTAAAGTTTCGATGTCTATGGTATAGACAAGTCTTCCTACGTTTCCGTCTCAATTTACATAACATAAAAGAAATCCAGGCAAGGCACAAGCAGATCACAGCAAATGAAAATCAGCGTACATTTCACTGTGACTCACAACAACCGAAAATACTGCAGCACTTGCTGACAGAATGTCCAAAACGTATAGAAGAGAGAAACACATATTATAAACCACTCTTTGATCACTGTAGAATTTTATCAGCGAAAACACTTTGGAAACAGATTCTCCATTCAAGGAGATTGAGGGTTCAAATAGCAACTTCTAAATTTATATTACACTTGGATCTCATGTAGTAGGAGGGGAGCAGGAGCTTTTGAGTTAATAATTGAAGGCCTAGTTGCTTACTCAAAAATGGAGATCTGTGATAAGTAGTTGACATGTTTTATGAAATGGTTTTACTTTCCTTTTTTCTTTTTCCTATCCTGTTTTCTCTCTTTCTCTTTCGCTTTTTCTTACGTTTCTTATGAATGAAGATGTTACATTTTGTAAAGGTTCTAGTAAACAAAAATAAAATTAAAATAAAGTAACACTAAACATAGACACACCCACATTTACACAACATACACACAGCAGACACTCTCTGTTTCATTCACACGAACATCCATCATGCACTCAGTGAAAACACAAGCATACACATATCCATACACATATTTAAATACTAAACATACAAACACACACATGCACACAACATACACACGGTAAGCACTCTTTCATTCACACAAACACCCATCATGCATTCACTCATAACACAAGCATACATGCATACATACACATATTTAAATAATAAACATAGACACACACATTTACACAACAAGCACTCTCTGTTTCATTCACACGAACATCCATCACGCACTCACTCAAAACACAAGCATGCACACACCCATTAACATATTTAAATAAATAAATTAACATACAAACGCACATATTTAGACACTTTATTTATATATTTATTGTTTGCTTGTTAGGCACAAATGCAGAAAATAAATTCTGTTTCAAAGCACCAACAGGGCAGCAAGGAGGGAACATGGGATAGCAGTAAAATTAAATTAAAAAAATAGATGGGAAGGGATGGCCTAACATACTATGCCTTATGAGTATTAAGAAAGTGCAAGTGTAGGAAGGAAGAGGACAGTGGGGTAAGTATTCAAGTGTCTGTGATGGAAGGGTGAGCCACAGATGATGTGCAAGGTACATACGCACTAAAAGCACTCTTCCATTCAAACAAACACCCATCATGCACTCTCATAACACAAACATGCATGCATCCATACCCATACTTAAATAATAAATAAATGAGCATACAAACAAAGATTACACAACACACATGCAGCAAACACTCTGTTTCATTCACACAAGCATCCATCATGCACTCACTCATCATAACACAAGCATACACACATCCCTACACATACTTAAATACTAAATAAACAAACATAGAACCACACACATTATCACAACATACACACATTCACATCAGCATCCATCATCATCATAAACCTAACAATACAAGCATGCATGCATCCATAAACATCATTTTAATTAAAGAAAATGAACATAAACAAAGTACCTTCTTCCGCAGGTCTTGAGGTTCCAGTGCTCCAGCCACCTTGAAGCATGAACAGGAATCAGGAAGCTTCCTGGTTCTTGCACATGCTTGCAAGGGGCCTGAGCGTGGGTCCGGAGATGACCCACTCCAGCCTGCTCTGCCTGTATGTGTGAAGAGGAGCAGGAGCTCCTCCTTCCACATACCGACGTGCAGTTCCACAGCCAGCATTTTTAATGAGCCATGCACGGCTGGGGAAGGGCGTTTGCTTCCCCATCCTTGCATGGCTCATTGAGCTTGCATTGCTAGATAAATGTAACCGTGAATGGGAAACAAAGTTTCCCTTTCACAGTTAAGAGGACTTCATCAGCTGAAAAAAACAGCTGAGGGAGTGCTTGTGTTTTACAGGGTTGGCTCCTCCATAAGGGGTGAGAAGGGGCCAAGACCCGGTGGGTCGATGCCCCGTCACCAATTGTGGATGAGCCACCCCTGCTAGTCAGGGTTGGAATGAGCCATAAAATTGTCTCAACACCAATGATAAAATGGCCCAAAGTTGCAAATAGCTATTCATTCCTTTTGTGACATTGTTTGAATAGTAGACAAGGTGGAGTTTTTTGATAAAGTGTGATGCAAATCTTACCTTTTAAATAATATTTACTCAGTCTCACTGGTCAAAACTACCAGCCGCAGAGTGAATTTAACTCATCTACTGGCCCGAATTGTCCAGAAAAACAGGCCCACACTAGCATTTTGTGTTTTTGGTTCGCCCACGAGCCTATTGAACTATAGAGTCCGTGGTACTAGTGCATCACAAACATGTTGCATAATGCTTCTGTGTATTTTTCTTGGTAATTGGGCATCTAAGGGATGTTTTCTTTTATTACTCTAAAAAAACAGCATACATTTTATGTCTTCTTACCCAATTATTTACAAAGAAAAGAGCAAAATGCACCATCTAAAGCCATTATTTAAGAATCTGCCTAAATCACCCTTTGCTTGTGTTTGGGCTGCTTCACTACGCTTGTTGGTCGCTTATTACTAGAAAATATTTATGCCCCTCCAGAAGTCACCAGCGGCCACTGAATACACTAGCATATCAAAGGGTTTACAGCCAAGAAATCTGCAATAAAAGAGACAAGTAGGGAGCAGATTGCCTACAAAGTACAGAAAAGGTCCAAACATATTTGTTTTTGTCAGATTACTGTACTTGAGAGAGGCATTAGGCATTATAATCTAGTTCTTTTCTAAAACTGCTTTATCATCCACACACAGCACCGCAATTCTGGCTCGAAAATCACCCAAGTTATATGTAATATAACTGTGGAAGACAGTGCCTATCATGTATCTGCTCCTCATTTTAGTAGCCACATCCAGAAGCACCCCATACAATTATAGGCGCCCTTGTTCTAGCACATGCAAAAGATTTCTACGCTCACATCGTAGTGTCATTGTAAGGCACATATGATATGATATGGCATTTATAACATGCCTATACACAAGTGGTTCAAGGTGCAACAAGGCAAGGGAAGGGAACAGAAGGAAGACAGAGACAATGATCTTACTAGGCCAGGTGACATTGAGATCATGCAAGAGCAGGGGAAGGGGGGTGGAGAAGTGCAGTGCTTAGGATACACAGTAGTGCATACAAATAATAAATAAGAACAATAAATAAGTGCGGCCAGCTGGAGGCAGGTGCAGGGGTAAGTGCAGACACTAAGTGTTGAGTGCTGACAGGGGGGCTATAGGGATGCAGAAACAGCCCCAGAGTGCAAGGGTTTCCAGGGAGGCAGTGCAGGAGTGCAACTGGTGGAGAGGGGACCTGGGCTCAATAACAGAGGGTAGCCAGGTGACCAGTGCAGTTTCAGTTTCAGCCAGGAGTTCAGCAGGGGAGAGGAGGAGAGAAAGCAGAAGCAAAGAGGAAGGTCTTCAGGTGCTCACGGAACCGGAGATAGTTCTCCTAAATTTTCAAAGAGGCAGGGAGGCTGTTCCAGAGGGAGACCCCAGCCAAAGGAAGAGATCTACCACCAGCTCATTGCTTGGAGAAGCAATTGACCCAGAGGGAGTTGGAGGTGGATGAGCGAAGAGCTCGAGAAGGCAGATATTTAGGAAGAGAGATTTGAAGCTATTGAGGCCCCAGAACCTAAAAGGCCCTGTGGACAATGCAGAAGGTTTTGAACTTAATCATTGCAGCCACTGGGAGCCAGTCCAGAGATTTCAGTCCTGGGGAGACACGATCCTTGGGCTTGAGGCCAAGGACAAGTCTTGTCGTCCTTTTTTTGGATGAGTTGCAGGTGGCTGAGAGTAGAGGCAGGCAGATTTAGAAAGATGCTTTTGCAGTAATCCAGCCTAGAGAGAACCAGAGCTCTGGAGAAAGTGAGCTTCTGGGGGAAGGAGAGGAAAGGAAGAATAACTCTGAGGAGGTGCAGCTGGTAGTGTGACATGTTAGAGACGGCAGAGATGTGAGGAGAGAAGGAGAGTGTGGAGTCGAAGATGACCCTGAGGTTTTTAGCCTCACAGGTGGGAGCAGGAAAAGGGCCAAGAGAGGCCGGCCCAAGAGTGGCAGGAAAGGAGAGAGTGGGTGTGCCTATGAGGAGAATCTCATTCTTACTGCCATTAAGGCAGAAATCATTGGCGGCACACACTCCTGGATAGCAGACAGTCAGAGATGAGAGAAGCAGAAGAGGTGGCTGAAGGGAGCCTGAAAATGATCTGAGTGTCATACGCATAGCAATGAAAGTTGGGCCAGAGAGTGGCAATGCAGTGGGCAAGAAGTGCCAGGTATTGGTTGAACAGCCAGGGAGAGAGGTTAGACCCCTGGTGAGCACCACAGGTAGAGATAGAGATAGAGGAGAGGCACATACAGAGTGGAGCGGAATTTCATAGTCTGAGAATTAGAGGACTAGATGTTAGAATATTTACCCTGGGAAGCAAGTAGAGGTGATAGGTTTTAGTTGTATCCATTATAATAATTTCTTATACATTTGCCTATTTGACAACATATCAAAAATAGTCAATTTAATTAAACAAAAAAAAATCGAGAACTTTGAAGTGCAAAGGTATAAAACAAAAACAGGCAACATCATCTTTACTCTTTACTTTTTCTTATTATCTTGGAAAGATGTAAAAGCTGCCTGCAAATTTTGATTTGCAGTCAGCATTTGCTACTGGAGTCCTATTGAATTTGTCTTCTCGTCAGCAGTTGCTAAGTCAAACCCGATTCCATAAGAATCCATTTGTTTTAAGCATTTAATGCAGAGGTTTTCCGAGATGGAGGAGGAAGGCACAGCCTAGATCAACCTCTTTTTCACCCCACTTCTAGACCCTGGAAGAGAAAAAAACGTTTGGGCTGGCGTGAAAAAATAATGAGTTAAGGCATTACACCCTGCCATAACAGAACATTGTGCTCTTCAACCCTTACATAATGATCCCCTAATTATGCATACTTACTGTTCAGTTCATTTTTAAAACCTGAAGTGTCATTTTGTTACCACAGGGATACCCAATTGCAAGTGCTTGAGCCTTTACATGGTCATCGGACACTAAATTCATCCACAATGCATTTCCGTTTTGGTTGTAGTTGGGCACACGTACCATTTTATTTTAATTGCTGCACATATAGGAATTATTTTCTCATTCATTGTCGTCCATTGAATTTTTGATTTTTTAAATGCGCAGTCTTCTATTGCATTTTGTCTTGCTCATTCTAAACGAGCTGGCAAAGTTGAACAGTAGTCACCGATTGCTTACTGCACATAATAACAATGCATTTGTATATTTTTTTGCAGACATCGCACATAGGCACTTTCCAATACTTTTGACAGATGGCCATCTCCTTGGCATGTATGTCTCCCTCTGTAATCAAGGTGAGGACCTGCATAGTTTCAACAACGAGTAGGTGCTTTCTTTTTCCAGTTGTTGTTACAAGTCATGGACGTCACTTTGGAGCTACCCAACTATCCTGGTACAGAGAAGTGAATAGGAGAGTTCGCTAGTGACTTACAATTTTTACAATGTCGTTTTTGGAAGGTAAAGGTGCCTGCTGGCACTGTTAACTTATTTGCCCATATTTTTGGCTTATTTTTATAGTAGCACTCTGCGCGCATGTTGGAAACCCACCTCCCTCTCCCACTTCCTCATCCGGCCCTGTTTTCCCTCAAACCCACCCACCCACCGCCCCTGATCGGCTATTGCACTAGCTGTGTGTTTGTGAGGCTGTAGGCCTCAGTGGGCTGCCGATCTGCCAGACTGATGCCATTTTTGGAAGGTAAGGGTGCCTGCTGGCACAGCTAACTAATTTGCCCATATTTCTGGCTTAATTGTTAAAGTAGCACTCTACACCTATTGGAATCCCACCTCCTTCTCCCACTTCCTCAGCCAGCCCTGTTTTCCCTCCTCCCTTCCAACCCTTGCCCCTGATTGGCTATTGCACTCGCCGTGTGTTTGTGAGGCTGTCGGCCTCGGCCAGCCTCTGATCCGCCAGTCTGATGGCATTTTTAGAAGGTTAGGGTGCGTGCTGGCACTGTTAACTAATTTGCCCATATTTCTGGCTTAATTCTTAAAGTAGCACTCTGAGCGCATGTTGGAAACCCACCTCCCTCTTCCACTTCCTCAGCTGGCCCTGTTTTCCCTCCACCCTCCCGCCCAGAACACCTGATTGGCTAGTGTCCTCTCTTAACACACATTCCCAGGGGGCAGCCCTCTGCCCGGGCAGCCCATGTGGCTAAGGGTCCAAGGCAAAGGGCGGCTCCTACAGCTGCAGCTCCAAACTGTGTCTGCCGTTGTCAGCAGTGGCCAGCCATCAACCAGCAGCACCCATCAAGGTAGGTGTGGCCTGGGTGGGGAGTATAGCAATCACTCTACTCCAGAAGCCCAGCCACTCTACCTACCCTCAGACTCAGAAGATGGCAGAATGGGATATTAACTATCCAGTTTAACAACTAGATAGAATTATGAACATTAACCTGCATTGCATCTAGACAGGATCGTTAAATGTTATCCATTGCCACGTTTAGACATTATTGTGAACATTAGCATGTGTCACATAAAGTTTAGTTTAGTTTTGTCTATTTATTTGTAGAGCGCACCAAGTCCTGAGGCATCTGGGCACTAAACCTACAGGTTACATGATTTTACAGTTTACAATAATGCATATAAACAGGTTTACAGGTTACATCATTTTACAGTTTGCAATAAAGCATATATTCAGACATTGTAGTAGCAAAAGCAGGAGTGAATACATATATAAAGTTCGAGTTAACATAAACATAAAAGTGTGGCATACGTGCCTGGGCAAGCTTGACCCAAAATTTGCAGATTATCAATAATTACTGTTATCAATAATATATTCACATCTTAACATATAGTATTTACAAGATCAGAGGAAGAACTGTGCAAAAGTCGGCAATTTTGCTGCGTTCTTGCTAGAGGAGCCATAGCTTGGCATTTTTTCTAAATAGGTGGTAGGAAGGTTCTGATCTTAGAGTAGTGGGGAGCACGTTCCAGTTTTTGGCTGCTAGGACAGGGAAGCTGATCCCTCCAGCTCTTTGAAGATTAATTTAGTGAGTGTGAGCAGTTCTGGTTGGGCTCGTTGATACATTATGTGTAAGGCTATTGTACAGGTATTTCGGTGCCTGGTTGGAGAGACACTTGTGAGTTAGAGACAAGTTTTTGAGTGTGATTCTTTGCTTAATGGCGAGCCAGTTCCAGTTACAGCTAGTTTCAGAGATGTTTTGTGATCTCAATATGTTCAGGGCTGACCTAATGGCATTCTTCTGTATGATTTGCATCTTATTTAGGTTCTGTTGAGTGGGGCCTAGATAAAGTGTGTTTGCAAAAGTTGAGTTTAGAGAGGACTAAGCCTCTAGCTATTGTGATGCAGTTTGCTGAGTTCAAGAATGGTCTGCAAGCCGTGATCAATGTGCAGGTGTAGGCGGAGGAGCAGTCAATAGCATTAGTTTGTCTTGTTAGTGAGAGAAAACAGTCGATATAGATGCCTAAGGTTTTTAAATCCTTAGATATTTTAATTATGTTACCATCAATGTTGAAAGAGGTGAATTGTTGATCTAGTTTGTTCAGTTTAGCATGTGATCGAAGAAGGAGCAATTCTGTCTTATTGTCATTAAGACACAGTCCATGCTTCGCCATCCAGGTTTGTATTATGAGGTAGATGTCATTGAGTATTTTTCTGTCTGTGATATAGTCACCGGTGATGGGTTGGGTATTTGGGTGTCATCAGCGTACTTGGTATTGGTGACACCCAAATAGTCAAGCCCATCAAACAGTGGCTTAGTGTACACATTGTAAAGTGTAGGTGACACACAAGAGCCTTGGGGGACACCTCATGTGACAGCTGTTGGAGCTGCAGATGCTGTTGGTGTGAAGACCCTCATGGATCTATTATTAAGAAAGAACTGGACCCAAGCTTTTGCTTCGTCAGATGTGAGATGATTGCAAAGGATTTTATGGTTCACAAGGTGAAACACTGCTGACAGGTCGAGAAGCAAGAGCAGTGCCAGTTTGCCTTTGTCTTTGAGGGCTTGAATTTGGGTCTTAAGGTCGATCAGAGGTGTTTCGGTCCCATGTCTCGGTCAAAACCCAGATTGTCTGAGACCAAGAATATTGTTAGATTTGAGGTGATGTTAGATCTGTAGATATGATATATGATATGATATGGCATTTATAATGCGCCTATACACAAGTGTTTCAAGGCGTGATAAGCTGCTCTGTCCAAAACGTTCAACAGAAATGGCACTGTGGTAATAGGTCCATAATTAGACAGATTATTAGGGTCTAGAGTTGGCTTTTTTGGGAGTGGAAGTACCCAGGCATCTTTTAGATTATTGGGAACAGTACTGGATTTGAATGAGGCATTGATAAAGGATGCGATGGAGGGGGCAAGTTCCTTAGCAGCCTCTTTTATGATAGGTGCAGGACAGGTATCTCCCTGGCAATTGGAGGGTTTTAGTTTCATGATGATGTCCTCGACGTCTTTGGGAGCGAGGTGGGAGAAATTGAATTGGTTGTGATTATTCCTGTCTAGAGTAGTGGGCTTGGGAGTCGTGGAAACCCTGGAAATATGTTTTTTTTTTTTGTTTCAATTTTACTTTGAAGCATAGTGATTTTGTCTTGGAAGGCATTCTAAATATTGGTGCACCAGGCGACATCTTTGGTGCAAGTGTCTGGTGGTGGGGCAGGTGATTCTAATTCTTTCAGGATGTTAAAGAGATTTGGCTTTAGTAACAGGGTCATTGTAATCTCTCTTTTTGCTTGAACAATGGCTTCTTTGTAATTGAGGGAGGCTAATGAGAAATTGTCCTTATTGGCTCTAGAAAGGATGGCTTTCCAGAGAGCTACTGAATTTCTTTTCAATTTTCAATTTTCGTAGGGTTCTTAGGTGAGGGGTGTACCATGAGTTAAGGTGTGCACGTGGTTTAGATTTGCACAGTTTTAATAGTGCTATTGTATTAATGGCATTGAGTAGAGTCCGGTTATAGAGGTCAACTAAGACAGTCGGATCTGTGAGTGTCGTGGAGGGGTTGATAGGGTGGAAAGGGCAGTAGTTTCTCCTCTGTTATGTCACGTTTGTTTCTCGTATTTAGAGTAGGAGCCAAAATCTGTTTGCTGGGCTGAGTATCTTCATTTATAATGAACGAGGTGATTGTCCGATCATGCACAAGGTGTATTGGACAGAATATTTATGTCACAATTAAGGTCAGCTAACCAGTCAAGGGTTATGCCTTTGTTGTGTAGGTACAGTTATACAGTGTAAGAAACCTAATTTGATAATAGTGTCAGCAATGGCGCTTGCCTTAGACTCTTTGAGGTCCTGAAAACCTAAGTTGAGATAGCCCAAAAGGATAATTATTTTTAATGTTAGACGAAAGGAGGTGCAAAATATCATCTTCAAATGTGGTAGTGGGGCTGGGGGGTTGGTAGATGAGGTGGATGGTGATAGTGCGGGATGGTGAGGTTGGTACTTTAATACATAATAACTCTGCAGAAGGCATAGTTTGGTTAGCAATGATTCTTAGGCCTAGTGATGTTTTATGACTAAAGGTGATTTCCCCACCTTTCGATAGGTTAGAGCCTTGGCCATGCCTGATGATGGAAAATATGACAGGTAAGGCAAGGGGCGAGAGAGGGTCCCACTGCGGCATGCAGCCAGGTCTCTGTGATAGCCATAAAGTCCAGTTTGTGTAGTGCTATGTAATAAGCACTATTTAAAGCGTGTGCTGGTAATGATCTGGCATTAATAAGGGCAACTCTGATTGGAATTATCCAATTTGCATTTAGATTGTGGGTTGCTAGGTTTGAGTTAAGTAGCTGTGGATTCTGGGTTCTTTGAGGGGTTAGCTACCATAGCTACCATACTGGTCTTTTTGCAAATGAGAGAGGTGTGATGCGGTGGGAATCTAGAGCCTAGTCAAAGATTCCTGTAATGTAGTGGACATGGTACGTTGGATAATGGAGTTAGTATCATTTGTTGACCTTAGGGAAGGTATGATGGCTATAGGATTGTTTAATGGGGGTGGCATGGTAGGTGAGAGTACTAGGGTCATCAATGAGTCTTTGGGTGCTGTTTGAAGGCAAGGTGGTGAGAAACCTGTGGGTGGTTTATGGTCCAATAGAGGTAAGCTTGGAACCATGGAAATGCAGGTACGTGGTGTTCTAGAATTAGATTTTAGGTTCATGGTGCCACCTAGTGGGAGGTTAGTTCTAATGGTAACTAGGGAGGACAGGTGTGTGATTGCAAGGCAAATAATAGCCGCGGCTGTAAAAGGGTGTAGCATACACATGGCTGAGCACTTTGTGTAGTGTGCTGGGTCAGTAGTAGGAGGAGGCTGCTAGTTGTATAGGTTTACTAGAATAGCGTAACCGGGTGTCCAGCTACATTAGACCTAGCTATAGGAACGGGACACTTTAGCTGACCTGGGCTAAGAGGCAGTGTTAGAGTTGCTTTAGATGCCGTTGAGAATAGGTGGGCATAAAACACATAGTACAAATTTGAACTTCAGAGTGCAGTGGTCAGAACGTTGCAGGCAGCAATGGCAGGGACCACACTGAATGTGAAAAACATAGACTGTAAGGTGAATAGGGTGGCATAGGCGTTGCGGATACTAGTGCGAGTAGATCACGTTATATAGTTATAGTCATCAGAACCAGTTGTCAGAACGTTACCTGAATACGTATCAGAGCACAGATCACATACTACAATCAAGTCCAGCAGTATGTGGGTGACAGAGGAACAGGTACTAGTGATAGCAAATGGATAACGTCATACAGTTTTAATCATCAAGCGCAATTATCAAAGCGATGCATACATTTGTAGCAGAGCAGAAATCACATGATACAATTAAGGCTCGCAGTGTGTGGTTGGCAGAGAAATGGTCGCCAAGGTTGTTATATGCTAGCATATGCTAAATATCAATGCTGGCATAAAGGCAAGCGAGGCAGGGTACTAGTGGTAGCGTCATACGAGGTATGAAAACCACATGGCACATTGGTGTTGACTTACTAGATTAAGCTGATAGGCTAGAATCCATATCATATACTCTATCAGATAACACATATAGAAATATGTGCAATGGTTAAAGGACATATGTAGAGGGTGCAGCAAGATTGTGCGCTTTATCTAGTACAGAAAAATAGGCTGAAGGTCATATGCAGTAAGGTATGTCCGTGTGCGTAATAGCGGGCAGATAGACTTAGAGGGCGAGTAAATTAAGCTCGCTGGGTGAGTAAGTGAGTAGACAACGATTGAAGTTGGAGGCGTGTACGTCATGTTTCCTTTAGCAGGTAGGCAGTTAGTGTGGGTACAGTGCAAGGCACTGCGTAGGCTGACGGTAGATCGAGCGCTGCTGGAAATTGGTGGAGAGGGATAACTCTTACCCTTAACATGATGATTGTGCTGATTTTCGAATTTGCAGGGGGTGTGGGTTGACCCTCAGACCTGTTGCGGGCCAGACAGACTCAGACAGGTTGCTGGCCTTTTTATGGGGCCATCCTGTGGGATGCCGGCTAGCGCTTTCCGGTCACGCTGTTGTGATAGATAGAAGTGTGAATATTAGCCTGCGTCACATCTAGACAGGATTGTTGAATGTTAGCCGTTGCCACATTTTGACATTATTGTAAATATTGGCATGTGTCACATCTAGGTAGAATTTCGAATGTTGGCTTGTGTCGCTTCTGGACAGGATTGTGAATATTAGCCAGTGCATGGCACAAATATCCTTTAACATTAACACTAACATCTCTGCCTATTGTATTGTGAAACCTACTGTATTGCAAACTGTATTAAGCCTGTGCCACATTGAAATAGAGCTGTGAATATTAGCCTGTGCAACACTGAGACAGAATTGAGAATATTGGCCTGAGCCATATTGAAGTAGAATTGTAAACACTAGCCTGAGCCGCACTGTGATAGAACTGTGCATTTTAGCTTATGTTGCACACAAATAGAACTGTGTATATTAGCCTGAGCCACACTGAAATAGAACTGTGGATATACAGGACGCTCACATATAGGTGTTTTCCCATACAAGCCTACCATACTATGAAAACTACTCTATGGCGAAACCCAGGCTTGTCTCTCATTATAAAGAGCTGTCAAATCTAGGTGTATTTCCCGTACCCATATTGCATTGTGAAACCCAGACCTCTCTCCCACTATACAGGACTCTCAATTCTAGGTGTGTTCCCCATATTTGCCTATTGTACTGTGAACCTACTATATTGTGAAACATAAGCCTCCCACCCATTATACAGGATTCTCTATTCTAGGGGCTCCCCGCACCCAAATTGTCTGTGAAACCTAGGATTCTCTCCCACTGTATAGGACTCTCATTTCTAGGTGTATTCCCCATAGCTGCCTATTACACTATAAAACCTACTGTATTGTGAAACCTAAGCCTCTCTCCCACTATACAGGACTCCCAACTCTAGGTTTGTTCCCCATATCTGCCTATTATACTGTGACACCCACTGTAGTACTGAATTGAGAAACCCAGGCCTCTCTCCCACTATATAGGGCTCTCAAATCCAGGTACCACGCCACACACTGGTCAAAGCAGACAAGCATGCTGATGCACCAGATGGCCCAATTAGATCCACCACAGTCATTCTCTTCCCAAGCCAACACATATTCACGGTTTATGGTCATTGCATCAAATTCCTTACATCGACATGCATTTGCAACACATGTGTTCCATCTAAAAATTGTGCATCTAATGACTTTATTTATTTTTTTGGTTTTTATTTGGGGGGGTGTAACTCCCGTTTTTTACCCTTTATAATGCACCTAACAAAAATTAACCCCTTGCCCCCAAGAAATATGCATTCAATGGACATTTTTTAAATGGAAAAATGTCAATGGAATGGCATTAGATGCAATGACCAGATACCTATATTCACCTACCCACCACTACACTCCTTCAAACTGCAACCCTCTGCAACCCTCACACCTCACCTACCTGCCTCCTCAGCAGACCAACCCACCTCACCCCGTCCCGGAACAACATGGGATGACAAATATGCCAGCGAAGCCAGCAGCCTAGCTGAGGCAAACTGCAATAAACTCACCGACGCTCACCGCCCCACAGATCCTCACACAGGAGAGACCACGAATAATGAGATAAATAGACCAGGGAAGCAAGCAGCTCCCGTTGAGGCACACCACTATAAATGCACCAACACATCTTCATGCTGTTTGGCAGAATAATATGCAGTACCTTTTGGAACACCACACACAATTAAGACTACAAGTGACAGTACAAATTCACCTTTGGTAGAAGTCTGTACTGTGCAGTAAAGTGGTAGCGATGGCTGAGCAGCCAGACTTATCCCAAGAGTAAAGTGAGCAGTATCAGAAGTTACACAAGGGACAGTAATTACTATGGTTCAAAGAAACACTGACACAAGGTTTCTGAGTAAAATAATATAGATTTATTTACACCATCAGTTGTAAATCCATAATGTAAAGCAGCATAAAATCACAATTTTAATACACCATCCAATAAATTCTGGACAAGTTAAGCTCAAAATGAAGTGTGAGTAAAATGTCACTCGAGCAATTTAAATAGGGAGGGAAAGACAAGGTTATTCAAAATCAAGCAGCACCAACAAGTAAGTAGGCAAGGCAATCTAGAAAAGGCTTACTGCAACTAGGTTTCAAATCAATAGGCCTGGACCTATGTTAATGGTTCAGAGTCTTTGCAGAGGATCACACAGTTCAGAGTAGTTTGCGGTTAAGACTTTGCCAAGAGTTCGAAACGAAGTTAGTGGAAGAAAAGTTACTTAAAAGAGTAGAGAAGGACAAGCCCTCAGATAAGCGAAAGATTTCAAACACTTTCACTGCAGTCGGACGGAACGAACAACTGGATTTGAACAGTACCTTAGTAGAAGAAGAATGCTGTAGCTGAGGCCGAAGTTCCTGGCAGGTCCTGCAGGCTCACGGTTCCTGAAGTGACTGTTGAACTGACAAGAAGGAGGAAGAATGGAGGGTCCTGTGGTGCCCAGGGAAGAAACCAGCAGCATAGCAAAGCGAGGAATAAAAGGTGCGCTCCTTAAAACCCAAACAGGGTCCGGTGCTCCTGGCTATCTGGTTCACTGCAGCAATGCATAGCAAATTTGATCAGGGGAGGGAGACCTTGCTCGGTGTTTGGCGAACTGGTTGGTCCCACCAGCTCAAGGGAAAAAGATTCCTTGCAGATCTTCTCTGTCGTCGAAGTTTCGGAGATTCGGACCCGCAACAAGGCTTCACCGGGAGGTTCAGTAGTTGCAGTAGTCCTCTTCCTTCAGCTTCTCTTCAGTTCTCTTGATCCAGTGGCAACTCTGCCTTCCAAGTCCCAGAGACCTGCTTTTTTATGCAGTTTTTCCCCATTCACACAGCCTTGCTGTCAATCACACAGCAGGGTGGTTGTCCTGGCAGAACAGTGACCTAGCCAATCAAACAAGAGTGCAACTTGGTTCTCCAGGGAGACCCTGTGCGGGGGGCCTAAAACCCCTCCCTCACATCCTGTCTACCTAGACTCTCAGGCACCTAAGGAGGGTTTCTGTGCAGAAGCCCACCAAAGGACGGTGAACAAAGGAACCAAACCTGGTTTGGCGCACAGAGTACAACACGAGAAATACCTTTACAAAAAGAAATGGCAAATAAACCCAGCTGGAACCAAATAAAATTAAAAGGGGTCCAGCGGATGAAAGTTTGACGCTACTAACAAAGCCTAAAACAGTACCAAGGCTATTTTCATAGCCCGCGGTGGGGAAAAAAATTGTATATACCACTGCCACCAGCCAAATCTTAATGAAAGGGGAACAAAATAATGTTCCATGAGTAACAGACAAAAAGGGATAACTATTAACCATTTCCAGAACTCTATGGAAGATAGTTTGTACTGGGTCTGTGAATTTAAAAAGACTAATAAAATCAATGGCAACTTTACATGTTCTGGGAGACAGTAGTCAGCTGCAGAAAATGGAGTTTAAAGTGGGAAGTCTGAAAAAGACAACCCTGTGTCACTGCACTAAAGGAGCTGTGTGACACACATTAAAAAGATGATGCCTATGGAGTAGGTGAGACTCCATAGTCTATGAACACAAAAATGTAAAATTCACAGTAAAACACATGTAAGAGTGGGAAAAAAAGGCTCACACTCTTACCAGGTGAAAAAATAAATCCCAGAAATCCAGCAAAGCTGCTGAGGGACTCAGTAGGTTAGGGAAATTAGACATTCTGGAGAATTCTCCCTAACACATTCTCAGACCCTTGCACTAGAGGGACCCTGAATAACAAGACCACGCCGTCCGCACTGGACCAAGATCACGCCAGCCGAACAACTCCGAAGAGTACTGTACATACAACTTGGAAGACTATAGTACGTATAACTTACACCACATCTGTGGACACAGGCTGCAGGCACGGCAAAGCATCCATGCACTGTAGAATGCAGCTATGGCTATGCTTTCCAGTCTAGCAGCACACATAGCTTTCCATACTGAAACACCTGCGTACCTCAACACCTCTGCCACTAGGATACGGCGACTACCAAAGAAAAGCAATGCGGTATAGCTGGCCACACATTGACTCTCTCAACAATAGAAATCTATAGCAAACCACCAACAGCGCCCACCTATGTGCCTGGCCTCTCTTTGGGCAGCTTAGTTGAGCCTAGCCAACCACCCAAGTCCTAGAGCAGCAAAAATGCACAGATGCATCTCCTAATCTAAACTCCTTAGACTTTGCCAGCACATTGACTACGCTCAGCGAGCGCATTCCAAATCAAAAAGCGCATTGAGGCCACACAAGTGGGGAAAGAGCGCTATATAAATAACCAAATACAACACAATACAATATGGTGGGGTAGAATGGTTGCCTGTAGTTTGTGAACACCTTTTGACCACTTTGATAGCCTTGAACACTTGTGTGAAGCGGACATGTTAGTGTGGGGTGCATAGATGAAATATGAAACTTGCCCCAGATGCTAGTCTGTGCACTGTTTCTTTGTATGAGTGCGCAACTGCGCACACCTGGAATTCATATTAAAGATTATAAAAGGAAACAATGATCTTCCGCTAAATTTTGGTGCACAACACAAATAACTATTTCACTGAACATATGTGTAGTATTGTATTTGTATTTCTAATGGACTGTAAGGATTGCAGAGTAGCCCCATTTTATGTGTCTGTAGGTTCTTCAGTCCCTGCTCACTTGATGATGTCGCCTGCTTTAAACCCACTGTACAATTCTTCCTTTCCCTTGTGGCTGCCTTCAAACAAGACAGAGGTGGCTCTCGTGAAATTGGTTAATCAAAACATTCAAGACGACACCACTAATATAGACAGCTTTAGTATTTTGGTAACCCAACACTATCCACAGTGGACATTGCAAAACGTTAAAAGCTAGCATGATAGAAATTCTACCAATGTAACAAAATAACTCAGAGCATTTAAAAACAAGAGAAATTCCAACTGGGAGCCGAGGAGACTTGGAAAGATATCAGTTAATCAGATCATCTTTCCACCTTTCAAAAGCTTGCTTAAGTTTGCACCCAATGCAGATTAATTATCTTTTGATTTGAACGACTTATTCAATCTGAAAAAAACACACTTTTCAACCAAATATAACGTTTTGTTTTGGAGGTAATACAAAGTAGACAACAGCTGAGACGTTTGAACTCAGCAAAAGAGCTACTCCCATTGCAATGTTGGCTGTCCACACCTCGGCACTACCAATAACCTTGATTCAATCAGAGCACCAGCATTACTGAACTTACATGATGGAAGCCATGATTGAAGCTCCTAACACCATTGCCTACATTGCAGGACAGTAAATAAGACTACATGGCTAGTATGGATACTACTTTGGAAAGGCAGTGTGATTTGCAGCAAGCATTGGCGAGTGTATAAAGCAAAGTGTACTGTTATTTTCCTTTTAGGTGTATCAATGAATCCATTGTGTATCCCCCAAACTGTGACCTGCATATATACCTGGGCCAGTGATTCAAATGCTTGGTAATATACAACAACGCCAAAAATAAAAAAATAAAAATACATAAACATGCTTAATATACCTCACTGACCAAGATAGGCCCGGCAGGCCCCAGTCTGATAGTGAAGCCTATTACAGGGTTATATAGAGGAAAGCAAGGGCTGCCCTATTTTTTCTACATCTGTGTGAAACTTAAATGTTTTCGGAAGAAAAAAGAAAGAAGAAACATATGCATATCTCAATCTCACTAATATGCAAAGAACTATATTGGAGCAAAGCGCTCATTGTGTGTCAGAGTAGATTGCAAATGTACCTGGCAAGTGTGATACACCACCCCTTATGGAAGAATGAAAAAATGGATCTCCTGAGCCAGTAGAGAGGAGGGTAACCAAAACTAAAGGAGAAAGGACATTTCCCAACATAATATGCTGTTAAATTTAGAAGAACCAACAAAATAAAAATAAAGTGGGAAGTACAATTTAAAGCAACATCAGAACAAATCCACAACATACGTTTGTCTTACATGCTAATTAAAGACAGGTGAGGTCATTACGACCCAGGCGGTAAGTACACCAACTTTACCACCATGGTGTAAACTACGTTTACACCATGGTGGATGGCGGATTTACCGCCCCATTCCAAGGTGAGTGGGGCGGTAAATCCCCATTTCCCATTTACCCTTCCCCATTCCCATTTTTGCCCCATAGGGCATAATGGGAGTGTGGAAGGCGCTAATTACGGCACCGTAAATTACGGTGCCGTAATTAGCACCAAGGCGGTTTAGCGCCATGGATTTTAACGCCTGCTAAAAGCAGCCGTTAAAATTGGAATCAGGCGTTAAGGGTTAACGACGGCGTTACCCTTAACGCCTGGGTCGTAATGACCTCCAGGGTACCTATTGGAGTACTTGAATGAAATGTACATAAAAGTTAAAACATGAACACATTCTGAAGGATGGAGATATGCTGCTTTGTAGTCTTGAACATAGAAAATGGCAAGCAAAGTCTTTTTGGCACATTGCACCATGTGCATGTAATGATGGTGAAAAACAGCAGGCTGTACCGCTCTAACCAAAGACTTCAGTACACAAAGGAGCAGAATAGGCATAAACCGATTAAAATCTGATGTTCCATCTGGTTAAGAGTTCACTAATCTGGAGAAATTGGTGGAAGCATGCTTGAAGTGACATTTCATCTGATAACAAGTATGACGTGTTCTAAGATTTATCCACAGAACAGGGAAGATGGGGAAAGGCAAAAAATCCACACACTTCACACAAAAAAAGGGAAGTTAAAAAGTGATTCTTGATATGACATGCTTGGTAAAAATGACACACTAACAACATGCTAGTTACAAAGCAAAAATCCATAAAAAAAAAACTCCCCAAAGTGATACTGACAAGAAGAGGAGATTATTATTATTATTATTATTATTATTATTATTATTATTATTATTATTATTATTATTATTGTATTTATTGAGAGTGGACCAAGCATCGGGCGCTTTACAGAGGTAAACAGTACAGATGCTTAACAGAGCGCTTTTCAGAGGTAACAACAGAACACCTATACAGCGGGGGTGGGATACAGAGGGGCACAGAAGGGATACAGCTGTACCGGGTGGTGGGGAAGGAGGAGTGGGCGGTGTCTAGCGAGTCAGGTGGCTGAAAGGTCAATGTGATGGCCTAGGTGTTGAGGCAGAGAGATACCTTGAAGCAATGGGCTGTGATTTCTTTTCTGAATAGTATGAGGGTGGGGACAAGTCTGATGCTGACGGGGAGGAGTTCCATAGTCTTTGGGTGTAGGCAGAGAAGGCTTGTTTTTTGATCCTTTCCATTTTGCAGCAGTAAATTACAAGTCTGCATGTGTCCTGGCTTCTGGGGGTGCGCTGTTCACCGGAGATGCTGAGTTTCTCTTCAAGGTAGCTGGTTGACTTGAGGTTGACTGCCTCATAGATGATGCAGCAAGAATTTAAGGTGATTTGTGCATGCAGTGGCAGCCATTGGCGGTTGATGATTGCACGGCTGATGTGGTCACATCTGCGTAGACCCTTGATGAGGCAAACAGCTGCATGTAGAACACTTCTCTGGGGCACAAGGGAGGACGGTGGGAGGCCTTGGAGGAGTGAATTGCCCCCATCCAGATGGGATAGGAGCAGTGCTTGAACAGTGGATCTAAACCTGTCCAGAGGGAGGAAGGACTGGACTTTCCGCAAGAGGGAGAGCTGATACCAGGCTGTCTCAGATTGCTTAGCTATGTTTATCTTGAAGGAGAGGTGTTTGTCGTTGCGGAATCCTGAGGGACATGGCACCTGTGGTGAGCTAATGTGTGAAGCCCTCAGAGTTCATGGTGCATAGCCAGGTCTGTATGTCTGCATGCTATCTCCTGCTCAGATGTTTCTCTTGTTTTCGACTTACACTCTCTTTTGCATTTCCTTCTCAGCAGATCATGTTTAACTTCATAATTTCTCTTCAAAGTCCTGTCTCCATCATTGTTTGAACGAAATGATAGTCTCCTGATGGCCACATGTGTTGCTCTCCAAAGCCATTTCCTACCTCTTCTTTCCATGAAGGCCTGCACAGTAAAATATTCCTTATGTCCCACTACATGTACCTTAACTCTCCAAAGCACGGCCTACTTTGACTTCGTGATATCCTCACTCAGTGCCCCCTTCAATATGTTCAATATTTAGGTAATGAGGGTAATGCCCAGCTTCCTTTCTGTTTCCATCAACATTAGTTACTGCCCAAACAATCTTTTGCCTACCTTTATGTCTCTGTTATTATCATGTCCTTTATTTTTCAGTTATGCTCCTCTTTTTTGCGCTTTTACACCAACCACCTTTCATTTATATTCACTCTGTTACCCTTCACTAGTTTGTGTGGAGCAATGAACTGTATTTTGTAAACATTAAATGAATGTCTTTTGACACCCTTCTCGGTGTTTGTTTAACTATTTTACTGCCGGGTCCCCGCTATTTCCAATTATTTCCTTCGTATGCAGGAGACCAATGTACTTCAACGAACTATTGAATCACCATAAGAGATTGTATCTATTTTGTTTAAAATGTTACCACTACCCATTTCACTTTTTACTTTCAATAATTCTCCTTACGTATGACAACCTCTACATTCAACTATTTCCAGGGTACAAAATGTTGAGAATTGTGCACTATTTCATTTATTAACCCACCAATTTACACATTTCATTAAAACACATTTTGTACACAGAGGTTACATCAAAATGATACCTTATTCAGTGTACTTTCTTTTTTGTTTTTCTTTTTCACTGGCTATTTATTAATTTCATAAAAGAATAAAAACACATCACTGTCACCTTCGGCTGGTCCAGTTTTTTTCTTTGATGGAAATAATAATATGTTATTTTATGTTCTCCCACAGATTCTGGATTAAAACCTCACTAATCCGCATTTTACAACAGAACTAGTGCTTCGGCACCCCCCTATTCCCTTCGACCTTCAAGGGAATTAAATATGAAGATGTATGGCTCCTTGATTTTTTTTGTTGAACTTCTCAATTCTTGTCTATTCTGTAATGCCTCCGGGTTAGGTTCTCTTAACAAATGTCAAAATTAATAAATAAATAAGTATAGCACTTTATTCACTTAGCTTTTTTTATTTATTTAACCTGGAACTGTGTTGAATTCCCATTGTATGTAAGAATGCGAGAGAGTGAAATAGTGATGTCACAGATATGATGAGGGATACTTGGAGGCTAGGGTGATGGATATCCATGAGAGTTCTTAGCAAATCAGATCACAGTGTGACTTCTAAATGGATTGTCGAGTTGGTGCCAGTCCCCATATATGTAACCTGGTTGTACATGAAACCTGACCAGGCTTGGACTGTGGCATAAAATTAACTTGGGTACCAATGAAAAAGTGGCTCATAGTTGCAATTGGCAATTCATTCCTTTTGTGACAGACTGTGTAGTACCCACATAGTGCATTTAAAAGAGTATTTAATCTGCTACACTGTTCAAAACTACTAACTTCACAGTGAAGTAATACTTCGAACTAGCCAACATTGGCCCAATACTGTGGCCCACTTTGACCCAATAACTGGCCCACACTTGCATTTTCGTTTTTGCTTCTGGCATTGCCCTGTTGTCCTATGGACCAGTCCAAACCTGAACCTGCCCCAGACAATACAGAAGAATAAAGAAGTGTGTTATACTGAAACTTAAGCATGAAGGAGTCCAGATGCTAAGCTGTTTATTCAGGTAAGCTGGTTTTATTTTCATGTTCTAATTACAGCATTTGAAGGAGTGAGAGAAGGAAGAAGACACCTGCACATTCTCTGCACAGTAGGGACAAATCTACCTGACAAATATGACGCAGTATCACAGGACACTCACTGTACCACTCATGCGGCATTCCATATGATATCACTCGTGCTGGACATGAACAATGGTCAGGACAAACAGATATACAAGTGCGTGATAACATGTTTACGAGTATTGAAACACAAAAGCAAAATGGCATGCAGGTGACAGGAATAAACAATACAGGCAGCACACAGGTCACGGGATAAAGGTGTTTTTCAAGGGTCACAACGTGCAATCCATGGGTTTATAGGGTCTTTGATGAGGCAACATATAATACGCATGTCACAAGGTAGACCCTCTGAATTGAAAATGTCTAATAGGTCGACCAGGATTGACTACCTTAACAACTTAGCTAGGGACTGGAGTCTGGTGAAAAACTTCCAGGTGGTAGATCAGCATGAACGTGAACATCTCATTCTGGTAATGAAGAGACTAGCAGGCCATATACAGGACCTTTTGAGTGGGCACTGGGTATCATCCATCTCCATCAATGGGCATTCCTGTCCATAGATAAAGTCTCGGGAGGATAGCTGAGGGGCAACGTGCTCGCCTTTGAAGCAAGACGACACAGTCGATCACCGGGTCCGCGCTTAGAAATCTCTAGGTATTAAGCGTGGTATAAATAACCTATCATATCATATATTATATAAAATATAAAACATCCACATGGTATGAAAGAGAGTGCAAAGAGGCAAAGGGAGAGCTTGTTATTCGCACCTAGAGGGTCCTACCACGGTGGATAATGGTGTTTCTTGCGCACATTGCAGACTAACTATAAAAGCATTATAAATCTTTAAAAAACATATTTTTTTAAAGGAAATGGGAGGTCTTGATAGATGCAGTCAAATCAGGAGATTCTGTGAACTTCTGAAAACATGTAACCACGAGTAGGGAAGATTGAACCTGCTCTAAAATAGCGTATGGGTATTAATGCATGATACATTCATTTAAAAAAAAAGTTTTCATGAATCAAGAAGCAAACTTCAGGCTCCTCCATCCGTAACACCAGTACTGCAGCGGGAGGAAGGAACACAATAATTTAGGGCCTGATTCATGGAATAGTGCGCAGAGGTGACACAAATCCTGCGTGCTGAGAATGACTCAGCGCGAGCCTACGTGCAGATGTTTTTCTGCATACTCTGCGTATTCATGGAATTGTACGCAGAAAGACTGTAAGCGCAAGTCACAGCTGGAATGCCCCGGACAAGCCCCCACGCAAAGCAAATACTGACAGAAACAGCTACCTTTGCGTGCTCCCCGAATGCATGCACCCTTAAATCAGTGTGTGGGGGCCCCTGCAAGCAGGCCTACATCTCTAGGACCCTGCACGGGTCCCCCATAACTGTTACCAGCACCCCGACAACATGCATATGATTTATCATTACTCAGGTAAAATTCAGAAAATCTGTGTGTCAACCCCCGTAAACTGTTCCTGCACCCCTGTACACTCGTACGCTCACCCCTAAGTTAGATAGTAATGCTGGCTGCATACACACACCCCTAAATCTGACACCTGATCTTACCTCTGTGCCATGTATCATATGTGAAAGTGTCTGTACACCTTCCTTTGGGTGGCGGATAGAATGAGGGCTTTGCATGGCCATTTCCCCACTGAGAGGTTGCACGGTATGCTCCATGAACATGTGTCATTTCGCGAAATAGTAGGTGTGCGAAGGATTGCCTGCGGGCCATTCCTCATAACACTCACATTTTCCATTGTTCTTCCTCATTTTACAAGTTCTGCCCCTTCCCTGCCCTCTGCGCAAGCCACGTCCACGCTCTGCATGGTGTCTTGCGCAAGGCACTCAGACGTTCGCAGAGAAGTGCCGAGCCTACTCAAAGTCTCAGCAAAGTACGAAAAAGTACTGCGCAGTGGATTCCATGAATCAACACACAGTTTGGCGCATAAAGTCCCTATTTTCCGTGCAGATAATTCCATGAATCAGGGCCTTAGTTTAATATCACAGAAAGGAGGTAAAGCTCCAGGTTCAGACAAGATACCTATAGATCTATTTAAGAATGAAGTAGTTGTCCGGGTCCCGATACTGTGCAGTTTCTTCGGTGAACTAATCGAATGTAACAGGGTTCGTAAATCCTGGAGACAAGCTAAGATTGTACCTGTGTACAAAAAAGGAGTGTGAAACTACAATGCTAACTACCGTCCCATCTCCCTGCTGGAGGCCACCGGATTTATTTTGCAAAGGTTCTACTTGAGCACCTGCACAAATTGGCAAGCAATTTTGAAGTAATCAGCCACTGGCAAGCAGGTTTTCAGGTGGCAAAGAGCAGGATTGATCAAGCATTTAGATTCCACCTTATATTGCAGAAATATGTAGCCCTTAACCACGGCAGAAATATATGCTGTGTTTGTTGATCTCAGAACTGCTTTTGATGGTGTCCTGCATGCTCACCTGCGGCAGGTGCTGCGGGAAAGACACATCCCAGGCCATCCCTATACATTAATCCAGCTCCTATATTCCGATAAACAAGCAGCAGTGTGGTGGGGTTGGACTGGGGAGTTGACTACCCGCTTCGAGGGTGAAAAGAGAGTAAGGCAGGGATGTGTATTGGCCCCAATGTTATTCTGTGTGTATAGCAATACGATTATTATTGATAGGGTTCTGACCCTATTTTTCACAGATTATGCCGTCGATTGGCTACTAGCCCAGCTGGACTCAAGAAAACCGCAGTTTTTCCAGGAAATGCAAAGACTTAATGTTAGACATTCGCACACGTAGGACTAAGGCACTGGTATTCATGCAGCAACTAACCAAAAGGTATCTTTTAAACATCAGTTTTGATGATAATGAGCTTGAAAAGGTGGCTTCTTAAATGATTTTGGTATGAGGTTCACCGCTGTCACTGGGTTACCCACATTTCAAAGTCTAATATTGTGCTGGAAATAAATACTAGAGCTTTGAGGAGGTTAATCCGAAGGCATCGTGATGGTACCATATCGCCTGCTTTAGAAATATCAAGCCAAAGGTCTGCTAATATACGGGGCAGAGATTTGAGGTCATTGTAAAATGCAGGACCTTGGGATTACTGAAAACCTGCTCCTAAACAAATTGCTTTTGCCACCCTTTAGCACTCCAAATATTATGTTGCATATGGAGATAGATCTAAGACCAATACATGACGAGATCACCCTAAAATCAGTAATGTACTGGGTTAGGATTTGGAGAACACCAGGCCTTTTTAAATATAGAGCAGCCCCTATCCATGCAATGTCCCTTGATGGTGATGTTTTTTACTCTTCTACCCTGGTGTGTGCATAAAAAGGAATGGCTGTTGGCCCTAGATGTCAGGGAGTTCTGAGACAATCCTTCTGTGATCAATATCAATTTCAAGGCCATTGTCAAACAAACAACTATTAAGTTGAGCTTAATGATAGAATGGAGACCTCAAGCCTTCAGAGATCTACGGGTCTCCAATATTTAAAATGCAAACTATCTTTTGGGTATGAGAATGTCATGGATGTAGTCTCCCACCTGTATGCACGCACACTTTATATACAACTTCAGATGTATGAATGTGGCCAAACTTACATATTCATCATAAGCCTCCGTGTCTAGTATTTGCACTGTCTGTGGGCTTGGAGAGGAAACAATGTGTCACGTTATGTTGCTATGCGAAGGGTATAGTATCTTAAGGGTAAAATACTTAGAGCCACTTTTCAATCTGCTTATGATCCGTGGAACCGAGGAGGCAATGCATATGTGTAAACAGTCTGATAATTTCGCTATTGTTTATTTTGTGTCTATCTGTATTGTGCATGGCTAAGAAGAAACCATCTAATGAAACAAGGTGTTTAGCTACCACTGTAGGCTGTGCTGAACTGTTGTGAATGTTATATTGCTTTTGTGTGATTAAATTTCTTTTTGTGTATGATCATGCAGAAATCGTTTGTTGATGATGTGGTATAACCTTTATTTCAAGATGTTATGAATTAATATCATGTGCCAGTGTTTTATAGATATTAATGGATATATTGGTATTGTTTTTATTCTTAACTGATAGTCAAGGTATCCACATGTCTTAAGCCTTGTGTATCGTTTGGAATTCTTTTTATGTTGTAACGTTTATGACAGAAAGGTGAAATACAGTAAAGTATGTAAGTGTGTATGAAAATATCTGTTGATATCATCCATACTCCCTTATTTTTGCACACTATAATAAACATTAGAATACCAAAGATTACACGTGGACTAGAAGACTGCTATATATTAATGGCCACATCTAGTCAACTGCTGTTTCCCCCATGCTTTCCCTATTTTACAGATCTTTGAGCGATGGGGCCAACTGGAGCATGCAATTGTGCTGCTGTGTAGCTGGTAAGGGCACAATCAATTAGTGACTACAATGGAAGATTTGAAGACCTCTGAAGCATCTCCGTAAGAGAGTACCTCACAGGGAATGGGAAATGGGATATCTAAGGTATCTTGGCAGTGAGACAGAGATGATCTTGAATGAGAAAATGTATACAACTATGATATGAAGGGTACAATGTTCATTTTTCGAAATTTTTTCAATGTTCTTTTTGACGACATTTTTTTTCACAACAAAAAAAACATTGAAAAACATAGGGGGGTGTGTGGAAGGCTAAATAAGGGATGGGGTCGGGAATAGGGTTACATTAATAGGGCAAGGGGGTTCGGGCAGAACCCCCCAAAAATAAAACAAGATGTTTCGATGGGGTTTTCCCAAAATATATTTAGGAAATATATTTTGGTAAAAAAAAACATCAAAAACACGAATGGCGAAAAATGAACATTGAAAATAGAACCATTATTTGGTATGGATTGGGGTAAGGAGTATGTGCACACCATTTAGGATGGTGAAGAGTAAAGTTAATACCAAGCCAGATGTACCAGTTGTCTAGACGTCCTTTGCTGGTGGCACCCTGCTGAACTCATGAGGGAGGGTGCACATGTGGGAGGTCGAATGAGAGCAGGGTAATGAACTATTAGCTAGATGGCTGAATGAAGAACACTAAATGTCCAAAGACTAGTACCCAACTTCTGATGACAGGACTGGGCCTAAAATGGGGAAGTTGTTGAGTTCTGCAGTAGGATGCACCACCTAGATTAAAGTGATTACAGTAATCAGTGGATGCATGCCTGTCAAATAGGCTTATTTTGATGTTTTATTGACAGTGCAGAGAAGCCACATCTTGGAAGAGGCACATATGTCAAGAATGTAGGGAAATGTGAAAATAAGGCCTAGAGGTTAGGTTTGGAATGCAGCAAATTGCCTTGTTGATTGTCAAGAATATTGGGAGGTGGGATTTAGTAGATGTCTGTCTTGCCCCATGTGCAGCTGGGCACATTTTGAGAGGGCAAACACGCCCTGGAGATGACACAGTTCGGCAGCTAGAACTAGGTTACCTAGCATCCCTGGCCCGGCAGCCCTTCCAGGTCCCAGGGATTCCATAGAAAGGACACACACTGCCTGTGCCAGGTGCTTGTAATTGACGGTCAGTACTGGCATGATGCGGACGGTTTCCATGTGCTCTTTGCAGAGAGAGAGAGAGAGAGAGAGAGAGAGAGAGAGAGAGAGAGGACAAATGGTTAGGGTTCCCCCAAATGTTTGCAAGAATGGGTGCCGAGTGGGTACTCATCCAGCACCTTTTCAAGCAGGCCAGTCCATTGCGGCCCATCCCCCAGTGCTCGGGCCACTGCTCACAGTGAGAATGCCAGGACGAGTTTCCACAGTGGTTGCAGACTGATTCTAGGCTAACCACACCACTTTTTTTTGAGACATCAGATCAGGGATCACAGAATCCTCACTGCCATTTCACTAGTTTAAGATAAGTACATGTGAACACATATTTTAGGGTATCAGGTTGTATTGCACAACAGAGGAGATAAGAGTATACAGGTATATTATTTACAAGAGAGTGTATTTTTGGCATAGCTTCAATTGCTTGAGATAAAGAGTCCTTATTTATTTACCTCCTTGACTCAACTTTAAAGGAACAGGTGGTGTCAGGATCCAAAGAAAATTGAGCAAACATTATGCACTCTGCAAGGAACACTCTGCTATGTTTTTTGTTGCATGTACTGATTACTGCACAAGACATCTTGCTATGTTGACATGCACAGCCTCTCACTTAAGATATTTGTATTTTGTTTTAAAGTCTAGAGTAAGTGTGTAATACAGGATATGTGTGACAAAAGTATACCAAAGATATATTTGCTTGGGATTAGCACGCAAGGTGATAAAACCAAAATGCTTCTTGCATTTACAAGAATTTAGGATAGTGTTCCAAGAAACCCCATCTCTGAGAACTCTTGTTTCCAATACCTCTTTCTGGTTTCTCTAAAACCCCCTACCTATCCACAACCACTCCTTATCCTTCTTCCCTACATTGGCAACCACATGGCAACCTGTTGAGTCAAATTCAGGCAAGATTAACATTGGAGATGATGTCTTTCACTCCATCTACCATGAAGCATAGCACATTATGCTTATAGCGTTGGTCCTGATGAAGGATGGGTCAACAAAGGGTGACAGATCAAAGCCCAATTTAACCGACCGAAACATGTGTCGACTTAAAAATTGTCTGTGGTATACACAGACAGACACACTTATATTGGCAAAAGGGTGTTAAAAAATGGTGTATTTTTTTGGTGCTAGATGTTACATGTATTATAAAACCATATGTTGAAATGTAATAATTAGTTTGCTGTATGAATGGCTGGCTGCGTGTGAGCGATGTAGGTACTTGATTTGGACTTTTTAATTTAATATATGATTGAGATAAACCAGCTTATTGTGTTCACTATAAGATGTTTGTTTAAATGAGGAATACAATAATTGTGAGAAAATAGTGAATGAGCAGCTATCTAATGGTCCACTTTTGCTGTATATATCTGACTCTCACGTGGGAACTGTAGATTTTTTCAGGTGACCCCCTTGTTCTAAAGTATTCAATAGTGGAAAGGACATGACCTATATGAATCCCTCATAGGATCCTCCATCAACATGTCAATGTTCTATTATTATGATGAGTCATGAAGGAGACTTCATGATAATATACATATTTTCCATCTTGCTCAGAGAAACTGTATGCAACCCTAGAATGGGGAAAATGTAATATTGCTTGCTGAGATAGATTAACAGTTTCAGTAGCTAGGTGCAGAGGAAGTGCCCCATGAAGGATTGGTACCTGATTAGAGACACATTATGAAATGAGAACCCCAAAGTAAATTATAATTTACCTTTTTTGGTCACTAACTGTCAATGTAAGCAATTCGAGGTTATGCAAATATAAAACAATACAGTATGGTAAATCAACCTTCTCTTCCTATCATTTTCTGGAAAAATTATAACATAAAGAGTAATTGTAAATAAACATTTTATGTACAGAATTAACAGGAACGTGAAATTCTACACAAATAATGACTCATAGACAATATAATATTTAAATATAAGGTGTGAAATGTTAGCTTTACTCAATTTTCAACAGCTAATACCATTACTATTCTTTCAATGTACATACAGTTCAATTTCAGCCTCAATGCTCGGAAGGAGTCAAAGTGAAAATCATTAATAATTACATAAGAACATTCCAAAATGATAAAACTTCAATTGTCTATTTTTTATGTTGAGCCCACCTTGGGTGCACATTGTGCTGATTGGGTCCCCTTAAATGCCTGAACTGCTTATATTGTCTTTCAAAAGCAGTGAGTGCCCCCTTTTGAAGCTATGCCTAGCAAGAAAGTACTTGTGAGACCCAAATGACACAGGAATCACACGAAACCAATAAGTACACAAAAGGCCATGTGTGGCCAAACAAAATATACTTACAATTCCAAATAATGAATTAGTCACCCACTACAGGCCAGGAGGATAGCTCAGGGGCAGGTGTTTGTCTTGGAAGCAAGACAATGCATAACAACTGTAAGGGATTTCAATCAGGCACACACCCAAGTCTTGCCTAGTAGTGCGCAAATGAAATCCGTATTTATTTTTGTCTATAAGTTCAATATTCTGAATGATATACCACTCATATTTCACCCTTCTCAAAATACCCCCCAGGTCACACTGAACCAGGAATCAGGCTAGTTTGCAAAGGTACATATTTATTTAAGTATGTATTTATTTAATATTCAAATCAAACATAGGTTTACTATGGTTAGGTATATGGGGCAGCAATCACCCAAAGGGTGACAATACAATTCAGAAATATAAGACAAGCAATTTAATTCACTTATAAGGAGGCAAAATAGAAAACTCAGGGAAAAAGAACAGTCTTGTTTTGCACACAGATAGCGGTTAAGTTAATGTCCCCCCTCCAAAGTTTTGTTTAAATACAAAGGAGCAATCCTACACCAATGTGAGTAATCAGCAGGTTTTCGGGAATTAAATACAATGTCTACAGCTATAGGCAATCCTCCCTCCCACACAAGAGAGAAAACCTTATTTTGGCAAATAACACTTTGAAATGACAGGTGAAATGGCTTGGTGAAATACTGCAAAAAGGTCAAAATACTAAAATGGAGAGATATTCTGAAAGCGAGCCTTATGAGGTCCTAACATGCATGGGCTATAATATGAACCACAATATACACTTCAGATCATGATGGGATGGAAAAAGCACTTTGAAATGGGCAAAAGACACATGTACTTTGGCTGAAAGTGCAAATTTGCTGCAAACTTTTACTACGCGATATTGAAGAAAAACGGGTCAAATACACTGTTCCGCGATGCAGTTTTTAGTTGTGGAGATAGCTCAGAATGTTAGTCAGTGAGAGTTGAAATTTAGTTTCTATCTTTAAAACTGAGGGAGTTATAGAGGTTTTAGTGAGAGGTGTTTTTTGAAAATAAAGATGCAAATTTGGACAAGAACTTCAGTTTAAAACCGGAAAATGTGATTATACTTTTACTCAAAACTAGAGCATTCAAACTAGACAACCAGGTTGGGAGGAAGTAAGCTCTGATACTGATTCATGACTTCAGTAAAAGATCCCCAGCGCCTTCCCCAGCGGAACCAGTCCAAGCACTCAAAGTGGGATTTATGGATAAGAGTTACACAAATAAAAATGACTTTGAAAATGACGCTTTAGCAAATAGACAGGATCGGATAGCACTAAAGATTTTGACACTGTTACTGGTTATGAAAGTAAGGATAGTTCAGAGATTAGTGTGGAACAAGATAAGGCCACGGTATACAATAGCTCGCTAGCGTCCTGTTAATACTCACAATCCAATGGTATTTAAGCTTTTTGGACCATCAAAGTTCTGGTCAATTGGATCGTTTCTATCAGGAAAGGACAGCACATCAGCTAGGTCGATCACCAGAACTGCACGGGATCTGTACTTCTTGTTTCTGGAAATTTCAGATCAGCGGGATGGCGAGTTCGGCAGGCAAGCATTTATGGTAGCAAGCCACATAGTTTCAGGATGCATCCCCCACCAAAGCGCTTCACTGAGTTGTGAGGATTAGTTGAGGATTGAGGCCTAGCTGAAAATGGTTCAGCTACTGCTTGGCCTGGTGGTTGGCATCTGGATCTAGATGGATGTTGAAGGCTGGATGTTGAATGCTGTATCAAAATGCTTAGCTGGAATCAGAAGAGAGAGTGGGTGTATGTGTTGTCAGATGTCCCTATTCATCCTGTCAAATGACATCACCAAATGGGTGTATGGGTCAGCTTAACTAAACTTGCCCCTGTGAAATGGGATTGGATCAGAGCCTCATCTCCGCCTTGCATCCGGGTGATTGGATCAAAGACAGATGATGTCAGGTTTATGGTTTGATTTTTACAATACTTAGAAACCTCCCCTAGCCACTAGTATCAAAATCAAATTTTGTCCTAAATACATATTTATACATTTGTAACCTCTACGAGACTCACATACAAGGATTACATATTGTATGGAGTATCTGTTTATCAAAATCCCACAGCTGTGAAACCTTGTTTTGCCTTTCTGAAGCATTTTGTCCATTTCGCCATGAAAACATGTTCCAAAATGTCTCCAAATTTACACAAATATGCGCGTTTATCAAAGGAATGTGTGTACAAAGTTTAACAATTCTAGCATAAATACAGATCCCATAAAACCACATATATTGCCATTCCTGTTCAGAATATGCTACACAGTTCCACCAACTTTTCAAATGTAGGGCCAAAAATTAGATTAACAAATCGGCCCATTTTATATTTTTCACAGTTCTGATAGCGAGTTATACATCTCTAAAAATGTAAATTATGTATTCTTTAGCAGCAAATGGTCAGGCTTTTGTCTGTCTCTGGAGGCAAGGAGCAGCCCCCACATTTGGGATTTCCTTCTGCAAGCCTATTTTATGACCTCTTCAGACATCCATTTCCTGGCCTGGAGAATCTGCCATTGTTCAGTCCCTGGCAGCAGACACAAGTCTGGCATACCCCACAATTATCATGTGTCAGTGAGCATCTGCTGAGTGCAATGCCCTCCCCTTGTGTGGAAACCTGTTTGTCAACCCCTTGCAGGCCCAGCCAGCCTAGGTTAATTCTTAATTTCTTGCCCTGAAATCCAGCATAAAACAAACTTGTTGCATCAGATAACATGTATAATTTACATTCTTGATTTAAACCTTTGGGATCAAACAACGGATATCTGTGTAGCTTTCAGCAACAGTCCTTTTATATTTGCTAATCCGGCAGAGCTTTAGTTTAGACAACCTTAAAGTTTAATCAGGAGAGCCCATTTGACAGGGGCTGTCACTCACAGGTAGCCCAGTGTGGCTGCACAAAGATTTTTTTTGACAGGAGTTGTCATTTACAGGCAATCCAGTTTTGCGGAGAAGGTGTTTTGCTCTTAACATTTCAGGACCTTATAAATTCACAGTGCATCATTAGATTAAATTAATTTTAGCACCAAGCAAGATTTTGAGTGTTGGAAATTTTTATGTACAGGCATTTTGAAGTTTCAGCAGCAAAGTAAATGTCATTTACAGACACATTTTGGAGTTCCACTTGCAAAGCGCTGCTTCTCCCTCTGCACTCTATGTTTACTTGTCATGGAGCCCACTGGCAGGTTTTCTGCAGCGTGTGCACTGTTCCACCCCACATGCACCATGGGTGGCAGGTTGGGCAGCCATCTTTTTGTGTGTTGAAAAACGCAGTTTTGGAGGTTTTGGCGCTCACAAGGATTTTGCCGGCATTTTACTGTTTCTCGCACCATAGATAGCAGAGTGAGGCCGCATAGTATAGCAGAGTGGGTCAATACATCCCACAAATTCTCCCTCCCGACTTCGTTTTGACTTCCAGTTGATGGGGAGTCGGGCGAGTGGGATGTTCTTTTCTGTCCATGTGGAGAAATTCAGTTGCTTCTCCCGTCAGCGATTGAGGTGACCCGCTCTCCTCGCTGGTTCGGGTTGGGATGGGACAATACTCCAGATTCCTTGGGTTTTTCCTCCCGATCCCCGAGTGGTCCTCCTTGGTCATTCTTGGGATTTAGTACCAATACTAGAAAACAGAATATAATACGGTTATGAAAATTTTCCCACTACTGTACCCAAACATCTTTGGGGGATCTCAGCAGTGGAAACAACACTTGCATTCCCTAACATTTGGCAATGCCCCCTGCCTATATTCAGTGATAATTTACCCATTTTCTCAGGTGTAATCAATGAATATTTAGTAATTTTCTAGAGGTCCGGATTTTCCCCCTCTGGGTTTTAGGTAAGCTCTTCTATCTGCCGCAGAGTATGCCTGGGTGGCAACTCTTCAGCTGGTTTATGTGGACCCACTTGTCTTCCACCTCTGTCAAACTGCCCTTGGGGATGCAGATTCTCTAGGCGACTGATGAGATTCTGTCCACAATTTAAAAAGGACCCCGCCAACTAGGGAGGAATTTGTACTCTTTGCCGTGGTTCCTTTGGAAATTGTACAAGCAGACCCGGTCTCCTACTTGATATTCCTTTTTAGTTGTCTTAAGGTCATAGTGGGTCTTCATACTGTCTGCAGATCTTTCTAGATTCCGCTGAGCATACGCAAAAGCATGTTGAAGGTGTTTTGTCAGATTTTCAACATATTCATGAGTTGTGGAGGCATTTATCAAGGTCTGCTCTTGGGTTCTGTAGAGCAGATCCTCGGGTAGCACCATCCGTTGTCCAGTCATCAGCTCAAATGGAGACATTTTTCTTGCAGAAGAAGGGGTAGATCTGATGGCCATCAAGACAAGGGGTAATTGAATGTCCCAACTTGGCCCAGAATCTGCCACAAACTTTTTTAATATGCTCACAATAGTTTTATGGTACCTCTCAACTCCACCACTAGAGGACACCGGGAGGTAATGTGTAGTTTCCTTTTTACCCCAAGTATCTCCCACATCTTTGTCATCACTTCACTAGTAAAGTGGCTACCTCGGTCTGACTCAATCCTTTGGGGTAGTCCAAAACGCGAGAAGATGTGATTGATCATCAGGGCAGCTGCTGTTTCTGCCTTGCATTTTGGGGCTGGGAGACATTCCACCCATTTAGTAAACAAGGATGTTACGGTCAACATGTACTTGTTCCCCCTAGATGAGCGAATCACGGGCCCAATAAAATCAACTTGCAAATATGACCAAGGCAGTGTCATCCCCCTCTTTTGGAGGGGAGCACGGTGTGTGAGTGATTTCGGCTGAAATTGTGCACACACAAGACACCCCTTCAAGTATTGTTCGAGGTCCTACCACATGTGTGACCAGTATGCAACCTCTCGCAAGATTTCTAATGTTTTATAAAACCCCCGATGACCGGCTATGGCTGCATCATGGGCGTGACTTAGCATCAGGCTTTACAATGAGGTAGGGACCACCCACTGGTCATGGCCAGATATGGATCTCCTCACCAACAAACCGTCTTGGATTCAGAACATTTTTGGATATTTCATCAACACTCTGAGGTCCTCTTTCGCAATGCAATCGGTATCCATCAGGGGAAACTTCTCAGGGTCCTCAATGTGTTGATAAAACTTACCAATTATTGGATCCCCTTTTTGAGCCATAATCAAATCAGCATCTGGGGTCTCCTTACTCCACTGGGCAGTTGAGAGCTCATTGTGAGCATTTGTCTGGGACCTAGTGATAGAAGTGACCTGTATTTCCCCCAACAGGGACTCGATCTCAAATAGATCCCCTTGGATGGCTCCAGTTTTGGCCAGCTGATCGGCTAAGTCATTTCCAGTTTTGTCCGGTCAATGTAATTTAGAATGATCCTTGATCTTTTTCCATTAGATGGTCATCCCATTCGAGGTGACCAGATCATCAATATTCTGTATTATTTTTCCATGTTTTATTGGTTTATTTTTAGCACATAGCATGCCTCTGGTTTTCCAGTTAACTAGATGCTCCACAAACCTGTTCCATACATAATCTGAATCCGTGATTATGACTAGTTTGTGGAGTTGGTGTTGGGCAGCAGTGAGGAGCCATCAGCTCTGCCACTTGAGTACTATGGGGAACGATTTTGTACCCAGCGGATGGCTCTGGGTCATCATTCACCCATGCATTAGCCACGCCGGCCACAAGTTCCTTTTCCCCGTTGTTGTCAACATGGTAGGAGCACCCATCCACATAAACTGTGGGCATTCCCTCACACGTATCTTCTTCATAGGCTTTGTGTAGGCAATTAAGGTACACCTCCATGTTGTCCTTGATTTTAAGACTTTCGTCCTGCAGACAGTTTTCTCTGGAACAATCATGCAAGTCAGCCAGACCTTGCGCGAGGAGACTCTTCTTGTTTTGGCCATATCTGACCTCCACAGGAAAGCCTTGCATTGACAGAGTCCAGGAAGTAATTTGGGAATTACTCACATTTCTGGCCCAGATTCTGTCGCTTTGAAGATATTGCAGAGGCTGGTGTGGAGTCTCCACTATGATGTGTTCCCCCTGGATAAATGGGCAGTCATTTTTTAATGCCCACACTGGTGCCAGGAGTGCTTTCTCACAGTTGTTTAATTTTTCCTCCACAGAGGATAACGTCTTACTTGCATAGTGGATGACTTTATTGACCTTGTCATGCTTTTGGTATAATACTTCAATCAAGCATGTATTTGAAAACCCTGTCTCCAAGAAGAACTCCTTGTTTTTGACAGGGTAAGCTAGGCAAGGCACTTGTGAGAGGCTTCTTTTAAGTTTTTTCACTGCCTCAGCTTGTTCTGGACCCCACTCCCACTTGAACCCCCCTTCAACAGATGGATCAGGGGTCTTCTGATCTCTGCGTAATCCTCAATGAACGTCCTACTATAATTGGTTGGTCCAAGGAGGCTCCTTAACTCCCGCAGAGTTGTGGGGTCTTTTAGTTTCTGAAGTGCTTCTGCGTTCTTTTCCTGGGGACAGAGACCCTCAGGAGTTATCTCATGCCCCAAAAAGTTGACACGGGTCCTGCACCACTGTGCCTTTTGGAAAGACAGTTTTGCTCCGGCAGCCCTCAACTGTATCAGTACATAACAGATCTCCGCTATGTGTTCACCACAGTTGATCTTTTGATTATAACATCATCTATATAGGCTAGGTTCGCCCTTTCACACAAGTCGGGCATGGCCTTATGCAAAAAGATATTAAATTAATTGCCGGAGTTGATGTTTCCGAAGGGAGCCCGGGTCCAAGTGTACTGCTGCCTCCCGAAGGTAAAGGCCAGCTTGTATTGTTCATCTCTACTGACAGGTACAGTTCAGTACCCATTGGTCAGGTCAATGGCAGTGTATACCTTTGACCCCTGGATCTGGGCCAGCCCTTGGTCAATGTAGGGAAGAGGCCATCGGGAAGTGTGGACCCGTTTCTTTAGATCCCTTAGGTCAGCACAGAGTTTCCACTGGCCATTTGGTTTCAAAATCCTCAGCACCGGATTATTGAAGGTGCTGTGGACTGGACGAATTATCCCACGGGACTTAAGGTTCTTAATTATTTCTGTAAGGGACCCCATTGATGCGAGAAGCAAGCGATATTGCTTCACAAACACTGGAGTCATGCCAGGGTCCAAGGGAATTGTTATTGTAAGGATTTTGGTGCGACCACAGTCATATGAGTCCACCGCAAAGAGATCTTGAAAATCTAAGAAAACTTGTTTCAATTTTTGCTTCTGCTCCAGAGTCTCACAGGCATCAGCTAGGTTGACTCTCTCTTCAACCATCTGCCTGAAGCACGGAAAGACTTCTGGTTTGGCTATCTCAGCGGCCTCCTCCAGCTGGGTGGAAAAGTCCCTAGTTAAAGTACTGACTTGGACTGATGGCTTCAGATGGGGAAGGCAGTCCTGGCGACTTGAAAGATCACCTCATCCCTCCTGAAGTCACAGGTCACCTCTTCCTTACCATAAGGACAGGAAGAGTACACCAGAAAATTCCCCCCATGCCGGGTGAAGATCCTGTCTGGTGTTGTGTCATTGTCACTATCACTGTCAAAACAGTCATTGGGGATTGGTCCAACCCGTTCATTACCTAAATCTATGGAAAATTGTCGGTCATCCACTGCCATTCCAATAATGGTGCCTGCGCCCAGAGTGATACTCCTAAGGTCGCTGTTATCCACCACTATTGGAATGGTGTTGTGTTCTGTATTGACTAGTGGTGTTGGGTTTAACCCCAACCCTTGCTGTTGGAAATGGGCATTGAGGTGAACATATGTGTCAGGATTTTTCAGTTTCTGTCCTCTTTTAATTTTTACTTTAAGTGTGAATTGTCGGGTCCGTTCTGGGATGGTGACTTCCTCTCCAATCTGAATTTCAACTGCATATGGCAGCAATTGAGCTGACCAGAATGCTTTCTCTGGGTCATCAAAGTCCATGTAATTACCCGCTAATTGGGACCAGGCTTTGAAGTTTATTAGGTCCAAACTAATGCCAAAGTGATTGAGAATGTCACTGCCTAAATAAAATGCAGCAGGGACATCTCGCACGACCCAACAATTATGGACTATGCTCTTGTTTCCTATGGAAATTTTGAGCATACACCTGCTAGGCAGGAGGTTTTTGGAATTGGGTGTTTCCAGGTCCATTTCCCATTTGTCTATCAATATTAAAGTGGGAATGGCTGGATCATTTGGGAGTTTTCGGAACATGGCCTCGCTGATGAAGCTCTTACCGTTGTTCACGCACACTTGGGCGAGAACAGAGTCCTTACCCCCATTTAACTGAATGGTGATGAACAACTGTTGTCCAATTTTCTGAATGTCAGCCAAGCTTTAAGCTGATTTCTCATCATTTTGGACTATAGGAGTGGGATTTTCTGATTGTGAATTGGTATAGAATATCAGAGTATTTCCTTCCAGTGTGGAATGCCACTTGAAACTGGTAGTGGAAGGAAGGTTGATTTTCAGAAATAGAGAGGACTTCCAATCACCAGATTGTTGTCCTACTGCAATTACTGTTACGTCAGGGATTTGGTTGGTTTGAAAATGGAATTCCATTTGGTCAGTTTTTTGTTCAATCATGTGGCATGTGCCATTTAAACTAACATGGTTGACACTAAGTTTTAATTTTATTGGTCGGTTAGTCTGGGTCCAGAGGACCTTGTTTACACAATCTATTAGGGGAGACAATCTATGCAGTATGTCATTCCCTAGTAAACATGGTGTACCCTCTGGAGTCACAACTATGACCGGGTGTTTCACCTTGTGTCACCCAGTTTTAATGTCTAAATCCGCAGTCCCCTCGACAGGAATTTCATTCCCATCAAAGTTGTCCAGGAAGAAGGGTGAGAGGGATCTGGTATCTCTCCCCCCTTCCTGAATTCAGCTGATCAAAGGCCCTTTTTGACAGAAGGGTGGCTTGGGATCCAGTGTCCACCAGTGCCAAAAATGTACATTGCCCCTGTGTTTGGACCGGGCATAAAATCTTCCCTACTTCTCCTCAAGGGGGCAAAGATAATGCGCATTTTGGGCCAATTGGTGGGTTAATTTCTTTACTCTTGATTCTGACAGAGGAGTAGTTTGGGCAGGATTTTGTCGGGAGCTTGGGAACCTGTAAGAAAAAGGTGACAGTTGGATATTGGGCATGTTTTGGACTGCCATGGTTCTGATTCTGCCCCCCTCCCTTTTTGGAGGCAGTCAGCAGAATTGGTTTGGGCAAGGTGATTTTCTGGATGGTCATTCTGGGTTTCAATGATGGGTGGTTTCAACTCAGTGCCCACATCTACCCAGTCTTGATTAGGATCTCTTGGGACCCACTTTTCTTTGTGAGGAGTTCCCCCATCCCTGGAGGAGAAGATCCTTTCCCCAGAATCCTCTGAGGACCCCTCTCCTTCAAATTGGAAGATTCAAACCTCCTCCTCAAAATGGGTCTTTTTATGCCCTTTATTTCTCCTACCCGCCCTCTGTTTCTCAGGTTGCAGACTTTCAGGGGCAGGAGATTTTGGTTCCCGTTCCTGGGTTTCCAGGGGCTTTTCACAAGTTGGGAAGGAAGCTTCCCCTAAGGCTTTACACCTCCCTTCCCCCTGTGCCTCCTCCCTGGGAACCGGTGGGTTGTCATAGTTCTCTCCCTTTCATTGCTCTGGAGTACCAGACCCTTGATTTGAGGGGTTCTGAGTCACAATGTTCATCTGAGAGCTCTGCTGAGCCCTCAACATGCGACCCAGATCCTATGACAAGTTCTGGACTTGGCGCTCCAGTTGGGAAAACCACTCTGGCTGGTACGGGGTTCTCTAGTCCATCCTAGGTTGGTCCCTTCTCCCATAATACCCTTGGTTGGGATAGTTCAGGTACCCCTCCATTCTTGGCCTCCCATCTCCCAGATTGGGCTGTCTGGGCTCAGGAAAGTGGGGAAAGAAAGAAGGGTTGTCTTGGGGGTTGATGTTTGGTGGGTACTGGGCAAAGAAGCTCAACCCGGCATTTGGTGGATTACTACCCTCCTGGGGAAAATTAGGAGGGAAGTTTCCTGGGTTGGCAGCTACCTGGTTGGATTCCCCCCCCTTGGGCTGGGGGAGTCCACACATAGCCCAGGATGGGTCTTTTGCCCTTGTAACGAGGGCTGATATAGTCAGGGGAGTTAGGGGTCCCATTTGTGGTGTTACCTCCCTGACTACTTATTTGGGATTGGCCCAAGGGCCTTCTTGGTCTATGGTTAGGAGGATTTTGTGCAGGAATATTTTTAGGCCCCCCCATCTCCAGATTTAAAATGGGGACAACCTTCACCTCCCCCACCTTAGCAGCAGCAGGGGTGTTGGCTGGTTTGGGATTTTTATTTGTATTTTTGTTCTCAACCGGTTTCTGCACTTCATAAATGCGAGTCGCCTGTTCAATGACCCAGTCTCATGAAAGTCCCTCACCAACTGGGTCATGATGTATTTAGGGAGTGCATGAAAAAAGATATTAATGAACTCCCTACAGTCTGTCTGTGCGCACCCTCCTGGTGGTCTGCGCAAAGGCGTGTTTTAACTCTTGTAAAAATACTTGTGGGGCCTGGTCTTCCCCACGTTGCAGATTGTAGGCCACCTTGTGGGCCTCTTGAGGGTTCCTATGTATGGAGAAATGCTTTAAGATGGCCGCCCTATAGGTGGACAATCTTGAGTGGTTCTGATCCTCCAGCCCCGTAAAGAAGCTGCAATATTCAGGGGAAAATGTCCACTTGACATATTGAATGCAACTCTGGCTATCTTTTAAATGGAAAGTATCCATCATTTGCTCATACAACTCGATGTGCTCCCAAACTGAATATTTGGCATTTTTATGATAGGGAGTTATGACGCTCCTAATGGCCTTGATTTGTTTCAGGCGATCTTTCAGTAGGGCACTCTTAATTTTGTTGGCCTTTTAGTCTTGGTCACCCTTGTCCACTCATCCTCTGACTCAGAGGCACTGCTAGACGAGGTGGCTATCTGATCCTCTAGACTGTCCCTGATTTTGCTAGCTTCGGAATGGCTTGCAGAATGTGGGGGTCTAGTGTCTTGAGACCTGTGGCGCTCAGAAGACTCTTCTGACTCTCCCTTGCTCCCAGGATTGGCTGAGTACCCCCTCCCACTGACCTAGCTGGGAAGAGGTTTTTAAGATACTCTTGGTGGGTCTAGTTGCATGGAGTTCCCCACCAAATTTGGCAGACTGATCCCTTGGTAGGTGGTATTTTTAAGGTTCCAATTCACTGATTCTCCCCTCACTGGAGTCTTCCTGTACAGAGTGTAGCCCTAACAGTTAAGAATCTGTACAGGGACGCCCGCCCTTCCATTTCTGGGAGATGCTGATCTGTCAGCCCCATATTTCCCATTCTGCTGAAGTCTACCATCCCCATGGCCTGTGGTTCATATGAGCCAGTGGACATGAGGGTGGCAGAGTCCATGGAACTGAAGGGAATAAAGTCCCTGATGACAGGGGTCCTGAGGTTATGCTCAGGGGTTTCTCTTTCCCTTCTTAACTCATCTCTTACAGCCCCTATTCCCTTGTTACATGCCAAAATCTGACCCTTTTGCTCCTCTATTAAGGCCTTACTGGTCTCAATGATTTGCTCCTGCACTGCTATCTGTTTGTGGAGCCTGTCGTTCTTTTCACAGAAAGCCTCATTGTCTCTCTGTGCTTCCTGCCTGGATTGGGAATATTGGGCCAATTTACACTGCAGTAGACTCCCCTCCGTAGTTTGGTCCTTATTGGTCTGAGTGTTCTTTGTCAGAGAACCCTCCACCCGCCTGGTGTGCTCTAGTAGCTTTTCATAGTCAGTTTTAACTTCACTAAACTCCTGAAGAGCCAGCTTTCAGGCTTCCAACTTAGTATTTAATTGGCTGACTTCCTGGCCTAAGGCGTGTCTCTCCTGAGTTATAGTGCCCCTCTGCTCAGCCAGGTTATCCCTCTGTTTTTTAAATGCACTAGATTGCTGGTGCTCCTGATCAAATTCCTCTTGAGAGTGGATGTCTCTAATAATTAATTTATTATTTTCCTCTTTCAAGGATTCCAGGCGGTTTTGGAAGGTGACGATCTATTCTGCACAGACTCTATTATAATTTAATTGATGCTCCAGTTTCTGTTGACTCAGTTGAAAAGAGTCAACTCTTTCCTGATACTCATCTTGCAATATCTGTAATATAAGATCCTGTTCTACATTCTCTTGCTGCAAGAGAGACAGATAGTCCTTCAGTTTGGTAATGTACTGCCTAGCCTCTGTTTCTGATTCTTTGCTTTCCTGTATCCTTTGCTCTGCAGAGTCCAGATTAATCTGGATTTTCTGCAGTGCTTCCCCTTGCCTCTTTGCCAAATCTCTATTGTCTGCATGCTTTTCCTGTATGATTCCTATGTGGAGATACAGGTAAGCCGCTATTTTGGCAATTTTACACTGCTCCTCTTTTATTTTTGGGGCCATGGATAGTTCGCTAAGCGCTTGATGTAATGGACCCTTGTCCTGCCAGGTATCAAGGTTGATTGCAGTGACTTGTTGTTTTATTTCCTGCAGCCATACCTGTTCATTCTTTTCTGGCCACTCAGCCCTGACAAACGGTTTGTGCAGGAAGTGTTCCTTAGCAATATTAATGTCCACTGGGGTATCCATCTCGGAAATATCAATTTCCTTGTGGCTTATTTTTGGGTTGATTTACTTTTGAAAACAGGCCCAATTCTTTTGAGTATTTCTTTTGAGGGGTGCTTGTACAGTGTAGCACAGTATGCCAACCCAGTAAGGTGTCTGTACCGTGCCGGCTAGTATGCTGTGCTAGACTGTCACGAGTGGTGGTTCAAATTCTGAATCCTTGCACGAGCCCCCAAGCTGTAAGGAAATTCAATCAGGCACACATCCAAGTCTCGCCTAGCATGTAGTGCACAAATGAAACCCTTATTTATTTTTGTCTATAAGTTCAATATTCTGAATGATATACCACTCATATCACACTCTTCTCCAAATACCCCCCATGTCACACTGAACCAGGAATCAGGCTAGTTTGCAAAGGTAAATATTTATTTATTTATTTATTTAATATTCAAATCACATATAGGTTTACTATAGACAGGTATATGGGGCAGCAATAACCCAAAGGGTGACAATACAATTCAGAAATATAAGCCAAGCAATGTAATTCACTTATAAGGAGTAAAAAAAGAAACTCAGGGAAAAAGAACAGTCTTGTTTTGCACACAGATAGCGTTTAGGTTAATGTTCCCCCTGCAAAGTTTTGTTTAAATACAAAGGAGCAATCCTACACCAATGTGAGTAATCAGCAGGTTTTAGGGAATGAAATACAATGTCTAGAGTTATATGCAATCCTCCCTCCCACACAAGAAAGAAAACCTTATTTTCTATTTTTTTTATTTTTTTATTTGATTTGGTTGAATTTAATCAACCTTTCAAAATTTCATTTAAAATAGATCATAATACAAAAACATTCACAAAACAATCACAAGCTTATTTTAAAAATTGGTTACAACACAATTTGTTACAATTATCTCATTTGTTATTATCAAGCTAACATAATAAATCTAGCAATAAATAGTTATTGCGCAGAACCATAGCAGATTTCCCACAAAAATTAGTTAGTTGAACAAAAGCAAGACATTAACACTTGTATCTTAAGCAATACCAAATCAAATAAATCATTACAAAAAATGAATAAGGACAGAGATAAAAGAAAAGAAAAAGAGGAAAAAAGCAACAAAAGGCAATCATTAACAAACAATGTCACTCTGTTTATTTTTATCTTACCCTTTTTTCAGTTTCTTCTTCCTCCAAATTTAGGCTGTGCAAGAAGTTAACCGCTGCAATCTGTATTGCCATATTGTTACTGCCCAAAACTACCGCCCAGCATTCGGTTTGTGATAAGTTCCCCAAATATTCACAATGTCTTGTGAAGACAATTTAGCATTTAGACCTAAGCATTGTACACTCCGTGATCAAGTGAGTGAGAGTTTCAGGGATAGTAACAATTTTGCAAAAATGACATAAGTTTTGGTCTATACTCACAAGAAATCGTCTTGTTTTTATGTTGTTTGTGATCCACAAGTTGAGGTGGAGTCGTAAAATGCCAATACGATATTTAGGAGCAGGACACTGTATCAGATATGGGGGTAAGATGACTGCCCTTTTCGGAGGGAAATGCAATATGTCACCATCGCGGAAGGTCAGACACTGCTCACAGGTGTTGATCCAATCCAATTGATGTATCTTAAATTTTGCTTTATCCGGATTGTTCAACAACAGATCAATCATTATGTCAGCTTTAGCTAAGATGTGATAGATTTTGTCTAACCAATTACTTACAAAAACATGATTAGCAGAAAACAAATGGAATGAAATTTTTTTTTAGTAGTATCTCCTCCTTTGATGACAACAGGCATTTTCTGAATAAAGCGCACAGGCACCAGCTGTAATGGGCTTGAAGAGAAAGTAGCCCAAGCTCATATCTCAGCCATGCAATAGGTGTACTTTGCGGCAGATGGAGCATAGAATGCCAAAATGTAGCTTCCCATTGATTAAATTTAAATGGGGACTCAGTTTGCATTGACTCTAGCCTGTATAATAACATCGGGACTTTTTTTTGGTCCAGAAATGGCAGACCGGCAAGATCAAAAATTTCCAAATTTGTGCATGATGATACGTGCTTGAGATATGGCTGATGTTAGCTTAGTCTCTATCCGTTCCAGCGGTCCTTGCCCTTTCCAATTACCATCGAAGACCATTCCCAGATAGCAGTAGTTTGATACTACCTGAATTGGAATGGAGACAATGGTCCAAACAAACGAGAGAGGCCCTTGACGTCTGGGTGAGTATTGTACAATTTGTGTTTTGGAGGAATTAATTGATAGTTCATTTACCTTTACATACTCTTGAAAAGCATTAAGTAGGCGTTGTAGGCCAACTTAGGTTCTTGAAATAAGAACCAAATCGTCAGTGTACATTAGCGCTTGTATTTGGGCATTGTTTATCTTAGGAGAGTCTGAAATGATTTTTGATAGAAAGACTTTCACATCATGAATATAGTAATTAAAGACTGTAGAGGCCACTGAACACCCTTACTTTAACCTTATTTTGGCAAATGACACTTGAAATGACAGGTGAAATAGCTTGGTGAAATACTGCAAAATGGTCAAAATACAAAAATGGAGACAAATTCTAAAGAAAGCGACACTAATCAGGTCCTAACATGCATGGGCTATAATATGGACCACAATAAACACTTCCGTCAGATCATGAAGCACTTTGAAATGGGCAAAAGACACGTGTACTTTGGCTGAAATTGCAAATTTGCGGCAAATTCGCGGCTAACTTTTACTATGCGACATTGAAGAAAAACAAGTCAAATACACTGTTGTATCAGTTAGAGTTGAAATGTTGTTTCTATTTTTAAAACTGAGGGATTTATAGAGGTTTTAGTGAGAGGTGTTTTTCGAAAATAAAGACGCAAATTTGGACAAGAACTTCAGTTTAAAACCAGAAAATATGGATTATGATTTTACTCAAAACTAGAGCATTTAAACTAGACAACCAGGTTGGGATGAAGTAAGCTCTGACACTGATTCATGACTTCAGTAACAGATCCCCAGCACCTTCCCGGGTGGAACCAGTCCAAGCACTCGAAGTGGAATTTATGGATAAGAGTTACACAAGTAAAAATGACCATGACAATGACGCTTTAGCAAATAGACAGGATAGGATAGCACTAAAAATGTTGACACTGTTACTGGTTATGAAAGTAAGGATAGTTCTGAGATTAGGGTGGAACAAGATAAGGAAAGGTATACAATAGCTCTCTAGCATCCTTTTAATGCTCACAATATAATGGGATTTAAGCTTTTTGGACTGTCAAAGTTCTGGTCAATTGAATCGTGTCTATCAGAGAAGGACAGCACATGAGCTAGGCCGGTCACCGGAACTGCACGGGATCTGCCCTTCTTGTTCTGGATATTTCAGATCAGCGGGCTGGCGAGTTCAGCAGGCAAGCATTTATGGTAGCAAGCCAGATAGTTTCAGGATGCTTCCCCCACCACAGTGCTTCACTGAGTTGTGAGGATTAGTTGAGGATTGAGGCCTTGCTGAAAATGGTTCAGCTACTGCTTGGCCTGGTGTTTGCCATCTAGATCTAGAAGGATGTTGAAGGCTGGATGTTGAATGCTGGATCAAAATGCTTTGCTGGAATCAGAAGAGAGAGTGTGTGTATGTGTTGTCAGATGTCCCTATTTATCCTGTCAAATGACATCACCAAATGGGTGTATGGGCTGGCTTAACTAAATTTGCCCCTGTAAAATGGAATTGGAGCAGATCAATGACAGATGATGTCAGGTTTATTTTCTGATTTTTACAATACTTACAAACCTCCCCTAGCCAGTAGTATCAAAATCGAATTTTGTCCTAAATACATATTTATACATTTGTAACCTCTACGAGAATCACATACAAGGATTACATATTTTATGGAGTATCTGTTAATCAAAATCCCACAGCTGTGAGACCTTGTTTCGCCTTTCTGCAGCATTTTGTCCATTTTCCAAAATGTCTCCAAATCTCCACAAATATGCACGTTTACCATAGGAATGTGTGTGCAATGTTTAACAATTCTAGCATAAATACAGTTCCCATAAACCACATATATTGCCATTCCTGTTCAGAATATGTTATACAGTTCCACCAACTTTTCAAATGTAGGGCCAAAAATTAGATTGGCAAACCTGCCCATTTTATATTTTTCACCACTTCTGATAGCGAGTTATTCATCTCTAAAAATGTTCATTACATATTCTTTAGCAGCAAATGGTCAGCCTTTTGTCTGTCTCTGGAGGCAAGGAGCAGCCCCCACCTTTGGGATTTCCTTCTGCAAGCCTAGTTTATGACCTCTTCACACGTCCATTTCCTGGCCTGGATAATCTGCCATTGTTCATTCCCTGACAGCAGACACAAGTCAGGCATACCCACAATTATCATGTGTCAGTGAGCATCTGCTGAGAGCAATGCCCTCCCCTTGGGTGGAAACCTGTTTGTCAACCCCTTGCAGGCCCAGCCAGCCTAGGTTAATTCTTAATTTCTTGATCTGAAATCCAGCCTAAAACAAACTTGTTGCATCAGATAACATGTAGGATTTACATTCTTGATTTAAACCTGTGGGCTCAAACAACTGAGATCCGTCTTCCTTTCAGCAACAGTCCTTTTATATTTGCTAATCCGGCAGACCTTTAGTTTAGACAACCTTAAAGTTTAATCAGGAGAGCCCATTTGACAGGGGCTGTCACTCACAGGTAGCCCAGTGTGGCTGCACAAAGACTTTTTTTGACAGGAGTTGTCATTCACAGGCAATCCAATTTTGCTGAGAAGGTGTTTTGCTCTTAACATTTCCGGACCTTATAAATTCACAGTGCTTGATAAGATCAAATTAATTTTAGCACCAAGCAAGATTTTGAGTGCTGGAAATTGTTATGTACCGGCATTTTGAAGTTTTAGCAGCAAAGTAAATATCATTTACAGACACATTTTGGAGTTCCACTTGCAAAGCGCTGCTTCTCCCTCTGCACTCTATGTTTACTTGTCATGGAGCCCACTGGCACTTTTTCTGCAGCGTGTGCTCTGTTCCACCCTACATGCACCATGGGTGGCAGGTTGTGCAGCCATCTTTTTGTGTGTTGAAAAACGCGGTTTTGGTGGTTTTGGCACGCACAAGGGGTTTGCCGCCATTTTACTGTTTCTCGCACCATAGATAGCAGAGTGAGGCTGCATAGTATAGCAGAGTGGGTCAATACATCCCACACAAAACAGGTTTGAATCCCCATCTCATGCTTAGAAATCGTCTCCAGTATTAAGCGCGTTATAAAAGAACAATTATAATTACTCACAATCGAGCTCTGCTACTATTGTGACATAACATGAATGGATGACATAAAATCCTTGGATAAATCTTTAACGCCTTGCATTCATGCCATGCACATTTTCAATCATTAGTATAGCAAAGGGAGGGACAGAGCGCAACTTGCGTTTTCTCCAGCTTCCTTCCTCTGTGCCATACAAATGCTCCTGCATTTACACCGGCATGGATTATCATGCTGGATATCCCTATTGGGACTGCCTCCTTTACGCACCAGGATAAAGCAGGCTGCCTAAGTGTGCACTTATTATCATTATTATTATTTTTATTATTATTATTATTATTATTATTATTATTATTATTATTATTAGTTATTTGTTTTTTATAATGCACAACATGTCCATAGGCCTCAGTGTGTACAAGTAAAAGGAGTCCAATTTCCAGTTTCATCTGCTCAAGGGCATTGAACCTTTCCTCACCTTCCTACAGCAGCTCAAGGTCTCCAGAGCCCTGGTTCGCTCTAGGCTCGACTACTGAACAGCCTCTTTCTCAACCTGCCTCTTTCCTCCCTTTGCCCCCTTCATTTAATTCAGAATAGGACTGCAAGTCTTATCCTTGGCCTCAAGCCCAGGGATCATGTCTCTCCAGCCCTACAATCACTTCACTGGCTCCCGAGGACTGCAAGTATCAATTTCAAGAGCCTTTGCATCATCCACAAGGCTTTCTTGGGCCTTGGACCTCTTTATATCCAATTGCTGTCCCTAAATACCTACAGGTCATAGTCCTTCGGTCTTCTGACTCCAACTCTCTGCAGATGAAACGATTCTCAAAGCAGAGACTGGGAGCTAGATTCCTTTCCTCGGCTGGCTCCTTCCTCTGGAACACCCGCCCTACCCAGACTTGAGCTGGATCTTCTTAAGTTCCGGAAGCTTCTCAAGGCTTTCCTTTTCACCCCCTCCCATATTAACTCTCCATCTGCCACTATGACTGGGGCATGGTCCCTCCAGACTCATACAGGGGCCAGACCCCATCTTGCCACAAGACAAGATGGGTGGGCGACATCGGAATAAAAAATTAAAGCAACAAAAACAGTTATATTGGTATTGTGACAATCTACCGTGCAGGTGCATGAAAAGGTGGTAGGTGCAAAGGGAGGGGGTGAGGGAGAAGTGCAGGCGTGTGGTGCCCCCAAGTGTGGGTTGACGGGCAAGTGCTGGGCGGAGTCACAGGGAAGGGGGATAAGTGGAGGAAGATTATGGTGGACAGGGAGGAACAGTTGTGCTTGTCTGGGAAAGGAGCCAGAGGGCAAGTGCTGAGAAGGGAAGCTGGAGGCACCACATGCCTGCACTTCTCTCTTACCTCTTCCCCTTGCACTTACCACCTTTTCATGCACTTTCATGGTACAATTATCACAAGACCAAAATAACCATTTTTGTTGTTTTAATTTTTGATTCCCATGTCACGTCCCCCATCTTGTCTTGTGGCACCTGGAAACACCTGTCTATGGGCACCATACAAATGTCCAATAATCAAATACATACATAAAAATAAAGAGAAGGTCAATATGAAGGCAAAATCAGTAGCTAGTATTTATCACTTAAATGTATATCTAGTCTTGGAGTTGGACAGGAAGGTTTGTATAGCTTTTTTAAAAACCGTAAGATTTGGGATGTTCTTTAATTCTGGCTGGATAGTATACCAGAGGCTGGGTGCACAAATATCAAAGCAAGAACCTTTGAATGTTTTCAGGTGAAACTATTACAATTAAAAGCTCTTCAACATGCTCACATGTCGGACAGCATTTTTTTGTAATTGTGAACACTGCGTACAATGCTTGAATGGTAAGCAGAGGTAAGCAGAGTTAAATGCTGCCCTACATGCCACCATGTTAGGCCATGTTAGGCTGCATTTCATTGTTATTGTGAGCACTGGTTGCCATGGTCGCATGACAAGCGGTGCTCCCTTTTGAAAGTAAATGGTACCTGGCATGCGAGAATGGCAGGCAGCATTTGCTCACTTTGCATGGTGGAGTGCAAAAGTGCAGGGCAAAAGGAGGCATACACATGTGCACACCACCATTTGCCATGCCATTTTGACCTGCACGAGGGATCTCATTTGGGGGCAGCTAGAGGTTGCATCCATTTCAGACTATGGGCCTGTCTCACACAGCTTTTTCCCGATAGGATTGCGCCATTCTAAAAACGCTTCTTTGAATCAGACCCTATGTATATTGCTTTTTGCAAGTTGCAGTTATAGCATTTTATTTCTGCTGTTGTCTCTGTTACGATTATCACAAGACATTCCATTTTAGTGTCCTCCGCCACTTGACAAAATCCTTGTTCCTAAAAGCTTGTGTACAGTGTAGAAATGTTTGACCATTACACATAAAGTGGCCTTGATTTCATTGTGCCACAATTAATGCTTTGTTGTAATGTGTTTATCTTTTCCTATCTCCATGGCATGCTGCTCAGGATGATTGTTTGCATGTAGGAGGTAACGAGGTAACGAGTGCCCACATCACAGCATGCCGTGTGAGTGCGCTGCTTTCCCTGTGCTACTCTAAATTCTTCAATGCATAGTTATGAACCCTCCCAATGGTGTGCATTTTTCCAACCTCTGTTGCTTGAAAACTTTGCACCAGACCTGCAGATGAGCTGGTCTGCTGTTAATCCTCAGTTACCAGTTTAATGGTATCCACTACAAAGTGTAATTTGCTTTCTTACTTTGAGAACATTCAGACATGTAATTGCTAATTTTTCTATAGCCGGTAAGCTAGCTAGATAGCTCTGGTGCTTCAGCCTTTGCTGCTGCGATGTGTGTTCAGCCGATTGCAGGTTCGAATCCCAGCAAGGTCAACTCAGCCTTTCATCCTTCTGAGGTTGATAAATGAGTACCAACACAGGCTGGGTGATATTGTATGTATATTTGTTCTATATAAAGCGCTTAAGTGTAAGTGCTATATAATAACACATCATTATCATTTGGCATCTGCTTGCATTCACAGTAATTTGGTAATATGGGCCTATACACACTGATATTAACGATAAATATGGTGATGCATTCCTGTATGAAATGTATGTCAAATTACAGTGATATTACAACCATTTTTTTCATAGTGTACTTAGGAACAATCCTATTTGATGACACTTCCTGTTTTGTCAAGGACTGAATGCTCATGTCACATCACTTCCTGTAATGTCACTTCGGGTGGGGTCACTTCCGGTGATGTCGTCAGAGGTCAAATGTCAATGATGTCACTTCCGCTACTGCCGACATTTTGGTGAAATGACGTCCCTGACCTGCACCATGCAAATGACCCAAATGTGTCAGTGCAGAGCCGCCTACGTGTATGTCAACACATAACGGCACACGCTGCCAAATTACACTTTTGAGCAACCTGAGCTCAAATGTGTAGAAATCACAGAACAGGAGAACATGTAGCCTTCACCATGCCATTATTGTTCGTAACATCCTCATCTACTGACCCCTGGCTTGCAGATTTGGTGTTCTCTTTGAAAGCAATTTAAAACTCTACTAGTTCATTTTGGCTACTGCCACTGCAAACAAACTGAACCTCTTAAGCAATGGAAAAAAGAATCTGCCATCACCTCTATCTTTGTACTCATCAAACTGGACAACTGCTTGAGCCTGTTTCTTGGTCTACTCCTCTACTCTTTTGCTCCCCTCAACTAGGTCGCCAACTTTGAAACACACCCTTGTTAACTGAACCAGATCCGCCCCGACTTTTAAGTACCATCACCTTGATGGATTGTTCTCAATTTAAATATCTCTTTGAACTTGCTACTCATCAATAAATTATTTCAAAGTCCTCCCACTAGTAAGTAAGTAAGATCTTTATTTTGAAAATATACCATTTCATAAAAGAGTCATATATAGTATGTTTATATATACCAATTCATATATGTCATACATTACAATTACTTGATCATACAACTAAATCCAAAATCTGTGGTTAGTGATACAAAGATGTTTAAAAACACAATAACATAGCATTACACTCATTCAACTGTTACAAGTGATTTTAAAGTGTTAGATCATTTTTATGGCTGCCTTCCTCGAAGTTCGGCCTCCAAGGCCAGACACCCCTGTCTAGGCCTCTGCACCCAGAAGCATGATTGGCAAGCAACTCCATCCAAATTGATCTACAATGGCCGCCTCTGCTGCCTTGGCTGAAGCAAGATCACCCAATGTTACTATGGCTGAGGAGATGCTCTCCCCCAACACAGATGACATACCAGCACTGCCAGACCTCATCAGCATGCGTCTATCTGTTTGGCCACTCCTGGAATCAAGGAGGAGGACCTCCTCAAGACAGATGGTGAAGCCGGCCATCCTCGAAGGCTGACCTCCAAGGCCAGACAACCCTGTCTGGGCCTATCCGGGTGCTGCAGGTAGCCCAGGCACGGTAGCCCAAACTGCTCTCTGCTGGACAATATACAGTCTGAAGCCCAGTCAGCATTTCAGACTGACATGAGCTGTGTGTACTGCATGGAATCCATAAAGGAATGGTGCATGCTGCCTCCAATTTATCTACCAAGCCCCACCCAATGCCTGCCATCTGTGTTACCCACTTTCCACCCCCCACTCCTCACCTGCAGCTGCCATATCTCCTCTCTGTGATGACCCTCCTACTGCCTCAGAAAAACAACCGCTGTATGCCATCCAGCCAAATCTTGATAACACTGCCAGACCACACTTCACTGGCATCTCTAAAGGCCTACAACCCAGGCCAGAAGTATGCCCCTCCACTGGTCTCTGCCGTTCAAGCCATCTGTCCAGCCCAGCCATCGCCTTGCAAGCTCCTTACTGATTTGCTATCCCACCCGCTACTGCAAGGAAAGTTCCTACCATACCTCTTGCCTGCGCACTGAGGAAGGCCAACACACTTAGCATCACCTCCACTAGTGCCTCTACATGCTGCTGCCCCAACCCCTTCCTGCCAACACTCTGACCCATACAGACTACACCCTCTGTTGGTCATACAGCACCCCAAGCACACCCCACCTCCAGCTCCCATCCTGCCTTCATGCCATCACCCCTGCCCTATCCGGATACCCACAACACCTCTGCACTCCCCCCTCGCCCTCACCCCATGCCACTCTAAGCCTTCTGCACCAGCACACAGCTCAGCCCCCCACCTCATAGCCAGATGCCTTGCACATAGTTCCGATCCAAGCCTTTAACATCACTGGCACCACCATCATCCTGAACCCTCAAACTACCCATTTCCTACCACAGGGATATCCCTTTCCCCTCAACACCTGCCAGCCTCAAACAACTTCCAGCCATCCAGCTCGCCCATGACCCTTCTCAGACCATCCAGGGTTGCTGCCAGTGCTCCTAACTTGACTGCCTCCCTGACCATCTCAAAACCACCCAAGGTTTCTGCCAGTGAGGCTAACCTGCCTGCCTCCCTGAAAAGTGTCAAACCATCCAGGCTTGCAGCCAGCGCACCTAACCTGCCTGCCTCCCTGACCAGTGTCAAACCACCCAGGGCTGCTGCCAGTGCACCTAACCTGCCTGCCTCCCTGACCAGTGTCAAACCATCCAGGGCTGCTGCCAGCGCACCTAACCTGCCTACCTCCCTGACCAGTTCCAAACCATCCAGGGTAGCTGCCAGCACAACTAACCTGCCTGCCTCCGTGACCAGCGCCAAGCCACTCAAGTTTGCTGCCAGCGCACCTAACCTGCCTGCCTCCCTGACCAATGGCGAGACACCCAGGGTTGCTGCCAGCACACCTAATCTACGTACCTCCCTGACGAAACCCAAATCATCCAGGGTTGCTGACAGCACACCTAATCTACGTGCCTCCCTGACAGGCAGCAAACCCCCCAGGGATGCTGCTAGGGCACCTCAACCAGCTTGCCACCACACCAATGCCAAGCTATCCAGGGGTACTGCTAGCACTCTTGACCTGCATGCCTCCCTGATCAGTGCCAAAACACCCAAGGGTGAGAGCACTGCACCTGTCATGCCCTCCTAACCCTAATCTGTCCAGAGTCTCCTCTGATATAAATACCTCTACTTGCCACGTCTTCACTCATCAGCAACCCTTAGCTCACCAACAGTGGCGCACCACAGGTTTGACATCCTGCTGACCCTGCAGCAGAATGCACCTTTCACCTGACAGTGTTCACCACAACCAGCCTTCCCACAGCAGACCACTCACTACCTCAACGCGCCACAGACACCTCAGTCACTGCACAGCCACCTCCCGCAGCCCTTCCCCAGTCCACCCACAACCCACCATACCCTCCAGCACCACACCATCCCCCTCTACAGTACACCAACCTCACCCCTTCTGTTCACCTTTATCAATCCCTAATCAGTATTGGCCGACAACCCAAACATCCTAGACCTCGTTGTTGCTAACAATATTGACATCCTGGCCATTGCTGAGACCTGGCTCACCCCCTCTATGGGCCCATCCCTCTCCATCGCCGCTCTGCTGCGAATGCCATACTTCATGGGGACAGACCTCTCAAAAAGGTTGGTGGGGCAGCATCAACATAGGTCACAATCCCACTGCACTCCATTACCTCCACCCAACTCCCCGACTGCAAATCTTTGTAATCCAAACTCAACTGCTCACCCAACTCTAATATCACCCTCCACCTCATCTACCGACCCCTGGGTCCAGGTGCATCGTTTGATGGCAACCTCATATCCACCAACCTCAAATCCACTTCCCAACTCATAGTCCTAAGTGACTTTAATCTAGGCTTCAATGATACCACTGACACAGCTGCCTTAGCCCTGGCGAAATCCACTGACACCCTGGGTTGCGTCCAATGCATCCTCCACCCCACTCATGCACAAGGACGTAAACTAGAGTGGCTTCTCAACTACAACTGCAACAGCTCCATCATCTCAAATCTACCCTGCACATGGCCAGACCACCATATAATTACTTTCTCCCTTCCCATTCCTGACAAAAATGCCCTAGGTATCATCCCTCTCTCCGACTACTGTTCCCTGCAGCACTTGCAAACTCACCCGTGCTCACCTCCTTCCTCTTCTCAGCCATCCCTTTCCCCTCTCCACGAAACCACCACCCTGGTGAACTACTACAACTCATTGCTAGCAAATGGAATTGCAAAGGCACCACTCAAAGCTCGCAAAGCTACAAATAGCAGTCACTGCAACACCTGGTTACCAACAAACTCCATGCTTTATGCACCAAAAAGAGATCAGCAGAGTCCACTTGGTGGAGAGACCCTACAACAGCTTACAGCAGCTTACAAAGACAACGGGCCTCATTACGAGTCCGGCGGTCCGGAAATAACAGTGCCGGTAAACCCAATCTCGAGTCCTGCAGGAGGGAGGTGGCGTTCCCGCCATGTCTGACCCGGCAGGTTTAACACCGCCCACCTGCAGTTGGACATGGAAACACCAGCACCATCACGAGATGCTGCCTGTGTTTCCACTTCCCCATTCCCATTGAGTCCTATGGGACTCAATGGGAATGGGGATTTAGCGAATTCCGCCTCATGAATTCCCCGGTCACCGGGGTTGTAATGCCCCAGTAATTCCGGGAATCATGGAGGCGGAATGGTAATACGAGTCCAGCGGTAACCGAGCCGGAAAAACCGGACTCGTAATGAGGCCAAATTTTCTTAACCTAGCCCACCAATACAAACATGCAATTGATTCTTCCGAAGCCTCTACCAAAAACGAGAGAATATCTAATGCCTACTCCAGTTCCCACAAACTGTTCACAATCCTCTGGGAACTAGAGGCACCTGCCGCCCCCCTTAAACTTAGTGAAAGACAACCCATGGTGCAGCAACATCCAAGATGCCCTCACTTAACAGCCCACATGCCACCTTTCAAATTCCTTCAAACCTTGATCTCTGACCTGGCCACCATAATCAAAGGGCTCAAACCCTTGAGTTGCAAAGGCAAAACCTGCACAGCCTCCCTTCTAAAGGAATGCTGAGACCACCTTCATCCCCTGATCACTGCTACCATTAATTCCTCCTACTCTTGGTCTGTACATGACTCACGCAAATAATCCTAGGTCTCACCTCTACTCAAAAAAACCCTCTCTAGATCCGGCCTCCACCACCAACTACAAGCCATAATCACTGTCCCTTTCCACCTGAAAATTCTAGTCAGAGTAGCCCACCTCCAAATTCAAGACTTCCTCAAATCTCACCACAACCTGGGCCCACAGCATTCCGGCTTCTGCCCCAAACATGTAACCGAAACAGCCCTCTTATACCTCAAAAACCAACTTGACGACACCCTGGATGCCAACAACCTCTCTTTACTCCTTCTCCTTGACTTCTCAGTCGCCTTTGTCCTAGTCACCCATCGGACTCTCTGCCATAACCTCACTTCGTCCGCTAACTTCTCCCCAGAAACTGCAAATGAATCTCCTTCTTTGTGTTCATCAGATCCTCCAGAGTCTTTCCTGGTGACGCTGCTGCCCTACCCACCTACGATCGCCTGTGGTGTCCCTCAAGGCTCCTGCATCTGACCGCGTCTCTATAACGTGTACACTAAGCCCATATTTGACCACCTTGACTCCTTGGGTATTTTCTACACAAACTATGCCAGCAAGAGCCAAATCTTCAACCCCCTCTTATGCAATCACACACTGGACACCCTCAAGGCAAATATCATCATGAAACAATACAACGGTGGAAGGCCGGAAACACAGCCTCTGTCTAAATGATGACAAAACAGAGCTTATTCTCATCGCTCTTGCCAAACTTGATACCGCATTCAGACACTTCAGCATCAATGGCCTTCTTATCCCAGTTGCCACCTCAGTGGAAACCCTTAGGCGTCTACCTAGATGCATCTCTCACCATGACACGTCAGACTAATCGCATTGCCTCTATTGCAGCCTGTGCTACGAAACTAATCACTGTAAGGAAAACCTTGCTCTCCAACAAAAACCGACTCACCATCTCACAAGCCATCATCCTGTCAAAGCTTAACTACTGCAATGTACTGCTCTGTCTCTGGCACCTCTGAGAAAAACTTAAACTAACTAACAGTTATTCAAAAGAACACGCTCCGTGCAGCACTAGACCTTGTTAAGCATGACCACATTTTTGATGCCAGAAGATCCGCTCATTGGCTCCTTTTCTATCAGCCACTGTTGTCTATCAAACAATGCACCATCGTGCCTGACCTGCAGGATTAACAGACACATGCCCTCTAGATCCCTCCAAACTTCTACACAATCACTGCCTCAGCATACCGAGATTTAAGTGCAAAAGAGCAGGCTGCTCCAGCTTCCCAGCTCGTACTGCCTCTCCCTGGAACAACCTGCCCCAACTGCTGCAAGAAGAACCTTCCTTCCCCTTTTCAGACAAAAAAAAATAAAAACACACCTGTTTAACTAACTATATTTACCCGTATCAGTGCAATTGTCCTTGAGCTATGCCTACCATCCCTGTGTTTGCACTCTGTAACAGTGCCTAAATGCCCTTGGGCTTTGTGCGTGTCTCTGAATGCAAAAATACAAAATGAATAATGATATGATTAATTGCAAAGTGCAGAGTACAAGTCTGCCATGGTTAAGACTTGGCGGTAGGCTGCACACACCTAAAAACCCACCTTTTCACAAGTGTAAAATGTATTTCTTTCTGAGGTTAGAGTAGCAGGGCACAATAAAAGAAAGTGTAAGGTATCCTCTGGTCTATTACAACAGCATTTATTTTCTTATTCCGGGAGAGCTTCTCTCAGAGCAAGGTCGAGTACATTTTCTGTACCTAAGGCGCCTCCAAATCACTATTTTCCTTGGGTTGCCGAACCACGTCATATAACTTGTCAGACAAGAGTGTGCTTTATGCATCAAATAAAACTGCACACTCTAATTCCTAGATTCCTTCCGTTCTCTATGACTTGTCTGATCCTTCTTCGAGATTCATTATTAGCATGTAATGCTACTAATAGAGCCACTCAAAGCCCACATTCCTTAGTGAAATTCTGATATAGTTGATCCCAGCGTTACTATGGCGAAGTTCATAACATCTTCAACTATCACTACAGTCAAAGCGAGGTGTGACGTTCCTCACAGTTGTGTCCAATAAGGTAGAGGCTTCAGCCCATTAACATCTTTAAGATAATTCAGTCCACATTCCTCGTGCAAAGGGTGGGTCGGAAAGTTCTGTTGGACTCCCATTATCGCACATGTTGCATTACTTCCAGAATACGGTGGCCCCATAGACAGTGCCATGTAAGGCTGATGGTCGGGATTTGGATTTATAGATATGATGAATATTCTGTAATGGAAAACGCCCCTGTTTCTTCCCCATTTCTTAGCATGGAGCCATTGGCCTGTGTCAATTTAGAGATGTGTTTTTATTAGGTTCATTTTAATGTGCTGGTGCCATTTAAGGTCCTGTGATATGGTTACACCTAGATACCAGAAGGAGTGAGTCTATTTTCCCTCCCTCAACTAGTTTCGGTCCAACCGGCAGTCTTGATTGACTGATACTAACGAAATTACTAGCTAACTAAATATTTTCTTGTATGGTGCAACTCTCACCCAAAGGTCTCAGGGCGCTCACATGGACAAAAATAACAAAAAACAAAACATAAATACAAGTACGGGATTCAGAAGTCATTCTCAATCAAAAGACAAGACAGTGTAGGAGAGGCAAGGTTTTTTTGGGAACAGATGTCAGTTTTTATTAGCCTGCCTTTTGATGTATTTATGTTTATCTGTATATGTCCCTCCTACTCGTGTAGTCTGAATAACCCTTGGTATGTGAAGGGCATTTTGTATTCGTGCAGTCAGAACTGTGACATCGGCAGATGCAGGAACACACATTTTCTCGCCCCCATACCCCATCCCTGGGGCATCATTTGTAATGTCTTGTTCTGATGGGAGTGAGTTGACACATACATTAAATAACAAAGGGGCGCGCACGCAGCAATTTCAAAGCTGCACGTTGATTGAAACGCCTGTGCTCATTTATTACCATACCAAACGCTCACTGTTAGGATTTGGTGCATTTCAATCAGTATTTGGAGCCCCGACTACCTCACGAAATGCCTCTCACTGTGCTCTCCCTCTCAAATTCTGTGTTCCTGACTCTTCGCAACTTAGCACTCTTCCACCTACTGTGGCGCCTCGTTCTTGTTTGCCTACTTGTCCCACGGGAATGCCATCTGCCCGACCATCGAAGCCGTGTCTTCAGTGGAAATCTTCAGAATGGGGCTCACACTCTTTCTGCTAGCAATGTTTGGAACCCCCCAAAACATTCTCTCCTCCTATCAAAATGACCTCCATGCTCACCTCTCCTGCATTCTGCTCTCATACTACTCTATGCAATTTGTAAATATGTAAAAACTAGCCTCGAGCTCTCAATGATAAAAATGCGGCAATGTCCTCCAGTCTCTGCCCGGGTATAAGTTCCTATTTGTACACCTTCACCACCCGGTATTTCACAATTCTCGTGTGTCAATGCACCTTCAATATACTCGAAGGTTGCCTCTGCTCTCTTATTGGCTACTACGTAAGTCCTGCCTGCTCCAAATGAAACTTTCCTCTTAAAAAATCAATGAAAAAGAATGCTGTATGTCATGTCAATCAGCACAATTGCATATGTGTGGAGAGCACTTAGATGTTGGTAGTATAGCTCAGTGGCAAGAGCTGGTCTTGGAAGCAAAATGACACAGCACAACAGAGGTTTGATTCCCGGGTCATGCTTAGAAACACCTTTAGTATTAAGTGCGTTATAATAAAATAATAATATTTTTTAAAAAAAAACAATTATAAAAATCACTGACCATGAATAGCTAGCTATGCAACAGGAGGATGGAGTCTCGTTGCAGAAAAGATGTGAGTTTGGCAAGGGGCTGAGCAAGAAGTACAACATTATCTGGCACCCTAACGTATTTGTCCATGATACACAAGTAAAGTCTGAACGATAAAACCAGGTGTAGTCGATTGATGAGTATGGGGGCTGGGTACAATAGGTTGGGGATGTACATTGGCATACCCTTTCTGTGCACATCATTCAAGTTGTACATTCCCTTCTGCAATGCCTAGGTAATTGCCACATTATTTTGTATTTTCATTGGTTAATAATTGCAGCCTGCAATACCATGTATGTGATATGTCATAGATAGTTCTTGGAGTAACTGCCAGTATATGGTCGCAATCCCTCATACAAACAGGGGCGTAGAATAGAATGGATAGCAAGGAGGCCAGTACTGGACTGACATGCTACCCTTACTGGAAGGTATTGGGATTTTGTGGGTGTATTAATATACCAGGCTCCCAGCACAATATATCAGCAATGTGAAAACAGCAATTCAAAAGAACATTTTGCAACCTTTCGTGGTGTTATTTAAATAAAAAATGAAGACTACCTCTGCACATTTCCTCCGCATTAATACTCCGAGCTATTAGTCTCTTTGGAAAACAGAGAGCATGATTCCTGCTTGCAAATTCTAGTCCACGCGCCCAAGGTTGGTAATTAACCTTTAAGCAGTGTCTTCATTTTCCTCCTTGAAATGCAAATCACAATTCAAATGTACTTACTTTTGTTTCTGACATGCTTGAAAGAATGGAAACAGCGCTTAATTCCCTTGCATTTTCCAAAATGACTTCTTACAAAATTAATATATGGAGCCACATCATTCTTTCAGCACAATCTAGTGTTAACAGCACTGCATTTTTGTTATTAAGCTCTCAAGCATACGCAGCGTAGTTCTTTCCAGACATTCCAATACGTGAAATACGTATTTGTTCAACTTAGACAGGCAATACAACAGCTGTGCACACGACAGAACGTCGCTGCATAGTAACAAAGGAGCGTACTGTCCCATGAGTTCTGTACCTATGCAATTAAAACATTTCATTTTTCTGACACATCCTGTTTATAAGAAAGGTTGTCTCTAAATTACTCAGAGGACAAATAGAGCCGGGCAAAATAAAGATATGCGTTACAAAATGCATTCCTTTTTATATAAATAATAGATTAACATAAGGTAATGGCATAAGCTGTTACTTATAACATCTTCCCATGGATAAGCAGAAAATAAAGTGTAAAAAGAGATACATGTTTCAAGAACCTGTTATCTCTAAAATGATACTGCTGATGAGAAGAACACGTTTTCAACTTGGATTACACAGCTTTTGCATGGTTACAATTGGGCCACCTTGCAAAATATATTGAGGCATTACAGACAAGGAGTGGGCTGTAACTAATGTTATCAGACCACCGGAGTTATAGGGCAGAGGCCAAGCAGAGGGTACATAACAAGGTTAAGGGATGATAACTCCCTTTCCATCGGTGCTGTTATTGTATTATAATACAGTAAAATCACACAGAAAACAGTAGAAGGTGCTCATAACTTTGCAGTGAGCGTTTCCGTGGTGAAATCTTGCCTTAGCGAGATATTAAGCAGTGTTGAGCGATAAACATCACCTGTTACCACTGGTAAAGGCCTTCTGCTGCCCCATTGTTGACAATAGCCCACCAATATTCCAATGTGATAATGCTGGGTAAAAACGGATTAGTACAATAGATTGTTCATAAAGGAAAGGTTTGTTTTATGTACTAAGAGGGGCGCCTTAGGAGTTAAGGAGGGTCTAAGAGGGAGAAGAAAGGGAAGTGACGATGGAAACGGAAGTTCAGTGTATGTAAGTTTATAAAGAAACAGTAATCACTCACCTGGCTCCTGCGTCTTTATTGAGACTCTGTGGCCTGTTTGCGTCCGCTGGCCATACAACCGTTTACCTGTGCAACACTAAACTGCTCGGCCACATTCATTTTCCGGGCACATGCCAGTTCAACACTGAACTGTAGTTCCTGAAGTCTGTGCTTTACAGATTCAAGTGTGAACTTGGTAAGAACGCCCAAGGGAATATTCTGGTATGTGAGAATCACGGTCTGAGATGTAAAGTAGAAAGAACAACAAAACGACATCTGTGGTAGTTGCACACAATGCCCAAACACACTCTACAGTTTTCTGAAACAGGATGAAGAAAGACTCACATTTCTATTTGCATACTTTATTTTTTCTCCAAAACATTGCTCACGTGTTATTTGCTTCATTTCTGTGGTGTTGTTACTAACCCATGTCACGTGGGGAGGGACATGGACACACGGAAAGGGGAGGGGTGGGCTATGAGCACGGGAGTTCAGTTCCGGTTGATGTTTAGTGGAATAAAAACGTGTACCACATCTCCTGCCTCCACCTCATGTGTGTATGCCTGAACGCGTGGTAGGCCTGAGTGGAGATAAAGAGGTCCACATCCATTTTACATTGGCGACGAAGCAGGATTTCTTCGGAACCAGCATTTTCCCCTCTTGAGGGCACCCGCGCTCGTGGCTGCAGAAAATTGTGCCACTGTGAGTTGAATGATGTGGGCTCTGTGAATAGCTGGCCACACATCACACAACACCCAGGTGGTAGAGGGACATCTCCCGCCGATGGCAACGGGACCCACCAGCGGGTAGCAGCGTGAAGATTCCCTGCTGCAACAACATTTCCGGGCGAGCAGAGAACATCTTCTCCCGCCAATGGCAACAAATCCAACAACCAGTGAGTAAGAGTGGGAAGGCTCCCCACTGCAAAGCATATCTGGGCGGTCAGAGAAGAACATTGTTTTCCCGCCAATGGCAACATTTTTCCAACACGCTCACTAAAGCAGAGTGAGAGCGGGAAAACCCTCACAGCAGTGAAAAGGGTGGCAAGAAAACAAAATGATGAATGAATGACATTTTCCCTGCCATCACATTCTACCGCTGGCAGTGCAACACACCTCTGACAGTCACAGAGGTGCAGGAATTTTGAGATACTGCCCCAACTAGAACAAGGAGTGATCAGTGTGCCAGTCTTGCTTCACTTGACACGGAAGACACAGCATCAGACACCCATCTGGAACAGGGTCTGTCCAGGTCTCCTTGATACGTGGAGGCTTTCACTTGTCATCAAATTCGGAACTCAGTGGACCAATACAGGCCTGGCAAGAAATCTGAACAGACGTCATCGCACAAAAGGTCAGTCTGGGGAGAAAAGGACATACAAATAGTAACCCCACCAGTCCAACACAATGTCAGAAGATGAGTCACTGACGGTACCAGTAACACCAACCCAAACACTTCCACCCAGAATGTCTGACAGCCTACTAACCTTAATTGCCCACAAACTTCAACCTCACTGACATCGGCACCCTGGGCCCATGGTGGAAATGGTGGTTGAGAGACTTTGAGGTATGTCTTAAAGCATTAGGCCCAATTGATGAGGAAATGAAACACAGCCTATTAACTTTCGCCATAGGCTCGAATGTAAGAGACATTGTAGATGAGCTCCACAAAAGTGACACTGACACGACACTTAAACAGGCCTGAAGACAACACTTACAGACTATTTCACACCACATACACATGTGGATTACGAAAGACACATCTGTCACACCACCAAACAAAATAAAGGTGAGACCATATATGCCTTCGTAATGCATTTGAGACTCAAGATGAAGCACTGTGACTTCAACAGATATTACAACGAAGAGACGTTACGCTTGCAGATCATAGTCGAATATGAGAGCGCAGACCTAAGAAAACGACTGCTGCAGAAGCCACAGAATCTGGAAGAGATCTTACGAATGGCTCGCTCAGATGCTGCGTTGGCGTCACAGGTAGAAGCACTGGACGACATTAAAATCACTCATGGAAAGCAGGAGTGCGTCAACAAATTGGAAGGGGCCTCAACAGGCAACACAGACCCCTTCTGCTACAGATGCTGACATGAATACCCGCATGAAGGACAATGCCCAGCTATGGGCCAACAGTGATCTGCCTGTGGAGGGGAAACCACTACAGGGCGGTATGCCTCATTTACCGCAGCAAAATATGAGGAGCAGGAAGAAGCGGCCGACCAGCCCCAGAAAGAGATCATAGGCTGAAAAGTCCACCCCGCTCCACGGGCTCATCACATGACACTGTGTATCGCAGATACAGAGACGACCAGCCAGACAAAAGAAGGGAACTAATTTCGAAGGTTGGGTAAAATTAAAAGGCCGCCAAATAGAACTGCACATTGACACCACAGTCACTTCAGTGGCACTGCACTACAGCGGCATCCCCATAAACATACAAAAACAGGTTGAAAATGACATGAACAAACTACTGGATAGCTGATATCATTGAGCCAGCAGAAGGACCCACACCCTGGGTGTCCCCCATAGTACTGGTACCCAAAAAGGACTTGTCTGACTTCTGCATATGTGTGGACATGCAATGGCTGAATTAAGTGGCACAAAGCACCACGCATCACTGACATGGTGCACCACCTCAATGGAGACACCATCTTCTCCAAACTGGACCTCAATAAAGGGTACCACCAATTAGAACTTCACAAAACATCCAGATATATCACCACATTCACTACACACTTGGGTTTATACAGATACAAGCGACTCAGCTTTGGGGTCTCATCTGCAGCGGAAATTTTTCAATCAGAGAGCCACAACGTGATTAAGCACATACCCAACTGTCTGAACCACAGTGACGATATCTTAGTCTTTGGTCAGACCCAAGAACAGCACTACAATACACTTATGTGAGTATGCATAGCCCTCAAGGAATGTGTTTTTAGGAAACAGACACTTTGTTTCTTTGGCCACATCTTTTCCACAAAAGGAATGACACCGGACCCAGAAAAGGTCAGTGTCCTCACAGAAGTAGAACCTCCATGCTCCACGACCGACCTCAGATCGTTCTTAGGATTAGCAAGCTACTGTACACGATACATAAAAGACTTTGTGTCAGTCAGCGAAACCTTCAGGGCACTCACAAAACTCAACTCGGAGTTCAAGTGGTTCCGAGAAGTGCCAGCAAGTGCTCCAGCTCATAAAGGATTGCATTGCAGATACCAAGAACATGGCATACTTTAACCCGGGAAAACCCACTAAACTGATAGTGGATGCAAGCCCAGTCGGCCACAGATCCATCTTGAGCCAACTGGACAAGAGAGAGCCAATCCAAGCACATCATGTCCTACGCTAGCAGAAGTTTGTCTAAGACTGAACATGCATACTTTCAAGCTGAGAAAGAAAGATTAGCAGTATTCTGGACCTGTGAACACTTTCATCTATTCTTGTACGGGAAACTGTTCACAATAGTCACAGATCACCAGGCTTTGCTGTTCATTTACGGAAACCCTCAGGGAAAATGCCTTCAAGGATAGCAAGGTGGGCCCTGAGACTACAACATTATCAGTTCAACATAATCCGCAGGCTGGGAATGGATCACAACCCAGGGGACTTCCTCTCAAGACACCCAAACAAAGAATGCATGGCAGTCCCATCCATCGCGAATCAGTACATCAGATATGTAGTACAAGAAAACACACCAAAAGGCTTTGACACACAGCAGATAGCACAGGAGTCCGAGGCAGATCAAGGAATACAGATCATGCTGAGGTGTCTGGAGACTGGACACTGGAAGCAAGCACGAACACAGAAGGAAAGAACATGAGAGGATACCAAAGAAGGCATTGCTTGTCTTTTGACTGTTAAAGATGAACTTGCCAAATCCAAGGAAGGTTTACTATTAAAAGACACTAAACTAGTAATGCCTCGCAACATAAGGCAGAAGGTCCTGGAACTGGCACACAAAGGACACCGGAGCATAGTGTCCACAAAAAGAATGGTGAGGCAATGACTATGGTTGTTACGCTCACTTGATATCCCTGAGGGCGTCTGGAAGGCTCTGAGATCTGGAACCCTGGATGCGTAGTTTTCCAGTGCTGAGTAATGAATCTGCAATTACAGAAGGCAGGATTTGTGATAACTATCTATAATGGGTGAATCTCCCACCTCCCTCTGACCGATCCCCTTCCCACTGGGTCTTTCTCACCTTAGTTATTTGTAGGGTGAGCTATCCGTCCTGCGTTTCTTGTGCAGGGGCGCTTGACATTTGTTGGCGAGCTGCCCGAGTTGCTTCACTGGTGCAATGCGCCTTCCTTGGGCCCAGGCCTGCTGTGACCCCGAATCTGCTGATAGGCAGGTAGGTTTGTTAATTGTAAGTCGTTGTTCTGTTTATGGTGGGAATTCGTTAATGTCTTTATTTCCTTCTTCAGATGTGAAGGTTGTGATGGTGACGTGCTGGATGGAGAGGCACGTTTTTAGGTAAGAGAAAGCGCGAAGCACAGCGGCTTTATTGTCTTTTAAAACTAACCTGTGTTTTCTTCTTCTTCTCCTCACAGGCCGCTGTGGTGCTGCGAGTGGATAAGAGCGCAATGAAACACTGGCCCCTGAAATCCATTAAAGTAAGTAAAGCGCTGTGCGGTTGTTAAATATTGAAAGTGAACCTGAATATGTCTCCTTTTCCTTTGCAGGATGTTGCTGTGGTGCTTCGGATGGAACCACAGCGTAGCGCGATGGAATTCAGGTGAGACTTTTGGAATTCAATGTTCTGGAAGCGCGCGGGTTAATATTGTTCTTTCCTTTTCTCGTTATTGCAGGTTGCGATGTTCGAGCAGCAGCTGTGATAGCGGTTCGCCGGAAGTCCTTAAGCTAGTACTCACAGGTGAGTGATGTTTCTTTTTCTCTCGGTTTCCACAGATTGCAGCCCGGTTGAGATGATGAGTGCTGGATGGTGTATTCTCAGGTAAGACAGAATAATCTTGTTCTTGTTCTTGCAGGACTACAGGAAGATGTTGAAGACCAGGAACTGGACACGGTGAGCGTAATGCTGCTAGTTGCAGAATAACTCAAAGCATGTTCTGCAGTCAGGGTGTGGTTTATATAGCCCAGGTAAAATAGTACCAGGGAAAGTAGTTCCAGACCTGCCACACCCAAAACACTAGACCGCTTGGCTTGGTTCTTAAGAACTAGGCTTTGTGTTGCTTCCATGTTGGATTTAATGACCCATGTAGTCAATTGAAAGTAAGCCTGGTAAGTATCTCCTTACACTACATGAGCCTGGTGCCAGATGCACCAGGAATGGTTCCAGGAGCCTTTTTGCAGAAGTCTTGAGGCCCTTAGAGGAAGTGTGGGTGCTTGCTTGTGGCACTGCTTGTGGCTCCTGACAGTGGTCATGACAACACTCCCTCCCAAGGCCCCTCTCATGGTATTCTTCCTGTCCGGTCCTGGTTTGGTGGGATTTTTCAGGTGAAATCTCTTAATCAGACATGGTGCATGGATATGTTCGCTTGGTTCTCATGTTCTGTCTTGAGGTCCGTACCTTTTCCAATCCACTAACTAATATAGTTTAGATCTGGTACGTTTTGAATCCAGGATGTCCTTAACTTCAAACTCAGGCTCTTCATCAACTAGCAAAGGCTTTGGTGGGGTTATGACTCGGGTCCCGGGTTGGACAGGTTTTATAAATGATGCATGCAATACCGGGTGAATTTGCATCCTTGGTGGCAAGGCCAATTTGACGGCCACTGGATTTATCACAGATTTGATGGTATAGGGTCCCAGATATCTTGGACGAAAAGTCTGGGTTCCTTTAATGGGCACATGCCTTGATGCTAACCAGACTTTGTCCCCAATCTGGTAATCGGGAGCCTTCCTGCGGTGTTGGTCCGAAGAAAAATCCTGTCTGTCTTTGGCTTGCTGTAATTTTTCAGTTGCCTTTTTGAAGGCTTGGGTTATACTTATGTGTAGAGTCTTTACCGCTAGCATTTCCAAGGTCGTGGGGGAGTCTAGTTCAGAGGTACGTGGATGTCTTCCGTATATTGTGTAGAACGGGCTTTGTCCTGTGCTGGTGTGTATGGAGTTGTTGTATGCGTATTTCGCTATCCATAACAAGTCTTTTCAGCTCTCCTCCACTTGATGCAGCATGCAACATAGATATTGTTGTAATGTCTGGTTTGTTCTTTCTGTTTGTCCATCCATTTGAGGGTGATGGCTAGTGGATAATCGAACATCCATTTGTGCCATTGAACAGCATTTCCTTCAGAAATTAGATTCAAATTGGCTTCCACGATCTGAGATTAGACTGAGGGGAAACCATGCAGTTTTATAATCTGTTCAAGAAATACCTTTGCCAGACCAGTAGCGTTAGGAAATCCTTTGAATGGAATGAAATGTGCCATTTTAGAGAACAGATCTACTACCACCAAGATGGTATTAAATCCTTCAGAGGGAGGTAAATCCGTAACAAAATCAAGAGAAAGAGTATGCCAGGGAGCCGGTGTAATATCCAGTGGTTGTAGAAGGCCAGCTGGTTTCTGCTTTTGTGATTTATTCTGTGCACATACCCCACAGGATAGAACGAACTGACCAATGTCCTTATGCCAGGTTGGCCCCAATAATTCAGCTTAACCTCAGCTATAGTCTTAGCAATTCCGGGATGGCCTTCGATCAGGGAATCATGATAACCAGACATGACCAACTCTTGCAGATCTTTATTTGGCAGATATAGTCATTTCCTGAAGTATGGTAATCCGTCCAAAACCATGTGATGTTGTGCATTTTGGGAATTCCATTTTTGCAAGATCTTGGGGTTCATGAAGGATCAAATCTTATCTTGAAGTTCACTTAATGTCAATGTGGTAGTGAGTGCCAGTAATTTATCACTTAGGATGATGGCAACAGGGTCCAGGGTACTGTTCATTTTTTTCTTCAACACCCATACAAGATAAGGCATCGGCCATCCCATTCCGAACTCCCGGATAGTATGTTATTACGTAATCGTATTCTGTGAAGAATAAAGCCCACTGCAAATGTGATGTTTGAGCTTTTGCTGACTTTAGGTATTGAAGGTTTCGGTGATCTGTGATTACTGTGATGGTATGTCTGGCACCTGATAGATATTGCTGGCAGTCTTTGAAGGCCGATTTTATTGCTAAAAATTCTTTGTCTGTAATTGCATAGTTAAGTTCTGGTGGTGGGAATTTATGTAACCAAAAGGCCACGGGGTGTAAATGGCCTGTGTCTGGATCTCTTTGAGAGAGAACTGCTCCCATAGCTTTGCTGGAAGCATAGGTTTCCACCACATAGGGAAGGTCTGGGTGAGGATGTCATAATATTGGCACAGAGGTGAATCTTTTCTTGAGTTCTTGAAAGGCCTGTTCCGCTTCTTCAGTCCATTGGAATATTTTGTTGTTTTTTCTCAGTAACGATGTGTACTATCTATGAGAAATCTGGAATAAATTGGCGATACAAATTCACAAAGCCGAGCATGCTTTGGATTCCTTTAAGTGAAGAAGGTGACAGCCAATTAAGGATGGCATCAACTTTGTGTATATCCATCTTGACTCCCTTTGGCGAGAGAACAAAACTGAGGAACTCAACTTCGGTGACATGGAAGGAGCATTTCTCGAGTTTAGCATACAGTTTGTGCTGATGAAGTTTTGCAAGGACTGAGCGAACATGTTCAACATGATCTTTTTCAGTGGGTCGGATACAACAGGATGTTGTCAATATAGACCAAAGCACAGACATCGATTAATTTCTGTAATACATCATTCATGAAGTATTGGAATGCTGCGGGAGCGTTGCACAGCCCGAAAGGCATTACCTGATATTCGTACATGCCATAGTTGGTGCGCAATGCGGTTTTCCATTCATCCCCTTTCTTTACACGTACAAGGTGGTATACTCCTCTGAGGTCTAGTTTGGTGTAGATTTGGGCATCCTTGACTTGGTCCAAAAGTTCCGGGACAAGGGGCAATGGGTAGCGGTTTTTTACTGTGATTTGATTAAGTGCGCGGTAATCGATACAAGTCCTCAAATCTCCTTCCTTCTTTGGTACGAACAATAAGGGGGAGGCTGCTGGTGACATTGATGGGCGGATAAACCCATTAGCCAGGTATTGATCCAGATAGGACTTCAATTGGAGATTTCCGGTTTCCGTAAGTGCATAAATACAACCACAAGGAACCTGGGCGCCAGGCATCAGGTCGATCTGACACACACAGGGCCTATGTGGCGGTAATGTGTTAGCGTGTTCCTTCTGAAAAACATCTTGATAATCTTGATATTCTCTTGGTAAGATGTCCATTGGTTCCGCGATCCCCGACGCTATTCCTTGAACAGATTTCAGGTTTGGCTGTGGTATAGATTTTGGGTAGCAAGTGTGGGCACATTCGTTAGAAAAGGTCAGTTTCTTTGCATGCCAGTCTTTGTGAGGATTGTGAGTTACTAACCATGGCATCCCTAGGATCAACCGGAACTGAGGAGCTTTGATGAGGTCAAACATGATTGCTTCTTGATGTCCATCCGGACACTGAAGGGTTAATTCTGTTGTGCATTGGGTTACTGGACCCGAAGCAATTTCTGTACCGTCAACAGTAGTTACCTTTTCAGTTGTTGGTTTTGTGCATAAGGGAAGTCCCATTTCTTCTGCCAGATCTCGATCTATGTAATTACCAACTGCTCCGCTGTGTATATACGCCTCTGTGGCATGCATCCGCGACGGTCGTTGATGATGGATCAAGATTACTGGTAGGGTAAAATGTGAGGTCTGTGACTCATCCTTCTCACTTGACAAGCGGACCTCTATGCTTGCCGGGCCTGGTAGTTTTCCGGTTCCTTTCCATCATCTTTTTTCTCTGTAGCACCTAAAACCTTCCTTAGAGGTTTCACTGGGCATTCTTTGAGGAAGTGACCTGATTTACCACAATATTGTCATGATGCCTACCCCCGGGCATCCGGTCAAGCCCATCAACCCCGGGAGCAGGCATCCAGACACTTACAAAAACCCCACCAGCCCCCGCTAGGGGCAGTCTTGGTTCAGTCCTGGCGCCGTAGGCACCAGGCTCAAAATAAAAATCAATCCTGGCCCCATAGGCGTCAGGCTCATAGACATTACTTACCTCATGCAGACCATGCTGCAAATAAATCCAAGCCAACGTGAGGCCTGGATGGGACTATTTTACTACAGGGACTATTTTTTACTCGGGTGTGGTCCTGGGGAACTTCTTTCCTGGGACTACTTTGGAGGCTATTTAAACCACGCCCGAACAGCAGCACATGCTTGGTGTTATTCTGCATCCAGCAGCGTGACTCTCACCGTGCCTGCAGCCAGCATCCAGTCTTCTGCCACGCCCGCATGCCTGCAGCCAGTATCCAGTCTTCTGCCACGCCCGCCTCGAATCTGGAGCTCCTAGAATAAAGAGGAAGAAAAGGACAAGATTAGAAAACAAACTTATTTCAAATTCCTCACCTGATTCCGGATCCATTTCATCTCCCGACCTGGAAAGTACATCAGTCCTGCACGCATCGCTTCACCGGCTCCAGCACCGCACCATACTCACCAGTTCTCACAGCATCTTTCGATCCGGCACTGTCTCCATCATTTCTTTGCCGTACTCCGGCACCTAGGGGCACAAGAATAACAAGGTGAGCCAAGGGAATCAACAAATACCTCTTACCACCATAGAATTACCTGATTTACCACCGGCGGTATTATTCTCCATATCTTCATATGCGGCATCTGTAAAGAGGGAGAAAAACAACACGTTAACGCATGTAATAGTTACCGGACAGCGTTGGGTAACACAGACTCTTACCTGAATGCCAGCAGCAGCTACGAGACCTTCTTCTCACAAACTCAGTTGCAACTTAAGGAAGGAAGGGGACAAGAGTGAACATCAGGCACATTGAACTCTTTGAACTTGATACTTACCAATCCCGCCTGGGACTTCAGAGTCAATGCTTACCGGAACTCTCCCAACGCCTTCAAACCAGTGAAGTAACTGGTATCTACGTGCCCCTGCAAGACACGCAGGATGTAGAGCTCATCTTTTACAAACATAAGGTGAGGTTACTAAGGGGATATCGGAGGTGATTAGTGGGGGAGAGCGAGAACAGTTGGGAGGCCATCCCTAACACCCACAGGTGGCTAATCCCTGTCTCCACTTGCAGGAAAATACTTCTTCGGGTCCAACAGACAAGACTAGGCAGGCCAGTCCAGACAGTCATCTCTGCACTACGCATCACGTTGACAGAGACCGGAGCTGTCCGGGTCCGATCGACACCCCTGTGGGGTCCAGGTGAGCGTAACAGAACACGAAGCCTTTCTAAAAATACCCACCCGGGTGTTATGGAAACCTCGTAAACCGACCAACTGGCCCAATTATTGGGGGAATTTAGGGCGGAAGTACATGCCGCTCACCAAGAGACTAATGCCCTCAGGAGAGAACTGATTGTCTCAAAGGAGCTCACTGATGATCTGGCTAGGCAACTACTGCAAAACCAAGCTGGGCAAACACCCCTAACTGTATATGGGGGAAAACAAACCCCTGTTTCATCAAGCAATCCTGTACAAGTGGTTTTACCAGGAAATATTCCGTTAGCTCCACCCGAACGCTTTTCTGGGGACCCCAAAAGGTTCGCCGTGTTTATGAACCAATGCCACTTGCACTTTTTATGCAGACCGGGAGCCTTTCCAAATGACCAAGCCAAAGTAGCCTTTGTATTGTCATATCTTAGTGGCAGAGCAGCGGATTGGTCCATTCCGTTAGTCAACCAGGGTGATCCTCTTCTCCGGGATTTTCAGGGTTTTCAAAGGAGCATGGAAAAACTATTCGCCAGACACTCACAGGGTAAAGCCCTGGACAACGAACTTTTATCCTTACGACAGGGTAACCAAGATCTGCTAATCTATATTGCAACCTTCAATAGGTTGGTGGTGGAAACCGGGTGGCCGGAGGAAAAATGAATTAAATTGTTTCATTGTGGACTTCGGGGAGAACTCAAAGACGTCTTGGCTCAAGTTGTGAACCCACCTCAGGATTGCACAGACTTTATAGACTTAGTGGTCCAGCTAGACCACCGACTTCAGAACCGAAAGACTGATCGAGCTAAGTTTGAGAATCAGGTATTGGTTAAACCCAACGTTGCCCCCAAAGGAACAGATGCATCTGAACCTATGCAGATCGGGGGGGTTAAAGGACCCTTAACTCAAAAGGAAAGAGAAAGAAGACGACAGATGAAGTTGTGTCAGTACTGTGGAACCTCAGGACATTTTCTATGGGATTGCCCTACAAAACCACCCAAGAAGGTGGTAGGAGTTGCTGATAAAAGCCACATAGAGCCTGATTCGGGAAACGACCACACCCGACAAGTGTAGAGGTCCACTTGCCGAGCTTAAAGAAGGACACTCAGACCTCGCATCTGATCATCCCAATGGTCCTACTTGATCCCCGGCAGCCATCACGTATGCACGCACTAAGGGCATACATAGATAGCAGGGCCATAGTTAACCATATGGATCACGAATTGGTGTCAAGGATGAATCTACCTCTTTGCAAAAAGACCACTTCGGATGTCATCACCACAGTTGATGGAACTGAGATTGCCTCGGGGCCTGCAACTCATTCCACTACAGAGATGACACTGTTGAGTCAAGATGGGCATCGAGAGACTATTGTGTTTGATCTAATTAAAGCCCCACAGTTCCAGATAATACTGGGGATGCCATGGTTGGAAACACATAATCCTTGTATAGAATGGCGAGAGAAGAGAATAACCTTCCCGGATTGTGCACACACCTGTTACCCGGAGAAATCTTTGAACAAAAGCCTGGCTACATTCGTTAACGCAATCGTGCAGTTACCTCAGGAATACCAAGAATTTCAGGATGTTTTTCAAAAGAACAGGCCAACACATTACCTCCTCACAGATCATACGATTGTCAAATCGACCTCCTACCCGGTGCACAACCCCCATGCAGTAGAATCTACACCCTCACGGAACCTGAAAATCTTCACCTACGGCAATACTTGGACCAATACCTTGCTAATGGCTTTATTCGTCCTTCCAAGTCTCCTGCATCCTCAGCTTTATTCTTTGTGCCAAAAAAGGAAGGTGACCTTAGAACGTGCATAGATTACTGTGCATTAAATCAGATTACGGTAAAAAACCAATACCCATTGCCTCTGATCCCCGAATTACTAGACCAAGTAAAGGATGCTTGTATCTACACTAAGTTAGATCTCTGAGGGGCATATCATCTGGTACGTGTCAAGAAAGGCGACGAATGGAAGACTGCCTTTCGCACCAAGTACGGATTATTCGAATATCAGCTGATGCCCTTCGGGTTGTGCAATGCACCAGCAGCCTTCCAGTATTTTATGAATGATTTCCTTCGTGAACTCATTGACGTCTGTGTCGTCGTATACATAGATGATATTCTAGTGTACTCCTCCTCAGAATCAGACCATGTTAAGCACGTGCGTGCAGTCCTTGAGAAACTACCCAGCACAAGTTATATGCAAAATTGGAAACATGTGTTTTTCATGCTACGGAAGTTGAATTTCTTGGATTTATCCTGACTCCAAAGGGAGTCCGAATGGACTCTCGAAAGGTGAACGCAATTCTCAAGTGGCCATCACCCAGTTCAGTCAAAGGGGTACAAAGCATGCTCGGATTTGCTAATTTCTACCGCAGACTCATTCTGGACTTCTCCCATGTTGTACACCCCATCACAGCACTTTTGCAAAAAAAAACAAACGCTTCTTGTGGACCGAAGAGGCTGAAAAGGCCTTCCAAGAGCTGAAGGCGAAATTCACATCAGCACCTGTCTTAAAGCATCCACGCCCTGAGATCCATACATAGTAGAACTGATGCATCCAGTTTAGCCATGGGAGCTGTCCTGTCCCAGAAGGATCCTGAAACTGGTCAACTTCACCCAGTAGCATTTTGGTCCAGAAAGTTCTCAGCACCTGAGTTAAACTATGCGATTACCGATAAAGAGCTATTAGCTATCAAATCTGCCTTTAAGGCTTGGCGGCACTACCTTCTTGGTGCCAGGCATACCATTACCGTAATCACTGATCACCGGAACCTGCAATATTTAAAAACAGCCAAAGCCCAATCATCGCGACAACTTCGATGGGCATTATTCTTTGCCGAATTCGATTTTGTGATCACTTATCGACCAGGCCGCAAAAATGGCAAAGCAGATGCCTTATCGCGAATAGGGATGGGAGAAGCATATGCAAACCCGGAACCGGTGCCAATAATTCCCGAGCAAAGAATTCTTGGCATAACTACTCAACAGACACTAGAAGATATTCATTCAAAAATCCAACAACTCTTCGATCCAGCAACCCTGCAGGACTGGGTAAAGAAAGGCCCAGACTTCTCAGTCGTCAATGACCTACCTTACTATCAAGGACGACCATTTCTACCACACAAGGAAATACAAGAACTAGTCATCTCCAATTACCATGATACCCTGATGGAAGGGCACCCAGGTATCGCAAAAACTGAAGCGAAAATTAAGAGACAGTTCTGGTGGCCCACTTGGGGAAAAGACGTGAAGTCATTTGTGATGTTTTGTTGCATTTACGCCCAAAACAAAAGCCAGAAGAAAAAACCTGCTGGCCTTTTACAACCTTTGGATATTCCACCTACACCATGGCACACCTTGTCTTTAGACTATTACAGATCTACCTCCATGTAATGGATTTACCACCATCCTAGTTATTGTGGATCTTTTTTAAAAGATGGCCCACTTTATTCCTTTAAAAGGATTACCTTCCGCTTCAATTTTCGCCAAGGAGTTCCTCGAAAACATTTTTCGAATAGACAGATTTCCTTCCGTATTGGTCTCTGACCAGAGGCAATCAATTCATTTCACAATTTTGGAAAAAATGTTGTTAATTGGCGCAAACCGACGTGAGGTTATCAACCAGTCACCATCCCCAGACCGATGGTCAGACGGAGAGGACCAACCAGACCCTTGAACAGTACCTACGTTGCATGCTGCACCAGACCGAAAGCAATGGAAGGATATTTTATGGATTTCCGAATATGCATACAATAACTCAGTACATTCTGGAACCGGACAAAGCCCCTTCTATACCATATACGGACATCACCCTCGAACCTCAGAACTCGATTCACCTCAGCATTAGAAATGCCTGCAGTTAGTCATTTACACTCTACTATTACACAAGCCTATAAGGAGGCAACAGAACATTTGAAACAAGCGAAAGAGAAATATAAGAAAAAAGCTGATCAACATAGAAGCGATGCTCCACGATATCAGATTGGGGATCAAGTTTGGCTGGCTACAAAACACATACCTCTAAAAGGAACTCAGACTTTTAATCCTATGCATTTGGGACTTTACACTATTAAAACCATTATCAACCCGGTGGCCATCAAGTTGGAATTACTCTCTAATATGCGGATCCATCCTGTCTTTCATGTTTCACTTCTGAAACCAGTTCAACCCGGGACAAGACTTGCCAAACAACTTGACCCCATCCTAATAGATGGAGAACCTGAATTCGAAGTAAAGAATATCCTGGACTCTAAGTTGGTTAAATCAAGACTTTTTTATTTAATCGACTGGAAAGGTTACGGACCACAGGATAGGTCATGGGAGCCTAGTGACCACGTTCATGCACCTCGGTTGGTGAAGAAATTTCATCGGAACTTCCCAGACAAACCAGGGCCAAGGGGAAGAACAACTTTAGGAGGGGACTTGGGGGGGAGTGCTGTCATGATGCCTACCCCGGGGCATCCGGATCAAGCCCATCAGCCCCGGGAGCAGGCATCCAGACATTTACAAAAACCCCAGCAGCCCCAGCTAGGGGCTGTCTGGGTTCAATCCTGGCGCCGTAGGCACCATGCTCATAATAAAAAATCATGTTCATAGACATTACTTACCTCATGCAGACCATGCTGCAAATAAATCCAAGCCAACATGAGGCCTGGATGGGACAATTTTACTACAGGGACTATTTTTTACTCGGGTGTGGTCCTGGGGAACTTCTTTCCTGGGACTACTTTGGAGGCTATTTAAACCACGCCCGAACAGCAGCACATGCTTCGTGTTATTCTGCATCCAGCAGCGTGACTCTCACCGTGCCTGCAGCCAGCATCCAGTCTTCTGCCACGCCCACTTGCCTGCAGCCAGCATCCAGTCTTCTGCCACGCCCTCCTCAAATCTGGAGCTCCTAGAATAAAGAAGAAGAAAAGGACAAGGTTAGAAAACGAACTTATTTCAAATTCCTCACCTGATTCCGGATCCATTTCATCTCCCGACTTGGAAAGTACAACAGTCCTGCACACGTCGCTTCGCCAGCTCCAGCACGGCACCATACTCACCAGTTCTCACAGCATCTTTCGTTCCGGCACTGTCTTCATCATTTCTTCGCTGTACTCTAGCACCTAGGGGCACAAGAATAACAAGGTGAGCCAAGGGAATCAACAAATACCTCTTACCACCATAGAATTACCTGATTTACCACTGGCGGTATTATTCTCCATATCTTCATATGCCGCATCTGTAAAGAGGGAGAAAAACACCACGTTAACGCATGCAATAGTTACCGGACAGCGTTGGGTAACACAGACTCTTACCTGAACGCCTGCAGCAGCTAAAAGACCTTCTTCTCACAAACTCAGTTGCAACTTAAGGAAGGACGGCGACAAGAGTGAACATCGGGCACATTGAACTCTTTGAACTTGATACTTACCAATCCCGCCTGGGACTTCAGAGTCAATGCTTACCGGAACTCTCCCAACGCCTTCAAACCAGTGAAGTAACTGGTATCTATGCGGCCTTGCAAGACACGCAGGATGGAGAGCTCATCTTTTACAAACATAAGGTGAGGTTACTAAGGGGATATCGGAGGTGATTAGTGGGGGAGAGCGAGAACAGTTCGGAGGCCATCCCTAAAACCCACAGGTGGCTAATACCTGTCTCCACCTGCAGGAAAATACTTCTTTGGGTCCAACAGACAAGACTAGGCGGGCCAGTCCAGACAGTCATCTCTGCACTACGCATCACGTTGACGGAGATCGCAGCTGTCTGGGTCCGATCGACACCCCTGTGGGGGTCCAGGTGAACGTAACAAATATAAGCATAACTGTAGCTGTCTCCTTGTCTCTTTCAGACTTGGTTAAAGGGGGTCGTACTCCTCCAATCTGCATGGGTTCTGTGGTATTTTCAGATGTACGTTGAACATTATCTCTTGAACGTACGTACATGGCACAGTTTTTGAGTCTACTTCGGTCTGTTCTTCGATCCGGTAATCTGTGGTCCAACTGCACTACCAGGTTGATAAACTCTGCACAGTCTTTAGGTGGGTCTACCACTTGAGCAAGGACATCCTTCAGGTCTCCTCGTAGGCCCCGGTGAAATAACGTGGTTCTTTTATCTTCAGGCCACCATGCTTTCATGACCAGTCTATTAAAGGTAGCAATATAAGTCAGCAAATCTTGATTTCCTTGGCGGAGGGACAGGAGTTCGTTATCAAGGGCTTGTCAAAGCAAGTGTCGAGCAAATAGCTTTTCCATCTCCTGTTGAAAACCCCTGAAGTCTTGCAGTAACGGGTCATCCCGACTCACTAAAGGTACCGACCAGTCTGTGGCACTTCAACTCAAATATGATAACACGAAGGCCACCCTCGCCTGGTTGTTCGGGGAAGCCCCAGGTCTAAAAAGAAAATGGAGACGGCACTGGTTCATAAATGTTGCGTACCTTCTGGGGTCTCCATTAAATCATTCTGGTGGTGCCAGAGGTACTGCTCCCGGCAACGTTATCTGTACTAGGTTGATTGATGATAGTGTAGCGAGCGATGGGGCGAATCTGGGCAATGGAGCTTGCCCCGCCTGTATTTGTAGTAGCTATTTGCTTAGTTCATCAGTACGGTCTTTCGTGACTATTAACACTCATTTTAAGGCATTGATTTCTTGCCAGGCTGCGTGTACCTCAGCGCGTAATTGTCCCAAAAGCTGGGCTAACTGGTAAGTTTCAGATGTCTCCATAACGCCCAGGTGGATAAGGTTTAAAGGCTTTGCATTCTAATACGCTCACCTGATATCCCCGGGGGCATCTGGAAGGCTCTGAGATCTGGAACCTTGGATGCGTAGTTGCCCAGTTTTGAGTAATGTATCTGCAATTACAGAAGGGAGGATTTGTGATAACTGTCTCTAATGGGTGAATCTCCCATCTCCTTCTGACCGATCCCCTTATCACTGGGTCTTTCTCACCTTAGTTATTTGTAGGGTGAACTATCCGTCCTGCGTTTCTTGTGCAGGGGCGCGTGACGTTTTTTTGGCGGGCTGCTCGAGTTGCTTCACTGTTGCAGTGCGCCTTCGCTTGTGCCCAGGCCTGCTGTGCACCCCAAATCTCCTGGTAGGCAGGTAGGTTTGTTAATTGTAAGTCTTTGTTCTGTTTATGGTGGACATTCGTTAAAGTCTTTATCTCCTTCTTTTCAGGTGTGAAGGTCTTGATGCTGACCTGCCGGATTGAGAGGCATGCTTTTAGGTAAGAGAAAGCGCGACGTGCAGCAGCTGTATTGTCTTTTAAAGCTAACCTGCATTTTCTTCTTCTTCTCCTCACAGGCCGCTGTGGTGCTGCGAGTGGATGAGAGCGTGATGAAAAACTGGCCCCTGGAATCCGTTAAGGTAAGTAAAGCGATGTGCGGTTGTTAAATATTGAAAGCGAACCTGAATATGTCTCCTTTTCCTTTGCAGGATGTTGCTGTGGTGCTCCGGATGGAAGCGCATTGTAGCGCAATGTAATTCAGATGAGATTGATGAAATTCGATGTTTTGGAAGTGTGTGGGTTCTAATATTGTTCTTTCCTTTTCTCGTTATTGCAGGTCGCGATGTTCGAGCAGCAGCTGTGATAGGGGTTCGCCGGAAGTCCTTAAGCTAGTACTCACCGGTGAGTGATGTTTCTTCTTCTCTTGGGTTCCACAGATTGCAGCCCAGTTTAGATGCCTAGTGCTGGATGGTGTATTCTCAGGTAAGACAGAATAATCTTGTTCTTGTTCTTGCAGGACTACAGGAAGATGCTGAAGACCAGGAGCTGGACACGGTGAGCGTCAAGCTGCTAGTTTCAGGATAACGCAAAGCATGTTCTGTAGTCAGGGTGTGGTTTATATAGCCCAAGTAAAGTAGTATCAGGGAAAGAAGTTCCAGATCTGCCACACCCAAAACGCTAGACCACATGGCTTGGTTCTTAAGAACTAGACTGTTGGGCTGCTTCCTTGTTGGATTTAAAGATCCCTGTAGTCAATTGAAAGTAAGCCTGGTAAGTATCTCCTTATAGTTCATGAGCTTGGTGCCAGATGCACCAGGACTGGCTCCAGGAGCCTTTTTTAAGAAGTCTTTAGGCACTTAGAGGAATTGTGGGAGCTTGCTTGTGGCACAGCTTGTGGCCCCTGACAGTGGTCCTGACAATGGTTCCCTCATCTCGACACTCAGGTGGAGGAACTGTCAGGAAACTGCTTCGGTCCCGACACGTGGGCAAGAATATAACTCATTTACGGGCTAGATTTCCTAGCATAACTCCTCCTCTCATCTGCGCGCTCAGTTAACTGCAGCAAGTACTTCTAACTCCATGAACATCCGCTGTTTAGCACTGAAATGGTGTTGGAAGTTACCATTGAAACGAGGTCCTTCCGCATTCATTCAGTCACGTGTCTTTTCACGTTGAACCTTTTTTCCCCCCTGTCACATTATTCATGGTTCCTACTTATGCCCCACCCATCCTGGAATCAATGCTTCTGAATTAGTATTCTACGGCCATTGAACTTTGTTTATAACTGCTTTCTTGATTACCTACCCGGCTATGCCCCACAGATTCTTCTTGTCTTGCTCCCTGTCTGTCTGTACTCAAATTGCAGTTTACGTCCTTGGAACGCTTTTTGACCCGCTTTGCCTGCTGATCAGGTTCTTCTTTTGCCCGCATGGATATTGACCCGGAACTCTTGACCATTCTTCCTGTCCGCCCAGCGTGCTGTCCATGCACTCATCCAATAAGTACCCCCGCGCTACCTTACCTTGTGACTCTCTTCCCTACATGTACATGGAGAACTTCAGGAAATACATTAGGCGTCCTCGTGCCGGTGGGTGTTAGGAGGAGCCTTCTTCATCACCATTGGTACAAGGACTGTTTGACAGAGGTGAGGCCTCCCCATCTTCCATTCCTCTCCAAGCCTAGTTCTTCCTGCAGTATCCCACCCTTGGACATATGGTAAGAGGCATTGGGCCTCATTCTGAGTAGGGCGCTAAGGGATACCGGGCACCGGTAAGGAGACCGGTGCCAGTAATCCCTTACCGCCCTACTACGAGGTTCCTTAGCGGGTCCCTCCTTTAACGCCTGGTCTGACCAGGCGTTATGGAAGGGACCCGTTATTCAAATTATTCAAGTGCACACTTTGGTACTAATCTTGACCTTCCTTTACAGGTCAGCGGTATCCTGTGGTGTCCATCCATCTTTGGGTCAATTAACTCCTCAGGCGATTGTTTTAACATCCCTGAGGGGTACATTGGCAGAAAGAACTTGTCGGCTACAAAACGGGTTCAACTGCCAGATCAGAACTCCAATCAGGAATCCTTCAGAGTTCTGACAGGAACAAATGAAAAACTGCCCCACATGCGCAGTAATAAATCCTCACACCAGACCAGAACCACTATGCATGACCACACTACCAGAAAGAGCTTGGGAAGAAATCACTGTGGGCTATTTTGGACCACTGGAAGGGGGAAAACAAATAATAGTGGTGGCTGACGAATACTCCAGCTTCCCAGAAATTCAAATAGTGCTGTCCACCTCAGCCCATCACGTCATTCCTGCCCTCGACCAAATGTTTGCAACTTATGGCATCCCCAAAGTCATGTAAATGGACAATAGGTCTCCATTCACAGGGCAGGACTTCAAGACATTTTCGGAATACATGGGTTTCCACCACAGGAAAATAACACCTTTGTGGCCTCAAGCAAATGGCACAGTAGAGAGCTTCATGAGCAACATCAAGCGCACCACTCAAATATCTCGACTCACAGGTGATCCTCTGAAGAAGATGCTGTGTCAATTAATGAGGTACTATAGAAACACCACACACAGCACCACCAGGAAGACAACTTCTGAATGATGTTTGGGAGAAACATAAGAACCCAGCACCCTCACCTAACACAGGAAGAAGAAAGATATAGCGGCGACCAGGAGTTGAGAGAACAAGACCCCCGAAGGAAGGCCGAGATGAAAAGAGACTCGGACCGGAGAAGGAGAGCTAAGGAAAATTACCTCAAACCAGGGGATGTTGTCGCAAGACAAAACCAAAGTTGCAAGAGCATGGCAGCTTTTGACAAAGAACCCCTCACTGTCGTTCAAGTGAAGGGATCCCTCATCACCGCTGAAGGTGAAAGGAAAACCACCACAAGGAACTCCTCACATTTCCGGCGGATGCCAGGAATCATACCCACCACAAGCCCCACCTCACCCACTCACCTTACAGAGTAGAATGTGTAAGTGATTTCAATCCGGCACACACCCAAGTCTCACCCAGCATGTAGTGCGCAATTGAAACCCTTAATTATTTTTGTCTATAAGTTCAATATTCTGAACGATATCCCACTCATATCACACCCTTCTCCTGAGACCCCCCCGGTCACACTGAACCAGGAATCAGGCTAGTTTGCAAAGGTAAATATTTAGTTATGTACTTAAAATTTAATCACAATATATTTTAATAGGTAGACAACAATCACCAATGGGGTGACAGAACACTGAATAATATCTTTAACGCACTAGGAATAAAGTAATGAGCATAAAAACAAATGCAGCACAGATGGGAATACTTTTGAGTAGGGATGGTATAGATGGCACTATGGTTAGAGGTTCCCCTGCAATACTCCTCAGCCCCCCAAAAGGCAATTAAATAGATGTGAGGAGAGAGCAGGTACTCAGGAATAGCACAAATCAAACAGAATATCAGTCCCACCTTCCCCCTTCAAACACAAGAGAAAAACAGAATTGACTTTTCAGCTGTCAGGATGGCTTTTAAATTGTCTTTGGAATTGACTGAGGAAAAACACCAAATGTGGTCAAAAATACTAATTTGTTATAAATTGCTATGGGAGCCGCCTTGAACAGTTGCAAACAATCACAAGCAATGATTTATTCAGAAGAAAACATTTGAAATCTTAAAGTCCACGAGGGAATTAAATTAAAGCTATTTCACATGTGTAAAAATTCTCAGAGTGTAAAATCGCTGCAAACTTTTCCTTGCGATTATTCATGATAACGGGAGAATCGCACTGCTTTGCAATGTGGTTTTGGGTTCTATGGATAGCTAAGGATGTTAGGTACAAGTAGGAGTTTCTATCATAAAAACAGAGGGAGTTGTAGAGGTTTTAGTGAAGGTCATTTTTATAAAATAGGCGTGAGAAAGGGAAACAGAATTTCGGGTTTAGAAATGACAGGTAGGTTTTCTTATGCTATATTAAGTACTACAAAAAGGAGAATGCAACACAGGAACATCATTCACGGCTGATCATAACAATTCATGTGTGATACTCTAATTTCCGTTTGGATTGGGAATTGCTTTTCTTAATCAATCAATAAAAAGTTAGGGTTTAGGAACACAGATGATAGAAGAGTCAGCACAAAGATAGTTCTAGCAATACGATGGTTCTGACTTAAAGATGGGATGGGATGAGATTTGGATCATACAATGCAGGTATATTAGGGTCACTTTTCTTTCTATTAATACTCACAAAATAAGTTATTAAATTGGACCGTCAGTTCTGGTCATGGATTGGGTCTGGTCTAGGAAGAACAGCACATCAGGCACGGGATTGGGTCAGCAAGGCTGGTCACTGGATTTGCACAGGATCAGCCCTCCTAGTCTGTGGATATTTCAATCAGCTGGATAGCGAGTTCCTCAGGCAAGCATAGTGGTGGCAAGACAGAGAATTTCAGGATACTGGTTCAAAAGGCCTTCTCACACCACAGCGCTCCGCTGGGTTGGAAGAATAAGTTTGAAGATTTAGGCCTTGCAGAAAGTCAATAGTTCTCTACTGCTTGCAAGAGTTTTGGCATCTGGATCTTGAAGGATGTTAAAGACTGGATGTAAAATACTGGATCAGAGTACTTCTCTGGAATCAGGAAAGAGAGTGGATCTGTGAGTCCCTATGTGTTGTCAGCTGTCTCTATTTATGCTTTAAAATTACATCACAAAGTGGGTGTATGGGCCGATTTAGCTAAGCTTGCCCCTGTAGGCTGGGATTGGATACAAAATGAATCTCCGCCTTGCCTTTGAGTGATTGGATCAAGGCAGGATGATGTCACATTTTATAGTTTGCTTTAAAGTTCTCAGAGATCTCCCTTTAGCTACTGGTCTCAAAATCGGATTTTCTACTAAATACACATTTCTACATTGGTCACTTTTACAATAATCATACACAAAGATGCCATATTTTATGTAGTAGCTGTTCATCAAAATCTTGCAGCTGTAAGATCTTGTTTCAACTTTCTACAGAATGTTGTCCTTTTTGCTATGAACACGAATTCCGAACTTTATGCAACTTTCAACAAATGTGTGTGTTTAACCTAGGGATGTGTGTGTACATTTTCACAATTCTAGTGTTAACACATTTCACATAAAACAACATATACTGCCATTCCTGTCCAGAACATCTTACACGGTTCTGCAGCCTCTTAAAATGTGTAGCCAAAATTTAGACTAACAGATATGTCCTTGGTATATTTTTCACCACCTTGAATCATAAGTTACGAGTCTTTACAATGTGTTCTTTGTTCATGCTTAACACCCCTTTGTCTCTCCTGGGAGTCCAGTAGCATCCCCCTCCTTGGGGAAGTTGATTCCAGGAGCCATTTACGACCCTCTTACACCTCCGTTTCCTGGGCTTAAGGGCCTGCTATTGTTCATTCTCTTTCTGTAGACAAAAGTCTGGCTCAACCCACAATTAGAACATCCCTGTGAGTTTCAGCTGAGAGGATATCCCTCCCCCTGAGAAAAACCTGTTTGTCCACTTCCAAAGGGTGGCAGCTCAACAAGCTAAATGTATTCTTAATTTAAAATCTAGGAAAAAGCCAACTTGTTGCAACAAACATAAATACATGACTTTCTTAGCTTTACTTTGTGGGATAAAAAGCAACTGAGATTTGTATTCTTTTTAGCCACAATCTTTTTTATGTTTGCTAATCCAACAGACTTTTTAGTTTAGATCACTTTAAAGTTTCATCAGTAACTCATCTGACAGCTGTCATTCAAGTGGCCCAGGGTACTGCACCCAGATTCTGGCAGGGGCTGTCAGTTTACAGAAAATCCAGTTTTTCTGAAGAATGTTTTGCTTTTCACGTTAGGACTTTGTATGTTCACAATGCTTCATTAGATTACGTGACTTTTAGCACAAAGCAACATTTTGAATGTTGAGGAGTGTTGTGTTATAGGCATTTTGGAGTTTTTCAGCAACAAAGCAAATGTCATTTGTAGGCACATTTTGGGGTTTCACTTGCAAAGTGCTGCTTCTCTCTCTGCTCTCTGTTTGCTGGTCATGGAGCCCACTGGCACATTTTCTGCAGGGTGTGCGCTATTCCACCACACATGCACCATGGGTGGCAGGTTGTGCATCCCTCTTTTTTTGTGCTGAAGCACAGGTTTTTGTAGGTTTTTGGCGGTTTTTGGCACGCACAAGAGTTTTGCCACCATTGTTGCAGTTTCTTGCACCATAAGTATAAGAGTGATACTGTGTGGCACAGCAAAGTGGGTCAATACATCCCACAGATGCATCATATGAGGGGGACAGAGAGGACTCCAGTGAGGAAACATCACCCTTGCCGCTTCAGAGATGTTATGAACAGACGGATCAGCGACCCTAAAGGATACGTAAGAAACCTCACAGTCTCATTGAAGAAATTAATTAAAGTGGGACTTCATGTTTAGTATCGTGGGGGGAGGTGGTGTCTTCACTAACCCATGTCATGTGGGGAGGGACACAGACACATGGGAAGGGGAGGAGTGGGGTGTGAGCACGGGAGCTCAGTTCTGGTTGATGTTATGTGGAATAAAGACGTGTTGTACCACATCTCCTGCCTCCCCCTCATGTGTGTATGCCTGAATGTGTGGTAGGCCAGAGTGGAGGTAGAGGGTTCCTCATCCATTTTACACATTCCTTGGAATGGGATTTCATGCATTCGAATTTACAGTAGTATTTTTTCTTTTTGTTTTCCTAAAACAAAGGATGCAGTAAATTATGCATGATTCAGACAACCGGCGATGACAAAATCAGCACATGAAACACTTCCAAAAATTACCTACAGCACAAAGGAGTCAGCAACGAGTACCTGTTGCACCTAAATGAAACAATCGTGCATGCTGCTCATCCCCCATGGTTTGAAAAATACCCACCTCAACCATACACAGCACAGAGACCACCATGCAGGAAGGTGGAGCCATGCCTCTGTAATCTGCTGCAGTGATGTGTCTACTGTTTGAGAGCAGGATAAATAGCACACTAATACCACAGAGGTCCTTAAAAGAAAGGAAGGGATTGTGCAAGCCACCCATACCCTGGGTCAGACAGCCCCCCCCCGGGCCCTAATTGTCAAACACATTCTGAGGTTGTTTCAGCTGGACAGGCCAGTCATTTTCTACATTCGTCAGCTCTTTGAGAAGACCTCAAAAACCAAATAACCCCATCTACTGCCACAAACCCCTGGTATCGAACCTGGTGATCATCATCAATGTCTTTGTAACAGCCTCATTCCAACAAACTGTTGGAACGGTGCATGTGTTTGCACAACCACCATTTTCATGGATACTTTCATATGTTTTAACTGCTCTCCTACAGTAAATAACAGCACACATTGCCCTTGCCCTACCCACACCCCAGAGGCCTTAATTGCAATCAAACGCTGCTTTTATAACTTATAGGTTCCTGAATATCAACTGTGCCTTGGAACGCACACAAGTGACATTAGTGCCACACTAGGGAGGAGATCCATTATAACTGTAAATATACCACTCTACACACATTGATGGCCTGCAAATAAGATATGACCACTACCCATTGCTGTGATTGGCTCCCAGGGCCCACACATGATTTATAGGTAATGAGAAACAGTACCCTGACTGTATACATAGTTGCACACAGAGAACAAAGAACGTTGCTTTAAAGTAACCCCCACTGAGGGAGTGCCTGGCTACTTCTGTGAGTGGGCTGTGCCAGAGGGAGTATATGGGGATACAGGAGTGGAGAAGCACCAAATAACACCCTAAACATTCATATCCCCCTGCACCATCCAATATGAGGTGCCTCAACCCACCCTGTTACGTCTGTGTCAAAATAATCAAAAACCACACAGGCCCTGACACAAGACATACCAACATTATTAAAACAATGAATCCCTTATATTCACTTGTTCCATTAGCCCTGACACAATTTTGAAGCCTACAGAGGCAGAGAAGAGGTGGTATAATATAGCTTTATAGACCTGCAGCGAAGGGCGTACTGGGCGTTATGGGCCCTGAAGACCGAGTTAATGAAGGTAACGAGGTATGAGGGACCATACAGCCCAGTATGACCCTCGCTGCAGGTCTATGAAGCTATTAGAACTCCCTCACTGTTTATTTAAAGTAGAATCAATGAGACATGTTTAATTGAAGTACAGAAAATTGCAAAATGGTAAATACATTTTGCAGAAAGACAATGTTTTGTACTTCAATTAAACATGACTTTTTTTTTCTTTTTTTCCCCCTACACACACACTTCCAATTACTGAATACTTCAATACAGTAACAAAACATTAGCAAGGTCACTCTGCATATAGATTAACTTATTGTGCTATCAACTTACATTTGTATGTTCTGCTTTCCTATTGTCCTTCCCATACTATGGTGCAGCAAACATCCAAACAATGTGAGGAGGTGAGGGCAAGCTTCCTTGTCACTTCATTGAGCTGAAAAAAGAAACATGCAACATTCCATAATAAAGACAAATGACGATTTTCTTTCTCGGAGGTTTCACTTTTAAGGGAAAGTGTTTCTTCTGGCTTCAAATGAGTGGGAGGTCCTGCGTTGCACATGTTGGTCTTGCAACGTGTAATTTGGAACGACAGTTAACTCTTTCCGTTCCGACATTACACTGAGACCAAGGCAGCAACTTTGCAGGCTTAGGTGGGCGCTGGCAGCTGGAACAGGTAAGTAATTAAAACAGTACTTGCAGGCTGTATTCAATCTGCGGGCTATACCAGTTCTAATAGCCCGCAGATTGACCAATCACGATTGTGAAAAACCTGCTAGGGTGTTCTAATGATGCCCATAAAAGAAGGTGCTGTGACTTGTTTTTTTCCTGTTTATTTGTGTTGTTCAATACAAGTACATTAACACAAAAAAAGGAAGACGTGAAAAACACAAAAGCAATAAGGAAGATATAAATAAATTAAATTCCAATTAATACAATGTAGTTAACATAAATAACATAAATATAACAATTATTCACAGACCTCCTTAAGTAACACTAGCACTCCAAATGAGTTATAACAACAAATCAGATTCCAGTTAACATAACCATAAAATTGTCCTCAAACATTCTGAGCACTACCGCTCAAGTGACAAGCATGGGCACCTCGGACATATTTAATAACTACATAGAAAAACATTTACCACTCCCTGGAGATCCACAAACTCCACTAAAAGTCCTCCAATGACGCTAGATCTATAAGACATTGTCCCGATACATTGTCCACTTCTGATAAAATCCCCTCTAACATCCTATCTAAAGCATACGATGAGTGACATTTGCGGGGTGGTCATAAGCCAGTACCATAGGTTCTGAGCAAACACCTGTGATGTTGAATAAACAAATCTTTCAAATCATTTAATTCTTAAATCCCAATAACGTAGACAGTTCATTACAAGATGGAAAATACTTTCCTCAACCCCCATGTTACACTCTGCAATTCCTCATACCCTTAGTAATGCCCATTTTTGGACCAGTATATTGTAGGGTAGGAAGTCATTGCAGTCTGAAACTTAGGATGCTGTTTCTTATTTTGGAAGAAGGGAATTTCACTAAATAACCACTAGACTCCGTCGTTGGAACTAAAAGATGCTCCTTCCGTGAATACAACTTCAGTCTGCCCAAATCGTGTATGTCCATAATTCCATCCTATCTTTTGACCTTTGTCTTACATAGTGCATCAGATTTTCCGGCTGACAGCTCTACATCTTTCCTTATTCTGTCACGTCTTTTAAATTTCCTTAAGTATGGATTTACATCACGTAAAGTGTGAGCCATTACATTGAATCCCAGTGCAGATAGTCCTGCTCTCTCTAGGTTGCCCACTAGGGAAACACTCCTGGTATATTGTTCCCAACAAGAAGTCAAACACTAATCAGTAGTGAATTAGGGAGTCCCAACGCCCTCTTGAGGATCCTGGCCCAAGAATGTCAAAACATGTCCTGTCCCTAATTTTCAGGCATTCACACCCATAAAGGATTGTTGGTGAAAGTTTGATTTTATAGAACTCAATAAATGGACTAAATGAGTAGGCACAAAACTTTCTTTTTATGACCATCAGAAGTGAGGTACACGTACATATTTTTTCATCTAGGCGTGCTTTCAGATGTTGACGATGCTTTGCTACTGAGATTATAAATCCGAAATAGCACATGGATTTAACTTTCGCAATCAGTAAATTACCCAATTTCCAAATACATTTCTTTGCCTGTTTTCGATTCATGGAGGTCATAACATATGATTTACTTGGGTTTATCTGCAGGCAGTTTTCCTTTAGGTATTTTCCCAAGCCTTCTAACTACCACTGTAGTCCCAATTGTGTTTAATCCTTAAATATTAAGTCATCAGAATATGCTAAACACCTTATTTTTAGACTTAAAAGTTGGGTACAAAGCCTGACCATTCCTTTATTTTTGCCCACAAATCAGCTAAATAAAGATTGAATATTGTGGGGGCAAGCACGCATCCTTGACGTAAGCCACATTTTAGTGGAATTTCTCTGGATATTTCGCCCTGCACATTGAGTCTAGCATTAGTTGAGTTATTTGAATATAAGAGTTGCATTAGTGATAGTAAGCTCGGATCAATCCCCCACTTTGCTATTTTAGCCCACAACAGTGCTATGTTGATGTTATCAAAGGCAGCTGACAGATTGACTGTGGCCACATATAGTGAGCAGCCTCTTAGTGGACCAACATCTGACAAACAAGCTGCCAAAGTGATCCCACTCACTAGAGTTCCACTACCTCTCCTAAACCCAGTTTGAAGAGGGCTTAGTATATTTGAGCCTTCTGCCCAGCGAGTGAGTTTACCAAGAAGGAGATGCGCAAAGAGTTTTGAGGTGGTGTCAATCAAGGAGAAGGGTCAACATGATGCCAGATTTTCTCTGTCCCCTCGTTTCAAGATGGGAACCAATGTCGAGGAGGTCCAGGAGATAGAGCAGGTGCAGTGTGTTCCATATGGGTGTAGAGATGGAACAGGATATCCTCCCAGAGGAATGATTGGGATTTAATGATGCCATTTGTTACTCCATCCGGGCCAGAGGGTCTGGAGTTAATCAGTCTGTTGTTTATAAGCTCTATTTATCCCGGTCAAAGACCAGTGGGAGCTCACTTCCCGGTGGGTGGGTATCCACACTCTTCAGCCTCACCTCCTCTCTATCATATTTACCTGTAAAAAAGTCGACCCAAACCTCCTCCGAGACTCCAGGAGACTGACAATGTGATTGATGAATAATAATAATAATAATAATAATAATAATAATAATAATAATAATAATAATAATAATAATAATTTAGCATTTATATAGTGCTACGAACCCTCAGGTATCTAAGCGCTGCTTATTATTACCCACGGCGTGTGGTGCTCATTTATCGACCTTAGAAGCATGAAAGTCTGAGTTTGGCCCTCCCGCGATTGCGTCAGCAGGCTCTGCACAGATGTCAAAGCTAGCGCTTTACTCGCTGTGCTACCGGAGCGGCTATTATTTAGGATCCACCAAATTGCACGAATAACATGGGTGGCAAATTTACTTTAGTTCTTGATTTTTATGTATACATCCCACTAGTGTATGTTCTGCACCAGGTTGCGTACTGCAGTTGCATCTTTTTTTTCTCCTTTGCTTTTTCTTCCCAGGATTTTCACGGGCATTTCGCTAGGTGCCTGACCTCTTTTCTCATAAGGTTCTTTCACCCTTGAATTTCCCTATCAAATACACAGACTTTCCCAGAGACAGAAATCGTAGTTATACCCCTGTGTTCAATATTTCAGAGAATTTCCCTGGGACTGTATACGCTGGCTTTCCCTCCATAGGCAAACTAAACCACCATTTCGAGAGGTCAGAATTTACAAATTCTAAGTTGGGCCTTTATTGTACCAGTCAACTGCGCTGTTCAGACACCACCAAGGAGCCCCCTGATTGGTGCTCTAATGGCTCACTAGAAAATGCCTGGCCCACAACGAGATAAAACATTGCATGATCACTCAAGGTGGTTTTCCCAGAAATGGAGGAAAAGATTGTGTCTAAAATGCTGAATGCACATTTAGTGTGCATTCGGCATAGTAGGTCAGATAGAAGCACATAATACTGAACAGGGGAGCGGGGGTTGTGTGGGTGTCCACTGCTTCCCCAGTTTGTTTATTAGGCACTCCGGGGTTTGCGGGGATGTCTCCCACATACATTAAATTCAGTGCTGGGGACAAACAGTTAAAATTCTAAAAGATTGAATTACAAAATGCGGGCAAATGTGCTCTGTAATTTTGTAATTCGATCTTTTGGGTTACGTTCTTTTAACGTACATCCAGTTTTCACTCTATTAAAGTCAACCAAATCATTATCCACCTTAAGATTCTTTACAAAGATATAATCTATAATAGAGTTAGAGAATGCGTTTGACCAGGTCGGAACCGTGGAGTGGGACCCTCCAAACAGTGAATTAGTTTGAGTAAAGTTCCATCTGGATAGAAAACCGGACCATATATTACTGCACTTTGCTCTCCTAGGCTGATGGGTGAGTGACACGATACCAGCATCATCTGTCTCGAACCAGCCTCCATCACCAAGTTGACACCTACAGTTCAAGTACCCCACCATAACAATAATACCTGACGGATAGTCCGCAAGCCAGGATATTAGAATTCTGTCATTGCTATAAGTAACATCATGAACATCCATACTTGCTGGATTAAAGTACAAATTAATAATTAATATCACAGAATGTTTGCCATAGTCCTACGTATCAGTAGTCATTGTTACCAAGAAAGCATCAGAATTCACAGGCATCTTTTTGAACTGGATGCATTTTTTGATTTTCATGGTGGTTAACAGCCCATCCATTGGTCTACCTCTTACCCCCTTTTTTGCCAGAGTAGAATGGATTAAAAACCCATCCCATAATGGGTCACTCCTTAACGAAGTCTCCTGAAGAAGTATTATGTCAAAGGCATCAAAAAACAGTTTTTTAGGTTACCTAAAAATTACGTGTGGCAACATGAGTTCCACCCTGCCAGTTTGTATAGATCATTAGAAACCTGGATGCCTACCCACCGATGTGGGAAGGGTTGAGGCTAGCCAGCCCCAACTAGAAATTCCAACTTCATTACTAGTGCTGTTTTCTTGGTTCTGGTCAAAATAGTGGCTTATAGAGATTTTTGGGCATGGGGGGGCATTATGGGAATCTTCCCTCCGAAAACCTTTCAGTACAAATTCTTCTTGGTTTGTAAGCACTATGCCTTCGATCATTTTTGTGTGCAAGTGGAGAACACATCTTCCCAGATGGTTGTAATCAAATAAATCTACACAATTTAAGTTGAGCAATGATATGGAGGTTAGCTCTGGAATACCTTAAAGGAGATCCAGAATTCTTCATCGATTTAAAGGTGTATTCTTGTCTTCCTCAAATAGTCATTCCAGGATCAGGATGTTACTCTCAATGCCCCCTGACCTAGGTCTGTTAGTGGTCGGAAGGTATATACTCAACAATGGTACTGGGGATGGCCATGTAGATGATCGACCTTCATCTTGGGGAGCAATATTCTTTTGTGCCTTCTTGAAGCCTCTCATTTCTCCGAGGTCACCAAGTGTACCTAAGAGCTCCTGCCATTGGGGAGGCGACATTATGTCCTTTTGAGTGCTTAAATGTTGGTTATGAGTAATTGCCTCCTCTTTATTTGAGGTGAAAGTTGGATCTGCAACAGCCCTCAGGACTATCACTGCTCAACCTTGTTTAGAGACCTGTACCAACTGGTAAGGCTGGGGTGGGAGGAGGTTAATAGGCGAATCTTTACTTGTGGAGTGCTTTACTGCGGTTTCCTTTGAGCATAGTACACCCCTCCTTCTTCACCTTTCTCTAAGTCGATGGGACTGAGCTTCAATCTAATTTGCCACAGGCACATTTTTCTCTAGGCATTTCTGCAATCCTTTCCTTCTGGAGATCGCAGCAGCCTTCATATTCTTTGATTCCTTGTTTTGGAAGAAGTGGCACTTAGATCAATGATTAGAGGCTGATAATTCGCAGAAGGGCCTGTGGTTTGAGTATCCCCAGTACCAACTCTTCCTTTTGTTAATGTACCTGAGGTTGTAAGGTTATCTGTAGAATTTGGCTGGGGAAGGGTGGGAGCTTGCGCCTCAATTTCAGAATTTGAACGTTTTAACCCTTGTAGCAAGCATTGTACCTTCATTATAATGGCTGAGTTTGTCCTCACTTCATAGGCTTTAGTATCGTACAAGTGAATAAAGGATTGTAGAACAAGACTTAAGGCTATGAGTGGGTTCTCAGCTGACTCTGACATCTCATAAAGGATTGGATTAGTCTCAGGGGGTACTAATAACACATTTTCAGACTGCACCTGAATAGTGTCAGAGTTTACTGTAGCCACATTTGAAGACGCTGGAGAAGCTTCAGAGGTAAATTCTTGCATTCTAAATAGAGCTGGGGAAGCACTCAAACGATCCCTTGTGCCTTCAATCGGCTGGATTTCACTTTTCAGGCTTCAAATAAAAATGTGTTTGCTTCCTGCTCCACCTGTGAAAGAACTAATGCGAAACAAAACAATCATTAGTGTTCATATTTACTCCAAGGGTTGGGACTTTGTCCCTTTCTGACTCCTTAGCTTGAAGTCTCTGTGCGTAGGATCCCATTGGCTTTTTGGGGAAAAATGCTGAAATGTACCCCTTCTCAGGGGCCGCTACTGTTAAATTGTCATAGAGGGCTGAAGCAATGCCTGAACTATTCACAAGCACTGCACTTTCACTTCTATGTGTAGAGCATTTATTTTTATGTTTGGGTGGCATGATTGCCCAAAAGCACAGAAACCACCTGTTGCGGATCAAAGAAGGAACCCTGCAGTCTCTGAACAGAGAAGGATGAAAAGAATACAGTCAATTTCAAATGCGCATTTCAATTAACACACACACAGGCATGTTTACTGCCCACAGGAGTCAAAACCACACAAGTCAATTAAATCAAACCTTCAAGAGTCTAAGTCCAGCTCCCATGTTCCCAGAAGGCAGGTGCTGTAGGAAGCAGTCAAGAACAGAGTCTCATTTTCTCTGCGGCTCTCTGCGCGGATTGCAGAACCACTCTCTCTCCATTCCTCAGTGGGTTTTTGTAAGTAGAGACCACCTTCAAAAGCAGCCATCGAAGCCAGACCAGCCGGAAACACTGCACAGACTGCAGAACCACTCTCTCACCACTCCGCTCCGCCTCGCGGACTCAGTGGGTTTTTGCAGGTAGGGACCATCTCCAAAAGCAGCCACGAAGACAGACCAGCAAGGAACACTGCACAGACTGCATCATGGAGAAGTTTTATGGACCTCTCAAATCCAGGTTCTGTTGCCTAGAGCAATTTGGTGGAGTTATAATTTATGTACCACAGAAGGTGAGACACATTGTCGTTGTGTGTCTCCCTGGGATTCCTTTTTGCCACAACTCCCTTTTCAATAAAAGCCAAGAAAAGCAACACCTGATTCCCATGGACAGTCAGGAAGCATTGAAGATTCACAGCAAATATTGTGCATTGGTTGTGAATGGACAGTCATTCTCAGGCATGCAATCCTACTACCAAGGCACACTCACACAAAAACACATAGTTATACACTCACTCAACAGAGAATGAGAGACACAAACACAGACAATTATGGATGCATACTATATCAAACTTACAGTCTAAATTGAAACATAACGAACACAACAAACACACACATTTAGTCACCAGCACACAACAATATACACACACACATACATACACACTCAGCACTGGTAGAGTATGATGAAAGCACATGTACATAGACTCTCAACCAAAATGACAAAGGACACAAAGCACACATTCAAACACACAAACACGCAGTGTCTCACACACACACACACACACACACTTTTCCACAAAGGATAAGACATATAGGGCCTCATTATAAGTTGACCAGTCCAGAAATAAAGTGCCAGTAATAACGTGCACCAGCACTTTTCCGGACGGCCAACTATAAATTAGCCAATAGTGTGGAGGATTTACCTCCAGCTAAGAGTTTTAGGTATACCCACCACCTTATCTGCAAGGAACTGCTGGTATTACCGGCCCAGTGATGCTGGTGCCAGAAATACAGGTAAACCCCCCCATGGAGTCCTAAGGGACTCCATAGAATAGGGATTTACCAGCCTTTCTGCCACTTGGAATCTACCAGTTATTCCAGCAGACCAAGTGGTGGAAACGGTAGTACAGTTTGCCAGTATCCCACCAGTAATACCGGCGGGATACCAGCAAACTTAAAGTTGGGGCCATAGACTGTATGCACACTTGTCCACAGAAAATGATTGACTTAAATAAGACTCATAAACAGATCTAGTGCATTATCACACACTCACCCACAGATATTCACCAAAATAAATCTTTCTATGCACACAATGCAGCGAATAAGAGATACAAAAATACACATAGATACACTCACTCACAAAGACCCATGCACACATGTACACACAAATCAACCACATAGACACACACTCAGGAGCCCTTTCCTTTCACATGTCAAGGATTCAACAATTTGAAGCCAGATTCTGTTTCCAAGGGTTTTTATTACACCAATAGAAAACTGAGGTCTACAGTTTGACTGAAGTATGTGAAAAAGGATTCCACAAAGCGTAACAAATCAAATTTAGTTTTATGAACAAGGCCCTACTCCTTTGCTCTATCCTTTAGGCTCCACCTTTATGGTAGGAGACAAAGAGTCACTCACTGTCCTTGGGGTTTTAAGTGCTCTATACTTCTTTCTTGGCTGAGATGTCTTTATTGTCAGAATGCCACGAATCTAATTCTTAACTTAGATACCTTTGTCACCTTCACCACTGGACCTTGCATTGTCAGGATGTAGGCAAGTTGTCCAACTCGATAGGATCCCCTGCCGGATCATGTTGAATTATCAGACAAGTTGCTCTCTCATTCCTCTCCACCAAACTTGGGGTTTCCCTTGGTTTTCGGCACCGGGCCACCCCCTATTTTATTCTTGCCACTGAAATCACCTTTCTACTTCTTCACTTGCCTCTTGCTTGATCCTCTACTTCGTCAATATCCTCCTCATATCATTCTCTGTTACTCTATATGCCCCTTCCTTATAATGTTTCTGCACCTCTATTGTCTCCTACTCATGCAGTCTTCTTGAGGTGCTTTTCCCTTCTCATCCACTCATCATCATGCTGATGCTCTCTGTGCCACCGGCTCTCCACTGCTCAGGTTCTTGATTGCCTTCTCCAATCCTTCCCTATTTACTGTTCTCTTTACAACCTCCTCTCCAGTCATCTGCTCATGTATCCTAGACTCTAATCATCATATCTCTGATGTTCTCTTTAACACATCCTTGTTACTGCTCTGCTCCTCCACCACCTACTACACTCTTCCTATATTTTATGTTTTAATACCTTCACTCTTCTGCTACTCTATGACGGATATATTTGATTATCTCTAGTAAAATGAAAATACTGATTCGTTTTTTTCTTTTCGCACATTTCCTTGCAATTACATGCGGGGAGACCCGTGCATCCCCTCTCATATTCCCCATACATTATTTATTATCCAAACCTACCCCCCACATATTTGCATAGAAATGAGCAGTACCAAGTTCAGCATTTTTAGGCTCAGTATTGTTTGCAGAAAAATGATGGGGTGATACCCTCTATGATCACCCCTGCTCCTCTTATGTATCCTATTATTTCCTGCTTCTCTCGTCCTCTCTGTTCTACTGAACATTATCTCACTCCTCTCCTGGCTTCAACTTCAGACTCCCACACAGATTCATCTCCTGGACATCTGGCTGTGTAAATGTGTTCAGCTTGCAGCTCAAAGGAAGTGTGCCTGTGTTTGCAGCACTCGGAGTAGAACTTTGAAATCCCCAGCTGCCCCTGGCTGTTGTTCATGCCAGTGCATGAGTCTATGGCCCAAGCTTTCTATTAGGAAGGCCACCATTGTGGATCTCACTTCACTGTATATTTGGCCAGAACATGCTGTTCAGAGGCCCTCACTCCTGCTGACATATTGTGGTTAATTGTGCTGTTCGTGGCAGTGTAACAGCTCCCACCAGCCATATTGGTCCAGGTTAACTACCACCTGCATGAGTGGGTGCTGCTGCCAAATGTGTATTTTATTCACAGCATTGTATTAGACAAATGGTATGTGGATCATGAGGATCCATGACAGTTTCACTAAGGGCCAGTGACTCCAGATATTGACAACAGACTTCTATAAACTCGTTCCCAATTCATCAAACAGTCCATCTTTGTCCCACTGCATAGTTCACGTTTTACATTAATTATAGCAATGTGATGATACTTATTATCAGGACCTTTACTTCCAATGGGCATAACCATTCTCTCTTGATGAAGGCATGTGCCCTTCTATTTTGCCCAGGGATTTGTTGGGTTTGTTGGGTTGCTGAAGTTTCTTTGGATGTCCATGCTAAAGCTTGGCCATCTTTCTCATAAAATGGGGTGGGGCAGTGTTTGCCCCTTATCCCTCACAGAGTACCAGAGAGAGCCTGTTGAGGACTTTAAAACCAGAATGGAGCCTGCTGTCCTTCTCCTCATACTTCCAGGAGAATTAACATCTATCTTACCTCTCCATTATCCACTAGACAAAGCATTCTTAGGGACAAAATGCATCTTAACTGTACCCACTGTAAATGTTGCAGTTCAAGGGCCGTTACAGTTATTGTAGGTATCTTTAGCCTGAGGGTGATTATAGATTGTGGAGCCTGGAGGATCTTGTGTGTACCCTCTTCAGGGCCTACATCATGGATCATATGTCGCTACCCTGCCCAAGTTCCACATAAGTCCCATTACTCAGAATAACTCATGGGATCTTATCACAGTGCACCCTCACACACACAATATGGCCAAACAGATACAGATGGATTGTTTGTTTAATTGAGAAGGGGATAGTGATACCACGGTAGGCGCTTAACTGTTTAAAGGCCTAGGACAGACTCTGAAGCAACTGTCACTTTCCTCCTGGCTTACCGTGTGCTCTGGGATTGTGGAAGAGAGAGATATCCTGCAATGAAAATTGGTCATAATGAGTCATAACCAAGCAAGTAAAAAGAAAGGGGAAATCGGGTGAAGACGAGTGACTACGGTAGGAGGAACGAATTAAATAAGTAAAAATACATAGATAAGGGTGCAACATTAAGTCTGAATCTAAAGGAGGAGACAGGGTTTAACCACAGAGGTGAGGCTAGACCAAAACATTCTTTCACACAGGTTCATGGAGCATGTGCCCCCTGTGAATGATCAAACTGTGTTTTATTCCCTGACCACAATGCCAGGAGGCTTACAAGTCGTATTGTCAAAAAGTGTGCCACAACATACCTCTTAAATGAATGGGACTTTCGTCTCCTCAGTGAAATTTAAAAACAGTGTGCATTTGGTCACTATTGTTGATAAGCCCTGGTAACACCTGCAGTCATGGTGGAAGTGTGGCACTCTGCCAGATTTAATTTGAAAGGTTAATCTAGTCTCAAAATCAAAATTGATTATGGGAAATGTCAGGGAGCCTGGGGAATGAGAGCATATTTAAAACTGCCCAATCAGTAATGACCTTACTTACCTAGGTTTAAGAATTTCAACTTGACCTGGTCTTTTTACAACAGCTGAGGATGGGAGCTGTAGCATCTCACTTCCCATCCTCTTCCATCCCAAGTTCCTCTTATGAACATAACTCAGAGTGCAATATAGGATTTGGGTATCATATGTGGTATTAACATTTACTTCACAGACAAATGCATTCACTTGAGCCTACTTACAGCAACACCTGCTAAAATTATTCAATCCAGCCTTGAGATGGGGCACTTACATGTGCTAACAAGGCCTCTGGTTCTATCACACCTGGACTACTGTAGTGGTATTTATAGTGGCTCACCCAATAATCCCTAAACCAGCTATAAACTTAGATTCCAGGTCTTATTTTAGTCCTCAGCATCCAGGACCACATATCCTCTGCACTTACTTTATTGTCTCACCATAGAACAAAGAATAAAGTTTCACACCACATCAAGCATGAGTTTATTCCCAGTGCATGTTTGAACTCTTCTCACTATTTGTTTTTCAGGTGATCTCCATCTAGACTGAAAGGCTTCTTCGTGGGTACAGTTGCTCTCTCTAAATGATTCACATACCTGTTTAGATGTTTGCATTTCCACAATGCTCATACACTTTCCAGATTTCTTTGTTTGCTCACCCTCAACCATCCTGCTTCTTCCTTGGTTGTATGATTTGCTTCCTCCTGATACCATTTCTTAATCACTTATCATCTATTGGCTGAATACCAGCAAGTGTATCCTCTCCAGACTTCCCATCTCCTCTTTCTCACTCTTGAGTCAATACTCCATACTGAAACTCAGCTGGTGGTTGAAAGTTACGAAATCACCTCATGCTTGAAGAGGTGCACTGAATTCCTCTTCAGGATAGAATTAGATTTAAGATGCACTGTCTTACTTACTTACTAGGCTCTCCAACCCAAGTCTACAATTCAACTAGCAAATGTGCTGTAGAAATCTGGTGGAACAAATGGATTTTGGAGAAATAAATCATATTGGTTGAAGCTTCTTTATCATCTGTGTCATGCTGGAATCCCCTGCAAGTTTCCTCCACCAGAGACCTGACTTGCACCTATCATATGAACAGCTGAGGAATTGTCTGTGGTCCCACATCTCTCCAATTTGATGTACAGTGCTTTGGCACACTCTGCGACCATATTTGTGCTTTCAAAAAGCCACCAATACAATTGAATAAAATCATGATGATATTAAGCAATTTTTTCAATGAGAAAAAAAAACATTCCAATTAGTCTGAGTGAAATTAACAAAAAATTAGCAAGTGCTGTACCAGAGTCCAAATGTCAAACCATGTCTGGCTATTTGGCTGGAGGAAAATACACTTTAGAGGCTGGTATCAAAAATCTTAAAATATACAAATATCCTCCATCCAAATTGATCATATGTGGATAACCCTTAACGTGAAATATATCTGAACTACAAACACAAAAGACAAATATAGAGGACTAGGGTTACCAACAGACTTGCTTGGGTCTGTAGCTGACATGCATGTGGGGGCCTGCTATAGCCATGTGTATATTTTATTTTGTCATAACTTCCTATTTTTGAAAAAGTTGCAAAATCGGCAATCTTTCTAAATCATCTATACTGATAGCACAGAACCGAACCCCACTCTGTGCAGGGTGAATGGGTGGGTTTGGCCAAATTTCACTATTGCTAGTACACTCCAGATTGATATGCAGAACTTGGGCCAACATTTCAGCTCACCAAATGATATGGGGCTGTGAAAACAAAGAGACATATCGAGGCTGAGTACCCCAAAAGGAAATACACCGAACACGGGTTACAAAGGAACATACACAGATCTTTATTTTATACTGAACAGTTTCAAAGGACAAAGCAACAGATAGCTATCGGCCCTCAGTATAACACAACAAACTCCAGCGTGGTTCGGTGTGCTCAGTGAGTGCGACTGTACCTTATATAATTTGAAACATGATGTCCAACCCTACTATGTGTTAATATTTCGTTAATACATTACAGATCTAGGGTTCGTGCCGAGTTCACACATCTATATGCTTAGGGTTTGCCTTTAATACATTTGCCAACAAGCCTAAATGATACCAGTGTATTTTTAGGATTTCTCATAGAGCCTTCTCAAACATTAAAACAATGTTGTTTTTAAAAAGTTTTTCTCAGTTCAGTATTTGGATACACTGTTCGTAACATATGCTTGTGGATTAGCTTAACTGGCAAAAGTAATCCTTTACACACAGGTCAACGAAGGACAAGGTCTCAGTTCACGACCCTAACAGGAGGCCTGCAGGCAAGTTACACATTAGTTTATACATAGAGGTCAAGACGCCATGTTACATTTTCGCAATGACACTGTCCACCATTTTAGCTCACAGGGTGACTTTACAGAGGGAACCTAAAATGGTGGATTGACGTAAAATGGCGGCTTACATTGAGTCTAAGGGCGGGACCTTGCAACACAGATTTCTTCGCAAGTGGCTTTCAAGCAGTTTGGCGTAGGCCAATATACATATATTCATTACAATAGGAGGCACAAAATAATTTCCCATTTGACAAACCCTCCTTTTGGCCATATATCATCCCATTTCCCATTTGACAAACCCTCCTTTTGGCCATATATCATCCGTGCACCCTGAATCACTGTCAGAAACATCTATTGCCATTAGGTCAGTTGCTAAAATTTCCTTAACACATACTCTTTGGAGATTTTATCTGGGGCATGTACCTTATGTACTATTGTACCTATCGCCTGTGCACAACATGCCCCTAGCATCAAACATATACTAGGTAAACACTGGATACAACAGCAAAGAAACAACAGAATCCCCAAAATGGTCAGTAAGACTGACAACACCTTCCAAACCCAAGATCGCAAGAAGTCACAGAACCAAGCGTTAAGATCCCAGTTTCCCTCAGGAACATGCACTTCTGAACTAAGGACGTGCAGATTCTGTATTGCCTTGAAGATAGTTGGGGAGGAATCTGACACAAAAACACAGCAAGCGGACCCCACTAATTTACACACTCCACCACGTTCAGCCAGAATGACATCTAATGCCATCTGTTCTGAAATGCTACTAATCTTATTGCCTTCTGTTCTAATGTGATATTGTAGAGTATGTCCGTGGTCCGGTTGATGGTTCTCTCCAGTACTCTCGCTAGTCTTCTGATGTCTCCAGAATTCGCTATCTGCCCCCAAAATGGCACAAATGATTTTGCCACATCTTCCAAGACCTGTGCTGGAGTATCACCACTCTTGTCCCGCCGTGGACGAGCCTTTGAAACCTCTATAGTACTAGCTATGAATACCCCGTGTAACAGGATCCCTAAATAACAAGTCCCTCTGCCAATCCCTGGGTAACCATGGAAATGCTACATTACCGCAAACAAAGTAGACATGTTCGCCTACATACAAAGGTCTGTCTTCTCCAGTCGAATTCGCAACGTTAGCACAACCTTTAAAATCTCCCATTGACTGAGAACCATTCCTCTGTATGCAGAAAGAAAATGAATCGGGGCTATGGTTAACAGTGTAGGAAGGAGGCATGGCATCCTTATCGCCTATCGGAGCCATCTTGAAGGAAATCAAAGATTGAAAAGAACAAGCAAGCATTGCAGTGGAGTCAGAACACGTTTCTCAAAACTATTCAAATTAGTGCCATCAAAGTTCCCCGAGATGCTATCGTTCCAACGGCCAAAGAACAGTGCTCTAAGAGAAGCATAACAAGCAGTTGTTAAAGGTAAAGGATGAATATACCAACCTAGCCCCTTATCCCCATGTTGCGGTAAATGCAAGCAAACCCAACAGTTGGACCTATTAAAAATGGCATGTGTGGCATTCATGATGAGTAACAATGTATTGTTATGATATCTTTGTCTATGCTGAGAGTCTCTAGGAGACAAAGTATGTAAATTCATAAAAGGAGTAGGGACAGTGGGTACATTTTCAGTTGGTAACAAGGTTTCGAATGGATGCACTTCTTTCAGGTACAAGAGACTTAGCACATTTACTATTATAAAACCAATCGATATTATTAAAAGACAGCAATACATTTTCGGGGGCCCAAGAGATTTGTCCATTTTCCCGGCCGGTCACATGATCATTTATCAGTCCAGTACGAGCGGTAGAGGTTGCAGGCATTGCAGTCTTCAACCGGCAAACCCCAGTGTTATTAGCTGGCGATCTCCCGGCCGCGTGACTTCTTAGTCCTTCCACAACCCAAGCCATCAGAATCCCCTTTTTCTCAAACAATTACTTGGACAAAAAGCTAGCCCTTGATGAATTTCCTTTTCTCTTCGAATGCACAGCCGAACCGTGCCGTGAGTCTATTTTCTTGGACGTAAATTGTACCTTACTGTTCCCGGTACTGATTGATCCGAGAAGAATGTGTCGTCACTTCCCGTTGGAAGCAGCGTATCCGGAAGCAAAACTTTTGGAGTGTGTGGAGACAAAATGGCAGGTTCCCCAAGTCTCACGGACTCAGAGAGATTCTCCGATGCACTCTCAATGCTATTTACTGCTTCAGGATCGTTGGTTGCAGCGTTAGCGAGTGGTTCTGTTTCTTCTCTATCGTGTGGCACTGGGTGAGGAAGTCTCTTGAGATGAGTCGCATGGATCCAGTTTTTCTGCCCTGCGACATGCACCGCCGTCTGTGTGACCAGCAGGACTGGGAATGGGCCCCGCCAATGAGGTGCAAGGCAAGAAGAATGCTCAAATGCTTTGGCGAGCACCCAATCTCCGGGCCGAATACTGTGGCCCGGGGCCCTCGTATCGCACAGGTAAAGCCTCTCGGACCTGGTGATAAATCAAATACAGGTTTTTAGTCAACGGGCTACAGATATCTGAAAGAAGTACATTTTCGACATTCTTTAATGATCGAAATTTCGGAAGGTTGCAGATATTGGCAGGTCTCCCCATTACCACCTCAAATGGAGAGAGCCCAGTCTTAGTTTGAGGGGATGTACGCATGGCTAGTAACAGAATCGGTAAGGCGTCCGGCCATTTTAGTTTGGTGCCGGCACACGTCTTAGTGAGCTTGTTCTTGATGATGCCGTTGTGTCTTTCTACTAGTCCGGCACTTTGAGCGTGTCTGGCCGAATGGAACCATTTGACCATGTGTAATGCCGCACATATCTGCAGAATTACAGCAGCGACAAAATGTGGACCATTGTCCGACCAGATGACGCTTGGTAGCCCAAATCTCGGAAAATATTCCTTTAACATAGTTTTTGCAGTAGTCATGGCTATAGCATCCTTAACAGGGAAAGCCTTGACCCATTTGCTGAAAGCACAGATGACAACTAGCACATATTTCACATTTTTACACCGTTCCATTTCAATAAAATCAAAGTGGATGACCTCAAAGGGGACAGAAGGTGGCCCGAAACTTCCCCTTGGAGTTGATGTTCCCTTTCCCACATTGTGCTGTAAACAGATCATACAGTCTTGGACATAGCGCTGAGCTATTCTCAGAATTTTGTCATTCGCCCAAACTTTTTCTAGCATTTTCGTAACCTTCTGGGTACATATATGTGTATGGCCATGGGCCATAATGACCATCATCATCACGTATGTGTCAGGAAGTAGCCATTTTCCTTCAACCATATCCACCCAACACCCATCATCATCGAGTTTCCCCAAGCCTTCTGCCCATCTCTTGGATTCTTCTAACGTGGCATCAGCTTGGATATCCCTTACAGACCCAACACCCTCATCCATTGTATAGGCATTTCCAATCTCCCTTGAAACATACATCTTCGTAAAGTGATTGGTGGCAGTCTGTTTAGCTATCTAATCAACGAAAGCATTCCCTTTTCCTATATCATCTATAACCTTTCCATGTGCTGCACATTTTATGACAGCTAACTGAGTAGGGAGCACAAGCGCTGAGAGCAGTTGTACTATTAGGGAGCCATGCTGGATCTTGGTACCATGTGAAGTTAAAGTCTCCCAAAGTTGTGAACCACCCCAAAGGCATACTGACTATCAGTATATGTTTACTATAAGCCCTTCAGAAAGTTCACACGCTCGGGTCAATGATATAATTTCTTTGACCTGCACAGAGTTATGCGTGATCTTGGTTTCCACAACTGTGCTCAATGTGGTGATTGCATAAGCAGCTGTGGATGTACCATCCGGAAGTTTGAAGCAGGAGCCGTCACAAAACAGCTCGCCTTGTGGATTGTTCAAAGGAGTGTCTTTCAGATCAATTCTACCCTTTGTCTCTTGTTCGGTAGTATACAGACAGTCATGTGACTCTTCGTCACTGCAAGCAGTACCTTGCGGGAAAGGTAAGAGTTCAGCCGGATTAAGAACACAACACCTCTTAATTTGTATGTGAGGAGAAAACAATATCAATTAATATCTCGTCAACCGTGCGGAAGTGAGGTGTTGCGTTTGGGTTCTGTTCAGTAGAACATCTACAGAGTGAGGCCCCATCAGGGTTAGATCATGACCTAGGACCATTCCCTGACTCTGTTTTACAGACGCAGCAGCAGCGACAGCTCGCAAACATCTCGGCAAAGCGCATGCTACGGGATCAAGGGTGGAAGAAAAGTAACCGCATGGCCTATTCTTCCCTCCATGTTCCTGCATTAATACAGCCAAAGCACATCCATCACATTCATGCACAAACAACACAAAGGCCTTTTCATAATTTGGTGTGCCCAAAACTGGTGCCGAGCACAATGCAGTCTTGAGCAGATCAAATGTTTGCTGGTGTTCCGCGTTCCACAGCAATGGCGAAGAAATGCCCTTCTTCGTCAAAGCCAACAGCGGTTTAATCACTAGTGAGCAGTTTGGGATCCACAACCTACAGTAGGAAGCCATACCTATCAAGGCTCTAACTTCCTTCTGCGTATTTGGGACAGACATGCCAGAAATGTGTTTTATACAATCAGGTGTCAATCTTCTTCCCTCGTTTGACAGGTGATAGCCTAAATAGGCAACCTCGTGGCAACAATATTGAAACTTTTTAAGCGAAGCTTTGTGACCATGTCTAGCCAGGTGAATAAGCAATAACACACTGCCCTCCTTACAAGCACTCTCAGAGTCAGTAGCTAAAAGCAGGTCATCAACGTACTGAAGCAATGTACAAGAAGAGGGCAATTCAAGGGTATCAAGCTGTTCTTTCCAAGCCCTACTATAAATGATAGGACTTTCCGTGTAACCTTGCGGTGTACGGGTAAAGGTGAATGAGCGTCCCCCTAAGGTGAACGTGATCAAGTATCTACTGTCCTTGTGTATAGGAATACTAAAGAAAGCATTCTTCAGATCCACAACACTAAAGTAAGTAGCTGAAGCCAGAATCATAGTTAATATTGTCGTCACATCAGGCACAATTGGAAATTGCGGAGCAACGACCTTATTGATGGCACATAGATCAATTATGAAATGAAAAGGAATTGCATTATCGCATTTTTTGTACACGGGCAAAATCGGACTATTGCACAAACTACCTGCAATTTCCTCAATAACCCCTCGATGCACGAAATCAGAAACAATGCATTTCAAAGCATGCTCGCCCTCAACGGAAATCTTGTATTGTGGAATACGTGATAGTTTTATTCCATGTTTCAACACTATTTTATCAGGTTCGATCTGTAAAACGCCAACATCATTGGCGTCAATTGCGTATAGACACTCTGGTACATCTCTGAGTTCTGGTGGCAAAGGTCTGGTTAAGAATTGAGAGACAGAAAGTTGTTGTGGTGAAATCGTCAAACGCACTCCATCAGAAGAACAATGAATTACTGCATTCCTTCAAGAGATTCAACCCCAGCAAATTCTCTCCACAATTCGAAGTCAAAAGGAATGGACAGTGGTTTGTAAAGGGACCCGAAGATATAGGTACAGCGAAGAAACTGGGCAAACAACTGGTGTGCCAGAAAACACTACAGAAACATTGGTTTGCCCTGACAGTGGAATGTTTGGAACCCGAGAATGATCAATGGAACACTTCTGTGCCCCTGTATCTACCAAAAATAGATGTTTCCTATTTCCCACTACCATTTCAATGTAGCGCCCTTTCTGATTAACGGGAATAGGCATAGGTTCCAAACCCTGCTTCGGGCAGTCCTAACAAAACGGAATATCGTCAAAAGGAAGCTCCTCAGAGAGGTAAGCAGCAGAAGGATGATGAAATATATTTCTAGTATCCGCACTTGGTACCTGATTATCCTGTGAAAAAGGTTACTGTGGATCTTGTGTAAACTGACCTCCACCAAGGCCCCCAGCACCCGGGCGACCTCTGGATCGTCTACCCATATTTCCGAATGTGTTATTTGACCTTTGTCAAAGGACGGGGCATTGTGCACGCCAATGACCCTCTTGCCGACACTAGGCACACTGGTTAATGTTCACAGGACACAAGGGCACATTCCCTTGTGGGACATACTGACCTCCAACCTGCGAACTACCCCCTCTAGGGCATCTAATAATTTGCTGTAATAATACTTTAGTCTTCAAATCTCCTTTTCTCTTCTCTACTCGTTCCTTTTCATTATTGACACGATTCTCGTAGTACTGGGCCATGTGCAGTACTTCTGATTGGGACCTCGCCTGCCAAGCACTCTCAGAAGTATCATTTGTGACTGGATGTCAGGCAGCAATCTATGCACAAATTTGTCCACAAATAATCTTTTCCCAGACTCTGTGCTTAAGTCTTGTCCACTGAAATCTGAGAATACCTGTTCGAACCGATTAAATTACTCGGTAGCACCCTCAGACTCCCCTTGGACACAGGCCGTAAGCTTGTCCCAGATAATTCTCTTTTCGGGAAGTATGGTTTTCAATTTTGCAATGATTCTATCAGGCAAAGTTAGTATCACCTGGGCGGTCTCTCACCAGCTGGCCTTTCTCCATCAAGTCTAATTATGTTAATCCATGTATCACCCAAACCTGGTACGTCATCTATAGTCCTAACCAGTTTCCACAAATCTACGGGCAGGAGTACAGGAAATAACAGATCAATATCACCCAAGGTGAATACTGAAGACTGCAAAACAGACTCTATTTCTTTATAGAATCCTGCCGGATTTTTCCTAATGTCAGGAACAGATTGTCTAATAGTGTTCACTTCCTGTCTTGAGAACGGGACGTTAACAAACTGTGTTACATAATGTGCAGGGATGGTCACAGCAACCACATTAGTTGCCGGATCGGCCGCAATCTCAACCTTTGGGACAAATGGCGGAGGAACCTCTCTCATAGGCAACTGAGAAGTAGGCAACTCTAAATGCTTACTAAGCAACAGAGCCAAGTCGAGCGCTAAAGCAGTAGAAGAATTGTCAAGTGAAAAAGCTCTCTTATAAATACTCAATAATTCTGTGGGACAACTAATCTTTCTTTTCACACAATCATCCTGCAGGTATTCTATCATTACCTGTATCACTTTCCTCTGCATTTCCGGCGTATACTGACTATATGTGTCATATACCTCAACTGGAGTTATCGACATATCTGAGATCCATCTAATCGCATCTTTCGTACAAATTCGTGCTTCCTCAGATATCGATTTATGACAAGGAAGGAACCGTTTCTGTACATACATACTACCCCATCGCCATCCTCATTCTGTAACCTTAACAACTCCTTCCTATACTCAAATAACCTCTCGACATGCTCATGTACTTTCTCCACAGTGTCTCTTGAAAATGCTAAAGTGTTCAGATCTCGCAACCCTTGTGGGAGATCTGCATTATTTAATTTGCCCCACATTACACATAAATGAATCCCTAAACCTTCAATAAAAAACATTTTCTCAGGAAAATTATCCATATTAGAAAGTGTGGCAAAAATATTAGCTCGATCATCCCCCTCTATACAATGCTTATCCCATGCAATCAAACCTCATTTCTTCTCTGGAGGTACAGTATTACGAGTGACAACCTTCGACCCCGCACCCTGATCGACTACAAGCGGTACAAGACTACTTGGAAGAGGGGGGGGGCAGGTAAATTCAAGGAAGGTACTGTTACTGGCGCAATAGGAAGAGGTGGAGGAACAGGTGGAAGAACAACAACTGGAGGAAGAGGAACATTAAAGCAGGAATAACAGCAGGAAGGGCCAAGCAGCAGGAAGAGGAACATACGGAGGTGGCGCAGAGGCACCAGGCCTTCGTTCATTTAACAATTTATCAATAAATTCATCGGAAACGTGGAGGTCTTTGCAAGGATAGATTTTCTGAATGCCAAGCGAGAAAGCCCTATCCATATTTCTAACCGACTCAGCATGTTTATCTTGGTCATATAACAACGCTTTTTCGGCGTTCGTCTTATTACGGCACGCATGTTTTTCTCTACTCTTAAGTTGCTGTAACGCTTCTTTTTTCCAATTCTGCAAAACATCAAATGATGCAGGTCTAGCCTTTTTCTTTAATAGAATTGACTCTAAATACCCAATACGAGGGATTTCAAAACTTCCATTGATTGGCCACTGAAGTTCGAAGGCATGTCTGGTTTGTCTGTGCCAAGTATCATTAAACACTGTACTTCCAATGCCATGCTTACAGTACATAGTACAAGCCGGTGACCCCTCCTGTGTGCCGGACGGCTAAATTCCAAAGATTGCCTATCACTGCGGAATAACGCCCTGAAGCAGGTAGACAATTTCCCAGGCATATCAAAATATTGGTGTTACCTGGTCAATAATTGTATGTGCAGATACAATACGCCAAATAAAATTATCAGGATACTTAAGAATCGGGTCACGACTCACCTGATCACTCCTAAGTAGGTCCGATCAGATTTCAAAATTCTTACCTAACTAATCTTACCTCGTGTTTGGTGATTCCGGCAAATCTGCCCACCTCGATAAGTGGACCCTCGTCAAGATGCCGTCTCGGACCACAAGCTAATCATCCAGTGATCGGGTCATGCAGCGCTGCTGAGGTGTCACGTCTCTTTCAGAAGGGGCCCCTTTATTTTGTCACACCGTCTGATCCCGGTCCGATAGCGTGAATCAACCTTTGACAATCCGGCATCAATCTTGAGGGTCCCTATTCGGGCGCCAACTGAAAACAAAGAGAAAATATCGAGGCTGAGTACCCCAAAATGAAATACACCGAACACGGGTTACAAAGGAACATACACAGATCTTTATTTTATACTGAACAGTTTCAAAGGACAAAGCAACAGATAGCTATCGGCCCTCAGTACAACAAAACGAACTCCAGCGTGGTTCGTGTGCTCAGTGAGTGCGACTGTACATTAGAATAGTCGTACCTTATATACCTTTGAAACATGATGTCCAATCCTACTGTGGGTTAATATTCCGTTAATAGATTACAGATCTAGGGTTCGTGCCGAGTTCACACATCTATATGTTTAGGGTTTGCCTTTAATACATTTGCCAACAAGCCTAAATGATACCAGTGTATTTTTAGGTTTTCTCATAGAGCCTTCTCAAACATTAATACAATGTAGTTTAAACAAGTTGTTCTCAGTTCAGTATTTGGATACATTGTTCGTAACATATGCTCATGGATTAGCTTCATTGGCAGAAGTAATCCTTTACACACAGGTCAACAAAGGACAAGGTCTCAGTTCAAGACCCTAACAGGTGGCCAGCAGACAAGTTACACATTAGTTTATACATAGAGGTCAAGACGGCCATGTTACATTTTCGCAATGACACTTTCCACCATTTTAGCTCACAGGGTGACTTTGCAGAGGGAACCTAAAATGGCGGATTGACCTAAATTGGCGGCTTACATTGAGTCTAAGGTCGGGACCTTGCAACACGGATTTCTTCGCAAGTGGCTTTCAAGCAGCTTGGCGTAGGCCAATATACATATATTCATTACAATAGAAGGCACGATATAATTTCTCTTTTGACAGGGCTGGAGCCAACCCCAAACATACATACACGCTTTCACAAATATACATATATATATATATGGATAATAGGTTTAGCACAGAAGTTGGAAATATGGTAGCCCAGTTTCTTGGCATACCTAGTGATGACCAGATGGTTGTCTCACAGCACACCCATATGTTCATTAGAAATGTGTTCTTGACACTGACACCTTGTCTACATCTGAGAGAGGCACATGATGGTGGCCTGCTGTTGGGCATTAATGGTGTCTCCCAGGATGCCTGCTTGTCTCCTATCAGGTGTACCATGAGTTGTTATAATCTTCTTTCAGGGACATAAGGGACGATGGGAGTGATCACAATTCTGGACATTGGGGGATCGGATATATCCCAAGTCCCCCTTAGTGTGGCTGACTAGTTTTTTGGATAATGTGTGTGTGTGGGCGGGGGGGTTCATTGCTGAGCATTTCTTTTATTTTTTTTACATTTGTATAGCGCACAGGGCAGCCCCTAGGCATCGCAGCACTGTTACTTGAAAGTTTACAACTTAGTTACAGTAGTAGTACATTACATTTATGCATTTAGGTGATTAATACAATATATTTTGCACTCAGTAATTTATGCATGAACGTAATAGAGTGACTGGTGGGTGGCGTGATCAAGTGAAAAGTAGAGTTTTGGCAGATTTTCTGAAAGCTGGGTGTGAGCTTTCACCTTGGAGTGTAGGTGGTTGGGCGTTCCAATGTGTGACTGCTAGGTATGGGAAGCTAGTGCCACCTGTGCGATTTCTCTTAAATTTGGGCACTGTGAGCATGTTTGCATAGGGCGTTCTAGTAATCCTGGTTGTGTCTTATTTTATAAGAGGCATGTTAGGCCTGCTACGCTGTTTTTCTATTGACAATGTGTCCATCCACTTAACCCTACATGACAGTTTCAGCAGGCCTACTCAGGACTGTGCATCCCTACCCAGGACATTAGTTATTGACTGCATGTGTAGCGAGGGTACTCATCGGCAGCAACCTCTTTGTCTCTCTCAACCTCTCATTCCCTTGATGTAGTTATAATAGTGAATTTGATGGTAATGACAGCTTCCAACTCCAATAGGAGCATGTACAGTTCCGGAACATAGATAATGAGTTTATGGCAGTTCTTTTCAAGTTATCTGGACACTTTTTCACATTTCTTGTTCTGTGGAATATTTGGACATAGCTATTAATTTGAACCAATCGCTAGCCAGGGAACATTTTAGCTGGCAAGTGGTCCGCCATCCTGGGGGCCTCTTTGAAACTTCCTTGGCTGATACCTTAAGCTCCTGCTCAGTGTAATTTAGTTGCTGATTATTATGTCCTTTGCAACCTGCAGGGACCCCACATTTCTGCCTGGTCATATTTTCAGTCATATTCTGAGGAAATGTTTTTCATTGCATGTCATCTACTAGATTGCAAACTTGTAAATGAGGTCATGCAAGTTGTTTTTTTGAACACAAGCAGTGTTCCTACTTCCAGTAATGGTACTACCAGGTGGAGTGCACCCTTTCTGGTATTAGCGGATGTGTTGTTGAGTTTCTGGTAATTAGATACCACGCTCATGGAGGTAAAGCCCTAATATTTAGAAACACCATGCTTTGGCACATTTGGTAACAGTAATGTCAGGACTGGCCATTTCAGGGTGGGTTACCTCCAAACTTGGAATCAGGCCATATGTGATATTTTTGGTCTGCTAATTGTCATGAGTGCACATTCACGGTAAATTTGAAAAATGGATATAGGACTGCATGAAGGTCTTGAGACGATTCACATCTTACCAGTGTGTGATATAAATCCCAGTAACATAATATATAAGGTAACTTAACATAAATTAGCAAGCGTGATAACAAGGTTGCCGGTAGAGGTAAAAGATCGATTAATTATCACTATCAGATGTTTTATAACACGGTAAACTCTGAGCTCCATTACCAAAACTCTTCTTTAACACACAACTGGTTCTATCACTACAGCATACCTACATAACTACAGCATTGCAACGTTATCATTGCTCTTCTACACATTCACCTGGTATAATTGAGAATATAGCTGAAGCAGGCACATTTTTATATCAACATTTTGCAACTTCATTGGAAACAACTATAATACTGCCTCACATATATCTCTAAACAAGACTATGAGACAGACACCACTGCCATTAGCACCAGTGTATCATGTCCAGACTGTTAAAACGCATCTCTTTTTTTCCAACTTTATTTAATTTTATTTTCATCAAACACAGTTTGAGTAGTAGATTTAGGAAAATATGACAAATTATAAATCGGTTTGATGTCAAAAATCAGTTATTTCTGCAATCAGGTTACAATAGAGATAGGGATTTAAACAAATTAGGTCTATGGGTATTAATAAGCGTTTGTGAACAAAACTTGACAAATGGTGACCAATCATTTTGAAACTTCAACAGATTCCCATACAGATAACACTCATTGTTTTGATGGCCCACGTATTCCCCCAACCTTCCTTAGCTCACCCATGTCCACCAACCCCACCCCACCTTATCTCACCCCATTCTAGGCCATTCAAGCTCACAGTGAAATGTCTGGTTGTAAATCCTTTTTAAAAAATCCTGATCATATATCCAAGTGCCCACTCATTTACCAAGTAATCATCAAGAGCCTAGTTACCTACACCATTTCGCTAATAGAAGTGTTGCAGCCTGCCCTACTCCCTCGGAAACCTCACAAGTTGATACACTATCTGACAACTGATGGTAGTTCTTGGCCATAAGATGGCAACATATGGAAAATGGGGTGAGTAGCTTTGTATATGATGGATATGCTCACCACATGTCTGTCAAAGTTCTGGGAAGTGGCAATCTAAAATCTGTACGTGAGACAAAATCATTGGCTTTGCAAATACTTGTGTAATTCCTGTCTGTCGGACCCTGACCTCTGACTTACTTTGCCAGTTGTTTCACAAAGGTGCATGACAATCGTAACTAATCAGAAGGCACGTTTTACCCTGCAAACCGATCTGTCACAATGTTCGGTAACAGAATTGTCTCTTTCCATTATACCCGCCACTGTATTTGTTAGTAAACTGGATTTCCGATGGGAAAACGCAGCAGACAAAATGTTCATGCAACTTTAGCCCTCGAGAATTGAATGGTTATTGCACAGTGCTGGCATTTATCAGCGCATTTTATTGCCACTGCTGGTCGCTACTGCTACCAATTTAGGGCCTAATTCATAGAATGTGTTGAGATCTGTTAAGTGACGTTGCACACTTTTCAGTGCGCAAAACTCCTATTACCAATGAATGGATACAACTTTACATGACTTTTGTGTGATTTTGCGCTGGTCCATCACGAGTTTGTGCAGTTGGGAGCTTTGCGTGAGACACCATGCTAATTGTGGGACGGGCCTGTACAAAGAAACATAAAGGGGATGGAACATGCATATTCTCCCTGGAAAATGAGAAAGAATGAGGAATAACCTGGAAGTGTTGAGGGTCACACCAATCAAATGAATCACGGCCAGTCAAGCGCAAACCTAACCGAATGTATGGGTTACAATGCTCAAGTTCACGTCATGAAAAGTCACACGCAAACTTCGCGATCTTACCGCCACATAATAGGAGACAAGACTTACAACTTGCAAAGGAACTAGCATGCGAAGGAAACGTGTATAAAACATGCACTGCACACCATTCAAACTTTGCTCAACCAGGATAACTGTAGCTATACTGGGAGCAATTGTACATGTCCATAGAAGGAACAGGTGGAGGATGGTGAGGGGCAGGAATTTCCTGCCATGTACTGCACTCCTTGGGATGCCAAATGACCAGTTTTAGGCAAGGTACAGGTTCCCTCCCCATGTCATCAAAGACCTGGTCAGGGAGTGGGAAGAAGAACGTGCATCATCCACCATTTACTCCCATGCCCTCACACCCCTGGAGAAGTTTCTGACATCCCTACATTTCCTAGCCATGGACACTTTTCAGTGCTCCACTGGCATTGTTGGGGGCATATTGCAGGCCATGCAATCTCGGTGTCTACACCAGGAATTGGGCTGCATCACATCACATCACATGTGTGTGTGCATAGGCACATACGCATGCCATGCACACTGCAGGCAAGGCAGAGAGTGCCAGGAGTTGTATGCCACAGCACACTTTTCATGCGTACTTGGAGCCATTGATTGCATGCATGTTGCGCCACATCCCCCCGGATTGTTGAAGCACATTTACGGAAACCGGAAGCATAGGCATTCAATCAATATGCAGGTCATCTGTGATGCAATTTGAGTCATCATGCATCTCAATGCCAGTTTCCCTGGAATGACACATGACAGCTTAATTTACCACCAGTCACCACTATACCGGGCATTGGTATCAGGAACTTTGGCAACACCTGGCCTCATCGGTGAGTTTGAGCTATCATGCAAATGCATGCAGTCATGTTATACACTGAATAACAGACCATGATAATCAATGCCGCCAACAACTATTTGCACATTTTTAGGGGACAGTGCCTTCCTGTTCTCAACATTCCTGCTTACACAATTCTGGAATCTTGCCACACCGCCAAAGTTAGGTACAACGCAGCACACATAGCAGCTATTGGCATAGTGGAGTTTACACTTTGGGTGCCCAATTCACGTTTCCGCTCCCTTGACCTCTCTGGTGCGTTTTGCTGTATGCCTCACCAGTAGTATTCAAAATCATTGTGGTACCTTGTGTCATGCGTAACACCATATAGACAGAATTATTTAATTATCAAGTTATTCCTGTGGCTAAATCCCAACATATAGCTAGATGTCCCTGTGCAAGGTATCTTGCTCTCCCTCAGGGGGTTACTCTAGCCCTTGAGTGCGCTGATGTAACGCCTGTTGAGGGGAAATGTCAAGGTCCTTACCCTATGCTCTCTCACTATCTAAACGTATGTGCACACTTCTTGGGGGTCGATCATATGCTTTATGGTCATCGCCTCCGGTCTGTGTGTCTTATTGTTAACAAATATTCGGTAACCTGATTGAATATTTATTTTTTTTAAAGAAAATGTGGCAGCAATTATCTCTTTACACTGTCTATGGTAAAAGATGATATCTCTTAGCCGAACACACTGCTCTGTTGTGGTGGGTGTCGGGGTTCAGGTCATCACTCCCAAACCTCTCAATTATGTCGACCTGTTTCAGCAGTTTTCACTATGTTCACGCTTTCTTCAGGACGTATAATGGCAACAGTACATTATGTATAAACCATAAAAGGACAATTTTGTCTTGTGTATCCACTTGGTGGATTCTGGAGGATCTCTCTGACTTTCTGACGGGTGTTGTAGATTCCTTATGACGTGCCCAATGTGGTAAAGTAGAGAAGGGGTACCATCAGTCTTCTAGTTTCAATAGTTATAAGTGTTAGGCTTTTCAGGAAAACCGGTTTCTCAATGTCTCAGGGATCTCTCACCTGTCTTCATATATCGGTCCACTTTTCTGTGGATTCCCTGGGTATTTTTGCTGATCTGTGGAGCAATTTGTTGTTACTTTATTTTACTTTATTATTACCCTCTCTTTATCATGCAGTAATAAAAATTCCTTTAAACTTTTTTTTATTGACTTTAGTTTGTAAAAGCAAACAAAACTTTTTGTCAAAACTTTCATCATTACAATCCGATTTCCAAAAAAAGAAGAATAAAAAAAAAGAAAGAGCAAAATGAAGAAGAGGAAGGAGCAGCAAATAGGGACAAAGAGAAGAGAAGGAAAACCAAGGAGAGGAAGAAAGAGAACCAAAAAACAACTTAACCAATTTAAATTGGCGGAGTCAAAAACCACCTTCACAGTCATTTGGCTTGTTAATTCTTGTTTCCCCTATTCTTTCCCCTTAGTCTTGCTCATATATAGTGATCTCACTTTGTTTTAGCTACAATTTCATATGGCGTGCATTTTGCTTCTATAGTTTGAATCAATTCTTGTCGATTACCTGCAGGACTCTGGTCTCAGCTATGGTTTTGGAGGAACAGGGGTGTACCTGTTTTGATGAGACTTTCATAGATCAGACTTGTCTTGAAACCTCATCTGGGGAGAACAGGGGAAAGGCAGAGATGGAGGGAGGAGAGTTAGCTGAATAGGGGCCAAGGGAAGAGCAGGGAGCAGAGGGAGGAGGGGGAGAAGAGAGAGAGTACAGGATGTCCTGAGTTTTAGAGATGAAATGAGAAGCCAGGGCTGTGCAGAGGACCTGGGAGGGGACAGGAGATGTAGAGACTGCAGCAGGATTGGCCAGGCCCTTTCAGGTTTTAAAGAGTTCGACCGAGTTGTCAGATGCTGCAGAGACGCAGGCTTGGATTTTGGCTCTCTTCTTTGTGCGGACAGAGAGTCAGTATTGCCTTTGGAGCAGGCAGATTGGCAGTTTGTCAGAGCATGTACCTAAAGCATGCCATTTTCTCTCAGCCACCCTGCAGTTTTGTTTAAGGGTGACAAGGTTAGAGTCATACCAAGAGTTGCACTTACCTTTGCGCTTCAGGCAGATCCTCATGACAGGGACAAGAACATCGAGAGTATCAGATATAGCCGAGTGGAGCATGGAGAGGGCTGTGTCAGAGTGTGAGTCAGCCAAGGAGGGAGGAGGCGGGGAGAAAGTGGCAAGGAAAGCCTTAACTGACACTCGCTTCATGGGTCGGATAACCAAGAAGTTAGGTGGCTATGCTGGATTTGGCTTGGCCTGAGGGGTGGAGAGGGTAAGCTCGGAGGAAAGGAGAAAGTGATCATTCCAGGAGAGAGGAGTGGTTAGAGGGACAGAAAGGGGATGGTCTGAGGAGATCAGAACATCCAAAGTGTGCCCTGCAGAGTGAGTCGGCAAGAGGGGAGAATAGACAGTGAAAGACAGTCGCAGAGGAAGGACAGGAAGCATCCAGGTGGATGTTGAAGTCTCCAAGAAGGAGGAGTTGAGAGGTTGAGACTAGGAGGGAAGAGCAGAGGTTCGCCCACTCAGAGAGGAAGGAGGAGATCTGACCAGGTGGTCGATAGATGGTAGCGACAGTGTGGGAATGGCCAGGAGAGAGAGTCTGCAGACGAGGCATTCGAAAGATGAGTAGGCCTGCGTAGGAATGACAGAGGCAGGAATCCACTCAGGGAAGATCAGGGCTACACACCCACTGGTACGGTTGGGTCTGGGTGCAGAGAGGATCTGGTAGCCATCAGGGAGGAAAGTGTCAAAGATTGTGACAGAGCTGGCAATTAACCATGCCTCAGTGAGACCGAGGACATCGAGGTCAAGTTCCTCTAGGAGGCGGCAGATGTCAGAGAAGTGTTTCACAGCTGAGCGAGTGTTTAGAGTGGCAATATGGAGAAAGTTGCCATCCATAAAAGACTTTGGGGAGGGGTGCAAATCTGAGGTATGCCCTGCGGAGGTGCAGAAGATGTGATTTTAGAGAAGGGTACAAGTACAGTGACGTGAGTTTAAAAATAGTTATCAATACGTTTCCTATGTGCCATCATCACATTCAGCCCAAAGTGGCCTTTGATCAGGTGCATCTTATTCAATCTCTGAGTCAGGGGGCGAGGTGTCCTCATCTGAAACCATTGGGAAATTCCTCTGTGAACACATGTTGTGCAGCATTGCAGAGATGAGAACTGTTTTCCTGTTGTTTTCCTGGATGCACAATCCATTGTTCAGATATAATATCTGTTGGCATTTATCAAATAACGTAAACGTTAGCATCACCACCCAAGTGGTAATAACACACTATAATACAATGTGTTTATGCAGCAACACATCCATACACATTTTATTTACCTTTGGAGTGAAGGGCATCTGTATAAAAGCACTGCTAACACATCTAACACAATGTATTCTGAAGATAAATGCAACCATTTCTCTTCAAACAAGCTCATCTTTTGCTAACATTATTTTTAGTTTTGTTTGTCTTGATAACTAGTAAGGCAACATTATTCTAATCAGAATGTAGACGGTGCAGTGATTGAATACAAGATGCTACAAACAACCTGTTGGTAGCAGTTGGATGTTCACGCATCAATTAGATGTGCATGGTGTTTCAAATCAGTGTGACCATTCCCACCCATTCCTCGCACCCCTTTCCCTCAAATCATGACCACATGGGTCTTATGTAATTACTTGTCGAGTTTTGTTGTTCTGGATGATCTGTCGAGTCTCTTTCCCTGTCATGCCCTCTCATGAACTGCAACCACATCCTTCTCTTTTTTTACCTCCTTTTTTATCATTTTAATTTCATTTCATTCTTCTGTGTTTGAAAAGGGAACATACAAACCATGAGTCACATTAAACATGTTCTGTTCTACCCGTTGCAGGAGTCTGTGGCTATCGTCAGGTACTCTGGCTGATGACAACCATCTGAAACCCTACTGTTGTGTAGTAACCCTCCCATGTGTGTTTTGCCCTTTAAGGGGCTGTGTCCCTCCCATGTGCATTGCCCTTTTAAGATGGGCCATGACTGGTCATGGCTCAAGCTAATAAAAGGGAGCCCTGCAGGCATGTGCAACAAAACGGCTGCAGACTCTGAAATGGAATAACCTGAGTCTTTCTCTCATTGAGGCCTGCAAGCCCACCCTGTGCAAGCAGGGCCTGCAGGCCAGGTTGACATGGGGCCCCTCTGGCATCGAGGCAGCCAGGGTCCGCATGTGCTGGCAAGGCTCACCCTGCCACCCCCAGAGGCATTTGGCCTCCCAGGTGCTGGTGTCCCATAGCACCTCAGGGGGCTGGTGCGATGCCCATGACCAGCCCCCACCCATCAATCCCTCGCGGCACTGGGCCTCCATGGTGCCGGCGTCCCATAGTACTGAAGGGGGCTGGTGCGATGTCCATGACCAGCCACCCCCCATAACAATGACGACGAGGGACTCAGCATTTCAACAAAAACAAAAAAAGGAGTGAAGACGGCGAGCCCCGCGAAGCACAATCCCTGCTGACCCTCATGTGTGCTAGTGAAAGGAAAGAAGGGAGAGAGAGGAAGGGAGCGCCCAGCTCCACCACAAGCCATAAGATTGGCCTGCACTTAACAGCCGACGTAGGGGTGCAAGCTCAGGCCACCTGGCGGTGAGGCGGACTCCCGCGGCATTCAGCCACAAAGAGAAGAAGAGTGCATCCCGCAAGGGGTGAAGATATGGTGCGGCCGCAAGAGAAGCATCGTCGCCTGCCCCCTTGGGAGAGAGAAGAGGTATGGTGGTGGCCCCCGCCGTGTTGCAGAAGCGGGAGCCAGCTTGCAATGGCCCTTCGGCATCCGCCGCTGTAGTAGGGGGCAAAATGATGCAGCCGCATCTGCGGGAGTGAAACAACTTCCCGCCGGAGGACAGAGTGGTGCTGCCCTGCCCTCAGGCGAGAGGCAAAGAGAAGAGGCACCCTTCACCGTGGGTCCTCCCTGTTAGGCAGAAACCTGTGCAGTTCCCTTAGGGACCACTGCAAAAGATTTAAGACTATAGGTGTTTGGCAGTAAACCCACTTGGTAGCAGTCTGTACCACACAGATTCACTTGGTAGCTGTGGCTGAGCAGTCAGACTTCCCTCAAGAAGAGTTAGACAGTATACAGAGCATACAAAATAGGTACAGAAATACAGTATCACAAGCAAACACTGACCAGAGCATGGGTGTAAAAGTATATAATTATTTATTTAACACACACTTATAAAACACACTAGCACTAAATTGGTAAGATAAGTTCAAAACACAATCACTATTATCATATGTACATCCCTGATTACTTGTTGGACAAGTCTTAGTTAACACCACTTATTTCCAGACAGAGGTGAGCGCTTAACGTTTGATGGCACTCCAACAAGTTAAATAAAAAGGGAGAGAAAAGCAGAATTATGGAAGCATACACACTAAACACTTTTTTAAAGAACCACAGCAAGTTAGGAAGGCACAGTCTACCGGTGAGCAAGGGAGTTTAGGTGCCAGGCCCACCGTCAAGGGAGCCAGGCGGAAGGTGCCCAAGATCAGACAGTTACACAGAGTCTTCAAAGTTTGTAGAGGTAGTTCGAAAAAAGTTTTGCTCAGTTCAGAAAAGTTAGCTAGGGTGTCCCAGGCTAACCCAGGTTCGAGAGACGAGGATTTAATACACCCCGTTCAATCGGTTGCAAGGGAATCCAGGCGGAACAGGGTACCTTAAATGGAGAGGATCCTCCAGCGGGGGCAGTTGTTCCTGGCAGCGGGTGCAAGTTGCAGCATTGTCCAGAGGAAGAGAAGATCTCGTTGTGGAGGAAAGATGAAGGTCGTTGCACTGCCAGGGAAGAAACCAGCCGCGGAGTTCTCCGGTACAAAGGTACTACCCTTTCGGTTCGCGGTAGTGGTGAAAACGTGGTATTCCGGTTGCTGGATTGCTTGGCACAGGCAAGGGGGCCACGAGATGCTTCAGGAAGGTGAAAAGAAGGTAGACTGGTTATCCCCACCAGTCGAAGGAAGAAGACTCTCCATGCTGGAGATCTCCTCTGTCGTTGGGAAAAGTGGTGAGACGGTTCAGCAGGGCTCCACCGGTGGTGTCGTCGTTGCAGGCCGGCTCCGCTTCGCCCTCCTCGGATTCTTAGGTCCTGTGGCGACTTCTGAAGTTCCAGCCCCCAAAGCCCTGCTTTTATGCAGCATACCCCCATTCACTCAGCCTAGCTGTCAATCAAACATGCTAAGTGGTGAGCGGGCCGGCTCACCACTTGGGCCAATCACACAAGAGTGCGACCTGAGTTACCAAGGTAACTCAGTCCAGAGTGCCTAAACCCCCTCCCACACCCCCTGTGGTACCCAGACAGAGTGGAACCACTTTTGGAGGCTTCTGTGGAGAAGCACACCAGAAAGTGGAACAAAGGGCTCGACTTGGGTTGGGGTCACAGAAGAGAACACAAACGCCATTTTAGAATCGAGTTCTGGCAAAAAATACCAACCGGCGAATTAATATTAAATAAATAAACCGGCGGTATGTTTGAGGCTATAAGAATTAAATAATTAAAGTTGTTAGCCTCGAACAATGGGAAAATCCCATAGAGATATATTCGCGGTCGAATATAAAAAGTAGTATGCACTGCCACCAGCCAAAACTTGATCAGGGAGGACGGAGACGTGCCCCCTCGAACAACAGACCCCAGGGCAATCGAATTGCCCCGACCAGTACATCCACAATATGATGGTTTGTACTGGTTTCTGTTCATAATTTGGGACTAGCAAAGCCAATGGTGACTTTACATGCCCTGGGAGACAGTAGTCAGTCCCAGGGTATGGAGTCTATGTTGGGGGGTCGCTACGACACCCCTGGGTTACGGCACGGAGGGTGCTGTGTAACCCACATAAAAAAAACACATGAGACCCTATGGAGTAAAAGACTCCATAGCCCATAAAACACATGGAAAGTTAAAGGAACACCTCAAATCATGTCTAAGAGTGGGAGCAAAAAGAATCTCACTCTTAGCAGGAGAGAAAAAAAATAAACCCCAAAAATCCAGCAAAGCTGCTGGGGGACTCACTAGGTTTGGGAAATTAGCCTTACAGAGAATTCTCCCTAATACTCCGTGGCCCTCTGCGAGGAGGGTGCTTGTGCGGCCAGGGGAGGATACAGCCTGCAGATCCCTGTGATGCTTGAACTAAAACATGGCGCTGGTGTGCAATGCATTCTGGGGGCACTCAGAGTCATAATGGATATTTATTCCATACCTCAGTGAAAGCTGCACTTGCATGCAGATTTTACTGAAAATCATTTTTTCAACAATATTTGTTGCTGAAACTGGTATGCATGCCTCAGCCAAGGACACGGAGCTGGGAAAGCTAGGATCCACAGCTGCCGGATGGTACCCAATAAGGTCTGTTATGGTTTGCTGTGCCCGTTCCAAGGTTGAGGATGAGTTATGGAAGTGTTTTCACACATAGTCGTATCACTAGCCCAGTCTGCGGCTTTCATGATGTCTTGTAATGATGCGCCTAGTCCTAGTGCTTTCGAGGCCATCGCTCCTCTGACTGAGTGTGCCCCGAATCTTGTCATGTCTACGCCTGATAAACTCATAATGTTTCTGACCCACCGTGCTATGGTGGCTGTTGCTACTCCTCTGTGTGGCTTTCTGCGCGCAATTAATAATTGAGTCGTCCCTGCTGGTCTTAGTTTAGCTGTTTTATTTTCGTATTCCTTTATACATGCCGCTACGCACCATTTTGGGTGCTCCTGCATGTACGGGTATGTGATGGTACTAGAATCCGTTTTAGTTCTTCTGGCTAAGCTGAACATCACGCCTTCCGGCCTGTAGGTTCTCCTTTTCACTTCTAAAACTCTCATGTCTGCTACTCTCCTGCATGACACCGAGCATAGTAGCATGGCTAGCTTTTCGGACAGCTGTCCTAGAGAGAGATACTTGTTGTCGGGCCAGTCCGCAAATAGTTTCAATACTATTGCTACATCCCATAGAGATTCATATTTCGGCTGCAGTGGTTTCCTGAATCTTATTCCTCTTAGTAGCCGAATTACTGCTACGTTCTCTCCCACCGGTACTCCTTCCATGGGTAGGTGGCCTGCTGAAATCGCAGATCTGTATACCCCTATTGTTCTGTATGCTTTGCCGTCCGCTAGGAAATTCAAGATCTCGACTAGAGGGGCAGAAACAGGATGAATATTTCTCCTTCTGCACCAGGTCGACCACGTGTTCCAAGCTGCGTCGTAGCTCCTTCGAGTCGATGGAGCCCGTGACTCTGCGATGAGACTTGCAGCTTGTGCCGAAATGCCCGGGAGATTCCAGCGTCTCTTGCTATCCTGCACGCCATCAATGGCAGTGTCCCCTTCACTTTCAGAGCTTGAGTGGATGTGGGGGATATTGGCGGTTCCTCGTCTGGGAAGCCTTCTGGGGGTTCCTCCTCTGTACAACCCATATTGTCTTCCCCTGGGTAGGGGGTCCGGAGGCTCGGCACCTGGGAATCTTTCATGAACGCTTCCTTTAGTCTGAGGAACGCGTCCGTAGCCTCTGGGGCTCCTGCACTCGCCCCTGTCAGTTGGCCCGGGGGGTCAGAAGAGCCTTTGCTCTTCCAGGCCCAGTTACACCCCTTAGGGTCGTTAAACGTTGCCCTTGTGGACGTGCTATCTTCCTTGGTGCGTTCTTCCTTCTGGCTCAGGAATAGTTCTATGGTATCTAGCCTTTCTTGTAAAGGCCGCACTCCTTGTGCCACTGCCGCCGTCAGTGAATCTCCCAGCACTTCTTTGAAGCTATAGGCTAGGCCTTCTTGGTAGACTGCCTCCTGCTCCTCTTCGCTCCACTCGAAGTTCGACATTGTGCTGGCCAGTGCCTGAATCAAATACCTGTCTAGGTGTAGTGGTGCATCCACAGATTCACTTTGATCGAGGCTGCACCTTCCTTATACAATATGTATGTTTGCAGGATATATCTTTCCGATTTACCTGGTAGTACTCTATAATCGTGCGGCTCTGCTGTCTAAAGCCACGCCCCCGCGTAGGAGGCGTTCGCTATTGGCGCATTCGCTGCGCGTGGCAGTTTCTGCTCGGCTCGTGGGGAGTTTCCCGCCTGCGTAGAGCTCCGCCTTTCCAAGGGTTGGGGCTGCGAACTCGCGCTCTGCTAGAGGGTACGGCCAGCTCCTGAGGTGTCGTACATTATGACACGGGGCCTCCGAATCCCTTTTAAACACTAAAACACTAACGCTTGCGCGCTCTACTATACATGTTTATTCTATTATTGTCCATGGTGTACAATTCCAATTACTTTAATGGCATAAAACACGTTTTGTCAAGCGAATATTACAGAGCTAAGATAAAGAGGTACTTATCTTGTGGAGAGCAGGAAAAGAAGAGGAAGGACAGAGGAACAGGAAGGACTAGGTCACATGGCCAGAGACTAAGGGACTACAGGATTGATGGGATTTGATGTTTGTTTTAAAAAAAAAAAAGAAAATTGAAATTGAAAGTTTACAAAGTTATATTTGTTAAAACTGCTGGAGACTAGAGAATAAAGAAGATGAATCTTAATGCTCGCCTCCGTCTTGACATAGAATTACATAAGACCCATGTGGTCATGATTTGGGGGAAAGAGGTGCGAGGAATAGGTGGGAATGGTCACACTGATTAGAAACGCCATGCACATCTAAATGATGTGTGAACATCCAAATGCTACCAACAGGTTGTTTGTAGAATGATCGATCACTGCTCTGTCTACATTCTCATAAGAATAATGTTGCATTACAAGTTATCGCGACATACAAAACTAAAAATAATGTTTGCAAAAGGAAGATATGTTCCTTTGAAAAGAAATGGCTGCATTTATCTTCAGAATACAGTGTGTGAGAGGTTAGCAGTACTTTTAAACAGATGCCCTTCACTCCAGAGGAAAAGACAATGCGTATGTATTTGTTGCTGCATGAACACATTATATTATAGTGTGTTATTACTACTTGGGTGGTAATGAGAACGTTTAAGTTGTTTGATAAATGCCAACACATATTATATCTGACCAATGGATTGTGAGGTATATACATTTCTTGTGGATGATTTCCAAAGAGTATCACCAATGCTAAGTAAGGTAGGTTCTCGCCTGAAAATGTACCTTTGTTTACCTCCACTTCAGAGGTGAAGATACAAGTTCCACATTTGACCCAAAGACACTTTACTGCGCGGGGGGTTGCGTTTGCGCAGGTCGTTCTCTTCAATATACTAAAATAAGTGTTTGAATGGTCCATGGTAAAGGAAGGAAAAGGTGGGCATCTTTAATGCCCCCTTTCACCACCTTACTCATGGAATGCATGGAAATGTCACAAGTGACCCCTTTCTGCATTAAACAAATACATATATAGCAGTGGTGGCCACAACTGTGCATTATTCATTTTCACCATCACATTGATAGGGATAGGGAAAAGGGCATTACACAATCATTCAGAGGTTACCAGTGGTGGAGGTGGTATTTCTGATATACGGCTGTATTCCACACATATCACCTCCTCTATTTGTGTTCTATGAATAAGGCAGAGTTGCAGGGATAATACTTGTGCAGGTGGTATTTACTGTCAGGATTATAATTAAAAAGAGGCTACCTCATTTGTAATGCCCACCCTACGTGTGTTTGCAGGCACAACACTCATGCTGGTAGTGTGAGGTTCACACACCCATGCATACATTATCTAAGCTAGAAACAAATGGAAAGTATGGCTCGAGTAGAATTACGTTATTATCTATCACTGTGCTTAGCATGTTAGCGCCTGGAAAAGACTGGTGCAATTGGGAGAATGAGGGCAGCCATTGTTATAATGATTGCTGCCATTGCAACACAACCGATGGTACTGCTGCTCGCGCGAGCGCGCACGCGCGTTTGCGTGCGCGTGTGTGCGCGTGTGTTTGGTAGATCTCTATTTGAGTGCGGGATTGGTATTGTGAGAGGGCACAAGGCAGCTTTTTATATAAAATTAACACATGGAAATTCTGTGAATACATTTCAACCCTTTTCCTACTTTAACCAAAATAAATCCTTCAGTGTTTGGCAACGGCATCCCCGCAGAATTCACTCGAGCAGAACACGTAACATGCTTTCTGTGGTGGAAATGATGGTGTCTTGTCGAAATATAAAGGTTTGAAACACAGGAACTTATTTGCTTCAAAGGTCTGATAAAGTGATTATTTCAGTGCCCGCGACATTGCTACAGGACCTTGAAAGCCTCGTAGAAGGCACGCATCTTCGCATTGCCATGCTGTGGAGGTAGAGAACACTATTAATGTTATATTTATGAGGCGGCTACTGGTAAGTGCTGCTGTGCAGAAATTCTATGAATATTGTTATAGCACATTTTACTGCTACGCTGTAAAAGTGGACACTACTTAGATGAATGCAATGCATTTCCGGAGAGGACAGATCCAGTTTTAACCTAGATTAATACCCAAAATGGAGCTTAGATATACAAAGAGACTCATGGCTGATGATGAATTCCCTTTCTAGGAAAGCCAAAGGATTTGAAGAAGCGTTACATCATTGTAGAATAATATGAACCATGGATTCTGGCAGATAAGGCCTTTGGCTAGAGCGTGCTCCCCACTGACTAGCAGTATAAGTCAAATGAATATACAGAATAATTTTTATTTTATCTTTTCCCCTTTCCTGCTTTTTAAAAACCGTGCTTTTCTCTGTCACACATCATAAAATGCAACCAGCGGAATGAAAAATACAGAAAATTATGTTCCTCCTGTTCACTTTTCATACACTGTCATATGTAATTTGATAATTCCTTAAATGAACTAGCTTTTTCGGCTGTACTATACCTGGAGAGGAAAGGAATGCTGTGATATACACATACAAATATAATCTCTACAAGATATTGGGCCTCATTACAAGGTTGGCGCTTCGGCAATAACGATACCGGTAAGGCAATACCGGCATCGTTTACCGGACTGGGCCATTACGACCTGCAATGCCGGTCTCACCCACTGTGAACATACACCTCCGTATCAGAGTGCGCGCGGATGCGTTGGTGCCGTGGCAGTAACACCAGCATAGCGCAAGGAAGAGGACATTACAACTTGCATGGACATGCATATACCAGCATCTAGATGCCGGTATGAAGGATCACCAAGATGGGCTAACACCAGCATCGCGGATCACCTGTTAATGGCAATCTGCTGTGTTCCCAACTGCCACAGGTGCACACAATCAGCACAGGTGGAGGCAGTGGAGCCTGGCACAGAAAAAAAGGAGCACACCCACACACCACAACCCTTCCAAGACCAAAATGATTCCACTTGCAGTTGCGATACAGGAGCTGGAGGACATGACTGCACTGCTACCCCCTGAGCAGGCAGTACACCTGGGATTACAGAGGAGACGCAGGAGGACAAGGAGGTTGAGACTGGGCCAGCAAATACCACCAGTGCAGGCACCGGTACCCCGCAGGCAGCCATCAATCCCTCACATAAGGGCCAGTCCATTCAACTTAACCCCAGCACAGATCCTCACCCTGTATCGTCAGGACAGAGACACCATCTCCACCATTGTGGATATAATACACAATGACTTGGTCAGCCTGATCAACATCTGCACCGCCACCCCCCCTCTGCTGAAGGTGGTGTGTGTGCTCCACTTCCTGGCCACAGGCACCTACCAGCACACAGTAGGGCATGGCATCTCAAAACCGTGTTTTATCGGTTTGCTAAAGCAAGCGCTGGATGCACTCCTAAAGCAGACAGGGGCCTACATATCCCTACCATGGACAGCACAGGAGGTGAATGACACCAAAATTGCTTTTAATGCACTGTCAGGTATGCCCAATGTCATTGGCGCCCTTGACTGCACCCACGTGGAGTTGGTAGTCCGGCATGCTGCGGACGTGGTGTACCGCAATCGGAAGCTATACCACTCCATCAATGTGCAGATGGTGTGTGACGCAAGCAAGATGATAACACATTGCTGTACCAGATTCCCAGGATCCACACATGATGCAATGGTGCTGCTACCCCGCTACATAAAACGACATGCTGCACAACGTGCCTGGCTGCAGGGTAAATCTTATCACAGGGCCATGGGGGTGTCAATGGGGGAGGGTGAAATGCATATGCAACCTTTCTGCTTACCTGGCATTGGGGGGTTCTTGGGTGTCTGGACACTGTCCTTGGTGGCAAACACTGTGCCCTTGTGCATTCCAACTTGATGCATGACACTGACAATGGATGCAGATGTACCATGGCTGTACCTCATTGTGCAAGTGTAAGATACGAATCAGTGCCCACCCCTGCACATTTCCAATGGACATGATCAGACCGCAGCCACAGGTACCACAATGCACCATCCTGCAGTCACAAAGCCAAATACACATGAGCATATCAAAGGATGTCACAGGTCATGCATCCATGACTGGGCACGACAAAATGCTACTCATGGATACCCCGATCACTGCCCCTGCCCGACAGTAACACCGCATGACACCATGCCAACATGTGCACATAGAGGCAAACTCAAAAGTACCATGCCACAAGGTTTGGAAAATGGAATCCATCAAGTCGTGAACACCACTATGTGTGCGATTTGTGCAGTAACAATCCACAGTACTTTAGTACCAGCATGCCACTCGACACCAAGCCTCATCCAAGTAACGTATCCTTACATTGGCGGACCATACCAACAACCACATTGTGCCATTGTCACATGTGTGAAGATGTTGAGGGACATGTGCATGGCGTCATCAATCATTAGTAAGCATGATTGCCAAAACCACCTATAACATGTTGGACATCAGCCAAATGCATTGAATATTTCCCAACATGCATATGGTAACATCCTCTGCCACACATACCTCACATGTGAGTACATCTTGGACCTTCGCACCTCATCTAGGTGAGTGGTGAATCTGATGTCAATGCCCCTAAGTTGTGTACGTCACCCACGCCATGGATTGTCAAGTAGTACACAATCCTGATAAAATTGCTCTGATGCGTTGTCAATATCTTCCATTGAAGACCCACTGCATATGAACATGAACAATGTACATGCTGGGTACAAATGGAATGTAATAAATACTCACACACATACAATATTGTGCTCCCATGCAGGTAATGCTGGCTATCCCCTGAAGCCGTGGCTCCTCACCCCTGTCCGTAATCCACAGAACAGGCACAAAGAGGACTACAATTGTGCTCATACAAGCACTCGTGTGGTGATAGAGCAGACATTTGGCTTGTTGAAGGCATTGTTTACGCCCCCTCAGCAGGTCAGGTGGCACAGTCATCTACAAGCCTGAGAAGGTGGGCAAGATCATAATGGCATGTGCCATGCTGCACAACATGCATCCGGTGCAATGTACCACTGCCACCTGACATGGACCAGCCAACACCGGTTGAGGATGAAAATGCCGAAGAAGAAAATGCAGCACATCAGCCAGGTCGCGATGCACATGAGGGACGTGCTGTCTGCCAATCATTGATTGTCCATTATTTGTGATGCGCTGCGATGCAGAAGGTGCTTGAAATGTGGAACTCTGGGCACTGGGAATGGGGGACACTGGGCACTGTGATTGGGGGACTCTGGGCACTGGACACTGTTGTACAATATATGGACACACACTCAAGAAGCAATGTCCAGTCATATGATTTTTTTGACACAACAGGTGTATTGGTGAAACACACCCCCAACCCCCAACAGCCCCACACACCTATGCCCCCGACCCACCAACAGCCCCACACACCCACGCCCCCCAACGCCCAACTGCACCACACACCCACAGCTCAATATGTCTTAAAATGGACTGAAACCAACATGTCCAAAGGTCCCCAGCTATTGCTGCCCCCTTTTTGATGGAGGGGGTGCATTTCTGGATGGCGCACGCTGCTCAGGGACCTACACACAGGGCTAGTTTGTGTGGAGCTTGGAGGCGTGGTGCTCGCTGATGTACTTGGTTGTGGTTCGGGTGCAGCAGGACGGTGTTGTTCCATGTTGTTGGCCATGCGGTCAAGGGTCTGTGCAACAGATATAAAGCCCTCATGGACACGCTTGGCAACACGGTTGACGGCACGGATGATGGCAACAGTGTTGTCTCTGTAGGGCTTGCACGTTGCTTCCCCATCAGCCAAATACTTCTTTACCATATCGGGCATTGATTCTTGTCTCCCCTCCATGCGGGTCAACTGTCCCTCTAGGTCCCTGATTGATGTGCGTCGGGATGGTTGCATGGCTGGTGGTCACATACAGAACACAGGGCTATGTACTTGTGGAGCTGACTCCTCCTCTCCGCAGTGGCCTTTTGGACTCATCCTTAGGGGTGCCCTGTGGTGTGTCCTGCAGGCTGGGCATGTGTCCGCCATCCCCCAACATGCTGATTCCTGCATTAGGATTCTCCTCTGGCCCCTCGTCCTCATCAGCACTGTGGTGGGCAGATGCTGCAACCTCGACCACTGAACTGGTGGCTGCTGTTTGTGTGCCATCCGTGTCACTTTCCACTGATGTTGGCTCATCCTCGGTAAGAGGTGTCTCCTGCAGCGCCGATTGTTGCATGTAGGCAATCTTCCTGGTCGCAGAATCTTTCGGCAGGTGTGGCTTGCTGGCATGGGTTCCACCGACATGGTGATCCAGGGTGACAGGGGCAGGTGACTGCACAGCCTGTGGTAGGGGCTGTGTACCCTGTTGGGCACTGATGTGTGCTGTGGCTCTCCCTTTGGTTGCTGATGCACCCCTGGATGTGGATGGCCTGGTGGCATCGTCCTCATCCCTGTCCTTTTGTGCAGGTGTTCTTGGTTGTGCTTCGCCATCATCGCTGTTGCTGTCTGAATTTGTGCCTTTGGGGGATAGAGAGGTAGGGTATCAGTAATGGGACGACTTGCATCCTGCATGCATCATCAGTGTTGGTGCAGTTTGGGGCATTTGCTTCATTGTGTGCTGGTTGGAGTGGCAGGCATTGTGCTTGCAAGATTGGGAGGGGGATTTTGTTGGCATCCCTCAGGTGCAGACATGATGTCCATGGTCTCTGTTGTGAGGCCTACAGGTGTGTTGTGGCTTGCATGCTGTGTGCCATGTGCAGTTAGGTTGGGTATCGGGGGTGTATTCGGTGCTGGAGAGGCATGCAGCATTGATGGGACAGTAGTGAGACCAGCAACTCGTCAGGGATGTGTGTGTGTGTGTGTGTATGCATATGTTGTTTGTGTGTTTTAGGGCAGGGATGTGGCGTTTGGGTTAGGAATGTGTGTTGGTGTGGCCGATGGGCCATGTATTTGCTCTCATCAACCTCACATTTGGTGGGCAACTTTGTACTTGGTATGTCAGGGGTGTTGGGGGGCTTCTCTGGTGAGCAAAGGGTCACTCACCGTGATCATCCGATGGTGGAACTACATATTCTGCTTGTCCGACTCCTTCTATTGACTCCATGTCCATGATGGAGCTATATGTTTCCTCCTAGCTGGCCAACTTGATGGGGGGGTTAGGCCTGCTGCTTGTTGCCTGCCCCTGGCTGTGGTTCGCAGACAGAATACCTGACTCACAGGAGCAGGTCATCCCATCTCTTTCTGCAATCCTTAACGGTGCATGGTGGTGTTCCCCCGGCACTGACCTTCCTTGCGACCGCCTCCCACATTTGTTTCTTTTGCAATTGCGCTGCATGCCGTAGGTCCGCACAGAACACCACACCCGCCTGCTCTACAAGCGTGTCTGCCAGCAAATTGAGTTTGTCGTCACTGAAGCACGGCTTGCGCAGGAGTGCAGTACCTTTTCTTGTAGCCTTCGACATTGTCTTCTAGCAAGGGTAGGTATTTTTAGTGCACAGGTCCTGTCTGCAGAGGATTGCAATGAATTGTGTTTTTCAAGATGGCTGCCGTCACATTTCCAAATTCCTGCGCGATGACATTTCTTCTGGTTCCGGTATTGACATTAACGGTAAGAACGGTGCCGTTATTTAAGGGGACAATGATGGTGAAGGAGGAATCAGAGCATTCCTTGATGCTGCTATAGGGAGGTTTAGGGACGTTACCGGCATGGCAGTGCCTTTGTTACCAGCATGCTGATACGCACGTGCACGATGACTCATAATCAGACGCTGATTACGGTGCCAGTGCTACCCATACACGTTTGTACCGGCAAGCCAGTAGTTGCTGATTATTACTGCCGAACTCGTAATGAGGCTGGATGCAATCACCATTACCTGCATGACATCTGGCAGAATTAGAAACCATTTATGAGTAAACATGTGCGTATCCCTACCGTTGGTAGCTCTGCCAGCACTTTTAGCACTGACCAGACATAGCATCATTGTAGAAACAGGAAGGTGCGTGGTGGACATCTTGGAAAATACAATCCTGAATCCACCACTTTGCATGGTCCTTCGAAGACCAACTATGCTGAAACACTGTTGCTAATCTGGTGGATTTGTCTAGTGTTTTTGTGGCTTCTGAGCCTGTGTTTTCTGTGCTGGGCTGCATCTCACTCCTATCCACTGAAAGACCATGTTTAGGACCTTGGCCCATTTCTCAGGAGATTGATGTAATAATACATTGCAGGTACTATCTGGACCGGCAGCTCTAGACTTTTTTTTAATTATATTGATGAGGGAGCCTACTGTATAGTTACCCTTCCATAGAGTTCTTTTAAGCTGATATTCATTTTCATCGCTCCCAAGGGTACCTATTGTTTTTATGACATGAGTAGTCCATCTATTTTCTGGCACACAGTTAATGGGGATTGTCTTTTCTCTCATTAATGATATCCCACATAGTTTGGCTATTCTTATTACTTGATGCATATGCCAGCGAGAGCCATATTTCTTCTTTCTTTTTCTTTAAGTGATATTTCAACCATCTTCTATACTCAGTTTTACATCAGTGTATCTTATCTATGACCTGTACATCATTCACTTTAATGCAATTTTGGATATTCTTCCTAAGAGTTTTTCTTTTTAATTGTATCGCTTTATCACATTTCTTGGGATGTTCTATGTTCCATCTTTCATTTACCGACTTATATCCCCGTTTTGTGCTAATTGCATCCTTTCTCTGCTCAGTCAGTTGTTCAAACATACTTAGCATGCTACCTACATCATACATTTCACCTGAGTAAAATGTTTCGATAAACTGCTCCAACAGGGGTTTGGCAATGGCATTGCCTATATCTAGGCTCCTTGGGCTCCATTGGATTCTTTTCCCTGCTGAGTTTACACCAATGTCTCCATTTTTTTAATGTTTATCTATCGTAGTCGTCTTAGTAGTCAGCAGTAAATATAATGGAAAATGATTACTTTCTTCTCTGCATTCCACAGCCATATCGTTAACCCAAAATCTCACTCTTTCGTTCACAATCATGTAGTCTAGAGTACTCATACTGGTTACAGAAATCCGAGTCACGCTCATCTCACAGTCACCCGTTTGTATTTCCATTTAAAACAATAAGCTCAAATTTATTTAGCAACATTACCCATTCTTTAGCATCTTTCTTATTAATGTTTTTGGATATTGGTTTGGATAGGTTTTCCTCTATGACTACCTCAGACATAAAATTGATTCTTACATTAAGCTCACCTACAATGATCAGAGGCATGGTATTACCGATTTCTACAAGAATTTTAATCAGCGTCGCTGTGTTTTCTTTACTGCATTTTGCATCAGGGGGATTATATATATTAACAAGAACAAATTTGTATATTAATGACATTGTACATGTGACCATCACAGCTAACACCATTTTAGTAGCGTCTATATGCCTGACCCCGCTCCAGGGTTGTTTAATAGAGATTAGTAGACCACCTTTGGGCCGGCCTCTAAGTCCTTGCATAGAGGAACTAACATGATTACTACACCGATCTATTTCACAGTCAACAGTCAGCAAAGTTTCCTGTAAGGCAATGACTCTAAATGTCTTTATGTTATCTAATAGTCCCTCGTCGCTAACCTAATGCGAGTTGCCTCGGGATTTCCATGAAAGTATGATATCAGGGACATCAGGAACTCATTTGAAAGTGGGCTTTAAAGGCTGATGGGAGCCACTGCCAATAGCCGTCAGCTATCTCTTGGTTAATAGGTCTCTCTGGCATTTCACTTCCTGGTTTCTTATCATTTAAATTAATTTTATCGTTGTATTTACAGAATACCCTCTTGCTGGTATCGGCTTCTTTAGGCATTTTTTGTTCATACTTCACTTTCGGCATGTGTATTTCTTTGCACGTGTATCCTATATTCTCAAACTAATTTCTTTGGCTAAGTATGAATTCCTGTATTGTCACATCATAGCACCATATGTTGGTAATAATTTTGGTGGAAGGAACATTCTACTTGGTCAACAATTTTGAAGTCATCAGAGACAATCATCCTCAGTGGAATTATGGACACAGATATTTGCAGCACACAACTTCGATTAAGTACCATCATCTTAGTTGTATCTATGTTTTCTATTTGCAAATCCTTTATTGTGTCTCCCATATTTAATGTTGTTTCCTTATTATTATCTGTGGTATTTTCACATATACTGTTTCTCGTCTGTGGCATTTTGTTGGTTTTTTTATCACTCTTAGCTACTTTGTTGTCTGTTGTTCTTCCAGTGCATGTATTACCTCTATCCTCACTCGGTGTATTCTCATAGACCGTATGTACATCTACCATAATCTCATCTGTATTCATCTGACTTTTTTATTTGTCTTAGACTGCTTCTTAGTTAGCTTCTTAGGGTCAATTAAGAAGTCTCTTATATCAGTACCAGGGATCTTATCTTGCTTCTTATTTTTTTGTCTGCTACCACATCTACCAAGAGGTTCATGTATAGCTGCTTCATGAGTTCCAATGTAATTGGCTTCTTTATACATTGATATTCTTTTATGTTCACTGCTCAATGCTTGTGTATTTTTATCTATCCCAGCAGATCCTATCTTTTTTTAACTCTGGAAGTATTTTAGTGTCAACTATACACCCATTCGTAGAAGTTTTTTCCTTGTTTGTATTATACATCGCTGCTTGTCCAGATCCTTTTTTTCTTATTATACATCTTCTGTTTCGGTGGTCGTTTAACTTTACGGTTTACACCTGAACCAGTAGGCTTCTCCTTTGTACCATTCTCAGTAATATTATATTCAATGTCTTTTGTGACTAATTTGTTTGATTTATTCTCTTCTCTTTTTGCAAAGTTATTATTTGTTTTGGACTTAAGTAGTTCTTGCTCAAAATGTATTCTAATATCACATCTTTTGCTGATATCGCAAAGCAGAAGAGAGTGAATTGCTAATTTGTTGTCTATTGATTCACATTTTTCAACCAGAGAGACCAACACATTTTCAAGTGCCTGAAATAATTCTTCTGTATTCAGTCTGGCAAAGCTGATGTCATGAGAGCTGTCATGTATGAGAACACTGGAGTTATTCACTATCAGAGGGGCTATCAAATTGTCCTTTGTAATATTGTCTATTGCCAGATGTGCTTTTCTCATGACTATTAGTCCAGACGTGGGGTCTATTTCGACCTCTCTCCAGGATTAAGCGGCTCATATTTTTCTTTTGCCTTTTTCTGCATCATACTTGCATTAGGTGTACTAGCCGTCTCTTCCCAGGCAGCTTCATGTCTGAATGAGGAAGCACAGTCTTTTATTTGCTCTATCCTTTTAACATTCACGTTTGGTCTTTCACATAATTCTGCCTTTGAAATTTTTTCTCTATAAGTTTCACTTGCATCTACATCAATAGGGTAGACTAGTTCAGATGTAGGCATTAGAATTAGTTTGAATAGTTTACTGCTAATACATGGAAAGACAGATGATAAATCTTACATAATTTCAGTAACTCAGCTATCAACCTCATTACTTGTCATACTATTCTTAATGGGCACAGAAGAATCTGTCTGCATATTTTCAATTTTATCAAAAAATGATGTCATTTTAGCAAGCTTAGCTCTGACAGTGTGCATTTGTTTATTTAAAGCACACACTCCCTGTTTCACTTTATGTGTTTCAGCAGTACATTCATTTGCTAAAGGCATTTTATTCAAGCTTAATTTCATACCGCTCGGGAGAGCACGCAGCTCGACTTCTCAGGGAAATTATCTAATTGAAGGAGTGAGGGTGTGGCGGGGCAGCCACGGGGGATCAAGGAGAACTAACTGCAGTCAGCACACCAAGCACCGCGCCCGGTGAACAGTCAACAGTAACTTTCTGTTACTTCCTGGTGTGCACTAGGTTTTCAGCCCACTTCCTGGAGGGTGGGGGGCAGGCTTTCAGATCCGGAGCCAATTGCTCCTAGACATGAGGTGTGTTGCCCTAAAGTTCTTCCTCTGGCTCAAAGTTCATAGGAGTAATGAACAGAGTGACCCAGTCAACAGTCACTTTCTGTTACTTATTTCAGCTCACTTCCTGGAGGGCGAGGGCAGGCTTTCAGATCCGGAGCCAATTGCGGTGCATTGAGGAGGCAAGTCCTAGACACGAGGTATGTTGCACCAAAGTGCTTCCTCCTGCTCAAAGTTCGTAGGAGTAACAAACAGAGTGACCCAGTCAAAAGTCACTTTCTGTTACTTCCTGGTGCGCGTGCTGGTGCGCTGATGGCTAGGTATTTCAGCCCACTTCCTGGAGGGCGGGGGCAGGCTTTCATATCCGGAGCCAATTGTGGTGCACTGCAGCAAAAAGAAAACACGGACACTCAGCATTAGGGACGCGGCATCAAGGTAAAGGAAAACTATGCTTACGTAGTCACAGATGGACTAGTGGACGGGCACAGGAATACAGTCAGGGAGGGGCACAGAGCACCGGGGTGGGAGGTGCACAGGGGAGGGAGAGGAATGGGGGAAGCAGGCAGACGGGAGGGCGAGTGGGAGAGGCAAATTACTTGAGGAGGCAAGTCCTAGACACAAGATTTGTTGCACCAAAGTCCTTCCTCCTGCTCAAAATTCGTAGGGGTAACGGACAGAGTGACCCAGTCAACAGTCACTTTCTGTTACTTAGTTCAGTCCACTTCCTGGAGGGTGGGGGACAGTCTTTCAGATCCGGAGCCAATTGCAGTGCATTGAGGAGGCAAATCATAGACATGAGGTGTTTTGCACCAAAGTCCTTCCTCTTGCTCAAAGTTCATAGGAGTAACGAACAGAGCGACCCAGTCAACAATCACTTTCTGTTACTTCCTTATTGTTGTTATATAATCTATATCAATGTGTCAATATGGTATTTCTAGAAAGCTCAATAACACAAGCCTGAATGTTGTCCGACATTCTTCCTGTGTACACCACGTATTTGGTAACACGTGTGCTAAATCAGTTAACATAGAATATAGAGGCTCCCTTGTGAGAGCCCTGATGTTGATAACTTATGTGTTGAAAAAGGTACTCAACCTGCCACTCTGTTTTAAAGGCAGAATGCTATTTTTATGGATAAGAGCCTAATGGATTATTGAGTGTATCCTCATGTCTCCAATAGTAAGTTGAGGAGCCCAGTGATCAGGTCTGACTAGTAATCAACCAACTCTATCCTAATATTTCCAATGGTTCTAAACTACTATAAAGAAGAACTAAGGCTAAATCTGTCACAGGGTTGACATCATATTTATCATTATTCAACAAACAGGTAGTTGAAATACATATGCTCAACATATTTGTAATCTGTCTCATTGAGGGAGTTCACACAGTTCATAGTTGTACATTTTGTACATTTTTTCAATGGCTTATTGAGCCCTTATTGAGCCCATCCTCACATCTCTGGTGGTAAGTGGAGGAGCCCAGTGATCATGTCTAATTAATAATCACCGACTCTATCCTATCCTAATGTTTCTAATCGTTTAAACATACTGTAAAGAAGAACTAAGGAGAAATATATCAGAGGATTGACATCATATTTTTCATTTTCAACAAACAGAGAGTTGAAATACATTTGTTAAAACTATTTGTAATCTGTCTCCTTGAAGGAGTTCACATTCTTCTTCATAGTTGTAAATTGGGTCAATACCTCTACCCACATTCTTGACTATCAAGCAAAAATAGATCTTTATCATCTGTCAAGGGACCATGATAATCAAAATGTTGCTGACTCGTTATCATACAAATATTAACAATTGAGTTATTGACATCTATGTTTGAATTTCTTTGTAGATATGATTTGAACGTATAACTTCCCCCTTAAGAAGAGAATTTTCTTGAACTGTGTTGGGCTACATGAATATTAAATTTGTATGTACAATTCGTAAAGGAATTGTGATGTTTATTTACTTCAACAAACTTGTCATTGAACTATCAACAATTGAGAAGTGTATAAGAATTATTAGGACACTTGGGTACAAAGAACCACAATCTACTCTAAACCGTTGGGCTCACTTAATGAGCCATTGATAGTGTGCAGGAGAAGGGAGCTAAACTAGTTAAGAGCTGAATACAATGGTCAATTGTGTGAAAGGCTGCAGAGAGGTCTAATAATATTAACAGACCCACAAGTCCCTAGTCAAGGATCATGGTCAGGTCATCAAGGAAGGTACTAGAAACGACTCAGTTCCCATCGCTGAATGAAAACCAGACTGAAATACCTCGAAGCTAGCTGACTGTTCTAGAAAATATATGAGTTGGTGGGGTAACTTTCGCTTTCAGTACTTTCATCAAAACCACTAGGAGAGATATTAGCTGGAAGTTTGCCAAAACTGCAGGATCCAGGGTAGGATTCTTTAGAAGGTGTTATACAATAGCACATTTCAGAGCTGCTGGAATAAAGCCAGAGTTCAGTGAGTAATTAAGTGCTGCAGTAAGCACTGGCACTAACTCTGTGGCAAGTTCCTTTAGAATTCTTAAAGAGACTGGATCCAGTGGTGAAGAGCACTTAAATTGTTTGATGACTTTACTGACCTTGTTCTGCATAGCTGGAGAGAAAGTCAAAAAAGACCCATCAGATCTCCCGATGTGGGAGTGAAAAGTAGTAAGTTGGTCCATAGAAGAGGCTGAGATGCACTGTAAGAAAATATAAAGCGTTTTCCAAAATGTAAAGGTAAAGGCATTATATTTGTTGCAATGGCAGTGGCATTTTATTGTTGTTATTGCCAGCAGTAATATGGCACACACATATATTTATTTTTTTGTGTTGCCAGAATAACATGTGAATATGTTATGTGAATATGTTGTTGGTGGCGTGCAAGGCACAGAACTCATAACACAGCCAAAGCCCAAAGTAATGCTAGGCCAAACAATGAAGTGCACTATTTTTGTTTTGGATACCTCATGCATGAAAACTACATTAGAATATACATAAATGACTAACTTAATTAACATTTACTAAACACTATTTCTAACTTCGCTAACATAATAATGTAGTCTCATGTGCAAGATGAGGTGAAAATACATATTTTGGTAGCACTGCTATAATTCGTTTTCAAATGCACACTGGCATTTTTTTTCTCTCTCTTTCTCTGTTAGTTTGCAGAAAGCAGAGGGGAAGAGGCAGCAGAAAATAAAATTGAAACAGTTGCTCAGAGAGCAAGGATCTCATTGTTATAAAAATGAAGGGTTGTGCTGAAAACATGCTTTTAACCTGATTGGAGGAAAGTGTCTGAAGATATTCCACGTCGAAATGGAAATTATCTGAGCTTTGATAATTGCAAAAACTGCAGAGGGGAGTTAGTTTGTGGAGACTGGGCTGTGAAGACAGAAGTCCATGGTGTCACAGAGCGCTGGCTAGAGAGTTTCTCGCTGTGATTCCCAGACACACAAGATTACAGGAGCCGTTCGTGCTGACTGGGCCTGTCTTTGTGAGGCGAGGGAAACAAAGTCGCGTGGGGGGCTTCAAAGAAACACTTTTGGTAAGGATATGAGTACAAGTGAGGATACTGTTAATTGCTGCATGAATGGCTGAGCTTTAGAACAGCGTAGAAAGGCAGGGAAGTCACTGCATGTATTTGTTCGCCCTGTTCAGAATGGAGGAAAATTAACCATGCTTTAAAAGGCTTGTTTGTTCTGTTTTCTCTCTCTTTTTGTATTTCAGATGATGATGCAATGTAGTCATGGTAAGATTTGTTAATATGTGAATAAGGTCCCATATAATAAGTATTCATGAAAACAAATGGTTTAGTGTTATTTTTGCATCTGTGAATTTATGTACATATACAGGGGAGATTCATTTTGTTCAATAGTGCATTTGTCAATTTCCCACTGCAGACGAAACAACACTCCAAAAGAAGCTAATAATATTTAGTGATAAAACAGTTTAATGCGTGTGTGTGTGTGTGTTCATTGTATGATGATGTGAGGAAATCTGAGATGATATATAGATTATTGGACATCCATGAGCCAGTAAAACTTTATGACATATCACTGGATGTAAATAAGTCAGTGATACTGGTCACAACCTATAGGTGGCACTCTAAATAAAAGTGATGGGTTTCCATTATGTGCATAGGTCCAAGGCTCGCTATACACCACTGGAAGGTACTCTAATAAAAAAGGTTTTATTTTATGATGGGGTTATAATATAAGGAAGAAAACTATGTTCACCACTAAATACCACAAAACAATATATCACTAGATTCCCCAATATAAGATAACAAAGTATGGTAACTAAAATAATATGAGGCCAAACCCAATCTAAATGCAAGACTAGTTTTCCACCAAACTACCGCTCATATTTTCACAGTAAGAAAATAACGCCAAACCCCAAATCTAGCCCAATAAGACAAAATATCCTACAGATATATGGTGCGTTGGCAGGGAAAGTGGCTGTAGAGCGCCTACTGGGTGTGGCAAGAGTGTCTCATACTACCATACGTGCATTAAAGGGAATCTATTTTATGAGAGCAGTGTGACACAAACAGGGTAATTCATAGAATTTTGCGCACAAGTGGCGCACACGGCTGGTGCACAGTGTGCGCATGCGAATGTCTGCGCCAGCCACGTGTGCTAAAATCCATTTCCGCGCACAGCGTATTCATGGATTTTAGCCTCCCAAACTAGCTGTTTCGCAGAGTGGCGCAGCGACCCTGCAGCAGCGCCAGTTAAGCCCCCAAGAACGCCCCTAGCGCAAGGAAAAGCCATCAAAATCCCCAATCCAGCGCAAAGGGCTGCGCTAACCCTGGACAAGTTTACAGGGCTGCCAAACAGCAAACGCCAAGTGGGGAACAGGTATTACTGGGGTTCGCGTGAAGTTTCACATCTGATTGGACCTGTGCGAGTGGGGTATGTGAATAACTGGGGTGCGCGGGAAGTTTCACACGCAATTTGAGCAGGGTACGTGTATTTCGAGGGTGCGCAAGAAGTTTCACACGCGATTGGCCCTGTGCGAGTGCGGTACGTGGATAACTGGGGTGCACGGGAAGTTTCACACATGATTTGAGCAGGGTACGTGTATTACGGGGGTGCACGGGAAGTTTCACACATGATTGGCCCTGTGCGAGTGGGGTACATGGATAACTGGGTTTCGCGTGAAGTCTCACACGCGATTTGAGCAGGGTATGTGTATTTCCGGGGTGCGTGGGAAGTTTCACATGCGATTGGTACTGTGGGAGTGGGGTATGTGGATAACTGGGGTGCGCAGGAAGTTTTACACGTGATTTGAGCAGGGTACATTTCGGGGGTGCGCGGGACGTTTCACACGCGATTGGCCCTGTGCGAGTGGGGTACATGGATAACTGGGTCTTGCGTGAAGTCTCACACGCAATTTGAGCAGGGTATGTGTATTTCGGTGGTGTGCGGGAAGTTTCACACGCGATTGGCCCTGTGCAAGTGGGGTACATGGATAACTGGGGTGTGCGGGAAGTTTCACACGCAATTTGAGCAGAGACGTGTATTTCAGTGGTGCGCGGGAAGTTTCACACCTGCCATCAGGCCCCCACTCATGTCCCCCTGCAGCCCCACCCCCCAGCAGTGCGGGGCACCTGCCATCAGGCCCCCACTCATGTCCCCCTGCACCCCCACCCCCCAGCAGTGCGGGGCACCTGCCATCAGGCCCCCACTCATGTCCCACTCATGTCCCCCTGCACCCCCACCCCCCAGCAGTGCGGGGTACCTGCCATCAGACCCCCACTCATGTCCCGCTGTACTCCCACCCCCCAGCAGGGCGGGGCACCTGCCATCAGGCCCCCACTCATGTCCCCCTGCACCCCCACCCCCCAGCAGTGCGGGGCACCTGCCATCAGGCCCCCACTCATTTCCCACTCATGTCCCCCGGCACCCCCACCCCCCAGTAGTGCGAGGCACATGCCAGCAGGCTGACACTCATGTCCCACTCATGTCCCCCTGCACCCCCACCCCCCCAGTAGTGCGGGGCACCTGCCATTAGGCCCCCACTCATGTCCCCCTGCACCACCACCCCCCAGCAGTGCGGGGCACCTGCCTTCATGCCCCCACTCATGTCCCCCTGCACCCCCACCCCCCAGCAGTGCGGGGCACCTGCCATCAGGCCCCCACTCATGTCCCCTTGCACCCCCACCCCCCAGCAGTGCGGGGCACCTGCCAGCAGGCCCCACTCATGTCCAACTCATGTTCCCTTGCACCCCCACCCCCCAGCAGTGCGGGGCACCTGCCAGCAGGCCCCCACCCATGTCCTCCTGCACCCCCACCCCCCAGCAGTGTGGGGCACCTGCCATCAGGCCCCCACTCATGTCCCCCTACACCCCCACCCACCAGCAGTGCGGGGCAACTGCCATCAGGCCCCCACTCATGTCCCCCTGCACCCCCACCCCCAGCAGTGCGGGGCACCTGCCATCAGGCCCCACTCATATCCCACTCATGTCCCCCTGTACCCTCACCCCCCAGCAGTGCGGGGCACCTGCCAGCAGGCCCCCACTCATGTCCCCTTGCACCCCCACCCCCTAGCAGTGCGGGGCACCTGCCAGCAGGCCCCCACTCATGTCCCACTCATGTCCTCCTGCACCCCCACCCCCCATCAGTCCCCCACTCATGTCCCCCTGCACCCCCACCCCCCAGCAGTGCGGGGCACCTGCCATCAGGCCCCCACTCATGTCCCTCTACACCCCCACCAGCAGTGCGGGGCACTTGCCATCAGGCCCCCACTCATGTCCCCCTGCACCCCCACCCCCCAGCAGTGCGGGGCACCTGCCTTCAGTCCCCCACTCATGTCCCCCTGCACCCCCACCCCCCAGCAGTGCGGGGCACCTGCCAGCAGGCCCCCATTCATGTCCCACTCATGTCCCCCTGCACCCCCACCCCCAAGCAGTGTGGGGTACCTGCATCAGGCCCCCACTCATACCCCACTCATGTCCCCCTGCACCCCACCCCCCAGCAGTGCGGGGCAACTGCCAGCAGGCCCCCACTCATGTCCCCCTGCACCCCCACCCCCCAGCAGTGTGGGGCACCTGCCATCAGGCCCCCACTCATGTCCCACTCATGTCCCCCTGCACCCCCACCCCCCAGCAGTGAGGGGCACCTGCCAGCAGGCCCCCACTCATGTCCCACTCATGTCCCCCCCTACACGAAATAAAGATGCACAATCCTGGCCCACTTCTACACCAAAAAATACCACATCACGCCACCCCATTCTTGAGAAGCAATGATTTCCCAATCCACTCCACACTGACATGCCTATCTCAAGACACAAACCAAAACTGAACTATGTACATCAACACATGTCCATCACACACATACACTGGTTGGCATTGCTTGTGTAAGTCCACAATTTCACATGCATCAACCCAATGAGCAAATCCCACACATGGAACTAAAATATGAAAATGTATTATGTACATAAATAAATAAATGGAATAAAAGCATACCAAAATATTGAACATGAAATGAAAAGCATGTGAAAAAGATGAGTGAATGAAAATGATAAGCAATGCAAAAAATATTTGAAAGAAACACAGTCCAAACTCTCCCTCCACCAACGCAAATCCAAAAAAAGGTTAAAAAAAAGATATCAATTGTTTCATGTTCATAAAGAAAAAGAAAAATGCTAAATCAATCCAAAGTCCACTATTTACAATCCTGAAAAAAAAACATTACTCCATGTCCATAATGAAGAAAAAAATCCAAATGAATCCATGATGTAACTATATACAATCCATTGTCCAAAGTAAAAATCCATTAATCCATGTGCAAAAATCCCAAAAATAAATCAATCCATTGTCCAACGATGTAAAGGGTCCATGAGCCCAACACAACAAATGAAAACTACCTAAGAAACTACCTAAAATATAACTATATACAAATGTGTGTGGCATTGTCCATTGACCACAAATAAAAGGAAAACAAAAAGGAAACCTAACTCTAAAAACTGTTTACAATGGCAGCGGGCTAGTCCGACGGCTCACTTTTGGATGTCCCGGGCCATGGCAACATCGAACTCTTGCTCAATGTCCTGGAGGCGGTCCTCTTCCATGGCCCGAGGGTTCGCAGGGACGACGACATGTTCTCCTCCAACTCCCTGCGAATTGCCTCGAGGCACTCAGCCCGCCTCAGGGCCCTCCGCACGGAGTTCTCCGCCCTGACCATTGTGAGCCATGCCCCTTCTGCCCGCTGCCGCTCCACATCTCTAGCATGGCTTAACCGCTGCCACACAGAAGACACTTCCAGTCCTGGGTCCTCCTGTCCTCTGGCTGATGCCTGCCCCTCCGATGACAAAGGCCGCGATCCATCATGGCTCCCACCTTGTTGCTGCTGCTGCTGTGCCTCTGCCTGTGCCCTGGCTCTTGCTGCCTGCACATCCTCCTCCTGCTGGGGTGCAGTTGTTGATGTGGCCACCCCTGCTGGACGTCCAACTCCCGACTGTGGCAGGGATGTGTCCTCCACCAGCCTGGCCGCAGGGTCAGAGGCAGCTCCACAGGGTACCCAGGTGATACATGGGTGGGAAGATGGCATGGAGTACGACTGGCCATACGGGGTTCAGTTGTGGAGGGTGTCAGAACAAGGTCCAGCAAACAGAGGAATCCGGACCTGGTGAGCTGTCCCAGTAGGCCAACGCAGTCAATGAGCCATTCGAGATGACGTGTAGTCTCCTCATGAAAAGACTGCAGGTCACCTCGCATGGCCCGTTGACGCAACGCCACCCCACCCAGGACAGGCTCATCCCGGTCCCGGATAGCCACATCCGCAGAGAGAGGAAGGCCAGTTGTAAGCGGATCCCCTCCCTGAAAATGGGTCTGGACGTAGGCATCCCTGCTGGTGCGGGATGATGCAGTCACAGGATCAGGGACAGGATTACACACAGGTACCTCCGCGGTGGCCTGTGCTGCCTCCTGTCCCTGTCCCTGCACTGCACCACTAGCACCAGTGGAATCCCCACCTCCAGACCCCGTGTCTGTCCCTTGCACGGCCTCCTCCTCCACCAAACCCCCCACCAACCTAGATGACTCCGTGCCATCTTCCTCCGTCGGACCCTGTGGGGTCTCAGCTGCCCCTTCTGCTGCGGAGGAGTCCAACTCCAACCTCTGCCTCTTGGACCTTCCCTCGGCAGCTGCGGCCTGGGATGCGGCACCGGACTCCTCACTCCCCGACAAGATGACAACCTGGGAGGGGAGCCGGGCCTTGCGTCTCTGGTTGGCGGGACGATCCCTGCCGCTGTGCTCCACAGCACCCTCTCTGCCCTCTTCTTCAGTTGACGCTGCAGGCAAGGATAGATAAAACACAGGCATCAGGGCACTGTACAATGGACTGATACACACATGACAGTTGCACATGAGTGGCATTGTTTAACTTCAGACACGGCATCACACTCCACGACACAAGTGTCATTTTAACTCACACACATGAACATTTCAACAGCAATATTGCACCAGGCAGCACCATCCATACACATACAACAGCATGAACAGCCAAAGGTGAGCCTGACATCACATGAAACACAAGGAGTGCACTAGACATGCACACACGCCACCACACTTACATGCATGTCTACATCTCCTCTAACTGTTGCAGTGATGAGATCGCCATACATGTCACATCTGCCATTCATCCTTCTACATATCAGTGTCACGTGCATCCATGTTGCATCACAGTTGCACACTTGTCAGATACACATACATGCACATGTACACAGTGCAGATACATGCATTATGAACCACCATCAATGCCACAACCATGCCAATGTACATACACAGAAATTCAAAAATGTGTGCTCCCACACCTGCATTTGCCCAGCATGCTTACCAACACATACACCATCAATGTGTCTCACAACTGAGAGGACTCACATGTGGCATCCTCACGCCCATGTATCATACACATCCCTACATGGCCCTACATAAACACATGTGCAACCTGCACACTACTGGCACACCACGACACGCACAGCGTACTATCATCATGCATGTACACCTACCGCTCGACTCCAGACGGGTCTGCCTCTCAAGGATCTGGACGTAGAGCGCTGGGCATATGCGTTCCAGGACACTCATTTGATGGTTCAACAGCTGGCCCCTTGTTGAGGGTCCTGGACATGAAGTCCTCCCAGCGCTTCTTGACATGATGTAAGTCGCGGACTGACACCCCCTCCGCGTTGATGGCAGTCACGATGTCCATCCTTCATTGTCGGCGTGCAAACTTCCAAAGAGGGCATCATACTGCCCCAGGACCTGCTCCACCCGGACACCAACTTCGGTGGCAGTGAAGCTGGTGGCCCTCTGCCTCTCTGGCTGGGGGTTGCCAGTGCTGCCAGATGGTGTTGTGCTGGACATGGCAACCCCGGAGGCAGGAGTGGGTGGGCAACTGGGTCCTGTGGCTGGGTTGTGGAGCGATGGAATCCCAGTCGGGTGTCTTCGGTTCCAGCAGGGGTGGTCACAGCAACTACACCCCTGGCTGATGTGCAGGCAGCAAATGGCAGGGCACGTGGACAGCAGGCAGTCAGGCAGCAGCAGATAGCAGGTGGGAGCGCGCTCTGGGCTCTGGAGGGCAGTAATTCGGCCTTCTGGGCAGGAGCATGGTCTTCCGTGTCTTTTCGCGTGGCCAGCTTGATACGGAGTGATTTGGCACTTGAAAAAATTGCACATCAGCATGTAATTCGAGGAAAGGGCCTTAGCGCGTAAGCGTGTCAGTACACTACGTGATTTCATTGGACCAAAGGCCCTTAGCGTGTAAGCGCTTAAGTTACATTACACGCGTGGGCGTTTACCTCATAGCACGTGATGGCAGAGCACACGTGGAAAAACTGCACGTCTGAGTGTCATCGCGTGTAATTGGAGAAAAGGGCCCGCGTACACGCGTATGTGACGTGTACGTGTGGGCCGGTTTAAAAGCTACGTGTAGGACACCATTTCCTTGTACGTGCTTTTCGTGGAGAGCGAGTGGGTGAAATCTGTACTTCTTGTCGGTTCACACACGATTACTTCACAGCGTTTCTAGTTCGTACTCCCTGTTACCTCTGACAGCTCTTTTCTGATTTTTGGTTGGGCCTGTTTCCTCAAACAGAGTTCACTTCTCCTTTTGTCCTGTCTCCTCAGACAGCGGAAAATTCTTCTTTTGGCGTGGGTGTTGCCACCGCGCACACGTGCGTATTTTTCACGTTATTTTTCCAGGCAGACGGTGAGTTCCGCACGTACTTAGCAACTGTGCTTGCCCCGTGTGTCGCGTTCCCCTTCAGAGGTCATTGTAGGCTGCTTGTATTACGCGTATGCTTATTTTTGTGTTTCTGGGTGCCACAGCGTAGTGCGGGTTAATTATTTCATGCATGTGGTCTACGGGGGGTTGCATGCACGTTAATTTTTGATTTTGGGCTGCCTGTGCGTTGCGTGACCCGTCATCTTCCCCCAGGGGTCACAGACAGCCTTGTTAGAGCACTAGGGTACGAATTCCATATAGTACCCTACCCCTTTGACCCCCAATTGCCGAGGACAATAGTTTACTGCAACTCCCATACGCACAACAACATCAGTGCCATAGTTGGGAGGCGACCAAGCGGTAAGGGAGGCAAAGGTGGCCGACATTCAAAAGGTGGGCGTGGTGGGCGCAGTAGGGGACATGGCTGGGATTTGCAGGGTGCCTCTATGCCCCCATGTGTGGAGGAACAATCAGTGACACCCATGCCCCCCCCATGTTTGAGGGAAACGTGGCTGACACCATCCCAGCTCAGCCCCTGTTGGACCAGCCCATTGTAGCACCTGACCTGGCACAGGATGACTCCCAGGCTGACTTCCAGGTCAGCAAGTCTAGGCCACGTGTGGCGGTGCAAGTTGTTGTCACCAAGCCACGTGGATATGGGGCAGCTATGTCATCTGCTGCCCCAAGTATGCAGGGTGGGGAGGCTGCAGGGGCGGCTGCAGCTCCATCCACCCCAGCTCTGACTCTCCCAGCCAGGACAGTGTCCGTCCAGGTCCATCAAACTGACGTTCCCCCTGCCACCATTACCATGCAACCAATGCCTGCACCAAGACCTATGGTCATTGTGCATTCCGACACTCCTACTACCCAGTCCACCGGTGCTTCTGCCCCTACTGACAAGAGCAGCGTAAGCCACTCTGGCTCCGCTCCACCTTTAAAGAAGAGGAAGAAGGGTGCTCTGGCACAATAGGCTGAGACCCCAGACACGGCTACACACTCCGGCACGTCAAGGAAGCCTTGCTTCAATGACGCGGAACTTGATGCACTTGTGTCCTATGTGTCAGCACATAGCCACGAAATGCTGATGACTGCAGGGTCCAAGACCACAACTGGTCAACGTAAGGCACACTGGCAGATCAGCGCCGACCGCATAAGTGCCCTTGGATTTGTGAGGCGCACAGCTGATGATTGCTACAAGCGGTGGAATGACCTGAAACGCAGAGCAAAGAACAAGCTGGCCTCAAATCATGCCGCTACTCTGTTGACTGGCGGTGGGTCTCCACAAGAGGACAACAAACTCACTGAACATGAGTCTGTTGATGGGGCCTTCGTCACAGAGGAACAGATCCAAGGCGTGGGAGAACTACTTGATTATGATGCATTGTCCGGTGAGTGCCCATGCATGTGTGTGATCCATGTTTATGTTGTTTGGGTGACGGGTTCAGATTGAGTGCCAGGTGAGGAGGCGTGCACCTGAGTGGTATGGGTCACCCATGTGCTTCCTCCCATACATTCACGTGCCTTGGATTTGGGTATGACTGTATCCCTTCTGGCCACAGTTACCTATTAAACCCACATTTGTGCACTGTACCTTGAACTGTTGTCGTGCAAATACATTGATCTGATTTAGTAAGTCTTCATTCATGCTGATTGTTTGCACTCTCCCCTTTTTGCAAGACAATTTTATGCCCTATTGCGACATATGTGATATGCTTTGGTCATTGTTTACAGGCCACACTGGGGCACTATTATTACCTGGGTATGTTAATGATTACAACATTCAGGCTGATGGAGCATTGGCCTGTATACAAATTATTATAAGGGGCTGTTTGCATGTGGAACATGACAGATTTTTCCTGTGATGTCAAAGTGACCAACAATTGATCAGCTCAGAATGACAGTATTTTTGGACACTGGATGTGTTTCTGTGTGTGGCACACGCATATTTTGAAAGACTATACAGCATTAATCTTCTCATCATGTCGATGTCACATGGATGTGTGACAGTACTCAATCACTGACATATTGCTGTAGTTTTGTACTTTACCGTGCCTATGCCACATGACATCTGTGTGCTGCCATGGATCATGTATGTGTATTGGACATGCCACTCACAGCCTGATGTGTGATGCCAGTGCTACCCAACATGCTACAAATGTGTTGCTTTTCCATATTTCCCTCTCCAGTGTCTGCCTTTTTGACTCCACTTCCAACTCTTTGACAGTGCATGCATGGCAGGGTTATAGTCATGTGGGACATGTGTTGATCATGTACTGGATCAGTGGCTTGTCACGGCCTATGTGTGTGCTATGGTGCTCATGCCTGTTTCCATTTGTTGTCTTTCATGTTTTTGCAGGTGATGACGCACTTGATGTTGTTGAGGTTAAGGAGATGGTGCAGACCCAGGAGGAATCTCTGGCACGACCGGGCAAAAGTGGGGGACGTAGTGTGGTGGTGGGTGAGAACCTAATGTTACTGCAGACCATACTCTCCAGGGGTGTCTCTGGGTGCACCTCCCCAGACCTCTATTTGGGTGCTGAATCGGATGATGAGACTTATGTGTCATCGCAGGTAAGTGTTTCTGGCAGGGATTCTGTTCTGTCCAACCGACCTGCACCAGGGGTAGAACCCTCTATGGGGATGTCAGTGTTGGTAGGTGCGCCTTTGGCAGTTACGGATGCAGGATCACACTCCACAGCATCTGATCCTGTTCCTGGGCCAGCAGATCAGATGGGGAATGCAGTCCTGCAGCCTCAGGCAGTGCCAGCACAGCAAGGTGCAGATCGCCTTGCCCCAAACAGGTGTGGTGCCCATCAACTCGGTGGCCGTGCACCACCAGGCAATACAGTGTGGGAAAAATCCATGTACGGTATTGCAACCCAACAGGCAGCATCAGTAGAAATGATGGCTCTGGCAATGGAGAGGGTGGCCACTTCCATTCTGCCCCCTGAAAGGCAGATGGAGCAGCAACAGCAGGCAACAGACTCCATTTGCCATTCACACAGGGAAGACATGTTGGCGTCCAACAGGGACCGACGGGCGGCACTGGAGACTCTGCGTCAATCGATATCAACAGAGTCCCAGGCCCACAGGGAAGCCCTGAGGGAAGAACTACATACCCTCAGGCTGATTCTGGTTGACCTTGAAGCTTCTACTAATCATAGGGCAGAACAGCAGCTGGAGCGGCTCACACGTTCGCTCTCAGCTGAGATGCAGGCAACACGTGAGGAGAACTGGCATCACGCGAGGCCATGCGTGCAGAAATGCAGGCAACCCGTGAGGTGCTGCATGGGGATCTCCGCACATTAATCCTCCAGAATCAGACCTTCCAGACCCGCATGCTTGCTGCCATGGAGGACCATACCCGTGCTTTGCGTGGGCTGCCTCCCATAGTGCCACCACCTCCTGATGCAGCAGCAGAGGCTGAGGAGAGCGACAGCAGTTCTCCCACAATGGCATAGCCATGCAGGCCATGAGCCCAAGGAGGATTTTTTTTTTTGCAACATCAACGCAGGTGGGTGTTGGTGTGCACTCTGTCCTCAAACCTCCCGGGTGGCCTCCCCCACCCCCCCTCGCCCCCACATGGCCATTTTTCTTTTTTACAGTGTGTTGCCTTGTGTGGCTCCCGTGGGCATCCACTGTATTCTGGCTGGGCACATGCAGGCTTGTCCTGAGTTTGGGTTAGATGCTTAGGTTCGTGATACACACACCCCTCCTGCTTCCCATTTCCATGGGCTTGCAAAGGGTGTGCCCAAGTGACAGTGAATCACACAGTGACGTTGGGTTCCCATTAGCTGTGTGGGCAGTCAATACTGTGTAGACATTCCTAGTGGATATTGTTGTTGTTTTGTACACTGCATGGTGTATTGATATGTGCTTGTGCATCCATGTCTTCCTCCTAATTCGCAGGTTCCTTCCTCATGTCTTCACAAGGCCGTCTACTTTGCAGATGGAGTTCATGTTGTATGCAGTACACTGAGACATTTGCGTGGCAGTAACACTGGACAGTTGGAAGGGGTCGATGTGCTGGCGAATTCAGGTTGTAAGACTTGCACGACTTTGATTTTGTACTGTCATATTTTGCCACTGTTTCAACCTGTGTTTCTGTATTGTGTTGCTGGTAAGTATTTGTTCATGTGTGCTGTTTCTTATTGATTACTGTGAGCATTTTGTCTGTGGCCTGTTTCCATTTCGGACAGTGCACTTTGTGACACTTGTGTCATGTGTTGTACTTTCATTTGGTTGCTTTCACATTGCATGACATGCCATGGTGTGTTGGGTAGCTGAGATGGGGAGGGGTTGGGTGACATGGCACTATTTTCATGTTGTATTTTGCAAGGGGGTAGTCATTCATGCAGCATGAATGTGTCTTTTTATCACACATCATTGGTTGTTTTTAAGTAGGTATGGATGCACACAATGTAGCAGTTCCAGGTGACCAATCTCAGGCTGGTATGGTAGTGACAGTTGACTGTCCCTTATGTCATCATCATTGATTGTCAGCTGGTATGTGCCAGGGCTGTGTGCACTCCGCAGGGTGTGATTTTAGGAGAAGTAATTAGCCACCAGCTGCGTACGGGCTGCCTCACCACGTTCCCTTTCCCCTCCCATGCGCAGCAGGCTTGCATGTGGTTGGGGATGTGTGGGCACCACCATGTCCACCGGCAGGCCCTGGCGCGTTGCAACGTTGTGCAGGACACATGCTGCCACTATGATCCTGCACACTACTGGGGGAGCGTATAGTAGCTGCCCACCAGAACGGTCAAGGGAGTGAAAGCATGACTTGAGCACTCCGAATGTGCGCTCCACTATGCCCCGGGTTGCAATATGGGCTATGTTGTATCTTACCTTGGGTGGCATGGTGTGGTTCCGAATTGGTGCCATCATGTGGGTGCTCAGAGGGTAGGCACTGTCCCCTGGGGAGGTGATGATGGGTATCATTAGCGGGGTTGTGACATTACTCAGTATCTGACATGCATATGTGCAGAGGCATTTATATTCACCGAGCAGCCATGTATCGCCGTGCCGCCCAGCTTCTAGGTCCCGGTTTAGGGTTGACATTCTGTAAATAAAACTGTCATGGGTGGACCCTGGATAGTTGGCATATACTGAGGTGATGATTCCCTTGGCATCACATACTACCTGGATGTTGATGGAATGCCAGTGCTTGCGGTTTCTGTAGATGTGCTCAGATGCCCGGGCGGGGACGTAGAGCCACATGGGTGCAATCAATGGCATCTAGCACTTTGGGGAATTGTGCCACCCCATAAAAATCCTGGACGGAAGCCTGCCTTTCTGTAGGTGTTCTGGGCAGGTATATGTGCCTGCAGACTGATGGGCGTGCAGTCATGATGGCCAACACCTGGTGTAGTCAGCATGACTGCATGGCCTGTGACACCCCCCCCACTATAGCAGTTGTCCGCTGAAATGATCCAGTGGCCAAGAAGTGCAGTACATTGAGGACCTTCTGCAGGGGGCTGAGTGCTTGGGAGCACAGGGTGGGTGATGTGAGGTCATCCTCCCACTCACTGACCAGGTCGAGTATTATGTGAGGTGGAAACCTGTACCTCCCATATACCTGGTCATCAGGCATCCCAAAAAGGCTGGGTCTGGGTGTAAAAATTCTGGGCCTGACTATCCTCCTCCTCTTCCTGCGGTGTTCCTGCTAGGAACGGTATATTCATCCTGGCCTCTGAGCGTGTTTGTTGTTTGCGCGCACTTTTATGCTGCGCGGGTCCACGTATGCCTGCTTTCTGCTGGCGTACGTGTTTCTGGATTAGCACGTCTTTTTTGGCGCACGTGTTAGCCTCGTTCGATTCCATGAATACGTGTTTTGAACGTGCGTGTGGGCGTTCCGCGCATTTGCCTCCTGTACTTCCCCCATGACGCCCACATTTTCACGCGTTGTTCCCCATTCCGCGTGTCACGCCCCCTGTTCCTCCTACTTTTGTTGTTTGTGTCGTGCAATGTGCGATTTCGCTGTGCGCGTAGCGCACGCTGTTTGGAGATGTGTCCGCCAGCGTGCGCCACGCAGAATTTTGGCGCACATCCTGGGATTTACACGCGCACAGACTTCCATGAATCGCTGTGCGCGGGTTTCGCTGCGATTTTTGCACTTGCACTGCGATTCGCACGCTGTCGCACGCTTTCGCACGCTTGCACTTAAAATTTCAGCGCACATTAATTCCATAAATCGGCCTTAAAAAGTGAATTTCAGAATGTCTCAAATGGAGGCCACATTCCCAGAGCTAGTGCAATATCTGGAGACAAAGCTGTATGCACATGGAACCCGGTCATCAAATAATGCCACAGAATGGCATGACTGTATACATGGTGAAGGGCAGAAAGAATCATCAGACAGCATTTTTGCAGAAGGTAGCATAATTCAAGTATGTCTTTTGAGATTATTAATTGCTGCTGATAAACATGCAGAGAAAGATTGACTGATACGGCTATGTGCCAAGACATGGTTCATTTTAAATAGGTCTCTGCAAATGCAAGAAAATGATGCCAAGTTGATTAGCAGGTTAAAGATTGAACTAGATGGAGCTAGTGAACAAGAGGAAAAATAAAGAGCAGAACTAGAGGTATGTCAAAAGGACATGCAGTCAAAATGTAATGATCTCAACATTATATTGTCGCAAAGAAAGAAACAGTTTGAGGATAGTGAGCAAGAATTAAAATGCTTGAAAGTGTTGGTAGATCACATTAGACAAGATAAAGAGGAAGTTGTTTTGGAAATGCAGATTTTACAAAAAGAACACTTTGAGAAAGAAAGTGATCTTCAAAATGCTGAACGGGAAATGGTTAAAATATTTCAAGAAAGAGACAAGAGAGACAAAGAATTCAATGAATGCCAAATGCAAATGAGCGATATGCAAGATGTAATTAATAAGATGAGTGATGAAAACAACTATTTGCGTAAGGAGGCAGATAGGCTCCTTAAAAAGTGCAAGGATTTGGAACAGCAAATATGCATTACCAGGTCCCAGGACAAACGACCGGGCACCACATTCAATGGAGTTCAGGTGAATTCTGTTTCTGCACAGAGAACTAGTGCCCAAGTGGCTGGTCCGGTGACTGAACTTGGTTGCAGCGCCCTTGGGGGATTTCACACCATTGGGGGCTGCTACCAATCCCATATGCCCGAAACAAGAGTTCAATCACAAAGTAGTGCAATTCCATGCATAGCAACAAGTAGCCCTATTAAAATAATGAAATCAATCAAGGCTCTGATCAAACCATTTAAAAAAGGAAGGGAGTGCTGCATAGAGGACCACTTAGAAGCGGTGCACAATATATTTAAAGCCCTCCAGATGCATAAAGAACAATACAGACAATACTTTCATTTAACTCTTTACGCTCTCACAGCCAGCATCATTAGGGGATTAAATGAACAGCAGAACAGGACGTGGGCAGAGTTTGAAAAAGATATTAGATGTCATTTTTCTCCATTCCAATCATTACAGGAGGTGAAGAAAGTGGCTTACACAATTATGGCGGAGCCTAATACGTCACCTCGCCATTTTTTTCAAGATTTAAAAAGAGCTTTTTCTCGCTTTTATGTGTCTTTTGACCCCAATTCCAATGAGTTTAAAACTGCCTACTTCTATGGGCTATAGAAATACATCATATCACAGTTAGTCCGTTAATTTGACTGTGACAAGTCCCTTGAATGGATTGTGCACCAAAGTACAAAACTATGTGAGGTGCTATATTGTCAGGGTAGAGAGAGTGATAATATGAAAAACACTAGACCAAAATCTAAAGAATCCTCAGCAACAGTGATGGAGATCAGGTCAGCCAAAATGTCCCTGGAGTCTGCTCAAAGTCCAGGTAAAAATAATGTGACACCTGAACAAAGGGGTAATCAACAGAGGTTTTCACTCCCTGCTCCAATGTTTCAATCACATGATCCTAGCAATAGGGAGAGCTACATTAGCCCTAGGTACTTAGGAGACAGACCTTGAGCAGGATATCGACCTGATATGTCAGGTATGAACAATAATCAGAGACAAAGTCAGGATCAACAAAATAATGGTCCCTACCAGACATTGGGGACACAAAGCAGATTTGATCCTAACACCGTGATATATTGTAATCAGGATATACCCCGATATGTGGATCTATTGACTGAAAATGGGAATCAGCATAGAGGACAATACTCACAAAATGAGAGACAGGACATGAGGCAGAGTATGAATTATGCCCCATGTCAATACATTGAATCACCGCCACCAGGGCACTATAACCAAAGCACAGGTACACACCGCTCCCAATCCCACATGAACCAAGAATTCAGAAACAACCCCAATAGAAATCAGTCTCCTGAGAGATATCAAAATAGATTCAATCAGGTTGAAAACAACCAATATCGACCTAGACCGTAAAGAGAAGACTTTAGAGAGATGCAAAGATTCTAGTGTCAAGTGAAAAAGTTGGCTGAACAAATAGGAAAGCTCTGTACGGCACAAAAACAGACATCAAAGGTGGGTGCAGAAGGCCATAACAATGACTGGGTGACTTCTGATAAGTGACTAAATATGAATGATACCTACAGTGATAAAAAAGACAGATTACCCTGATCTGGTTTTGCATAATGACTCTGAAATGCTTAATGATTTAAAAAAGGAAAATACCAGCAAATGAACATGTGACAGAAATTGCAAATACATCTAGAAAAGAAGTTTGGTTTAACCTGGAGTTAAATCAAACGTTGGAGATTTGCACAAATGAAAAAGGAAAACATGAAATTCCAAAAGAACAAAGGGACAGATTTAAGAAAGACAACTCATGCATGGGTAATGCAATTGAACAGGCAGAAAAAATAAGTACCCAAAAGGAGGGTATAGATCAGTCACCTGAAGAGTTCTTTGAACCACAGATGTTTGAGGAAGTTAAAAAGATTGGTACCATGTCAAATAACCACACATGCACAGAATTAGAAAATGACAAATTATCAAGTGATGTTTCTATGCATATTCAGTTGGAGGGTTGTAGTATGAACTCTGATGATCCCTGGATGCAAGGGCGAACAGTGGCCACACTTCAAAGGACCCCTGAATATGGGGAGATGAGTAAGGTTTCTCAAACCAAAATGGAAAAAAGGAGGGAAAAATGTCCTTTAATTTGCCAATGTGCTTAGCCAAAAGTGAAAAAGGTCTGAGAAAAGTGAATCCTGAAATTAGTAAGAATTCACACTTTTTGTGTTGTTAGAGGAAGTTGAAGACAGATATTATGCTCCCATTACTGTGGAAGAGAAATTCAATATGTTTGCAATGATTGACACAGGCGCACAGGCCACAATTATGTCCAACGAGTTGGTAAAAAGTATCAATGAAGGGAGATCTCCACACAACTAGATCACAGTGAGGCAGAGTGAAGGCCCAGTGCATAACTTTAACGTTGAGGAGATGCCTATTGTGGGTGTCACTGAGGTTGACATGAAGATAGGAAAACACAGAATGAAACAGGAAATGTTCATCACATCTATTTGTGAAATTCCATTCCTAATGGGAACGGATTGCCTGAAAAGATTGTCTCCTCTTATAGATGAGGTAAATGGGTTACTGTGGTCCTTAACCAAAAACCATTAAGACCTAAGAAAATAAAATCACAAACCAGCAGTGTAAATGAATGCCATACTGTTGCTAAAACAAATGATACAGTGGAGGTATACTTACAGAATAGCTGTGTGTCTAGCGTCACTGTCATTTTGATGTGTCAGGATAAAATGCAAGATGAAAAAGAAAAACAATCTGTGCAGATTTATTTGGATCCTAGGAAGAAATGGCAAACTGAAATAGATGAGCACACATTGTGTTTCTATTTAAAAGAAAAGAAATGCAAACAGAATACTATTCCTAAAACAGACACAGAAAAAAACATTACCACCCTTGCTGAAATACACATGGAAAATGAGCAGCCATGGGTTCACATTGGTATAAATGACCATTCTAGAGTGAGAAAAGCTACTTTGGTGCTTGAACAGGAAAGGAGCTTTTTAATGAGAAATTACTTCAGAAAAAAATAGAGAGGGAGGAGATCCCAATATTTTGAATTAGAAATCAATATGTCTCTGGTTTGGACAATCCAGACTTTGAAAACCGAATTGCAAGAAGATGCATGTTAAAGATTAATATTGGACAGAAAACCATCTACCACAATGTGTGGATAGTGAGTGGAACGCAAAATGATTTTTACATGGGCAATGATATCATGCACAGAATGTGTATGGTGTTAGATTTTCTTAACCAGAAAATATGGTCCCAGCTAGGTGGGCCTGGACCTGAATGTGAAGATAAGAGAAAGGCTTACCATTGCGCACAACTGGTCCCATATACAATTAAATTGCAGGTGAAAAAGGATGTTACCATTCCTGCATTCACCAAGCAGGCTACTATAACGCTAAAGTGCAGGAATGGACAGCAAATGAAAGATTCTGATGCATTGGTGTGCTTGAATGAATCCATAAAACAGCAAGGCCTGGATTATGAATACACCCCATTGATAGATGTTGGAGAAGGATCTGTCAAAATTATGGTGAATAATAAAGGGTGTGAGGATATTCATTTAGAAGAGAATTGTTCATTAGGAATGGCCATACAAAAATCACATTATACTGCAGATTTCAATAACATGGTAATTGGAAATATCCCTGAGAGATATGTAGATGCACATTGTGTGTTGCTAGAATATCTGGATTCTCAGCCCAAAGGGATCTTTAAAATTCAATCTGTATATCCTTATGATTCAAATTTGATAGTGTGCTGTCACCAAGAGAATTGTATAGTGTTTGACTTAAATGAAAATGAAATAGAAAATCAGCACATTGAAGTGGAGGCTAATATGCCAAAATATTTTTTTAAAAAAAGTGGCAGCTTTACAGAGAGACACAGCCACACAGTTGGAAGAAAGCACAGAGATTTCTCCACTGGAGGATTTCCCAGAATTTTGAAAAATGGTAGAGGAGCAGATTTTGTTAGCAGATGCATGTGATAGCAATGAGGATAAACATGAACTGAGAAAAATATTTATGGAATTTAAAGTCGTGTTTGCCAAAGATGCATATGATTGTGGCCTATCTAATTTACATGTTGCCACATTACCGGAAGGGTGCGGTAGAAATACAGTATTTGTTCGCCAATATAGGTTACCACTGTTTAGAGTCATTGGCAGAGATAATTAAAAACTTGGAGTCTCTGGGAATTAGCAGGCCCATTCATAGTATATCCAACACTCCTATTTTGGGTGTGTTAAAGCCAAATGGTCAATGACGTCTGTGTGCAGACTTGAGAGAGTTAAATAAAAGAGTGCCAGTGTCCAGATGGTGAATGCCATTCATTGATCAAGGCCTTGCTCAGGTGCATGGCTCAAAGGTATTTACTACCTTAGATCTCACATCTGGATATTGGTGTATGCCACTGGCAGAGGATATTCAGAATGTATTCTCATTTTCATTTGATAAAACGCAATACGCATGGGCTAGAACACCATTCGGGTACGTCAATAGTGGGAGTGAATTTGGCATATTTTTTAGAAAGGCTATGCCTGATGCAGTTCAAAGAGGAACTATAGTTTATGTAGATGATGTCCTAATAAAAAATGAAAATTTAAAAAGTCATATTGATGAAATTAGACATGTACTTGGCCAATTGCAAAAGGCAGGTGCCAAAGTATATTTACAGAAAGCACAATTGTGCAAGAAAAAGGTAAATTTCCTAGGCCATGAAGTAACTGAACATGGACTAAATCCACAAAAGAAAAAGGTGGAGGCCATACAGAAATTGAAAGATCCTAGAAATGTGAAAAGTTTAAAAAGTTTATTAGGAATGACATGATATAACAGGAAATGTATTGAAAATTATGCTGAAATTACTCAACCATTAACTAAACTATTGAAGCTGAATACGCCGTTGAAACGGGAAAAGGAGCAGTCTGAGGCAGTTGCTAAATTAAAGGAATGTCTCATAAAGACACCATGTTTAGCATATCCTATAAAAAACATGGATTTCTTTATAGAAATAGGTTTCACTGAACAATGTATGTCAGCAGTGTTATCTCAAAAACATGATTTGAATCACAAAATCATTGCTTATGCAAGTAAGGTATTTTCTCAAGTTGAAATTAAATTCAGTGAATGTGAAAAGGCCCTTTTGACCACTGAGTGGGCGTTGCAACATTTCCGCCCCATTGCTCAAGGAGAAAAGGTAATCACTGAGACACATCATCAACCATTGCAGTTTTTACAGAGTAAAAGGATTAGGTCAGGTAACCTAGCACAGTCCAGAATTACTTCATGGACATTGCCATTACAAGGCTTTCCTGTAGAAGTGAGGTATGGCCAAAATAACAAGAGCCCAGTTGCTCAAGGTTTAGCAGATTTACATCACTGTGCAGCTGAATGTGCATCAAGCGAAACAGAGGTAGAATCTAGTTTGCAGGAGTTTGAACATTCATCACACAAAGCTTTTGATGAAAAGACATGTAAGAATTTACCAACTGTATATGTTGACGGTTGTGCTTTTCACATTGAAAATGACAGTAATAAACAGTTGGTATCAGGAATAGGAAATGTCTGGTTGAAATGTGAAGTCATTCCTACTATAGGAATGAGAATTGGGGCTAGCAGTAGTCAGGTAGCGGAATTGGCAGCCATTTATAAAGCAATTACTACTGCACTTGATGATAAATTCAGTGATATTGTCCTGGCTATTGATTCTGATTATGCACAAAATAGCTTTGTGGTATATTTACATGGCTGGAAAGCAAGAGGCATGCTTACATATAATAAAAAAAGCCCCTCAAACATGGAAAAATGATACAGGCTATAGATAAATTAGTGTCAGAGAATGATTTAACAATATATTAGAGGAAAATGTGTGGACATTTAAAAACTCCAGGAGAAGATAAGGAGGGAAATGATAAAGCAGATCACTTACCCAAAATTGGGGCTGTAATGGGGGAGTTGCTACCCATTGAATACTTAATTGGTGAAATACAGATAGATTCAGTTACACACCTAAGCCTCCAAAGGAGGTAGAACAACCAGTAGTGCAATGGAGTTATGATACACCAGATCAGGATCTGATTAAGGCACAAAAAAGATGATCCAATTTTGGGAATCTATTATAATCATTTAAGGACCCCGAACAAAATCCTTTAACTGAGAAAGATTGTACAGGAAAAGAAGAGTTGAGGGTATTGTTAAAGAATAAAAAATGAATTAGACTACAGGATGGACTCATGATCAGGGAATCCATAGCAGGACAAATACAGTGGGTGTTACCCCTTTCATTCAGACGCTAATGCTACAACATGCACATGATGCAACAACTGCAGGACACAGAGGTTCACAAAAAACTTTAGAAATACTGAAAGATTATGCTTACTGGCCACATATGTCCCAAGATGTGGAATTATGTGCCCAATTTATACCCGCTTCACCAATGCATAGAGCTCCACTGAGGAAAAGAGGCTTAACCCTTCCGTGGTCAGATTTGGAAATAAACTATGCAGGGCCTGTAAAAAGGTCAAGTAGGGGGAACCGTTATATTTTGAGGGTGGTTTGTTTGATGTCAAAATGGATAGAGTGTATTCCTGCACCAGATTGTAGTGCGCAAACTGCAGCTACATTACTGGTAAATCATATATTTTCAAGATTGGGGTTACCACAAAGAATAGAGTCAAACATAGGAAGTCATTTTACAAGCGCCTTAATGAGTAAAGTGTGGCAGATACTCGGGGTGAAAAGAAAACTGCATATTGCATGCCGACCCACCTCTTCTGGGAATGTTGAACGTTGCAACAGGTCTATTGTGGAGAAACAGGTATCAACCTTCAAGAGGTGTTAACAGGAAGGAAAATGGTACTGCCATAACATTTATTGTACAGTACACATGAACAGACGCTTTTAAGTGCATCTACAGTTCACAAATATGTGGAAGAGCTGAGGAAGCATTTACAACATGCATTTGCATTTGTGCAGCAAAATTTGGAAAGGGCATATTATGACAGAAAGACATCGGTGAAAGAGATAAAGTAGGGGATCAGGTATATAAATTTCATTTTGGAAAAGGTAAACATAAAAATTCTAAATTTCTGGTGGCCTGGCAAGGGCCTTTTCAAATTGTGGATAAGGTGTCTCCAGTAGTCTACAAAATATTGAAGACAGAGGGTGAAACGGTAACAGAGCAATTTGTTCATGTCAACCAAATTAAGCTCTGCCGTCCCAAACATGAAGTAAGGAGGCTTGAGCAAGCAGAAATAGCTTAAGCACTCTGAAGACATGGATGGGAAGACACAGAAATTGTTTGCATAGTCTACCACATTATAGAAATAATAAAATAATTGTGGTCCTTATTATAGAGATTAGAGAGATAAAAGTAGGTGAAAATACCGTAGATGGTAAACATTGACAAAAGGGGCTGAAGCAAATTGAATTATTATGGTACAATGTTGAAATATATTTTAATGTATAATGGTGTTTTGTGTATATGTTTGTTTTTCTCTCTAACATTTGTTTAGTTTCAGAATAAAGCAAAATGTTTTGGAATTTTTTTTATGGTAGAAAGGGTGAAACTGGTATTGTGGTATGTACATAATCTGTTTTTTTTTCTATTTAATTTAGAATGACTAATTAATCTGCCTTCGGACCGAAATATGGAGGTGAAGATAAAGTAACCGGGATGCCCAAAGAGATGACTTCTTTGGAAAAGAATCCAAGAACGCCAGGGTGAAAGAGTTTCATCGGATGAACCAAATGATAAAGAATTGATGATCAGGACTTCTTGGAGGTGCGATCATAAAGATAGCGAATATCAATAATGGAACAATGGTGATTTGAACTTAATTCTGCATTGATGTGAGTGGAGAAGATTATCTGATATGTGACTGAAAGTATGGGCGATGGAGTCCCACAACTTTATTGTTTTATTGAATTATTTAATTAGATATGTTAGTTCTTTGTTTTATTTATTTATTTTATTTTATTGTTTTGTTATTGTAACTTAAGATATTGATTTCACAATTGAACAAAGACATTTGAATACACATGGACACTTCATTTGGAAAGAAACATGTACAATATTTTATAAGGATTTATGAACTCAGTTGAGATGAATTTTACTTTTATTATGATTGAGCAGTGATGTATTATGAAACATTTCAAATTTCAATTTATTGAATTGCTATAATGGAAAGAAAAAAGGATAACAATTTGGGTTTCCCTCAATTGTGGATTGGGTAGCCATAATCGTCGGAAAAGGAGGGAACATGTAAGAAAATATATAGCGTTCTACCAAAATGTAAAGGTAAAGGCATACTATTTGTTGCAAAGGCAGTAGAATTTGTTGTTGTTGTTGCCAGCAGTAATATGGCACAGACATATATTTTTTTTTTGTGTTGCCAGTATAACATGTGAATATGTTGTTGGTGGCATGCAAGGTACAGAATTCATAACACAGCAAAAGCCCAAAGTGGTGCTAGGCCAAACAATGAAGTGCACCATTTTTGTTTTGGATACCTCATGCATGAAAACTACATTAAAATATACATAACTGACTAACTTAATTAACATTTACTAAACACTCATTCTAACTTCCCTAACATTATAATGTAGTCTCATGTGCAAAATAAGGTGAAAATACATATTTTGGTAGCACTGCTATAATTCGTTTTCATATGCACACTGGCATTTGTTTTTCTCTCTCTTTCTGTGTTAGTTTGCAGAAAGCAGAGGGGAAGAGGCAGCAGGAAATACAATTGAAACAGTTGCTCAGAGAGCAAGGATCTCATTGTTATAAAAATGAAGGGTTGTGCTGAAAACATGCTTTTAACCTGATTGGAGGAAAGTGTCTGAAGATATGCCACGTCAAAATGGAAATGATCCGAGTTTTGCTAATGGCAAAAACTGCAGAGAGAGTTAGTTCGTGGCGACTGGACTGTGAAGACAGAAGTCCGAGGTGTCGCAGAGCGCCGGCTAGAGAGTTTCTCGCTGTGCTTCGCAGACACACAAGATTACAGGAGCCGTTCGTGCAGACTGGGCCTGTCTTTGTGAGGTGAGTGAAACAAGGTTGCTTGGGGGACTTTAAAGAAACACTTTTGGTAAGGAGATACGTACAAGTGAGGATACTGTTAAATGCTGCACGAATGGCTGAGCTTTAGAACAGCGTAGTAAGGCAGGGAAGTCACTGCATGTATTTGTTCGCCATGTTCAGAATGAGGGAAAATTAACCATGCTTTAATAGGCTTGTTTGTTCTGTTTTCTCTCTCTTTTTGTATTTAAGATGATGATGCAATGTAGTCATGGTAAGATTTGTTAATATGTGAATAAGGTTCCAAATAATAAGTATTCATGAAAACAAATGGTTTAGTGCTATTTTTGCATCTGTGAATTTATGTTAATGTACAGAGGAGATTAATTTTGTTCAATAGTGCATTTGTCAATTTACCACTGCAGATGAAACAACAATCCAAAAGAAGCTAATAATATTCAGTGATAAAGCATTTTAGTGCGTGTGTGTGTGTGTGTGTTCATTGCATGATGATGGGAGGTAATCTGAGATGATATATATCGATTACTGGACGTCCATGAGCCAGTAATACTTTATGACATAGATCACTGGATGTAAATAAGTCAGTGATACCGGTCACAACCTATAGGTGGCACTCTAAATAAAATTGCTGGATTTCCATTATGTGCATAGGTGCAAGGCTCTCTATAGACCACTGGAAGGTACTCTAATAAAAAGGAAGGTTTTATTTTATGATGGGGTTGTAATATAAGGAAGAAATCAATGCTCACCACTAAATACCGCAAAACAATATATCACTAGATTCCCCAATATAATATAACAAGGCACGGTCACTAAAATAATATGAGGCCAAACCCACTCTACATGCAAGACTAGTTTTCCACCAAACTACCGCTCATATTTTGACAGTAAGAAAATACCACGAAACCCCAAATTTAGCCCAATAAGACAAAATATCCTACAGCACTCTCTAATCTTAACTATTTTATTAGTAAAACAAGTCAGAGAGAGAAACGCACAAAGCCTGTGATGTTGGAATTCCTGAGCTAGCAGCCGCTGCAGAAGAGAATTCTTGTACAACTGTGAAGAATACTTTAGAGTGATTACTCACCATTAGAATGCGGTCCGAGAAGTATCTGGTTTTAGCCTCTTTAATGGCTCTATGATACTCAAGATGGTCTGTTTTCAAAAGAAAGTTGTCACTGTCTGAGTAGACTCGACACCAGCGCCATTTCTTTATAGGAGCTAGCTCATCTTCCGTCAGACTAAAGGTGGTAAATAATGCTGATAGATAGTCCATGGGAGAAACAGCCATGCTAACATCAGAATGTTTGTGAATGGCATTGAGCAGAGTGAAGGATTCAAATTGGTGCCAAACCCAAGAGAGAGAGACCAGGTGGGCGTATACCTGAATGGTAGAAGCAAAAAAAGAAAAATTAATAACATAATGATCAGACCACTCAACCGGTAGGGCAGAGTGAGTCGTCATACTATTGCCCTCAGAATTCCTTTTTTATCTAATGTTTGGCCATAAAGATGAGTAGGACCAGAGATCAACTGATCTAGATTTAGGGCAGGCATAGTGGTCAATAAGTTGACTCCATGTTGGTCTGAGGGACCATCAACTGAGAGGTTGAAGTCGCCCAGGATGATTAGATGGGGGTAGTTCAGCTGCAGCATGGCTACAAATTATGCAAAATCTGTTGGAAAATGAGATGTCATATGCGGTTAGATGGTAGGCTATTAGAAACTGAACCATAAAAGGTCTCGAGAGTGACAGCCGCACTAGCTTATACTCAACTATTACACTATGGATAGCTGGAATAATGGTGCACTGCATTTTCTTTTGTTTTTAAATAAATGTCACCCAACCTCCTGGGCATGTTGCATCCCAGTCGACATTAAAAAATGGAATATTCCACCGGGAACCGGACCGCATGAGATAGACTAGGGACAGACGCTTTAGACATCCATGTCTCAGTAATGCATAAAATGCACAGTCCTCTGATGTGACAAGACTGCCTGCATACCCCCACAACCAAGCCAGCACCCCAGCGGGGGTTCGTCAGGGTCCCCTGGAACCAAAAGCAGTGCCCCATCAACATGCAGAGCACTTAACGTAAACGTCGACCTTTGCCAGTAAGTATGTGTGTGTACCCTTGTATGCACCTGCACCCTAATACACCACTTATGCGCACCCCTAAATTCTATCGGAACCCTGATTGCATGTATGCACCCCTATATCAAACATGCAATCTTACATTTGTACTGTGAATCCCACGCACAAGTGCTTGTATGCCTGCCTTCAGGTGGCAGATGGAATGAGAGGTTGCATGGTTGGATCCATAAATCCATATTGCTCAGTGCAATTGTGTGCATGCAAGGGACTGTTTGCGGGCTGTCCCTCATAACTTCAACATTTACCTGTAATCCTCCCCATTTTCAGAGTTCAGCCGCCTTCCAAGCCCTCGGCGCAAGCCATACCCATACGACATGTGGTGTCTCGCGCAAGGCATTTGGCTACTTGCAAAGACATGCCGGGCTGGTGCAAAATACAGGTAAGCCCTGGGAGTGTCCCACGCAGTCGATTTCAGGAATCGGAAAACAGGGATTTGCGACAGAATGGCATGCAAATCCAATATTTTCCACACACATTATTCCATGAATCACGGCCTATCTGTTCACTCTCGGAAATGTTGCACCTATTTTTTCCTTATGAGTTAACAAAAAGAATTGCATATGACGTCAAAGGAGGTCCTTGGTGATGAGTAACCCAGTAATTATATCTGCTCACTTATATATGTGAGTGATTGAACCTCTACTCCAACATAAAAACAAACATGTTCTTTCTATGATGAGTGAATGAGCGATTATGGGGCCGAATACAATGGGCCATGTGTCATTGTCGAAAAAGCATGAACAGTCATGATGGGCGACTGCTAAAGCAATGGACGGTGTCTTGAATTTTTCAGGGAGATTGTGGAGTCAAAATAGTTGTGTTATATGTTGATGATAAGGTGGGAAAATAGAATACTATGTTCAGATGTCTCTATAAAGTACAGAGCAATTGCCATTTCAATTAAAAGTTTGATTTGATTTATACATTTGTATATGCAATACAATGAACCAAAGTGTATTTAAGTGTGTGAAAGATCCTAACTATTCAAAAGGAAACTAGGCAGACAGATAAATAAAAGAAGCGGTTATGAGTCAAGATGTAAAGTTTAAAAAACCTTCCAAAAATGCTGGAATTTAAACTATCCAGTGGGTGAGAATTCCAGCGAAACAGGCAAAGAACACTTAGAGGTCGATTCATGGAACAAACGTGCGCTGAAAATCCCAGCGCAAGCAGGCGCAAGGTGGCGCAAGCATGAGAAATCAAGCACACGCGCACAAGTGCGATTTCAAGGAAGGCGCTGCGCTTGTTTCCCGCTGGTCGTGCTCCAAATCCATGCATGTCGCACACGGGCACACACATCATCAAACGGCGTGCACTACACGCACAGCAAAAGCGCACATAGTGCGGCGCACACAACAAAAGTGGGCGGAACAGTGGGCGTAACACGCGGAATGGGGAACAACGCGTGAAAAAGAAGGTGTCACTGGGGAAGTACTGCAGGGAACTACACAGAACGCTCACACGCACGCGAACAACCCGTATTCATGGATTCGAATACGGGAAACCCGCGCACGGCAAAAGATGCGCACAGGCGTCAACGTGTCCACCACACGAAGGCAGGCGGAAGCGTCCCCGCGCACAGTATAAAAGTGTGCGCAAACAACAAACACGTATATACAGCTACGATGAATGCCTCATTTGTCGCAGCACTGATCGTGGGACACCGCAGGAGGAGGAGAATAGCCAGGGCATGCATTTTCTCACCACGGACAAGCCTTTTTGGGATGCCTGACGACCAGGTCTATGGCAGGTATAGGTTTCCACCCCATATCATCCTAGACCTGGTCAGGGAGTGGGAAGATGACCTTACATCCCCCACTCTTTGCTCCCAAGCATTGAGCCCCTTGGAGAAGATGCTCAATGTCCTGCATTTTTTGGCCACTGGGTCATTTCAGCGGACTACTGCCATAGTGGGGGGGAGGGTCTCACAGGCCACGCAGTCACGCTGCCTACACCAGGTCTTGGCAATCATGACAGCGCACCCCTCATGCCCAGAACACCCGCAGAAAGGCAGGCCGTTGTTCTGGATTTTTACAGGGTGGCACACTTCCCCAAAGTGCTTGCTGCCATAGATTGCACCCATGTGGCCCTACGTCCACCTAGGGCCACTGAGCACATCTATCAAAACCGCAAGCACTGACATTCTATCAATGTACAGGTGGTATGCGATGCAAAGGGAATCATCACCTCTGTCTATGCAAACTACCCTAGCTCCACCCATGACAGTTTCATATACAGAATGTCCGCCCTGAACCGGGCCCAGGAAGCTGGGCAGCATGGCGACACATGGCTCCTAGATGAGTACAAATGCCCTTGCACATGCATGCATGTCACACACACACACACATAAATACACAAACCCCAATAATCACAACATTTTTCACCTCCCCAGGGGACAGTGCCTACCCTCTGAGCAACCACATGATGACGCCAATCCGGAACCCCACCACACCACCCCAGGTAAAATACAATGCGGCCCATATTGCAACTAGGGCCATAGTGGAGCGCACATTCGGAGTGCTCAAGTCACGATTCCGCTCCCTTGACCGCTCTGGCGGGCAGCTACTCTATGCACCCCCAGTAGTGTGCAGGATCATTGTGGCAGCATGTGTCCTGCACAATGTTGCAACACGGCAGGGCGTACCGGTGGACATGGTGGTGCCACCACATCCCCAACCACAGGCACAGGTGCTGCCCATGGGTGGGGATAGGGCACGTGGTGAGGAAGGCCAGACCCAGCTTGTGGCCACATTTTTCACCTAACCTCCCACCCCACACACAGGCCTGGCACGTACCAGGTGACAATCAATGATGACAAAGAGACAGTCAACTGTCACAACCTTACCACCTTGAGATTGTCGCCATGGAAGTGCCACATTGTGTGCATCCCTAGCTACTTAAAAACAAGCTATCCTGTGCGACCAAAAGGCACACATATGATATATGATATGATATGGCATTTGTAACGCGCCTATACACAAGTGTTTCAAGGCACGACGAGGCAGGGAGGGGGGAACAAGGGAAGACATACGACGATCCTACTAGGCCAGGTGTCATTTAGATCACGCAAGTGCAGGGGTAGGGGAAGGGAAAAGTGCAAGGGGAAGGGGGGGGAGTGCAGTACAGGGTAAGTAGAATAAAAAATAAATAAATAGGCCAGCTGGTGGCAAGTGCAAAGGTAAGTGCAGACAAGTGCTGGGAAGGGGGGGCTGTAGGGATACAGAGACAGTCCCGCAGTGCAGGGGTTGCCAGGGAGGCAGTGCAAGTGGAGAGTGGCTGGGCCAGGGAACGAGGTCGGTGAGAGTGGCCCAGTTGCAGATTCAGGGCAGTTTCAGTGAAGAAATTAGCAAGGGAGAGAGAGAAAGAAAGCAGAAGCAAAGAGAAAGGTTTTGAGGTGCTTCCGGAACCGGAGATGGTTCTCCTCAAGTTTCAGGGAGGCAGGAAGGCTGTTCCACACGGAGGCCCCTGCTGCGGAGAGAGATCTACCCCCAGCTCGTTGCTTCGAGAAGCGGCTGACCCTGACATGCAAGGTGTGAATCACACACACCTGCAAAACAGGCCATGATCATCACTGTTATGTCACTCAAACCCTCCCAAACCACAACATGACATGGCAAGAAATAGCCATACACCAACACAGTACCAATAAGGTACACATTGCCATGGGAAAAATGTAAATTGGCATCAGGCAATGATGCCTGACATGGAATCAGATGAAATGACTGACCAACAACCTCCCACCCAAAGTAAGTCATTCGCAAATGCATTACAAAACTTGTAGACGTAACATAACAATGAATGCCTGTCTACATGCACATTGTGCATTGCAAAATCAACACTGCAGCTTCTGTGTGCTGTGTCCAACTCCTGCAACACACTGCTCAGCGCACAGCACAGTGAACAACCATTGTGTGTGATGCACACCCTGAGCATCACATCTAAGCGACAAACCACATCAAAAAGCAAATTAGGCATGTACAGGATCCATAATTGGTCACAGAACATGTGCTGCAGGGACACAGTATGCAGCAGAAGGCAAACAGAGTGTACACGTGGATATCGAAGGGTTGTTGTACATGTAGTGCATCATAGTGCGAGTGTGTGGGTCAGTAAGGACATGCACTCAACATATGCATGTGCAATCAAGTGACCATCAGTGTCCTCTACACATCACATGTGAACATTTACCATGTGTACAACCCAGCATGTCAAACCACAACTATCCCCTCACACCTGAAAGGTAAACACAACACATGAACAGGCACACAGCAAAAGCCCAAAGTGGTGCTAGGCCAAACAATGAAGTGCACCATTTTTGTTTTGGATACCTCATGCATGAAAACTACATTAAAATATACATAACTGACTAACTTAATTAACATTTACTAAACACTCATTCTAACTTCCCTAACATTATAATGTAGTCTCATGTGCAAAATAAGGTGAAAATACATATTTTGGTAGCACTGCTATAATTCGTTTTCATATGCACACTGGCATTTGTTTTTCTCTCTCTTTCTGTGTTAGTTTGCAGAAAGCAGAGGGGAAGAGGCAGCAGGAAATAAAATTGAAACAGTTGCTCAGAGAGCAAGGACCTCATTGTTATAAAAATGAAGGGTTGTGCTGAAAACATGCTTTTAACCTGATTGGAGGAAAGTGTCTGAAGATATGCCACGTCAAAATGGAAATGATCCGAATTTTGCTAATGGCAAAAACTGCAGAGAGAGTTAGTTCGTGGAGACTGGACTGTGAAGACAGAAGTCCGAGGTGTCGCAGAGCGCCGGCTAGAGAGTTTCTCGCTGTGCTTCCCAGACACACAAGATTACAGGAGCCGTTCGTGCTGACTGGGCCTGTCTTTGTGAGGTGAGTGAAACAAGGTTGCTTGGGGGACTTTAAAGAAACACTTTTGGTAAGGAGATACGTACAAGTGAGGATACTGTTAAATGCTGCACGAATGGCTGAGCTTTAGAACAGCGTAGTAAGGCAGGGAAGTCACTGCATGTATTTGTTCGCCATGTTCAGAATGAGGGAAAATTAACCATGCTTTAATAGGCTTGTTTGTTCTGTTTTCTCTCTCTTTTTGTATTTCAGATGATGATGCAATGTAGTCATGGTAAGATTTGTTAATATGTGAATAAGGTTCCAAATAATAAGTATTCATGAAAACAAATGGTTTAGTGTTATTTTTGCATCTGTGAATTTATGTAAATGTACAGGGGAGATTAATTTTGTTCAATAGTGCATTTGTCAATTTACCACTGCAGATGAAACAACAATCCAAAAGAAGCTAATAATATTCAGTGATAAAGCATTTTAGTGTGTGTGTGTGTGTGTGTGTCCATTGCATGATGATGGGAGGTAATCTGAGATGATATATATCGATTACTGGACGTCCATGAGCCAGTAATACTTTATGACATAGATAACTGGATGTAAATAAGTCAGTGATACCGGTCACAACCTATAGGTGGCACTCTAAATAAAATTGCTGGATTTCCATTATGTGCATAGGTGCAAGGCTCTCTATAGACCACTGGAAGGTACTCTAATAAAAAGGAAGGTTTTATTTTATGATGGGGTTGTAATATAAGGAAGAAATCAATGCTCACCACTAAATACCGCAAAACAATATATCACTAGATTCCCCAATATAATATAACAAGGCACGGTCACTAAAATAATATGAGGCCAAACCCACTCTACATGCAAGACTAGTTTTCCACCAAACTACCGCTCATATTTTGACAGTAAGAAAATACCACGAAACCCCAAATTTAGCCAAATAAGACAAAATATCCTACAGCACTCTCTAATCTTAACTATGTTATTAGTAAAACAAGTCAGAGAGAGAAACGCACAAAGCCTGTGATGTTGGAATTCCTGAGCTAGCAGCCGCTGCAGAAGAGAATTCTTGTACAACTGTGAAGAGTACTTTAGAGTGATTACTCACCATTAGAATGCGGTCCGAGAAGTATCTGGTTTTAGCCTCTTGAATGGCTCCATGATACTCAAGATGGTCTGTTTTCAAAAGAAAGTTGTCACTGTCTGAGTAGACTCGACACCAGCGCCATTTCTTTATAGGAGCTAGCTCATCTTCCGTAAGACTAAAAGTGGTAAATAATGCTGATAGATAGTCCATGGGAGACACAGCCATGCTAACATCAGAATGTTTGTGAATGGCATTGAGCAGAGTGAAGGATTCAAATTGGTGCCAAACCCAAGAGAGAGAGACCAGGTGGGCGTATACCTGAACGGTAGAAGCAAAAAAAGAAAAATTAATAACATAATGATCAGACCACTCAACCGGTAGGGCAGAGTGAGTCGTCATACTATTGCCCTCAGAATTCCTTTTTTATCTAATGTTTGGCCATAAGGATGAGTAGGACCAGAGATCAACTGATCTAGATTTAGGGCAGGCATAGTGGTCAATAGGTTGACTCCATGTTGGTCTGAGGGACCATCAACTGAGAGGTTGAAGTCGCCCAGGATGATTAGATGGGGGTAGTTCAGCTTCAGCATGGCTACAAATTAAGCAAAATCTGTTGGAAAATGAGATGTCATATGCGGTTAGATGGTAGGCTATTAGAAACTGAACCATAAAAGGTTTCGAGAGTGACAGCCGCACTAGCTTATACTCAACTATTACACTATGGCTAGCTGGAATAATGGTGCACTGCATTTTCTTTTGTTTTTAAATAAATGTCACCCAACCTCCTGGGCATGTTGCATCCCAGTCGACATTAAAAAATGGAATATTCCACCGGGAACCGGACCGCATGAGATAGACTAGGGACAGACGCTTTAGACATCCATGTCTCAGTAATGCATAAAATGCACAGTCCTCTGATGTGACAAGACTGCCTGCATACCCCCACAACCAAGCCAGCACCCCGGCGGGGGTTCGTCAGGGTCCCCTGGAACCAAAAGCAGTGCCCCATCAACATGCAGAGCACTTAACGTAAACGTCGACCTTTGCCAGTAAGTATGTGTGTGAACCCTTGTATGCACCTGAACCCTAATACACCAATTATGCGCACCCCTAAATTCTATCGGAACCCTGATTGCATGTATGCACCCCTATATCAAACATGCAATCTTACATTTGTACTGTGAATCCCACGCACAAGTGCTTGTATGCCTGCCTTCAGGTGGCAGATGGAATGAGAGGTTGCACGGTTGGATCCATAAATCCATATTGCTCAGTGCAATTGTGTGCATGCAAGGGACTGTTTGCGGGCTGTGCCTCATAACTTCCACATTTACCTGTAATCCTCCCCATTTTCAGAGTTCAGCCGCCTTCCAAGCCCTCGGCGCAAGCCATACCCATTCGACATGTGGTGTCTCGCGCAAGGCATTTGGCTACTTGCTAAAACATGCCGGGCTGGTGCAAAATACAGGTAAGCCCTGGGAGTGTCCCACGCAGTCGATTTCAGGAATCGGAAAACAGGGATTTGCGACAGAATGGCATGCAAATCCAATATTTTCCACACACATTATTCCATGAATCACGGCCTATCTGTTCACTCTCGGAAATGTTGCACCTATTTTTTCCTTATGAGCTAACAAAAAGAATAGCATATGACGTCAAAGGAGGTCCTTGGTGATGAGTAACCCAGCAATTATGTCTGCTCACTTATATATGTGAGTGATTGAACCTCTACTCCAACATAAAAACAAACATGTTCTTTCTATGATGAGTGAATGAGCGATTATGGGGCCGAATACAATGGGCCATGTGTCATTGTCAGAAAAAGCATGAACAGTCATGATGGGCGACTGCTAAAGCAATGGACGGTGTCTTGAATTTTGCAGGGAGATTGTGGAGTCAAAATAGTTGTGTTATATGTTGATGATAAGGTGGGAAAATAGAATACTATGTTCAGATGTCTCTATAAAGTACAGAGCAATTGCCATTTCACTTAAAAGTTTGATTTGATTTATACATTTGTATATGCAATACAATGAACCAAAGTGTATTTAAGTGTGTGAAAGATCCTAACTATTCAAAAGGAAACTAGGCAGACAGATAAATAAAAGAAGCGGTTATGAGTCAAGATGTAAAGTTTAAAAAACCTTCCAAAAATGCTGGAAGTTAAACCATCCAGTGGGTGAGAATTCCAGCGAAACAGGCAAAGAACACTTAGAGGTCGATTCATGGAACAAACGTGCGCTGAAAATCCCAGCGCAAGCAGGCGCAAGGTGGCGCAAGCATGAGAAATCAAGCACACGCGCACAAGTGCGATTTCAAGGAAGGCGCTGCGCTTGTTTCCCGCTGGTCGTGCGCCAAATCCATGCATGTCGCACACGGGCACACACATCATCAAACGGCGTGCACTACACGCACAGCAAAAGCGCACATAGTGCGGCGCACACAACAAAAGTGGGCGCAACAGTGGGCGTAACACGCGGAATGGGGAACAACGCGTGAAAAAGAAGGTGTCACTGGGGAAGTACTGCAGGGAACTACACAGAACGCTCACACGCACGCGAACAACCCGTATTCATGGATTCGAATACGGGAAACCCGCGCACGGCAAAAGATGCGCACAGGCGTCAACGTGTCCACCACACGAAGGCTGGCGGAAGCGTCCCCGCGCACAGTATAAAAGTGTGCGCAAACAACAAACACGTATATACAGCTACGATGAATGCCTCATTTGTCGCAGCACTGATCGTGGGACACCGCAGGAGGAGGAGAATAGCCAGGGCATGCATTTTCTCACCACGGACAAGCCTTTTTGGGATGCCTGACGACCAGGTCTATGGCAGGTATAGGTTTCCACCCCATATCATCCTAGACCTGGTCAGGGAGTGGGAAGATGACCTTACATCCCCCACTCTTTGCTCCCAAGCATTGAGCCCCTTGGAGAAGATGCTCAATGTCCTGCATTTTTTGGCCACTGGGTCATTTCAGCGGACTACTGCCATAGTGGGGGGGAGGGTCTCACAGGCCACGCAGTCACGCTGCCTACACCAGGTCTTGGCAATCATGACAGCGCACCCCTCATGCCCAGAACACCCGCAGAAAGGCAGGCCGTTGTTCTGGATTTTTACAGGGTGGCACACTTCCCCAAAGTGCTTGGTGCCATAGATTGCACCCATGTGGCCCTACATCCACCTAGGGCCACTGAGCACATCTATCAAAACCGCAAGCACTGACATTCTATCAATGTACAGGTGGTATGCGATGCAAAGGGAATCATCACCTCTGTCTATGCAAACTACCCTAGCTCCACCCATGACAGTTTCATATACAGAATGTCCGCCCTGAACCGGGCCCAGGAAGCTGGGCAGCATGGCGACACATGGCTCCTAGGTGAGTACAAATGCCCTTGCACATGCATGCATGTCACACACACACACACACATAAATACACAAACCCCAATAATCACAACATTTTTCACCTCCCCAGGGGACAGTGCCTACCCTCTGAGCAACCACATGATGACGCCAATCCGGAACCCCACCACACCACCCCAGGTAAAATACAATGCGGCCCATATTGCAACTAGGGCCATAGTGGAGCGCACATTCGGAGTGCTCAAGTCACGATTCCGCTCCCTTGACCGCTCTGGCGGGCAGCTACTCTATGCACCCCCAGTAGTGTGCAGGATCATTGTGGCAGCATGTGTCCTGCACAATGTTGCAACACGGCAGGGCGTACCGGTGGACATGGTGGTGCCACCACATCCCCAACCACAGGCACAGGTGCTGCCCATGGGTGGGGATAGGGCACTTGGTGAGGAAGGCCAGACCCAGCTTGTGGCCACATTTTTCACCTAACCTCCCACCCCACACACAGGCCTGGCACGTACCAGGTGACAATCAATGATGACAAAGAGACAGTCAACTGTCACAACCTTACCACCTTGAGATTGTTGCCATGGAAGTGCCACATTGTGTGCATCCCTAGCTACTTAAACACAAGCTATCCTGTGCGACCAAAAGGCACACATATGATATATGATATGATATGGCATTTGTAACGCGCCTATACACAAGTGTTTCAAGGCACGACGAGGCAGGGAGGGGGGAACAAGGGAAGACAGACGACGATCCTACTAGGCCAGGTGTCATTTAGATCACGCAAGTGCAGGGGTAGGGGAAGGGAAAAGTGCAAGGGGAAGGGGGGGGAGTGCAGTACAGGGTAAGTAGAATAAAAAATAAATAAATAGGCCAGCTGGTGGCAAGTGCAAAGGTAAGTGCAGACAAGTGCTGGGAAGGGGGGGCTGTAGGGATACAGAGACAGTCCCGCAGTGCAGGGGTTGCCAGGGAGGCAGTGCAAGTGGAGAGTGGCTGGGCCAGGGAACGAGGTCGGTGAGAGTGGCCCAGTTGCAGATTCAGGGCAGTTTCAGTGAAGAAATTAGCAAGGGAGAGAGAGAAAGAAAGCAGAAGCAAAGAGAAAGGTTTTGAGGTGCTTCCGGAACCGGAGATGGTTCTCCTCAAGTTTCAGGGAGGCAGGAAGGCTGTTCCACACGGAGGCCCCTGCTGCGGAGAGAGATCTACCCCCAGCTCGTTGCTTCGAGAAGCGGCTGACCCTGACATGCAAGGTGTGAATCACACACACCTGCAAAACAGGCCATGATCATCACTGTTATGTCACTCAAACCCTCCCAAACCACAACATGACATGGCAAGAAATAGCCATACACCAACACAGTACCAATAAGGTACACATTGCCATGGGAAAAATGTAAATTGGCATCAGGCAATGATGCCTGACATGGAATCAGATGAAATGACTGACCAACAACCTCCCACCCAAAGTAAGTCATTCGCAAATGCATTACAAAACTTGTAGACGTAACATAACAATGAATGCCTGTCTACATGCACATTGTGCATTGCAAAATCAACACTGCAGCTTCTGTGTGCTGTGTCCAACTCCTGCAACACACTGCTCAGCGCACAGCACAGTGAACAACCATTGTGTGTGATGCACACCCTGAGCATCACATCTAAGCGACAAACCACATCAAAAAGCAAATTAGGCATGTACAGGATCCATAATTGGTCACAGAACATGTGCTGCAGGGACACAGTATGCAGCAGAAGGCAAACAGAGTGTACACGTGGATATCGAAGGGTTGTTGTACATGTAGTGCATCATAGTGCGAGTGTGTGGGTCAGTAAGGACATGCACTCAACATATGCATGTGCAATCAAGTGACCATCAGTGTCCTCTACACATCACATGTGAACATTTACCATGTGTACAACCCAGCATGTCAAACCACAACTATCCCCTCACACCTGAAAGGTAAACACAACACATGAACAGGCACACAGCAAAAGCCCAAAGTGGTGCTAGGCCAAACAATGAAGTGCACCATTTTTGTTTTGGATACCTCATGCATGAAAACTACATTAAAATATACATAACTGACTAACTTAATTAACATTTACTAAACACTCATTCTAACTTCCCTAACATTATAATGTAGTCTCATGTGCAAAATAAGGTGAAAATACATATTTTGGTAGCACTGCTATAATTCGTTTTCATATGCACACTGGCATTTGTTTTTCTCTCTCTTTCTGTGTTAGTTTGCAGAAAGCAGAGGGGAAGAGGCAGCAGGAAATAAAATTGAAACAGTTGCTCAGAGAGCAAGGACCTCATTGTTATAAAAATGAAGGGTTGTGCTGAAAACATGCTTTTAACCTGATTGGAGGAAAGTGTCTGAAGATATGCCACGTCAAAATGGAAATGATCCGAGTTTTGCTAATGGCAAAAACTGCAGAGAGAGTTAGTTCGTGGAGACTGGACTGTGAAGACAGAAGTCCGAGGTGTCGCAGAGCGCCGGCTAGAGAGTTTCTCGCTGTGCTTCCCAGACACACAAGATTACAGGAGCCGTTCGTGCTGACTGGGCCTGTCTTTGTGAGGTGAGTGAAACAAGGTTGCTTGGGGGACTTTAAAGAAACACTTTTGGTAAGGAGATACGTACAAGTGAGGATACTGTTAAATGCTGCACGAATGGCTGAGCTTTAGAACAGCGTAGTAAGGCAGGGAAGTCACTGCATGTATTTGTTCGCCATGTTCAGAATGAGGGAAAATTAACCATGCTTTAATAGGCTTGTTTGTTCTGTTTTCTCTCTCTTTTTGTATTTCAGATGATGATGCAATGTAGTCATGGTAAGATTTGTTAATATGTGAATAAGGTTCCAAATAATAAGTATTCATGAAAACAAATGGTTTAGTGTTATTTTTGCATCTGTGAATTTATGTACATGTACAGGGGAGATTAATTTTGTTCAATAGTGCATTTGTCAATTTACCACTGCAGATGAAACAACAATCCAAAAGAAGCTAATAATATTCAGTGATAAATCATTTTAGTGTGTGTGTGTGTGTGTGTGTCCATTGCATGATGATGGGAGGTAATCTGAGAAGATATATATCGATTACTGGACGTCCATGAGCCAGTAATACTTCATGACATAGATAACTGGATGTAAATAAGTCAGTGATACCGGTCACAACCTATAGGTGGCACTCTAAATAAAATTGCTGGATTTCCATTATGTGCATAGGTGCAAGGCTCTCTATAGACCACTGGAAGGTACTCTAATAAAAAGGAAGGTTTTATTTTATGATGGGGTTGTAATATAAGGAAGAAATCAATGCTCACCACTAAATACCGCAAAACAATATATCACTAGATTCCCCAATATAATATAACAAGGCACGGTCACTAAAATAATATGAGGCCAAACCCACTCTACATGCAAGACTAGTTTTCCACCAAACTACCGCTCATATTTTGACAGTAAGAAAATACCACGAAACCCCAAATTTAGCCAAATAAGACAAAATATCCTACAGCACTCTCTAATCTTAACTATGTTATTAGTAAAACAAGTCAGAGAGAGAAACGCACAAAGTCTGTGATGTTGGAATTCCTGAGCTAGCAGCCGCTGCAGAAGAGAATTCTTGTACAACTGTGAAGAGTACTTTAGAGTGATTACTCACCATTAGAATGCGGTCCGAGAAGTATCTGGTTTTAGCCTCTTGAATGGCTCCATGATACTCAAGATGGTCTGTTTTCAAAAGAAAGTTGTCACTGTCTGAGTAGACTCGACACCAGCGCCATTTCTTTATAGGAGCTAGCTCATCTTCCGTAAGACTAAAGGTGGTAAATAATGCTGATAGATAGTCCATGGGAGACACAGCCATGCTAACATCAGAATGTTTGTGAATGGCATTGAGCAGAGTGAAGGATTCAAATTGGTGCCAAACCCAAGAGAGAGAGACCAGGTGGGCGTATACCTGAACGGTAGAAGCAAAAAAAGAAAAATTAATAACATAATGATCAGACCACTCAACCGGTAGGGCAGAGTGAGTCGTCATACTATTGCCCTCAGAATTCCTTTTTTATCTAATGTTTGGCCATAAGGATGAGTAGGACCAGAGATCAACTGATCTAGATTTAGGGCAGGCATAGTGGTCAATAGGTTGACTCCATGTTGGTCTGAGGGACCATCAACTGAGAGGTTGAAGTCGCCCAGGATGATTAGATGGGGGTAGTTCAGCTGCAGCATGGCTACAAATTAAGCAAAATCTGTTGGAAAATGAGATGTCATATGCGGTTAGATGGTAGGCTATTAGAAACTGAACCATAAAAGGTTTCGAGAGTGACAGCCGCACTAGCTTATACTCAACTATTACACTATGGCTAGCTGGAATAATGGTGCACTGCATTTTCTTTTGTTTTTAAATAAATGTCACCCAACCTCCTGGGCATGTTGCATCCCAGTCGACATTAAAAAATGGAATATTCCACCGGGAACCGGACCGCATGAGATAGACTAGGGACAGACGCTTTAGACATCCATGTCTCAGTAATGCATAAAATGCACAGTCCTCTGATGTGACAAGACTGCCTGCATACCCCCACAACCAAGCCAGCACCCCGGCGGGGGTTCGTCAGGGTCCCCTGGGACCAAAAGCAGTGCCCCATCAACATGCAGAGCACTTAACGTAAACGTCGACCTTTGCCAGTAAGTATGTGTGTGAACCCTTGTATGCACCTGCACCCTAATACACCAATTATGCGCACCCCTAAATTCTATCGGAACCCTGATTGCATGTATGCACCCCTATATCAAACATGCAATCTTACATTTGTACTGTGAATCCCACGCACAAGTGCTTGTATGCCTGCCTTCAGGTGGCAGATGGAATGAGAGGTTGCACGGTTGGATCCATAAATCCATATTGCTCAGTGCAATTGTGTGCATGCAAGGGACTGTTTGCGGGCTGTGCCTCATAACTTCCACATTTACCTGTAATCCTCCCCATTTTCAGAGTTCAGCCGACTTCCAAGCCCTCGGCGCAAGCCATACCCATACGACATGTGGTGTCTCGCGCAAGGCATTTGGCTACTTGCTAAAACATGCCGGGCTGGTGCAAAATACAGGTAAGCCCTGGGAGTGTCCCACGCAGTCGATTTCAGGAATCGGAAAACAGGGATTTGCGACAGAATGGCATGCAAATCCAATATTTTCCACACACATTATTCCATGAATCACGGCCTATCTGTTCACTCTCGGAAATGTTGCACCTATTTTTTCCTTATGAGTTAACAAAAAGAATTGCATATGACGTCAAAGGAGGTCCTTGGTGATGAGTAACCCAGTAATTATATCTGCTCACTTATATATGTGAGTGATTGAACCTCTACTCCAACATAAAAACAAACATGTTCTTTCTATGATGAGTGAATGAGCGATTATGGGGCCGAATACAATGGGCCATGTGTCATTGTCGAAAAAGCATGAACAGTCATGATGGGCGACTGCTAAAGCAATGGACGGTGTCTTGAATTTTGCAGGGAGATTGTGGAGTCAAAATAGTTGTGTTATATGTTGATGATAAGGTGGGAAAATAGAATACTATGTTCAGATGTCTCTATAAAGTACAGAGCAATTGCCATTTCACTTAAAAGTTTGATTTGATTTATACATTTGTATATGCAATACAATGAACCAAAGTGTATTTAAGTGTGTGAAAGATCCTAACTATTCAAAAGGAAACTAGGCAGACAGATAAATAAAAGAAGCGGTTATGAGTCAAGATGTAAAGTTTAAAAAACCTTCCAAAAATGCTGGAAGTTAAACTATCCAGTGGGTGAGAATTCCAGTGAAACAGGCAAAGAACACTTAGAGGTCGATTCATGGAACAAAAGTGCGCTGAAAATCCCAGCGCAAGCAGGCGCAAGGTGGCGCAAGCGTGAGAAATCAAGCACACGCGCACAAGTGCGATTCAAGGAAGGCGCTGCGCTTGTTTCCTGCTGGTCGTGCGCCAAATCCATGCATGTCGCACATGGCACACACATCATCAAACGGCGTGCACTACGCGCACAGCAAAAGCGCACATAGTGCGGCGCACACAACAAAAGTGGGCGGAATAGTGGGCGTAACAGGCGGCATGGGGAACAACGCGTGAAAAAGAAGGCGTCACTGGGGAAGTACTGCAGGGAACTACACAGAACGCTCACACGCACGCGAACAACCCGTATTCATGGATTTGAATATGGGAATCCCGCGCACGGTAAAAGACGCGCACAGGAGTCAACGTGTCCACCACACGAAGGCAGGCAGAAGCATCCCCGCGCACAGTATAAAAGTGCGCGCAAACAACAAACACGTATATACAGCTACGATGAATGCCCCATTTGTCGCAGCACTGATCGTGGGACACCGCAGGAGGAAGAGAATAGCCAGGGCATGCATTTTCTCACCACGGACAAGCCTTTTTGGGATGCCTGATGACCAGGTCTACGGCAGGTATAGGTTTCCACCCCATATCATCCTAGACCTGGTCAGGGAATGGGAAGATGACCTTACATCCCCCACTCTTTGCTCCCAAGCATTGAGCCCCTTGGAGAAGATGCTCAATGTCCTGCATTTTTTGGCCACTGGGTCATTTCAGCGGACTACTGCCATAGTGGGGGGGAGGGTCTCACAGGCCACGCAGTCACGCTGCCTACACCAGGTCTTGGCAATCATGACAGCGCGCCCCTCATGCCCAGAACACCCGCAGAAAGGCAGGCCGTTGTTCTGGATTTTTACAGGGTGGCACACTTCCCCAAAGTGCTCGGTGCCATAGATTGCACCCAGGTGGCCCTACGTCCACCTAGGGCCACTGAGCACATCTACCAAAACCGCAAGCACTGACATTCTATCAATGTACAGGTGGTATGCGATGCAAAGGGAATCATCACCTCTGTCTATGCAAACTACCCTAGCTCCACCCATGACAGTTTCATATACAGAATGTCCGCCCTGAACCGGGCCCAGGAAGCTGGGTAGCATGGCGACACATGGCTCCTAGGTGAGTACAAATGCCCTTGCACATGCATGCATGTCACACACACACACACATAAATACACAAACCCCAATAATCACAACAATTTTCACCTCCCCAGGGGACAGTGCCTACCCTCTGAGCAACCACATGATGACGCCAATCCGGAACCCCACCACACCACCCCAGGTAAAATACAATGTGGCCATATTGCAACCAGGGGCATAGTGGAGCGCACATTCGGAGTGCTCAAGTCACGCTTCCGCTCCCTTGACCGCTCTGGCGGGCAGCTACTCTATGCACCCCCAGTAGTGTGCAGGATCATTGTGGCAGCGTGTGTCCTGCACAATGTTGCAACACGGCAGGGCGTACCGGTGGACATGGTGGTGCCACCACATCCCCAACCACAGGCACAGGTGCTGCCCATGGGTGGGAATAGGGCACGTGGCGAGGAAGGCCGGACCCAGCTTGTGGCCACATTTTTCACCTAACCTCCCACCCCACACACAGGCCTGGCACGTACCAGGTGACAATCAATGATGACAAAGAGACAGTGAACTGTCACAACCTTACCACCCTGAGATTGTTGCCATGGAAGTGCCACATTGTGTGCATCCCTAGCTACTTAAACACAAGCTATCCTGTGCGACCAAAAGGCACACATATGATATATGATATGATATGATATGATATGGCATTTGTAACGCGCCTATACACAAGTGTTTCAAGGCACGACGAGGCAGGGAGGGGGGAACAAGGGAAGACAGACAACGATCCTACTAGGCCAGGTGTCATTTAGATCGTGCAAGTGCAGGGGTAGGGGGAAGGGAAAAGTGCAAGGGGAAGGGGGGGAGTGCAGTACAGAGTAAGTAGAATAAAAAATAAATAAATAGGCCAGCTGGTGGCAAGTGCAAAGGTAAGTGCAGACAAGTGCTGGGAAGGGGGGGCTGTACGGATACAGAGACAGTCCCGCGGTGTAGGGGTTGCCAGGGAGGCAGTGCAAGTGGAGAGTGGCTGGGCCAGGGAACGAGGTCGGTGAGAGTGGCCCAGTTGCAGATTCAGGGCAGTTTCAGTGAAGAAATTAGCAAGGGAGAGGGAGAAAGAAAGCAGAAGCAAAGAGGAAGGTTTTGAGGTGCTTCCGGAACCGGAGATGGTTCTCCTCAAGTTTCAGGGAGGCAGGAAGGCTGATCCACAGGGAGGCCCCTGCCGCGGAGAGAGATCTACCCCCAGCTCATTGCTTCGAGAAGCGGCTGACCCTGACATGCAAGGTGTGAATCACACACACCTGCAAAACAGGCCATGACCATCACTGTTATGTCACTCAAACCCTCCCAAACCACAACATGACATGGCAAGCAATAGCCATACACCAACACAGTACCAATAAGGTACACATTGCCATGGGAAAAATGTAAATTGGCATAAGACAATGATGCCTGACATGGAATCAGATGAAATGACTGACCAACAACCTCCCACCCAAAATAAGTCATTCGCAAATGCATTACAAAACTTGTAGACGTAACATAACAATGAATGCCTGTCTACATGCACATTGTGCATTGCAAAATCAACACTGCAGCTTCTGTGTGCTGTGCCAACTCCTGCAACACACTGCTCAGCGCACAGCACAGTGAACAACCATTGTGTGTGATGCACACCCTGAGCATCACATCTAAGCGACAAACCACATCAAAAAGCAAATTAGGCATGTACAGGATCCATAATTGGTCACAGAACATGTGCTGCAGGGACACAGTATGCAGCAGAAGGCAAACAGAGTGTACACGTGGATATCGAAGGGTGGTTCTACATGTAGTGCATCATAGTGCAAGTGTGTGGGTCAGTAAGGACATGCACTCAACATATGCATGTGCAATCAAGTGACCATCAGTGTCCTCTATACATCACATGTGAACATTTACCATGTGTACACCCCAGCATGTCAAACCACAACTATCCCCTCACACCTGAAAGGTAAACACAACACATGAACAGGCATTGATCAGCAAAACACATCATGTACATAGGATACCACAATTACAATGTCAGGGTTCCCATCACACTGCAGGGCAAGGCAACTATCAACAACAAAACACCCCCCCTCCCTCACAAATGACCATGACCCACTGAACAACTGCACCTGGGTCATGGAGCCTTCAACCCTCAATTTCACCTGGCCACAGGATCACCCTTCCCCTTCGTCACCATCCCCCACCTTGTGTGTAAAAAGTTGCCTGCACCCTCAGAGTCCACCTTCATTTGCAAAAACACAAAATCCAGAGCAGAAAAACGAACCAGAACAGCCTCCAGTAGATGACTTGAAGTAGCAGTACCTCACAAAGGCCAAGTACTACCACAATGCTGTAACAACCAAGGTAGCACAGTAAAACAATGTCACAACAGGATGTGAACCATGTGTGGTACATAACATAGAATGATGCACCACGAACGGATGTGTACTGTCACAGCTCCCGTGTACAGGCGCAGGAGTGGCACGAACCAACCACCCCCACCGTGGCCTGGGTGCCTGCAAGGTCAAACTCACACAGGCCTCTGAGACACTGGTGGGGAAGGAGGGTCAGGGACATGCAGTCGGGACAGGCGTTGGTATACTGGATAATTGGAATGAGGGGCAGGAGAGGGGAGTAGGAATGACACGTGAAAGTAGGGAATGCACTAAAATGTAGTACTTGCATTAACACATACACAATCATAAAAAACTTGTACATCATTGTCATGGCCTTCTGGAGTCCAGGCGCAGGAGTGGCACGAACCAACCACCCTCTCTAGGGTTTTGGCGCCTGCAAGCTTGGGGCTTACACAGGCATCCGCAACCCCAGCGGGGAAAGAGGGTTAGGAAACGTTGGTTGGATAGGTACGGGAAGCAGGAACACCGGGTAGAGGGTACAGGGTTTAGAATTGGATAGGACTCAGGGAAATTAGGGAAAAAAAAACATACCACATTGAATTACGCATTCATCCATGCATTAGTGCACTCCCCAGCAAGCCTATGCAGAGCAGTTTGAAAGAAAAAAAACAAGACACTTAGCTCTGTCTCCTGCCTGCGCACTCTCAGGTCCGGTTACAGGAGCACTTCAATGCTGCAAAGAGAGCCACAGTTAATAATCTGTGTGTGCCCATAACACACAAACACACCACCAAATATGCCCCATAGCAACAAACTACTCTACAAACAGACACTCTGGTGTGGATGCTTCGTACCCATACGTAACATTACCCCTGTGATGGTTCATACACAGTCAATGCAGTAAGTCAGGCGCTGGTGGGTGCGTGGCAAATGGAACACCAATGTGTCACGATTCACACAACATGCAATGTTCCCTGGGTAAGCAGACAGACGCATATAGCAAGGTATGACTTCAGAAAAAATTGTGTTCCACCATGACCGAAACAAAGTAGGCAGTGCATGTTTCAAAATGTACATGGAAATGAAATGCACTGCACCCGAGTCTGTCCCTTGCTGTATGTCCCTGTGAGCTGCTCCTTTCCATGTCTCGGAAGGCTATATGGGTGATACAAGTGCCTCAATGGCCCATGGTGGACCGGAGGGTATGTGCCACTGCCCCTGCAGTTGCCCCAGACAACCTCACAATCAACTAGCCATCAGTCCACCAACACATCTGAGCTGTATTGTGAGCTTCAACACCAATATTCGTCCAACCTCACCGTCAGTGCTGCTACTAAGCATGCATGTGCAACTGGCCTGGTGGAAGCTTTGCTGTGTTGTGGCCCCCCTGTGCTGCTCACCTTGCCTGGAGTCCCTTGAAACACGTCAGCAGTTCTAGGATGTGTGTCTGCAATCCCTGTGCCTCTGCTTGCACACATATGTGCATGTGGGAACCACCAAACGTGTCCAGAATCCAGAGGTCCAATGGGCCATGTCTGCTGGCAAAGGTGGTCTGGAGGCTCATCCCCCTGCAGAAAGGGCATGAAACACATGATTAATGCTTTAGAGTCATCTGTGTGTGTCTCTTCAGGCATCTCATTACTGGACCATGTCAGAGACGTACATCAGAATTCACACCATTTGTCCGTCTTTCACATCCAAAGTGTGGAACACACTATCTACGGCATGAATTGCAACAAGCACGTGTACAGTAAAGATAAGAAACATACTACACAATGCATATCAATGAATGTACACATTAATCATGAAACACCCCATCTAGCAAAAGCAGAACAGTGGTCAATAACACCGCAATCATCCCCACTAGGGGTGTTAACACATGTTACACAGCACCAGACATGCCACAGATATGACAGTCCAAAGCCCTTGTGTAATAGGCTGTTACACCGAACAATCCTTGCGAGCCCATGGATAAGGGAGGCAGGAGTGGCATATGTGAGTCAAGGACCCCAAGCAGCAAACACATACACAAGACAAGCCTGAAGGGCCCAGCTGGAACAGACAGTAGATGCTTTCAAAATCCACAAAGCACCGCACCGTCACATGAAAGCACAATAGACAAGCAATTTTAAACTATATTAACTAATTACACTAACCATGAAAAACCTACATTACCTAATTAAACTAAATATCAAACAGAAACTTAACTAACTAAAGTAAAAGAAAAATCAAAAATGGCCACATACGACCCGGGGGGGGAGGCACCCAGGAGGGGGGAGGTACAAAAAAAAACCTCCATGGGCTCAACGCCTGCACAGTCCGACCTATGTGGGAGATAGATGGTCGTCCGAGTCTGGCTCATACTGGAAAGAAGGACATGGCACAGTAGCCTGGCCACGCCTAGCCGCAGCTTACCCCTCGACCGCAGCAAGTCTGCCGGACAGGGGAGCCTGGTTCTGTGTGTCGATGTGACGTAGGTCTGCATGCAGATCCTCACGTGATACACGTGCTTCCTCTTGCAAGATAGCACGTGTAACACAGAGTTCCTCCTGCAAGGCCTGGCTGGACAACCGCTGCACCTCCCGGCAAGCCTGTAGCTCAGCCGAGATGGTACGCTCAAGCTGTGCAAACCTCTCCTCTGCCCGCTGCCTCTGGGACATCAGAAGGACACCAAGAGTGGATTTGACGGAAGCATACTCCTCCCTCAGGGCCTCCATGTGCGCCCCTGCGTGAGCAGCAATTGCTTTACGCAGAGACGACATTTCAGCCTGGCGTGCCCTGTCTGAGACCGCCATGCCCAGCCTGAGCGAGCAGGATGTGGACCGTGCCGCCTGCTGCTGGAGAAGCACCTGCCTATCAGGGGGGAGCACAGATCGGGCCACACGCTCCATGCTCTCAACGATGTTCTCCATTGCTGCCCCTGTCGTTCAGAATTGGCAGTCATGTCTTGCTCCCACTCAGTATACTGCGGTTGCGCGTGACAACCGCATTGCTGGGCTTGACCCCTGCGGGACCCAAGGACCGGGTTTCCTCGCTGTGCTGGCACCGCCCGCAGATGCACGACTACATGCCCCCGTCGACGTGATGTCCCAGGCACATCAGTGACTGGTGTGGAGGGTGACCCTGCGTCCCGATCCACCACGGGCGGAAGTACCAAGACTGTCTGACCCCTCAGTGCAGGTGTCGCGGACAGAGGAGTGTCCACATCAGAATCACTCACCCCTGACACATGTACTTGATGCTCATCCAACTCGACATGGACGTCAGAGTCGTCATCAGGGCTGGACTCATAGGTAGCCAGAGACAAGATGGACTGTAGCACTTGGGGTTTTTCGTGGCCTACCACCCCACGACCCCCACTTGTGCCGGGTTGATGTAGTGGTAACAACCCTGTGTCTGGCATGACAACACCATCCTCCAGCTCCATTGCGTCATCATCTGAAAATTATAGGGAAAAAAGGTCACTACACATGTCAGAAGCACACAACACACACACACACACCGACAACAAACGCATCAGGCAGACATGTCACACACAAAATAGAACCTGGCATGCATGCTGGGTCAACTTTGAATTGCTTCTGTGATCAGACATGTTGAAAGGTGGCAGTTTGCATAGAAGTGGGCCTATGCAGTGCAGCAAATGTGTATGTCACTCACTACCTACATGTACAAGGACTTCATGGTGTGTGTCAGGAAATGTGAAGGAAGTGCTAGCTCAACTTCAGGCATCACGTGCAATGTGCATTCAATGGGTAGCATATCTACAAGCACAGCACCCCTCCACCCAAGTGCAAAAGCAGGGATGCCTAGCATGGTATCAAAAGGCTGACCATAGACCTGTGTATTGACTGGGAGTGTTAACTAGCATCAACAGCTTCAAGTGAGTCAAGTGACAACACTGAAAATGATGATGGGACAGTAAGCAGGACAGATGATGAAACGTCTGGAGGCCACCCACGTGTGAAGAAGACAGAGTCATTGGCCATTAAACAGGCTGAGGCCTGTGACCCACCCAACCAGATTGTCAGACCCTAAACATGTGTGCAACGCAGTACTGAGCCACAGTTGACATGGGAAGGCTGATGAAATGCCATGCAATGTATGTCACCCAGGACTTGTATTACAGTGATCATCCAGTCAAGGACACATAGCGGCATGCGTGCAATGCACATGGAGCATGAATGGGCACTCTTGTCCCTGCGGGGCATCTGACCTCTGCACAGTACAAGTGAAATGCCCTGCATCAAGTACTAAGGCTGTACCACACAGCATATGTCTGGCAGATTGGTTGTGGGAAGTTAGCATGTACACAAGACGCATGAACAGGGAAGTACCCAACGGCAATATTGAAGCAGACCAGTGCAAAGGTGGAATTGGGGTGCAGAGCGGGAGGTGGAGGGGCAAGGGAGCATGGCTACATGGAGTACCCGCATGCAGGCAGAGGACACATGCACGTCAGTCATGCTATGACATTGTGCCTGGGCTGAGAGGAAGGTCACCCCACGCTACATGCAGAAGGGCCAGTGAGCTGGAACATGGACCGGAGGGGTATACTGGTAACCAGCATGTGAGTAGGGTGCAATAGTGGTGATGACTCATGTGGAGTGAGCTCTTCCTCCTCTGGTGCAGGCCCACCGCCAGTCACCAGAGTCAAGTTGTAATGTGAGGCACGCTTAGCCTTAGTGCTGCGTTTGAGATCATTCCAACACTTTTTGCACTTTTGCGCCGTGCGCACCTCATGGTCGAATGAACTGACATGTTCCGCAACTTGCTTCCAGTGGGTGTCACGGTGGGCAGCCGTAGTCTGACTATTGGCACCCACTACCATGTCACGGCTGTGGCCCCGCACGTAGCCCACGAGGAAGTCCAGTTCCTGCTTGCAGAAAGGCTTTTTCCTCGACGTGCAGGAGGTCGTGGCTGTGTGTGGGGTCCCAGCCTGTGCTGCAGGTGCAACCTTCCTCCTCTTGGACTGTGGTGCAGACCCTGGTTGGCTAATGCCGCCCTGACCAGTATGGCCAGTGGGTTCGGTGGATTGAGCCAAGGGAGTGGCAGGTGGAGGGACGACCAAAGGCCTGACTTGTGTCAGTGGCAGCTGGGTGCCCTCTAATGGACCCTGCGCAGCAACATCCGCTGTGGCAGGGTCATTGACCACAACGGTCCTGGTTGGCAGACTCACAAACGGGGTGTTGTTGGGTGCATCTGCCCCTGCACTTGCCAACACCCGGCTGTTCGGGGCAGCAGATGATATAACTGCCCCAGGGACACATGTCTTGGTCAGAGCAGCCCTGCGTGCCCCTACGGTTTCCCTCCTGGCCTATCTTCCAAGGGCTCCTCAAGTGCCAATGCAGCCTGTGCTAGCAGACCTTGAGCCTGGGTGGCGGTGTCCACAGCTGCACCTGCAGCTACCACTACCCTTGGGCCCGTTGCAGTCGATGGAACGGATAGCCGGGTCACACGGGCGCCAGTGCCAGATGCAGAAGCTGCATCTCCTGGAACCACTGGGGGTGGTGGCATGACTGCACCGACACATGGCACAACATTGTGCTCAAGTGGCGCACCCCTGCCTCTTCCCCCTCTGTGGCCGCCCTGGACACCCTGGAGTCCCCCTACTCCCTGGTCACCACGGCCACGTACCCGACCACGCCCGCCATGAGGAGTATGCCCAGCTGAGGCACCCCTCACCTTTGGTGGCCTCCCAACCATGGCACAGATGTAGTAGTGCCGGCACAGATGGAGTAGTGTCAATGGGAGGTGTACACCACAATTGACCTGGGCAATTGAGGTGAAGGGGATGGGAAGCAAGATGTTAACAGCCCCCCTGCACCTGCAAGGCTGTATGTGACCCCGGTGATGTAGTGATGGTTCACGCAACGCTCAGGCACCCCAAAACTGCAGTAAAACTGTGCACGCAACCCGGCAGCCTACGTGCGTGGAATCACCTCCCGCAGTACGCGGTGGCACCCAGTAACATGAATAACGCGTACGCGTGGGACACGCAGGCTACTATAACCTCGAAAATGGGTGCGATACAGAGGGGCACCCGCAGTGGGAAAAATTGCGTGTGCGACTCACCGTCTGACTAGCGCGATGCAGAAAAACACGCGTAGCCAATACCCCCGTCAAAAGAAGAGATACGTCCTTGATAGCTGTGAAGAAACAACAGGAAGCAGCAACACACGTCGGTCTCCACGGAAGGCACGTACAGCAAGCTGCTGCCCCCGCTCACCTTTAACCCGTGCTGAGGGAAACACCCGCGCGCATCACGTCACTTAAGAGCATAGGCCCTTTCCTCAGATTACACGCATTCACATGCGGACGTGCAGTTTTTTCACACGCGCTGAACCACTATGCTATGAGGGAGACACCCGCAGACGCCTGTGCGCGTCAAGTCACAAAGGCGCTTACGCTTGAAGGGCCTTTGGTCCAATGAAAGCGCCTACGAGTGCTGACGCACTTACGCACTAGTGGCCTTTTGTCGAATTACACAATGACGTGCACATTTTTCACGTGCCAAATCACTCCGTATCAAGCTGGCCACGCGAAAACACACGGAAGACCACGCTCCTGCCCAAAAGGCCGAATCACTGCCCCCCAGAGCCCCGAGCACACTCCCACCTGCCATCTGCTGCTGCCTGACTGCCTGCTGCCCACGTAACATCCTATTTGCTACCTGCACATCAGCCAGGGGTGCAGTTGCTGTGTCCACCCCTGCTGGAACAGAAGACTCCCGACTGGGATTCCATCGCTCCACAGCCCAGCCCCAGGACCCAGTCGCCCACCCACTCCTGCCTCTGGGATTGCCATGTCAGGCACTACACCATCTGGCACCACTAGCAACCCCCAGCCAGAGAGGCAGAGGGCTACCAGCTTCACTGCCACCGAAGTTGGTGTCCTGGTGAAGCATGTCCTGGGGCATTATGATGCCCTCTTCGGAACAAGACGCGCCAACAAGGAAGGACGGACCAGGATCTGGACGGACATCGTGACTGCCATCAACGCGGAGGGGGTGGCAGTCCGCGAATTCCATCATGTCAAGAAGCGCTGGGAGGACTTCAGGTCCAGGACCCTCAGCAAGGCCTGGCGCCTCGTGGAGGGGGGCCGGGTCAGCCTGCGCAACATCCAGATGAGGGTCCTGGAACACGTACGCCCAGCGCTCCACGCCCAGATCCTTCGGAGGCAGACCCGTCTGGAGTTGAGCGGTAAGTGGCCAAGCATTGCTGTGTGAGACAGGGCATGTTGCAGTGTGCTGGTAGTCTGATACTTGCCTGTATGTGTGACATAGGCCATGTATGGATATGTGTGTGTGCAGGGACATCATGGTCATGCATGTGGGACCAGTTCTGTGTGAAGCACATGGTAGGTGCATGTGTTTTCATGCAACATGGGGACCTCTGTGCAGAATGCACACCTGAAAACATGCCAATCTCTGTTCCTGGACATGGAGGGGGGATGAGGAATGGGTGCTGATGTCATATACATGTATGGTGCACGTGTGTGTGTGTGTGTGTGTGTGTGTGTGTTTCTGCATGTGTGTTGCATGCATTGATCCATGTGTTGTGGAAGGACAGGATGGAAGTGATATTTGACAGTGCCACTCATGTGTTATTGCTTCCTGTCTAGGGTATTTTGTGCTGTACCCTGATGCTTGTGTTCTATGTCTCCCGCTATGCAGCGTCAAGTGAAGAAGAGGGCGGAGACGGCGCTGTGGAGCCAAGCGGTGGGGATGCCTCCACCGGGCGGCGACGCATGGTCCAGCCACCCTCCCAGGAATTACCATTATCCGGGAGCGAGGGGGCTGGTGCCGCGTCTGCCACAACGGCTGTGTCGGAAGGTCCGGGTGAGCCCCCACAGGAGCTTCCAATGGCGGAAGACGGTGTGGAGACATCCAGGTTGGTGGTCTCCACAGAGGAGAATGAGCCCGCTACTGAGCCGCACATGGGGCCTGGTGGGGGTAGTACCACTGGTGCAAGTGGTGCAGTCCAGGGCCAGGGTCAGGAGGCAGCACAGGTCACTGCGGAGGGGCTTGTGCATGTCGCTGTCCTTGACCCTGTGACTGCACCATCATGCTCTAGCAGGGAGGCCCTGTCCCAGGCCTGTCCGCAGGTAGGGGAGAGTGCCATATCACCTGTCTCTCCACTACCTGCGGACGAGGGGTCCCGCAACTGTATGGGATCCGTCCTGGTGGGTGTCGCGTTGCACTCGCGTGTCATTCGTGATGACGTGCATTCTTCCTGGGCAGAGAACCGACGCCATCAGGAAGAGCAGCGGTGCGAAGTGGCACTGCTGGGAGGGCCATGGTTGGGGGTTCCTACATGTGACGCGCACTCTGGCGGACCTCTCCTCCTCTGTGGAGGCTATGCGCCGGTCGTTCTCCACATCGTCTTATGGCCCAGATTCCACCAGGGACCCTGTGGACCTGGCCTGACCAACACAGCCTGCTTGGTGGAGATCCCATCCCTGCCACACTCGGGAGTTGGCGGTCCAGCAGGGGTGGACACCTCAACTGGAGACCAGCAGATGGAGGATGTGCAGGCACCATCGGACAGGGCACATGGACAGCAGCAGCAGGAGCAGGCTGTAGGTGGGAGCAATGATGGCTCGGGGCCATCAACATCGGAGGGGCAGGCATCGGCCGGAGGGCAGGAGGACCCTGGATGGGAAGTGTCTTCCGTGTGGCAGCGGTTGGGCCATGCGATAGATGCGGAGCGGCGGAGGGACCTGGAGTTCCAGATGTCATTGTCCCTGCGAACCATCAGGGCCATGGAAGAGGACCGCCTCCGGGACATCGAGCAGGAGTTCGATGATGCCCTGGCCCGGGACATCTACATGTGAGCCATTGGACTTGCCCGCTGCCCTTGTAAATAGTTAGTTAGTTACTATTAGGTTTCCTTTCGTTTTTTCTTTATTTTGGACCGCTTGGAGAACGGACCACATTTTTGTATATAGTTTTTTTATTAGGTAGTTTTTGGTAGGTTTAATTTCTTAAGTTGGGCTCATGGACCCTGGTTTCTTCTATTGTACATAGTTCTACATTGGATTCATCTTTTTTAATATTTGTTTTGTGTTCACCATGGAGCAAATGTTTTATTTTCCCTTGGATTTGATTTATTGAACTGTGACTTCGGACAACATTTATTTTGGGATTTCTTTTGCTTATGTTTTCTTGATTTTCATAATTTATCGGACATGGACCATTTCTTTTGTTGTTCTCATTGTTGTGTGTTTAATTTGATTTACGTTCATGTTATCTTTAATATATATTTTTTATACTTCCATTTGTGGTATTATCTCATTGGTTTCATGCATGTCATGATATGGGTTTTGACATTCACTTGCACCCAATGTGTGTGCGTGATGGACATGTGTTCATTTACATACATGCCATTGGGGTTGTATCATGTAATTGGCATTTCTATGTGGGTGGATGCAATACTTGGGTGGGTCTTTGGCATGTGGAGGCTGCCCATAAGGGCCAGATTCTAGATTGTGATGACGTGTTGGCTGGGGGATATGTGTCGGGCCTGCTGGCAGGTGCCCTGCACTGCTGGGGTGTGGGGGTGCAGGCGACATGTGTGGGGGCCTGCTGGCAGGTGCCCCGCACTGCTGAGGGGTGGGGGTGCAGGGGACATGTGTGGGTGCCTGCTGGCAGGTGCCGCTCAGTGCTGGGGGGTGGGGGTACAAGGGGACATGAGTGGGACATGAGTGGGGGCCTGCTGGCAGGTGCCCTGCACTGCTGGGGGGTGGGGGTGCAAGGGGACATGAGTGGGGGCCTGCTGGCAATTGCCCTGACTTCTGGGGGGTGGGGGTGCAAGGGGACATGAGTGGGACATGAGTGGGGGCCTGCTGGCAGGTGCCCTGCACTGCTGGGGGGTGGGGCTGCAAGGGGACATGAGTGGGACATGAGTGGGGACAGGCTGGCAGGTGCCCCTGACTGCTTGGGGGTGGGGGTGCTGGGTGACATGAGTGGGGGCCTGCAGGCAGGTGCCCCTGACTGCTGGGGGGTGGGGGTGCTGGGGGACATAAGTGGGGGCCTGCAGGCAGGTGCCCTGCACAGCTGGGAGGTGGGGGTGCAAGGGGGTAATGCGTTGGTGATCACTAGTGCAAGGTGACATGTGGCTTGGCTGGGGGGGCATGCCCATGGTGGATGGGCTGCCTGCGGGACATGACCAGGAGTGCAGGGTAGTCCCCTGTTGTGTGGTCTGCCTGCAGGGGCCGTGGAGGGTGTAGAGGGAACACCTGGGAGGACCCACACAGCCAATTCACGTGTAGGAATCCCCTGCACCCCCGAAATACACGTACCCCACTCGCACAGGGCCTATCGCGTGTGGAACTTCCTGCGCACCCCAGTAATAGACGTACCCTGCTGAAATCACGTGTTAAACTTCCCCACACCACAGAAATACACGTACCCTGCTGAAATTGCGTGTGGAACTTCCCGCGCACCCCAGAAATACACATACCCTGCTGAAATCGCGTGTGGAACTTCCCCGCACCCCAGAAATACATGTACCCTGCTGAAATCGCGTGTGGAACTTCCCGCGCACCACAGAAATACACGTACCCTGCGGAAATTGCGTGTTAAACTTCCCCGCACCCCAGAAATACACGTACCCTGCTTAAATCGAGTGTGGAACTTCCCGCGCACCCCAGTAATACACGTACCCTGCTGAAATCACGTGTTAAACTTCCCCACACCACAGAAATACATGTACCCTGCTGAAATTGCATGTGGAACTTCCCGCGCACCCCAGAAATACACATACCCTGCTGAAATCGCATGTGGAACTTCCCCGTACCCCAGAAATACATGTACCCTGCTGAAATCGCGTGTGGAACTTCCCGCGTACCACAGAAATACACGTACCCTGCTGAAATTGTGTGTTAAACTTCCCCGCACCCCAGAAATAAACGTACCCTGCTGAAATTGCGTGTGGAACTTCCCCGCAACCCAGAAATATCCGGAACCTGCTGAAATCGCGTGTTAAATTTCCCTGCACCTCAGAAATACACGTACCCTGCTGAAATTGCGTGTGGAACTTCCCGCGCACCCCAGTAATACACGTACCGTGCTGAAATCGCGTGTTAAACTTCCCTGCACCCCAGAAATACACGTACCCTGCTGAAATCGTGTGTGGAACTTCCCGCGCACCCCAGAAATACACGTACCCTGCTGAAATTGCGTGTTAAACTTCCCCGCACCCCAGTAATACATGTACCCTGCTGAAATCGTGTGTGGAACTTCCCCGCAGCCCAGAAATGCACGTGCCCTGCTGAAATCGCGTGTGGGACTTCCCACGCACCCCAGTAATAAACGTACCCTGCTGAAATCATGTGTTAAACATCCCCGCACCCCAGAAATACACGTACCCTGCTGAAATCGCGTGTGGAACTTCCCACGCACCCCAGAAATACACATACCCTGCTGAAATTGCGTGTTAAACTTCCCCGCACCACAGAAATACAGGTACCCTGCTGAAATCGCGGGTGAAACTTCCCGCGAACCCCAGTAATACACGTTCCACGCTTGCCGTGTGCTGTGTGGCGGCCCTGTATACTGGTACAGGGTTAGCACAACACTTTGCGCTGGATTGGGGATTTTGATGGCTTTTCCTTGCGTGAGGGGTGTTCTTGAGGGCGTTACTGGCGCTGCTGCAGGGTCGCTGCGCCACTCTGTGCCGCGGCTGCTTTTTGTGGCTAAAATCCATGAATACGCTGTGCACCGAAATGGATTTTAGCGCATGCGGCTGGCGCAGACTATCGCACGCGCATACTGTGCGCCAGCCGCGTGTGCCACTTGTGCGCTAAATTCTATGAATTACCCCCTATGAAGGAGTAAAGAATGTAAGTTTGTCGAATGGATACAAAGGAACCATTCCATAAATAAGGTTAAAAAACTGGCATGTTAAATGTCACTCTACATCTTACTGGAACCCAATAGAGAAATCCATAATTATAGTAGACAGAATGGGGCTCATTAGGAGTTGGGCAGTAATATGACAGTAATTCTGCCCCGTCATGGTATTGAGCAGAATCACTGCTGTATAACAACTTGGTGGGAGCGCTCACTCACCATTGGCAGTAACGATAATTCTGCGATGATAATTCCACCCGTATTCGGTGGAATTACCATTACTGTTGTGCATTCGATGCTAATTCCTCTAGTGGAATTACCATCAGCGGAAATTACGTCATCGCCGGAATGAGAAGCATGGCAACGCACATTTTGTAAAACACAATCCGGTCTGAATCCAACATTTCCTGTAGCCATCCAGACACACGGGAGAGGAAACCATATATCAGGACAAATCGAGGGGGAAGGTGCCTGAGCACAGCCTGAGGAAAGAAAAGTTCAACAAGACAGAGTCTAAGGTCCTCATTGATGAGGTGGTAGCCCATGCTGAGTATCCTTATGGCTGCAGCCTCCTGTCCATACAGAGTAATTGACCACAAGAGGTCAAGCCATTGGCATCCTTGTCCTGACCCCGGGGGATAAGAAGGCCAACCCCATCCTCCACATGGAGGGGTATTGATGGAGTTGGGAGTCCAGAGTCTGGAGCCAGCAGCTAAGTCTAATCTGTTGAGTTTGAATGTCCCCCGTTCCCCTGAAAATGCAGTGGCCAAATTCCCATCCCAAGCATGTCTCCCTCGGCATAGATGGTCCAATGGACAAGGGAAGATGCCGCCAAATGGCAATGCTCCCAAAGGAAATGCCTCCCAATGCGTATCCAAGCAGAGCTGGGTTCAGGCACGGCTGTTCCCGGCATTCACATGGGGCCCCACAACAGCCCCCCTGACATGCTAGCTAGGAATGGTCTTTCAAGTGCTCCCCCTTGATGGCGTGGGAAAGGCTTCCTATTGCAATGGAAAAGAACCAGCTCCTTTGCTGGCACTGTATGCAGGTTTAGCTGGGCAACTGTGCATATACCCATGCACACCAGTATGAATGTGCAAGAGAGCATATGCACCCATGTGTGCTGAGAAAGGCCAAGTGTCAAATTCCATACCATATTTTCTTTGTATGAAGTTTACAGCAACCGGTTTGCTAAGGGAGCTATTACTTTTGAGGTTTTTTTGAAAATTTCAAAATTAAACCCGAACTCTCCTTATTTGTTATTGCATGGGCTATGTATTGATTGGTTGTCCCTGAGACGGGGCACACACAGGGAACTTGGGGTCTTTCAGGTTCACTCCCTCTTCTTTCTCCTAAATTTTACTATGGCAGTAAGTCAAACCTTCAGCTACTCCCTAAAACAAACTGCAGATATCATAAAAGGACCCTCTATTTTTGATCCCAGTGGGTCAAACCCGGGGGTTACCAAGTGTAGTGAGGATCTGCTCAATCTTAAAAAAAAAAATTTCCGCACTGAACTACACAGTCATTTTTTGCATGAATATTTACGTGCTGATACCATTCCAACAGGCCTAATTGTTAGGAATGAGCCCTGTCTTTTCCTTACAGACAGGGAGTACACTACTAAATTCAGCCATATTGCAATCAAATGCAGTCGGGACCTTATGGCACTGACCATTACATCAGCTCAACGCTTGAGTATTGCGATTCAAAAAGAACTGGAAAGTTTCTCGAGAACCAGGCCATCGTTAATGCCAAACATAAACTGAGAGAAACCAACAAACTATTCGATGATTTTAAAACATCAAGCATTACAAAAAAGACTAAAAAATTGAATAAAGATATCCAGGAATTTAGACTGGAAAAGATTTTCCCATATACAACAGCCGAATTTGCAGAGGCTGCCAAAAAACAAATAGCCTCGCAACCACAAAACAAAGGGCGACGCCATTGGGTATCATTTTCTAATTCTAGCAGTAGCAGCTCAGATGACCAGGTGAGGTATAACCAACAACAACAACCTCAGTTTGCCAACTTTCCACTCCCACCACCGCCCCCTTTTTTAGGCAGAGGAGGGCAGGGAATACCATACTGGGGGCAACCATGGTTCCCGCAATATGCCCCCTGCGATGCCAGTCATGGGGGAGGAGATGCCAGACGTGATAAGAATAAATGCTAAAGAAATCCCAATTTTCAACTTGGTCAAGGTGGACTTGACACCTCTACAAATATCTGTTCTTACCAAGGGTTTATCATTTGTACCCTCCCAAATGACTGACTGGTTTTCAACCGAAATGGAGGTCTGTCGTTTCTTCAGGACGATTCGACTGAAAGCCTTCTTTGAGGACATCCCAGAGGAACCCATAGACACGGAATCTGGTCTACATGTCCCGTCCACTTTCAGACCTCAAGATAATTAAGTCCCCAAATAAATAATTACTTTTGAAAAATGCATCCTGAAGGAACTGTAAAAACTGAAAGGGGAAGAAAAATCTTTCAGACACAATCTGTCGAGAGCTGAACACAAAGCCCTGATTGATCTTTCAAAAAATTCAAAAAATGTGATAAAACCAGACGATAAAGGCGGTGGAATAGTAATTATGTCCAGCGACCAATATCTTACGATGATGGATGATCTGTTACAAGATCAGGAAAGTTATAAAAAACTCAGAAAGGATCCCGCAAGTGAAATAAAATCTGAATTAGAAAGTGTGGCACAATATGCCCATGAACGACAATGGATCAGTGACAAGGAACAAAAATGTTTGACCACCGGTCAAGGGCGTACTCCATCATTGTACGCATTACCCAAAATTCATAAAAATTTGGAAAACCCGCCAGGAAGACCCATTGTCTCAGGCTGCGGTTCCATTTTGAAACCAGTGTGTAAATTCATTAACACCTTTTTGAAACCTATAAGTGTCAAAACAGCAACCGATTTACGAGACACTACAGATACCATACAAATATTTGAAAATCTCCCGTTTGACCCCCACACCCAAAAACTTGTAACAATGGACATAAAATCATTGTACACAAGCATCCCCCAAAATGAGGCCATCGATTGAATACATCAAACACTCATCCATCAGGACCAACAAGATCGGGTACCTCACAACTTTATTTGAAAATGTATGACATTGGCTCTATGTAAGAATTTCTTTGAGTTCAACTGACAATTTTATCTACAAACCAAGGGAAATGTGATGGGCGCAGCATTTGCACATAGCCTTGTGATTCTGTATATGTCCACTTTTGAGTCCATTAATATTCTGTGTGACAATAATCCATACAAAAACTGCATCTCACATTGGAGACGATACATTGATGATATCGTCTTCATATGGAATGGCTCAGAAACTGACCTTGATCTCTTCTTGATCCGGCTCAATACCATCAACAGTAATATCCAGTTCACCATGGAACACAGCAATGAAGAAATTGCCTTTCTAGACCACAAAATCAGACATGAAAATGGGATTTTGAAATGCTGCCTCTATCGAAAATCTACTGCCCGAAACACTTTATTACATTTCTCTAGGAATCATCCACGACACCTGAGAGAAAATTTGCAATATGGACAAATTCTCCGAATTAGGAGAAACTGCACTAAACTCTGTGACTTCTACCACCAATCCGAAGACCTTGCCAACCGTCTTATGGAAAGAGGCTATCCGAAGAAACTTATCTCTGGAGCCAAGAAGAGAGCCAGATTTACTGACAGATAAATTCTATTGACCCAAAACCCTGCTCTGAAACACAATTTGCAACATAACAAGATGACCTGTGTCATCACGCACGGCCCCATACTTTTCAAATCAAAAAATTGATATGCAAATACTGGCCCATTGTAAAATTCAGCCTGCCAGACTCACCTATACCATGATTTGCTTTTAAAAGAGCCAAGAATATACAGGATACTCTGGTGCATTCTAAATTCAAGAAACTAGCACCCAGAACAGGTCTCCGGGATCTAAGGACAACTGTGGGACATTTTCCCTGTGGATCTTGTTCAGTGTGCCAGTTCACTTACAAAATGAAAAAAAAAATCAACATTGGAACAAAGACCTGGAGTCTGAACTCTATGACAAATTGCAAAACCAAACAATTAATCTATTGTATCGAATGCCCCTGCGGGCTATGATATGTAGGCCAGATGAGCGGGGGGTCCGTTAACATCAGAATCTCCGAGCATCGTTCTCGGATAAGGTGCAAAAATACAACGGCACCTCTAGTGAACCACTTTTTGGAAAAACATCATACTCCCAATGACATCAAATGGTGGATCCTAGACGTGGGCAAGGAATCCACTAACATACCACGCTGCTTGCAGTTAAAAGAAGAAAGATGGATCCATAGACTCTCTACTCACACCCATGGTCTGAATAAAGAATTCCTGCCTCTAATATAAACACCAGGTGCCATTGCACACCCTCAAGCACAGAGGCTCACCTTTGTTCATTAACTGCCCTTTGATTTTGGTTACCATCTGAGGACATGTCCATCCTCACACAATGGTATTCTCATTCTTTGTGCATCCAATCCTCTTTTTGTGTGAGCAGAAATGCAGCATACACTGATGCACTGACACCTCCCAAATGGATCACCCTTCTAACACTGAACATACACCACTACACGCTAGCTGGCCACTTAGCCCATATCATCACTAGATATGCCCATCCACTAAAAAAGACAGCTTACGTTTCATTTTCCGCTTTATATACTGTGATTGTTCCAACCAGCATACTTATCCAGTAGACATGCCCGACTGTCCAGCAGGGCATGTCTATATCTTATTCTCTGCTCTCCCTTTATGAGCAGACACATACCTTATTATGTTCAAATTATGCTCAGTGTACATACCGTTGGACTCCTATTTGTGAGGAATTTTGAATGCGAGCTCAACAGCTGCTCACAATCAGTGAGGCAATGCCAAGTACGAGCCTAATAACCTCCTACTGGCGCAACAAAACTCTCTTAAGCACAACACTGCCTCTCTTTGAAGTGATTGACACGGTTAGGCACGAATACATGCGTGACAGTCTCTGATGGCCATGTTAGGGAGAATTCTCTGTTTAGGCTGAATTTCCTAACCTAGTGAGTCCCCCAGCAGCTTTGCTGGATTTCTGGAGTTTGTTTTTTTCCATCCTGCCAAGAGTGAGACTCTTTTCTCCCACTCTTGGACATGAATGTGTGTAATTCCTTTGAATGTCGATGTGTTCTATGGGCTATGGGGTCTTTTACTCCATAGGGTCTCATATGTTTTGCTATGTGTGTTACACCGCACCCTACGTGCCGTAACACTGGGGTGTCCTAGCAGACCTCCACCATAGACTCCATACCCGGGTACTGACTACTGTCTCCCCGGGCATGTAAAGTCACCATTGGCTTTACTAGACCTAAATTTACTAACAGAACTAGTACAAACCATCCTATTGTGGACGTACTAGTAGGGGTAATTCGATTACTCCTAGGTCTGTTATTCGAGGGGGCACTGTCCCGTCCCCCCTCGTCGAGTTTTGGCTGGTGGCAGTGGAAACTACTTGCTATGTTCGACCCCAAACATAACCCTATGGGATTCTTCCCACTGTTGGAGATTGATACTTTTCCTCGTTAATCTCTAACATACCATCAGTTTAATTATCTTAAATAAGTTTACCGGATGGTATTTTCTGCCAGAACTCGGTTTTTAAAATGGCGTCTGTGTTCGTCTCTGTGATTCCTAAAGCAAAGGTTGAGCCCTTTGTTCCACTTTTGGCGGGCTCTGTACAGAGACCCTCCAAAGTGGTGCCATTCTGTCTGGGTTACCACAGGGGTGTGGGAGGGGGTTTAGGCACCCTGGACCGAGTTGCCTTGCCAACTCGGTCGCACTCTGGTGTGATTGGCCCAAGTGGTGAGCCTCCCCGCTCACCACTTAGCATGTGTTGATTGACAGCTAGGCTGAATGAATGGGGGTTTTCTGCATAAAAACAGGGCTTTGGGACTGGATCTTCAGAAGTCGCCACAGGACCTAAGAATCCGACGAGGGTAACGCTGAGCCGACCTGCACGACGACACTCCCGGTGGAGCCCTGTGGAACCGACTCACCACTTCCCGACGACAGAGAAGATCTCCATGTCGGAGAGTCTCTTCCCCTGACTGGTGGGAACAACCAGTCCCCTTTGCTTTTTCTTCACCTCAGGACGCAGTGGTCGAATTGCCCGTGCAGAGCACCTCGGCAACCGGATAGCCACTACCGCTGTACCGTGACCAAAAGGTGGTGCCTTGTGACGGAGCACTCCGCGGCTGGTCTCTTCCCTGGTGGTGGACCGGACTTCACTTTTCTTCGACGACAAGATCATATCTACTCTTGGCAAAGACCCGACGTGCATCCACCACCAGGAACAACTACCCCCGCCGGAGCTGTCTCTCCACAAACAAGGTACCGTGTCTGCCTGGTTTCCCTTTCGATCGGTTCGAGTGAGGTGTCTTAATCCTCTCCTTTCCGTTGGGTCGCCTCCATGCTTTCTCACGTATTGTTCTGAACTGGTTCAATCTGCCGATAACAATTTGCTATAAAGACTCGAAAGCATTTCCACTAAGAGACTTTTTGGGACATATCGCCTTGCCTCTCTCCGAGTGGGCCTGCCCTCTGAACTTTATGATCTATTGTGGTTCTTGCCTTCTTGCCTTGCATTTTTCCCGTGAAGTATTGAACTGTGTTGATTTTGTAAACTGCTTATTTTTCTCTCCCGTCCTAACTAATATTAGAGTGCCATCTAGGTTGAGGCATACACCTCTGTCTGTAAATAAGTGATGCTGGTAGAACCTAGACTTGTCGAAATATTGTTAGGGGGATTCATCGTTTCTTCTTCGTAGAGTAATTTTGATTGAAGTGTTTGCCGTCATAGTGCCATAGTGTTTTCCATAGATGTTCCGTTATAAATAAATACCTTAATATCTTTACACTAAGCCTTGTTGCGTTTTTGCTTGTCTTACTGTGAAGAATTGCCCTATATTGTATACTCCACATACTGCTTGACTCTTCTTGAGGGAAGTCTGACTGCTCAGCCACAGCTACCAAGTGAATCTGTGTGGTACAGACTGCTACCAAGTGGGTTTACTGCCAAACACCTGTAGTCCTAAATCTTTTGCAGTGGTCCCAGAGGGAACTGCACAGGTTTCCGCCTAACACTGGTGGCAGCGGTGGGTTTTGTATCGAGTATACAGTTTAGAGTGCTTTTCGACACTTTAGGATAACTAACCACGAAGCTTAGCACTAAAAAGCAACTTTCAAAAGCATGTCTACGATGGGAACTTACAGTCAAGAATCCTTGTCAGGTGAAAATACTGAGAGTTTGCGAGCTCTCTGTAGGCAAGAGAATCTTTCTGTAAGAGGCAAGAAGTTAGAACTAATAGAGAGATTGCTGGCGAACCAAAGTCTGGGTACTGGTTCAGAGGAACCAAGTTCTCCAGAAACTGTAGATAACAGTGATGGTGTTGATCTAAATCGTAATTCTGATGATAGTGATGAAGAGGCTGACGAGGACGGAGAGGCTAACGAAACTGTCTCCCCTGCTCCTCTACCTGCCTTAACAGCTGTACCTACGGGGCCCATACCAGGTCCCACATGTAACCCTGCTTATTTTGAAATGAAACTCGAATTAGAATACAAATGGTTCTTGGCTCATTTTGAATGAAACCAAGAGCTCAAGTTCAGACGGATGAATGCCCAGGCTGAGCAGAAGCAAGCTGAGTTAAGACTCAGAGAAATAGAACTTAATCACAAGTTAGAGATGAAAAAGTTGTCTATAGAAAATGCTTCTCTCTCCTCTGGTTCCTCTAGGAGCTCCAGTCCCAAAAGACCCCGGATGCCGAAGGAATTAGTGGGTATGTATGAACCGAGATTAGATGTGTTGGATTGGTTAAAACTGTTTGAGTACAATCATGGGCTCCAGGACATCACCGGGAATGATTTACTTCCCTGGTTGTTCTCTAGGCTCCCTCCTGTTGCGACTGATGTGGTAATGGAGTTTGGGGAGGCGGATAAGACGGATTACGAAAGTGTGAAACTAGCTTTGATAGCTAGATTCGGGAAGACCCCTTCCCAGTATTTTAAGAGGTTTAGAACCCTCAAAAAGTATGATGGTACCCCTTGGGCTACCTGGGTGAGTTAAGGGTTGAAAAACTTAGAGGGATGGATTAAGGGTTACAAAGTGAACACTTATGAGTGAATGAAGAATCTTTTTATGTTGGAGTCTATTTATGATGCCTGTTCTCCTGAGCTCAGACAGCACTTGGCTGATTCGAAGGAATTGGATTCCCGTAAGCCAGCTAAGGCTGCTGACTTGTGGGTTGCCAACAGGGATACTCACAAGGATTCTGGGGCAACTCAGAAAAAGGATGAGGGAAAACAGCCTAAAAAAGACTCAAAGGAGAATTTGAATAACTCAAATTCCAAAGAGGGCCCCAAACAAAACCAGAAGGGTAAGCCACCGGGAAAACCACAGCAGCATAGTGTGTCTTCTGGTGCCAAACCGGAAGGAGGTCAGAACAAGCCACCATTCCAAAAAGCATTCGGTAAATGCTTTGTTTGTGGCTCGACTGACCACGTGAAAGGAGATCCCAGATGTAAGGGTAAACCTTCAGGGGTCCAGCTTGTCTCCTTAGCCTTCGCTCCAGAGGAGGAAGTCCAAATGGCAAGTGGAAACTTTCTACTGCTAGCTGAAGAACCCATTGGAGTCTCAGCCATCGTTTCTTTAGTATCTCTTTAGTATCTCTGGGGTTGTGGGAACAACAGAAATTAGATGTCTATAATTCTATCCCCGATAATACTAAAGAGTATTATAAGGACAGTGTCCAGGTGAATAGCCAGGAGACTCCTGCCATTAGGGACACTAGGGCCAGCATAACTGTGGTGGATACATCTTTTTTTTCAGGCTGAGGATGTTGCTAAGGCACCCAAACGCCTCACCAAGTTAGCTGGAGGGCCTGTGCAGATGCTTCCCCAATTACCAGTTCTCATCCAGTGTAACGACATGACTGTGAAGATACCTGTCAGCATAAAGAGTGAGGTACCAGGACGCGTACTGTTAGGTAACGATTTGAATGCTCCCAGACCTCCTAGTAAACGGTTACAGGAGCTAAACAGACCCACAAGAGAGAGGACCATGCGCGGTACTCTCCAGGAGATGATGAAGAAAGAGATCACTCCTGCTCCACTGGAATTGTCGGCAGCTGTCTCCAAGAAATCAGAAGCGAAAGGGAAACCTAAGACTTCTATCCCGAAACCAGCAGCCTGCATTTCAGTGCAGCCAACACGGACTTCCCCGCGGTTGTCCAACGTTACACCCGTAACTCCACCTCCAGCTGAGGCTGAGAGGGAGGTACAACCCTGTGTGGTAGAATTAGACTCTGAGGAAGAGCTAATGGAAGGCCAGGAACTCATTGGAGATCTGGATCCTGTTGACCATCCTGAGCTGCAGTCTTTACTGGCAGAAGGTGGACCCAGCAGGGCAGACTTCAGTAAGGGACAGAGAGAATGTCCAACTCTGGAAGGTCTTCGCCACCAGGCAGAAGCTCAGGCTGAAGGGCAAGAGCCTGGGAAATACAGGTTGCACTGGGAAGATGGCCTCTTCTACAGTGAACCGACCAAGTCTGCACCTGGAGACTACAAACGACTTGTAGTACCCCAAGAGAACAGACCACAGTTCTTGCAGTTAGCCCACGAGATTCCTTTGGCTGGTCACTTGAGTTTCAAGAAGACTAAGGAAAGGCTCTCTCTCTACTTCTATTGGCCGAAGATGGGGGCCGAAGTAAAAAAACACTGCAGGAGCTGCCACACCTGCCAGACCTCTGGTAAGGTTGGCTCCAAGAATGTGGCACCTTTAGTGCCTCTCCCAGTTGTGGGAGTCCCGTTTGAGAGAGTAGGGATTGACATTGTTGGTCCCCTTGATCCGCCAACCTCCTCAGGCAACAGGTTTATACTTGTTGTAGTAGACCATGCTACTAGGTATCCTGAGACAATATCTATGCGGACTGTTACAGCTCCGGCTGTGGCTAAGGCCCTCCTTGGTATTTTTACTAGGGTCGGGTTTCCTAAGGAAGTAATCTCTGACAGGGGGTCAAACTTTATGTCCCACTACATGAAAGCCATGTGGAAAACCTGTGGAGTTACTTACAAGTTCTCAACAGCTTACCACCCACAAACCAATGGGTTGTAGAACGGTTCAACCGAACCATGAAGAGCATGATAGGTGCTTTAGAAGAACCCCTTAAGCGTAAGTGGGACCTTCTACTGCCATGCCTTCTCTTTGCTTATAGAGAAGTCCCTCAGGAGGGAGTAGGTTACTCTCCCTTCGAACTACTCTATGGTCATCCTGTCAGAGGTCCATTGGCCCTGATTAAGTCGGGGTTGGAGAGTGCTCCTTCCCCCAAGCCAGTCAGAGTGACTGACTACGTGATAGGTGTCCGGAGGAGAATGTCGCACATGATGACGGAAGCAAGCGATAACTTGAAAGCTGGACAAGCATTGGTCAAGCACTGGCACGATCAAAAGGCTAACATGGTTGAGTTCGCTCAAGACCAGCTCGTTCTCGTTATGATCCCCACAAGGCAGAGGGCCTTGCAAGGTAAGTGGATGGGACCCTTCAGAGTTGTGGGTAAACTCAGAGAGGTCAACTATCTGGTGGACTTGGGCAATCCCAAGGAGGCTCCGACAGTCTTTCACACCAACCGACTCAAAGCGTATGTCTCAAGACCCGATGTAGGAGCGTTGCTTCTAGCCTCATCCGAGGAAGAAGAAGAGAGTGAACCTCTTCCGGATCTCCTCAGAGGCTTACCTTTAGACGAAAAAATTGAAGGAGTAAATCTCTCCTCCAATCTGACACCCGAGCAACAAGAAGAGTGCACATCCATGCTGAATCAGTTTGCCTCTCTGTTCTCGCTTTCGCTAGGCTTGACCCATTGGGGCCAGCACGACATACTCACTGGTGACTGTCTGCCAGTCAAAAGCAGAGGATACAGAATGTCAGAAAACGTACGAACCCACATCAAAGGTGAGGTCAGCAAGATGCTTGATCTCGGGGTAATAGAGCCCTCTACTAGTCCATGGTCTAGCCCAGTTTTGTTAGTACCAAAGGCCAGATCTAAAGAGCTTAGATTCTGCGTGGATTATAGAGCTCTTAATGCAGTCACCAAGACTGATGCCCACTCTTTGCCAAGAACAGATGAGTTGGTGAATAAACTTGGCGCCGCCAAGTTCCTCAGCACATTTGACTTGACGTCAGGCTATTGGCAAATAGCCCTGACAGACCATGCCAAGGAGAAAACTGCATTTTCTACCCCCGTTGGCTTATACCAGTTTAAGGTAATGCCTTTCGGATTGAAGAATGCACCTGCTACATTTCAACGGATGGTAAACCAGGTTCTGAATGGGATGGAGGACTTCTGCATGGCATACTTGGATGACATCGCAGTGTTCAGCAATTCCTGGGAAGAACATGTAACCCACCTAAGAGATGTTTTGCAGGCTCTTGGACGGGCCAATCTGACCATAAAGGTGAGTAAATGCCAAATTGGACAGAGTAAGGTAGTCTATCTTGGACATGAGGTAGGAGGTGGAGAAATAAGGCCTTTGCTCAGTAAGATTGAAGCTGTGCAAAATTGGACAACACCTACTACTCAAACCCAAGTGAGAGCCTTCCTAGCCCTCACTGGGTATTACAGGAATTTCATAGAGAACTATCGGACCATAGCTTCTCCACTGAATGTCATCTCCTCGCCCAAATTTCCTAAAAAGGTTAAATGGAACGAGGAGTGCAATCAGGCTTTTGAAAACCTGAAAAAGGCTCTTTGCCAAGCCCCAGTACTCAGAGCTCCTGATTACCAGCAACACTTCATTGTACAGACAGATGCTTCAAATGTAGGAATAGGTGCCGTATTGAGTCAACTGGATGGGAAAGGTAGGGAGCACCCCGTTTGCTTCATCAGCCGCAAGCTGAAGGATCCTGAAACAAGGTGGGCAACAATCGAAAGAGAGTGCTTTGCTATCGTGTGGGCTCTGAAGAAGTTTAGGCCGTACTTGTATGGTTCTACTTTTGTCATTCAGACTGACCACCAACCCTTGAGATGGTTAATGCAAATGAAAGGGGAAAACCCAAAACTATTGAGATGGTCGATCTGCCTGCAAGGGTTTGATTTCACCATTGAGCTCAGGTCAGGATGTCACCACCAAAATGCTGATGGTCTCTCTAGGATGTGTGTCATCGACTAGAGGTATGAGATTCATTCAGGAGTGGATTAAATCCTCCTGTCCCTTAGTCTGGGGGGGGGAGTGTTAGGGAGAATTCTCTGTTTAGGCTGAATTTCCTAACCTAGTGAGTCCCCAGCAGCTTTGCTGGATTTCTGGAGTTTGTTTTTTTCCATCCTGCCAAGAGTGAGACTCTCTTTTCTCCCACTCTTGGACATGAATGTGTGTAATTCCTTTGAATGTCGATGTGTTCTATGGGCTATGGGGTCTTTTACTCCATAGGGTCTCATATGTTTTGCTATGTGTGTTACACCGCACCCTACGTGCCGTAACACTGGGGCGTCCTAGCGGACTCCACCATAGACACCATACCCGGGGACTGACTACTGTCTCCCCGGGCACGTAAAGTCACCATTGGCTTTACTAGACCTAAATTTACTAACAGAACTAGTACAAACCATCCTATTGTGGACGTACTAGTAGGGGTAATTCGATTACTCCTAGGTCTGTTATTTGAGGGGGCACTGTCCCGTCCCCCCTTGTCGAGTTTTGGCTGGTGGCAGTGGAAACTACTTGTTATGTTCGACCCCAAACATACCCCTATTTGATTCTTCCCATTGTTGGAGATTGAAACTTTTCCTCGTTAATCTGTAACATACCATCAGTTTACTTATCTTAAATAAGTTTACCGGATGGTATTTTCTGCCAGAACTCGGTTTTTAAAATGGCATCTGTGTTTGTCTCTGTGACTCCTAAACCAAAGGTTGAGCCCTTTGTTCCACTTTTGACGGCCTCTGTACAGAGACCCTTCAAAGTGGTGCCATTCTGTCTGGGTTACCACAGGGGTGTGGGAGTGGGTTTGGGCACCCTGGACCGAGTTGCCTTGCCAACTCCGGTCGCACTCTGGTGTGATTGGCCCAAGTGGTGAGCCTCCCCGCTCACCACTTAGCATGTGTTGATTGACAGCTAGGCTGAATGAATGGGGGTTTTCTGCATAAAAACAGGGCTTTTGGGACTGCATCTTCAGAAGTCACCACAGGACCTAAGAATCCGACGAGGGTAACGCTGAGCCGACCTGCACAACGACACTCCCGGTGGAACCCTGCGGAACCGACTCACCACTTCCCAACGACAGAGGAGATCTCCCTGCCAGAGAGTCTCTTCCCCTGACTGGTGGGAACAACCAGTCCCCTTTGCTTTTTCTTCACCTCAGGACGCAGTGGTCGAATTGCCCGTGCAGAGCACCTCGGCAACCGGATAGCCACTACCCCTGTACCGCGACCAAAAGGTGGTGCCTTGTGACGGAGCACTCCGCGGCTGGTCTCTTCCCTGGTGGTGCACCGGACTTCACTTTTCTTTGACGACGAGATCATCTCTACTCTTGGCAAAGACCCGACGTGCATCCACCACCAGGAACATCTACCCCCGCCGGAGCTGTCTCTCCACAAACAAGGTACCGTGTCCGCCTGGCTTCCCTTTCGATCGGTTCGAGTGAGGTGTCTTAATCCTCTCCTTTCCGTTGGGTCGCCTCCAAGCTTTCTCACGTATTGTTCTGAACTGGTTCAATCTGCCGATAACAATTTGCTATAAAGACTCGAACGCATTTCCACTAAGAGACTTTTTGGGACATATCGCCTTGCCTCTCTCCGAGTGGGCCTGGCCTCTGAACTTTATGATCTATTGTGGTTCTTGCCTTCTTGCCTTGCATTTTTCCCGTGAAGTATTGAACTGTGTTGATTTTGTAAACTGCTTATTTTTCTCTCCCATCCTAACTAATATTAGAGTGCCATCTAGGTTGAGGCATACACCTCTGTCTGTAAATAAGTGATGCTGGTAGAACCTAGACTTGTTGAAATATTTTTAGGGGGAATGATTGTTTCTTCTTCGTAGAGTAATTGTGATTGAAGTGTTTGCCGTCTTAGTGCCATAGTGTTTTCCATAGATGTTCCGTTATAAATAAATACCTTAATATCTTTACACTAAGCCTTGTTGCGTGTTTGCTTGTCTTACTGTGAAGAATTGCCCTATATTGTATACTCCACATACTGCTTGACTCTTCTTGAGGGAAGTCTGACTGCTCAGCCACAGCTACCAAGTGAATCTGTGTGGTACAGACTGCTACCAAGTGGGTTTACTGCCAAACGCCTGTAGTCCTAAATCTTTTGTAGTGGTCCCAGAGGGAACTGCACAGGTTTCCGCCTAACAGGCCAAATAAGTTTGCCCGTCCAATCAGATGCGCGCTTGCAAGACACACCTTCTGTAGCAACGTCAGCATTTCTGCCAAACATGGACTCAGCTTAGAGGTAATGATGGCCCTGCACTGAAACAAGGACTTGATGTGCATCGAGGATGCCACAAACAGGATTTCACGAAAATTCGAACCTTATCAGGTACATGCCTGCCCATCGTGACAGCGCTCTTTTACTTCATTTTAGTAGCCAGCACTAAACTGACGTATGCAATCCACGGGCTCATCCACACCTCACAGAGCACAGCGAACTCCTTTCTCCCATCTTTTTAGGCTACTTGGAAACAAACACGGGTTCTGCAAAGTGAGGCATATTGTAAACAAGCTTTCTATCGCAACTAGCTCAGCTACTATAAACTGCATACGCCAGCTTTTTCATACGCTCCAGGACCCCGAGAACCATGATTCCAGATATCAACTCTCTTCAAAACAAGGTAACCTTCCTTTTAGCAAAGGCACCTTGCAATAATGGTGTGGGCAATGAATATTATCTTTCTGAAGGTCTGTAATAACAGTATTTCTTAAGTTTCTTTCTCTCCAACCTTCTTAATTCCAACTAGTTTTTGAAAAAAGTTTTTGGAAATATGCTAACTTTGATGTTGAACACCAGATTCAGCCCAACAGCTAAAAATGTGTAATTTTGCAATGTTTGTGGGGCAATTTCCTGTTAGGGAACTCTTTGCTAGTGAGTTCCATTCACACACGTTTTTAGACCAATTCTGAGACCTGAATCATTAATTCTTTCAGAATTCATACTTTTGCTGTGGGATCTGAACCTGACTACCTGCAGACCCGTGGTGTGCCTTCTGAACCAGTGGTGGACTACAGCCCCAGCCGAGTGAGCACTTTTTTAGCCCTTGCCAACAACCAGGGTAAGGACATTCTTACCAGCTCCCCTTTTTTTAACCACTGCAATCCTAATATGTGATTCATTCCAGCCCATTAGTTTCTGAAAACACTCCTTAATACTCTTCTTTGTCTGCCTCCACACAGGTTAAAGTCTTTTCTTTCCTTGTTTTCGCCCTGAGGAAGGCTTCGATCTAAATATTTTTGCCCAGCAGGGGGCACTCTTGCCGAAACGTGATATGGATGTTAATTCAACTGAAACCAAAACCTTTAGAAGTTCACTTGGACCTCTTGCAATTTGAACTCCACATTGGATAGGGAGGCCCTATTTGTACCAAGTCTTGTTTGAGTCCATGTTTGTTTCTTGGATCTCCTCATAACACAAACATGTTGGCAGACCTGCATTTATGGGACTGCGGAACCTGGGACATTAACAAAGGCCGCAGCACCCTCTGTTTTTCTTTCTCTTTTCACTTGTTTGGTTTGATTAATTATGACCGAAGTCGGATGCATTAATTGCTTATCATTTTCTCTCAATGTTGTTTGACCTTTTGCATTTATTCTAAAATCTGAACATTGCACTTCTGCAACCAGGCTTTTCGGTTTATTGTTGTAATTTGATTCGACAATTGTGTGCTTCCGCATTTGTGTTTTTTAGCCTTTTTTTTGCTTGTTTTTCGAATTAGCTATGTCCTTTCTTATTAGTAATGTCTTTTCTAATTTAATAAATCAATAATATTTGTATTGTAATGAAACATGCTTCATTAAATTTGTTTTAACAACAAGGACTATTTTCAGCATCTATTGAGGCACAAAATATTTGTGATATCTGCTTTGGATACACACAAGTTAAAATTATCCAAACAAAATTTTCATTTTGCTCCAGCATAGTGGATAACGTTGGTATACATATATATATATTTTTCTGAATGTCCCAATCCACATATTGCTTTAAGGGACTCTCCCTACCATATTTTCTTTGTATCAAGTGTCAAATTGGACATCTAGCACAACCATTTGTACAGGCCACATTGGCAGCACAAGAGGCAATTTGCCCATGCCAATGGGGTGTACACTCTCAGTGAACACTATCCTCACCTTGGTGTGGACATATGCATTGGCCTGCAATCGACCATACCCTTCAGATCATATTGGCTATCCACCATGTACCATATGTGACTTGCAAGCCCACGTACAATGTGTGCATGATGAGTAACAGCATTTCATTGTTCACCCAACAAGTTCACAGGTAATATAGAAGAAGGAGGAGGAGGATGCAGGTCCATCGTCATCCCATGGCCGGGCCTCCAGAGCAACACCAACAGCTATCACCCCTGCACAGCCCAGCATTGGGAAGGAAAAGAGAAAGGTGCAGATTGTAACTTCAGGGCCGAGGAGTGCCACACATGCCAGTGCTAATATGGCACACAATGACAGTGATAAAAGACATAGCTGTAGGTGTGCACGCATGGCACCTGCAACTGCCCCCAACTGCCAATCACTATGGACATGACAGGGGAGCCAGATGTCAATGTTCATGAACACACCAACCTGGCCCATTTTATCCCCCATCACCTGAGCGGGACCAGATTCAGACAGTGACACTGACGGCAGGTCATATGGCTATTCCTTTAGCGTCAGCCCTCCCCATAGCCCACAACCCATACTCCATGATTCACGGGATGACATGTGGAAGAGGCAGGACACTATGGAGCAGTGAGAGGTGCACTTGCAGACCCTTGCAGACACACATGTCCAACGCCTTCAGGCCATCCGTCACTGTGTGCAGGGTGCCTCAGGCAGCATAGTGAGGTTAACGGAGTGGGACCAATGACAATCAGCTGATACATATGCTGCCCTGAATGTCATGAGACAGAGGGTGAGGGAGATGTCATAGAGCATCTCTGACTTTCCTGATGTAATGCAGGCCAGAATGCACTTGACGATGCAATGCACCAGGGGCCTGAGTCAGAGCAGCGTATCTCTGTCACCCCCAACATGGTATATTTGCCAAACACCCCAAGGTGCCACTCCACATTTAATCTGGCTCCAAAGGTGCTGCAGGAGACCAGTGGCTAAGAGGCCACGAAAGTGACTGTACATTTGTATGTAGGCACAAGGGTGGTGGCGGTTGTTGGGGATTGTGTTGTGGGGTTGTTGGTAGGACATTCCTTATTGTGTACATGTTCTCAATTCATGATGTGACTATATGTACAGAGCTGCGTAGCATCTGGATATCAATGTTCTAAAACAAAATTGTGCATCATTTATTGCCGAATCAGACTTCAGTTCCAGCTCTCATCCTGCCCATTGTGTCATTGCATATCACCCACAGGCAGTGAGTTCTCCTCCTCTGGGAGTGATATTTCCACATCAGGGAATAGGAGGACATTCTGTCTGAGGCATATGTTGTGCAGCATTGAACAGGCAAGCACAATTTGTACAACCTTTTTTGGCTTGTACATCAATGCCCCTCTAGTCCTGTGTAGACAATGGAACTGAACCTTCAACAGGCCATAAATCCACCCAATGCAATGCATGGTCTGGATGTGTTCCACGTAGTAGGACACCTCTGGTGGTGTCTGTGGATCCTGCATGGGTGTCATTAGCCATGGTAGCTAGGGATATCCAGAGTCACATCCAAGGGCAACAGTCAAAGGTGTCAGTTCCAGAGCATTGTGGATGTGTTGCATTTAACAAGATATTGATGGACCTTATCTGCTACCATTCTATGAGTATTGTCATTCAACATCTATTACAATCAGAGTAATTGCGTGTGGACTTATTTAGTATTTGCCTTGTTGTGTAACAACATGCACCCGGCACACAGTGAGCAGTTTTCACTTTCAGGGTCTGTGATTGTCATTGCCTCTGCGGCGCAAACAGGACCATTTCGGACCTTCCACAACCCAAATCTACCAAACCTCATGCTCCACCAGCCCTCACCCGCTGCAAAAAAAATATAACACTCACTACTCTTCTCCCCCTGCTCCAACCCATCACTAATCACTCTAGCCAGTCCTCTAACCCTAACAATCTAGTTGACCTGTACAACAATACCATCAACTCGGCGATCGACGACATTGCACCGCTGAAACCCACTAAATCAAAACCTATTGCCCATCGGAACACCTGGTTCACCCCTGCGCTAAAAGCCTTACGCAAAGAGAAACGACATGCAGAAGCCTGTTGGAGAAAAAACCCCTCTCCCCATAACAAAGACCTTCTCACTGCCCTCACTAACAGCTACAAAAAACAAATCATTCAGGCTAAAAAAGAGACCTTTAATGACAGAATCAAAAAAGTGATTTCGAATACCAGAGAAATCTTCTCCATTCTGAGACAATTAGAATCCCCAATTGCACCCATAGATTCTTGCACCAAAGACAAAGCCTGGTGCACTAACATTCAAAAAGCCCTATGCAACAAAATCATAATGCTACAAGACAAAATACGAGACAAAAAATCCGCCCTCCACAACATTGCCCTCTCTACACAAGAAACCATCCTCCAGGAACTTGCCACCAACCAAACTAAACCCCCTAACCAATTTAGCTTTAGAGCCATCTCTACTGTAGAAACTAAGAACATCATTCTGTCCTTGAAACCATCCCGATGCCTTGGGGACACCTGTCCAGCCCCAATTATTAAAGAGACTGCACATGAACTAGCCCCCTTCGTCACATCATTCATCAACTCCTCATTTAGATCATGCTCTGTGCCAACAAACCTTAAAGACGCATGGATACTACCTATACTAAAAAAGGTTAATTTGGACCCCAACGTCCCAACGAACAATAGGCCCATAACAACTGTCCCGTTCCTCCTTAAAATATTAGGTAAAGTTGCATATCTTCAGATCCAAGATTATCTGGAGAGCAACAATTTACTGGGGACAAGACAATCAGGATTTAGGCCAAGGCATGGAACCGAAACGGCTCTCCTTGACCTTAAAAACCAGCAAGACGAGCGCAAAGACAGAGGAGATGTATCTATTCTCCTACTCCTAGACCTATCAGCTGCCTTCGACCTGGTAGATCACAAGGTACTGTGCAATCACCTCAAATCGCAGCCAACTTCTCTACAAAAGCCACGGCATGGATAAACTCATTCTTGGACCAGACAACCATAAGGGTCTTCTCACCCTCATCAGCAGCGGATCCAGTCCCCATCACCTGTGGAGTCCCTCAAGGGTCATGTGTTTCCCCCAGGTTATACAATATTTTTACAAAGCCTCTCTTTGATATATTGACAAACGAGGGGTCTCATATACCAATTATGCTGATGATACACAGATCCTGATCCCAATCCAAGGGGATTATGAAAAAGACACCAGACTCATAAACAAAATTTACCAAATCATCCAAACCTGGATGGCCACACATGGCCTATGTCTTAACGACGATAAGACTGAGCTCTTAATCATTGGCTCCACCAATAAACTGAGCAAACTACCCCAGGTTTACAACTCCATCACGATCAATGGCATTAAAATCAAGATAGCTAAGGAAGTTAAAACCTTAGGTTTCTACTTAGACTCAGCTCTCACCCTCGACAAGCAAGTAAATGCTGCAGCCTCAGCAACCAGTTATACCTGCAAACTCATCCACGCCTGCAAACCATACCTTTCCACAGACAGCTGCACCACCATAGCACCAGCCCTCATCCTCTCCAAATTAGACTACTGCAATGCACTGTACTTAGGCACCAGTAAACATAACATCAACAAACTCCAAACCTTGCAGAACAATGCCCTCAGAACAGCCCTAGGTATCCCCAAAGGACAACACATATCCATCCATAGAAGAGCCGTCAACTGGCTGGCCATCAATGACCATATCAAATTCAAAACTCTGAACATTACACACAATTGTCTGAACAACAAAGCTCCCGCATACCTGACAGAAAAATTCACTAAGCACACCTCTGAACGCCCCATCAGAAAGGCCCTCTCAAACAGCATCAAAGTCCCCAACTTCAAACTGAAAAGAACCGGTGGGTCCAGCTTCCCGGTTCTAGCAGCGCAGCTCTGGAACTCCATCCCAGATGCACTTAGAGCTACCCCCTCCTTCCATGTGTTCAAAGCCAACGCTAAACTCTGGCTTAAAACTAACGACTGCTAAATGCCCCAACTGTACCAAATATTATGTACATTTACTGTAAACATATCTCTTTTGTAAGTAAGAACTGTTTGATGTATGAACCTGCAATATATGATCCTGTAACTTAAGAAATGTAACATACTCATGTACCTGTAACCCAAGATTTATTTTCTGCAAGCGCCCAGTTGCTCAACGGCCAGGTGTCCTCTATAAATAAATAAACAATACAATACAATACAATACAGTATGTCATGGTGTTGGTGTTAGGCCTGTGTGTTGCTCTTATGCATGTGCCCTGATGGTTGGTTAGTTGTGCTTCTGCAGGTTTGTGTTGTCTGCATCTATTCCATGATCTCTTTATACATCTGAGTACATGGCATTGCTACTGCCAGTGTTACATTCCTTTGGTGCAGTGTTGTACTTTGTCGTTAGATGTATAATGTTGCATTGTGGTATGTGTAGTCATTGTCCATCTAGTGCAAGTCCTGTGGGTTGTAGCCTGTCACGTGAGGGCAGGTTCTGCATCTGCAGGGCTTAGACAGGGCATGCATTGTACATGTGTGGCTATTCACCCCCCTTCACATTGCTTTTCTCTAGTGCTGCAAGATAAATGTGTGTGATGCCACTTGTACTCGCCCAATATCCACAACCGTTGCCCTCTGTGTCTCACCATGTATGCAGGGAGTGTGCTGTTCTGCAGGACCATGGCATCGTGAGTTGAACCAGGGAAGTGGTGTGTGATGAAGAGGTCAGGATAGCAGGCGACCTAGACATTTAGGGAGTGATACTGCTTCCAGCTGTGGTCTACCTCTTCAGATGTCTCTGGGCTATCAACACCACATGGGTTCAGTCCAGGGCAGCAATGACGTTGGGCATGGGGAATACTGCATAACACTGTTCCTTCATGGCATGCTCCTGTGCTGGGCTAGGATATTGACTGGGAAACATTGCTCAGGAAGGCTTCCAGCATCTACATGAGCACATTGGATAATGTGGGCTTGGATTGGCCGTGTAGCATGCCCACAGTGTGCTGGAAGGGGCCAGTTGCCAGAAATTGCAGGGCAGACACAAGCTTCAAATGCAGGGGTGGGGGCGGTTCTTCTTATGTTGATCCTGTTCTCTATGTGAGCAATCATCTATGGTGTCCCTGATCAGTTGGATTATGTTGACCAGCTGGTTGTCAGTGAAGGTACAGGGTGAGGGCCTGAGCCAGGGTGTGGGCACTTGCCTTACATGTTGCCTCCTCCTTTGTTCACCTTTTGCCCTTTGCTGATCTTCCTGACTTTGCAGCTCAATGTGGAGCAGGAGCAGTTGCATGTCCAAGTTCTCAATAGGTAATGGCAGCATGTTATTGCAAAGTGTGTTTGGGGAAGGGATGTGCCTTATGTACCCTTTTTGAGACGTTTGAGTGCATTTCTGTCTTAATTTCTAGCACCTGTATGCATGTACGTCCACCATACGGCTGGCGGTAACTGGACTGTGTTTTTGGTGGAATTACCATGCATTTTCAGCGGTATGTCTGCAATACTTCTTCTGATGCAGCCATGTGTTGGTGGTAGTTCTTCTGGGCCTAATTCAGCTGGGGGTAATTCTGCCGACAGAATTACTACTGCCTCATAATTTGGCAGTATAGTAAAAGTGGCAATAATTCTATTAACACCAAATATGCCGTATATTACTCAACTCATAATGAGCCAAAACATCTCTTACTTTAAAACATAAACTAAACAGACTGCATCATTTTGAATTCCTTGGAGAAGATCCATGACGTATGATGCCAATTTGGACAATATTCAATAGAAGAATTTATCAAAGCTCATCCAATCACACGATTGGATGCTGAAACTATGATATGATAGGTTATTTATAACATGCTTAATGCCCAGAGGTTTCTAAGCACGACCCGGGGATCGAACCTATGTTGGTCCATCTCGTATTGCTTCCAAGGCGAGCATGTTGCCCCTGACCTATCCTCCAGAGACAAAGGTAGGTAGGATACATCATATAAAACTGCAGGTGTTTGAAATGGGCAGCTTGGATGGCAGAATTCAATTGAGCTTTAAGACTGAAATCTGATTCCCAGATGTTTCCCAGATTTCTTAAATAGTACCTAAACTACAAAGTAAATGTGGGAATATCACAGCAGAAGCACCTCTGTTGTGGCTGCTTTGAGTTTTAGTCACTGAACCCAAGACAACTATTGAGTCAAGGTCTCCAATATGAATGCAAAATTATCCCTAGTGCTTGGACACACTGATATATCAGTAAGTCATTGGCATAGGATTGAAACATGAAACATGTAACTATTGTCTCTGAGAAGATCTAACAGAGGACAAAGGTGCATGATAAACAAGAGAGATGACAAAGAAGAGCTTTGGGAGACTCCACAGTCCACCGGATCTGAGATGAAAGTGCCAAGTTGAACTCTCTGTCTGCGTTTGGTCAAAAAGGAACACAAACACTGCAAATAGAATCCACCTCCAGAGGCTGAACAATCGGGTTGATCAGTATGTAGTCTGTGGACCACGGAGTCAAAGCCTGAAGATAGATCAAGCATGACCAAAAGCGCAAGATGTCCATCATCGAGGTGCCTCAAGAGGGCCATGTGAAGAACGGCTACTCCTTCTTAGCCCAACTCTACTACTAAACCAGCAGCCTTCACAATCTTATAGGTGAAACAGGCACAATCCAAAAGTCTGAATTTTTCAGCTCCTGTGGTAGTGGAGGTTGACGGCAGACTTTATATTCAGAAGTGTGTGTGAGCTGGTAACAGAAACAGACAGCAACAATACCAAATAAAATAATGTCCAAAATGTTCCATTAAATATGGACTTTTAACCAATTGATAAAATGAAAATAACTAAACTAAATGCAAAAGCAAGAACCCAACCCTGTAAACAAAAACAATAAAGCTGTTGTAGAACAGCACTCTGTGTATATAAGAAGGGATGTTCAAGCAATCAATTGCTGGCACAATGCCACTGTCAGAGAAGGTATCTTGTATGAAAAAGGCAATGAAGGGGGTACAAAAGTCACTATGGTCCCAAAAGTGGCCTCCATAACATCAAGACGGGCTTCTATGTGCTTTTCTGTGGTGAAGCCGATGTCAAGATGAAATGCGTCATATTGATCCAGTGGCAAGTCAAACTCAATTTGGCATAAAGACAGGACTCTGTGGATCAAATCAGTGCTCGTGAGCATGTGGTTTGATGGGTCAAAACAGGCACAAGTTGTCATTAAAGTTGTTGAGTCGAAACAATGCTTCTGCACTGATGAGTCAGCATGTGAATCTGATGGCTTCAAGTGAATCGAGTAAACAGTTAAATTGGGTCAAGACAAGGTTCTGTAATGTCATTTAACTGCTCGAGATGTGACAAGTGGGTTACATCCACACCAGTGAGCCGGCATTTGAATCAAGGTGGCAGAGATCTTCATTGGTTTGATGTGGCGACAAGATAACTTGAAAGTGCAGGTAATGTGCGCAAAGTTACAAAAGCAGCACCTTGCCCTGTGTCTTCTCTAAGGTTAGTGAGCTTGGTTGCAACAACTTGAAGATGGCTCGAGGGGCTGAAAAAGGATTGCAGCAGCTCTTTGACTTCCATTTGCTGTGAGTCCCAATCCAGGGGCTCAAGGAAAAGGTGAGTCATTCTGATCTACTCATACTCCAGAGAACTTGGCTGGTACATACAGGGTTTCCTTCACCTCCAGTGACCGAGTTCTGGTTCCAGAGTAGCCAAAGTGAGGCCTTGGTCCAACAGCATCTCAGACTCAATGTGCCCTGTGCTGTGACCCTACTTCCATACATATTATCCATAACCTTAATGATGACTCAGAGACATGTAGTAGGTCTTACTTCTTTTAATGTCTCATCTTAACTGAACTCCAGCTGTCCCCAGCCCTACATTACACATTCCATTCTCCAGGGTCCCTTTCCTACATTCCACATTCAATTCAGCTACAACATCCCCCCCTTATCATCTGAGTTCATCATACAAATCTGTTCAATGTGTCCACGGTTCCCAGTATACTTCTGTTCACTAATAGTCTGTTCAATAATACACGGGTTGTGTTCTGAGATCTTTGCAAATAGAACACTCCATCACGGCCTCACACCCCTTCACCTTCTGGTATCCGTGGGCCTGGGCCTCCCCTTACTTTCCATTTCCACTCATGCAGTCTGTGCCTGTTGTGTTGTGTTGTCATTGTTATTCAGTCACAGTTTATCACACATCCTGCTCTCCATACAGTGTTGTAAGTAAACTTCCTACTGCGAACTTCATTGTGAGTAAACTTTGCAAACTTCACACTTTCCACTGCATTCTTCACTTCCTTCCCTGCTTTCTTTTTTTTGTTCTTTTTAATTTGTATAGACTTTCTTTGTTGAGCTCTTGCAGGCTGCCATTATTGCTTCCTTTTATTTTGTAATCTAATCCATGGCTTTCAATCATAAATAGAACTCGACTTCTGTGTGGTCCTCACGTGTGTTTTTTCACGTCTGATGTTCATGAGATCTGTGCACTATAGTCGGTGCTTCATGGGCCTTGGCTACTGTGTTAGAGTTAGGCACTTTGTTCGGTTTCAAGCCTCGTCTCGTTTATCACTTTGTACGCTGTGTGTTTAATGTCTCCAATGCACACAGTTTTTCTTTTTATTGCAATGACAAGACTGAGATCCTCCTCATTGGCACACCATCACCTTCCTTTCCCCTCACTCTCTGGCCGGCCTCTCTAGGCCCTCCTCCTATCCCCACCTGCGAGGCCAACAACCTTGGCGTCACCTTTGATTCCACACTCTCCTTCTTCGCCCACATCGTTGATGTATCAAAAAAGTCAAATGTCCTACTGCACCTCCTCAGAGGTACTCTTCCTTTCCTCTCATTCCCCCAGAAGCTTACTCTCTCCCAAGCTCTGGTTCTCTCTAGGTTGGACTATTGCAACAGCATCTTTCTTAATCTACCTTCCTCTACTCTCCCCCCATTGCAACTTATCCAGAACAGGACTGCGAGACTTGTCCTTGCCTTCAAACCCTGTGATAGAATCTCTCCAGCTCTGAAATCTCTCCATTGGCTCCCAATGGATGCAAGGATTACATTCAAAACCCTCTGCATTGTCCACAAGGCTTTCTGGGGCCTTGGTCCAACATACCTTCAGCTATCCCTCTGCAAATACCTCCCATCTTGAGCACTCCGCTTCTCTACCTCTAACTCCCTCAGGGTCAGTCGTTTCTCAAAGAAACGAGCTGGGGTAGATCTATGTCTTCGCCTGGGGCCTCCCTCTGGAGCAGCCTGACTGCCACTCTAAAACTTGATGAGCACTATCTCCAGTTCTGGAAACACCTAAAGACCTTCCTCTTTGCTACTGCCTTCACTCCCCTTACCCATGCGGATTCTACTCTTCCTTGGCACCATGCAGCTGGCCATCCTTTGTCCTCCCTGCCCAGGTACCTGCTCATCTTGCCACCCTTACGCACTGCCTCCGAGCCACTCCTTACACTGGGGTCTGTATCTGTACCCATACAGTCCCCCCTTTGTTCTTCCTGCACTTATCAGACCTACCCATCCTGCTGCCTTAAACCCTGCACTTGCTGGCTGCACTCCCATTGTGTGTTGCCTTTTATTTATTAATGTATTATTATTTATGCTTTTCCCTCCTCGCTCCGCACTCTCCTTTTTACCCCCTTGCATGCACTTCTCCCCCTCCCCCTCTACCATGCACTTGCCCGTTCTCAATGTCACTGGGGCTAGTAAGATCGCTGTTTTTGTTCTCCCCTGTTCCCCTTCCCTTGCCTTGTCGCGCTCTGAAACACTTTTCTATGAGCGTGATAGAAATAAAATATCAATATCAACATCTGTTTTTGTGTGCCTTTAACAGCAATAATTTAACCGTCCACGTTCTTATTGTCTTATTGCTCAATAGCTCTTGCACTTTTTTTTGCGTCTTTTCTCTAATATCACAGACATTGCATGATGCCATCAAACACATTTTTGTTTTGTGCACTCTTTTCTTTCATTTCCATTATTGCTGGTTTTGAATTGGCAGTTTTGCCCTGCGCTGAAACAGTGCAGCATTATTTGCTTTGTTGTTCAAGTGCCACTCTTTTATCCTTTTTCGCACTTCATTCCTGCCTCTTTCCTGCACTGATGTAATGTGCTTGCACTGTAACATTGCATTATGTGCACCCGTATTTCAAGTCCCGCGTTATGTCAGATATAAAGACACTGCAACGCTTCATAACTATAGTAACATTTGCATTTCCAGACTTCAAAACCAAAATGGCCACACGTTTTCCATGTTTCTTCGGATCCTTTATTCTAGCTTCTTGATGCTGCACACTGTTATTACACGCTGCATCATGGCCCCTTCACATAGTGTTGGAACCTTAACTTTCATGCGCCGGTGAGTCACGCTGAGCAGTGCCTCTTTTATAAGTTTCAAAAAATTCTCTCTGCTTACTGGTCACGCTGTGACATATTGTTGGTTCCTCATAACATTATGCTTATTGCGGCAGGTTAACGTTGTACTTACTAAACACAGTGGCATGCACTTTCAACTTCTATCACCATTACGGAGCGTGTCTTACCTTCTGCCCCTTTGCCAGTTATTTTCTTTATTCATCAAAATTTGCAGCCACTCCTACATTATTTTTGCTTAGCTTTACCAATGTCCTATTTCTCCTGCGTCTGATCGTTTTTTATATTCGCTGCTTCTCTCTTCCCATCCACGACATCTGCAGCCCCTCGTTACTTGCACTTACTCACCAAAGGTTTACTTTCCTTTTCTTCACTTGTTTATATTTGCATCTTATATCCTTTGTTCTTTTAATTTCCAATTATGACCTCCCACTCAGGTCATTCACTCGGCTGCATCCTAGTCCTCATTCCCTTTTTCCTTTCACCTCGTCACAGTTTCTTTTGGCTACCTCCATAGGTCGGTCAAAAGTTCCTGCTAGGCTTCTCTTTTGCTTGCTCCTTGGTTCTTGTTTATGTTTTTTTTTTGCGACCTCCTCCTCAGGTCACTCAATCCATTTGTTCATATCCTAATTTCCAATCAGCCACCTCCTCCGGCTGATTTCCTTTATTGTATATGTTTCTTTTGTGACCTCCTCCATAGGTCCCTTTGGTCCCCTCCTTGGGCAATATTTCCTTTAGCCCCCTCCTCAGGAAATATTTCCTTTGGTCCCCTCCTTGGGCAATATTTCCTTTGGCCCCTTCCTTGGGCAATTTATTTTTCTTTTTCCATCCACCTCCATAGGCTCATTAGTGTCCTTTCATCCACCTCCATAGGCTGATCATCAGTTCTTTATTGTCGTTTCAGCCACCTCCAAAGGCTGATCATTAGATCTTCATTGTTCTTCAGCCACCTCCATGGGCTGATCATTACTTTCTTTTTCCAGCTCCTTGTGCTATATTTTCTTTTTTCCCCTTCCTTTCCTTCATTGGATGCGTGGGTCGATCATCTCCTCATCACCAATTGTTGTGACCCTACTTCCATACATATCATCCATAACCTTAATGATGACTCAGAGACTTGTAGTAGGTCTTACTTCTTTTAATGTCTCAGCTTAACTGAACTCCAGCAGTCCCCAGCTCTACATTCCACATTCCATTCTCCAGGCTCCCTTGTCTATATTCCACATTCCATTCAGCTATAACACCCTGGTGATAGTCAGGGAGTTGAGCTTTCCTTTGCCTTGGATGCCTTATGTGTTCACTTTCTTGGCAGAGGACTTTGAAATGAACTGCACTCCCAACAAAGGTCCAAAACGGTATTCTTCTTGTTCTTCTTAGAGTCCAGGATAGAATCAAGTAATGAGGGGCTGCTCCTCTCATTTAAAGGTAAAATGCCACAGGCAATTACTGCAAAGCAAGCCTGTCATATACCCATGGTTCTAACATGTGCCCTATGACATCACATCCAGAGTACCTGTATTATGAAATGGAGGGGACAGGAAAAGGAAGAGAACATTAACCTTCTCTAACTAAATGGAATGGTCACTCCTTGCCAGTGAGGGTCGCACAGGCTTGCAATGATCACATTTTAAGATCAGATGTAGAGCTATTTATAATCCTACCTCCTCCTGCAAGAATATGTGCGGTTGCTGGCGGTTGCTGGGAGTGCATTTAACAGAAACAGGCCAGTGAAATGATAACAATTGAAATGTATATTTATATCCCTGTTTGTCACACTGAAAGAAAAATCATGACAGGGTCAGAAATTTCCATACAATGATGTGCACCTCCCCTTACACTTTTTCCCAATAACAGCTGGCGGATGACCCTCATTTTTGTCCATTTAAAAGCTCACTCTATTTATGAATTCAGGATATTTTTTTAAATGTGCAGAAATGCCCCCTCAATTGTGAAAATATGCAAAGTGTAGAAAAAGGCCACCTGAATGAGAGCATCAAAGATGCTCTCATTCAAGTGCCCTTTGTCAATTGGGTTGCTCTGTTTTGGTGCAAGTGAGGATATCTGCTAGCATCTCCTCATTTGCGCTAAAAAAAGTTTGCAGATATGACCCTTTGTTTTCCCAGCAACTATTCGGGGTGCACAGGTGACCTCGAACTATGCTTTGTGACACCCTAGAGCTGGTTCTGTAGATGTTGGGAGACAGGTTATGGGCAATGCCGCAGGGCCGCCCAAGGTGAGGCAGGGTAACTGATGTTACCAGTCAGCAGGCCAGGAGAGGGGCAGCCCCCACCCCATGCCTGCTTCTCTCCTCCACAAGCTACAGAGACATGCAGTCTCTGTCACACAAAGCTGAGGAAGGATGAGGTGTGAACAATCACCTCACCCTTCCACAAGCAACAAGGTGCTAAGCACCTAAGGAAAACCAACAGTCAGGCAGGGCTCAGGTTCTGCCCCACCCTCAGGGGGCCAGACAAGTTGGCTATCCGGCTTGGGCTGGCGCACAGCCCCCACTACTATACACATCAAAGACCCAGGGCTCCCCTTGGTCTTATAAATAAGAGCAGAATGCTCTAAGAAAACACAATCTGTTTGTGGACCCTGAACGGGGACCCAAACTAACACGAGGTTGGCTGTTCACTTAGCGTCTTCCACACTTTGCTTCTTTACCATAAAACCTTCCCACCCTACGAAAAAGGGAGAAGAACAAAGGAAAAGAGGTATAGGGCACTGTACGGTGAAAACACAATCTGTTTGTGGACCCTGAATGGGGACCCAAACTAACAGGAGGTTTGCTGTTCACTCAGCGTCTTCCACACTTTGCTTCTTTAGCAGACTCCAAAAGTTCACTGCATACACAGCGTCTTTTCTCCCCTTTTTGAACATTGTCACTGTTCAGAACTTTCCACTACAGGCGAGCGGCGAAAACCTTGCTTAAACAGAGGAATCCCTGGGGAGGACACATGCAGAAGCAAGATCCCACGCCGGCACAAGCGAGTGTGGGGGAAAAACAAACAAAGCGCCCAGGCGCAGGCGGTAGTGTCATTTTCAGCTTTTCAGGCCAAAAAATCATGGGTCCCAAGCGAAAAAATAACAGGGAACCTCCAACACCTTCCCAGAAGCCCAAATCACCCCACTTACTTGCAGCCATGGAGGCAGCTGAGCATTATAGCTGGGCCTGGGTCAGAGAAAATATGCATGGCTTTCCAAAAGAAGGGGTCCCCATACCAACCAGTCAAGAGGACAAGATGGCACCATCAAAGAAAATGAAGTCTACAGAAGGCATGGGAAAAGGTAACAAGAAACTGTCTAAATTATGCAAGAATATGACTGAGATGCAGCAATTATTGCTAGAAATTAGGGGCAAACAAACACTTCCCACAGCCAAGTCTAGGCCTGCAAACCCCACCATACCACTAGTACCGGACATCACAGTGACCATCCCCCCACCGGCATCAGCTACAGCAGCATTAGTCCCAGCAACACCAATAACACAGGTGCCAATAACACCAGCAGCAGCCACCACAGTTTTTCCTATGCCAACAACGGCAGCTCCTGACACAACAGGGGCTTAAAAACATGGGCAGTCCCCAATTTAAATACACCGGGACACACAGGAGTGAGCAACAACAACCCATCAGACACGGTAATGATTAGTAGTACCCAACTCGACCTAAAACTTAAATCTTTTCAAACAGAAATATTGAACAGATACAAGAGGTGTTTAGTATGGAACATTGACATTACAATAAAAGAAGCCAAATGGGCTAACAAGTTCATCAACATTTTTTCACTTATAGAAGCCCAACGCAAAGGGAAAGATGCTTTTAGGGATCCCAAAAAGATAGAGGAGAAAGCGATAGCCAGAACCGCCCAGGTAGAACAGAATAGGGACAACTGGCTACAGGCCTTTGCCATCTTGGCAACTATTTATGAAGAAAAATTCCCCAATGATGGCAGAAAATTATTGGCATACATGGATAAAATCAGAGAAGTAAAAATCACTCAAAAAGGGAAGACCTGGCTAGCATATGATATTAAGTTCAGAAGAAGCATGTCAGAGAGGCCAGCCATAGAATGGGACGAGTCCAGAATGACTTATTCATGTTAAACGCAGAGCCTCCTTCAGAGGAAGAGACTGCACAAACAACCCACAAAAATAGCAAAAACTCACAGGGCCCCAGATTCTCAGACTATGCAAACCACAAAAAAGGGGAACAGCACTTTCGGAAGAATCAGTCAGTGGTGGCTCAGTCTAATGCCCACAGGCAGAACAAAAGCCACTCTCCAAAAGCCAACATCCCATGTAGGAACTTTGGAAAAAATCTGTGCAAATGGGGAAAAGAATTCTGGTACAAACACACTTGCACAAACTGCAACAGTGACCACGCTGGAAGCAACTGTACCAGACTGCCACCCAAAAATACTAAGAAGTAGCACCAAATGCACCCCGCCAACCCCATGTTTAGCACCGGGCAGCACCCCCATCAATCCAAACAATTTTAGAGAGGCTCTCATGAATTACCTAGACAGAGAAACCAGCGAAGCAATCCGCCAGGTTTCACCAATGTTTTTATCATCGCCTTCAAGGGCTTCGGGTCTCAGAATGTTCCAAATAACCTAAAGTCAGCCAGAGACAACATGCAAAATTAAGAAGGAATTACTACTAGGCAGGATTGCGGGGCCTTGGGACCACATGCCTCTCAAGGAGTACATAATACTGCCCCTAGGTCTGGTCCCCAAAAAAAGAACCTGGGAAAATGAGGCTAATTCCTCACCTACCCTATGGGCCAATCGCTAAACGACGGCATTCCACACACCGAATCCGCAGTATCGTACCCACATTTCCAAGAGGCGGTAAGATTCATACAGGAATGTGGCAGGAACACCCTGTTGGCCAAACTGGACATTGAATCTGCTTTCAGATTATTGCCAGTCCACCCAGACTCCCAGCAATGGCTAGGTTTTACTTTAAAAAACAAATTCTATGTAGACAGGTGCCTCTCCATGGGATGCGCAGTATCTTGTGCTTTATTTAAGCAATTCAGCTCCTTATTTCAATGGGCGTTCCAAAAACAGAGACCAGGGACCAGGATAGTACACTACCTCAATGATTTCATGGTAATGGGGCCAGCAAATTCTGAAGAATGCAGCAGAGCCCTGGCGAAGTTAGAAGGAATGGCATCACGGTGGGGCATTCCCCTGCAGCAGAAAAAACAACCAAACCAGCCACCAACATAATTTTTCTAGGCATTGAAATAGACTCCGCAAGGGGCCAATGCAAAATCCCGAAAACAAAAATAGCAGAACTTCTGGAGAAAATACAGAGCCTGACAACAAAAGACAAGGGCACAGTAAAAGAAATTCAGTCATTAGCAGGAAGCTTCAACTTTGCAGCCAGAATCATCCCTCAGGGGAGGATATTTTCCAGAAGTCTGGAACTAAAAATCAAATCTTACACCAAACCCCACCTGCACATCTGGCTAGGCACAGAAGTGAAACAAGATCTGGAAATTTGGGGGAATTTCCTCAAAGATTTTAATGGGACATCACTTTGGTGGACGCCATTGAACACATGGATAAAAAGGGTCCTTTTCCCCGATGCAGCCAGGAGCAGGGGGTTTGGAGCCATACTAGACTCAGAATGGGTGGCAGGACACTGGCCCATAACATGGCAATCTGCAGGGTGGACAAAAAATATCACCCTCCTAGAAATATTTCCCATTTGACTAACTTTACACATCTGGGGCAGGCAGCTAGCTAACACGGAACTCTTTTTCTGGTGCGACAACAAGGCCGTGGTAGACCCCATAAACAGAAGATCTACTAAATGCCCTTTAGTGCTGAAAGTCCTACAGGCCATTACAGTGGTCACACTACAAGAAAACATTGTGCTCAAAGCAAAGCACATCGCTGGAGCAGACAATAATATTGCAGATGCTTTATCTCGCTTTCAGTGGCCAAGATTCCGGGAGCTAGCGCCGCACGCCCAGGAACAGATGACGCCGATACCAGCGGAATGCTGGGTGTTAATGGGAATACAAAAATAATGGCATCAACGCCAGCGCCAGAGAGCACAGGCCGGGATGCCCAACAAGAACCAGGCATCTCAGAAACGGGTGCCAACAACATAACGGCATCAACGCCTGCGCAAGAGAGCCCAGGCCGGGATGCCCAACAAGAACCAGGCACCTCAAAAACGTGTGCCAACAAAATAACAGCATCAACGCCAGCGCCAGAGAGCCCAGGCCAGGATGCCCAACAAGAACCAGGCACCTCTAAAACGGGTGCCAACAACTCGCTGCCCATAGAAAATATGAACCCTGGCTCAGGGTTCTTAACAGAGATGGCAGAGAAAGCACTGGCAAGCACTACTGCAGCTCACTACAGTTAGTGTTTGCAAACAGTATTTAGAGACACAGGGTTAAACCATGTCGAGTTAATAACGATTAAAGACATAGAAACATTCTTAAAATGGGCGCATGAGCGGGGCTTTAAGAGAGACTGGGCAAAAAGACACCTAGTATCAATCTCATATTTCTCAAAAATATGGTGTGACTCAGACCCCACCCAGAAGGCCCTCATTTCCTACGCTATGAAAGGATGGGCCAGAGTTGAGGGGACCCAGGTAGACACCCGCCGCCCCCTTGATTTCAGCAAACTGTTAAAAATAGCAGACCAGTTGGAAGCCATATGCTGGCACCCATATGAGATCATATTATTCAAAACAGCATTTTTTTCTGGCCTACTTCGGGGCTTTCCGGTTGGGAGAGCTTATCGCCTCCAGCACCAAGGCCGCAAACGGTTTAGGCAGGAGGTCAGGGTCAGACAGGACAGCGTCAACATAGAAATCCAACAGTCAAAAACTGGGGCCAAAAGAACCATCAACATTTGTTGTATTGAGGTAACAAACTGCCCAGTATGTATTACCAACCTTTATTACGCACAAAGGCCTAAGGTGGGGGGGGAGGTTTTTAATCCACAAGGACGCCCCGGCACTAAGCCGCTACCAATTTAAAGGGGTGCTAATGAAAGCAATCAGCAAAGCAGGGTGGGACCCCAAGGGCTTTAGAATATGTGCCGCCACCTCAGCATGGCAAGGAGGCCTGGCACCACAACAGCTAAAAAACTTAGGGGAATGGAAGTCAGATTGCTAAAAAAGATACATCAGACCACAGCTAATATAGCCATCCCCTCTCATCTTTCTTTCTCCCCCTCCCTCTTGCAGAATCGACAGACGAAGGGAGGACCTCACTCATATCAGCATGGATTGTCGGCCACTCATTCGTCTTCAGGACAGGCCGATGGGCGGAAGAAACCAAAGAAGGGCCACCCGTTAGAAACACCATTGCCTCATGGTGGGGTCTACAGAGGCCTACGGTGGGCCGACATCCACGAAACACTAGCAGAGCTGGTCGCATACAGAGACCGGCCAGAATTTCTGATAATACACCTAGGGGGCAATGACCTGGTTACAACAGGAACGTGAAACGTATTCGAGGAAATCTGCTCCTCCCTAGTGGGCATTTCGCACAACTGGAGGGAAACAGAAATATACTTCTCGGCCATCCTACCCAGAATGAAATGGCAGGAGGATAACTGTTACAAATCTGTAGACATTGCTAGAAGAAAACTCAACAGGAGGCTAGAGAAATTCTGTACAGCAAGAGGGCTGGGCTTCATGAAGCATCCGGCCATTACCCTGGGTGATCCAGACCTTTTTCTCAAAGACGGCACTCATTTATCAAACCAGGGCAAGGAGCATTTCTTTCAAGAAATTTCAGCAACCCTAGCCTCTAGGGGCTGTTACTATGAGGTACTTTCGGGGGAACACAGTCAGCCGGTAACCTGCCTGTGTGTGACGGCACGGGCCAGAGGGGGTAACCTCAGGACCCGGTGCCCAAAAGTATGATATTATTATGATATGTGATTATTGTTATCTCCATAACCATATCTGCACAATAAAATCCTACAGCCTTTTATTGCCAACACGACAAAATGTTGTGAGCCAAATTATTTCAGGTGAGGGTTCGGCCAACAATAATGCATGAATATGGGTTCAGCAGTTATGGGCAATGCCGCAGGGCCGCCCAAGGCAAGGCAGAGTAACTGATGTTACCATTCAGCAGGCCAGGAGAGGGGGAGCCCCCAGCCCCATGCCTGCTCCTCTCCTCCACAAGCTACAGAGACACGCAGTCTCTGTCACACAAAGCTGAGCAAGGAAGAGTGGGGTGTGAACAATCACCTCACCCTTACTACAAGCAACAAGGTTCTAAGCACCTAAGGAAAACCAACAGTCAGGCAGGGCACAGGTTCAAAGAACTGCCCCCCCCTCAGGGGGCCAGACAAGTGGGCTATCCGGCCGGGGGCCAGCGCACAGCCCCCACTACTAAACACAACAAAGACCCAGGGCTCCCCTTGGTCTTATAAATAAGAGCAGAATGCTCTAAGAAAACACAATCTGTTTGTGGAACCTGAACGGGGACCCAAACTAACACGAGGTTCGCTGTTCACTTAGCGTCTTCCACACTTTGCTTCTTTACCACAAAACCTTCCCACCCTACAAAAAAGGGAGAAGAACAAAGGAAAAGAGGTATAGGGCACTCTACGGTGTCCACAACAAGTCGTGGGACACGAGAAGGCGGCACGGGCCAGAGGGGGTAACCTCAGGACCCGATGCCCAAAAGTATGATATATATATTTTTTTTTATTTAGTTGCACACAACTTTTCAAATTAATATACAAAATACATAAAAATACAATTCATATGTTATACAAAATACATACAATAAAATTCCTATGTTACTCAACAGAATATATACTGTACACGATTAAAAGACAACTTAACTCTTACATACTCATATCTAAATATCTAAAAGTATGATATTATGATTATTGTTATCTCCATAACCATATCTGCACAATAAAATCCTACAGCCTTTTATTGCCAACACTTGGCAAAATGTTGTGAGCCAAATTATTTCAGGTGAGTGTTTGGGGTCGGCCAACAATAATACATGCATATGGGTTCAGCAGTTACAGGTCATGTGTGCTCTATAATCTTGGCATGAAACGTTATGAAAGGGGTGTCTAATTAGCAGACACAGAATTACTTGCATCATTTTATGCTAATAAATAGCTTGTTAACAAAGCTTGGCGTATCCCACTCCCATCAGATGGAATTCGGTCACTGTCCTCCCAAGCTATAACCAGCGTTGTCTCTGTTCCATGCTTGGCTGTGAGCAGTGCTGTCTCTGTCCATTGATCCGGACAAAATCCAAACTGAAGATGAGCCAGGATGCTTTTGTCCCCTTTTCAGTATTTTGCAATTGCTAAGTATCTTGTTCAAGATCACAGCATGTCAGCTAAGCCGGTTAATAGGCTGAGAGTAATTAAGTAGTGAGGACTACAAAGAGCCCGACTTCGTCAAGGAGATGAAAACAGGTGCAAATCGTCAAAATACTGACCAAGAAAAAACCCCAGCATGTAGAAGAAGCAGATGAGAACGGGCGGTTTTACAGTGAGTCCCTCGCCACCAAATCCACTCCAAATATGTATTTAGAGTGAGTTGAGAGATGGCAATGGGTCCTTTCTTGCTCTTCATGTTAATTGCACTGGCATGCTTTGGGGTCATGCTTCATCAACTCGTTCTCCTTTGAACTGATGCTTCTGTCTCCGCCTTCTTTGTGGTTGCACGTGTTTACTGACTGGGTCGATAAATGTTGCCTGGTCAGGGATTCGTGAAGCGGTTCATTCCATCCGCTTTGGTGTATCTGAAGGCATTGATGGTGCAAGAAGGGCGAGCTCAATGATAGTGCAGCAGTCGCGGCTGAACCTGCTGATTACGCACCGACCGCAGCTAAGATTATTTACCTGGATGCTTTATTCCGGTGTGTTTCTAAATATAGGGTAACCCCTTGCCTCATTTGTTAATTAGGCTTGTGTCCACCAAATACCACAAATTAGAGTGTTCAGACGTCATCATATTACGTTATATAAACCCAAATTATGTAATCGACATAGGACGATCTATTCTTGTAACATGACGTGTATTCAGGGTGGTCTATATTCACTGGTGTTGGTCAGAGTTGGTTTTCAATTGTCTGCATCAATTATGTTGTACTGTTCTAAATTATTGCTCGGATGTATTGCTGTACTGTGTGCTGCATATTCTTTGTATTTGCCATCCCTCCTTCAGCCATATCCGATTTATGTTTGTAATAAAGCATTGCATTAGTATTGCTCCAGTGGTCCATGTAAAGCGATCAGGAGAGTCAATCAACGAGTAAAGCACACGATTCATCACATATGCATTTCTAAAGAGCAGTGACATCCAATCACAAAGTAATTACCACAATAAACAGAATGCACATTATATCCGCAATTGAATCTGAGATTTCCTAGAAAAGCACTAAAACGTATAATCCTGTAGCCATCTTTAGCAATGTGTATCTTTTTGGAGAAATAATTGATGCGGCAGTGTTCAATTCCATGGAATATGCATCGATGAAAGGCGACTTTATTGGTATGCTGGAACGACCTCATAGGCATTGCTTTATTTCAGAATGTTTAGATGTGGCATTTCTGCTGTACTCTCTCTGAAAGGCGAACCACCGCACATGGTTTATGGGGCTGTGGTGGAAGCTAAGTCACTTCCCTTTTAATGATGTACTAATTGTTTGCACAAAACGTGGTCCTTTCCGATGATACTTCCTATACGAATGCGTTTCCGAGCCCAGCTGGTCTGCTGCCCTGAAGGCAAACCTTCTCATTAAAGTGCAGGTGTGCATAGCAGGTATAATAAAAAGAATAATAAAAGTGCAGATGTGCATAGCGGGTTCTGTCTATGAATGCACACACAGAGGCAAAAAAAGAACTTCCCACTGATAGAAATGAAGAAATGAATCACGGCTGCACTGATTTTCTGATTGCCCCCCCTCTGTCATTTTCTGCCTAGGTCCAGATTGAAAGTGCCAATTTGACTGTATACCGCATGACTCATTTTCTTACATTATTTTCTCTCACAGATGGCACCATTTTATCTTATGAACTGACAAATGGCACCATATTTGAATTTAGCAGGCTTTCAGAAATGTACAGCTTATCCGTATTTTTCTTTGGAAATAAAAAGGAGAGTGTAAATGGAAAAAAACGATATAGGAGATTTTGTATCTGCAATATACATGTAAATATGCAGGACTGCTAGCAATTAGCTGTCACTAGCCAGTTAGCTATCACGTGTTTGTTTTGCGAATGAGAGGTTATTTTACTTTGCCTACTTTACATAATATATCAGGTCCTCATATCCAACCAGACTCTTCACCTTACATATGTTAACAGGAGTATCTGCTACAAAAGAAAAGAAAACAATATGACATGGTCCTCATTATGAGTTTGTGGTATTAGTTTGTAGTGCCTGAAGTCGCTGTAATCCTGCAACATTACAGATTACTGTTATTCCCCTGTGTCCCATTTGGCTTCATTTGGGGATTGGCAGCATTTGTGCATCTGGTGATTTTGCTGGCGGTGGACGATTGCTCTTGATTAGTTTCCCCTTTTTTGAGAGCAGATGGTTTTGGACACATATTTCTGAAACCCATAATTAGCCAGCGGTGTAAAACAGATAGCATTTGGAAATGCTAACTGCTTTTTCTGTTTCTGCCACACTTGTAATTTCAGCCCAATTCTTTGTTCTGTGTGAGAAGAATTTGGGCCTTGTTTGGGAAACACCAGAGTGGACCTCTGGGCAAAAAGAGGAGGGATTCTGAGCCCTGCCCAGAACAACCCCTGACAAGTACCTTGACCAGCCCTTGGCCTTGATGGGTAAAAGTCCCAGCAGGCCACTGAGTATTGCACCTGAGCATGCTAGAGTGAGGTTTGAGGTATCTCTCAGACTGCTAACCAGCATACTAAGGGAAATGAAATGGGTGACTGTGGTCCTCCAATTGCAAGCTTCCCTTCTATGCAACCTTAAATGCTTGCATCCCAAAACCTATAGAAGGTAGCTCTTGGTAAAGTCTGAGTTTCCAAACCACTTATTGCCTTCTACCAATTTTCAGATGCTTGTTTTGTTGCTCAAGTGGTATAATGTATCTATTATCTATATGTATTTGTGCATTTATTTATTGTTTGCTTGTTAGGTGCTTCTACAATAAGAATGTACTGTTTCAAAACGCCCACAAAGCAGGGAGGGAGGGAGAGTGGGAAGGACATTACAATATTACAACACAATATTTAAGAGCAGAGCGGGAAGAGGCATGGGGATGGACCTACTATGCCTTGTGTGTATTCAGAACGTGCAAGTGCAGAAATGAAGAGGGAACAGGGGGTAAGTGCTGGGGAGTCTGAGCCCGTAGGTGAGCCATGGACAAAGTGCTAGAATGTTGAGTGCTACACAGTCTGGGCCGCAAGAAGTGTGAGTGTGAGTCTCCAGAGTGCAGGGTATGCAGATGCAAAGTGCTGTGGGAAGACAGGAGCTGTGAAAGAATTGGTGTGGGAGGTCAAGGCCACGAAGTTGCATAAGGGCCAAGGACATCTATTCAGCAACTGCGAGATTAGCAGAGGAGAGAAGGAGGGAAGGAGGAGGAAAAGAGGAAAGTCTTAAAGAGCTTCTGGAATTTGAGAAGATCCTGCTCAAGGCACAGCGGCTGGGGGAGGCTGTTCCAAAGGAGGGAACCTGCAAAGGAAAGTGAGCAACCACCTGCCCTCAGCTTAGCAAAATGTTTTACACATAAGGAGTTGGTGCCAGAGAGACATAGACAGAGATAGGGAGGGGGATAGAGAAAGAGAGGTGGTGATGGGAGCTAGAGAAATGAGACCTTTCAGAAAATGGCCCGGGGTAGGAATGCAGGGTTGCAGGTTGTTTTTCTTTATAAGGCCTACTCCACCCCTTCGCAGCTAACTACCTCCTTTCTAAGATCTCATACCACCTTACACTATCCACAAAAAACCTCCACGGATGGCCACCACAAGCCTAGCCATTAGCACATCAACAAAAACTGTGCCACATTTAGGCTTTCCTCTTTAGCCTTTTTGCACTCTTCAACTAAAGTGTCTAAAAATACCAATTGAGCATAATTCTATCAAACACTATCAGATATAGGCCTGTTCCCTCTGGATAACATGCTCCCAAGTTTCTCCGTCAAACACATAGAAAGCAGCGTGACACTCAAAGAACCAGGTGCTTATGACCTGCACCCATCAACACTGCAGGTTTGGCATCTGCCTCTTCCAATGCCCCAATCACAGAGCCATATGCATCGAGGCTGACAAAGGTGGTTGATGAGTGCTACACATAACCAACATTACATTCACCTTCATTGACTACTATCATTCGAATGACTCACAGTAATGTTCACAAGCTTCCTTAATACATTTCCTGCCATTAATGATAGTTTTAGTGAACACAAAACTCATCTTTTACAGAAAGAGGTGCTTAATGGCATTTCTGAAAACCCTGGTCTCATTTCACTATGATTGCCACTTGCTGCAGACATTTATGGAGAACCGACTTGTAAGTCTGATTCCCTGTATTTGCTGGCCACTCTGTGATTAACAGAGCATGACATATGTGGATCTTACATGGCAAACAGCGGTAGGTGAAATGACCACAAGCAAAATAGAATTGTTGACATTTCCCAAAAAGTCTGTCTCGCCGGTTGGGCGGTTTTCTACCTTTTTCCACAGCATCTTTGGCTGTTTTGATTTTTCACTGAAATTTCATTTTTTGTCTGTGAGAAACACAAGCAAATCCGAAACTTTTGCTGTTAAACGAAATGTACTGGGGTAAAACACTGAGAATTTCAGGTGGGAAAAAGCCACAGACTTGTCAATTTCGCTCGATAGGCAAAATTTGTGCATCTGTTTAATTTTGCCCGCGCCTAGTGGGAATTTTATGTGATGCAAACTATGCATGGAATTGGCATTGATTCATAAACAAAGTATTTCTAGATAGATTGAATAAATGAATAAAAAAAAAACGCTACTGGAAATAGAGAAATACATAAAAATGAAGTTTTACTTAAAAGTACTATGATGCTTTGGGGAAAGGGAATCGCTTTCATGGAAACTTACTAAAAACAATTAATTTGAAGCATCAGATTTACCTGTGTTCCAAATTCGATTTATGCCAGGTTGTAACAGGGGAAACTGGAAACTGGATCAATGCGTGTTTTCTTTTTCCACCTCTCCAGACACACCCGTATTACTTACCTCTGGAGTTATACCCCCATTAAGATAGAATTTAGCGCACAAGTGGCACACGCGGCTGGTGCACAGAGTGAGTGTGTGGCAGTCTGCGTCAGCCACGTGTGCCAAAACCCATTTTCGTGCACAGCGTATTCATGGATACTTAGATCCATAACCAGCCGTGGCGCAGAGTGGCGCAGTGACCCTGCAGCAGCACCAGTTACGCCCCCAACCCTGCCCCATGCGCCAAAAACATTGCCCAAATCCAGTACATGACGCAAAAGCCAGTGGACCAGCATACAGCCCCCCAACCACGAAAACACGTGGAAACTCCCCGCGCACTCCTCGGAATATGCGTACCCCGTTTGCGCCAGCGAAATTGCATGGGCAACTCCCCGCGCACCCCTCCGAATACGCGTACCCTGCTTGCGCTAGCAAAATCACGTGTAAAACTCCCCACGCAACGTGCACCCCATAGAATACACGTACCCCGCTCACACCAGTGAAATCGCATGTACAACTCCCCGTGTACCCATCGGAATATGCGTACCCTGCTCTCGCCAGCGAAATCACATGTAAAACTCTCTGCACACCCCTCGGAATATGTGTACCCCGCTCGCACCAGCGAAATCTCATGTAAAACTCCCCTCGCACCCCTCTGAATACATGTACCCTGCTGCGTCAGGTAAATGCATGGAAAAAGTCCCCCCTGTGGTGTGGCCTGTCTGTGGGGCATGGACAGGGGTGATGGGATGCCTGTGGGGCATGCCCAGAGGTGATGGGCTGCCTGCGGGGCATGAACTGGGGTGATGGGCTGCGTGTGGGGCATGGACTGGGGTGATGGGCTGCCTGCAGGGCATGGACTGGGGTGATGGGCTGCCTCGGGGGCATGGGGAAGGTGGGTGGGCTGCTTGCGTGTATTATAGGGGTGCGCATGGTCTTTCACACGGGATTGGACTGGCACGAGCGTGGTACGTGTATTCCGGGGGTGCGCAGGGAGTTTTACACGCGATTTTGCTAGCGTGAGCGGGGTACGTGTATTCCGGGGGTGCGCGGGGAGTTACAAACGCGATTTTGCTAGCGCAAGTGGGGTACGTGTATTCTGGGGGTGCGCAGGGAGTTTCACATGTGATTTCGCTAGCGCAAGTGGGGTATGTGTATTCCGAGGGTGCGTGGGGAGTTTCACACACAATTTTGCCAGCGCGAGCAGGGTACGTGTATTCCAGGGGTGCGCAGGGAGTTTCACACGCGATTTCGCTAGCGTGAGCGGGGTGCATGTATTCTGGGGGTGCGCGGGGAGTTTTACACGCGATTTCGCTAGTGCAAGCAGGGTACGCGTATTCGGAGGGGTGCGCGGGGAGTTTCACACGCGATTGGCCTGGCGTGAGCGGGGTACGTGCATCTGGCGGTGCGCAGGGAGTTTTACACGCTATTTGGCAGTGTCTGCCCTCCCGGTGTGCCCTCCCGCCCCATGCCCTGCAGGCAGTGCACACCACAGGGGACCACCCCACACCCCTGGCCATGCCCCGCAGGCAGCCCATCACCCCATACCATGCCCTGCAGGCAGCCCACACCAAAGGGGACCACCCCACACCCCTGGCCATTCCCCGCAGGCAGCCCATCACCCCATACCATGCCCCACAGGCAGCCCATCACCCCAGTACATGCCCTGCAGGCAGCACATCACCCTGGGCATGCCCCGCAGGCAGCCCACACCACAGGGAATCACCCCACACCCCTGGCCATGCCCCGCAGGCAACCCCAACCCCATAGCATGCCCAGCAGGCAGGCCACATGGCACCATGCACTTGGGAGCCCTGACTCATGTCCCCCACCCCAAGCACCCACCCACCATTGACGGGCACCTGCCAGCAGGCCCAACTCATGTCCCCCACCCCGATTGACGGGCACAAGCCAGCAGGCCGTGACTTATGTCCCCCACCCCACAAACTTATCCACCATTGACGGGCACCTGCGAGCAGGCCCAGACTCAAGTCCCCTACCCATACACCCACCCACCATTGATGGGCACCTGGCAGCAGGCCACGACTCGTGTCCCCCACCCACCATTGACGGGCGCCTGCCAGCAGGCCCCGACTCATGTCCCCAACCCCACACACCCACCCACCATTGACGGGCACCTGCCAGCAGGCCCTGACTCATGTCCCCCACCCCAAACCACCCACCCACCATTGTTGGGCACCTGCCAGCAGGCCCCGACTCATGTCCCCCACCCGGTTGACAGGCACCTGCCAGCAGGCCCCAACTCATGTCCCCCACCCACACACACCCATACCATTGACGGGTACCTGCCAGCAGGCCACAACTCATGTCCCCCACCCCATCCACCAACCCACCATTGACTGGCACCTGCCAGCAGGCCCCAACTCATGTCCTCCACCCACCCACCATTGACGGGCACCTGCCAGCAGGCCACAACTCATGTCCCCCACCCCATCCACCCACCCACCATTGACTGGCACCTGCCAGCAGGCCCCGACTCATGTCCCCCACCCCACACACCATTGACGGGCACCTGGCAGCAGGCCTCAACTCATGTCCCCCACCCCACCCCCACTGATGGGCACCTGCCAGCAGGCCCCGACACATGGCCCACCGAATAACATGTCCTAACAAAACAGACCCATCCCCCTAATGCCAACCCCCTGCCTCCAGTAAAAGCATGCAACCATCCACTGCACCCACTCTCAAATTACCCATGCCATGGGAGTCTTAAAAGAACCACCATGGCCATGCATAAATACACAACAGAGCCACACAGTGGCAACACATGACTGAGGCAATGCTCATAGAGACATGCACAAAACCAATGAGAGTACAAAACACCTAAAATGAAGATATATGAAATGTATTCAAAAACATAATTAAAAAACATAATGAAAATTCAAACTTGCAAATCAAGAAATAATGAAAGCAAAAAAAAAAATAAAATAGAAAAATCCAATGTAAAACAAAAATCCACAACAGGAAAAAAGATAAGAGGTCCATTGCCAATGTCCAAATAAAGTACATAAAAAATAAATGAAAAAACATTGATCCATGGGATCCCCAAAGAATGAAAGTATGTAGAAGTACGGAACTATATACAATGGAAGTCCAAAGGGTCCATGAACCCCCAACAAAAGGAAGCCTACAAAAAAGTTATATGAATAAAAAACTAGATACATAAAGTGGAGTAAGGTCCATGAACTCCAAAGAAAAAGATAAAACAAAGGAAACCTAACCCTAAAGAACTATGTAGAAAGGCGTTGGGCAAGTCCTACTGCTCATTTTTTGATGTTCTGGGCCAGGGCATCATTGAACTCCATGTCGATGTTCCGGAGGCGGGCCTCTTCCCTGGCCTTGAGGTCTCGCAGGGATGCAGCCATGGCCTTCTCCAACTCCCTGCGAGTTGCCTCGAGGCACTCAGCCCGCCTCAATGCCCTGTGCATGGAGTTCTCCGCCCTGACCATAGTGAGCTGTGCCTCTTCTGCCTGCCACTGCTCCGCATCTATCTGCTGTCCCAACCGCTGCCACACGGAAGATACTCCCAATCCAGGGTCCTCCTGCCCTCTGGCTGATGCCTGCTGCTGTGATGTTGATGGCCCCGAACCATCATCGCTCCCACCCTGAGCCTGCTGCTGCCGTGCATGTGCCCTGCCTGTCGATGTCTGCACGTCCTCCTCTTGCTGGGGTCCAGTTGGTGGGGTGGACCTCTGACTCCCGACTGTGGCAGGGGTGTGTCATCCACCAGCAGGGCCGCTGGCTCGGGGACAGCTCCATTGGGTGCCCAGGTGTAACGCTCACCTTGTTTCCACTGGGACGCCTCACGATAAGCCGGTAAGCTCTTCAGGACCTCTCACTTTTCCAGGAGTTCAGGCTGTCGAGGATCGGCTCTGGAAGATAGGAGATGAAGTTTAACTGCTGTTCCTTCCGCTGCAACCCACCTCCCAAGTTCCCTTTGCAGTTCCCCCCAGGAGACGTCTCTCACCTTGCATTCTATAAGGATGCGCTCTCTGTCCTGCCGTGATGGGCAGGGCCACGTTGGTAATGGCACCGTACTGCCGAGTTCCTTCACTGGCGTGGGCCAGAGTCTAAACCAGCTGCAACTCCTTCTTTTCAGGAAAGTCTTTATTGGTGAAAGCATTGTCTTTATTTGGATTTGCGCGTAACCCTCTTGCTTCTTCTTGCAGGTGTTGGAAGCTGCGGTGGAAGCCGGAGCTGGGTTCAAGAAGGTAAGATAGATGACCAAGCGGCGCTGAGAGCGTCCTTGCAAATGGCTAACCTACGCCATTGTTTGTCTTGCAGGTCGGGATGATCTGAAGATGGATGGTCCCCAGGAATCCAAGGGGACGAAAGATGTCTTGAAGGGGGTGGAGGAGGTCAACGAGCATTGGACGACTTCGATTGCCAGAAGATGCTGCAGAGCAGGTAAGGATGGCGATGGTTCTTGTCTCTTCTCGCCCCAGTAGGACAGGATGCAGAGCAGGACCCGGTGAACGTCACGCTGCTAAAGCAGAATAACGCGAAGCATGTGCCTCTGATCGGGCATGGTTTAAATAGCCAGGTGGTATCCCAGATGCCTTCGGGGTGGGCCCCGCCCTGGCTGCTAGACCGCTGAATGCAGTTTCCCAGTATTCCACATGGGTTGGCCATACTTGTCAATTGCCCATTGAAACCCCGTCCCAGCATGTGTCTCTGATGCCAACAGCGCCAGTACTGGCTCCAAGGAATCTGAGGGGGAACGAATAAGGTCTTTAGGGCCCCTTGAGCCCTCGGTGGGGATGAGATCATGACAGCACTCCCCCCTAAGGCCCCTCTCAAAGTGGTTCTCCGGCCTGGTCCTGGTTTAGAGGAAAATGTTTGATGGAAACGCTGGAATAAGCGCAGAGCATGGACGTACTCGCTGGGTTCCCACGTTCTATCCTGGGGTCCGTATCCTATCCAATCTCCTAGGTAGTAGAGTCTAGACCTCACATATTTGGAGTCCAGAATGTCTTTTATCTCGTATTCCGGTTCTCCCTGAATGATGATCGGTTCGGGTGGAGTAGTTACACGGGTACCTGGCTTGACTGGTTTCAAGAGCGATACATGGAATACTGGATTTATTCGCATGTGGCCTGGCAGTGTCAGTTTCAGAGCTGTTTGGTTAATGATGGCTTCCACTGGGAATGGTCCCAGGAACCGTGGGTGAAACGTTTACGTTCCTTTTATTGGTATATGCTTGGAGGCAAGTCACACCATATCTCCCACCTGGTAGACAGGGGTTTCGGAGCGGAGCTGATCCGCGCATCTTTTCTGACGTGCCTTAGCTTGTTGTAGGCGTTCTTGAGCCTTTGTGAAGGCCTGGGTCATGGTTGTGTGCAGGGTCTCCACTGCCGGCATTTCCAGGGTTGTGGGGACGTCTAATTCAGAAGTGCGTGGGTGCCTTCCATATACCGTAAAGAATGGGGTTTGTCCTGTGCTGCTATGTAGCAAATTATTATAGGCGTACTCGGTGATCCATAGGAGTTCTTTCCAATCCCCTTCACCCTGGTGCAGCATGCAGTGCAGATATTGCTCCAGAGTCTGATTCGTTCTCTCCGTTTGGCCGTCGGTCTGAGGGCGGTGAATAGTGGACAGACGGATGTCTATCTGAGCAAATGAGCAGCATTTCTTCCAGAAGCTAGATACAAATTGTGTCCCACGGTCTGATATTAGAATTGAAGGGAATCCATGCAGGCGTACAACGTGTTCCAAAAAGACTTTGGCGAAGCTGGATGCAGACGGTAGACCCTTAAATAGGCAGGAATTAGCAATTTTAGAGAATAGGTCCACGATCACCAGGATCGTGTCATAGCCTTGACATGGAGGAAGATCGATGATGAAATCTAGCGACAGGGTGTGCCATGGGGCTGGTGGAATGTCCAACGGCTGTAAAAGCCCGGCGGGTCTTTGCTTGACAGACTTGTTTTGGGCACAGATACCACAAGATGACACAAACTCGACTACATCCTTACGCCAAGTTGCCACCAGTAGTTCCTTTTTATCTTGGCCAGGGTTTTGGCGATTCCTGGATGGCCTTCCATGAGGGAGTCATGGTGCTCGGAGATGACCTGTCCTTGTAATTCCTTCACTGGTACGAATAACCGGTTTCGATATTACAGCAGTTGATTCTTGACATAGTAATGCTCCCCTCTGGAACCCCACTCTTGTAGCTGCTCCTGGGTGAACACCTATCAAATTTCGTATAAGAGTTCACTCCGGGTCATGGTGGTTGTGATGCCTAGGATTCTATTCTCTGTAATGATGGCCACCGTGTCCAGCGTCGTATGTCGTCTGTGCCCATGCGGGAGAGTGCATCAGCTTTGCTGTTTTTCACCCCGGGTCGGTACGTAATTACAAAGTCATATTCTGCGAAGAAAAGGGCCCAGTGCAGCTACCGTGACGTTTGAGCCTTCGCTCCCTTTAGTTACTGGAGGTTTCTGTGGTCCGTTATCATGGTGACGGTGTGCCTGGCTCCGAGCAGGTAGTGTAGCCAGGCCTTGAGGCAGCTTTAATGGCCAGTAACTCTTTTTCGGTGATGGCGTAATTGAGTTCTGCTGGAGTGAACTTTCGTGACCGAAAGGCCACCGGATGCAGTTGGCCTGTTAGTGGGTCGTGTAAGGTAGGTCTGGTCGTGGATGTTGTCATGATGCCCGCTCCCGGGGAGCCGGTTCAAGCCCTGCGTCCCCGAAAGCAGACATCCAGTCCCCAAGGAAGGACCCAGCAACCCCATATAGGGGCCCTTTGGACAGTGTCCTGGCGCCTATGGCGCCAGGCTCAAAAGAAATCAGTCCTGGCGCCATAGGCGCCAGGCTCATTATGGAAGTGCTTGGGTGCACTTACCTGATGCAGACCATGCTGCAGGATCCCGGCCTCCTTGAGGCCTGAAAGGAACTACTTTACCTGTGGGACTAATTTACCATCCGGGCGTGGCCGGGGAAGGATACATACCTGATTGGAGGAAGGATACATACCTGGAACTTCTTCCAAGGCTATTTAAACCCCACCCGAACAGCCACACGTGCTTCGCGTTGTTCTGCATCTAGCAGCTGGACGCTCACCGTGTCTGCTCCTGCATCCTGACTTCTGCCACGCCTGCCAGCATCCTGGATCACCTGCAAAGGAAGAGAAGAAGAGAACAGAAGAAGGAAAAGTCCTTACCTGCTAAATCCGCATCCCGGAGACATCTCGCCGACAATCCTGAAAAGGAAGACTTTTATTTAAAAGCTCATCGCATCAATCGCTGCAGGGCCGCATTCCACTCACCTTTACAGGGCGCCTCCATGTTCAGTAGCGATCATCCGGATTCGCAGTCACGCCCCAGCGCCTAGGGAGAAAAAGACCAGAACAAAAGGTGAGAGAGAGAAGGGAATAAGGAAAGCTAAATCTCCATGTTAAGACTTACCTGTTGATTCATTCCCTCTTCATTTCGGGTCTGCGCCGCATCCTGGCATTTCTGGACCCCGGCCCCTAAGGGGAAAAGAGACATCAGCGTTAATGAGCGAATGAAAAGACATTACCAAAAAACGCTCATTAAAGATTTACCTGATTTCTACAAGGATTTCACCTCTCATCTCGGGTCGGTGCCTGTTCCCCGGCATTCCGTACCCCGGCCCCTATGGGGAAAAAGACACTAGCATTAGTACATTAATGCATGGACACAAGGGGAACCTCTTATCAAAAAACTTACCTGGAAGCCAAGCAAGTTTCGTTCTCACCAATCCGAAAATCCAGTGAAGTAACTGGATACCAACGTGCCCCTGCATCAGAAGCAGGATGGAGAGCTCGTCCTTCCAGACCCGAAGGTGAGACGCTACGAGGAATCACAGAAGGGTTTCGAGGAGGGTGAGAGGGGAAAGTGGGAGGCTGATTGCATTACCCCGCAGACAGTTAATCCCCCATTTTCGCCAACAGAAGGATACTTCTGCGAGCCAGACAAGCCAGATTTGGGGGCCCGGTCCAGTCCGTCTTCCGATCCCTGCGCATCACCTTAGAAGAGGTCACAGCAGAGCGAACCAGGCCAGTGCCTCCGTGGGAGTCAGGTGATGGTTACAGAATGCAAAGCCTTCCTACAAATTCCCACCCAGGCGCTATGGAAAGTTCTGAGACTGATCAGTTGGCCCAATTACTGGGGGAATTACGGGCCGAAGTACATGCTGCTCGTCAAGAGACTAATGCCCTCAGGAGGGAATTAATAATATCAAAGGAAAGAACTGATGACCTGGCCAGACAGCTTTTGCAAGGTCAAGCTGGGTAAACTCCTCTACCCGGTTCCGGAGGGAACCTCGCTCCTGTGGTTTCCAGTAACCCTGTGCAGATTAATCTACCTGGAAACATGCCGCTGGCCCCACCCGAATCCTTTACTGGGGACGCCAAACGATTCACCGTATTTATGAATCAGTGTCGTTTGCACTTCCTATGCAGACCTGGGGCCTTCCCTAATGATCAGACCAAGGTAGCCTTTGTATTGTCATATCTCAGCGGCTGCGCTGCCGATTGGTCAGTTCCACTGGTTACTCAAGATGACCCGATTCTCCGTGATTTTCAAAGGTTTCAAGCAAGCAAGGAAAGGTTATTTGCTCGACACTCTCAGGGGCAGGCTCTGGATGACGAACTTCTATCCCTGCGACAGGGCAATCAGGACCTCCTATCCTATATTGCAACCTTTAATAGACTAATTGTGGAAACGGGATGGCCAGAGGATAAAAGAGTCACATTGTTTTATTGAGGCTTACGCGGAGAACTTAAAGATGTCTTGGCCCAAGTTGTAAATCCGCCCCAAGAATGCACAGAGTATATAGACTTAGTGGTTCAATTGGATCACAGACTTCAAAACAGAAAAGCAGATCGGTCCAGGTTTGAGACCCGGGTGTTGGTCAAGACCCATGCTAATCCCAAGGGAGTTGATGTCTCTGAGCCTATGCAAATTGGAGGGGTTAAAGGACCCTTTACTCAAAAGGAACGTGAAAGGAGGCGGCAGTTAAAATTATGTCTTTATTGTGGGAATTCTGGACACTTTCTACGAGATTGCCCGGCAAAACCGCCCCGAAAGGCGGTAGGAGCCGCTGATAAAAACCATGAAGACTCTGTTTCGGGAAATGACTCCGCCCGACAAGTGTAGGGGTCCGCTTGCCGAGCTTGAAAACTAACTCTCAGACCTCGCATTTCATTGTGCCAAAGATTCTCGTAGATCCAGAACAGCCTAAGCGGTTGCATGCAATAAAGGCATACATCGATAGTGCGGCTATTGGAAACTATGTGGATCGTGAATTGGTCTCTAGGATTAACCTCCCTCTCCGTCCTAAAACCAGCAAAGATGTCATCACCACAGTCGATGGAACTGAAATTGCCTCTGGACCGGTAACACATTCCACTATTGAGGTGACTCTTATTGGTCCCGATGGCCATCGGGAGGGTGTTGTGTTTGATGTAATCAAGGCTCCACAGTTTCAGGTTATTCTTGGAATCCCTTCGTTAGAGACACATAATCCTCGAATTGATTGGCGAGCTAAGAGAATAACCTTCCCGGATTGTACACAAACCTGCTACCCAGTAAACCTGAAGATTAATCTAGCATCTGTAACCTCTGCCTCCATGCAACTACCTCCGGAATACCAAGACTTTCAGGATGCCTTCCAAAAGGAACAGGCCAACACATTACCTCCTCACAGATCGTACGATTGCCAAATCGATCTGGTGCCCGGTGCACAACCCCCTTGTAGCAGGATTTATGCCCTTACCGAACCTGAGAATCTGCATTTGAGACAATATTTGGATCAATACCTAGCTAATGGTTTTATTTGCCCGTCAAAGTCCCCGGCATCCTCGGCTTTGTTCTTCGTGCCCAAAAAAGAAGGTGACCTTAGAACTTGTATCGATTACCGCGCATTGAACCAGATAGCGGTTAAAAACCGTTATCCTCTGCCTCTGATCCCTGATTTCCTTGACCAGGTGAAGGACGCTTGCATATACACCAAGTTAGATCTCCGGGGGGCTTATCATCTGGTACGAGTTAAAGAAGACGACGAATGGAAAACTGCCTTCCGTACTAAATACGGATTATTCGAGTACCAGGTGATGCCTTTCGGATTGTGTAACGCGGCGGCTGCCTTCCAATACTTCATGAATGATGTCCTTCGGGAACTCATCGATGTTTGTGTTGTCGTATAAATCGATGACATTCTGGTGTACTCCTCTTCGGAATCTGATCACAGAAAACACGTCAGGGCAGTACTTGAAAAACTGCGCCAACACAAACTATTTGCTAAATTGGAGAAATGTGTTTTCCATACCACAGAAGTTGAGTTTCTAGGTTTCATCCTGACACCCAAAGGAGTCCGAATGGACTCAAGAAAAGTGGATGCCATCCTCAAATGGCCATCACCTAGCTCTGTAAAAGGGGTTCAAAGCATGCTCGGCTTTGCCAATTTCTATCGCAGGTTTATCCCGGAATTTTCACGCGTGGTACAACCCATTACTGCACTCTTGAGGAAAAATAAACGTTTTGAATGGTCTAAAGAAGCCGAGCAGGCCTTTCGGAATTTAAAAGCTAAGTTTACCTCCGCACCTATATTGAAACACCCACGTCCAGATCTCCCTTATGTCGTCGAGACTGACGCATCTAGCCTAGCCATGGGAGCTGTCCTGTCCCAAAGAGATCCCGAAACCAACCAACTGCATCCCGTAGCATTTTGGTCCAGAAAATTCTCGGCACCCGAGGTTAATTATGCAATCACGGACAAAGAACTGTTAGCCATTAAGTCCGCTTTTAAAGCTTGGCGGCATTATCGACATACCATCACAGTGATCACTGATCACCGGAATTTACAGTATTTGAAAACCGCCAAGGCTCAGTCATCACGGCAGCTCCGATGGGCTTTGTTTTTCGCTGAATTTGATTTCGTGATTACCTATCGACCTGGCTGCAAGAATGGCAAAGCAGACAACTTATCCCGAATTGGAATGGGAGAATCTGATACAAACTCAGAACCAGTACCAATAATTCCCGAACAGTGGATTCTAGGCATGACTTTGTTACAGACGCTTGAAGACATTCAAGCCAGAGTGAAACAACTCCTGGACCCTACAACCTTACAGGATTGGATACAAAAGGGATCAGACTTTACTATAGATAATGGTTTACCTTATTTCCAAGGACGCTTATTCCTGCCACATAAGGAATTACACGAACTAGTTATTTCCGGTTATCATGATGCATTAATAGAGGGACACCCCGGTATTGCCAAGACAGAGGAAAAGGTGAAACGACAATTTTGGTGGCCCTCTTGGCGACAAGATGTTAAATCTTTTGTGATGTCCTGTGGTGTTTGCGCCCAAAATAAAGTTCAAAAGTCAAAAGAAAAGACCAGCCGGTCTCCTTCAACCTCTAGACATACCGCCAGCACCCTGGCACACCCTATCAATGGACTTTATTACGGACCTGCCTCCTTGTTCGGGGTACAGTACTATTCTGGTATTGTGGATTTGTTTATCAAAATGGCCCACTTTATTCCTTTGAAAGGTTTTCCTTCAGCTTCTGTCCTAGCCAAAGAATTCCTCGAAAATATTGTTCGGCTACATGGATTCCCATCTATACTAATCTCTGACCGGGGAAGCCAATTCATTTCCCACTTCTGGCACAAATGTTGTCAAATGGCGCAGATCAACGTAAGATTATCGACCAGTCACCACCCTCAGACCGATGGTCAGACTGAGAGGACAAATCAGACCCTTGAGCAATACTTACGGTGTATGTTACAGCAATCTGAAAGCAACTGGAAAGACATTCTTTGGATAGCCGAATACGCATATAATAATTCGGTACACTCTGGAACTGGCCACAGTCCTTTTTATACTTTGTTTGGGCATCACCCTCGAACCTCAAACCTTGACTCACCTCAGTACCTCGGAATGCCTGCAGTAGAACATCTGCATTCTACAATTACCCAAGCCTTCAAAGAGGCAACTACGCATTTACAACAAGCCAAGAGAAAATACAAGGAGAATGCTGATCTACATCGGAGTGAAGCACCTCCGTATCAGATTGGGGATCAAGTGTGGTTAGCTACCAGACATTTACCACTCAAAGGGCCTCGAACTTTTAACCCAAAATATCTGGGACCTTATTCTATTACGGCAATAATTAACCCAGTGGCTGTTAAACTTGATTTACCAGCTAGTATGCGAATTCACCCTGTTTTTCATGTGTCACTTCTGAAACCAGTAGTACCCGGAACCCGACTACTCAAACCTCCATAACCTATTCTAATAGATGGGGAGCCCGAATTGGAAGTGAAGAACATTTTAGACTCAAAAATGTTTAGGTCAAAACTGTTCTACTTAATTGATTGGAAGGGGTATGGACCTCAGGAGAGGTCGTGGGAACCCATCGACCATGTGCATGCACCTCGATTAGTCAGGAAATTCCACCGACTCTTCCCAGACAAACCAAAACCCCCGGAGGGAACAACCTTGGGAGGGGCCTTGGGGGGGAATGCTGTCATGATGCCCGCTCCCGGGGAGCCGGTTCAAGCCCTGCGTCCCCGAAAGCGGACATCCAGTCCCCAAGGAAGGACCCAGCAACCCCATATAGGGGCCCTTTGGACAGTGTCCTGGTGCCTATGGCGCCAGGCTCATAAAAGACATCAGTCCTGGTACCATAGGTGCCAGGCTCATTATGGAAGTGCTTGGGTGCACTTACCTGATGCAGACCATGCTGCAGGATCCCGGCCTACTTGAGGCCTGAAAGGAACTACTTTACCTGTGGGACTAATTTACCATCCGGGCATGGCCGGGGAAGGATACATACCTGATTGGAGGAAGGATACATACCTGGAACTTCTTCCAAGGCTATTTAAACCCCACCCGAACAGCCACACATGCTTCGCGTTGTTCTGCATTTAGCAGCTGGACGCTCACCGTGTCTGCTCCTGCATCCTGACTTCTGCCACGCCTGCCAGCATCCTGGATCACCTGCAAAGGTAGAGAAGAAGAGAACAGAAGAAGGAAAAGTCCTTACCTGCTAAATCCGCATCCCGGAGACATCTCGCCGACAATCCTGAAAAGGAAGACTTTTATTTAAAAGCTCATCGCGTCGATCGCTGCAGCGCCGCCTTCCACTCACCTTTACAGGGCGCCTCCATGTTCAGCAGCGATCATCCGGATTCGCAGTCACGCCCCAGCGCCTAGGGAGAAAAAGACCAGAACAAAAGGTGAGAGAGAGAAGGGAATAAGGAAAGCTAAATCTCCATGTTAAGACTTACCTGTTGATTCATTCCCTCTTCATTTCGGGTCTGCGCCGCATCCTGGCATTTCCGGACCCCGGCCCCTAAGGGGAAAAGAGACTTCAGCGTTACTGAGTGAATTAAAAGATATTACCAAAAAACGCTCATTAAAGACTTACCTGATTTCTACAAGGATTTCACCTCTCATCTCGGGTCGGTGCCTGTTCCCCGGCATTCCGTACCCCGGCCCCTATGGGGAAAAAGACACTAGCGTTAGTACATTAATGCATGGACACAAGGGGAACCTCTTATCAAAAAACTTACCTGGAAGCCAAGCAAGTTTGGTTCTCACCAATCCGAAAATCCAGTGAAGTAACTGGATACCAACGCGCCCCTGCATCAGAAGCAGGATGGAGAGCTCGTCCTTCCAGACCCTAAGGTGAGACGCTACGAGGAATCACGAAGGGTTTCGAGGAGGGTGAGAGGGGAAAGTGGGAGGCTGATTGCATTACCCCACAGACAGTTAATCCCCCATTTTCGCCTACAGAAGGATACTTCTGCGAGCCAGACAAGCCAGATTTGGGGGCCCGGTCCAGTCCGTCTTCCGAACCCTGCGCATCACCTTAGAAGAGGTCACAGCAGCGCGAACCAGGCCAGCACCTCCGTGGGAGTCAGGTGAGCGTTACAGATGTCACAAAATGGGGACGCTAGTGAACCTTGTCCTGAGTTCTTGAAAGGCCTTTTCAGCTTCCTCAGTCCAGTTAAACGTCTTGTTGCATTTTCTGAGCAATGAGGTAATCGGGTGTACAACTTGGGCGAATCCAGGGATGAATCGACAATAGAAATTTGCAAACCCCAACATGCTCTGGACTCCTTTGATGAAAGTGGTGTGAAAACAAAATCAAAATATGGAGGCTGAGTACCCCAAAAGGAAATACACCAAACATGGGTCACAAAGGAACATACAAAGTACTTTATTTTATACTGAACAGTTTTCCAAGAAAAGAAACAGATAGCTATTGGCCCTCAGTACAACACAACGTACTCCAGCGTGGTTCAGTGTGTTCAGTGAGAGACGCTGTACATTAGAATTCGTTGCTCTTTTATACTATTTGCAAACACGATGTCCAACCCCACTTTGGGTTAATATTCCTCTAATACATTACTGATCTAGGCTTCATGCCCAGTTCGCATATCCACATGTAACTGGTTTGCTTTTAATACATATATCAACAAGCCTACCCGGCAACTGTGTATTCTGGGATTTCCCATGCAGGTCTTCTCAAACATTAATACAATGTAGTTAAATAAGTGTTCTACATTCAGTATTTGAATACATTGTTCTCAACATATGCTCACGGATTAGTTTCATTGCACGAGTAATCCTTTACACACAGGTCAACGTAGGACAAGGTCTCAGTTCACAACCTCAAAAAGTGGCCTGCAGGCAAATTACATATTAGCTACATGCAGAGGTCAAGACAGACATGTTGTATTTCGGAATGACATCGTCCACCATTTTAACTCACAGGGTGACTTTACAAAGCGAACCTAAAATGGCGGATTGACCTAAAATGGCGGCTTACATTGATTTTAAGGTCAGGACCTTGCAACACGGATTTCTTCGCAAGTGACTTACAAGCAGCTTGGTGTAGGCAAATATAAATATATTCACTGCAATAGTGAATAGCACAATATAATTTCTCATTTGACAAACCCTCCTTTTGGCCTATGCCAAGTGCTAAACTACTTCTGATCTCCTTGCAAATAACTCTTCATCCATGCACCCTGAATCGCTGTCAGAAATATCTATTGCCATTAGGACATTCGCTAGAATTTCTTTCAACACATATTCCTTGGAAGTTTTATATGGGGCATCCACTTTATGTCCTATCGTACCTATAGCTTGTGCGCAACATCCCCCTAGCATCGAACATATACTAGGTAAACACTGAATACAACAACAAAGGAACAACAGAATTCCCAAAATAATCAGTAAGACCGAAAGTACCTTCCAACCCCAAGATCGCAAGAAGTCCCAGAACCAAGCGCTAAGATCCCAGTTTCCCTCGGGAACATGCACTTCTGAACTAAGGACGTGCAGATTCTGTATTGCCTTGAAGATAGTTGGGGAGGAATCTGGCACAAAAACACAGCAAGCGGACCCCACTAATTTACACACTCCACCATGTTCAGCCAGAATGACATCTAATGCCATGCGGTTCTGAAACGCTACTTGTCTTATCACTTTCTGTTCTAATGTCATATTATAGAGTATGTCCGTGGTCCGGTTGATGGTTCTCTCCAGTACTCTCAGTAGTCTTCTGATATCTTTGGATTCACTATCTGCCCCCAAAATGGCACAACTGATTTTGCTATATCTCCCAAGATTTGTGCTGGAGTATCACCGTTCTCGTCCCGCCATGGACGAGCCTTTGAAACTTCTATTGTACTAGCTATAAACACCCCAGATAACAGTATCCCTAAATAACAGGTTCCCTGCCAATCCCTGGGCAACAATGGAAATGCTACATTACCACAAACAAAGTAGACAGGTTTGCCTACATACAAAGGTCTGTGTTCCCCAGTCAAATTTGCAACATTGGCACAACCTTTAAAATCTCCCATTGACTGAGTACCATTCCTCTGTATGCAAAAGAAACTGAATAGGGGCTATGGTTAACAGTAAAAGAAGGAGGCATGGCATTCTTATTGCCTATCGGAGCCATCTTAAAGGAAATCAAAGATTGGAAAGGACGTGACAGTCTGTCAGAAAGCCTAAAAGAGGCAACGTTAGGGGAGTCAAAACACGTTTCTCAAAACTATTCAAATCAGTGCCATCAAAGTTCCCTAAGATGCTTTCGTTCCAACGGCCAAAGAACAGTGTTCTAAGAGAAGCATAGCAAGCAGTTGTCAAAGGTAAAGGATGAATATACCAACCTAGCCCCTTATACCCGTGTCACGGTAAATATGAGCAGACCCAACAGTTAGATTTATTTATATACTTATCATGAATGCTACGCATGCCATTTTTAATAAATCTATTAAAGTATTATTGTGGTACCTTTGTGTATGCTGAGAGTCCCTAGGTGACAGAGTATACAAATATACAAAGGGAGTAGGAACAGTAGGTACAATTTTAGTAGGCAACAAGCATTCTAAAGTATGCATTTCCTCGAGGTGCCACAATCCTAAGACAGTGACTATTATAAAACCAAATATCATTATAAAAACACAGCAATACATTTTCGGGGCACAGGTGCATTGTCCATTGTCCCGGTTGGTCACACCATCATTTACAAGTCCCATACGAGCAGGAGCGGTGGCAGGCATTGTAGTCTTCAAATGGAAACCCCCAATGTTTGTTGCTGGTGACCTCCCGGCCACGCAACTTCTTAGTCCTTCCACAACCCTACCCAACAGAATCCCCTTTCTCAAATTTGGGCAAAAACAAGCCCTTGATGATCCTTTGCTTCTCCGAATGCACAGCCGAACTGTGCCGTAAGTCTATCAGATGCAAAGCTAAACCGTGCCATAAGTCTATTTTCTTGGACGCAGATTGTACCTTGCTTTTCCCGGTACTGATTGATCCGGAAACAATGGGTCGTCACTTCCCGTTGGAAGCAGCGTATCAGAGACAAGTGAAGATGCCGAATTTGAAACAGCACTTTCCGGAAGCAAAAGTTTTGGAGAGTGTGGTGACAAAATGGTTGCTTCCCCAAGCCTCACAGGCCCAGAAAGATTCTCTGACACACTCTCGGCGCTATTTACTGCTTTGGGATCATTGGTTGCAGCGTTAGCGAGGGGTTCTGTTTCTTCTGTATCGTATGGCACAGGGTGAGGAAGTTTCTAGACGTGCGACGCGTGGATCCAGTTCTTTCTTCCACAAACCCGCACCGCTGTTTGGGTGACCAACAGGACTTTAAACAGGCCCCGCCAGCGAGGTGCAAGGCAGGAAGAGTGCTCAAATGCCTTGATGAGCACCCAGCTTCCAGGCCGTATGCTGTGGCCCGGGCCCTCGTATCGCACAGGTAAAGCCTCTTGCACCTGGTGATAAATCAAATACAGGTTTTTGGTCAGCTGGCTGCAATAATCTGAAAGTAATACATTTTCAATGTTTCTCAAAGAGCTACACTTAGGAAGGTTCCAGATATTGGCAGGTCACCCCATTACCACCTCAAATGGAGAGAGTCCAGTCTTAGTTTGAGGGGTTGTACGCATGGATAATAACATGATCGGTAAGGCGTCCGGCCATTTTATTTTAGTGCCGGCATACGTCTTAGCGAGCTTGTTCTTGATGATACCCTTGTGTCTTCCTACTAGTCCGGTGCTCTGAGCGTGTCCGGCTGAATGGAACCGTTTGTCGATCTGTAATGCCGCACATATCTGCAGAATTACAGCAGCGACAAAATGTGGACCATTGTCCCACCAGATAACTCTTGGTAGCCCAAACCGTGGGAAGTACTCCTTTAACATGGTTTTCGCAGTAGTCATGGCTGTAGCATCTTTGACAGGGAAGGCCTCAACCCATTTTCTAAAAGCACAGATGACCACCAGCACATACTTCATATAGTTGCACCGTTCCATTTCAATAAAATCAAAGTGGATAACTTCAAAGTGGACAGAGGGTGGCCCGAAACTTCCCCTTGGAGTTACTGTCCCCTTTCCCACATTGTGTTGTAGGCAAATCATGCAATCCTGGACATAGCATTGGGCAGTTTTCGAAATGTTGTAATTTACCCAAACTTTCTCTACCAATTTCGTTACTTTCTGGGCACATACATGCGTAGGACCATGGGCCATGATGACCATCATCATTACATATGCATCAGGAAGTAGCCATTTCCCTTCAAATATGTCCACCCAACACCCGTCATCATCAAGTTTCCACAAGCTTTCATCCCACCTCTTGGATTCCTCTATCGTGGCATCAGCTCGGATATCCCGTACAGACCCAACACCCTTGTCCATTGCATAGGCATTTACAGTCTCCCTAGAAACATACATCTCCGCATGGAGATCGGTAGCAGTTTATCCAGCTATCTGATCAGCGAAAGCATTCCCTTTTCCTATATCATCTGTAATCTTTTGATGTGCTGCACATTTCATAACGGCTAACTGATTAAGGAGCGCAAGCGCTGAGAGTAGTTGTACTACTAGGGAGCCATGTTGGATCTTAGTGCCATGCGAAGTTAAGAACCCTCTCTCTGACCAAAGTCTCCCAAAGTTGTGAACCACCCCAAAGGCATTCTGACTATCAGTATATATGTTTACTACAAGCCCTTCGGAAAGTTCACAAGCTCGGGTCAAAGCTATAATCTCTGCGGCCTGCGCAGAGTTATGCGTGATTCTCTCGGTTTCCACGACCATGCTTAATGTGGTGATTGCATAAGCAGCTGTTGATGTACCATCCGGAAGTTTGAAGCAGGAGCCATCACAAAACAGCTCTCCTTGTGGATTATCCAAAGGAGTGTCTTTCAAATCAATTCTACCCTTTGTCTCTTGTTCGGTAGTATACAGACAGTCATGCGACTCTTCCTCGCCGCAAGTAGTAACTTGCGGGAAAGGTAGGAGTTCAGCCGGATTAAGAACACAACACCTCTTAATTTGGATGTGAGGAGCAAACAAGATCAATTCATATCTTGTCAACCATGCAGAAGTGAGTTGTTGCATTTGCGTTCGGTTCAGTAGAACATCTACAGAGTGAGGCACCATCAGGGTTAGATCATGGCGTAGGACCATTCCCTTACACTGTTTTACAGACGCAGCAGCAGCAGCGACAGCTCACAAACATCTTGGCAAAGTGCATGCTACAGGATCAAGGGCGGAAGAAAAGTAACCGCACAGCCTATTCTTCCCTCCATGTTCCTGCATTAATACAGCCAAAGCACATCCATCACATTGATACACAAACAACACAAAAGCCTTTTCATAGTTTGGTTTGCCCAAAACTGGTGCAGAGCATAATGCAGTCTTGAGCAAGTCAAACGATTGCTGGTGTTCCGGTTTCCACAGCAATGGCGAAGAAATGCCCTTCTTTGTCAAAGCCAACATCAGTTTGATCACTAGTGAAAAATTCAGGATCCACAACCTACAGTAAGAAGCCATACCTATCAAGGCTCTAACTTCCTTCTGTGTATTTGGGACAGACATGCAAGAAATGTGTTTTATACGTTCAGGTGTCAATCTTCTTCCCTCCTTTGACAGGAGATAGCCTAAATAGGCGACCTCCTGGCAACAATATTGAAACTTTTTAAGCAAAGCTTTGTGACCATGCTTAGCTAGATGAATAAGCAATAACACAGTGCCCTCCTTACATGCGCTCTCAGAATCAGCAGCTAAAAGCAAGTCATCAACATACTGAAGCAATGTACAAGTAGAGGGCATTTCAAGGGTATCAAGCTGTTCTTTCAAAGACCTTCTATAGATGCTAGGACTCTCTGTGTACCCTTAAGGTGCACGAGTAAATGTGAATGAGTGTCCCCCTAAGGTGAACACGAACAAGTATCTACTATCCTTGTGTATAGGGATACTAAAGAACGTATTCTTTAGATCCACAACACTAAAGTAAGTAGCTGTAGCTGGAATCATGGTTAATATTGTCGTCACATCAGGCACAATTGGAAATTGTGGAGCAACGACTTTATTAATGGCACGTAAATCAATTATGAAATGCAATGGAATTGCATTATCGCCTTTCTTGTACATGGGTAAAATCGGACTATTGCACAAACTTCCTGAAATTTCCTCAATCACCCTGCGATGCAGAAAATCAGAAACAATGCATTTCAAAGCTTTCTCGCCCTCAATTGAAATCTTATACTGCGGAATGCGTGGCAGCTCAATTCCATGTTTCAAAACTATCTTAAGAGGCTCAATCTGTAAAACACCGACATTGTTGTTGCCAACAGCCCATAAGCTCTCTGGTACATCAATGAATTCTGGCGGCAAAGGTCTAGTCAAGAATTGCGAGACAAAAAATTGCTGTGGTGAAATCGTCAAGCGCACTACATCGGAAGAACAATACAATTCTGCATTCAATTCCTTTAACAGGTTCAACCCCAGCAAATTCTCCCCACAATTTGAAGTCAACAGAAAAGGACAGTGGTCCGTAAAGGGACCCAAAGAAATAGGTATCGGTGAAGAAACTGGACAAACAACTGGCGTGCCAGAAATCCCTACAGAAACATTGGTTTGCCCTGACAGTGGAATGTTTGGAACCCGTGAATGATCAATGGAACACTTCTGTTCTCCAGTATCTATCAAAAACTGATGTTTCATATTTCCCACCACCATTTCAACGTAGGGACCTTTCTGATCGGCGGGAATAGGTATAGGTTCCAAACCCTGCTTCGGGCAATCCTTACGAAACAAAATATTATCAAAAGGAAGCTCTTCAGATAGATATGCAGCGGAAGGATGATCAAATATGTTCTTATTGTCCACACTCGAAGTCTGATTATCCTGCGAAAAAGGTTGCTGAGGATCTTGTGCAAACTGACCTCTACCAGGGCCCCCTACACCCAGGCGAACTCTGGATCGTCTACCCATATTCCCAAATGTGTTGTTCGACCTCTGTCGACAGACAGGGCATTGTGCACGCCAATGATCCTCTTGTCGACAATAGGCACACTGGTTAATGTTCACAGGACCCAAGGGCACATTCCCTTGCGGGACGTACTGACCTCTAATCTGCAAACTACCCCCTCTGGGGCCTCTAACAATTTGCTGTAAAAGTACTTGAGTCTTTACATCACCTTTTTTTTTCAACTCTGTCTTTTTCATTATTGACACGATTCTCGTAGTAGTGAGTCATATGCAGTACTTCTGATTACGACTTTGCCTGCCAAGTGCTCTTAGAGGATATAATTTGTGACTGGATGTCAGGCACCAATCCACGCACAAATTTGTCCACATATAACCTTTTCCCAGACTCTGTGCCTTAGTCTTGTCTGCTGAAATCCAAAAATACCTGTTCGAACCGATTCAAGAACTCGGTAGCACCCTCAGACTTCCCTTGGACACAGTCCGTAAGTTTGTCCCAAATAATTCTTTTCTCTGGAATTATTTTTCTTAATTTTGTAATGATTCTATCAGGCAACATTAGTATCACCTGGGGCGGTCTTTGACCAGCTGGCCTTTCTCCATCGAATCTAGTTATATTCACCCATGTATCTCCCAACCATGGCACATCGTCTATAGTCCTAACTTGTTTCCACAAATCTACGGGCAGGAGTACGGGAAATAACAAATCAATATCGCCTAAGGTGTCATGATCACTGCTTCCAAGGAGTCAGGACCAGCCCAACGTCCTTGGAAGCAGGCCCCTAACCCTAATCCTAAGCACCAGCCGGTCCCCACTGGGACCTTTTGGACCTTGTCCTGGCGCCGGTGGCACCAGGCTCATCAAAACCATTGGTCCCGGCACTGGAAGCGCCGGGCTCATAATAGGTGTGAAGATTCTTGGGTGGACTTACCTGCAGCAGACCATGCTGCTTACTTACCAGCCACTTAGAAGCCATCTGAGAACAGGAACTACTTTCTTACCTGGGTGGGGCAGCTCCACTCCCTGGATACAGCACTGGAACTCTTCTGGAAACTGGAACTCTTTTCTTACCTAGGCGGGGCCGTGGAAGAAGACGCCTCATCACTCCAAGGCTATTTAAACCACACCCGATAGATGAAGCGTGCTTCACGGTATTCTGCATCTGCAGCAGAACGCTCACCGAGTCTGCTCCGGCCTTTCTTCTTCCGATCCTGGACCTGCAAGAATCCTACTTACCATTTCAGTATCCAGACATCATCAGCACCTGCAAAGAACAGAAACAACAGGTTAGCAACGCGAACTTTACACGCAGTGCTTACTTACCTGATCCATCGGCTGCGGCCGTTTCTTCACGCCGCATCTCCACCTGCAAAAACAAAAGCATTGCCATACTTACCGGCACGCGGTGAATTCCGGATTTCTTCGTTCTACATCGCCGCCTGTGAAGACAAAGTATCGTTAACAACTTACTGGCATTCTGCGGACTCCGGCCCTGCAAGCCAACATCTGAAAGGCAAAAGAAAAGACATTAAGCAGGTATTTACTTACGTCCATCACGCTAGTCGCAATAAAACGCCTGCGAATACTCTGGCGTCTCTTTAACACGAACTAAGCTGCAAGGAAAGAGACAGTTAGAGCGCTTGCCATACTTACGAACTTTCAGGCGCTTCACTTCATCTTTCATCTCAAGAGCCCTGCAATACATAAGGGAAAAGCATTATACAGAGTCTGCATATAAACGTGCCACGCATGTAAAGACTATAAAGACAAAAGGTGTCCAGAAACTCACCGCTCGTGCAGATAACGACGGTAACCATCCTCTGAATTCAAGAGGCCTGTGTTTCACCAGTGAAGGAACTGGCAACGGCACCCTGCACCAGACGCAGATGGAGAGCCCAGCATTCACCTATATAAGGTGAGCACGTTGACCTGGGGGCTCTACGAAAAAGCTGGGAAGAGAGAGAGAGAGCGAGGGACATTCAACAACCCAGACCATTAACCCCCATATTCTTTCACCTGCAGAAACCTCACTCTTCGAGTCCGACACACAGTGCGAAGAGGTTCGACCCCAGAACCCAATCGAGTCCTGCACATCACTTTTCGAGTCACAGACAGCTTCCTGCCAAGACCCGCGCCTCCGTGGGAATCAGGTGAGCGTTACAGAACGCGAAGCCCACCACAAAACTCCTACCCAGGCGCAATGGAAACCTCAGACACTGATCAACTAGCCCAGTTGCTCGGGGAATTAAGAGCAGAAGTACATGCAGCTCGTCAGGAAACAAACTCTCTAAGAAGAGAACTGATAATTTCCAAGGAGCGAACAGAGGACCTTGCTAGGCAGTTGTTACAAACGCAGGCAGGACAGACACCTTTGCCTGTTCCAGGAGGAAGTTATCCTTCTGCATCATCTTCAAATCCAGTGCAAATCAATCTGCCCGGTAATGTTCCCTTGGCTCCGCTCGAACGCTTTTCTGGTGATCCAAAGAAATTTGCAGTGTTCATCAATCAGTGCCGCCTACACTTCTTATGTCGACCAGCTGCATTCCCAAAAGACCAGACCAAGGTGGCTTTCGTGCTTTCTTATCTCAGTGGCAGCGCCGCAGATTGGTCGATCCCTTTAGTCACCCAGGATGATCCGGTTTTACATGATTTTCAGGCCTTCCAGTCCAGCATGGAGAAACTGTTCGCAAGACATGCACAAGGGCAGGCCTTGGACAATAAACTTCTCTCATTACGACAGGGTAATCAAGACCTCTTGACTTATATAGCCTCCTTCAATAGACTCATAGTGGAAACACAATGGCCCGAGGACAAGAGAATAACGCTTTTCTACAGAGGCCTGCGTGGAGAGCTCAAAGATGTGTTAGCGCAAGTTGTGAATCCTCCACAAGAATGTTCTGACTATATTGACTTAGTTGTCCAATTGGACCATAGACTACAGAACAGTAAGGCAGATCGTTCCAGATTTGATACCCAAGTGTTTTCTTAACCACAGACCTCGAATAAGGGAGCTGACACTGTGGAACCCATGCAAATAGGGGGCATGAAAGGACCTTTAACCCAGAAAGAGCGGGAAAGAAGAAGGCAGCTGCAATTATGCCTCTATTGCGGAAACTCAGGACACTTTCTTCGGGACTGTCCAGTGAAACCAGCTAAGAAGACTGTAGGAGCCGCGGATACCTGTACCACAAATTCTGAGCAGGGAAACGACCTCGCCCGACAAGAGTAGAGGTCCTCTTGCCGAGCGTTAAGATCTGTCCCGTGACCTCGCATTTCGTGATACCCATGGTCCTCATTAGTCCTGAACGTCCGGATCGTTTGCATGCAATTGAAGCTTACATTGACAGCGGAGCAATCGGTAACTCTGTGGACCGTGAACTGGTATCAAGGATGAATCTACCCCTTGTCCCTAAGGCAGTGAAAGACGTCATCACTACTGTGGATGGCACGGAGATAGCCTCCGGACCAGTAACGCATGCCACCCAAGAAGTGACGCTAGTGAGTCAAGATGGACACCGGGAGAGAATCGTGTTCGATGTAATCAAGGCCCCACAGTTCCAGATCATTCTGGGAATCCCTTGGTTAGAGAAGCACAATCCTCAGATCGATTGGCGAGCAAAGACGGTTCAGTTTCCAGAGTGTTTTACCACTTGTTATCCTCGGCCTGATGTTTCACTGGCGGAAATCTCTTCTGAGGAGGTGCCCAAATTACCTCCCGAGTACCAGGAATTCCAAGACGTCTTCCGGAAGGATCAAGCCAACACCCTGCCTCCTCATAGGTCTTACGACTGTCAAATAGATCTGATACCTGGAACAACTCCTCCTTGCAGCAGGATTTATGCCCTCACCGAGCCAGAGAACCTTCACCTCAGACAATACCTAGACCAATGCCTAGCTAACGGGTTTATCCGTCCTTCAAAATCTCCAGCTTCATCGCTTTGTTCTTCGTTCCGAAAAAGGAAGAAGACCTTAGGACTTGCATAGATTACCGCGCCCTGAATCAGATCACTGTTAAAAACAGATACCCGTTACCTTTGATCCCTGAACTCCTGGATCAAGTCAAAGATGCATGTATATACACAAAGTTGGATCTCAGAGGAGCCTACCACTTGGTACGGATAAAAGAGGGCGATGAATGGAAAACGGCCTTCCGCACCAAGTACGGGCTATTCGAATATCAAGTGATGCCCTTTGGACTGTGTAATGCTCCTGCTGCTTTCCAGTATTTTATGAACGATGTCCTTAGAGAACTCATAGACGTGTGTGTTGTTGTCTACATTGATGACATCCTCGTCTATTCATCATCTGAAGAGGAACATCAGAGACACGTTAAAAAGGTTCTCGAGAGATTGCGTCAACATAATCTTTTTGCTAAGCTTGAGAAATGCGTTTTCAACGTAACGGAAGTCGAGTTCCTGGGATTCATATTGTCACCTAACGGAGTCCATATGGATTCAAAGAAAGTTGATGCAATCATCAAGTGGTCATCACCAACCTCTGTAAAAGGAGTTCAAAGCATGTTAGGGTTCGCTAACTTTTACCGCAGATTCATTCCTGAATTTTCTCGGATAGTCCAGCCCATCACCGCTCTGTTGAAAAAGAACAAACGTTTTGAGTGGTCTTCTGAAGCAGAACAAGCTTTTCAGGACTTAAAAGCTAAATTCATTTCTGCACTTGTTTTAAAACATCCTCGCCCAGAACTCCCCTACATCATGGAAACGGATGCTTCTAGTCTTGCTATGGGGGCAGTTTTATCACAAAGAGATCCGGTCACACACCAACTACATCCTGTTGCCTTTTGGTCCCGCAAGTTTTCGCCTCCCGAGATCAACTATTCAATTACAGACAAGGAACTTTTGGCCATCAGATCGGCCTTTAAAGCCTGGCGGCATTATCTTCTAGGAGCCAGACACACAGTCACCGTAATGACTGATCACCGCAATTTACAATATCTAAAGACAGCCAAAGCTCAGTCTTCCAGACAGCTTCGCTGGGCTCTGTTTCTAGCAGAATTTGACTTTATAATTACTTATCGACCAGGCAGTAAGAACGGAAAAGCAGATGCTCTCTCCCGGATGGGAGTAGATGAACAATTGACCAATCCAGAACCAATACCTATAATCCCAGAACAAAGAATTTTGGGTTTAGTCAGCGCTCAATCTTTTGAAGACATCAAGACCATGGTTAAATCACTCCTAACTCCGGGCGATTTGCAAAATTGGCAATTAAAGGGGAAAGAATTCTCAGTGGATCAAGACCTACCATATTTCCGAGGACGATTGCATTTACCCTGTGAGAAAATACAAAAACAAGTAATCTCCTGTTATCACGACTCTCTAATGGAGGGTCACCCTGGCATTACCAAAACCATGGACAAGATTAAAAGACATTTCTGGTGGCCGTCATGGAAAAAGGATATTAGAGACTTTGTAATCTCCTGTGGTGTGTGTGCCCAGAATAAAAGTCAGAAGGAGAAACCAGCCGGCCTATTACAGCCACTAGACATCCCTCCCTGTCCATGGCATACCCTGTCCATGGATTTCATCACGGACTTACCTCCATGCTCGGGGTATACTACCATTTTAGTAGTCGTGGATCTATTCTCCAAGATGGCTCACTTCATTCCCCTGAAGGGTCTACCATCAGCCTCAGTATTGGCCCGAGAATTCTTAGAAAACATCGTTCGGCTACACGGTTTTCCCTCGGTTTTAGTCTCCGATAGGGGAAGTCAATTCATCTCTCACTTCTGGCGCAGTTGCTGTCGTCTAGCCCAAATTGATTTAAGACTTTCAACTAGTCACCATCCCCAAACTGACGGACAAACCGAAAGGACAAATCAAACTCTAGAGCAATATCTACGTTACATGCTCCAACAAACTGAAAACCCCTGGAAGGATATTCTTTGGATCGCTGAATACGCTTACAATAATTCGATTCATTCTGGAACAGGGAAGACTCCCTTCTTCCTACTATACGGACACCTTCCTAGAACCTCTAACCTGGATTTTCCCCAAGAATTCGAAGCACCTGCTGTGGATCACTTGCACTCGGAGATCACCCGTGCTTTTAAGGAAGCCTCGGCCCATCTGCAAAGAGCTAAAGCTCAATTCAAAAGAGGAGCAGATCGACACTGTAAAGAGGCTCCTCACTACGCTGTAGGAGATCAGGTCTGCCTCTAAAGGGACCCCGCACCTTCATCCCGAGATACCTTGGACCCTATCTCATATCTGCCATAATTAATCCGGTGGCTGTCAAATTGGAGTTACCTACGCATATGAAAATACACCCAGTATTCCATGTCTCCTTATTGAAACCAGTACAACCAGAAACCCGATTGACTGAATTCCCAGAACCGGTTTTAGTAGATGGAGAACTTGAATTCGAAGTTAAGAACATCCTAGACTCCAAGATCTCTAAATCTAAGTTATAATTTCTGGTTGATTGGAAAGGTTACGGCCCCCAGGAAAGGTCTTGGGAACCTTCAGAATATGTCCACGCACCTCGTCTGGTCAAGAAATTCCATCTGAATCACCCCGACAAGCCAAAACCCCCGGAGAAGACACGCTTAGGAGGTGCCTTGAGGGGGGGTACTGTCATGATCACTGCTTCCAAGGAGTCAGGACCAGCCCAACGTCCTTGGAAGCAGGCCCCTAACCCTAATCCTAAGCACCAGCCGGTCCCCACTAGGACCTTTTGGACCTTGTCCTGGCGCCGGTGGCACCAGGCTCATCAAAACCATTGGTCCCGGCACTGGAAGCGCTGGGCTCATAATAGGTGTGAAGATGCTTGGGTGGACTTACCTGCAGCAGACCATGCTGCTTACTTACCAGCCACTTAGAAGCCATCTGAGAACAGGAACTACTTTCTTACCTGGGTGGGGCAGCTCCACTCCCTGGATACAGCACTGGAACTCTTCTGGAAACTGGAACTCTTTTCATACCTAGGCGGGGCCATGGAAGAAGACACCTCATCACTCTAAGGCTATTTAAACCACACCCGATAGATGAAGCGTGCTTCGCGTTATTCTGCATCTGCAGCAGAACGCTCACGGAGTCTGCTCCGGCATTTCTTCTTCTGATCCTGGACCTGCAAAAAACCTACTTACCATTTCAGTATCCAGACATCATCAGCACCTGCAAAGAACAGAAACAACAGGTTAGCAACGCGAACTTTACACGCAGTGCTTACTTACCTGATCCATCGGCTGCGGCCGTTTCTTCACGCCGCATCTCCACCTGCAAAAACAAAAGCATTGCCATACTTACCGGCACGCTGTGAATTCCGGATTTCTTCGTTCTACATCGCCGCCTGTGAAGACAAAGTATCCTTAACAACTTACTGGCATTCCGCGGACTCCGGCCCTGCAACCCAACATCTGAAAGGCAAAAGAAAAGACATTAAGCAGGTATTTACTTACGTCCATCACGCTCGTTGCAATAAAACGCCTGCGAATACTCCGGCGTCTCTTTAACACGAACTAAGCTGCAAGGAAAGAGACAGTTAGAGCGCTTGCCATACTTACGAACTTCCAGGCGCTTCACTTCATCTTTCATCTCAAGAGCCCTACAATACATAAGGGAAAAGCATTATACAGAGTCTGCATATAAACGTGCCACGCATGTAAAGACTATAAAGACAAAAGGTGTCCAGAAACTCACCGCTCGTGCAGATAACAACGGTAACCATTCTCTGAATTCAAGAGGCCTGTGTTTCACCAGTGAAGGAACTGGCAACGGCACCCTGCACCAGACGCAGATGGAGAGCCCAGCATTCACCTATATAAGGTGAGCACATTGACCTGGGGGCTCTACGAAAAAGCTGGGAAGAGAGAGAGAGAGAGGGACATTCAACAACCCAGACCAATAACCCCCATATTCTTTCACCTGCAGAAACCTCACTCTTCGAGTCCGACACACAGTGCGAAGAGGTTCGACCCCAGAAGCCAATTGAGTCCTGCACATCACTTTTCGAGTCACAGACAGCTTCCTGCCAAGACCCGTGCCTCCGTGGGAATCAGGTGAGCGTTACATAAGGTGAACACTGAGGATTGCAAGACGGACTCTATTTCTTTATAGAATCCTGTCAGATTGTTCCTAATATCAGGATGTCTTGAGAACGGGACATGACCAAACTGCGATACATAATGTGTAGGAATGTTCTCAGCAACTATACCCTGCGCAGCATCGGCCGCAACCTCAACCTTCGGGGCAAATGTCAGAGGAACCTCTCTCATAGGCAACTGAGAAGTAGGTGACTCCGAATGCTTACTAAGCAACAGAGCTAAGTCGAGCGCTAAAGCAGTCGAAGAAGTGTCAAGTGAAAAAGCTCTCTTATAAATACTCAATAACTCTGTGGGACAACTAATCTTTCTTTTTACACAATCATCCTGCAGGTACTCTATCATTACCTGTATCACTTTCCTCTGCATTTCCGGCGTATACTGACTATAGGTGTCATATACTTCAGCTGGAGTTATTGATATATCTGAAATCCATCTAAGCGCGTCCGTCCTTCGTACAAATTTGTGCTTCCTCAGATATCGATTTATGACAAGGAAGGAACTGTTTCTGTACATACATACTTTCCTTCTTGTCATCCTCATTCTGTAACCTTTCTAACTCCTTTCTAAACTCAAATAACCTTCCGACATGCTTGTTTACTTTCTCCACAGTGTCTCTTGACAACGCTAAAGTATTTAGATCCCTTAACCCTTGTGGGAGTTCCACATTATTTAATTTTCCCCACATTGCACATAAATGAATCCCTAAACCTCCAATAAAAACATTTTTCTCAGGAAAATGATCCATATTATAGTGTGGCAAAAACAGTAGCTTGATCATCCCTTTCCATACAATGCTTAGCCCATGCAATCAACTCACGTTTCTTCTCTTGCGGTACAGTATTGCGAGAGACAACCTTCGACCCTGCACCTTGATCGACTACAAGCGGTACAGGACCACTTGGAAGAGAGGGAGCAGGCAAATTCAATGGAGGTACTGTTACTGGTGCGATAAGAAGAGGCGTAGGAGCTAAAGGAAGAGGAACATTGGGAGGAGCAAGAACAACGGGAACAACAGCACGTAGAGCAGGAAGAGCATGAGGAAGAGGCAAAAGAGCAGGAAGAGGAACATACGGAAGTGACTCAGAGGCACCAGGCCTTTGTTCATTTAACAATTTGTCTATGAATTAGTCGGAAGCATGAAGGTCTTTAGAAGGATAGATTTTCTGAATTCCAAGTGAGAATGCCCTATCCATATTCCTAGTCGATTTCGAATGTTTATCTTGGTCATACAATAATGCTTTTTCGGCATTCATTTTATGCCGGTGCGCATGTTTTTCTCTACTCTTAAATTGCTGCAACACATCAAATGCTGCAGGTCTAGCCTTCTTCTTTAATAGAATTGACTCTAAATACTCAATACAAGGGATTTCAGAACTACCATTGATTGGTCACTGAAGTTCGGAGGCATTTCTTGTTTGTCTGTGCCAAATATAATTAAATACTATACTTCCAATGCCATGCTTACAGTACCTAGTACACGCCAGCGACCCCTCCTGTGGTGCGAGATGGCTAAGTTCCAAAGATTGTCTATCACTGTGGAACAACGCCCTGAAGCAGGTAGACAATTTCCCAGGCATATCAAATTATTGGTGTTACCTGGTCAATAATTGTGTCTGCAGATACAATACGCCAAAATCAAATTATCAGGATTATATTAAGAGTCGGGTCACAACTCACCTGATCAGGCCTAAAGAGGTCCGATCGGATTTCAAAGAATCTTATCTAACTAATCTTACCTTGTGTGTGGTGATTTCGGCAAATCTGCCCTCCTCGATAAGTGGACCCTCGTCAAGATGCCATTCTCGGACCACAAGCTAATCATCCAGGGATCGGGTTGTGCAGCGCTGTTGAGGTGTCGCGTCTCGTTCAGTGGGGCCCCTTTTTGTCACACTGTCTGATCCCGGTCCGATATCGAGGGTCAACCTTCGATAATCCGGCATCAATCTTGAGGGTCCCTATTTGGGCGCCAACTGTGAAAACAAAATCAAAATATCGAGGCTGAGTACCCCAAAAGGAAATACACCAAACACGGGTTACAAAGGAACATACAAAAAGTACTTTATTTTGCATTGAACAGTTTTCCAAGAAAAGAAACAGATAGCTATCGGGCCTCAGTACAACACAGCAAACTCCAGCGTTGTTCAGTGAGTTCAGTAAGAGATGCTGTACATTAGAATTCGTTGCTCTTTTATACTGTTTGCAAACACGATGTCCAACCCTGCTTTGGGTTAATATTCCTCTAACACATTACTGATCTAGGGTTCATGCCGAGTTTGCATATCCACATGTAACTGGTTTGCTTTTAATACATATATCAACAAGCCTACACGGCAACTGTGTATTCTGGGATTTCCCATGCAGGTCTTCTCAAACATTAATACAATGTAGTTAAACAAGTGTTCTATGTTCAGTATTTGAATACATTGTTCTCAACATATGCTCGCGGATTACTTTCATTGAACGAGTAATCCTTTACACACAGGTCAACGAAGGACAAGGTCTCAGTTCACGACCTCAACAAGTGGCCGGCAGGCAAGTTACATATTAGCTACATGCAGAGGTCAAGACAGCCATGTTGTATTTTGGAATGACATCGTCCACCATTTTAAAGCACAGGTTGACTTTACAAAGTGAACCTAAAATGGTGGATTGACCTAAAATGGCGGCTTACATTGATTTTAAGGTCAGGACCTTGCAACACGGATTTCTTCGCAAGTGACTTACGAGCAGCTTGGCGTAGGCCAATATACATATATTCACTGCAATAGGAGGCACAATATAATTTCTCATTTGACAGTGGGGGCTAGCTAATTGAGGACTCCGTCCACCTTATGAGCGTCCATTCGTATGCCTTTGGGGGAAATGATAAAGCCCAGAACCTCCACTTCCATAACATGGAACAAGCACTTTTCCAGTTTAGCGTAAAGATGGTGTTCTCAAAGTTTGGTCAGGACTGCCCGTACGTGCCCAATGTGCTCTTGCTCAGATGTTGAATACACCAGGATGTCGTCAATGTATACAAGAGCACAGACGTCGATAAGTTCTCGGTGGACGTCATTCATAAAATACTGGAACGCAGCGGGGGCGTTGCATCAGCCAAACGGCATTACTTCTTCCGTCTTCCACTCATCTCCTTCTTTGATACACACCAGGTGGTAGGCCCCTCTCAGATACAGTTTTGTATAGTCCTGGGCTTCCTTAACCTGGTCCAGTAACTCCGGGATCAAAGGCAGTGATAGTGGTTTTTGATGGTAACTTGGTTTATTTCACAATAGTCAATGCACGTCCTGAAATCACCTTCCTTTTTTGGCACGAAGAATAACGGCGCTGCAGCCGAGGACTTGGACGGGCAGATGAAAACATTGGCCAGGTACTGCTTCGGGTACGTTTTCAGGTGCTGATTTTTGGGCTCAGTGAGTAGTAAATGCGCCCACATGGAATCCGGGCTCCGGGCAGCAGATCGATTTGGCAGTCGTAAGGTCTGTGGGGTGGCAAGGTATTCGCTTGCTCCTTCTGGAAAACGTCTTGGCAATCTTGGTAATGGTCCGGCAGGGTCACGGTCCCTTCAAAGGTACATGCCATTCCTTCCTGAACCGGGGAACTGGCGAGTTTTGCCTTTCGCCCTTTCGGGTAACAGGTGTGCGTACAGCTGTGGGCGAAAACCAATTTGCGCACTCGCCAGTTGATTCGTGGATTATGAGCGATCAGCCATGGCATTCCCAGAATCAGCCGAAACTGAGGGGCTTTAATCAGATCAAAGGCTATGATTTCACAGTGCCCATCTTCGCACAGGAGGGTGAGTTTGGTGGTACACTCCGATAAAGGGCCCGAAGCGATTTCGGTACCAACAACACTGGTTACTATCTCTGCGGTTGACTTTGGGCAAAGGTTTAGCCCTATCTTTGCTGCAAGGTCTTGATTGATGTAATTCCCCACCGCTCCGCTGTCGATGTTGGCTTCGAAGGAATGCATGTCAGATGGCTGTTGAAGGGGAATTAAGATCACAGGTAGCGCAAAATGGGAGGTCTGAAGCTGGATTTCTTCGCTCTGCAATTTGACCCCTACAATTGTTGGGCTTGGTCGTTTCCCAATTCCTCTTCAGGGGTTTCTTTATTTGCAGATTAGTTTCATTGGCATGAGTAATCCTTTACACACAGGTTAGCAAAGGACAAGGTCTCAGTTCACGACCCCAACAAGTGGCCTGCAGGCAAGTTACATATTAATTACACACAGAGGTCAAGACGGCCATGTTGTACTTCAGAATGACATCGTCCACCATTTTAACTCACAGGGTGACTTTACAGAGAGAACCTAAAATAGTGAATTTGACCTAAAATGGCGGCTTACATTGATTTTAAGGTTGGGACCTTGCAACATGGATTTCTTTGCAAGTGGCTTATAAACAGCTTGGAGTAAGCCAATATACATATATTAATTGCAATAGGAGATACAATATAATTTCCCGTTTTGTCCTATGCCAAGTGATAAACTACTTCTGATCGCCTTGCAAACAACTCCATGCATCATCGTCCATGCACCCTGAATCGCTGTCAGAAATATCTATTGCCATCAGGTCATTCGCTAACATTTCTTTTAACACATATTCCTTGGAAGTTTTATCTGGAGCATACACTTTATGTCCCATTGTACCTATCGCTTGTGCGCAACATCCCCCTAGCATCGAACATATACTAGGTAAACACTGGATACAACAACAAAGGAACAACAGAATTCCCAAAATGATTAGTAAGACCGAAAATACCATCCAACCCCAAGATCACAAGAAGTCCCAGAACCAAGCGCTAAGATCCCAGTTCCCCTCGGGAACATGCGCTTCTGAACTAAGGACGTGCAGATTCTGTATTGCCTTGAAGATAGTTGGGGAGGAATCTGGCACAAAAACACAGCAAGCGGACGCCACTAATTTACATACTCCACCACATTCAGCCAGAATGACATCTAATGCCATCCGGTTCTGGAGCGCTACTAGTCTTTTCGCTTTCTGTTCTAATGTCATATTATAGAGTATGTCCGTGGTCCGGTTGATGGTTCTCTCCAGTACACTCGCTAGTCTTCTGATATGTTCGGAATTCGCTATCTGCCCCCAAAATGGCAAAAATGATTTTGCTACATCTCCCAAGACCTGTGCTGGAGTGTCACCATTCTCGACCCGCCGCGGACGAGCCTTTGAAACCTCTACATCACTAGCTATGAACACCACAGGTAACAGGATCCCTAAATAACAGGTTCCCTGCCAATCCCTGGGTAACCATGGAAATGCTACATTACCACAAAAAAGTAGACAGGATCACCTACATACGAAGGTCTGTCTTCCCCAGTGAAATTTGCAATGTTGGCACAACCTTTAAAATCTCCCATTGACTGAGTACCATTACTCTGTATGCAGAAAGAAACTGAATTGGGGCTATGGATAACAGTGTAAGAAGGAGGCATGGCATCCTTATTGCCTATCGGAGCCTTCTTGAAGGAAATCAAAGATTGAAAGGGATGAGACAGTCTATCAGAAGGCCTAATAGAAGCAACGTTGAGCTTACTCCTATTTGCGAAAAGCGAGCATCCCAGGGGATTCAGAACACGTTTCTCGCAACTATTCAAATTAGTGCCATCAAAGTTCCCCAAGATGCTATCGTTCCATCGGCCAAAAAACAGTGCTCTAACAGAAGCATAACAAGCATTTGTCAAAGGTAAAGGATGAATATACCAACCTAACCCCTTATCCCCATCTTGGGGTAAATGTGAACAGACCCAACAGTTGGACCTATTAAAAATGGCATGTGTAGCATTCATGGTAAGTAACCGAGCATTGTTATGGTACCTTTGCCTATGCTGGGAGTCCCTAGGGGACAGAGTATGCAAAGGTACGAAGGGAGTAGGAACAGTGGGTACATTTTCAGTCGGTAACAAGGATTCTAAAGGATGAGTTTCCTCGAGGTACCATAGGCCTAAGACAGTGACTATTACAATAATAATAATAATAATTTGCCATTTATATAGTGCTACGAACCCTCAGGTATCTGAGTGCTGCTTATTATTACCCACTGTGTATGGTGCACATTTATCAACCTCGGAAGGATGAAAGGCTGAGTTTGGCCCAGCCGGGATTCGAACCTGCGTTAGCAGACTCTGCACCAATGTCAAAGTGAGCGCTCTACTCGCTGTGCCACTTGACCGGCTAATAAAACCAAATATTATTATAAAAACACAGCAATATGTTTTCGGGGCCCAAGTACTTTGTCCATTATCCCGGCTGGTCACACAATCATTTACAAGTCCCATACGAGCGGTAGCGGTGGCAGGCATTATAGTCTTCAAACGACAAACCCCAATGTTCTTAGCTGGCGACATCCCGGCCGCGCGAATTCCTAGTCCTTCCACAACCCTAGCCAACAGAATCCCCTTTCTCAAATTTGGGCAAAAACAAGCCCTCGATGATCCTTTCCTTCTCCGTATGCACAGCCGAACCGTGCCGTAAGTCTATCAGATGCACAGCAAAACCGTGCTGTAAATCTATCTTCTTGGACGCAGATTGTACATTGCTTTTCCCGGTACTGATTGATCCAGAAACAATGTGTCAGCAAGTGAAGATGCAGAATTTGAAATGACAGTTTCCGGAAGCAAAACCTTTGGAGAGTGTGGCGACAGAATGGCAGGTTCCCCAAGCCTCACGGGCTCAGAAAGATTCTCTGATGCACTCTCGGCACTATTTACTGCTTTGGGATCATTGGTTGCAGCGTTAGTGAGGGGTTCTGTTTCTTCTGTATTGTGTGGCACTGGGTGAGGAAGTTTCTTGACATGCGACGCGTGGATCCAGTTTTTTTGCCAGAGACCCGCACCGCCGTCTGTGTGACCAGCAGGACCTGGAATGGGCCCCGCCAACGAGGTGCAAGGCAGGAAGAATGCTCAAATGCCTTGATGAGCACCCAGTTCTCAGGCCGTATGCTGTGGCCCGGGCCCTCGTATCGCACAGGTAAAGCCTCTCACACCTGGTGTTAAATGAAATAAAGGTTTTTAGTCAACTGGCTGAAATAATCTGAAAGAAGTACATTTTCAACATTTTTCAAAGATCTACATTTAGGAAGTTTCCAGATATTGGCAGGTCTGCCCATTACCACCTCAAATGGAGAGAGCCCAGTCATAGTTTGAGGGGTTGTACGCATGGCTAATAACATGATCGGTAAGGCGTCCGGCCATTTTAATTTAGTGCCGGCAAACGTCTTAGCGAGCTTGTTCTTGATGATACTATTGTGTCTTTCTACTAGACCGGCTCTCTGAGCATGTCTGGCCGAATGGAACCGCTTGTCGATCTGTAATGCCGCACATATCTGCAGAATTACAACGGCAACAAAATGTGGACCATTGTCCGACCAGATGACTCTTGGTAGCCCGAACCGAGGAAAATACTCCTTTAACAAGGTTTTCGCAGTAGTCATGGCTGTAGCATCTTTGACAGGGAAAACCTCGACCCATTTACTAAAAGCACAGATGACAACTAATACATACTTCATATTATTGCACCGTTCCATTTCAATAAAATCGAAGTGAATGACTTCAAAGGGGACAGAAGGTGGCCCAAAACACCCTCATCCATTGCATAGGCATTTACAGTCTCCCTTGAAACATACATCTCCGTGAAGAGATCGGTGGCAGTTTGTCTAGCTATCTGATCAGCGAAAGCATTCCCTTTTCCTATATCATCTGTAATCTTTCGATGTGCTGCACATTTTACGACAGCTAACTGAGTAGGGAGCGCAAGCGCTGAGAGCAGCTGTACTATTAGGGTGCCATGTTGGATCTTTGTGCAATGCGAAGTCAAGAAACCTCTCTCTGACCAAAGTCTCCCAAAGTTGTGAATTAGCCCAAAGGCATACTGAACATCAGTATATATGTTTACTGTAAGCCCTTTGGAAAGTTCACAAGCTCGGGTCAATGCTATAATCTCTGCGGCCTGCGCAGAGTTATGCGTAATTCTCTTGGTTTCCACACCGTGCTTAATGTGGTGATTGCATAAGCAGCTGTGGATGTACTATCCGAAAGTTTGAAGCAGGAGCCATCACAAAACAGCTCTCCTTGCGGATTGTTCAAAGGACTGTCTTTTAGATCAATAATACCCTTTGTCTCTTGTTCGGTAGTATAGAGACAGTCATGTGACTCTTCATCACCGCAAGCAGTACCTTGTGGGAAAGGTAGAAGTTCAGCTGGATTAAGAACACAACACCTCTTAATTTGGATGTGAGGAGCAAACAAGATCAATTCATATCTCATCAACCGTGCGGAAGTGAGGTGTTGCGTTTGGGTTCGGTTCAGTAGAACATCTACAGAGTGAGGCACCATCAGGGTTAGATCATGGCCTAGAACCATTCCCTCAATCTGTTTTACAGATGCGGCAGCAACAGCGACAGCACAGAAACAATTTGGCAAAGCGCATGCTACAGGATCAAGGGCGGAAGAAAAGTAACCGCACGGCCTATTCTTCCCTCCATGTTCCTGCGTTAATACAGCCAAAGAACATCCATCACATTCATGCACAAACAACACAAAGGCATTTTCATAGTTTGGTGTGCCCAAAACTGGTGCCGAGCATAATGCAGTCTTGAGCAAATCAAATGATTGCTGGTGCTCCGTGTTCCACGGCAATGGCGAAGAAATGCCCTTCTTTGTCAAAGGCAACATCGGTTTAATCACTAGTGAGAAGTTTGGGATCCACAACCTACAGTAAGTAGCCATACGTATCAAGGCCCTAACTTCCTTCTGTGTATTTGGGTCTGACATGCCAGAAATGTGTTTTATTCTTTCAGGTGTCAATCTTCTTCCCTCCTTTGACAGGAGATAGCCTAAATAGGCGACCTCCTGGCAACAATATTGAAACTTTTTAAGCAAAGCTTTGTGACCATGATTAGCTAGATGAATAAGCAACAACACAGTGCCCTCCTTGCACGCACTTTCAGAGTCTGCAGCTAAAAGCAAGTCATCAACATACTGAAGCAATGTACAAGTAGAGGGCAATTCAAGGGTATCAAGCTGTTCTTACAAAGCCCTACTGTAGATGCTAGGACTCTCTGTGTAACCTTGCGCTGCACGAGTAAATGTAAACAAGCGTCCCTCTAAGGTGAATGTGAACAAGTATCTACTGTCCTTCTGTATAGGAATACTAAAGAAAGCATTCTTCAGATACACAACACTAAAGTAAGTAGCTGTAGCTGGAATCATGGTTAATATCGTCGTCACGTCAGCCACAATTGGAAATTGCGGAGCAACGTCTTTATTAATGGCACGTTAATCAATTATAAAACGGAATGGAATTGCATTATCGCCTTTCTTGTACACGGGTAAAATCGGACTATTGCACAAACTAAAATTTCCTCAATCACCCCGCGATGCACAAAATCGGAAACAATGCACTTTAAAGCTTGCTCGCCCTCAACTGAAATCTTATACTGTGAAATGCATGGCAGCTCAATTCCATGTTTCAAGACTATTTTAACAGGCTCAATCTGTAAAACACCGACATCATTGTCGTCAATTGCCCAGAAACTCTCTGGTACATCAATGAATTCTGGCGGCAAAGGTCTAGTCAAGAATTGCGAGACAGAAGGTTGCTGTCGTGAAATAGTTAAACCCACTCCGTCAGAAGAACAATGAATTACCGCATTCAATTATTTCAATAGATTCAACCCCAGCAAATTCTCTCCACAATTCATAGTCAACAGAAATGGACAGTGGTCCGTAAAGGGACCCAAAGAAATAGGTACCAGTGAAGAAACTGGACAAACAACTGGTCTGCCAGAAAACCCTAAAGAAACATTAGTTTGCCCTGACAGTGGAATGTTTGGAACCCGAGAATGATCAATGCAACATTCTGTGCTCCAGTATCTATCAAAAACTGATGTTTCCTATTTCCCACTATCATTTCAATGTAGGGACCTTTCTGATTGATGAGAATAGGTGTAGGTTCCAAACACTGCTTCGGGCAATCCTAACGAAACAGAATATCATCAAAAGGAAGCTCTTCAGACAGATATGCAGCAGAAGGATGTTCAAATATGTTTCCGGTATCCACACTCGAAGTCTGATTATCCTGTGAAAAGGGTTGCTAAGGATCCTGTGTAAACTGACCTCTACCAGGGCCCCCTACACCCGGGTGACCTCTGGGTGGTCTACCGATATTTTCAAATGTGTTATTCAACCTCTGTCAAAGGATGGGGCATTGTGCATGCCAATGACCCTCCTGTTGACAATAGGCACACTGGTTAATGTTCACAGGACCCAAGGGCACATTCCCTTGCGGAATATACTGACCTCTAATCTGCGAACTACCCCCTCTGGGGCCTCTAACAATTTGCTGTAATAATACTTTAGTCTTTAAATCACCTTTTCGCTTCTCAACTATAACTTTTTCATTGTTGACACGATTCTCGTAGTACTGAGCCATGTGCAGTACTTCTGATTGGACTTCGCCTGCCAAGCGCTCTTAGAAGAATTCATTTGTGACTGGATGTCAGTCTGTAATCCACGCACAAATTTGTTCAAAAATAATCTTTTCCCAGACTCTGTGCCTAAATCTTGTCCACTGAAATTCGAGAATACCTGTTCAACTGATTAAAGAACTCGGTAGCACCCTCAGACTTCCCTTGGACACAGGCCGTAAGTTTGTCCCAAATAATTATTTTCTCAGGAATTATGGTTTTCAATTTTGCAATGATTCTATCAGGCAAAGTTAGTATCAGCTGGGGCGGTCTTTCACCAGCTGGCCTTTCTCCATCGAGTCTAGTTATGTTAGCCCATGTATCATCCAACCCTGGCACGTCGTCTATAGTCCTAACTTGTTTCCACAAATCTATGGGCAGGAGTACAGGAAATAACAAATCAATATCACCTAGGTTGAATACTGAGAAATGCAAGACTGACTCTATTTCTTTATAGAATTCTGTCAGATTTTTCATAATATCAGGAATAGATTGTCTAACAGTATTCACTTCCTGTCTTGAGAACGGGATGTGAACAAACTGTGATACATAATGTGCAGGAATGCTCACAGCAACTGCATTTGTTGCAGGATCAGCCGCAATCTCAACCTTCGGGACAAATGTCGGAGGAACCTCTCTCAACTGAGAAGTAGGCAACTCCGAACGCTTACTAAGTAACAGAGCCAAGTCGAGCACTAAAGCAGTCGAAGAAGTGTCAAGTGAAAAAGCTCTCTTACAAATACTCAATAACTCTGTGGGACAACTAATCTTTCTTTGAAATAGGAGGTACAATATAATTTCCAGGGCGAGGGCCGGAGTCCAGACTGGCTGCAACTCCTTTTTATTCAGGTAAGTCTTTATTGCTGAAAACAATATCTTTATTTGGATTTGTGTGTAACCTTCTCATTTCTTCTTGCAGGTGTTGGAAGCTGCGGTGGAAGCCGGAGCTGGGTTCAAGAAGGTAAGATGGATCACCAAGCGGCGCTGAGAGCATCCTTGCAAATGGCTAACCTACACTATTGTTTGTCTTGCAGGTCGAGATGATCTGAAGATGGATGGTCCCCAGGAATCCATGGGGACAAAAGATGTCTTGATGGTGGTGGAGGAGGACAACGAGCGTTGGACGACTTTGATCGCTGGAAGATGCTGCAGAGGAGGTGAGGATGGCGATGGTTCTTGCCTTGGACGTCTTCGATTGCCAGAAGATGCTGCAGAGCAGGTAAGGATGGCGATGGTTCTTGTCTCTTCTCGCCCCGGTAGGTCAGGATGCAGAGCAGGACCTGGTGAACATCACGCTGCTGAAGCAGAATAACGCGAAGCGTGTGCCTCTGATCGGGCGTGGTTTAAATAGCCAGGTGTTATCCCAGGTCCCATTCGGGTGGGCCCCGCCCTGGATGCTAGACCACTGAATGCAGTTTTCCAGTATTCCACATGGGGGCGGCCATACTTGTCCATTGCCCATTGAAACCCCATCCGAGCATGTGTTTCCGATGCCAATAGCGACAGGACTGGCTCCAAGGAATCCGAGGGGGACCGAATAAGGTTTTAGGGCCCTGTGAGCCCTCAGTGGGGATGAGAATGTGACACCAGGTGATACTTGGGCAGGAAGATGGCACAGAGGATCGTGCATAGGGGGTTCAGTTGAGGAGGGGGGTCACTAGAAGATCCAGCACACGGAGGAACCCAGCACCAGTGGCCTGTCCTAGTAGGCTGATGCAGTCAATGAGGTATTCAAAATGACGTGCATTGACCTCCCAAGAACTCTGCACGTCATCCCAAATACCACGTTGGTGCGACACCACCCAAGCTATGACAGGCTCAATCCACATCTGCAGGGAGAGGAAGGCCAGTTGTTCGCATATCCCCTCCCTGAAAACGGGTCTGAACGAAGGCATCCCTGCTGGTGTGGGATGATGCAGTCACAGGATTGGGGACAGGATTACACACAGGCATCTCCGTGGCGACCTGTGCTGCCTCCTGTCCCTGCCCCTGGACTGCACCACTAGCACCAGTGGAATCCCCCCTCCAGGCCCCGTGCATGGGCCTTCCACGGCCTCCTCCTCAACAGAACCACACACCTACCTGGATGACTCCATGCCATCTTCTACCATAGGCCCCGGTGGGGGCTCAGCTGCCCCTACTGCTGCCGTGGAGTCCACCTCTTGGACTTTGCCTCGGCAGTTGTGGCAAAGAACGCGGCACCAGACTCCTCACTCCCGGAAGAGATGACTACGTGGGAGGAGAGCTGGGCCTTGCGACTCCAGCTGGCGGTGGGATCCCTGCCGCTGTGCTCCACAGCACCGTCTACGCCCTCTTCATCAGTTGACGCTGCAGACAGGGAGAGACAGAACACAGGCATCAGAGCACTGTACAATGGTCAGATACACACATGACAGTTGCACATGAGTGGCAGTGTCAAACTTCACGGATGGCATCACGCTACCCAACACTCATATCATTTGAACCCACACACATGCACAAATTGACAGGAATGGTGTATCAGGCAGCAGCATCCATACACACACAACAGCATGAACATCCAAAGGACAGCCAGACATCACAAGCAACACGGGGAGTGCCAAACACATGCACACACGCCAACAGACAGACATTCATCTGTACATCTCCATCACCTGTCACAGTGCAATCATCCGCAACTATGTCACATCTTCCAATCGGTTTCCTACATGTCTGGGTCACATGCATTCATGGCGTATCACAGTCGCACACATGTCAAACACACACGCGCACATGTATGCCTTGCACGTACATTAAGGTGGAACCAGCATCCATGTGTCACACCCCAACCATGCCATAATACATACACAGAAATACTAACATGTGTGCATCTCCACATGCAGTTGTGCATCATGCTTTGGAACACATACACCATTGATGTGCATCACACATGACTGGACTCACATGCAGCACTGTCATGTCCCTGCACATACACATCCACACATGACCCTTTTCAGACATATATCCAAGCTGCACACTCCTGGCACACCTCAACATGCTCTGCATACAATAAGTACGCATGGACACTTACCGCTCGACTCCGGTCCAGTCTCCCTCTCAAGGACCTGGCAGTGAAGTGCTGGGTTGATGTGTTCCAGGACCCTCATGTCGTCGGTAGTAAAGTGGTCCTGGTGCCTCACTGCATTCGCTGCTTCCAAGAGGCGCTGGGCCTTCCTGAGGGTCCTGGACCTAAAGTCCTCCCAACGCTTACGGACGTGTTGTAGGTCGTGGGTTACCACCCCCTCCGCGTTGATGGCAACCATGATGTCCAGCCAGATCCTCTCCCATCCCTCCTGGTCAGGCTGTCTTCTTCTATAGAGGGCATCATAATGGACCAGGACCTGCTGTGAAGCTGGCAGCCCTCCGCCTCTCTGGCTGGGGGTTGCCAGTGGTGTCTGATGGTGTTTCCCCTGACATGGCAACCCCCGAGGCAGGGGTGGGTGGACAACTAGGTCCTGGTGCTGGGCTGTGGAGTGATGGAACTTCAATCGGGAGTCTTCTGTTCCCGCAGGGGTGGTCACAGCAACTGGACCCCTGCAGATGGCTGATGTGCCTGCACCAAATAGCAGGACACGTGGCCAGCAGGGAGGCAAGCAGCAGCAGAAGGCTGGTGGGAGTTGGCTCGGGGTTCTGGGGGGCAAGAAAATGGCCTTCTGGGCAGGAGCATCGTCTTCCGTGTGTTGTCGCGTGGCCAGCTTGATACAGAGTGATTTGGCACGTGAAAAAACAGCACGTCAGCGTGTAATTCGAGGAAAGGCCTTTAGCGCGTAAGCGGGTATGTGACATAACGCGTACATGCTTTTCCCTTGGCACGGGTGCATAATGATTCAGGACGTGAAAAAACTGCACGTCAGCATGTTAATGCATGAAATTTGAGGAAAGGGCCTAAGCGTGTAAGTGACGTGAGGCGCGCATTCCTTCAGCACGGGTTAAAGGTGAGCAGAGCTAGCAGTTCGCTGTATGTGCTTTTCGTGCAGACCGATGCGTGTTTTGCTACTTCTGGTTGTTTCACGCGCCATCACAACTTCACAGCGGATCAAGGACGTATCTCTTCTTTTGGTGGGGTTATTGGCTATGCCTGTTTTTCATTACCACTCTAGTCAGACGGTGAGTCGTGCGCGCTATTTTTCCCACTGTGGGTAACCCTGCGTATCGCTTACCCATTTTCGAGATCACAGTAGCCTGTGTGTCCCACATGTACGTGTTTTTCATGACCCTGGGTGGCACCGCATACTGCGGGTGGTTAATTTCACACACGTGGGCTACCAAGGGGTTGCGTGCAAGGTTTAACTGCAGTTTTCGGGTGCCTAAGCGTTGTGTGACCCATCACTTCATCACCGGGGTCACATACAGCCTTGCAGGTGCACAGGGGTGCTGTTAACATCTAGTATATCACCCAAATTGCCCAGGACAATTGTTGTGTACACCTCCCACTGGAACTACTACATCTGTGCCGGCACTACTACATCTGTGCCATGGTTGGGAGGCCATGAAAGTTGAGGGATGTCTCAGCTGGGTGTATTCCATGTGGTGGGTGTGGTCAGGGACGTCGCTGGGGTGACCAGGGAGTAGGGGGACTCCAGGGTGTCCTGGGTGGCTGCAGAGGGGGAAGAGGCAGGGGTGCCCACTCCGGCAAGATGTTCTACCATGTGTTGGTGCAGTCATGCCACCACCCCCTGTGGTTCCAAGAGATTCAGCTCTTGCTTCTGGCACTGGCCCCCATGTGACCCGGCAGTCCGTTTCATCGACTGCCACGGGCCCAATGGTAGTGGTAGCTGCAGGTGCAGCTGTGGACACCACCACCCAGGCTCAGGGTTTGCCAGCGCATGCTGCATTGGCACCATAAGAGTCCCGGGATGATTTCCAAGAGGTTAGGAGGCACACAATAAGTGCACACAGGGCAGCCCTGACTGAGGCACATGTCCCTGGGACAGTATTGTCATCTTCTGCCCCAAGCAGCTGGGTGTTGGCAAGTGCGTGGGCAGATGCAGCCGACACCACCCCGGCTTTAAGTCTACCATCCAGGACGGTCCCGGTCAATGACCTTGGCACAGCGGATGTTGCTGCGCAGGGTCCATTCAAGGGCACCCAGAAGCCACTGACACAAGTCAGTGCTTCCGTCCTTGTTCCACCTGCCACTCCCTCAATTTAATCCAACAGTGCCACTGCCCCTACTGATCAGGGTGACATTTGCCAGTCAGGGTCCGGATCACTGCCCAAGAGGAGAAAGGTTGCACCTGCTCAAGAGGCTAGGACCCTACACACAGCTCCAGCCTCTGGCATGTCGAGGAAGAAGTCTTTCTGCAAGCAGGAACTGGGCTTCCTTGTGGGCTACATGCCGGAACACGACCACGATATGCTAGTGCGCCCACATTGTCACAATACGGCTGCCCAGTGTTGGGACCACTGGAAGCGTGTTGCGGAGAGGGTTAGTGCAGAGCTCAGGAGTTCAAAAAGCGTTGGGATGACCTGTGATGCTGTGCTAAGCTAAAGCGTGCCTCCAATTACGCCATGACTGGGGTGACTGGCAGTGGGCCACCACCTCAGGAGGAAGAACTCACTCCGCACGAGTTTATTGCTGCAGAGTTCTTACTGCAGAATTGTACGAAGGAGTGGGAGAGATGCTGGATTGACGCCCGGTCCAGTGAGTGTTTCTGCATGGTTGTCCAGGCCATGTGTGGTTTGCTTGTGCGATGTGTTGTGCTTGACTGCCAGTAATGCTATGTGTACATGGTTCTCATGTGTGAGTTATGCAATGCTTCACTAATGCGTGCCTGCTGTGCAGCATGCTGGACATGTCATGCAGTCAGGGACTGTCCTCATCACCATACTTGCACCCTACTCAAATGCTAATCACCCGGTAACCAATGTTCCCTCTAAATATTTTTCTCCATGTGCGGAACCGGTTTGCTGCTGTGTGCACATTATTTTCCATGTGTGCAACTGACTAATGAGGTAAGCCACTTCTTCTTGACAGATCCTACAACACCTTTTCCAAACACAAAGGCTAAAATAAAATGTGATATGTGATTAAATAGAAAACTCATCAACCAGTCCAAGACTCCACGTCTGCCACATTACCTTGCAAACGTTTTATGCTACTGGAAAATCACTAATATGTATTACAAAACACAAATATCTTTTCTGATGTGGCTGTCAAGCAATTCAGACAGAATTCAACATTTGCAATGGATTAATGGCAATTAAAAGCAATGTGTAAAAAGACATGCTGATAGGAGTTCTAGTGCCACTTTAATGAAGTAATTCAAGGGCCAGGATACCATACTTCTAATAATTTGTGTAAGGATGATACTTGCATCAGAATAACTGCACCTCAGAATATGATGATCAAAAATTCCTGTGCCTCTGCTTACTATCCACATTACGTTGTCCTGTGGGTAGTGATAAAACCAGCCTTACAGCTAAGACATATGCACCATCCATTTTTACTCCCTAAAATGAAAATGTGCCCAACAAAAACGACAAAGGGGAAGAACATCTTTTAATAAGCAGAAAGTATCCCTTTTGGCAAAGCTAATCACTTTTTTACTCCCTAAAAATGCATTTGACTCAAAGTAGGGAGCAAAACCTGATTAGAGTGTTGCTTATATCCCTGACATGGAAAGTTAAATGACAGGTCACATAATAAAGTCTAACGTTTGCACACCCTTCCGCACTGCAGCCTAGATAAAATTAAATAAGTACTTTACTGAGGTTTATTATGGAGCCGTGCTGAAGAAAATCACATATATATGTGTTTTAAGTTAATAGCATCAATTTATCAGAGAAACAACTGATTGAGTTCCTTCTTCTGTAACTATGGATCTCTCTTCTGTAATTCTTTGTTATCTGTTAAATAAGATGCAGGGGGATGCTAGAGGCGATACACACAGAACACAAGGTTATATTGAAAAGCCTTCAGCAGCTGAGCATAGAAAGAAAAAGAAGGTGCGTTGTCTAGACGGGTACTGGAATGTCCTATCCTTTAGCAACCGAGCAACACATTTCCTTCAGTGTACTGCCAAAATGTCTGACTTGGTTTTTTAAATTTGCTGCTTTGTTAATCTCCAGCAAGTAGTGATGTCCTGTGCTCTTCCACCCATACCCTTCCCAAGCCCCTGAGCTAGCCTCCAATACTAGTTGATAGAGCACTGTAAAAAGTAAGAGATTGTAGCAGTAAACACTCACTGGGATATTTGCAAACCCATAAAACTTTGCAAGCAAGCGATATTTAATGCTTCAACATATGTGCATTTGAAGAATGTCATGACTCTGCATGTATGCAATTCTTTTGCAGCGCATACAAGATTGTTTGTAACATACCCCATCCGTATATCATTTTGTAGGATTACACAGTGCTCAGTGAAATCATTTTTGTATAGCAGCGAATTACCATATAATTTGTGGAGGTCTATGCCCAAAGGAACTCTGAACACTTGGAAACGAGGCAGTTTGTGTGAAAAGCATTCTTCTGTCTGAATATCCGGTGCCTTGATACTATGGATGAGTAATCCCAGGCATAGTCCATACCCATTATCCCTTTAGGCAAAGTAAATGATATTGCAATGTTGCTCTCCGCTTATAGGGTAACATTAGTAAAGCAACAGTAGGAGACACTGAGTATCATGTTGGTCTTCTCAAAATCCTTACAGGGAAAATTAATATTTATTTTATAATGTTTACTTGCAAGGGGGGCACTTCAAAGCACTTGTGTGACATATGTACAAAACAGAGAAAGTATGGGATAAGGTTACACATCCAGGTAGCCTGCTTAATTACAGTCAGTATTCGATATTTGAGCTGGTACTTCGAGTTTATCATGTGGGTGGAGCTTTTGGTAAGGCACAATGAGTAACAGAAATTCTGGCACGTGAATGTTCAAGTATTTCATATTATTTATGTTACAACAAACATAAAACAAGTGGATGTAGGTACACGTCTGCTAACCTTTCGCAGAGCCAATAGAGGAAAAGTCAAGGTTGTCCGATACTATCTTAACTTGTTCTGGAGCAGAAGTTCGAGTCAGAAGGTAAAAGTGTGGTAGAATCAATCTTAGGAGTCATGGGTGAGGAGGGGACATTATTTGGTTAATGTGTGCAGGCTTATCTTGGTTGGATTCGTCTGTTCATGGAGTTAGTTTTTCAAATTAGTTTTTAACCTCTTGTTTGTGTATTTTGCTGTTAGGGATTTTAGGTGTTTACAGTCACCATTGCATAGTAGTGTAATGCAAATGAGCAGAATATCAAGACTAGTTGCTTATTTTAAGAGAGAGACAATTTCAAGTATTTGCTGTGGCTTGTGCCTTGTTACATCTTTTTGACTAGGTGAGAATTGTCTGTGTGCGCTGCTAAAATTCTTCTGAGCGGCACCCAGAAGGAAGCTGGGCAGGTGCACATGCGCCCAGCTTAGAAGGAACGCTGCCGGCAACCCCTCCGGTCCATGTTCCAGCTCACTGGCCCTTCTGCATGTATCCTGGGGTGTCTTTCCACTCAGCACTCGGACTATGTCATCAAATGACTGACATGCATGTGTCTTCTGCCTGCATGCTGGTACTCCAAGTAGGCATGCTCCCTTGCCCCTCTACCCCCCTGCACCACTATTACACCAATGCACTGGTGGGTAACATGTTGGACTACTGCAATAGCCTGTTCAACACTCCTGTGTACATGCACACTTCCCCCTGCCAAACTGCCAAACACATACTGTGGGGTACATCCTATGTCATTGATGCAGGTTGTCTCACTCGGACTGTGCAGATGGCAGATGCTCAGCAGGGACATGAGTGCCCATTCATGCTCCATGTGCATTACATGCATGGCCCTATGTGTCCTTTGCAGGATGATCATTGTAGTACGTGTCCAGGATGACATGCATTTAATGGCATTTCATCATACATTCCATGCTCACTGTGGCTCAGTCCAGCATCACGCACATGTTTATGGTGTCATAGTCTGTTTGGGGTACAGGCCTCCCCCTATCTCAGGCCCTCTGACTCTGTCAAACTGGTGTAGTGCCTTCTGCATAAAGGGGTGTACTACAGAGGGTTCATCATGTGTCCTGATCACTGTCCCATTCTCATAGGCTGTGTTGTCAGTTGACTCAGATGATGCAATTGACAGTACTCAACACTGTCTGCCAATACACAGTTCTCTGGTTAACCTTTCACTGTCATGCATTGCCTCCCTGCATTTTCACTAAGGGGGGTGTCTGTATCCATGCATCCCATTGCATGCACATTGCATGTGATGCCTGACCTTGCACTTACACTGCCTTCTTGTTTATTGTTTGACAACATAATGTACTTGTTGTTGTATATAGTCAGTAATGTGCACATTATCTGCACTGCACAACCCACTTCTGAGCCATGTGACATTGTTCTGCATGCCTACTCACTGATGCAATGTCAAAGTGACCTGGCATGTATGGTCATATTGTCATCCCTTCACTGTCATGAAAGACACAGGCACAGGTGCATCCTGTGACACATGCACTCAGTATTGAGACGCCCTAGTGGGTGTTTAGTAAAGTTGATAGGTCGTAGATTGACAGTAGCCTGCCAATTGGGTTGTAATGACTGTGGAGCTGCCTGCAAGTGTGTATGTGTACACTTTCAGATACATCAAAGCAAGCAGCGTTGTAGCCATCAATCCCTCAGATTTACTCTGGGTGTGCTCAACATGACCCAGAGGCAGCGTACAGAGGAGAGGTTGGAGCAGCTTGAGAATACCATCTCGGCTGAGCTACTTGCTTACCAGGAGGTGCTCCAGATGTCATGCCAGGCCATCCATGAAGAACTCTGTGTTACACGTTCTACCTTGCAAGAGGAAGCACACGTATAATGTGAGGTGCAACATGCTGACCTACGTGTCATCGCCACACAGGACCAGGTTTACCAGTCCCATAGACTTGCTGCCAATGAGGGGCAAGCTGCACATAGACGTGGTCAGGGTACTGTGCAGGACGACGAGTTATCTCCCACACAGGTCGGGCCGTCCAGGCGTTGAGCCCATGGAGGGTTTTTCTTTATTTCAACATCATCACATGTGGGTGTTGAGGTGCACCCTGTACCTCCCCCCTCCTGGGTGCCTCCACCGGGTCATATGTAGCCATTTTTTATTTTTATAGTTAGTTTAATTAGTTAATATAGTTTAAACTTGTTTGTCTATTGTGCATTTATGTGATGGTGTGGTGCTTTGTGGCTTTTTGAAAGCATCCACTGTCTGTTCCAGCTGGGCCCATTCAAGCTTGTCTCGTGTATGTGTTTGCAGCTTGGGGTCCTGACTCACATATGCCACTCCTGCTTCCCCTATCCATGGGCATGCAAGGATTGTTCAGTGTTACAACCATTTTCACAAGGGCATAGGACCATCTGTGGTCTGCCTGCTGCTTTACCACTTGTGTAAACACCCTTAGTGGGGATTATGGATGTTTTCTCCATGGCATGTCTACAATCAATTTTGTTGAGTACATTATTGAACTGTCCAATTATTGATGTTGTTTGGGATGTATGTTCATTTCTTGCCTGTATACATGCTTAAAGCACTTCATGTTGTAGATGGTTATCTGCACCCTTTAGCTGTCAAACTCACACTGATGGTGGGAGGGGTCCGGGTGGTGACAATGTTAAGTTGGTACGTGTTGAGTACAACCCCTGGGGATTGTGGCAAAGGAGCATGCATTAGGTATGTGACCCAAGAGGCACAACTCACTGTCCAGTTCTCACCTGAGATGTCCTCCTATACTACTACTGGGCTCCGTTCTGTTTGGATGGCACGTTGTGTCTGTCTTCCCTCTACGACTTTGATGCTGTTTGACGACACAGTTTTCCAACTGGACTATGACTCTTTTACTTGTTTTTCACACTGTGGTAGCTTTAGTCCCTGTTCTTCTTCCTGCTAATATCCTTGTTGCAGATCTGTCCGCCCATCTCTCAGGCAATTATTGCCACGTACTGTTACACTGCCTTGGTTTGCCTCAATACACGTCTGTTCAACTGCATCTCTCTGTCGCTCCTCCTGTCTTTCATATATTACATCCATGCGTTTATGTTGAGTGTTGCCTTTTGCCAATGCTATTAGTTTAGTTTATTATTTGATAATGTGCTCCAAACACAGGGGTAGCGAGGCGCAGCAGTTAAAAGAATACTTATGCTTAGGCTACATACAGAGGATGCATACAGAAGATACATTACAAGTGTTATTAACATTTTTTAACATACAGATATAAAGGGATACAGGATGTGGGTACCTCACATCACAAAGGGCAATGAGATAGTCTACAGTCTGGTTTTAGAAGTATCGTGGTAATTATTTACAGTGGTTGATCCGGGCCTAGAGTGGGGGATCAGTCTGTTAGTTGTCATTAGTCCAGAGCCAACTTTTCGAAATTTCATCTAAATCTAGAGTAGGGTAGATTAGCTCTCAATGAAGTGGGGAATGAATTCCAAGACACGGGCAGCTTTAACAGGGAAGCTAGCTCCACCCGCTTTTGTTAGTCTGAATCTAGGCGTATCAAGTAAGACGTGGGTAGAAGCTCTAGTGTGGTAGGTAGAGGATTTTCTGGTCAGTCTGGCTGAGATGTATGGGGGCGCGGTATTGTTCAGTCCTTTGTGGGTGAGAGATAGCGGCTTGAGGAGAACTCTGTCACTGATTTTTAACCAATGATGGTCTTTCCTAATGTTGGATATGTGTGCTCTGTGGGGTATGTCCAGGGCTGCTCTAAGAGCATTATTCTGCAGTATTTGCATTTTGTTTATGAGAGTTTTATTGGCGCCCATATATAGGGCGTTTCAGTAGTCCAATTTAGACATTACTAGGGCATTGGCTAGTGTGATACAATTGGTTTTGGAAAAGTAAGGTCTGCAAGCCCTGATTAATGTGCAGGTGTAAGCAGTGGAGGAAGCAAGGGAAATAACTTGTTTTTTGAGAGATAATGTGGAATCGAGGTAGAAACCTAGAGTTTTTACCTCAGTTGCCACTTTAATTATATTGCCATCTATGTTGAAGGCGAGATAATTGGGGCTACGTTTTTTGAGGTTAGAGTCGGAACCCAGGATCAGTATCTCTGTTTTGTCGTCATTCAGGCAAAGGCCTTCGGAGGCCATCCTTAAGGATCCTAAAGGATGTGTTAATTAATTTGGATTTTAAGGGTGCTAAGTCTCTAGCTGCGTCCTTAATAACTTGTGCAGGGCAGCTGTCACCTTGACATTTAGATGGTTTCAGGGATGATATCACCTTTGCAGTTTCCAATATGGATATGCTGGTGATATGTTGGTATTCAACTGTTGTGGCTCTTAACTTGCTCTCAGCTGTTTCTGGCTATCTTGATTTCTCTGTGCCTTTCCAGACTTGTGCTGTCTCTGCCTTTCTTAGTTCACGCTATCAAAGATTTATTGTGTTTCAGCTCAACCATCCAGTTGTGCCAGCCTCCTTCGTTATTTTCTACTCAAATTCAAGCTCTGCCTGTCAGGGTACAGAACCTGGAGTTGTGTGGAAGGAGGTCAGATGTAGGTCTAAAACTTGGCCCAGTAACAAGCAGCATGAAGACACACACAGAAAACTTTCCAGCCTTATTAAAGCGTTGTTTCTGCAGTATAAGGGGCCTCCAGACTACCTTTCCCAGCAGACACCGGGCCAAGAACTACTAAACCCTTGCCACGTTGAGTGGGGCACACGTGCGCAAGCAGAAGCATGGGGCTTGTACTCAGACGTCCAACAGAAGCAGACGTATTTCCAGGAGCTCCTAGCAAAGTGAGCAGCACGAGGCGCCAGTGCTGGGGAGCTTGGCCAGGCATTGGGGAAGATGCGCACAGTACAGTTATGCCGTGCTGAGGACCAAATTCCAAGAAGCTTTCCAAGTTTTCAGGGGCACACCCAGGATATGGGCACACGGATATGGGCACACGCAGGGAGCGTCGCCCATATCCTCAAGTCCACCCTGCTCCATAGAAGCTAAGTTATTAGCGCAGTAGCGTTCCTAGCCACAAACTAATGCAGCGCAAGGGGGGCACACAGTGACGCATAAACTCGAGTGCAGTGCATATCATTAGCATATGCAAATTGCCACGTGCGCTACCTATAGAAATCTGCGGCTGGCAGAACGCGACTTGTACTGAAGTCGCACCTTGCCACACGTGTCTAGGAGCTCACCCAAGGACCATTCTATCATGTGTGATTCTTAACACATGGTCTTCCATTTATTGCACGGCAACGAGCGGCTGCCTTACCGCATTAACAGTGTATGAACCATCACGGGGGCAAGCAAAAGTATACAAACGAAGCAGCAGACAAGAGTGCTTGTTTGGGGAGGAGTCACTAAGTTTGAGGCATAAATGGTGTTATGTGTGTGGGGAAAACACACACAGAATAGTAACTCACGCTCTCTTTGCAGCATTGAACTGCTCCTGTTACCGGACCTGAGAGTGCGCAGGCAGTAGGCCAGCACTCACCCCAGAGATAAGTCTCTCTTTGGCTCACCTTTGAGCCTTTTTTTTTTACAATGTGCATGATGAACATGGTTTCTCTGATTGAGTATGTGTAATTGTCAATAATTGTATTTTGTCTTTTGCCTACTTTCCCTTGTCCATCCACCTCCCCTCTCCTGACCCTCTTTCCAGTTATCCTGAACACTGATGCCTATCCACCAATGGATCCCTAACCCTCTTCCCCCCTGGGGTCTCGGAGGCCTATGTAAGTTTTACCTTGTAGGCACCCAGACCGTGGAGGGGGTGGTTGGTTTGTGCCACTCCTGCGCCTGGAGACCAGAGCTGTGACACTACCCATCAGTTGTTGCATCCTCATTGATTATTTTGTGCTGAAAATGCTACCCATCCTATTCAACCATTGTTCAACTGTGCTACCTTGGTAGTTCTTCTATCATTCTGCTTGGACATGTGCTTGGCCATATTGAGCTACTTCAAGTCATCTACTGGAGACTCCTCCAGGGTTTTTTGGTGGCTACAGGCTTTCACCCTGGTTTGGGGGTTTGGCTCCTTGGAGTTCTCTGCGATTTCATATTTTTACCAGTCAAGGTGGCCTCTGATGGGTCTGGACCCTATTTACATGCAAGGTAGAACAAGGAAACCAAGGGGTAGGGGAATCCTGAAGCCAGGTAGACTAGAACGAAGAAGGCAACTGACCCCAGTTCTTCTGAAGGTCATGGTGATGAGTAAATGAGGGAGGGCCTTTTGTTGTCGGACAGTACGATTGGGCTACAGTGTTTGGGCACTTTCTGACATTCTCAGTGTGGGGTACTATGTACATGATGTGTTCTGCTGGTCAATGGTTGTTCCTGTGTTGGGTTTACTTTTCAGGTGTCAGGTTATTGTTGTGGTTTGTACTTTGGTGTACACATGGGCGATGTTCACATAGGATGTGTACAGGACACTGAGGTTCACTTGATTTCACATGTATGTATTGAGTGCATGTCCCTACTGACATACACACACACACACACACAATTCTTCACCACACATACAACCACCTTTCCATGCCCACACGTGCACACAGATTGCCTTCTCTGGCATGCTTTGTCCCTGCAGTGCATGATCACTTACCATTTGGGGATCATGTACATGCGTCAATAGGTAGTTTTTCTTGCTTGTCCTTTTTATATGATGCTCAAGGTGTATCCCATAACAATGGCTGCTCACTGTGCTGTGAGCTGAGCAATATGTTGCAGGGGACACACACAGCACACGTATTAGGGATTTGCGGATTTGGCTTGGCCAATGTGCATGCTAACAGGCATTCTGTCTTTTGTTGAGGGTACCACTGGTGGCACACATTTGTTTATGACTTTGTATATGTGGGAGGCTGTTGGTCAGTCATTTCATCTGATTCCATGTCAGGTGTGATTGTCTCAGGCCTCTTTCCATTTATCACGTGTCAATTCATATCTAATTGGTCATGTGTTGTGCTTTAGGTTTGCTCTTTTGCGGTTGCATGCCATGTCGTGGTGTGGCAGACAAGGGTGATGTGGGTTGGGAGGGTTTGGGTGACATACCAGTGATTGTCATGGCCTGTTCTGCAGGGGGGTGGTGTGATATACACCTTGCATGTGTTCCTTTTGGTCACATGGGATTGGTTATGTTTAAGTAGCTAGGGATGCACACAATGTAGCACTTCCATGGCAACATTCTCAGGGTGGTAAGGTTGTGACAGTTGACTGTCTCTCTGTCATCATCGATTGTCACCTGGTATGTACCAGGCCTGTGTGCACTCCGAAGGGCTGGGAGTTTAGGTGAAAAATGTGGCCACAAGCTGGGTCTGGGCTGCCTCGCCATGTGCCCTTTCCCCTCCCATGGGAAGCGCCTGTGCCTTTGGTTGGGTATGTGGGGGCACCACCATGTCCACTGGTATGTCCTGCCGTGTTGCAACATTGTGCTGGACACATGCTGCCACAATTATCCTGCACACTACTGGGGGTGCATATAGTAGCTGCCTGCCAGAGTGAACAAGGGAGCGGAAGCGTGTCTTGAGCACTCCGAATGTGCGCTCCACTATGCCCCTGGTTGCCATATGGGCTGCGTTGTATTTTACTTGGGGTTGTGTGGTGGGGTTCCCTATTGGCGTCATCATGTGGTTGCTCAGAGGGTAGGCACTGTCCCCTGGGGAGGTGAGGATGGTTGTCATTAGTTGGGTTTGTGTATTTGTCTGTGTGTGACATGCGTGCATGTGCACAGACATTTGGACTTACCAATGAGCCATGTGTCACCATGCTTCCCAGCTTCCAGGTCCCGGCTCAGGGTGGACATTCTGTATATGAAACTGTCAGGGGTAGACCCAGGAGAGTTTGCATATACAGAGGTGATGATTCCATGGGCATCACAAACTACCTGTACGTTGATGGAATGCCAGTGCTTGCGGTTCCATGGCCCTAGGTGGACGTAGGGCCACATGGATGGAATCTATGGCACCGAGCAGTTTGGGGAAGTGTGCCACCCTGTAAAAGTCCTGGACCTCGGCCTGCCTTTCTGCGGGTATTCTGGGCACGTATATGTGCCTGAGGACTGAGGGGCGCACAGTCATGATTGTCAACACCTGGCATAGGCAGTTTGACTATGTGGCCTGTGAGACGCCCCTAACTATGGTAGTTGTCTGCTGAAATGACCTAGTGGCCAAAAAATGCAGGACATTGAGCACCTTTTCCAAGGGGCTCAGTGCTTGGGAGCACAAGATGGGTGATGTGAGGTCATCCTCCCACTCAGTGACCAGGTCTAGGATGATACGAGATGGAAACCTATACCTGACATAGACCTGGACATCAGGCATCTCAAAAAGGCTGGTCCTGGGCAAATAGATCCGAGGCCTGGCTATTCACCTCCTCCTGCGGTGCCCCAAGATCAGTGCTGCGAGAAATGGGACATTCATCGTAGCTGTATATACGTGTTTGTTGTTTGCGTGCACTTTTATAATGCGCGGGGACGTTTCTGCCTGCCTTCTTTTGGCGGACGTCTTTACGCCTGTTCGTGTCTTTTGGCGTGCGCGGGTTTCCCGTATTTGATTCCATGAATACGTGTTGTTCGCGTGGATGTGGGCATTCCATGTATTTCCCAGCAGTATTTCCCCAGTTATGCCTTAATTTTCACGCTTTGTTCCTCATTCCGTGTGTTCCACCCCCTTTTTGTTGTGTGCGCTGTACGTTTCATGGTGTTTGGGATGTTGAAGTGACGTGTGTACCCGTGTGCACCACCCACGGATTTGGCGCACATCCCAGGCAAAACAGGCGCAGGGCATTCCATGAATCGCACGCGTGCGCTTGCTTTATCACTCTTGCGCCACAAATTTCAGTGCACATTTATTCCATGAATCGTCCCCGTATCTTTCCTCAAGGGTACCATTTATTTCTGAGGCTGTCCACATAGAGGAGTTTTCATGTTTCTCTGAATCATGTGGAATTTTTTGCAGACATGTTTTGCACATTTTTCAGCTGCAAGGACATGTTTGGCCTGTAAAATACGTTGACAACTGGGCCTGATATTTTGTGATGTGTCAAGCAAGATGTTATTCATGTGTTATAAATGCATGCAAGCATGGTGCACCACATAGTCATCAAGTACATACAGATAATGAGTTCATAATATTTGGTCAAAAAAGTATTGCATATCAATGGTCTAGGGTACACATGTTCACATTCCCCAAGTCAGGGTTTCAGGCCCCTTAGATATTGGAAAGATTTTAACGAGGCTAGTCAGAGTCTTTACATTTTTTGCTGACTGCTCTTGGCAGGGATCTAATTTCCCAGTGATTTGTAGCCCCAGTTTGGGACTGCCAATATTGAGGATAAAGTTTGAGCAACCAAAGTAAAGACATACATCTCACAAAGAAAATTTGAATTGTATTTAAAAGATCCCAGAACATTTTATGTTTGCTTTGTGAATTTTAGCCAAGCCAGAGGAAGGTGGCTTAACCAGTTGAGATCAAACATGGTTGTTGGTTGGAGTGCAGGGAATTGTTTAAAGGAGTTTTGGGACCTATTTTTGGATATATTTTTCTTGTGCCCCACTAATTTTTATTTTACCCCTTTCTTCTACTAATTTTTTGTATGTTCGAATAGGTCATTGTTTCCTTATCCATTTTCAACATGTTTTCCCTGAAAAAACAAAAAAAGGCAAGAACGAGTCCCTGCTGTTTGACTTGTTTGACTCCAACAGGAAACGTAAAAGAGAACATTATATGCACATATATTTTCAGTGAAAAAACGCTGGTAAAATGACATTATGGTCAAGTAGCACTAATAAAAACCTTTGAAATTCATTGAAAAACAACCTTGTTAAACAGACATTATGGTTGCAAGATAAAGTAAAAAAAAACAAAGACATTTGTCAGTTACATTAAGTTAAGCAACCATAACTCGCGCTGCTTCTATGAACTAAGACTAACACCCAGGACATCAAAGATGACATCACAAATTACATCATGCATCTACAGACTACTTACATGTTCATGTCTGCACCATCGTATATGGTGACGTGATGCAGAGTGCTCAAGTTCGCAAACTTACCACCATGTCTGCAGTGGCATTGATGCACCTTTAAAAAATAGTTTGCAAACGTGAAAGTGCTGTTGCCTTAGAGCATCCAAATGTCGTCACTCAGATGCAACGTCGTATGCAAATGTGTCTGCAATGATGTGACCCACATTAAATTGAAGAGAGTCCTAGATGTGGTGGTTTATTACCACCGTTGAGGGAGTGCCACAGGCTCAGACTGCCCAAATGGGCTGCACTGAGTGTGGTGTCATAGTCAGTCCAGAAGGGGCAGTACTCCTTCAGAACCACCTTCATGTGTGGCCACACCCACACATTCCACCTGACTGCCTTCATAAAGGAAGATCCTTTCTCAGGATGTAGAAGCACCTAGTTTACTGCGCCATCAACTTCCACTCAGTCGGGCATAAGATTCCTCCTGCTGCTTTGCAGGCTAAACAAAACGTAGTGCATCCTACCTTCAGATGACAACTGCCTTATGTGTATTCTGTGATGCACTCATCTGCAGCGTGGAGCAATTCTACAGCACCTTCAGCGCTTCTGTGAAGGTCCTAAAAAGGTATTGCCCCCTACCTTAGTTTCATCAACAATGATCATCTTCCCTTCTCCACCTGCCCCTCCTATATAGTGATTGCTGCCAATTACCTCCACTAGCATCCCTTCCTTCCTGCCTCCCTCTTTTTGCCAAAAAAACAAAATAAAAACAAAAAGAAGTTGGGTTTCATGGGGTACCACCTTTCAAAGTATACAAATAGAATAAACAATGTGTACAATAGATCCTAATCCACTCCACCTGCTTTATATTGATGCCTACAGTAGGCAGACTCCATAAGAATCTCCAGTATTTCCATCTGCATTAACATCCATGCCGGTGCAAATACTGGAGCATTTGTATAGCATAGAGGAAAAAAGGTGACAGAATGAAGCTCAGTTCCACCCCTCTTCTCTGCCATATTAACAGTTAAAAATACAGTGTGGCATGAATAGAACATGTTAAAGCCTTACTCAATGCTTGTACACCTTCCATTCACATTACACCACCAAAGTACATGAGCTCCCCTTCTGTGTATTTCACCCTGATGTCCACAGAACAGAGAATATGTTTTCATACTATACAATCAAAAAACGTAGAATGGAGGATGTATGAACGTGACTCCTTTTTTTGTACTCTTTATTGTTGGCTCTTAAAAGAGACGTTTTGTTCTTGTAAGACTGTGATCTTGATATGTACACATGCAATGGATACTGATACAATTTTTCATAACACTCTCTACTTCCAATTTAATTTCTTTCTTGAAAAAAGATCAGTGCATTACGATTTCTGCAAAGAAAAGTTTCATTTCCAACAAGTGTAAGATGTAGTGCATCCTTTCCAAAAATGTTCACTCCATCATGTCGCATATTATCATGTTCAAAAGATGACATTCCAAAATCTCAAAGAAATTCACATAAGGCTGTATTTATATTCAGTGATGCTTTTTCTATTTTTGGACAAAACAACTAAGATCTTTTCTACATTTGTCTCTGTGCAATGCGTGAAAAATTTAACATTGCAGAAAAATTGTCATTAGACTTTTCTCATGGCAAACTGCAAAGATACACCATTTACATATGGCAAAAGATTATCTCCTCAATGTCCAACAATCTTTTCTGGATGTTTCAAATACACAATTTCTTCACACATGTGTTAATAGTTGACTACATTTCGTGTCAAAACCTCCATCCTACACCAAGTCCAATGTTTCAAAGAAAAGATATGTGAGATACCAAGTTGCTCTACATACGTCTGCAGCCAATTAAACCACACATCTTCTATAATCCAACAAGTATTCTTGTTGAGCTCCATGCTTTCAACAATTTGAACAGGAAATAAAGCACTTGCTGCCCTTTCTTTTTCTGCACTTCAACTCCTCCTCAACAAAGAGAAGGCCTGAGTGGTTGAACCTCACAACGTCCGGGAACATTCACCAAGTCTGCGGTCTCTGCAGTCCTCGTTCCATGCAGGGCATGGTAAAAGAACTAGGCTGGTATTTGTGTTCCATCCGCAAACAGTTGCATATGTTCACAGACATCAGGGCACAGGACAGTGCGTCTTCCCTTTTTACCATTTCCCCAGCAGCTTTCGCTAATTGGTTTAATTAAAACAGTTATACAGCCATCCACCAATTCCATCCATAAACCCTACATCTAGCAGTATCACATTAATGGTACATTTCAGATGCATCTTTCAACTCTGAGACTGCCTTTATGCTGTATTTCCGAGCCTGATCTCTCACAAGCTACTCTACAAACTATTACAGATTTCTATTTCGAAAATCACCAGGATCCACATTCAAGAATCTGCATAAAAGAACACATAATACATGTATTTTTTTTAAGTAATATTGTATACCTTTTTTATAATATGACGTCATAAATAACTGTTTTTCTGTGCTGCAAAACATGATTCGGTCCAGCAGATCTACCAATTGTTCATTAGTGGTTTTAAAAATACTTCTGCTTGCATTGTGAGTGATACATGTGCTACTACATTTAGCACTAATCAATACCATAATTAAAATTATGTCAGTTATCAAACTACACTGCAAAAAATAACGGCATCTTTGTTTTTTTCTTTATTTTTTAATTGATGTGAATGTTTAACAGTTCAACCTTTCACTATATACAACAATTTAAATGACTTTCAAATTCCATCAAACCGCATTTATAAACTTAAAAAGGAAAGTTACAAATTTGAGCAATCATTTTAGTAAATCACTTATTTGTTAAATGCTGATTATTACATTGTGCTAAAATCATTATTTACTTTTAAAACATTCTAATTCACTAGATCTATTACATTATTAGTGCCAAAGCAGGTGATTGTAAGAATGTCCTTGCTTCTAAGGTAATAGATGCACATTGACAGCTAAATATTGAGCACCATAGTTCTTTAGGGGTTAAAGCATTAAAGCAAGTTAAATTTGTATGATTATTATGATTGTTATTATTATTATTATTATTATTATTATTATTATTATTATTATTATTATTATTATTATTATTAAAGCATTACCATCTACAAATAAGTGTTGCCTAGAACTGGAAAATCTTTTTTAATTCATGCTCTGAGAGCAGTGATACAACAGGTCCCTGATTGCTCTTTGTTATGTGTTGTAACTGCTTCTACAGGCTTAGCAGAATTCAACTCAGGCAGTGTTACTTTGCATCGATTGTTGATGCTACCTGTGGGGCATGATAATAAACTTGAATATCGAAAAAAACTTGCATCAAATTCAGCAGAAGAATTAGGGAGAGTTGGAAGAAAATTAAATGTGTTGATTGTAGATGAAGTGAGCATGGTGTCTAACTTGATGATATGATATAATATGGCATTTATAAGGCGCCCACACACAAGTGTTTCAAGGCGCGACACAAGTGTTTCAAGGCGCGATGCTAGCTTTCATCCACTTTTGAATGTAAGATATCTTAAGGACTGATTATGATGTTTTGCTTGGAGGGAAACATTGTTGTTTTTGGATATTGGTTACAGTTAACGCCATTGAATGTCCAATTAGTCTTCAAGATACTGCAATCTATAGATTGTCAAAGAAGCATAGGTAACATTGGCAATGCCAAGCTTTAGGATTATTTTGAATTCATGGAACATACCAATTAATATGAGAAAATCTGCAGAATTAGAGTATATGGAAATACTAAATAAGATATGTATAGGTAACCTTGAGGAGAATATGAAAGCAGTCTTAAAAGGGAGACTGATTTCCAACATGTTTCATGCAGGTTACACAGGATCTGATGTCATGTTGACTCTTTAAGAAAATACCATTTCTTGTGTTGCTTTGATGTGTACATTTACAGAGTGTGACTAGTTCAACTCTATAATGATGCTCTCTGAGAAGCAAGACATTATAGAGATACAATCATGTGATGTTTTGGATGGGTAGCTAGATTAGATAAATAAGCAAAAGCATGATTAGTTTGATTAGAGAAATGTATTTAAAGAACAGCAGGTGTAGAACAGGTTTTAAAAGTGTGCATCAATGCACACGTTATGAACTTACATGTAGAAATGGGTCTACTGAATGAAGCGATAGGAGGAGTGGTTGAATTTCACACATTTCCTCACAGTACGAATATTAAACATATTCTTATGAAATTTAATTGTGTAGCGGAATCTCATTTGATTTCTTGTTGCTCTGCATGCTTCATGATTTTGAAGCATACCTTTGTAAAAAGAGCACAATTTCTATTGTGCTCTGCATATGCAATTGCTGTGCATGACTTGCAAGGATGGGCTTTAGAAGCAGCACTGATCGATATTTGTCACACAGTGTTTAATGAAAGAATGTCATGTGTGGCACTGTCTTGTGTAAAAAGTATTGTAGGTGTGTTTTTCATAGACTTTGATGCATCTAAGGTTACAGCATGTATTGAAGTATATAATAGATTATGTGTACTGTATGTTCCTCACCTTGACCTTCTTCCTGTTCCATCAAAGTTTATAAAATGAAACAAATAAACAAAAGATAAAGCTTATTTCAAACACATAGGTTCCTCTTAAATATACAAAAAAGACAATCTACCAGTGCTGGAAAGTCAATAAAATATGATATACTCCCACTGTAAATGTAGTAACAAGACAGGGGTTGAATGCACTGATGCATGAAATAGCTACAACGGTAGAGAACAAAGTATCCAATGACATTTGTATTCTCAAAGTATCTGTAGATGAAAAACCACACAGCATAAATCCATCAATGTTAATCCAACATGTAGTGGCTGTAGATAATGGAAGAGAATATTTTTCTGAAAATACTCAGGATGATTGTCAATCATTTGTAATGACTATGTTTGAAGTGTTAGAGCAGAACATGTTATTGTAGATAGATATGTAGGAATGTCTTATGAGCAGAAGCATTAGTGTCCACATTGTCAAAAAGAAGAAATCACTCAAGATCTTAAAGAACAATTTCTATATCTCTCTATCCATCCCTGATCAGAAAAGTGTGAATTTTTATAAACTAGTAAAACTAGCTTCCATGAAATGAGATGCAGTGAGTGCAGTTGTAATTTAGAATGCACACTGCAAACTCTAGTTTGGAATAAGTACCTTTTTAATCAAATTCAAAGATATAGTATGGGTGGTGGGAATTTCAACACTGCTCTGATAAACTGTGTGTTTAGTCAGGTTTCAATTTGTGAAAAATATATTAAAAACATGTGCAATAATTTGTCATCGGGAACATCCATTCACAGTGGATATGGTCCCGACATAAGTAGATCAGCTAGTGTGCAACGACTCTATAGTAGCAATTCAAGCTAGATTGCCAAAATAATGCTTACTTATTGTTAATAGAATCTAAGTTTTAAAATATGTTCTATATTCATTGTGAATATAAACATGCAATATAGACATTTTAAAAGGTAAAATAGGTAATTAGTCATTTCTAGAAACTAAAGAATAGAGGTTTACTAGGTTACTAGGTTAGAAACTAGACCAAAATAAATGTGTATAGTAGACAGTCAACATTCCATACATTATAAAAAACATTGTTCAATATTCTACTTCAGCTTTATTATGTAAAAAGCTATGTATATTTTAACATCTAAAAGATCCATCTAAGTAATAGGTCATGTAAGGGTTCCATTGGCATCATTATTAGTGTTAGGGAGTGCAGTTTCAGATAACTGTTTACATATTAAACAAGTAAACCATATCAAACAGAGCAAACAAGAAAGGTAAAGCATTCAAAACAGAATGAGTTAAGACAAAAAACTAGCATTTTAAGGAAAGATTGTAGTATGTTGTCTTTAGCTTCTTATGTTTGTAGGTGGCCAAAATAAAGATGCACACAGACTTTACAAGAAGTATTGTAATGACAATTAAGTATAGTTTTTATGAAAAATGTGTATCTTTTAAAGATTTAACATATATCTGTATCAGTGCCTCCACATTTAATAAACATGTGTGTTGCTATTGCCTTCAGGTATGCTTCCAAGTAAAGACCTCCTACAAATAGCATGTTGGGGTGCATGCAACGATCACTCTATCACATAGTTGCTTTAGCAGCACCTGTCTCTGTAAATCTGCCTAGTTTAACTACCTCCACTTTGACTATGCTACTTTCAAGAACAGTCCAGAAATGTATTGTGTTGTTATACTCTGGACTTTGTCAAAAACAAGCTATTTAAAAACAAGATAATGTTTTCAAATATAACATTTAATGTTGCATTATACATTATAGAACAGTGTCATTAACTTCTTATGTGTGTAGGTGCCACAATAAGGACACACACACACACACAAACATTTTAAACAGAGTATTTAATCTTCCAGGTATCAGAAAAAATTGAATCCACTCTCCATCCTGGGTCCCTATTGTTGTGTTGTTTCCAGGTGAACAACCAATTAGTGATACTGTATATCCGATAGGTGAATTGGCAATTCAAATTGATGTCACATGACTATTTTACACAGCCCCTTGAGCTGCAACATTTTGAGGAACATTGTATGATTTAACTTCCTGAGGTATCTCAAAACTGGCATTTGCCATTTGGTTGACAAGTTCAGGAAGGCCTTCTGCAGTTATATTCAAGCCCTTGTATAGATGTAAGTATGAGAAAAGTTGAGAAAGTAACAAAAAAAATATATAAAGATCAAGTATGTAGTGTTGTAGAATGTTGTCTTTAACTGTGCATGTGTGTTCGTGGTCAAAATAAGGATGCACACAGACTTTACAAGAAGTGTTGAAATGACATTTCTAAGATAGTATAGGTTTTAATAAGTATAGGTATACATATATTTAAACACAGGTAATCTTTTACTGTCTACCTATTATATGACATGATAAAATGAGTATACAATAAAAAGCTTTACACCCAAAATAATTGTACATTTGTTTTTAATTGTTTAAAGCACAGACCTAAATTTAGAGCAGCAAAGTACTGCACATATTGTGGGTAGTTGGCATTTGAGCTGGCACCTTTTAACAGTGGCGCAGTACTGTGACAGTATGTGTATCCATTGGAATTAGTCGTTGGTCAGGTGTATTTGAAAGAGCCATGTTTTAAGAGGTTTGCAAAATTGGAGAATTGTGAGGCCCTTCCAAGCCGACACTGGGATCAAGTTCCAGAGGGTGAGTGCATGACAAGAGAAGGATTGTTTGTGGGTCCTCTGTTTGAGGATGAATTGTAATTCAAGCTGGTTAGTCAATTTGCTGCATGAGGTGTGTGTGCCACCAGACATGTGGTGCTTAACCAACAGGTACAGTGGTGTGCTTCTCGTGACTGCCCTGTAGATGCTGCATGCAGTCTTAAACAGTATCCTACCTTGGAGTGGAAGCCAATGTAGTTAAGTATGATGGGGGTAATTTGGTCACATTTCTGTGCTCCTGTAATAAGATGTGCTGCAGCATGGTATACTGCTTTTAGGGGAGCCAAGTAAGCAGGTGGCAGCCTTGTCAGGAGAGCATTTCCCCCATCAATGTGCAAGACCACAAGGTCCTGCACAATGGTCTGGAAGTACTGCAGGGGGATGAAGGGTTTGATTTTTCGAAGGGTAGAGATTCTGAGCCAGGCTACTTGAACCTTCTTGGCTATGTGTTTCTGGAAGGAGGGATTGCTGTCAATGGTGACAGTGTTGGCATGGTTTTATTTCTTTTTGTAAAACTGATGACATAGGTTATATTTCTCAGTTTCCTTGTAAAGGTTGAATAAACTAGCACATTTTTTATGTATTGAAAAAAAGGAAGTTTGTACAGACACGAAAGATTTGCTTTGTGTATATTGTTACATATAATTATGAGGTTTGCTGCTATTAAAATGTTTCATTGCCAAAGTGGTGCTTTATGTAGGAGACCACTTTTTGAAAGTGTTGTCTACAAAACCTCTTTTGGAAGGAGCACAAACCAATGGCATTTCCAAACCAATTATGAATTTGCTGATGATGAATCAGGTTCACAGTAACTTGAATGCTTAGTGCAGTCACTCTACCTCTGCAGTGTTGTTTGCCTTCCTTTACTGAATCTTGCCCTCAAAGCAGTAACTTCATAGCACTCTCTATTCCCAATCTTTCAATCCTAACCTTAACTATAGTTAAATATAGGGTATATCATTTCTTCATTAATGTCTATAGAAATGGAAGTGGAGCTACTATCAAATGTCTTGCTTTAATTCCCATGGCAACCCTTACCCTCCAGTCGCTGATGTAAACATAGTAGCGCTGGAGAGAGGTATTAACATTTTTAGAGTTTGCTTTAGGATGCTAACATCAATATTTATACATTCTGTGGGCTAAATTGATTTAGAAACAGCACCAGGAACTGCAATTAGTGTCCTCTCTTTGCATGGGCCTGTAATTTGTGACCCATGTTGCTAATGGCTGATGTAGCCATATAATGAGGATTTATTGCACACTTAACATCCTCCACGGGTGTGGCATCCAGTGAGGTTCCTGCAAACTCAGACAAAATCTAATTTGTGTGAAAATATTTATTTTAGTTAGTAAAATCATGTATAGAAAATGGATGTATTAGCAGTAGTTTCTGTAAATAGTAGTGACATTTTATAGCAAATGTTGCAGCATTAAAACAGGAGTATTAATAATATTGTTTTAGATTATTAGTTTTGTAAAAATAAAAAACAGTTTAGATCTTAAAGTTTAAATTAACCACAGACTTTAGTACAGTGAGATGTTTTTTCCTCTTCAATAACATCATTAATAGTCACAACCTTATTAGGTTGAGTACTAAGAATACATTCAATATGTATACAGTACTTTTATGAAAACCATTTTACTACTGTTTTTTATACTTCATTGTTCACATAACTTCCATATTCTTTGATAGGTGTGTTGGTGAGTAAGCTGACAAAATGGAGACAACAGTGTAGAAGATGGGTAAGGCGAATTGCAAAATATAGTTTGGTTTTTTAATGTTTTTTTATTAACATTTTTGCAAATTAGGTTTTGATTTTTGTTCTAAGTAATTTTAGTAAATATGTAACAAAGAAAATGGTATAACAAAACATTTGAAATTCAGGGAAAAAAAACTTTAGTTGCCGTGATGTTAAGGTGAGCAATACATTGTAAAAAAAATACTTGACATTGAAGGAAAAAACTTTAGTTGCATGGACGTTAAGGTGAAAACTTAATGCACCAAAACCCCTGAAATATGGCTAAAGCCACCTAACCTTTGTGCCCCCTGTAGTGCAGCTTATGACCACAATGATGACATGGTAGCTACAGATTTCAAATTCATTATAAAAAAACAAAAGCTAGACAGTTGAATGTCTATTGGCCAGGATCAGTGAGATGGTATGTGCATGTTCAGATAGAATTCTTAAAAGGGTGGTCCAAGATAATACCAAGACGGTCTAAGGAGCGAGAGAAGTTAATACAAAAGTTAGAAAGATTGCCTGCAGGCATTAGAGGTAGTATTTAATGAGCAGAAGTAATTTTAAGTTCCGCATTTCACAGCTACTTTATGCACTCCCAGTGATATCTTGTCTGCTTTCAAACATGAGGTGCCCGAGCAAGCCTACATATCCACCACTGTGTGTAAAAGTGAGCTCTTCTTCTCATTGGCAGACTTTTTGTTCCTCCTTTTGATGGTGTTTTTATAAAATGAATATCATTATTTTTAATACCACGCCCTCCAGTAGAGCTCTGTGCTCCACGACCCTAGACATGCATTTCTCTTTTATATTAGATGAAATTACCTGAGAGAGGCATGTGCTTCAGCAGGAAGAGAATGACCTACTAGAACTTCAATAGAAATGTTATATAAATAAATTGCATAGATTGCATATTTAATGAATACATTAAAGGTTGAGAATGTATGGCCCTGCTCCGAAAGCAATCCCCTGCATCTGTAAAACTATGTTAACCATATGTTACTAATATAAAAAGACCATGGTAGTTGCACATGAAGCACAAAAGGGCAGGGTTGTGGATGGTCACAGAACCCCAGTATAATTAAGTAATAGTATAAGTGAATTAATGAAATGATGATTGCTTGAAAAAAACATTGGAAATGAGGGGGATAGAGATATGAGAGGATGCGGTCTGGGAGGCACTTCCTTGACAAAACAAAACATGAAAGCATTAACGTGACAAATTTCTTTCCTAGTTTCCTCACAGCTTGCTATATGAACCACCCTATGACCTTAGTGTGTATTATTTTTCTTTAAATACCAGCAGACTTTTGATTAGGGTGTCCTAATTGTATGTGGCACCATATTGAACAGCTCAATCGCATAAAAAAATGCTGCCTCTGGGAGTTTGGCCGGTCTCAGGTCACTGGGACAAAAGCCATCACAGTGAGGCCCCTTATGTATTAACCTGTATAGCCTTTGTTTTGTCTGAAAAAAATATGTATGTCCCTGGTTACAAATGTAGTGTGTCATAAGGCTATGGACTAGGATTGTTCTGTGAGTTGTATATTGGTTTGAATATATTTCAATTAATGAAAACATACACTTTTTGTATAACCCCCAATGTATCTTACTAAACAATGATAAGTCTATATGTAAGCAAACTCTCTATCATATTTAGAAATTGTTAACATATTTCTGGTTTTTGAGAGATGGGCAAATTCCTGGATTTCCTAACATATTAATATGGTAACATTAATTCTACACTAAATTGGAGGTGCTAATTCTATGGATCGTAATTACCCATACCACCAAGGTAATTCCTATGAGTCCATGCACTCATCACACTTATTCCACACACACCATGCGGAATTAGCACCATTTGTAATGTTGTACTCATAATGAGGACCACTCGTCCTTGTTTGTTTGGAAAAAGATTTGCTTAAATAGTCTAGATGAACTGTAAATGGTTTCCATCTGTCTTCACTTGCAGCAATAGATTGTTTCGCATTGTGGGCCAGTTATTGTGTACATCTTCCTCATTCCGTTTTTTACCCGTAGGAGCTGCTTTGCAGATTGACAGCAGTGGCAGAACTGGGTTTTCGAATACAGCTTTAATATTTGATTGTCTTCACCAGGTTGCTCAGAACGGAATCCCAGTAGTCTCGCTGTGGGATGCAAAGCATTGTGTATGCTATTTGCTGTTCGATTGGTAACTAGAAAATGGATTGAGGCTACTCTGAAATGTGTTTTGCATTAAATAACAGTAACTGTTAAAAATAAGAAAAACAGCATGCAATGTTCGCCCGCAAAGGGTAATCTGTTTATCCCAAAACTCTTCACTAATTGGAGCAATGAGTAAACTGTTTATGTCCTGCATGCCCATATCATGCGTGTAGCACTTACATTCTTAGGAACAAAGAAGAACATGCAATGCATTCACCCTTTAAAGTCACATCAAAATGAAATATAATCTTGCTTCTCTCTATTCTATTAATGGGATCATTATTATTGATGCGTGTCTTTTTCCATTCAAAATGATTGGAATTGACTAGTTTATGGTCGCCTTTTTGAGAAATGGTCCATTAAAAGATATTCAATGGCATGTATCACTGACTGGGGGTGTTCAAAGCATTTTGGAGAGGGCAGTCAGTGTCACTGTTACAGACCTGCAAATTAGAATGTCCACATTATTGAGGCCCTTAACCTAAAAATAGGCCTTATTATTCAATTAAAATGTCGGATTCCCTAAATATCTCTCGGTCCATCATGGGTCACATGCAACTTGTTTTCCTCACATGATACGAAAGCAAATTATTCCAATAAACTATTCATGCAATTAAATATGTTAACGAGCATGACAGACATCTACTATTAGGACAAAGTTAAAATAATGTCTGTGTTAATTTTCGTGCATGACTAAAATATTTGGAATGTATCTTGTTAACATTTTATTGCAGATCGTCGATGTGACAGAATGATTATTAGAATGTTTTTTTTTTACACAAATTGTGTGGTCTGCTAACGGAAACTGTTTTTTTTCCCAGCTGTTTTCTTCAAAAATGTGCATTGAGTATTTCGGGTAATGTCCACAAGTTGCATATATTGAAATGAGCTCCGGCCAGTGGCACTTGCGTTGTCAACACTGCATCAATGGTCTGACCAAAATGCAGAACATAAAAGTGAATCCAGGATAAAGAAAGGCAAACATTCCTGAACGGTCTATAATTCATACGTTGCCATTGCCCACTGCATGAAAGACAGGCTGAGAGAAATCACTTCGAAAAAGTAACAGCTAAGTGCGGCTTTCTGAAGGAAAGATATACATTTGCAAGGTAGGCGAGATCCTGCGCATTACTTGCAATTTCACAACACAAAGTGGGCAGCATCATTACTGTCCAGGGATCTACCGCAGATTATCATCATTCCATGTCAGTCACATAGTTTGGCTAATTTAGCATGTATGTTTTTCTTTGTTTATTACAAGTAAAGATGGAACTCCAATTGGGCTGTAACCGTTACAGATTATGTGTTAACATGTGGCTACTGACAGCACTAATCTACAGAACAGGTTTTGGTTGTTGAAAGCAAATTGAAAACAAATGTTTGAACATTTATTCGATATTTGATCCTATTAAGTAAAAACGTCCTGATGTGTTCACATAAATACGTTTTCATGTAGAGATGTAGAGATACACTCTATTCATCAAATATATATATTAAAGAGGTGTAATTCGGGTGTGCGCTCAAAGTGCGCTGTATGGTTGGTTGTGCTGTTCACCTGCTTTTCCTCCTGCTCTCATCTTCATGGGCGGCTTTACGGATTGACTTGTGTTTGGAAGTTCAAGTATCTGGTGTATTTACTTGCCTGCTAGGCCACGCCCCTCTGCCAAGTGACAACTATTTATATCCAGGTCACGCGCATCCGCGTGCACGCATCCAGAGTGCGCTCAGAGTGCGCTGTTTGGCGGGTTGTGCTGTTGAGCTGCTGTTCCTGTTGCTCTCATGTTCCTGGGCGTCTTGGCGGATTGACTCGTGTTTAGAAGTTCAAGTATCTTGAATATTCACTTGCCTGCTAGGCCACACCCCTCTGCTACGTGACAACTATTTATATCCGGGTCACGCACATCCGCTCATGCGCATCCTGGCTGTGCTCAGAGTGGGCTGTTTGGCGGGTTGAGCTGTTGAACTGCTGTTCCTGTTGCTGTCATCTACCTGGGAGTCTTCACGGATTGACTTGTGTTTGGAAGTTCAAGTATCTTGGTTACATTTCCTTAGTGGACTATTCTAACAGATTTGATATGAGACTCTGAAAACCTGGATCCAATTTGAACATTTACGATTTTTTCATTGTTATTTCATTCTACAGTGTATTCACTTGCCTGCTATGCCACGCCCCTCAACCAAGTGGAAACTATTTATATCCGGGTCACGTGCATCCTCGTGCGCGCATCTAGAGTGCTCTCAGAGGGCACTGTTTGGCGGATTGTGCTGTAGTGCTGCTTTTCCTGTTGCTCTCGTCTGCCTGGACATCTTCGCGGATTGACTCATGTTTGGAAGTCCAAGTATCTTGTTAACTTTTCCTTAGTGGACTATTCTAACAGATTCGATATGAGACTCTAACAATCTGAATCCGATTTAATCATTTGCCGTATTTTCATTGTTATGTCATTCTACAGTGTATGCACTTGCCTGCTAGGCCACACCCCTCTGCCACATGACAATTATTTATATCCGGGTCACACACATCCTCTCGTGCGCATCCTGGCTGTGCTCAGAGTGGGCTGTTTGGCGGGTTGTGCTGTTGATCTGCTGTTCCTGTTGCTCTCATCTACCTGGGAGTCTTCACGGATTGACTCGTGTTTGGAAGTTCAAGTATCTTGGTTACATTTCCTCAGTGGACTATTCTAACAGATTTGATATGAGACTCTGAAAACCTGAATCCAATTTGAACATTTACGATATTTTGATTGCTATTTCATTCTACAGTGTATTCACTTACCGACTAGGCCACGCCCTTCTGCCATGTGACAACTATTTATATCCATGCGCAGGAATCGGGAGTGCGCTCGGAGTGCACTGTTTGGCTGTTTGCTGGGGCTGGGGCATGGGCGCTTTCGTGGTCAGAGTCCAAATGTGAATGTATGGTTTGGACTGGGCTTTGCATTTAATAATATCTGCATTTCATGTGTCTATTTAATTGTTTTTAACAGATTTTCTTTCAAATAACATGTTTGTTTACACTGTGCTTTTGAGTCACTGCTGGAGAACTTTGTGTCTATGATTGCTCGTTGATATGTGTGCTTACATTTAGGAAATCCACTTTACAGATTGATGCCTGTTTGTGCTCAAATATTCTTTCTCTGCTGTCTATGCATTGTGTATCGCATGAACGGACTAGTCCGGAACAAAGGACCGGGCTCCATTTGGTATATGGCTGCAGCGGAGTGGGACTTTGAGCTTGGAAATGGTAGACTAACAACGGTGCAACACTCAGAGTAAATGCCCAAAATATCATGAGACTGTGTGTGAGCACTTAGTACTTGCAGTACACACCTGGTCACTCAATGGAGGGTTGTATCTACAACAGACCTGTATATATGGTATACTGTTGTAACACAGGTGTCTCTAACGATTGGAACTATTTGACGAAATCAGTGGCCCCATTATTTTGGGTAAACATCAAATTGTTACAAGTGGTGTGTGAATTGTGACTTTCAGCAGCTATTCTCCTGTTCTATTCAAGGACATTTAGAATAAAAACGAAAGGGTCTGTGGGATAACTCACTCCTTGGATAATGGCAAATAAATTAGGCGGGATACCCATTTAAGTGTGAATGGTAATTTTATGTTGCTAAGCACTAGTTCGTGCATAAAACTTTGAAGACCTCAAATCTTAAAATGAGAAAGAAAATGTCACCATTGAGAAAAGACATTCTTGCAGCGCTTTTGGTCTTTACCAATCGTAGAGACAGTATCTGGAAGGCCTTGGCACTACCGTTACCTCCTTCTCCTGAAAGCTATTGCAATGTGCTGGATTGTAGTCTAACAATATTACCTATTGAAATTCAAGGCCTAGAGGGTACTGATCCCTCACAATCACTGTTTGGGGAGTATTGGGAAAATGAAGAGTGGGGATTGGACAAAAATGCTGTGATTGTGAAAAGGTAGGGCTGGCGTGAGTCTTGGACCGCTCTTTCTTGGTTACCCCTCCAATCTTCTTGTCGGGGAAAGTTACGCTATTAAGATTGACTGAGCACATTGAGGAGCAGAATTTTAAAACTTGATGACTCTGGCAAATGTAGGAAGCCTAAAATGTTATCACCGAAAAAGGTATAGAGGAGCAGGGGCTATCTGACCTAATTTGTGTATGGAAGGTTTAGGTTTTGGTTGAAATGAGATCTCAGACCACGATCATGAATGAGGTACTCAAGGTCATGGTCTTTATCTCGGGCAGTGCCCTTACGGCTCTGAAGGAGAAAGAAGAAAGTAAGACTAGTGTTCCGCGGTTGACTGTAAGTGCATCCCTAAAGAACATTGTAGGGGCCATCACAGAGATGTCCTCTTCCCCTAGTATATCAGAGGTCAATAAGACCTCCATTCGGGTGGGTGTGAGGGTTGCCAAGATGGCATCAGCTCCAGTAAACCTCACTACTACAAATACCAAAATATCAAAGAAACGATAAAAAAAGAAATAAGAAAATATTGGCAGTGGAACCAACTGTCTCTAAGATATCTTCATGTAAGTTCTTATGAGGTATGGGGCTACGTGATCTCTGAGATCAGAATGAGGCTGAGTAGGGCGCTATGGTGATCTCTGACTCCGAGGTGTCATGTGAGAGATAGATTCAATATAAAAACTCATTGTCCTCTGTGGGCATAAGTACAGGATCCATGCTTTGTCTCCAATATGAATACGAAGAGGGACCTATCTGCTTGTCGGAAGCTATGAAAAATACGAAAAATACAGGTAAGGTAACCCTGAAACGTAAGCTGGTGAAATCGGGGGCCAGAGAAATCGGGGGCCAGAGATGTAAACATCTGACTGATGCCCCCCGTTCGGCTGTACTCTCAGCATCAGGCCATAGTTTACTGAGGCAGAATGATTTTGAGAGACCACCCGTAACACAGAACCAAGTCATTATGAGTCAGATGCTCCCCAATGTGGAAGGTGGTTCTACCCCAGTAAGATTTTTGAAGTAGGGAAGGATTCTCTCCCTGCAAGTGTATCAGTGGACCCTCATTTTATTACTAAGGAGGGGGTCATTTGTTTATCTAAGGGGGTTCCACCAAGAGTGGCATCGAAGGGCCCTGTCTCTAAGTTTACATCAGGGGGAATTTGCTGACTACAACGGTCGGGGGTATTCCTCCAAATGAAGGGCATGTCATCCCAAGTGATGACTGAAGAGGAGGTGAGGCTTTTAGTTAACAAACTACTTCACCATGAAAAGTTAATTAGCGCTCAGGACGGGTCATTGGATGATACATCTAAGAAGTGTGAGAATACTGAAATTTCTAATATGAAAGGCATTGAGGAGCCTCACTCTCGCTCTGTGAAAACTAATGTTGAAGTATTGGAGAAGCCGAGGGACAAGCCTTGGGGACTGATAAAGTAGATAGAGGGGTGGATCACTGATGAATCACATATCTGTTTTCGGGTCCCGGTTTTTACAGATGAACCCAGCCTTATTTTAAAGTATCTGTTTGAGGATGGTGGCCCCATCCTTAAATATAGCGTGAATATTTTCCCTCTTTAATTATTTTATTTATTTTTTGCATTTTTAACGTGCTCACACAACCAGGGGGCATTGAGGTTCTGTTACAGGAATATGACTTAGTTGCATATTTATAATGCACTTAATACCCAGAGGTTTCTAGGCACCGACCCTGGGATCGAACCTGTGTTGCTTCGTGTCGTCTTGTTTCCAAGGCGAGCACTTTGCCGCTGAGCTATCCTCTCTGAATCTCCACTCCTTATGCTCTATATTTTCTAAATAACACCATTTTTAAGTATCCCACACATCTGACTAGCATACCAAGAATTAGTCTGCACATTCAGCTAGGTGGGCTTTCCATTCCACATTAACTAATTTCTCCTCTTCCTCGTCCCAGTGCTATAGGCTTTATGGGACTTGGAGTCCATTGGAGATTGAGACCCTGTAAAGCTATAATGCTTTGGATTTGTTTTCAGGTCAAGATGGTCAGATATAGAAGATGTTATGTGTATATTATGTGCACATGAAGTGTGAATGTTATCCTCCTTAATGTGCTTGGGAAAAAGGGGTTTTAGGATTTTATGGAATGATTGACAATATAACAACATGCCATCAGGAATGTATGTTTCATAGGACCATCCTCAAAATAAATGGAAGTATACAGTGTCTCACGCAATGGGGTCACCACATCTTCCCGATAGCCATCTCCTTCCATGTGATTCTCCGTCCGAATATCACCCCCAGGGTTAGGATCAGGAAGCGGCTGCAATCCACTGGCCACACGGTAGCATGTTTTAGGCTGGGGATCAGTGATGACTCCAGAGTTTTCATCACACCACTATGTAACAGTCAATGTGCAAATGACCATGTCTGTTCAACTTAGCTCTATATACATCGTTGTCAGATGCAGTGTTGAATCTACGTATGGAATGAGACAATTTTAAAAGTAGAAGGTAGTCAGCAATACATATGGGAAAACCTTGCTAATTTAACTATAAAATTGATCTTTCCTGGAGAGGCTGGATGAAAACAAGTGAAGAGGACGTTAGAACTAATTCTGATTTCTAAAAAGTAAGGATTCATTGTTGTATTATTTGTATTTGGATACAGGTCAGAACCAGTGGCTAGATTAAATTGTCTAGCAGGGCCTATGGCTAAAGGAAGGCATACATGCAATGGTTGTACATTAATGACATGGTCTGAAAGAGAATGTCAGAACTCTTGAAGTAGAAACACAAGTGCAATAATCTTGATAATTAAAAGGCAAGTGAGTATGTTTGTGAATCTCATCTCTCTTTCAATTGTGGTTTGGCATAGACTTTAGACTAGGTATAGATTCTGTCATTTCCTGAAAAACGGAGGGTAATCAGAAAAAGGCATGACAAGCTGCTAATATTTTTATCAGTGACAATATCTATCATAGATATTGCTTTTATGAAAGTGAAGAAAGTGCAATGCAGAACATTCTCTGAAAAGGAGGGAGAAGACATGTCTGATGCTGTTATCGGTGCTTTTCATATGTCGATGTGTGTACATAATCATGTAAGAAAAATACCTGAAAAGGGTTAGAGTGAATTAAAGGATGGAGACAAAATATATCAGGTTCCATTAGGTTTTTACTGGAGCTGTGCATGAAACTAGTTAAACAATAAACAAATAGGCGACCTGTTACAAAATACACAGATAGTACTGATTAGTTGAACTGGCAAGGCCATCATTATTTGAAGTGTGAATATTATGTTTGTATGATAGTCTTGTTGGAAGTTAATGAAGCAGAAGGCAACAATATAGTAATTGGAGAGAAGACATTAGTAATGTGAGTGTTTGTGTTAAAGATTTTGTCATCTGGTCAAGTCTGTACAGAGGCATGCAAGAAAATAATACCAGGAAAGTTCTGTGAATCTATATACGGCTGGGGCAAGTGTATATGATAGTGAAGTTTGCTTAGGCTACGACATAGAACATGTACGCAGAGAATAGTTGAACATTGTACTTTCTGTACTCCATACATATGGCATTGTTGTGGGCCATGTTTTATGAGTAGTATATATTGGGGTACTGTGAGTATGAAATAGATTCCACTTTGAAGATGATGCCTGGAGTGTCACTGTCTGAAAGTTCTCTATGAGAATATTGGTGATGTCATCTATAATCGTTTGTGTCACATAATGTGCAGAGTATCATGGGGTGTTTAATGTATGTTGAGAGTTTCAGTTTTCTCATTTTTGTCATTTACTTGCAATTTTATCCATGCAAAAGTGTAAATTTGTTCAAGGCACCTTAAAATAATTGTGGTAAACAACGAAGGGTCGAGATTATTTTATTTTTAAAACATTGGATTGGGCCGAAAACTGATGTTAAATACACATGGTGCTGCTCTTTTAATGAGCTATTGAGGAGATAGAAACAGATTCCAATATTTGCTGGTGGACATAAATATATGATATCTTAGAGTTTGAGTTGGAATGATTGTTAATTACTTGTAATTGGGATTGATTGTTATTGTGTAACAAGGTTATTAGTGATGGGAATATTGTCATATTTTATTCAGGAAAACATGTGTAAGTATAAATTATGTTTTGTTGCAATTGAGTGTGAATTTTATTAACAGCTATGATGGGGGCACCAAATTAATGGTGCAACTTTGCATTTGCTTAACAGTTTGGTTTGAACAGATTGTTGTAACTAGAAATGTCTGTTATGTTGAGTGACAATTGTAAATTATTACCTGGGGATGGACATTTACCCTATTCTGTAGTTTGGAATGTGCATTTGACATAACTGTATGGCTTTATTTTATTAATTTATTGGTTATTTATAATGCACACTATACAGCAGGAATTGTGGTTCATGGCCCATCAAGACATAGGGAAAAAGGGAAGAGGAAACAGTACAAAACAAAAAACAAAATGTTCTTAAAAAGTTCTTGAAGTATTCCGAACTTGCAAGTGCTATGACAAGAGAGCAAGGGGTTATGGTGGAGGAGGGGAAGTGCAGGAAGGGGTGAAAGGGATGAAAAATAATAAAATGTGCTCCCACTAGGTCGTGAGACGATTCAGATTGTGCAAGTGCCTAGACATGAAAAAGAGGGAGAGTGAGAGGAAGGGAGGTGCAGGACGGGAGGGGAGGAGAAGTAGAAAAGTGCAAAACAAGTAAAAAGTGCAGGTACAAGTAGGCAAACTGCAGAATGGAAACTAGACATGCAATTAAGACAAGCATGTATGAGTGAATGCAGACTGGAAAAGCCCCGCCTCATGGCATGAGGGGGCTACATCATGCATGCAGACCATCAATAATGACTAAGGGGGTATAGGGGATTGCAGACCAGAAAAACCTCACCACATGGCAGCATACAAGTAAAGTAGGTAAAGAAATAAAGGAAAGCCTCGCACTGAGATGCAGGGGGCTGAATCAAGTATCACCTCAAGTAAAACAAAGCAAACATAGCACACAAGTTCGTCTAGTGGATGCCAGTACGTAAGATGCAATACACATCACAGGCTGCAAAAAGTGAAACCAGTGGATGCAGGTAGGTCGTATCCCATACACAACACAGGCTGCAAAAAGTAAATCCACTGAATACAGCCTTTATGTCTGTTTGATTGAATTGGCTTTATCTGCTCCTTATTCATTTGATGATTACGTTGTCCCACCAACATTGGTAGAAGGAACAATACTCAATATACATGCAATGGTTCATAATAGTGTTTAGTGTGGACAGCAATTAATAGCGAATACCGATCTCCCTTGTAGTGATTTGGAGGAGTATGAAGTGGATTATCTGGGAAATAATATGTTATCATTTAGTGAGTCATCCAGTGAGTCATCCCCTACTCCGAGATTACCTGTGAAAAGGTCCCCTTAGCAAATGGGCTGTTAGTTGAGTCATTGTCCCTTCCAATGTCTGAAAACAACTCGAGTCAAGCCACTTAACTCAATATTCAGAAGGATCAAAAGTATCAGGTGACTTATGCCCACCAATAGGCCAACAAAATAAGCATGACAATAATGATGAAGTAAAGACCAAAGCAGTATTTGATCCTAGTGAGAGCATGAATACTAATATTATCGACAATAGTATGACATCGAGTGAGATATTCAATGCTTTCGAGAACATCTTAACTACATTGATTGCTAAATGTGAGCGACTTGAAACAAAGCTGGATATTCAATCCTTACTCATACACACAGGTTTGAATGTTGGACGCAAATCAGTATGTGAACGTGGAACAAGTATGTCACCTTACAAAGCAGTTCTAAATGAAGCAATGGAGATAAATATAGAGACTGAGAAATCGGTTCAGAAAAAAACAAAAGATGATAAGGTCAAAGGAATGAATTGCAGACACTCTAGTATTGCAGAGAAATAACCCACACCGGTTAACTATGCTTTCATGTATAGCAATTAGATAACAATGTGAAAATACACAAATAGTGTGAAAAGGTTGTGTCAATGCCCAGGAAAGTAGAGGTTTAGTCCCACTCTAATCCTGATTTAGAAAAGTCTTTAGTAGAGGTTGAAATGGGATCACGAAACCCTAACAAATCTAGCACTTAGAGTAATGCAGTGCCAAATGTGGTGGTTCCCCTGTCACTAGCAGTGGGTATTCCTATGTCGGGTAATACGCCAGGCGTATCAGTTGAGAGCAGAGTGAATTATGTAGTCCAAACCATGACACAAAGTACCTTGACGGAGATATGGAGTGTTAAAACCAATAACCTAAAAGAGAAAGTAGTAGCTGCAAACACACGTTGGGAGTTGATAAAAAAGATTCTTTGGCTAAGATAAAATCTGAGAAAGCATTGCAACTGCATCAGGTTTTCTGTGAGGTAAATCAATCGCCATTGAACAGATCAGCGATCTTGAATACACTACACTCAATTATTCCATTAAGAGTAATCATCACAAGGGATATCAAGATAGTTTATCAGGTGGAAAAAGTGGGTGAGTATACATCAAAGTATGTTTTAGCTCTGAAGCAACCCTGAACTATATTATGCGATATGAAGTTGATATACTAAGATTGGGATACACTTGTAAGGTGGTAATCATACCGCTGACAAAATTGTGCCCGAATAAGGTGTGGCAAAGTGTTTCAAACAACATGAATACACAAGTAGATCAAGCAGTGTTAACACCCACTGCCAGTGGCGATACGATCTATAAAAGTTTTGACCAAAATGTAAAGATGAGCAACGGATCCAAGAATGTGAAATCCCCAGAGACAGTGAATAACGACTTGGCAGTCACTACACAAGAGGTCACAGAAAACAGGTATTGGCAGTGTCTTCCAATGGCTTGTTAGCAACATTTTATAGCGGTGCAGCGATGAGATGACTTGATTTATGCAAGGAACATTAGGGGTCATGCTCACTTGTTTGAAGAAGAGGTATTTCTGTCTATGTTAGACAACTTCCTAATTGTTGCCTTGTAAGAAACCTGGCTCACCAACAATGGATTATTTGAAGGTCGTAATACAGTCCAGCAAGCTACTATTCAAGGTGAGAAAGGGTGACCTAAAGGTGGCCTCTTAGTAACAGTGAAATCCCCATGTGTAGTACAATTTTTAAAAGAATCTACCTTAAATGTTCTAGCAGCTAAACTGTCCAATACAAATACAGAAATATTACCAATTAACATATAAAATCCTCCAAACATGGCTAATACTAAAGAAAATGCCAGTGTAGTAAGCAACATCCTTCAGCGCTATAACCATAAATATCCGGTATGGATCACGGGAGACTTTAATGCAGAGATCAGTCCATTATCAATCAGTGGTCTCCAGGCCACTGAGATCATGACCTCACCAACCAAGAAGATAGCAAACAATAGACAAGGGAAACCGTGGTATACAGTGCTGTTATCATATGGTTTCACCATGCTCAATGGTAACAAACCAAGTGACTCAAACATGGCAGTCACAAGAGAAGATGGGTTTCTATTGTAGACTACATATTTGTAAATAGTAAAGGCCTTGGCTATATACAAGACATGGGCATAGTATATAGAGAGTTGAGTGATCACCTGCCGCTCTGTACCCTTCTGGTCTTGCTTAAAATAAACAGTTTATCCATCGATTATGACCAAAATGGCCAAATATATGTTAACGAGGGTCATTATCGAATCAATTGTCATGCACAAAATCTCAAACAGGCAAATGTAGTGGTTAAGAAACTACTTCCAAAGTGTATAGGGGAAGGGCGCATTGTCGAAACTAATTCCGGTAAAATGTTAATATCCCAATTCTCAGACATGATGGAGGTCATACAAAAACAAGTACAAGAGAACCGCAAATATAAATCGACAATTGAAAGATCAAATAAAAGTGAGTCCAACATTAAACATAAGGATAAGATGATCAACATTGCAAAAAAACAGGTACGGTGTGACATTGCAGAGGCTGTTTCTTACTCTAGTTTAGGGCTTGATACATACTTAGTTGTGGCTAGAGTAAAATCCATTAAGAATGGATATCGTCACTGGCTAAGACAACACCAGTTTAATCGCGAGATTGAAAGATGGCAAAAGATTGCCTCTCATGCGCAATCAAATAATTAATCAGATGTATGGGATGTCATTCGTAGTACCAAAAAAGAGAGCTCACAATAAACTGTATTTCTGAAGAGATCTGGAGTGCCCACAACAAATCGACTCTGGGACTAACTGAAACTACCAATGAGATATATCCCTTACCATTGGAGTGATGGATATGTAAAGTATCCATATTAGAGATCATAGTAATTATAGAACAGATAAACAACTCCAGAGCGGCTGGGCATGATGGAGCATGTAACAAACTGTTAAAATTAGAACCAGAACTATGGGCCCCTGCTATGCATATGCTGTTCGTTGAGATTTGTGCTATAGGTTGAATTCCAAAGTCGTGAAAGGTGAGTCACATCCTGACAGTGTATAAAAAGGGTGCATGTGATGATCCCATGAATTTCAGAATGGTGGTCATGCTCGATATACCATCAAATATTTGTGCACAAGTACTACTTAGAGAATTGAATGACCGGATACAAAGTAATAACATCTTGCCAGCCAATCAGATTGGGTTTAGGCAACGATCAAGTACAACCCATAATTTAATTGTATTAACATCAGCTATTGAATATGCACGGAAAAGAAGAGATTTGAATGAATTTTGTGCACTAATCGACTTCTCAACCACTTTCATTTCGGTACGCATGAATTGACTATGGCATAAACTAAGTGCGTGAAACATACCAAAAGGCTTATTCAAAATGCTCATGCTTTTATATTCAGACACATTGGTGCGGATATGACTGGACGCTAAGGGGAAATTGTCTGCGTGTTTACCAACAAGTTGTGGAGTAAAGCATGGTTGCATTGTGGTAGCAACCCTGTTCAATTTATACTTAGCAGACATGGATCTTGCTTTTAAGAACTTGAGCACATGTCCAGTGAAGGTGGGCATGTCGTCCTTAGAATAGTTAGCATAGGTGGATGACCTGTTATTGGTTGATTACACCACAAGAGGCCTACAGAGGTTGCTTGAAGCATTGGCTGTTCATTCAAATATTAATGATTCAAAATTAATATTGAGAAGATTAAAGTTATGGTCTTTCCAGTAAAGATAATCCCTAAAAAATATGCATGGTCTAGGAATTATGTAAACCTTGAACAGGTCAATAGTTATAAATATCTAGGGATTATGATTGATCATAAGTTAAGTTGGGAAAGGCAATTGGCATTGTTAAAATCAAGATGCCTAATGTCAGCCAATGCAATCAGCTCCTTCATAGGTCAGAATGTTGGATATTCAGCTTATGCAATTCTAATGATGCACACTGCCAAAATAGGAGCCATGCTTCTCTACGCAGTTGAGATATGGGGACATACATATTTAGCTCGCTTGATGAAGCTTGATGCTATGAGACTCCAAAAATGAATGCGCCTTCCCAGCAACATATCAGTGGAATATATATATATATCTAGAATTCCACATGAAATTAATTAGATCAGAGTACATAAGTAGAACAGTAATGTGTTATACAAATTTGACTAGGTTAGACAATGGTACAATTGTAACACATTTTCAAGCCTTTCTTGGAATTGACAGGTGGTCTTCGTTGGGCACGTAAGGACTCATTAAAACCATGAATGAAAAATGGGTGGTTGGTGTTGCTCAAGCCGTAGGATCGACCACCAACATTCAGTTTAAAGGTTGGCTCAAAAGAAAACTGGCAGTGCAGAGCAATGCACATCATATCTTTGAATTAGCCACAAAAGGACATAGCGGCACATATCGTCAATACCGAATGTATCGAGAAACTCTGCCAAAATATATCATGGCCTATCCAAGCCTTTGAATATTCAGATCGTGTCTTTTAATGACATTTAACAACTCAAAGGCTCTAGACACTAAAGGGGCACGGCTAGGTATAGGTCGTGATATGAGACAGTGCTGATTATGTGGCTGTGAAGTGATAGAGCTGTTATATCATTTAATGATGTGTTCTGAAAGTCTTTCTATGCTGCATGTCACATTTTTTAAATTGTATAATCAGATAGATCCCTGTAGTACTTCACTGTTATGGTAACATTTTATGAAAGGTGATGATAGTAATCTCATCTATTTTATGGTGTCATTTTACTTGTGAATTGTTGACATTTTAAATTGTTTAGGATAACTGCCAAGAAAGGTGGTCTATTTGTTCATTTGTAGTGTAAAATGCATGTGTAATTATGTTTACTGTACAATTTGAATTTTAATAGTGATTAGAATGTGGTTAGGTGTATGCATATGTAATGTGTATTTGTTGTATATACAAAGCCGAAAAGCTACAAGTATATTAAATACACTAAACTAAACGTATTCATTTGTTCTTGATTGCATTGCACACCTTTTCAATTCTATTGCTCATCTTATGGTCTGTAAGTAGTTACTCAAAGGTTTCCATAGGTTGATTCCCTTTCTATGTGCATTTTGTATCACTTGTAGTACTGTTAGATATTTCTTTAGGAGTAGTATGAAGATTGTTCCATGTGAAAATGTCACCAGAAGATGTACTCATGTAAAATTGTTGTCAGCAACAGATAGTTTTAATAAATGTAGCGATTCTATGCACAATACGTGTGGAAATATTTCCATTGATAAGGATACCAAAAAGAGCTGTTTTTAAGCAAACTAAAGTACAAGGCTGTAATCTTAACACTGACTCAAACCCCTCTTAAAACAGAAAATCAGCAGATCTGCACAAAATCCCTTATCCTGTTCCAATCCCTTAGCCTAACTTTAACCATAACACTTACTGTAACGCTAATAATTAGGCTTTAAGTAACCCAACCCCTCAAATCCTATGTAGCGTCTTGTTTGCATGTGGTTTCATAAAAAGAACACCTCAATACATAGAAAATGAAGAGTGACCCTAACTCGTAACCCTTCACAAGCCCACCACAACTTTCTTAAACCTTTCTCAGCCAGTCAATAACTTTTTTTCTGCCGTAAGGCCTTCGAATGTACATCAAGAAATAACAGATATAAACAATTACAAAGGCTCGGATTTTCCAACCAATCTTCTCAAGAAAATTGGAACAATGACTGGCACCCCAAGACTGTTGCTGGTATCGAAACCCATGATTTAAGTAAGTCTAGACAGATAGCGGGGTGAAAAAGCTCCCTTCATCCATTGGCAATACCCCAGAGTCTTTGAACCAGTTTGCATGGAAGCTGCATTTTTATAGCGGGTAGAAGCACTAAGTACAATCTTGCTGCTAGATGGCATACAGCGTCTCATTCCAATGCCCAGAATGCCATTGGCCACACTTGTGTTCCTCAAATCGATACCTATAGAGTCAAAAGTCGACCCGCATCATAAGTTAATCTTCTACAGTTAATGATGTCATCTCGGATTAGGGAAGGACAGCCATATGATATGAAATTATATTCATAATGCGCCTGTACACAAGTGTTTCTAAGTGCCAAAAAACATGGAAGGGGAGACGGTAGAGAGACAAAACAGCACTCGTACCATTCCTTGTGACATTAGGATTGTGCAAGTGCAACAACAAGAAGTGCAGGGGAAAGTTAGGGGAAGTGTGATCAGGGCAGCATGGCTCTGAGTAAGTGCAGCCAGGGAAGCAAGGCTCTGTATAAGTGCACAGATGCAGAGGGGTCGTGGGGTTACAGTTAAAGCCATACGTGTGTGAGAGGCCAGGTGGCAGTGCAAGGAAGCCTGGTCATGAAGGAGCCTCATACCCAGTGGGACTCTGAGGGTACCAGGCACCAGTCGTCGTCACAGACAAGTAGGTTAGCCAGGAAGTGAGAGAGAGAAGGCAGAGGAGAAAATGAGGGTTGTGAGCCGCTTCCGAAACTTCGGGTGGTCCAGATCAAGTTTGAGAGGGGCAGGGAGGCTGTTCCACAGGGAGGTACCTGCAGAGGAGAGAGATCCTTGGAGGTGCAACAATCCTGAATCGCGGATAGAAAATCAGGAATGAGCAAGGAAGGAGAGGAGGCTGAACGAAGCCTGAAAGCGAGCTGAGTTTCATATTCATAACACAGATTGTTAGAAGAGAAGGTGGAGATCACATGGGCCAAAGAGGCCAGATAGACATTAAAGAGCCAGGGTGAGAAGAAAGAGCCCTGGGTGACACATCATGAGGAGAGATTGATGGTGTAGAAAAAGGACCCAAGTTGGACCTGAGAGGGTCGATCCAGGAGGAAGGAGGTGAGCCATGCCAGGGCCTGATTTGTGATGCTCAGGTTCTCACAGAGTCGATTGATCAGAGTGGCGTGATTGACAATATCAAAAGCAGGGGAAAGGTCAAGGAGGATGAGGATGGAGGGAGCGCTGGAATCAAGATTAGAGGGCTCTGAGCCAATGAGTACACTTATTGATTAGTGATTCCCTGAACTCTGTGTACACAGGGTTAGCTTTAACTGCTCTATGCAGGAATAACAGGTCCCCTCTGTGTGGCCCTCCCATTTTACTGTGTTCCAGGCGATGTCTGTGTTCTCTCTCAGCCCCCATAGTTGATGTCAGAGGGGGCAAGTTTGGATTCTATATGAATTGCCCCTCCTCTTAACTTACCTCCTGGGTTTATAGATCTGGGCCCCTGGCTGTCTCTCTGATGTATAGACTTCTGTGCTTGCTGGATAGTTTTATTCTTCAGGGTTAGAGTTGGCACATGGGTGCCCTGATCAGCTAGTGGCAGGGTGTCTTTTGCGAGCTGAGCATTGCTGTGATTCAGGGTTTCACCAGTTGTATAAGGCACTTTTTGGTTTGTTCTCTAAGTCACTGTGGACAGTCTCTGCCATTGGCTGGTGAGCCCTTGGGCAGCTCTCCAGTCTGGGTTGGCAAACCTTCATGGCTCGTTCAGTTTTTGATCTTACAGAATAAGCAGGAGCAGATTTTTTAAGGCTGCTAATTCAGCCAAACGAGGCTGCAAGTGCATACTAGTGGTTATACCTCATCTGCTCCAAGATTTGTAGTGATAATGGGACTTCCTGGAGGATAATGCGAGCAGGGGAAAATAGCCAATGGCTGGAACTTGCTTTATGTGTGCGTAGCCAGCCTCACTTCTCGGATGTCTGTAGATGGAAATGACGTGGGAGTCATCTTTGGCCTGGATGTCAGAATCTCCCTCCCTCCCCCCGGCTTCATTTTTAATGAGTAACTACACACTGCGTTTTGGACTGCCGGTTCTACCGCCATGTCAAGACTCAGTGCAGAAAAATTAAAGGTTGCGGCAATATCGGGACCAGCTATACATTAGACGATAGTGCCTTTTTCAGTGTGATTCTCAACAGAATTCTCATTAGAATTCTTCTAAATTCTGTCAATGAGAACAGGTAATGGTTTTTCAGGTAATGGTAATTCATGGCCCCCTGTGCCCTCATTGTTCTGATAAACATGGGGCATGCTGCTAAAGCTGATAGTGCAAGGTGTTAGATTTTCTAACACTCCACCCAGTGAGCTGCGATTTAATGTGCTACGGGCAGTTACTAAATCTGCAATCCCCTCTGTGCTGCTATTACTGGGTGCATCTCCCAGCTTAATCTTCACACTGAATCTGTTGGTAGTCTCCATGACCATTAGTCTGGCTCAGAGCTGCCAGATGCATGGAAACTGCTCTCCTGAACATCCGTGAAGACCTGCCCTCCAACCTTGATTCCTACACCCCCTGTATCCTCATCTTACTTGATCTTTCTTCTGCCTTTGACATGGTCAAACATGCCATTCTGCTCAACCGTCTCATTGATAACCTGCGTATCAGCGAAAAGGCCCTGGCTTGGCTGAATTCTTTCCTCTCCGATCCATCGTCCCAGGTCAAACTTGGGTCCCTCCACTCCTTTATCTCTATTGCTACCTGTGGTGTTCCCCAGGGGTCTAACATCTCTCCCTGGCTGTTCAACCAATACCTGGCACTTCTGCCCACTGCATTACTGCTCTCTGCCCCAACTTTCATCGCTCTGTGGATGACACTCAGCTCATTTTCAGGCTCCCTTCAGCCACCTCTTCTCCTTCTCTCATATCTGCTATCCAGGAGTGGTGTGCCTCCAGTGATCTCTGCCTTAATGGCAGTAAGATGAAAATTGTCCTCATCGGCACACCCGTTCCCTCCTTTCCTGTCACTCTCTGGCCGGCCTTCCTTGGCCCTCTTCCTGCTCCCACCTGTGAGGCTAAAAACATTGGGGTCATCTTCAACTCCACACTCTCCTTCTCTCCTCACATCTCTGACATCTCTAAGAAGTCACACTACCAGCTGCACCTCCTCCGAGGTTTTCTTGCTTTCCTCTCCTCCCCACATAAGCTCACTGTGTCCAGAACTCTGGTTCTCTCTAGGTTGGACTACTGCAACAGCCTCTTTCTAAATCTACCTCCCTTTAGTTTCCACCCTCTGCAACTCATCCAAAACAGGACTGCAAGACTTGTCCTTGGCCTCAAGCCCAGGGATCGTATCTCTCCAGCACTGAAATCTCTGCACTGGCTCCCAGTGGCTGCGAGGATTAAGTTGAAAACCCTCTGCATTGTCCACAAGGTCTTCTTGGGCATGGGGCCTCAATACCTTCAACTCTCTCTTCCTAAATATCTTCCTTCTCAAGACCTTCGCTCATCTGCCTCCCTCAGGGTCAGTCGCATCTCCAAACAACGAGTTGGTGGTAGATCTCTTTCTTCGGCTGGGGCCTCCCTCTGGAACAGCCTCCCTGCCTCTCTGAAATTGAGGAGAACCACCTCCGGTTCCGGAAGCACCTCAAGACCTTCCTCTTTGCTTCTGCTTTCTCTCCTCCTTTCCTCCTCTCCCCTGCTGAAATGCTGACTGAAACTGAAATTTAGCATTGGCCACCTGGCTACCCTCTGTTCTCGGGCCCAGGTCCCCTGCCCACCAGTTGCACTCCTGCACTGCCCCCTGGCAACCCCCTGCACTCAGGGCTGTTTCTGTATCTCTTCAGCCCCCTACCAGCACCTGATATATTTACTTACCCCTGCACTTGCCACCACTTGGCTGCACTTATTTATTGTATTTATTTATTTTTATTTATTTTACTGTTATCCTATGTATTGCACTGCCCCCTTCCCCCACACACTTTTCCCTTTCCCCCCTCCCCTGCACTTGCGCGATCTCAATGCCACCTGGCCTAGTAAAATCGCTTGTCTCTGTCTTCCCTCTGTTCCCCCCCCTTGCCTGGTTGTGCCATGAAACAGTTGTGTATAGTCGCGTTATAAATGCCATATCATATCATATCATATCATATCATTGTCCGCTACTTTGGTGGTAATGAGATGTTCGCCTGTGGGATTTAACTCACTCCTGATGAACAGATTAATATTAATGCACTTGTAAGCCTTCCCTCTAAGCTTAACGGGGCTGTGGAGTTGCGCGTTGTTATTGGTAAGGATACCTGTTGGGTGAAGCGCCGCCAGCATTCTTTGTTTTAGAGTCAAAATTTTCCTCTTCAGTGTTAGGGAGATTTATCATGTTTATGCTTCATCCCCTCTCCTAGTCAGACCCCTAGCACTGTTTAAGGGATTTTTTGACCTTTTTCTTTCAATCCTGAATAAGTGGAGCCTTTTTTCCACTCATTATTTCTTGTGGGCTCTGTCTTTTGGAATTCTATTCTTTGTATTCTACCTGCACTATGGAGTCTGTCTCCATATGCATCCGTGTTTTCCTACGGCAGCACACACCTCATTATGGGCAGTGTTGCTGGGGACCCTTAGGGCCCTTCTTTAAGATAATTTGTCTATATGCTCAAATAACTGCAGTTCTTAAGGTTAGAGAGATACTTAGTATCTCTCCCAAATCTCTATAGGCAGAAAGATTGGCACACACCACCTTCAGTTGAGTGCCAAAGGGAAACCTAGTATCCTCCTTCTATATACTCCTGTGACTTTTTAGTCACATATAGAATCTCCTGGTTTCATGGTGGGTGGCAGTGGATGTGTTCTACCAACTATTGTGTAAGTTGTACACCACAGGCTATGCCCTTAGAGTCAATAGTTCACAATATGGGCACCTAAGTAAGAAACTTGGGGCTTCCCTTCTTTTTTCACCATTGCTAGCATGGTTGTTCTTTGTTAGCCCTTCTTCTATCATTCTGTCAGTGTCTGTGTTTTGCCGTTGGCAGGAACCCTCGGGTATCTCCACCTAGGCTCCAGAGTGAATGGGCAGGCAGGAAGTGGGGGAGGAGTATTCCAACTCCAGATCCTTTTCCTGCCAGGGTGCCTGAATGGGAACAGCTCCCACAGGGGGTCTGGCTGTCCTGATTCGACAGCCAAATGCCCCTTTCTGTAAAATACTGAGTGGGATTGCAGAGGAGTGTGTACTGGAACTGTATAAAAGGGGAGGCTTCTGGAGTGAAAAGCAAGTCGACCACTGTAATCTGAAGTAACCAAAGAAATAGATGACGCCTGCAGACCCTTTGCAACATTGTGAAGCAACCACTGCTGTCCTTACCCCGTTTTCTATGCAACAGAGGAGCTCCAAAGAGGACGACTCCTTCCCTTTGGCTGGTGGGAAAAAACTGTCCCAATATGAACTTTGAATTAAGTCTCTCCCAAGCTCCTAGGAGTTTCCAGAGGTGCAGAACTCCAATAACAGGGACATGCTGCCCATTTGGAGTGGATCATTGTGGTAAGGCCAAATCCATTCTAATTTTTGCTGAACCCGTAAGGACACCCCAGAGAGCTGATCCAACTCTGTGAGGTCCCCTCACCAGAGAGTGGGACTGCGGGAAGTGAAGAAGATTGACCAGATGATCTTTGCCCTTTGTTGGTGCTGCTGAAAAGGCACCAAAACCGCAGAGTGAACCAAGAAGTTTCTGAAAGTTGTGCCCCATGTCCTCCCTCGAGACTGCTGCTGAGAGATCTTGTCCATCTTCCTGCCTTCAGACATCAGGCCATTGAAGCCAGAAGTCAAGTCCAGAGCTGCAAAATTGTGAAGTCTCCAGCACAAATATTTTCTTCTAATCTAAGTTACTGTGGGGAAAAAGGTATTGCTTCCCTGATTACTAGAAATCGCTCCAGAGCATTGCACTGCACATAGAGGTGTCCAGGGTCACCACCTCTTACCTCTGACTCTAGCCACTGCTTGTGTCCCTTCATCAAGTCCTTTTACAGGTCTCCCTTGTTAGTTGTTAACTTGCTGCTTCTATAACACTAGAGAATGGAAGACATCCTCTGGAACTCTTTGTATTCTGCTGCTTGTCAAGATTTTAAAACCTCTCTGAACTGCCTTTATCTAGGGTTGCGTTTTTGGACTTGCTGTGTGAAGAAACCCTCTCTAGAACCTTGAACTCGGCTAATATTATACTAACCAAGCATTTTCCTCCCTTAAAGTGACTTTGCTATATGTGTTTGCAAAGTAAATGTATTACCGTATTAACTGTTAGAAACCCAAGTGCGTGTAGTAATTTATAGTAAGATAACATTGTCTTTTCCCTTTCTAACGTTGCTACAAATGTAACCGCAAACACACCAAAAGTGAAAGTGTCCTTTGAAGCGTATTCTCAAGTATTCTGAAGTGTTCGAATATAAACGCCTAAAGTATTTAAAGTGATTCTTTTGAATATATATTAAATATATAATTGTATATAAATTATAAGTGTAAGAGTTTCTTAGGTTTGCATGTCTAACTAAGGTTAAGTGTACTTACCTACAGCTCACATCTTCCTCTTAAAATCAGCCTGACTGCGCAGCCACTCTATCAAGGTCCTGAGTATTTTTGATGTCTGTTCCCCAGAGCTGAGACCTTTTTCTGGCCAACAGGGCGACTCTCAAGGATTCTGGGGCTCCTCACAAGGAAGAAGAAGTGAAAATGCATAACATGGATGTGAAGGATCATTCCATTTGGGAAATGTGTGGTTTCTGGGTCTGGCGACCCTGTGAAAGGAGTTCCCAGATGTTAGGGTAAACCTTCAGGGATCCCATCTGTCAGTTTAGCATTCACACATGATGTGGGTATCCCAATGACAGGGACTAGCACTCATCCTCAATCTGTAGAGCCTATTGGTGTTCAGGCTACAGTTCCTTTAGTATCTCTGGGACTGTGGGAGCAACAGAACATTAAGGTTTGTAACTCCATTCCTGATAATACTAAAGAGTATTACAAAGACAGTGTACGTGTCAATAGTTAGGTCACCCCTGCCATTAGAGACACTGGGGCCAGTATTACTGTGGTAGATGAAAGTTTCTTTCAACCTGAGGAAGTTGTTAAGGCTCCCAAAAAGCTTACCAAGTTAGCAGGAGGCCCAGTCCAAATGTGCTCAGTACTGCCAGCTATCATTAAATGTAATGAGATGACTGTAAAGATACCCGTAAGTGTTAAGTCAGAAGTACCAGGAAGGGTACAGTAGACCATTCTTTGAAGGCCTTAGGTGTGGTCTCCAGCATACCCAAACCACCCTCTAAGAAGAGAAGGGAGTTGACAAGGAAAGCCAGAGAGGCAACCTTAAGAGATCTTCATTCTTAAACCAAGGGGAAGCCTAGATTCTCTAAAGGTAAGACGGGCCCCAAGACCAAAACTTTCACAAGGAAAAAGGTTCCTGTTGAAAACCTAGAGGTCACCCCTGTGACACCAACTCCAGCTGAGGCTGAGTTGGTTCCAAAGGAATCCTCTGAAGAACCCTCTTCTGATGAGTCAGAGGAGGAGGAAGAGATGCAACCCTGTATAGAAGACGTGGATCGAAGAGACCATCCTGAGCAGCGGACTTTGCTTGCAGAAGGGGGACCCTCAAGGAGAGACTTCAGTATGGGACAGAGATAGGATCCCTCTCTAGAAGGTCTGCATCAGCAGGCAGCTTCCCAAAGTGAAGAGCAAGACCATGGGAAGCCTAGGGTACACTGGAGGATGGACTTCTCTACAGTCAGCCTATGGAGTCTATTTCAGGAGAACCTTAGGAGACTGGTGGTACCCCAGGAATTCAGACCCATATTCCTACAGTTGGCACATGAAGTCCCCCTGCCTGGTCACTTAAGCTCTAAGAAGAAAAGGAGAGGATTGCATTGTACTTTTACTGGCCCAACATGGGTGCAGAGATTGTACACTTATTTTTTGTATTTTATTTTATTACATTTGTTACTCACCCAGACCCTTAGGTATCACAGCAAGGTTACAGACAGCTGAAACATGCATACATTAAATGAGCCAGTGTGGCATAGTTACATTGACAATAGTTACAAGAGATAGAAGCAGAGTGATCAGAGCAGAGTTACAATAAATAAGAAGAGAGACTTGCCAGTTATCTGGCAAGAAGGGAGCCAGGAATGTGGCACCCTTAGTGCCTCTCCCATGTGTGGGAGTTCCTTTTGAGAGGGTGGGGATTAACATTGTTTTTCCCCTAGACCCTCCAACATCTTCAGGAAAATGATTTATATTGGTTGTGGTGAACCATGCCACCACATACCCTGAAGATATTCCAATGAAAACTATTACTGCTCAGGCACTAGCTAAGGTCCTACTTGGTATTTGTACCATAGTAGGATTTCCAAATGAGGTTGTATCCGACAGGGGGTCACATTTTATGTCCCACAACATGCAAGCCATGTGGAAAACCTGTGGGGTTACCTACAAGTTCTCAACTGCCCTCACTGCAACATATTCAATTCCTCAATGCAACATTGTGGAACATCCAGCACAACATGTTATTCTAACCTAAGTAATGTGGGGAAAAGGGTATTGCTTTACTGATCACAAGGAATCGCTCCAGAACATTGAGTGCACCTGGAGGTGTCCAGGGTTACCCCCACTTACCTCCAACTCAAGTCACTGCTTGTGTCCCTTCATCGAGTCCTCTTAAAGGTCTCCCTTGTTTTTTGTTAACTTTCTGCTTCTAATACACTAGAGACTGGAAGAAATCCTCTGGTACTCCTCCTATTCTGCTGCTTGTAAAGACTTTGAGCCCTCTCCGAACTACCTTTAGCTAGGGTTGTGTTTCTGGACTTAAATGACTTGCTGTGGGAAGAAACCCTCTCTATAACCTTGAACCAGGCTAATGTTACACTAACTAAATATCTTACTCCCTTAAAGTGTCTTTAATAAATTTGTTTGCAAAGTAAATGTATTACCGTTTGAACTGTTAGAAACCAGAGGTGCACGTTATAACCGATAATACAATGACATTGGGCCTCATTACGACCCAGGCGGTAAGTTACCGCCTGGGTCGTACCCTTACCACCATGGTGTAAACTATGTTTACACCATGGTGGACGGCGGATTAACTGCCCCATTCCAAGGTGAGTGGGGCGGTAAATCCCCATTTACCCTTCCCCATTCCCATGTTTGCCCCATAGGGCATAATGGGAGTGGGGAAGGCACTAATTACGCCACCGTAAATTACGGTGGCGTAATTAGCACCATGGTCCCTTAGTGCCATGGATTTTAATGCCTGCAAAAAGCAGGCGTTAAACTCACCATGGTGCAAAGGGACCTCGGAATCAGGCGTTAAGGGTCGGCGCCGTTAACCCCTTAATGCCTGACTCGTAATGAGGCCCATTGTCTTTTCCCTTTCTAACATTGCTACAAATGTAACCGTGAACAAACACAAAAGTGTCCTTTGAAGTGAAAGTGTCCTTTGAAGTGTTTTCTCAAGAATTCCAAAGTGTTCTAGTGTAAACGTCTAAAGTATTTAAAGTGATTCTGGTATATACATAATACATATATAATTGTATATGAATTACAATTGTAAGAGTTTCTTTGGCATGCATGTCTAACTAAGGTGCAGTGTACTTACCTACAGCTCACATCTTTCTCTTAAAATAAGCCTGACTGATCTGCCAATTTACCAAGGTCCTGAGTTAATACAGACTGATACTAAGAGTTGGAGATCTGCAAACCACTGGGCTAGCCAATTAAAGTATTACTACCAGTCAGCCTAAAACTCCACTAATAAACAGCAGTTCGGTTCAGCAGTGCAGTTCAGTTCAAAGCTTTCCAAATTATCTCCCCCCACAACGCAACTTCTCATAGCCTCTCATCTGGCAGTTCATCCGATAAATAGTCTTTTCTCCACTCAATATAATATAACAAGGCACGGGCTTAAACCTTTCTCAAATTGTTTCCAATTAACTTTCTCCTATGCTTTTCATAAATATAATACCTGTTCTACCCTAAACTCATAGTCAGCAGCCTACTGCATCCTCCATAAGTCTACCACTCACCCAAAATGGTATTCTAATGTTACTCTACCTTTATCTTAACTCCTCCTACCGTACCCATGACCCTTAATCATTAATCAATCCTAATCCACTACACAAATCTCAATATTAACATTGCTCCACAACCTTCTTGACGCTAGCCATTATCCTAATTTTCTCTAACTCTGAACACTAGCTTTATCCTAACAGGGCAATTGGTGTGCCACAGCGCATAGGGGCATGAGGCGGAGGAGGTGAATTCATTGGCTGATTTGCAGAGGTGATGGCTTGTGCCGGAGTTCATTGCCGTAGCGCTGATGCTATTTAGATTCTAGTTTAAATCTTTTTAGACAGGGCACATAGATTGACGTATCCATCACGTGTTTCTATTTAGAACCATCTAGTAAAGTTATCAATATGAACCTGTCATATGTGTGTTCCCTATGCAAGAAAGTATCATTGACAGCATATCTAAATGCTGGTTTTGTGCTGAACCTTTGCATTTGTATGTGTCCTCACCATGTCATTTCTGAGAAATGATGTTGATATATATATAGAGAGAAAGAGTTAATTCATGAAACAGTCTTCTGTGATATGTTGTACACAAGGGATGTTACTTACCTTCTTATCATAAATAACCTTAGAATGAATTGTGCTTATTGTTACTGAGTCAAGCGAATACTATTAAAACAACATGCCTGACTGTTCAAACATATGATATGATATGATGTGGCATTTATAACGCGACTGTACACAAATCTTTCTACACATATGCGTTTATACATAGCAGAAAAGCTGATAGAAATTCATACAAATACTGATGAAAAATGGTATCAGCTGTTAAGGATCCCCTTTTATGGATTAAACCTGCTTTCCTCAGTTTACATTGGTTAATCTATCAGAGAATGCCAGCACATAAAGCCAGTGCAACGATATAGAATTACTCGACCCAATGTAGTCAAATAATACTGCACAGCAGATGTGCAGGAATATCAAACACAACACTCCATGGCAACCCACTTGGGACCTGGACCCATGAAATCCACTGCAGCTCTCGGAGATGTATTTTTGCTGCCACACTGTCTTATTAGCTCTGATGTCTGCATATTGTAGGTGCCTTTCCCCGTCTTACTACGTGTGAGAGAAAAAGAAATAAATAACAGGCAAAACCCCTTGTCGGGGAAAGGCACCAACATTTTTGGTGACCCCCGCAACGTGATTTAGAGAGGTGCCTTGAGGCCTGCGCCGCCCGGCAGTGAGATCCAGGGCGCCCCCCAGCAGAACCATCGCCTACGCGGTTGACCAGACTGTGCACACGAAGAAGAAAGGGTCAAGGGTTCCCGGTTGATGAAAACCTGATCGAAAAAGCTGCTTGCCAAGGCAGGCCACTGCTTGGTTGGGGGACGGACCTGAGCGAGGTCCGGCCCTGAGCGGCGACCCTCGGAGTATCTGACTGAACACGCGGAGTCCTGGTTGCAAAGACCCCAAAGGAAGGTAAGGGGAAGATACGGGAAGAAGGGAATTAGCAACAAAGGGAAGGTAGCCAAGAATAGGGTCTGCGTGAGTGACGGTGAGGCTTTTCTGATCTATCCTTTATATGGCCATTAGGTGTTGTAAGAAGTGAGAAGGAGAGAAGTAGTATCCTAGCCCGTAGGGGGTAGAAGGCGGCGCCGCATAGCATTTGTCCCGACCAAGTGCAGAATAGAGATAAACAGAAAAATAGTAGGGGACTCGTGTAGGCTCGGAGTAGTTTTTAGAATATTCTTTTTCCGTGAAAGTAAGAAATCTTGAGGCATAATAGAAGTGAAAGAGGTGGGGAGTGAATGCGAAATAGTAGGTAGTATAGGGAAGAAGAAAAAACAGGGACAGTAACGGGAATAGGGAAAGAACAAATGCGCGCAGGCAGTGCATGTGTATGTTGCATGATTATATGTTTGTTGGTCTGCTTTTATGTATACGTCTTGTTGAACACACTAAAGTATTTTAAAACAAGTAATTTGTGATTGATATAAGGTAAAGCAAAATAAATAAACTGTGAGGGGTGATCAGGTAACACCTCTCAGAAAAGCTAATGTGACATATGGTAATTGTGAGCATTGATAAAAAATTTATTATTTCTACATATTGTAACTGATATACCAAGTAAGAGGTGGGAAGAGATTCAAAGGTACTAGCATACACAAGAAAGGAAAAGAAACATCGCCATGGGGGGAGTAACACCACTGGCACATATTTGCCAGCACCTTCCACTTTATAGCGACAGGATACAGAAGTATCACAATCAGTGGATCACTGAGATAAAGGGAGACGGGGTTATACCAATTTGGCCAGAAGGAGGATCATTTGATAAAAGAGTGTTGGACCTAGTATCAACACATTTGTTAGCGCGATATAAAGGGAAACAGTTACAGAATCGAAGAGAAGTGTTAGATTTATGGCAAATGTTTGAGGAAGTTTCCCCCATGGCAGAGGTAGGCACAAGCCGAATGACAGAAAAGCAGAAAAACCCTGAAGTGGGTGGGACACCAAAAGGGGAATGCTCAACAACTACAACCGAAAACGAAGTAACAAAAATCTATCCCTTAATGACTGGGCCAGCGGTAGGGTTTAGTGAACCCCTGTATATACCACCCACCGCCACTGCCCAGAGCGGGTCAACAGCTCCCGAACCTCCACCATATGACAAAGGAGGCCTGTATGGCCCCACGAGTGCGCCTCCTGTGGACATAGCACGTTTTACAGGTGATTTGAACCGTCAGCTAGCACACGCACAAATGGAAATAACACGGTTAAGAGCTTTATGTGACAAAGGGCAAATGCTGCCAGGAGGAGGGGAGGTACCCCCGATGTTACTGGCAGATCTCACACCTCCGATTGGGGAAGCAAGCAATGCAACCCCAGCAGCCTCAGTATCAGGGCAGTCTATAGCATCGCAAGGGACGTCATCGCAGCAGAGACAAGAACAAGAGTGGCAGTCAGGACAGTTCCTGTTCCAATTGAATAACAAGCCAGTGAGAATTATACGTCCAGATACACCAGAGAGTCAACAAAGTGGAGACCAGAGTGGAAGACCAGGAAGTGAACCCAAGGAAAACTGGGAGGATAATAACGAGTTAGAGTCAGAAATAGAAGAAATATGGGACGATTTAGATGAATATGAAGAGGCAGCTGCCACGGAGGGATCCCCACTGCCAAACCACTGTTACACAGACACACTATCGCCACCATTATGGCAAGGTAGATTAAGACAACGAACATGTATAGGAAACATATTGGTAAGTAAAAAGAAAAAAGGGAAAACAAGCAGAACGGGAAAGAAACAAAAACTCCAAATGCCACTGATACATAAAGGAACAGGTAGGCCAAACTACATTCCGTGGGCCCAAATGGACAAAACCAACCTGTTAAAACCCCCCAACCCGCTGACGGGAGGGGCAGGTATGTGGATACATATATTTGAGAAGAACACGGCAGGCGTGCCGTTAGCTATAGGTGATGTAAAAAGTCTATTAGTTTCAGCAATCGGGGACCAAGCAGACACAATCTGGGAAAGGGCAGGGTTCCCGGGAGTAACGATGAGCTGTGACCGACATGATGGATCACCATTTAACAATGTTCAAGCACAAGTATGGGATGCATTGCGGCGTGCATTTCCAGACGTTCCAGATTTACATGCAGTGATGCAGTGTACAATGGAGGAGAACGAGGATCCTGCGCAATTCATTTTGCGAGTGCAAGATTTATGGAGAAGCGAAACTGGTACGGCATGGAATCAATCAACAGCTTTATTCTATTTTATCATTAAAAAGGGGTTGCCGAAAGAGGTGCAGAAGGCCTTGGACAAAATAGTTGGGATCGAAGCCAAAGGGTGGCCTGAAATTCAGAGCATAATTGTACACCACTGGAGGAGGATCAAAGAGAAGGAAAAGGAGGTCACCCAAAAGAGGCTGGCTGACGAAGCAAAATTGGTACAGACGAAATTAGTGAAGGTTGTCGCCATTACAGCCAGTGTTACAGCAGACAGAGGTAACGAAAGAGAGGAAAACGCGGGAGGAAGGCCCGTTCGGATAGCAGCGCAGTGGGTTGGAAAAGATCAGGGACAGTGGAACGGAGAGGAACAGCCATGCTAAGGATCGCAGTGGCAGAACAGGCCGGCCCAAGGAAGAGGTGGGTACCGCGGGCAAAGGGGAGGATACGGAGGAATGGGAAACAGAGGATATGGTGGGCAAGGACCAAGGGGAGGGCAACAGGGGTCGTGTTGGAATTGTGGAAGATGGGGACATTGTTCACGAGATTGTAGAATGTGACCATCAGGGTATTTTCAACAATAGCAACAACAGCCCATGAACAATGAACAGCGGTGGGGCTGCCCACATCCAGGTAGCCCTTATGGAGCTCCAATGGGAGGGGGGGACAACAGGATCAATACTGCTATGACCCCCAAATGCAACAGAGACAGCAAGCCCCACAACAGCAGCAACAGCAGCAGCAGCCACAACAGCAAAATGCACTACAGCCCATGGCGAGACAAAACCCAGTAGGGAACATAAACAATAACCCTTTTGCAGCGGCCGCAAACGGTGCCCCTACACCATTCCGCGGCGTAACGGTCGTGGGTGACAATGTTTTTTCAATGCCAGGTCAGCAAAGATACCAAGACTAGGACAGCCCACAGGGAGCACTTGCGTGTCCAGTCCTTTCCACCATACAAAGTGCAAATGAGGAACCACTAGTGGCGGCAGAGATAGGAAACAAGCAGTTTATCTTTATGGTAGACTCTGGAGCAGAAAAATCATGCCTCACAAAAGGGCGGTTTCAGCTCTCGGGAAGAAATTTGGAGACGCAGGGGTCCTCTGGGGCTATTTTAAAAGTTCCTTATACAAAGATCTTGATGTAACAGTGGGGGGAAAAACAGTGCGTGCACCCTTATTGTATATTAGTAAAATCAATTTGATGGGACGAGACCTACTCAGTAAGCTAAACATGACCATGGCATTTACTGAAAGAGGAATAGTGTGCTCAACGCCAGAGGTATGCCCCGTACGGGCACTCTTGCTAGTAAGTACGATTACAAAGGAAGTTGCAGTAAGAGGGATTCCCATTGACATGGACAGGTTTGTCTATGGAATACAGGTATTAGCCCGAGTGGTGCCTGAAATGACACAAAAAGAGTGGAGAATACCATCCGATTTCATAATCCCAATTGCCCAATCACACCAACAAATGTAGTGCCAGGCACAATTATGTCTATAGACATTGAGGTAGTTCAAGTTTCCAACAAACGCATTGTGGTCATAGGCTTGGACACGCAAGGACGCGAGTGGAGAAGTGTGCTATGCATAGAGCCAAACATAATGCTAAAAGATATCACTTATGAAGAATTGTTTACTGACTATGAAGGGGATGGAGAAATAATAATGGAAATAAGCATACCATGTGACATTATGATTCAATACAGAGAAATACACAACCCACTCATGGCTAACATAAAGGCCCCACTGACAATATTTGAAGAAGACATGGCCAGGGTAGCACCTGAAATTTGGACTACGGGACCACACGATGTAGGATTGTTGCATGAGGTAACTCCCATAAAAATAAAACTGAAACCAGGTGCCGCCCCACCCAGAGTGAAACAATACCCAATATCTAAAGAAGCAGAGGAAGGTATTAGAGAAACAGTGAATGCACTCCTATGCCAAGGGATTTTAGTGCCATCAACTTCCCCATGTAACACAGCGATGTTTCCGATTAAGAAAGCAAAAGGAGGGGCGTGGAGAATGGTCCAGGACTCAATGACGTCATCCAAAAAGAGTTCCCTTTAGTGCCTAACCCGTCATCAATATTGTGCAGTATACTAAAAGAGGCAACTTGCTTCACTGTCATTGATCTGAAAAATGCCTTTTTCTCTGTGCCACTCGCACCAGAGTCGCAGTACCTTACAGCTTTTACATTAGGAAACAGCAGATATGAACATCGCAGACTCCCACAGGGGTATTGCGAGAGCCCAAACATTTTTTAACAGTGTACTACGAGAAGACATTGGCAACATAGATGTAGGGAGCACCATAATACAGTACGTAGACAATTTACTTGTCTGCAGTAAAACAGTGAGGAGAAGACTCAATAACACTGCTTAACGTATTGGCTGCCAAGGGATACAAGGTGGACAAAGGAAAGTTACAATACTGCCTTGCTGACGTTGTGTTTCTTGGCCAGCAAATATCTAAAGATGAAAAAAGAATATTACCAGACAGAGCAGCAGCCATTCGACACATTATCATACCAAAATCAGTGAAGGACATGCAGAAATTTCTTGGCATATGTAACTATTGCCGAGCGTGGATCCTCGATTACGCAGCATACACACGGCCAATGCTACAAGCACTAAAAGAAGCACAAAAGAACAGAGCCCCAATAAAATGGACACAAGAGACAATTGCTCAATTCTCTCGATTAAAACACCTTATTTCAGATGCCCCAGTCCTTGCAAATCCAGATTATGAAAGGGAATTTTTCCTGTTTTCACACAGCAATGGAACATTAATGACAGCAGTATTGACACAAAAGACATCACTAGGCCACAAACCATTAGCGTACTACAGTGGAATATTAGACCCAGTAATGCAGGGACATTTTGCTTGCGAACAGGCACTCGCTGCAGCGGCCTTCGCCATTGAGAAAAAGTGCCACGATCGTAATGGGATGTTCAGTGACGCTATATGCGGAACATTCGTTATTTGCTATCTTGGAAAGAGCAAAATCTACCCTCACAACACAGAGAGCCTCTGCTTATGATATAATAATATCAAGTCCAAATGTATATGTGGTCAGATGCAAAACAGCGAACCCAGCTACCTTCATTACAGAGCCATGCACAACTGAGGATTTACAGGAACACGATTGTAGCACATACGAGGGAGAGGGCGATGACATTCCCAAATCAAGCGAAAACGCCCTTACAGAAGGTGAAATGTATTTCATAGACGGGTCAGCATCCATAAATTCAGAGACAGGAGAGAAACATGTGGGGATGGTGGTAGTGCTCATGGAAGAAGACACATACGAAGTGATTGTGCAAAAACGCCTCCCCTCACATTACTCTGCACAAGCAGCCGAACTGACTGCGCTAATCAGCGCGTTACACACAGCCAAAGATTGTGCCATGACCATATATTCAGATTCAGCTTATGTTACCACCACAGTTCACTCAGGGCTATCACGTTGGCGAAGGAAAGGGTTCAGAAGTGCAGATGGGTCCCCTGTACAACATGCCACGTTGCTAAATGAACTAATAGAAGCTTTAGCGGAACCATCGGTAGTAGCGGTGGTTAAATGCCAAGCCCATACCCATAACTCAGATGCCGTCTCATTGGGGAATGCGGCAGCCGATGCAGCAGCGAAAGAAGCCTTGTACTTCATTAAGACACCAACATGAGAGTACATTGTAAAAACAACCGCAGCAGAACAACCAGCAGATGCATACAATAACACGCCCATAGCACAATTGATAGAACTCCAGAGAAGGGCCCCACCGGAAGAGCAAGAGTTGTGGGGCAAACGAGGGTGTATGCAATCAGTCACAGATCTCATTTGGAGACAGGAAACGACAGGCAAGCTAGTGATGCCCGTAGAATTATTAGACGTAGCAATCCAACGACTGCATTTTCCAGCTCACGTTGCAAAACAACACATTGCCTCAGATATTCAAGAGGATTGGTATGTTCCTAATCTACACAAATACCTGACTAAATTTGTGATTGAATGTACTACATGCCAAACTTACAATTCAGGAATGACATTGCGAACTCTGCGTGGCACTTTGCCATGCCCTACAGGTCCATTTAGAGAACTACATATCGATTACGCCAATATGGGAGAAAGATGTAACGGAGCAAGATACTTGATTGTGGTGGTATGCCCTTTTTCACGGTGGGTGGAAGCGGGCCCCTGTCCCCATCCTGATGCAAATTGTGCTGCCAAGTTCCTTGTGCGAGAAGTATTCTCACGGTGGGGAATCTGTGACGTGATCCGTTCAGACAACGGCACGCTCTTTGTAAATTACCTCTTCAAAGAAGTGACCTCCCTTCTGAGGGTGAAACACAAATTATGTTCAATTTATCATCCAATGACCAATGAAGTTGTGGAGAGGATCAATGGGCTGCTCAAAAGCAATTTATCAAAATTATGCAGCACGTTGAAAAAAAATTGGGTATATTGTCTGCCACTAGCACTGTTCCAACTCAGAAACCAACCATGCAAGGACCATCATTTAAGCCCGCACAAAATCGTGACGGGAAGAAGAATGCACACGCCGCTCTCCCCTGTTAGGAGGGCACCTGATGCAACAGGGCTGCCACAGTGCTGGGAGAAGAGTTTAAGGAATACCTAACACAGCTAACGCGCGCAGTACGCAGCATAGCAAAACAAATTGTTTCACCATTTACTGAAGATGTAGCAACAGACACCTCCATGCCGACAGCAGATAGCCCAGAGGGGCCTTTAATGCCAGGGGAGCAAATTATTATCAGAAACTTTGTGAGAAGGTGGAATTCACCAAGATTTCATGGTCCATACACAGTAGTGTACAGCACCCCAACTGCAGTTAAGGTCACAGGGTTAAAATATTGGGTGCACCTCTCAGACTTAAGAAGGGCACACAGTGTAACACCTCCCCAAAATGAAACTGACTGTGTGGATGCCATCACTGGCACAGGTTGATATGATGAAAATTGCAACTTAGTCAGGGAAAGTATAGGGGAAAAGCAAAGATTTTATATATTTTGTCTCTCTCTTTCTCTCTCTCTCTCTCTCTTTCTTTTCTTTTCATATAAATCGTGTTGTTTTTTCCATTTTTTCCTAATTTATTCCATGATCAAATGAAAAGGAATTGTTACATGCCTAACCGAGTAAAGAAATTAAAAAGAGTGAATAATTGCAATTATGTTTCTTTTCATATGACTTAACGAATTTGTCTCGCCCACATAGGTTCAACATGAGCCAATGCGACGAAATGGCTGAGCAAGCTGAAATGTTAGATAGAAATAGGGATGCCAATAGGGCCAGTAGATTAAATAATTTGGAATGTGTTATAAAATATGCTGCCATACTATTTGCAATAATGATCTTTTATTTTATTTGGTATAATGTTGTTTTATATGTGGCAAATGAAATGAACAAAGGGGGAAGCGGAACTGATATGACAAAACCATGGTCTAAACTAATATGGACTGAAGCAACAGCTATTTTGAAGGATACTTATAACATTGAATTGAATGATAAAAATATAACATTGTCCCTTTTACAATTGCACATAAAGAAAACTGCTATTCCATTGTTGAATAATACTGGAGCCAAGGAAATAGAGCTTGGATGGAATGTAAATGATGATTACTATTGGTTAACTGATTCCAGAAATACAAGCATGCGTACACACACTGCACCAGAAACCACTACTGAATACACACATGTCACAATGAACAACATAAATGAAGCATGGTCTAGAATATTTCCGCTGCAATATTCACTAGTTGGTACCCAATTAAAAAACAGAAGGAGGAGAAAAAGGGGGGGTGGGAAAAAACAGATACGATATTTATCACAACTTGGGGTTAGATGAAATAGAGGACCCCCGACACCCTGACCAATCAAACAAATGGTATTCTGACATGAGCACCGCAGCAAAGCAAGCAAGTAACGAAAGTTGTTACGTTTGCTCACTTATTCCTCACACAACTGGAACCCCAAAAATGTAAATCCCACAGGAAGTACCCTTGTCTGAGGCCCAATGTTTGATTCATTTGATACTGTGTAGAATAAAAAAGACATTTCAAGCACACACAGTCACTATGGAAAAATTGGAAAACGAACAAACTTGCACCAGCAGACGACAAGGAATAATCAGCCTCCAGGAGCCATTTATCGTTATAAAAGGCACAAGATATGCAGATGACAAGTGGCATGAAGAAACGATTGAATGCAAAGCTGAGGGACTTCGAGGGCTGCCAGATGAAACATACGAATGGGCAAAAGAAACGTGCATCCCCATCTGGACTCAGCATATCACCAAACTGACATGGGTCACACCCCTGGAGAGACCCATAAAGATTCAAAAGGAAATACCGCACAAACTTTGCTTCCATGGAGAAGGGAAGGTGAAAATGGGAACCGTGCGGCAGTGCAATAAGACTTTAATAATGCCAGTCATGAAAAAAGGCACTGCTGCATTAATGGACATATACTGGATCTGTGGCAAACAAGCTTACCTGCATCTCCCAGCATCCTGGAGGGGCACTTGTGCCCTAGCCACACTTCACTCAGCACTAATGGTGATACCAGAGAGCCACGTCCAGTTTACAGCAAGGCCTTCGGCTGACACATCGACAGCAGGCCAATCGACTGACACATCGGCAGCAGGGCAATCTGCTGAACCATCGACAGCGCCTGAGGAGACAATCACAGAGCCCCCAGCATACAAACTATTGTCAGAAGAAACTTCGAAAACCAAGTTGTCACGCAGCAAAAGATCCAATTATATTTCTGCCAAATCGTCAGAACTCCTTGCTAAAATCCCACAACAGTATAAGCTTTTCTCATCTGCAGAAACATTCTTTGCATCGTTCCTAGCACCAGGCGTTCAAGCAAGGGCAAACGCGAAATGGCTGCAGATAACACGCTGGGAGCTCATCCAGCTGGCCAACGACACTGAAGAAGGATTCAACATCATAAAAATAGAGCTCCGTGCACTGCGCCTGATGACGATGCAAAACAGATATGTCTTACATCTTATCACAGCGATGGACGGTGGTGTTTGCAAAAAAATTGGGGGGGGCGTGTTGCACGTTCGTACCAACTTCCGATGCTGATAACAGGACACTGTCACATGTAATAACAGCAGTGCATAATTTAGGAGAAAGAATGAGAGCAGAAGGTGGAGTAGACAACAACAGGTGGTTCGACGACCTGTTCAGCTGGATACCATCATGGGTGAACATCGCAGCAAAGATACTTATTCCCATCATAGTCTTTCTTCTCCTAATATTCTGTGTGTTCCAACTGGGACTAAGATGCTGTGAAAATAATATGCCTAATTCAGCAATGATGATGGTAACAGAGGGCCGACAGACAACAGTGGCTACTATGATAGATGCCCAAGTACAAACCGGAGAATACACCACACCACAGTATAGGATGACTGCCATCTACAGACAATATCGGGACGTGGTCGATAATCTACATTACACTACCATTAGAGAACCAAAAAACTTGCTGTGGTATAACGAGGTATGGATAGATTTAGATGGGGATGGTGGGATATACTTAATGGTCACCCCAGAAGAATATGCAAGAAGAGGTAACAGCTTAAGAAGTTTGTGTAAAGCATGGATGCCAATAAAGGGTACACCTGCCTGGGATGAGGCTGTGGCTGAAGCTGAGCGCTACCGAAGAGAGAACGGAAAGAACGAGATAAAGTAGTTTGTTACTTTAGATGTAACGAAAGGGGGGAATGTATGGGAGCGAGGGGTCCTCAGGCCCCCTTGCGTCGTACGCTCCTCAGTACAAGGCTTGGACCACGTACCTCCGGTACTGGTATTGCCCCTTGCTCTTATGTAAAGTTAACCACGGTTGAATGCTACATAGATGGGACTACTGAGCAGGACACGGGGAATCCATCTTTTGTGCCCCCTTTCGACTCCATCTTGGGTAAACAGGCCTCACTGCAATAGTACAGCAATGCTCAGCTCACCTTTCCACCGCAGCAGCCAAGGACAGAGACACACACACAAGCTGCGCAGGCAGCTGGCTGGCCCCCAACCTTGCACTACCTCTGCGAAGGAAAGCTCTGCACTTCCATTCTCACGCTGAAGCCGGAGAAAGTTGCAACAATCAATATGCTACAGTTTTCTTCCTCTGAGATCACTGTTCGTCTGAGAACCAGCATGTGAACCAAGATGAGCTAAGCACTTTCTGCTCGATTCGTCCTCATAAACGTGCAAGCCACCCACACCCATTAAAACAATTTATTGCCATCCTGACCCTGCACCCCCTATAAGGTATTTCTTTCACGTGCCAGACCCTCGCCTGTGCTGTGAAACCCACCCAACACACCCACTACTAACCTTAAGCATTTTTATTATTATATATACTTTTACTTACACTAATGAGTTTGAAACCTAGAAAGAGATGCGAAACATAGCCTGATTCTTTTACATGCACAATAAAGGTCAAGGCCTTCAATTAAAGCCACAAATGACCCAATTGTACTGACAATAATCATTGTGTGTAACTTATGTAGAAATGTGACAAGTAGCATACAATGTTTTAAATAATTAGTCATTTAGTATGCAACAATACTAGCTTAGGTAGTGACCACAGCGACCGGACCTTGACCTGCATGGAGCGCAAGATGTTTGACGTCCGTCAGCTACTCAGCCAACCAGGAGGAAGAGATGCTACCCACACCTACAGCACCACACCGTCTGGCCAATCGGGTCCATTTAGTATTTTTTGTTAGAGTTACTTTAACCAATATAAATGTTGGCACTGATGTAAATGGGGGAGAGGTTTTTTGGGTTATTTCCTAGCTGGAGAAATAAACCATCCTTGGAACTCTTGCAGCCGGGTCTCAGTGCCTCTTTCTCCGACAAGGGGTTTTGCCTGTTATTTATTTCTTTTTCTCTCACACGTAGTAAAACGGGGAAAGGCACCTACAACATTCCCAAACGAAGCACAATAAATAGTGTATGAAAAATACCCAGCTGAAGAATCGTTTCCTGCATATTTATCAAAGCCCCTGTGACACTTCTGCTGGATGTCCAGGGACTCCAAAACCATTAAAAGAGGAGCCGACCTAAACCAAGACATCCTTTGAGTAGAGTTGGGCTGAGATCGACACTACTTATTTATTGTTGAACCAATATAATAACCTGAATGAAGAGCCTTACTTTAGATTTCGTTTGTGACGAAAACATCGTGCCACGAAGAATCCACACTGGCCAGGCAGGTTTAACACACGTCCTCATTGTATCATGCAAATCATGCTATTTAATACATTACATGTAATTCAAAAACACTGGGCCTCATTATGAGTATGGAGGCAGCCATGCCCTTAATAAGGGCATGGCTGCCTCCATACCGGGTTCCAGTACCGGCTTCTGTGAATGAGGAATTACCGGGTCATTCCTCATGCACAAACCCATTCCCCATTCCTATTTGACCCCCGATAGGGCTCAATGGGAATGGAGATGGAGCTAATAATTATTAGCTCCCTGGTCCCTTTGTGGGACCCAAAAAGGACGTCTGGTTTTACCAGACGTCTGTTCCGGATCCCGCTAGGGGACCTCGTAATCACGCATCCCGTAATGAACGGTGCCGGTCCCGTACCGGCACCCTTCATCACGGGAGCGCAAGCCTCGTAATGAGGCCCACTGCCTGTTATGATATGATAGGTTATTTATAATGCGCTTAATGCCCAGAGGTTTCTAGGCATGGACCCGGGGATCCAACTTGTGTTGCTACGTGCCATCTTGCTTCCAAGGCGAGCACTTTGCCTTTGAGCTATCCTCCCGAGACTAAAGCTTCTTTTAAGAGTTCCTTAATGCTTGCAACTGTAGTTGATCGCAATATATATATATATATATATATATATATATATATATATATATATATATTTTCCACTGGTTAATGAGTTAATAATCTTTGAAGAGCATTTGCAACCTTTTGTACTTTGCAGTGTTGTTAATGATCCACGGATTGATTACTTCATTAGCCATTCTTAAAAACACGTTATTGCATTTTCTTTTTTTACTGTGCTGACACGTGCTTTGTGCTGAAACTCTTGTGTATAGGCGCGTTATAAATGCCTTATCATATCATAGCATAACAGTTCTCTGCAGCAATAGTTATGGTTTTCATTGTTTCCTTTTCTTTGCTAGGATTATATATAGAGATTGTGTATTTGATTCAAAGTTCTCCAGTTACCCTCAACTTGTTGCAGTGTTGTTGTGTATTCCAAAATTCATCAGACACCCACAAATGTTGTTCTTATTGAGTATTTTGATTCCACGTGATCATGCACTTCCTACGAAAAAGAGATGAGTATTTTTTTTTTCTATTTCTGTCAATTTGTAACGGTTATCTACTGATAAAACCAATGTTCAAGTACACAAAGCAGAACTCTACAGTATTAACATCTGGGGTTGAAAAGCCAACCAATCAGAGGTTCTCTCTATGACGCATCCATGAATCACTTCCCACCCATTCCCCATGGAGTTCTCTGCTTCCCCGTCCCATGCCCATTCCCACCCCACTTGTCTCCATGGTGGTTATCGTTTTTGTAGGTTTTTTTTTTTATTTTTTCATGGAATTTGCTCACGCTTTATAGGCACAGTTTATACTTTCCTGGAAACATTGAGTATAGCACCCTGGGGGAGGCCACGTTGTTCCGATATCTTTCACACCTTTTTCGGTGTTAGATAGTACTGGTAATGGCACTAAAGCCTTGACTGTGCTAGGTCATTCTTAGGTACTACGAAACAAAGGTTACAAGTAACGCCCGCCCTCAAATTCCAGGTTGATAGCTTAATTCAATCCACTGGTTTTATTCTTCTCAAATCTTGTTTTTGCAATCTTTTCATACAAAAATAGGTTCTCTCAAATCCGTATCACTTATTCTATTCATGGATACATGAATGAATTATATTTTCTATGTGTGTTAATGAACATGTGTTTCTTGCATCTCATTCCTAACATCTGCCTTTCATAATGGCAAATGTATTTCTTGTTTTCTTTGGTCTTCTCTTTGATCAAGGCTTGAATTGATTTCCATTCTCTCTGGTTCTTGAAAGGTAACTCATCTGTGAATAATGGATCTATTTGTACTTATGATTTTAGTCATCTCTTTTAAAAACAAAGATGATGTTACTTGGATTATTCATTTGTTCCTCATCATTGTTTTCAGAATTTTTACCGGTGCCTTAATGTGTCTGATGTGCAAAAGCCATTTTCATTTGTGCATCTTACATTTCATATTTGTTTAGCATTTTATCATGACATTGGAGGCAATAACTAGATTATCACCTAATCTCTCAATTCATTCTGTCATGTTCATCAAATGGTAGACATGTACATATGCGTAAGACTGTATATTGCTCACCTCCAAATATTTCACAAAGTTGTTCAATAACCGCATTTTTATGATCGCTAACTTGAAGACTATGGGCCTGATTTGCAGAATAAATCGTGCTGCGCAATAGTACATTGTGCCAATAGAAGACACTATGTGCTGTGCAAAAATAAACCTAACAATTTACAGATCTGCCTATGTGCTGGAATCCAGCACTGTGTGCCACATCTGCGTACCCTGCACGCAGCATGCGGTACTGGCCAGTGCAAAGGACAAGAAGGACAAGAAGGGGCGGAAAATGCAAACCCCCTCATTAAAACAGTGAGGGATAACATGGGCGTGGGTAGAGAGGCAGTAAATGCACAAACACGCCCCATTAAGACCAAACAAGGCTGTGACTGTGCCTTGCTGTGCACGTTGCACTGTTGAACTTGTGTTGATGTGATGTGGTTCTTGTATATTGACGCACTGCTCATATGTGTTTGGTCGATGTGTCGTTGCTGTGGGTGTGCTCTTATGGCTGACACACTATCTGCAAGGCTTTCTCAGTGTCGCATGGGTGTCACAGGTGTGTTGGATGTGGTTTTGTTGGGGTTGATGGTGTTCGTTGTTTGGTGTTTTGGGTGGTCCCAGTAATGGTCACGGTCTTGTTCATTATATGTAGTGTCATGGTGTGTGCACCAGCATTTATGGTTTTGTGCAGGGTTCAATTCATTTCACGCACCACGGCTGCTAATGCATGTGTGATGCAGGTGGATGGGTATCATCACCTCCATGGGTCTCTACGATATATGGTGACACATCTGTGTAGTATTTTTGTCTCTCTAACTGGTACTCTTAGGTGGCTCGGGATGTGATGGCACACTGGTCACTCAGACTTCTTGGGGTGGTGTGAGGGAACATTCAGGTGGATATGCTAATACAATTGGGCAGTTGAGCACAGCATCCCAAAGGAGTATGTGATCAAGTAGATCAAAAGCGACAGATAGATCTAAAAGTACTAATAGGCCAGATTTGCCCTCTTCCCAAAACATGTGCGATTGAAGATCCAATTGAGCACTTTCCATGCCATGATGGGTACAAAAGCCAGATTACATTGGATGGACAATATCCAAATTATCTAGGTGTTGCTGTAGTTGATAAGTTGCAACTTTATCTACGATCTTAAAAAAAAAAAAAAATAGCAAGATTGTTATAGGTCGTAAATTGTTTGGATCTCTTGGACTCAGGCTGGATTTTTATCAGCAAAGGGGAAATCACTACTTATGATGATGTCAGGGATGGTGCCAGAACTAATGGTAGAATTTACAAAGTGTACTAAAAAAATTGCGAAAATACTAGTGTTACTTGAGATAACTTTGAAAGGAAGAACCTCACCTTGGCAGTGAGTTGTGCGCACGGATTTAAGAAATTTGCATTTCATTATCAGATACTGATTTGAAGGAGAGAAGATGATCTGGGTCTGCTTTATTTCTTAAGGTCTGAGTTTTTTGACAGGTATCATTATCCAATACGTTGGAGATTCTGTCCCAAGCAGGTGATATTTTACCAGCTAACGCCTGATGTACCATATTGAAATCTTCCCTAGATGGCAAGAAAGACTGATGCTGTAGCAATGCCGTTTTCAGATTCTGGTAGAATAGTTTCTTAGAACTATTCACTGCCATCTTAATTTCTCTGTTGTAAAACTTTGTTTAGCCTCCAAGATTTTATGTTTGTAAGCTTTTTGTAGAATTATCCAATTGGATTTATTTTAATTAGTTTGGTTATTCTCCCAAAGATGTTCTGCTTGCCTTTTTTCTCTTTTTAAGTCTGGCTGGGTACTGGTGAACCAGGACTGTTGGCCCACTTAATCCCTGACCAATGTAGGTTTTAAAGGGGTGACTCCCTCCAAAAAGCTGTTCAGCTTGGCTTTGTAGATGTTTACTAATGTCTAAGGGGGATCTGTGTCAGAGGTATTCCCCAATACATGTTTAAGGAATAGATCTAATTCTTCGGGATTGATCCTTTTTAAGTTTCTGCTAACTATTCTTTTAGGCAGATTGTTCACTTTCTGGGGTATACTCTGGAGATGAATAAGGCACTCCACAATATAGCAATTGGACCATGTGCAGGCTGTAGTGTTTATAGTATCCATAGAGATATTTCTAGTGGCAACCCAGTCCAAGATCTTTTCACTGAGTGTGTTGGGTCTGTATTGAGAATAGTGAAGTTTAAACTTTTGAGATGTCTTTCTAACTCTGAGGCATCCTTATCTTCAGGATTGCCTAGCCAACAAATTAGTTCACGAAGTATGACAGTGGCACTATTTGGCTTGTTGAGGGGAACTAAAAGGTGTAGCGAGTCCTCATTAAACCCTGGCATCTTCTCTGGTGGTTGATATATCAGGATAAAGTGGATACAACAATTCTCATTGAGAAGGAATTTAAGATTAATGACTTTGCAGCCAGTGGAAGTAATGTAGGACTCAAAGAAGTGCAAGTTTGATCTAAGCAGGAAGGCAAACCGCTCCTACAAATTCCCTGATTTTGACTTGTGATTTGTCCCAAAGAAACTAAAACCTGGTGGTCGATGGTCTTCCCTATTTTAGGGCCACTAGAATATTTAACCCAGGTTTTGGTCATGCACATCAGATCTAAGTTATTTTCCTGAATATAGTTATAGATGTTAATAGCATGTTTAAAGAGTGGGTATTGAATAGTGACATTTTAATGATGGAACGTTTTTAGGTGGGCGGTGAAGGATTGACATCCTGTGACACTTTCTGTTCAACATGTTTGGGAATACATAACTAAGGCATAGACACTAGAGGGTGAAGAAGCTGAGGGGCCCTAGGATTGTCAAGGCATTGGTCTCTGAGAACTGGACCATGACAAGACCCTGCTTGGGGGAGGGATTGAAAATTCAATAACTGAACATTATCTAACATTTCCTGGAGTTCCAAAGATTGTGAGTAATATGAGTGGGTTATGCATCTGGAATCAGTTGCAGAGGCACAAAGAAGTGGTTTCAGTGATTCATCCTATATCTGCCCTGGGTCTGTTCTTGCATCAGGTACATTTTGAGATCTGAGTGAGGCAGTATCAGAATAATCTTTAATATATTTTGCCACAATTTTCTCACAGTGTAATCTGGGCAGCGAGTAACAATGTAAGATCTGGGTAACCTCCCATACTGTACGTAATCGGATAATAAGCATGACAGACATGAAACAAGAGAAAAACACAGGAACAGTTTAGCAAAATGTAAATCAGATCCTGATCTGGTGAGTTAATAATGAGAAAAATGAGGCAGAGATGCCTACTATAAACAAAAACCACTCCAAACACCAACATTTTTAAGGCGGTCAACAGCACGCCCAGTGCGGACTGGTGAAGACCGGCTTGGCTGAAGCACCTGACGTTTCGATAATAAACCTCAAGGGATGCTGGCAAATGTACCCGCAGTAGAGAGCAGAACAGAGCAATCCTCTCCGAACAACGGGAGCGTGCTTTATCTCTCTACAACAGTACATGTCCAAAGAAAAATGTTAAATAAAATTACAGGCAGGAGCCTAGTTGGAATAAACACTTGAGCAAGCACAAAGAGACTTCACTAGCAGATGTCCGCAATACACACTATCAGCCAACACAATTACCTGCAAACAGAGTTGTCCAAATGACACAATAAGTTGTTTAAGTATCAGCGAAAATGAGAGCCGGAGAAGACTGGCATGGCCCAGAAGTCCCGGTGCTGAAGCGCCTAATGTTTCGATAATAAACCTCAAGGGAAGCTGAGAAATATAGTCTTAGTACGGAGCAATCTACTCCGAACAACAGGAGAGTGATTTATCTCTCTGCAATAGTACTTGTACAAAAGAAAAAGGTTAAATACACAATTACGGGCAGAAGCCTAGTTGGAATAAACACTCCAGCAAGCACAACAGGACTTAACTAGCAGATCTCCACAAATCACACTATCAGTCAGCACGATTACCTGCAAACAGAGTTTTGGGCAGAAACGTCACCCACCTTAATTGATTAATCTCAGCCAATCATTGGGAATTCACAACTGTTTAGTAGTCTGACCGTAGTTTATTATTTCTGGTCATTCCAACCCTTCTTTTGGCACTCAGGAAAGCCTAGCAAATGTCTATGATTGTATGTATTTATGGGTGCATGTATGATGGTGTGTATGTATGTGTGTATGTATGTATGTATGGATGATTGGATGCACATATGTCCGTGATTTATATAGCAGAAACCCCACCAGCCAGCAACAACTCTGTGAACAAGAAAGGAATGGAACATAAGAGGAGAAAGGATTGCTGTATCAGTATATGGTTTTCGTTTGTTGGTGAAGTGTTCCTTAGAATACAGGGACAGTCTGATAATAGCAGGAGGGTTGTTCCAATGCACTGGATTGTAGCAGGAGAATATCTGTTTCTGGTATTTTCCTTTTCAGCTATGTATGATGGTATCCTGGACATTAGAGCTTAGTAGGTGACGCAGGCTGTTTTAAAGGTGATGCAAGATTTACGGGGTAAACAGTAACTCCATGGAGTGGGAAAAATATGGTTGAATTTCTTAATTCCTGTGATGCGGCATGCTGCAATGTACTGTAAAGATTTCAGAGGGGCCAGAGTAGAGGTTGAGACACCTGCCAAGAGGGTGTTGCATCCATCCAGGTGCGAAAGTATCCGAGACTGGGTGACACTGGCTGCTGTTGGAATCTGCAGGTGACCATCTGGACACACAGGTATCTGCTGGGCAGATAGGAGTCATACCTTCAAAGGGCTGTGGTATCGAATCACATGATGGAGGACAGGATGTTGAATGGTACTTCAGAGAGGTTGAGCACGACACGGAGGAATGGTTGACTTTGGTCCATAATGGGGCATGCATTGCTGATGACCTGGATGGTGGTGATCTTAGTGCTGCACCTTAGTTGGAAGCCAGATTGGTATTCTTTAAGTAGGTTGTGTTAGGGTATCCTTTCATGTAGCTGAAGCTTGACAGTGTTCTTGATACTATTGATAACGTAGGGTAGACGGTTTTTGAGCAGTAGTTAGCTAGACCGTTCTGCTTGAGTGTGGGCTTCTTTAGAAGGGATAGGATGAGCACAGTCTTCAATGCATCAGTGAAGATGCCTTGCATTCAGGCATTGACAGTGTGGAGGAGGAAAGTGAGAGCCTTTCTATTTATGTACTTCAGGGAAGAGGCTGCGAAGATGTCATCCTAATAGGATGTGGCCTTCAGCGATATGTGCATGTGTGTGAGATCATTTGTGAATTAAGCCCGTCTAGGGACATGGCATGGAAGAATGGCATGCAGAGAGTTATCAATGTGTGTAATAGATCTTGTCAAATTTGTCTGTGAAAAACATGTTGATTGCATTGCATCTATTTGTATTTGGCTACTTAGACGCTGATAAGGACCTGGTACAGTGTTGTATGGCCTTGAAGAGGCTATAGCGGGAGGCTTCTGCTAAGAATGATGTATAGTAATGAACTTTGACTGTGGTGTTAAGAATCCTGCTCGCGTAGGAGACACTTTTCAAGGTGGTGAGACCTTCTCTTAGTTGGTTTTTACTCCATTTTTTTTTTACTGAAGCCCAATTGACTGTCAGTGAATTCCTATTAGTTCCACGGTACTGGGTGGTTTTGTTTTGCTGGTTCATAGTTCCAATGATCAACAGCTGCTGGCAGCATTAGAGTACAGATGATCTAGTTGGTAAGGATAAATGAGTGAATGTGGAAGTCAGGTTGGTTAGGTTTTCTTCTAAGGCATCAAAGGGTTTTTTGAATGAGTGTCAGGGTGTCTTTTTTCGTTTCAGTTGCCCGTCCAGTCAAATTGTATAAATTGTAACAGTGCTGTAGAGTGTGTGTGTGTGTGTGTGTGAGAGAGAGAGAGAGAGAGAGAGAGAGAGAGAGAGAGAGAGAGAGAGAGAGAGAGAGAGAGAGAGAGAGAGAGAGAGAGAGAGAGAGAGAGAGAGAGAGAGAGAGAGATATCAGCTATGATGTGCTATATGTGAAGGGTGTCCAGGTGATCAGGGAGAGCTTCTTTGGTTTTCTTGGTTGCTTATGTTCTTGGCAGAATGGGGTCTCCTGGAAAGAGGTTGATGGAATGGTTGACAGTCGATGCAGTGAGGAGGTCAGTGTTTTCATCTAGGAAGACTTTGTTATTCTGTGATGGGTGGTAGATCAGGTGAATCACAGCAGTTGTATGGGAAAGCAGAAAGTGACATTTCAGAGTTCCCTGGATTACAGAGAAAGGGGTCCTGGATTGTAAATAGCCATGATGTCTGGTGGAAGACTTCTCTGATGATTGGCATGCAGAATGCTCTAGTAGTCGGGGATAAAGATGTCCAGGATGTGGAAGAAGGTGTGGGGTGCCACATTTCCTTTTTGAAGCATGTTTCAAGTTGATACCAGTAATGTCTGTAGTATGGCACTATTAAACTTAAGGTTTTATTAGTGTTTGGGTGAAGTAGGTTGAGTGGTTGTAATTGGGGTGTCAATATGATTATGAACTCATCCAGCATTGGGAACACCAAACTGATGTAGATTTCCATCTCTTGATCATAGGGGATTTCAATCTCTATTCAAGCCATTAAAGATACTCAATGATGTATGGGACAAGCAAGACTCAGCATGGGGGATACCATCTCTTGTGGCTGAAACCCCCAGCAGAACACATAGACATGCTGTAGATACAGCTTGGATACTGTCCGTCCTAAATCTAAGGGCTAATAATGGGTGTCTAGCTACTGAACAGCCAGCTAACAAATCCTACGGCAGCCTTATTCTTGCAAACAACGATAACTGGGTCAAAACATTTGAAGGCTGTGACCGCTATTCGAGCGATCATAGACCTCTATTGACCACCCTTAAAGTTCTGCATAAGTCAGACAACTGCAAACCTGTGAGCCTTAAATCCGTAGATATATTGGTGTCAGGACATGCCCGCCATTCAGTCAAATGGTGTGGGCTGTGATGCCTGAGAACAAGCAACATATTTATGAAGTGGCATTACCAAACATTGTGAACATATGTGATCCTGTAGGATCAGATGAGCACATACTACAGAAGTATGACAATTTGGTTCAGGCCCTCTTTACTCTCTTGATTCGCCCAATGAATGCAGTTAGGCATTAATCTATCATTAGAGAGGGCTGGTTTAATGATGATTGTAGGATGGCTTGGAGGGAGATGTTATGCCTGGGGTGGAGGATACACGTTTAGACAATCAGCGGATACACATAGCCAGAACCAGTTATAAAACCTTGGTTAAGACCAAGAAGAAGGACTTTACACATACCACCTGGGATAACATGCTAGATGCCGTGACGAAAGGAGATTATTCCTTAATTTGGAAACTTTTATCTGATAAGGATGTCTACAGTGCTGAGGCACTTTACAGTTGTATTGCAACTGAAGTATGGCGGGAACACTTCTTGACGTTACACAAGGCAACCCCAGATGTACCAGAGGGTATAGTTTCCCCAATGACAAAAGCAAATTGGATTAACCAAGCGACAAGGATGAATGTTGACTTTTTCGACCAAGCAGAAATTAAGGAGGCTGTGGATTCCGCTAGAACCCATAAGGCTCCTGGGCTGGATTCCTTACCTGTAAATCTTTATAAGGATGAGCTGCTAATATGGGCCCCAGTAACTGGAAGTACTCAGATCCGAAATTATTCAACCCTCATTGGCGGAAGGCGGTTATAGCTCCATTTATAAAAAGTGTGGCAGGGAGTCTCCAGGAAGCTAGTGTCTGATTTCCTCATTGGATGCAGTAGGACTTTTTGGAGGAAAAGTGGTGTTGAATCATCTCCAGCAGTGGGCTGATGTTAATGGGGACATTAGTTACCTGCAAGCTGGATTCAAATCAGGAATGAACACATTTGATCAGAGTTTTTGTTTATTTTTGATTTTCCAGACCTACACTGTCATAAAGAAGGCACATGTCACTACAGTCTTTGTACATCTGAAGACCTCCTTTGATAGTGTCCCTTGCAATTTCTTGTGGGAAGTTTTAAGCAAAGGGGAAATTCCAAGCCATTTACTGTCCATCATTCGCCAATTATATTCACACAATAAAGCAGTTTTACGATGGAGCCTGGGTGAAGAAGTGACAGCCGAATTTGAGGCTGGAAGAGTACTGTTAGATACCTGCCCTATGGGGGTTAGTAGATACACCATAAGTTGTTTTATTCAGAAATGTAATTAATTTATGAGGCCCATTCAAAGGCCACCGTCTAAGGTCTATTGTGCCTGCCTGGGCATATTACTCCGACACAGCACCTGTAAAAAGGGCCTTGCTGCAGCGCCTCCATTGTGCTCGCTACAACTATTGTGCCTTGTCGATCCTAAAATAAAAGCTGCAAGTGAGTAGGCCTGCTGGGCTTCATACATATGCATCTGAGAACTTTCTCCTCTTTAAGATGTTCAACCTGGTCCTATCCAAGTGCCTCCCAGAGCCACCACCTTGCATCTCTGCATGTGATTGGGTGTCTGCCCAGCCTACACTGGGGATTAGGGCTCGTTGGCAGGCTCAGTCAGCCCCATTCACAGGCTAAGTCCTAATATGCCTGTCTGGGCCTGTCCGGGTCACCCCAATTCATCAAGGTACATTATTTAAATCTGCTCATACTGCTCTGGGAATGCTTCCAAATTCCCTACCGCTCATTCTGCTAGCCATGGATGTAAGCCACTGACACCATACCCCTAACAGTTAAATCACCTTCATGACCCTTCGACTTTCATCGCAGCCCTCCATCTGTCGATATGCCGCTCCGTAGTACACTCAGGACTCTACATGACATAACCCCCATCACTTATGTCCACGGCTTTGCCGGAGAGTGTGCATTAGTACCTTCTTAGGACTTGCATGACTGTTCCTTTACATGTATCTTGCCAACTTCCTACCCATCTATGCCTTTCACCCTCGTCAGTCATTTGCATATCGTATGCAACCTACCTAACTATGCCTTTGCTGCCTCGTGCTGCCTGTGTATTATACCTGTAACCTACCTAACTGTGCCTTTAAAGTCACATGCTGCTTCAGCCTCCCTTACCATGTGGTTAGGCCTCTCTATATTACGCATCTTCAGCCTGCCCCAGACCACGAGAACCCTGATTGGACAACGAACCTTATCATTGGCATCCACCACAAGCCAGAAAGCGCAGCCAGCCACTTGCGAAGGCAAGTTACCAAGGCTTTATATCGATGTCTCTGCCACCCCATTCTCCATCCATGGACCGGCAAACGAATCTCTGCTACATGCGATTCCAGCTGCATCTATTTACCATCATTGCTCCCAGCCTGCCCCTGATCATGAGAATCCTGATTGGAGAACTAATGCCTTATCATCGGCATCCACAACAAGACGAAAGGCGCAGCCGGCCCCTTGCGAAGGCAAGTTGCACAGGCTTCTTATCAATGTCTCCGCCGGGCCCAACTGATCGATGCCACACACAATTGAACCTTCCCACTTGGTAGAACCGCAATTGTACACTGAAAGTTAAGCCCTGCCAGCAGTTTCCAGCATATGTGTCAGCTATCAGCGTTTTCACGAGCTGGCCTAATCCACAACATGTCCCGGCATCAGATTGCGCCCCAATTCCCCTTTACACTGTAGCCCTATGCTGCAGCGGATATAACACATGGCTTACCCAATGGATCCCACTGCTCATGCTGCTTACCTGTCTTGTCTACAACTTGCCTGCACCCCTGTGCTGTCTACTTAACCTGCTATGGCAATAACATGCTGCACCAAGCACACTGATAGCTAATATGACTCTTGCTGCCTTGTGCTGCACATGATTTATGCCTATTACCTACTACAACCTCAGCCGTGTGCTTTGTTTGACTCCGGCCGATCTTTGAGTATCACAAGTCCTCCCCGCTCCATGTGGTGAGGCATTTCAATGTTGCATTTTACCTTTGTTGACCCTGCATGCTTGTTGTTACTCCCTGCACCATGAGGTGAGGCATTTCAATGTTGATTTTACCTATCTTGACCCTGCATAGTTGTTGCTACTCCCCGCACCATGAGATGAGGCTTTCTATGCAATCATACAAACCTTTGTCCCATATGCTGCCTCATGTAGCCCCTTGCATCTGAGGGCAGGCTTTGCCAGTCGGTGTATACTCCCCAATTATATCTGCTACCTTATGTATATTATTGCACTTTACCTATGTACCACACACTTTCTGTAACTAGCGCCTTGATGCCTCAGGGTTTTGTGCTCTGTCATAAATACAATATAAAAATAAATAAATATAATAATGTTCACCTGTACACCTGAAGTAGCCCCCGTACCATGAGGTGAAGCTTTGCCAGATTGTGTACACTCATTTTGTTTTTGCCTGTTTGTACACCTGATGTAGCCCACCGCACCATGAGGTGAGGCTTTGCCAGACTATGTACACTCGCTTATTTTGTCTTTGCTTGTTTGCACACCTAATGTAGCCCCCCCCCCGCCTCCGCAATAATAGGCGAGGCTCTCCACAGTATGCTTAGGCTATCTACCTCCATGGGGCAATCATTTATACGATCTCTCACTTTGTCTACTTTGCAGTTACTGTAACTAGCACCTATATGCCCATGGGCTTTGTTTGCAGCTATGAATGTTAATCTAAATAATTAAATAAATACATTAAGATTGGACCTCAACAAGAGAAAAATAAATGTCATAGACTTCCGGTCAAAATGTGTCCAATCACATAGGCTGGTTGTGGAGGTTGATGGATGGGAACTAGAGCAGGTTCTGTATTACTACTTAGGAACTAGATTCCACGAAAATGGCACATGGCAGGGTCAGCTTATTAAATTATGTGTATCCGTGGAAAAAAACCAGTGGAGGCGTATGAAGGTTTTCAGAAAATCACGGTTGTAGATCCGTGTCCCCCATTTTTGAGATGTACATTCTGCATGCACTTCCTTACGCTCTTTATGACGTGAACATTTGGGCTATTCAAATTGTCTATCTTTAACTGTTGCTGAGAATAAGTTTCTAAAATCACTATTGAGACTCCCAAATGGTTCACCGATTCCTTTGCTCCAAATTCAGTGTGGAATCCACCCCATAGCCGTCAATGCATTATACAGACCCATCCTGTAGTGCGTGAGAATTTGGAGCCCCCCTGAATTAAATAAATACGGGGAGGCGCTGCCCCATGTGCTTGCTGCTAAGGGATGCTGTTCACATTTGTCGGTAGCTCCTGTAAAAATAAAATGTCTATCAGCTCTAAACTAGCAAAGTTTGTGGCTTGATCCTCTGTCCCTGGACAGGGGATGTAAGTTCGAGATATCAAAAGCAGCACAGGAATTGTCCTTGAGAAGGCTGGAGAGTTCTTATAAATCATTGAGCACAGGCCCGATGTACTTGCAGCTCAAACAGGTACTTGGGTTGCAACCTTACCTTGATATTATAATACCGTCATTTTCTTGCTCGCTTGTCCTGCATTTCCAAAAGGGACGACTGGGCTAATTTAAACATTTTCATTTGGCAGTCTGTAACTCTAGAGAGGAAATAATCACACAGTCATTGTTGTGTTGTAACGGTTATAGTATTTTGAGAGCAATATACCTTATACCTATGTTCAAAGCTTCTAACACTCACCGTATTTGTGATCCAATGGCCCTTTGTGCGAAACGAATGACCTTAATGTTGTCTATTTTACTGGCAAGTTCAACCATCGAGCTTGGCTGGTGAGGAAGAGTCGGATTACCTAGTTACACATCTATGTAATAGTTTTGTTGTCGGAAGCTACCAGTGATGGAATTATTATGATTGCGTCTATTCATATTTGTCATGAAGCATATTTCTTTTGGTATCCATTGTAAAGATGTCTGTGCTCTTTTTTGTTAATCAATGTTTTTATACTTTTTAATGGCTTTATTCAGAATTCTATTGGATGTATTTTAACTGTATATTGATATGCTGATGACTGACATGGAATAAAGCGTTCATTAACTGAACTGAATACGATTATATGGGTTAGAGGTGTTATTGTGCTTGGTCATTGTTCTGTGTGTGCATGTGAACATTAGGCTGGGGATAGGCCAGTGTGTATAAGGGGTGATGTACATTGTAATACGGTTATCTGGGATATGATGTGCAAGGATTTCAGCTCTTGTCTCTTCCTAGGCCCTAACAGGAAAATACAGGTGTTATACTAGGATAAGCCTTTGTCTGATTTACCCCTTTTCTCAGGACGACCAGGCAAGGGATGCCCTACGGCGGAGGGTTTCAAATGGAGCGTGGGTAGGCAGCCGCACAGAGGGAGGCTGGGAAGGCAGGAACAAGTCACAGTACCAAGGGAAGAAGACAAGAGAAAAACAGCCAAATAATTAGTCAATTGGTGACAAAGCATAACAAAAAAACACAAGCTTTTTGATGGGGCACATACAGAAAGGTAGGGAAGGCACAAGGAAGTCAGAGGAACAGGGTACAATAACTGTTTAAAAAAAACGGTCAAAACATTCCAAAATTGAGACAAATAGGCATGACATGAAACACCGTTTTTAAAGGAAGGGAGGTTGAGGATCCATGAATTTGGAGATAGGGGACACAAGGGAGACACGCAGCAGCCAACTAGTACCTACTTCAAAATCATAGACAGTTTTACTTGTACATCTGCCTGCTGAGTGAAAACCTTCCAGTTCGATGTGCATCACTTTCAGAAATGTGTGTGCACTACTTAAAACGATTGAACATACTTTGTCCACGAATGGCGCTACTTTATGTTCAGTTTGTGCCATATATAATGATTTTTACATTGTGTGCAGCTCTAACATTACAGTCAAATGAGACAGAGTGAATCCCTGCCTTGTTCCAAAAAGACATTAAATGGCCCCTATAAAACCCATTTACTTGAACGTATGCTTTAAAAGAGGTATATGTTTCCCTAATCTCACTGACAAAGACAAGGCCCATGGCATATCTTAGTGGACCATGCACCAGAAATGGTTGTTCCACACTGTCAAATAACTTTTCATCATCAAATGATGTGAAGACCATGTGGTGCTTTTGCCTCATGCGGATTTCAGTGAGGTGTCCCGCAATAACGTCTGCTCACATATCCTGTAGAAACACAGATTTATTCTGGTCATGGATCGGGGGAGTGCCTTTGACAGTCTATTTGCTGGAATCTTTCCAAATATATTCAATTCAACATTGTGTTAGAAGGAGAACAAATAGTAATCGCTTCTAGGATTACAAAGGATATTTTAGCATTTTATGTTACAGTTTAGTTAGTTCTCTTGTCTGTATGGCTGTAAGTGAGGGGGTCCAAAAGATCCATGATACTGAACTTACAACCTCTCACAAACACATTTTGCACTATTTTGGCAAATGTGTATCTGGAATACCGAGCTGGTAAAGATGTGTAAGATGCTCTTTTTTATTATTGTCCCTGTAGATACTTCTATGTCATTCTGCCTGGGTCAAAACACAAGCACTGGGAAAAAGGAGAGCTGGGTTCGGTCTACTCACCAATGTGTGACCCAGATTTAGCCACGTGATAACATATTTTGCTTTTATTCCTCCCTGTGCATTTTTTTTTTATTTTTCATTTTCATCATATCAATGCAAACGACGTTTGGTTGCAAGCACAAGAACGTGGTACTTGTAGGGCTTCCCAACACACTATGCTTGTGAATGTATTGAATGTGTAATGATCTGTGCAGTCAGTAGTGCCATTTGTGCCTTCTAAGCATCAATGTGTACCTGTTTAGAAAGACAACATAAGATGTGCATGCAGAGCTGGTTGCATTGCCAATCAACTAAGAGACATAAGGAGGGGAGGCATGGATTAACTCTTTGAATATGCAGTATTGCATCTAGGAAGAACCCCCGTAAGAAGAATCTATAACTTATAGCCGTGCCTTCCATGGATTTAACCGCAGCACCCGATTACATGGAAACAGAGGGGTTGCTAGGGGGAGGGAATAAGGGGGCTATATTCCCGGGTCTTTTGGTTGTAGCCCTTGATAGAAGCTCAGGTGCTGCAACCAAAATGCTAGCTAGCCCCGAGTCCTCCCAGTCCCAACATTAGCTTAGCCCCTGATCTTTTCCAGACCTAGCAACATCCCTGCATGGAAACAATACTGTCAGTGCCCCTTTGATTATCCTCTCCTCCAGACCTTTACTAATCAGAGGAGTGCCCCGTCATCATGTTCATCCTGCCCTGCCAAATGAACTGCCGTATCCCTTAGCACAAATTGACAGCAACCTTCACAGCCACTTTTCCCATGCTAAGACGAACATGTTTACCATGTATATGCATCACAGTAGTCCTAAATCCTCACAGTAACATACTTTCCATGTCAATGACCATAATAGCACAAATCCCTAAATCTAAGGTTAAAAAAAGAAAGATCACAGATGATATGCTGCCTGATTTTCCATGTAGAGGTACTACTGTGGCACATGTGATGGCCACTGTTAACAGCTGCAATCACTCTCCAGGTGAGGTGACCCACATTCTACTCAGATATTTGGTCAATTTAGAAAAGTATCAGCAATGGTTTTAAAAAGGTTTACTTTGATTGGTTGCACAAAGAGGTATACCTGCGTTTTAACCTTTGGGGCACAATCCACCATTGTCCTTTCAAGTTGCATAGGGGACCATTCCCAGCAGGGCATGAAGAAGATGCTGTGTCTGGCTCCCTTGCTGCACCAGCATCCTTTCTCCCTCAGGCAAGTTTGTATGTCATGAACATCCATCCAAATTACAAAACACCTTGAACCTTTAACACTCTACCCAAAACTCCACCTAAGAGAAGACCCTGACTGAACAACCTCATCAATGTGAACTCAATTATTGTTGACATATTTATTTGTTTATAACAACTTTCATGTTGAGTAAATGTATGTAAAAGAACAGAACAAAGTAACGGTACAACTCTATATGCGTTCTCTTTCGGAAAGTCACCAGTGAAAAATCACAAAAGGCTACATCATTTAACTTTACTTAACATCAAGGTTTATGCAAACTGTAGACAAATGTCCAATGAGCTGTAGGAAGCTACAGGACAATCTTCTACTCCAAGTATGTTCATTGATCTCCTCCTAAGGTTAGGGTTGAGACATCCTCTTCTCCCTAGCAAGATACGTTGGGAAATACAGAAAGCCTGTATGCAGCAAATGGCCTTTTAGTATGTGTTTAAAGCTATTTCCCGTATAACTAGGAGAACAGATTCACAGCACTCACTATGATTAAGTGTTGCTAGCCTATATCATCAATATTGAGTGCTGATAGGGAGGAAGAGGGCTCCTTTTCTGAATAATAAATAAATAAACATTTGAATATAAGTATCAAAGTTGACAAACCACGTGGGTGGGGTTTCTTTTGCAGGATGGATTTAGAACTTCCCATATGAACCTCAGTAATGAGTACCCCATCCCTATGATAGTGTGTCACTTGTTTCCTTAGTTTTTGTCTTTCTAGGTAAACCTGTATTAAGCCTTGCTATCCTCTCTTGGCTGAAGGCTATGATGGACACTAAACACATTTGCTGTAACAAGGGACAGCTAAGCACTGTTGCCTCTAGGGTTACTGGAGCAAGGAAGTGGGTTTGGGTAACGCATTCAGTCAGCCAAAATTGGTTTCTATACCAAGCCAGAGGTTGTCATAGCAGCAGTGGACAGACATCCATTGACCGATATGGAAGGATTTGAAGAACTATCCTGGATGTAATCACCACCCTCTCGTAGGTTATGTCCAGTCAGAACTGTATCATTATTGAGCTGCATTGACCCATGTACAGTAACAAAGGACCAAAGGGTTTATGAATTTCTTTATTGTTCTTGGGGAGGATGGATGAACATGACAGAAGTCCTAGGATGAGGTGCAATCGAATATTCTGGGATCTGGGATCTGGGCACTTCAAGGCTATACATATACTAGGCCTGAAAGGCAGGTTAGGTTAGTTAGGTGGATTTGTGGGGCTGTTAAATTGTGTCCCTTACCTTGCAATCCAAAGAAATCATCACATCTGTTTGCCATCTTTAGAATACTATTGAAGATTAAAGGGTTGAGTAAAAACACTATTCATGGTGGTTGAATGACTTTAAAAGGAAAGATGCGAAACAGTGCATCTAGAGTCCTGACCCCCTGGCCCATGCCATTTCCCCAAATATACTAAATATAGAACTGTCTACAATATGCACTGCGTGGTCAAAGTGCTTGAAAAGGTTACTGTTTATTAGATTGAGAGTAGACGGTTGGTTGTACATGATACGATTGAGCTGCTAAAGTGAGTCTTGTTGGGAACTACACAATCCACACCGGTCTTGTCATGCCATCATAAAACACGATAAGACTGAAACCTAGTAAACACGGTAGTGCATGTCTAGGTAAAGGTGAAACTTGCATGCGTATTCTGCATGTGGATTATCTATATTGTAACTGAGAGTAGAGGGGATTTTCAACTGTTTGATGTAGTATACGAATATAGCATGTCCAGGGCTAGCATGGTAAAAGGTACAGAATCAGTGAAGAACTGTGAAAAGATAGTATACGACTGTCCAGAACATTTTGCCATGGAACGTCTGCACCTTGCCACCATGTACACTGTGCATAATCCCAACTACTATGGTAACATTATCACAGAATAAAAAAGGAGATAAAGTTCAGGATTTATCTGAAAGGAAAAGTATGGACATCCCATGCATTTCCATTGCAAAATAGCATACACAAGTGAAGGGTTGCAGGATGGCAACCTAATGTAAATAAATCATTGCAAACACAGTGCTTTTTTTATTTGCACCTTTTTCCTGAAGCAGAGTAATGTTATGGCACAGAGACCGGAGGACATAGGATGGGAAATACAAACGCCAATCTGAATAGGTACAGATCAGCACCTTGAAAGTAGTCAGTGGGATTATTGGGAACTTTGCTGGAAGTTAACAAACAATTCCACAGCAGAGGTGTGCCCCTCTCTGTACTATCCAGAAAATGCATCACAGTAAGGACATCAAGCCCTGGGACAACACTGACACCGACACCTCCCATCATGCATGATATGGGGTTTGGTTTTATGATAAAAGCAGTTTGTTGGCAGTGTGGGTTTAGTACATGATGTACACATAAAACAGGGATAAGGTCTTTAGAACATGATATAGGAAAGGGATACTAGAGGAAGTTCTAAGTTTATGATGATGGGGAAAGCGATAAGTGCTATGGGCTTTCCGTAGAGAGGTAGGAGGTGATAACAGGGAGATGTTGCATAGAATGCTCTGAAAATGGCTCTTCAGAAAAGAGGAGAGCTAGGAGGTTGGATTTGATTATTGATAGAGTCAGTAGTGTGGAGAGGGAGAAGAAGATCATTCTATGGTAAGGGAGTGAGGAGAGAGAACAGAAATAAGAGGGAGGGCACGGGGCAAGAGATGCAGCAAGGAGGTGAGCTGAGGATGATTGTAGGGAGCGAAGGGATGAGACTGGCAAATAGGTAGGGTGGGGCACATCCACGTACAGTTTAAAAGATGGTGAGAATGAGTTTATACTTGGCTCTCTGTCTCATAGATAACCAGCCTAACTGACAATGGGCTGGGGAGTTGACAATGAAGCGGGGAAGGTTGAAGAGTGCACAGACAGCGACATTTATGACATTTCTAAGAGGTGGAAAAAGCATAGTTGGGAAGGCCATAGAGGAAAGTGGGACAGTAGTCAGCTCAACACATTACTAAAGAGGAGATTAGGTGCTTAACAGTTTTGAAGGGCAGAAGATATCTTATTTTTCTAACATTTTCATTGAGAAGTCTGGCCTCAGTGACAGATTTGGTGATGAGCGAGAAGTTGTGAGATTTGTTGAATACAAAACGAAGGCTGCAAGCACAAGCAGAGTAGGGAAGGTGGTCAGGAGAGAAGAATAGAAGGGGGGCAGAAGATCAGAAGTAGAGAATCTTAGTGGAGTTGAGTATACGCAAGTATGATGCCATGCAGCATTTGAGCCAAAGAGACAGTTAGACATTTTTGACCATAGCTACTCAGATAAGAAGGAAAAGGAGAAGAAGATCAGAAGCCATAAAAGGAGATCAATGTGCCAAGAAAAGAGATATAATGAGTGAAGAAAAGTGGACCCATGGCTGACCCTTTGGGACCACCAACTGAAAGGGGGGTGGGTGGAGATGTAAGGCTGTTCCAGGACACCTGGATGTGTCTAGGGGCGAGATATGTAACAAACCATACAAGGGCCCTGTCCCTGATACCTATTTGAGATAGTGTTGAGAGAAGGTCTGAATTGTTGATGTATTGAAGTCAGCAGATAAGTCGAGAAGAATAAGAATAGATTCATGGTTATAATGACAAGGCAGAGAGATGTAGTTGGTGTCATTGAGGAGAGCTGACTCAGTAGAGTGCAGAGTTCAAAAGCCAGATTGAAGTGAATCCCGTAGGTTGTGTTTGTAAAGGAACTCAGTGAGTCAGTTGGTACCTACATGCTCTAGGGTTTTGGAATAGTGAGGTAAAAGAGAGACAGGACAAATGTTGACAGGACAGTTAGGATCTAGGTCACGTTTCTTAAGGATATGGATGACAATAGATGACTTGTAGGATGATGGAAAAGTGGCACTGTCAAGAGAGGAGTTGAAGAGGGTAGTCAGATATGGAGCAGCTCTGAGAGCTATGGGTTTCACTATGTGCAGGGATAGAGGGTCGATGGTGCACATGAAGAGTTAGCCCTGAGGAGAAGGGCATGAATCTCATCACCATTAATTGGGGCAAAGGGAAACATTGTTGCTGGAGAGAATGGTGGTGGAGAAAAGTGAGCAGGTGAGGGTATAGAAGGTAATTTGTGAGGGTATTTTGAATGTTTGCATTTATACAAGCAAAGCAGAGAGCAAAGTTGTTAGTACGAAGAGTAGAGTAGACGTGCTGGAGGAGGGTTTAGGAGGTGAGAGAATTACATTGATAGATATTTGGAAACACCTTTGAATCCACTAAATTGAGTGACAAAACAGTTGTGATGAATGAATGTGTTTTCTCAAATGCATCAATCAAGCGATTTTATTTGAGATTAGCGACAAATGCCCTGTGGACATTTTCCAGTAGAACAACTGTGCTTCGTATTTCAGTAGGCCTGCACACCTTTTTGCACAGATAAGTAAATGAATGTAAACAGTATTTACACAGGTCAGGCCTTTCTCTACTGTCCATGCTTCATGGACTCCATATATTTTTAACATTAAACACATACATTGGGAGAGTTTGTTAGGTAGCTTTTGTTGACTCAAATATGATATGATATTATAAAGCATTTATAAAGCACCTGCACACAGTGTTTCTAGATGACTAATGTGTTGTACAGTGGCTGACATCACATCATCATTGAGATGTGAGCTTCCACACTGATAGGATCTCAGGGGACTGTAAGGGGTTCACACAACCGAGCAGTGACATCCCAGACCTAAATAGTTCCTTTTCAGAGGGTCATGTACCAGAACTTATAAAACAGGCATGGAACATGCCTTTATTAAAAAAAGGCCACCTTAGATTATAACATTGCAACAAACTAAAGATCCATTACTAATGTTCCGTTCCTTTTGAAGATCCTAGATCAGGCCACTTACTTGCAAGTCCAAGAACATTTGTCTGTCCAGAATATCTTGGGTAAACGTCAGTCGGGCTTCAGGCAAGCACACAGCATGGAAACACCTAAGCTGTATTTAAAAACCAACATCTTATCATCAATTGACAGAGGTGGTATCATTCTATTGATGTTGCTGGATCTGTTGGCTGTTTTTCACCTAGTGGACAATTCTATTCTAGTTAATAGACTGAGAAATATTGCACATTTCTCACACTTGCAGCAAGTTGGGTAAAATCTTGTTGTTGTGACCGCCGGACAGAGTATTTAGCAGTGATGAAGCAGAAGATGGTATCGAAATACCCGACGGGCTACCAGCGGGATCATGGTTCTTGACAATTTTGTACAAAACCAATGTTCGACCTAACAGACGACCTGGATATCACATGCACCAACTACACTTATGATGCCCAATGCCTGATTCCCATATAAGGGGATTATGAGAAAGATACAGAAAACTCCAATGATGTTTATGGCCTTGTTCAGCAGTGGATGGCTCAGAATGGAATGGCTTTAAAACAGAACTTCTGTTTGCTGGCACCGCTAAAATGATTTAGAAGTTAGGCTCAGAATATAGAAACGATTTGTTTGCTGGAAACACCATTACAACGTTGTTGAAAGTAAAAGCGCTGGGCATTTACCTGGACTCAGAAATGAGTATGAAGGCTCAGGTGAGTGATATTTCACCCACCTCAGCTAATCATTTTCTTTTAATTTAAAGGCATGGTCTAGTAAAAATGTTTATTGTCCCAACGGGTCGGCAATGTTTTTTTAAGCCTAAGTGGCTCGATTTTAGAAAACTTTCCTATGGACCTTACCTGAGTTTTCGTCCATTAAACGCACGCGAAAACAAGCACCAGGGAGACGCCATTTTCTGATAATCCTATCACTTGCCGCATCGCCCTGGCTGACCTGCTTTTGCGGCACTAAATCAATTCCCCGCCCCCGAGCCTGACATTATCAAAACATACATATTCCCCACCACTCTCCGTGATGTTACTGTGCTGCGTAGGCAAACGCGCCCAGTCGCCTTCTGCGCGACTCCACACAGAACCCGGAAACCAACACAGATCAACTCACAACACAGCGCGCCACAATTCGGAATATGAAACTGTACTTTACAATGAAACAGCAACACGGTACATTTGGTAAAGTACATTTATTTGACATTAAATGTTTAGAGAATATTTAGCAATTGCCATATAAACTCCGGAAGGCATTTATTTTCTTTTATCTGTATCCGCAATAAATAACTGTCCCGTTTCATCTTGAGTCACGCGGTGTTCCTTTATGGTACACAGGGTGTTCATTTTCGTAAAAAGAATCACTTTGGAAGCGCGGTGAACCGCAAGGCTGTTCCATCAAATAGGCACTAGTCCAGCCTAAAGGTTGTTATGTTGCATCTAGCCACTAGTACAGCGTAAGGGCATGTGGGCCCTTGGCGATCGTCCCATAATATGGTGATCGTGTTCCAGTTGTTGACACGAAGCTGCAGGTGTCTGCTGAAGAATCCATCCGCCGGTGTCTCAAACAGATGGCAGTGGCAGAAAGGGATAAAATACCTGTTATGAAAACAAAAAAATGATAATTAGTCTCGCTAGCCGAACTTCATTAATATTACTCATTTTATTTATTACGGCCAATCAGAAACTATTTGCTTGCAAGGATAGTTCAATGGAGTATGTTTGTCTATAAAATCAATGCGAAAAGTAACGAGATAAATCGAGGCAAACACACAATGATAAACGACAGTTAGTCTACATGCGTGAGGAATGATATGATATATGATATGCCATTTGTAACGCGCCTATACTCGTGTTTCTAGGCGTGACGAGGCAGGTGGGGAACAAGGGCAGACAGACAACGTTCCTACTAGGCCAGGTGTCTTTCTGATCGCGCATGGGGAAGGGCTGTACATGGTTAGTTGAATACAAATTAAATAATAGGGCCAGCTGGTGGCAAGTGCAAGGTAAATGCCGGGAGAAGGGGCTGAAGGATACAGAGACAGTCCCGTAGTGCAGGTAGGCAGTGCAGGAAAAAGTGGCTGGGCCAAGGACCGAGATCGGTGAGACCAGTGGACCTGCATGCCCATGTGCCCACTACGAACACGTGTTACTTGCTTTTCCTAGCTCTTCATTCATTCATTTATTCATGCATCCATTCATTAAATCTTCATTCCGGTATAAAAGCGTGTAAAGATTTACTTACATTATATTTGAAATTTCCATTGTGTCTCTTCGTAATGCAGTCTGTAAAATGGACCGTGCTCTTGACAACGATTTTTCATATACTGAACTAAACAGAAACTCTAGTTTCTGAATTTTCTGCCTTATCGTCTCTTACGTTATTGCGCACTCCCTTCAAATGTAGTTCTTTCGGCATGGTTACTGTCTCAAGGTCAAAAAACAATAGACCCTTATACTTCCAGTGCGACTTGTGGGCCTCATCTGGGTGCTGTCCTTCCCATTCTTTATTTGCAACATCACGTAGTATAGGCATCTATGAGAACTTGAAGTTTAGAATCCGTCTATGTAGTGCGCCTCAATGTGCAAATGGGAACTGGCCTCTCTCCCAAATGCCACGGCCCGCTTGGCTGGCGCGTTCTAAGTGCCCCAATTTTGTCGCCGTTGTCTGCGAGCTTTGCAGCCCAAATTGAGACATTTAATTATTAGCGGAAGGTCAGGGAAAGTATAAAGTACCACAGGAGTTGAGTTAAAAGTGAGATTTATTGTTTGTTTTATTATTTGCAATACGCAAGCCTCCCCTCCGTTAACAGTGCGCAGCATTTACATTTACATGAGATGAGACATGAGAAAAATATATACATACACATATGTGAGGTGAATAGAGAGAATTCAAAGATGACACCCAGCTTGTTCGCCACCCATGATGGTGAAGTTAGGGGTGAGGTTTACAGGTACACTGTACAATAACATTTATTTACAAAAAGACAATCGTATTGCAAATATTTAAACCGGGATTTGTACTTCGCAATCAGCTGTGCATCGGTTGGGCATGGCACAGTCGCAATGTTTGGTGGCAATGGATCACTGCTCTGTACAGAAACGTCCAAAATTCCATATCTGTGCTTCTCTAACACAGCAACAATAAGGCCTTTCACAAAGTCGAACTGCATTCCATCATAGACTGGTTTGATCACCCATTGCTTACTTCGTTTTGAAAACACCTTGGTGTAGCGAGGCATCCTTACTTTGCCCCTAGTCCTAGATTGTTCACGTCCGACATTGCTGTTATGGGCCAAGACGGCTAGTAGAGTGCGATGTTTCATGCCCCGAAAGCTAAAATGCAAGCGTTTTGGCCTGTACTTTAGGCACATATTGTGGAACACCTCCAAATCTCCTGTGTGACAGAATTCTGTCAGTCCTCTCAAATCTCTTGATAGAGTTTTGTAGAAAACAATCTTCTCAATGGCTTTGTGTGTCGGTGAAGATGCAATCAACCACTTCTTCTTCCGTGCCTCCTCTGGGGACAAAGGGCCATGTTCACATTGGTGGAAATGTTCATTTGCTGTCCAGCGGTGAACGTTGGTACAGTGGTGCATCAGTGACCGCCATTTTTCAAGTAGTATTTCCACTGACCCCTCACAAGTTTTTGAGCTCCACCAAAGATGGTTGGTGATAGAATGTGACCACTGCAAAATACTTTCAAAACCTTTTTTTTTTTCCTGCAGCCGAGATTTTCTTATTGATAGATTTAGCAAGATGCCATTCGTCAAATTGATGTTTAATATGTGGGAACTGCTCTCTCATTGTCTTGGCAATTGAAACATGTCTATCCGTGGCTATGAGGTCGATGTGCATCCCCCTCGATTGTAGATATTCCACTGATTTTATAAATCCTAGTTTCTCCATGGCCACTGACGATGTACATTGTGTTACCTGCACGACCACCAAACTCACAATTTTCTTACTATCCATGTCCTGAAAGTGGTAGGTGCAGTACTTGGCAGAAAATCCAGGGCTATCGCACTGTCCATCGCTGGCTAGCCTGAATCGTTTGCCTTCGAATGTACTTGCTAGAGACAATTGTTCAATTTTCCAAGCATCACTAATGGCCAGAAACAGATAATCACGTTGGTATGTGTAGTACAGCGCTTTAGAAATGAAATGGATTCCCACAAACTGAAAGAAAGCCTCTAACTTTCTAAAACTGGAGCCACTAAAAAGTGATGCAGCTGCACACAGTAGATTGCCTGCTGGCATTTTCCCCAGCATTGGTTGTGCAGACCATGAGAACCTATGATTTAATCTAGAGGCGGCATTTATTTTGACGTTACTGCCTCTTATTTGACGAGTCACATTAATCAATGGCTTCCCACATACTTTCCCTCTAATGGAATGCACACATTTCAGCATACTTATAATTTCCATCAAACAACTGTCGAATACAATGTATTTGCTCTCTTTCATTAGACTGTCATCCCGCGTCAACGTTGTTTCGGCCTGTGACGTTGTGGAGATTTCAACACATTGGAAAGTAATATCGCTGCTATCAAGTTCTGAAGCGTCTATGGATGCTGCGGCTGGTTCATCCTCTCTCATTTCAACATCTGCTACTTCAACATTGATGGGAGAACACAACAATGTCGACATGTTTTTTGGTGGCAAATTTTTGGCGTGTGTAGATTGTGTAAATTGATCTGCAACTACTTCAGAGCTATCTTCAATACATTCAATAACATCTTCTTGTGGTGGTCCGGTCGCACTGTAGCTGTGGTCCAATGCAACTTTGCTGTAGTCTCCAAATACAGTTAATTCATGTTCTGGCCATTGGACATGAACATCTCGGGCCTGAACACGCCTCGCCTCAATTAATAGTTCCTCCATAGTGTACATGGTCTGGCAAGCCACATCTCTCATTCGCTTCACTGTCTGTGTGTGTATAGTTCTGACGCCCACGGGTAACTGGAGGAGAAATTGGAAAAGGGATGTTCAGTTTAAACACAAGATGGAGTGTAGTAGAATTGACTGGAAAAAAACATAAAATAGTCCCCACCACAAAAAAATGTTTTAAGTTATTAACTGTTTGTAACTAACCTTTTTTTGTTTTTTTTTCTTTGCAACTTTTTTGACTCGACCTTCAACATCTGCACGCTGTAGCTCTGATTTGTTTCCGCATGTCCTCCCTTCCTCTTGCGCTGCAAGGACTATATTTTCTGTATCCGCATAGACAGCACGGAATGAGGCTCCATCGTCTCCCTGAAACATAGTTCTTTCATTACTATGTATCAAAATATTGTTAGCATAAAACACACGTGAGGACGAACACACAGGTACATCTTAATAGCCAAATACGATTTAAACATTGTGTGCAACAATCAAAGGACAAGTATTCGACCGGTGATGATCTATTTCGATGGAACTGTCAGTATCCATACCTCTGGCTCTGCATGGACTGTCATGAATGGTTGTATTGGAGAGGAGGCATCCGCATCTCCCTGAAACACAGTACTTGCATTAGTATGCTTTTCAATATTGGAAACACAACACACACTTGGGGTCGACGGCACAGGTACATATAAAGAGATAACCACAAATGATGCGTTGTCCAAAAGAATCAAGGAAAATCCAAATATGATCACATTTCATCGACTTATTTCAACGATTCCTTTACATCTGCATCATCTAAATGAGATGTTGTGATTGTGGTGGAAGCTCCATCGTCTCCCTGAAACACAGCACTTGCGTTAATAGGGAAGAAAGTATAGCAAATGGAATCACATTATACGATCACGCATGATGGAGCTGTCATTATCCATACCTCGTGCTGCTGAAGAATATCTATGGATGTTGCAAATGTAGTGCGCACTTCCAAAACCTGTTGCGCCGATTCGTATACTTGAATGTCAGGCTCTGCATCAAGTGCAGGGGTTGACGCTCCATCAACTGCCTGAAGCATAGTACTTGCATTAGTGAGGATTACAATTGCGAAAACATAAAATACACCTGGGGTCGACAGCACAGGTACATATCAACGGCTAACCACGAATGAAACATTGTGTAGAACAATCAAACGGCAAGAATTCCAGCTCTGATGATGACGCTCGATGGAGCTGTCAGTATCCATACCTCCTGCTGGTGAGGAACATGTAGAAACGTTGTAGATGTGGCGGACGCTTCAGCATCTCCCTGAAAGACAGTACTTGCATTAGTATGGATAACACTAATTATAACTGAAAACAAACACCAGTGGACGATAACTAAGGTGTTTATTAATTGGAAAGCAGTAACCAAACATTCTGTAAAATAATTACACGATAGAATAAAACTATTACTAGGCATGCATAAAACAGGTCTGTAGCGGATTAGCCTAGTAAGATTACCTGATACGCGCTACAAGTGGTTGATAACTGCGACCACGTCAAGGATGTAGAATGTTCTTGCTTCAGATTCAAGGGATAGTCAAGAAGTTGTAAAGGTCAATTAATGATTGATAATGAAATGCCAATATTAAAAATAGCCATGTAAGCCAACAGAATACTTGAAAAATGCTCAATACAGCACAGTTCCCTGTCCCCATATATATATATATATACATTGCGTTTGTGGGTTATGAAATGGAAAAAGAATATATTGATAAATGTCATTATTCAAAAAAGTATACACTCATATCAATATCAAAATTATTACAAGGGATAGAACACCTACAATATCTATTAATCCATTCGGCTACACATTACCGCAAGGCCTAAAGCTAAATCCGGACACTTGACTCACCGGTGGTGGAATGTGGACAAATAGAGTGGGAATAGCGTTTTCGCACAATTTCCGTGTCGTGCGCCGTTTATTCTTCTTTGTTACCCAAGAAGTTGTGTACATGTCCAAGGAAAAGTGCCGGCTGCAGATGCGGTATCGATCACCCCTCTTGTCCTCTAAGACTTGTTGGACTCTACTCTCCAGCTCATCCAGTAGATATCCGCAATGTCTGACCCATTCTCTTATTCGATCAACAGTTTTCGGGAATACATGCATTGTAGTTCCTTCAGATTTCGCATGGGTCTTCGAAGGGCAACCGCTAATCGAACAGGCAGGCATTGTTGATGAATCTGAAAAGTAAATATCAACATCAATATAGAATCTTCAAGAGTAAAGATTTGATACAAAAGTAAATGAATCATACAATGATCAATGCAAGGTTTGTTTTGGTCGCAGGAACTATACCAGTTCATTATGTGCTGCTTAGTATTTGCATAAGTTGCAGAAATGTATAATTGATGTGACTGAAATATGAACATGTGACTCGTCCCTTGGATGTTCTGTCTTGCACGAGAAGGAAACATGCTAACATTATTGACTGGACCCCGAAGGATGCAATTCAATCACAATAGTCACAGATGAAAATAAATAGATCTATTGATAGCATAGCAATGGAAACTGAAGTCAATACCAATGAGACCAATGAAGATAGCACCATTTTGTACTCTACTGGAAGGCCTTACCTTGACCAACAAACAGTTGGGTTCAGCAAGCAGAGCAGTATGTTGCAGGAGAATAGATGGATGGCCACAGGTAGCGCACTGATGGGTATGCTCGAAGCGGTCGGTCACAGAGTTCACGGATAGCACGACGACAAGCAGATTAGCATAGATCTCAGTGGTTCCCAGGTAGCACGTTCAAGAGTTGACTTGCAAAGCACAAAGATGTTCTCATGAGACATATCGAGTGGTTTTTAAAGTATTAGAAACTGGGGTGTGTTTGTGAATGAATGACGTATGTATGTCGTGGTATTAGGGGGGGCGGCCTGCCTCAGGGGAGGCCTGCCTGGAGACACGGGGTCTGAGGAGGCCATGTGACCGATGGCCCCTTGGCGTGGGACACCTTTTGAAGTGTACATGCAGTTTGGCACCTTGGCCTTTCGCACCCTGACAGCGCACATCCACTGGTGCGAACCGCCTTTGATAGAGGGTGGGTGGGATGGATGGGCCCGGGGCGTGCAGATAAGGCACAGGAAGACTGCTGAATGGAGACACACTTATGTGGATTGCAGGGGGGCGGCCTGCTTCAAGGGGAGGCCTGGCTGGAGACACGGGGTCTGAGGAGGCCATGTGACCGATGGCCCCTTGGCGTGGGATACCTTTTGAAGTGTACATGTAGTTTGGCACCTTGGCCTTTCGCACCCTGACAGCGCGCATCCACTGGCGCGAACCGCCTTTGATAGAGGGTGGGTGGGATGGATGGGCCCGGGGCGTGCAGATAAGGCACAGGAAGACTGCTGAATGGAGACACACTTATGTGGATTGCAGGGGGCGGCCTGCTTCAAGGGGAGGCCTGGCTGGAGACACGGGGTCTGAGGAGGCCATGTGACCGATGGCCCCTTGGTGTGGGATACCTTTTGAAGTGTACATGTAGTTTGGCACCTTGGCCTTTCGCACCCTGACAGCGCGCATCCACTGGCGCGAACCGCCTTTGATAGAGGGTGGGTGGGATGGATGGGCCCGGGGCGTGCAGATAAGGCACAGGAAGACTGCTGAATGGAGACACACTTATGTGGATTGCAGGGGGGCGGCCTGCTTCAAGGGGAGGCCTGGCTGGAGACACGGGGTCTGAGGAGGCCATGTGACCGATGGCCCCTTGGCGTGGGACACCTTTTGAAGTGTACATGCAGTTTGGCACCTTGGCCTTTCGCGCCCCGGACAGCCCCCCGTGCCAGCGCTCATCCCGGGGTGTGAACCGCCTTTATATCAATATACAGTATATCGCCTTTATATCAATGATAGTATATCGTTGCTTATCAATAACAAATGCCACATACCGGAGATTCTTGTGAGCACAGACCCACACTTCAACCGGTGTATTATAGTGGCCAAGACCCTAGGGCCTGTATAATCCAATGGTTATTGTTAGTATAGATGTAAGTATAGATATATGTGTGACTTTTATAGAGACATAACCTACTGAAAGACTTTGAACAAGTGTTATTTAGTGCATGCATTATTGAGAATATGTTATGTTAGCTTATATAAATAGTGACCACCCTGCACAGGTGTCTGACGTCCATCCTTGAATGGAGACACACTTGATTCATTTAAAAAATCGAGACAAACGTTGTTAAAATATATCTGGTGTTTTATTTTGTATCTTATTTTCATGACACAAAAATAGAAGACTTTAAAGATTATACAGGTCAGGTTGCAGCACAGCGAGAGAAAATCCCCTGTACTGACCGCTGTCACTCGGGAACGTTTCTCTAATGGCACGAACGGCACAGGTGGGTATCACTCTTCGAACGCGGTGTCCAAGCCTCCCGTGAAGCCACCATGTAAAGGAACGATAGGCCACCAGCCTGTACCACCTGTGAAAAGGAATGAAACAAACTGTTTTTAAATGACCCAGATAAGTTTAATAAACGTTTGTTGTCAATGACAATTCTTGTAACTAATGGCATTTTACACGGACAAATGCTATCTAGACAATGCACACTATTGAATGAATTACATGCGTTACAATGATATGTAGATGTAATTTTGGATATAGTAGAAGAACATGAAGTAGGAGTGGCATGACAAGCAGAGTATACTTACTCGTTACTCGGATTACGAGGACGAACAGTTTCTTGAAGTTCGTGCATAAGCACCATCATTATTCTCAACACGGCCCGTGTGAGGCAGGCTGCCCTGAAGTCTGGCAGCTCTGTGATGCATTGCGGTCGTGGCTCGCCTTCCGAAATGTAGGCCAGGCATCCCGAGTTTTCTCGGCAGCAGCAGTTCTCCTCCTCGGTTGGCATTAGCTCGCACCGATTGCATGTGCACCAGGTGGAGACGCCGTCCATTCGACTAGGCCCAGGCTCTTCATCTGTTGATTCGTCCTGCCAACTGCCGTCCGAATCCCCATCGTTTTCGCGTGCTTCCCTTTCCAGTAGTTCCTCCTCGGTATACTCGGGCTCGTATATGTAGGGCATTATTGTAGCCATTGTGTGTTGAACAAACTAAAATAATTTATAGCGGTGGTACTGGTATCTGTTCACACAGGCTACAAGCGGCGAAGGTAGCTGACCAGAGCACTGAAACGAGTCACAGAATACTCAAAGTAACACAGAGAGAGGAATGGAATCGAAAATCGGCTGCTGTGTGTTGTGAAACGGTCTGTTTATACTTATTGAGGAGAGAGGCGTCCAGCCATTTCCATGGCGACACGTCATTAGCTGAAGCGCAGCGAGAGACGTGCTTTGGCGTTGGGAAATGGGCGGTACGAGTCTGCTGATGACAGGCTCAGGGGCGGGGGAATTGATTTAGTGCCGCAAAAGCAGGTCCGCCAGGGCGATCGGGGAAAAGATAGGATTATCAGAAAATGGCGGCTCCCTGGTGCTTGTTTTCGCGTGCGTTTAATGGATGAAAACTCGGGTAAGGTGCATAGGAAAGTTTTCTAAAATCGAGCCACTTAGGCTTAAAAAAACATTGCCGACCCGTTGGGACAATAAAAAATTTTACTAGACCATGCCTTTAATGTGATATGGTAAAAAAGACACCTTTCACTTTAAACATATAAATCACCAAACACATAACAAAATGCAGCAAAATAATTAAAACAGAAGTAACAAATGAAAATTAGTTAACAACTGTCAAACAGACATCATATAGACATATACATTTCATCATTAACAATATTCATTCATTATTCTAAAACAAGATACACATACAGTGAACAGAAAATCCATAAAACCATGAGCCTAAAAATCCCAAAATTCAAAAAGTCTGTGCTCAAGGGAGCCCCAATAGGTTAAACATAGAGTTTAACAATTGATAATATATTTTTCTTCCCCCTCAACTCAAGTTCTTTTAGGAATTTGAAAACCTCACATGTTAAAAGTACCACATTACCAGAGTGCAATCTAATCCCAAAATCCTCTGTGTTGAGCCAATCTTCCCGGTCGAGAAATCTGTCCAATAATTGCACTGTCAACCCTTGCAAAGGCAGACAATTCATCACAAGATGTTGCAAAGTTTGAACCTTTTCACACCCAAACAAATGTTGCAAAATATTGTAAATGTTTCATCTTTCGACCAAATGGCCAGAATCTCATTGATATACAAAAGGTTCAAACAGTACCTTAAAAACTGATCCTACAGGAAGGAGTTGACATACTTAGTTAAAAACCTTGGGAGAATACCTAAGAGTTTATGTTTTATAGACATTGAACAATATAACATATATCTATGCATTTTATCAATAGTTCCAATCCAGTCCTGCAGAAAAAAGAGTCTTTTTGACTAGCATTGGGACGGTTAAAAAAGCATCAATTGACTGACCACATTCCTTCGAAATATCAATCGATATACAATGGAATTTCACCATCAGTGGGCATTTCCCAGCCGACAGTGTCTCTCTTAAATCATAAAACAAAGACCTCAGAACTAATGATACTATTTTCCCAAAACAAACCCAGAACTATACAGGAATACCATCCTATTAGAGAGAACAAACCTGCCTCATATATAAAAAAATGTTATTGGTAGGCCAGAGTGAAATTCAGAACCCTTTTCCAAAAGCGACCATCATGACCGACCTGTGGTTACATTTCCATTCCATATACTACGGAAGGTATTATCTTAAATTTGTAAAATTTAAGAATGGTAAGAGGGAACATCTACAATCTTTCCCATTGATTCTCCCCATCTGAAAGGCAAATTGATCTATTTGTTTCCTTTAGTGTCTCCACAGTCTTCTTATTTGTAGTGGCCCTCAATTCAAACCCCAAATATGTGACTCTATACATGGGGCCAACTATGTATGACCAATTTTCAGGTGAATCCATATGGTTTTGTCCTACTTTTATTAAACCTTATGAGTGTGGACTTCTTTGGGTTTAGAAAAAGCTCATCATCTCTAGCAAAATCCTCCATTGCCCTCAGAAGATGCTGCAGCCTGAGTGGAGAAGAATCCATCAGAGCTATGTTGTAAACATAGGCAAGCAATCTGACCTCAAGAGAACCAGGTGCAGGACTAAAAAACACAGCCTTTTCCAAAAAATCACTGATATGTATAGGTTGAATAGACACAGGGAAATTAAACCCCCCTGGCAGGGCCCTTTGTGTGTTTCTATGGGTCTTGAAAGGATACTGTGTCTATCCAACCTAATCTGTTTTATAGCATTTTCATGAAGATATCTTATTATACCAAAAAGTGGCGGAGGCATACACCATGAATTCAGATTCTGCCAGAGCAGGACACAATTGACAGTGTCAAAATCCTGCAAGAAATCAATCATGGCACCATAAAGAAGGGGTTCCTTCTTTCCCCAATGCCCTCTCTCGCAAGCAGCTAAGAATCATCCCTTTAAGTAGTGTATTTAAGCATCTACGAAACCCAGTCTGAAAAGCTCATAGGCTGCCTGTACTGGAAGTCCATTTTTCTAGTTCTAAAAGAATAATTGCTGTGAAGACTTTACTATCCTCATATAGAAGGGTGATCGGTCTATGGTTGCCATGATTAGACCAATTGCCCTTCTTATAGATGGGAATTACGCAGGATATCTTCCAGGATAAGGGTGTCCGCTTATGTTTAATAATATCTGACACAATAGGAACAAGATTAATACCCACGCAACATTATGACTTTTTAAGACTGAATTACTAAGACCATTGGGCCCCAGAGCAACCTGTTGAATTTTTAACGTAATAATCAATTGTGGAAACATTGGAAGGCAGAAGCCATATCAAACATTCAGTGTTTGCCATGAACTGTTTTTTGCATTTATATAGTGCTACAAACCCTCAGGCATCTGAGCGCTGCTTACCTACGGTTTGTGGTGACCATTTATTGACCTCGGAAGGATGAACGGCTGAGTTTGGCCCTGGCGGGATTCGAACCTGCGTTCGCGGACTATGCACAGATGTCAAAGCGAGCGATCTACTCGCTGTGCTATCTGACCAGCTTAACTTAATTGTACCTTAGATGGTTTATACAAATACTGAAAATAAGATATCCACATGTCTTCCATAACTGAGTTACATTGAATTTCCAAATGGAAGGACCATATCATATTAATAAGTGACCAGCAATCATGTGTGTTCCTGGTCACCAAGGTATTTCAGCATTGGTTCCCCATCATTTTTCTCCTTATAGCAGGCAAAGAGAGACAGAGATCTGAGATTCCTTCTAAACCCTCTATTTTTTCAAAAACATCCTGATCAAAACAGTGATGCCTTGATTGAAGACTCACAAAGGACATGCCATTGGGAGCCTCCATATTCCAAAGAAACAACTTAAATGACGGGGCAGTAATTGCCCCCAATTTGTCTTCTAATGAAGATTCTCTTAAATAGCACTGCATATGACAATTCGATAAAGCCCCATTAGCAACACATGTTCTTAGACGGTTGCCCTGCTATGAGACAATTAGGTCCTGTAGTATGGAGGGAATAACCTCCAAAACAGATGAAATGTGGTGGTTACACTTTTATGGTCACTACGATTCATAACTACAATTTTAAAATATCTACATGTTGTAAATAAAGCAGGCAAAAGCAACAGGTAGTCAATAGTCTACATGAGGGGACCATTTCTCCATGTATGGGGACCCCTAGTATATTACCATTAGCTGCCCTGAGATCCCAATCTTTGAAGAAGCGGTTCCACCCCTCACCATTTATGACGCACAGATCCACTCTGTTTTCTGGCTGCTCACTATGATGAAAGAAAGAGTTAAAATTACCTGTCAAAATAACATATTTCCCCTCATTTTTTATCAGAAAATCTCCAAACATATTCTCTATCTCCAACAAAAAGCCATCCTAATTTGACAGGGCACAGTTCCAATAAATATCGAACAGGCATATAAGATTAAACACACATCTACCTTTAACATACATGTTTACTGCCAATATACCTTGGATTGTGTCAGAGATGGTCTCAGTTCTTTCAAAGATAGCATTTTTACTGGCAACCAAATGAATGCATGAAGGACTCCCACCATTGGTGGTACTTGCAAAATTTTTAATTATATTGAATCCATCCAGATTGATTTCATCCCTCAGCCACGTTTCTTGAAAAACAGTCAAGTCAAATGTATCTAAAATATCAGCCATAGCACTATCACTCATGAAAGTGTTGTATCCCTGGGTAGTCCAAATTCCCAGGGGGACTTCTGATCCCATGCCCTCTATTAAAGCCCAGTCACCCTATCACACAGCCTTGTGGACCCAACGGGGAGAGCACTCAGCAATCAAGACCAGTAAGACCGGACCTCCCTGCAACCATTACAAATGGGAGACTCAAAATAAATGGTGCACAGACTGCCCACTGTGTTCTTACAGGTGACTCTTAATGCATCATTCATATTCATATTACCCTTATAACGAGGGCCCTGAGCGATACCAGGCTTGCTGTATATTATATTGGCCTTTTTTGGCAGAATATCATACCCCATTTCAGATAAGGCTTCAGGCTCGTCCAACTGCAACTTTACCTTTACATCAGACCCAAAAAGTAGCTCCATGATGCCCATCCTGTTATCATCCAAAAAATACACTTTCCCGATATCCCATTCAATTCAAGCTCATGGACCTAGCTCTTCACGGCGGAGAACAGCTGCTAACTCAACACCAGCAACCACCATCACAACCTATGGACCATCAACCTCCACCACTACAACGATCACAACCTCCACCGGGCCCCAAACAACCCCACGCCTGCAAACACAATATTATAATGATTGCAAGGTTATGTGCAAAGAATGCCACGACTGGTTCACGGTGGAGAAAACCACCCTAGATGGCTTGTGATGGGCTGTTTCTGAACACCAGGCCCACTGCCACTAGGAAGTGGCAATTTATTTACCCCTTTTTTTGAAAAAAAAATAATAAAAAAAAAAAAACATAAATAAATGTTACTGGTCTTTTACAAACTGTTACATGTGTAAACCTTGCTACATGTGTAAACCCTAATGTTCTTCCTTTCCCTGTTTCACCCTCCTCCATCCCTCTGCCCCAAAAGGGTCCTTTCAGGGCAAACCTCTAAATTATTAAAATAGACAAATTAAAACACAAACTGCAATCAAAGATAACAACATCTTAGGTGATCCGATTCATGCAGTTTCTGTTACTAAAATGTATTTCCCACAGTTGTCTGTATAGCCGTGGGTATGGGTTCATTGACTTTTTTCTTTGCCACGTCTATCATGGTCCACATTGCGCCCTGTAAATTGCCCACAAATGGGAAGGTCACTTTTCAATTAGGTTAACCTTGGCTCAAAACTCACCACACTCACCACATTGCTGGATGCTGCGGTTGCTGGGGTTATGGATTTATTTAAATAAATATATATATATATATATATATATATATATATATATATATATATATATATATATATATATATATATATAACAGAAGAGAGGGGACGGACCGCACTCTCCATGGACCCAGTACAATCCTGCAATCCCAGAAGGGGAAGGGAAAGAAATATAGCTCACACGGAATAATAGGAAGTTATTTCAATGAAAAATAACTGCACATAATGTGCAGAGCAAACGGCTGGGGAAACAGCAAAACAAACAGAGGCAGGACGCCTAGGGCACGGCCCGCTTACGAATAAAAATGAATTGTAATAAAGAAAAACAACCGAAGAAACCAAGTAACCAAGGTGGAGAGGGTGACATAGAGTACCATATTATTGAACACCAGAGACTACAACGAAAAAATAAATAAAATGTGCCAAATGTCCTCCAAGGTCGTGAATGCAGCAAAATAAAAGCCAATCCCAATTACAAACCATAATGATAATGTAGCCACCATAGCGGTAAAGAGAAAGGATGAAACTTGAACACAGGTCAGGGACTAATCAGTGAAAAGAAGAAAGCATTTTTTATCCCAAAGGTCACTTTTCAATTAGGTTAACCTTGGCTCAAAACTCACCACTTTGCTGGATGCTGCGGTTGCTGGGGTTATGGATTTATTTAAATATATATATATATATACATACATATGTATATATGTATGTATGCATTCAGTACAACTTATAAGTTGCATTTTAAGATATATAGAGTTTAAGAGATGATGAGAGTATGGTGCAGTAGCGTGAATACAGAGGGTGGAGGTATGCTTAATAGGGGTGGGAAGGATGTAGATAGAATATATCGACTGTGGGTAGATTGTCAATAGGGTAAGTGGGTGGGAGTAGTCAGAGTTAGGTAAACTGAGAGCCTATTATCTTAAGTGTGGACACTTAACACAGATGATGAGAAAGGTATTAATTGCACTCTTCAGTCTGTAAAAAAAATGAAAACATAATTAGTTAAAGAGCATACTTTATGATATACAATTAGTTACAGTTGTACATGTGTTTAATTTCTTTGACCCTCATATGTAGTGCATTCTACTTGCAGAGTCCCCCAGGGTTCTATCCTTTCCCCCTGGTTTTTTAACATCTCCATGGCCTCCGTGGCCCACAGGATTTCTAACTTTACCTCTAACTTTCAGTGTTATGCGGATGCCATGCAGCTCTCTTTCAGGCTACCCGCGGCCTCCTCCTCACTTATCCCGGATTGTCTATCCACAATTCAGGCTTGGTGTGCTGCTAACGATCTCTGCCTGAATACTAGTAAGTCAGAGATCAAACTCATTGGGACCCCTGCTCCTGCGTTCCCAATCTCTCACTGGCCTGTCTCCCATGGCCCTGCACCCTCACATACCAATGCAGCAAACAATCTTGGGGTCATCTTTGACTCCACTCTCTCCTTCTCTTCTCACATCTCAGACATCAGACATCTCCAATTACCAACTGTACCTCTTCAGAGGTAGCCTACCTTTTCTCACTTTCCCCCAGATGCTCAACACCTCTAGCACCCTGGTTCGCTCTAGGATGGACTATTGTAACAGTCTTTTTCTTAATTGTCCTAATTCTACTCTCTGCCCTCTACAAGCCATTCCAGAACAGAACTGTGAGACTTATCCTTGGCCTCAAGCCCTGGGACCCATCTCTCTGGCACTGAAATCCCTCCACTGGTTCCCTGTGGCTGCAAGGATTACGTTCAAGATCCTCTGCATAATCCACAAGGCTTTCTGGGGCCTCTACAACACTCTATTTCTAAATACTCTCCCTGTAGAGCTCTCCACTAGTTCCCCCTCCAACTCTCTGCTGGATAGCCGTTTCCACAAACAGAGATTTGTGAGTAGATCCTTATCCTTTGCAGGTGCCTCCCTCTGGAATAGCCTCCTTGCCTCTCTCCGTCTTGAGCCGGAACACTGTATGTTCCGGAAACTCCTCAAGACCTTCGTTTTCTCTTCCTCCTTCTCTCTCCCTCTCCCTTGCTAACCTCCTTTCCTTTCTCTCCCTCCCTAACTCTGTTCCGTGTTTACTGACTGGCTGTCTGGTTCACCTCCAGAGCCTAACAGGTCCCAGTCTATTGTAAAGTCATTTGAACTTTCCTCTGGGACACTGCACTTTTTCAGCATTCCTGCACTTTCAGCTTATGCTCATTAATGGGATAACCTCGCTGTACTTAACCCAGGACCTTACTGGACGGACTCTTTATTGTTGCCCCTCCCCTCCCCTTCCCCGCACCTCTGTATGTACGTATGCATTACCTAAATGTTCTAGGACCAGTACATTTTCTGTCCTGTGCCCCCCCATTCCTCGTCCCCCTCACGAGCTTGGTCGCAACTATAACACTTCATGCACTTACACTACGAGAAATGTTGTCAGGCCTCGCATTCTAGTTTTCTTTCTCTGTTTTCATAATTCGGAAACTTCAAGGCAAAGAATGATCTCTGTATTACCTTGTTCCCTTCCCACCTTGAAGCGCTTTGAAGCACTTCACCTCTGTATACGCGCTGTATAAATAAACACACATACAAAAACGAAATAGCAAACTTTAAAAGCACATCTGCTGAAGTACCAAACCAAGTATGTGTGTGTTGTCGCAGAGCTTTTTATACAAAGTGCACCAAAACTGTAGTTATAATGGACAAAATAGAAGACAATGAGGAATCCCAATTAGCTCTCTATTTTATCGCAGAAAACAAATATAAATATAAATTACTAACCCCTCAATACTTTGCACATACTGCACTGGAAAACTTGATAATAACCAAATGCCTTCACGGGCTATCAGTAATAAATAAATAAATAATTTGGCATTTATATAGCGCTATGAACCCTGAGGTATCTGAGCGCTGCTTATTATTACCCACAGTGTGTGGTGCTGATTTATCGACCTCGGAAGGATGAAAGGCTGAGTTTGGCACTGCCAGGATTCGAACCTGCATTAGCAGGCTCTGCACTGATGTCAAAGCAAGCCCTCTACTCGCTGTGCCACTTGACCGGCTAATAACTTGGAAATATTGCCACTTCCAAAACAACTTGAACAGCTTAATGTGTATGAAAGCATTGTAATCCAAACAGTACACCCATTTCAGGCGATAATACGCTGTCAACCGAAAACAACCAAGTTGCCTCCTTCTGAATTACTGAAAGACATTTGTGGCAAAGTAGTTTATTTGCCATTAGATCTTAAAGAAAATGTAGACACTCTGGGAGTGCAATGGCCAATATTTTAATCTTTGATTATTCTAGTGAATGGTGTACCTACAAAAAAACAAACAAATTTGGCAGTAAATAGTAGACTTAAACAAAGTTAGAGAAGCTCTGCAATATCTTAAAGAGAACAATGAATACTACAAAGAAATATACAATGAAGAAAACCTGAGAGAAACCAACAAAATTATTCAGGATTCCTAATCAACTGGCTAATTTGAACTTCTTGAACCTACTACAGCCTCCACTATTTTAGACCACTATACAATTCACCTACTGCACTCCAAAGACACCATAGATGATGCACTGGAAATATATCAAATGCGGCAAGCCAAAGGATCTCCAATCAGCATATGGGAAAAAAGTGTAGAAGCACAAGCCATTCCTCTACTCTTTCCCACTGGAAAAGATGGAACGTATGATGAAAGAGGCACACAAATAACAGTATCAAAATACCGTTCTTTACAAATGTATTCTGAAGACCCCAGATTCAGACAAAACGTTGAATACATATTTCACCTCCTGTATGAAAGTGAACTAGCAACTCTATGTTACGGAGTTGCACACACATTGAAAACAGGTACCAATTTTTTAAACATGTCTGCTACACAGCTACTTCAAAAGGTGCAAGAGAAAGATAAAGTTTTAGAGTCTAGTATTACAAATCTCTTGGCAAACATGCATGGTATAAAAGAATACTAGATCTGACATCACGCAGATGTATGGTGTATGCTACGGAACCTTGGCCCATCCACATGGTTTGTCACTTTAAGTTGTGCAGAGGATGTATGGGAAGACTTGCATGATTTTCTATGCATAACAAACAAAAACTAAGCAGGGATAGACACGAAAACACCAGGAGAACTCTGCTTGCTTGACTCTGGAAATGTGTCAAGGTACTTCCATCACCACTTTATTGCCATGCTGCACGTCATCTTTTAATAAAATATTATATAATTAAATTATAAATTACAATTCCTTCCATTGGAGAAGTGCAACACTTCTTTTGGAGAAAAGAATATCAATCCGGACGATCACCACACATCCTCCTGCTTTGGGGATTAAAAATGCTCCTAAATTTGGTCAGGACAGTGATGCCACTGTTTTGCAGTTCATTCACAAATGTCACTTGCAATATAACTTCAGAAAGCACACATAGTGACCTACATGCACACATTTTACGGTTTCAAAGACATAAATGTGGCAAGTATTATTGATGCAGATATAAAAACAAATACTACCCCTAATGCCGCTTTGGTTTCCCTAGACCTGTTTCAGCAAAAGGACAAGTAAATAGCGTCATGTCTTCTGTTAGACACAGTGTGAAAGGCAAATCGCCTAATAACACATACTGCATTAAAAGAACTGAAGTATCAAAGTAAATCAATCATTAAAATCCAATCATTGCCCTCCTGTGGAATGCAAACATAGATATGCAGTACATTTCAGACAATTCCACTGCAGATGCAGAATATGTCATAGCTTACTTAACCAAAGCTGAGAAAACAGAGCTGTAAGACCTCTGGGATGACATATCATCTGACAAAACACTGTCACAAAAATTGCTGTGGCATAAAAATGTTCTCCCATAGAGAATGTGGTTACTACGAAGTTGCAGACCGTTTATCCGGCACAACATGTATGGCAAATCTGAAAACATAGTCTGGCTAAGCCTTGGTCCTGCTGCATCCAGAAAAAGAGTTCTGAAATTGTACCAAGACATATAAACAATAGCCAAAAAGGATCAACAGCCAGGGCATTTTGAAAAAACATTTATTTGACACATACTACCGAAACTTGAGTACTGCTTTGAAACCATGTGTCGATACCACATAGCCCAAAACGTCTCATCCAAAAATAATATTAAACCAGATGAGAAAAAAAGGTAAATACAAAGTCAAAGGTTGTGAGGGCAGCCTGGTTAAACTTACCAAATGCAGCCTGATTAGTCATATGAAGCTATCATTTAGAACTCCTCAAAATAGAGAACTTTAATACATGTCCCTACTGCAACTTTTTAAACCATGGAGAAAAGAAGAAGATTTATTGGACACCCCCTACCTCCTATGAAGATTCTTTGAATGCGAGTGAAAGCACTATAAGAGATATAAACTTCAAACAGTACAAAAACATGTTGGACAATGAATAGCAAGAACTTCAAGCACAACTAAATGTAGACACTCCGGAGAGCAGTCAACCTTCTCTTACAGGAAGCCAATAACCACTTGGAGAGCCACTCATAGTAAATAAGGCAGACGTAGCCAAGATTGAAGTAGAAGACAACATGTGTCAGTATGAGGAATCTGAATAAAACATTGCTCTATTGAAATCACAATGGAATTATGAACAGTGTAACATTTTCCTAGAAGTAACTAAAGAAATTGAACATGGTTTGCAGCACGAAACTAAAACTTGTACCTGTCAAAACTATAAACCTGTATGTAAGTGGTAAAGCTGGCTCAGGCAACACATTCGTAATAAAAACCATCAGCAAGTTCCTCCAACAATTGACAAACAACAAGCTTTCAGCTGTTGTAACTACCCCCACAGGCATAGCTGCCTATAACATAGGTACTTTACACTGATTGCTACTCCTTCCAGTAGAACACCAAAACAAATGAAAATTATCCTAATAGATGAGGTGAGCATGATCTCCAACCTAATGTTGGCTTTGATTCACCTCAGATTGCAAGAGGTCCTTAAAATGGACTATGAAGAACTCTTTGGAGGAAAACAGGTTATTGTTTATGGAGATCTGCTTCAATTAACACCAATGGAAGGTGAACCTATTTTTAAAACCTTAGGACACAAACTGTGCCGTAACACACTTGGCAGCATAGCAAATGTAAATCTCTGGCAACATTTCCAATACAGAGAACTAACTGAAAACATGTGTCAGTTTTACGCCTACCTGTTCTCTGCAGAGGCATTGGGGCATGGTTGCAGCCCTCCCGGGGGTGAGGTTGCTTGGCTCCGACTTCACCCTCTGCGCTTATGTGGTAGCTGGTAGTAATAGTTGATACTGCTTGGGACCGCTCCTGTGTGGAGAATAGGGGGCGTGAGTATGCCAGCTTGTGCACCTGATCCCCTTCCAGACCCCTTCTCCCAAACCGTGGTACCTGTGGGATGTGCTGTCCCTGGAAAGCTAACCTGTTGATTAGTTCTGGTGATCACTCTGCCCTGCTGCTTCTGGCAGGGGCGCTTGTATGATCTGGACTGAGTTCATTCACTGGTCCCTTGCACATGGTAGTTTAGTCCTGCTGGGACTAAGCCACTATACTTCAGGTAAGTGTTCCCGTTTGCCTTTGTCTTTCCTTGTCTGTTTTTGTTGTACTGTAAAGTTTGTTGTCTTGTATTTCTGTGCGTTCCACTATTGATGTTTGCTCTTTTGCTTTCTTCCCTTGCAGCTGATATTGCCGGCCCGGCAGAAGCTGCGGAGCTCGAGGCGGCAGCCAGAGGGAATGAGTAATGAAGCTGCAGCGGTACAGTAGCTGGTAAGCTGTTAACTAGGGGGCACGCATCGTTCAAATGTGGCTCAGCTCTAGGATGGATGTTCTAACCTTGTCTTTCTTTTTCTTCACAGAGTCTGAGTTCGTGGATGCGGAGTGCGGTGCTGCGGCGTTGGGATCAAGATCACTGGATTTCAGGAGATGAGTCTGCAGATGAAGCGATGAAGCACCGGTTTCCTGGAGGTGAGTATGCAGGAGAACGCCTGGTTTCAAAGGTAAGTAAACTGGTCCAAGCGGCGGTGAGTGTCATGTTGCACGCAAGTACACAGTAACGCGAAACACTGGCCATAAGGATGGAGCAGCTTATATAGCTGAGCTTCTGAAGCCACGCCCACCAGGTTCAGCCTGCCTGCCACACCCTGCCACACCTGATGAGTCAGCACATGAAGACCAGGTCCAGGGAGCCACACCCAATGAGTCAGCACACGAGGATGTTCTCTGGAATAAAGGCTTTCAGCTCCTGGAAAGTTCAGGTAAAATAAAAGCACTCCTGCACTGAAATAAAGTAAAAACACTCCTGCACTGAAATGAAGTGTTCCTGCTCACATCTCTGTATGAGCCTTGCACCAAAGAATAAGTCCAGCCAGGGCCCCTGTGAGTCAAGTGACCCATTGCCCTCATCACTATATGGTGTTTCATTTGTGTTCTGGGGCCTGTGGCCATGACAGCACTCCCCCTCAAGGCCCCTCTCATGGGTGGTTCCCCCCCTGGCCCTGGTTTAGTAGGGTTATTGCGGTGGAACTGCCTGATTAATCGTGGAGCATGGACATGCTCACTGGGTTCGCAATTCGATCTTGGGGTCCATAACCTTTCCAGTCTATAAGGTAGTATAACTTGGACGGGACCATTTTAGAGTCTAAGGTCCTTTTAACTTGGTATTCTGGTTCTCCTTCAACTATTTTGCGATCTGGTGGAGTATTGATCCGCGTACCTGGTCTCAATGGTTTTAGGAGGGAGACATGAAACAATGTGTGGATCCGCATGTGGGCCGGTAATTCTAATTTCATGGCCGCAGGGTTGATCACAGCCTTGATAGTGTAGGGTCCCAGATATCTGGGACGGAACGCCTGTGGTCCTTTCAGGGGGATGTTTTTGGAAACTAACCAAACCTTGTCTCCGACTTGGTAGTTGGGAGCTTCCCTTCGGTTTCGATCCACAAACTGCTTCTGTTTCTATTTGGCTCTAGCAAGATACTCTGCTGCTTCCTTAAAAACCTGGGTGATGGTTTTGTGTAAGGTCGTTACAGCGGGCATTTCTAATGATTTGAGTGTGTCAAAAACAGATGTGCGTGGATGTCGACCGTACACTACGTAGAATGGGCTTTGTCCCGTACTGGTGTGAATGGAGTCGTTATACGCATATTCTGCTAACCAAAGTTTGTCCTTCAAGGTATCCTTGGTTTGTTGCAGCATACACCTTATGTATTGGGTGAGCGTCTGGTAAGTCCATTCAGTCTGGCCGTCGTTTTGGGGGTGATGGCTTGTAGATAACCGGAGGTAGATTTTGGCAATTTTAAAACACCTTTTCCAAAATGCAGAGACAAACTGAGTTCCTCAGTCTGATATCAATATTGATGGGAACCAGTGTAGCCGGACGATCTGTTCCAAAAACACAGTAGCCAGAGTAGAAGCAGTTGGGAGACCTTTCAGGGGAATAAAGTGGCCATTTTGGAAAACAGATCTACGACGACTAAGATGGTATTGTATCCGTTACAGGAGGTAACGTCTGTAATAAAATCCATTGATAGCATATGCCCAGGTGCTGGGGGTTCTTCTAAAGGACGTAGCAGACCTGCAGGATTTTGTTTTTGGGACTTGTGTTGTGTACAGGTGCCACAGGTTGCGATGAACTGGAAAATGGCCTTTTGCCAAGTTGGCCAACAGTAATTTTTCTTTATTTTAGCTTGGGTTTTGGCTATTCCCAGATGCCCTTCTACTAATGAAACATGATAGTTTGCAATGATTTGATTCTGTAATTTCTTATACAGGATGTACAATTGTCCTTGGTAGTATGGTAGGTTGTCCACGATCGTATACCTGTCTCCCTTCCTTACCCATTCCTGTTGCGCTGGTGGATTCATCAAGTGTTGCAGGTCAGATTTTAAGTTGTCTAGAGTGGTGGTTGCAGCAATCATGCCTTGGATTTGTCCTTCAGGGATGATGGACATGAGGTCTGGTGTAGTGAATGCCTCTTCTCCCTCACTCATGCGAGGCAGGGTGTCTGCTTTTCCATTGCATACTCCGGAATTATAGGTGATGACGAAGTTGTATTCCGCAAAGAAGAGAGCCCAGTGGAGTTGGCGTGATGATTGCGCTTTAGCCGTCTTCAGATACTGTAGATAGCGATGATCCGTGACAACAGTGACTGTATGTCTAGCTCCAAGAAGATAATGTCTGCAGGCTTTGAACACTGCCTTAATTGCTAGCAGTTCTTTATCAGTGATTGCATAATTCAATTCAGGGGCTGAACCCTTGCAAGACCAGAATGCCACGGGATGCAACTGACCTGTTTCTGGGTCTCGTTCTTGAGCATAAAAGGGGATGGCCCCAAATGTGGTACAGCTAATGAGGGGGTCTCAAATATATGTATACACAAGGCGTTACATCAGCTGTAAAAATTAAATTCAAGAAAGCTACTAATTCTAATTAACTCGGTATCCAACAAATGGATATCCTAACTTGGAACTACCCAGGGTAGACATGAAAACCATATAGCAATATAGAGTCACACTAAAAACATCTTTTTCAAAAATATATTACAAGTTTTTATTTCACAAAGGTAAGTACATTAAACAAATACATGAAATCCTATGCTTTAAACAAATACATGGATGTACTTTAAACAAATACATGGAGACAACAGAATTCAGCTTCTTTAGTGAATATCCTGATTTGTCATTAAGATGAAGCACATACATGAAGTCCTATGCTTGAAACAAATACATGGATATGCTTAAAACAAATGCATGAAGACAACAAAATTCAACTTCTCTAGTGAATGTCCTGGTTTACCATTAAGATGAAAACCACAAAGTTGAATTGAATTAATCAATTTGGTTAATTATGCAAAGATCTCAATGCGGTTGTACAGGTCTGCCGACGTAAACCTTTCACATTATTCTGGTGCTAAGGTAAGGGTCTCAAACAAAGATGGTGTAGTAGGAAACGAAATTGAGTTTCACCAGGAAGAGACCACTTTTACGTTTCGGCGGGCCACGTGTGGGGCCTCTTTTAAAGAACCACCTTCCTCGGGGCAGAGTAAATGGTGATAATCCCTGCAGGGAAGCAGACAAAACAATCCATCACACAATGAATATGTACAGAAAAGCAAAAATGTGACTTGCTGTATGTTTCTCAAACACATAACCTGGATTTCTCAAGTAAGGCCTTGACTAGTTTGGCCAACCAATTCTTAATTTAGAGAGGACTACTCATTAGGTCTGCCTATGAGGGGAACCTTACCCCAAAATGAATGTGGGGGGAAATTCATCTAAGGCAGAGATTATTGACGCAAACTCGACTTTGATGTAGAGTGTGGGGCAGCAATGACTGGAGAAAATCACTAGGAGTCCAAAAATGTGGAAATTAAGACAAATTATAGTATAAGTCTACCGGATCTACAAGGAATGCAATAGAGACATAGAGAAAGGGAAAGAAAAAGATATACCTGGGTGTGAAGGTATACTTGTCTCTCCAACCAAGGCATCTGTCCTGAATGAATTAAGGCCAGTAGACCGAGTCCAACTTCAAACAAAGAGAAGACTGCCACAAGTTGTTGACAAAAGGATGTCCAATTTGGGAACACTGGTCCAGTAATAAATACCTATCCATCGTCACAGAAAAAGAAGAAAAAAAGGAGAGAAAAAGGAGAGAAAAAGGACAGAAAAGGTCCTGTTGTGAATTTACTGCTGGTAAGAAGCACGTGTTGTGTGAAAAATTAAAAAAGAACCTATACTGACAAACTAGTCGAAATCATGACAAGTTTGAAAGAATCTACACTAACAAACTAGTCGAAATAATGCATAATGTGGCAGGTGTGAAATGCATAAAATGCGTGAGCTACGAAAAAAAAAGGGGCTGCTTGGCCCGTTTAAATACTTTAAACAAATAATGTGGTGAGAAAATGCTCTATGGGGCTTACCGTGAATTCTGAGGATCGATAGGATGCTGCTGGAGCCGATGCCGTCAGTTAAAGTGCCTGTGTGAGTCTGGCAGCAGAGACTGAGCTGCAGGCTTGCCTGGTGTTTAAGCTTGCAATGTGATGACGTGTCGTTTGAGAGACGCGTACCGTGTGGGAATCCTCACACAGCTGAGACGCGATGGTGTCGGACTGACACACCTTCGTCCGGATTGGCTCATGAGGCGCAGCCAATCCCGCAGGCAATCCAGCTGTGACACAATTGTGGCGGACTGACACACCTCCGTCCAAATTGGCTCGCGAGGTGCAGCCAATCCCGAAGACTCTTACAGTGACACACACTGTAAGCGGAAGAATTTCCAAAGGCGGGACCTTGCGGTCGCGCGGAAGGGGTGGGCATGGAACCCCGAAGTATGCAAAACGCCGAAACCGGCTGAACACAAACAAGGAACGCGATTCGACAGCCTGCGCATCAAATGGTATGTGCAACCTGATATGTTGACATATTGTTCCAAAGTGTAAATAGGCACAGTCAAGAATGACTGCCAGAAAAAAAAAGATGAGCCAATATAGTAAAAAAGGCTATAAACGGTGTCCAAGCTGGTAATGTTCCAAAAGTGCAATGTTGGAAACCGGGGGGAATGCAAAAATTGGTAGATGGTTAACACTGTTCCTGCTGCTGTCTGGGTCTGAATGTTAACTAAGTGATGCAGGATGTGAATACAAAATGTAACAACGTCATAGAGGGGGGATGAATTCCTCATTCAATCCATGAATATGGGTGCCTAATTGGAAAATCCACCGTGCCTCCAAGTCCAACAAACTTTTGTGTATACTAGTGGAGTTTTTGACTGTTTCCAATACCCACCATAATACATTATTAGGTGAGTGTTTAAAGGTCATATAGTGATTGACCAAAGGTGCCGTGACCATTTTGCATCTTATTCGTGATCGATGCTCCGCAATTCTGATGTGCACTGCTCTGCTAGTTTGTCCAACATACCTTTGACCACACAGACATTCAATGCAGTAAACCACATTTTTGGTTTTACAATTGGTCAGGTGGGACAAAGTCCATACCTGATCATTTATTTTGAAGTCTTTCATTTTTCTGGTAAAAGAGCACACACTGCATGAGCCACATGGATAGTGGCCCTTGGCTGACCGTAAATCCCATAGAAGAGTTTTTGGGGGATTTTTACTGAAGCTGGAATGTATCAGTTTGTCTCGAATGTTAGGAGCTTTTTTAAAGGCAAAGCGAGGTAGAGGCTCCTCGGGTAGATCCAATCTGATAATATCCCAGTGTTTTAGGATGAGTTTCTTGATCTCGAAAGCTCTGGTACCGTGTGTGAGAATACAAGTCATGTTGTTGCTCTCAGTTTGCCGTGTTTTAGTGGTAAGCAAAAGGGCATGATCCGTACAGCGTGTCCGTTTTCGAGACCTCTTGATGAGTGTTTTAGGATAACCTCTCTTCCAGAGTCTCGTATCTAGTTCATCCACTTGCTGGTTAAAATCATGAATGTCAGTGCAGTTCCTTCTTATGCGTAGATACTGTCCGTACGGGAGGTTATCCTTGAGTTGCCGGGGATGGTCACTTGTGTAATGTAGCAATGTATTCCTGGCACTAGATGTTCTATGCAGGCAGCATTTGAGCTCTCCATCTTGATGGTTGATGGTCAGGTCAAGAAAAATCACTTGGTTTTTACAATATTCAAGTGTGAATTGAATATTGTCATCAATCTGGTTGAACCAGGGGAAGAACTCTAAGAGTTCATTTTCTGGTCCTTCCCAAATAAAAATGATGTCATCTATATAATGCTTCCAATGTGAGATAGATTTTTGGAAGGGGTTGGATTCACAAAGAATGTGTTCAGTTTCAAATTTGGCCATAAATAAAATAGCCAAACTTGGTGCGAAAGCTGCACCCATCGCAGTGCCTTTTATCTGTAAGAAGAAGTTCCCATTGAATTCAAAGTAGTTTTTACATAGTACTAATTCCATCAATTCTAAAATAAAATTGATTGGCACCCTCTGTTGTGTATTGGATTCTGTCAAAAGTTCCAGCATGCATTCTAAGGCCTGTGGCTGTGGAATACTGGTATATAAAGAGGTTATATCCATTGTGACTAAGATATGTTTGCTGGGGTCAAACTCTAGGTGTTCAAAGATTTGAATAGTTTTCATGGTGTCACATAAGTAGGTCATTGTTTTCATGCTCAGTGGTTTAAGAAATGTGTCAATAAATTTGCATAATGGTTCAAGTACCATCCCTCAGCCTGAGACTATGGGACGTGCAGGTGGGTTTGTTGTATTTTTATGTACCTTTGGAAGTGCATATAGGGTTGGAGTGCGACCTTGGCTAGTTGTTAAAAAATCATATTCATTTTCAGTGACCCTATTGCGATCAAATGCATATTTTACTACTTGATCAATTTCCGCTTTGAGGGGTCCTTTTTCAGTTTTTTGTAGCTTGATGAATCATTCAGTAAATTATTTACCAACTCCAAATACTGGGTGTTAGTCATCACGACTATTCCCCCTCCCTTGTCTGCAGGTTTAATCACAATAGCCTCATTGGATGTCAATTCAGCAAGGGCTTTGTTTTCTTCTGAACTCAGATTATGTTTTATGTGTAATCTGCTATTCCTAGTTTTAAGATTGGATAAGTCTTTGAGAACGCTTTTCTCAAAGGTTAAAATTTCCTTGGACATTTAATTGTCCTGCGGTGTGAATGTTGAGGCACATCGTAATCCGGAGTCCTGCTCCTGTACTCTTTCCGGGATGTCTTTAAAGAAAGATTTTAGCCTGATGGTTCGTAGAAATCTACGCACTTGCATTTCCGTGGAGAACCAATCAATTCCTCTTGTGGGGACAAATGATAAGCCTTTAGATAAAACAGAAATTTGTGCTGGACTGAGACACAGGTTTGCCAAATGGAAAATTGGTATTTGTGGTTCTGTATGATTCACCAGGTGCGACGGCGTCTTCCCCAGGGTCTCCGCATTGGTACATATGGTTGGAACCACGGAGGACCCCATTGTGGTATAACAAATCCTCCTCTGCCTAAAAAAGGATTATTTGGTTAAAAGTTACCAAAAGGTTGTGGTTGGTTCTGTGGTGACTGATTGTCAGACCCACTACTACTTGAACTTGAAAAGGAGACACCCCTATTTTTGTTCCCTGGCCCACGTTTCGATGATGATTGTTTATTGATTGCTTCTGCGTAAGCTACAGTGGTGTAAGGGAAAAAACATTCTATTTTAAACTTGCGGATATCCTTTGCAAGTTTCTTTGTTTTTTTGCCAATTGTAGTGGCTCTGAATTCTGCAAATAATTTATTGACTGAGTCTAAATGGTCCTTTGCATCAGTGATAATTGTACTGGATAAGAATTTAGCTACTTCTACTTCCAAAGTTTTTAGGGTTTCCAAACCAATTCTTTGTGCTGTGGTGATCATTAAAACCATGAAGTCGCGACTGCATTTAATAGCAATCTGACTAAAGGTAGTCGTATATTGTTTGTCGGACAGAAAAAGCAAGGCACGTTTCTTACAATTAGACCTGCCGGTATCGTGTTTGATTTTAAATATTCATGCAGAAAATGACCATGTAATTCAGTCCTAAAATTCTTCTTTTTCAATTTCAGTAATTCGTCACTATCAGTGGAATGAGCTAAATTAGTTCCGGCTGGGTCGAAAATAGATGAACCACTTAGTATTTCTGAGATATGTTCCTCAGTAAAGCTAAACGTTTGACTCTCAGCCATACTGTGAGTGAAGGAAAAAGTAAAGATGATCTGTGATAGACCACAGTCAGCTAGCATCACACAAAACACAAAGAAAAATCAAAACATCAAGAAGTAGTCAAGATCAGGAAGCAAGACGAAACTAGAAATACCTGGATTGAATCCTACCAAGTTTAGTTATTTTACGACTCCCACGGCAACAAGGTTGCCTAAATAACATGAGCATAAAAGGGGATGGCCCCAAATGTGGTACAGCTAATGAGGTGGTCTCGTTCTGACAGGACTGCTCCCATTGCTATGTTGGAAGCATCAGTTTTGACCACATATGTGTCATGATGCCCGCTCCCGGGGAGCCGGTTCAAGCCCTGCGTCCCCGAAAGCGGACATCCAGTCCCCAAGGAAAGACCCAGCAACCCCATGTAGGGGCCCTTTGGACAGTATCCTGGCGCCTATGGTGCCAGGCTCATAAAAGACATCAGTCCTGGCGCCATAGGCGCCAGGCTCATTATGGGAGTGCTTGGGTGCACTTACCTGATGCAGACCATGCTGCAGGATCCCGGCCTCCTTGAGGCCTGAAGGGAACTACTTTACCTGTGGGACTAATTTACCATCCGGGCGTGGTCGGGGAAGGATACGTACCTGATTGGAGGAAGGATACATACCTGGAACTTCTTCCAAGGCTATTTAAACCCCACCCGAACAGCCACACGTGCTTCGCGTTGTTCTGCATCTAGCAGCTGGACGCTCACCGTGTCTGCTCCTGCATCCTGACTTCTGCCACGCCTGCCAGCATCCTGGATCACCTGCAAAGGAAGAGAAGAAGAGAACAGAAGAAGGAAAAGTCCTTACCTGCTAAATCCGCATCCCGGAGACATCTCGCCAACAATCCTGAAAAGGAAGACTTTTAATTAAAAGCTCATCGCGACGATAGCTGCAGCGTCACTTTCCACTCACCTTTACACAGCGCCTCCATGTTCAGCAGCGACCATCCGGATTCGCAGTCCTGCCCCAGCACCTAGGGAGAAAAAGGCAAGAACAAAAGGTGAGAGAGAGAAGGGAATAAGGAAAGCTAAATCTCCATGTTAAGACTTACCTGTGGATTCATTCCCTCTTCATTTCGGGTCCGCGCCGCATCCTGGCATTTCCGGACCCCGGCCCCTAAGGGGAAAAAGGAAATCAGCGTTAATGATCAAATAAAAAGACATTACCAAAAAACGCTCATTAAAGACTTACCTGATTTCTACAAGGATTTCACCTCTCATCTCGGGTTGGTGCCTGTTCCCTGGCATTCCGTACCCCGGCCCGTATGGGGAAAAAGACACTAGCATTAGTACATTAATGCATGGACACAAGGGGAACCTCTTATCAAAAAACTTACCTGGAAGCCAAGCAAGTTTGGTTCTCACCAATCCGAAAATCCAGTGAAGTAACTGGATACCAACGCATCCCTGCATCAATAGCAGGATGGAGAGCTCGTCCTTCCAGACCCTAAGGTGAGACGCTACGGGGAATTACAGAAGGGTTTCAAGGAGGGTGAGAGGGGAGAGTGGGAGGCCGATTGCATTACCCCGCAGACAGTTAATCCCCTATTTTCGCCTACAGAAGGATAAACTTGCGGGCCAGACAAGCCAGATTTGGGGGCCCGGTCCAGACCGTCTTCCGAACCCTGCGCATCACCTTAGAAGAGGTCACAGAAACCCAGACTAGACCAGCGCCTCCGTGGGAGCCAGGTGAGCGTTACAGAACGCGAAGCCTTTCTACAAATTCCCACCCAGGCGCTATGGAAACTTCTGAGACTGATCAGTTGGCCCAATTACTGGGGGAATTAGGGGCCGAAGTACATGCCGCTCGTCAAGAGACTAATTCCCTCAGGAGGGAATTAATAATATCAAAGGAAAGAACTGATGACCTGGCCAAATAACTTCTGCAAGGTCAAGCTGGGCAAACTCCTCTACCAGGTTCCGGAGGGAACCCCGCTCCTGTGGTTTCAAGTAACCCTGTGCAGATTAATCTACCCGGAAACATGCCGCTGGCCCCACCTGAACGCTTTGCTGGGGACCCCAAACGATTCGCCGTATTCATGAATCAGTGTCGATTGCACTTCCTATGCAGACCTGGGGCATTCCTTAATGATCAGACCAAGGTAGCCTTTGTATTGTCATATCTCAGCGGCTGCGCTGCCGATTGGTCAGTTCCATTGGGCACTCAAGATGACCCGATTCTCCGTGATTTTCAAGGGTTTCAAGCAAGCATGGAAAGGTTATTTGCTCGACACTCTCAGGGGCAGGCTCTGGATGACGAACTTCTATCCCTGCGACAGGGCAATCAGGACCTCCTATACTATATTGCAACCTTTAATAGACTAATTGTGGAAACGGGATGGCCAGAGGATAAAAGAGTCACGTTGTTTTATCGAGGCCTACGCGGAGAACTTAAAGATGTCTTGGCCCAAGTTGTAAATCCGCCCCAAGAATGCACAGAGTATACAGACTTAGTGGTCCAATTGGATCACAGATTTCAGAACAGAAAAGCAGATCGGTCCAGGTTTGAGACCCGGGTGTTGGTCAAGACCCATGCTAATCCCAAGGGAGTTGATGTCTCTGAGACTATGCAAATTGGAGGGGTTAAAGAACCCTTAACTCAAAAGGAACGTGAAAGGAGGCGGCAGTTAAAATGATGTCTTTATTGTGGGAATTCTGGACACTTTCTACGAGATTGCCCGGCAAAACCGCCCCGAAAGGCGGTAGGAGCCGCTGATAAAAACCATGAAGACTCTGTTTCGGGAAACGACTCTGCCCAACAAGCGTAGGGGTCCGCTTGCCGAGCTTGAAAACTAACTCTCAGACCTCGCATTTCATTGTGCCAATGGTTCTCGTAGATCCAGAACAGCCTAAGCGGTTGCATGCAATAAAGGCATACATCGATAGTGGGGCTATTGGAAACTATGTGGATCATTAATTGGTCTCTAGGATTAACCTCCCTCTCCGTCCTAAAACCAGCAAAGATGTCATCACCACAGTCGATGGAACTGAAATTGCCTCTGGACCGGTAACACATACCACTACTGAGGTGACTCTTATTGGTCCCGACGGCCATCGGGAGGGTGTTGTGTTTGATGTAATCAAGGCTCCACAGTTTCAGGTTATTCTTGGAATCCCTTGGTTAGAGACACATAATCCTCGAATTGATTGGCGAGCTAAGAGAATAACCTTCCCGGATTTACACAAACCTGCTACCCAAAAAACCTGAAGATTAATCTAGCATCTGTAACCTCTGCCTCCATGCAACTACCTCCGGAATGCCAAGACTTTCAGGACATCTTCCAAAGGGAACAAGCCAACACGTTACCTCCTCACAGATCGTACGATTGCCAAATCGATCTGGTGCCCGGTGCACAACCCCCTTGTAGCAGTATTTATGCCCTTACCGAACCTGAGAACCTGCATTTGAGACAATATTTGGATCAATACCTAGCTAATGGTTTTATTCGCCCATCAAAGTCCCCGGCATCCTCGGCTTTGTTCTTTGTGCCCAAAAAAGAAGGCGACCTTAGAACTTGTATCAATTACCGCGCATTGAATCAGATAACGGTTAAAAACCGTTATCCTCTGCCTTTGATCCCTGAACTCCTTGACCAGGTGAAGGACGCTTGCATATACACCAAGTTAGATCTCCGGGGGGCTTATCCTCTGGTACGAGTTAAAGAAGGCGACGAATGGAAAACTGCCTTCCGTACTAAATACGGATTATTCAAGTACCAGGTGATGCCTTTCGGATTGTGTAACGCGCCGGCTGCCTTCCAATACTTCATGAATGATGTCCTTCGGGAACTCATCGATGTTTGTGTTGTCGTATATATCGTTGACATTCTGGTGTACTCCTCTTCGGAATCTGATCACAGAAAACACGTCAGAGCAGTACTTGAAAAACTACGCCAACACAAACTATTTGCTAAATTGGAGAAATGTGTTTTACATACCACAGAAGTCGAGTTTCTAGGTTTCATCCTGACAACCAAAGGAGTCCGAATGGACTCAAGAAAAGTGGATGCCATCCTCAAATGGCCATCACCTAGCTCTGTAAAAGGAGTTCAAAGTATGCTCGGCTTTGCCAATTTCTATCACAGGTTTATCCCGGAATTTTCACGCGTGGTACAACCCATTACTGCACTCTTGAGGAAAAATAAACATTTTGAATGGTCTGAAAAAGCCGAGCAGGCCTTTCAGGATTTAAAAGCTAAGTTTACCTCCGCACCTATATTGAAACACCCGTGTCCAGATCTCTCTTATGTCGTCGAGACTGACACATCCAGCCTAGCCATGGGAGCTGTCCTGTCCCAAAGAGATCCCGAAACCAACCAACTGCATCCCGTAGCATTTTGGTCCAGAACATTTTCGGCACCCGAGGTTAAATATGCAATCACTGACAAAGAACTGTTAGCCATTAAGTCCGCTTTTAAAGCCTGGCAGCATTATCTGCTTGGCGCTCGACATACCATCACAGTGATCACTGATCACCGGAATTTACAGTATTTGAAAACCGCCAAGGCTCAGTCATCACGGCAGCTCCGATGGGCTTTGTTTTTCGCTGAATTTGATTTCGTGATTACCTATCGACCTGGCTGCAAGAATGGCAAAGCAGACGCTTTATCCCGAATTGGAATGGGAGAATCTGATACAAACTCAGAACCAGTACCAATAATTCCCGAACAGAGGATTCTAGGCATGACTTTGTTACAGACGGTAGAAGACATTCAAGCCGGAGTGAAACAACTCCTGGACACTACAACCTTACAGGATTGGATACAAAAGGGATCAGACTTTACCATAGATAATGGTTTACCTTATTTCCGAGGACGCTTATTCTTGCCACATAAGGAATTACACAAACAAGTTATTTCCGGTTATCATAATACATTAATAGAGGGACACCCTGGTATTGCCAAGACAGAGGAAAAGGTGAAACAACAATTTTGGTGGTCCTCTTGGCGAAAAGATGTTAAATCTTTTGTGATGTCCTGTGGTGTTTGCGCCCAAAATAAAAGTCAAAAGAAAAGACCAGCCGGTCTCCTTCAACCTCTAGACATACCGCCAGCACCCTGGCACACCCTATCAATGGATTTTATTACGGACCTGCCTCCTTGTTCGGGGTACAATACTATTCAGGTAATTGTGGATTTGTTTTCCAAAATGGCCCACTTTATTCCTTTGAAAGGTTTACCTTCAGCTTCTGTCCTAGCCAAAGAATTCCTCGAAAATATTGTTCGGCTACACGGATTCCCATCTGTACTAATCTCTGACCGGGGAAGCCAATTAATTTTCTACTTCTGGCGCAAATGTTGTCAAATGGCGCAGATCGACGTAAGATTATCGACCAGTCACCACCCTCAGACCGATGGTCAGACCGAGAGGACAAATCAGACCCTTGAGCAGTACTTACGGTGTACGTTACAGCAATCTGAAAGCAACTGGAAAGACATTCTTTGGATAGCCGAATACACATATAATAATTCGGTACACTCTGGAACTGGCCACAGTCCTTTTTATTCTTTGTTTGGGCATCACCCTCGAACCTCAAACCTTGACTCACCTCAGAACCTCGCAATGCCTGCAATAGAACATCTGCATTCTACAATTACCCAAGCCTTCAAAGAGGCAACTACGCATTTACAACAAGCCAAGAGAAAATACAAGGAATATGCTGATCTACATCGGAGTGAAGCACCTCAGTATCAGATTGGGGATCAAGTGTGGTTAGCTACCAGACATTTAGCACTCAAAGGGCCTCGAACTTTTAACCTGAAATATCTGGGACCTTATTCTATTACGGCAATAATTAACCCAGTGGCTGTTAAACTTGATTTACCAGCTAGTATGCGAATTCACCCTGTTTTTCATGTGTCACTTCTGAAACCAGTGGTACCCGGAACCCGACTACTCAAACCTCCAGAACCTATACTAATAGATGGGGAGCCCGAATTCGAAGTGAAGAACATTTTAGACTCAAAAATGTTTAGGTCAAAACTGTTCTACCTAATTGATTGGAAGGGGTACGGACCTCAGGAGAGGTCGTGGGAACCCAGCGACCATGTGCATGCACCTCGATTAGTCAGGAAATTCCACCGACTCTTCCCATGCAAACCAAAACCCCCGGAGGGAACAACCTTGGGAGGGGCCTTGGGGGGGGAGTGCTGTCATGATGCCCGCTCCTGGGGAGCCAGTTCAAGCCCAGCGTCCCCGAAAGCGGACATCCAGTCCCCAAGGAAAGACCCAGCAACCCCATGTAGGGGCCCTTTGGACAGCATCCTGGCGCCTATGGTGCCAGGCTCATAAAAGACATCAGTCCTGGCGCCATAGGCGCCAGGCTCATTATGGGAGTGCTTGGGTGCACTTACCTGATGCAGACCATGCTGCAGGATCCCGGCCTCCTTGAGGCCTGGAGGGAACTACTTTACCTGTGGGACTAATTTACCATCCGGGCGTGGTCGGGGAAGGATACATACCTGATTGGAGGAAGGATACATACCTGGAACTTCTTCCAAAGGCTATTTAAACCCCACCCGAACAGCCACACGTGCTTCGCGTTGTTCTGCATCTAGCAGCTGGACGCTCACCGTGTCTGCTCCTTCATCCTGACTTCTGCCACGCATGCCAGCATCCTGGATCACCTGCAAAGGAAGAGAAGAAGAGAACAGAAGAAGGAAAAGTCCTTACCTGCTAAATCCGCATCCCGGAGACATCTCGCCAACAATCCTGAAAAGGAAGACTTTTATTTAAAAGCTCATCGCGACGATCGCTGCAGCGCCGCTTTACACTCACCTTTACAGGGCGCCTCCATGTTCAGCAGCGACCATCCGGATTCGCAGTCACGCCCCAGCACCTAGGGAGAAAAAGGCAAGACCAAAAGGTGAGAGAGAGAAGGGAATAAGGAAAGCTAAATCTCCATGTTAAGACTTACCTGTTGATTCATTCCCTCTTCATTTCGGGTCCGCGCCGCATCCTGGCATTTCCGGACCCCGGCCCCTAAGGGGAAAAAGGAAATCAGCGTTAATGAACGAATAAAAAGACATTACCAAAAAACGCCCATTAAAGACTTACCAGATTTCTACAAGGATTTCACCTCTCATCTCGGGTCGGTGCCTGTTCCCTGGCATTCCGTACCCTGGTCCCTATGGGGAAAAAGACACTAGCATTAGTACATTAATGCATGGACACAAGGGGAACCTCTTATCAAAAAACTTACCTGGAAACCAAGCAAGTTTGGTTCTCACCAATCCAAAAATCCAGTGAAGTAACTGGATACCAACGCGCCCCTGCATCAGAAGCAGGATGGAGAGCTCGTCCTTCCAGACCCTAAGGTGAGATGCTACGGGGAATCACAGAAGGGTTTCGAGGAGGGTGAGAGGGGAGAGTGGGAGGCCGATTGCATTACCCCGCAGACAGTTAATCCCCTATTTTCGCCTACAGAAGGATACTTCTGCGAGCCAGACAAGCCAGATTTGGGGGCCCGGTCCAGACCGTCTTCCGAACCCTGTGCATCACCTTAGAAGAGGTCACAGCAACCCAGAGTAGACCAGCGCCTCCGTGGGAGCCAGGTGAGCGTTACAATATGTTAGTTCTGTTCGAGGATGCCATAGAATTGGTGCTCTGGTAAATGCTTGTTTTAGCTCCAGTAAGGCTTTCTCTGCCTCTGCGGAACAATTAAATTGTTTATTTTTCCGTAGTAAAGAGGTGATTGGGTGGACAATCTGGAAGAACCTGGGAATGAACCAGCAATAAAAGTTGGCGAACCCGAGTACATTCTGTACTCCCTTTATGGATGTTGGTGAGGGCCAGTTAAGGATAGCATCTACCTTGCGCATGTCCATGCGTACGCCCCATGGTGTGAGAATAAAGCTGAGGAATTCTACCTCTGTAACATGAAAGAAGTATTTCTCCAATTTGGCATATAGCCGGTTTTGAGGCAGTTTCTCCAAAACTGCCCGGACATGGTTGACGTGTTCCTCCTTGGTGGTTGAATTCATAAGTATGTCATCAATATAGACAAGAGTGCAGACATCCAACAGTTCGCGAAGCACGTCATTTATGAAAAATTGGAACCCTGCCTGGGAATTACATAGTCCAAAGGGCATAACCTGATATTCATAAAGACCATATTTCGTGCGAAAGGCCGTCTTCCACTTGTCTCCTATTTTGACTCTTACTAGATGGTAGGCCCCTCGTAAATCTAGTTTTGTATATATCTGAGCGTTTTTGACTTGATCCAAGAGCTTGGGGATAAGCGGTAACAGGTACCGGTTTTTTACTGTGATCTGGTTAAATGCTCTGTAGTCAATGCAAGTTCTCTGGTCTCCCTCCTTTTTAGGCACAAAAAAGAGGGGCAAGGATGCAGGGGACTTGGACAGCTGTATGAAGCCATTTGCCAGATACTTATCAAGGTAGGTTTTAAGATGCTGATTTTCCTGTTCTGTTAGGGCGTAAATCCAGCTGCAGGGAACTTGAGCTCCAGGTACCAGATCAATTTGGGAGTCATATGGTCTGTGCGGAGGTAGGGTGTTTGCTTGCTCTTTTTGAAAAACATCTTTGTAATCAAGGTATTCAGGTGGTAGTGAACTGGTGAGGCCCAGTATGGTTTCTTTCTTCGACAAACAAGGTTGGTAAGACCTTTTAATGAGAATCGCTTGCTATAACAGGTGTCGGCACAGTCTTGGGGAAGGGTCAGAACTTGTTTACGCCAATCAATCCTGGGATTGTCGGTCTCCCACCAGTGCATTCCCAATATCATCTGGAACTGAGGAGCGCTGATGAGATCGATGGTGATGTCCTCTTGGTGACCATCTTGACACAGAAGCTTGACCTTCTCAGTGTAATACACCACTGGGCCGGATGATACCTGAGATCCATGAACTGCTGTGACGTTTTCTGAAACCTGCTTCTGTCAGAGAGGAAGGCCTATCTGGGTGGCACGATCTTGGTCCATGTAATTTCCCACAGTCCCACTGTGAATGTATGCCATGAAGGCATGTATTTTCAATAGTTGCTTGTGCTTTACCAGGAGCACAGGGATGACTAGATGTGAGGTCTGTATAGGTTCCTTTTCACTGCTCGACAAGTGGACCCCTACGCTTGCCGGGCGTTGGTGTTTCCAGAGTCCTGTTCTTCTTCTTCACCCTTGTCAGTTGCTCCAACTGCTTTCCTGGGTGGTTTCACTGGGCATTCTCAGAGATAGTGACCTGCCTTTCCACAGTACAAACAAAGCTGCTGCTGTCTCCTTTTCTCCATTTCTGCCTTGGTGAGTGACTCCGCAAGGCTCCGAATTGCATTGGCTCGGACTGATCGTGTGATTTGGTTTGATTCTCACATGGTGGCACGTAGACCGACCGCCCCTCGGCCTTGGCCCTATCCATCCTCTGATCTTGCAATATGAGATCAAGCTGCACTGTCAGGTCGATGTATTCAGCACATCTTTCCGGGGGATTTACTACTTGGGCTAATACGTCCTTAAGTTCCCCTCGCAAGACTCTGTAAAAGTGTGTAGTTCTTTTCTCCTCTGGCCAGTTAGTTTGTGCTATCAGACGATTGAAGGAAGTGATATATGTTAGTAAGTCTTGATTACCCTTCTGTAGTGATAACAGTTCATTGTCCAGAGCCCACCATTGAGTATGCCATGCAAATAGTTTCTCCATTTCATGCAGGAAACCTCCGAAGTCTCAAAGCAAAGGATCATCCTGGTTTACCAAGGGTATTGACCAGTCTGCTGCACTACCTCCAAAATATGAGAATACAAATGCCACTCTCGCTTGATCGTTGAGGAATGTCCCAGGTCTGCACAAGAAATGTAGGCCACATTGATTCATAAAGATGGCATACTTATTCGGATCGCCTGTGAAGCGTTCTGGTAGGGCCAGGGGAACCCCCCTGGAAGAACCACCTGTTCTAAGGTGGGCTGTGGAGGCGCGGCAGGAGGGGCATACCCCGGCAGTGGGACCTGGCCTGCCTGGAGCATTTGCCTTGCTAGTTTGTCTGTCCGTTCACGGTTCACAATTAGATCCCTCCTCTGAGCATTGGTTACCTGTCTTGAGCCATGAACTTCAGCCTGTAACTATCCCAGTAATCGGGCCAACTGGTCCATTAAAGAGGTTTCCATAATGCCCGGGCAGAGATTCGAACAGGCTTTGTGTTCTGATACGCTCACCTGGTCCCTGCAGAGGCGTTGGGGCATGGTTGCAGCCCTGCCGGTGGTGAGGTCGCTCAGGTCCGACTTCACCCTCTGCGCTTATGTGGTGACTGATGGTAATAGGTGATGTGGCTCAGGACTGCTCCTGTGTGGAGAATAGGGGGCGTGAGTATGCGAGCTTGTGCGCCTGATCCCCTTCCAGAAACCCTTCTCCAAAACTTTGGTACCCGTGGGATGCGCTGTCCCTAGAAAGCTCACCTGTTGGTTAGTTTTGGCGAGCACACTGTCCTTCTGCTTCTGGCAGGGGTGCTTGTATAATCTGGACAGAGTTCCTTCACTGGTCCCATGCACGTGGTAGTTCAGTCCTGCTGCAACTAAGCCACTATACTTCAGGTAAGTGTTCCTGTTTGCCTTTGTCTTTCCTCGTCTGTTTTTGTTGTATTGTAAAGTTTGTTGTCTTTTATTTTTTTTTTTTTTTTTTTTTATTGTATTTGGTTTATTGAAATAAAAACCTTTACAAATAGATTTGACATTAAAAAAAAATTACTAAGCACCAATAATTTAAGACATAACATTACACCATGACAATTAAAAAGAAGAGAAGGCTTTCCCTAACAAAAAAACTATGACGTTGTTTTAAATAAACAAAGGATGGTAGTACCGAATTTCCATTTGATTAGTAAAACTAAGAGAAATAAAAAATACATTTGAAAGAAAATAGAAACATAAACACAATCGGAAAATTTCTGAAAGCAACATCCCAATAACATTCAAAATATAAGGTTACAATTCGGTACTTAATATAGTTACCTAGGAATCATAATAATGCAGTTTGATATTATTATATTAAGTGTTCATTCTCACCCATCTACATGATCTAATAGTAGGATTTACTCGTTTTTGTTTGGCCTACAGGTCTTCTGCCAACTTCAATTCTATAAATGCCAACAAGTTAATTAGACGGAGGGTAAGATTCTGACTAAAACCTTCCATACAGTGTTTCCATAAGAGTTCCTTTGCGGTTACACAATTTGAGTAGAAGTGCTCAAAAAATTGGATACGATGACCTTCAAAGAATGGACAGCTAATCACTAGATGTTTAAGGGTTTCTGGTACTGTGCAGTTTTTACAGAAACGGCAACTAGTATCAGTGTTGCTATTTAGATAACCAGTCCAATGTTTGAATCGTTCGCGAGTGTGAAATTGATTTAGTCGAAAACGCATATAAGTTTTCCTTGAGCGAGCTGAAGGGAACTGTAAGAGATATTTTATTCGGATTCCCCATCTGCCGCGGACTTCATTGTATTCTTTGAAGGAAGTATATTTGCCCATTTCATCCAGCATTATACACCAAAAAAATCTTTGAAATTTAAGTTTTTGACTTGGTAACTACATGCTCATGGATGACGGAGTTTCATTAATAAGAAGTAATATTTTAGTAAGTTTAAGCGAATAGGTGATGAGTGATTTAATATGTGATTCACTCAATAATTGATTCAGTTTAACATAAAGAGTGTTTTTCGGTGGATTATAAATCTTGATTAGATTGGTAATTTTACGCCATGTGTGTTTTACTGACAATTGTAGTAAGTTTAGTTCGTGGCAAATCATAACGTTAGGGATCGAAAGTGATAGTCCCAGAACTGTTTTCCATAATTTCCCCTGTAAGATATTTAAGTAGGCATCTAAATCATATGTACAAATGTCCAGGGAGTATAGAATGACAGGTTCAACCTTCTGCAGATAGAATTGAATTAAAGGTATTAAAGAGAACATACAATATTTCTGATGAATAATTTTCATCTGAGATGTCAGCCCCCTAACTTTTTGATTAAGATAGTTTTTCCACATTGTAATTGAATATTGATCAGTCAAAGGATATCCCAAATAGCGAATCATCAGAGAGTATTCGATTTTGACATTGTTCATATGCCAAGAAAATCGATGACAGCCTAATTGTCTTTTGGAGAAAATCAATATAAAAGTTTTCGTTGGATTAGGCGTGAAATTGTGATTGGAAGCAAATTCCAAGAATAAGTCCAGCTTTCGTTGGAGACCAAAGGGCGTTCGATCAAAAAATAGCAAATCATCAGCAAAGCCTAACCAATCTAAATTCAGAGAACCAAACTTCACTGAATAACATTCCCCAGCCATCCATTTGTCGTCCAATCCTAACAAATACAAATTGAAAAATATCGCTGCCATATTACAGCCTTGTTTCACCCCTATCTCAGTAGGAATGGGATCAGTCAGGGCTCCTTCCTTGGTAAGTCGCATGCGATAATTTGTGTTTTTGTGGAGTATTGCAATCAAGGCAACTAATTTAGTCGGAATGCCAAGATGGATCATTTTTTTCCACAAGATTTCACGAATAACACAATCAAATGCTGCAGTCAAATCCAAACTAGCCATGTAAATTGGCCCTGAGTGACTAACCAAGGAATGTGCCTGGAGATGAGAAAGAATTGTAGTGTTTAACTGACAACCAATGAGTTTTCTGAATCCTCCCTGATAAATGGACAACATGTTTTTATCGTTCATATGAGTTTGTAATTGTTGGATGAGCAGAATAGAAAATATTTTGGAAGAGGAATCTGTTAAGGCAATAGGGCGATAATTAGAGGGACAGTCCGGAGAGCCCTTTTTATAAATTGGAATAACTAGCGCAGAAGACCACGTTATGGGGATATGTCCTGTTTATAAAATCAGATCAAATTTGATTTTAAGGATGTGAGCCCAGAATACTGGGTTCGATTTATACACACAAGATGGAATACCATCGGGACCAGGCGCTTTAGAGGGCTTCAATCTTCCAATGGCATCTATGATGTCTTCTGTGGACCATAATGATGGAGAATCAAGTTCCAAGCGTGGTTCACTACCCTTTAAAAAGTGAAAGCGCTCGGGCATGGTATATTTGAGTTTTACATATGATACCCAATTTTCGGCGGAGATTACAGAATCAAAATTAGTTGTGGTTTCCGAGGTGATAGAACGAAGAATATTCCAGGTTTTCCTTGAGTCGTGCTTTAGTAGATGGTAGAATAATTTTTGATTATCTACATAAAGAAGATGTCTTATTAACCATTTAAGTTTATTACGGAATCTTTGTCGTACTGCTTTGATCAATTTATCACGAGTGAAGTCGGAAAGAAAGGTTCTATTAATCTGACGAATTTCGTGATTTTTTTGCGATTTTAAATGAGCGACTTGATTGTTAAATTTGTGCGCATGAACCAAAATAGCTTTTTCGTGCTTAACCCTTGAATGAAGCATAGCATCTAGATGGATTTGAATTCTAATAGAATTTAGACGATCTAAATGAATAAGTGAAAAGCTGGACGGTGATAAATATAAGAAGACACTAGGATCACATTCTAGATTCCGAGTAAAAATTGCACAAACTTTAGGATTCCATCTCACTGTATAGTGAGGCCGGTCAGTTTCTACCAGAGATAGAGAAGAATTGTCTTTAAAACGAGCCAAAGGAATATTCATCTGCATGGAAATAATCATATGGTCTCCTAAAAATGGATCAATAATTTTAAGGGCATCTATATCCGAATATAAACTCGAAGAAATGAAAAAATAATCAATAAGAGAATTGAGGTTTGCTCTAGTCCATGTATAGGCATAGTCGTCTAGAGCAAAGTAAGGAGTTTGCATATCCCATTCAAGGAAAAAAAGAATTCCATATAGTTCCAAACTTTTGGGAAGTAATTGAGTGCTTTTCCCTAATTGCATTATTATGAACACCTATTTCATAGCAGTAGCAGTCACCACCTACGATAATTCTTGCCGTGGGGTATAAAATCAGTCCCTTTTCTAATACATCGTGCATTTCCTCAGTAATGATCTCAATAGGTGTGGACAATTTATTCCAGTAAATACAGACCAATAAAAGAATAATAGAGGGATCCAAATCATCTTTCATGATGATTGCTAGGATGGAATCTGAACTACTAATCCTCTCCAAAGAGCATTGAAGGGCAGAATTAACCAATATAGCCAGGCCGCCAGAAGGACGACCTTCGCTGCCTCGCCTTGCAATCTGAATATATGCTGAGTATCCGTCTATAAAAAAGGAGGATTGATTCATGGTCTCTTGAATGAAAATGAGGTCAGGTCGATTGAACTGATTTAGGTGATACCATTTTTTGAAGTTATTTATACCACAAGAATTCCACGAGATAATGTGGAGTCGGAGTGGGCTAAGAATGTTTCATTGCCTTTTGTTGGTTTGATTGCGTGATGTTAATAGGGTCCCTCCAAGACATCTCCTTTAAAACAGACATGAATGACATAAACTGTTTCATAGTATTAGCATCAATATTTGCAGAGGTACCCTGGGTTACATTATCAGTGACACTTTCGACGCTTAGAGGAGTAGTTTCTAGGTAACTTTGTGCGTCATCAAAAGATGAAAAAAATGATGCGGTTAAACCAATAAATGCCAAGTCATCAGAGTGATCCCATAACATCTTCATAATAAAAATTTACAAATCATTCGGTTGTTGTTAATATCAGCCAATTTCACCCAATCTATGTCATCAGATCTAACCTTTCGCAAGGCAGGGATATCCTGAAAAACAGTCATCATAAAGGTGCGGTTCAAGCGAGCCTTACCATAGCGAGCTTCATCGCTTTCCCAGCCCATAATTATAGCAGATTTTGGGTCGCCATAATTATGGTTAGTCAGGGATTCCTGATTATCCATAGTGGATTTAAGATTGGTCAATTTAGAGCACTCATTGACTTGTGGACGTTGCAGACTCAAGATTGGTAACTTTGGGCTAGTTCTTTGATGAACTAAGTTCTCAGTTTCATGAGTAATTAATTGATTACTAGGTTCAACATTATTATCTAAGGTTAGAACTTCCGGCTCACTTGAACTTACACCCTCCAAATTTTTATTTTGAGATTCAGTTGGATTATTAGGACAAGTGAGTATTTTGTTTTCTCTTTGTCCATTAGCTTTACCCAAAATCACTTTCGCAGTTGTTTTAATTTTCAACATTGGATAATATTTGGAGAGGTCAGTTTGAACGCATTGAGGGGGCCCTGCAGTTAGACACCACCCCAAGGTCAATAGGTCCCCTCTCCTCTTTATCCTTTCCCTTTTTTGCCTTAGATTGTGATTTGTTAGGTTCTTGTCAAGCTGGTTCAATAGTCAAGTCCTCCTTTCCATTAATTTTTTTGTTTTTTATTAGAGATTTGCAAGGTGCTTTGATAGTTGCAGTATTCAAGTCTAGCTCTGAAAGATTCAGCAGGGCCTTAGATTCCTCGCTCAACTGATTTAAGTCAATGATATTATCTCCCTCTGAAAGATTGCAAATATCTTTAATATGTGTGTTATGAGTATCATTTTTGTCACGTGATTGGTTCTTTGTTTTTCTTTTCCTGTTTTCCCTTTTGTAGTTTGGTTAGGAGATTTCTCTTTTGAGCCCGAGCCAAAGCCCTTCTTTGTTTTTTAGTAAGGGCAATGGAAGGAGTTTGATAAGGCACCTCTTCAATATCAAGTGTTTCTATTGTTTCCTGAGGGATAAGATCTATTCCAGTTAAGTCAATAAGATCAGTTAAAACTGAAGGACTGTCTGGAGGAACACTATCTTCTACACATTGAATCGTCAGCGATTCCTTGATGATTGACTTGGAAAGTGTGGCAAGATTAGTTGCCATTTCCTTTACAAGAGTAGTCAAAATAGCAAGGTTAGATTCATTGGTGTTTTTCAAGTTCACTACCTTTGGGTTCACAACCTTGCTGTTTTCTAATTTGATGGATGGTTCTTCTGTCACTACCTCTGAGAACAATTTAGTTTGAGTGCCTATAGTTTTAACATGAGCCATCAAATCTTTTTTGTTTAAGATGGAAGAAAACATATGGCAAGCAAATAACATGCCCTCTATTTTACCAAGAGAACTTGTGAGGTCAGATATTTGAATCTGTAGGAATTGTATTGCCTCGTGAGTCTGCTCATGGCCTTTATCAAGTAAGTTAAGAATTCTGGTCATGACCGGAAAAGATTTGAAAGAGTGCTGCAGTTCGGCATTCCATTTTTCTTGTTCAGTGGTAGGACAGTTAGGCTGTGGACGAATTTTACAGTGAGTAGACTCGTTGGAATCGAGACTAGGTGCTCTATTTCCTTCATGACTAGAGGGATATTGACAAGTAGGGATCATTGGTTGTTCCAGTATCGGAGAGCTATTTACCATCAAGGAGGGCCCTCCTATGTTGTTATTACTCGGAGTGTTAATTCCCCCAAGAATACGTGCTTCCTTCTGTGCACTAAAGTGTGAAGGTACAGAATAGGTGTATGCTTGGGGATTATTAAATAGGAACACATTCTCAATCCCATACTTACTTCTATTCACTGGAGTTGAGGGTTCGTTGGATAGACGAATCCGTTTGCCCAATTCTATTTCAATTGCCGGGGCTAATATGGAGACATCTGCAGTACGCGGATCAAATTGCTCAATTCCCATAATTTTTTTTATTTCATCTCTGTCAAGACTCTGATCAGAGTTACAGTCAACAATTTCCCAATCCTTTGAGGAGCTTTCATTCACTTCTTTAACCGACATGAATACTGGTTTAATTTTAGAATACATGTTTTTTGCGGCCAAAGTAGTTTTAGGAGTCTCACAGTCAATAAACCCCGACCGTTTTTTCGGCAGAATTTGTTCCTCAAGGTCTTCAGGGGTTATATCGACAGGGGCATCCTTGTTGGATTTCTGTAAATCATCACAGTGAAAATTCTCTGTCGTATATTTAGTTGACAAAGAAGCAGGTTTCTTAGAATCCAATCTATTTTTCAATTCCAGATTTTTGTTATACTCGAAAGAGGCAGGGGTGAGAATAACTTTATTCTCAACATTGCTTTCTGATTTTAGGGCCATTGTAAGATTTTCAGACAACAAAGTACTGCTATGATTGGAGTCAAGCAGAGGTTTAGGTTCTTTGTTCATCTCTTTTTCAGGCCGATTTAAGGGCATTGCAGCGGACGATTTTACTACATTAGAGTCTGCCTCTGTTTTTTTAGGATTAGTTTGGGACTCTTTTTTTTTCACGCTGCGAAGCCCCTCTGCCATGACCAAAACAGTTCTGGTTGCAATTATAGACTATGAAATAAAGGGCAATGCAATCCCACCACTTTAGCTCACTATATCCCCCTCCGAACAATATTTGACGATCTATATTAAGGGCACAAAAGGTAACCCTACCACCAAGCCACCTTACCGCCTAACAGCCCAACAGCCACACTTCGCAGGCACCTCCGGATGCGCGCGCCGGATGCGCGGGTCCGAGTGCAAATAAGGAAGTGGTCAGTGGGCTTGTGGGCGGGCAAACGGGCGGATTCAGGGGGGAGTGGCTAAAAGGGGAAAAGAGAAGAGAGTGGCGTCAATGGGTTGCCCAACATACAAAACCCGCGGGAAACCTGCGGACACTAAAGTATAGGGCGCAGAGTCCTCAACAAATACCCTGAGTGAAGGTCCACAATAGTCCACTAAGGTGCGCGTTACGCGCAAAATTCAAAACAAGTCCTTCTTCTTGCCGACGGCATCCGACACCGCGGGAAAAGGATCCAAAGAGGCAGCGAAACAGCGAACACAGCCCAACAGCCACACTTCGCAGGCACTTCTGGATGCGCGCGCCGGATGCGCGGGTCCGAGTGCAAATAAGGAAGTGGTCAGTGGGCTTGTGGGCGGGCAAACGGTTGGATTCAGGGGGGCGTGGCCTGAGTGAAGGTCCACAATAGTCCACTAAGGTGCGCGTTACGCGCAAAATTCAAAAACAAGTCCTTCTTCTTGCCGACGGCATCCGACACCGCGGGAAAAGGATCCAAAGAGGCAGCGAAACAGCGAACATTGCCCAACAGCCACACTTCGCAGGCACTTCCGGATGTCTTGTATTGCTGTCCGTTCCACTTTTGATTTTTGCTATTTTGCTTTCTTCCCTTGCCGTTGATGTTGCCGGCCCGACAGAAGCTGCAGAGCTCGAGGCGGCAGCCGGAGGGAATGAGGCATGAATCTGCAGTGGTACAGTAGCTGGTAAGTTGTTAACTAGGGGGCATGCATGGTTCAAATGCTGCCACACCCTGCCACACCTGATGAGTCAGCACATGAAGACCAGGCCTAGAGATCCACACCCGATGAGTCAGCACATGAGGATGTTCTCTGGAATAAAGGCTTTCAGCTCCTGGAAAGTTCATGTAAAATAAAAGCACTCCATGACTGAAATAAAGTAAAAGCACTCCTGCACTGAAATAAAGTGTTCCTGCTCACATCTCTATATGAGCCTGCCGTCAAAGGTGCCAGGAATAAGTCCAGCTAGGGCCCTGTGTTTATGGGTCCCAAAGGGAAATAAGTGAGTCAAGTGACCCATTGCCCCCATCACTAGATGGTTTGTTTTTTGTGTTCTGGGGCCTATGACCATGACAGTCAGTCTGCACACCTCAGACATGTTAACATTTTGAAAAGCATTCGGACTGGTGTGCTTTTTAAGGAAGCACAGTCTATTTTACATTGCAGACTCATCCATGAGCTATACGGACATGACGCAACTGCTACTGATGTCATGGAAAAATTAGCAAACACAAATGTAAAATGTAAGTCATTAATGCCAACCCTAGCAAGCTTTGCACAATTCAATGAAACAATGTTCAAAAAAGAAATGCAATCAATAATGCAAACGTACTCCACAGACAAACTGGACATGCACTGTATGACAGTGCCTGTGTGTCAACAAGCCACAGCACGACTAAATAGCTGGTTCGGAAATAATGTTAAGATTGCGATTAAACTGTAGAGTAATGCTAAAGCGTAACCTTGACGTGGAGCAAGGTTTAGGTAATTGCACACTTGGTGCAATTGTTGGCTTCCAGGCATACCTACGAAACAACAGAATTCAGTTTGTCAACATCCACTTTGACAAACTTTCAGAAGTTCTTGGATAGGATGCTCAACAGCCTTATTCCTTCTTTTCTAAGGCATTTATGTACTCTGAGAACAGTTTTCTCGGTCTCTTGCATATGCAGTCACTATTCATAAATTGCAAGGTCTAACCTTAGATCAAGCATTGATTGACATTGGCAGCACAGTCTTTAAAGAAGCTATGAGTTGCATAGCACTCTTATGCCTACGTACACTTGAAGGACTATTTCTCGTCAATGTTAATGCAATCAAAGTCAAGATTGACATCCCTTGCATCGTAGAATACAACAGACTACGTGCACTCTACACAATCCATCTCAAAGTGTACCCTGTTCCTCAAAAAGGCAAACTTGGTAAAAGAAAACTAGTGCAAACACAACTTATATGTGATCTCCCAACAGTACCAGCAAAGAAATTGAAAGCAGCTGCTACTCCATCAATTACCACAACCAGAGAAGGATGTACTGAAAAGGCAAATGCATACCCAACTGCACATACAAAGTGAAGTACCTCTTCAAACAAAGCAAGTGGATTTCTATCAAACGACTTAGACACAGAACTGACTGGTCCATTCAAATTTTCCAATACAGCTGGTGTAAATTGCTATGCAAATGTAGCAATCAATGTTCTATTCCAGTTGCCACCAATTGTTAAAAACATTTACTTAAATGGTGCAGACCAGTTGTGTTTGCAAACACTACTCCTTCATAGAAATGCAACAAACAATCCTGACAACACTTACAGTGTCTCAGGAATAAGTCAGGAATTGGACTACTGTGCTGGAATGGTGAGATTCACTATAAACACACAAGAAGATCCACAAGAATTTCTAATGTACTTACTGCAAGTTCTGGAAAGCAAAAACATACCTATAAATGAAATCTTCCAGATTTCATACAGGTGGAAACATACATGCACTCTCTGCAGCCATGTGGCACAGGAACACATCCCTAATGAGCGCTTTCTGTATGTATCTTTACCTAACTGTGAATCCATTCAACTTTAGCAGCTGGTACAAAATGCAAATCATGGCATATTATGTACTACTTGCAATTCAGACAATCGTTCCACCTTACAGATACAGTCACATAGCCCATACGTAATAGTAATGCTTTTACAATACAATGCAGATGGTACCAAAAACAACTGCAAGCTTACTAGCGTCACACATGAGCAAGTATCACTTGGCAAGAAAACCTTCACAGCAGTAGAAAAATAAATGTGGGTGGTTTGAATGCAATGATACTTTCATTACTCTGAAGCAGAGATGACTAAATCTTGCAAATGCCTACTTCATATTTTTGAAACCAAAATGTACTCACTGATCTATAAAAGTAGCATTGGCTAATGCCCAATACCCATCAAAAATAACCTTCTTTTGTCTGTTAGTATAAACCAACTGGTCCCGAAGTAGATCAGTTGCACTGCTATACATTTTTTTCCCAATGATCCAATGATTATAGTCACAGAAACAACAACTGTGGAAAAGACACACTAATATTGTTTGACCCATAGTACTTAAAAAGAAAAGTACTGAGTATGAGGGTATACAAACTGTCCACAATGACCTGTAAAACAACCAACTGTTAGAATAAGGTAACAGCTGCCTAATAATGCCCATACCACTGCAATAAATATGCAACTGCATGTTACTACACCAATAATACTGCAAAGGCACTTCACAATATTGGGAAATAACAGAGTTTTAAGATGAAACTTTGTAAATTGGACAAAAATATTGCTATATTGGGGTACGTATGATATTAGTGAGTTGTAGAAAATTAGCATGCATTGGTAAAAACCCAAGAAATTCACTGAAACAACTGTTGAAGGGATGCTATAGTTAAGGTGCACTAATAAAAACATATGAAATTCACTGAAAAACCTTTGTTAAAGGAACGTTGTGGTTACAAGTAAAACCGAAAAACCTCTGAACTTTGCCAGGTATGGTAAGCTAAGCAACCATAACTCACGCCACCACTGTGCACTGCTAAGTCTAACACCCAGGACATCAAAGATGACTTCACACATGTCATTGATGACATCACTGATGACATCACATATCGTCCCTTTAGAACAATGTTTTTTCAATGAATATATATATCAAACCATCTGTGCCACGTCTTGGCCGCACCGACCTTCATATCTCTGATATTCCTACTCTGACGGACTTGGCCTGTCTCGAAAATGAATTGTTTGACCCCTCCACTTTTGATCCAGTTGACTTTGATATCGATCCCAACTGGGATGTACGTACCAAATTGAAAAATAAGTCTAAGTTTAACCCACTATTCTCAGTAGGTGGTTGCATTGAGGCGTTTCATGATTTGTGTGTAAATGATTTTCGTAAACTTCGTAAAAAACCCTGCAACAAAAAACAGAATCTTACTGTCCCACAACGATTGGCTCTTAATGTATTGCAGAATCTGTCTAATATTGTGATAAAACCTGCCGACAAGGGCTCCAATATAGTTATTCAGGACAGGGAATGTTATGTGGCTGAGGCTAATCGTCAGCTACGAGATCGATGCTGTTATTCCAGACTCCCTAAGAATCCTTTTGTCGAAATACAGTTGGGGCTCACTACCCTTTGTACCAAATGGGCCGAGAACGGCCTTATTGAAGATGAGCTTGCCAAGTTTCTTGTGCCTACGAGTCATACCATTCCGACTATATACTTTTTGCCAAAAACTCATAAGTCCTTGATCCATCCACCTGGCAGGCCGATTGTTACCTTATGTGGTTCCCTCCTTGAAAATATGGCCCAATTTATTGACGAGACCTTGTTCCCGTTGGTGTCAGTCCTACCTTCGTATCTACGTGATACCAAGGACTTTCTGAGTCATATCGCTGATATACCTTGGGAGGAGGGTTTAATGTTGGCAACCTTGGATGTTGTCTCCCTTTATACATCTATAGACCACAAGATTGGATTGGCAGCCTGCAAATATTTTTTGGACACTCGTTCTTTGAATTATTTGGGGCACAATGGTATGATTTTGGATATGCTTTTGTTTTGCTTAACGAACAATGTATTTCTTTTTGAGGGTTCTTTTTATCACCAAGTTAGGGGCACTGCCATGGGCAGTACCTTTGCGCCATCATATGCTAACCTGACTATGGGGTGGTGGGAGGCTACCTTCTTGTCCGAGCTACTCTTAGCTAGTTTTCCTACACAAGTTATTGGTTGGTGGCGGTATATCGATGATATTTTTATCATTTGGAAGGGCAATGAGAACGAGTGGGCATGTTTTGTGAACAGTATTAACACCAATGTTGTGAATTTGAGATTCACTGAATGTCACAGTTTTACCCATATTGTGTATTTGGATGTTAATGTAAGATTGGACAATTTAGGCATCCATACCTCCCTTCACAAAAAACCAACCAACACTGGACTGCCACTCCATGCAACGAGCTGTCATCCGCTCTCTTGTAAAAACAGCATCCCCTATGGCGAATTTATTCGCTTTCGGCGCAATTGTACAGATATTGAAGAATTTGATCACTCTTGCAGGGTGGCTGCAGCCGATTTTTTACTTCAGGGATACCAAAAAAAGATCATTGAGATATCCTTTCTAAAAGCACGGTCACTCTCTAGAGAAATGTTACTACATGGTTCCGCCAGCAGGAGTAAAAATAAGGATCAGGATGAACTTCGCCTTATCATCACATTCAATAAAGCCTCATGTGATGTCCGTAAGATTGTTGCAAAACACTGGCATATCCTTAGGCTAGATAAAGATCTTGGTCCATTACTTCCCAAATGCCCTACGTTAACTTACAAACAGGCACCCACTTTAAAGGATAGACTGGTTTCCAGTTTTTTGCCCCCCGTCCCGAAAAATTCCATCAGGACCAGTTGGTTACCTGCCTTATCTAGGGGTTTTACTAAGTGCCAAAAATGCAAAGCCTGCCCTCATGCAATTATTTGTAAATCTTTTGAACATCCTGTCACGGGTATGGAATTTAAGCTGAAACATTTTATTAATTGTGAGACCCCGTTTGTTGTTTATGTTTTAGCCTGTCCTTGCCGGAAATGGTACGTGGGATCAACGACATGCGTTCTTAAGCTCCGCATCTTACAGCATCTTAGAGCTATTAAGAACTTTGACCCCACGTATCCCATGGCTAAACATTTTAGACAGGAACATGACAGTGATGTCCTTCTACTTACATTCTTTGCTGTCGCTCATGTACCGATTGACCCAAGGGGAGGTGATCGCACTTTAAAACTGAGACAGCTTGAAACCAGGTTTATCCTAGATTTTGACTCTAAATACCCCAATGGGCACAATGTGGACGAGGAGCTATATACTTTTGTGGGAACCTAATCATTTTGATTATTTAGTTTCTTTAAGCACCTCCTTATACTTCTTGCTTCTCTCCTGTCACATGTTATTTGATCTTGGCCTTCCATCATCTGTATACTGTTTCTTGTTTTCCTTTTCATTTTTACTTATTTGTAAAAAAAATTTATTGATCTGGCCTGGAATTGCTCATCTATTTTGATTTGATTGTTTATGTTATCCAACTTTCTTTTTTTCAGTTGCTGAACTTTGGCTGTTTTGTCCCAGTCTCTCTTTTGTGTTTAGGGGGTCTAAAGTTTGACGTTTACGAGTACGTTATTGTATCTGTACCTTGAAAGTTTAGTGGTAGATATTGCTCCTCCACTTTACAATTGCCTGTACCTTTTCCATATTAAGCTCCTATATTGTGCCATATATTTGCACTTTATGATCACCTGACCTTTTTCAATTTGTTTATGCTGCTAGAGTGATTAGTTCCTGACCTGATGCCTTTGCACTTTTATCCAGCATCCCTCTATGTATAATGCATTTGCACTTTATGACTACACAACCTTTCCAACTAGGCCATGTTGCTTGAGTGATAGGTTCACGATCTATTACACGTGTTCTCTACATTGTAGCTTATTATAAGTCTTATTACTGAGGCTGTATTCACAGATCATTTTTTTAATGCTCTATGATACACTTACGTGAACCATACTGACTAGGCCACTCGGTTTGAGTCATATGTTTACAGTTTCATGCACTCGCATTTTATACTGCAGTTTACTATATGTTTTTATCTTGAAGGCTGCATACAGTTCTGTCCGAGCTGTGTTCTTCTTATGTGTCGTATATTATATACTGCCATGGCTAGCCAAGACTTGCACTTGCACTTTATACATATACAGTCTTGTATTTATAATTGTTAGCTATTTGCACGACTAGCTTTTAAGCTTTTATAGGAACTTACTTGCATTTTATGCCACAGCTGCGGACTAGCTGTGGACTTTGTATGAATTTACATCTCTTGCCTATGTGTATTTATTCTTGTACAGCAAATGTTATTGCCATCCATTATATTGCCTGCCTTCTACATATATTCAATTTATATTTTGAATATTTAAATGTTGGTTTTCAATGTGCTTTGCATTTTTCTGCTGGGTCTAACATGCTTTCTCCATGACTCATGCAGCTTTTTGACCACACTCTAAAATGGCCGCCATGGTGGCGTGCAAGGTCGTGAGCATAAGCCTGTTGGCAACATGGAAAAAGGACTAACTTGTAAATATCTACTTTCATTTTCCACACGTCCTCCTAACGTGAACAAGCGCTCAGGGAAGCGCGAAACGCGTCGTTAAGGACACTGCCTAGGCGTCCTGTTTTGTCTGCTGTGTGTTTTTGCCGTTTATTTAAATTCTTTTTACCTTCCATTAAACTCGTTTTTTCTTACTTGGATTCGAGTTTTCATTTTTTCTTCTGGGACTCAAAGACCTCATGCATGGAGTGCAGGTTTTTTCCATCCTCCATGTGTTCACATATATATATATATATATATATATATATATATATATATATATATATATATATATATTCAGTAAAAAACATTGTTAAAGGGACGTTATGGTTAAGATGCGCTACTTAAAACCTATCAAATTCAGTGAAAAAACTTTGTTAAAGGGACGTTATGGTTAAGTTGCGCTAATAAAAACGTATGAAATTCAGTGAAAAAACTTTGTTTTAAAATGTTTTATTTGTAGACGTATCCTACAAGTAGGTTCTTATAGTAATTCCCTTAGAGTCCAGTCACATCATATGAAACATATACATAGGGGAAGACACAAGCTTTAAAGACAGCATTATTTTCAAGCAAATAATAGCGGCTAGAAGCAACATACCAACCATTATGGTGGTCTAATGCCTCGTTGTTGGAACAGCCTTCCGATTATCAGTGCCACCATAGTGCTCATTGTATCATAAACCAACACCCTGTGTACCGCAAAGGAACGGCGCGCGACTCAAGATGAACTTTTGCGGATCGACAGCAAAGACAAATGCAAATCGCTGAATATTCTCTAAACATTTGATGTCAAATAAAAGTACTTTACGAAATGTACAATCTTGCTGTTTGCTTTTAAATCACAGTTTCATATTCCGAATTGTGGCGCGCTGTGTTGTGAAATGATCTGTGTTGTTTTCCGGGTTGTGTGTAAAGTCGCGTAGGAACCGCAAAGGAACAGCGCGTGACTCAAGATGAACTTTTGTGGATCGACAGCAAAGACAAATGCAAATCGCTGAATATTCTCTAAACATTTGATGTCAAATAAAAGTACTTTACGAAATGTACAATCTTGCTGTTTGCTTTTAAATCACAGTTTCATATTCCGAATTGTTGCACGCTGTGTTGTGAGATGATCTGTGTTGTTTTCCGAGTTCTGTGTAAAGTCGCGTAGGACTGGAGATGACTGGGCGCGTTTGGCTACGCACCCTGTACCGTCACGGAGAGAGACAGGGAATATGAATGCTTTGATAATGTCAGGCATGGGGCGGGAGATATGATTTAGTGTCGCAAAAGCAGGTCAGCCACGTCGATGGGGCAAGTGATAGGATTATCACATAATGTCGACGCACAGCAGCCTGATTTATTGTTTGTTTAGTGGACAAAAAGTCGGGTAAGGGCCATAGGAAATTGTAATGTCAACGGACATAAGGAAGGTTTGTATAACACTTTCAACCTGACAACGAACAATACGAACAGCGTTCTCAGAACACCCCCATTTTGTTTAATTGCAAACATTACCTCCAGGTCCACTCTTCCTCGTCCCAGTACTTACTTCATGAGGCCCCTGCCTCCGACACAGGACCTTCTTCTGTTTCTTTAAATTCCTATAACTCCTCCCCCACATCCACATCACTCAGTTTCATATTACCAAGCCGGAGCATGGGACCTTCCAAGCCGGGAGGGTGAGGAGGGTCGTCAGTACTGTGACGAGGAAGAGTAGGACTATAGGTAATGAAGATTACCGGTAAGTAATCGAAGCATTTCAGGACACTGTGAGTGTTCTTAGAACACATTCAACTTGCCAGAGTACAATACGGACAGCGTCCTCAGGACACCCCCATTTTGTTTATGTACGAACATTTAAGGACACCGCGAGTGTTCTTAGCTCAATTTTAGCTTGCTTGCAAACAAAACGGACACATACTCCGTCCTCAGTACACCCCACCATTTAGTTTATATAGAACATTTCAGAACAGCCGTGTTGTCCGCAGACAAATCGAACACAACAAAAGCGTCTAGCATATAAAAAAAACAGAACATTGAACCTATCTCATACTCCCCCACCCTCCCCAATTACTCTTACACACCAACACACTCCACTAAATACAATTTTTAATCCATGTTTCACTGCGCTGTCCACGGTCGTCCGCGAATGCAAGATGGCGGGCGCCACAGAAAATCTGACGCGCTTCACGCACCACACCGTCCAATCAGCGAACACGTCCGGTGTCCGCGGACATCGCGCAAGCCGCTTGGCCAATCAGGGCACTGTCCACGGAGCGAACAGGGAAGTCCGTCTGCGAAGCCAACGGAGATATCACTAATTTTTTTGCTTTACATTTTGGTCATTTCTATGGGAAAAAACAAAAGTTTTGGGACCCCCCCTATAACTTTGCCCCCCCTGGACCAAAACTCTCCAAACTTTGCAAAGAAAATCAGAGTGGGCCATATACTTGTTTTGCAAAGTTTGGTGAGGATTCGTCCAGAGGGAGCGAAGTTATACGCCACCCAAAAAATGCTCTTCCAATGGAAACACCAACTTAACCATAACTACATAAACGCTTCCGCGTCCATGTAATATATATATATATATATATATATATATGCAGTAAAAAAGACTTTGTTAAAGGGACGTTATGGTTAAGTTGCGCTACTAAAAAACCTATGAAATTTAGTGAAAAAACTTTGTTAAAGGGACTTTATGGTTCCATGTAAAACCGAAAAACCCCTGAAATTCCCCAGTAATGGTAAACTAAGTAACCATAAATCACGCCACCACTGTGCACTGCTAAGACTAACACCCAGGACATCAAAGATGACATCAGAAATGTCATTGATGACATCACTGATGACATCACATGTCTGGCTCACTCTTTTTTCCTTTACTGATACATCTAGCCAGTAACAGTCAGGAACTGAAAGTTCACTATATTTGTAGACTTAAACTTCAAACATGTTTTTACAGTAATTCACTTAGGGTCCACTCAAAGCATATGAAACATATACAAAGGGGAAAACACAGACTTGGAAGACAGCAATGCTTTCTATGTATGAAGATGATTAGTAAGGTTATCAACACTGTCTTATAGTTCTATTGTTTTTTTTGTATTACTGTACTTTCCCTGTATATGCTCATATGTGTACACATTGCTATTACACTACTTTCCCTAGGGTGTAGTCACAATATGTGATAGTTATACATAGGGAAGTAGTAGCTTTGAAGCAGAGCAATCATTTCTGTGCATGAAGATAATCAGTTAGGTTATGAAGACTCTCTGGTAATACTTCTGTTTTTTTGTTTACTTTACTTTCCCTGCATATGCTCTATTTGTATGTGCTGTTGTCTGGTTGTGTTTTGTGTGCAGTAATGCAATAATGTAGCAAGTGGGATTGATTAGGTACTTATTAAATATTTCACAGTATGCAAGACTCTAATAAAATGCATTTATAATTTTAGTATTTAACATGCAAGATTATTAATATTGCATCTCCATCATGTTTGCTGCACACTATGACTATTTTACACATGTGTACCTTACTATATTGGAAAAAACTTGGATTAATGTATTACTTAATACACTACATACCTCATGATATTAATTCCAATGATCCTTGACACTTTTTTATTAACATAATAAGAATCCCTTGTACCGACTTTTCATGAATGGTAAATGCACATGTGATGTCATCAGTGATGTCATCAATGACATTTGTGATGTCATCTTTGATGTCCTGGGTGTTAGTCTTAGCAGTGCACAGTGGTGGCGCAAGTTATGGTTGCTTAGTTTACCATAACAGGCGGATTTCAGGGGTTTTTCAGTTTTACTTTGAACCATAAGGTCCCTTTAACAAAGTTTTTTCACTAAATTTCAAAGGTTTTTTAGTAGCACAACTTATCCATAACGTCCCTTTAACAAAGTTTTTTTACTGAATTTCATAGGTTTTTAGTAGCACAACTGAACCATAATATCCCTGAATTTATATACATGTAACATAGAACATACTGAACTCACAGATAGTGTTTTTGATGTCCGCGGACTGTGCGTATGTCTGCGGACCGACGCGGACAACAGCAACACTACCCAAAAACTCAGGGGGTATCTTAAATTGTTATATCGTGCCATATGAACAGTGCACAAGTTCAAAAACCAGCACACAAACACATTATTGGTGTAATTCATAGATTTCAGCGCAGAGGCAGCGCATGTGAGCAGCGCAGAGAGGGATCGTGCGCCAGCGTGCGCCAGCCGGGAGCGCTAAACAGCATTCTGGCGCACCGCGTATTCATGGAATTCCCAAGCCATAATGAGCGCTGGCGCAGAGAACATCCTGCAGCGCCAGTTAAGTCCCCAAGAACGCCCCTTGCGTAAGGAAAAGCCATTGAAATACCCAATGGAGCACAAAGGGCCGCGCTAACCCTGGGCGAGCTTACAGGTCCGCTACACTGCAATCACGCAAGCGGGGTATGTGTATTCTGAGGGGTGAGCAGGGAGAATCACACACGAAAGGCCTTGTGCGAGCGGGGTACGTGTATTTCAGGAGTACGCATGGAGAATCTCACGCGATAGGCCTTGGGGAGTGGGGTACGTGTATTCTGAGGGTTGTGCAGGGAGAATCACACACGAAAGACCTTGTGCGAGTGGGGTACATGTATTTCGGGGGTGTGCATGGAGAATCACACGCGATAGGCTTTGGGGAGCGGGGTACTTGTAGTCTGAGGTGTGCACGTGGAGAATAACATACGATAGGCCCTGTGCGAGCGGGGTACGTGTATTTCTGGGGTGCGCTGGAAGTCTCACACGCGATAGGCCCTGTACGAGCGGGGTACATGTATTTCGGGGGTGCGCATGGAGAATCACACGTGATAGGCCCTGTGCGAGCGGGGTACGTGCATTTGGGGGGTGCGTGTGGAGAATCACACGTGATAGGCCTTGGGCGAACGGGGTACGTGTATTTGGGGGGTGCGCGTGGAGAATCACACGCGATAGGCCTTGTGCGAAAGGGGTACGTGTATTCGGGGGGTGCGTGTGGAGAATCACATGCGATAGGCCCTGGGTGAGGGGGGTACGTGTATTTCTGGGGTGCGCTGGAAGTTTCACACGCAATAGGCCCTGTGCGAGCGGGGTACGTGTATTTGGGGGGTGCGTGTGGAGAATCACACGTGATAGGCCTTGGGCGAGCGGGGTACGTGTATTTGGGGGGTGCGCATTGAGAATCACACGCGATAGTCCTTGGGCGAGCGGGGTACGTGTATTTGGGGGGTGCACGTGGAGAATCACACGTGATAGGCCTTGGGGAGCAGGGTACGTGTATTCTGAGGGGTGCACGTGGATTATCACACGCGATAGGCCCTGTGCGAGCGGGGTACGTGTATTTCAGGGGTGGCGTGGAGAATCACACGCGATAGGCCTTGGGGAGTAGGGTATGTGTATTCTGAGTGGTGCGCATGGAGAATCAAATAGGATAGGCCCTGTGCGAGTGGGGTACATGTATTAGGGGGGTGCGCGTGGAGAATCACACGCGATAGGACTTGGGCGAGCGGGGTATGTGTATTTGGGGGGTGTGCATGTAGAATCACATGCGATAGGCCTTGTGCGAGTGAGGTACGTGTATTCGGGGGGTGCGCATGGAGAATCACACGTGATAGGCCTTGGGCGAGAGCGGTACATGTATTTCGGCGGTGCGTGTGGAGAATCACACACGATAGGGATTGGGGAGAGGGGTACGTGTACTCTGAGAGGTGCGCGGGTAGATTCACATGTGAATTGGCAGTGTGGGTCCTCCCAGGTGTGCCCTCTACCCCCTCCCCAGCCACTACAGGCAGCCGACACCACAGGGGACTACCCTGCACCGCCCACATGTCACCATACACTAGTGAGCACCGACTCATGTCCCGCGGCACCCCCACCCATCCAGCATTGACGGGCACTTGCCAGAAGGCCCCGACTCATGTCCCCCAGCACCCCCACCCATCCAGCATTGACGGGCACCTGCCAGCAGGCCCCGACTCATGTCCCCCAGCACCCCCACCCATCCAGCATTGACTGGCACCTGCCAGCAGGCCCCGACTCATGTCCCCCAGCACCCCCACCCATCCAGCATTGACGGAAACCTGCTAGCAGGCCCCGACTCATGTCCCCCAGCACCTCCAAATATCCAGCATTGATAGGCACCTGTCAGCAGACCCCGACTCATGTCCTCCTGCACCCCCACCCATCCAGCATTGACGGGCACCTGCCAGCAGGCCCCGACTCATGTCCCCCAGCACCTCCCCATCCAGCATTGACGGGCATTGTCCCCCCCAACATGTCATAAAGATGCACATTCATGGGCCTCATGTCCACCAAAATACCACTGCACGCCACCCCAGTCTTGAGACCCAATCAAGTTTCCCATCCACCCCACACTGAAAGGCCTATTTCATGACACAAACCAAAAGTCAACTATGTACATTAACGCATGTCCGTCACACAAACACACTGGGTGCCAGTGATCGTGTAAACCCACATTGTGACATGCAGTAAACCAATTAGCAAATACCACACATGGAAGTAATAAATCAAAATGTATTTATCACAAAATGAAGGAAATGGAATGAAAACATGAAAAAATATTTTAAACAAGAAAAGAAATGCATGTCCAAAAATGAAAAAAAAAATGAAGTCTCAATCCAAAGTAATCGAAAAGAAAGTTAGCCCAAACTCTCCGTCCACCAAAGCAAAGCAAAATGAAACGTACATTTTAAAATACATTGATCCATGGTGATTTAAAATAAATGTGTTTTCATAAATCCACAGTTCAACTATGTACAACGATTGATTCCCGGGTCCATGAGCCCAACGAATTAAATGAAACCTATCAAAAAACACTACCTAATGAAGAACTATATACAAAAACGTGGGGCATTGTCCAAGCGTCCCAAAACAAATAAAAAGAGAAAGGAAACCTAACACTAACTAACTATATACAATGGCGGCGGGCAAGTCCTATGGCTCACTCTGTGATGTTCCGGGCCAGGGCATCATCGAACTCCATGTTGATGTCCCGGAGGTGGGCCTCTGCCCTGGCCCTGAGGTCTCGTAGGGATGCAGTCATGGCCTATTCCAACTCCCTGCGTGTTGCCTCAATGCCCGGTACATAGAGAACTCCGCCCTGACAATGGTGAGCCGCACCTCTTCTGCCCGCCGCCGCTCTGAATCTATCCGCTGGCCCAACCGCAGCCACACGGAAGACACTCCCATTCCAGGGTCCTCCTGCCCTATGGCCGATGCCTGCCCCTCTGATGCTGATGGCCCCGAGCCATCATCGCTCCACCTTGAGCCTGCTGCTACTGCTGTCCATGTGCCCTGTCCGATGATGCCTGCACATCCTCCATCTGCTGGTCTCCAGTTGGTGGGGTGTCCACCCCTGCTGGACCTCCTACTCCCGACTGTGGCAGGGATGGGATCTCCACCAAACTGGCTGTGTTAGTCAGGCCAGGTCCACAGGGGGCCCTGGTGGAATCTGGGCCGGAAGACGGCAGGGAGAACGACTGGCGCATAGTCTCCACAGAGGAGAGGTCCACCAGATTGTGCAACACATGTAGGAACCCTCCGACCATGGGCCCTCCCAACTGTGCCACGTTGCCACGCAGCTCTTCGTGATGGCGTGCGTGGTCCCCCCAGGAAGCACGCACGTCATCACGAATGACACGCGTGCGCAACGCGACACCAATCGAGATGAAGCCCATACGGTCATGGGACTCCTCGTCCGCAGGTAGTGGAGAGCCAGATGACGTGGGCCTCCCCCCTACCTACGGACGGGCCTGGGACGGGGCATCCCTACTGGTGCATGGTGGTGCAGTCACAGGTTCAGGGACAGCGACATGCACAGGCCCCTCCACGACGACCTGTGCTGCCTCCTGGCCCTGGACTGCACCACTTGCACCAGTGGTACTACCCCCACCAGGCCCCATGTGCGGCTCAGTAGCGGGCTCCTCCTCCTCTGTGGAGACCACCAACCTGGATGTCTCTGCACCGTCTTCCGCCATTGCAAGCCCCTCTGGGGGCTCACCCGGCCCTTCCGCTACAGCCGTAGTGGCAGACGCGGCACCAGTCTCCTCGCTCCCGGATGATGGCAATTCCTGGGAGGGTGGCTGGGCCTTGCGTCGCCACCTGGTGGAGCCATCCCCACCGCTTTGCTCCACAGCGCCATCTCTGCCCTCTTCTTCACTCAACGCTGCGTAGAGGGAGACATAGAACACAAGCATCAGGGTACTGTACAATAGTCCCCTAGACTGGAAGAAATAACACATGAGTGGCACTGTCAAATGTCACTTCCATCCTGTCCCTCCACAACACATGGGTCAATGCAGGCAACACACATGCAGAAACAGGCACGGCACATGCAATCAACATCAGCATCGATGTACAAGGGCCTCTATTGACATAAAGGCTTGACTTCAAACTCACATGCATCATGGCTCATACTGATCCCATGCACACACATCACCGGAGGGTCATGCATCAGGGCTCATACACCACAGACACAGTGGATACAAGGGTGACTAGACTGCATAAGTGAATCAACACATCGTCACGGACATGTGTCATGCATCCATGGCGTTTCAAAGTCACACACACACTTCTCAGACACACAGACATGTACACCATACATGTACATGAGACCAGCACACATCTCCCACCCCCATCCATGTCCAAGAACAGAGACAGGCATGCATTCATGTGTGCATTCCGCATGCAGCTCCCCATGTTGCATTGGAACACATGCACCATCCATGTGGTTCCTGCATGACTGATCTCACATGCAGCACCATGATGTCCCTGCACACACATCCATACATGTCCCATGTCACACATACAGGCAAGCAGCTGACTACCAGCACACTGCAACATGCCCTGTTTCACACAGCAATGCATCGCCACTTACTGCTCAACTCCAGACAGGTCTGCCTGTCAAGGACCTGGGCATGCAGCGCTGGGCTAATGCGTTCCAGGACCCTAATCTGGATGTTGCTCAGGCTGACCCGGCACCCCTCTGCATCCTCTGCCTTCATGAAGCGCCGGGCCTTGCTGAGGGTCCTGGACCTGAAGTCCTCCCAGCGCTTCCGGACGTGCTTGATGTTGCGAGTTGTCACCCCTTCCGTGTTGATGGCAACCACTATGTCCACCCAGATCCTCTCCCGTTCTACCTTGTTGACGCGCAATGGTGTGAAGAGGGCATCATAATGCCCCAGAACTTGCTCCACCAGGACACCAACTTCATTTTTGCTGAAGCTGGTAGCCCTCTGCCTCTCTGGCTGGGGGTCGCCAGTGGTCACAGATGGTTTTTGCCCCGACATGGCGACCCCCGAGGCAGGTGTGGGTGGGCAACTGGGTCCTGGGGATGGGCTGAGGAGCGATGGTATCCCAGTCGGGAGTCTTCTGTTCCAGCAGGGGTGGACACAGCAACTGGACCCCTGCAGATGGCTGACGTGCAGGCACCAAATAGCAGGGCACGTAGGCAGCAGGCAGGCAGCAGCAGATGGCAGGTGGGAGCGTGCTCGGGGCTCTGGGGGACAGGAAAATGGCCTTTTGGGCAGGAGCGTGGTCTTCCGTGTGTTGTTGCGTGGCCAGCTTGATACAGAGTGATTTGGCACGTGAAAAAAGTGCACGTCAGCGTGTAATTCGAGGAAAGGCCCTTAGCACGTAAGTGCATCTGTGACGTAGCACACACAGGCATTTTCCACAAAACGGGTGCATGTTCATTGTACACGTGAAAAAACTGCACGTCCAGGAGGCACTGCGTGTAAATGGAGGAAAGGCCCTTAGCACGTATGCGCGTAAATGACGTGGCACATGTGGGCTGGCTTAAAAGGTATGCGTAGTACGCCATTTTCTTGTACGTGCTTTTTGTGGAGAGCGAGCAGGTGATTCTTGTACTTCGTGTCAGTTCACACTCAATTACTTCACAACGGTTCCAGTTCGTACTCCCTGTTTACTCGGACAGCGTTCATTTCTTCTTTTGGCGGGGGTGTTGCCAACGCTCACACGCACGTCTTTTTCATGTTCTTTTTCCAGGCAGACGGTGAGTCGCACACGTATTTTCCAACTGTGGTTGCCCCCGTGTGTCGCGTAGCCCTTCAGAGGTCATTGTACGCTGCGTGTATCACGCGTACGCTTATTTTTGTGTTTCTGGGTGCCACAGCATAATGCGGGTTCATTTTTCCATGCATGTGGTCTACCAGGGGTTGCATACACGTTTAATTTTGTTTTCGGGGTGCCTGTGCGTTGTGTGACCCATCATCTTCCCCCAGGGGTCACAGACAGCCTTGCTGGAGCGCTACGGTACAAATTCCATGTAGTACCCTACCCCTTTCACCCCAATTGCCCAGGACAATTGTTTACTGCAACTCCAATATGCACAACAACATCAGTGCCATGGTTGGGAGACAACCAAGCAGTAAGGGAGGTAAAGGTGGCCGATCTCCAAAAGGTGGGCACGGTAGGCGACGTGGCCAGGATGTGCAGGATGGCCCCAGAGGCTAGTGCGTGGAGGACCAATCAGGCCCACCTATGCCCTCCCCCCAATGGTTGTGGGAAATGTAGCTGACACCATCCCAGCTCAGCCCTTGTTAAACCGGCCCATATTGTCAACTGAACCAGCACAGGATGACTAAGCCACATGTGCCGGTGAAAGTTGCTGTCACCAGGCCATGTGGATCTGGGGCAGCAATGTCATCTGCTGCCCCAAGTAGCCAGGGTGAGGAGGCTGCAGGGGCAGCTGCAGCTCAATCCACCCCAGCTCCGAGTCTCCCAGCCAGGACAGTGTCGGTCCAAGTCCTTCACACCGAGGTTGGTCCTGCCAACATCACCCTGCAGCCAATGCCTGCATTGAGACCTTTGGTCATTGTGCCTTTGCAAACTTCAAGTACCCATTCCACCTGCTCTCCTGCCCCTACCAATCAGAGCGGCATAAGCCACTCAGGATCCGCACCACCTTCCAAGAAGAAGAAGGGTGCTCTTGCACTACAGGTTGGGACCTGAGACACTGCTACACACTCCGGCATGTCAAGGAAGCCTAGCTTCAATGACGCAGAACTAGATGCACTTGTGGCCTATGTGTTGCCACTTAGCCGCGAAAGGGTGGTGACTGCAGGGTGCAAGACTAAGCCTGCTCAACGTAGGGCCCACTGGCAGACCATTGCGGACCACATTAGGGCCCTTGGATTTGTGAGGCGCACAGCTGATGATTGCTTTAAGTGGTGGAAAGACCTGAAACGCAGAGCAAAGAACAAGCTGGCCTCAAATCATGCCGCTACTCTGGTGACTGGCGGTGGGTCTCCACAAGAGGACAACAAACTCACTGAACATGAGTCTGTTGCTGGGGACTGCAATCAAAACTAAACAATGAGCAGCGTAGCATTTTTCAAGAAGTAACAAAACAAATTGCACATGGTGTAAGAAAACATGAAAATAAAGAATGTACCTGCCAGAATTACAAACCTATACTATTATACATCAGTGGTGAAGCTGGTTCAGGCAAAACATTCTTTATCAAAATCATCAGCAAGTTCCTTCAACAATTGACAAACAACAAACTGTCAGCTGTTGTAACTGCCCCCACAGTTTTAGTTGCCTACAACATAGGTGGTGTCACTTTACACTGATTACAACTCCTGCCAGTAGAACACCAAAACAATTTAGAATATTACAAACGTTCTACAGAAGCTGCAATGGAGCTACGCAGAGTGTTAAAACAAATGAAAATGCTACTAATAGATGAAGTGAGCATGGTCTCCAACCTAATGTTGGCTTTGATTCGCCTCAGATTACAAGAAGTACTTAAAACAAACTATGAAGAGCTCTTTGGAGCAAAACACATTATTGTTTTCGGAGATCTTCTTCAATTCACACCAGTGAAAGGTGAACCAATTTTTAAAACCTTAGGACACAAACTCTGTCGGAAAACTGTTGGCAGCATAGGAAAGGTCAACCTTTGGCAACATTTCCAATACAGAGAATTAACAGAAAACATGCGACAGTCTGAGGTCCTCACCTACACCAACATTTTAAAAAGTATAAGTGTTGGTATACCATCTCAAGAAGCACAAGCAATATTAAAAACCCGGCACATCCATGCACTTTATGTTCATAACACATGTGCTACTGATGTTATGGAAGAATTAGCACACAAAAATGTCAATTGTATGTCTTTAATGCCAACTCTTGCAAGCTGTTCCAAATTCAATGAAACAATGTAGAAAAAAGTAATGCAACCAATAATTGAAATTTCCGCAACAGACAAACTGGACGTACATGGTATGACACTACTCATGTGTCAACAAGCCACAACAAGACTAAATTCCTTAGAAAATTCTATCTCCAACACAGCTGGTTTGGAAAAAATATTAAAATTATCCTTAAACTGTATAGTAATGCTTAAACGTAACCTTGATATGGAGCAAGGACTAGTTAATGGAGCACTGGGTACAGTTGTTGGCTTTCAAACATACCCACGTGACAACAACATTCAGTTTGTCAATATTCTCTTTGACAAACTTTCAGAAGTAAAAAGGATAGGGTGCTCAACAGCTCGATTCCTTCTCTTCAAAGACATATATGTACACAGAGAACAATTTTCTCTAACTCTAGCATATGCAGTCACCATTCATAAATCACAAGGTCTTCCCCTAGACAAAGTATTGATAGATATTGGTAACACAGTCTTTAAAGAAGGAATGAGCTACGTTGCACTATCACGCTTATGTACACTTGACAGTCTATTTCTAATCAAATTTGATGCAAGTAAAGTAAGCGCTAATATTCCTTGCATTTTAGAATACAATAGACTTCATTCACTATACACCCCATCTAAAAACATATCCTGTTCTACAAAAAATAAAACGTTGTAAAAGAAACATAATTCAAACAGAAATGCAACAGGATCTCACTGCAAATCCTCCAAAGAGACAAAAAGAAGCTAATACTTCATCAATTACCACAACCAAATAAGAACCTATTACTCAAAGTAACTAAGGTACTTCTTCAAAGAAGCAACAAACACTCCGAAAAAATGACTTGGACACAGACCTATGTGGTCCATTAAAATGTTCAAATATAACTGGTGCAAGTTGTTACACAAACGTAGCAAAGAATATTCTATCTCAATTACCACCAATTGTTGACAACATTTACTTACACAGTACAGACCAATTGTTTTTGCAAATGTTAGTACTTCATAGAAACACAACAAACAATCCTGACAACACCTATAGTGTTCATGGAATAAGACAAGAATTGAACTACTGTGCTGGAATGAAGAAATTCACTGTAAACTCACAAGAATATCCACAAGAATATCTAATGTACTTACTACAAGTATTTGAAAACAAAAACATACTTATAAATGCCATTTTCCAGATTTCATACATGTGGAAACATACATGCACTCTCTGCAACAATGTGACACAAGAACAAATCCCTAATGAGCGCTCCGTGTATGTATCCATACCTAATTGGGAATCTGTTCCATTTCAGCAACTTGTACGAAATGCAAACCATGGTAGATTATGTACTCCCTGCAATTCAGATAATCGCTCCACCTTACTAATACAAACACATAGTAAATACATAATACTAATGCTTCTAAGTTGCAATGCAGATGTTACCAAAAACAACTGCAAGCTGACTGGACTCACACATGGTCAAGTATCACTTGGTAAGAAAACCTTCACAACAATAGGTATAATGTACCACACAGGAGCCACAATCAATGCAGGTCACTACACTGCGTATATTAAAAAGAAATGTGGATAAAATGTGGATGGTTTGAATGTAATGATAGTGCCATTACTCTAAAGCAGAGATTACCAGCAAATCTTACAAAAGCTTATTTAATCTTTTTAAAACCAAAATTTAATAACTAATCTGTACTTAAACATTAAAAAACTTCAATTAAAAAACTATAAACTGTTTCAATATGCCAACAATATCTAACTGCCCCAAGATTCTACAACAACCAAACAGATAAATGAATACCACTAAATTATAACAAGAAATAAACAGTTAGACAATGCCAACAGGTATCTAACTGCCCCAATATTTTGCAACAACCAAACAGATAAATCAATATCACTAAACTATAACAAAAAATAAACAGAATATGCCAAAAGGTATCTAACTGCTCCAAAAATGTGCAAAAAGCCAATAGATAGAACATTAGCCAAAAACACCAAGTGAACACTAAAAACAAACAAACAAATAGACTGTAGCATAACAAAAAAAAGAGTTTTTTATCTACCACGCAGGAGCCACAACCAATGCAGTTCACTACACTGCATATATTAAAAAGAAATGTGGATGTTGCGAATGTATTTATAGTACCATTACTCTAAAGCAGAGATTACCAACAAATCTTACAAATGCTTATTTAATCTTCTTAAAACCAAAAATTAATAACTAATCTGTACTTAAACATTAACAAAACTTCAATTAAAAATCTATAAACTGTTAGAATACACCAACAGGTATCTAACTGCCCCAAGATTCTATAACAACCAAACAGATAAATAAATATCACTAAATTATAGCAAGAAATAAACAGTTAGAATACGCCAACAGGTATCTAACTGCCCCAAGATTTTGCAACAACCAAACAGATAAATCAATACCACTAAATTATAACAATAAATAGACAGTTAGAATACGCCAACAGGTATATAACCGCTCCAGAAATATGCAACAAGCCAACAGATAGAACATTAGCCAGAAACAAACAGTGAACTCTGAAAACAAACAAACAGACTGTAGCATAACAAAAAATGGGTTTATTTTGATCCGACATGGATATTTTTTTTCCCACAGACTCAATGATTTGAAAAACAAACACAGAAACTGAGCAAATAGCACAGTACACTGGTTTGTAAACTACTAAATATGAGGGTCAAAATGAATAAACAACATTTCTTATTTCGGAACCCCAATACAAAACCATAACTGCGCAATATGGACACTTCTTACATAGTGCAAAATAGCCAACAGTATTTCCTATATCAATACCTCAGTGCAAATCAATAGCAGCTCAAAATAGATGGGAAACTATAAAATGGCGAATATAGATGTACCCATTCATATCTCTATCAACAAGTGAATAACAATTCTTCCATATAATCCCAATTGAATAAAGTGCAGTGCAATGAATGAAACCACTACTATTCCTGATCTAGAAACAACAAGTCTTCTGTAGAAATTTCATAGCTCATACAAAGAGTATAGTGATGCTGTGAAACAAATGAGAGTATAAGACAATATAAAATATCTTCTTCATGTTAACCTGTTCAAGATTGCAAAAACACATAAAGTTCAGCATCCACATTCAGTCCTTTAGGTTTCAAGGTGTCAAATTTGCATATGAGTGTGGCTTCCAGAATTTTTGCGAGCTAAAAGAGCCTGTAGTAATCACCATGATTATATGAGTGAAGCTAGAAATATTGGTCACAGATTTGTTAAACGAGGCTATGACAAGAATGCCATCTCTAGAAGTTTTACTCAAGCAGCCTCAGTCACGAGAGAATCCCTGTTAAATAGAAAAATCAAAGTTAAAGATAGTAAGATTAGACTTATCACAGGGTTTAATAATCATGCTAAAGTAATAAAAATGATTATGAAGAAACACTGGAAGGTGCTGCTCACGGATCCTCACCTTAGGTTGGTGTTGGACGACTTCCCTCAGGTTACTTATCGAAAGGCTCCTACTCTCAAAACTATGTTATCTCCAAGTATGGTTAAAACCAGGCCAGCACCTAATATACATACAAGTCATGGGAATAGTTTTGGCTTTTTCAAATGTGCCCATTGTAAATTGTGTAAACATGTGTCGATGGTTCCTTTTAGGAGTGCCAATGGTGAATGTTGGAAATACAAACATAGAATTTCCTGCATCACCAAATATGTCGTATATGCCATCACTTGTGCCTGTGGTCTTCACTATATAGGCTCCACAATTGGTCCCCTGAAGATGAGGATCTTTCAACATTACAGAGCCATAAAAAATGGTGATCTAACATACCCCTTGACAAGTCATTTTCAAGAAAAGCATAATGGTGATGTTCAATTTTTATCTTTCACGGGGTTGGCACATGTACCTCCGAATAAAAGGCTAGGTAACCGTGAATTGAAATTGAGACAGTTGGAAGCCACACTCATATGCAAATTTGACACCTTGAAACCTAAAGGACTGAATGTGGATGCTGAACTTTATGTGTTTTTGCAATCTTGAACAGGTTAACATGAAGAAGATATTTTATATTGTCTTATACTCTCATTTGTTTCACAGCATCACTATACTCTTTGTATGAGCTATGAAATTTCTACAGAAGACTTGTTGTTTCTAGATCAGGAATAGTAGTGGTTTCATTCATTGCACTGCACTTTATTCAATTGGGATTATATGGAAGAATTGTTATTCACTTGTTGATAGAGATATGAATGGGTACATCTATATTCGCCATTTTATAGTTTCCCATCTATTTTGAGCTGCTATTGATTTGCACTGAGGTATTGATATAGGAAATACTGTTGGCTATTTTGCACTATGTAAGAAGTGTCCATATTGCGCAGTTATGGTTTTGTATTGGGGTTCCGAAATAAGAAATGTTGTTTGCTAACTCGCACTTTATAACAAATGTTTACATGCTTTATTCATTGCTAGAAGTTTTTTTCGAAACAGGAACATCTAAAATATCCGCTTTATAGTAGTCTATATAGAATTGCTGTTGTTTACACTGAGGTATTGACATAGGAAAGGCTGATTGTTCACTTGCACTTTGTTAGATATGAGTATATGTCTTATTAAGTTGTAGCTGGTCTTTATTTAGACTACAGGCACTTGCCTGGTACACGATGATAATAATAATTTTATGTATATACATAACGCAATAGGGTATTTACTCTAATATTTAGGATTTTTCTGATGCTCAGTTCGCAGTCTCTAGGCTGAGGAACACTCACCCTATTGGGGGGGCGGATGTCTGGGAGTGGCCATTTTGAGCCACTGTTAGTCATCTGAATGATACATGAGCACACTTGTGCGTAGATGTTACACATCTGATTACATTGACAATGTTTTAATTAGAAGCGGTTCCGGGCACCTCCTCCGTGTGATTTGCACTGTAGTAGCCTATCATTGGTCCTAGTATGTCTATTTAGAGATGCTTCGGTAATTATGCCTTTATATATTGACCACATAGACGCTTGACCATTCCAATATGGAGGTCATTGTGTCTAAGAGACTACCTCTTCTATTCTATTAGTAGTCATATGACTCCCATGGCACGTGATGCGTAACGCACGGAGGTGCTCTGGAATTGCTTAGTGGTTTTTTATTTCATGATGTGTTAGCCGCATTTGGATTTTAGAAGGTCTGAGGAAGCCTGAACATTCAGGCGGAACGCGTGACTTTACATCCACCCGTGGGGTGAGTGCTTTGTAGCACTTTGTGTCTGTCACAGGGATGTATTACTTACTCCCTGTTTTTGTATTTGTGCTGTATTATGCCTAAATAAATTGATATTTTAGAATAGCTAAAGTCTTGTGTGCTGGAATATTTTTTTACATATGCCTACCAGAGCGGTTTTTTGAAGTGCTACAACCGTTCAGGGGCCTGTGTGTTTTCCCTATATATATATATATATATATATATATATATATATATATATATATATATATATATATGTCCAAAAGACATTTTTTTCTGCAGTCCGTGGAAAGCACTTCCCCAGTCAAACAATGTTACTTCAGGAAACCAGTGTCCGGTATCAAAAAGTAGTCTTTATTAGATAAAAGCGCACAACATATGGCTCATGAAATCCACTGGCATCATGGTTCTCCCAAAACATATGGCCCTTGCATGTTGGAGTTTACGCGTTTTGCGGTTTCCTCACCGCTTGATCACAACAGGTGATCCATGTTTCCAAACCTTTAAAATAGCTCATGTAGCATGGTTTTAGGCAAAGAAAGAGGACTGGTTCCTTTGTGTGGTGACCGGTTGTCGGCCATCTCTAAATAGGAAAAACCAAACATAAACATAGAAGAGGGACTAGATACTTGCAGTTGCATCTATTTGCCCAAATGTCCACCTTCTATAACTGTGAAACCTCTGTTTAAGATATAGTAATAATCTTCAAAAATTACCCCAAACATGTACAGAAATTGCTTAATACTATATATATATATTAACGGTTTGTTAATGGGCTAATGCATTGTGCAGGAATAAGTATGAAGCAGTGAGTTTCTTTTGATTTCGCTTCATGTTTGTGGCTATTAATACTGTCATACGTGACATTTGTGTCTTCACAGTTATCATGCCTTTAGCTTCACTTGCAAAATAAAGTGCATAGTGCAATTCCAATAAAGTCCATAGTGCCTATAAAGTGCAGCATACTAATCCACTTCCAAACATTCCTATGTTCATACATTAAAGTGCATAGTGCTCCAGATATTCCTATGTCCATACATTAAAGTGCCTAGTACTAGCAACCATAAAGGACATAGTCATATATCGGTTAGTCGATCCTGGGTTGTAATTACCCAATATCCAAAACTTTTTACACAGAATGTCAAATATTGCTCTATTCTGTATACTGATAAAGGACCTGCAACAATAGATTTAAAACAGACAGTCTTCGTGGACATATTTGGTTCGCTAGTTAAAATACATGAGAAAAAAGATAAATTATGTCCACACATTTCCTCGTCATTGCCTACTCTCACATACACATGTAAAATTCACCAAAAGTAATTCAAATTTCACCAAAAGTGTACCACTATAAAAAATGAACCCCCAATTGGGGTCCTACAAACACCAAAATTAGCACCATATTTTTAACCCTTACTAAGACTAGAGAAATTCTGACCAAGAACACCCTTAAGGAAACTAGCCTTGGGGAATCATAGGGGTTGTAGGTACAAAGATAAAAATTGTCCATACATGATAGAAATATTGTTCAGTAAACTCCCAAGCTCAAAGGGAGAAAATGTATCCTTATACACTGAAAAAACTGAAAAAATCATCAAATCGAGATAGATAAATAACACTCTTGGCACATGAATTCCTAAGTCACATTAGCCTAAAAAGGTGTACATCTCTTCATCTGCGTTGTGGCCTTTTGGGTACTTGCTCTCAAAATCCAAGATGCAACATGTCTCTTTCTGACGGAGTTTCTTTTCTCTATCTCCGCCTCTTATATTTTGTTCAATTTTGTGAATGCCAAAGAAATGAAAATCCTCCAGGTTACAATGATGACAGCCATAGAAGTGTTTGGCCATTGGATAATTCGGATCTAGATTTAAAATGGCCCTCACATGTTGCTGAATTCTTATTTTCAGTTTGCATTTGGTGCTGCCTATATACCATTTCTGGCATGTACATGAGAGTACATACACCACGTATTGAGTCTCGCATGTGATTTTATCTGTGATCTTAACAGAGTCACCTAAAATCGGATGTATATAATCTGAACAATTCTTGGCATATTTACAAATGTTGCATCTTGTGCATTTCTGAAAGCCTGGCTTCTGTTTCGTCAGCCATGTCTCTTGTCCTGGCATTGAGTCTTGTGCTAAAAAGCTCTGAACCAAAGTGTCTTTGAGAGAATAGTTGCGTCTCAGACTAATTTCTGGATAAGTTTTCAAAATAGGTGCAAGGTCTTTATCAGCTCATAAAATCTTCCAATGTCTCTGTAGTATACGTTTGATTTTGGATGTTTCATTGTTGTAGGTCAGAATTAATCTTGTTATATCGTTGTCTTTCGTGGACTCATTTGCCAAGCGAGGTCCTGTCAACAGACAAGATCTTTCTTTCTTCCTCGCTTTGATGTATGCTTTTGCAATGACCTTCTTTGGGTGACATTGATTCAGAAATCCTCTTGCTGCAATTTTGCTATCAGAGTCGTAGGCCTTCAAAGTTGAGCAATTCCTCCTGATTCTTATGAACTCGCCATACGGAATGCTCCATATCAGGTTTTTAGAGGCCACTAGTTGCATGCAGAGGTGTATTGGTACCAGTCGGTTTCCTATGTAATTCTGTAGTCAATGTATATAAAACGTGCCCCAATATTATATATCGTTTAAAGATCCTGTGTGCTTCCAGTGCTCTCAATTTTCATTGCCTTTTGCTGAATTGCATTCTTGTATTTGTTGTCTCCAAGTTAAGATGCCACAATTGTACATGTTTTGCCTAACAGTTATATAAGGATTTATATATTTGAGTGACAGTAAGGTATGTGTACATTTCAAGTTATCTTCATAAAGCAGAGTATTGTTAAAAGCCAGACATGGGGGTGAGGAGGGGAAATGATTAGAGGGCAAGTAAGTCATGAGTATTTGCAAGAGAGGATGTGGCAAGAAAGGTTGTAATCCTGGACACTGATGCAGTTATTTACCCCTGATTAAAGCTGCTTTTCAGGCTACAAGTGAAGGGTACATGTGAGTGGACAGTGTAACTTTTTTTTTCAGAGGGCAGATGTAACCCCTTGGGTTTTTTTTGTGGTTGGCAAGCTCAGGTAAATTGTCTGGTGTTTATTAATTTTTTTAAAAAAAATCCAATGATATTTTGTCTTGTGCACTTGCTTCTAAGGGGAAGGTCAATTGAACTACATTTGTATATTTCACATTTAAATATATGTTCACTTTCTGTGTGTATATCCATAGGTTGCAGCTTTTCAGCTTTTTTTGCCCTTTTCTGTGCTGCTTAAATGCAGTTAGTTGGGGTTGTACGATGTATCAGAACAGTCACCCTGAGACCGGCCATAAAACAAGGGGCTTATAACACGCTGCTTAACCAAAGTGTGTGATCCTTGGCAAATAATGTAATCTCACTGCGCATTGCCTAAAAAATTGTGAGTTCTCAAAGCCTGCCATATTTTATACATAACAATTTCACTGTCAAAACAGTGCTGATTGATGAACGTCTTTACATGATGGTGCCTTAGAGTAGATTTAGAGTTTAAGCTTGAAAACCTCAGCATATGTTATTGTTCTAGTCAGTCATGAGAGATATTACCATACCTATGCAATGAAACAATAGAAGAAAATGTGATTGTTTGGAGGAGGTGCACAGGTAAACATTGATAAATAGCGTTTGTGTTTTAATATATAGAGTGGGCATGGGCAAAGGCCATGGCTATTGACCTGTGTTAAAAAAAAATATTTGAAAAGGTCCTGCAAGTGTTTTAAAATACACATTGGGCATAGCCAATGCCGAAGGCCATGGCCAGAGCCTGTGTTAATAAAAATTATGTAAACAAACAATTATACAGTGGGTACGGCTGAAGGCCCTTGCCACTGACCATGGCCAGTGGCCTATTTGTGTAAAATATACAGTCGGCACGAAATGCCATGACTAGTGGCCCCTTAATGAGTTCAAATATGCAGTGGGGATTGTCTGTGATGTGGAAAAAAAGTGCAATATAACAACATCTTTGGCATTGTAAAAACTATGGTATAACAAAATCCTTCAAATTCTGGGAAAAAAAATCTTTTGTTGTAGGGACGTTAAGGTAGCAATACATTGTAACAAAACTTTTGAAATTCATGGGGAAAAAAACATTAGTTGCAAGGACATTAAGGAGAACATTTAACACAACAAAACTTCTGAAATTCAGCTTCAGTCACCCTCATTTCACACCTCCTGTTGCTCAGCATCTGACCACAGTGATGACATCACTGGTGACATCACTCATTACAACATCTATGACATTACTGATGACATCACTGTTTAAATTACAACACAAACTGACCATGGGCAGTGGCCTTTGGCCATGCCCACTGTACATTTAATCAATTATGGGGCCACTACACGGTAATTCCACCAAACAAAAACTATTGAGTCCTGCAAACTCCTACAAAATGGGAAATTACACTGCCATTGTCACTTGTAATCCAGAGGTAACTCCGCCGGACCCAGTGGCGGTAACGGAAATACAGTTTGGTGGTACCTGGGCTCTGTAAGAGCCTCCACAGCCTTCACAGGCCTAAAGGCAATGGTTGATGCCAAGAGAAAAGACCTGCAGTGTCCATGCATGTACCAGAAGAACCCCTCTCCTTGTTGATCCTGGTCCCTATTCTCAGCTCTCTTTACCCTGATGTCTGCAGTGTACTTTTGCAGTTCTCCTTGTGCCCTTAAATTGTTTTTTGCACCACACAGAACTCTCTTTGTCTTCAGGGTTACCTGCATCTCCAGTCTCCCGTGTAATCACTAATAATTCTTTTCCTCTCCAGTGTTCATGTCACTGCTACTTTCATTTCATTCCTCCCACAAGTTGTTCCATGTTCAGCACCAGAAATTGATTTCCACATGCTACGTTACCCCATACATATCCTTCTTTCTTTTCCTCACATCCTCCTTATTTCAAGCCCCTATGTTTCTTCCTCCTCCTCATACTCTGTATTGACTGCACATGCTGTTATGACTGCAGTCCCATGCCGTTTGGAGCTCTATTTCCATTGGCCTCTCCGGCAGCCTATTCCAAGATGGCACATACAGGCCACTACGTTCTGCGTCACAGGCACGCAACATAGATGTGTACCTGGAAACAACTCTCTACGACGTATCCAGAGATTTGCTTCTCAGTGCACTGCTTCTTGAACGGACGTTCTGTCTCTGGTGCCTCCCATGACTAGTTATTCCCCTTCTCCTTCATTTTTACTGGCTTCTCCTTCCTTTACTGGATTCCACCTGCCTTTTCCTAATCCCAGCCTCACCTCATCTGCCTCCTCCTTGGGGGGTTGGTTTATGCTGCAGTTAGCTGGACTTTGTCCTTCTCCAGCCATTTATCTTGGACTTCATTCGTACTCTAACTTTTCTGCTCAACTTCATGTTGAGAGCCGGATCTTTCTTCCACAGAGCCTGCTATTTTGCTTATGGAGGGTTTTTCCATCAATGGTTTTCCTCATATGTCTTCCTTCCTGCAGTACACTCTTCTTTTAGTGTTTCACCTATATTCCAGTCAGAGTGGCTTCTGGGAGGGACAGGCCTTACCTCACACACTCTGGTCATCAGCGTCCTTAAAATTACAGCAGTACATGGGTTAACCGCTGAGGTTCAAGCCCTCAAGATGGAGAATGCTGCCTTACAAAGACTGTTGTGCAAAGGCCGCTGACATATCATGAACCTGTACCACCACCTTTGTCATTGGATCATTTGACAGCAATACACAAGGATTATTTCTGGATGCCTGAATAATACATTTTACCTTTTGACTTGTGGCCTTTTCTACTAATAGAAGTAAGGTTGGTTATCTACTTACCTATGGTTAAGATCACTCTCTCCTGGGCTCCACAATTTCTGAATTTTAACAGTCATCTTTCGGATAATTTTGTTCGGCTATTTTGCCGATTTTAAAAGGATACTTGGAAGACCTGGCCTGACTTTCTCCGCTCAAGAAGCCCTGCTTGAGTCATACCAACATCCACAGGATGCCTTGTTTTATGTGAACACTATTTAGGCCTTTGCCACAGAAACAGCATGATTGCAGTAGGTCCAATATTCCTTATTCCATAGATAACATCTGGAGTAGTTCAAGGATGAGCTGGCCCGGATTCCATACACAAATTGATTACATTGGTTTTGCAACTTAAATGTATATATATGAACACTGGGCAGAGAGAAACAAGACCTGTAACAGATCAACCCTCACACCACCCTTACCTTCAGACAGAAAAGAAAGTACTCCTGAAACAGGTATACCTGGGCCAAAGCAGATCAGAGCAGCTAGGAGACCTTTGAATGATTATGAATGCCAACATTGGTGACAGCAAGTTCTCTACATGTATTTTGGCTCCAGGGATTACTTGGTGCACAATTTTCCTATTGCCCAACCCGGGAGGTCAGGAAAGGAAAATACTAGATCCTAAAGGGACCAAACAAATGAGTAGCCATTAATGCTCCCATTTCGGCAGAGGTCCAATCAGATTTATCTCGAAATAATCTTGTCATCCTCCTGGTGCACATTACTAACAATCTAAGCACAGAAAGATGGAAGGTTCCAGCTTTTGTCGATTGAGGAGCAGTGGGTATATTCAAGGTCCAAGACTAGGCCCATCAACATGACTTGATTCCTGTACTTAGGAGCGTGGTGACCGCTGTAGAAGGAGTCAATGGTTGCCCCTTTCTTTCTGGTCCGGTTACCCATTTTACTGAATCCTTGGTGGCTGTTTTAGCTGCTCATCTGGAAACCCTGGTATTTTATTTCATAACTACTGTGCATTACCCTGTGATATTTGGTATACTGTGGCTTACGTGTCACAACCCTTAAGTGAATTGGTCAGCTGAAACCCTGTTTTTGGGGTCCTAACATTGCACTCGACATTGCACCTTGACCTCAGCCTCCCCAATTTTGTTGGAATAATAGCGGTGAGGACACCAAAACTCAAGTGCTATGAGTGATCCTGGTTCCTGCTAAAATATCAGGAATACTTTGACATTTTCTAGGATGGAGACTACCACCTGACGTTTGTGGAATAAACCTAGTACTTGGAAGCATGATTCCTTTCTGTCGTATGTACTCCTTATCTGAGAATAAGAAAAACTCATTACGTACCTATCTTGACAAGAATCTATGGGATGGTTTGATAATGGAGACCAAATCACCAGGAGGTGCGTCATTATTCTTCATGCGCAAAAAAGAAAATATGGATGTGCACCCATGTTTGCATTTCAGAGATCTCAATAAAGCAACACCTAAGACAAATTTACCTTACCTTTGATTAAGGACATAATCACTGCAGTTCACAGAAAGTCTATGATCACCAGTCTGGACCTAAGACGTGCCTACCACCTTATTAGGATTTGGTAGGTTGATGAATGGAAAACAGCATTTCGAACACAGTAAGGCCATTTCGAATACCATGTTATGTCCTTCGGATTATTGATTGCCCATGCCGTGTTCCAATGTTTTATGGACCATTTGTTTGCTGATGTTCTGGGGCATAATATCATTGTCTATCGTGACAACATCTTGGTCTTTTCCCGGGATCCCATTCTTCATACTACGCTTGTTAAGAAACTACTCAGCAGATTACAGGGCGACACTGCACTGGTGAATACTGGAAAATGAGAGTTTGCATGGTGTTATAACTGGGCTGCTGGTTATCATAAGAGGGGCTCTCCATGGACAGAAGAAAAGTCAACACAATTCTTCAGTGGCCCAAAACTATGTCTAAGAAAGAAATACAGTACTTCATAGGCCTGCCAACTATTTTTTTTAAAAGTTCATTCTGCACGTCTCTCAAATAATCCTGCTTCTGACCAATCTTCTTAAAGTATTCAAGAAATGTATATGGAATTCCAATGTTGCCAAGGTATTTATGGACTTAAAAGTGTCATTTACTATTGCTCCTATTCTGCTCCAGCCAGACCGCTCCACGCCATTCATTGTCGATGGCAGATGCCCCCAGCACAGCAATATCAAAGGTACTCAAACAGATACAAGAAGAACAACTGGAACATACGTTGGTTATTATTCAAGGAAATAAACATAATCAGAAATCCAATATTCTGTGAGAGATAAGGAAGTCCTCTCTATAAAAGCAGCTTGCAAAGAGCTGAGGCCGTTTTTACTGGGGGCACAAAATCCTGTGGAAATACGTTCTGACAGTTGTGATTCACATGTTCTTCAACAGTTTTTGTGTTGCAACACAAGGCAGGCATGATGGGCATGATGGGCTTCTTCTCCCTTCAGAAGGAAACACAATCATCATGGAAATTGTTGTTCACTATACTAACCTAGCTTATTTCTCAACATTTCCACATGTACCTATGGCTGAAGCCATGGCTCGCATTTTTCAAAGAGACATTTACTGTCTCTGTTAGGCAGAATCACATGCAATACCCTTTGGGAATACTAGATAAGTATGGTGTGGGATTTACCAGGTAATGGGCGCTACGGAATATGAAAATCCAAAAAGAACTACTGTTGTATAGAGCTGGTGAAATGTGACTGCTGCACCTCCGTACAATTGCAGGGGAATCCCAACCTGCACTAAATATGAGACCCTTGATGTTTTGTAAGGAGTGTGCACTTTCACTAGTTAAGTATAAGAAACAGAACTACAGTCAAGACAAATTCCTGTTAGTAAGGAGATACCAACACAAGATGTACAAGGCCCTAATAGGGTAACCTATTTAATTACACATTTAATAGTTCCCTTGTGTCCCCCCCCCCCCCCCTTCGCGCACACAGGAGTCTGTCCTGCTACATACTGGTTTCACCATCACTGTCTTGTGGCCAATGCTGGATTTTACTTGTATGGACTTCATTGATTCATGGTGTGTTGGTCCTTCTCTATTCTCATGCTGGACCTTCCTTTGCATCTTGCACTCATGATGACCCTAAATCATGCTGTTTCCATCTTCATCTTGTATCCCGGCTTGCAACATTATGTACTACTACTGACTTCTGCAGTTGTATTCACTCTCCCCTCTTGATTCTCCACTCTTTTTGACTGCTTACTCTCTGTTCTCCCCCCTCTCGCTTTTCCTATTTCCTCCCCTCCTCTCCTCCCCTTACTTTCTTCTACGCACTTACTCTATCAGAATTGTCACTGGACCTAGTATGATAGCAACCTCGTCTTTCGCTTCCCCATCCCCTAATGCCCCCCTCCCTCCAGCACTATCTGAAATGTTTTCAGGCCTACTACGATAGTCGCTTGTTTTATTCCTCCACTCCCTTTCTGCACCCCTCTCCCTCACTTTTTGTTTTTCTCCGGCTCTACCAGAAATGTTGTCAGGCCTAGTACAGTAGTCACCTGTCTGTTTCCATTTCCTTCCCACTCTCCCCCTCCCTTTCTTATTTATGTCTTAGCTCTTGCACTATCTGAAATGTCGTCAGGCCGAGTACGATAGTTAATTTCACATCCTTGCTGTTCATGGCCTGTAAGAACATCATTGTATTTTCCCTTGTTCCCTCCCTTGCCTTGAAGCGCTTTGAAACACACTGTGTATAGGCGCTATATAAATAAACAATCATATCATATCATATCATATCACACATTTGAAATAAATTCAAGAACCCAAAAACCTTTGGATGATGCCCTGATAGGGTGACTTGTTTAAATACACATTTGAATTTCAAAATGCCCAAAAACCAACACGTGTTTCGACCCACTTGGGTCCTTTTCAAGGCTGGGCCTGTATGACACTGAATTGTACAGTCGATTAAAAAAAAAAAAATGTTTAGATGTCTGTTTCGGTAGTTTATGTTGCCTGACTTTGTTAAATGGTCTAACAATTTTCATACAACATGTAAGCCTCTCATGTGCCGTAATGTTTAATTCCTCTGGTGGGGTTTTGTTCTTTAGACGAATGTTCTTGTACTGGTACGTTGGTTGAGAAGTCTGTTCAAAAGCGACCCTTTGTAATATTATGTGTCATCTTATTGATAGCCGGATCCTTGCAGATACTCCATGTATTAGCTTTTAATTTGTCTCTGTCCTTGGCTTAGATGCCTCGATCGAGTATGAAGTGCCGCGCACAATCGGCGGCTTACAATCCACTGCCCTTCATACTCGATCGAGACATAAAAGCCAAGCACAGAGACAAATTAAAAGCTAATACATGGAGGATCTGCAAAGATCTGGCTATCAATAAGATGACACGTGCTATTACAAAGGGTCGATTTTGAACAGAATTCTCAACCAACTTACCAGTACAAGAACATTCAGTCACGGAATAAAACCCCACCAGAGGAATTAAACCTTACGGCACATGAGTGGCTTACATGTTCTACGAAAATTGTTGGACCATTCAACCAAGTCAGGCAACATAAACTACCAAAACAGACATCTAAATAATTACTTTTTGAAATCAACTATACTATTCAGTGTCACACAGGCCCAGCCTTGAAAAGGACCCAATTGGGTGGAAAAACGTGTTGGTTTTTGGGCTTTTTGAAATTATTTCAAATGTGTATTTAAACAAGTCACCCTATCAGGGCATTATCCAAAGGTTTTTGTGTTCTTGAATTTATTTCAAATGTGTAATTAAATAAGTTACCCTATTAGGGTCTTATACATCTTGTGTTGGTATCTCCTTACTAACAGGAATTAGTCTTGACTGCGGTTCAGTTTCTTACTCTTAACTAGTGAAAGCGCACACTCCTTACAAAACATCAAGGGTCTCACCCTTTGGGAATACCACACACAATTAAGACTTTAAGTGCAAGTACAAATTCACCTTTGGTACAAACCTGTACTACACAGTAAAGTGGTAGTGATGGCTGAGCAGCCAGGCGTATCTCAAGAGAAAAGTGAGCAGTATCAACAGCTACACAAAGGACAGCAATTACTATGGTTCAAACATACACTGACTCAAGGTCTCTGAGTAAAATACACATCAGTTGTAAAACAGTTCACTAAATAAAGCAGGAGAAAAATCACACTCTTAATATACTACACACCACCTAATCAATTCTGGACAAGTTAGGCTCAAAATGAAGTGTGAGCAAAATGGCACTCCAGTAATTTAAATGGGAGGGAAAGACACGGTTCTACAAAATTAAACAGCACCAACAAGTAAGTAGGCAGGGCAATCTAGAAAGGGCTTGCTACAATGAGGATTTAAATCAATAGGCCTGGGCCCATGTTAATTGTTCAGAGTCTTTGCAGAGGATCACACAGTTCAGAGTAGTTTGCAGTTAAGTCTTTGCCAAGAGTTCGAAACGAGGTTGGTGGAAGGAAAATTAATTTAAAAGAGTAGAGGACGACAAGCCCTCAGGTTGGCGAAAGATTTCAAATTCTTTCACTGTGGTCAGACAGAATGAACAACCAGGTTAGAACAGTACCTTAAATGAAGAAGGCTATAGCTGAGGCAAACATTCCTGGCAGGTCCTTAAGGCTCATGGTTCCTGAAACGACTGTCGGACTGACACGAAGTAGGAAGACTGGGGCGTCCTGCACTGCCCAGGGAAAAAACCAGCAGCAGAGCAAAGCAACCAATAAAAGGTGTGCTCCTTAATACCCAAACAGGGTCCGAGCATCCTGGCTATCCGGTTCACTGCAGCAATGCACAGCGAATTCGACCAGGGGAGGGAGGCCATGCTTGGTGTTTGGTGATCTGGTTGCTCCCACCAGATCAAGGGAAGAAGATTCCTTGCAGATCTTCTCTGTCATCAAAGTTTGGAGATTCGGACCAGCAGCAGGGCTTCACCGGGAGGTTCAGTCATGGTGGTGGTCCTCTTCTTTCAGCTTCTCTTTGGTTCTCTCAATCCAGTGGCGACTTTGCCTTCCTAGTCCCTCAGACCTGCTTTTTATGCAGTTTTCCCCCATTCACACAGCCTGGTTGTCAATAACACAGCAGGGTGGCTGTCCTGGCAGGAGAGTTACCTAGCCAATCAAACCAGAGTGCAACTTGGCTTTCCAAGGCAACCCTGTGCAGGGGGGCCTAAAACCACTCCCTCACATCCTGTCACCCCTGACTCTCAGGTGCCTAAGAAGGGCTTCTGTGAAGAAGCCTGCCAAAGGACGGTGAACAAAGGAACCAACCCTGGTGAAATTATCCATTTTGGAGAATTCTCCCTAACAGTCTCCATGGTTTACCAGACTTCATAATTTCCAATAGGGGAACTAAATATACATCACGATTCTGGCAAATCTTTTGTGGGCAACTCGGAATACAAATGCTCCTATCATCAGGCTATCACCTGCAAAACAACTGTTCTACAGAGCTCATAAATCAAACCTTGAATCAATGTTTTGGATGTTTTGCTTCCACTGCACAGGACAATTGGTGTGGACTTTTAGACCGAGCTGAATACACCTATAACAACTGCCACCACACCACCATTTAAACTAATCCTTTTCTCTGTACCTACAGGTATAATCCACATCTTTTTTTTAATGTCTGTTCCTTCATTGGATCAAGGACCTTGCAGTTACTCAGTATGTTCAGAACATCTCTGATAGTTTTCTGACTGCCCAAGCATGCTTATTTGATGCCCAAAATAAGATGAAGAATTCTGGTGATGATCATAGAACGCAAGAACCGACGTATACCATAAGAGATAAGGTGTCGCTATCCACTAAATACTTTTCGAAGCACCTTACTCCCACTGGCTCCTAAGTATTTTGGTCCTTTCCACATTACCCTTGAAATCAGTGTGGTAACTTTCTGTCTCCAGTTGCTGACTTGATGGCACTGGATTCATCCAGTATTTCATGTATCTGTATTAAAGTCTTTTGTTTTGAGCATTTTTCCAGTGCAATATTGTTAACAGTGATCATGTGTCCTCGTCAACAAACAGCTTGAATACGAAGAACCTGCTATTTGCGACGCCCAGGTTCATAGGGGTCGTCTCCAATAGCAGATTGAATGGCTTGTTTATGGCCCGTCTGATCGCTCCTGGGAACCACCTGCTTCTCAAGTATTAGTGTCTCATCTGATTTGCTATTTCCATCTTTTGTTACCCTTGGAAGCCTGTACCTTCTGCATTGGGAGGGGGCCATATGGCCGCAGCACAGTGCAGATGTCAGCTCTATTCCTATTGGAGCATCTGCCGGCCCATTCCAAAATGACACCCCCAGGTCGCTATTTGCAGTGTTGCTGGCATGCAACATAGATGGGTACCTGGAAACATAGCTCAATCACAGATCTAAAGATTTGCATCTCAATGCTCTGCTTCTTGAGTAGACATTCTTGCTCCTGGTGCCTCCCATGAGTAGTGCTTCTCCTTCTCCTTCCTTTATCCTGGATTCTCCTTGCTTTCCTTGATTCCTCCTGCCTTTTACTGGACCTGGCCCCACCTCCCTCCTCCTTGGGACGTGTTTTGCTGCAGTTACCTTGGACGTTGTCCTTCTTCAGCCAATTATCTTGGACTTTGTTTGTACTCCAGCCTTTCTCCTCAACATGTTCTTCAGAGCCTGATCCACCACAGAGCCTGCTCTTTTGCCTATGGAGGTTTTTCCCTCAAGGGTTTTTCCTACTAGGTCTTTCTTCCTGGAGGCCACTCTTCTTTGAGTGTTTCACCTATGCTCCGTTCATAGTGGCTTCTAGGAGGGACTGGGCTTACCTCACACACCCTGGTCATCAGCTTCCTGAAAAGGTAAGATCTGTCACTGACAAATGCTCCTTTATTCTTTTTCTTCTACTTCTTCTTTTGAGATGCTGGGATGTCTAATAGTTATCAGGCCAGGCTCAACTCAGTTATTTAGTGATGTGGCTTGCCACACTCCATCACAGCCTTAGCTTTTTCACCTCATATTATTCTCCATAAGGTACTCCCTCTTAGCACTTCTCATGGTCATCAAAGCAAACATAAACCCTAACAAAGTGAGACTTATAATCGTTTCCACTGTTCTGAATATACACAGAACCCTCTACTCGTCTGAAGGAAAGGCTTTTGCACAACTAAATATAATTTGAGCAGTTTTGAGAATTATATTATGTAGGTTGTTGCCTATCAACCTTCAAGCCCACTATGACCGTCAGTGTTTATGTTAAGTATGAGTAGAATATAATGTCATCCTCAACCCCAGAATCTCTCTATAACAGGTGATACAAAGTTGCACCGAAATCAAGAGGACACATTTAAAAAAGTGTACATTGATCATTTTAGATGTCCATTCAACACTGATTAAATTCACAGATGGATGTATATTTTGTACAGTTTTAAACATCAATCATATATTTACATTATATTTTAGTTATACATTTACGTTTTTGAAAATAAATAAGCTTTCCTTATACGTGTTTGTGAGGGGTAGAGTTTTACATGTACCTTTAATACATGAAAATAAAAAATAAATAAAAAACAATCCGATTCCATACAAGAGAAAATTCGAAATGTGTTGACATTCAGTACTCATCCTTTTTTTTCATGGAGGCCATTCTTTATTGCCTTTTACCCACCTGAGAAATAGACATCATTTCGTATGCTAACAATTTAGAAATATTTATAGAGGGCGAGTTAAGGGTAAGCAATATTTCATATTATGTCTGTTCCATCAACCCTAAATGCAGGCTTACTGCTTTATCAGACGTTGTTTACTATTCCCTCTTCTCCTTTTCTCTGCATATATCACATCAACTGACTTCTTTTTTCTGCATTATGCCTTTCCTATTACCTTTCCCATAACTTTTCCTGTACTGCATTATTTCTTTTGTCTGTTAGCACTGTTGTTTGATGATTAATTCCACATCGGCTGCACAGGCGCGTCATATTCACTGCATATTCTCCCTCTGTCCTTTGTCCTTGTCAACCTGTCACTTCATGTTACTGATCTTGCATTCTATCATGTTTAATTATTCCAAAACTCTTTGAACTCCCACTGGCATAGTTGATCATGCTAAAATGGAAGGCAATTTTCCTTTGATTCAATGAAATTCGAGCAGAGGAGGAAAAGAATACATTCTGAAATACATTTTATGTTACCGTATGTGTTCGAAATTTCAATTTTAGCAGAGTACACTGAACACTTTGGAAATTAACAAAAAATGTAAAATGCTTCCTAATCTGGTAGTGCAAATTAGAAGATAGCATACATTGGGGGGTGACAATTCACGTGATTAACACATGAAAAACTGAATTTTAGTCAAGTAATTATGAGACCTCTTCAAGTCTAGGAAAAGCTGCACCTGCTTCACTCATTGACACACATATTAAGAATTGTACTGAAAAAGGAGGTGCGTTCAGGTCACTGAGCCTCAAAATCACCTTATTAGCATTTTAAAATCCCTAGACGATTAAAGGGATGGGAAAAGTCAACAATGATGAACCGTGTATATATATGCATTTGTCAGACATGCTGCGGAACTCGAAACATCATTTAGCCGCCTGATATCCAGCTGCCACCGGGACATTACAAGTCCCGGCATGTCAAGTGGTGGAAAGTGTAAGTCCCCATTCCTGGAATTGGGACACAGAAGCACTGGCACCGCTTCTAGTGGTGCTGGTGCTTCCATGTTTACCATGTCTGCAGTGGCCAGTTCCCACGGCTGGTCAGACCTGCTGGGAGCAATGGCCCCAGCATGCATACTTGTGGTCTGGTGGTCCGAAAAGGGTGCTGCTTCGCTGCTACCGGCACCCTTATTTCCGGGCTGCCAGGCTTGAAATGAGGCCCATTGTCGCCATATGTCATATAAACACATTTCCCAGTAGTTGACGTTGACTGATGCTACCATAGGTTGCCAGGATTTGCTGTGTGCATGATTTGTGAGTGAGCAGGCTGTAGCATCTCTGTACTCAAAAGGTGTGAATACATGGGAAAAGAATGTTAAAAAACAGACTTGGACTGGAAAATGCAAGGTGAGCTGGAGTGACCAAGCAAGTGTGGGGTGAGCTAGGGTGTGTTGTGGGAGCAAGTGTTAGCAGGGTCAGCTATGTAGGATGGGGTTAGACATGAGCAAAGATGTGGGAGCATACGCTTGGGTGAGCTATGGTGGGTGGGTGTTGACATTCTGGGCTGAGCATGGGAGTGGAAAATCTAGAAGTAGCTAGGTTGTACTAGTGGGGATATGCTGGAGTGAGGTAGGGCAGATTTGGTAGGCAAGCTTGAGTACCCCTAGGATGCATGTGTGGTCATAACAAGTTGTTACACAGTGGTCGCTGGGGGCAGAATGGATGAACTTGGTGGTTTGGTATCCATACAATGGAGAGAGGATGGGCGTTTTATATGGTTCCAGACAATAATAAGTATTGTTGGTGAAACTCCTACCTAACTCTAATACGAATAGGCGTTTCCCTGCCTCAACAAAGCTAAGTAATGCCTGTGTTCGGATGTTAAACAAAAGAGCATCCACCATCCTGTGTCCAATTTATCCAAATGTTTCCCTCGCATTCTAAACTCAATATAATGTACATATTAATGTACATATTAATGTTCTGGTGAGCTATATACTTGCAGCCTGCTTCAAAAGCTCTTAATATAAATGTTTAAGGTGCAGAACATAAAAAACAATAAATGGTTCTGCCAGGAAAGGAGTCTCCTTTCCCCTAGAGTCCTTCTGGTGATTCAAAAGTGTCTCTTTCTCACAATTTAACAGTGTCCCAAAGGGCATGAATCTTCCTTTGAGTTTCCTTCATGCATTTTGTTTCCTTACAATGTTCAGTTTCTTAAACGTTGCTCTCTTTATACCCGTGGTGTACTTGATTTCCAGGGTATTTGTGACTGTGTTCAATCCTTGAAAGGTGTTTGAGTCTTCCCTGTTGGGTTCACAACTTTGGGTTTTCTTCCCTCCTCATTCCTGGTTTTCTCCTTTGCCAGGATATCACTCAATGCATCTTCTCGCTTCTGGTGTACTCCCTTGCCAAGGTATCACTTTATTTCTTATTTTCCCTTGTTGTCTAGGAATTTCACTTCTCACTCCTGGATTACTCTCCTGGCAGGACGTTTATTTGCTTCTTACCACTATATTACTCTCCTGCCATGTTATCCCTTTACTTCTTACCCCAGATTTACCCTCCTGCCAGGATATCACTTCACTTCTTATCGCCCCTTCCTGAGTATGATTCCTTATTTGCCTGGTGCACTAACATGCCAGGGCTCACTGCTTCTTTATTAACTCTTTCTTTATTATCCACCTCACAATAGCTTTCCCCATTTGGGTCACTGACCCTTTTTTGATAAATTTCATATTTACTTTGCCTCCCCTTTTCAAGGGTTAGGTCTCTGACCCCTATTCAACACTATCTATATGTATAACAGTTCTTCTTTTTAGGTTTTGTGCTTTTGTCTCACTTTTAACAATGTTTTTGTCTGTTTGTTTGTTTATTTATTTGTATAGTGCTCCTGACCCAGGGGTATATGGGCGCTTAAGCATCTGGTTACAGGCAAGGTAAGGAACATTAGTATAGTTGTACAGCATATGTAAAGGTGGCAAAAAAGCAGTCATTACAGATATAGTAGCAAGCAGACATAATAAAGGATACATTCATATATTAGGCATACATGCATAGTTGGTTATTTATTGAGTAACCGAGTGATAACCTTAGTTCTGAATGGTTGGAAGCTGGGGGTGCATTTAATAACCAGTGGAATGGTGTTCCATAGTTGAGAGGCTAGAACTGGGAAGCTGGATGCACCGGCTCTTTTAAAAGAATATTTGGGCACCATCAGTTGTAATGTATTAGAGGATCTAGTGGTTCTAGTATTCTGTCTAAATGTGAATTTATTGGTTAGATAAGGTGGGGCTAAGTGGTTGAGAGCTTTGTAGGTGAGGCAGATGGTTTTTAGGTCTATTTTTTGTTGGATGGAGAGCCATTTGCATGAAATTCTTGTGGCCGATATATGTTCTCTTCTGGGAATATTTAGGGCGGCACGGAGTGCATTGTTTTGTAGAACTTGCAATTTATTGATTACCGTTTTGTTGGCTCCTACATAAAGGCTTTTACAGTAATCCAGTTTGGATTGAATAAGTGCTCTGGCTAAAGTGAGGCAGTTGTTGGGCGAGATCAGAGGTCTGCAGGCCCTAATTAATTTGCCCGTGTAGGCAGTGGCTGAGGCGGTCATATTAATTTGTTTGGCGAGGTTGGTATTCATGTCTAGGTAGAAGCCAAGGGTTTTTACACTTTTGGCGATGGGAATAGTGTTCCCGTCGATGGTGACACTGGTGTAGTTGGGGCTGGGTTTCAGGCTGGTATTAGGTGAGCCGACAATGAGCAGTTCGGTCTTGTCATCATTCAGGCAGAGGCCATGTGAGGCCATCCATGCCTGAATGATGGAGAAGACTTCATTGATCCGGTTGGTGTCCACGTTGTAATTACCGGATAAGAGTATCTGGGTGTCATCTGTGTCATTAGTGTAGGTGACACCCAGATGGTCCAGTTTGTCAAATAAGGGCTTTGTAAATTTATTATACAAAGTGGGTGAGACACAAGAACCTTGTGGGACACCGCAAGTAATGGGGATAGGGTCGGCCGCTGCTAGGGGTGAGAAGACCCGCATGGTCCTATTGTCCAGGAAGGATTGGATCCATGTGACCGCAGAGTCTTTGAGTTCGTCTATCTGGCATTTGAGATCAACAAGGGCCGTTTCTGTCCCATGTTGAGGGCGAAATCCAGATTGGCGAGATCCTAGTAATTTGTTAGTCTCAAGGTAATCCTGAATTTGTAAATAGGCCACTTTGTCAAGTATTTTTAGTAAAAATGGGACAGTGCTGATGGGTCTATAGTTCGTGGGTATATCTGGGTCAAGAGTTTTTTTTTTTAGCAGTGGTAGGACCCAGGATTGTTTAGATTACTTGGGACCGTATTATTGGCGAATGACAGGTTTATTAATTTGGTAATGAAGGGGGAAAGATCCCAAATACACATTATTATTTCCTTTGGAGTTCTGGGTTACTGTCCCTTCTTTCACAATATTTGCATTTGCATCAATTTCACTATTATTTTCAATGACTTTCTCTCGCATTGTCAGTGCATCACAGCATTCGCTTTCAGGCATCCCGGTATCCCATTCTGTCTCCCTGGGCTTACTGGGCCTCTCTGATGGTCCTTGTGTCTCTTATTTGGCTTCTGTTCTCAGCGTGACATGGCATTCACTCTCAGGCCCCCCAGTAACCCAGTCTGTCTCCCTAGGATTACTGGTTGTCCCAGGGGTTCCTCGCTTCTCCTATTTGGCTTCTTGCTCGGTCAGCTGACTAGGCATACGCACTGTCAGCCAGTCTGTCTTTGTTTTGATTACTCTTGATACGGGCAGTCCCTGCTGCTCCCATTTACCAGGCTGCAGGATACTTTCTGCACTGTTCTTCCTTACATCATGCATTTTGGTATCCATGCTGATGCTCACAATCTTCTGGGTTCTGGCGTCTTTAAGGTTGCCGACAGACTTGGACTATGCCATTGATATCCTCCATTGATATCAATTGTAGCAGATTTAAACTTCCTGGCAGTAGTCCAATGTTTTCAAAAACTAAAATGCAGCGCTGGCTTACCACCTCTTGTCATCTTCATTATTCCATCTCTCTTCCTCATCTCAGTACTTAAATGGGGGGAGAAGGCAAACAGGGTATTTGGTTCGAAAAACCTGGGATTTCTTCCTCTGTGTTACCACAAGCCATGCAGGTATGTTGTACATGTGTATGGGTGTCATGTGGAATTAATATTGCCAGGTTATTTTGCTCTATCAGTTTCCTACCTCTCGGGAGTTGATCTTCCCCCATGTGGTCCTCCCCAGAAAGCCACCCCCAGGGTCAGAGTCAGGTAGCTTCTGCCTTTCTCTGGCCACATGAGAGAATCTTCCCCCCAGAGAATCAGTGGCACTGTCGCTAGATTTTACACAGTGTGTACAGGGGAGTAAGCTGGGGTGAGGTGAGGAGAACTAGTATGCATGGGGTGAGCTGGAGTAAGCTTGTGTAGGTGGTGAATGCTTGGTCTTGGTTTGCTATGGTGTGGTGGATAGAGGGCTTCCCTCTCTCCAACTAAGGTCTTTCATTGATTAGGGACTGTAGCTAATACCATCAAACCCTTGCAAAGCTTAGTCTGCTCTTGGTATATACTATCAATCATCATGCTTGGTAACTATAACACTAGCTGCCTTGCATGGAAGAATTCTTCCCAGTTATGCAGACATGATCCAAAAATATGTGCATATATTTGTGGGAACTGCGGAGCATTTAAGGACCCTGTACCATCCCATCTCAGAGTATCTAGCGAAAATGTATACACTCCCCATCCAGTCAATGATATGAAATGATATGGCATTTATAACACGCCTTTACACAAGTGTTTCAAGGCGCGACAATGCAAGGGAGGGGAACAAAGGGAGGAAGGATAGCGATCCTACTAGGCCAGGTATCATTCAGATCGTGCAAGTGCATGAGAAGGGGGCAGGGACAATGCAGTACAAGGCAAAGATGATAACAATAAGTACGTAGCGGCCAGCATGTGGCAAGTGCATGGCAAGTGCATACATCAGGTGTCAAGGGCTGGGAGGGTGATTGTAGGGATACAGAGACAGTCCCCAAGTGCGGGGGTTGCCAGGTGGGCAGTGCAGGTGTGAAACGCTAGCAGAGAAGGACCTGGTCCTGAGACCAGAGGGTGTCCAGGTAGCCAGTGCAGTTCCAGTTACAACTAGGAGGTCAGCAGAGGAAGGGAGGAGAAAAAGCAGAAGCAAAGAGAAAGGTTTTGAGGAGCGTTCCGGAACCGGAGATGGTTCTCCTCCAGTTTAAGGGAGGCAGGGAGGCTGTTCCAGATGGAGGCCCCAGCCGAGGAAAGAGATCTCCCACCAACTCATTGCTTGTAGAAGCAACTGACCCTGAGGGAGTTGGAGGCAGATGAGCGAAGAGCTCGAGAAGGGAGATATTTAGGAAGAGAGAGTTGAAGGTATTGAGGCTCCAGGCCCCAAAAGGCCTTGTGCATGATGCAGAGGGTTTTGAACTTAATCCTCGCAGCCACTGGGAGCCAGTGCAGAGATTTCAGTCCTGGAGAGATACGATCCCTGGACCTGAGGCCAAGGACAAGTCTTGCAGTCCTGTTCTGAATAAGTTGCAGAGGGCGGAGAGTAGAAGCAGGCAGATTTAGAAAGATGCTGTTGCAATAGTCCAGCCTAGAGAGAACCAGAGCTCTGGAGACAATGAGCTTCTGGGGGAAGGAGAGGAAAGGAAGAATACCTCTGAGGAGGTGCAGCTGGTAGTGTGACTTCTTAGAGACGTCAGAGATGCGAAGAGAGAAGGAGAATGTGGAGTCGAAGATGACCCCAAGATTTTTAGCCTTGCTGGTGGGAGCAGGAAGAGGGCCAAGAGAGGCCGGCCAGAGAGTTGCAGGGAAGGAGGGAGCAGGTTTGCCGATGAGGAGAATCTCAGTTTTACTGGCATTAAGGCAGAGGTCATTGGCGGCACACCACTTCTGGATAGCAGACAGACCGTCAGATTTGAAGGAAGGAGAGGAGGAGGCCGAGGGTAGCCTGGAGAAGAGCTGGGTGTCATTCACATAGCACTGAAAGTTGGGCAGTGGAGGACTTGGTGACCTCATAATATAGAGAAGCAGAGACTTTCCTATGATTGCAGATAGGAACCTGTGGGTCAGCAGACGGTTGGGTGCTGCAGCAACATAAGCTGGTTACACAGAAAATCTGTTGACCAGATGGTGGTATTGAGTTGGGGATGCAAGAAGACTCAGCCGGTCTGAGATGATGACATGGAAGATCTTCAGTGTCAAGGGAACTTGGAGATGCAGAAGATGTTCTGACGTTGAGGTCAAGGATCACTTTGATGGATCCTGTGCAGCAGCTTAGTGACAATGAAGGTGATCAAAACTGTTCATAGTTGAAGGGAGAGTCAGGAAGCAGGAACTCTGGTTGTGTGGTTGCTGGGAATCCCCTATCCTGGTTGTCAAGGACACATTATGTCCTTCTGTTCCATGTTCCCACTACAGTGTGTCAGCTGGCAACTACAGTGAGACCTTCACGTACAGTTAACAGGATCGTGCTTCCAATGCAGCTAGCAATGAGGCCTTGGTCCAACAGCAGTCACCCCTATGGCTCCCTTGGGTTGGTTAGGGGACAAAGCTCGCCTCTGCCTTGAATGCCTTCTGTCTTAATCTCCCTGGCAGAGTACTTTAGGTTAGACTGTATCGCCAGCAGAGGTCCTGATTAATTCTTCTTGTTCTTCGCTGAGTCCAGGAATGAATCAAAGAGTAAGAGGGTGCCCCTCTTCTTTTAAAGTCAGATGGCATAGGAGAGTGATCCAAATCAGGTCTGCTGTAAGGGGTCCAATCACTGTTCTTTTAACAAGTGCCCTTTGCCTTGTATCCTCACTCTCAGAGTACCATGACTGCAGTAAATGGAAGTTACAGGGAAAGGAAAAAAAAACCCTAATAGAAACCTAAATGGTGGGACACCTCTCCACTCTTCCCTTCCTTTTCTGGAAACGCCAACACTGACCCCTTCCCATTGCTGTCAAATTTCAAGGGACTTCAATGGTCATCAATCTGGTGTGTAAGTGACTTTATTTCAGTGCTCCCTTCCAATTCCTGGTTCCTATGAGACCTTGTGGGAGAAGTGTCTATGTCCTGGGGGAAGATTTTACCTTCTGGTAGGAGAATCAGAGGGGCACCCTCCTGCCTAATGATCCACATAGCTTCTGTGGACATAGTAAAGCCAGATGTCAGTTTGCCTCAGTCTTGTCATAGCTAGGTTCTGATTGCAGAGCTACAGTAGTGTGATATCGAATTGATGTGGCTGTATAGTTTTGTGTTGTTAGAAGTCCACATGCAACTTACAAGTATAGCTTATAAATACAGATGTATGTGCTGCATGGTTGAATAAGGCATACAATCATTATGATTTTGACCAGAGGTATGGAAGATTAAAATTCAACCTCTGCCTGCAGGACCGTTATGTTCCAGTGGAATTCACAACTGCAAACATTGCCTTTGAAGCAATTATGTGCCCCTGCAGAGATGGGCATGAGGGGGCCTGTAGGCTCACTCCATAAAGTTCCATGTTTACACTGTCATTACGGTATGGAGCATTTATGAAAGGGGGATCTTATTAGCAGACCATGCTGTCAGAAAATGAATGATGTGCATCATTTGAATTATGAAGAGCCAAAACGCTTGTGCTAGTCCACTCTTAACAGATGGCATTATTTCACAACTGTCAAGTCACCCAGCTACCTCGTAGAGAAACTCAGTATCTGCAGCTGACAGTGCACCAGTAGAAGCCAGGACACGTACAGACAGGAGCAGAAAACAAACTTCTATGCATGTGCACCAAAATTATGGAACCTCCTCCCTGTCAGCATCAGACATGCCCCCACTCTCCTACAATCCAGAAAATAACTCAAGACCCAAACCTTCAAGGAATCTCTCCTCCTCAACACCTAGGTCTCCCCTTGAACCAGCTGACTCACTAGATGCCACCCACTCCTCCCCTCACAACCACCCAGTACTGCTGTAACCCTCCTCTATGTCCCCCTATATCTTCCCCCACTATATATCTGTTCTGTTGATACTTCTGAATGTGCTCTGTTATGCATCTGTACTGTTGTATACCTCTGTAAAATGCTCCATTATGTATTTGCATTGTTTTATTCCTGTGTAAATTGTTCCATTATGTATCTGTATTGTTGAATACCTCTGTAAAGTGCACAATTGCATCACAAAGCTAGGTCAGTGCTCAATAAACACAATAATACTAATGATAATAATAATACTAATGATAATAATAATAATAATAATAATAATAATAATAATAATAATAACAACAACAACAACTGGTCAATGACTTTCAACATACACAGAGGGACAGCTTTAAGGCAATTTCCCAACCTGGCTCTCAGATTGACACCTGTCGCCCAAATTCCAGAGATCCTTAAAATTGAAATATTTACTTTCTACTTACGCAAATTAACAAACATCTCTCTCAAAACAGGACCACAAGATTTCAAGACTGCCTACGTCAAATACATTCTTTAAAACACTGCTGGAGTTCCAGGAGATGCCTCCAACATTCATCCTATTTCAAATATACCATATCCAGCAAAAATATTATAAAAATACCTATACAGCCACATCTCAGAGCTTGTAGAATGTAATAGCTTACTAGATAATTGGTGTCAGAACTATGAGAGGTACCAATGAGAGGCATTGTATCAGAACTAGATTCTATTTGAAACAACCTCAAGATCTCAACAACATCACCTTGGTAGTCAACACATCTCAGAGGCCTTAGACACTGTAAACACAGTATACAAATTAGAAGGCTTGAAGAAACTGGTCCTAATACCACAACACTACAGTAGGTAAAATTGTTCCTATCGACAGGTTAGAAAGCACATGGATACCTGTGGATATGCCTGCGGGTTATGTCTTTCATCTCTCGTTCTCAACATCTATATTACCCCTTTGATGCAGATCATGCAATCCTATTGGCTCTTACAACTACAACTATGGATTTTACAACTACAACTATGAGGAGGACACAAACATCATAGATAAAATTACCAATGATGGAAACTCGAGCACCACCCTCAGCAACTGTGTCCAAGGAATAAGCAAATGGATGATGACCAACTGCCTCAAACGTAATCCTACAAAATGGAAATAATGGCATTCTCACAGCACACCACACTGGAAACACCTCCTCCATGGACCTACCTATTTTAATGACAATGAACTCCGCAGGTCAATTCTCCTTTGGACAAAGAGAGCTGGCCATCATTTCCCTAGAATCAACTGTGAAAACAGCATTTAATCAGGTATCCTGACTTTCTCCAAAAAAAAAAGTCAATGTATTCAAACATAATCAACATGAGGGAACTCATAGCACAAACTCTCTGAACACTCCTCTGGCTAGCCATCCAAAAATAGGTCCTGTTCTAGGCCTTCTGTAATGCAAAAAGAGCTCTTGAAGGTCAAAGAGCAGAATTGCTATGAATGAAAATCTCACACTACCAACCAATGAGAGATTTAAGATTAAGAAGCATCAGGCTATTAGAAACCAGAAGATTATGCACAGAAATATACAGATGTTCTGCCTTTTCACCTTTGATGACCAAGTATTGGAACACGTTACAAAGCAAAGGACCATATGAAAATCAGGAAAAGTCTAAAAACCTATCTCTTCAAAACATAACAGACAGAAAGTTAAACCTACACCCATATGGACGCAGAAACATCGCTCCTCAAAATGTCATGCAGTCATAACCAAAGGTAGGGCATACCAGCTCCTGAACGTCTGCCTATGAGACAACTCATGTCACCAGGAGCCTACATCAACAAAAAGACATCACACTAAACAACCACCAAAATCATGAGAGAAAGCCTTTTGTTTCTCCTGGAATATTGTGACCTCAATACTGTGTATCTTCACGCATCAACCACTGAAGCCAAACGCATCTCACCATAATGGAACTGACAGCTAGACCAATAATTTAAAGCACTATAGAAACACCAAGAATGCTCCCACATTTTGATGAACCCACATTCTCTTCGTTTTACCAGTTGCATACCTTCCACTCGCACAATACTTTTAAAAAAACATGCTGTCTACTAATGGAGGATAGCACCGTGGAAATGCGCTGGTCTTGGAAGCAAGACCACGCAGAGCAACAGAGGTTTGAATCCCAGATCCGCGCTTAGAACCAAACTCATGTACAGTATTAGGTGTAATATAAAAAAAACAATTAAAATAAATAAAATAAAACTACAACCAAAATATTCAGCCATTGCCAACGCATGCCCAAATAATAAGCACTAGGCTGCCTCTCTGGACACTGAGATTTCTGATGCCTCCTACACCTTTCACCTAGATACCTTCCAAGAACTAAGGACTTAGGGTACATCTGAGGTTCAACCTCAACAAAAAGCACTGCAATCTTCCCTTTCCCTCTCCTCCCTACTAGCCAAACTCACCTGCACTCTTCCAGATCTGCCAGAGCCTCTGCAGAAGATGCAAATGGCAGCAGTTCATGGTGCAATGCCCAATCACATAACATAATATTGATTACATTATATAATAGGTTTCCAAAAGGCAGCAGAGCCGAAAACAAAATACAATCATAAACAGAAACATCATTAAAACATTAAACAAATAGTAGCACTTGAATGCAGGCATTGACATTCCCATATTTGACACAAAGACAACATTACCCAAATGCAGAAGTATAACTTCAAGCTGCAGAAATCTGACCAGTTGGCTGCAGTTGTCAGGGGTCCGATGGTGGTCTGCTTTAACTTTATGCACAAATCACTTTCACTTTGCATACAGGACTGAAGGTTACAACTTGCATATATGCCACAGTGACCTGCCCCCACCATGGTAAAGGTAGTCAACTTGCTATCACCTTGGTGCCCAGCGCTCACTTATTTTGAAGAAATATATGGACGTGAATGCTCGAATGTGTGGTTCTCAATTGACATTGCATAGGATATATGGTCACTGCTACTACATTCCTGATTTAGTTTATATATAACAACTCAAGTTCCTGGGTTTAGAGATTGATGTACCGCAATACCAAGGTATGAAGAAGGTCTCATTGAAATACTGAGAACTTACATCTCTATGCTAAGACCTTCAGTTTCTGGAAGAGGGACTGGAGGGGATTGCTTACACCTCAACATCACAACCATTGTGCAATGTAATTGGTCTTTTAGTTATGGTACATAGGTGGGCAGCCCTGCTGTCTTCCTAATGTTCATGTTATTATGGACAGGAACCCAGGTCAAAAATGCACTAAGAATGTTGTTACCGTAACTCAAAGGGATGTGCTTTGCTGCTACCTAAGCGCTCCTATTATGATGTACAATCTCATCGGTCCTTGATTGAAATTGTGTTGAAACTGCCATGACCCAACATGTTTGTAAAATTCCCTAGATTCAACCTATATAATATAGGCTATCACTTGAATGTTAGTGACACATTTCTGTTACAGTTAGGTCCCATAGTTCACTACAACTAGGACTGTAGGTCCCATAATGTACCTCTGTGGCAGTAATGTGTCCCAATGTTGCAAGAAGGTTCATCACAGGAACTAAATTACTAGGAAAATAACTCTGTGGGTGCTCTAGTGATTGAGGTACCATTCCACCAGGGCACTGAGAAGTAGTCTTGTGCAGACAGGTTGTTACATAGCAGTTTGGTGAAGGTGTGGATGGTTTCCCAGCAGCACCTTAGGATGGGAAAAGATGTCAAATTTCTTGTTTCCTGTTATGGGTTGTGCCATGTCATGTTGGATGATACTAACTGAGGCCAGTATCATCACCAAATAGTGGTGAGGAGGTTGTTTCCCCATCAATGTGGACATTGCAAGGACATGGACTTAATGAAACCAATTGATTTGGGGGCCGAGCCAGATGAGGATTAAAGTCTTACAAGTGCATGTCGTTAATCCACTCTTGAATGGCATACTGCTTAGATAGATGACTAAGCAGGTTGAATTCCATGATTCTGGGATTGTGCTTTAAGTGTGTCATTGAGGCTTGCATGAAGGTGAGGCAATTTCTTGGCCTTTGTGTTTCCCGGGTACCACTGATATTTGGATATAATTTGGTATTTGCCATTTATTGGTGGATTGAGATGTTGTTGTAATTAAGAAGTGATACAAATGGTTGCATGTATAGATTGAACATCACTGAGGAGAGACGTGAGCCTTTTGAGGCCCTGCAGGTGACCGAGATGTGGTCTGAACTAAGTTTACCCATATGAAAATCTTGCTGCCTGTCAGAGAGGTCAAATGTGGTGCTTACTTCGGCAGGTCATATACTAAAATTGTAATGATAAAGAGAAGATTAGCATGGCCCCTGCTCAAGGATGACATGTACATTTGTGAAGCGTTCCATAAAAGAAAAAATTATAATAAAAATAAGAGTCGTAAAATGTGAATCAGTTGTGAAATGTGCCCAAAAAGCAAATTCTCTTCATGAATAGGCTTGTCAGTGTGAGATGGACGATCATGTTCAATGTGGAAGAGACGATTTGGAAGTTTAGGAGGTCCAGGAGTCTTGAGTCATTTTTGTCCATGAATTTGAAGAGTGTCATAAAAACGCCTAGATGGTGCCTATTTCAGTACTACATTTTATCTGAACCCATTTTGTTTATTGCTGCATTGGTTAAATGGACCATGGAGTTGGTTGGCAACTACTAGAATTTCTTTGGTCCCAAAGTGTAAAGTGTATATGAGTTATAAGTGGATGTATTCGTTCTGTTTTAGGATGCTTGTGCATATGTCTTGCTTGATTGAGGCATTTGCCATTTTGCGGATGTGTTGGGCGCCTGACCTTGATCTGCTGTAGGAGTTCAGCAGTGAGGGCTGCATTTGTGTATGTGGTTGCTTTGCTTTAAGTGATGCAAGGGTGTCTGAACAATCCTTTGGTGTAAGCTGGGTGTTATGTGTGCCATTTTTGTGTTATGCTGGATGAGATCTAGAGCAGTGTCACAACCAGTTTTGCTGTATTATTATGCTGTATCTTATCTCACTGTTGATGGAAAAAAAGGTTAACAGTGATTGATGTGTTGCTATAGAATAAGAGATTAATAGATCAAGCAGTTTGTTTGAGCATTGTTTGAGAGTCATGGAGAGAACGTTGCTCCTATTGACAGCCACTGATATAGCTGATATGCAATATGACATTTTCGCATCCATGATGAGAAACTGGTACATAATGAAAAAGTCCATAAGGACGAGGTGGTATTTGATGCTCTGTGTGTGATGCCATCATTTTATGAGTGACTGGATGGTGCACTTTGTGTTGGTTAGTTCTTTCATGAACCAGGGGGGCAGAGGGTTTAATGATGATGTAATGTTGTTTCATGGGGGCAAATGCATCAACAAGTTCTGTTATGGTTTGGTTGAGAGTTGATATTAGAGCATCATTGTTGAGGATGATGGGTTGGTTACAGTGGGTAGTTTATGTTCCTGTAATTACGAGGGGAAAGCCCTACATGGGTTGGCTACCCAATCTCTTGTTGAATGGGTTGGTCTGTGTAAGGAGAATGTGAAGGTATGTTAAGTATAGTGAGCTACTATTAAGACATTGCACCAGGGGGAACTGAGAAGCTGAGGTTGAAAATGTTTCTTGGGATCTGCATGGAGTTTACTTTTTTTAATGTTCTTAGAATCTATGATGTTAACAAAAGCCACCCTCATGTGTTTAATAGCTTGGGTCCTGGGCATACATACATACTTAATTGCAGCCACAGGGTTAAAACTTTTGACTTTTATCAGTGTTGATGATGGGTTTAGAAAGTGTCAAACAATGTGGTACAATACAATAATTGACATGTGATGTACTCTTTGCTTCAAAACAATAATATACACTTAGGCAAGCCACTCCAAAGAAATCTATTTTATCCCCATTGTCTTTTATTCAACCAAAAGAAAATTAACTTCACCTCTCTATTCCCTGCCATTCTCTACACTGTAAACAGCAACTCCCATGTGCAAGGTATAGCCAAATCTAACATGTTACATTATCTTCAATCCACAATTTGCCAAAAATGTCAAAAGCCGAGTAATGTCATATGAGCATCCCTTCTTAAGCATTGGCAGTACAGTCGAGTTGATGCTTTACTTTACAAAATGGGAGAACACTTGAGAATGTGGTTCTAATGATCTAATTATCTGCCAATGCACTAATTGTATACCTAATTTCACATTTTTGTATTTCTTTGATTTAACCTGTTATGTCTGAAACTGGCCTAAAATAGTCTTCACATATTATTAAAAAAAATAGTTTCCTGAACAATTGTAGAAAATACAACACCATTTCTACATGAAAATTATAGTCAACAATTTAAGAAAGCAGTAGGATCTGATTTTGTCTTCTTTTTAGGAAATAGAATAGTTCACAACTAACGTGTAGGTCACTCATGTTACGGAGGCTATTAAAACACATTTCATGAATTGAATTAAGTATGTGATGACACATACTGATGTAAAGTAGTGTGTTTAAGTTGATTTTTGATTGTGTGTGTTTCCCATACAGATAATCAATTGAGTTAATGATTAACCACTTTGCTTTTATTAAAGTAAACAAAAAAAAAGTAATCAGCCTACAGACTGGGTTGGAAGTGTTTTATTTTTATTTTTAAATGTAAACTGTTAATACCTAAATTAGCCTACAAAAAAAACACATTGTTGTAATAAACTTTAGACATAAATACACTAATATATAAGAAATAAGGGGTTGCATACAGGGAAGTGGGAAAAAGAAGCATGGATGGAATCCCTATGTCAGTGTATACATTGCTATCCTCACTTGACTTCATCTTAGTTTTGTGAAAGCAAATTGACCATTTGCCAAGTGACTGTGGTGGTTAAACACTCAGTCCACATCCTGGTCCAACATTGCATACAGTTAAATTATGTGTTGATTGAAATGGAGGAGGGGAGCGCATTGTGAATGCTATATTGTAGAGGAGATATTGAATTTAAGAGCAGTAAGCTTTAATGGCTGAAGTGAGAATTGTTCCTTATATAAATGGCTTAAATGAACACTTATAAAAAGAGAATTTAAAATATATTTCTTCACTGTTATGAGTTACAGACAGACATTATCTCAAAACATTGTCAGAGTTACCTTACATTAACATACATGCCATCCTGTCCTATTTCATTTTGGAGATGCTAGCCTATCAGCACATACTGTATTACTCCTGATTTGCTATACCACTCTGGTGACCTTGAGGAAGAGAGATTATCCTCACTTGACTTCATATTAGTCCCAAAATAAGAATTAACACTCTGGATGTTAAATACAAGTCCTAATCGCTGCAGATTATCTTAATCTGACCTTGAGGTCTTTAATAGAGAGGATGACCCTAGAATACTGAGGTGGTAAGCCAACTCTCCAAAGTACCTGGTGAGCCAATGTACCTATGACTACATGAAGATTCCAAATATTGACCATATTATAACACCATAAATAGTAATGTGAATTAGAATACCAACAACAAATTGACAACAGATTGAACAGAACACAATAACATTGTCCCCATGGTTTCTCTTTTGAATGTATTCAAGTGGTAGCAACAACGTCCATATTACAATGTGTATGAGTGGGGTGTCAACTAAATTATTGTTGCTACATATTGCATGTTATTGTACAGGAGCCAGCAGGAATATTATGCATCATACCCACATAATTACTGTTGTTAATGTTGGGCTTGGCGAAAGATTAGTACAACAAAATAAAGGGTAGGAGAGTTGGTGATCTACAGAGGATGACATTTGATCCATGGTGAGAATATAGTACGTTTGTTGGCCTATTCTCCTTTGGACATTGCTATTACGGGGAATCAAGTGGTTTCCTGTGTAAATATATTAATTCATGTCTAATCCAGCTCCCCCAGAGTACTGAATTCACATTATATATCTTGTTAAATGACTGGACTAAAATAAGAAGTTATGATGCAAATTATTCAGAGGAGAGTTCTAACCAATGGTTAGCCCACACTATGACAATGATGTGTACCTATTGTACAGTAGGTATCTTGAGGCAGCAGGTAAGATGTAATCAGGTTTCTTTATTAAGTGTAATCATTTAAGGTAGTAATCAGGATAGGATCATTAGGAGCTTGAATGGAGCCCACTGGTTCCCACTTCCCAGGTTGCATAGCTTAAACTGCCTGGGATGCAACACACTCTCAAGCACAAACAATCCAGACACTCACTAAACATTCTCACAATGAAATCACATGGTCCAAGAAGGGAGAAAGACAAGATATAGCACTCCTCCTTTAATTACACATACACCAGGATACACATGGATACTGTAGGGCATCCACACTGCCACACACATACACATCTGTCTGCAGAATCAAGGGATGAGGTTGCCCCAATGAAGCTTAACTAACAATCAACAGTAGGAGCACACCACATATCAACACTCTCAACCACCAAAAATGAGCAAATCACCTTATACCCACCACTGCCACCAGTAGGTCTCACGCCTGCAACTCTTGAGCACTGCCTGTCCCTGCTTGGACCTACCACCTACATTCTGAGTCAGCCAGAAATGAACTGTTCACCTTATACCCATTGCTGCCACCATTGAATCTCAAGCATGCCACTCTTGAGCACTGTCTGCCCCTACTTGGGCTGGTACTAAACCTACTGCACAAAACAAAGGCTAACAAACAACCAATAGAACCCATCTCTAGCTCAATCTGACCCCCCACAGGAATCAAAACACCAGAGCACAACAACACACCATACCGTCACATACACTTCACCATACACACACAGCAGGTTCAAACAACTGATTCTCAACTGGAAGAAAACACTTTTTAATTTGCTGACCATGCAAACTGAGGACCTACAGTGAGCTCTAGACATAGAGCACAGCCACACCTAAAATCAATGAATCACTGGCTACTATAAAGGATGTTAAAAAAAACTTGCCACGTTGAGCAAACACTAGATGTAGTTTCAGCAAACACACTTGGAGTATACATCACTGATGGTGCTGAGAAAGTTGGTCAAATAACAAAAATGAGTTTTCCTATTTTAGACAGGGCTCAAGCCTGCATTCACATTAGGCTTTTAACAAGTCATCAACCTCCACAAAATAACCATTTGAGCCCTAACTACTCCAATACACCTCAACTACCAACTCCACACATAAAACATTATCTGAGGTACACTTGTAACATGATTACCAAATAGACATATTGAAATAGTGCAATCATGCACAAATCCCACTAAAAAGTCCTCCAAAGAGATAGAAACTCTACAATTCCACAACTGTGTATGACAACAACAACATAACTTAAAATACTGGTTGAAACATCTCGAGAACTCCGAAGCACTGACGTGTGTCCCAAACCACACCAATAAAAACTAAAATAAATTACACGTGGGAAGCCTCCCAACCACACCAGAAAACAATTCAAAATGACAACAACATGCACCGCAATGTGTGGTAACCGTCCATGATGCTTACAAGTAGATTACCCTGCAAATTGTGAAATGTTTAACTCTAACATAGCATGTATGCTAACAGTCTATGTTGCAGCGTGTCCACCTTAAAAAAAGCCAAAAATTCCTAAGAATGGGATTCCTAAAATGTTATCTCTAACATGACAAATTCAAATCATCCATGCAACAGCAAATACCATATCAGCACATCAAAGCAGATACATTTACTTTTCCTTTCTTTTTAATTTTGTTTCCACAATACTGCTAAAAGTTCCATGTTAGTTTACAGCTCTAATCCGGATATGCCTTTTTAAAAAATACAAAAAGTATTCAAAATAAACCAGATGCTGATAAAGCTGCAGGAACAATGGGTCATATCTTGAAGACTTCACAGGCTTTTCTATCACAGTGTGACATCAGCATCAGTGCTTGCTACCGACACCAATTAAGCACAGACATTAATTTACTCATGTGTCGCATACCCAATAATCTGTCACCGACGAGCTGCCACACCGGTGAAATGCACAAACCATTCACTATGACCCTAAAGCACCAAGTCTCATGAGCCGGTTGTTCTCCTGTCATCGCTCATCTCAGTGCCTCGCATGCAAGCCTTGACCTCCGATGTTGTGTGACAGTGACCCCCATCATGTAGAGAGTCTTTTACTCTAACACTCAAGCCATTACCTTCCAAAGGCTTCAGTGATGTAGGACGCCAGTCTGCATTCTAAGGTGCGAACTACACCAGCACCTCCAGCGGCCACATCTACGTCATAAAATGCTTGGTGACACAGGTGTAAGCAGTATCTTGCTGCAGCAAACCACCATAATGGCTTCTGCACCCCTAACATAGAATCGAGCACTGCCATGCCAGAAGCTGCATCCCCAGGTAAAACACATGTCCATGCACACGTCTTGTACACAATTTGTCCTTGCTGGACCTGCTCTCATTCATTGTTGGTAATATGGTGACCACATGGACTCTTCCAAATGTAGGATGCAGCCCTACTATAGGAATGCATCCTGTGCAATCAAGACTCCTTCCTCAACAGACACCACAGGTGCACCCTGCGACCACTAATCTTCTCCATACTCACCCTGTGTGACATCTGGTTTCTTATGTCTCGGCAGACTGGCTGATCTTCTGGTAGCACCTCACTTGCTTATCTGGTGTCTCTTCACACACCTTGGGTGCTTTCTGGACAGGCAGCCAGGCCTCTGTTGGCAGGACACTCGTCAGTTTGCCAATTCACTCACCCTGAGTGGTAGGCGTGCTCCTTTTGGGGAAGTGGGTCCAAAACTTCTTTTTACTACACCCCGACAGCAATTCACCTTCTTTCTTCCTTCCTTCACAGGTATCTAATTCCTGATCACTGCCTGGGTTTGTAGTGGAGACTAGAGGGTCGCTAGTGTTGTACAGTAGGTATCTTGAGGCAGCAGTAACGTTGTAATCAGGTTTCTTTATTAAGTTTTATCAATTAAGGTAGTAATTAGGATAAGATTATTAGGAGCTGGAATGGAGCCCATTAGCTTCCACCAACCAGGCTAAATTGTTTCAACTTACTTGGTTGGCTCATACTCTCACCACACAATAGAGAAAAGGGGGCGACCCACCAAATATTATTTACAACTGCAGGGGCACAAAGAGGTGGGATTAAAACATGAATATCAAAATAGAGAGTAAGGGTCCTGGTATTTCCAAAAGAAAAAACATTTTGATGAATTTGTGTAACCATTTTTCCAAACAATTAAATTTTTGATTAACATTAATATGTTGCGACGAATTACATTGTTCAATTATTAAATTCTTTGAAGAGTTGTGCAATGAAAATTACAAAAAAATAAAAACAATCACAAACACATAAATTACAAATTTCATGGACCAAGAAGATCAAAAAAAATACAAAGAATAAACTCAATAATATGAACACCCCTGTGCCTTGATCTAAAGACAACTGTGGAAAACACCATAAGTGAAAAAAAACAAAATTAAACCATATTACCAGACATCATAAAACGAAATAACAAAAGCTCAAAAACAAAACAATTTATTGTTAAATGTTTTAGGAAGTATTTTGAGTTGCACACATATGTCAACCCCTTTGGTCAACTCTCCTTCTCCTCCCCCTTTCCAGTATTTCTCTCTGAATACACCTCACAAGGTTTCTAGACAAGCCTAATCTATTAAAGTATTGTCCCAACAAGTGCACCCCTGCTCTTCCAGAACCATTAAGGACAATATTTAAACCCTTGCTCCAGCCTTGGCCGATTTTTGTAATCACTTGTTCCCCACTGGAACCTACCCCTCACCTCAAGCACTCCCTTGTGCACTCCCTCCTCAAGAGGCCGCCTGCTGATCCTACCTGTCCAGCAAATTATTGTCCGAGTTCTATCAACCCTTTCCTGGGCGAACTCCTGGAAAAACTTGCCATCTCCCAGCTTACTCTCCACACTAAATCTGTTGGCTGACTCCCTAACTATCAGTCTGGCTTCAGAGCTGCCAGAGGCACAGAAACTGTTCTCCTGAACACATGTGAATATCCGTTCTCTAACCTTGATTCCAGCATTCCTTCAGTCCTCATCCTCCTGGATCTTTCCTCTGCCCTTGACACTGTCAACCACGCCATCCTGATCAATCGACTCTGTGAGAACCTGGGCATCACAGATCAGGCCCTAGAATGGTTGACCTCCTTCTTCATGGACTGTGCCTCCCAGGTCCACCTCTCTCCACCTGTGGTGTTCCCCCGGGATATGCTGTGACTCTAGTTTTTCAATCTCTACTTGCCCCTTTGGCCCACCTCATCTAAACTTTTCCCTCTAACTTTCAGTGTTATGCAGATGACACTCAGCTTTCCTCCAGGCTCCCCTCAGTCTCCTCTTCTCTCTCACACATTCCTTACTGTCTATCTGCAATTCAGGAGAGATGCGCCTCCAGCAATCTCTGCCTTAATGCCAGTAAGTCAGAGATCCTTCTCATTGAGACTCCTGCTCCCGCTTTCCCTCTCTCGCTCTGGCCGCCCTCCTTGGGCCCTCTTCCCTCGCCTTCCAGTGAGGCAAAAAAACATTGGTGTCATCTTTGACTCGACTCTCTCTTTCTCTCCACACATCTCGGATGTCGCCAAAAAGTCCCACTACCAGCTGCACATCCTCAAAGGTACTCTTCCCTTCCCCCAGATGCTCACTGTCTCCAGATCTCTGGTACTCTCTAGGCTGAACTACTGTAACAGCCTATTTCTCAATCTGCCTTCTGCTACTCTCCGCCCTCTGTAACTAATCCAGAACAAGACTCAGAGACCTATCCTTGGCCTCAAGCCCAGGGACCGTATCTCTCCAGCCCTGAAATCTCTCCACTGTATCACGGTGGCTGCAAGGATAAAGTTCAAGCCCCTTTGCATTGTCCACAAGGCTTTCTGGGGCTTGGACTGTGCTACATCCAATGCTTTTTTTCCAAAATACCTGCCTTCTCGAGCTCTTTGCTCAGCTACCTCCAACTCTCTAAGGGTCAGACGCTTCGCCCGGCAGTGAGTGGGAGTAGATCTCTCTCCTCTGCAAATCCTTCCCTCTGGAATGGCCACCCTGACCTTCTCAATCTTGAGCCGGACCACCTGATGTTCCGGAAGCATCTAAAAACGTTCTTCTTCTCCTTTGCTTCCTCTCTCTCCCTTCCCTGCTGACGTACCTGTCTACTGCATTGACTGGTTGATTGGCTACCCTCAGAGTCTCACTGGGTACCAGGCTCTCTCTTGATCAGTCTCCCCTGCACTGCTTCCAGTCCTTTCACACACTTAGGGGCTGTAACTGTAACCCCTACAGCCTGTCGACTCCTTTGCACATACCCAGTGCCGCACTGCTCTGTGCTACACATACCCAGAGCATTGGTGACCTGTTGTCACCTACTGTCTCCCTGGCACGTCTGCCCCCTTCCCCTTGCACGTCTTGTTCTCGCACTTGCACGATCTGAATGACACAAAGCCTAGTAAGATAACTTGTTTTGTCCTCCCTCTGTCTTCCCTTCCATGTCTTGCCGCACAGAGAAACAGTTGTGTACAGGCACTTTATAAATGACTTATCATATCATATCAACCCATACACATGCAGCATTACCAGTATGTACCTATGCTTGTTCAGAATTACTCCAAAAGAAACTAAGCGAATACATGCTAGATTTTTACACTAGATTGTTACACTGATTGCTGGCCCATGGGTAGATGAAAAGTAATCGAGTTGTTCTCAGACATGAGCCAACTCGAGTTTAGGCTGATATACAAACAGCCTCATATTTCAAAAGTGGCCCAGGCTTCTTGAGAGTGAGAAACATGTCTAAAGTATTTTAAAGCATCATAAACTCTAGTGACAAGAAAACACACACTTTGAGAGATAATAACGAGCAGTCCATCCAAATAGCACTCTCAAGTACAAATGTCTCTACAATATGTGATATCATGTACCAGATGGGGTTGGATCTATGTGGGGTGGAAGGATATCATGCAAATTCACCAATCAACCGGCACATAATGTACTAAAATAAGACAAACCCACTTTAGAATTTTCCCAATTTCAGCTCATTATAGGTGAGAGATTTTGAGGTTGAGATATCCCCTACTGACTATTGCCCAATTGCATTCTAAGTTTATAAAAAAAAACATGATTTAGAATTGGCATCTGACCATCTGCATTTTTCCAGGTTCGAAATAAGAAGTGGGGGAAGTGTGTGTCTCAATGTTAAACCAACATAAACCAACCACCTCAGATTTAGAATAGTAGCTAAGAACATCTAGAAACTAAAAGGAAAAACATGTAATACACCACCAAAGAAAATCCACAGACTGCCAATTCCATATTCAGATGGGAGATTGGGCAAATAGATGAATTCTTCAACCTTCTGACTGCTCATATAGAAAACTGTCTCATTCTGTCTGGCAATATATGCATCCTGATATCCTTTGGAATTCATTGAATTTTAGCAATCTGGACCCAATGGTTCAAGGCTCAAAATATTTGTTGATATAGAATAATCATAGCAAATGGAAGCTGAATTGTTATTTACCATGAACCAGTCAACCGCTTTATTCGACATGCATCCCAGTTCCATCCCATTGAGGATTTCATACTACAGCATCAAGTGCCCCCTTTGAGACCAATACACACCTATACATTCTAATTGCTTATTGCAACAAGGTAATTCTATCACCTTCCTTGAAAAAGGTATCAACATAGCTAATACCATTATGCCATCTCAGATTAAATAATGGTTAATGGAATTGTTTTAAAAAAAATCTCTAGCCCAGGAGTTCTTTCAAATATGGATTTTTCACTTTTTTTTTTGTAAAGACCCAGTTCATAATGGCGGATACTCCATGGATTTCCTTTTTCACAACATTTTAGTGACAATTCCATTTCTGGAGTAAGCAGGATGCAGCAGTTGTGCATCTTCAAGCCTGTTTGTATCCTGGAGCCTATGGTATTCTTGGTGTGCCATGACCGTGAATACAGCATAGACAAAAGCCCAGAAATTACATGTAAGTGCACATATCAGCAGTGTGACAGCAGTTGGGCAGTTTGGCATGTGAGGTGGTGAACTGAGGTGGTCCGTGAGAGGTTCCCTTATGGTTGATCATGGATGACAATTGTGAAAGTGGGCTGAGGATGTCACAGCTGAAAGCCCAACGTGTTTCAGGTACTGCTCACTTAGTGGGGATGACTTTTGGGTTCAGTCAAAGGTTCTACCCATTCTCAAGACTTCCATTAGCTCTTTAATACCGCTGCACCATTGCCTAGTTTGGCTGAGCACCAATTAAGACTCTAGCTTCCTGTTATTTTCACGAAACTGTTAAAAAACCCTCCTCGCCTGATCTTGAGCCTTCCAAAACATTGGAAACGAGCTCCATATTTTCAATCAAGATGAAATTACCACTACATCTTAAGAAAAAAACACAGGTGGTAGTAATTTCTCCCTTGAAGGAAATACTTGTAGGCTTCAAATTACAACAGTGTTTTGAAAAGGTTGTGATATTGACTAGTCCTTGATTACAATATGCATTTGTGAAGAGGGGTTGTATTACATAAATTGTTACCCACGCTGGAACAGATTTAAAGAAAAATGCCTTGCAAGGGGGTTATGAATAAAGTGCAGATTGAGAACTCTATTAATGGATTTCCATCAAATAATTCTGATTTGCTGGGCACTACTCTATCTCTAGAGAAGGGGCATGGGCAAGGAACTGAAGACTCACATTTTATCTTTATCATAGATAATCAGATCACAGCTCTAAGATCCTTGAAAGCCTTACATCTAGTGCTTAAATTTGACTATAAGTTGTTTGAGCAGGTTAAAAACCATGGGGTTTGTTTGAAAATGGTGCACCCTACCTGCAAGTGATTATCACTTCAAAAATCCTTTGTCTTTTGTTTTGCCCTTCTAGTGCACCAACACACACACACTCACACTTTTTTGGTTCAAACATTTTGAACACATTTCCCACCCTTGTTTTACAGAGGGCAGATTTTAGTAGTTAGGCCAATGCAGACTTTTCTTTAATGTTCCTCTCAAATAAAATCTAAATTCAGAAAGTTTATTGACTTTGTATGCAAATAAAGTGATTTAAACAGGGTTATTTATGTAATTAACGAACTACAAAGGATAAATACAAACAATCTTTATAATTTTAAGTGTTGGGTCTGGAAGGTGCAGCGTTGACAACAGTTTCCCTTCTCTACTATAACATTTATGATAGTACACAATGGTAACTGCCAGAAAAACACAAAACAGTATTAAACATACAGTTGTGGTGAGATATGTTTGTTCAGAGATTTCATTACCACCTCATAGCGCGTATACAGAGTGGCTGCATGGCGGGCAACATCAAATGAAGGTTAAGATTATTGTAAACCTTTCAACCACGCCTCCTTTGTTTTGCTATAGTCACCCTGACTGGGATGGGTATGCCCAGACATTGGTCTCTTGCCTGTGGGGCATAGAGATCCAAGGCACTCCTCACTGATAAGGCCCAACAAGGCTGAAACATGGTTAGGGATGCTTGTGGTCTCGTGCAAACGGAATGTGACCAATCAGATCGGGGTGGACTGCCCCTTTTAGGGTGGGACCATGCCTGAATTGAAACTGGTTTTTCCCCTTTTGTAATGGCTTGACAGGTGAAGAACGATGGTCTGCAGGGTTGTTCAGAGCAATGTCAAAGGCTAAGATTAATTCTAAACCTTCCAGCTTTCACTTCTTTTGTTTTGCTATAGGGGACTTCAAATGCCTTCGTTTACTCATTGAAAACTACCTCTAATACCTGCACACTATCTTAACATTAATTATCTTCATTACATCTGGGATCAAATGTTCTAAGATAGTAAACCTTTGCGGTAATACTTTTGGCCATTCCTGAAACATTCTATATGTAAACTGAAACATTTTCTGTCTGTTCCCAGACAGAACCCATGAAACTGCTGTGTTCCGGACTGTTATCACAAATTAAATGTATGTATTCAAAGTGCACACTAATTAATCACCCACATCTTCTTTCTGAAATAACAACATACCAGTCAATGTTATCCTTACCGCTCTTCCAACCAAACTAATTCGAATTATCAACAACAACATCTGTCCTCCTCTAGTTTATTAAGACATTGCAGCTGGGATATTGCAGAGGCCATCGTTTCCAAGGTGAACCTTTCCCTAATCACAGATCAGAGGTTATCCCGGGGGCAGAGTTGAGGTATCTTGCAGGACTCCCACATATCTCTGTGTGCCATGAAGCCCCAGTTGCATTCTTCCTAAAGACCAGGAACAATATTGCTGGAGTGGCCCATTCTCCCTGTAAGGGCCCCTTTGCCCCTTTGCCTTGTATATACACTCTTTGCTTTCACAAATCCATCCTCTGCACTGCCAGATGTCTCTACAGGGCCACCGGTGTGCTGGTATTCCCAAATGATTTTGCAGCACCCTCAGCCAGCAGTTATTCAGTATGTGTTTATGGATGCTGAGAAGCTCAGAGTTCAGATAACCTTGCACTTCTTCACTGACAATATCCCAATCCTTTGATTAACTGTATCAATGAATCTCGAATCAGTGTGTTGTGAATTTCAATAATATATAACTCGCCAATAATGGTATTTGTATTGGTGATCTGTAGCCTAGATATAAGCGATGCCGCCTATTCTAATCAGCACACATGACCATCTAACTCTTGGCTCTGGTATTTATCTAAAACTGAAAGGGAACCATTAGCAACATCACAGACTCTTCAAAGTAACATGAAACACAGTTAGAGGGAGCGTAAAGATCATAGTAGCAAGGAAAGCATTAAGAATATTATAATATTATAAGAATATTATATGAGAACCTTGGCACATTGATCTTGCTTAATGTATCCTACCACAGAGATTGTCTATGAATGTGAGTGTTATTCGAAAACGCAGTGGCCTCAAACACAGGGGAAACTGCATAATGTATCAGTATTCACGTTATGTTATCTATCTGGGTATTATGCTGACATAATACTGAGTCACATTAGAACACATTCTTACCACATGAGTGTCATTCCCAAAGTCAAAGTCAGTAAAAGAAAATAATACAACTATGTAGAAACATTTAAATATTTTCGCATTGCACCGCCAGGTAGGTGGATATTTTCGCATTACACCGCCAGGTACATCACATTCAAATGCCAAAGTCACACTCTCACTGCTGCTGTCAAATCTAATACCAGACAATGGCCTACTAAAAACTCTCTTTCTCCAAATATGCAATGCAATAGACAATAGCAATAGTGTATTGGATCTGAAACATGAGAGGTTTCTGGACACACTTCAGTATGAACAGAAGAATCCATGCAATTGAATTTTCTTTTATCACTTTCGGGTTAGTGCTGGCGCTCAGTACGGGAGTGTCTGCTTCCAGAGCACGGGTATAATCCTCATTCAAAATCAAATTAGGAAGTGCTTCACATGTATAGGGATCCATATTGCATGGGGAGCACATAGCCAGTTTCGGAAGAAACCCCATTAATAAATCAACCCCACACTCCTAAATTCCCACAATATCACAATTTCCTTTTTTCCAGTATATAACGTACTGCCTCTTGTACCATGGCCAAGCCTCCATTTTGGGGAGGTGGGGGGGTGTTATCATGTATGAAAGGTTGAAGGCCTTCCCTTGCTCTCAGTGCATATATGAGGCTGATTGAAATGCAACGAAAAGAGACAACCAAACCAGGTTAAGAAGCAAGAACCAGAAAGGTTCCACACTTGGATTCAGGGCAGACATACAGTGGGTCACGTGCACCCAGGTAGGGTGTTCCCTCATCTTTAGCTCTTAGCTTGGAACCAACAACACCTTAAAGAGCCCCCATTAGTGGGGCACCAGTGCAGACTTTGTCTGGTGGATCTTAATGAGGGTCAGATCGCCTGACTGAACGAAGTGACATGGTACAGTCGGTTCTTTAGGCAAAACAGCCTTGACCTCTTAGTGGTTATAACTTAAAGAAAGGATTAGGGATTTCACATATACTAGCACATTTTCATCAGCTAGATACAAACTAGTATCAACAGATTGAACAAGTGTGAGTCACAAAGAATACCCATATAAGACAACATATGGACAGAGACACATTTTGATGCTTGTGTTGCTTCTGATACTAAGCAATAGGGCAGGGAGGGCATCTGGACGCCTCAAACGTGTTTCCTGGCACGCTTGGTGATATTATTCTTGATCACCCATTTCTTCTCTCTACTGCTCCTGCTGACTGTGAATGGAAGAGAGATGGCAGCCCAGACTGTGCTGTACATTTAGGAATGTCAAAAGTTCTTTCATCACATCGTGTAAAATGGATGAAATTAATACTAATGGGTAGCCAAAATCTCAGTACAATGTCTCTGACCAAAACTTTAACGACGTGATACTGTCTGCCTGCTTACAAGTTGAAGCCTCTAGCCACCCAGAGAACACAATATTGCCAGTTATTCCAGGAAAAGCAATTTGGAGGTTCAGAAATAGACCATAAAGAGGTGGAGGTGCTCCCTTAGTTGGAGGGAACACCCATCTTAAATTGTTTTGGAGGCAGATAATACATTTCTTGCAGTAGTTGTGGAGATCATAGAGAACTCTGGGGCAAACCATTATTTTTTCATATTTGCTCTTATACTGCATGGTCTTGTCCATAATTTATCCTAACAAGCTGGGAAAGCAAAATCTTATTGGCAAGCAACTAACCATGATCATCTTTTCCTTTCTTAAGAAAGTTTTCTTCTCACTTCAGGGGACGTTTTCCTGTATTTGAGCCAAATCCTCAAAGGTTTTGTATGGAGATGGGTCGGGACTAACCTACCCTGGAAAGATGTACTCATCCTCTGGTTCAATTTCTGCTGCTTGCTTTGCCGTAGAGTCTGCAAATTCATTGTCACCATTTTATTAATTATCAATTGTCTGATGAGCCTCACACTTAATTATGTCAATCTTGTGTGGGAGCATAATGGCATCTACGAGTGCCTTCACATACTATGTGAACTTCCTCTCCTAATTTTAGTTAGAAAGACTCTTTGCCAATTTGGTGACATGGGTAGGTGTGCTAGGGTTTGAAAGGAGGAAGAAGCCTTCACGTGTGTTGGGGCACGGGTCTCTGGCACATTTCTGCCCCTGGGCATTCTGTTAAAAGGGTCACTGAGACCTATATGGGCACTCATTCTTCTAATGATCAACTTGCTAACAATATTTACACATTAGTGGATCTATCTGGACCCCGGTGGATCCTGACAATGAGGCTGTCCCTGACAATCATGCTCTACCTGATATTCTTGCTTTCATTGGTATCCTTGCTATCCAGCTTCTGCCAAAGTGTGGTGTTCTTTGTCCTCTGCACCGACACCTACCTCCAAAGATTCTTTTAAGTCCTACAATTTGACGATCATTTTGCACCTGTCCATCTACATTCTGAATTTGTAAAGCTATCACTTTATTCTCAATAGTCTCCTAATGCTGTGCCTGACCGGCCACAAAATGATTCACAAGCTATCTCTGATAAGGGTGTATTCTACTATCCGATGCACAGTCTTTAGTTGTGCTTCCACCTTGGGTACCAGACCAAACATTAAAGAACTTCCTATGGCCTATTGGACAGTCTCATATGGATTAGTGATACTAGAGAGTTGGAACCTCACCACCTTAAGTCTGTCCAGTCAGCAAGTGATTCTCCTTTCTACTGCTTACAGACCCTATCTTATCTCAGTCAGTTTTCTTAGGAAAAATCACTGGTATTGCTGCAATTATTCTGTCTCTAGTTTGGCCAAGAGTGCATCCCATGCCAATTAGCATGCTTCGTGAGCCACTGCATTACCTCTATCATCATCACTACTCCAATGCGCTGATTATTGTTAACCCAAGCAAGATTATAACACTGTATAACAGTGAGCATTTCTTCAATTAACCATTGTGGAACCTCTCTGATACTAGTGAAGTCTTTGGCAAAAAATGTGCAAATTGCCATGTGTCCATGGAACATAGACAGTAAGCAAGTGGGGCTGCTCACCCCCCCCCCTTCTGCTGGCCCTCATGGTATCAGTCTGAGTGGTGCTTGAAGAATCACAGTATCTTTCTCCTATTGCATAACTCCCCTTGTCAATGACAGATTGTAAGAGGGACGCACATCAGGCAGGCATGGGGCGCCAAAAGCATCCTAAATACAATGCCCGGAATGCACTGGTACAGCGTGTGGTTTGGTTTGAAAATGAACTACAGCTGGTGATGTAGCCATCCCTGGTGTCTATGTAACCTGTTCAGATGGCTGTCCAGCTGGTACTGACACAAATTTCATAACTCCCCTTGTCACTGACAGATTGTAAGTGGGAGCCCATCAGGCAAGTATGGAGCCCGAAATCATCCTAAATACCAGGCCTGGTCTGTACTGGTGCAGATTGTTATTGGATTTGAAACTGCGCTACGGCTGGTGATTTGGTCACCCCTGATGCCCATGCAACGTTTCCAGGCAGTCATCTTGCTGGCACATTAGTGGGTAAGTTAGAACAGAGGTCTGTAATATATTCTGCTGTCTCATTATCTTGATCTTCTTTTCCTTGCCAGTGTCTGTATTTGTGTCTACTACCCAAGGACATAGAAGGGCAGACGACCCTGCCACTCCCTTGGTCTGAAAGAAATGCCATCAGTCCTCACAATCAGTAATGTGTGTTCTATGGTCCCCTTATCTTGCCTTTTTTCTGTTTATCTGTTACATCTTGCAGCCATCTAGCCTAAGCCTCCACTGCCTAGCTCTTAACTTTCCTTTCTGCTACTCTAATGCCTGTCTATTTAATTATTTAAATGAAAACAAATTCATCTTTTATAACATGATTAATACCAGAGACCAGTCTCTAAGCTTGGGACAGCAATTCAAACCTGTGCTGCTCTGCGTTGTCTTCTTTCCAAGACATATGCATTGCCCCTGAGCTATGCTCTGTGAGAAATCTGAAGGTGTCTCACTCACTAGTCCCTGTGGATCTGTCATCCAGGTGATCAGGACATGACCATCACTATTGGATCCATTTCCTGGGTGTGGACCAGTGCCGGGAGGATCACCTGGATGAGGGGTCTTTGGGGAGTGGAAGGGGTACACTGAAGGGTGAGACACAGTATTCCCTTCCTTTTTCCTCATCCTTCCCAGTAGGATATTTAGAAACGGTACACCTTCCTTTTTCCAACACAAACACTTTCTCACACTGTGAGCGACAATGGACTAATACCAGAGCCGTTTACCTGACATGTCCCAACACTAGGATCAGGCAGAGTCAGGCAATTGCTGACAACTACACACACCTGACTGCCCTTCCCTTCCCCATAGGGATGAAGGGTGGAGCACAAAAGAGCACACTCTGAGCAAGGCCGAATGCACAAGGAAGCAGCTAATCCAGGGCAGCAGTTTAAATGGAGGAGAAAGGCAGTGAGACCTGAAAGGATGTCAAGGAGGGAGTTGACCTTGCCCTTTACGACCCAGACTCACAAAGCCTCTGACAAAAAAAAAACATAAGACCGGGATTCCGGGCTGGCGAATGGTGTGACGGATGCCAGTGGTATGTGGAACCCTTCTGCACTGATAGTCAGGGTGGGCATACGCAGTTGAAATCATGGTACCATCCTTGACTCCAGTAGCTAAAGAAACGCCAAGGAGTTCAGCACAGCCGGTGAGCCGGAAGAACCTGATAGTGTGTTGGACCGGACTGTGCTAGGCTCAAGGTTGCAGTGGCAACATTAAGAAGATTAATATAGAGAAGTCTTTTGTGAACAAACTTGGTACCAGAGATAGAGTGGTCCGGCACCATGTGAGCACTTGTTCAGAGGTCTCTGGCTTGTACCCCTCTCCTGAACAAAGAGACTGTGTTTACCTAAAAGGGTATTGAAACTACAAGAACCAAAAAGCCATAGGGAAGGCCAGTGTGAGGAGTCAAGGTGGTCATACAAGGGTCAAGCCAAACCCTTGTACAATTGAAAGCCCTTGTCACGTTGCAGACGTTTTGATTTTTGTGAATTTGTGAACCTGACTGAGGGAATTGTGAAACAGGCATTTGCGCCCTTCTGAGGGGAACGCTGTGCGAACTGTGATTTTGTGAAACACGCACTTCCCATAGGCTAATAGAGTGGGACGTGATCACCCTTCGGAAGTCTTTGTTTAAATTTGGCAAGTGCTGTGGAAGGTATTTGCCTGAATGAGGGGGACCTAACTAAACCTAGAAGCCTGTTTAAAAATATATTGAGACTTTTGAATATTACAAATAAGGAGATTGTGATTGAAAAGCGGTAGTTAACCCGACTGAGGGACGTCAATAGAAAAGTTGTGAAGAAGCTAAGTGAAAAATGTTGTGTGTGTGAGGGATGTCTGCAGTGAGTGGTTGATCTGAGCCTGATTGATGGAGGCTAACAAGTTAGAGAAGGACTGGAGCCCCCATGAGGGGGACCCAAGGTTGGATGATAATCACCCGATGTGAATACCAAGAGAAGGAACTTTTGTTTTGTAGAATTTGGCATATCAGGCCCTCTGAAGCAAGAGACTTTGCAAGAGAGGTTTTACAGAGACTCTGCAGAGTGGTCCTGGAAAGGGCTATACAGCACTCACTCCATACTCACTCACCTTTTCCCATTTAAGTTTCAGCTATTTATTTCACTTACATCCTGTTTCCAGTCTATTTCCTTTAATTCCCCATGTATCCCAAAATAAGGATTTACAAAAATGGGGCCTTTTTAAAGAATGTTTGAGCAGAACAGAACCAGATTAAATTATAACCAGAAAAATAATATACTTGAGAGCCTGCCAGATTTGATCAGATCAGCCACATCTAAGTTACCCCAGCCAGCATAATGCTAGATGTATCCCAGGGTACACGTAAAATAAGATAGTAAATATCACAGTGATACACCAAGCAATCCAGCACTCCCTTCCCATATTCATGTAAACCCAAAATCAACTGTCCTGTTGTTAAACCATCAAAGCAACATACTTTGCACCCCCGAGAGGCTAACGTGAGCGCATCACCTATGGACTTTTTTCTCACGATCATCCCTCAGAGTTTATAATCAGAACTCCTTATTTATTTCAGTCATGCTTGTGGGGCATTCGAGAGGAGATCCGCAAGTATGAAGATGCAGCCGCAGTTCTGAGTTGCAGCATGAACTGTGGGAGTTATTACATTTTCACCAAATTTGTGAGGATGGTAAAACAAAGAGCAATTATTGGTTTGCTTGCAAGACAAACGGACATCATCCTATATGTTAAAGCATTCCCTCATAATTAAACCAAACTACCCTCCAGAGCCATACATTAAATAGATAACAGATCACATTGTTGGGGAGTACAACCAACTGCCCCAACGTGCATGCAAGTACAAGCTACCAAAGTCCCTTTGAAGCAAGCAGGGCTTTATTTATACCAATGTCTTGTGTAATTACCTACTTATGTAATGATTCTAGTTCTCCCCATGATCTCTTATAGATTTATAGCAACATAACAAAGACAATCCCTTCTGGACGCTTTTCATGACAACTAAATATTCATGTGATGTCATCAGTGATGTCATCAATGACATTTGTGATGTCATCTTGGATGTCATGGGTGTTAGTCGTTGCAGTGCACAGTGGTAGCACGAGTTATGGTTGCGTAGCGTACCATAATTTGAGAATTTCAGGGGCTTTTTAGGTTTTACCTGTAACCATAACTTCCCTGTAGGAACATTTTTCCATTGAATTTCATAGGTTTTTTAGTGGTGCAACTTAACCATAACGTCCCTTTAGCAAAGTTTTTTTTAGTGAATTTCATAGGTTTTTAGTAGGGCGCTGTAAACATGATGCTATGTTTGTCATAGCGCACCTGTATCGTAACGTTCCTTTGGGAATGTTTTTCGTACGTGATTATCACAAAATGCTCCTTTTAGATTGAGACAAAGCAAGTGGCAATGAAGGGAGTAAGTGTGACATGCATCGTAGACCCTCCACACAGTTGTTTGCTAAATGGAAGGAACAGTGTGGAAAACACTGCAGTTGAAATAGGTAGAAATAAGTACCTAATGAAAGAAATGGTTGTGCGTGTTGCAGTGCGTTTTGAAGGGTGCAAGTGCAACAGTAAACACAAACATTGTTCCTGCACTTCCAAAAAGGGCACCAAAGCAATGAGTGTACAGGGGGCACAAAAGGAACATGCTGTATTAAGAAAAAGAACACTATTTGTGGGGGGTAAATGCCTGTGCTGTGAAAAGATAGAATCCCATTTGTAAAGTAGGACAATGGCACAAATACACTTCTGCACAATATACTGCGCTCTGTCCATTTCGGCACCAATTTAAAAATAAAATCCCCAAATGGGTGGCTGCATATTGGGAAACAAAATTATGCAGGAGATCGGAAACAGAATCATTGCCTGCCCTATTACCTCCCTCAGCACAAACACCACTGTATGTCGTGTTACATGGTGTGCATTTCTCCTTATGCAATCAACAACAATAATGTTGTCTACATCGAGAGTCACCAAAGTCTCACACAAAGAAACCAAAAGCAAACACTTTTGAGTGTAGGTGCTCCATGCACATACAAACCCACATGACACTGCACACAACTACAATTGTATGCATTTTTTAATTGACTGTCAAGTAATGTATGTGACATTCACGAACAGGGCATACACTGTCTCTCGTACAACACACAGCCATAAGCTCACCCTCGGCAGTAAGGTTAACAAACATATGGTATAGCACATTGGGGCATGCATTGCACATGCAGAAAGCTTATTGCGCAATCCCGTGTCCTCCACAATCTCAAACAGAACATGTACATTTGCAAAATCAGCGCATATTACACTTACAACCCTGCAACAGTGGCAATGTGTGTGATTTTCTGCAGGTGTGCACGGGCGAGAGTAGGGGAATAAATGGCAACCAAGGTAGGGGATGTCCTTTGTAATGGTGACTTTTAAAGAAAGCTGTTTTTTTTATTTTTTTTTTAAACAACTTCCACAGTAACAACTCCTTTTGCGGCCTTTCATAATGTTTTTTATTTGTTGCTCTGTGCCTCACATTCTTACAATAGCGTCTTCCGTGCAGCTTGTAGATTCAAAAACCAAATGTCATTGCCACTGTGCGACAATGAAATGCCATTTCCATTGAAAAAGTGGACATATCGATTACCAATGTTGTCATTCATACAGGAGTACATCCCAGCAGCATGCAAATAGTTGCACATACTTCTGTTGACAAGACGCCTTCCCACCTCTGGCTGCCGACAACATTCATTGGAATAGTTATATACTGGACTTGGTGGTAAACAGGAGAAAAGCACCTTTGCAGTGGAAAAAATGTGCATCACTTCTTTCATTATCTTTTTCAGTTGATGGGACACACTTGCACAAGCTATTGAACTCAAAATCAATTCTCCATAATGCACTATCACTACGTCCACAGTACTGAAAGTGGCCACTCATCGACATTCTTCAACCACATTGTGGAAACTACAGACAGTGACACTGCACCACAAAGTCTCCACTTAGTCCAAATTGAAATTGGCATCAAGGCCTCTTTCCATGGCATACTGGAGTAGATCGAGCACAAAGCGATCACCCACTGTAAAAGTTTGCGTTTCGCCATCTCTGCCCGCCTCACTACACACTGGAATGATAGAAAATATGTCTGCCTTTTGCTGTGACACACACTCTAACCACCTCATTGGAGGATTCCAACAAAAGCATTTCCATTGGCCAGTAGGTTCAAAAGCAGAGAATATAGCATGTGCGCCACGCAAAGTACCGTTAGAGCCGCACCCGAACAATTCATAAACAGTCCTTCTTCCCTTTCCACTATCGTCTTCCCACCACGCCCTTTTCTGTGTCCCTCTCGTCAGCACTCCTTCACACACTTGTATGTAGGCGCAATACAAAGAGCAGGAAGTACCATAGGACATCATATGATATGATGCACACACTGCTTGCATAATAAATTCATTGCTGCCACGTAGGTTATTCACTTCACAATATTCTCTTCCCATTGTAATGCATGTACTACAAATGTCGGAAAAGTGATTCCACAAAAGCAGCAGGGAATGTATAGTAGCTACATTATGCACGTGTGTGCAGTCCATGCAAACATATATGGTTCATCGCACTTACCTTGCACACGTTCACCATAGCCTCCTACATTTATCTGTACAACCAAACCTTCCATCACACTGTTTGTGTACACACCACAACAAGTAAGCACATAGCCCAATCGCTTTGCCTCCTCAGTGCTATTGCTTTAGCTGCCATCCTAAAAACAACCCGATGTGCCACATCGAATCCTCACAGTACCGTGCATTGCGTGGCACTACCGTGCTAGACACTAGAGCTGGGGAGGGGAGAGGGTTGAGAAGCTGTTAGTGGGGCTCAGGGGAGTGAAATAAAGGGGTTGGGAGTTGTGTGTTTAGGATGGTGTGTAAAAACACTTATATTTGTTTTGCCTTTTTGTTGTGTTTTCATTATGTACGTGCATTCATACATTTTGTCCTCTTCTTTTTCTGCCTTTTGCTCAGTTTCTGTTTGCTTCTCCTCCTGACATTTTTTTCCCACTGAAGACGGACCGTTATGTAACATGTCTACAGGATTCTCTGCAGAGCTTTGTGCGAAATGGCAAACACAACAGCATTGCCAATGGAAATAAAAAAAGTGCCATTTACCTGGAACCACTGGAATTCTTTCTGGTTTTGAATGCTATCATAGTCTGTGCAGAACACCCCAACACTGGACATAAAGTCGCACATGCTTCTATTTATCCAACGTCGCTTAACCTCCTGCTGTGGATAACTGACACTGGCATGTTCCCATTTCCGTCTCAGTGTGATCGCTGAGAAAATCCCCTGTGCTGTAGGAAAGATCTGCATCACAGCTGTCATCAATCTCTTTAAATAAACAAGCAAAAATAAACACAACATTTGCCCCAAATGTAGTCCTCCAAAATGCACCACCACTGCATTTACAGTACCAACAGAGGCCACATATTTGCAAAGAAGATCCATGTAGCCGAAACCCCACTCATAAACTGTGGCCCAAAAAGCCTGCACTCCTTCCAACTGAAAATCAGTATTGAAGCCTCTTTCCACGACATAACTGAGCAGATCGTCAGTGCTGGACTGGCCCACCGGGACACCGGGACTTTCCCCGGTAGGCCTCAGGGGCATAGGGCCTCTTTTCTTGCTTGGCAAGTTGGGGGAAGGATACATAATTATGAGCGAATGCGTTATTACACTGGCTGTGGCTGGTGATTTCATTTCTGCCTGGGGCCCAGCGCGCGCCTGCACATTTGTGAGGGGCACCGCCTGGGGAACAAACTACACGTACCCTGCTTGGTTGTCTGCTGTGCACGAGATGAGCAGGTGCCCTGCAGCGCATGCCAGAGGGAGAGCTGACAGGTCAGCCACGCTCCTCGCACCTGCAGGAAACAACGGTAAGAACGATCTCCTCTTCTCGCCTGTCTCTTTAGGGTGTCGTATGTTTTCAATCTTCTGCTCTGTCTCTTGTCTATCTTTCTCCTTCTGGCACCTACAGATTGCATGAGTGCAGGTTTGCATACTGTATCTTTCTGTATAATCCCAGAATGCCCACCCCCTGCCTGGCCTCCCATTGCACAGTAGGTGCCCCGGAGCATGACTTTCTTATGGCTCCTATCTTCTCCTGTCTGTTTAAGGCCAGTTGCTCACATATCATCAGCACAGCTCGAAAAAGATATTTCAAATGGTCCGAAGGCCGTAAAAAAAATGTAAACTCCTGTGTAACCTTTTTATGCCTCGTTGTTCCGCTCCAGGACTTGCAGGATGACTGCTTGGCCATCCTGTATCTAAATTAAGTATTAGCACTGCTCTGCAATTAGCCAGGTCTACTACCCGATTCATTAACCACGTCATGTATTGTTGTGGTGCTGGAAACAAATGGACTTTGAATACCACCTCATAACACACTGTACACCAGAGCCAAACCAGCTACAAAAGCCAGTAACAGAGTTGTACCAACTTCCGGCATTTGCTTTGCCAAAGCCATTTCATTGCAACCCTCAGCTCTCAAAGGGACAGGCTTCACAACGCTGAGATATGCGTTGATTTGTGACAGAGGCATTGTGGGAGGACGTTTAAGCTCTCCAGCTGGTTTCAAGTAGTCTGCTAGTGAAGCCAGGCAATGTGTTCCCTGAGCAGTCTCAAAGTGACGTGTGCATATCTGAGCGAGTCATTGGTAGAGAGCTGTGGTGTATTTTGTTATATTGACAAGGGACAGCACTGTGGCAATTATCATTTTCATTGGGAATTGTGTATCGCGATAGGCATTTGGTACATTATTATTTGGACTTTGCATGTTACCATGCATTGGATTTCACTATGTTGACAAGTAGTATCGTTTGTTCTCGGAAGGCCTGGTGATTGCCATTCAAAAATATGGTGGCCATTTTGAGACAGTCATTGGTGAGCAGTCTCTGTTGACAATGGTCTTTTCTCTACTGTCCCAATGTGCCATGCACTCGCTACAAACTAGGTAGAAGGAGTCACCTATGGAAAGTTACTTTAATTTCTGGCTGAGGGAAACCAGTGGCCATTCGATGCTTTGCTAGTGTGTGTCTTTTTGAAAATCATTGTTACACATAAAAGTCTGAAGGAGTATCCCACTTACCCTTTCCATAGAGGCTTCCAGGAGGCAGCCATATGGCTATTATGAGTTACCATTAATATTGTGAATTGCAGTGGTGCTTGGATATGCATTGCTTACTGTAGTTGCCTTTGTTTATCTATCTATTTTGCTTAACTCTGCAAAATGTAATATTGGTTCATACATCTAGCCCAATCTGCGGTTTCGACTGAGTATCCACTGCCAGGATAAGCAAAGGCAATGGGTTCATTCCATCACTTTCTCCAGTCTTTGCGGCCTTGTCCTCTCATAAAAGGTATAACTGTAATGTCAGGGCCTGGCACATAGTGCACACTGTGGTGCTCTCCTAAAAATTCCTTCCCCTACCGGAGGGATGCCCCGGCTGTGTGCAGGGTCCAGTTGGCATTTGAGTTGCCTTCAATACCTGGCAAACCCCATTGGGTCCCTGATAATGTATAGACCCTTAATCATGCTCACCACAGTGCCTGAATCTGAGGTGTGCCTGCTTCTAAGCGCTCCCGTGTTCAGCAATAACTCAAGTAGAGACACACAGAGGCTCCCGGACACGGAGGCGGGCTTAGCTCTGGGTTTGTTATTCATGGCACTAAAACTGTCTGAAATGTGTGTAGAGGCGAACACTGCACGTCTTTGGAAAGCACCGCACAGCACAAGGCCAACCTCGAAGGGGGAGTGAGTCTGAACATTAATATAGAGGTGCCATGTTATTGCCTCCATTAACTTACCACATTACACAGGTCTCCTGATTTTGGACACGGGTCTCCTGATGTAGCGCAATAATGTTTCCGTTTGGAATGTGCGTTCCGTTTGGAATGTGCGTTATACATGGTAGGTATGTTAAATACATGCACTGTAACATGTGCTGTGAAGCACACATAACACTCGAACGAACACAGTGTACACTGGCCAGGCTAGGTCAAAAATATTCACGGACATATAAAAAATGTCGCCCAAATTCATAAATTTAACTTTCTTCTTTTTTGTGGTTGAGGGGTAATTCTTTGTCGAACAACGTTGAATTTTAAAGCAGGTTCAGTCCTCAAAAACAGTAAAACATACCAGGTACACACATTGTGCAGCTTGCCCCACACATCATATCTAGGCTGACCTATCACGATATCCCTTTGGGCATTTAACTATTGCCAATAGGCCAGCAGGGTTTGGGTGGGGTTTATAAACAATTACCACTGAGGGTGGGGATTCTGGTTCATTGCTCCAGGGCACCCCGCTCCACTGCTGATCCAGGCATAATTTCTCCACTAATACTGTGTCCACCCCTGCCAGGGATGGCATGGACAGTAGGGAAGTTTGGAGATTTTTCTTGTAGGCCTCTGCACCCTCGGCCTTCTGTGTGGTTACCTATTTAATTTCACACATGTTCTCGTAAGAAAAGGGTTAGACTTGCTGAAATGTTTTAAAATGGGGCCACTTTGAAAATTATTTCCAGGGCCACTTTTGCTTCCCAGTCCACCACTGCAGATCGTGCCCAAAGCTATAACCAACTATAAGCACTCGCCGTCTCTGCATGTCCCCTGACCTCAGTACATCTACTTTCAGTGAAAAAAAGTCACTGCCCCTTCAGTTAAACCCCACCCTGCAATCCTCATTGGATAATCCCCACAATTCCATTTGCTAAGGCTCCATGCTCATAAAGCCATGATGTTGCAAGTGAATTTTCCCAGCTGCAGCTAAGGCCATGCCCCAGTAAAGCACACACAATACTTCTTCCCTTTGCACTCAATTTCTCCAACAGTCCCTTACTGGTGCCTATTGACAACTATCCAATTTTCAAAAACACCTACACCAACCACATACTGAATCTCTGCATAGCACACTACCATTTCTGTACACAACTCCACATGTCCCCTTTAACACTCTGAGAACATGTTCCCTTTGCTTTCAAAGCCCCTCCACTATAAACTTTTCCTACACAATGTGATATTTCACCAGCCATAACAATCTGGCGGCGCACACAGCACACCCTTCGCCATGCACACAACATGGCACCCTTGCGCACACCCACAACAACACTATGAATGCATGCATACGACCATGCAAGCAGCAAACATAGTATGCAAATGTAACATACATAGCAGCACTTCAACCCAACTCCCTCACTCCATAAAGCACCCATGGACAAAAACAGGTTGCAATTTCCATGATCCACAAACATACCATAGCCTTGCTCACCCTTACCCACTACCATTCACACAGTAGTGTTTCACTAGCAACCTAACCACAAAATTGTGACAACATTGGCCCTACCTCAACATTTCTGCACACATTATAGTAAAGAAACCAAATAAGCTGCACTTCATCCACACCCAGTGCCATACCGCCAGTATGCACACACTGAACCAACTGGATACACTGCATGACTTTTCATTGCACCACCTCCAATTACACATCCAAAACTTTACCATATTCTACCATCCACCTCACTACACGCTACCATTCACACAGTAGTCTTTCACTAGCAACCTAACCACAACATTGTGACAACATTGGCCCTACCTCAACAATTCTGCACACATCATAGTAAAGAACCCAAATAAGCTGATCATCAAGCACACCCTGTGCCATACTGCCAGTATGCACACACAGCACCAAGTGGGCACACTGCGTGACTTTCCATTGCACCATCTCCAATCACACATCCAAAACGTTACCATATTTTACCATCCACCTCACCTGTGGAACCAAACGTACACACCTGGCAGCTCTTTTCTACTGCTCTATGTCATCTGCAATGTACTGCACAGCCATTCTTTGCAGATCATTACCGTCTACCAGATACACAGTCAACTTTGCATTAGTGGTGTGGAATTCCCAAAGTTCAACGCTCTTCAATCCATTGGCATGCATCCTACCACCTTCTGCCACAAACCCAATAGGCTACCCCTTCAACACAGGCTCTGCAACTCCATAGTGACAGTATGCAAACCTAGCACCCACTGGCCACATTGCATCACTTTTCACAACCCCATCTCCAAGTACACATCAAAATGTTTACCATGTAGTAACAGTGTCCCCACCAGCAAAACCACACAAGCAGTCATGGCAGCTCACTTCTCCTCCTGTATTGCATCTGAAATGTGTTACACACCCATTCCTTACAGCTCACTGCCTGCTGCAGCCTCTAAAATGCCTTACTAACGTATGTGTCCTAAAGTCCTAGCCTCTTCAGTGCATTTCGTACGCCCTTCAGCCATGCACCCAACAGTCTACACATTCAAGACTGTCTCTGCTATGTAATACCATCATCCATTTCATCCACTTTGCCTATCCACATAAACAGCAGTATCACCAGCACTACTACCCAACATGCGCACCGCCATGCACCTATACAGCAACAATTTGCACCACTTACCATAGTCGGAAGAAAACACTCTGCCTTACACCCCTGTGCACTTTCATTCACATACTATGGGCATCCCAACTTCCATTCCCAAACTATAGTGCCATTGCAACCCTGACACATTCAGATTGCAACACTAGTCTACAGCAATACATTTGCACACACTGCACCATGAAAGCACCACCCTACACCAGAAGTACACCCACACTTCATTTACTGCACTCGATATGGTAAAGGCCTATGCTCTTCACTGCATGCCCTACGGTATACAGCCTTTGTCCATGCAGCCAATATTATAATCCTTCCACAAACCCAACACAGCTCCCTTAACCCATGCATGCCAGCATGTGCCCAAGTACCGCATTCCATCCGCCTAACTCACCCACCCGCGCTCTCAACCAACCTATTTCATGTCCAAATCATTCCCCTTCTACACTGTACCTGCCACCACTTACCACAGAAAGAGGCGGCCGCAAACAGGTGACCTGCACATGCATCCATCAATCACATACAGAACTTCTACATTGCACCCATTCACTAAAATAGGTCATTATAAGCAAAATACACAAACATACCACAGCCTCCACCAACCCTACCCAGACCCATTCACAAAGTATGGTATCCCTGTCAACCTACCCACCACTGTTGCACAACATTGGCCCTAGTGCCACACAGCATCGCACATGATAGTTACCAATCACAATTAAAGTACACTTCTACCATATGCTCTGCAATAGTAACAGTATGCAAACCCAGCACCCACTTCCCACACTGCATCACTTTTCACATCACCATCTCCAACTACACATCAAATACTTTTCCATTTTGTAACAGGATCCTCAGCATCAACACCAAACATGCAGCCATGGAAGCTCACTTGCTCTCCTTTATTGTGTTTGAAATGTGATACACACTCGTTTTCTTACAGGTCACCATCCTCTACGTACTTCACATTGCAAAATGCATTAGTACTGTATGTGTCGTAAGGTTCTAGCCTCTTGAGTGCATGGCCTTCAGCCATGCACCCAACAGTCTACCCCTTCAACAGTCTCACTTCCATGTAATGGCGCCATCCATTCACCAGCTTGTAACTAATGAGTCTGAAATGTGGTGCACACCCCTTTTTTACAGTTCACCACCATCTACGTACTGCACATTGCAAAAAGCATTGGTACTGTCTCTATCCTAAAGTTGTAGGCTCTTGAGTACATGGCCTACTGCCTAGGGCCTCCGCCCATGCCCCCGACAGTCTACACCTTCAGCAGTCTCACTTGTACATAATGTAACCATACATTCAACAACTTGTAACTACTGCACATTCCTAAATGCTTTAGTGCAGTGTGTGTCCTACAGTCCTAGCTTCTTCAATGCATGGCCTACGGCCCACGGCCTTGGGCCATGCACCCAACAGTGTACACCTTCAGCACTATCACTGCTACATAATTGCACTATCCATTCGACCATGTGACCAATTTCACCTATCCACATACAGAGCACTACCACAAACACTACTACCCAACCTATGCACCGCCATATACCTATACAGCAGCAAACAACACCACTTGCCATAATGTAGAAAGAAAACACTCTCTCCTGCACCCCTGTGCACTTTCATTCACATACTGTAGCCGTCCCCACTTCCATTACAAAACTACAGTACCACAGCCAAAGTAACCACAATCGGTTCACAACACTAGCCTACTGCAATCAATTTGCACACACAGCACTATGCAAGTACCACCCTGCAACGGATGTACACCCACACTTGCAGTACTGTGGTGGGTATGGTAAAAGGCTATGCTCCTCACTCCATGCCCCACTGTCTACGTCCTTACTCCATGCAGCCAATATTGTAATCCTTCCACTTACCCAACGCAAGTTCCTTAACCCATGCATACCACCATGTGCCCAACTATCGCATTCCATCTGCATAGCACACCCACCTGCGCTACCTCCCAACCTATGTCATTGACGCAATGTTCCCCTTCTAAATCATACACACCACCGAGGTAGGTGTCTGCAAACAAGTGACGGCACAATGTATGGGGCCGTTGCGGCACCTGCCTCCAATCACTGCACAAATTACTTGCCTGTGTAAGTACCCACCAGTTCAGACAGCAACCAATACAGGAACTCCTCCGTCTTCTTCCACGTACACACATGTTACACATTACCCACCCGTCCCATGCTGTCCATTTTCCAGACCCTTCCGCCGCTGCACTGTCCACCGATGCACCATGGCTGCATTTCCCAAAACCTTTGATGCAAAGGACACTTCCCTCGAGCTAACCACAGACCGCGTCCAACGTTCGCCGACATCACAGCATACTGTAGGCCAATGACACTGCGGTCCACGGAGCGAACAGGGAACCATATATCACACATTTCAGTACTTCCCAAAAAAATGTGTGGTCGGATTTCCACCAATCACACACATATATATGTAGGAGAGATAATCACACGTCACGGTCATGACTGGTGCTCAGGGTTTTGAAATGAATGCATAACCATCTGGTTGGTTTAGGGAGTCACACAGTTGCTGTAGTGTGGGCCACCTAGGTTTAAGGTAATAAGAGGAATTGTATTTAGTAAAAAAAAGTTTACCAAGTACATATGGACAGATACAACTGAAAGTGCAATCTGAAACGGTAGCAAGTATCTTGGCTGATGCAGTTTCGAATTAAAATAGAGGAAATAAGCCCATATGTTGGCATAACGTTAAAGGTTAACACATTCTATGGAAGAGTCTGTAGTGCAGAGGTTACCCAATCATGTTGGTGATTACCCTAGAATACTGATTATATTGATGTAAAATAGTAGTTTTCTCAGGCAGTGGTGCAGGGGCTTGGTAGCTGGCTGAATGTATTAAAGACAGTGGGCCTCATTATGACTCTGGAGGTAGCCGTCGGAGGCATTTTTTTTACAGCACCTGGGAATGGGGCACTACCGGGCATTATAGCGGGAAAAAAGAAAATCCCTATTCCCATCGAGTCCCATTGGACTCCTTGGGAATGGAGAGGACGGATACACCAGCACTGTATGCAACAGTGCCGGTGCATCCGTCAAGGTCTGCGAGCAGGTGCAGTTCTGCCCCCCATGTTAGACCTGGTGGGTTGAAAGGCACCCACTCGCAAAACTCGTAGTTTGACGGTCCAGAAACAACGGTACCGGCAAGCATACCGGTACCGTTGTTTCTGGACCGGCAAACTCATAATGAGTCCCTGTGTCATAGTCTCCTGTTCCCGCTTAATGGTGCAGAAAAGTAATCTGTTTCCCCTGCAACATATCACAGATTCAGAGAAGATAGGTGGGCATGCAGGGAGACCAATGGACCATTAAATTGGTCATAGCAAGTAACCAATATCGTCCATTATCGGCTATGAGGTTAGCAGCTGTGCGTAGTGTGACATATACAACCCATGGTACGGTTGTAAATATGAATTTGTTTTGGCTCACCAATGATCTACAGATCTGTAGTTCGCCTGACAATTTGTTTCAAAGTATTGTGCACGTAATCCGCGTCTGGGACCGCAACGTTTTTTTTATGTTTGTTGCATTTCCATGGCAACAGGATTTTTGCGCTGGCTCGTAGTGTGAGCGTGCAGGCAACAGAGTATGACATCCTGTTATGCACCTGCTCGCCAACTTGGAGATGAGTGAATGCACGTTTGTAAATGTAGGTGATATGCAATAAGATTATTGCAGTGTTGTAAGTGTATCTAGAGTGCTGTGTTCAAAAACTCATTATGCATACCATCAAAATCAATTGAGTTTCAGATAGAGGAGCCATAGTTGCTCAGAATTCAAAAATACATAATTAAATACCCATGAAAAACCGTAGTAAAAAAGGTGACATATCCACCCAGAGGTGGCGATATGCATTCTCTTCTACTCAAAAGAGAGCATAGGTGGACTTTCTGCCTGAAGACAGGCCACCATGGCCTCAACAAGCTGATAAATGGGCAAAAACACTTGCCACAATGTAGCCCAGTAAGCAGTCCCAATGTTAACTATACATCTCTAACTTTGATGGTTAATACCTAATACTCAATGTTGAATATGCAGCTTTGGTTACTGTTCTGCAGCACATACTAGTAATTACACAGCCTCATACCAAGTACAGTGCTCCAGTTGTTGCATTGACTGTTCTGATTAAATGTGTGTCTATTAGTTGCACTTGGCATTTAAGCCAATCACAGCAACCAGGAGGCAGGAGCCGGCCATCACTACCTAAGGCCCACAACGATGGCCCCTGTCTGCTGTCTGTTCACTACCAGAACGCTGCTTGGGGTATTTTCTTGGCACTGCTGCATTTGAACTTCCATGATGATGCTACGTCACTTTTCTAAGAAATCTGGACTTCAATAATATTCAAACCTCCATAACTTTGTGTTAGTTCCTGCATTCTGGACTCGCGTCTACCCTCTTTTGACTTTCAGGTCCTTCTCTGCATTGTTTATCCCATGTTTACACTCCTGATTGCATTGTGTTTTTTGTGCCCACTGCTAGCATCTGATTCTGGGTGCTATTTCAAATCTGGCTGTGTTTTATGCATTTAGCTTAAATTCAAATCTGGCTGTGCTATGCAAATTTGCTGTGAGGCCACCCCCATGCTGTATGCTTGTGTTGTCTGTTTGCCTGCCTGTTGTATTACACTCCACCCTGCTGTATGCTTGTGTTGCCTGTTTGCCTGCCTGTTGCATTTCGCTCCCCACCTGCTGAATGCTTGTGTTGTCTTTTTGCCTGCCTTTTGTATTGCGCTCGCCTCACTGTATGCTTGTGTTGTCTGTTTACCTGCCTGTTTGTCTGCCTGTTGTACATTGTTCCCCCACACTCTTGCTTGCCTCTTCTCTTTTTCTAAACTCACTGGTTCCTCAGTCTTCTCTTCCTCTGCCTATCTTTTCCCTGTCCCCTCTCCACCCTCCTCTTACTATATTCCTTGCACTTACTCTAGCCAAAATGTCATCTGACCTAGTATGATAATAGATTGTTTGTTTTCCTCCCCCTGCCTCTTTGTTTCTTCCTCCCCTACCCCTCCAGCACTACCTGAAATGTTGTTTGGCCTAGTAGGATAGTCAAGTGTTTTGTTACTCTCCTCCTTCCTCTCCCCGCACCTCTTGTCAATCTTCCGTCTCTACCAGAAATGTCATCAGGCTTAGTACGATAGTCGCGTGTCTGTTCTCATCTCCTAACCCCCCCTCCTCCCCTCTTTATCTTTGTCATAGCTCTTGCACTATCTGAAATGTCGCCAGGCCTAGTATGATAGTTATTTTACATTCTTAATGTCTCAAGGCCTTGTAAAAATGTCAATGTATTTTCCCGACTCCCTCCCTTGTCTTGAAGCACTTTGAAACAAATTGTGTATAGGCACTATACAAATAAACTATCAATCAATCAATCAATCAATCAATCAATCAATCAATACGGAGTGAGGACATGATCAGATAAATGTGTAACTAGTAGTTTTGACGGGGGATTCTCCCTTTCCCTCTGCTCCTGGTAATTCTCAGGGAGTTGTGGTCATGTCTGCTGCTGGGGCCCCGTACTCTGCCTCACTGATCTAAAAAATGTAGGGTGGTTCTAGCCTGGAACCTTTGGTCTGAATTATCCTGAAAGTGGATCACTGCCCCCCTTCTCTCATCCCTGTCTCTAGATTGTTCTCTATTGTTTAGGCCCGAGGTGCTACCATGTGTCTCCTCTTCTGAGCTGGCGCTTGGGAAGCTCCTATGTGTCAAGAGTTTTTTTCTTGTAAAACTGCCTTGGCCTGGGTGTCTAAGTTGGCATTGTCCTCATAGTAATAATTGGATGTATAGGGGTAAAGTCGTTCATGCGCGAACACTACTATATCATTTTCGAATTTTAGAATGTTTTATTCTGTTTGAACTCTTTGCATTATTTCTTGTGGCATTTTGTTTGTCTAGCTTCTTCTTATATGCCTCAAGGACTATTTTGCTTTTCAATAGATCTCTTTTTTGTTCAATCTCTGTCATGAGTTTTACTGACACAGTTTTACTGTATTGATAATCAGGATGAGCCAGTGTCTGGTGCACTTGTTGGCTACGTAGCTCCAGTCCCTACGGAACAGAAGCTCATCCAAGGAGATTTGGCTCAATCCTGATTATTCGAGTATTGGCTGCCGTGTGGGCTTTAAGGTCATAAGTCAATTGTGCAGTTTGGTTTGCCTCTATTTCCTTCCATTAATCATCCATTGAGGCAGTGTCCACTACTGTGATGTTGTTAATGATAGAGGGTGTTGATATAATTCCTTCTAGCAGTTCCCCGGCAAATGCCAAATAGTTGAGTTCAGTCATACGGAGTACAGTGGGATGGAAGCAGTTATTAAAAGTAATCTATGTCTAGTTGGAATGTTGTAATAGGAATTGCCCCACAGCAAATGCTGTCAGAGTAGAAAATTGGGGGATGTTTAGCGTTGCAGTAGTTAATGGGGGTTAGGCCAAAGCACTGTTTTATAAAACGAAAAAAGTGGCAGTCAAACCCAGACATTTGGCTCCACCGAGCAGGTGTGATGCTCTTGAGCCATCTTGTGATATGTGATGTCTCTAGAAGCAAAGGAGGCTGATTCCATCTTGTGGATTGTTTGGAGAGAAAGGTACCATCTAAGTCATCTTACAATTTAGCCTATTTCCTGGGCGTATCTAAACAAGAAGGTCAAAAGAAATGACAGTGGAAGTTCTATCAACCCCTGCCTGTCCTATGCAGTGCACCTAATAGGAGCTAGTGTGCCGCCAATCTAACGGTGGATAGAAAAAGAAAAGAATAACTGGATTTTTTTAAGGGTTTTTCTCATCCAATGTAATTAATTAAATAACATGTTAAATAACAGCCCAGGTAATATCGTACTCACAGTAAGTTGTGGTAGATAGAGGGTGGCCAACGCATAGAGCTTCAATTCATTGAAGAATTAAAATATTACAATGTGTGCTAGAGCAAATTCCCAGTCAGTATTATGGCAAAATAGCTTTATTAGCCTGTACTGAGGGTGACTGTACCCCAAATAAAAGTTTTGCTCAAGTTGATGATTGATACAACATGCAATGAAGATTAAGCCTAGACGGAAGACATTTCCATTTGAGTCTCCCTCAAGGCTAATGTGTGGTGTGCGGCAGGAAGTGTCCTACCATCTACATGTGTGTGTCACCTGGTTTTGGTGGTCTCTGTAGGTAGTGCCACCTTCTTCAGGACTAGACTCGCTATGTATACATCTAATTAGCTATTAGCACAACATTGGGTAAATATACATATATGTAGGAGAGGTACTCAAAAGTCATGGTCTTGACTGGTGCTCAATGGTTTAGAAATAAATGCATAGCCATCTGGTTGGGTTGTGGAGTTACACAGTTGCTGTAGTGTGGACCACCTGGGTTTAAGGTAATAAGAGGATTTGAATATAGTTAAAAAAAGGTTTCTAAGTACATATGGACAGATTCAACTGAAAGTGCATTGGGAAACAGTAGCAAGTATCTAGGTCGATGTAACCTCAACGGATAAAACATTCTATGGAAGAGTCTGTAGTTTGGAGGTTATCCAATCAAGTAGGTGGTTCACCTATAAAACTGATTATATTGATGAAAATAGTAGTTTCTCACTCAGTGGTCCAGGGACTTGGTATGCATTTAAGACAGTGTCATAGTTTTGTGCTCCTGAGACACCCTCTTAATAGTGTAGAGTACTACTTGTTTCCCCCGCAATCTATCTCAGATGCAAAGGAGATAGGTAGGTATGCAGGGAGACCGACAGACCATTAATTCGGTCACAGCAAGTAATCGACCGTGTCTGTAATCGTCTATGGGGTGAGCAGCTGTGCATAGTGTGACATAGATAACCCAAGCTATGATTGTAAATATAAATTTGTTTTGGCTTACTCATGATCTGCACAACTGTAGTTCGCCTGACAATTTGTTTCGAAACCTTGCACAAGTAACCTGCGTCTGGGGCTGCAAAGTTGTTTCATGTTTGTTCCATTTCCACAGCAACATCAATTACACACTGGCTCATTGTGTTAGAATGCGAGCAACATAGTGTGAGATCCTGTTGTCCACCTGCTCACGATCCTGGAGACGAGCGAATGCAAGTTTTGAAATGTAGGTAATTGCAGCGTTTTGAGTGGAGCTAGTCTGGTGTGTTCAAAAACGTATTATGCATACCATCAAGATGAATCAAGTCGTAGTTGCTCTATATTCAAAAATGCTTGATCACGAGGTGTAGGATAGACCAATAGGGCTAGTTATTCTATAGATTCTCCTATAGTGTAACTGATGCTGTCCATTTATGGGCTGGGGATTTGTGAATAACCTGTTACATTTGTTGTCACTTCACCTTAAACTTTACTATAAATGCAGCCATTTTGAATATCTTTTTGATTATTTTACAGCCTGGGCTGTATGTAATAAACATTTGTTTTTCTCACATTTCATGCATATATTTTTGGCTTATTAGATTGATTTTTATTATTTGGTTTTGGTACTTGCCTTACACATGACCATTGAAGCTTCAAGAAGGACTGAGTTAGGCCTTCTGGCATTCTATTCCAGGCCCTGGCATAACACAAAGGGTACTTCATGGGGTTCACAGCCCTTCTTACCTTTCAAAGGAAGAAAATTACTATTACCAAGCACTTCCAATCTTGCAACCTCAGGTGAGAGGCATAAGGCATCCCCCTATCCAGTTTCTCTGAATAATGCATCGTCAATCCAACAGGAACCGGTGCAAATCTCTGGCCTAAGACGAAAGGCGCTGTTGCAGTATTCTTAAATGGTGGAAAAGGGTCATGTCAACACATTTTAGTACACATGCTCTTTTGTCCACACCCAGCAGGTGGAAAGGTGTACCCCACCAACATCTGCTAAAAAGAAAAAGTATAAATACTATGGCCAGAAGAAAACTCAAAATTATATCATACAGGACAATAAACAGACCACTCCATTCGGAACATATCCTTGATAAGAACAACCCTCCTCCAAACCTGTCTTTGTTTATTTTATTTTTTTATTTAGATCGAGGACTGAGAACTACCACAATATGAACCATGAGCAAGAGCATGCAACGATCAGAGGTTTCTTATGACCTAAGATAGCTGCTTGCAAATGAGAATCAAAACGAGAACATTTTCAAATGTTAAATTGGCAACTTACAAATCTCTGCTTAATAAGAGAATGCTTAATAAGAGAATGAAAATTGGTTGAAGACGTGTACACAAATTAGTATGCATATCCATTGCCAGTGAATGCTGACTAATAAACAAGAATTATGCAAAAAGAATTCTGTAGATTGTTTAATACATTGTTTTAAAATCCTATTGGCAATAGACAATAGGTTTAATATATGACTAAAATATTTTGAAATCAGACTTCAACAGGCAATAAGAGTTATTTTGATCACTATAGAACATGAAGGGCCACTTTTCAGCATTTGATATTAAAATTATAATGACAAAATTGATGTCTTTGAGAGCCCCGTGTCCCTGTAGCCTTTGCAATGCCCAGAGAAATTAGCCAATTGTTATGAGCCATCGTATTGAACTTGTATTCATGGGTATTAAACCAAACGTTTAACTATCCTTGTGGGCATAGGTCCCCAGAATTAATGTTTGATAGCTTTTCTTGACACCACTAATAAGGTGTTCATAACTCTCATTTTGTGAGACTTGAGAAACTGCAATTCATTGAAGGATGCTGATGACATTTCCAATGGGTAGGCACAAATCTAGTTTCATATCTAGGAACCTAGCTACTAACCTTAATGGAATATTTCTTAATCTGCTTGAATAAATGTCACTCAGGTCTGGAAACCCATAATTGTCTATTGTCTAGGTTGAGTATTCATCTTCCTTTGACTGTTTTAACAGATCTCATATGGAAGAAATGAATAGCCTGGGGAATTGATCAAGGCTTGTCAAATCTTTTAATATTATTGCCATCTCTCATCAGTGCACGCTACACCCCCTCTTATCTTGCTTAGCATTCCCCCACAGGGCCATGGCCATCATTTCTCTAATACTACACAAACTAGATTAGGCAAGCAGCCTGTGTCTCAGGTTACCATTTTGAAAGATCAAATAGATTAAACTGAAGTGGCAAGACTACTCTCAGAATTAGGCAATTTGAACATATCACTCCAACATTAGGTATTATCAACTGTATTCCCATCAAAAAAGAGTTAATTTCAAAACCTTGTGCATTACCCATTGCTCATACAGTGGGGGGACCCTTCTCTCCTTCAGAAGTACGTTTCAATGCTGTACTACCTCCAGCATACTTAGTTCGAGCAATGCTACACTGGCAGTAATAGTCCCAAACTTTAATAAGAAGCAGCAAGGAGGACCACTTTTTCAGTTCGTTATACAAAACTGTGGAACACTCCACCCAAACCTCTCTGCCTGAAAGTGAACATCCTGACATCCAGGAAACAACTCAAGAATGGGCTTTTCAACTAACCACTTTGAAATAAATAAAAGATAATACAACCATCAACAACTGTGCACCCACCAGAACATTGAGCTACTTTAAGAAAAGCTATTGCAAAACACTTTACACTACCATCAGTGGTAAATCACTTAGATTTTTTGATCCTCTTCTGTAAGACACTAGCCTACACTGAGAATCATTGTCTGATTTGAGATGGATAGGACGTAAACAGGGGTGTGCATTAGCACTGTTACTGTTCAACCTATACAGTGCTGAAACTGGCACAGACTTGAAAGTAGCCTGGAATGGTCCCCCCCTAACTGGGACAAAATCACAACAGACATTGCATATATGAAAATGACAATATTTTATGAAACATGTCCCCTGTACGACTTAGGATCTGTCTTAAATCCTTGCATGAGGAATCCCATAAATAAACTGTTGAGATTAACATGACTAAAACGAACATTGGTTTTCTTTCTGCACAATGGAACGTCCGTATAATTTTACATACATTGGAGAATGCTCCAATTGACTTGATGGATGATTGGTTTCATGATTATTCTGCACATTAGGAGTTACAAATCCGAAATGATTCCAAAACTTCTACATGGTTTAGAAAGTTGTTTGTGTTTGCCATTGAGTTGATTAACCCAATTATACAAACATTTGAGATCACCCATTCTAAGACGTTAGAACTGTAGTACAATACAGATGATTAAACATTGATTTAATATCCCTTGAATGTATCTTAAATCAGCATACACTAGATTTTATTTGAATAATATGCGTGCTAACTAAAGCAGTTTATTTATTTTTTTTTAAATCTGGCAACAATCCGATGTTTAATACTTTCTGAGAGGAAACTAATATTGCATGGGGAAATAGATCTGAATCTCGATGTTTTCCTTACTCATATCTATGCTACCAAAGGACAAAGGCATCTTATTGATCTGATCAGGTTGAAAACTTGTACTACTTGCATTCACATATGCTGGTATGATAATCCATCAAAGTACATCATAGAATAGTATTGAGTGTACACATGTATTTTATTTGTCTGTATAGTGGGTTTAATCATCAGATTAATTTAGAAAATCAGGACTACCTGTCTAAGTTTATCTCAGCTTTTTCTGTCAACTGAAGACCACAAGTCTACTTACTACCTATTGCGTTACAGGCTTTGCTATGTTGTGATGGTGTTTGACAGGAAATTACCTTACCTAGAGGTAATTTGTTTGGACTTTGGAGCTTTTGAGATAGTTTTGAGGCGTTTGGGTGAGTTGTACCTGTTTGTTGTCCGTACTTTGTAAGTTTCTTGCTGTTTACTGTGTTTTTGGTGTTTGAACCCAATATGTGTTTCCCCTATATTGTTCTGTTTGTTCAGTGTGTGATAGTGTTTTGTGCTTGCCCATATCCTTCCCCATATCCTTCCTCTGTCTTTGTGTTAGTAATCCTTAGCCCTCCTGTCCAGCAAGCACCTGGTAGAAGGCACTGACTTTGTGGTGTAGTCCGCTGTTTGTCTTTGTCCTTTTTTCCCCTCTACCTCCACCTTCAAATAAATTGGCTGAGGCAGTCAGGTGAGCCTGCCCTCTGTTTTTGGAGTCTTTTGTTACTGATTTGCCCTGCCTTCCCTTTGGTAATCCTTAAACCTCTGTTCATTAAGCATCTGGTAAGGAGGTTAGAGCCTGTTTGGAGTTGTGTTCAAACAAAGCATCATTTGGCTATAAAAACCATAAAAGCATTCCACTATTCTCCCTATTCCCTTCAGTTAATTGGTCTTCTTGCTGTTTTGTTGATTGATTCATATTGTAACTTGCTTCTACCGTTATACTGTTTATTTTCATGTATTAAGTTGTTCAATTGTACAGCGCTTTGGTGTAAAGCGCTTTATAAACCAATAAATACAAATACAAATACAAAATTCATATGAATTCATATCATACAATTCATATGAATGGTGCCAGGAAACACCAGTGTACAGGCACCACATAAATGTCCAATAAATAAATACAAATAAAATATAAAATGATTATAAAAACAAAAATTCACTGTCAAGCTAAATAAATTAAAATCCAGTCCCAGTGGAAGTAGATTCTGTAAAAATAAATGCAATTTGGAGTTTAACACTGCAATCCCAGAATACACGATCTACGTAATCAGGTCCTAAAAACACATTTTGATATAAAATAGACTGCATTCATGGCATTAGTAATTTTACTAAATTGTACAGTTGCAGTCAGTCTGACATCCTTTCACCTAAATAGTGGCAACAAATAGCATTCCCTCAGTTCCTTGTATCCTGGGCAAAGCAATAAGACATGTGTTATCGTTTCCTGAGGGAAACCATAAACCTTACACTGGCAATCGTTGGAACATTCCCAGTTTTCTGTAAATGTTGCCAACTTTAGTCTATTATTGCGCAGCTGAATAAATAATGCTCGAGCATAACCAGCTCCAGCGTAGTCTAAATAAGGTCAACACCCTCAGTCTCATTTAAATCAAAATACAGAGAACTAGTGCTCAAATTGATGCGAGCACATTTCATACAATGAATTAATTACCTCATGACATGATTTTTTCACCAGCTCATTGGAATTAGACGACAGACCTGCAGGGTTGGACCAGAAACTATTCAATTGCAAGCCCAGTAGACCCCTAAAGCTAAACCAAAGCCAAGACAATGATCCTGCTCTGGGTACATTCATCAAACTCTAAAGCACATCTCTGTATTTACCCAGTCTGGGCATAAACCAAATTCTGACCCAGTATAATAGTGGAAATAGGCTTAAGATCACACTCCCATCAAATACTGGACATGGGTGCCCCCCTATGTTGAATAAGTAAATATCTCAAAAAGTTGTTATCAACTACATTGAGTGGGGCAATTGAGCGATGTCCCCACAATTCTGCCACATGCATAGTTATCACCTACAATTGAGATGTATACATATATATGGCCTGGGAGACTGCTCCCCTACCATGGCTGAAATAAAAACTACAGACCCCTCCGCTGTATTCTTCGAGTGTCACCAGAGCCTTTATATATTGCGCTGACCAGGTAAGATCTTTGGAAATCCTGATCCCCAAGTAATTTTATGAGCTCAACTGCTCCAGGACACACCCTTCAATTACAATATTCAGTTTGATTTTCTTACTGGGTTTCTGGCTAAATATCATCACTTTGGTTTTCTCAGAATGAAGCACCATAAAAAAATTCCTTGCTTTTCTTAACAACAGATTGAAAGTTGTGTCTCATCCCCATGCGTGTAGTTGATAACAACACAGCATCATCAGTGTAAAATAACACAGTGAGCCTATCTTTCCCCAATGTTGGGGTATCAAGATTACAGAATAACATATCCTCAAGGATTACATTAATATTTAAACTAAATAAGAGGGGGGCAGCACACACCCCTGGCGGAGCCCCCTTTCCACCCCAAAGGATTCTGTTTTCTCCCCTCCCAGCACCCGCCTCATTGAGGCCCTATTATTGGTATAAAGAGACTGGATATAAGCCAGGAGATATCCTAGAATGTCCTTGTTCTTCAAAATGGACCACAATTTGTTATGATCAATGCAATCAAATGCCGTACGCAGATCTACAAATATTGCTTATATTGTGGTGTGCTGTACAGCAACATACTTAGCATTGAATACACTTAGCCTGAAGCACTGATCTGCACGATTTATCCCAGTCTGAAACCCGCCTTGGAGGTGATTGATGTGACCTCCCACTTTAGAAGCTTCCATCCATCTCCAGCAGGTACTCTTAGAAGTGAGCCCCAGGGCAGCCTTGCCTAGGCAGAGGGAAAAGGGCCAGAGGCAAAGGGCAGCGGCAAACTCACCTTTGGGCAGCTGTCATCCCCTGTTTGCCCCTTCTCCCAATGGACGCCTGATGGAAACACACTACATCTACACTCAGGTAAGGTGGTACAGGTGTGGAAAACAGTCATTACTGTGCTCTGGTCAAACCCTACCACTCGAGCATTATTACCACCTACTCTTAATATTATGTTGTCCTGCACTGTGCTCTCAGATTTGCCATTGTATTTCACTTAGAATAAATGTGAAGGTTACCCTATGTACTGCAATTACAAAGATATGGAAGGTTAGCTTATGTATTGCACTTAGAAGTAATGTGAAGGTTAGCCTATGCATTGTGCTTAGATGAATTGTGATGGTTAGCCTATGGATAACATGTAGAAGAATGTGAATGTTAGCCTATGTATTGTATTTAGAAGTAATGTGAAGGTTAGACTACGTATTGCCCTGAGATGAATTGTGAAGGTTAGCCTATGTATTGGATTTTGGAAGAAATGTGAAGGTTAGCCTATGCATTGCAATTTAGAAGAAATGTGAAGACCAGCCCATGTATCGCACACAAAGATTTATGAGGATAGCATATACGCTGCAGTTAGATGAAATATGATGACAACCAATGTATTGCACTCAGATTCGTTTTTGATGGTAGCCAATGTGTAGCACCTAAAAAACTGTGAAATTAGCCTAATTATTGCACCAAAGAGAACTTACAGGGATAGCCAATGTATTGCATTTAGTAGAAAAATTATGGTTAGCCTAGGAATAACAACACAGAAATATTGTGAAGGTAACCCAGGTATCATCCTTTATCCTTTAGAAACATTTAGAGTCACCAGAGTATTGACCACCCCTGTTCCTGCTCCTCTCCTACATACCGCCCCAAGTTCCAGACACACGTTGGGCCAGCCAAATTACACACAACACATGAAAAACACACATCAGACATAACAAATATTCGAAATCAGCAAACAATCCGTGACACTGGGCCTTACCCCTCTGAATACAACAAACCAGAGAACACAATCAAAAGTCACTTAGAAAAACGACTCGCACAGAACGCCAGTTCCTCCTGGTTCCTCAAACATCAACAGAAGAGCACAACATCTATTCTATACCTCTTCCCTCACTAGCCCACCCACCATCTTTCTTACAGAGCCATGTGAGTGCCTGGAACTATGCCAATAGTAACAGTGTGCGGTATAAGACAACTTACCATAACATTAAACAACATATAAAAAAGAAACAAATACCTTTTCTCATGTATTTTCCACTTTAGTGTCCCCTTTCAAAAATAAAAAAATGCAAACATAATGTTTCCTACACCTATTTGTATCCCCAAATGAAACACAAAAGACACACAAAATGTGTTTACAATTTAACCTCTGTCTGTCATGTAATGTTTTGTATAGCACAACAGTATTCATATTTTATATTTTTTGGAGTAGTGTTTCAGTTGTAGGTGTGGAGCGGGGACGGAGCAGGACTATTTGCGCTGTTCTTTTATTGGGTTCACTTGAGGTAGTAGTCTGATTTATGTAAAAATGTGTCTGGCAGCACTCATGTGTGCTGCTGCCTGTTGGAGGGCGATGTGAGTTGTGGAGGGACTGTGAATGTTAGAGTTTTGTCATGGTAATGCGTTGTTGACACAGGAGTAGGTTTGTTTTTTAAATATATAGCTGTCACCATGATTTTATAATACTTTTTCTATAGTCTTTATATAATTCTTGGCGCAGTAGCCGACATCCTAACTTTATAACACATTTCATATAAAATGTGAGTACATTTGATAAGAACCGTAATAATTGTATATAAATGTTATATATGTTTCATATTATTATTACATAAAGTTGGCATACATTTGATAATAATTGTAATAATTGTATAGAAACATATATGTTTTATATTATTTGTATATAAAGTTGACAGAGATTTGATAGGACTTTGAATAATGTTTATATAAATGTTATATTATTCTTATATAAAGTAGTGGTGAATTTTATAGCACCTTTAATGCATTTTATATGAAATGGATATAGTTTAAGAATATTAAGAATATTTGATATAGATTTTGATTGAAAGGGCCGGCTTAAAGCTGTGATGACATTACAACCCGCATATACAGCATTTTCAGCGGGCTGAAAAACACAGGAAACAGCTACTATAAACAGCTGCAGTTACGACAAGGGGAGAACACCCCCATGAAGCTCAGGGTGTTCCGAGGATAGCTGCACCCCTTATTGTTGTCTGGAGAATGATTATCTGGAGATTGCCCGGGACTTGTTGGTGGGTTGCGAGACCGTTGAACTCTGCAAGAACATGTCCACACTCTCTATCAGCAGTGAACTGGTGCTTGCTGTTACAGTTATGGGGGAGTCTGTTGAAGATTGCATTCAAAACATGAAGGAGCCTGTACCTATAACAATTGCTAATCTTCAAATGGTTACCTAGAGTGGTGCTGACATGATTTTGGAGCACCAGCTGCATCTGATGGGGGTTCTAAGGACAGTGGATATGAATCTATGGTTTTGCATGTGGATGCAACCATGACACGAGAGACTGATTATGCCCCACTGTGCCAGTAGCAGAAACATGGGGCCAAGCTCACTGACTTTTGGATGGCCTGTTATCCGCTGAATATATCTTAATACGAGCATGTGGATTTTATAGGGTATAAGAACTAGCTATAGTTAAAATGCATATTTGTTTTGTCTACATCATCTATCTGATAAAGTTGATGGCACTGAGGAGAACCAGGCTGTCGCACAGACTATCAATATTTACTGTGTTTGCAGTTCAAACCAACTTGAAAGCTCAGGGGATTCTGAAAATAACTTGTGTAAGGCCTGTGTTTTGCTACTGGAAACTGCTAGTCTTAAAATGATATGCTTATATCAGCTGTGCACTGAGTTGATGTTCTGGCCATCAAGGGTTTCACGGCCATTGCTGTGAAAACATGTTTAAAACAAAATTGATGACCCCCGACAAGATAGTCATGAATGTTTGGAAAAAACTTACACAGATAATTTGCTATGTAAAATATGCCACATGCTGAGCTCTAAACGCATTGTAGAAATGATGCTTTTGATAAAGGTGCTGACACAGCTAAGAGCCGGTCTAGGGTTGGAACGATGCGTGTCTGAAACATTGTGGGCTATACAAACAGCAAAAAACTCCCTTTTGAAAATGAGCAACTTAGATAGGGGTGTCTGATGTGTGTTAGAAGCATTATTGAGAAAACAGTTTGCAGGTGGGAAGATAACGTAGACTGTTTTCAAATGTATTTGCGCTTATTTACAGGAAATACAAAATGAACACCGGCTGCATATCGATCAATTTAATGTGAAACCCACCATCGGATGTGTACAATGATTATTGTTGGATTTACTTAAATAGAATCTGGGTAGTATATGCCCAAAGCTGTTATGTTATCTGGAATTACCACCAGCATTATACAAAAGGGAATGTAGCACTCTATTTTGCACCGCAAGCATATGCGTCAACAACAGACATCGGCCAATGGACAACTATTGGGAAAAGCATCACATAAGGGTTTTTGGGGATGTAAGGTCACTGGTGGGATCATCACTGCGAGTGAAGGCGGTTGACCTGCAACCAAGATTTCACTGCGTTAAAGGCCAGTGAGCTTTATGAATTTCTGTCAACCATTTATTTATTATATATTTTTGCTTATCGACATGCCAAAAGGCAATCTGAGTGTGAAGTAATTGGTGACACATCAAAATTTGTATCCAAGAAGATTGTTGTGCAACATTTGACATCTCAAGCTATTTAATGTGAATAAAATCTGAACAAATGTTTTTATTGTCAATAAAAAATGTGTTTTATAAATCCTGGTTGTTGTTTCGTTATATTGAGCTGAGTTGAACATGCTCTGCATAAATCTAGCATAAGTATATTTTGACAAACGGGTGTTAAGAGCTTGTAGCATAATTTGTGAAAATAAAAAAGCCAACATTTGAAACACGGAAAGAGTTCTCCATTTACACTTTGGGATTAAAAACAGTTTGCTTATAAATTGTTGCCCCTGTAACAGCCGAGCATTATTTCTAAACTTTAAAAAACCGGCAAATAATATGTGTTATTATACATAATAAAGACGACCACATAATAAAGAGTCAGACTATTTTATGAATTGTACAAATATTTGTTTATATTTTTTTTAAAACGTTGTGCATAAACAGCGTAATACAGAAAAGGCAAACATTTAATGCAATAGAAAAAAGAAACATGCAGATTAAAATACCCAACGCTCAGACAAACAGGTAAAAGTACATGTCACTTATGCAACGTAGATGCTTTAGAGGTCGAGATATGTCAGTTGCACTGTGAAATAGTGAGGGGCTGTTAAAGATTAACATTAAAATATGTATGCCAAAGGACTGCCATAGGTTACAGTGCCTGGATTTATATGATCTCTAAATAAAAACTAAACGTATATTAAATCCATATTCAATTAAAAAACGCTGCTAAAGGGACGTTATGGTTAAGTCACACTAATAAAACCTATGAAATTCAATGAAAACACTTTGTTAAAGGGTCATTATGGTTACAAGTAAAACTGAAAAACCTCAGAAATTCGCCAGTTGTGGTAAGCTTAGCAACTATAAGTCGCTCCACCACCGTGTGCTGCTAAGACTAACACCCAGGACATCAAAGATGACATCACAAATATCACAGCAACAAAGTTATAAGCCATCTAAACATGTTGAGAACCCCCATCTAATTTAGCACCCTCTTGAGAAAATCCCACTAAACTTTACAAAAACATTTATATCTAGATTTATAATTGTTTTGCAAACTTTTTTGCAGATTCATCAAATGTGTCAAATGGCAAAACATTTATAAGCCTTTGCAATATTTTTGGTCCCCCCTCTAATTTTACCCCCTCTTGACAGAATCCCACCAAAATTTGCAAATACATTTATATTCAGATTGAAAATTGTTTTGCAAACTTTTGTGCAGATTTATCAAAATGCACATAATTTGTAAGCGTTTCAATTATTTTGTGACCTCCCTCTAATTTTGCCCCCTCTTCACATAATCCCCCCAAACTCTGCAAACCCCTTCATAACCAAGACTAGAATAGTCTGCCAAAATGTCATGCAGGTTCATTGAGTGGTGCCAAAGTTATAAGCCATCCAAGAATTGCTTTTCACCAACCCTGTAAGTGTCTGCAAACTCCACAGGACTGTTTGCGAACATACGGACTGTTTGCAGCCTTTTACAGTGAAAAACACCTGTTTTTTGCTTCTTACGGCCATATCCGATCCCATCCTCATCACCCCACACTTCCCCAGAGATTGTTTGATAAGTTTGACAAGTACAATGTTGTGTTTTTTATAAATGTTTATAGATGTTCACGGACACCGACATGGTGAGGGTTTCCAAAAATCTTACGAACTTTACGCTTTTTACCATCCAATCAATGGGATGTCCGATGTGCACGGACATCATGTCACTCTCTGGACTAATCGGAGGACCGAACCCAGATATCACTAATTTTTGGGGACCTACTTTTTCATAATTTTAATAAAAAACTACTGGGTGGATTTTCACCAAATTTACAAAAGCACGCTTTCGCGACCAAGCCGCTGCTCCTGCCGCAAATTTGGTGAAAATCCATCCAGCTGTTTGGGTTCTAGGCGTGAGCAAAGTTTGTTTCCATTCAGTCTTTGGAAAAAAAAAAAGAAATTTTGGGTCCCCCCATATAACTTTTCCCCCCTTGATGAAACCTCACCAATCTTGTCAAAAAAATTCAGAGCGGGCCATATACTTTTTTGCAAAGTTTGGTGAGGATTCGCCCAGTAGAAGCAAAGTCATATGCCGTCCAAAAAAGTGCTCTTCCTATGAAATGAGCAACTTACATATAACTACACGGCCGCTACTGCAGGCCTTGCAATAAAAACTCTTATAAAATCATGCTGTCAGCTACTGTACATAAACTTATATTAAATCTATATAAAAAGTATTATAAAATCATGGCATTGGCTATATATTTAAAAACCAAACCCACTCCTGCATAATCAACGCATCACCACGACAAAAACCTAACATTCACAGTCAATCGTTTCACAACTCACTTCGCCCTCCAACTGGCAGCAGCGCACACACGTGCTCCCAATCACATTTTTATATAAATGTTATATTCACTTTATATGAAACTGAAATAAATCATAACCTTTTTCATATCAAAGAAAAAAAATATTTATATCAAGAAATATACATTTGATATCAAATAGATATCTTTGATATCAATTGTATATTTAACTTATATCAAGTTTAAATCACCCCATATAATAGGAGGACAGGACTAAGGACACCAAAGGGGTGTTCCGACCTGTCAACAATTTAACATTGCAAAAAAGGGGACCCATAACCTACTTAAATACATTTTGGTCATAAATAAGGGAAATGATCTTCCACCTAGATTTTTGGTAAATGTAATTAATACACCTCTATATTTAGTTGTAGAAGATCCAAAGATCTCCCTATCAAATTGGCTCTTCTCTTGCAGTGATGCATTGTTCATTAGTATATGGGTCTCCTATTCAAAAAGGCTCACTGACTTTTTTTCCTTCTTGGCAATGGCATTGTCTTTCTGCTCCTAAATGGTGTGTTTAGACCCTGGAGTGTTCATTATATTTAATTAATATATTTTAATTAGTATCCACATGTATGCCCCTTTAAAATGTTTCCTCACCATAAAATAAGTGGCACTCATTCTTTGTTAAGGTGCAGGATCCACACCCTTATGTCTGCAGAACCTAATAGGAAAGTGGAGAAAAACACTAAGAATGAAAGCAAAATAATAAGGATGCAACCTCCATATGTTGTCATTAAGAATCCTATAACCTTCCATCAGAATAGCTAGCCACGCCACATGAACTACTGTAAACCCATGCTGGTCCACTAACACCCATGACCCTACCACCCTGCCTCATTGAGGTATGGAGAACGTCAGGAAAGGCTGGGTTTTATCCTGTGTTGAACTATCCCTATGACTGCCTCTCTGATGGTTCTGGGGGAATGTGTCTCTGGTAGAGGAAGTTTCATTCAGCAAGAAGATCTGGCTTCTCCGTACTTGCATGATTGCGAATTAAATGATTTTAAGATCCAGGAAATCGAGTAACTCCTTTTGTATTGATGACTGGGTGGAAGAGCTGCTCACCATTTCAACCTATGAAAAAGTTATCTACAAACAAGCAGGAGACATTGATACGTTTTGGGGCATATGGTGTATATGGCTGATGTGTATGTTACAGTCTGTATAATTCTATTATCTAATGACTTAATTGCCAATGTTTTATGATCTGCTACATTCATTCATGTATAGGCCATGGATCTCGTAGCCATTGTGATATGTAAAGTGTTTGTTAATTCATTCTTCTGAAAGTAAATACTGCTTGTGACCTCTGTCCATAACTTTTTTTTTTTGTCTCTCCTTTTTCTTCTCCTTACTCCTTTTTTCTCTTTTCTCCCTTGACTTCATTGGTTATATGTTATTAGTTATTTTTGTATTGCTATCGTCCAGTTATATGGTATACTCTATTTATACACCTCTGTTGGATATTTGACTAGTTATTGTGTTATCTTGTCTGTTTATGCTGTAAAATAAAAATGTTGACACCCCCCCAAAAAAATAAAGAAAAAGAGAACGTCAGGCAGTTAAAACATTGGGGAAATGGATAGTGAAAGTCTGGGGGGAATAGAACTTGATTGGCTGGCAAGAGAAAATGGAAGGTTAAAGTTTGGTATGGACAAGAGAAATGATAAGCAGTCGTCTTTTCTCCGAGACTTATTACCGTGTTTAATTGACAAGTGCCTTTACTGGGTAATCTGTATAATGGTGGGCCTACTTGATGTAGGAAATTCATTTGTTTTCCCTTTTCAGACTACCGTTTTACTGTAAGACATTGCATCGTAATATTCTTCTTCATATTTTAATTATGGTGTTAATTCTGTTTCACATGTGTCTATTCTAGTTCAACATTGGGTCCTTTAACTTCTTCTTAGATGGCAGTTCTCTCCACACGTGTCGTCCTTTTGTTCGATTTCAGAAACACCTTTTCATAACTTGTGCTTGCTTTGTTCAAATGTAGTGCTTGGTTTCTTTACCAGGGCCATGTCCAGTGTCTGTGAAAGATAATTAAAAAAAAAGTGACCTAACCCTTTTCAAAGACATTGAAATTCCCATTTCATCCCTCACCCCTCGCCTTTTTAGCAGGAACACTTATCTAAGGAGTGGTGTTCCGATTTGATGGGATTTCAGCAGTCGATATGGGCCTGATTCACAGTTTATAATGGTGCAATCCCATAGGAACATGCTCTGTGAATCAGGCCCTAAATGTCACTTACTGTTAACTCTATCTGAGAAATAAAAAGAGGATGGTTATCAGTGTTGAGGTCATCAACCTACGATGACGTAAACGCTCCTGTATTTTCTATAGAATATAATTCAAATTGGGCAGAAGTGTTGTTTATGCAAATAGGCACGCTGTTTATGTTACATATCAAAAAGCATTGCTTTGTGCACTTTTATCGTAAACATGTATTGTGGTTTTCTGAACACCCTTAAGCACAGTTTTAACTTTAAACGGAACAGGGCTCTCTGATTTGCTCAGTTTAGAGCATCCGGTCTCCCATTCTGTGCTTGAATCCTGTTGCAATGCTTGTGAGGCTTATGATATCTCTGTCAGGCCCTAAACTGTTACCACTTGTGTTTGATGAGAGGAGAATTTGGCAAAGTATCAAAATGATACGCACTAATGCAAACTGTATTGTCATCGCTTCATGCTTAATCAGATGTTTCTGAAGTAGAGCAAGACACATCAAGACTCACAGAAAACTGGATTGTAGATTGCCTTTCTATCCATGCTATTTTTCTACTAGGTGACAAATATCCATTATACATCAGTGTGCCATAGCAGCTGCTGTGAACTCTCAAAGCTGCTTTTCTGAATACTGAGAATAATAGACTAGTTTGAGTTCAGCTCAATCACAAGGTTGTAATTTGCGCTGGATTTAGTAAAAGGCAAAATGCGGAAATTCAAGTAGGATTTAGCAGATCAGTCAGAATAACGTATCTAAGGTGAAGTTGAACAGTGCGCTTGTGAATTTTGGGGAGAATCGCGGCCGTGATTCATGCAGAGAACAGCACCGTTACAGAGCACATCACAAAGGACGAAAGTAATGTTTTAACGCATGAATCCCTCCATATTGCTCTGTGATGAAGACTTCGCAGCCTTAACGAATCAAAAACCAAACTTCCACATATACACTGTGAACCAGCCCACTTCGGGCAAGTGCTTTGGGAGCAACACGGAGCAGGTAACACAAAAGGAATGAGAGCCACGGTTTGGAGCTTGGATACCAGAACTGCAGTTGTGAATGGTATTTTATTAATTTATGTATTCAATTACAGTGCTTATATTTCATTGTTATCCAAAGCAATGAACAAAAGAAATGTGACTTAAGATGGTATTAAACTGGGTTTAAATAGAGCAAGCATGAATATCCAAAGGTAAAGAGTTCCACAATTTAATTGTGACGAATTAGACTCTGCTCTGCAGGAGTCCAAGGATGGGAAGGGACACAAATGCACATTAACCCTCACACTTCTACAAACGAAGAGCCAACACAATCATAAAAGTAAAACAAGCACAGTTAAGAGATCTACCTCCTTCGCCTTTTCTGATAACACGGGCTGAGGGAAGGTTATTCTCTTAAGAGGGGTGTGAATGTTATTCAGTAGTGAGCCAAACAGCAAAGCATAACAGCCCATAGCAAAGGGAATGTCTCATCAAGCTTCTATTAAAATAGGTATAATTTAATAAAACACACACTCTGCAAGATAACTAGATATAAAACTATGTACAAACCCCATCCCTGTGGAAATACAGAGGAAATGCAACAGACTGAAGAAAGTACGACTCTGCTTATGAATACAGGGCAAATTACTAACTACAAAAAGGATATGTCTTTGGGTGAAAGAAGGTGCTCAGGTGACCTAACCAGTCTCTACGGTCCCATTGGATAGACGGGGCAGTTTGGGGACAACAGTACCTGATTTCGGTTCTTGGTGGGTTGACAGATGTCGAACCCGGTGTGGAAAGTAGATGGAAGCAAATCAGGCTCATTTCAGGTATGTTGGATTGTGTGGGTCCATACAACAATGGGGCTTTGAGTAGGGGTGAAAATGGGTTACTCTGTGCAGTCAAACGGGGGATCTCAACAATGCAGGCCTGAGCAGTCCCAGGATCTCTTTGCATTTAGGCCATACAAAGTCAGGCTTCTAGCCGCTGCTACGTGTTGATGTGTGACACTCCAGTGGTTAGAGTCAGTGGGCTACATTTGTCCAAGGTGATGATCATGAGTGCATCAATGGGCAGGTCAGTGAGGAAGCCAATTGAGGGCTAGCTGAGCTGAGGGCTAGCCACTCAGAGGACTCGATGACAGGACTCGATGACAGGAGGGTTCCGTTCAGGGTCTGCTCTCCCAGATTTTAGAAATTCTGGTCCATAGCAAAGGTTCACCCCCAAAGCACCCTGGGAGCGGATAGGGAGCATATCTTTCTTCTGCTGTCACTGTGTTCAAATGAATAAAGCTAAGTAACCTTATGCGGGTGATCGTGTGCCAAACTCTCAAAGTATGTTGGTTTCTGCAGCTAGATAAATGTACAAATGGTGATTAATACTGCTACTTTCTGTAATTAGAGAGAGCCGCCAAGCAGCATCTGCAGCGGTCCTTACCTGTAACTATGGAGGCTGTGGAAGCTGTGTATGTGGCGTCCAACCTGGGCGCAAGTACCCCCTTCATTAGTGTATGCTTAATGCCTTGGCAACCAGTCAGACGCTGTGACGCAGCCCGCCTGTGGGCATGGCCACTGTCTCAGTGCATCGCTTCCTGAGTTCTCCATTTGTATGGAGTCATCATGAAGCGGTGGAGCCATGGCAATGCGCATGGATGTAACGACAAGTTGTCAATCCATGGTAATGTGAAAAATCCAATTGAAATAGAGTTGTGGCTGAAATCGCAATGTGAATAAATGTCAGCTGTTCTCAAAATTATCTTAATGTTCTTTCAAGAGTAGAATGGCCGAAATGGATATAAACTCCACAGCTGTGATTGCATTCCAATGGTTTCAAAGTGTGTCCTGAATCTATCGGGAAGCTTATAAGTAGGAATACTGGTATATAAGAAAGCGCAGTATAGTTACCTGGGCAAATAGCAACATAAGCAATTTAATGACAAGTAAGATTTGCAGATAAAACTTGTATAATGCTCACTCAATGGAATCACAATTAGTTATTGGAGAAATGGATCCATATCTATTCATATAGTCAAACATTTGTGGGATTCTTCTCACCCTCCTTTGCACTGAAACGAACAGTGAATCCTTAGGGCGTACTTAACTTGTATGCCTGCTCCTGCTCTTGTGTCAGCAGTCAGAGTTTGCAGAGATCACCCGGTGAGGCCCATCGAAACACTGCTTTTTCCAATGACACATGAAAGAGAAACCTGTTTGTTCAGCCCCTCCTCGTATTGCTAAAATATCCAAGCGGACCATATGCCAACACACTTAAGGTTAAAGGCTCTAGGCCAGTTGTTACTAAGTAATGCATTATATGCTATGTGAATGTTTCATTGTACCATGATGCCACGACCTATCACAAATCAATCCCCAGCAAAGGCAGACTTTGAATATGATCTGAAGATGGCCATAAAGATTGTCGACGACCAATGAGAAAGAATGAATTTGGAAAAGATGGAATTCCATTGTAATTGTTCTGTTCGATCATGTTTGAAGGTTGTTTGGGAATAAAATATTTGGGAGTTTTTTCACTGTTGATAAAATGTATAAAAATGTATCAATTGATGTAGTTCATTGAGACTTTAATTGTTTTGGTTCCACGGGCCTATTTAACTACTCCCAAGATTTGTGTACAGTAAACCTTGCTTTATGTACAAAATGTGCACTCATTCCTCAGGTGGTGGACCCGGGGTCACACTGAATAATTGTCTTCCTGCTCCACCTAATGAAGCTGTGTTTCGTGTTCTTGTAAACATTCTTGTATTTCAGAATGTATGCATCTCTGTGAATGCTACTCCTATGGCTAATGGCGTAGCACAAAGTGTTTGTACTGCATGTGACGATAACTGAAATGGAAGCACAAGTGACCAGTGGGCAGTCTACCACCCTTACAACAATGCAGTAGGGTCATTTCATGAACAGCATTTTCCACATCTGCTGTGGCCTACAACAGGGGCACTCTTGTAGGGCAGCAGAGCTCTGAAACATCCTTGCAGATCATAAGCCGCGCAACAGATCCTTACCCGCAAAGGGCATTGTATTGTGCATGTACTGCAACGCGCTACTCTGCAGAGGGAAGGTATTTGAAAGATTGTGGGAAGGGTCTGTCCGGGAGCATGACAATGACTGGTGCCAATGTAGGTGAGGGCCACCCAATAATTCCGTCTCTCGGCACGTTCCCTATGGTATACATGCAGGTGCTGCCCCTTCCCTACCGGGCCTTGCTGCCGTTCCTAATGTGGTGTGTGTTAGAAGACCAAAATAAATTGAAATGAACTGGGAAAGGAAAAATGGGAAATAAAGAAAGCACCTTTCAGAGATGAACAATGGAATTGCCAATGAACGGATGCAAGGCGGGAGGTGTGGCACTATGCAAAACACTGTAGTTGAATCGGTTGGAAAGAGGTTCACTGTAGAAAGAGGTTTCTTTACGTGTTGCAGAGTGTTTTGAACAGTTTCAGTGCGCAACACTTACTACAAAAATTCTTCCACTACTTTCAAAAAGGGCACCAAGGCAATTTGGATGGGGTGTGCAGAAATCGGGATGGCAGGCATAGTAAGATGAACATTATTGCTGGGGAAAACTGTTTGTCCTGTGAAACGTCATACTCCTACGAGTGAAGTTCGCCATTGGCACATGTCGTAGAAAGGCACAAATACACTTCTTAGCAATGTACCGCACTTTCTCTATTTGTGGACCAACTGAAAAATAACACAGCCACATCGGTGTCTGGATAATGCGATAGAAAGTTATGCAGCAGATTGGAAACAGACGCATGACCTGGGCAAGTGCCTCCTTCATTGCAAATGGCACTGAAAATCATGTAACATGCTGTGCAATTTTCCCTCCACAATGAACAACAATAATGTTGGCATGATTGCGTGTCACCAAAGTGTCACACAGACAAACCAAAATCAGTGAATTCATTGTAGGTACTCCATAGCACTACATATCACTACATATCCACATGATAGATTCCAAAATGAGCAGCCACTGCACAGTGTTTTCGATTCACTTTCAATCAATGTATTTCAAACTCCCCCAAAACCTGCACACTGTGGCTCGTGAAACACACAGCCATGACCGGACCCTCTGCATTTTTGTCAACAAATACACCATGTAACAGAGTCTGTGCATACACACCACACGCAGAAACCTTATTGAGCAATCCCGTAGCCTCTACAGGCCCATTTCTATGGCGGTCATCTGCAAAATGGGGCGTATCTAACACGTGCCACCCTGCAACTATCGCAATATTTGCAGACTTGTCCTGCTGTCCGCGTGCAGGAATAACTTTCAACCAGGGAAGAGGCGTCGTTAGTTGTGGCAGCCCTGTAAAGAGCTTCTATAGAAACACCTTTTTTGGCATTTTTTTATAAGTATTTTTGTGTTTTGTACGTCAGTCACAAACTTACAATAGGGTCTTCAGTGCAGCCTGTAGATTGTGAAACAAAATGTAATTTCCACTGGCCGACAAAGAAATGCCATTTGCTTTGAAAAGGTTTATATATTGAGTATCAATGTTCTCATGCTCACAGGAGAACATCTCAGCAGCACTCAAGAAGTGACACATGCTTCTGTTGATGAGACCCCTTCCGACCTCTGGCTGGTGACAGGAATCATTGGAATAGTCCCATTCTATTCTCAGTGGTATACATGAGAAAAGCACCTTGGCAGTGGGAAAAATGTGCTGCACTGCTTTCAGCATGTTCTTCAGTTGACGGTACACACGGGAACAAAGCATGGAACCCAAAAGGAAAGCTCCAAAGTGCACGACCACATATACAGTTGCGGAAGTGGCTATGAGTCGACATTCTACAAACACTCCACCAAAATAGCATGCTTTGACACTGCACCACAAAGCCTCCACCCCCTTCCAAACCAAAATTGCCACAAAAGCCTTCTTGGAGGGCATGCACAAACAGATCTACCACAAATGCATCACCTAAAACGAAAACTGTGTGTCTTGCCATGTTTGCCAGCCTCACTACACAAAGTAATGAAAAAAATGATTTCCTGTGATGCACACCCTGAGCACCTGTTTGGACAATCCCCACAATCCAATTTCCATTGGTCAGCAAGGTGAGGAGCACAGAATGTGGCACGTGCTCTTCCCCAAGTACCGCAAGGCCGCTCCCCAGTAAAGCAGGAAGAGTCCTTCTTCCTATTGCTGCCCTTCCTGTGAGGCACACCCTGAGCACCTGATTGGACATTCCCCACAGTCCCATTTCCATTGGCCAGTATGGTGAAATGAGCAGAATGTGGCACATGCCCTTCCCAAGTACGACGAGGGTTGCACCCCAGTGAAGCAGGAGGAGTCCTTCTCCCTATTGGTGCCCTAGCCTGTGATGCACACCCTGAGCACCTGATTGGATGATGCCAACAGTGCCATTTCCATTGGCCAGCATGGTGAAAAGTGCAGAATGTGGCACATATGGTTCACCACCGACCACGAGGGCCACTCCCCAGTAAAGCAGGAGAACTCCTTTTTTCCCTGTACACTATTTCTTGTCCATCACTACTTCATTGGGGACTGTTAAATAGTCACACATGCACCCACCAATGACATTCAAGACGTTAGCATCGTACACTGTCACTTCTGTACAACACTTCATATGTACCGTTGCACATTAAGCCTCGAAGTGGGTGTCATTATAAAGCACGTCCAGTAGAAAGTTCAGTGGAATAATGCAAAATGTGTGCATCAACATTTATCCACGTGAGCACCCATCACCACAAACTGGAGGTTTGTATATTATTTCTGCGAAAAGTGTACAACTCCGTTATAAGTACCTGTGCGCATGATATGTGCTACTGAGCGTCCATTATGTTGGTAAAAATGTTACTCTTTTTTTCTCCCATCCACTGCCATGAAGTGGCACATCAATTGCATATGCTTGCAATGTTTACATTTACCCATTCCACCCATTGTTACATCGCAACAGAAACTCTCTTCTTTCCTTCCAACAATAGTATGAATTTTTTTCACCACTAACCCATGTTTTACGGAAATTGTAAAAATGTGTCTTCAAAACCAGCACTGAATGTATAGTAGCAACGTAAAGCAAGGTCCCAAAACCTCACTGTCTCCACTGCTGTGGTTCTCTGTACACTGGACTATTGCAACAGCCTCGGTCGAAATTTGCCTCCTTCCACTCTAGAACCTCTGCAAACCATCCAAGAGAGAACTGCACAGCTTGTCTTTGGCCTCAAGCCCAGGGATGGTATCTCTCTGGCACTGAAATGTCTGCACTGGCTCCCAGTAGCTGCGAGCAATAAGGTGAAAACCCGCTTCATAATGCACAAGGCATTCTGGGTCCTGGGGCTTCAATACCTGCAACTGTCGCTTCATAAATATGTGCGTGCTCGAGCTCTTCCCTCATCCCCTTCCAACTCCTTCAGGGTCACTCGCTTCTGCAAGCAACCACTTGGTGGTAGATCTCTTTCTTTGGCTGCAGCCTTCCTCTGCAATAGCCTCCCTGCCTCCCTAAAACTAGAGGAGAACCATTGCCGGTTTTGGAAATAACTGAAAATATTTCTCTTTGCCTCTGCTTTTGTTCCTCCTCTCCCCTGCTGACTTATTGCCTGAAACAAATTCTGCACTGGTTACCTAGCTACCCTCTGATGCCGGGCCAAGTCCATCCCCCTGCCAGTTGCACTCCTGCACTGCCTTTTGGCAAACCCCTCACTTGGGGACTGTTTGCTGTATCCCTAACAGTTCCACCACCTCCAGATGTCTGCACTTATCCTTGCACTTGCTACCATTGGGCCATATTTTCACTTCTTGTCATTTTTTCTTCTTCCCATGTACTGCACTTTTGCCTCCCCATGCACTTGGGCGATCTGAGTGCCAACTGGCCTAGTAGGTTTATTGTCTCTGTCTCGCCTCTGTTCCCCCTCACTTGCCTCATTGCACCTTCCACAGCTAGTGTATAGGCACACTGTAAATGGCATCATAAAATTTGCCATCATATCATATCATACCCACATTGCATTCATTACAACAGGATTCCTGCCCCTTGCCTTGCACACTTCTATAATTGGCCCTTGCACTTCTTTGTACAAAGGGACCTTCTGCCACACTTTTTGCTTACACACCACAACCACAAACCTTATTGAGCAATGCCTTAGTCTCCACTGTCCCATTTCCATGGCCCCCATCCTGCAAATAGCTGGATGTGGCATGTGTAATTCTGAAACTACTGCCGAATCCACAGAGTTTTTGTGCTAGGGTGGGAGGCTGGGGGGCGGGTGTTTGGGTGTTTAGTACTGTGTCTGAAAAGATGTGTTTCTTTTGTTTGTTTTTTAATTTCTTTCAATGCTTTTCTGTTTGCTTCTCCTCCTGACATGTTTAACGACTGAAGGTGAACGCTTCTCTTACATTTCTACAGGATTCTCTGCAACGCTTCGTGCATAGTGGCAAACAAAACATCATTGCCAATGGAGGTCAACAAATTGCCATTTCCTTGAAACTACTGCAAATCTCTGCAAATCTCGCTCGTTAATGCTGTCATAGTCAGTGTAGAACATTCCGACACTGCACATGAAGTCACACATGCTTCTGTTTATGGAACACCTCCCAACCTCTGGCTGTTGACAAGTTACACCGGCATGGTCCCATGGTCCCATGCTCCTCTTGGTGGTATGGCTGAGAAAATCAACTTGGCAGTGGGAAAAATCTGCATCACTGCTGTCATCAATTTATTGAGGTGACGGAGCAAATGTGAGCATGACATGTAACCGAAATGTAGGACTCCATAATGCACGACAACTATATCAACAGTTCCAACAGAGGCCACACATGTACAAAGGAAAACAATGGCACCGAAACCCCACTCATAGACTGTGCCCCAAAAAGCCTCCACTCCTTCCAACTGAAAGTTAGCAGAAAAGCTTCTTTCCATGGCATACCTGTGCAGATCTTGCACAGAGGTATCACCCGTAATGAGCGCTCTGTGTCTCTCCATCTCTACCAACCTCACTGCATTGATTTGGTAAATTGCACAGTTCCATTTCATCCTTAAAAGGGCAGGATGTGGCACGTGTGCGTTTCCACCTGAAGTGAGTGCCGCGCCCCAGTAAAGCAGGGACATTCCTTTTTTCCTTTCCACTCCAGTCATGCATGGAAGGCGCTAGAACACACACCATAGTGCACTCTATGGCTAAATGCTCATGTCATGCACACTGCACTCCCCATCTTCAATTGAGCCTGCCAGCTTTCACCCTGGGCACATATTTCCATGCATGGCTGCATACATTCCGTTGGGTGTGCTGAATGGTATGTAGGAGGCTGTGTACATTAGCCACAGTTTACTTTTGTGCTGCACGTCCTTTCATGCTGCAATATCTTAAAGCACTCCCCAAAGGAAGAGGCTTATAAGGGGCGAACCATATGAAATGCACAGGGTGGCATGTGGCTCCCTATTGTGCAACAGGGGCAATGATGTACACCATACACTAGTTTATGCATAGCAGATCAGTTCTGCTGGTCTACCAAGTCTACAATGTCCTCCACAACCATTGTGTAAAAGTCACCAACTTCAAATGCATGCAGAGTGACAACTGCATGGCGGCTGTAGTATGTTGTATTGGCTATGATGAAGGCCTAGGCTGCTGGGTGCAGGTGTGGTGAACGATATGTAGAAGGCTGTGCATTTTGGCTATATTTTAGCTGTGTGCTGCTCAGCACGTCCTTTCATGCTGCAATATCTTACAACACTTCCTAAAGCAAAGGTCTCATAAGGGCCTAACCATAGCAATCACAAATGGTGACATGTGACTCCCTATTGTGCAACAGGGGCAATGATGTGCACCGTACGCTAATGTATGCATAGCAGCTCACTTCTGCTGCTCTACAATGTCCTCCACAACCATTGCGTAAAAGTCACCAACCTGACATGCATGTAGACTCACAAGTGCATGACTGCATTATATTGTGGTGGCTGTGATGAAGGCCTAGGCTGTTGGGTGCATGGACTACAGCCTACAGCATTCGCCCATGCACCCAACAGTCTAGTCCTTGCCCACACCCACCACAACATAACAAAGCCATGCAGGCAAACATGTAGGGATGTGCCACAATTCAGAAAGGCAACATAGGCACCAGCACTTCAACCCAACCTATGTACCCTAAAGTAGGAATGGAAGCACACATGTTCCACTTGCTGTAATGCACAAACATACCACAGTGTTTTGCACCACTACCCACTTCCATTCAGAAACCACTGTAATAATGGCAACCAAACAACACAATCTTCACAACCTTGGTCCTGTTCTACACTCTACTACGTGCATACAATAATACTGCATAGTGCACTGCAACACTTACTAATTTGCACAATGCACACTATGCAACCACATATAAGAACCAGTTGCACCGTAAGCTCTTCTATATGTACCCCATTGCATTATTACACCGAGTGGATACACTACACGACTTGTCGGTGTATGGGTGGCAACACCGACAACTGTAGGATGTTCTACCAATCACCACACCCATGCAACCATCAATGTGCGCAAAGCAGCCAAACCACACACAAAAAGCGACAATGTGACACCAACTTTCAACCAGTGCACATACCTTTTCAACCAGTGGACATACTTTTCTGTGCAAGGGTTGCAGCCATGCTTTAAAGTGTCTACAGACTTACCACACACAGCACACCAAAGTACACCCTATCTGTAAATGTCCATGTCTTGTGGAATGCAGTCCCCTTCTGCAAATGTGCCTGCCACCACTCATCACAGAAAGACATCGCTGCTGCAGCTGGCATGCTGCCATAACGAAGGCTGCCTGCAATGACCACACAAGATTGTTGCCTGTTGAGGTAACCGCAAATTGGCATAGTATGCACTGATACCGCTGGCACACCACTGTCTTCTTCTAATGAGATATATCACTTGAAGCACTTCTCACTCCCCCACACTTTCCAGCCCATCTTCCCACGACCAGATGCTGTAAACTATGTTTTTCAGGCCCTTTCGTCACCGCATTTTCCTCCGATACAACATGTTGCTGTTATGGAAAAGTTTTGACATACATCACGTCACCGCACAGTGCGCTGCAATCAAAATTTTGACCATGCGGCAAACAGGGAAATAGGACGTCTGAGCAAAGCCAAATATGACTAGTTTTAGTGGGCATACTGCTATGTACAAGAGGCCCAGCCATGCACACAATGGCTTAGAGACCTGGCACAGACACACAACAACACTATCCTCCGATACACCATGGCGGCTTTTACTAAAAACTTTGATGCACAGCACGCTTCCCTCCAGCCAACCACCAGCCGTGTCCAATGTTTGCTGACATCACAGCATACTGGAAGCCAATGAGACTTCGGTCCACGGAGCGAACAGGGAAATGGGTCCGCGGAGCGGACCCAGAAATCACAAATGTTTTGAAAGATGTACATTTCAGTTCTTTGCAACAAAAGTACTGGTCGGATTTCCACCAAACACACAGAAGCATGCTTTCTGACCCAAGCCCCCACCCCTGCCAAACATTTGGTGAAAATCCTTCCGGCCCTTCGGCCTGTAGCCATGCGCAAAGTTTTGTCCCATTCAGTCTATGGCAAAAAAATAATTTTGGGACCCCCTATAACTCCCCCCCGCACGAAACCTCACCCAAAATTCAGAGCTGGCCATATACTTTTTTGGCAAAGTTTGGCAAAGTTTGGTGATGATTCCTCCAGGGGGAGCGAAGATATAAGCTGCCGAAAAAGTGTTCTTCCTATGGGTTTAGAAATGTAACCATAACTACACAGCTGCTGCCGTGGGCCGTGTAATATAATCTCTGACTATAGCACAAACAAGCTACACAACACTTACTCATCTTGTTGCTTGTTTATTCTCTTGTGAGGGGGGGGTGGTTTGCACTGCTGTGGCAATACATGGCAGACCACATGAGGGAATACCCCAGAGAAATGAACAGTTGCTCGTTCTGCAAAGGTGTATCCAGTGCCATAACGCTCCCACAGCTTGTCGCTCATCTGCCAGCTGATGTGTAAATGCATTGGTGGGATCCTCCATTCAAGCATAACTTGGACAACAGATAAACAAATAGCAGGTACAACAGGGGCAGTAGCCCACGAGTTGCAATGTCCAATTACTAACTGTAAAGACCTCTCTAGAAAGGGTCCCTTTGAAATGTGTGGAGTTAAGGCACCTAACTGTCTTATAAACAGCAATCAAACCATGGCGCCTTAATCATGACCTCTTAACATCTTTAAGGCTGGGCAGATATCGATGCTGTGAGAAGGTGGAAACACTTTTCAAGTGACTAAAGCCAAGGGTAGGCACTCTCCAGGAGTGCATTCAACACACTGCAGTGTAAACAGGAACACCAAAGCATGCACTGTAAGAAGCGGGGCACACATATTAATGAAAAAGGATGCTTATTTTGACAAGGTGTTTTGAAACATGTTGAATCGTTTTATGTATTAACCAATCATCCTTGCGCAACCTTTTACCTCCGCCAACTAGTCCTTGAGATTAGTCTCACATTATAGTTCTGTAACAAACACAATTACAAAAAACACACTCACAAATTCCAAAAAGGCTTTGGAAGAGGTACCATTTAAACCCAGCTTCCATCACTGTCATATTAAGAAAGCCATTTTGTACACACTTAATAACTAAACACTGTGCGGATGAAGCATGCAGAAGCATAGATGAGTGATAAAAGACACCCAAATACTTCTGATAGTCCTGAGCTCTCACGCTTTTTCTTTAGAGCTACCTATAGAGATTCTTTGACGTGATTACTTTTTGTTCCATTCCTCTCCACATCATGACCATATTATCTCCTTCAAATCAATGCTCATGCATGTAAAAAATAATGCAAATTGCTTTTCAAACAAGTTTGCAATGACTGAGTTGTTTGAGGGACTTCCCTAGTAACTACCGGATCTACTATTTTGACCTCTCTTTTGAAGGAAACCTGTTTGGGCCTTACTACTTTAGATGACCTATTTCCAATAACCTATGTCCTCCCTGGTCAAGGTGTTGGAAACACATGTTACTAGCCAGCTCCAGATTTTATTTAATAAACAATGAACTGTTTTACTTTTCCTCCAAGGTGTTTGCCCATGGCATAGAACTTAATCCCTGATCCCGGTGCTGGCGATAGATAACCTTTGACAACTGATGTATGGCATCCTGGAGATGAGGTTGTATTCAGGCCCTGAACATCTTTGGGGATTCTTCCCTGTTGCAGCTTCCATGTTCGCTAGGGTAGAGCTTCTTTAGAGTCCTCCTGTTCGACAGTTACCATTTTCAAAGATCCACTCCCGGTGAGGCAATCATCCTGCTATATTTCCTGGATCCCGGAATGTTCCTGCGCCTGGGCCCTTGTACCCTCCATTGCCGGTCCTCACAGGGTCTTTCCTCCGGGTTCTGTTGATTCGAGAGGTTACCTACTAGGTCTGCTATGCAGTTCCGTATGTCCTTTTCCATTTGCAGTCTAATGGTAGTGCCCTTGTGTTCAAATGTGAGAGAGAAGGGATATCCCCACCAATATCGGACGGATTCCTTTTTCTTTAAGCCATTTGGTCAGGGGTATGCATTTCCTCCGCATGGCCAGGGTGAGCGAGGACAAGTCCTGAAAAATCATTACATTGGTCGTGTCATGGAATATTTGGGGGTATTTTTGGCTTTGTCCAGGATTCTCACCTTGTCCGAATAATTGTGGAATCTCACGAGTACTGTCTTCGGGCCACCTGGAGTTCGCCCGGCTCTGTGTGTACGGTCTATCTTGGGTTCCTCTACAGTGTCATCCACGAATAGTACTTTGAGGATCACGTGGAGGGATTTTTTCAAGTTTTGTTCTGTTTCCCCCTCTCTTGCTGGTATTCCAAAGATTTTCAGGTTGTTACGCCTTTCGCGATTTTCCAAATCATTGATTTTTAAATGATATTCTTCTTCTCTTGTCTCGATGTCCGCGAGCCTATGATCTATTTGATAATCAAATGTGTCCAGTGAGGTTTGGTTGGTCTCCACTTCGTCGAGTCTCTCTTCAAGCTTATCAATTGTGTTTGTGTTCCTGTCAATTTTGCCTCTGATGTCTGCTCTCATGCTCTTCATCTCGGAAAGAAGGGCCGCTACGTCACCCTTTGCTGCGTCAGCTTCTGTTCCCGCTGTCCCCATGTTAGGTGTCAATTTGGGATCCGCTTCCGGGTGAAGTGGGGAGTATTGGTATTTAGCGAGTTTTTGTCGTGTGTCCATGCGCTTTTTGTTCTGTTCACCACTGCCGTGTGGCTGTGATATTTCTTATCGCTGAGCTCTACTGGCGTAAGGTTGTCCGGGCGGATCCAGTGCAGTAGCAATCCATCTATGGGGTGCGGTCACTCTCTTTTCGTGCCCGGGGGCTCTTTTCCTCTGTTCTTAGTTTATTTGTGTGTTAGCCCAACGGAGGCACACGCCTCTCTGTGTTCCGAGAGGGCCCAACCCCTTGGTACACACAGTTCAGTTGTGAAGTTTGAGTAGCTCTTAACTCTAGGATCGGGGGGCCAAGGCAGCCTCGGGTTTCGCACACAGCAGTCCTGTAAGTTTTGCGTAGATGGCGAGAGGAGTGTACCCAGTCGACATGGCAAGCGGATGGGAAATAATTGCAATGTTGTGGGGGTGGTTTGAAGCTGGTACGTCTGCCTTCTGAGCCAAAGGGGCCCACTCAGCGAGCTCATTGTGCTGTGCCCAAAGTTGGGGGGGCTGTCTGCTGTGCCTATGAGTTCTTTTGTGTCCTGCTGATTTCCACGTGTCCGGGTGCTGCGGTAACAGTATCCCGCTGTGGGCCGTTGCAGTTGCATCCATCAGTGAGAGGGGGGACTCTCTGTGTCGCCCTTGATATTCTCCCCTTTTCAGGCATGTGGGGGCTAGGGTGTTTGCGTGCCCAAAGTATCGTCTCCCTTGAGAGCCTCACTTGTGTCCGGGGCGTTTTATGTGCCTGTCTCCTTCCTGTCTTCCGCACAAGGAGTGCGTATAACAGGACGGCTCGTGTGGTCTGGTTGATATGCGCTTTGGATTTCAGTGCATTGCAGGGCCCTCTCCCACTGCTCTGGTTGGCCTCTTAATCTGCCACAGGGTCACCCGTTCAGTTTGGCTGCCATTGGCCCAGTCTCCAGTGGTGAGGGACCCCTGGGAGACACACGAGTGGCTGGGGCAGACGGGGGGTACTCACTTTGTCATCGCCAGCCGTTCCGGATTGTCAACCCCTCTGCAGAGGCACCTGTGTGTTTCTTGTCTGGGGGGGGTCCCGAAGTGGGGGCTCAAACCTCTTCAAGGACCTGTTTTGGAGAGCTCACATGAAGGAAGAGCTCATCCGTGCATCCCCTGCTGGCCAGTAATCAATAAGATTTTAAATTAATATACACCTTTCTCATGAATATATGTAGCAGATGCTGTAGATTGCCAATGATTGAGGCCCATCTAAACTGCAGAAATTATCTATTGTTTAGTGAATACCCCCAAATTTGACAAGTAAATATATCTGGCTCTATGATTCAAAATGTCAGTTACCTGTCTGACAAGGCCAATCTGCAAGGGGCATCAACTCCTGTACACTTTACCCAGTGGGAGCCAGAATCAATGCCCCCTAACATGAACTCAGAGCTTCAATTTCCAGGGTCACCATCATTATCCGCAGTGAGCCCGCATGGAGAAAGTGGGCAGGCTCAGTCCACTATTTGTAACCTTTGCTGCATCTAAACCTTCTTGGGAAAGTACTATAGGCTAATATTGGACAAAACCAAAGGAAAACGGAGGGGGGCATACAACGAGAGCCAGTGCATTGTAGGTTGTTCAAGTTAGGTCAGAAGAGGAGTTGGTGGAAGAACAAGAGACCAGCAGAAGAAAGGAAGGAGCAGCCGAGTGTGTTGGCTATTTTTGGGTAAGGTGAGGTATTGGTTATTAAGTGCAAGTGGTACAGCCTTGTGAGCTTGTGTGAGAGTGTGGCAGGTGTGGTTAGGAGAAGGAGAGTAGGGTGTGAATGTGAAGTGATTGCGTGAGTGTAAGGAGGATGTCCGAGTAGGACGTGGCTAGAGTGGTAGTAGTAGTGGTGAGGAGGAAGTTGCTGTGTGGATGAGAAGTTGTAGAGTTGAGAAGGGAGTTGTAGAGTGTAGGAGGGCAGTGTACACTAGATGAGGGAGTTGTAGTGAGGAAGGTAGTACAGTAGGGTTGGAGGTGAAAGTAGTTACATCAGAGGGTGGAGGTGAGGTGTAGAAAAAGTGGAAGACCATTGGAGGAAAAAAGAAGAAACATGCAATGAGTAGACACAGTTAAGGTGGGTGGAGTTGATTGGAGGAGAGTAGTAAGCAGAGAACACCAGGTAATAATAGGGGAGGAATGTCAGGGCATGAAAAAAAGAAGACCAAATCCAGGATGGTGTCTGAAAAGCACAATCCAATTCCCGTTTAGTTGACTAACCCCTTGATAGTTAGTAAATCCCCCTAAGGGAGCTTTAGCCAGATAAGGCCACAGGCCTGTAGAACAATACCAATGCATTGTTAGCCAATTATCCTACTGAGTTTGAAAATATCAGTATTTTCTAATATGGGGTGGGTTAGGATGAAGGTGCATAATTATGAAAGAGAGCGGCGTGTCCTCAGACTCATTAAAACCTCAATAAAAAAAAAACTTGAACGATCGCTAAGACTTGAAGTAAATATTGTACTATCTATGACACCTATGAATGTATGCAGGGCACTTTTGGGGTTGCACATCACCCCCCTGCACAGTCCAAAAGACCTAAAATGCCTCAATCTTGCCCACTGCTCTCCATATCTCGGACCCAGCATGCACAAATCATTTATACATGGTTCTATTGCCAACAAAAGAGCGCTAGAAAGGAGGAAAGAAGCCCAAACTTTAGCAGTGCTGAAAGACACGTCAGCAGTTGTACCCATTCGCCCCTTCTCCAATTGCCTGGGGTGTGACCTCTTACATCCTGACTTCCTCTTTAATGAAAACATGCTCATGGTAATGAGCAGTGTGGCACATACAAGCAGTGCTTGGTGGATTACCAGGTTGCTTGGAAACTAAAATGATATACCTCTGTACCTGGTAGGTGTTTCTTTCATGGTATTTGCTGATGATGAATATTTCTGCAATGTTGCCCCAGACTGGAGAGAAGGTCACAAAATGTACAATTATTATTATTATTTTTAAAAAGGATTTGTATGATTGCATATATAAATGGTATGCAATGTGGGTGTGTTTGCAAAATAATTTAAATAAGTGGGCATGCATTTGAGTGAGTGAGTCTGCTTTTTTGCATGTATGTGTAGACCTTTACTAATTTTCAGGAAACAATAGACACACACATTGCTAAAACCATATGTGTAATGCAAATGCAAAAACAACTCGGAAGTCAGCGGGTTTCGTAATACCACAAAGGCTGAAAGTTCTTCATCCGCCCACACTGGGCTATAGTGTTTAAAGAGAAACTATGCAAAATTAGAATTCATTAGTATTATTTCTAGAGATTAACGGTAAATCCCTAGATACAGTAATCTTTCCTCCCTTGTGATGAGACCCCTAGGCATCCCAAAAACTGCTGCTCTCCCACGTTAAAACACTACCCTTGTTACTATCGTATACACGTCTGCACCTGCCAAGGACACAAACCATTACATAATAGTGTACTTGCCTCCCTGGGGGAATGTTTCATGAGAAAGTATATTCAAGGCTTAATTCCATGGACAATATCATATTTGTGCTGCCTGACCATCCTGCTGCATACTTGGAAATCCGAAGAATTTCTAGGAGGTGATAGAAATAAAAGCCAATTGAATAGAAATGCAGAAACATTCCCTTTAGGAATGTCCACACGACCTAAACTCGATTCTATAGTTGCAGGGACTAGGCCCAATTCAATAAAATGGTTTCATGTTTTGTGCTATCAATTCACCCTGCCACATTCTCGGCAGCCTTAAAGTCTCTCTAGAGTGCAGTAGAAACGAGGCCCTATTCACTAAATAGGAAACTCAATTCAATAAATGGCAGGCCTATTCTTTCCAGTGGTACGCAATAACATTCTCACAGCTTATATTTTCTCCTATGTATAGAAATGTAGGGGAATATGAAAATATGAGCACCTTTATTCAGCGCTTCAAGCCTGCATAAAAATATAAGCGGATAAAGTCACTAGGAGAAACAACACATAGCAAAGAAGCAAGCAGCCCCATTTAGTGAAAGGCATTGCATGCAGGCCCAACAAGGCCTGGCAGCTACATTTTAGTGAGGCTATAACATATCTTTTATGGGGAAGCAGATATGTACTTTTTACAAACCAGCTGCAGTTTGCATCAGTTTATGAAATATAGAAGTGTTTATAGTGATAGAGAGATGAGTGCCACCAGTTCACATTAGCTAAACGCATTACATGAGGATTCCAGATTTATTCAGCCTCTCTCGAAGCACAAAAACATCCCCCATCCCGCAGCACAGAACATCAGACAGGTCCTCATAGAAAGGCACACATACATATATATTATAACACTTAGCCTGACCCAGCTTCAGTTTGAGTACGTCCTTATATTAATGAATAAATAATCGCCGTTGCAGAACATTAGCTGAATGCCAAAATTCAGTTAGCAAAACAAAACCTCCCTGCAGAGAAGAATAGTAGACAGTTCTTCACAGAAAGGCACATCCATTTCAAGGTTGCAACAATTCACACAGCCAGAAGTTGAATTCTGCACACTGGTAGGTTGAAGCAAGGGGAATGAGAGATTTCCCAAGCGTTTAGCTCACATTAGTGAGTTATACAAATGCAACTTAAAAAAAAATATGCAAAGCCCTGGAGTTTTGATTAGCCAAGATGATGCAGGCTTTTTAGGTTCTCACAAGCCATGGCACAGAGATTTATAACAAACAGCATTCTTAGGCAAAACAGCCAAAATCCAAAATTAAAAAAGGTTATGAATTGACAGATGTTAAAGGACATGATGAGAAGAAATATATGAGCACAGAGCTAGGGCAGACATAGCACAACGTTGTCCCCTACATGAGAAATTACACTTGTAAAGTTATCTGTGTCCCAGGTTCAATCATTCAAAACACCATGATCCACAAAGCAGTTTAAATTAGAAATCACAACCAGTACAGCAGCACATATGTAATTCACATCACGTAAATTCAGAAGCAGTAGTAATTCACATGAGCACCTCTACCCCACACTATAATTACTTTCCACCCTTCAACCAGGAATATACATAATCCACATCACAAGCTGGTAATAATGAATGCAGGAACTTTGATGATAATTTATGATGTACACACATTTCTGCATATGCATATTAGCACTACAGACAAAGGGCAATGCTTGCAAGCAGCAAAGTCTCGAAACATAAGGTCCCTCACAGGACAAATTACCTCAAAATAGGAAGGACATGCAAGTAACATTTCCAGGTATAGAGTTGCAATTTTAACTAATATTAAGCATTCTACATGATGACAGCAGTATTCTGGTGGCCATCACTTAAATCTGTGAGGAAGAAACTTGACTGTTATATTTTATGTGCAACTCTGTCATATCTTACCAAGCCGATTGGTCTAATTGTTCATTCCTCTTCCACTCACCTTGCAATAACCAATGGAAATAAAGTGTTGACTGAAACATGTGTCTAATGCTTCTGTCCAATGGCACTGTGTGAGAAGCAAGATGATCGCACTGCTCAATGAGCTAACTAGCTAGCACATCATCTATCACGTGTTTAAAACAGGCCAATGGAAATGTGACACATGTAATCATGAATATTGCAGCCAATCATTATGAAGAAAGCTGAAACCACAATATAAGCGTGTACTAACTCTATTACAATTTGAATGTCAGATGGATATTTCCCTGCCTGGCAGTTATTGCAATACATTTTTGTTTCTTGTATCTTGTAAATTGATTGTATTGTTGAGCTTGTTGGATACTTTTTATTGGCATCAGAAGGCACTTGCCATACAGAACATTGCACCTTCATATTAACATTCTCCCCTCTAATTGATCTTTCAACTACACACCTTTCTCTTTCATCTTGTCAAAATGAGTTTTCGGTACCCACACCTTCATTATATTTCTCAAATACTCTCAATATTCTTCTGGGCAACATGGCAAAAACAACAGTCCCCATTGGCAGTAGGATCAATATACCCTTGACAATATTTCTCAAGATCATTAGGGCAGTTAAAAAGTGTTCCTTCTGGACCAATAGAGTTACATATTTCAACCATGCAAGGCTTATCCACACAAGTCCATTTATCAGTTTGAGTATGGGTGTTCTTCACAAGAGAGGTTTCATTGATAGATTTGATAGTGAGCGACATCAAAGCCAGTCGCCTCATTACAACCATGGCAGTAGCCGTGCCTGTAAAACAGGCATGGCTGACGCCGGAGTTGCATTTTTTCCGGCGCCAGCAAAAATGGCCAATTACCGGGTCATTATGGCCTTGTATTTGCTCATTCCTGGGAGCCGGAAAAAATTCTTCTCCATTCCCATTTGACCCCATAGGGCGCGATGGGATTGGGGAAGCCGGATGCTGTGCCCGCGGGTGCCTTCATTCCACCAGGTCAGACCTGGCGGAATGAAAGACACTCACAAGCACAACTTGGAGTTTGCTGGTACGGATACAACAGTACGGGTAAGTTTACCGGTATCCGGACCGGCAAACTCGTAATGAGGCCTGTCTTTATCAATGTCTTGCAATACCCCAGAATCAGTTGGCAAGTGCAAAAAGAATAAGAAGTAAAACAACAATAGGTATCAGAACTTTGGGAGATTACTCATTCATGAGGGCACCCATGAGAAGATCGATGTGAAGCAGTCATCATTCTGCACCCCACCCTTATTCTCCATGGTAGTTTACTGAGTGTGCAAAGAACGTATTGCCTCTTTGAGGCTTCCATTGTCCACATCGTTGAAGGGTATGTGTTTGCAGCAGAAGTGCCCAGGTTACCGCAGTTTATGTTTATGTTTTATGTTTATGTTTAACATTTATATAGCGCACAGGGTACCCTAGTGCTTAAGGGCGCTTCGAAACGAAACATTCACAATACACAAACGGACAGGCTGGTAAAACTCAAATAGAAGCAGGGGGTTCGTATACAGAGAGAAAACACAGACGAGAATCCAACCTACAAAAAGAGAGCAGTTTTCAGCCCTTTGTTAAAGATTTCTACGGAGGTACTAGTCCTCAATGTAGCAGACAATGAGTTCCAATTGAGGGGGGCTGCTGAGATGAAGGCTGAGTCTCTGGATTTTTTGGTTTTCACACGTGGCATGGCCAGAGTGTTTGTTTCATCGGAACGCAGGGAGCGGATGTTATTTTTTACAGAGACTAGTTCTTTTAGATATAGTGGCATAACTCCATGTATGCATTTCTGGGTGATAAGAAGCAATCTAAACATAATCCTCGCTTTTACCGGTAATAAATGGAGGCTACGCCTGGCCTCCGTCACATGGTCTCTTTTTGATAAGCCTTTCACAACCCTGACTGCTCCATTCTGAATAACTTGCAACCGGTGGATGTCATAAACCGGCAACCCTATGAGTAGGCAGCAGCAATAGTCAATCTTAGAGCCGACTATGGCCCGTGCCAAAGTTTCCGCATTGGATTCTGATATGAAGGGTCTCAAACAACAAAACAATTTGAGAAAATATGAGGCAGAGGAGACCAAATTGTTCACTTGGGCGTTCATGTTAAGGTTTTTATCCAGGTAAATGCCCAAGGTTTTCACCTTGCTCAAGACCTCAATCCCCCCTTGATGTTATTCAACAGATCCAGGACATAATGGTTCAGCAAGTTGGTTAGTCTAATGGACCAAAGTTCTTCCCTAATTGCATTTAACCCATTCTTATAGTAATTGCCCATCTGAATGAACTCCCACCTTGTTATTTAAAGCCACCTGGCATTTGCTCCCGCTTGCATCCCAGGAGTGAAAAATGAAGCACAAAACATTTCAGCACTGCTGGACAATCTATACTCCTGCAGTTTCACGTTCAGCTTATCATTTAACTCCTGAGCTATATAGGTCAGCTGTGGCAGTGCAGGTTCAGAGATCGGTGAACCCGCTGATGCAATAAGTACATGGACTTGGTCATTGGATCCTTGCTTATTACTGTGATGTTAACATCAGGAACCACCAGGATGGGAGCTTGCAGTATGGTCAAGGATAGACGACTCCCCAGGATGGCAGTAGTTGTGTGTATGCCAGTTTACCACGCACCCACTACATGTCCATGAGAGCAGTGGCGCCCCCCACAAAATCAGGAAGATGAACTGTCACACTGCAGTTCGAATTGGCCCCCACAAACAAGCTGCCCTTCCTTCTGAAACCCAAGGACAACCGTGTGAGATTCATAACTTTAGTTTGGGTTTATGTTGATTAGGGTTTCCGGTTTTATGGGTTTTGCTTTATTTTACTTCCAGGGGTGTGTTTCCAGTGTTTTCAAAGATCTTCGGGATCTGTGTTAATCAGTGTTTTCCCGTTTGCCCCCTTAAAAAAATCACGCATAACTTGTTTTCCCAATGTAAATACACACATATTCATTTATTGTTTGGGCGCTGCTAAAATGACAACGTGTTTGTCTCAAAGAGCAATGCTGGCAAACATTGTTGAGACAGGCCTCATATTTTTTCTCTGTAAAGAGTCACTTTGAAAGTACGTTTTAAAATGCCCCAGTGTACTATGGTGAGCTGGCATCTATTTGAATTTTTCATGTTTCCCCCACAAAACCAATATGCATTGCATGGCTTTTTTTTACCCAACTTGTCCAACATATACAGTGGAAAAACACCATTTGAACCTTCTATTTAAAAGCTTTTGCCATTTGCACGAACTCACTAAACTGGGATCCCATCCCCATAAGTGGTTTGAGCATTCCAAACAGTATGACAATGCGCTGAGTAAAATAGAAGGATGAATGTCATGTTATCTATACCTTCCTATTTATGTGCTTGTGAATTCAACACATTATCTTTTGACTCTAAAACGGTTTGCAACCTGATGGGCTCCAGATGTTTTGGACTACGAGTCCCATGATTCCCCTCCCTTGACTATGCTGGCAAGGGCTGATGAGAGCTGTAGTCCAAAACATAAGGATAGACAAAGGTTGCAGACCCCTGGCTGTCAGACCAGGCCCAAGAAGATATCTAATATGATGCATTTTGGCCTTTTGACAGTACTTGATCAAGTTGCATGTGTCTTTATCCAAACAACAAACATTGTCTCAGTTTGGAGACTATTCTTCTGCCATCTCATGTTCTCAATGATTGTAAATTATATTTCAATCAACATATGCAATTTCATTTTCATAAGCTCATCAGGTCTATATTCGGAGACAAAATTGGTGATTGTGCTTGGCTAATCAACCAACGTAATAAAATTCAATGACATATTGTTAGAACATTTATTAGGACAGTTTAATTTGTGTGAAATGATTGTAAGTATGAAATAATGTTGCTGTGGTTTTATGATTTTTTTGTGTTTTTCCTTTGACTATTTTTCTTTTTAGTTATTATTATTATTGTATGCAGTCATGTAATAGGTAACGTTTTTTTTTTATTTAGTTTATATTAAGGTTTTCAAGACAATTCAAGATTAATACAGGTAGATCGTTAGGAACATATTGAAACCACCAACATTCAAATAATACTCTGGCCCCAACTATCCATTTATACAACATTCGGAACAACTTTGGCAGCCACCCAGCCCCTCCACCCTGTGGAACAGTGTTTCCTTTAGCTTCAGATGTCATGTACAGATCTCATAATCATGATTAATGCATAGTGTTCTCTTTTTCTAATCAACATTGGGAATGGTTGCCTAATTGAAGTCTGTTTGAGACATTTACATTGATCTCCTTTGGTGGGACAATTTTCATGTTTTCAATAATTAGGTGGGGCCAGATGCACAATCCCATTTCCATGAACGTTGTGAAGTCCCAGGCATATATCTATTCACAAGGTCTCCCCACTTGGGGTCCTATTGCATGGATTTCCCATGCAAAGCTGCAGTGATTCTTTCCATTACACACATGTTGGTGGCCACATTGACCCATTCTTTCTTCCCCGGAACCGATTTGCTTTCCACTTCATTACCAGAGTGGCCTGTGCCACTAACAAAAGTGGGACAGCCAGACCTGTGATCCTCTCGCATTCAACCTCACATTTTTCAAACCCAAATAGGAGTGAGAGGGGGTCAGGTACACGTTGAATCCCATCCAGGTCTCTGATCCACCCTGAGCCCTCGTTCCAGAACACTCTAATACGGGGGCAGCCCCACCATATGTGCCAGTAATCTGCACTCTCTCCACATTCACGCCAGCAGAGCGGGCTCATCGACTGAAACATCTGGGAGAGTCTGTGAAGGGTCATACTGCCATCTGTGTAGCAATTTAATGGTGTGAAGCTTATACTGACTGGCTATCGAGGCTTGGGAGGCAACTTTGCACATTTTCCCCCACATATCAGGGTCTACTTCGCCCCCAAAGTCTCACTCCCATCTACCTTTCAAGTGCAGGGTTGATCCCTTCTCATCTTCAATTAGTTCTCTATACATGGCAGAGATCAAGCCTTTCGTTTCGGTTCTGGAGTTTAGCAATTTTTCAAATGGAGTAAGGTCCCTATGGATCCCCTCCCTCCATTTGTCCCTTGTGAGAATAACTTTGAGCTACAAGAAGTGAAAGCCTGGAAGGGGACCCAACCCCTGAGCCTCATCCAATTCTGAAATTGTAACAAAGGATCCGTCCCTTGAACCATGTCTGAAATCTTTCTAGGTTGAGGATGTCCTTTCTGATCCCGGGGGCACATATGTGACTGATAGGTGACGGCCACTTACTAATTCCATGCATGCCACTCCCTTCCCTCCATACGTCCCATATGGTCCCTAGTATTCGATGCTTTCTTAATCTCCCAGTAGTTTATTCCTCGGGACCCAGAGCCATTCGGAAACGGTTGCTGGGTCTAGGTAGTAATTGTCTAGTTCAACCCATTGGGGTTCTTTGTGGTTTCTCAAATGAGGGATCAGGATTCTTAACTGGGCTGCCTCGTAATACTTCCTCAGGTCTGGGTGGCCCACCCCACCCTTATCGTTGGGTAGTGTTAGGGTCTCATAGGCTACCCTTGCCTTTTTCCCTTGCCACAGGAACCATAACGTCGCCCTTTTAACCTCATAAAAGAAAGGTTTCGGCATTTGAATCGGGAACATCTGAAAGGGGTAAAGGTATCGGGGGAGGCAAACCATTTTCACTGCATTGAGTCTCCCCAGCCATGATATCGTCAGTTTCTCCCATCTCGCCAGATCAGCATGGAATCTCGATAGGAGTAAGGGGAAATTGGCGTCATATAACTTGCTAAGATTCCTTGTTATGTTTATTCCCAGCTATTTCAGAACACCTTTCTTAATCGTAACACCTAGCGGGGAGAACCTTTCTGTGTCCTCTCGAGTGAGTTCATGCAGGGGGAATAGAATGGATTTGGCTCTATTTATTTTAAATCCAGAGAGCTCACCATATGCTTCGAACAAATGTACCACTCTGGGTATGGAAGACATGGGATTCTGAATATGTAAGAGTAAATTGTCTGCATATAGGGCCACCTTGTATTCCTTTCCATCTATCTGAAGTCCCTGCAGTTGTCGATCATTTCTTAATTTGTGTGACAGGGGCTCCGAGGAGAGGGCGATCGGTATCGCTGAGAGGGGACATCCCTGACGTGTTGCCCTACCTAACCCAAACCAGCTGGAGTATTCCCGGTTTATGAACACCGAGGCTTTGGAGGACATGTAGACAGCCTGGATCCCCTTCCTAAATTTCTGACCATTTCCCACCTTTCTCAGGACCGCCATCAAGAAACCCCACTCTACCCTGTCAAAGGCCTTCTCTGCATCCACTGAGAAGAGGGCAGGATCCTTGGGCATTCTACACGATTCATTAATCAGGAGTATGGTCTTCTGCATGGTATCGCCTCCCTGTCTTTCCAGTATGAATCCGACTTGGTCTGCATGTATTAGACGAGGCATCAGTGTTTCCAACCTCGCAGCGAGGACTCTAGTATAAATCTTTGCATCAATGTTTAATAAAGATATGGGACGATACAAACCACATTGCTTTGGGTACAGGCCATCTTTGGGAATGATGAGAGCTCAGACGAAGGATTCAGGGGCCGTACCAGTATCGAGAATCTCCTTAAAGAGTTCCACCATGAATTTGAATTGTGAATTTTGAAGCATTTATAAATGCACACAAGCAAACTAAATCGTATCCTGGCGCAGATGGTATAAATTCACTGAAGGGGAGCTGGGCAAAAGCCCGTCTGAGTCGTAATTGAACAAACATAAACTGAGCAGAGATCCAAAATCATTAAGTTTACTTAAAAAGATAGGTTTTTAGACTTGCTCTAAAACTCATCAATGAGTTGGCTTGTCTCAGACTTAGTGGGAGAGTATTCCAAAGTCTGGTTCCAGTCACTGAAAAACACAGGTCTCCTCTTGATCTACACTTCATCCTAGGGATGACAAGAAGGAGTTGATCCTCAGACCTAAGAGTTCGGGTGGGTTGGTACTGTTTCAATTTGTTTATCAAATACACTGGAGCCATCCCACGCAAACATCTGTAGACCAAGCAGCCAATCTTGAATTTAATTGAACTTCCACCGTCAACCAGTGTACTGATCGGTGGAGACCAGAGGTGTGAGTGTTGTTGGCTACATCAAAGACCAGTCTCACTCCCGCATTTTGCACTTTTTGGAGGCGATAGATCTGATTGCTCGGTGCTCCAGCTAGGAATCTGTTGCAATAGTCAAGATTTGAATTACCAACGCCCCCACCACCACCGCTCGATCCCCTAGGAGAACATAAGGTGCGTGGCGCAAAAGGCAAATATTGTAAAATACAGACTGAACCTTAGCTGAGACCTGGGCATTACATCCCAAGTCACTCTGCCAGATACTGCCCATGTTCTTTACTTTGGTAGAGTATTTAAGGCTGGCTCCCAGAAACTGGGGGGGAGGAGGGCATTTTTCTCCATCAAGGAGATGCTTAGGGCCAAACAAAATCACCTCTGTTTTCTTTGGATTCAATTGCAACCAATGTTCTTCCATCCATGTGCCTATTTCCTCTAAACACATAGTAACCAGGGCAAGAGCTTCCTCCACATCATCGAGCCTGATGTATAGCTGGGTGTCATCAGTGTAAGAATGAAACCCTAGATGGTATTTATCCAAGATATTCATCAGGGTATGAAGATAAATATTAAACAAGAGTGGGGAAATTGCCGATCAGTGTGGCACACCACAGCACTGGAGGAATATTTCTGAAAGGAAACCTCCAACCTGGACACTTTGTTGACGATCAGTGAAAAATGATGTAAACCACTTGAGTGTGCCATGGTCCACGTTAACCAGATCCTTTAAGCGATCCAGCAAAATGCTGTGTTCCACAGTATCAAATACGGCAGAGAGGTCGAGCATTACAAGTAGCTATAGTTTCCCTGCATCCCCAGCCTGCAACATCTTGTCCCAAACCGCCATCAGTGCAGTCTCTGTCCCATGCAAGGGACAAAAGCCAGATTGCAAAGGATAGATTAGGCAGCGATCTTCAACATAATCCTGCAACTGTTTGGTAACAACTTTCTCGAGGATTTTACCTGGCCACGGGAGACCTGCAATAGGACGATAGTTGCCATAATCTTTGGGGTCCAGCCAACCTTTTTCATCAAAGGAGTGACAACCGACAATTTCAAAACACCAGGGACTAAACCCTGGGAAAGTGAGAGGTTGACAAACTTGGTCATGAAAGGGGTGAGTTCCAGAGATAGCCGTTTGGCAACCAAAGCAGGCATTGGATAAAACAAATCATTTGTAGGTTCTAGCTCAGACAAAAGCATTGTGATGTCCTCAGCTAATACTTGCTTGAAGCTAAACTGGGTTATTGGTCCCATGTGTTCTATAGTTTGGCTAACAACCTCACATAGCGGGGCTTTGTCTAAGTTTCTGTGAATCCTAATGTTATTTTGAATGTTCAAAATGTTGTCTCTGAAAAAAATATTTAGGCCATTGGCGTGGGTTACAGATGTGGCTTTCACTGGTGTATATGTGTTGGGATTAACAAACTCAGCAATAGTTTTAAAACATTTTGGAGGATGATTTATTGCAGTTGTAATTGTTGTTGATAAGAAGAGTGATTTAGCTGTAAACAGAGCCTTTTTGTAATTAGTTAATATTTACTTGCCAAAATAGAGTATTCATTTAATTTTGAACAATACCATCGATTTTCATGGTATTTATGTTCTTTTCTTTTAGCTCCAGAAGATCTCTGGTAAACCAGGCTTTAGAAGCTTTTTTAATGGCCACATTTTTCAGAGCCGCATATTTTGTACAAATATGGGGCATACCTTGGGTGCCTTCTTGAAAGAAGGTATTACAGTCATTAAGCTGAATACACTTATTCAGCACTGTACTAAGTTCCATGACAGGTATGGCATCCAGGTCTTTTTTTTCCGCACCAGTTTCGTGCTGGCGGAAGCTTGCGAAGAGACCTTGCATTGTTCTGTCTTAATATGAAACAACCTGAGATAATGATCGGTCCAATGGATAGGGAGGGTATCAACCATACAGATCCCTTTTCCTCTTGCTAGTACTAAGTCAAGGCAGTAACCTTTTATATTAGAGGGGGTAATAGCTAATGATAAAACCTCATGTTGAGCTAGGACTTCATGTAGTAGTCTAGAATCTGGTTTGTCGGATCATCTAACCAGTTAAGGCCTGGGTCGCGTGAGAGCCGCATCAGTAGGGGGCACGCCGGCAGTGCGGATACTGGGAAATGAAGTCCCGCAACCACACGTCGGGTGCTCTTGGAAGAATCAAGACTTTTACAGTCTGTATTTACTTCAGTTTAAGACAAGAATGAAAACATATTAATTGTAGCCTATGATGCTAATTGGTCTAAAAATGCAATTAAATTCTGAGGCAGGGCTAAAATACTAGAACAATCAATAGAATAAAATATTTTGCACTAATGACACAGATTAATAGAAGTAAATATATTTATGCTTTCTTGCTAGTTTTTATGAAAAATCGTACTTCAACAGCTAATACAAATACATTCAGTAGCTCCGCAGAACGATCAGCGTACCCACGCACAGCCGAGACTGAAAAGTGGGACGCGTGGGGAGGAGTGGGGAGAGGAAGGACTTTTAAAATCCAGCGGTGTATCCATCTTCGCCCTGGGCTTTCCCTAGTGATAACCTCTTCACTGCACCCTTAATTTTGTCTGCAGTCGTAGGGGCATCTAGATTGAGAGATTTATCATGTGTAAGCTTTGGCATCTTGACCGAGGCTAGGTAACCATTTTTTACCGATTGTCTAAGGTTCGCATCAGATTTATACAGGGTCTCGTAAAAGGTTGCAAAAGCTTCTGGGATAGTTCGACACACCGCTCTCTGAGGACTACTCCCCTGCTCTATAGTCGCCACCCTCCGTCCGCTCGGCCCATTGGTCCCTTAGTCTGGTGTCTAACAACGCATCCTCCTTATCTCCTTTTTTGTAAAACTTCTACTTGAGGAGTTGCAGTTCCCAAACAACATGCCCCTCCTCAAGGTGTTGGAGCTCGTCCCTTTTCTGTTTTGCCACTAAGATGTTGTTCGCCTTATCAACCCCAGCCTTCCTTGCCTCCTCGTCTAGTCGGGTTATCTCTCTCCTCAGTCTGCCTTTGACCAGGGTTCTCTCCATCTTTTTGTTGGTACCCTCTCTGATTAGGCCACCCTGCAACGTTGCTTTACCCACCTCAAACGCCGTAATTTTGGAGACTTCTCCCACGTTATTTGTCTAAAAATATTCCTTGATCTCGTTTTCCATCTCCATCCTAAAGACGGGATCTTTCCAGAGGGATTAATTACACCTCCATCTTCCTCCTTTGCGAGGGAGACTATCCCAGTTCAATTCAACCGTGACCATGTCATGGTCAGACCACGTGACCGGAACTATCTCTCATCTGATTGCAGCACCCCTTAGTTCTTCAGATAGGAATATGTAATCAATCCTAGCAAACGTACAATGGGGGCTGAGTAGAAAGTGTATTCCGTTTCCTCAGGGTGAAGCCCCCACCATGCATCTCGCAACCTGTAGAGATATATCATGTCCATGACCTCTGCCCGACCACCATCGATTGGGTCCCGTGTACTGGGGTTCCCAGCCCTCCTGTCCAGTCTTGGTTCAACCCATAAATTGAAATCCCCTCCAAGAATCACGTGCCCCACGACTTCCAGCATAGTTTTGGGAATCGTTCTAGTGAGGAATTGGCACTGCCCCAAGTTGGGGGAGTACACTGTGGCAAACGTGATGGTCACCTTCTGCATGATACCTACTACCAGCAGCTCTCGTCCTTCCACATCGGCCCATGTCTTGGTGACTTTAAAATCTAATCCCTTTCTAATGAGTATCCCAACTCCTGCCTTCCTCAGAGGCCCAGACACCCAATATTCTGTCCCAATCTCATATTTAGTATCTTCTGCTCTTCCCTGCGTGCATACTTAGTTTCCTGCAGGAACAGGACATCGAGTACCGCCGTACAGAATTCTTTGCATACCATGTGCCCCTACCCTGAGGAGACCTTTCCTTTACAAGCCTAAATTATCCACTATTTTTGTTGGTGTATATCAAGTGACCTCTCTGTTGGTGTTGGTGACCAGATGTGTAATGGGCCACCGGTATTTTCACACATCTGTGGTTTAATGAGGATCCTGATGTCACTCTCCTCCCTCCCAACCTCCCCTCCCCCACATTCCCCTCCCACTTCCTTCTCCCCCTATCAGCATCCGATCCAACCTAGTTGGATGCACTGTGTCAATACCGGACCACCAGTCGAGACCGTTACCTGATGTTCCCGCTCATTATACAACCAAAATAACATCGAGGCCCCTCGTCCCCCCTCCCTACCCCTCCAAAATCAAAACATTAACTTCAGAAAAAGAACCCAGAATTCCCATATAAGTGAAACTTAAACAGGCTGCCCATCCTCAGAGCGAGGGATGTCGAAACTCACATAATTGTACCTGTGACAGAGCCCGAAGGCTTCTGGGCAGATGAGTTCTCGGCCACCAACATCCCCGAGATCAAGGAAGCCTCAGGATCCGGGGAGTATGCAATCTCCTACTGAGGCCATGGGATGGGTGCCCACCAGTCGGTCATGCTCCAGGTGGTAGAAGAAAGTTTCTGTGGTGGGTCCGGTCTGCCAACTGTTCACCCTAGACCGTTGTGTGTCGATGGGTACACAGACCATCCATATAGGGGAGTGATGCGTGGCATCACGACACGTGCTGCATTGGCAGGAATTCTTATTCTTCCATTTATGGGGAGGCATTCCCTCTTCTGTATTTCCTGGAGCCGGGTATACGCTTCCTCCTTGGGCCTTGAATGTACTACTGTCTTTCTCCTCTTATTCCCTCTTCCTGGTCTCGCCCTTCATTGCGTCTATCCAGTAAGACGGATATGCAGTTCTTAATTTCTTTGGAATGGATAGCCCCATCTATAACGTACTCCGCACTCCTTCAACTATTTCATGAGGCGGATGCACCTCCTCCTTAGGGCAAAAGTCAGGGAAGACAAATCTTGAAAGATCGTCACTCTCGCTTTGCCGAGAGAAACTGGTCCACTGGGTTTAGCCTTCTCCAAGACTGTGGCCTTGTCCTGATAATTATGCAAGTGGACCAGGACGGATCTTGGCCTGCCCGCTGGTCCTCTCACCCTATGTATCCTTTCTGTTTTTGGTTCATCGATTACGTCATCCTCAAATAGGAGCTTCATTATGTTGTAGAGTGTCTTTTTGAGGTCTCCTCCAGACTCCCCCTCTTTTTTCGGGATGCCAAAAAAGTGTAGAATGTTTCACCTTTCACGATTCTCTAAATCGTCCATCTTAAGACAGAATTCTTCCTCCCATTGTTCTATTTCAGCAATCCTGTGGTTCATCTGCGTCTCCAGGGTTGTTTAACGAGGTTTGATTATTCTCGACTCCTTCGAGTCTCTCTTCCATCATGTCCATCCGTTGCGTTATTTTGTCGATTTTTCCTCTGATGTTGGTCCCCATGTTCTTAAATACATCCAAAAGAGCTTAACCATCCCCTTTGGTGGCTGCCGCCTCTGTCCCTGAGGGTGCCATGGCGGCTCTTTAGGATGTTCCTAATCCTGGGGGAGGTGAAGAGTATTCGTATTTCGCCAATTTCAACCTTATGTCCATGGACATCGTGACAGGCCCTCTGACAGGGATTTTCACTCACTGACGTGATGCAGGAGTTCTAGCTATTCCTCTTCGTATTTTGGGGTGGGCCTTTGCCTCTGTGTGTTTGGAACGTTTCACACCCCAAGGGAGGGTGCAACCCCCTGATAAGTAGGGGGGCCCATCCCTCACAGGGTTAAGTGCATCTGGTTGGCAGGGCTGACGTAACAGCCCTCTGAGGTATTCTCTGTAAGGAATGCACTTTCTTTGCGCGAGGGTCGCGTAGTATCAGATTGAGGCGAGTTCCTATTTGTAGTGGCTTAGTCATGTGCCCGAGTGTCTTCAACTCAACTTCGTAGCCATCAGCGCCGTCAGCGCCGTCGCGGTTGGGTCCTGGTAGGCGCTTCGGGTTAAGTGAGAGATCAGTCAGTCACAAACTTCTGCCATGATGGTTGCGCTCATTAGTGAGTCTGATTGCCCCTGTTTGCCTAAGTGCGGGCGAGCGTTAATGAAAGTGACAATCCCAGTGCCTTCACTGGGACTCTGCCAATTCTTTAGGTGGTAAGACATGGTCCTCACAGCCCAACTGCACCTCCCCGGGGTGGACCAGGGTAGATAAAATGAACTCAAAGCATAGGGTCATGAATGAGGGCATATGCCCCATTAACTGGGGGCCCAACCCCTCATCCCCCCGTATCCGCTGTCCACTTAGGCTGCCGGCTGTGCCGTCTGGGTGTCTGATTCGAGCGGGGTCCTGGGGCTCAGTGTGTGTACACTCTTCAATCAGGCCGACTAGATCACTGGACCCCATTGGCCCCGGGGGGGGCTCCGGGCCTCGGGCCATGCGTGGGCAAGCACAGACAGTCAATAATCCGGAGTCCTCAGAGTGGAGATCAGCATCAGCCTTGTTTGCAATCCCAGGCCTCTCTCCCTCTAATAGCTTGGAGGTGTCATTAATAACAGGCCTCAGTGCTCGTTCGGCCCTTGGTATTTACAGAGAGGTCCTGAGATAAAAGATAGGAAGGTAGTGCTATTTTCTCATAGGGCAGAGTTCTCAACTGCGTATGATCTTTACATTCCTGGCATTATGAAATTTTCGGCATCCCGCTATGTGTTTTCCCCCGCATACTTGGTGTAGGCTTTCAACACCTCATATAGGTTCCAGGGGTGGACAGGGCACCGACAGGGCCAGGGATCTTCTCCTGGTCATGGTAATCCAGCTTATGAGAGGCCCCCAACAGAGATGGGACATGCATGGGTCTCCGCACTGATCCGCTGAATTCTTTCGAAAGCCCTCAGGGGTGGGAACAGGTCAAGAATCCCATCATCCACATTGTTCCTGAGTCTATGCTGAGCGGGGAAGGGTGGTTCTGTGGGGGTAATACACCTCTGTGTTGGTCCATGCACAACGGAATGTTGGTCTGCGATTGTCTCCAAGGTCCGGACGCGTGTTACGTTGGAGGCATTATGACTGTCCCAGCACTTCTCCGGTTAGAGCTTATCCCAGGATTGGGGCGAATGAGTGATGAGTCTCGCCTTCGGCAATGTCCGTGCTGAATATTCCCTCGGTGCATGGCACTGTGCTTCCCTACGGCCGGGTGAATCAAGACCGCCTATGGGTGAGAAGCGAGGTGGATCGTCCCGTTATGGGAATTCTTCCCTTCTATCAAGGGAGGGGTCAAGCAGGCGTCTCCCCCTGCACCCTCGTTAGTGGATAGCCGGGGGTGTAAGCTCCTCTCAGATCTCTGCACTTCCTCTTTCGGGCATTCGCTCCTCGTCCTACGCCACACGAGGTGAGCGGAAAGTTACTTTTGCTTTCTCTGCACGGTTTGAGCATATCCATTCTCCATCTTAACAGGGCCGATTTTCTCCAGTCTTGAGTCAGATGATGCAGGACAAGTTCGCACACCGCTCTTTCTGAGTTTATCCACCGGGGTGGAGCTTGTGGGGGCTCAGTCCACTTTCCCGGACCTTGTGGCTGGAGGTCTACGCAGGGGCTACCATCTTCTCTGCGCCCCCTGGTGCCTCATTATGTCACGTTTTAACTAATTAACTGTCCATTGTCTGTGAAATATTGTTGGGGGGAAATAATTTGTTTTTAACAATGGGGCATGAATATATTATTGAAGTTTCTAGGAGACATACATGTATAAGTTGCCCTCCAGTTTTCCTTCACCTCCTATATATATATGTCTGCTCTCAACAGTGATGTGATAGATTATATTGTTAATTCGACCTTTAACCCCTAGTAGTTATAGTAATGTCAGTTCCAATCGAGAAAGCACAGTCCTGGAAGGATAGCTCATAGTCAATGTGTCTGTCTTGAAAACAAGACAAGGCAGAACAAGAACATTTCAAATCCTACTCCTGCACTTAGAAACTGGGCAACAATTAATAAATTATATAAAATATCAGTGTGTATCAGAGTCCCCAGAGGAATATAAACACAGTCAGGGGTGTTATTTACCAGATTTTTTCGGTAATCAGCGATATCCGGAAACCCTAATGTCGATCAATCCAACTTAAACTATTCAAGGATTTGCTCAAAATGGTGGAACAGGTTTCATTTATTTTTAGAACCTCATTCTTATGCAGCCCAAACATTCCCCTGCCCTGCACTCACCAGCCCCTTGACCCATTCATCTTCATAAAAAACAACACCTTATATCTGTAAATTAAGTCTACCTCCACAATGAGACCTGCTCTGCACTTTACCATAGAAACAAGGGGATGTATGCAATGCCCTGAAAATAAATGTCCTGGAAAAAAGTCACTTGCACCTGTCCAAACAAAATGAATCTTGCTAGTGTGGTTGTACCAACAAAATGTACACACATTTCATACAAACAAGTCAATTTAATTTATACAATTAATACCAAAACAATTCATTAAAAGCCACACAAATACTTCACGTAATACATCATATGTTTGACATTTCAATCTTCCCACCTTTCATACTCATACAGTCACATACAATCAATGTCAAAAATCAACTCTTATTGAAGTCTTGCATATGTTGTTATATACAATGTGTTCTTTAAATTACACCCATAGTTCCTGTAAGTGTGTCCATATGTACAACAGTATCACTTGTTGACAGCATAATCTTATGTTTCAGTCGGTTAAATATAGTTCCAACCTTCTTCAGGACAAAAACATCAGGGTAGCGTCTACCCTTTCACTTGCAACAGATTATGGTGGAAAATGTCTTCAACAAATTCTTTCTCCAAAATGAATTGAAGGGTGTGGCATAAAATCAGGAGTGAATTCACTGTCCTCCAGAGTACAACTACCGAGAAGCTCAAACTTGCTTATTGTGTGTGTTACTGTATCTTCCAGAGAACACCCTTCTGACTTCAACTATCACATATTGATTGACTATTCATTTTCAGATCACATGGGAATGTATTTGAGTACAGGACACTTATCTTGCTTTGCAGGAGCATTGCAAACATATAGTGCAATCACTGAATCATGAACTTCATTTACAGTGATAATATTGGCATCCATATTGATCACAGCTTCATAAAAGTTCTTAGCTGGGGAAATACTGCCATTTAATGGTAATTAAATAAAAGTGGTTTATGGAATGCATTGTGGCATATAATGTGGTTGCATCATCACAAAACCTATGCATAGTGGCAATGTTGGCATATGCTGGTGCAGTGTCATCAAAATGATTTACATTGGCAATGCTGACATTTGTTGTGCGCACTCATTTATGAAAGTGATTTAAATGGCATTTCTGGCATATATTGTGAACACAGGTATCACACACATTTTGTAAAATATTGCTGTGCATTGTTGAAGAGCTGGACATTATTGGAATTTTTTCAAGTGTCACCCTAAAGAGTCAATTGCAATGTAGACATATTTCCCCGAGTTATCTTAAAAAGGGTGCAGTAAAATGTATCTTTTCATCAGAATATTTTAAATGTTTTCCTAAAGTAAACCCTCCCACATGCCCCATATTACTTATGGCTTCCTCTCTTTGCTCTCGTTGCTTTGTTTCTCATGCTAATTCAGGGGAGATGCCAGTACCCATTGAGATTAAGTCCAAAGCTGTGGGCAGAAGGATGCAGCCCATGCAACCTTGTTGGCTATGGACCACAACATGCTCTGTGATTCGGGACCTGAAGGGGGTGTACAGAGTATCTGACTGGCTTTTCAGTCAATCACTTGTCTCATAATGGCACACCACAACATTCGTTAGCAGATGAGTGTATCAAAATAGGAAAATAAATGGGTGGTCTACTGAGCTGATACCGCAAGCCTCAGTGGAATAATGAATACATAGTAAGGTCGATGGTTTAACTTGAGATTCAAGACTGCAAGTGCTGCTCACCGAAATGTTTGAGTGCCTCTCGTGTTGATCTACCTTGTGCCCAGCAGGGTGCGAGAAAGTAAAAGCCATACACATTTTGGAGGCAACAGGGATGCATTTTCTGTCAGGTCGAAAGGACTATCAAACTTTGAAGTCTGCATTCATTTTGGTGGATGAGACCTAAATAATCCTGTTTGGTGGAACCTCTCGGAGAAAGAACAGACCATTAATATCTGATCCTACGTTTCTAGTTTCAATTCCTTGCACCCAATTCACTGGCATGTTTACGTGATCATAACAGCTATGGGTCTTCAAGTTTTTAGCCATTACTGATCAAATTCCTTTGGAAAATAAATGCAGGCAGAAATGTAGATGTTTCAAGAGTTATACTATGTAGAAGGAGTTGGCAGAATGGTCGTGTGGAATAGTGAGTGTTTTTAGCGGGAGAGTCGAGTGTGACAATGAAAGTAGAAGTGGCTATGCGAGTACATGGACCAGAGGTTACCGTACAAGTTGAGCAGGGTAAGATGAAAATAGAGGTTAAAAGACGAACATGAAGGGGTATAGGAGGTGTAAAGTTGAAATAAACAATGGAGCCAAAAGGATGATAGAAGTATAGTTTACAGGTGGACGAGAGAAGAAAAAGAAGAAGAAGCAGATGTGAAATCCTGTGCAGAGGAGTTAAGAAGAGAACATAAAGTGACAAGAGGATTGGATAAGAAAATGGAAAGAGAAGAGGCAGACAAAAAAGTAGAGTTGGGAAGCATAGAGGTGCAGGTGAAAGGAGGACCAGAGGGGAAAATAAGATCAGAGGATTGGAGTAGAAAAGCATACGTGAAGGGATACAGAGGAGTGGAAGGGTGGAGGTGGGACAAGGAGTTGAAGTGAGAGAAAGAAAAAATAAGGTCCAGATAAGAGCGCAAGTCAGAGGATAAGAATCAGGAGCAGAGTGAGGAGAGAAGGAGACAACAAAGATGCGAAGGAAGGAAGCAGCGATGTGGCGAGGTAAGGTAGAGGAACAAGCTGTATGCTAGGTTGACAAGGAGGACATAGAGAAGAGGTGTGGAAGGCAGAGACCAGAGAGAAGGGAAAAGGAAGAAGGTTATGAAGCTGAGTCATGTTTGGGAGAGCTTTGAGTATATGCAAAATCATCTGGTGGGACGAAAAACTTTGCCATCAGCTGAAGGTTTGGAAGGTCTAACTGTGACAGGCCTGCCTCTGCCTCTGGCTCTAATGGTCTTTGGGGGCAGTAGTGAAGTAAGTTATGTTATTGGCATCGTTTAGATTGCTAAGAACCTCCCCCTTCTCATAGGTCTCTAACATAGTATCCCTGGGGACATGAAACATTTAAGTATCTGGAAATGTTTGGATGGTCTGAATTATCCCCAAACTAGTTTGCACAGCTCTTTTGGAGAGTGGGCATGCATGATGAAGGTATATGATGAAAATGTTAATGCAGAAATATGTCTAACAGGCATGTTTGGTCAGGATATATATTGATGCTAAATGTGGGGAAGTTACTATCAAAATGGCAGATATGTGCTGATATATCAGATTATATCGGCAAAAGCTATGTTGATGATAGCCTGATTTGTTCATATCGAAATTGCAAGCAACACTTTTTTGCAAATATTCACACCTCATTTTCTTTTTTTGCATTGTCGGATATTTTACATGCCGCTACTTTCAGGGATGTCAGATTGGGTGCAGCACATTTCTGTGCGTTTGCATTTTGAGGAAACAATGTGCCAGTTCCCTGCGCTAATTGTCAAGTTGCTTGCCTGCGTTCATCTAGAGGGCAGAAGTGGTGAAGACAATTACGTTCCATAGACCTCTGCTCGCACCAAGCTTTCAAGCACAAGAGAGACTGTTTACAGCAATCCCAAGAAAGGAGGGACGGCTCATCATTTCCTGTGAGGTTCTGAAAGAAACGATTACTGGAATGAGTTTTATCTGGCTGTCGATTCTCCACAGAGAGTAATCTCCTGTGTAGGACTCGCAGCACGGAGAAGCATTCGTTTTTTGATTTGACCTGTATTTACTCAGACTGGTGCTTCTTTCGAAATCCACTCTGGTCCAGATTTATCCCATCTTTATGAACTAATGAAACTGGATGTTTTCGTATCTAGCGTCGGAGTCGCTTCACAGGGGAAATCCTTTTCTATTAGATGCATATTACTGCCTCGTCTGCTCATATCTACATCAGCGCGCCGCCATTCCCGTCGTTATCTGACTGAAACTTTCACCTCCTTGGACAATAAACTGGCAAAACGCATTCAGGTACTTTTAAGATTAAATCATGTTGATTAGGATCTCGATAATCCTCTGTCTTGTAAAGGCTGCTTTTTGCACCAATTCCCAAGCAATGAAGTATGGGCGCGCCATTTTTAGATGCATGACAAACATAAATGGCCAGGCTGTGGTGCAATGTAGAGCGAGCTTAGCTATCAAGCCGAGTACGGCAGAAGTCACAACTATGTGGTCATATAATACCGGCGGCTTAATATATCATTGTGCTGCGTAGTTTTGGAGCTGAATGACGGCGGTACTTTGTTAACCGCTGTGCTTTCCTGAAAAAGGCTTTCTATCACTGATCTCAAATGAAAATCTGCATACTACTGTTGGGGGCAGATAATTTTGTTGCAAATAGAAAGTGCTCCAATATTGTGAACTGTCTGTATGTTGTATAATGTAACTATGCACAAAGGCCAAGCATCTTCGATTCCAGATAATGATTACGTGTGTTGTACATTTTATCAGAGATAACACAGTTTTAAAAACGTAGTGATACATGCTATACCCTACTCTGCAATTGTTGATAACGTGTGCATTTTTCCAGTGCTGTAGCTTGCCATGCTATGATAAGCAGGACCCTCCTCTTCAATCAGTTTTGTCTTGGTGTCATGTCAATCAGGCATTACTTTTTTTGGGATAGGGGATTGGTAGGACATAGGGACTCGTTGCTTCCAGACTCCTTCCTCTTCAAGTAAGAGATGCTCTGAGCTTCATTGCTCTGAACATCATTGCCTATGAAGCATAGTCTGTCAACCCCACCCTCACTTAAGTGAGGGGAGGGACTTGCGTGGAAGCTCTGCATTGTGCCCATCTGTTAGTGAAGGCTGATGAATGTTTTAACGGGAGGGGCATGTATGTATTAACCTAATATACAGGAGCGACAAAGCACAGCAAGGGAGCCTTAACCAAACAGGGGAGGTTCTGGGATTTCTCCCTCTGTGAAAATGTTTAAAAGCTTCCTGTGACAATGTAGATAAAACCCACACAGTTTGAAATCAATTTCGTTGGTAATACATAAAAACCCAAATAAATGCAAGATCCCAACAGCGCACAGGACATTTTTCCAATGCATTTTCATTATGAATTTGCAAATAACATATGCTAGTATATAAAACATGTTCTTGCTGGTTTCGCCCATACATGTCCATACATGCTGCACCAATATATGCTAGTATTATAATATAAGAACTCCCAGTCAGTACAACATGCCATGCCACAGAAAGAAAGCAATACAGAGTGGCTTTACAAGATAGGCCAGTGTACCAAGTAATACAACGTATGTTTGCTTTGCCCATTGCCCATTGATAGACAGTGACTGTGCATCAAGGGTCAAACAAACAGGATTAGTGTTAATATTACCTGCTTGCAATGGCCTACATTTGAATAAGGCCAATGATAGCACTTTCCATATTTGCTTTACCCTTGATGCACAGCAAATGTTCATGAAGGGTAACCAAGTGTTATTATGTGGCTAGGCTGACTTACATTCAATACAGGACAGTCTAGCCAGGTTAACACCTGCCATGTTATGTTATGGTATGTTATATCTATTTGCAGAGCACAGCAGTCACCAGAAGAAGGCATTCTGGAGATGAGAAGGTTCAAGCAGGACAACTATGTAAAGATAAAACCAGGATTAAAAAAGATATATTTTCAAAGATTGCCTGAAAAACAGATAATCTGTGGTGACCCAAAGAGCGCAGGGAAGAATATTCCATAATTTGGCAGCCGCAATAGAAAATGCAAAGCCGCCGATCCTGATGTATTTAAAAAGCGGGTTCTCAATTAAACAAGCATCAGTTGAACGAAGTGCGCAAGAGGAGATATAAGGGCCTGTTAGCCTTCTTGAGGGTTAGAAGCACCTTTCACTTGAGGAGGAGAGGACAGGAGCCCTTCTCCCACCACTGCCTGACCCACTGCCTGGAGCTGCTTTCTCGATCACTGTGCGATCACTGCAGCCTGACGTTCATCTCATGCTCGCCGTGCGCCTCACTCTCCACATTACATCCTAATCCGACACTATGAGGTGAGACCACTGTGCATCTGAGCATTCATTCCTGATGTTCGCTGAGGCACAACTTCAGTCTTGTGCTTACTATCTTCTGCAATGTTCATTTTGCCTTCTTTGTCCTATTTTCCGCCTGACTTGCAAATGGCGGGTGCAATGCAGCCTCAGAACGAGGCTGTTTGTTCGTTGCCAAACAACTAGGTCCTTTTGTAATTACCCCCATCCGCCAGCAGGCGGAAGACAGCTACAGACTAAGGCCCAAGAAAAAGGCCCTGTTTGCCCCTGTTAGCCACGGAGAGTGACGTCCTTATGTATGCCTAGGTGAGAGTTTACATTCCCCCGTTATACTCTCTACCCTCTCTTCAATATTGTTCGTAAACGACAGCCTGCCCGAATATCTATTAATTTCTTAGGAGCCTCTGGCTGTATCTCTTGTGCACAGACTCCATTGTGTTTCCTGAACTCTTACACACAGCCTCACTATCCTCTCTGTGTAACGCCTTGTTAGCTCCACAGTATCTCTGGCATTGATTTCAGCTACCAGTCTCACTCTTCTTTTCACCCGAACTCTGCGGTAGGCCGAGCACCGCCATACAGGACCTTAAACGTTCGCTGCCTTCCACCACTGTGTGAGCCTTCCTCCCCGCCTCTGCTGAATACCGCACAGCCCAATACCCACTGTGGCCTCAAAAACTATTACACATGTTTAAATGCCTTTCAAACTATTGTGCAAAAAATCACATGTAGAACCCACTGCATTCACAAATTGTATGTATGGCCTAGCACATGTTGACATCCTGCCAATTAGCTCAATTGTACTGTGCATCCTATTATGATTTCCTACTGCCTTTGAGCCTTCATCTAGACGTATACTTTGAGTGCCATCATTAACCTACCATAACCTGCTATTGCCTTTGGCATATCCAGACTATTGTGTTCTGGAGTGATTTAAGCTGAAATGTTTAACCTTCTGTGAATTTTATCTTGTAAATTGTTAACATGTCGTGCCTCTCATTATTGGGCATGATGCGCGACTCTATCCAAACCGGGCGTGGTAGGTACCTTGCCCCACTACTTTTGGACTAGCTTTGCCTTTGGCTGAGCGAAACTGTAACGTTACTGTTTGCTCCAGTTATTCACTGTTTAATACTTCCATCTGCTTGGCGTTGTGGGCCTCGTGCCCCTGAAAATTGTCCTTAATAGTACAGTCGCACGGTAATCCACTGCGACACGCTACCAGCACTATGCACGCCACCACTTACCTGCCATTAAAATTACTGTGTGCCCTATTGACTGCAAGCCTACAGGTGAAAGTAGCAGGTTCCAACCACTTTGACCATCAGTATCTCATTAATGAAAATAAAACCTTTTCTTCTTTAGAAATCAAACCAACCACTTTCCTGCATCAGCTTAAATTTGACAGGCAGCTACCATCTATCAAACCTACCAGATTCCTACCTACGCTGAACTTAGATACCAAATCCACTCAATTAGAGTATAATAGTGGTGTGGCCCCTAACTACTTACCATCTACCAACCTAAAGACTAACTGCTTCCCTAGCAAGACAAATACACCTTGTCCTACTACAGTTAGGGACAATAGACTGCATGCTAGATTAGCTGGAATCCATGAAACACTGACTAAGTTCCTAGCCAAAATAGGTCGTCCTCACACGGGGAACACCTATAATACCAAAACAAATGCTAGTAAGAATACGATTGCCACAGCCATTAATCAAAGTCCTAATAATAAAGTAAGTCAGAGCAAACCTACTGCCTCTCTGACCAACATCAATATTCCAAATATGAAGGGCGCCTTAATCAATTCTAGATCACTGGTGGCCCACACTACTGAGATAGCAGACCTGATCACAGCTGATAACCTCGACTTCTTAGCAATAACCAAGTCATAGCTACACAGAGTTGCATGCCCTGCCCTCTTACTTACAGTAATGACAACTATAATATCATAAGAGCAGACAGAGCTGAATCTAGAGGCGGAGGCATTTCCCTCATTGCCAAATCTAATTTAGCTAGCAGAATAGCCCCTTCACCAGTTGTTATTTCTTGTGAACTACTCACAGTAAAATTTCCTATATCCAACTCTGGTAACAGTCCACCGAATTTACAGACCACAAGGACCGATTGCTGCATTTCAAGAAGACATCTCCATAATATTATCGGACAACACTAAAGCCTCCTCCCAAATATTATTGCTGGGGATTCAACTTGGGCTTTAATGATCCTAATGACCAACATGCTCTAGCAATATCCAAGGCACTCACCAAACTTGGATTCACCCAAGAAGTGACCCAGACTACTCATCTTAAAGGAAGAACCTTAGATTGGGTGGCAGACTTCAATTGTGATGTATTTATCACTTCTATTACTCCCCAATCATGGACAGATCACTTCCCCTTTTCCTTTACCCTCCTAGCTAACATCCCCACTACCAAGGTCAACCCAATAGCACCCATACTCCTCACAAGGAACAAAAGGATTATCACGGTGGAAAAGATCATACCACTCACCCTCAACTTACTGCCAGATTTATCCAATCCATAAATCTTAGTTGATGCTTATAATGTCACCATGACCAAACCACTAGACACAATTGCCCCATTCAAAATTCAAAAAAGTAAACCCAGAGTTCACCTGAATTCATGGTTCACTCCCCAACTAAAATCCATGACAGCTGAAAAAAGGAAGCTAGAAGTCACTTGGAGACATCTACTTAATGAGGAAAATAAAATAATCCTGATCAATATAACGGTGAATGATGAAAAAGAAATTATACGCACCAAACAGGAATCCCACAATGACAGGATCAATAAAGCTAGCTCGAGTACTAAGGAATTTTTCACCATTTTACGAGAAATAGAAGCTCCCATACTTTAGATGGATGACTGTGTGAAGGACAAACTCTGGAGTACTAATATCCAGAATGTCTTATCAAACAAAATTGGCCTCTCCCAGAATAAGATTGCAGACAAAAGAGATAGCCTACCTAACATAGACAAGCTTGCCACAACACTGGCTCCCTCTACTAAACCTCCTCATCGTTTCAGATTTCCGTATGTCTCCATCCATGAGGTAGAAAAAAATCATTGCTTCCCTCAAAACTTCAAGGTGTCAAGAAGATAGTTGCCCAGCACAGATAATCAAAGACGCCGCTAGAGACTTGGCACCTTTTAATAACCAAATGAATTAATGTGCTGTTCTCTTCTGCTTCTGTCCCTAACAACTTAAAGGAGTCTTGTCTTCTACCACTCCGAAAAAACAATCCATTCCCCCCAGTTACAGACCAATTACCACCATACCTTTCCTGCTCAAGATACTAGACAAAGTGGCCTACATTCAGATACAGGAGTACCTAGAGACTGATCACCTCCTAGGAGTCCGCCAATCCGGCTTCAGGCCACAACACATCACTGAAATGGCACTAATAGAGCTAAAGACCCAGATTGATGAAATCAAAGATAAAGCCTCAGCGGCTCACTTCTCTCAAGATGCAATTACTTGGATTAAATATTTTTTAAATATTAGGACCATGAGAGTCTTCTCTCCACTAGCTGCCGCTGACCCCATACCAATAACATGTGGTGTGCCACTATGCTCCTCTGTCTCACCAACAATGTACGATATATTTACAAAGCCACTGTTTGACAATCTGGACCATCTGAGTGTCACCTACACTCATTATGCAGATGACACCCAGATCCTCATACCTCTTACGAGAGATTATGACAAGGACATGGCGTTAGTGAACAAAATGTACTTAATCATCCAGGCATGGATGGCTGCACACGGCCTATGCCTGAATAACGATAGAGCAGAGCTCTTGATACTCAGATATACAGCCAACCTCAACAAACTTAACACAAAATACACATTCTTCAATATCGATGGGAACAACATTAAAGTAGTAATGGAAGTAAAAACCTTAGGTTTATTCCTCGATTCCACCCTTACACTAAGTAACAAAAGTAAATTCCATGGCCTCCTCTACAGCATACACCTGTAAGTAGATCAGGGCCTGCAAACCGTTTCTTTCAATAAACGTAGCACGATCCTAGCTAGAGCCCTCATCCTCTCTAAACTGGATTATTGCAATGCTCTGTACATGGGTGCGAGTAAGTACATTGTTAATAAAAACCAAATTCTGCAAAACAACGCGCTCAGAACAGCTGTCAGCATCTCAAGGAGAGAACACATCTTGGAGTTGATGAGACAAAACAAATGGCTCTCCACTAAGGACAAAATTATGCTTAAAACCGTCTCCCTAAACCATAAATGCCTTAACCAAGTGGCTCCACTCTACCTCTCTGAGAGAAACATCAAAAAATCTACCTCATGACCCACAAGGACAGTCAACTTATGTTGCCTGGTCATTCCTAGACTCCAAGTAAAAAAAGCAGGGAGAGGCAGTTTCCTGGTCATGGCGGTGCAAGCCTGGAATGCCCTTCCACCTTCCCTGAGAGCTGACCAACCCTTCCACAATTTTAGGTGAAACACCATAAATTGGCTCATAGCCCAGGACCTTTGACACAAATGGGCAGTCCTAGCCTGCTCTTACTACAACCTGTGTTGACCTACTACTCCCTGGCACTGTAACCATTGCCACTGATTGTGAATGTTTTTTTTCTATACTTGTATTGTATGTATATATCCTTTATCTTAATTTGTTGAAATTATCTGTAACTATTTTAACTCATGCTGAAAGTATAATTGTAACTCTGTGCAAATTCACCCAGATACCTCCAGATGTGGTGCCCCATACAAATCAATAAACAAACAAACAAGCAAACAACAGAATTTGAATTGAAGGTATTCTGCACTGACTTTACACAAAGCCTGACGAACCAAACAAAGGAATTTAAACTGAATTTACTTGCCCACTGGAAGACAGTCAAGAGAGTAAAGAACTGTGGTAACGCGAGTAGCAAATGGGGAGTGGATAGCCAATCTGACAGCTGCATTTTGCCCAACCTGCAAATTATGTATGACATAGGCTAGTTGTGCCAGAGACAGAGTTAAAATAATCCAAACAGCCAAGCACCAATGAGTCAATAACTGGTGCCACCAAGTGAAAAGGTAGAAAAGAAAGAACCTTTTGGCGGATTTGGAGTTAAAAAAGGCCCATTTTGCACACTGCACTCACCTGGGCTTCAGCAGGGAGTGAGGTTAACATTTTAAATCCTAGGTCTTTGATCACAGGAACCGGAGATGGAAGGGGGCCAAGAGAAGACAGCCAGAATGACGGAGTCCAGAAAGCATCTGACAAAGGGGGACCTACTTTGAGTACCTCCATCTTATCACCATTCACCTTCAGCCAGTTTTGACACATCCAAACTGCATGGTCTCCAAACAGATTCTAAGCTAAGCAGCTATCTCAGACAGAGGAAGATCTAAACGGATGATGATCTGCACATCATCTGCATATGAGTAACAAAGGAAGCCATGGAAGAGGATGAGCTTGGTCAGAGGCTGAATATAGATGTTCAACAAGATGGGGAAAATATCGAAGCCTTGAGGAACCCCACAGTTGAGCGTGGTAACTACAAAACGTAAAGTAGAAAGTGAAAGAGATTGAGTCCGGTCAGATAGAAAAGAATGGAACCAGAACATAATGGCACCAGAAAGTCTGGCTCCAGACAGGCGTTTAAGCTATACAGAATGGTTCGTAGTGTTAAAGGCTACAGAGAGATCGAGCAAGAGTAGTGCTCCTACACCACCTTGATCATAAAGTCTGGTAAGATCATTCACAACTAAAACCAGCACACTTTTGGTGTCACGCCTAGGATGAAATCTGCACTGAGAGGGATCAGAGAAGGAAGACTCATTGAGAGATGTGCTCAGAAGAGGAGCTACTAAAGATTGAAGAAGATTCTTAAGGAAAGGGCAAAGAGGTATAGGGCAGAAATTAGCAGGAACATTGGGGTCCAAGGTAAGGTTTGTTTTAGAAATTGTATCACCAAAGCGTGTTTTAAGGCAGGAGGAATAGAACACGATTCCAAAGAATACTTAACTGCCTGAGTTACCAGAGGAGCAATCTGAGACATCATTTTCATCAAAACTACAACAGGAATTTTGTCAAGCGTATAAGCCGACTTCAACCTATTGGTAGTGGCAATGATATCTGCCAAGGAGAATACTGGAAAGCAAGACCAAGAATGAAGGTATTTGTCAGCCGAAGGCTCAGCAATCGATTGCCCATTCTGCAGTCCTGAAGACTGTATTTTGTTCCTGAATCATGACAGTTTTATCAATGAAGTAGGTTGACTGAGTGTCACAAAGAATCTATGAAGCAACCACAGCATTGGAATGAAACAGAAGAGAGAGAGCGGCAAAGACTTAAGACTTCCTTAGGCTGATCAACCAAAGATTCCACATGAGAGGTGTAGAAAACACATTTTGCTTTCATTGTGGCTTTATGATATAAAGAAGTCACCTGACGCAATGAGTTTTTAGCGATAGTACAGTAGGCATTTTCTCTTGGTCTGTCTCTGCCGAAGCCGAAGTGTCCTCAAGTCATCAATAAGCCATGCTTCAGAAGGGCGAGACTGTGCTTTGGGAACGTTGGGGGGTAAGGACAATCAACCATAGCAGTAAATGTCTGGACCAGAGAATTTATATGTAGATCTTCATGACCAGCACAATGCTCTGCAATTTGAGTAGAGATGCTGGAGCAAGTAAATGCACACCATCTGCAATGCGGCAGCGGGTGTGCTAATGGCAGGCAGAAGAATACGTAACTACCATAGAAAAACAAATAATGAAATGATATGTCCAGGGGACAGGTAAGGCTGGGTAAGCAGGGATTGAACAATGGAGTGAAAAATAAGGTTGTATGTGTTTCCCAAGTGCTGAGTCATTCCAGTGACCAATTGAGTTAGCCCCAAATCATTAATTGCAGACTTGGTTAGACTGTAAATAGTGTGGGTCATTGGGTTTCAAATTAAAATATCCAATTACCAGTACATCGGAGAAACAGAGCTGAAAATGGAGAGAAAATACCAGAAAAGAATCACAAAAACTTGAGTCAAAAAATGGAGGACGATACACAATCAAAATATGCAAGGTCAAGGAAGCTGTAATAACAACATGGGTTATACATGCTTCCATTTTGATTTCATGTTAAAGTGGTAGCACAGTAGCAATAAAAATAGACAACAATAATGGAAATCCCTCCCCAATGTTGATTGAAGACCGGTCTAATAGTAGGATATTAAAATCAGCCGGTAACATCTGCACCACAGAGGGATCTGATAAATCATGGAGCCACGTTATAGTTATGCAAGCAAAATCTGTAAGATGTTACTGCAGTATGTCATAACAATGGGCTGCATGAGCAACAAGGGAGTGAAGATTAAGTAAAAAGCCTTTCAGTGATGGAAATCTGATGGAATAACGATTTCAATGAGTTACTGAAGGAATTTCCTAGCCAACCAGAAAGACCGTTTTAGGTGGATCTAGCTGCACCAAAGCACCACAAGATAGTGACAGCCTAAATGTATCATGGGTCAGAAGTGACACAGAATCAACCCATGCCCCATCCATGCCACATGCAGGCTTGATTTTGGTGTGACTTTGGCGTGCAAGGCACGTCCCTTCTGCGCTCATATGCTGTGCTTCTTGGTAATGGCTGCCTATAGCCACACATGCTAACTCAAGGAGTCAATACATATTTTCGTACCAGATAGGTAGAAAGTAAAGGCTGAGCAACCTGTGTGTCAGTCTGAACTTAAACAAATTCGACAGTAGTGATCGAGACCCGGAAATGTCTTGGGAGGCCAGGCACCCTCCTGCCAAACTAGTTGGCATACTTTGAACGCAAGGATATGTTAAAATAATGAATGAAAATGATAGCAACAGAACTAAAAAATAATGATAAAGGTCCGCGCAAACTATGAAAATTGCATCCAGTCTCCCGCCAGTCACGGAGTGTACCGTAGCCTTACATTGAAATGTATATATTTATTTATTTATATTGCGCCGGTAGCTCTCGAGCTTCGGGGCGCAGAGACAAGAGCACAAAGACAAAAAGTAAGACAATAAAACACGGAACACAAGACATTAGAGCTGCATAGGTAGGTGGGCAGGTTGTAGTATATGTATTACTTGAAGATGTGGGTTTTCAAATGTTTGCAAAAGCGTTGGTAATTGGCTTCCATCCTTAACTGGCCCGGGAGGTTGTTCCAAAGACCTGCTGCAGTTATAGGGAAGGATTTACCTGCCACGTTTTTAAGTCTGAAGGGAGCTACCACTATCAGACCTTGTTCGGCTGACCTTAGCGCTCTCGTAGGTTTGTATGGAATGATTTTAGTTTTCAGGTATGCAGGGGCTTTGCCAAAAATACATCTATGCATGAGTGTGAGGGATTTAAATTGGACTCTCTCTTCAATTTTTAGCCAGTAAAGTTCCTTCCTGGCTTCGCTGATGTGCTGATTCCTCGTTTTTTGCTTAATGATTCTCACTGCATTGTTTTGCAGGACTTGGTCGCTGTGGTAGCAGTTTTTATTAGATCCTAGAAATAGGGCATTGCCATAGTCATGGCGAGATAAGATGGTAGCTCTTGCGACCGTGGTGCTATTTTCCTCAGATAAGTAGGGTCTTATGGCTTTTAGTAGGCAGAGTTGGTATGAGCACATTTTTTTAACGTAAAGGCTTTTGGCATCCCATCACAGGGATGCTTCTAGCATCATCCCCAAGGTTTTAACCTTGTTTAGGACCTTAATTTGGGTGGTTTTGATGGTGAAGGTGTTGTATGCAGGATGGAGCTTAGATCTGACAAGATTGGAGCCGAAGACCATAAGCTCTGTTTTGTTGCCGTTTAGGCACATCCAATTTTCGTCCATCCATTGCTCTAATGCATTGTAAACTAGGCTTAGCTTTTTGTTCTCCTTTTGATGGTCTCCACTTAGTTCAATAACCAGCTGAGTGTCGTCAGCATAATTGGTAAAGAATGTGTTGATGTTGTTGAGGACTATGCATAGAAACCTAAGGTAGAGGTTAAACAGGAGTGGGGACATGCTAGCACCTTGTGGGACTCCACAGGTGATTTCTATTTCTATTGAGAATAGATTTCCCCAATGAACTCTAGATGTTCTGTTTTGTAGGAAAGACATGATACAGCTTACTGCTTCATCTGAGCAGTTTGCTGTTTTTTTTAGCGCTTGCAGTGCTCAGGTCCAAGAGAACGAGCAAGCCAGCTTTCCCCTGATCAATGATGTTGAGCATCTTGGTCTGTAGATACAGCATAGCTGGTTCTGTGCTATGAGCTGGTCGAAAGCCAGACTGTTGGTGGTGGAGGAGGTCTGAGCTTTCTATGTGTTCTTGGAGCTGTATAGTGGCAATCTTGTCCATTATTTTAATTATAAAGTTGCAATTGGTTATGGGCATTAGGTTGTTTGGGTCCCTTTGATCTAGATTCGTTTTTTTTAACAAGGGGGGTGACTGTTACCCTTTTTATACTTTAAGGCACGATTTGATCACGGAAATATGAGTTTATCACTTTGGTTAAGGCTGGTGCAAAGATGTCAGGGTGGTCTAAGATGAAGCTGGCCCGGAGTATGTTTTAGGCGCAAGTTGAGAGTTTTATGGATGCCAGGGCTTTTATCATGTTGTTGGCAGTAATGGGCTTGAACCTAAATTGGGTCGTCTGGTGAGTAAGTTCCTCTGGTAAGTCTTGAGAGGGTGACTTCGTAGCCGCTTGGGATTTGGCTATAATATTCCTGGCCTTATCAATTTTGTTAAAAAATGCTATCTGAGTTGTGTCACATTCTTCTTGGGTGGGCGAGAATGTGGGGTTGATGCCTTTTGGTTTATCAATAGATTTCAATACATTGAAGAGTTTGCTGGTGGAGTAGGCTGCCACTGAGATCTGTTTGTCACAGTAGTTCTTTTTTGCCTCAATTATCATTTCTTTATAGGTTTTCTCACTGATTTTCCAAAGTGTATTCTTGTCTGATGTGGGTTCTTTTTTCCACTCATTTTCTCTTGTTCTTTTGAGTTTTTATCTGTTCGAGGACTTCCTCTGTGAACCACTCATGTTTTTTGTCCTTAGGCCTGTAGGTTTTGGTTAGGAGTGGAGCGTCTAGGTCCACTAGGGCCTGTAGGAGGCTAAGTAAGTTGGATAGGCTGGCCTCGCATGTGTCTTCTTATTTCCCCGTGTTTCAAATGTGTCTAGACATTGCATCAGATGCTCTTTGCTGATGTTTTTATAATTCTGCAGTGTTTTTTTAACAGGGAAGTTGGGTAGTTTGGGTTTTTGAGTGGGGGGGAGGTATGGAAGGTCACACTGTAGTGGTCCGACCATATACATGGGTCAGTTTTATATTCTTGGGATAAGAGGTTGTTGGTAATAACCCAATCTTGTAGATGACCATTGTCCATGGTGGGATCGGTGTTCATCATTTGATAGTCTATGTTATTCAAGAATTTCTCCAATTTAATGGCCTTCTTTGTCTTTGTGGTCTCCCCGCCACCGATTGAGATCTCCTAGGAGTAGAGTGGCGGTGTTGGGTCCTTTGATCATGTTGAGTTGGTGTGTAATTTCTTCATTAAAGTTGGGCATGGAGGTAGGTGGTCTGTAAACAACAATTAAGTTGAGGGTACTATTATTGGTTTGGAGGTGTTTAAGGTGGAGGATTTCAGTACCATTGCATTGTATTTTAGTCGGGAACAGTTGAATGGTGTCTTTGGAAATAACTGCCACACCACCCCCTTGTCCTGATTCTCTGTTGGTGTAGTATATGGTGTAGCCCTCGGGGACCGCTAGGTTGCAGGTGGGGCTGACGGGCTCTTTTAGCCAGGTCTCGGTGATAAACATGATATCAATATTTTCCACAAATATCTTATCATGAATGCTGATGGCGTGTTTGTTGAGTGATCAGGTATTGAGAAGACAGTTCTTTAGATCTGGGGGAGGTTGGGAGGGCACTTTCTTATCGATGAAGGTCTGTGATGTTCTTTTTTCACGTCTCTTAATTGCCAACGATTCTGTGGCAGTAATATTTGTGTCAGGACTAATTCTTTCGAGGATTGAGTCGCAGGCGGCTTTGGCGAGCTTTGTGTTTTGGTAGTTGTGCAAGATGGTAGAAACTATATCAAAGGATAGTTGCCCCATGGTTGTTTTTAATTAGCTGTGGTTCCTGGGCATCGTGGTGTGCACCGGACGCCATGGACGGCGAGGACCGGTGCAAGACCGGATTGGCCCAGAAGCGCCGGCGCTGAAGCGCCTGATGTTCCTTTAAGAAGGATGCTGGTGCTTCTGGGAGTTGAAGTCCCAATATGTCTTTCAGCCAATGGCAGAGGCTGAAACAGCCTTCTACTCACATGAGCTGTATTAAAGAGTAGTTTAACACGCGCTGCAAAGCAGCTAGCATTTGCCTGAACAACTGTACAACTCGGAGCCCCAATGAAATGCTTGCTTTACCCTTGATGCAAAGAAACTGTCTGTGCATCAAGTGTATAGTGAATAGAAGTGTTATTACATGGACAGACTGGCCTATATTCAATGGCAATCTACGTTATAACTCTTTGCTTAACATTTTTTCTTTACCCTTGATACATGGTACTGTGTTCATGAAGGGTAAGGCAAAAAAAGAATGCCATGTCCAAAGCATCCCCCACCCTGAAATGTGGAGCCCCAGAGGGGCCCTACATGTAGGTGTGGGGGCTGACACGTGCACGCAACACACAGACACACCTTCACCCTTACATTCACACAAAATTATACAGAACAAACACCAACATACATAAATGCATGCATACAATCCATACCTGCATGCATACATACACATTGAATAAATAAATGCACTTACCTTGCTTGCATACATCCGCTCATGTGCCTGCCCAGCCACAGGAGAACTGGATGGTCTCCCTCTCCTCTCAGGACTCAGACAGGCTGACTGAGACCAGATCATGACTCTCCTGTCAGTGGTGTGTTTAGATTGCGGGTCTCCACAATGCAAACATGCTGTCTGATGGGAGAGGCCTCCTCTCCTCTCAGACAGAGTGTCTACACTGCTTGCATAGCAATGAGAGCCGGTGGGGCCAGTCTTCCAACATTATTCTCCGATATGTTTGGTGCAGAGCACAGAGTCTCTGAATAAAGAAAAGCACTGCAGGGGATATTCCCTTGACAATTAAGCACATGGGACTGTGCTGCCTTTCACTCAGGTGAGGTGGTGGCCAGCCTTCCATACTGGCAGGGACACCACTCCGCTCTATGATTTTGTTTACAGATTAGAGTTCAAGTGGCATGCATAAATGAGTAATATGAAGCATGTTTGTCTGCACGCAAGTTCACTGAGTCACACAACAAAATCTGCATGCGCAAGAAGAGCTCAGCTCCATTTTCATACCTATGTGTCAGATGTGACAAAAACATAGAAATCAACTGGTTTCTGCACTTTCGTTATTGGTGGAGAGCATTGAAGGTGGCAGATTTCCTCTCTAAGTCTGGGCCTCATTACAGCCCTGCCAGTCCGATAACAACAGTGTTGGAAGCTTACCGGCACCATTGTTAATGGACCAGCAGAGTACAGGTTTTCAGGCTGGGTGACTTTCTGCCCACCAGGTCTGACCTGGCGGACGGAAAGGCACCCACTCGCAGATTTTGAGTACTGGCACCATTATGAACGCCATATTATTTCCATCGCTGCTTCCAAACCGGGCTCCATTACCAGGTTCCTTCAATGAGGAATAACCGGGTCATTCCAACATTGGAGGACCCGGTAATTCCTCCTTGAAGGTACCATTCCCCATTCCCATTTGAGCCCCCATAGGGCTCCATGGGAATGGGGAGGAAAGTAATAACGGGCACATTACAAATGGCCCGTTATTACCTCCCTCTTCCCCTCGCGGGACCCGGAAAGGACGTCTGGTTTTACCAGATGTCTGTTCCGAGTCCCGGAAAGGGAACCGCGTAATCAGCGCTCCCGTAATGAAGGGTGTCGGTCCTGTACCGGCACCCTTCATTACAGGACCGCAAGGGTCGTAATGAGGCCCTACATATTTTACTGAGAAATGCAAACTAGATGAAGTCTTGTAAGAATAAAACATGGGCATATTTCCAGAAAACTTATGTAAGGAGCATTGGCAAGGTCCTGAAAGCATGGTTTTGCAAATGTGTCTGTGTTTTATTTTTTTGACAAGTGTCGTTATGTAAGTACACTAAATAGTTATATACCTTTGTTGACTGAGGTATAGCCTAGGGCCATGAGCAGTGGCCAGATTGTCCGGGCCATGGCATAAGGTGATGACCTGGACAATCTAGCTACTGGCCATGACCATGAGGGACGATCAATGAGGATAAAGGGGCAATGCCCACCAAGGACTGGCTATGTGGTAACATTTTTTGAATTTGGGACAGGTTTAAAAGGGAAGAAAAATGTGCTTGTGGTCATATGGTCATATGGTTCTCTCGTCGCCTTCTGCTGACTGCCATGGAAAGGGAAGAGGGGCTCTGTATGGAAGAAAAATCCTTTTTTTTAGCACCCCAGGTTACCGCTTTGGAAACCCGGGGTGCTAATGGCCTTCTTCCCTGATTGCATGGGCCGGTAACTTGGGCTGGCAGACCTTTATCCCCGTTCCAGTCCCTGAAACGGGGGATGAAGGCTACATTATTCCCATTAGAATAACTCAAAATGCCAATGGAAATGTTGGAAAATCTTGAGTCTATGTACTTTACAGAGAAATGTAAAGTAGATGGAGTCTATAAGATTTGTTCTTTTAGTTTTAATTTTTAGCTGTGAAAGGTGGTTCCTAATGGAACCTTTTTAATTGTGGTTTTTTTTTGTTGCAGGAGTGGTTAGAATGTAAGGGAAATTAGGGAAGAGGCACCAAGCACTAATATGGACGAATAGGTGGAGAGGAGAAGATGTTGCGCTTGTGTTACATCCAAGGTCGGGAGCAGTGTTTCTCATGCTCCTTGATTACAGCTTCAAAAGTACTGCGAAATTGCTCCCCCCTGCAGAGTGGTATGTTGCAGTATATACAGAGGACTGTTGTCTTCAAAAGACATGGATCAACAGCCTCTTTTATTGCTTGCAAGGTAGCTGTTGGCATTTTGTGTCCCTCCGAAGTAGGCTGTGTTGTTACAGTACTGGTTGAGGAAGATGAGGGGAGAGGAAGACAGCCTACTACTTGCTAAGAAAGGAACAGCCTTTCTTAGAGCATTGCCATAGCTGGATTTGGTGTGGCAGCGCATGGAGGTGGTCCAGTAGGAGTAATGTCCAGGTAATCCGGGACTGAGTACAGTGTTGCACTCAGTGCATTTCAGCTTAGTAGCTTTAGCCTTTGGTGCATTCCCAATAGTGGTAAAGAACTGCCACATCCATGATTCTCTCTTAGTGCTATAGGTAAGCACGTCCTCTACCTCACCTTCTTGGTCCTCTTCATTGTCTTTAGAAATCCTGTGGTTTTTTTTTGTTGTGTAGGTCCTCCAGCTGGTGGTGGTGGTGGCTCTTCGGGAGGAGGAGGGCAATAGCTGATGGCATTTTTAAGATAAATAGCAGATTTGCAAATATTCCTCGCAGTTTGTGCTGTGTACTAGATTGTTAATGGCTAATGAGTAAGAACAGGTGTAGGAGCTGTGCAAGGGGGAAATGCTGAGCTTCAAAGTTACTATATCAGTAGAAAGTGCAGTTCCAAACTGTCCGCGAAGCAAAGACCCTTTCGCGAAGTGCAGACATGTTAGCGAACACGTCATCATACTGCGTGCTAGTGTGTGGTCATGTGACACTGTCCGGAAGGTCTGTAATGACTACAGACGTTTGTGAATGTCGACGGACACAAAAACAGTGGAAAAGTTGAAAAAAGTGTACACATGTGTTAAAAGAGTTTTAAGGTGACATTTTGTAAATTGGACAACAATGTTGCTATAATTGGGGTAAGTATGATATTAGTAAGTTATAGGACATTAGCATGCACTGGTAAAAAACTTTACTGAAAAAACTTTGTTAAAGGGATGTTTTGGTTAAGTTGCTCTAATAAAAACCTATGAAATTCATTGAAAAAACTTTGTTAAAGGGACGTTATGGTTAGGTTGCTCTAATAAAAACCTATGAAATTCCATTGAAAAAATGTTGTTATAGGGACGTTATGGTTACAAGGAAAACCGAAAAACCTCAGAAATGTGCCTGTTATGGTAAGCTAAGCTACCATTACTCGGGCCACCACCGTGGACTTCTATGACTAACACCCAAGATATCTAAGATCACATCACTAGTGCCATTTATGACATCACTGATGACATCACATTTGAAATTAATTTTGATGAAAAGTCCCTGTACGGGGTTGTGTTTATAATGTTGGTAACACAATGGCAGGGGTGATCGGAAGACCTATCATGAACTGCTTAATTTATTAAAGAATGTATTCATCTAAACAAAACATTTTATTGGAGTGTTGTTAATAGAGGAACCAAATCATACATACACATAGGCAATGGCTGCAGCATGCACCATAGAAGTACAATATTTATAATCTGGTAATTTTGGATAGTAAAAAATGAATGCTACCTTATCAGAGTTTTGAGTAATGTTAAACATGTAATAACTAGGTAACAATTCAAGACTTACTACACAATTGTGTTGGTACAAACATTAGCTATGAAGACTCACAATGCATACAAATCAGAGGCACATTCAGGGAAACTAAAGTAAGGAAGACATAAATAGCAGCACCAGAAAATGTTAATAGCATTAAAGTTTATCTTCATGTATACAAATAAATTGTGTGTTTGAGGCCTGCTTTTTGGCCCATATATCTGCACCATGAGCTGAGACAAAACGCTAAGGAAAGTACTTAAAGAACATATGAACATTTTTATGTGTAGATATATAGCACCTTTTCAACTTTGGAAATTGTCATTGTCAGTCAAAACAAAAACTTAATCATGTCAGTAAACAAAAACAAGTGGCACAGATATGCGATGTCATCAGCGATGTCATCAATGTCATCTTTGATGTCCTGGGTGTTAGTCTTAGCAGTGCACAGTGGTGGCATGAGTTATGGTTGCTTAGATTATGATAAATGGCGAATCACTGAGGTTTTTCGGTTTTACTTGTAACAACAGCGCCCATTTAACAAAGGTTTTTCATTGAATTTCATAGGTTTTTATCAGTGCAACTTAACCATAACCTCCCTTTAACAACGTTTTTTCAGTGCATATATCATATACTCATATGCCATCCATTCATATGCAGTACACCATACATACAACGTACATATAGGGCCTACAATCATACACCATATACTCATATGCTAAAACCCTCATATGCCACACTATACACCCCTACATGAACATCTGAAATGAAATAGGGAAAAACAAATTATTTTGTTCTATCAAAAAGTAAAGTCTACAAACTTAAATAACAACATTAAGGTACACAAACACACACTATACAAACTTAAATAACACACACAAATTCAACCATTAAACTCGAACTGTAAACACTCACTTATTACCACTAGAACACTCCCTTCAAATATTAGGCAGGTTACATGAATACAGTAGTTGAAGTGAGTGTTAGCTGGATCTGGCTGTCTTGGATTGAAAAATGTTAGGTAATAATAGCAATGCAATGTAAGACAAAGGCACATTTCTGGAGTGAAACGACTTTTATGATAAAGTTCATACCCGCAATGCCCAGCATTTTTGTGGCTTTTAAAGGATGGTGAATTCTCAGTGATGGCTAAGGGCAGGCACTGTGGCACGTGTGACTCAGCTGCAATTGCTTAGTTTACATTCATATTTCAGATGGAAAATGGGAAGTCAACCCTTTATAAACTCACCAGAACTTTGCTGGTGTAATCTAAACATTCCCAATGATGCAAGCCCAAACGTGTCTGATTGTACTGCACTTACGATCCCCAACAAGGGTGTAGCAGGCATACATGCAGTTTTTGAGCTTCTTAAAAGTTATTTGTCATAAGGTGAAAAATGGCCCGCCTCCCGCTTGCATTTTCTCCGTCTCTTCATCTGCCATTTGCAAAATTACTTTTTTCAAATTATTTTGCTATCTTTAATTTACATTTTCCTTTTAATGAAAACGGAAAGAAACAATGTGCGTGCATTTTTGCGTAATATTACACTGACATTGACTACTTTTATAACATAGATAGTAAACGTGAACCACACGCTATGAATAGTCATCCCTGGTTTAATTTTTGTTTAAGGTGAACTGAACTAAATCACCAAGACAATACAGCCGAACATTTCATATTTAAGTATGTATGACCATACCTGATTACTGTTTTAGTGTCAAGTTTATTGTGTTTTAATAAATCAAGAAGACAGGAAAATTACTTGGGCTTAATGCAATAAAAGAAAAGTATAAAATTAATGATCAAAGCTGACTTGTCTTGCTGGTTAATTCCAATGGGCATTAACTCATAAAGAAACTCGCTGAATTTTGTATCATTTTATACAGTGTTGAAGTTTCAAAGTGAATGAATACGCGGTACCTAACAGCGAAAAGCTGGTTTACTTTATGTCAAGTTCAATAATTTAAATGTGGTCTAACTGCCTGTAATTGATTATATTCGGGGCGACCCCTTTGTTTTATTATTGATGCACGTGTCCCAGTGAAACAAACCCTTTGGTTCAAACGTGCACTGAATTCAGTCACAAAGCCACACGCCTTGAATGCCGCATGAACGGTGCAGTACAGAACAATGAATGTTGAACAATTCCCGAAGGCAATTCATGATTCTGTTTGATTCCCACAGCAACCATATGCATTTTGCAAAGGCAGAGTCATAGATTACTTAACAAAAATTACAAGAAGAGAGTAACTTCAGATGAACGAAGCAAAAACAATCTATGCATGTCAAAGTGTGTTTTTTATTTTGTTTTGTGAGTGTAAGCATGTCTTTCTGGACACACATTTGTGAATATATGAATTAATTGGTATTTTAGTCTAAATAAGAATGTGCGTGTCTATATGTATATGTGCGCGTGCATGCTTGTGTGCAGTTTGATTTTAAAAAAAAGGTAAGCTAATGACAGAACATGGAAGAAGGGTGTTTATATGGAAAGAAAGGAGATTCAATTGACTGTTCACAATTTAATTGTGTTGCATTCTTTGTGGGTCATGTGTAGCTCCTAAAGTAAGACACTGCACAGTTAGTTTCAGGTGAAAGCGCTCTCCATCTTAATGGTTTCACTCAGGTCTCTTGCTACATATCATTAGAAATGCTTTTGAACACCTCTCTCTCTTTTCTATTCTCCTTGGACTCTGCAAAATGGTGTTAATGTGTGGCTCCAGTAGGTCTGAAGTCAACTCACTGACAACATTCAGCCAGTCATCGTTCTTTTTGTTTGGGGAGTTTTTAGACTGTGGACCATGCCTTTTTTCTACATCAACTGCCTACCCACCTAGGTCTAACTGCTCATATCTTTGCATTCAGGGGAACCAGACCCAGTGGCCACCTGCCATTATAAGTGGGGTGAACCACCCCCCGCCTCGGCAGGGACATGTCCCCCAATATGCTATTCCTTTTTGTTTGTTGCAGAGCCCTTGCGCTCGCCTGTCAATCAGTGTGTAGACATTGCAAAATCGAAACGTGTACCCTCTGACTGACAGGAATGGCCTCCTCTCATGTCAGGGAACGTGGTTGAGTTGGGGGGCAGGGGTGAGCTACCTGGTCCTCCTGTGGTTATTTGCGAACGTGTGTGGATGCATGCAGGCAAGTATTTGTATTTTTGTATTATTGTGTATGTATGCATGCATGTATTGATTGTATGCTAGTATGTGGGTATTTAGATGAAGTGCAAGAGTGGAAGCAGAGAAGGTGAGGGACTGAGGCAGGTTAAACATGAGGGAAACATGTTAGCTAGAAGGCAGATGAGAGGTATGTTAAGAGGGTAACTCGGGGGCAAGGTATTAGCAAAGTGATGAGCATTTTTCTCAGCTTGCCGTGCACATGAATTTTCTGAAATGTTTGTGGCCTCAAGGTTTTTTTTTTTGCGTGTAAAACCCATGAGAGACCCTGGTCAATTGACACCTCTAGTTATTTCCTGGCTAGACTGTCCTACATTTAATGTAGGTCATCCTATCCACATTATAGGACATGACTTTGATTTACCGTTGATGCACTGTAACTTTGTATCTTAACTGTGCATCAAGGGTAAAGCAAACATGACAAGACACATCCAATGTAGGCCTGTCTAGCCAACTGTATATATTTCTTTCTGTGGCACAGTATTTTTTTACTGTCTGGGTGTCCTATGGCAATACTAGCATATATTGGATGTTGCATGCATGGGCATGCATTGGCACAGCTAGCATAGAAATATTGTATATACTAGCATCTGTTTTGGACAAGGGCATAGTGAAAATCTTTTGGAAAATTGGCATGGGCACTGTTGATAACTTGCATCTAATAGATTTTTTCATGTGCCACCATGCAAAATTGATTGCAAACTGGGTGGCTTTTATCCAATCTTCCCACTATTTTAACCCATTATTTTAAAACATTTCTCATATGGAGAACCCTCCGGGTTGCCCTGGTTTGTGTCAGACTCCTGCGCTGCACAAAGGTTGCACATACATATTAGGGACATTCATTTAAGCCCCACCAGTTCAAATATTCACCAGCCGCCACTGATCAGAGCATATACTCCAAGGGTGAATATGGAGATGATGGTCCACTCAGATATGCGATTAATGGATTAACCAATCAGATAATCAGACAATCTATAGGAAACCGTTCTTTCACCATGGCCACAAACCCTTTTAAACATGCACTTTGAAATTTTTACAAGCAACATATGGCACTACACAAAACACCTATCAAAATGATTAAAAGACAAAAATGACCTTCTGCTTTTAATTGACAAAACTACACAACCATGGGAGGATGATGATCCTGTAATTTGCATTTGCATGTGCAAAAACATTCTTAAATACGTTTTTTTAGAAGGGGTCAAACCCACATGCAAATCCTGCTTGAAATTAATTAAAGATATGTATAAAAAAAATGGATACATGATTTAATTGGAAAATACCTGCATTTTTACAACCACAAAGAACATGTATGTTTCAATCTGCCAATTAAAATGTACATGTTCTCAATACCCTTAAATGCTGTTAGTTCATCATTCCATTTAGGCGAACTTCCGATTGTTAAAAGCCAAATTAAAATTAACAAGGGAGGGCAAACATTGGAAATACTTCTTTGTAGTAAGACGTTCATCCAAACAAGTAAGCATTTAATAGGAACCGCCCAACAGTAAGTCTACCACCTAGGATTGGACGGTTTTGTGAGAGGTAAATAATGTTTCTGAGTAGGAAATAAAGCGCAGGCAGTGGAATCGATACCAAGCTGTGGTGAAAAAGACAGTAATCTGTGATTTAATCCCTATTGCCAAGAGAGTAGCCAGTAGATCATTATCCACTGGCTCTGTATTCACTGCAGCAGTGCAAGAGAAAGAAGTGGAGGATTTATAGGATATTTTGTGTAAATTTGGGGTTTGGCAGTATTTTCTTACTGCCAGAAGATGAGCGGTAGTTTGGTAATACTCATCCCTGCATTTAGATTGGGTTTGGCCTCATATCATTGTTATGACCATACCTTGTTACATTATATTGGAGAATCTAGTAATATATACTACTGGTGTTATTTTGTGGTAATAGGTTATTTAGTGGTGAGCATATTTTCCTTTCTTACATCATAACCACATCATAAACAAAACCTTCCTTTCTATGAGAATACCTCCCTGTGATCTATAGAGGGCCTTGGACCTATACAAGCAAGGGGACCCAACACTTTTATATAGAGTGCCACCTACAGCCTGTGGCCGGTATAACAGGCTTATCTACACCAGTGATCTATGCACCCGTAGGCATCATTACGGGTTCATAGATACCCAGTAATCTATATATTATATCAGAACCCCCCCCAAACAACATACAAGGAGGACACACACACACACACTTATTTTATTACTGCTTATTCTGTTTATTATTCTATCTACATGGGCAAATTGACAAATGTATTACCAAAGAGAATGAATCTCCCCTGTGTCACAAGTACAATCCCAAATGCAATATACAAAAACAACTCTACACAATCTGCTTTTATATATTGTTTGTATTGCAAACACATACAAATCACAATAACAATCTTACCATGTACATGTTCCCTTTATCTGTAACAAAAAGAAAAGAAGAAAGAATACAGAAACAGAGCAGACAAGCTTTTTTTCATTTTAAAAATATGAATTGCTTTTTAACATTATACACAGGACACATCAAGATGCAGAGGGTTTCCCTTGCTACTCTGCCTACCTGATATTTTTAGATTGGTCATTCGTACAACAGCACACAGTAACCCCACTTAAACTGTGCCTGCTTACCAGAAATATGTGTGGCTCTCTCCCACAATGACCTTCCTTCACTCGCCTCCGAAGAACAGGCCCAGTCAGCATGAGCTGTCCCTGTAATCTTGGCATCTGGTATGCACTGTGAAGCCTCCAAGCCAGTGCCAGTGACACCAAGAACATCTATCTCCAGAGCCCAGCCAACACAAACTAACTTCCCTCTGTCAGTTTTCCCCTTAGCAGACCTCTGCACCTACCCACTTTGCCTACGTGATATGTCTGCAGACACTTTCCTCCAATCAGGTTCAAAGGCAGCATCACCCTTCACTTTTACACAATAGAATCTTTGTTCAGCGACCAACTGTTTCAATTACTATTTCCTTTTGCGCATACTTTCTGCTTTCTGCAAACACAGACAGAGAAAGAAGAAAAAAAAATACCAGTGCACATTTGAAAAACTAATTTCAAAATATGTATTTTCACCTCATATTGTACATGGGACTACATTATAATGTTAAGAAGTTAGCATTAGTGATTAGTAATTGTTAATTAAATCAGTTAGTTATATAAATAATGTTAAAGAATGTAGTCTTCTAAGCATGAGGTATTCAAGAGAAACAAAAAATGGATGCACTTTCAATCTCTGCAGTTCCACATTGGGCCTTTGCTGCACCATGAACTCTATACATTGCATGCCACCAGCAACATATTCACATGTTATATTGGCAACATAAAATAACTATATGTGTGTGCCACATTATTGCTGGCAACCAAATGCCATCACCTTTATTGAAGCGCTATATACTCTAAAGTGCTATAAATATTATAAAGTGCTGTATGTATATCACTACAGATCACACAAGAAGACATCCCTGTGTTTGGATCCTGAAGAAAGTGGGACAGAAGCGATTGGTATCCCACTGAAACTGGTCAACCATTTTTATTGCAGAATGTCTGAACACCAACCAGATGTCTTTGATGAATTAACCAATTCTTTGCAGTTTTAAAGTTGTACAATTGAACAGATGAGTAGGGGGTATTCAAAGCAAACTACACTCCCTCCCGTGACCCTTTTCCAGTATTTCCCAATTTTAGTATATTATGGAATTTGTTTTATACACACAATTTGTTGCACTTCTCTGAGATTGCAGTTTCAAATACATTAGGGCCAGCTTCCTCTGTCTATCCCCTAACCCTAGATAGGTGGCACATCAGGTCCCAATAGGGACAGTCATCACACAAGGGTTACCTAGCAATGGTTGGATGGCCAGCTTTAGCTAAATCAGAACGGTTTAAAAAAATATTTGAAATAATAAAAAGATGCCTGGACATTTTTGAGTGATATGCTGCCATGTCATTCACGGACTTGAAGTCGGCAAGTGTTGGCTGTGAGTTGTGTGCATGACGTACTACGACAGAGCAAATGAACCCCCTCAGTAAATGACTCCATATGCAGGGACTGGAATGGTGAATCATGTTGTGTGAAAATACTTGTGAAATGCATACACAAACTGTATATCAACATATCATTGTGACAGACAACACAACCAAAATGCACTTTGACTGACATCTACGACCTTTGCCCTTGCAGGTGACTCTGGATACCCCCACAGCCATGGCTCATGACACCAGTGCGGAATCCACAGAAACCACAGGAGGTTTCCTACAACGTGGCACACATCTAGACTGGCTCTGTATTGAGCAAACCTTTGGCCCGTTGAAGGCTCATTTCCAGTACCTACACCGCTCTGGAGGGGCCCAGATGTACAGGCCAGATCAGGTTGGAAAAATTGTTCTTGCCTGTGCAATGCTGCACAAGGATTGCATCAGTCAGAATGTTCTCCTGCACCCTGAAGAGGACATGCCACCCCTAGGCGTGAATGGCTCAGTATCTGCATGTGCTGTGCTGCCACACAGTGAGCGTGAAGTGGGTAGGGAGGGACTAATGGTTCGGTAAGAACTGATTGACAATTTATTTTTATCACCATTGTTATGCACTTGCCATGCACCTATGTACATAGTCATCTCATTACATAGACACTTGTGCACAATAAGGAATGTCCTAGATTTACTTTATATGAACATCAATGTAATGTGGAAATGTGAAACAATCTTCCTTAAAACACCCTCCCCATAAACCCTAACAAAATACCCTTCCCAAAACAGCCTCATCAAAACACCCTCCCCAAAAACACTCCCCAACACACCCTCCGCAAAACCCCCTTGCAATGTCCAACAGTTACCTTCACTGCCTCTGTTGCAGTACCATGGGAGTGATGTAGTGGTGTGAATGGAACCAAAGGGTGATGGGTGGGGAGTCCTCTGTGGGTGTTACAAAGGTGAAGGGTTCTCACTCCTGGGCCCAGATAAACTGTTGATGAGCTCCATGGACTAATTCAGTGTCTCAGCAGAGGATGAGGGTGCCTCTGCATGCTCCTGCACTCTCAGGTCTACTAAAGTCATGGCAGTGGTTTCATTGCTGAGTGAACAGGACATGCTGCACTTACACCCCTGCAGGTAGTCTCACCATGGCCCACATGTGTCTGAGCTGCTGTCCCACCAATGTTTCAATGGATGCCTACCGCCTTATGGCTTCCAGCCTCACCCATGCAGCCGCCATAATGGGCACAGGCAGAGGTGATGGGCTTTGTGGAGGGTGTGGGCTGAAGCATGGTTGCTCCTCCTCATCTCTTTCCTCCTCATCAGTGGAATTGATATATCCCCTGCCACAATGGACTGGTTGCTGCATTGCCTGTGATGGTGAGATGGTCATGCTGGTAACCTCATGGGGTACAGACAGAGCAGGCAAGGCAGCAGCATGTTTCGCAACAGGAGCTGGCTGTGGCAGTGGCAGATTAAGTGACAACAATTCCACCTGCCTGTCCAGTGGAGGGGCCATTGTGCACTGTTTTTCCTTTGCTCTGCACTTTCCACTTCTCCTCCTTTCCATTCACATTTCCCCTCTCCCACTTCCATGCAGTTGCACGTTCTCAATGTCACTGGTCTTGTAAGATTGTTGTTTTGTTCTCCCCTGTTCCCCTCATTTGCCTTTTCGCACTCTGAAACAGTTGTGTATGGGGGCGATAGAAATAAAATATCAATTCAATTCAATGGTGACATCTCCAGACGAGACCTACAGGAGTTTCCACTGTGGTGGTAGGAGGTGATGATGGGGGCGATGCAGGTGGTTTTGGCCTTGCTGCCCTGCTCCGCTGCTTGATCCCGCTGGCAAGGGGTGAGACTTGTTCACGGGTTTAGGTGGATGATGTTTTAGCAGTAGAGAGTCCGACCTTGTCACTGTCCGTAGACTGTTTACCTGTTGGGAATAGTATGGCAAGCTGTCAGTCATCTTGCAGACATGTCTGAAGGCTTGTAAAACACTCATGCAAGATTGTGTGAGTTCCAGAGAAGCACATATCATATGATTGGCATGAGCGATATCGGTCTAATGAGTGCTACTACTACCAGGTGATTTTTGTGCATGCATGTGCACATTGCCTGTATTCCTGGCATTTCCAAGTGTGTTTTTAAGTGCACTGCAGTCAGCAATAAGGACTTGCCTTGTGTTTTGTACCTAGTTCTGCACTCTACTTGTCGCGACTGGTGCAGTAATCAACTCTGTGACCTGATTTGAGGCAGACTGAAAAACACAAATGCAGTGCATAGCACATGCATTTCCAAGTGTGTTTTGTAAGGGCACTGCAGTCAGCCGTCAGCTGCTTGGAGGTGAGGTTGGATCAGACTACTTACGATCTTGTCCGTGTTGCCAGGTACAAAAGTCTGTGTTGTTCTCCTGACAAGGTGGTTTTTGTCATGGGTGCGGTGGGACTTCAATTGCTGACATAGACTATCATGACGCACATGGGTGGTTCTCATGCGTCCATGTGTTGGTATGCATGTTTTCTCTACACTGCATGTGCATTACTACATTGTCCTGCCTCCCCTGCCACATGTGTGTACTCGCTAAGCATTTGCTGTGATTGCCATGTGTTAGCCCATTCCCTTGCCCTTTGCGCACATTTCTGCTGGGGGACATATCTTTTTTGCCACTGTATTAACATGTACCTGGGGTCAGATAGACTTACCGCCATCACAATGGATACCTGCCCCGGCCTCCGCACTACTGATCCTCTCTCTGCGCTCCATGTGGAGGATGGAGCTGCCCTTCTCCTCACAAGGCATGATGTTGAGTGGTTCCACTGTACCACCTCCTTTGGAAGCACTCTCCCTCCTGTGTTGTGCAATCAGCCTGCAGAACGTCCCTTTCAGATAGTCCCACCACTGGCACCACTGCTTTCCATCATGGGGAATGGTGTGCATTGCTGTCACGCTAACCATGATGCCTGCCCATGTGACCATATCCCTCTGAGCATAGGTATTCCTATAACTGCTCCCAAAAATGGTATTACTGCTAGCACTACTGCCAGGGGAGTGTGCGTGTGCCCGCCATGTTATAATATGGCAGTAATTCTGCCGGTCATTTTGGTGGTTATGTTAATACCACTGGGTGGTACATAAAAAACATTTTGTCATAGAAAATCCATGAAATTCACTCAGAAGAATTGTAGTTTGCATGGACTTTAAGGTGAGCAACACTTTGTAACAAAACCGTTCAGCTTTCCGTTAGTGATGTAATCAGTGATGTCATATATGATGTAGTTAGTGATGCCACCAGTGATGTCATCAGTGATGTAATCTATGATGGAATCATTGTGGTCATATGCTGTGTAACAGGGGGTGCAAAGTTAAGGTGCATTTGACTGAATTGTCTGTAGAATTTCAGGGGTTTTGTTATGTTCAATTTTGACCTTAACGTCCCGTCAATTAAGTTTTTTTCCCCTCAATATCAAAGGTTATGTTACAGGGTATTTCTCACCTGAAGTCCATGAATGTCAAGGGTTTTATTATAACATAGTTTCTTTTACAAACCACTAGCCATGGCCAGTGGCTGCGGCCTTTGGCCGTATCTACTGTACATGTTCCCTCATTAGGTATCTTTTTGACTCACTAAGTGGCCACAGCTTTCAGCCGTGGCCACTATACATGTCTTTTGGGTCCACTAGCAAGGGCCTTTGTCCCTGGCCAGTGAGCACTGTCTTCAGCCATGCCCTCGTATTTTTTATTAAAGCACTCCTGTGAAACTAGCCATGGCCTTCAACCGTTGCCACTGGACATGTTCTCCCCATTGTTTCTTTTGGACTCTATGGGTGGCCACCATGTGGGATCATGTACTTTAGACATGGCCCACTAGCCAGGGTCTTCAGCCATGCCCACTGTATATTTTTAAACACTACTGTGCCACTAGCCATGGCCTTTGGCCAGGGCCACAGTACATGTTACCCCCATTATGTTTATTTTGGAATAACTAGGTGGCCACAGCTTTCACCTGTGGCAACTATACATGCCTTTGGCCATGCTCACTGTATATTTTAAAACACTACTCTGCCACTACCCATGACCTATGGCCGTGAATATTGTACATGTTCCCCCAATGTGTTTCTTTTTGACCCACAAGGTGGCTACATCATTTGGCTCTGGTCAATATACATGTCTTACGTTCCCTATAGCCAGGGTATTCAGCCATGGCCAGTGAACACAGCCGACGGCCATGCCCATTGTATATTTTAAAACACTACCCTGCCACTACCCATGACCTTTGGCCGTGTCCCCATGTCATTTTCCCCCATTATGTTTCCTTTGGACCAACTAGATTATCTTTCTATTTGGAGTGCTGTGTACCAGAAAAGTATGTCAAGCAGTGATCAGAATAAAAGAAAGTACCTAGCTATCACATGACAACACATTCTAGCAATTAATTAGTTCACACTGTAAAAGGCAAATTTGAAAAACAACCCATAGTGCAAATTCACATACACTGACTTTTCACCTGGTGATTTAACTACTTCCGTTTACAGTTCTCCCCTCTTATGTTGCATACAAATTGTCTACCTGAAATGTCTTACCAATATTACCCACAAGTCAAAAACAGAACAATCTGTTCTATGTGTTGTAAACTACAACACCCATAAGCCCTCACAATTCACTATACCAGCAGATGCTTTTACAAATTGGACACCAAAAAATCTCTCAGAAAATATTTCCACAACCCTAAACACCTTCAGTAAACTGCTGCAATGCATTCCTTTTGCAAGCGCTTGCAGTAACCTGCAATTTAAGCCATGCATAAAGCATCAGTACATCAGAGTTTCTGCAAACACAATGGGCCTCATTACGACCCTGGCGGAAAGTGACTGACCGGACCGCAACAGCGTAAATAGCGTTTCCGCCATTGCACGAAGGAGCAAAGTGCGGCCAATCACGACCCATCGGGCACGAGCATTACGCCATGGCGGAATCCGAAAGGCTGCGATGGCGGAAATGACCCCAAAACGGCCCTTACCGCCGCCGTACGCTGCACCAGGTGCAATACCGCCACCCATCTTAGCGGCCACCGTAATGAGCGGTCACCGTAACGAGCGTGCACCGCAAATTACGGCCACCGTAAATATACGGAAACGGAAGTAAAAGCATGTGGCCGGAACGGGAAACAGCACGCCGCACAACTATAAAATCCGAATCCCAACACAACCATAAAAAATCCGACCCTGACACACATCCCAACCCGTTAGCAACCCCAGTTAAAAAAATAAATATGGGAAAGGTAGCCAAGAAAGCGTGTGACCGCAAGCGGCAGGTACACTTCTCCCGAGAGGAACTGACCGTGCTCACCGAGACCCTCCAGGAAAATTCCGCCGTCGTCTTCTCCAGTCAAATGACCAGGACGGCCCTTGCCAACAAGAAGGCCATATGGGCCCTGGTGGCACAGCGCGTAAGTGCGGTGGGGACAACACCCCGCACGCCACAGCAATGTCGCAAGCGGTGGGACGACCTGCGGATCCGCGTACGCAGCATACTTTCTGCGAACAGGAACATCGCCACAGCTACCGGGGGGGGTTCAGAGTCGCCCATCAAGTTGACCCCCTGGGAGGAAATCTGCGCCTCCACCATAGGAATGGAGAGCATAGAGGGAGTCGGAGGGATGGAGAAAGGAGTGCCGACATCCGGAGAATCAGGTAGGTTGGCCAAGAGAAACAATGCGAAATCCACAAACCACGAACATGTGCAGTACCATGTGACCCCATAGTGCAATACATACTTTGCCCTGACAGCGCCCTCTAAAAGTCAGAATGAACAAACAAATCAATCAAGAAGCCATAAACAACCCCTACATGTGCAGCATGCACCCCCTAACTGCAGGCAGCCAAATGAATGCATCCTCAATCCACACGAAAATGAGACCACCTCCAAGGCCCAGTCCCAAATCAGCCTCATGTACCACCCCAATGCATTTGATACGTTGCCATTCCAAATCCGACAGACCCATAACTAACGCTCGCCCCTCTTTACTCCACCACAGGGTCCGATACCAACGACGAGCTGCAGGACACCCCTACCAGCACGCCTGCAAAGAGGGCCAGGACCAACGTCCCAAGAGCCTCCACCTCAGGTGCAAGGATCAAGACACGGCAGCAGCAGGAATCAAGTGGCAGCACACTGGAGGGGACTGCAACAGGCACCCCAGCAGCCAGCAAGTCCACAACCCCAGCACCACAGGTCCCCCCAAAGAACGTATCTGATGGCACTGCCTCTGGTGGTAGCAGCACCATAGGTGACACAGCTGTCATGCCAGCATGCTCCGACACGGAAAACAGTGCTGGCGACGTAGGTACCATCCATGACCTTTCCCAATCCCCCTGCATGTTCCTTCCCCTACACCATGACGAAACCACGCAGGGGCACCCTGAAGACGACGACTGGCCAACCCCCACAAGTCCTGTGCCAAGGCAACATGTGTTGAGCAGCCCCCCTGTCACACCACCGCAAATGTCCATGGCCCAGCAGAGGCAACAGTCCCTCGACCTGCTGATCGAGCAACAGCAGGAAGCGTCCTCGCTACTCAAGGACCATGCAAATGAATGCGGGGGTTCCAGGGCAGCCATGGAAACATCCACCGAGACACTCAGGGCACAAATAGAGAAAAGTAGTGAGAGCCTCAGGGGAGAAATGGAGAGAAGCACCGAGAGCCTGAGAGCACAAATGGAGAAAAGCACCGAGAGCCTGAGGGGGGAACTGCATGCGACGTCCAAAGACGTTTGTGCTGAACTTGCTGCTGTGCGCCGTGTGCTCTCGGAGCTCTCACAAACCCTCAGAGACATGCATGGACGCGAGCAGGCAGAGACATCATCCGTGGCAAGTTCCGTCCAGGGCAGCCCCCAACGCAGATCTGGCAGGAACCTGCGCTCCACGGGCAGGGGTGCCCCTGATACCCGTAGAGGGGGCTTGCAATAGCGTCTACCCACGGACAGCATGCATATTTGGACACTGGTGTTGGGGGGGGAGGTAGTAGGGTGGAGGGGGTGTGTTGGGCTTCACTGGGTGGCGGGTCCATAGGGTGTATAAATCAAATCACATTAACAATACAGCACCTCATTATCATCCAATGACATGTGTGGACATTGATATTTGCGTACGAGGCCTTCATAGGCGTACAGTCCACAATGTGCCTGTACTACACACACACAGTGCCACAGGTCCCCTTTCCGTGTAATAGGCACCATGCGTGGTTGCTAGAAGCATGCATCTATGATGCTCTGTCGGATTGCACGTGCATCCTGTGCCTCATGGACTCCTTGAGGTGCCTCCACATCCCCACCCTCATCATCATCATCATCTTCAGGTGCATGCAGTACAGCGTCAGGGGGCATGGGCACATTCCTACGTATGCACATGTTGTGCAGCATGACACATGCCATGACCATCTTAGAAACCTTCTCATGGCTGTACATGAGTGCCCCGCCAGACCTGCTGAGGCTGCGGAAACGAGCCTTCAGTAGGCCGAATGCCTGTTCAATGACCACACGGGTACGTGAGTGGGCATGGTTGTAGTCCTCCTCATGCTCGTTCTGTGGGTTCCGGATTGGTGTAAGGAGCCATCTCTTCAGTGGATACCCGGCATCACCTGTATGAGACGAATAAAGGGTGTCAGTGGAATGATAGTGCTAAGTAGCCCCCCCCCCCTGCAAGGTCATTGACGCATCAAATGGGCCACGATGTCATGCATGGAATGAGACTCACCGAGTAGCCAGGATCTGTGCCCTGCGTGTCGCTCCATGTAGCGTGGTATTCTTGTGTTCCTCAGGACCATAGAATCATGGGTAGATCCTGGAAATCTGGCACAACAATGCGTAAATATCTTGTTGGAGTCACACACCATTTGCACATTGATTGAATGAAATTGCTTCCGGTTGCGGTACTGGACCTCCATGGCATGTGGGACAACCAATTCAACATGGGTGCAGTCGATGGCACCAATGCAACCCGGGATGCCGCCAAGTGCATGGAATCCCACTTTAGCGTTGGTAATCTCCTGGTACGTGCGTGGTAGTGTGATGTGGTCGTCGGCGTGCTTTAGGAGGGCATCGTGCACTTGGAAGAGTGTCCGTGAGAACAGTGGCTGTGAAATGCCATGCAACTGTCCCACTGTGTGCTGGTAGGTGCCTGTGGCCAGGAAGTGGAGTGCAGACACCACCTTCAGTAGGGGTGGGATGGCGGTTGGGCTATCTATCATGCTCACGAGGTCAGCATGTGTCATGTCCACAATGGCGATTATGGTGTCCCGGTCCAAACGGTAGAGGGTGTGGATCTGCTCAGCAGTGAGGTTGAACGGATCGGCTCGGAGGCGTGGGATTGCGGGCCGCCTGCGTGGTGGTAGTGGCAGTGCTTGTGGGCCTTGCTGACCCTGCCTTGCCCTCCTCCTCCTCCTTCTCCTCCGTCTCCCCTGTGCGCCCGGTTGTTGTACCTGTTGTTGTTCGTCGTCTTCTTGTAGTTGTAGCACTTGCAGTGCTATCTGGTACCCCAGGCCCAACATCGCTAGTCCTGCCGGTAGCATTTTGGAGTGGGAGTGGTTGTGGGAGGGGTTTGGGTCTGCAATATATGTGCTGTCGGCCTGTATGGCCTCCACCTGTGCTGATTGAATGAATCTGTGGCAGATGCAATCCCTTCTGGCCGAGCACGTCCCGCACGTAAGGCTGCATTTGGCCGCATGGCATCTTGGGATTTGAATCATGTATCAAATCCCGATGGCAGTGTGATGTACTTTGACTGATTTTCATGCTATGCTCCCATTGTTACACATGCTATGATTGCAGCCGCTTACATACCTGTGAAGAGTCAGTGGTATGTAGGGCTCGATCGATGGCCGACCCTCATGCAGCACAGTAACGTACTTCACCGACGGGCGTGGCGTGCCATTTGTGATTGCAGCCAGTTAGCATCATGACACACAGCCGCACTACATTGATGTAATTGTGAATGCAAGCGTTCACAGAAGCCTTTTCGACGTAATGTTGCAAGTGAGGAATTCGAAGGCCAGCATTTTGGGTTTTGAAGTAGCGGCGAGGATACGCCCACAGGTCTGGCTGGAAATGTAACGTTCTATTGTAGAATGTCCTTGGGACATGGCCCATAACGAGCAGGCAATGAATGATATGAATTGAATGGGATGCGCAACAGCGTAGTGGACGATAAGGCAGGACGTTCCCAAATCCATCTTGCTTCACAACACTACAGATCCGGCCAGGGGCACAGTGGTTTTTGCGGACTGCATTACGCACAGACGCGATGGAAGTTTCACATATTATGTGAGTGAATATTCATGCGTTTTCATTGCGGGATGAGGGAATGATGTGTGGATGCCTGGACTGATGAATCCGTTTAGGGTCTGCCATGTACATGGGTTTTTTGATTCACTCCCCTTCCCCTGCGTTATGTGATGCAAGGCTGCCATAGTGGGACATACGTCTATCTGCCCTTGTCGGATCCTCCCTGTCTCGACGCGCCTTCATACACTTGTGTCTAGGCACGTTACTAATCCCATGTCATGGGTTCTATCTTGACGGACGCATGCACAGTAACCGACGTTGACAATGGTGTATTTAGCTCGATTGGTTTCGTTATGATTCGATACTGATTTAGGGGTGTGTATATTCCTTTGGAGTGGGCTAGCATGCATATGGGTGTGGATTTGGTGTGTTGAATGAAGATTGTAATGCATCATGAGTCCCGTAATGCAATCGGTTAATTTGTGTTTCTTTTGGGTGACAGGTATCTCCTGCCCTATTGCAGATGCCATCTCTACGCCACTCCTCCAGATGGTTTTTACTCTCGACTCCTGCAGCTTCGGGTGAATCAGTGGAGCACCATTTCGATCTTATGGGACGATCGCCAATGGGCCACATGCCCTTACGCTGTACTGGTGGCTAGGTGCAACATTTCGGCCTTTCAGCTCGACTAGTGCCTGCCTCATGGGACGGACCTGCGGTTCTTGCCGCTTCCATGTTGCCTTTTGGAACGTTGATGTAGGCCCTGTGTGCCATGATGGTACAGGGCGTCACACAAGTGGAAGCCGGTCAATTATTGCAGATGCAGCCCTCGGTGATGATGGTTGTTTTGGTGGTATTTTGCAAATTGCTGTGGGGCCTTTGTCATTTGGATGTGCATTTAAATTGTATTCCGATATTTGTCGTGTTGCGTTGTTCTTTGCAGGTGATGTGGCGATTTTCGCTTTGTGGCGGTATGTATTGCGTGATGATCTGCATTGTGTTCCGCCTTCTGAGTTGAGTTGTGTGGTACAGTACTGGCCGCGTTTGCCTACGTAGCACAGTATGGTCACGGATAGGGGCTGCCATTGTGACTGTTTACATGATGTGCTGTTCAGGGGCGGGGGATTGGCTTTTGGCCGACTGGTGCCTGTCAGCCAGGTCGATTGGTGGAATGATGGGTTGTTCAGAATGTGGCTGGTCACAGGTGACTGTGTTTGCGTGCGTTTGTTGGAGGGGGACTGGGGTCATGTCCATTGGAATGGCTTCTGTATTGATGCCATCTGTGCCCTGCAGCTCCCATCGGCCCCTCTTGGGATGAGCCTGGCTGCTCAGTCACTCTGCCGACTTGTGTGGTACATGCTTCTGCTGATGGTTGGTTTGTTTACTGGCATGAGTACAGGGCTGGTGCAATCCCCCTCAGGATGCTGTTTTGGATGTTGCCTTGCGCTGGTGGCAAGCGATGGGGGACTACTGTTGTTTTGTGTCATGTGTTCTTGATTTTCAGTTTGATGTATTGTACCTTCACATGCCTGTGCTGCGTCAGTACGGCTATGGTGACATGCCGTACATGGATGCCCACTCACGGGGCGCTTTGAGCCCCTGCATGCTTTTCTACGTTGGCATGCATGGGTGGATTGTGGATTTCACTGGTTGCATAGTGTGAGTACATTGCGCCTGCCAGGAGTTGTGCAATGAGGCCAGGGAGTGGAGTACAGGCACTCAGTGGGCCATTTACGGTTGGTTCGCGTTGCCGTATTTCTCGCCATGGCGGAATGGTACTTTACGACGTGCTTGATGGCGTTCAGTACATGTCCGCTAGGGTCAGAATTCGCGTACCGTTGCGCCATGGCGGTGATTCCGGTTTTGCAAGGCGCGCGTGCGCGTACTTGGTGCAGTTAGCGTTGCCGTTCACTGCGGTGTCGCTAATGGCATCGTACTTTACGGTGACGGGTCATGATCGCAACGAGCGGTGTTCGATGGCGGTATTGCATTTCCGCCATCATTTTTCCATTTCCGCAAGGGTCGTAATGAGGCCCAATGACAATATTAAACAAAAAAGTGCCTATGAAACTTTTCGTAAAGCAATGGCAATGAAACAGGATTACACTTCCCACACTACCAAATTGGCCAACACATTATTAAACCTCCCACAGTATCATAACGACTGACACATTTTCACTTCCACCAATCACATCCAGGAACACAATGGAAACAATCACCCCTACCAATGGCAAACACAGAAATAGTGACATCATCCGTGTCCCAGTGCTACTAATAATTAATTTACAAACATGCATGCATTTTCAAATGGACTGTTACAGAGTGGAGACATCATGGCTGGAGCTATGACAGTGTGGTAATGTAAACACAGCTGGGTGTTTTGGTTAATGATTTTTTGTCAGAATCTGCATATTGACATGGACCTGGGATTCTGTTCAATGGTTTGGATTGCAAGGAATGTGATGATCCCAAATTGCTCCTAAATTGTTGAGTCTGGGAAGTACAGGGCAGACAGATGCCATATTCATTCATTATGGTGGCAATGATTTGAGGAATATAGAAGGTATGTCTCTAACTTTGATGATGAAACAAGAATTAAAAAAACTCATTAAACATTTTATTCACACCGCCTTCATTTTTTCCATCCGCACTCAGAGGCAAAATGATGTAATTCTAAAACCAGTATCAATCCTACATGTCTAACCTGTATAGACAAGATGGAGTTCACCTAACTGTTCAAGGAAATTCACTCTCACTTGACAACTTTAAAGCAGTTCAACGTTGCTGAAACACTTCACTCAGTGTACCCCAAACAGTCTTTTTAAGGATTACATATTAAATATAGATATACATATTACAGGGTCTGCGGTAGTGGCCCTGTAGTTATGGTTAAGTTGCTCAACTCTTACAAAGAGCACTTGTTGGGCGGCTTATAACTTTGCTCCCCACCCCCAGACAAATCCTCACAGAACTTGGCAAAAAAAAGTATATGGCCCCCTCAGAATGATTTTGCGAAGTTTGGTGAAGTTTCATCCAGGAAGGTGGGGCAAAGTTATAAGGTGTGGGCTCCAAATGTATGGAAAACCTCATAGACGAAATGTCAAACGGGAAATTATATTGTGCCTCCTATTGCAATTAATATATGTATATTGTTCTACGCCAAGCTGCTTGTAAGCCACTTGCGAAGAAATCCGCGTTGCAAGGTCCTGACCTTAGAATCAATGTAAGCCGCTATTTTAGGTCAATCCGCCATTTTAGGTTCTCTCTGTAAAGTCACCCTGTGAGTTAAAATGGTGGACGATGTCATTCCGAAATACAACATGGCCGTCGTGACCTCTTTGTGCAATTAATATGTAACTTGCCTGCAGGCCACTTGTTGGGATCGTGAACTGAGACCTTGTCCTTCGCTGACCTGTGTGTAAAGGATTACTCGTGCCAATGAAACTAATCCGTGAGCATATGTTAAGAACAATGTATCCAAATACTGAACTGAGAACACTTGTTTAACTACATTGTATTAATGTTTGAAGAAGACTTTATGAGAAATCCTAAAATACACTGTTACCGTGTAGACTTGTTGGCGAATGTATTAAAGGCAAACCCTATGCATATATATGTGTGAACTCAGCATGAACCCCAGATCAGTAATGTATTAGAGGAATATTAAGCCGCAGTAGGGTTGGACATCATGTTCACAAACGTATATACAGTGGGACTATTCTAATGTACAGCCCCACTCACTGAGCACACTGAACCACGCTGGAGTTTGATGTGTTGTACTGAGGGCCGATAGCTATCTGATTATTTTGTCCTTTGAAACTGTTCAGTATAAAATAAAAGATCTTTGTATGTTCCTTTGTAACCCGTGTTCGGTGTATTTCCTTTTGGGGTACTCAGCCTCGATATTTTCACTTTGTTTTCACAGAAATGGAAAAAATGTTTGCTCACACCTACAGCCCAAACCGCTAGATGGATTTTTACCAAATTTGCACAAAGAGCGCCAGCTTAGTCAGGAAGTGTGCTTTTGTAAATCTGTTGTTAATTCATCCAGTAGATTTATTTTAAAATGGCCAAAAGTAGGTAAAAAAAAATGTGTTTTATCTGGGTCCAGTCTGCAGACTCATTTCCTGATTCAGAGTCTGCAGATGCCTCTGGAACAGTGTGATGTTCGTGGACATCATACAAGCTTGCTGATTGGGCAATAAATAATGTGAGGTGTGTCAAAACCTTTGAATCAGACACCATGTTGGATTCACATACAGCACCCGTAGCTTGTGAACATTGTGGTGAAAACATATAAACAATATAACATTAGACTTTTCAAACTAATGAAACTCTCTGAGGAGTTGAGGGGTCATGAGGATGAGATGGCATATGGTCATAAAAAGCCAACAAGTGGGTGCTTTTCATCTTCTATGAAGTCTACAAACATGTCAAATGTTCAGGAACATCCATGCATATTTCTGCATTAGAGGGTCAGTGAAAAATTGTTCTTGGATGGCTTATAACATTGGTGCTACTCAGTGATACACGCATGAAATGTTTCAATATGATTTTAGACCTGACCTTGTATGGTTCTGCAAAGTTTGGTGCTGTTTTGCCAAGAGAGGGCAAAAGTAGAGGGGAGGTCCACCAAAATATTTCAACGGCTTATATATTTGGTGCCATTTGATGCCATTTGATGCCGTTTGATGAATCTGCACAAAGGTTTGTAAAAGATTTTGCACCCAGATTTCAATGGATTTACAAGTTTACAAAGTTTGGTGGAATTTTGTCAAGAGGGGTCAAAATTTGAGGGGGGTCTCATCATTTTTAGATGGCCTATAACTTTGTTGCTGTTTGACGAATCTGCACAAAAAGGTTTCAGAAGATTATAGACCCAGCCTTGAATGTTTGTGCAAAGTCTGCATGGATTTTGTCAAGTGGTGAATACGATAGATGACCATTCTTTTGTACGTACATTTTGACATTTCTCAAAAATTAAAACATGGATGGATTTGCAGCAAACTTGTGCAAGGAGCATTGGCAAAGACCCGAAGGCATGGTTTTGCAAATGTTTCTGTGTTTTATTTTTTGAAAAGTGTCATAATTTATGCCCAACAAATAGTGATATACCATTGGTGGCTGAGGTGGAGCCTGTGGCCATGGGCAGTGGCCAGATTATCCAATCTGGCTAATGGTCATGACCACAAGGGACCAGAAACGGGGTTAAAGTGTGCATGGCCAGTATGGACCGGCCACGTAGTAAAGGTTTTCAAAATCTAGACAGGTTTAAATGGGAGAAAAACAAAATCTGCTCATGGTTATAGCCCAAAGTGCTGGACAGGATTGCATCAAACATTTGTGAGGAGCATCAGCAAGGACCTCAAAGCATGGTTTTGCAAAGCTGTCCAGTGTTTTATTTTTTCTAAAGTGTCAAAATATAAGTACAAACAATTGTGATATTACTTTGGTGCCTGGGAAAAGCACCTGGCCCAGAGCAAAGACAAATGTGTACTCTGATTTGCTTATTGGGGAATGAAGCATGGCAGAAGCCCTAGGTTTGAATGGGAAACAATATTCTGATTGCTTGTACAACCTTAAGTGCTGGACTGGATTACAACCAACCTGCACGAGGAGCATCAGAAAGTATCTGAAAACATGCTTTTGCAAATCTGTCTTGTGTTCTATTTTTTCAAAGTGTCATAATGTAAGTACAAACAATAGTGATATATCTTTGGTGAATGGACAGTGGGTCTGGCCCTCAGCAAGGACACAGGCTTACTGTGATTTACTTATTGGTGCATGGGGCATGGGGCATGTGGCATGGCCGAAGCCCTAGGTTTAAATGGGAAAATAAATGTTACTTGCGGCTGATGACCGAAGTACTGTACGTGATTGAAGAAAACGTGTGCAAGCAGCATCAGCAAGGACCTCAAAGCATGCTTTTGCAAAACTCTCCTCTGTTTAACTTTTTTCAAAGTGCCAAAAAGTAGGAACAAAAAATAGTAATATAACTTTGCTGCCTGGGCAGTGAGCATCACCCTCGGCAAGGACAAATGTCTACTCTGATTTGACTTTTGGAGAATGGAACATTTCTGAAGCCCATGCCCCATGGGTTGTAGAGACTGACCATGGCTGCAAGCCATGAGCACTGGCCATTGGTCATATAATGAGGGTATAGTGGAAACTGAACTAGGATACAGGGTAGGTGAAGTAGATAACAGGGGTGGTTTGATGGGGTTGGGTCATGGTTAAGCCTCATGCCCAATGCAATTCAACCATGAAATGTATCCCCAGCATGTGCTTCTGATAACAACACACAGCAGTATGCATTGCAAAAAACATGTTTCTCAAAGGAGGTTTATAGTTCTTTCATATGTTTTAAAAGATGAATTATTAATAACTTATATACAGTTCTTTAACATCATGAAACATTTTCTCTCATACAAACTCACAGAAAAAACATAAAGGGACGTTATGGTCAAGTTGCACTAATAAGAACCTATGAAATTCAGTGAACATAACTTTGTTAAAGGGATGTTATGGTTGCAAGTAAAACCAACAAAAATAAATACTTTTGGAAGTTATGGTAAGCTAAGCAACCATAACTCATGCCACCACTGTGCACTGCTAAGACAAACACCCAGTACATGAAAGATGACATCACAAATACCATTGATGACATCAGTGATGGCATCACATATGAAATTAATTAATGAATAACATACATCTCTCGCAGTGCAATGTTACGTAAATACCAACTTCCAATACCATAACGTCTTTCAAAATGCACCTTGGATCAACCAATCAATCATTCTTTCCAAACTCCTATTGCCACTGGTGCAAATGTTTCACCTTTACCTGCATAGCCACAGTTATAATACAAGTAAAGTAGACCCGGTAACCACGGCTACAACAAAAACATTATAGCCGCGGATACCGCAGCTCACAAGAAATACACAATGTCCTAATGGCTGTCAATAACTGCTGCTACAGTATAAACCGATATTCGTGACTACAAATTAAGATCCCCATTGGTCATTACCACAGTCACAACTATAATGGCAGCTCTATAGCCTTGTTTATATCACGTGCTAAAATTAAAAGATGGCCATTGGGTGCTGAATTAATCACGTCTACCCATGCAATATTCACGGCTATGTCACCACGTCCCATACTGATGCTACAGCATAGCCACGATGATGTATCCTAGGGCTTTGAAGCACACCTTCTGATTGTTCATTGGGCCTAGCTGTGGCTAAATGATGAACTGCGGTTACACAACACAGCTTCTGATTGGCATAGCCACGGCTACACAGGGCACATTGACACATAGTTGTGATACAAGACCAAAGGGCTCTAGCAGGAAGGTATTTAGGGTGTGAGAGTTGTATGTAGAGGGCTCCCAGGCCTCAGAAAGACTTGTGGATGATGCAGAGGGTCTTGAAGTTGATCCTCACAGCAACTAGGAGCCAGTGGAGAGATTTCAGGGCTGGAGAGATGAGGGCCCTGGGCTTGTGGCCAAGGATAAGTCTTGCAGTACTATTGTGGATTAGTTGAAGGGGCGAAGTGAGGAATTAGGCAGATTGAAGAAGAGGCTGCTGCAGTAGTCCAGCCTAGACAGGACCAGAGCTCTGGGGACATTGAGTTTCTGGGGAAGGTAAGGAAAGGGAGAACGCCTCTGAGGAGGTTCAGCTGAAATCGGGCCTTATTTGCTAGGTCTGTGATGTGAGGAGTGAAGGAGAAAGAGGAGTTGAAGATGACAACAAGGTTTATTGCTTCACGAGAGGGTGAGGGGAGGAGGCCAATGGAGGGTGGTCAGAGAGCAGGAGGGAAGGAAGGAGCTGGGGTCTCAATGAGAAGGATCCCAGTCTTACTGGCATTAAAGCTGAGATGTTTAGTAGAGGGAAGCTTTAAGGAGAGCTGTGTGTAATCCCCATAATACTGGATGCGAGGAGAGATGGCGGAGATCAAATGAGATAGAGGGGCATGGTAGGTGTTGAAGAGACACACCGAGAGGATAGAGCCCTGAGGGACATCACTGGTGGAGAGTGTGATGGAGGAGAGAAAAGGGCCGAGTTGAACATGGGATAATATTACTACTTAGTAACAATCCTACAAGAGGTCCTGTTTAGAGTGTTAGAAGCAACATCTGATGGGTAATTGGTAGGCTCTAATAAATTACTCCATGTATCACAGAATGTCGTTTTTGAAACAGAAAATGTCTAAAGAATTGAAGTTGTTGATTCAGCAATCTAATAATACAAAAACAGAGACGATGGCCCTCATTAGGAGTCTGCCAGTACCATGACTTTGCTACCGGCAGGCTATGGGCAGACTCACTGTTACCAATGCCCATTATCCCTGTGTTACCTGGATATTGCAGGTGCCGACAACGGCTGTAAGTTCCCATTCCATGGAGCCCCTATCACTGGCACCGATAGAAGTGGTGCCTGTGATAGGGATAATTCTCGGCTGGTAGGAACCTGAACTCCTGGCAGGTCAGGCCTGCCGCTAGTTCATTCCCACTTCTGGCAGACTCGGAGTGAGCTTGTCAGGAAAATATACTGGAGCCAGTAGTACCAGTGATTTTCCCAGCATTTTCTCCAGACCGGTTCACTCGTAATGAGGGCACATGACTTCAGCATGGATCACACAGTGGAATATTCTCAATCTGGTATGTTTCATTAGTACAATCATACGTCTAAGCATATCAGAATCTTGACAAATGTTCAACTTGGAATCAACAGCTAACAATACAAGAGTTACTACACACATATGTTTGTATAGAGAGTGTATGTACTACATGTATGCATATAAATATGTGGCACATACAGGGAAACTCCAGTAAGTAGGAAACAAATGCTTATTGTTCCATGTATGTGCACCCTGAGCTCAGGCCAAACCCTAACAAAAGTAAGTTAAGAACACAGTACAGGGTTAAGCTCGATATATACTTCACCTTTACAGTATGTGTATCATGTTGTCAATGCACAATGACCAGATTAATTCCTTTGCTTAAAATGTGTACTGTCACTGAACAAAAACAACTTTCAGGATATGTGATGTCATTGATGATACCATTTCTGATGTCATCTTTGAGGTCCTGGGTATTAATCTAGTAGTGTATGGCAGTGGCACCAGATAAGGTTGTAGAGCTTACCATAACTGTTGATTTTCTTTAGTTTTTCCATTTAACTTGCAACCATAACTAACATGTTTTCACTGAATTTCATAGGTTTTTACAGCTGCAGCATAATTTAGCCACAATTTCAGAATTATTTTGCACAAACTTTTCATTTAAGAATCATTGGGCATCATTACTAGTTTGGTGGTAGCCATGCCCTTATCAAGGGCATGGCTACTGCCAAACTTTCTACTGGCCCCGGCACCTGCAAATGGGCCATTAGCGGCCCATTACGAGATGAATGGGCCGGTAATTGCCCATTTGCGGGTGCCAGTATGGCCGGCCTCCCGATCCCCATTCTGCCACATAGGGCAGAATGGGGGTCGGGAGCATGGTTGCACCGGCACCGTTAATAACAGTGCCGATACAATCACAAGTTCTGCTTGCGGTAGCTGGTCTGCACGCCTGGTCAGACCACGCGTGCAGTCCGGCACCGGCAAGCAGAACTCGTAATATGGCAGAGAGGTAGCAACGGCAGCACTACCGGTGCCGTTGTTGCCTTTTCACCACATTCATAATGAGGCACATTCTCCCCTGCCATACGTTCGCAGACATTATCACTAGTCTGTGGACATACCTGGGGACAGATGGCACCAATATTACTCAAAATCGCAGGGGGACCCAATATTATTTTCTGTTTTAGTAGAAACATGATACATACAGCAACAATACAAACAAACAATACAAATGGTGGCGCAGACCCATTTGCAACAGCATGTCTCCAGAGAGTTACAGGGCCTCCTGGCCTCCCGGACTGTCAACACCAATGGATCCAATTGAACTTCCATTTGTCTGGTAGGCTGCCATGAGGCACAAAGCTCCATCGGCATTTCTGGACACGGCCCTGTCTTTAATGCGATATGCTTTTCTTCTGTCTGCCCATCGACAGTTTACTGTCCACCACTAGCAACATTAACACCATGTTATGCATGCCTTAAAGTGCTCTTCACCTAAAACATCGAATTTAGGTGTTTTAACATCTCTGCTGCCATTTTCATTTCGTGCTTAGATTTCCTTGTGTATAAAAATGGAATTGAGGTATTTTTACATCTCTGCAGACATTTTTGCTTCATGCTTTAGAGCGCCTCCGAGTACCCCTCGTGCGGGTGAGACCTTCCCTCTATGCTCACTGCTTTTATTCACTTACCTACACAAGCCTTATTGTGTGGCAGCCTGATTGATGTTGCCCTTCACTCCATGAGGTGAGGCTCTGTCAGTCTGTTTAATCGTACCTATTAGACTCATCTGCTGCCTGATGTAGCCCACAGTAACATGAGGTGAGGCTTTACCGGTCTGTGTACACACACTGCTTATGTATGTAACCATATTTGTATTCTTGCACCAGCTTTACCATGCACTTTCTGTAACTAGTGCATAGATGCCTCAGGTCTTTGGGCGCTGAAACAAATGGAAAATAAATTAAATAAATACATAATACAAATGTATTACATCCATTATAACTTTGTAAAACTAAATATTGTTTTCAAAATGATAATACAATATTATGGATTGTACCAATAATAAAACGGTATGCTCAGTATAAACAATTCACTGCAATACCTCAGAGGCAGCGAAGCACAACATTAGTTGCAGCGAGGAAGATCATTTGAACACTTTAGTCATTAAAGAGTATATTTGCATTTAATGTATACACATACAGTATGTGATAGTAAAACAAGTAAATACAGACATTGTATATTATAAAAGAAATAGCAAGCACTCTGGACTGGTTAGAATTATACTACATCTTTGTATGTAAACTATTAAACTCAAAGTATTACATACCTGTTCTACTTTACAATGTAGAACAAGAAGAACAACCGCAGCAAAATCATTAGGAAAAAAAAAATAACTTTATGAACCTAGATTGGAAAATATAGAAAATCAAAAGAACCAATTGTATATTAATTCAAATGAAATGAAACATCTACTTGCTGAACTGTGCACATATGTTAAAAATCATGTGTTTAGAACTATTGATTTTTATTGCCCTTCCTGTACCTGTGACCCTTTCACCCAACAATCACCCCAATCATTCCAAAAGGACATTACAGATCAACAGTTCAATGAGATTTCTATCTGTAATTCACTTAATCATGAACATATACCACTGCCACATTCCCCTATTTTCATTTCCCACAGTTATTCTGCCTCCCTATCATAAAGTATATAAATATAAATTCATGTTTTTTTTGCCAATTTGAAGTCTACAGACTATATACATGTTTGTTGCCGCACCACAGTGATGTCACATGCTGCCTGACATTCTCAAACTAGACTCCACATCCACTGTGCCATTGACACACTTTAAATTCATTTGCGAACATCATTGCTCAGTCATCGTCTTTATAGCTCAGCCGAGAGCTCTCACAACCCACCACAATGTTATGAGCAATGGACATGACGCACTTTTAATCAGTTCACAGAATTCAACATTCTGCCGCGGTCTTCGCAGCAGATACGCTTGACGTCACATAGTTGCACTAGATTTCACAAACACCATGACATGGTCGTGGACAACCACGAACATCATCACGTGCCTGTGTGGAGTGAAGATTTGTGACAGGTCAATGTACAAGCTTCAGGGACATCTTGAAATATAATTGTCGACCACACTACCAACTCTCAATTTGTAACTTTGCCAATCCAGAACTACTATTAGCATTCTTAGTTGTTCTCTGACATTTTTACAGGTCCATGAAATGGAGTGAAGACTGTGGACGGTTCCTCCAAGGGGATCCAGCCATTTCATTTTGTCATTCACAATCTGGCACCCAGGAGAGAGGAGATAGCTGTTGGGAGCTGAGTTTTGGGATCAAAGTATAGGAGGAAATGGCATTAATCTTGCCCATCCCTCCCCCTCAGTGGCCACCTCCACCACTACCTGGATGACCTGGGCAAGGGAACAGGGGCACTGCTGTAGATGACCTGCAGGAGGAAGAGAAGGATGAACATGTAGTAGAGGAGGTACCTATTATATCAGGTGTTCATTGGTGTGTAGGTTTTTCACCACTGTTGGTTGGAGTGCCGACGGTTCAGGCTTCCTGTGTGAACCACACTCAGTTGCAGCAGAATGGGCACTACTCCTTCAGCACCATCACGTCCATGTACCGCCACACAAGGACTTTCCACCCGACTGCTCTTAGCAAGGCAATTCCTTTCACAGGACGTAGAGGACCTCACCTACTACACCCTCAACTTCCACCCCTTCCACCACTCATTCCACCTCAGTGAGAAAGAGAATTCCTTATGCTGCTTCGCAGGCCATACAGGAGGCAGTTGACCCGCACCTTTCACAGCAACTGTTTTGTGTGTGTACTGTGATGCACTCATCTTTAGGAGGGAGTAATTCCACAGTGCCTTTGAGGCTGCTGTTAAGGCACACAAGAAAAATTGCCCCCTATCTCAGTCTTATACCCAGTGCCCAACATAGTCCCACATCCACCTGTCCCTTCCTTACAGTGGTTATTGGCCAATCCCCCAAAAAACCCACAAAAAGTACACAAAAATAGGTTTAATGGGGAACCACCTTTCAAAGCCTAAAAATAGAATGTAATAAAAAATGTGCATTCTTATAGACTACATCTACTTTCTATTGATGTATAATGCAGAAGAACTCCATAAGAATCCCCAGCATTTTCATTGGCATTAAAATCTATGTAGGTGCAAATACTGCAGAGTTGCATAGCATAGAAGAAAAAAGGTGACAGAAATAATATTCTGTTCCACCCCTCTTCTATTCTCTGCTATACAAAAAATTACACATACATGGGCCCTCATTACAAGTCAGGCGTTAAGGGGTTAACGGCGCAGTAAAGAGTGTTGGCGCCATTAAACCCTTAACGCCTGATTCACACTTTAACGCCTGCTTTTTGCAGGCGTTAAAGTTCAAGGCGCTAAGCGACCTTGGTGCTAATTACGGCACCGTAATTTACGGTGCCGTAATTAGCGCCTTCCCCATCCCCATTATACCCTATGGGGCAAAAATGGGAATGGGGAGGGGCAAATAGTGAATGGGGAATTACCGCCCCACTCACCTTGGAATGGGGCGGTAATTCCGCCATCCACCATGGCGGAATCCGGCATGGACCATGGTGCTAAAGGCACCATGGTCCACCGCCTGACTTGTAATGAGGGCCATGGTAATGTGATTAGAAGGAATTTAAGCTGTACTCAAGGCTTTTCCACCTTCCATTCACACTACACCACCAAATGCTATTAACCTTTGTGCTGTTTCTTCACCCTTGAAGTCCACAGACCATGTCCGCAGACAAGACCATAAAAAAGGGATTTCAACTGTATTAACTTTACTCCTTCTGTACAAACTCTTTAATGTTGGCTCTTAAAAGAGTATTTGTGTTCTTATGAGACTATGATCTTAATATGTATACATACAATAAGCACTTTTACATTTTTTCATTACATTCTCTTCTTCTTACAATGTAATTTCTTTCACACAAAGTGTTTCACTGCATTCTGAATATTGGAAACAAAATGGTAATTTCAAATACTTGTTAGATTTACTCCATCTCTTCTGAAAATGTTGACTCTCTCATGTCCTAGATTATCATTTTCAAAAGATGACATTCCAAAATCTTGCAGGAATGCACTTACAGCTTTATTGACATTCCTCCTTGCTTCTTCTATTTGTTGGTCAAAACAACTTGGAACTTTTCCACACTTGTCTTGACTAATTCATGAGAGAAAAAAGCGTTGATTATGGAAAAAGTTCCATTAGCCATTTGAAAGTATCTGTCAAGGCAAGCTGCAAAGATAAACTGGTTACATACCCTAAGCTATTACCCCCCACATTGTACTACAATAATTTCTGGATGTTTTTTTTTTAAATGTCCCATATCTTTAAACATGGCTAATAATTCAGTCGATTATATTCCATAAACTTAATGCAAACCACTGTCAATGTTTCTAAGCCATTATTATATGAAATGCCAAGTTGCTGCTTCTCTGCCTGTATATGCAGCCAATTAATCCACATATCTCCTATAAACCAACCATTCTTCCTGTTGAACTCTATGATTTCAGCAATTAAAACAAGAAATGAATCACCCTGTCCTCCTCTGCAGTTCAACTCTTCCTCCTCAAAGGCTGATTGCTCCAGCCTCCCAATGTCTGTCGACACCCACAGTGTCTGTGGTCTTCGCAGTCCTTGTTCCATGCATGGCATGATAAAATGGAACTGTGCGAAAGGACGGAAAATGCATACCACCAAAGGTGCAAACACCAAAAGTTCAAATCTTTGGTGACATGCATTTTAGGTAAGAACAAAAAAAAAATGCAGGAGATGCGGGGGTGTCGACCGCAACACCCCGCTCTCTATACTTTACAGTATAAAGAGCAGGGGTAACCGCTGCAACTGCCGTAAAAAAAAAAATTAAAAAGGACCCTGCAGCGCCGGTTCCCAAGCTCGGTTCCCGAGCATGGAAGTGAAAGGGAACAGGCGCTGCAGGGACACAGCGTGAAGTAAAGGTAAGTAGGGTTTGGTTATGCTGGTGGTGTGGGTGGGGGTGTGTTGATGGTGTGGGTCAGGGGGTGTGTCGTGCATGTGTTGTGATTGTGGGTGGGGGTATGTAGTGGTTTGCAGTGTATGTTTGCATGGGAAATGTACAAACCTTTTGAGGTGCGTACATTTCTCATGCAAACTGCTCTGTCACAGACTTTCCGTGATGGAAAAATCACGCAGATCCAATAAAATAGCCCCGGTTGGCACCTGCAATCTGTCTGTGAAAAGTCACAGGTTCCCACGGACATCAGGGCATAGGACATCACCTCTTTTCTATTTACCTTTTTCTCTGTAACACTCCCTGATTGGCTACATTCCAACAGCCACTAACACATGCACCAGTCACATCCAAAAACTCTACATTTAACCCTGTGACCCTAGTTTAACAGTTCAGATAGAACTTTGAAATCTGAGATTGCATTTTGTGCAATAATTCACAACCTCCTCTATCACATCCTACTGTGCAAACGTTTTTTTACAGATTTCTATTTCCATGTTAAACAGGATCTACATTCCACAATCTACATCTAAGAAGACATACTACAGGTATTCTTTCATTTTCAAAAGTAATTTGTATACCACCTTTTCTTATAACATGAAAAACAACTGATGTTATGTCCTGCCAAACACAGTTCACTTCTGCACTTACCAAATACCTAATTAGTACTTTAAAATGATTTCTCCAAACATTGTGACTCACATGTGCTACTACTTAGAGCACTTCACAGTTCCATATAGCAATGCACACTCCCGTACATCCTTCTTGAACATCTCTTAAGCTATGACCTAAATGCAACCAGACCTCCACAGCACCACAAAGCACACATACTTTACAAAACTGCAACAGTGAAACACACCACACATAATCTCACCAAACACCACATGGTGAGGAGCAACCAAAATAAATACTTATGCTCAGTGAATGATGTATCCAAACTGGAGCTGCCAACACCACATCACAGCTCTCTTCCTCTTTTTCCTGCTCATTCCCACTAACCACACCCCACCCTCCTTGCATTACAGATCAACCAGAGCGCCAATAGACCACAAAGGTGGCAACAGTGAACAGTATAAGAACTTTTAACATAATATAACATATCATAACTGCATAATTCATAGTTGTGAACATGGTCCATTCCAATCCAGACCTATTTGTTTTCCTTTCTATTCTAAAACATGTACATCTGTGTGTTAGCAACTATGAAATTCGATAATGAAAGTGCCTCCATTATCAAACTATAGTACAACACATCTTGGCAACTTCTTTTAAAAAAGCATTTTTTCAATGCCAGCAATTTTGGCTTTTGTGTAGGCAAAAAAAGGCGCTTGCCAGGCATTGACATAGTGGTATTAACTAGCAATTGATGGTATCATGCAGCCATCCATCTAAAAGCAGTGTCTAGAACATGCAAAATATGTATACAAAAGCCAAAATGGTTGGCTTTGCCAATCGTTGTCTTTAACAGGACATGAGTGAAGTACACACATATTTCTTACAAATTGAGTGGCTAAAGGCACACCTGGTTTACAGGACCAATTAATTCATTAACTCTCAGAAGACTGCTTTGAAAAAATAACACTGGCAGCCATTTGAGAGGACATTTTGATGGCAAGGCTTGAATAAATCGGTACCCAGTCATTTTAGCGAAAACACAACAGAGTGGTACATTTCACTGAGGTACAGAATACTAAAAAACACCAACACAACTATTAATGAAATATATATGGGGCTTCGCTCAGGCCATTAACTTGGGCTGCCGGGCGTTACCCCCGTTCCATCCCTTGAAACAGGGGCTTAACCATACATACCCCAACAACCTTGTTTATCATCCCAGTACCGTACATTTACCTATGTGTTTCTGATTACATCACTCATGTGATATAAGGAACACCACTGTATTCCTTGTTCAATTTCCCCCTTTCTCATAACATTACTGAAATCACTTTATTTTGCAGTATGCCTCTTCCTCATATCACTACACAGCATATCAAACTATTCCTCTACACATGCTTTATTACATACCTGGTATTTTGCATCTTAATACACAACTCTAATCTATATAATGTCTACAAACCCCATCTTCCTCAGACCAGTACCCAACATTTACCTATATGTTTACACTTACAACACTCTCATGTAACCTACCTAACACCAATGCATACCTTCATCCATGTTCACTCCCTCATACTTTTACTGCATTACCATTATCTTGCATTATCCTCACATCCTTCTTCCTCTTAGCACTACATCAGAGGTCTTATACCTATCCATTATCTATGCATTTCTCTTTCACATCCTACCACACTACTCTATATTATTACTCCAACACCTCTCTTCCTCTTCCCAGTACGCAATATTAATCCACATCATTATTCATGCACCACTCTTCCACATCCCGGTACAATAACAGCCAAGAACCCCTTTTACAACATTAAAGTACACCTTTTCATTTTCTTACAGATAGAAAAGAATGCCTACTAAAACTCAGCTCAGTAGAAAACAAAGAAAAGATTGAACAGAGAAAAAGGAAAGTCATATACTGACCTCCCACTAAAACAATTTATAGAAAGCATACAAACAACAGAGCAAGTAACTGTCCTCTTGTAAAGTACAACAGTCACAACTAACAGCATAATTGCTCCTGCAAAACATTCAAAAAATACATTTTACAAAGAATGTTCTGGTGCAGAGTTTTTAACAATCTCATAAAACGATCTGAAACGTCACGTTCCTCAATTAAAAATTACCAGAAGAGAATGATACTTGAAGCTCTGATTGACAGCACATCCAAACTAAAAAGAAAATGATTTCTAATAGTTTTACATAGAATGAAACCACTAACTAAATTAATTAAAACACTACCAAAAAGTCTAAACACACGCAATGTGAACATAGATAATGTTTCTATCTTCGTTGTAGGTCGGCGGTTTAAAACTAGTAGCACAGAACCATATTTCAATGAAGAAGCATGTAAATAACAACAAACAAACCGAATTAGCATACACACTAATGGGAGGGGCTATAAAATACTACCAGACACCATTATGGCAAAAGGAACAGTAATAGAACATGTTTCCCCAACAAAGTGAGTTGGTGAGCAGGTGCAAGTGGATCTAGGTCAAGTGGCCAATGCCCCAACTACCTGTCAATGTCTGCTAAAGTGTTGGTGCCTTCCAATTATCCAGCCCTTTTTCCCTTCTTAAGCAGCCCTCCAGCCTATTTTCCTTTGCAGTTGGTGAGCAGGTGCAAGTTCATCTAGGCCATGTGGCCTAAACCCCACCCACCTTCTTAGCCCTTCCTCTTCTTCTCTGTTCGTAACTTTTAGATCAAGCATGTTTCTTGCCCAGGTATCTGAAGTGAAGGGCAGATGAAGAAAAGGGTTTTTTCTGCTTGAACCTGTAAGCCTGCACCGACATGTGGTTTTTCCCTACATCCCCACAAACCATCCCCACCATCACCAGGAAATGCCAACGTCAATGTCATTGCCTCTCCTCCAAAGCAATGCAGCAACCTCATTCGCATCAGCCTCAAGCCCATCACCCCCTCTCACCACAAAATGGAATCTGAAGCTCACCAACGTCCTCTCAGCTATCACCCATGCAGAAAACATTTCTGACCTCATCACTATGCGCTACTTTGACACCATCTTCATCACTGAGACCAGGAAAACACCCACCTCAACCCACATCCTAGGCATTGTTGTCCCCTAGGGCTACAGCATACAACACAGAGCTGGGCCGAGCAAGACAGGTGGAAGCTTCACCATGTGACCCTGCACCATACTTGACATTGACAATATTGTCTCCTTCAAAGTAATCTCTTGCCACTTTCTGCTTTCTCCGATGGACACAGTCACCTTCCATCTCATCTACAGACCATCCAAACCAAATGCCGTTTTAATCAGAGACTTCACAGACCTGATCACCACCATGTCCCTCGCTCATGCCAACATCTTCCTAGGTGACTTCAACCTCCCAGGCAACAAGGCCACCAAATGGATGAGGTAAGCTCTCCCCGGCCTTCTCTACACCCTCAGTCTCACACAGCACACGACAGACCAACGCATGAGAAAGGTAGCTTCATTGACATAATCATCATCACACTGAACTCCCTCCATTACAACTCTCCTCTCACGATTAACTGATCTGACCACCTGGCATTGCCTTTCAACATTCTGCACAACCAATCAAACACTCCGAGCAGAAACCCATCAGACCCACATTCAGGTTTTTCAAGAGCTTCCTGGTGGAAGCCTCATGGAAGACCGCACCAACCTCCACCTCACATGGGCCGAGCACCCCCAACTAAACTATCACTCTCTAATGGAAGCACTAAATGCCACCATCTCAGCCACGATTGACCAGCACGCAACTCAGAAATAATGCATCTGCAGACCGGAACTTACAGCACCCTGATACATGCAAGAACACAAACTCAGCAAAAGATTAATCAGGAAACAAGAGAAAATCTGGCGCAGCTCTGGGGCCGCATCCGACCTGGCGCTCCTCACAGAACTCTGAGCAACCGACCAACAACTAATCAACACATCCAACGCCTACCACTATCAGAACACCATAGCAGATACTGATAACATCAAGAGAGCCCTCTTCAAAGCAGCTAAGCACTGCGTCAAACCACTACCAAACCCTCCCATTCCACACTCCATCAAAAAATCCATTGCAATCAACACTTTCTGAATCAACAAAATAAGCAATATTTTCCAGCACACAGACACTAGCTCTGCATCCACAGACCCACCTCATGTCCCGCTTCATGAACTTTCCACACCCTGGACAACATTCAAAACACACTCTACAGAGGATGTGGTAGAAAACCAGGCTGCTCCCATAGCCACATTGTATACAGATGACATCCTCCCAGCATCCATCCTCAAGACCCTCCCCTCAGAATTTCTCCTTTCCTACCTGGAGATCATCAACAGCACCCTAACTCAAGGCACCTTCCCATTGACCATATTCACAAGGCAAATCCTCCCTCTACTAAAGAAACCTATTCTTGATCCTGACAACCTAGGTAACTATGGCCCCATAACCCATCTTCTCCCGCTAGATCAGAACATCGAGAAAGTGGTAGCTGCACGACTGCAGCAATACATTGACACCAACAATCTGCTCCAAACATACCAATCCGGGTTCAGACCCAGAAGCAGCACTGAGGTGTTTCCATAGGAAGAGCACTTTTTGGGGGGCTTATAACTTCGCTCCCCCTGGACGAATCCTCACCAAACTTTGCACCTTCACCAAAAAAAGTATATGGCACACTCAGCCATAGGGAAGTATCACATGCAAAAACAGCAGGGTACGTGTATTCCAGGGGTGCACGGGAAGTATCACACGCAAAAGCAGCAGGGTACGTGTATTTCAGGGGTGCGCGGGAAGTATCACACACAAAATCAGCAGGGTATGTGTATTTCAGGGGTGCGCGGGGAGCACCACAAGTGAATTGCACGTGTGGGTCCTCCCAGGTGTACCCTCTTCACCCTCCACGGCCCCTGCAGGTGGCCCACACCACAGGGGCCTACCCTGCACATGTCCTGCAGGCACCCCATCCACCATGGCCATGCCCCCCAGCCAACCCACATGTCACCTTGCACTACTGCCCACCAACGCATATCCCCCTGCACCCCCAGCCACCAGGGGCAGCCTCCACCAGGCCCCCACTCATGTCCAACTCATGTCTCCCTGCACCCCCACCCCCCAGGACCAGGGGCAGCCTCCACCAGGCCCCCACTCATGTCTCCCTGCACCCCCACCCCCAGCTACCAGGGGCAGCCTCCACCAGGCCCCCACCCATGTCTACCACCACCTCCACCCCCCAGCAGTGCAGGGGCAGCCTCCACTAGGCCCCCACTCATGTCTACCACCACCCCCACCCCCCAGCCACCAGGGGCAGCCTCCATCAGGCCTCCACTCATGTCCCCTATCACCCCCACCCCCCAGCAGTGCAGGGGCAGCCTCCACCAGGCCCCCACTCATGTCTACCACCACCCCCACCCCTCAGCAGTGCAGGGACAGCCTCCACCGGGCCCCCACTCATGTCTACCACCACCCCCACCCCCCAGCAGTGCAGGGGCAGCCTCCACCAGGCCCCCACTCATGTCTACCACCACCCCCACCCCATAGCCACCAGGGGCAGCCTCCACCAGGCCCCCAGTCATGTCTCCCATCACCCCACCCCCCAGCAGTGCAGGGGCAGCCTCCACCAGGCTCCCACACATGTCCCCCTGCACCCCCACCCCCCAGCCACCAGGGGCAGCCTCCACCAGGCCCCCACTCATGTCCCCTATCACCCCCTCCCCCCAGCAGTGCAGGGGCAGCCTCCACCAGACCCCCACTCATGTCTCCCATCACCCCCACCCCCCAGCAGTGCAGGGGCAGCCTCCACCAGGCCCCCACTCATGTCTCCCTGCACCCCCACCCCCAGTCACCAGGGGCAGCCTCCACCTGGCTCCCACCCATGTCTACCATCACCCCCACCCCCCAGCAGTGCAGCGGCAGCCTCCACCAGGCCCCCACTCATGTCTCCCATAACCCCAACCCCCAGCCACCAGGGGCAGCCTCCACCAGGCCCCCACTCATGTCTCCCATCACCCTCACCCCCCAGCCGCCAGGGGCAGCCTCCACCAGGCCCCCACTCATGTCTCCCATCACCCCCACCCCCCAGCAGTGCAGGGGCAGCCTCCACCAGGCCCCCACCCATGTCTACCCTCACCCCCACCCCCAGCAGTGCAGGGGCAGCCTCCACCAGGCCCCCACCCATGCCTACCACCACCCCCACCCCCCAGCAGTGCAGGGGCAGCCTCCACCAGGCCCCCACCCATGGCTACCCTCACCCCCACCCCCCAGCAGTGCAGGGGCAGCCTCCACCAGGCCCCCACTCATGTCTTCCATCACCCCCACCCCCCAGCCACCAGGGGCAGCCTCCACCAGGCCCCCACTCATGTCTCCCATCACCCCCACCCCCCAGCAGTGCAGGGTCAGCCTCCACCAGGCCCCCACTCATGTCTACCACCACCCCCACCCCCCAGCAGTGCAGGGGCAGCCTCCACCAGGCCCCCACCCATGTCTACCACCACCCCCACCCCACAGCCACCAGGGGCAGCCTCTACCAGGCCCCCACTCATGTCTCCCTGCACCCCCACCACCCAGCCACCAGGGGCAGCCTCCACCAGGCCCCCACCCATGTCTACCATCACCCCCACCCCCCAGCAGTGCAGGGGCAGCCTCCACCAGGCCCCCACTCATGTCTCCCATCACCCCCACCCCCCAGCCACCAGGGGCAGCCTCCACCAGGCCCCCACCCATGTCTACCATCACCCCCACCCCCCAGCCACCAGGGGCAGCCTCCACCAGGCCCCCACCCATGTCTACCATCACCCCCACCCTCCAGCAGTGCAGGGGCAGCCTCCACCAGGCCCCCACCCATGTCTACCACCACCCCCACCCCCCAGCCACCAGGGTCAGCCTCCACCAGGCCCCCACACATGTCTCCCATCACCCCCACCCTCAGCCACCAGGGGCAGCCTCCACCAGGCCCCCACTCATGTCTCCCATCACCCCCACCCCCCAGCCACCAGGGGCAGCCTCCACCAGGCCCCCACTCATGTCTACCACAACCCCCACCCCCCAGCAGTGCAGGGGCAGCCTCCACCAGGCCCCCACTCATGTCTCCCATCACCCCCACCCCCCAGCAGTGCAGGGTCAGCCTCCACCAGGCCCCCACTCATGTCTCCCACCACCTCCCAGAAATGGCAAAAAAATGACAGAAGCCCAATTGCAAGTTTGGAAATGAACACATATCCCTCACATACACCCAGTGGGTGTCCCTCACATACACCCAATGGGTGTCAGTGAATGTCAAAACCCATATCATGATATGCATGAAACCAATGAGATGTCTCCCTGCACCCCCACCCCCCAGCCACCAGGGTCAGCCTCCACCAGGCCCCCACACATGTCTCCCATCACCCCTACCCCCAGCCACCAGGGGCAGCCTCCACCAGGCCCCCACTCATGTCTCCCATCACCCCCACCCCCCAGCCACCAGGGGCAGCCTCCACCAGGCCCCCACTCATGTCTACCACCACCCCCACCCCCCAGCAGTGCAGGGGCAGCCTCCACCAGGCCCCCACTCATGTCTCCCATCACCCCCACCCCCCAGCAGTGCAGGGTCAGCCTCCACCAGGCCCCCACTCATGTCTCCCACCACCTCCCAGAAATGGCAAAAAAATGACAGAAGCCCAATTGCAAGTTTGGAAATGAACACATATCCCTCACATACACCCAATGGGTGTCCCTCACATAACCCAATGGGTGTCAGTGAATGTCAAAACCCATATCATGATATGCATGAAACCAATGAGATGATACTACACATTGAACTTTGACGAAAAAATATGTATTAAAAGCAACATAAATTGAATCAAAAATAAACAAACAATAATAGAAATTAAAAAAAAAAACTACAGCAGGTCCGTGAAATAATGCTAAACCACAAATCATAATGCAAAGGAAAGGTGTCCAAAGTCACAGTCCACAAAAGTAAATCCAATGCAAAATTAAAATCGAAAACCATTGCTCCATGGCGAAATCATAATAAAAATTGAAAATCCAAAAGTCAACTATGTACAGATAAACTATCCACGGTCCATGATCCCAATCGAAGAAATGAAACCTATCTAATAACACTACCTAAAAAAAATAACTATATACAAAAACGTGGCCCATTGTCCAAAAGGTCCAAAAAAAAGCTAAACCAAAGGAAACCTAACACTAACTATATAACTTTTTACAAGGGCAGCAGGCTAGTCTGACGGCTCACTTCGGGATGTTCCGGGCCAGGGCATCATTGGCCGTCCACATGTTCCCCCCAAACTCCCTGCGGATTGCCTCGAGGCACTCGGCACGCCTCAGGGCCCTCTGCATGGAGTTCTCCGCCCTGACCATCGTGAGCTGTGCCTCTTCCTCCGGCTGCCGCTCTGCATCTATGGCGTGGCCCAACCACTGCCACACGGAAGACACTTCCCGTCCTGGGTCCTCCAGCCCTCTGGCCGATGCCTGCCCCTCCGATGTCGAAGGCCCTGAGCCATCATGGCTCCCACCACGTTGCTGCTGCTGCTGCACCTCTGCCCGTGCACTGCCTCCTGCTGCCTGCACATCCTCCGCTGGCTGGGGTGCAGTCGTTGATGTGGCCACCCCTGCTGGACGTCCGACTCCCGACTGTGGCAGGGATGCCTCCTCCACCAGCCTGGCCGCACCGTCAGAGGCAGCTCCACACGGCACCCAGGTGACTGATGGGTGGGAAGATGGCACGGAGGACAACTGGCGCATAGGGGGTTCAGTTGAGGAGGGGGTCTGAGCAAGCCCCATCAAACGGAAGAATCCGGCCTGGGTGACCTGTCCCAGTAGGCCGACGCGGTCAACGAGCCATTCGAGATGACGTGCAGTCTCCTCATGAAAAGACTGCAGGTCACCTCGCATGGCCCGTTGACGCAACGCCACACCAGTCAGGACAGGCTCAACCCGGACCCGGATAGCCACGTCCATAGGCAGAGGAAGGCCAGTTGTCGTTAGCTCACCCCCTGCCTGAAAACGGGTCTGGACGTAGGCATCCCTGCTGGTGCAAGATGATGGAGTGACAGGATCAGGGACAGGATTGCACACAGGTACCTCCGCGGTGACCTGTGCTGCCTCCTGTCCCTGGTCCTGCACTGCACCACTAGCACCAGTGGAATCCCCACCTCCAGACCCCATCTCTGTTGCTTGCACGGCCTCCTCCTCCACCAAACCCCCCACCAACCTGGATGACTCCGTGCCATCTTCCCCCATTGGGCCCTGTGGGGTCCCAGCTGCCCCTTCTGCTGCCAAGGAGTCCAACTCCGACCTCCGCCTCTTGGACCTCCCCCCGGCAGCTGCGGCCTGGGATGCGGCACCGGACTCCTCACTCCCCGACGAGATGACAACCTGGGAGGGGAGCCGGGCCTTGCGTCTCCGGCTGGCGGTGCGATACCCGCTGCTGTGCTCCACAGCACGTTCTCCGCCCTCTTCATCAGTTGACGCTGCAGACAGGGAGAAATAAAACACAGGCATCAGGGCACTGTACAATGGACACATACACACATGACAGTTGAACATGAGTGGCATTGGCAAACCTCAGACATGGCATCACAATCGGCAACACACATGTCATTTCAACTTGCACACATGAGCCATACCACAGCCACATCACAACTGCCAGCACCATCCATACACATACAACAGAATGAGCAGGCAAAGGTGAGCCAGACATCACATGCAACACAGGGAGTGCACTACACATGCACGCACACCACCACACTTGCATGCATGTGTACACCTCAGCCAACTGTCGCAGTGTTCCGATGGGCATCCATGTCACATCTGCCAATCAGGCTTCCACATCCTGCTGTCACATGCAGCCATGTTGCCTCACTGTTGCACCCTTGTCAAATACACACACATGCACATGTACACAGTGCTGATACATGCAGCTGAAAACAACATACATGCGTGACATCACGAACATGCCCACTTACATACACATTCATCCAAACATGTGAGCCCACACAACTGCATTTGGCATGCAAGCCTACACACACAAGCACTATCCATGTCTCACACATAACAGCCCTCGCATGTGCTAGCCTCACGGTCCTGTACACCCCCACCCATACTCGGCCCCATACCAACACATGTGCAACCGGCACACTACTGGCACATCACCACACGCACAGCTTACAATCATGATGCAAGTACACTTACCGCTCGACTCCAGACGGGTCTGCCTCTCAAGGACCTGGACGTGGAGCGCTGGGGATATGCTTTCCAGGACCCTCATCTGATCTTCCGACAAGTGGCCCCGGCGCCCCTTAGCATCCGCTGCCTTCAAGAGGCGCCGGGCCTTGTTCAGGGTCCTGGACCTGAAGTCCTCCCAGCGCTTCTTGACATGTTGGTAGTCGCGGACTGCCACCCCCTCCGCGTTGATGGCAGTCACGATGTCCGTCCAGATCCGAGTCCGTCCTTCCTTGTCGGCGCGCACACTTCCGTAGAGGGCATCATACTGCCCCAGGACTTGCTCCACCAGGACACCAACTTCCCTGGCACTGAAGCTGGTGCCCCTCTGCCTCTCTGGCCGGGGGTTGTCAGTGGTGCCAGATGTTGCAGTACCCGACATGACAACCCCAGAGGCAGGAGTGGGTGGGCAACTGGGTCCTGGGGCTGGGCTGTGGAGCGATGGAATCCCAGTCGGGAGTCTTCGGTTCCAGCAGGGGTGGTCACAGCAACAGCACCCCTGGCTGATGTGCAGGCAGCAAATGGCAGGGCACGTGGGCAGCAGGCAGTCAGGCAGCAGCAGATGGCAGGTGGGAGCGTGCTCGGGGCTCTGGGGGGCAGTAATTCAGCCTTCTGGGCAGGAGCGTGGTCTTCCGTGTGCTTACGCGTGGCCAGCTTGATACGGAGTGATTTGGCACGTGAAAATCCTGCACGTCTGCGTGTAAATCGACGAAAGGCCCTTAGCGCGTATGCACGTCAGCACGCATATCCGATTTCATTAGACCAAAGGCCCTTAGCGCGTAAGCGCGTCTGTGACGTGATGCGCACGGGTGTTTCCCTCATTACACGTGATGACAGAGCACACGTGGATTTCCACCAATCGCGTGTGAAACTTCCTGCGCACCCCAGAAATACACGTACCCAGGCCAATCGCGTGTACGCCCAATTCCCTCCGATTACACGCGATGACACTCACACATGCAGTTTTACCACGTGTGCTCGCATATGCGATTTCTTTGGCCCAAAGACCACCATACGCAGCTGTGACGTCACACACATGGCCGTAGAGAATGGCGCGTGTAAAAATGAAGAGATACACGTCCGAGTGTCAAAGCACGTAATTGGTGGAAATGGCCTCATCGCGTATGCGCGTCTGTGACGTGTGTATAAAAGGTACGTGTAGAACGCCTTTTCCTTGTACGTGCTTTTTGTGGAGAGCGAGTGGGTGAAATCTGTACTTCTTGTCGGTTCACACGCGATTTACTTCACAGCGTTTCCAGTTCGTACTCCCTGTTACCTCTGACAGCTTTTTCTCTTTTCCTCTTTTTCCTGGGCCTGTTTCCTCAAACAGCATTCCCTTCTACTGTTGTCCTGTCTCCTCAGACAGCGTACAATTCTTCTTTTGGCGGGGGTGTTGCCAACGCGCACACACACATATTTTTCACGCTTTTGTTCCTGGCAGACGGTGAGTCGCGCACGTATTTTACATCTGTGCTTGCCCCGTGTGTCGCGTACCCCTTCAGAGGTCATTCTAGGCTGCGTGTGACACGCATACGTTCATTCTTGTGTTTCTGGGTGCCACAGCGTAGTGCAGGTTTATTTTTCCACGCACGTGGTCAAGGAGGGGTTGTGTGCACCTTACTTGCCTTTTTTGGGGTGCCTGTCCGTTGCGTGACCCGTCATCTTTCCCCACGGGTGACATACAGCTTTGCTAAAGCACTAGGGTACGCTTACCATCTTTTACCCAACCCCTTTGACCCCCAATAGCCCAGGACAATAGTTCACATTGACTCCCATACGCACAATAACATCAGTGCCATGGCTGGGAAGCGACCAAGACGTAAGGGTGGCAAAGGTGGCCGTGCCCCAAGTGGTGGCCGTGGTGGATCCAGTAGGGGACGTGGCCGTGACTTGCAGGGTGCCCCTAGCCCCCCATGTGTGGAGGAGCAGTCAGGGACACCCATGCCCCCCCCGGTGAGGTTAACGTGGATGACACCATCCATGCTCAGCCCTTGTTGGTCCAGCCCACTGTGGAACCAGACCTGGCACAGGGTGACTCCATGGCTGACTTCCAGGTCAGCAGGTCTAGGCCACGTGCGCCGGTGAACGTTGATGTCATCAGGCCACGTGGATCAGGAGCAGCTAGGTCATCTGCTGCCCCGCATAGGCAGGCTGGGGAGGCTGCAGGGGCAGCTGCGGCTCCATCCACCCCACCTCTCACACACCCAGCCAGGACAGTGTCGGTCCAAGTCCATCATGCTGACATTCCCCCTGACACCATCACACTTGAGCTAATGCCTGCACCAACTCCCATGCTGAGTGTGCAATCCCACGCTCCTGCCCCTAGTGTCCAGAGCGGCGTAGGACACTCAGGATCCCCACCACCTTCCAAGCGGAAGAGGAAGAGTGCTCGTCCAGTAGAGGCTGATGCCCCAGACACGGCTACACAGTCCGGCCCGTCAAGGAAGCCCAGCTTCAATGAGGCCGAACTGAATGCACTTGTAGAGTATGTGTCCGGACATGACCGCAAAATGGTGATTGTTGCAGGATCCAAGACCACACCTGCACAACGTCAGGCACACTGGCAGACCATTGCGGACGTCATAAGTGCCCTTTGAATCGTGAGGCGCACAGCTAATGAATGCTACAAGCGCTGGAATGACCTGAAGCGCAGGGCAAAGAATAAGCTGGCCTCAAGTCATGCCGCAACTCTAGTGACTGGAGGTGGGTCTCCAGCAGACGACATAGAACTCACTCCACATGAGCCGGTTGCTGGGACCTACGTCACGGAGGAACAGATCCAAGGCGTGGGAGAACTGGCAGATTACGAGGCATTGTCCGGTGAGTGCACATGCATGTGTGTGTCATCCATGTGCATGGTGTGTGTGGGAGGGCTTCTGTTTGGGTGCCAAGTGAGGGTGTGTGTGCCTGATCGGTTCGGGTCACACATGTGCCTCTTCCTATACATTCTTGGCACCAGCATTTGGCTATAGCAGCATCCCTTCTGCCAACATTAGACATCCAGCCCAACACCACGCCAGTTGCCCTTGGAGTGTCATCTTGCCACAACATTGTTGCTTATTTACCTCTGTTTATTCAGGCAGATTGTTTGCATACCACCACTTTTACTCGGGATTTCTCAGTCCTATTGTCACATGTATGACATGGCTATGGTACAGTGGACTGGCTTAGTTTCCTGGACATGATTAGTTTAGACATGTCCCTGTGCTATAGGACAATTTTGGACTGGCAGCTGCAGGTTAAACATTTCAACCATTTCAATGAAAAGATCAATTATATGAGCAAACTGGACTGAATGAACAATTGGTGACCTCCTCTCCCTCCTCACTTCATGGCTAGGGTACATGCCATCTGTGTGATGGCATGTGTATTTGACCTGCCAATCCCTGGCCAATGTGTGATGCCACTGCTAGGCAGCATGCAGCAAATGTGTTCACCTTCCATCTTGGTGTCATCAATGTGTGCCATCTGCCTCCCCATCACACGCAGTGACGGTGCATACATGGGAGGGTTTTAGTCATGTGGGACATGTGTCAATCAAGTACTGTTTCTGTAGCCTCTCAGCCCTAATTGTGTGCCATAGTGCTAATGCCTGTTTCCATTTGTTTTCTTTTATGTCTTTGCAGGGGATGACGCACTAGATACTGCTGGGGTTGTGGAGATGGTGCAGACCCAGGAGGGGTCTGAGAGCCGAACGACCACCAGTGAGGGACATGGTGAGGTGGTGGGTGAGAACCCACAACTGCTGCAGGTCGTGCTCTCAAGGGGTGTCTCTGGCTGCACCTCCCCCGAGCTGTATTCAGGTGTCGATTCGGATGATGAGACCTATGTGCCGTCGCAGGTGAGTGTTCCTGGGAGGGATTCTGTTCTGTCCGACCCACCTGCACCAGGGTTAGAACCCTCAATGGGGATGTCAGTGTTGGCAGGTACGCCTTTGGTGGTTATGGATGCAGGGTCACACTCCGCGACATCTGATCCTGTTCCTGGGCCAGCAGATCAGAGGGGGAATGCAGTCCTGCAGCCTCAGGCAGTGCCGGCACAACAAGGCGCAGTTCGCCTTGCCCCAGACAGGTGTGGTGCCCGCCAACGTGGTGGCCATCAGCCACCTGGCAATACCGCATGGGAGCAATCCATATACGGTATGGCGACCCAACAGGCAGCATCATCAGAGATACGATGGCTCAGGCCATGGATAGGGTGGCCACTTCCATTGTCCCCCCCGCAAGGCTGATGGAGCGACTACAGCAGGCAACCAACTCCATCTGCCAGTCACACAGGGAGGACATGTTGGCGTCTGACAGGGACAGGCGGGCGGCACTGGCGACTCTGCAGGAAGCCATCTCCATAGAGTCCCAGGGCCACAGGGAAGCCCTGAGGGTGGAACTCCGTCACCTCAGGACGACTCTTGTTGAGCTTGAGGCTTCAACAAACAGAAAGACAGAACAGCAGCTGGAGCGTCTCACCCGTACGCTCTCAGCTGAGATGCAGGCAACTAGGGCAGAGGTCCGGGCATCCCGTGAGTTGTTGCATGGGGACCTCCGCACACTTATCCTCCAGAACGAGACCTACCACACCCGCATGCTTGCAGCCATGGAGGAACAGACTAGGGCTTTGCGTGGGCTGCCTCCCATAGTGCCACCACCTCCTGATGCAGCTGCAGAGGGTGAGGAGAGCGACAGCAGTGATACTCCCACGATAGGGTAGCCGTTTAGGCCATGAGCCCATGGAGGTGTTTTTTTTTCGCAAGATCCACACAGGTGGGTTTTGGTGTGCACCCTGTCCTCGGACCTCCTGGGTGGCCTCCCCAACCCCCCCGGGCCCATTAATGGCCATTTTTGATTTTTTTTTTTTTTGTTTTTTTTTGGGACAGTGTGTTGCTTTGTGTGGCTCCCGTGGGCATATGCTGCATTGTGGCTGGGCACATGCAGGCTTGTCATGGATTTGGTTCAGATGCTTGGGTTTCTGTCACACACACCCCTCCTGATTCCCGTTTCCGTTGGCTTGCAAAGGGTGTGCCCAAGTGACATTGACGTACATGGTGACATTGGACTCCCATGAGCTGTGTGGGCAGTCTGTAGTCAATACTGTGTATACATTCATAGTGCATATTGTTGTTGTATTGTACACTGCATGGTGTATTGATATGTGCCTCTGCATCCATCTCATCCTCCTAATTTGCAGGTCCATTCCTCATGTCTTCACAATGCGGTCCACCTTGGAACTGGAGTCCATGTTGTAAGCAGTGCACCTACACTCTGGTGTGGCGCTAACACTGTATACTTGGAAGTGTCCGGAGGGCTGTCATCATCAGGTAGTGAGGCTAGCAAATTTTTAAGTCTGTAATGTCATGTTTAAGGTAGGTTGGAGGGTGTGTAGGTGATTGGTATTCTTGGTAAGTATTTGGTAATGTGGGTTGTAGGTCCTGCATTACTGTGAGCATTTTATGTGTGGACATGTTTCCACTAGGGACACTGTAGCTGGTGACACTTGGGGCATGTTGTGGGGATTAATTTCTTTCCTCTCACATTGCATGACATGCCATGGTGTGTTGTGTGGCAGTGCCAGGGAGGGGTAGGGTGACATGGCACTGTTTTCATGTAGTATTTTGTGAGTGGGTATTCATTTCTGCAGCATGGAAGTGTCTTTTGATGACACTGCATTGGTGGTGTTTGTGTAGGTAGGGATGTACACATTGTGACACTTCCACATCAACAATCTCAGGCTGCTATGGTTCTGACAGTTGACTGTCCCTTTGTTCGTCTTAATTGTCAGGTCGAGTCATCATTGCTTATCAATCAGATGATGGTGCCAGGCCTGTGTGCACTCCATTGGGGTGTGATTTCTATGTGAAGTAATTAGCCACCAGCTGCGTACGGGCTGCCTCACCCCGTGCCCTCTCCCCTCCCAGGCACAGCGGGCGTGCATGTGGTTGGGGATGTGGGGGCACCACCATGTCCACAGCCACGGCCCGGCATGTTGCAACATTGTGCAGGACAGATGCTGCCACTATGATCCTGCACACTACTGGGGGTGCATATAACAGCTGCCCGCCAGAACGGTCAAGGGAGCGAAAGCGTGACTTGAGCACTCCGAATGTGCGCTCCACTATGCCCCTGGTTGCAATATGGGCTGTGTTGTATCTTACCTCTGGAGGCGTGATGGGGTTCCGAGGGTAGGCACTGTCTCCTGGTGAGGAGGTGATGGGCATCATTAGTGGGGTAGTGACATAACTCTGCATCTGACATGCATGCATGTGCAGTGGCATTCATACTCACCAAGCAGCCATGTATCGCCATGCCGCCCAGCTTCTAGGTCCCGGCTTAGGGTAGACATTCGGTAAATGAAGCTGTCGTGGGTGGACCCTGGATTGTTGGCATATACTGAGGTGATGATTCCCTTAGTATTACATACTACCTGCACGTTGATGGAATGCCAGTGCTTGCGGTTCCTATAGATGTGCTCAGATGCCCTGGGGGGACGTAGTGCCACATGGGTGCAGTCAATGGCACCTAGCACTTTTGGGAATTGTGCCACACTGTAGAAATCGAGGGTGGCAGCCTGCCTTTCTGCAGGTGTCCTGGGCAGGTATATGTGCCTACGGACTGATGGGCGTGCAGTGATGATGTTCAAGACCTGGTGTAGGCAGCGTGACTGCGAGGCCTGTGACACCCCACCCACTATGGCACTTGTCTGCTGAAATGATCCTGTGGCCAAGAAGTGCAGTACATTGAGGACCTTATCCATGGGGCTGAGTGCTTGGGAGCACAGGGTGGGTGATGTGAGGTCATCCTCCCACTCACTGACCAGGTCCAGTATTATGTGTGGTGGAAACCTGTACCTCCCATACACCTGGTCATCAGGCATCCCAAAAAGGCTGGTTCTGGGAGCGAAAATTCGGGCCCTCACTATCCTCCTCCTCCTCCTTTGGTAACCCACGGCCACTGCTGCTAGGAACGGTATATTCATCCTGGCGTATGAACTTGTTTGTTGTTTGCACGCACTTTTATGCTGCGCGGGTAGACGTACGCCTGCTTCATGCTGGCGTACGTGTTTCAGGATTGGACCATTTTTTTTTTGGCACGTCGTAGGCGAACGTGTGTATCTTCCCGCCCACCCCAGGAATACACGTAGCACGCTCTCCCAGGCCCAGTCGCGGGTAAATATTCCCGCCCACCCCTGGAATACAAGTACCCCACTCTCACAGGCCCAGTCGCGTGTGGAATCTCCCGCGCACCCCGTAGTACACGTACCCTGGCCAATCGCGTGCGGAACTTCCAGCGCACCCTGTAGTACATGTACCCAGGCCAATCGCGTGTGGAACTTCCCGCGCACCCCATAGTACACGTACCCAGGCCAATCACGTGTGGAACTTCCCGTGCACCCTGTAGTAAACGTACCCAGGTCAATCGCGTGTGGAACTTCCCGCGCACCCCGTAGTACACGTACCCAGGCAAATCGCGTGTGGAACTTCCCACGCACCCCGAAGTACACGTACCCAGGCCAATCGCATGTGGAATCTCCCGCGCACCCCGTAGTACACGTACCCAGGCCAATCACGTGTGGAAGTTCACGCGCACCCCGAAGTACACGTACCCAGGCAAATCGCATGGCTGGGGGGTGGGGGTGATGGGAGACATGAGTGGGGGCCTGGTGGAGGCTGCCCCTGCACTGCTGGGGGGTGGGGGTGATAGGGGACATGAGTGGGGGCCTGGTGGAGGCTGACCTTGGTGGCTGGGGGGTGGGGGTGCAGGGGGACATGTGTGGGAGCCTGGTGGAGGCTGCCCCTGCACTGCTGGGGGGTGGGGGTTATGGGAGACATGAGTGGGGGCCTGGTGGAGGCTGCCCCTGGTGGCTGGGGGCTGGGGGTGGTGGTAGACATGAGTGGGGGCCTGGTGGAGGCTGCCCCTGCACTGCTGGGGGGTGGGGGTGGTGGTAGACATGAGTGGGGGCCTGGTGGAGGCTGCCCCTGCACTGCTGGGGGTGGGGGTGATAGGGGACATGAGTGGAGGCCTGGTGGAGGCTGCCCCTGGTGGCTGGGGGGTGGGGTGGTGGTAGACATGAGTGGGGGCCTGGTGGAGGCTGCCCCTGCACTGCTGGGGGGTGGAGGTGGTGGTAGACATGGGTGGGGGCCTGGTGGAGGCTGCCCCTGATGGCTGGGGGGTGGGGGTGGTGCTAGACATGAGTGGGGGCCTGGTTGAGGCTGCCCCTGCACTGCTGGGGGGTGGGATTGATGGGAAACATGAGTGGGGGCCTGGTGGAGGCTGCCCCTGCACTGCTGGGGGGTGGGGGTGATAGGGGACATGAGTGGGGGCCTGGTGGAGGCTGCCCCTGGTGGCTGGGGGGTGGGGGTGCAGGGGGACATGTGTGGGAGCCTGGTGGAGCTGCCCCTGCACTGCTGGGGGGTGGGGGTGATGGGAGTCTTGAGTGGGGGCCTGGTGGAGGCTGCCCCTGGTGGCTGGGGGGTGGGGGTGGTGGTAGACATGAGTGGGGGCCTGGTGGAGGCTGCCCCTGCACTGATGGGGGGTGGGGGTGGTGGTAGACATGAGTGGGGGCCTGGTGGAGGCTGCCCCTGCACTCCTGGGGGGTGGGGTTGATAGGGGACATGAGTGGAGGCCTGGTGGAGGCTGCCCCTGGTGGCTGGGGGGTGGGGATGGTGGTAGACATGAGTGGGGGCCTGGTGGAGGCTGCCCCTGATGGCTGGGGGGTGGGGGTGGTGGTAGACATGAGTGGGAGCCTGGTGGAGGCTGCCCCTGCACTGCTGGGGGGTGTGGGTGATGGGAGACATGAGTGGGGGCCTGGTGGAGGCTGCCCCTGGTGGCTGGGGGGTGGGGGTGATGGGAGACATGAGTGGGGGCCTGGTGGAGGCTGCCCCTGATGGCTGGGGGGTGGGGGTGGTGGAAGACATGAGTGGGGGCCTGGTGGAGGCTGCCCCTGCACTGCTGGGGGGTGGGGGTGATAGGGGACATGAGTGGGGGCCTGGTGGAGGCTGCCCCTGCACTGCTGGGGGTGGGGGTGATAGGGGACATGAGTGGGGGCCTGGTAGAGGCTGCCCCTGGTGGCTGGGGGGTGGGGGTGGTGGTAGACATGAGTGGGGGCCTGGTAGAGGCTGCCCCTGCACTGCTGGGGGGTGGGGGTGATGGGAGACATGAGTGGGGGCCTGGTGGAGGCTGCCCCTGCACTGCTGGGGGGTGGGGGTGATAGGGGACATGAGTGGGGGCCTGGTGGAGGCTGCCCCTGGTGGCTGGGGGGTGGGGGAGGAGGGGGACATGTGTGGGAGCCTGGTGGAAGCTTCCCCTGCACTGCTGGGGGGTGGGGGTGATGGGAGACATGAGTGGGGGCCTGGTGGAGGCTGCCCCTGGTGGCTGGGGGGTGGGGGTGGTGGTAGACATGAGTGGGGGCCTGGTGGAGGCTGCCCCTGCACTGCTGGGGGGTGGGGGCGGTGGTAGACATGAGTGGGGGCCTGGTGGAGGCTGCCCCTGCATTGCTGGGGGGTGGGGGTGGTGGTAGACATGAGTGGGGGCCTGGTGGAGGCTGCCCCATGCACTGCTGGGGGGTGGGGGTGATAGGGGACATGAGTGGAGGCCTGGTGGAGGCTGCCCCTGGTGGCTGGGGGGTGTGGGTGGTGGTAGACATGGGTGGGGGCCTGGTGGAGGCTGCCCCTGGTGGCTGGGGGGTGGGGGTGGTGGTAGACATGAGTGGGGGCCTGGTGGAGGCTGCCCCTGCACTGCTGGGGGTGGGGGTGATGGGAGACATGAGTGGGGGCCTGGTGGAGGCTGCCCCTGGTGGCTGGGGGTGGGGGTGATGGGAGACATGAGTGGGGGCCTGGTGGAGGCTGCCCCTGGTGGCTGGGGGTGGGGGTGGTGGTAGACATGAGTGGGGGCCTGGTGGAGGCTACCCCTGCACTGCTGGGGGGTGGGGGTGATGGGAGACATGAGTGGGGGCCTGGTGGAGGCTGCCCCTGCAATGCTGCGGTGGGGGTGATAGGGGACATGAGTGAGGGCCTGGTGGAGACTGCCCCTGGTGGCTGGGGGGTGGGGGTGCAGGGGGACATGTGTGGGAGCCTGGTGGAGGCTGCCCCTGCACTGCTGGGGGGTGGGGGTGATGGGAGACATGAGTGGGGGCCTGGTGGAGGCTGCCCCTGGTGGCTGGGGGTGGGGGCGGTGGTAGACATGAGAGGGGGCCTGGTGGAGGCTCTCCCTGCACTGCTGGGGGGTGGGGGTGGTGGTAGACATGAGTGGGTTCCTGGTGGAGGCTGCCCCTGCACTGCTGGGGGGTGGGGGTGGTGGTAGACATGAGTGGGGGCCTGGTGGAGGCTGCCCTGCACTGCTGGGGGGTGGGGGTGATTGGGGACATGAGTGAAGGCCTGTGGAGGCTGCCCCTGGTGGCTGGGGGTGGGGTTGGTGGTAGACATGAGTGGGGGCCTGGTGGAGGCTGCCCCTGCACTGCTGGGGGGTGGGGGTAGTGCTAGACATGGGTGGGGGCCTGGTGGAGGCTGCCCCTGGTGGCTGGGGGGTGGGGGTGGTGGTAGACATGAGTGGGGGCCTGGTGGAGGCTGCCCCTGCACTGCTGGGGGGTGGGGGTGATGGGAGACATGAGTGGGGGCCTGGTGGAGGCTGCCCCTGGTGGCTGGGGGGGGTGATGGGAGACATGAGTGGGGGCCTGGTGGAGGCTGCCCCTGGTGGCTGGGGGTGGGGGTGATGGGAGACATGAGTGGGGGCCTGGTGGAGTCTGCCCCTGGTGGCTGGGGTTGGGGTGGTGGTAGACATGAGTGGGGGCCTGGTGGAGGCTGCCCATGCACTGCTGGGGGGTGGGGGTGGTGGTAGACATGGGTGGGGGGCTGGTGGAGGCTGCCCCTGCACTGCTGGGGGGTGGGGGTGGTGGTAGACATGGGTGGGGGCCTGGTGGAGGCTGCCCCTGGTGGCTGGGGGGTGGGGGTGGTGGTAGACATGAGTGGGGGCCTGGTGGAGGCTGTCCCTGCACTGCTGGGGGGAGGGGGTGATGGGAGACATGAGTGGGGGCCTGGTGGAGGCTGCCCCTGGTGGCTGGGGGGTGGGGGTGATGGGAGACATGAGTGGGGGCCTGGTGGAGGCTGCCCCTGGTGGCTGGGAGATGGGGGTGATAGGGGACATGAGTGGGGGGCTGGTGGATGCTGCCCCTGCACTGCTGGGGGGTGGGGGTGGTGGTAGACATGGGTGGGGGCCTGGTGGAGGCTGCCCCTGCACTGCTGGGGGGTGGGGGTGATGGGAGACATGAGTGGGGGCCTGGTGGAGGCTGCTCTGGTGGCTGGGGGGTGTGGGTGATGGGAGACATGAGTGGGGGCCTGGTGGAGGCTGCCCCCGGAGGCTGGGGGTGGTGGTAGACATGAGTGGGGGCCTGGTGGAGGCTGCCCCTGCACTGCTGGGGGGTGGGGGTGATGGGAGACATGAGTGGGGGCCTGGTGGAGGCTGCCCCTGCACTGCTGGTGTGGGGGTGATAGGGGACATGAGTGAGGGCCTGGTGGAGGCTGCCCCTGGTGGCTGGGGGGTGGGGGTGCAGGGGGACATGTGTGGGAGCCTGGTGGAGGCTCCCCCTGCACTGCTGGGGGGTGGGGTGATGGGAGACATGAGTGGGGGCCTGGTGGAGCCTGCCCCTGGTGGCTGGGGGGTGGGGGTGGTGGTAGACATGAGTGGGGGCCTGGTGGAGGCTGCCCCTGCACTGCTGGTCGGGTGGGGGTGGTGGTAGACATGAGTGGGGGCCTGGTGGAGGCTGCCCCTGCACTGCTGGGGGGTGGGGGTGGTGGTAGACATGAGTGGGGGCCTGGTGGAGGCTGCCCCTGCACTGCTGGGGGGTGGGGGTGATAGGGGACATGAGTGGAGGCCTGGTGGAGGCTGCCCCTGGTGGCTGGGGGGTGGTGGTAGACATGAGTGGGGGCCTGGTGGAGACTGTCCCTGCACTGCTGGGGGGTGGGGGTGGTGGTAGACATGGGTGGGGGCCTGGTGGAGGCTGCCCCTGGTGGCTGGGGGGTAGGGGTGGTGGTAGACATGAGTGGGGGCCTGGTGGAGGCTGCCCCTGCACTGCTGGGGGGTGGGGGTGATGGGAGACATGAGTGGGGGCCTGGTGGAGGCTGCCCCTGGTGGCTGGGGGGTGGGGGTGATGGGAGACATGAGTGGGGGCCTGGTGGAGGCTGCCCCTGCACTGCTGGGGGGTGGGGGTGATGGGAGACATGTGTGGGGGCCTGGTGGAGGCTGCCCCTGGTGGCTGGGAGGTGGGGGTCGTGGTAGACATGAGTGGGGGCCTGGTGGAGGCTACCCCTGCACTGCTGGGGGGTTGGGGGTGGTGGTAGACATGGGTGGGGGCCTGCTGGAGGCTGCCCCTGGTGGCTGGGGGGTGCGGGTGGTGGTAGACATGAGTGGGGGCCTGGTGGAGGCTGCCCCTGCACTGCTGGAGGGTTAGGGTGATGGGAGACATGAGTGGGGGCCTGGTGGAGGCTGCCCCTGGTGGCTGGGGGGTGGGGGTGATGGGAGAAATGAGTGGGGGCCTGGTGGAGGCTGCCCCTGGTGGCTGGGGGGTGGGGGTGATTGGAGACATGAGTGAGGGCCTGGTGGAGGCTGCCCCTATTGGCTGGGGGGTGGGAGTGATAGGGGACATGAGTGGGGGCCTGGTGGATGCTGCCCCTGCACTGCTGGGGGGTGGGGGTGGTGGTAGACATGGGTGGGGGCCTGGTGGAGGCTGCCCCTGCACTGCTGGGGGGTGGGGGTGGTGGTAGACATGGGTGGGGGCCTGGTGCAGGCTGCCCCTGGTGGCTGGGGGGTGGGGGTGGTGTTAGACATGAGTGGGGGCCTGGTGGACCTGGTCGCTGGGGGGTGGGGGTGATGGGAGACATGTGTTGGTGATCAGTAGTGCAAGGTGACATGTGGGTTGGCTGGTGGGCATGGCCATGGTGGATGGGTTGCCTGTGCGACATGAGCAGGGGTGCAGAGTAGTACCCTGTGGTGTGGGCTGCCTGCAGGGGCCGTGGAGGGTGTAGAGGGAACACCTGGGAGGGCCCACATGGCCAAATCACATGTAGCATTCCCTGGCACCACCGAAATACACGTACCCTGCTGAAATCGCGTGTGAATCTTCCTGCGCACCTCGGAATACACGTACCGAGGCCAATTGCGTGTGGAACTTCACGCGTACCCCGAAGTACACGTACCCAGGCCAATCGCATGTGGAACTTCCCGCGCACCCCGTAGTACACCTACCCAGGCCAATCGCGTGTGGTACTTCCCGCGCAACCCGTAGTACACGTACCCAGGCTAATCGCGTGTGGAACTTCCCACGCACCCCGAAGTACACGTACCCAGGCCAATCGCGTGTGGAACTTCCCGCGCACCCAAGAACACGTGCACACGCTATTTTTCACACAGCGGGTGTCCGTGTTTGTCGGTGCCCCTTTGCACCTCATTTGTCCTAGAGGGCCACTGTATGGCCCATTCATCATGGCTGTATATGGATGCTTTTTCTTAACGCACATTTTGGCGCACATTTTTTTCAGTCGCAGGGGCGCTACCGCCTGCTTTCTTGTGGTGTACTTGTTTGGCCCTGTGCGCGTCTTTGACCGTGCGCTGGTTTGCCCTATTCGATTCCATGAATACGGGTTGTAGGCGAGCGTGTGGGCGTTCCGCGCACTTGCCTCCTGTACTTCCCCCATGACGCCCATAATTTCAAGCGTTGTTCTCCATTCCGAGTGTTACGCCCCGTGTTCCTCCTACTTTTGTGATGTGCGCCGCGCTTTGTGCGATTTCGCTGTGGCCGTGGCGCACGCTGTTGGATGACCTGTGCGTCCGCGTGCGCGACGCACATTTTTAGCGCACATCCAATGTTTTTCTCGCGCACGGACTTCCATGAATCGAATTGCGCTGGTTTCCCTGCGATTTTCGAACTTGCACTGCGATTTTCGCACTTTTACTGCGATTCGCACGTTTTGGCACCTCTGCGGGGGAATTTTCGGCGCACATTATTTCCATGAATCGACCCCTAAGTTGTTGAAGGAGTTTTGGTAGTGGATGTAATTCCAAGTTATTTCAGATAGCATGTGAAGGAGTTTGGTTGTTGTCAAGTTTGGTAGTGCAGTAACTGCAAAGTATTATGGGGTCAGTTATTTCGTATTTATTTTCTGCTATAAGGTAGAGAGCTAATTCAAATCATTTAGAATCTTCATTGTCTTCTATTTTGTATGAAAGGTCTATAGTTTTTGTGTTACTTTTATAACACGTTCTACGGCAACATACACACACGTGGTTTGGTACTTCAGCTGAAGTGCTTTGAAGTTTTAGTATTTCTTTTTTGTATATGTGTAGTGAAAGGTTGCCATGTGCAGATTTGTTACGAAGTTGGTTGACAGCTATTTCATCTTGTAAGTGGGTTTCATTTCCAAAATATTTTTCTGTATATACTCGATTTCTTCTAGCTGGTCTTTTGGTGTACCATGTAGAAGAATGTTATTTAAATTGACTAGTGCTAAAGCAGGACTTTTTGCATAATACAGTTTATAAACTAGATTTCTTATACTTGCATGATGTGTTGATACCCTTTTGATATCATGGAAGGTTGTTTTGCAAGTAGCTCCTGATATGCAGGCCAACGAATGTCCTTGCAGTCCTGTGTGCTTGCGTACTGGACAAGCATCCATACTTTGCAGTATTTTAATTTTGATTTTGTCTTTGCTTTTCACATATTGCTTGAGGAATAGGCGTAAAGATTTGAACATTTTTTTGGGAATGTTACACATTGACATGCATGGCCATGTGTAAATTAGATGTTCTGATTCAGTCGAATGGAGGGGTAAATCTAAGTTTTCAGGACATATTTTTGTAAGGAGTACTTCTTGTTCCATTATGGTATTATTCACTTTTTCATAACCTCGACCACTGCTATGTATGGCAATTGTATTTGTTTGCTTTTGTTTGTACGCTTCTTCATTAAAGTATGGTTCTGTGCTTGCAGTGTGACTCTATTTAGCTCCACAGATATTGAAGAAGTTATTTCTGTTCACATTTCGTTTATTGAGAAGTCTTTTTTGATGTTTAGTTATTAGTTTTGTTAGTGGTTTAATTCTGTTTAACACAACAAAAAATAAGTTTCTTTTGAGAAGAATTGCACTGTCTATCAACGCTTCTAAGATTACTTTCCTACGATAGGTTTGAAGTGTTGAACCTGGTTTCTCTCCTGTTTTTATCAGATTTTGAAGGACTTTGTGACGGAACATATTGGCTAATATACTTTTCTTGGTATGCTTACTTTGTACTATATCAAGATTTATAGAAGACGTTTTATTTGTAGTGATAGTTGATTTTCTGTTAATAGTTTTTTGGGTTGTTTTACTTTGTGATAGAGGAGGCAAAGTTTTTGCACTAGAAACTTCTTCTGTTTCACAATATGACTGTATTAGCTGTTGTGTTTCAACGTTTTTTACAAATTCTGCTATAGATGGGTGTTTATGTTGGAGACTTTTCATTTGCTCTACTTCTGCGTCCCTTTCTACGGAGTTGCTTTTTGGTGAGCATTCTGTAGCGTCTGTTGAAAAAAATACAGAAGGTATGGGTTGGGGTTTTCTGCAATGCATGTGTTTTGTGTGCATGATTGTTTGAGTAAGATGATAAAGATGTATGTAATGGTGTGTGATTGTGAATTGGAAAGTTGAACTACTATGGGTATTCTTCAATTAATGTGTTACTAAACTGGGGTTCAGATGACAGAAAAAAGTAAGCCGGTGGTGTGGAGAAGAATAAATAATATAGGTAAAGCTATACAATTAAAACAGTTGTTTGTTCTACAACATCTACATTCTAGCGGCTGAGTTGGGTAATTTGTGTGCCGAAAAATAGGAATTTGAGGGCCATTCTGACAGGATATCACTGTTTAAGACGGGGGGGGGATTTTTGGTCAGAATGGTGCAGAATCTCTATTTTTAGGCACAGAAATACCATGAATGCACCGTACAGTGCGTGTGAGTTATAAATCAAATATTATGATAACAATCTACTTACTTTTTTTTCAAAAATGAGTAGTTTGCTTCTTAATTGTTCTTTGTAAATCAAAATCGGCTGCTTCTATTCAGGAGAATGGGCTTCACTCCAATTGTAAAAGAAAGAAATTAGTAATTTGGTTGCTATATAGTACTGTTTTCATTTTAGACATAGATTTTTTAAAATTGAAATGCTCAGCACCTTCCTGAAAACCATTAAAACTATATTATGACTAAGAGTAGGAAAGAAAATATCTTTACTATGGTTTGTGGAATTCATAATCTACCAACGTATACCACTATTCTTGTATCTAAGCTTTTCCACTTAATAGTGAGTCATTGTCATCATAGCTCTCAACCATGTGTGTCGCAAAGGCGGGTGAAATCACCTGATTTTGTGTTTGGCGGGTGAGGCGCACATTGGAATGAATGGGAGTGCAGGAGGCTTGGCGAGTGAGTCAGTCCTTTACAAGGCGGGTCACACCCACCAAAAGTGTGTGAGTTGAGAGCTATGTATCATAGCCTGCTTTTGCAGGTAACAGTGAGTGAATGTCATAGTCTGCTTGTCCTATATAAATGTATGTAAGTACTTATATAAACGAAAAAAAATTAAAACCAATTATGTGTTTGTACAAATATTGTTTGAGATTTGATTATAGAGTGTGTATGTTATTTTGTGTGATTATATGTCATGTATATATTTTATTTAAAAAATGTTAGTTTAATAGTATTTGCATGTGTGTGTGTGTATGAAGAAATTAAACGATATAAAGGTTTGTAAGTGACAGGTCATTTTAGGACAATGAAACAATGATCGTCCATTCATTTTTCAGATTATAGAAGGTAAAAGTCGCTTAGAAAATGTGTTCATGTACTGTGTAGAAAATATGCATACCTGTACTTTCTGTTCATGTATATGGATATGGACCAAGCTGCAAGTAGAAATATTGGAGATTTGTATAGTATTTCTCGTAGATCGTGGTTGTCAATGGTATGAGACTTGTACTCTGAGAGATACACCGTACATTTGTAGTGCTGCTCTATGATGATGCAGTTACAGGTAGAGTTATTGGATTTGATTGGTGGATGGTCATGTGATTGCTTAGCTACATCCAATGAGGGAATGGCACAGAGAGTGAAATCGAAATGGTAGAAGGGCTGTACATGTTACGATACGTTTGCGGACATGGCGGTAGTTCTAGGACACTGCGTATTACATCCGGGGAATTTGGGGAGGGGAGGTATGGAAATGAGATTGGATGAAGCAAGGGATTGGTCAGTAAAGTTTAGTGAGTGTGTTGTGCTAGGAGAGGTTTTCTCAGATATTGTTTTTGCAGAGAGAAGAACAGATAGCTATGGCTGAGTGTTTCAAAACACAGATTGTATGGATTTTGGGAGATTCGTGGATTCATTGGTTGAAGGTGCATGCAGAAAGCTGTGGAGTGTCTATAGATCTTGGATTCCCACATGTGGAAGTGCACTGGCATGGAGTGCGTGGAATGAAGTGGTTGGACTTGCTACCTCTCTGTGCAACTTTGAAGATAGAGGAACATCCAGACATAATTGTAATTCATTGTGGAGGGAACAGTTTAGGACATGTGTCTGGAATTTCTTTGCAATTTGCAATGAATGAAGGACTTCAGAAGTTAATGGACATGTTTCCAAACTCTTAAATATTTTTTTCACGGATTGCGCAGAGACAAGTGTGGCTTTGTTCTTTCTCATGTGGTCCACAAATGGAGAAAGCAAGGCGTAACGTTACTAAGGCTGTTTGTGCCTTCCTAAGAGATTTTGACATGTCCTCTTTTAACAATGAAAATATTTTGTTTCGTAGTACATACATTTTTCGCAAAGATGGAGTCCATCTTACTTATGCTGGCAATCAGATTTTCTGAGAAATGTACAAAATGCATTGCGACCTTTTTTAGAAATACAGCATTCGTTTTGAAGTACGTCTTACGTAGTTAAAATGTTTTACATTCAAACACCTCCCAAACGCTCTTTTCAGAGCCACCACTTCCTGTTAGAGAAAAATGCATTGGTTTCAATAGGGTAGCAATGCAATTGTTTTTCTGTTCGCGGACCGTCCGCAGACTTTCACGAAATTGAAATGGCTATGCTTTATGTATCTTTACTTCTATTTTTTAATTGTGAAAGGCGGCTCTGAAAAGAGCCTTATTTTTTTTTGGGATTTTTGTTATTTTGTATTTTTTTTGTTCTTTTTTATACACAACACACTAGGAGAGGAGGGAAAGGAGGCTAACGGGAGGGGGACACCAACCACAGGGATAAGAAAGGGCGAGCTGAGAGAGGAAGATGTAGAGTGGGTTTTATTTGGGTAGTGAGCAGGTCTTCTGGTGCTCTGAGACGATCGTCTCAAAAGCACTCCGAAGTCGTTCCCCCCTGCAGAGTACTGTGTCACAGTACACACATACAAATGTGACCCTCGAAAGGTAAGGGTCATCAGAATTCTGTATGGCCTGTGAGGCAGCTTGAGGAAGACGCTGTCCCACAGAGGTGTTCCTTGTGGTGACAGGATCAGGAACGGAGGATGAAGTAGAGGCAATCAACCTACTATGCTTCTCGCATGGTACAACCTTGCGAATGGCCCCAGTGTGGAATGAGCGCAGGTGTCGCTTCATGGTAGTGGTCCCAAAGCTATACGAACCATGCTTCCCGCGACTGAGTACCATTTTGCACTCATTACAGGTGACACGGTTCGCATGAGACTTAGGACCGTCTCCATGAACGGTAAACAACCGCCACACCCAATATTCACGCCGAGGGCGGGTAGTAGGGATTTCCTCTACCTCATTCTCGTCATTCTCTTCTTCTTCCTCTGTATCCTCAATCCTGTTCCCCTCTTCAGGCCCTTGGGAAATGGTGGTGGTGGAGGGGGTGGGGGTAGTGCTGAGGCAGATGTAGCACCATGTGGTAATAGTCGAGCCATGGATGTCATAGGCTTGGAGATGGAAATCTCAAAATCTGCAAAGTATGCAGCAAAATGCAGTGTGCTCTGTGGAATAGTCAGAAGCACAATGAGAATGCGCTCTAAGGCGTGGTCTTATATCGGGGTGCTTGTGCGCGGGTCGCGGACATGCGTGCCATCCGCAAGACAGATCGAACATCAGAAAAGTTTCAAAAAGTCACAAAAACGATGTGGAAAGTTAGGATTAGTATGTGGGATTTGTGGTATGGTGATTTTTTAATGAGAAATATTGTGGATTACTTGGAAATTTACTTTTAAACTGGTCGGGGACACAAACAGTGTCCGCATTTAGAGCACGAGATGAGCGTGGGCGCGGTCACATGATTGTTTTGTGAGCATGTTCGCTAAGGTAGCGGTCGTCCGCAGGACACTCAATGTACAGACATTGTTTTGCGCATGTGTGTTGATGTTCTGCGGACAGTGTTCGGGTCCTGAACTAATTAAAAGTGCGTCACATGTAAAACGAACAGTTACGGACAGCCGTTTGTTCTTAGCACAGTTTAATTTATTTGCTAACAATGCGGACAGACATAGCGTTTCAAGCACACCTCCATTTTTGTTTATTTACGAACAATTCAGGACACCACGAGTGTTCTTAGAACAGTTTCTGTTTGCTATCAAAAACTACGAATAAGCATAGTGTTCTTAAGGCCACCTCCATTTTTGTTTATTTACGAACATTTCAGGACACTACGAGTGTTCTTAGAACATTTTCAACTTGCATGAGAACATTACGGACAGATGTAGTGTCCTCAGGACAGTCACATTTCCGTTTCTTTAAGAACATTTCCGAACAACCGTAGTGTCCGTGGACACCTAAATTGGTTTTATCACAAGGAAATGAGAGTAATTACAACACAATATAAGAAAAGTACCTTTATTTCATATATATATATACAATTATGACTGCGAAGGTGGGGCAGAAACGGAAACAAAAACAGGAGAATTAGGGATTTCTAGATAACTGGGATCAGGTGAAGAAGGGAAGGAAAGCTCATCGAAACGCTTTGGTCCATAGACAGGGTTTGGGGTTAACTGCGTGGGATAGGGTGAGGGGGGACAAGTGAAGGTTGGACAATGGTGTGCTGTTGGGGGTTTCACATAATTTTCCACAAAGTTTTTCAAATCCATAAAATTTTGCATAAGGTCGTCCATTTGTTGATTAATCTGCTGTAGAGTGATATCCTCTGATTGTTGTTGTGAGATGCTTGGAATTTTTGTATGGTCTGTAATAAAAAAAATGTATATGTTAAATGTATACAGAATAATATTTATTAATTGGTTTATATAGTAAAGTGTGTACCATTAGGTGGACTATTTTCTAACATTTCCTCTCGTGGGAAATGCTCCTCTAGCCAGTCGAGAGTACTACACATTTCTGTGAGAAAACAAAACAGTAATATGTGTTTTTTTTCTAATATAGAAAGTTTATAAATATATGAGTAGAAAGAAGTGCACTTACTATGTCTGGTGAGATATGTAATCAGTAGTGTATACGTCTGGTCTTGCTGTTGGTTGTGGAGCGTCTGTGAGGTAATTATGGTGGAAGCCACTTTATCTTCTTTTGGTATATTCCATTTTAAAACATATTGGCCCTCATTAGGACCTTGGCGGAGGACCATGGCGCTATAAGCACCATGGTCCATGGCGCTAAGCTGCCAACTCCGCCATGGTGGTTGGCGGACTTACCGCCCCATTCCGACCTTGGCGGGGCGGTAAGTCCCCAATCCCCATTTACCCTTCCCCATTCCCATTTTTGCACCATAGGGCATAATGGGAGTGGGGAAGGCGTTAATTACGCCACCGTAAATTACGGTGGCGTAATTAACAACAAGGTCCCTTAGCGCCATGGATTTTAACGCCCGCTAAAAGCAGGTGTTAGATCCGCCATGGCGCTAAGGGAACTCGTACTCAGGCGGTAAGGGTCGGCAAGGTTTACGCCGGCGTAAACCCCTTACCGCCTGGGTCCTAATGAGGCCCATTGTATTTACATGAATGGTTAGTGTGTTACATATATGGGTAACATTTTTTAAGTATTACTACATATACTTTGTATGTGTGCTGCTTTATGAATTTGTTAAATGTTCCTATGTTATGATATAACTATTACACATACCTCCCCAGAGTTTTTAGGTGGTGGTACTGTTGTCCAAACATGTCTGTGGACCGTCAAATTCAGTAGAAAGGGTTCAGTATGTTCCATATTATATGTACATAAAGTCAAAGTTATTATTGTTCAGTTGTGATGCTAAAAAACTATGAAATTCAGTAAAAAAACTTTGTTAAAGGGACGTTATGGTTAAGTTGTCCTACTAAAAACCTATGAAATTCAGTAAAAAATCTTTGTTAAAGAGACGTTATGGTTAAGTTGCGCTACTAAAAACCTATGAAATTCAGTGAAAAAACGTTGTTAAAGGGACGTTATGCTTCAAAGTAAAACCGAAAAACCCCTGAAATTCGGCAGTTATGGTAAGATAAGCAACCATAACTCGCGCCGCCACCGTGCACTGCTAAGACTAACACCCAGGACATCAAAGATGACATCACACATGTCATTGATGACTTCACTGATGACATGACATGTCTGGCTCCCTCTTTTTTCCTTTACTGATATATCTAGGCCAGTTACAATCAGGAACTAAAAATTCACTATACTATAATACAAAGTACTATGTTTGTAGACTTATACTACAAATATGTTCTTACAGTAATTCACTTAGGGTCCACTCAAAGCATATGAACCATATACAAGGGAGAAAACACAGACTTGGAAGACAACAATGCTTTCTATGTATGAAGATGATTAGTACGGTTATCAACACTGTGTTATAGTTCTGTTGTTTTTTTATCACTGTACTTTCCCTGAATATGCTCATATTTGTACACATTGCACGTACACTACTTTCATTAGGGTCTAGTCACAATATGTGATAGTTTTACATAGGGAAGTAGTAGCTTTGAAGAAGAGCAATCATTTCTGTACATGAAGATAATCAGTTACGTTATGAAAATTGTCGGGTAATAGTGCTGTTTTTTTGTTTACTTCACTTTCCCTGTATATGCTCTACTTGTATGTGTTATTGTCTGTTTGTGTTTGGTGTGCAGTAATGAAATAATGTAGTAAATGGGTTTTATTAGCTATCTATTACATGTTTCACATTATGCAAAACTCTAATAAAAAAGCAGTTATCATTTCAGTATTCAACATGGCAAGATTATGAATATTGCACCTTCATCATTTATGCTGCACACACTGCTTATGTTTCTGCATGAATAGCTTAGTATACTGGATAGAACTTCATAATAAAATGCTATGTATATCAACACATTCCTTAATGCACTAATTAGCTCATGATATTTGTTCCAATGATCCTTGACACTTTTTTGTCAATATTACAATAAGAATCCCTTCTACAGAGTTTTCATGAAAAGTAAATGCACATGTGATGTCATCAGTGATGTCATCAATGACATTTATGATGTCATCTTTGATGTCCTGGGTGTTAGTCTTAGCAGTGCACGGTGGCAGCGCGAGTTATGGTTGCTTATCTTACCATAACTGCCGAATTTCAGGGGTTTTTCGGTTTTACTTTGAATCATAACGTCCCTTTAACAACGTTTTTTCACTGAATTTCATAGGTTTTTAGTAGCGCAACTTAACCATAACGTCCCTTTAACTAAGTGTTTTTACTGAATTTCATAGGTTTTAAGTAGCGCAACTTAACCATAATGTCCCTTTAACAAAGTTGTTTGACTGAATATATATATATATATATATATATATCTGAACCTAATTTTACATAAAAAATCTGAGGTAGCACATAACAAAGTGTGTGGGCATTCCGTTGTGGGGGCTTAGTGATTCACTGTACTTAAGAACCATCCTGCATCACCTCCTGAGAGTCTCAGTCTAGCTTCTCATCCCACGTTACCCATTGAGAGCTCGGCTGGGGTACTCTGTGCTTCTACCCTACCTAAATAGGGGGCAGAAAAAATGATACCCCCTCCAGTCTTTACAGTCAACCATCTCTTACAGTAAGCCAAGAACCACGTGGAGGTCCACTCATTCATAATGAAGCATCAATAGCAATGAATGAGGTAGAAATTACCATGTATCAATACACACAATTTAAAGAAGGTTTGTCAGTGCTCAAATCACAGTTAAATGATGAACAACTCACTGTTTACCTAGAATCCACCCAAAAGCTGCCCTTCCTATGGGATGAATAACTTTACCAAAACTATAGTGTCACAAATGCAGACCTTATAATCAGTGATCCATTGGAGGGAATAGCTGCATGGTATCTATTCCCCTAATTGTATTTGTTTCTCAATGTATACATTTCTGAGCAAAGATGGTATAAAATGTATACAAAAATGTCAAAGGACCCATTGTAGGGATGTGTTAAAAAGGAGCAGTCATGTCTACTGTGTTCAAGCCCATTTGCTAATATGCAGCTGTGCATGATTCTTCACAATTCTACACCATGATGTTCATGTTTAGTTAGTGTGATTTGTTGTATTTTCAGATTCATACTTGTATTTTTTTGTATTTTGTTGTGTACGAAGGAGAGGTTCAACAAGAAGCTCTGCACATAAACATGGATAGGTGCCTCATAATAATACAAACACAATTAGCGGCAGATACATTTGGCAGGTGCAGCATGCGTTTGTGCTTTTCTAATACTAACTGTTGCAGTCCACTGATATGGAATAATTTGTTAATCTCTTGCAAAGTGCACACTACTTGTTTGGGCGTTTGTGGTCTCCAGCCTTAAACCACTTGCCGAGTGTGGATTTCCACTTTTAAAATGGATGATTTATGTCTACTCCCGTTATTGAGACACCAAACCTTGATTTCTTAACCTTGATTTCTTAACTCAACCCTCTTATCAATAAAATAATGAAACGTTTGACTTTAGAGTCCCTTGTGACACACCTTTCCTATCCCATTATGCCATCGTAGGAGCACATTTGAGGGCCACACTTTTCTGTGTTGAGCAACTGTACGAAAATATCATGTACTATCCAATTGGCTCTTAATTTGCCTTGACTGAAATGATCATGCCTGCGATTAGTGAACCTGATAAAGCCAATATCCTAAACTCTCCCATGCTGATTTACAAAGGTCAAGAGGTTCAATCCTATAGGAGGTATTGTGTTGGTTGACTAGCGGGATCAACCATCTGTTCTTCATATCACTAAATATTGGACTCAAGATAGAGTGATATTCATCAATGTTATAATAAGAACACAGGGAACACAATATTCACATCTTGGCAATGTGCATCTGTTAGAACTATCCAGTTGAGATAGGGCTTGTAACCTAGTTGTAGTTTCACTGTAATGTATTTAGAAACAAATGGCTTATCTGTATTTGTGCTCATAAAATACTTTATTGGATAAAGTCGGTAGATGCAACTGCAAAGCTATCACATGGATTCACTTGTTACTATCCCATAAGTTCTCAGCAGTGCACTGGGGTGGCTCCTACTCCGGTCCTGCTCCCATTGTCTGTGGGGTACCCTTGAGGACAGTATCTGTCCCCAGGTCTCTTTAATCTATTTATTAAGCCTCTCTGTGACTTGCGTTAAGAATATGGTGTCCATTTTTATGATTATGCAGATGACACACAACTCTTACTCAATCTGGAAGGGGATTATGACTCTGACTCTACTAATCTTAACTCAATTTTCAAAACCTTAAAGCAGTGGATGATCACTCACCAGATGTGCCTAACCATCTCCAAAACTGAGCTCATACTCATTGGTCCACCTCAAACTAGACACAAGCTAGACCTCTGCTATGCAAACTTCCTCATTGAGAACTGTCAAATTCCTACTCTGAACAAGGTCAACACCTTAGGTACCTACTTGGACTCCTCTTTGAGTCCTGACACAATAACCTAGTAAACTCTACCCAATACCACATGAAGCTCCTCAGACAGGTCAAACCATTTGTTTCTGAGAAGAATTGTGAAACCCTGGCCATAACAAATATTCTTGCCAGAATCGACTATTGTAACACTCTCGTAGGGGGTGTGACTGAGGGTAACCTCTGTGAACTCCTGAATATTCAAAATGATGCCATACACATAATCAAAAGCGTAACCTGCAGCGAGCACATTATTGAACACAGAAAAAAACTCCATTGGCTCCCTGTAAACTCCAGAGTTAAATTTAAGATCCTGCCCTTGGCACACAAGTGCATCCATGGTAAAGCTCCCATATACATGTAAGACAAGCTAACAAATGAACAACCACAAATGGTCCTGTAATCAAGCAGCAGTCATCTGCTCATTTTCCCTAAACCAAACTGTGCGGGAGGAAAGGAAAAATCTTTCCTAGCAGCTTCTGCCTTAAATGTGTTAACCTTGGAACTACAACTTGAAAATAATCTATTGACTGTTTACGAAATAAATTAAAAACCATGCTGTTTGAATACATTACTTTTACCTGCCCCCCTAGGTTGTCCTGTGCTGTATGTTTTGTCTTGTGTGTCTTTGTCACGCCCTGATGGGTTTAAGGTGCATACTAAATAAATAAATGAATAAATACAATCATGCCCAATCCCAATAGATACCCTTAACCAGATGAATTGAATAACTATCAATCTATTCTTGATTACCCCAGAACATGACCAATTTAATCTTCATTCTTCAGAAGAGTAATCCACATGAATGTTTTACTCTGTTTTAGCATGCAACATCTCACAATGCCTCTCTGTACTCCACCAGCTTCAGACTGCACCACCATTTAATCCATAAAAATACCAGCTTGATTTGAACCGCATATTCTAGGCCCAGTGGACATAACTCTAGCTTTACAGAAATATGCAGAGCTTCTAGTCGTTTAGATAACATGCTACTGTGTGTGGGTGTTGGCTTCAAATAACAATCAGCTTGGTTAGAACATGTACATAGCAGCACAGCATGGAAGGATTCAAAAGCTTTGTTCATCTTTCTGGGTTCTGTGTGTCTCAATGAATGGGTTCATCAGTGTAGTTTTCTCCCTATTTCTGACCATGCAAATGGTTTACTGTGTCTGTCTTCCTCAACGTATTTCCAGGCCAATGTAAGTCTTTTTAGCCAACTCTGCATATTTCTGCACCTTCTCATACAGTTGTTGTTTAAATGTGGGATTGTTGCATTTTCATTGATTGTCCTGTAATGTTTCTATTTCATCTTCTTATTTGTTCAGTCGATTGAGTCATCTTTCTGGCATCCACATTTGTTAGTTATACAGACTCCCCTTATATACACTTTAAATGCTACCCATATGGTCAGCATACTCCTTTTCTTTTTCTCCAAAGTATTCGTTGATGGCAGCTGACACGTCAACCCTGTAGACCGGGTGTGTCAGGGAGCTTGGTTTAAATCTCCATTGTCGGGTCCCAATTAAATTAATCTGATGTTTCATTGTGATAATTACTGAACCATCATCAGAGAGCATCGAAGGAAGAGTGTTACATTACACAGAACTGTTTTTTGAGTAATACAGATGTAGTGCAGCCTAGCTGATGAGTCATGAGTGCAGGAATAGTCTATACATTTTGGGGGGTTTCGGATGGTGGCGGCTCCATGTATCTAAGCAGTTAGGCTGTATTATAAGCTCCTCAACTTTGTGTGTTGAGTTCTTTATTGGTGGTAAGTGCTATCTAATAATGGGTCTTTCATGCTGTTGAAATTCACAGCCAATAGAGTGCTCTTAGGGTTGCATTCCTGTATGCCTGTTGTCTTCTCAAAAAACAAATCTGGTGAGTTACATTTGGGGGAATAGATGTTTTAGTATTTAGATCTGGTCATTCACAATTGATCCCATCAAATGCATGGATCTACCCTGTACGTCGGCAGTCATGCACTTCCAGAGGAGGCTAACTTCCCTAGTAATGGTATAGCTGTGCCCCTGAAGTAAGATAGTTAGAGACGTATCTTGTGACCCCATCATCTGGCTATTCTCTTGGCTTTTGTACTCTCTAGATGGGTTTCATGCTGTAACCATGCACGTCTTCTTTCGAATAATTAGGTCCATATGTGTCATGTTTTTAGGGCAAATGTGTGCTCCATTCATCACCGACCATATACAGCTGAGTATTTTCATCATATTCTCGTGTCTTTTCTTGGTTTGTTCAGCTATGTGTGTGCAGCAGTTATCCTTTACCCACCCGTACTGATTACCTCAACATGTCTGAGTATCAAACCTAGAACTAAGGAAATAATTCTTATGTAGCATTGAACTTTCTAATTGGAATCAGGTTTATGCATCTGGAGACCTTCCCCGAGCAACACCCACTCATTTATGCCAATATTCCATTGTAAACCTCTTATATCGTAGATATATATATTTAATAGACATCAATCGTTTGCACTGCCCCACCAATCAATAGTTAATATTCACTCAATAGGTATGGAATATAATAGGATACGCAGACATGTCTTTGCATTAGTGACTAGGCATAGTCATCAGGCTTCATGGATTAAAATCATTCTCATATTCTAATGGTCCTAACATTGCAGTGTCACAGCCAACCTTCTAGATCCTCCACTGTATCAGTGAACAGTTTAACATTATGTTCAATCTGCTTCAAATCCTTCTTAATTCAAATCATTTCATCTTCAATGTAGTCCATACATTTTCCCACCACTTTGGTATGGGTACTGAGTTATGTTAGTCTAGTTTGGTGCTATGTGCTCTCTCCATTACAGCAGTTATCTCCATGTATAATTCTGATTGGATAGATCTCACTTCTACATTGTTTTCCACAAGAGTGATGTTGTGGTCCTCCATGAAAACAAATACTTCCATCAGGAAACACTTTCTCTATTTAAATCACAGGTACCATTTTCCAAGCAGTCACAAGAAAGTTGCAGATGATCATCTGTATAGTTTGGATAAAGAATAACTTACGTTTAAAGACAGGCTGGGCCTCATCACAAATACACCAGTCCGGATATAAGGGTGCCGGCAGCAATGTACCAGCACCCTTTCTGGACTGCCGTACTATGAGAATTCCAGTAGGTGCCACAGATCCCCCAGCAGTCCTGACCTGCGGGGAAATCAGGCCCCTACCGGCATGTCTCTCACTGAAGCACTGGCACTGTTAGCTATGGTGCTTCCATTACCATTGAGTCCTATGGCTGTCCATGGGAATGAGGATTTACCATTCCGCCGCAACTTGTGATATCCCAGAGGCACTGTGAAATCAGGTAGTAGGTAGAATGACGGCATCTTTAGCAAAGACTAAAATACATAATTGTGTATTGTTTAGCTTTGGTGCATCAACGGGCATGGCTAAAAGGAAATTGGCAATGCCATTAGCAAACAAGGAGGCGAGTACAGGTGCCATTAAACACGCTTGCTACACGTTCTTAGGTGAGGGAAGCGCTTTAACCTTTCCAATCCCCGGACCCCTTCTGACATTTGCCTCAGTATCTACATGAGTTGACCTTAAAAGTTGGGGTGAGATGACACGATCAGCCATTGTTCCCGATAGCATATCCCTGTTGACATTATCAAAGTCTATCTTTATGTCAACACAAATTACATCTAAAGGAACATTCTTTTTGGTTTTGGATAATAAATGTCTGATTAAACAGTACTAATCTTAAAATGCGTTTTATAATGCTGACCCATTTGTATAAAACAGCCTGCAATTGGTTAAGTACTTTCTTCTCACTTATCAATGATCCAGTCTTGAAGCACGTGTTTTAGCATGTACTTTTCAAAGGCAATTGTGCAGCAATATCGGATAACAGTTTGTAGGAGTATTGCTATTCCCTTTTTTATTTTTAAATGGGTGCAATTCCTACTACTCTCAGTGGTCTAGGGAGATTATTGTTAATATTCATACAATTAAAATCTATATTCAGCACCTTGAACTGGATAGTTCTACTAATTTCAAAAGATCAATAAGGAAATTATCCGGGACCAGAGACTTCCAATTCTTCTGAGACTGAAGTGATGATCTCACCTCAATTCAAGAAAAAATCAAATGGCTGTACCCTTGATTCTGCTCACTAGGACCTGGATTTATCTAAGATTTAAAAAATTATCAATAGCCATTACGATTGGCGTGCAGAGGTTGAAAAGCCACCCCACCAGATTCATGGGTGACAGCTGTATCTTGCTTCACTCATGTATGTTGTGCCTAGACTGTAAATGTACTGTGGGAAACCCTAATAAGCAATCCACACTTCCTGTGGTGTTTTTTTGGCCCAGGTGAGGGCCACAGTCTCATTAAACAGGATACAAGTGGATGCCTTGGGGCATTAAAATTGAAATGCCCCAAGGCATATTACGTATTTTAACCCACCCCTTACCCTGTTCTTCATACAGGCTGGGAAGGAGTAACATGTGCTGATTACTACCACAGCCCGTGTTACTAATAGCAGCAGAGGCAGGTCAAGTTAGTGATGCTAGAATTATGTCACAAACTCAGGAAGGACGAAGGCGTGATGTTAGCTGCAGTCCCTTCCTCAAACCTCCATCAGCTTGTAATTTATTGTGAGTGATTTAGATGAAGTGGGAGAACAAAGCTCAACATACCACTTTAGAATGTCAGGAAGTCTGAAGAATAGGAAGGAAGCAGACGAGTGAGGTCAGGGACCCATTTGATCGACAGTCAACAATGCAGTGCTTAGTTTGAAAAGTACTTACCACTGTAGACTAGCTCCCTTTCCCCACCACCATGACTTACTGGTGGCCCTTGCTCTGTAACAGTTGCTCCTTTACATGACAGTCCCACTCCTCACAGACCCAACAACCACCTACAGTGACATGAGCTCAGCAATATGTTGGGGCAGAGCTAATGTATTTTACATTTCAGGCCATTAGAACATGTACAATAACAGCTGGGCCTTCTTCCAGGGGTGAGGAATTATCTCTATATCTCCTAACTCTGTGAGGATGTATTTGTGAACTGCTGTGTTATGCTAGGCGAGGGGCATATGTTGAGGGAAGAGAGTCTAGGGGAATTATTTCATGGGTTTGGGGTGGGGTTTATAGCCTTGCAGAGATGAGGATAAGTGAGGAGGGAGTCCCATGCCAACTTAAAAAAACAACCAGGGCATGCAGCAGGAGATATAAATATTCAAACAGCACATGCCGGAAAAGTAGGACACAGCTTAGAAGTAAGGGGCTGATGTAAAGTGACGAAAGACAAGTTGAAGAGAAGGACAAGATGGGGGCGTTAGGAAGTATAGTTCAGAAGAGGGGTTATGGGACAAAAGATTGGGAGACAATAGAATATAGCAAATAAAGAAAAACAATGTGGTAGCCAGTCAGCTGGAGAAAGTGAGTTTGGGGGATTTTGACACTGAGGGATTGAAAGAATGTGGTAAACTCTCTCACCCTTTGTCACTCTGATTTTCAAAGTCCCCCACATACTAAGGATGGCTGTGACTAAGGCAAGATATAACATTAATTTAAAAGGAGAAATGAAGTACTACAGTGGAGAGGTTGAGAGACCATGGGAGAACATATGGGGACAGGAGCGGAGAAAGAGAAGGATTAAGAACAAGAGCACATTATGTGAATGAGAAAAAGAGGGCCAGTTATTATCAGAAAGGTTAGGGAGGAGACAAGTAGAAATAGGGGTAATAATAGATCATTAAGAATGAGAAACTGTGATAGAATGGGGAAGAAATAAGTAAATAAGGCAAAATGAAAGATTAGAGACAGTGGAGAAATAGATAAAATAATAAATACAACAACACGTGATGGAGCAAGAGCTAGAGATCTTGAATTAGAAAGAAAGGGAGGGTCAACCGAGGGATCAAAGACCAGCAACCATTACAATTAACTAGGATCACTGCAAATAACACATTAATTCTGCTTCCCTGCCTAGTGCACCCACAGAAGAGCACTTTTGTATCTCTAAAATATGAAGTACTTACTGAAGCTTGAGCATGTTAGGGGAGGTGGAAACAAAGTGACAAGATGGGGGAGTTTGGAGTTAGAATATTGTATGTAGACACTCTGGGGGAGGAATAGGGTGGGAACGGGCACAAAGAGAGAGTGGGCCTCGTTACAACGTAGGTGGCCATGGAATGAACGGTGCCATTAAGGGACCGGCCCTGTTCATTCTGGGCCGCCATATTAAGAGGTCTGCAGCGGGTCCTGCTCTGGAAGCCTGGCCAGACCAGACGTGCAGAGCGGGACCCGCTAGCCCGTTGTTAGCATCCTCCCCATTCCCATTGAGCCCTATGGCGGCTCAAATGAGAATGGGGATGTACCGGGTCCTGTGAAAGGGAATTACCAGGCCCTCCAAGGTTGGAATGGGCCGGTAAGTGCCCTTTTACGGGACCCAGGCCTGGTACCCGGTTTGGGGGTAGCCATGCCGCTAAAAGCGCCATGGCTACCTCCAAACTCATAATGAGGCCCAGTGTGTGTTATTGATGGTAAGATGTTGCAAGACTGTTTAGGTCAGAAGAGGAAAACAAACATATCAAAGAAGCAAACATCAATAAATACTCCAGACAACCCCAGCTGTTAGCTCATTATTTTAAAAGCTGTCTATTATTTTATCATGATGGTAGCTTGTTGGACGCTGACACACACACACACATATTATGTTAAATGAAAATTAGATTAGATTATGTATCAGAGCTCCTTGTATGTTGCTTCCTGTAAGTCAGTATACAACATGTCTGAGACATCCTTCTCTGATCCTTGCGCTGTATATCTCATCTTGCCCAGTCAGCCACACCATGACATATACTGTTACTTACATGTGTGGGATGGAAAAGTATTGCATTCACATAGTTATTTTGTGTGTGTGATTTTGCGTGTGTGCCTTGCTTATTTTATGTGCAAGACTGCAAGTCAGAGAAGCTGGCAAGAAATCTGAGCCTCCCACAGCCCGTGGGCAGCTCCTGAGTCCTCGGGTCCCCAAGGGTGCAAAGAAGGTAGGGACACTTTAACTTGACTTGGAGTAGGTCTAGGTTGGCTACACCCAGTAGGAAAGAGGAAGAGGGGTTGCTTTGCTTAATTCCAAAATGGAATTTGATTGTAAACCGCTGATCCAGGTGGATGAATTTATTTATTTATTAATTGGGTATGTATAATGTGCTTAGAGGTGCAACAAGACAAGAGGTTGGGGGAAACAGGGAGGAAAAAAAATATTCTACTAGGCCTTCTGACATTCGGATCATGCAATTTCAGTAGAGAAAAGTGCAGTGTAGAGGGGAGCGGGGTAGAGGGTAGGCAGTATGGACCCATGAGAAAAGTGAGTGCCAGGGGAGGCCAGGTGGACAGAGCCTTGAGAAAGCAGAGAGTGCAGGTGAAGGATGGTCCATGAGCTAAGTGCGAGGTAAGGGGCTGGAAGGGCTACACGGGTGCAGGCCCAGCCAGGCTAGTGCAGGGGCCCAGAAGGGCATGTTTAGGTTGAGGGTGGGGGTTTGGGGTTGACCATGTGCAGGGGTAGCCTGGGTTGGGGGGCCTGGTGCACTGGAAGACTCTGGGCCTCAGCACGAGTTGGGCTGTAGCCCTTAAATGCAGTGGTAACGGTATTACTGCCACATTTAAGGCCTGACCCTATCACAAGTTTTGCCCTAAATGGGCTGGTTTACCGCCAGCTTTTTACTGTAGGTGAAAATCCCATTTAGCGCCCTGTATTACCACTGGCTGTATTAGTATGCAGCATTAGCGCCGAAGATTCCCCATTGGGTCCACTGGACCCAATGGGGAATGGGGATTTACAGTAAATGTCCAATCTGTGATCTGGCGGTAATGCTGCCAAACCAGTGGGCACTAACACTCTAACAGTTGGTGATATTACAGCCGGGATACCGCCCAACTTGTGATCAGGCCTTCTGAAGGAACCAGGCAGCCAGTCAGGAAGCAGCAGTTGACATTAGCAGGAGAAGGAAAGAAGAAAAGAAAAGGAAAGTCTTGAAAAGCTTCTAGAACTTAAGGAGATCAGACTCAAGTCTGAGAGGAGCAGGAAGGCCATTCCAGAGGGCGGCACCTGTTATGTTATGTTTTGTTATTTGGCATTTATATAGCGCTCTATATATCATTGGTATTACCTCAATGCGCTGGTAGGTTGAACACCCTCAGGGACCGCAGCCTAGGTGAGTCGAGAGAGTAGGGTGTAATAGGGTGCTTGGGTGCAACGATTATGTGCGCAAATGATGCAAATGCCTGATTGTAGCTGCATCCTACCATTGGGTGTGGTGGGATTTAACATCAGTTTAATGTGTGCAGTCTGGAGGGAGTTCATCAAGACTGGGTTTTGGCTGTGATAGGCCAGTGTGGGATGCTTATATGTGTAGCTAGGCCTGACTTTTGTGGGTATAGCTGCATTTTATCATAATGTTGAGGTGTTCATATAGTATAGTTCAAATTTGAGCATCTAGGCCAAATTGACTGAGGGGTGTAGCTGCGCTCTAATTGTGTTTTGGTGTAGATTAGAGAGTGAGCATAGTGATAGGAGTCGTGAGTGTCTGGATTGGTTCTGATCTAATGAGCTCGGTATTCCGGATTTCAAGTGCCTGTTTGTGATTGCTATGTTCAGAGACATATTATTTTATTTCATTATTAGCGACTCAATAGGCGCTTTTGGTGGCGTCATTGCTCCCCATCTCATTGAACATTAATCATTGGGTTGTAGGTCTCAGTCGCCTTAGGTGTTCTAGTTGTTATTTATGGGAAGAGCCAGGTTTCAGGTAGTCTTGGGTGTGTCGAATATGAGGTGGGAATGAGTTCCATAGAGTTGGGGCTAAGGTTGAGAAGGTGGATCCTCCTATTTTCTTACAGAATTAGAGGTTGGAATCACTAGAAAGAGGGCAGTGCTTAATCTTAGGGTGCGAGAAGGGAGATAGGGTTTTAGATTCTCTTGCATGTACATTGGGCCGGTCTTGTGGAAGAGAGAGATATACCCCCCACTCTTGCTTGGAAAAGCATCTGATCTGCCGAGAGTTAGAGTTAGACAAAAAAATGATTCTAGTAGGCAGGCATTTATGAGGATTTAGAGGGGTCCCAGGCTCCAGAAAGACTTGTGGATGATCCAGACGGTCTTGAACCTCATCCTCACAGCAACCAGGAGCCATTGGAGAGATTTTAGGGCTGGGGAGATGCGCTACCTGGGTTTGAGGCCAAGGATAAGATTTGCAGTCCTATGCTGGAATAGTTGAAGGAGGCGAAGGGAGGAGTTAGGCAGAATAATGAACAGGTTGTTGAGTAGTGCATTCTGGAGAGAACCAGAGCTCTGGGGACATTGAGTTTCTGGGGAAAGATGAGGAAAGGGAAAATGCCTCTGAGGAGGGGCAGCTGGAAGTGGGCCTTCTTGGCAAGGTCCATTAAGTGAGGAGAGAAGGAGAGCGAGGAGTCGAAGATGACACCAAGGTTTTTTGCCTCACAGGAGTGTAAGCGGATGGTGCCCATTGAGGGCAACCAGAGTGTGGGAGGCAAAGAGGGAGCAGGAGTCCCAATGAGAAGGATTGCCATTAAGGCAGAGATCATTAGCAGTGCACAATGCCTGAATAGCAGACAGGCATTTAGGAATTAGAGAGGAAGAGGATGAGGAAGAGGAGGGAAACCTAAACGAGAGCTGTGTGTCATCCACATAACGCTGGAAGTTAGGGGAGGAGGTGAACATCAGATGGACAAGAGGTGCCAGGTAGATGACAAAAAGCCAAGGAGAGAGGATAGAGCCCTGAGGTACTCACAGGTGGAGAGTGAGATGGAGGAGAGAAAAGGGCCCATTTGAACATGGGATGGTCAGGGTATCCAGAGCCAATTTATCAGGGTAGCATGATTGACCATATCAAAGGCAGAGGATAGCTAATCCCATTTCCATAAGGACAGCTTATTTCTCTCTCTCTCTCTCTCTCTCTCTCTCTCTCTTCCTCTCTCTCTCTCTCTCTCTCTCTCTGTCTTTCTATCTCTCTCACTCTCTCTCACACACACACACACACGTTTTCTCTTGGTCTGCACATGCACATAGCAGCAGTTTACCTGTGGCAAAGATTGCCAATGCCAAAAGAAGCAGGGTGTGAGACTCTTACAAGGGCTCATCTGGGTAATATCATTATTTTTTTAAGTATTTGGAGGCTAAGGGGAGTTGGTACTTGGTTGTTAAGTGTTTATTGGCATATTTAAGGCAGCTTGCAGATCATATATCCTATTATTAACAGCTAATTTTTGTGTTTCAACTACATTAGGATATACCGTGGGGTATCCTGGATGTGGTAACAACACAGTTGCATGTCAATTTCTGATTATATTTAACATTGGAGAAAAAATCCAAACGTAGAATCCTCCCGTCCCCTGCACACTATCATAAGCTGTATATACAGCCAAAGAAAATACCTTAAGCTCAATAGGCATTTAATAAAAAGAGACAGGCGAATAGTTAATGACATAAAAAAATGGTTTTGTAGCAACTACAAAGTTTAGACAGCTGACACGTTTCGAGGTAAAAACCCCTTCTTCAAGAGCAATAACAGACTGGAAAGGAAAAATAACACAAAATGTGCAATCAATATTCCATACTTCCTCACAGTACTTTAGACAAATAATATGAATACTTCATTTTTCACACCAGTTAATATCACCTGTGGATATCTCAGCATGTTAGTACAGTATTCAGATGAGAATCCCCAACCCCAATAACCCTTTGGATGCGATCCCATATCAAACTAAGTAAATTGTGTTGCTAGACAACCCACAAGATGTGGTGCGCTGTCATTCCATCCCTCAAGCATCTCTTACATGCAAACCATGCTCTTAAATATAGGTAAAGCCCAAAGACCCCAATGGGACTTACCTTGGTTCTGTATTAATTGTGCAACCCATAAAGTAACAATGTAAGTTGAGGTAAGAATCCAAATCCTAAATGAAAAGAAACGGGGACCTGCATAAGCCAAACAACATCCCAGCAATCACATATTAATACAATGCTTTATGATATTAGGTAGAAACCAACCTTGGCGGATGGCTATATTCAACTTCTAGGACACTTTGAATCATCAATGTCTTATGTTCAAAAGGGCAATGGTGAAATGCATTGTATTCACGAGTCTGAAGTGGTTCACTAAAATCGAAAGAATACCAATGGCAAAGCCAGCATCAAACGACATGAACTTCTCACTTGTCTCTAGGATCCATGCAAATAAACCAATGTGGATCCAAATTATGGATATATGATTTAGTAACAACAGCTTACCCACTCCAATGATCCATCTGCCACTTCTCAGCCCGTGGGTATTTCATGAGGGCACAGGTCCCAATGTTTGGCCATTAACAAACTCGCTAACTCTGTGCCTCATATTATGGCTGAAAGCATCGTCCTTCAATCAAATTAACTGTGAAGAACCCAGATATCCTATAGCAATGGAAATGCAGCAGTTTTTAGTCCCGCAGTTAACACAGTCGAATCATCCCAATCAGCAATATTGTTTGGTCGTAGCTTACCTTTCTGAGCAGAGCGCTCCTGCTATACAGCCTTCTCCCTTTGTCTAGATAACCATGGGGACCAAAAATGCTACCCACATACACAGTACGCTTTTCTTTCTTATCTTTCAAATTATCGAATGCGTGGGCGGACCTACTCAGGTGCTTCCCCATCCAAAAGGATGATGTGCACCTACCCCACCAATCTTACACACAGCCCTCATCTTCTCATAACTCCTCCCACCGCCCGTCTGCTACACAAAATCTAGCATCACACTGCTCCTCTCCCTGCCTCTCACCCCGACTCCTCCCAGCAAAGCCTTCCCACTCAGTTCAGCCACTCCCAGCGCAGACAACTGAACCCTCATCAACTCTCTCTCCTCAACATGCCTCTCACACGCAAGCAAAAAATGTCCCACAGTCTCAGGCACCCCACACACCGCACAGTCCCTCGACTCACGCTTCCCCACTCGAAACAGACTGTCATTCAGTCCCACATGCCCTATCCTCAACCGGTTCAGCATCACCTCCTCCCTCCTCCTCCATTCCAGTTTCCCTGCATCCACCTTCACAGACACTTTCTCACAAACACCAAACATCCACCTGCCCTTCACCCCACTTTCCCAACTCTCCTGCCACTCATCCATAACCCGCTTCACCACCACAGCCTTCACCTCATCCACACTCAAAGGTATCCTCACATCAACCGCTCCTCTCCTCATACCCGCACCCGCTGCCAAATCCACCAACTCATTACCCAAAATGCCACTGTGACTGGGGACCCACGCCAACTCCAGATCCATCCCCCACGCACACACCAATCAATCTTCCTCTTGATGTCCAAATTCACATCCTTCCTATCACCATCCCCGGCCACAATAGCCTGCAACCCACTCAATGAATCCGAAAACACCACCACCTTCTCAAACCCCAACTCGCACACCCTATCAATCGCCAATGCAATCGCCACCAACTCAGCCGTACAAATTGACACGTCATTCGTCAGTCGCCCCACTTTATACTCCCCAGTGATATCCAGATAATACGCCATACCCACTCTCCCAGACACAGGATCCTTCGAACCATCCGTGAACACCTTACACCCTTCCTCCCCTGCCACATACATCTGACCCAAAGACTTGATCTCACCCCGCAAACCCCGCTTCTTTGACACCACACTCGCCAACTCCAAACACACCTTTGGAGACCCCATCATCCACATCGGCCATCTCACCAAATCCTTACCCGTCACAGCCAACAACTCGCCCACACCCCACTGCACCCCCTTCTCCCACATGTTAAACCCCAAAGTGCCCACTTCCTCCTCCACCGGTCCCTATAATAGTCAAACCTCCAATTATACAGCAAACATTAACTCACCGGATGAGCCACACTCTTCGCACTGCACTTCACCCACCACCTCATATTCAACGCATCCCTCCTCAACCCCAACGGCATCTCCCCCACAAGCACCTGAACCGCATTCACTGGAGAGAACCTCATCACACCCGAACACACTCTCAATGCCCTCGCCTGCACCCTATCCAACCGCAACTTCTGACTCACTGTGAAACCCACTTCCACCTGACATCCAAAATCCATCACACTCAAAATCGACCCCTTATACAACATTCGTAAACACTTCTGCTGCGCACCTCACTCTTTCCCAGACACCGCCCGCAACGAATTCAACCTACGTTTACACTTATCCACCACACTATCCACCTGCAAATTCCAGTTCAACTTCCTATCCAAAATCACCCCAAGTACCGAAACTCTTCCACGCTCTTCACCCTCACACCTCTCAAAACCAAGTCCAACTTCTGCTGCACTCTTCTCCTCGAGAAAACCATACTCACACTTTTATCCACAGACACCGAAAAGCCCCATTTCCCACACCACTCCTCCATTCGCACTATTGCAGCTTGCAGCCGACTCTGCACCAACAACAAACTCCTCCCTCTTACCCATACCACACCATCATCTGCGAAGAAATCCACCTGACACCCGATACCCGCCATAGCCCGAATCAACCCATCCACCATCACATTAAACAACATTGCACTAATCACACTCCCCTGCGGCGTCCCATTCTCCATCTTACAAACCTCAGACATCACCCCCCTCACTCTCACCTGAAAGGTACTATCAGCTAAAAATGCCCTAATCCACAGAAACATCCTCCCCTTCACACCCATCTCCAACAGTCTCACCAACAACCCACTCCTCCACACCATATCATATGCCTTCTCCAAATCCAAAAAGAACGCCCCCACCAGCTCCCAATCACACAACACCTCCTCCACACCAGTCACCAACCTCACTAACGGATCTGCCACCGACCGATTCCACCTGAACCCACTCTGAAAATCACTCAAACACCCATTCGACTCCAAGTAAAACCCCAATCGCTCAACTCCCATCCGTTCCATAACCTTACACAGCACAACAGTCAGCGCAATAGGCCTATACAACTTACACTCCGTAGGGACCTTGCCACCCTTCAAAATCGCCACCACAATTGCTTTCTTCCAAAACCTCGGCAAAACTCCACTATTCCAGATCTCATTGAACAGAGCCAACACCTCCAACTTACATTCCACTGGCAACTTTTGCAAAAATACATACATGACCCCATCCACCCCTGGACTAGACCACTTCCTCTTCGAATCGCCCCATCCAACTCCACCACAGAAACAGAACATCATACTGCTCTTCCCAAGGCTCAACATCCGCCAACAACTCCTGCATCTCCTCCTCAACCACACCCATACCTAGCCTCACCGCCTCTGGGAAGTTCCCTGAACTGTGCAAAATACTCCCCCAACAAATTCATCTTCTCCCCATCCTCACTAACCACCTCCACCCCTTTCAACAACACAGACATACCACCCTGCGGCCTCATTAACCCAGACATCCGCTTAAACTGCTTCCAAACCTCATCCACACCAGAATTACTCCCCAGGGACCCACAATAGCCCCCCCAATATCCACGCTTCCTTTCCCTAATCACCCTCTGCACCACCGCCTTAGCCTTCTTATATGCCAACAAATCCTCCAACAGTCCTGAACTCGCAGCCCTGGCCCTCTCCTTCTTACGTGCTGCCACAGCCCGTGAACATTCCACTGACCACCAAGGAACCTCGACCTTCCCACCCTTCCCCTTCACAACCTCCGGAACTGCTGCCTCTGACGCCGCTCTCATTCCCTGCACCAGATGCTCATTCCATTCATCCACCCCCATCCCTACCCCGAGGAACAATCAATTCCTGACACAACCCCTTATACAACTCCCAATCAGCCTTCCTAAAATGCAACCGACTCCCAAGCATCGGGGACCTGACCCCTACCTCACCCCTCACAGTCACCAAAATGCCAGTACGATCCCTCTGCATATCCCCATCCTCACGCACCTACCAATCACATTCACCCACAATCGCAGCAGACACCCAGGTCAGATCCAAACATGACAACTTCCCAGTCCTCACATCCAACCGCGTGCCCGAACCATCATTCAGCAAAACCAGACACAATTCATCCGCCATGTCCTCCAACAGTTCCCCATTCGCATCCGTCCGATCACTACCCCACAACGTATTGGCACTGTTGAAATCACCACACAAAACGCAAGGTCCCACATGTCCCTTTATCACTCCAGACAGCACACCCACCTCCACCACCTCACATGGATTATAATAATTCAACACCAATACTTCAGACCCCCCACCTGAATCCCCGCCCCGATAACCTCCACTGCTCCATCTACCACAATCTCCCTTGCAACCAACCCCTTCCGAAATGCCAGAGCCACACCCCCCCTTTCCTCCCAGCCTATCCTTACGAAACAACTCAAAACCCGGAATCACAAACCTCAGATCACCCCTTAACCACGTCTCCTGAATACAAACCACATCAACATTCAATTCCCCACACAACAATGCTTTCAACTCCTGCCCATTCCTCAACAAACTCCTCGCGTTCCACTGCAAAATCCTCATGCCGACACCCCACTCTGCTTCCGCACTTTAGCAACCATCCTAAACACATCCTGTTCCAACACATCCACAACACTCAAAAATCTCCTCCCCGCTTCCACCACTCCTTTCGTAAGATCCGACACACTGACAGACAAATTCCCCAGAACCAGCTCCAGCACACTCACTATAAAGCACATAAACTCAGTTTTCGGGACAACCACCATTTCTACGCCTTTCACCTCACCCACCACTTTCTTCCTTCCCACAGCCTCATCCACCACCGGCTTTCTCCCACTCACCTCACTCACTACCCGTACCGGTTTCACCTTTGCCACAGCATCCGCATAAGACAAACCTTCTGCCGCCCTCACCTGCACCACCTCTCTCTCCACCCTGTGACTCTCACACCCCCTAAACGCAGTAGAGTGCCCCCCGACAATTCAAACACTTCTCCGGGGTCTCCACCTTGCATTCCTTAATATCGTGATCTCCACCACACCTTCCACAGTGCCTCTCATTCCTGCATACTCTCACCACATGTCCAAACTGCTGACACTTATAACACCTCAAAGGCAACGCTACATAAACTTTCACACTGAACCTCTGATAACCCAACTCCACCACCTCCAGACACTCCGCCCTCGCAAACCTCACTGCCACAGTCGAAGACACCACATCCCCATGTGCATCTCTCCACCCCAACCTCCACGCCTCCACCACCCCCACATCCGCCAGCTGCTCCTCCACCTCAGACATATTCACAGACACCAGCACTCCATACAGCACCCCCTTACATGACACACCACTTTGGTGAAACACTTGCACCGCATGCCTACCCAGACAACGCACCTCCGGAATCTTAGCCTTACTACCAGCATCCGTCCCCTCCACCAACAACCGGCCCCCAGCCACCACTAGCACCCAAGTGACATTCCCCATGGCCGCCTTCACCCATCCAGCAATCACCATCGGATTCTCCCCCAGAAACTTCTTCACACGACTATCAGGCTTCAACACCACCTTCCACACACTGTCACCCTTCAACACCACCTTCCACACACTGTCACCCTGCATCTGCTCCACCCCAGACACACCGCTCCCTGAGGCCCCCAGCCCCTCCAAAACGCACTTTTCCTGCTGCGATGCCGCCCCTCACTTCCCTCCTTCCCCCCCTCCACAGAGGTAGATTTCACAGTCTGCGTCTTCCTCCTCTTTGCCCACTCGTCCACCCCCCTTCTTTTCAGCCTTCCCATTCCCCTTTGCCATCCTTACCACCTCCTCCAAGCACACTCACCCCCTGCACCCGCCTAGAGAGTCCGCTCCGCCTCCTCGAGCCCAGCACCCTCCATCCAGACACTGCTCCGCCCTGCCTGAGTCTGCCTCCTCATCTGATGGAACGCTGCTCTCTCCCTCTCGCGTCTGCGCACAGCCAGCCACGAGCGTCAACGCGACCAGTTCCCCCGGGTCTAGTTCTCATCTGAGAAACAGACCTTTACACAGTACGCCAACATGAGGGAACCAGTTAAATCTAGTTATCAGCAAACACTAAAAAAGGATTACCAATACGTTCCCCTTAAAGTGTTTGTCCATCTTGGAAAGGCTTGTGTGATATTAATGCTAGTTCTCCACATATACTCCATATACGTCTGATGTTTCAGAAACCTAGTTCAGCTACTCCAATCCAAACTAGTGAATGGGGAAAGAATACACATGTGGCGCTAATCCCCACCTGTTTATGAAAGTTAATAACAAGGTCGTCCACCCGCTATGACAGATTACATATGGTTGACAAATGCAGATCCGTAGGTCGACCTATATTCCCACTCAACATTAGATATAGTGGCCACTTAATATCTGTCCAATGTGAGAAAAATAGTAATGTAACTATAAAGCACGAACGTGGTGTAACTATAAATGCACTGCATTGCATGGATGCAAAGTTTCCTGAGAATCATTAAATCAATTAAAAATGGCTATAGGCAAAGTTCGTGGATACTCAATCACTTGCATTTAAAATGAATAGAAAGTATTGGAGACAAAAGTGACAAATGGATCCAGGATCTCTGTTTCCTGTATGTCCACGTGTATATGTATCTATCTCTGTCAAGTAATTCATCAACATCCATTACAGCTCTGTGCCAATCAGGGTTAACATTACTGTTGTGGTTATCCTATGTAATACAGTACAAAAACCAGTGTTGTCTACTCAAACTGGCAAAGCATATTCCAATTGGTAATCACATTTCAGGATATACATTGGGATATTCATCATACCCCTGCAAGGGAAACCACAATCTGGTGTAATATTAAAAATGTGGTAAGACCACAGTTCAACCAATCCTCGCATGCCGTGTACAATGATACATTAATAGTCATATGGATAAAGTCCATCTCCACCTATGTCTAAATGGTGGATTACAGTATCCTTTATAAAACAATTGAATGAGTACTCCTCATTAAGACCTTTGGTTGTACCGTATCCAGTAAGTGACCCAATACATTTCTCTCTGGAGTTAGAGCGTAGTTCCCTCCTCTAGTTTTTGAATAATATTTATATACCTATTTTCTTGTCTCTTTTTAATATATGCCTATTGACCTTAACATATTTTCTTTGAATATTGGCTGTATATACAGTTTATGATACTGTGCAGGGGACGGGAGGATTCTACGTGTGGATCTTCTTCTGGTTTCTGTATTGTATTGTGATCTTGTGCCAGGGTTATACTTCCTCCCCCGCACCTATAATCATTTTTAAGCCTTTTCTTGGGAAAGTGTAAGACTGAGTATTCTCTAAATTGGTGTGCAATAATAACCTTTGTCCCTATATTTAACATTTTAACATATATGTGCATCAATACGTCTCCTGTCACAATATGAAAGAGAGATGTAGTTCCTAGCGTCATATGATTTGGAATTGTGCTATGCCTTGTCTCAGTGATATGGCACACATATGTGTTTATCTATAACACAACGTTGAAAGACATGCATACTTTTCTGCTACAGAATGCTAACATGTATTGTTGGTGACCTACACTCTCTATTGTTTAAATGTTTTATGAGTTGCATTAGAAAAGAGCGTGTAAATCCTATAGATTTTTCAACAACTTTTTCAAAAACTGTTAATCAAAATACACCCGTTCCAATCATTTGCCAAACGTTTTTCGTTGGAGAACACCACTGAACCATTCTTGCTCATATGCGCCACATTGAAAAAAACATGTAAGCCCCACCACTTTCCAACCGCCACTGTCAATGGTGTCAAACAGGTTTTTATAATATTCAAAACAGACCTTCTCATAAATAACCACTATTGGGTTCAATGAAGCCTCAACATAAATGAGAAACCATTTTCCAAAGCTTTGCCTGGTTGCATGGCTGTTTGAAATTGGTCCATGATTTATCCCAGAAAAGCGCATCTTCCCTAGTACTGTATCTTGAATGGATAAGATAATTAAGCACCATTGGAAGAACTGCATTATACATTGCAGGAGACAATGACACGCATGACGAGTTGGGTGGTAGGTCCGGTGGTAACTACACCAGATGGAATTATTGTTAATGCTCTGGTGTCCAGTGGAGTTACCACGATATTAAAGGTTGAGAGGTGCACGTGCAAATCATCTGCAGCAATGCTAATTACTACCGAAAAGCAACTTCAGTCAGTAATTCCTTCCTTTTTTATTTTAGAATTCCACTGGTGGAATTAACTATGAGCAATAAAACATCATGCCGCAAATGGGAAGCTCATTGGCAGTCATCATTGAAAATACAATCCATCCTGAATCACCCATTTGCTTTTGCAATCTGAAGGCAGAAGCTGTGTCAAATATTTCTCAGTACAAAGGTATAGGGAAAGTGCCAAATGCAGCTTCAAAAGCCACATTTTAACACAGCTGAGAATGATGCAGGTCTTTGCCGAGGAGGTCATGAGCCATGCAGAGGAGTTGTTTGGGGTAACCCAATGAAAAACCTTGGGCCATCTGGTCTGGTGGTGGTGGTTGGCATGGTACAACATGACAACGCGGACTGCTGGAAGAGGTGTAATGACCATCAGGCCAGTGTCTGCAGCTGTCATCCATACTCCAATGGGAGGTGGAACAGTGGACCCACTCAACCTCATAGCATGGGACGAAAAGGCAAGCAGAATCTTCGACATGGGAGTCATAAAGCAAATGGAAGGAGCTGAAATGGGAACATACAGCCGTCTTGAGGCTGGTGAGTATGAATGTCACTTCTCCAATGACTATGCATGATCGGAATCTCCAGCCTATGCTTGTGGCTGCCTTTATAATCAGATGGAAATAATCTGTAGGCCAATGGCCTACCGAATGGTAATGTTACAAATGACACAGCAACAGCATGCATGTGCAATCCAAGGTGGAAAGCCATGTCCACATGACTGTGAAAATAGAAATGTACCATTTGATATATAAGCATGTGGCCTCATACAATTAGTAGACACACCCATCAGAGCAGGCCATGGCCATGTGCCAACAGAAAACCTTTTTTTACCACATCCATCCCTGCACGCCCAACAGCCAATCACCCCACATAGGAAACAGCAACACAAATGATTTTCATGACACATTTAAATGTCATGTGCCTTTATACGTAGCATGGAACATTGCCATGTCACCTCACCCTAGTCCAACCTTGAAGGGTCAACGTATGCTACCCAGCAAACTACCCTGCCCATGTCCTCTGCTGACCCAATTAGCAATCCACAAATGAGCGTTCACACCTAACACCATGTCACACAAAAAAACACCCCTTACATCCTGCAATGTGGGTGTGCCTAAGCAGACATATGCTGAACTAGTATGCTACATATCCTCAAGTACGTTACTCCACCATAACCCCATGTACTTCTGCGAACATCAGTCATATTGCATGAGTGTCTTGCAATGCCATGTACAAGTCAGCATGGTGATTGACTGAATATGATTCATCACCAAAAAGGTGTCCAGTCCACTCATGGAGACAAAGTAGGGCTGTGTACATCTGACAGCACTTCTACAGGTGCACCCACCCCTGTACCCCACAGCTATGGTACAAACAGAAATACACCTGGAAAAAATACCCCTTCCCACAAGCAGCAGAAGCATGACAGCTGCACAAAGTAGCCACACTGCCACCATCATACCAAGTGTGGCTGAAGACCCCACCGCAATTGATGCAGTTGATACTGCTAGCCCACCAACTACTGTCAGTACAGCTGGCTCATCTGTTGATGCTGCACACCTACCTGCTGCCAACACCACTATTTTGTCTGTCCCTGTGGAGATACATAACAACTCCCATACCACAACAGCCAACCATGAGATCAAACAGTTAGCCACTCTGACTCCCACTCCTCACCTGTATCATCAATCCAATGCCAGCAGCATTGGGACTGTGAAACAGGGAACAATGAAGATGACATTGGACCAGTGGATGCAGGATGTCGGCGGGGCAGGTCCCACAGTGATAGCCCCAACCCTGTAAACACCCCTTAGAGTGTTCCACAGCATTGCTTGGAAGGGAAAAGGAGGAGGATCCACACAATAGCGCAATGCCAGCAGTGTATGGAGACTATTGCTGAGCTTCAGCTCCAACACCTGCAAGAAATCAGGGATTCATTCAGTGCAGGATTCATACCGAGCACAAGGGTGGTGTGAGGGGAGGTGGGAGGTACATTGGTGTTTGGGATTGAGGGAGGTTGGGGGGCATGAGTGTTGGGGATTGAGGTAGGTGGGAGCATGGGTGTTGGGATTGAGGGAGGTGGTGGACATGGGTTTTGGGGATTGATAGAGGTGGGAGGTCATGGGTGTTTCTTTGTGTAGAATATTTTATTCACGCTTGAACAGATGTGAGGAGATTCTTTTGTGAGCCGGTGTGACAAATGTAATGTCACTATATGGAATTGTTTGAGGTATGTGTAATCAAATGTGCACAAGATGTCAGTTTCTGGTGACTGTGCAGTGGCAAGTGGTCCCAGGTATGCATGTCATTTACCTCTGATTGAGCCATATAGATATCAAGGGTTAGGGGACATGTCACCTAATGCACATATTGTGCAGCTTGGCACACACTAGAACTACTTTGCCCACCTTGTATGACTTATACATCAGGACACCTCCTATCTAATGGAGATATCAGAAAGGCCCCTTCAGTAGTCCAAAGGTTCACACGATGCAGAGAATGCTCCTTTCATGCGCCTCGCCATAGAGCTCCTCCTGTGGTGTGTTGTGTGTGGATTCTGGACAGGTGTTATCAGCCAAGGCAGAAGAGAATATTGAGACTCATCGAGAGTCATCTGCAAAGGAAATGGGCATAGGAGTTGGTTACACAAATATGAACAAGTGTGCTATTTGGTCATGGCATAGTGATCAACAGTGTCTTACTAAATGTATGCTGCATTTGGGATTACTATGGTTGTCTATACCTTCATAATTTCATATTTCATGTAATATGCTGGGAAATGGTTAATGTCTCTTGGGGAATCACCCATTGACACATCAATGAACCACAAGATGCAAGAGTGATACTCTATAATGGCCAATGCAATGTCTTTGGAAGTCCTCTACTGGGCTCTCATGCATGTGCTCTGAGGAGCGTACTGGCTATCTTGTGCACTTTGTGTTTGCATTCCTGCTCTTGGAAAATTCCATTAATTAAATTTGCAGCATGAATTCCATCACTGACTGGCACTGATGTGCTGGCATTGTGCACTTGAAAACTTGAAAACTGAATTTCTGCCTGTGTAGGTATGATTTTCCTGTGCATTATGGTGCCTGCAGTTCACTCATAGTGGATGTCTTTGTATGGTTTGGAGCAGGCATTTATTTCCTGCTATAGTGTTGTCCTGTGAGGAGGTGGTCCGTTTTATTTGTTATGCCAGAAGGCAGGTGTTTCATGCCCAGGGCTGTGACAGGTAATGCATTGAATTGACAATGAAATATGTCCCCCCATCCTTGTCTGGATTGCTTTCAGTTGTGATGCATATTTGTGTTATGTGATGGCACCTGCTCTCACCCATGATCAAGGTATGGTGCACTTTGTGGGTCTCCATGAAGGCAGGTGGTGTCTTTTTTGCAGGACCATTGCATCATCACCTGTACATTCAGGGCATGCAGTTGTTTCCTGATCCTGTAAACCTCTTCTGATGCATGGGCGACCACCAATGTCACATGCGTGCTCTCGAGAGCTACAATATCATTAGAGAAATGATCACCTGCTTAAAGCCTGCCTTTGTAGGATTTATCTGCTCCATGGTGGAGGGTAGGGAGATGTGATGGGGTCCATGTGGCATGAGTGCATCCATCCCATGCCAAAGCACGATGTAATATGTGGGTTGTGAGCATGCCCACAGCAGCTGGAAGGTGGCTGTGGCGAGAAATTGCAACACCAACAATTGCTTCAGCTGTGATGGTATATCTGTTCTGATGTTTTTTTTTTCTGTTTTCTATTTCATCCTGTATCAGAGTGAGTAGATCAGCTATGGTCTCCCTTTTGAGGCAATTTAGTATAATTAGCTACCCATCAGTTAGTGCCCAGAATGATGACCTAACCCAGGGAATGGGATCTCTCTGTGTGGTCCTTTGTCTGCTTTTTTAGTGCATGCACTCTATTGTGCTGTTGATCATGACTCTTCAGCTCAAAGTTGAGCAGTAGGTGCTGTATCTCTAGTTTTGTAGGCCCACAGGAAAATCCAAACTGTGGGATGTTTTTACCCATGCATCCAAGCCCTACCATAAAACTGTGCAGTACTGGCATGGAAAACATCATGATGGCCAGAACTCCCCAGAGAGTGCACAGGGAAAACATGAAGAATAGGCTGCCACCCTTTTTTGCCTATGTTGTGAGCACAGGAAGGCAGTGCCTAAAACCACCATTGGGTTACACACACAGTAGCCTGAAACCATTGGGAATGGCAATGCTGATTGCCAAAAAGCAACTCAGAACTGTGGGGAATTCATTTTCTTAATCCCAAAAATGGTTGCAATACAGGTACTCACCACTATCAGAAAGCCGGCGTTTTAAAACCAGCAGACTTTTGTGTAAAACTGAACAGAGGAACCCAAACCAGACCAAGGAAAGACTTGCTAAGAGGTGGATACAATGTAAAACTATATTCTGAAATGACTTGAAGGAAGTAATTATTTAATGTATATGTAAAAATTGTAAGTTTGATTTAAACTGGGAACTAAAGTGACATTTAGCTGAATTCTGCCTGAGAAATACCCCCGACAGGAGAAACCTGCTCAGCCACTCTTCCCAGGCCTAGCTGCATCCTGCTTCCCCACCAAAAGGAGTTGACACCTCTCTGATTAGATTAGGGGAGGGGCACTGGCAGGAGGTTGCACAAAGCCTTGTCCTGGACTCAGGCAAATGTTATATTGGGGGGCCGTAAAGTGGCTTCCTCTTGGGAGAAGTGGGAGGAGAAGTGCCTCCTGGAGCTACCCGAGCTGGAGGCGGGGGCAGACAGAAGCTTCCCCCATGTGCTTTGGAACCTAAACCACACCCATCTGGGCAGAGCATAATTTTAAAAAAGATGGATAATTCATAGTACGGACTTGTCAGAATTATATAAGTAATATCATTATTCTTGTGATTTTTCTGTGCACGTTTTAAGAGGTGTTAGGACCCTGTGGCGTATGCTGGGGGGTTGATAGCGGAAAATAGGGTCTTACTCCAAATGTCTGCATGTTAAAAATCTGACACTTCATCAATTAATGTCCATACTCCTTGCGCACATGTGTGTAATTTTTGGTAAATGTCCGATATTGGTAAACCAGTCAAAAAGCGCAAAATGTTGTCATTTTTGAATGCAAGCCCCCAGGAAGATCAGAGGCGGCCAAGCATGGACCTTAAGGAATATATAATGTGTTCATGTAATGTCAACAAATTGTGTATCTGGGAAATATGTATTTGAACCAAATATAGATTTGTGGGCAAATTCACCAGGGGAGGATCCTCTGACCCATAAACAGACCTCATCATGATGACAATCCATTTCCTTCCCCCAATCATGGGAGAGGGGAGAATTGGGCCAATGACAAGTAGAGAGGGGCAGGCTCAGTTATGCCACGCACACACCCACTTCCAAAACACATAAAAAGAGTCTGCTGGGACAGGTAGAGACATTCAATTCCATTTTCTGTGGGACGCTCTGCCGGGAGACTCCAGACTTCACATCCATCAATCTTCAGAGACCAGAAATGTACTTCAGAACTTAAAGCAAGGGTCTAAAGCCACAAACTGAGAACTCTTCTCAGCAGGCCTCAGCATCCTTAAAATCATTTGCAAACTATTCCACAACCGGACAAGCTGTCTGAATTCTTTTGCCAAGAACTTTTGCCAGTACCCAGAAAGCAGTGTTACATCCAGAATCCACTTGGTCCGGACCGGAAAGCAGAGCAGTATCCAGAAGCAGAGGCCGCTGTATCCAGAGAGGCTAGACCAGCAGAGCAGAGCTGACCCAGACCGCTGTGAGCAGAACCAGAGATCCAGATCGCTGTGAGCAGAACCGGTGCCTGATTGACCTGCCGAGCAGACAGAACCGCCGCCGGACGTGTTGACCAGATCCGTGACAAGGCCTAATTCAAATTTATATTGTGAGTACCTAGCAGAACTGTGCAGAACCAATCTCTTAGTTAAAATAATCTAATTCAAGCTATTTTAACCTAAGTAGAACTGCCTCCTAGAAATCGTGTCATCTGTCATTCTAAAGCTGCGAGCTGTCATCTGTCATTCTAAAGCTGCAAACTGTCACCTGTCATTTTGAGTTTTACTTTAAATCCGAAAATCTACCTTTATTAAATCGTCTGTATCTCCGGAACCGGTCCTAGGAACGTGGTTTAACTTTCATTTTAAAGTTGTGATTCTAGGCTTTCCAACGAGCCTAGAACGGACTTTCTACTCCCTATACTTTTTCCGCAATCGCGATTTACGCACTCGCGAAATTTACTGCGATTTGCGATTTTGGCTCAATTTCTCCACTTGTCAAAATAGCAGCTCCATTCTTTCCTTTGTTAAAAATCCGTTTGCAAACTGGTAATAACTCATAGAGCATTGCTAAAGTGATCTTGAACTAATACCAACAAGCATCTCTCACTCACCCTGAATCTCTAGAGGGAATTAAAATCAGTTAGCACATTTTCCCATCCATTGCCATCACATTTAAAAGCATTTTGGGCCTGTGTTTCAAACTTCTGCCTGTTTCCTCTAAGCTTGCTTGGGGGGGGGACTGAATTCCATATTGTATTTGATTGTATTCCCGAAGACTGTGTGTGTTACTTCTATCTCCTTGCATTGCATATAGGCGGGGGTGAAATGCCACCAGGGGAAAAGTGATTACATTGTCTTTTGTTGAAGCCATATCAAGTTATTTTCTGTACTGCATTTCATTCATCATTGCATTTCCTTGAAACCATAAAGCATTTCAGCTACCTCATCCTTTATACTACTCCTAAGTAACCAAATCAGTGTACCCCTGTAACATTATCCATTGTTGATCACGGTCATATTCTGAAGTGTGATATCAGTTATCAATTTATTTATAAAGTGTGATAGATATATATTGTTGAATTGTCCAAATAAACCTTTTAAATTTGCAAAACAAACCTACTTCTTGGCTCAGTGGGGTCAGGGGGATTCTAAGAGGGGGGTGTTATACAAGGGTTGTCATCCAGAGTACTGAACTGGACATAAAAATACATCAATAAGGGTTTTCCTCAGCATCCCAGACTAGGCATTGACTTAGCTGTGGTGTTGATTGAATATCGCTTAACAAAACAACGATGAGAGGGCACGAATTGTAGAAAACAGAAGTTTATTCCAAATGTAAAATAATGACTGGGAGAGTCCGTCAGTCCAACAAGACCAAACAGCTGAGAACTCACCTCACCCACATCAAACAGTAGTGTTTAAAGACAAAAAACACAAAATTAAAATACATTTGTAAATGACCCAAACATTATTTGTAATTGTATTCTAAGCATCCTATTGGCTCCTACCTATAAAAAATCTATATCGCAGAGTTGTTCCTGTGCTAATTGGTTAGTACATTTCCCCATCCTGATTGGTTAGTACAACAACAGGTTGCATTTGGATGTTCATTCCCTGCAGGTTACCTAATCACACGCAGTCAGTAACAAAAGCAAAATTTGACATCCCCAGCAATACACTAAATACACTACTTCTTGATGCAATGGTTGCTATTTGTGTGTCTCACTTCTCTGCTTACTTGGCAGTCCATGGACTCTCTAAAGTTAGGCAAAAACGCAGTGCAATGGAAGAACAATCATTATTAATAGCTGTTGCAAAGCCTATACTTCCTTTTACGCCTCAAATGTTGCATCCACCCCCTACTCTCCTTTAACAGTTTGAAGCTGCTACTGCTACTGCTACTGAACTGTATATTCTCAAAACAAAAAGAGACCTGAGGGTTTGAACATTGAGAGGGTTGTCCCTGGATTAACAAACAAAACATTACACAATGGACTCAATCAATAGAGCAGTGTGTGGGTTTGGCTCAGTGACATGAGCCTTTGATCAAATAGATTGACTGTTCGTTCTTGATCCTGTTACCTATGTACACCCTTAATTAATGGGCACACGTGTTGACACAGGCAGGATGCTGTAAACCAGAGAGAAATGCATTAAGAAAATAAAACACTTTATTCACATGAATTATGTTTAAAATACAAAATCCATCTAGTAAATCAACAAAGTGACTTCTGCACCTCTTTATAGTAACTTGCGAAATTGTAAACACTACTATAAAATTGAATTAATTGATTAAACCAGGGTCACTTGAAATATATGTCTCACTCTGCTGTAAAATAAAACCTTAAATTGGTCATGCCACTACTCTCTGGTACAAATACCACCTATTGGTTTAATAATGCAGCTGCTCTAACTACAGCTGACATATTCCCGACATGCTTCATTCCACGTCACAATTTGATATGGATAAGCGAACGTATTCAGGGGTAGTTTGAGTTAGCTTAATAAGAAGCTCTGGTAATGCAGTACATCTTCCTTTGTTCCACAATTGAATTGCAGGGGTAGCATTTCCTTAATAACAGCTACAATATAATGCAAAAAAACAGCTTTAATTAATGCTGTTCATTGAATTTAAACGAAAACTGCTTTTTAAAAATCAAGAAAGGGAACGTGCGTATCACCACTGCATGTGTGGTCAGTTCAGGTGGGTCAAGCGCCTAATGAATACTTTTTTGCCAATAGACAAAAAATAATGATTTCCTTATTCCAACACATCATTTCAAGTTACTTGGTTGTGGATGTAATATTCGCATTGAGCATCGTAAGCAGAGGTACCAGCACTTATGTATACCATACTCTTGTAAAGGTCGATTCCCAATGAACAATATCCGACGAGTGCCTTCTCTCGATATGGCGATTTCCTCCGATGTGCTGCTACTTAGGTGGACTACACAAGGAGAGGAAACACGGACCACTGTTAAGACCTACCAGCTCTAGCCAGTCTGTTATTAAGGTCAGGTTTATGTAATGGGTTGAATAATGTAATACGTGTATTAAACACTAACCTCTAATAGATTTCCTATGCCCCAAACGGTTTAAGAGGAAATGGTTTCATGCTTACATGTGCTCATCTAACAGGAGACAAAGGGGGGTCACAGAAAGCCAAGGTGGCAATTAATGCAGATGCAAGCTGGCGAAACTTCAGTTAAAGAGAAACAAACAGGAACAACTATTGCACCATTATCATAATGGCCCTACAGACCCTTCCAGAGTCCATTAGATGCACCTAAGCTTTAATTGGACTCAACTGTTTGCATTTACCTCCCCTTATAGGTGGAAGTAACTGCATTGTGTTTTTAGTGGAATGACTGCTCTTTTTTCGGTGTTTTTTCTACTTAAATTACATCGGAATTATCACATTTTATGATGGTGCCAATTCCACCAGTGGAATTACATCTGGGATAATCCCACTGGATTTTACACTAATTACGCTAGTGGTAATTGCATTGGTACTAATTCCGCCAGCGACATTTGCACCTACTTTTGGAAATCCTTACTGGTAAAAGTGGTGGTAGCTCTGTTAACTGCCACTTTTCCATTGATCGCCATACTCTTAATGACGCCCAAGCTCTCAGCAGAGTTAGGGTTCCATTTAAAATGTCTGCGATAATTACTAGTTAAACAATTGGAACTAGCTTCTGTGACCTTTAATTTACTTATATCAATATTCAAAGTTGCTCACACTGGATCATGATCACTTTGTGCATGTGTTCCAACCTGCAATTCTCCTGCCATCCTCCAGTGTGAAATGTAAATCAGGGCATTACTTAAATGAATAGAGTAATCACCTGCCCTGTATTTTGGAATGGCAGGTATGTCCGCACGGACGCATCCGTGGCAAGCACCTAGACCCTTCTTCAAAATAACATGGCTAATTGCAAAGCATTCCATGACATGCCCTTCTAGGGTTTGTTTGAAGCTCAAGTATAAACCTGGCTTTGTCTTGCATATATGCAATTGCATTAAAGCAGCTCATGGGCTCATATTTGGCATTCGGATCCCCAAACGCAAATTTAACACAATCCCTTCCTTGGTGGTGCTGAGGCCCCAGAAGATCTAACACATATTTTAGGGATTGAATGGCATTTAGGTAGAAAGAACTCTGGCGGGATTGATTATACACACTGAATAGAATATTCGGAAGGGACTTTGGAAATTTTAATTTAAGAATGTGCGTATCAAGGCAGTCATTTGAAATTAATTATAATCTCAGGTTAAGATCAATCTTCACCCATAGGAGTAGGCCACCCCAGGACATCCTTTCCCCCTTTCATAGCAGTGTTACTATAACAAGTATTTCCCAATTTAGTTGGAGTAGACACTGCTCATGTTTCCTGGAAGGAGATGACATGGTATTGACATGGTATTGTAAGGAAATTGTGGGTCATGAAGCTTTGTATATACGCAACATTCTACGATCATCTCTTTAAAAAAAAAGGTGGTTCTTTTTCAACCAGGTTCACATTATTTTCTAATTGTAAACTGAAGAGGAGACATGGATGGTATTCATGACTGGAATTATCCACATGGGAGAGTCAACTCTTGTTGCTATTTTTTGGACAAATAAAGTAGCCATTGTGGGGGCAGTTTGCCTAGAGGGTATTGGAGGACTAAGGCGTGTATAGAAGGGTTTCACAGACAGCATCTTTGAACCCACAAAGAGGCTGCTGTATTGAGTGATCCCACCTCTAGTCTAGATGATTGGAGATGGGAGTACGTGGGATTTGTGTACATGTCTGTCTCTTTGGCCATTGACAGGGTATTTGATTACATAGAACGAGTTCCTGTTGATACATCTAGGGACAGAGCTGTGCAGAAACATGTTGATTCATCGCACAGGGGTTAAGTTCCCATAGGGTGGGTGGGGAGGCAGCACTGGTACAGTTGGCATGGGGTTGGCGTTGGCCTCAAGAAAGATGTGTGTAGTGTTTTGTCTTTGCCCACTAACCCCAAGACTGAAATGAAGACAGCCACACACCTCAAAGAACTATTAATTTCTTTGAGTAGATCCTCTGATTAGGAGCAGGTATATTGTCTGGCTAAGAGATGCAGGATGGCTCTAGTGTTGTCATCCATGGACACTTTTCAACCTCTGAATCTGTTATTCAAAAAGGAGAGAGAAGGTAGACGATTTTTGAGGTGGAAGATGATAACGAGCATATCAAGGAGTATCTGCTCAAGGGTCCCCAAGAATCATGTATGGAAGAGGAGATGCTATGTTTAATCTAAGTTTATTGATTCCTCTGAGTGAGTGCTCATCTTCAAGTAGCGGGGGATTGGTATGATGATAGTATGATATGGTATGATATGGCATTTGTAACGCGCTTATACACAAGTGTTTCAATCCAACTGGGTCCTTTGCACACAGCTATGATGTACTAGAATGAATTCAGAACGTATCTGCTCCATCCTCCCTGGTTCGGATGCTGGGACTCAAATTAATGAAAAGGACATGATTTTATTATTTTATAAGTACAACAGGTAAATATTGAACATAGTGAACAGGCATGGCTCATCTGTCAGGATAGGTTACTTAATACCTCAGGCCCCATTGCTAAGAGCTTGGAATTGGAAGAGGAGGCACAGACAGGGCCACCCTGTGGGACCCAGAGGATATTGATAGTTGGGCCTGATGACTCTTTACTAGCTGGGGCTTACGAGTGAGTCCATTGTGCAGGATTGCCGGAATGGTCAAATGATCACTAAACTGGATAGATTTGGGGAATCCCAGTACTTGAGGGCAGTCGGTCCAAATCAAAATGGGAATTACTTTTTTAACAGGTTTGGTTAAATGATCATTTGTGTTTATTTCGGAAATAAAACATTTCCATAAAAACAACAATTTTGAAATAATACAATACCAGTCACATTCAAGAAACCATACAAATAACAGCTTAATAACAGCAAAAATGCATATATCCTCATTTAAAAAGCATTGCACAACATTATTACAGTATGCTAATGCTGGGCGACATTGCACTTGGCCTGCGTCCCTTATCATTATTTTCAATGTTCTATTTGTAATGCTTACATAACCTTGACACAACAGTACAAAGTGCAAATGATCTTCATCAGGTATTTGACAAAAAAGGACACGATTTGTCTATTACATTGCCCGTCCATGTCAGTTGATTTTCTCTCTGGGCCAGGCAGGTAACTCTTGCTCTAGTGATCGGGGCACGTTGGCTTGCTTTAGTTTCCCATAACAGATTATTTTGCAATCTTCCGATAGTAATAATGACATGGATGTGATTAAACGCTCTTAAAAACTCCCTCATTTCTCTTCCATCCTGAATGTGAGCAAGCATGTCCTTTCCTTAGTTGATTTACCAGGGCATGTGATAAAATCTAAGCTGCATTACAATGACAGTGCATAGATTTCGGTGAGCATGTTTGTATGTGTTTCAACCATGGCATTTTCAATGCATTGTGTTTACCCAGGAGCACTTTTATTACATTTTGGGTGAAAACCACTTTCTCATTACTCCAAAAGCGAAACCAATGGAGAATTGGAGGAGTAGCTAGCATGTGCTCAATGTGTCTTAGGCCTAATTCTAAGCTGCCCCCCAAACCCCATAATTTGCTGAAAACCGAGGTAGAGCAAGGATTTCTTTTGAGAAAATCATTCTCACTCACTTGAAGATCTTTAAGCTTCCGACACCCCCACAGTTCGATGTCATACCGTTCAGTTGCTTTGGCTTTGCTAAGATATACTTTACGAATTAAGTCAATAGGTTTGACACTAGACATGCCCATGTAACGGCATACCCCCCCCAAGGACTCATTGAAATGATTACTCTGTTTACTAATGTGGCGGTCAGTCAAAAATTATGATGTAATAATTAGGTTATCAAATTCAGTCACCAGGGGGATTCTGTTGTTATTACTTAGCATTGTTGGAAACCTTGGTAGGCGCCTAGTCCTATGACATACCATCACTGATGACTTGCATTGACCTGCAGATCTAAGTGGTTAAAAAAATGAGCATATTCTAATATCACCCTCGGCAGTGAGCACGGTGTGCAAGCCATTACAACAGTGTCATCTGCATATGCCGGGGTCGGTAATGCCATACACGCCAGATTTGGTGAATCAGCTCCCAAGGACAGCAGAGCTGGGTCAATAACATTAATGTATAAGCTAAACAGTAAGGGGGCCAGTTACATCCTTGCCAGACCCCAGAATGTACCACATAATAATCTGTGCAGCAACCATTTGCACCACTCCTAACACATTGATATGTATTGAGGCGTATAGTTTCGAGTAAAGTCAATATTTCTACCGGCCATTTCAAAGACCTGAGCACTAGCCACCATTTTTGGCAGCTAACCTTGTCAAAGGCTGTGCACAGGTCCATAAAGACTAGGTAGATCCTGGGCCTCATTCTGACTCAGGCGTTAAGGGGTTTAAGGCGCCGTAAACGGCGCCGACCCTTAACGCCTGATTACAAGGTTCCCTTTGCGGGATGGCTGTTTAACGGCTGCTTTTTGCAGCCGTTAAAAGCCATGCCGCAAAGGGACCTTGGCGATAATTACGGCACCGTAATTTACGGTGCCGTAATTATCGCCTTTCCCCATTCCCATTATGCCCTATGGGGCAAAAATGGGAATGGGGAAGGGGCCATTGGTGAATGGGGAATTACTGCCCCACTCACCTTGGAATGGGGCGGTAATTCCGCCGTCCAACATGGCGGAATTGCAACCTTAGCGGCATGGACCATGGTGCTAATAGCACCATGGTCCTCCGCCAAGGTTGTAATGAGGGCCCCTCTCTTTATATACAACGAGTTAGCCATTGTTAAGTACAGATTCAGAGATTGCACACAAGTACCAATGTTTTCTGGAAAGCCCAGCTGTATGGGAGCTAACACATTATTCTGTCCTGCCGAGTCTTCAAATTTGCTAAAACAGAGCACGGCCAAGTATTTAGAAAGTAGAGCCAAGGAATGAAATTGGCCTTTATGACATAGGAGACTCTATGGGACATGTTTTATAGATTGGTTGAATAATCACAGCACACCATGATTTTGGAATAAGACCAGAAATTGATATTGCATTAAAAACAATTGATGGTACAGAGTCCCAGAGATCTAACCACTGCACAGAATAAATTGTCAGGAATGCCATCATGACCTGGAAAACAATTACGGATTTGTTTCCTAATGTCCTGGTGCACTTATATCATAGAAAACACTAGGGTCCTCTCAGAATTGTGGGGCCAGATACAGATATCTCAGAGGCAGCATTTACTAGGGCTAAAGAAAACCCTTGTGCCCCATTATTATCAGTTTCCGTGTAGAAGCTGGTTTGGGTAAATATGTCACCACGTTCTCAACTGTAAATAAGGCTTAAGCATCTATGAAGCAAACATGTTCTCCACAGGTCTGTCAGGCATGCCAGAGGCCACTCATCTGGCTGTTCTTCTAGACCCTCAGGTCTCACCCACCTGCAATGCAGGGTCAACCAGGATTTTCACGATTTTCATCTCTCTTTCCCCAGAGGGGACAACCATTCAGAAGCAGATGAGGGTGGAGCCAATTTAACCATATTCAGTACCTTCAGAATACATTGTGACAGGGCGATTCATGGAATAATTAGCACGGCGCAAGTGGCCAAAAACTTGTGATTCGCAGTGGAATAGCGAAAATCGTAGTGCAAGTGCGAAAATCGCACGAAAAGCAGCGCACATCGATTCATGGAAGGCCGTGCGCGAGAAAACCATCAGATGTGTGCTAAAAAAGTGCACGGCGCACGTCGGCGCACAGGCCATCTAACGGCGTGCGCCAGGTCACAGCGAAAATCGCACAGGCCACAGCGAAAATCGCACATAGAGCGGCGCACACAACAAAAGTAGGCGGAACACGGGGCGTAACACTCGGAATGGGGAACAACTTGCCAAAATGTGGGCGTCACGGGGGAAGTACAGGGTGCAAGTGTGCGGAACGCCCACACGCTCGCCTACAACACGTATTCATGGAATCGAATAGGGCAAAAAAGCGCACGGTCAAACCAGCGCACAGGCACAAGAAAGCAGGCGGTAGCGTCTCTGCGCCTGTAATAAATGTGCGCCAAAAGGTGCGCCAACAAATAGCACCTATATACAGCTATGATGAATGTCCTATACTGTGGCCCTCCAGGACAAATGACGTGCAAAGGGGTACCCACAAACACGGACACCCGCTGACTGAAAAATAACGTGTGTGTGTATTCCGGGGTGCGCGGGAAGTTTCACACGCGATTTGGCAGGGTACGTGGATTTCAGGGGTGCGTGGGAAGTTCCACACACGATTTGGCTGGGTACATGCGCGGGAATTTCCACACGCGATTTGGCTGGGTACGTGGATCTCAGGGGTGCGCGGGAAGTCTCACACGCAATTTGGCAGGGTACGTGGATTTCAGGGGTGCGCGGGAAGTTCCACACGCGATTTGGCCAGGTACGTGCGCAGGAATTTCCACACGCGATTTGGCTGGGTACGTGGATCTCAGGGGTGTGCGGGAAGTCTCACACACGATTTGGCAGGGTATGTGGATCTCAGGGGTGCGCGGGAAGTCTCACACGCGATTAGGCAGGGTACGTGGATTTCAGGGGTGCGCGGGAAGTTCCACACGCGATTTGGCCAGGTACGTGCGCAGGAATTTCCACACGCGATTTGGCTGGGTACGTGGATCTCAGGGGTGCGCGGGAAGTCTCACACGCGATTTGGCAGGGTACGTGGATTTCAGGGGTGCGCGGGAAGTTCCACACACGATTTGGCCGAACACGTGCGCGGGAATTTCCACACGCGATTTGGCTGGGTACGTGGATCTCAGGGGTGCGCGGGAAGTCTCACACGCGATTTGGCAGGGTACGTGGATTTCAGGGGTGCGCGGGAAGTTCCACACGCGATTTGGCCAGGTACGTGCGCAGGAATTTCCACACGCGATTTGGCTGGGTACGTGGATCTCAGGGGTGCGCGGGAAGTCTCACACGCGATTTGGCAGGGTACGTGGATTTCAGGGGTGCGCGGGAAGTTCCACACACGATTTGGCCGGGTACGTGCGCGGGAATTTCCACACGCGATTTGGCTGGGTACGTGGATCTCAGGGGTGCGCGGGAAGTTTCACACGCGATTAGGCAGGGTACGTGGATTTCAGGGGTGCGCGGGAAGTACCACATGCGATTTGGCCAGGTACGTGTGCGGGAATTTCCACACGCGATTTGGCTGGGTACGTGGATCTCAGGGGTGCGCGGGAAGTCTCACATGCGATTTGGCAGGGTACGTGGACTTCAGGGGTGTGCGGGAAGTTCCACACGCGATTTGGCTGGATACGTGCGTGGGAATTTCCACACGCGACTTGGCTCGGTACGTGGATCTCAGGGGTGCGTGGGAAGTTTCACACGCGATTTGGCAGGGTACGTGGATTTCAGGGGTGCGCGGGAAATTCTACACGCGATTTGGCTGTGTGCTCCCAGGTATTCCCTGTACACCCTCCACGGCCCCTGCAGGCAGCCGACACCACAGGGGACTACCCTGCACACCTGCTCATGTCACCCAGCACCCCCACCCCCCAGCACTGTGGGGCACCCTCCACCAGGCTCCCACTCATGTCCCCTATCACCCCCACACCCCAGCAGTGCAGGGGAAGCCTCCACCAGGCCCCCACTCATGTCTACCACCACCCCCACCCCCTAGCACTGCAGGGGCAGCACCACCAGGCCCCCACTCATGTCCAACTCATGTCCCCCTGCACCCCCACCCGCCAGCATCCAGGGGCACCCTCCACCAGGCCCCCACTCATGTCTCCCACCACCCCCACCCCCCAGCAGTGCAGGGCACCCTCCACCAGGCCCCCACACATGTCCCCCTGCACCCCCACCCCCCAGCATCCAGGGGCACCCTCCACCAGGCCCCACTCATGTCCCCATCACCCCCACCCCCCAGCATCCAGGGCCACCCTCCACCAGGCCCCCACTCATGTCTCCCATCACCCCCACCCCCCAGCATTGCAGGGCACCCTCCACCAGGCCCCCACTCATGTCCAACTCATGTCTCCCACCACCCTCACCCCCCCAGCAGTACAGGGGCACCCTCCACCAGGCCCCCACTCATGTCCAACTCATGTCTCCCATCACCCCCACCCCCCAGCATCCAGGGGCACCCTCCACCAGGCCCCCACTCATGTCTCCCATCACCCCCACCCCCCAGCATCCAGGGGCACCCTCCACCAGGCCCCCACTCATGGCCCCCTGCACCCGCACCCCCCAGCATCCAGGGGCACCCTCCACCAGGCCCCCACTCATGGCCCCCTGCACCCAGGTCCTCACAATCCCTAATCATGTGCGTTATGGTCAGCCTCCACAGCCAAAAGGCCCTACCAAGTAACCCATTCACCCACATGGAAATGGAAATTACATGTTACACCCCCAATGTTCATAAAGCAAATGAACCCATGTCCGTCACACACAATGGTTGCAATTGAATGGGAAAACACCCAACATGACATGCATGAAACCAATGAGATGATACCACACAGTGAAGTATGAAAACAAAATTGTATTAAAAAAAATTGAATGCAAATGAAATGAAACAAACTACAATGGCAATGAAAAAAAGATAAGCTGCATGTCCGTCAAAAAAAATTAAAACTACAAATCCAAATCCAAAAAAATGTTGTCCAAAGTCACATTAAAAATAAAATCAATCCAAGAGAGAAAAATAAATGCAAAGACCATTGCTCCATGGTGAATAAATAAAAACAAAAAAAATAAAACAATCCAATGAAGAACTATGTACAAAACATCCAAGGGTCCATGAGCCCAACTGAACAAAGGAAACCTACAAAAAACCCTAACTAAAATGCAATTATATACAAAAAGTGGAGCAGTGTCCGTCGACTCCAAATCATAAGAAGAAACAAAGGAAACCTAAAACTAAAGAACTATATACAAAGGCGGCAGGCAAGTCCAGTGGCTCACTCCGTGGTGTTCCGGGCCAGGGCATCATCAAACTCCTCTTCGATGTCCCGAGGGTCCGCAGGGACGACGCCATCTGCTCCTCCAACCCCCTGCGGATTGCCTCGAGGCACTCGGCCCGCCTCAGGGCCCTCCGCATGGAGTTCTCCGCCCTGACCATCGTGAGCCGCGCCTCTTCCGCCCGCCGCCGCTCCCCACCTATCTGCTGGCCCAACCGCAGCCACACGGAAGACACTTCCCGTCCTGGGTCCTCCTGCCCTCCGGCCGATGCCTGCCCCTCTGATGTTGATGGCCCCGAGCCATGATGCCTCCCACGTTGACTCTGCTGCTGCCTCCGACGCAACTGCCTCTGCCAGCATGACGGCATCCAGGCTGATGGAATCCACCGACGCCGTCGTGCACGTGCCCTGCCTGATGATGCCGGCACATCCTCCATCTGCTGGGGTACAGTTGCTGTCATGTCCACTCCTGCTGGACCTCCGACTCCCGACTGTGGCAGGGATGGGATCCCCACCGAGCTGGCTGCATTGGTCAGGGCAGGTCCACAGGGGGCCCTAGTGGCATCTGGGCCGGAAGACGGCAAGGAGAACGACCGGCGTAGAGCCTCCACAGAGGAGGAGAGGGCCGCCAGATTGGCCGACACATGCAGGAAACCCTCGAACATGGAAGATCCCAATTGGGCCACGTCGGCACGGTGCTCTTCGTGATGACGTGCGTGCTCCTCCCGGGAAGCATCACGCATCGCGACCCCAATCAGGACCTTCTCCATACGGCCACGGGTCCCCTCGTCCACAGGTGGAGGGGAGTCAGGTGACATGGACATCCCCTCTACCTGCGGACGGGCCTGGGACGGGGCATCCCTGCTGGTGCATGGTGGTGCACTCACAGGGTCAGGGACAGCGACATGCACAGGCCCCTCCACGGTGACCTGTGCTGCCTCCTGCCCCTGCCCCTGAACTGCACCACTTGCACCATCAGGGATGCCCCCACCAGGCCCCATGTGTGCCTCAGTGGCGGCCTCCTCCTCCTCTGTGGAAACCACCAACCTGGATGGCTCCTCACCGTCTTCCGCCGTAGCAGGCCCCTGTGGGGGCTCACCCACCCCTTCCGCTGCAGCCGTGGGGGCATCCCCGCCGCCTTGCTCCTCAGCGCCGTCTCCGCCCTCTTCTTCACTAGCCGCTGCGTAGAGGGAGACATAGAACACAAGCATCAGGGTACTGTACAATGGTCCCCTAGACAGGAAACAATAGCAGATGAGTACCACTGTCAAAGTACACTTCCATCATGTCCCTCCACAACACATGGGTCAGTCCAGACATTTCCATACATGTCCAATGGACTCTTGAAACATACAATGATATGGAACTCACGTGCATCATGGGTCATGCCTATCACGTGCACACACTTCACCTCAGTCACATCCATCTGGCCTCATACACCCCAAACACAGCGGATACAACGATAACTAGGCTGCATCAGTGAATCTGTGCATTGTCACACACATGTGTCATGCATCCATGGCATTCACAAGTCACAGACACGCAGGTCAGGCACACAGACATGGCTACCATATATGTACCTGGCATCAGCACCCATCCCTCACCCTCACCCATGTCCAGGAACAGAGACTGGCATGCTCTCATGTGTAAAATCTGCATAGGGCTCTCCATGTCGCATTTAAACACATGCAACGACCATGTGGTTCACACATCACTGGTCGCACATGCATTACCATGATGTCCCTGCACACATACATGCGTACATGGCCTATTTCACACATACAGGCAAGTATCAGACAACCAGCACACCGCAACATGCCCTGTCTCACACAGCAATGCTTGGCCACTTACCGCTCAACTCCAGACGGGTCTCCCTCTCAAGGTACTGGCGTGGAGCGCTGGGCGTACGCGTTCCAGGACCCTCATCTGGATGGAACTCATGCGGCCCCGGCCCCCCTCCACGAGGCGCCGGGCTTTCACGAGGGTCCTGGACCTCAAGTCCTCCCAGCGCTTCTTGATCTTCTGGACGTCGCGGGTTGCCACCCCCTCCGCGTTGATGGCAACCACACAGTCGCCCCAGATCCTCTCCCGTCCTTCCTTGCTGGCGCGGGACGATCCAAAGAGGGCATCATACTGCCCCAGGACATGCTCCACCAGGACACCAACTTCGGTGGCAGTGAAGCTGGTACCCCTCTGCCCCTCTGGCCTGGGGTTGCCACTGGTGCCAGATGTCAAAGTGCCCGACATGGCAACCCCAGAGGCAGGAGTGGGTGGACAACTGGGTCCTGGGGCTGGGCTGTGGAGTCGGGAGTCTTCTGTTCCAGCAGGGGTGGACACAGCAACTGGACCCCTGCAGATGGCTGATGTGCAGGCACCAAATGGCAGGGCACGGTGGCAGCAGGCAGGCAGGCAGGCAGGCAGCAGCAGATGGCACGTGGGAGGCTGCTCGGGGCACTGGGGGGCAGTAATTCGGCCTTCTGGGCAGGAGCGTGGTCTTCCGTGTGTTTTCGTGTGGCCAGCTTGATACGGAGTTATTTGGCACGTGAAAATCCTGCACGTCAGCGTGAAATTCGAGGAAAGGCCCTTAGCGCGTAAGCGCGTCAGCACGCATACGCAATTCTATTGGACCAAAGGCCCTCAGCGCGTAAGCGCGTCTGCGACGTGACCCGCACGGGTGTTTCCCTCATAGCACGTGATGACGGAACACACGTGGAAAGACTGCACGTCAGAGTGTCATCGCGTGTAATTGGACAAAAGTGCGCGTACACGCGATTGGCCTATGTACGTGTATTTCAGGGGTGCGCGGGCACTTACACACGCGAGTACATCAGCGCACATGTATTCCGGGGTGCGCGGGAATTTCCACATGCTATTGGCCTGGGTACTGGATTTCAGGGGTGCGCGGGAAGTTTCACACGCTCGCCTACAACACGCGCAAAGAAACACGTACGCCAGTAGGAAGCAGGCATACGTCAACCCGCGACGCATAAATTTGCACGCAAAAAACTAACAAGCTCAGATGCCAGGATGAATATACCGTTCCTAGCAGCAGTGGCCGTGGGCTACCAAAGGAGGAGGAGGAGGATAGTCAGGGTCAGAATTTTCACACCCAGAACCAGCCTTTTCGGGATGCCTGATGACCAGGTGTATGGGAGGTACAGGTTTCCACCACACATAATTCTGGACCTGGTGAGTGAGTGGGAGGATGACCTCACATCACCCACCCTGTGCTCCCAAGCACTCAGCCCCCTGGAGAAGGTCCTCAATGTACTGCACTTCTTAGCCACTGGATCATTTCAGCGGACAAGTGCCATAGTGGGTGGGGTGTCACAGGCCACGCAGTCACGCTGCCTACACCAGGTCTTGAACATCATCACTGCACGCCCATCAGTCCGCAGGAACATATACCTGCCCAGAACACCTGCAGAAAGGCATGCTGCCGCCCTGGATTTTTACGGTGTGGCACGATTCCCCAAAGTGCTAGGTGCCATCGACTGCACCCATGTGGCTCTACGTCCCCCCAGGGCATCTGAGCACATCTATAGGAACCGCAAGCACTGGCATTCCATCAACGTGCAGGTCGTATGTAATGCCAAGGGAATCATCACCTCAGTATATGCCAACTATCCCGGGTCCACCCACGACAGCTTCATTTACCGAATGTCCACCCTAAGCCGGGACCTAGAAGCTGGGCGGCATGGCGATACATGGCTGCTTGGTGAGTATGAATGCCACTGCACATGCATGCATGTCAGATACTGAGCATGGTCACAACCCCACCAATGATACCCATCACCACCACCACAGGGGACAGTGCCTACCCTCTCAGCCCCCACATGATGGCGCCAATTCGGAACCCCACCACGCCACCCGAGGTAAGATATAACACAGCCCACATTGCAACCCGGGGCATAGTGGAGCGCACATTCGGAGTGCTTAAGTCACACTTTCGCTCCCTTGACCGTTCTGGCGGGCAGCTGTTATACGCTCCCCCAGTAGTGTGCAGGATCATAGTGGCAGCATGTGTCCTGCACAACGTTGCAACACGCCGGGGCCTGGCCGTGGACATGGTGGTGGCCCCACATCCCCAACCACATGCACGCCCGCTGCGCATGGGAGGGGAAAGGGCACGGGGGGAGGCAGCCCGTACACAGCTAGTGGCAAATTACTTCACATAGAAATCACACCCCTGTGGAGTGCACACTGCCCTGGCACATACCATCTGACAATCAATGAAGACTCAACCTGACACTGATCCTGAATGTCTGGAGAATCAACCGTCAAAACCATATCAGCCTGAGATTGTTCACCTGGAAGTGTTACAATGTGTGCATCCCTACCTACACAGACACCACCAATGCAGTTTCGTGAAAAAACACATTCATGCAGCTAAAATGAATACCCACTTGCAAAATGCAACATGAGGACAGTGCCATGTCACCCAACCCATCCCCAGCACCGCCACACGACACACCATGCCATGTCATGCTATGTGCGGGTAAACAAAGTAATCCCCACAACATGACACAAGTGTCACAAAGTACAGTGTCCCTAATTGAAACTCGCGACACCTGAAATGCTCACAGTAATGCAGGACCAACAACACACTTGAGCAGGTATTTAGCAATAACACTTATCAGCTACTGACCCTCAAAACTACCATTAACATGACATTACGAATGTAAGGAATTAGTAGTCTCACCACCTGGAAATGCCTGCACTCCCACCACTTCCAACTGTACAGTGTTGCCGCCATGTAGAGTTGTAGGTGCACTGCTGCCAACATGGACTCCATCTCCAAAGTAGAGGGCCTTGTGTAGACATGAGGAAAGGACCTGCAAATTAGGAGGTAGACATGGAAGATGAGTTACACATCAATGCAACATGCAGTGTACAACACAACAGCAATATGCACTAGGAATATATACACAGTATTGACTAGACTACCCACACATGTAGTGGGAGTCCAATGTCACCATGTACGTCAATGTCACTTGGGCACACCCTTTGCAAGCCCATGGAAACGGGAAGCAGGAGGGGTGTGTGTGACAAAAACCCAAGCATCTGAACCAAATACATGACAAGCCTGCATGTGCCCAGCCACAATGCAGCGTATGCCCACGGGAGCCACACAAGGCAACACACTGTCCCAAAAAAAAAATAAAAAAAAAAAAAAAGAAAAAAAAAATCAAAAATGGCCATTAATGGGCCCAGGGGGTTGGGGAGGCCACCCAGGAGGTCCGAGGACAGGGTGCACACCAAAACCCACCTGTGTGGATCTTGCAAAAAAAAACACCTCCATGGGCTCATGGCCCACACGGCTACCCTATTGAGTGAGTATCACTGCTGTCGCTATTCTCACCCTGTGCAGCTGCATCCAGAGGTGGTGGCACTATGGGAGGCAGACCACGCAAGGCCCTAGTCTGTTCCTCCATGGCTGCAAGCATGCGAGTGTGGTAGGTCTCATTCTGGAGGATGAGTGTGCGGAGGTCCCCATGCAACAACTCACGGGATGCCCGGACCTCCGCCCTAGTTGCCTGCATCTCAGCTGAGAGCGTACGGGTGAGACGCTCCAGCTGCTGTTCTGTCCTTCAGTTTGTTGAAGCCTCAAGCTCAACAAGAGTCGTCCTGAGGTGAAGGATTTCCAGCCTCAGGGCTTCCCTGTGACCCTGGGACTCTATGGACATGGCTTCCTGCAGAGTCGCCAGAGCCGCCCGCCTGTCCCTGTTGGACGCCAACATGTCCTCCCGGTGTGACTGGCAGATGGAGTCGGTTGCCTGCTGTAGTCGCTCCATCAGCCTTTCGGGGGGGACAATGGAAGTGGCCACCCTATCCATGGCCTGAGCCATCATCTCTGATGATGCTGCCTGTTGGGTTGCCATACCGTAAATGGATTGCTCCCATGCGGTATTGCCAGGTGGCGTACGGCCACCACGTCGGCGGGCACCACACCGGTCTGGGGCAAGGTGAACTGCGCCTTGCTGTGCCGGCACTGCCTGAGGCTGCAGGACTGCATTCCCCCTCTGATCTGCTGGCCCAGGAACAGGATCAGATGTCGCGGAGTGTGACCCTGCATCCGTAACCACCAAAGGCGTAGCTGCCAACACTGACATCCCCATTGAGGGTTCTGACCCTGGTGCAGGTGGGTCGGACAGAACAGAATCCCTCCCAGGAACACTCACCTGCGACGGCACGTAGGTCTCATCATCCGAATCTACACCTGAGTACAGCTCGGGGGAGGTGCAGCCAGAGACACCCCTTGAGAGCACGACCTGCAGCAGTTGTGGGTTCTCACCCACCACCACACCACGTCCCTCACTGGTGGTCGGTCGGCCCTCAGACCCCTCCTGGGTCTGCACCATCTCCACAACCCGAGCAGTATCAGGTGCGTCTTCCCCTGCAAAGACATAAAAGCAAACAAATGGAAACAGGCATTAGCACCATGGCACACAATAAGGGCTGAGAAGCAACAGAACCGGTACTTGATTGACACATTTCCCACATGACTAAAACCCTCCCATGCATGCACCCTCACTGCGTATGAAGGGTAGGCAAATGGCACACACTGATGACACCAAGATGGAAGATGAACACATTTTCTGCATGCTGCCTAGCAGTGGCATCACACATTGGCCTGTGATTGCCAGGTGAAATACACATGCCATCACACAGATGGCATGTACCATTGCTATTGAGTGAAGATGGAGAGGAGGGCAGCACTTATTCATTCAGTCCAGTTCCCTCATGTAATAGCTTTTCTAATTCAAACAGGTCTGATTTTTCACCTGGAGCTGCCAGTCCAAAATGGTCCGATTGCACAGGGACATGTCTAAACAAATGATATCCAGGTAACAAAGTCACTCCACTTTACCATAGCCATGTCAGACATGTGACTAGAGGACTGAGAAATGCCTAGTAAAAGTGGTGGAATGCAAACAATCTGCCTGAATGAACAGAGAAAAATAAGCAACAATGTTGTGGCAAGGTGACACTTCAAGGGCAACTGGCGTGCTGTTGGGCTAGATGTCTACTGTTGGCAGAAGGGATACTGCTATGGCCAAATGCTGCTGCGCAGAATGTATTGCATGAAGCACATGGGTGACCCAAACGACTCAGGCGCACACACCCTCACCTGGCACACAAACAGAAGCCCTCACACACACACACCATGCACATGGATGACACACACATGCATGTGCACTCACCGGACAATGCCTCATAATCAGGCAGATCTCCCACGCCTTGGATCTGTTCCTCCGTGACGTAGGTCCCAGCGACTGACTCATGTGGAGTGAGTTCCATGTCTTCTACTGGAGACCCACCTCCAGTCACTAGAGTTGCGGCATGACTTGAGGCCAGCTTATTCTTTGCCCTGCGCTTTAGGTCATTCCAGCGCTTATAGCAATCATTGGCTGTGCACCTCACGATTCCAAGGGCACTTACGATGTCCGCAACGGTCTGCCAGTGTGCCTGGCGTTGTGCAGGTGTGGTCTTGGATCCTGCAACAATGACCATTTCATTATCATGTGCGAACACATACTCGACAAGTGCATTCAGTTCGGCATCCGTGAAGCTGGGCTTCCTCGACGGGCCAGACTGTGTAGCCGTGTCTGGGGCATCATCCTGTGCCGGACGAGCACTCTTCCTCTTCCGCATGGAAGGTGGTGGTGATCCTGAGTGTCCTACGCCGCTCTGGACACTAGGGGCAGGAGCCCTGGTGGACTCTGTATCAGGAGTGTGGGATTGCACACTCAGCATGGGAGTTGGTGCAGGCATTGGCTCAAGTGTAATGGTGTCAGGGGGAATGTCAGCAGGATGGACTAGGACCGACACTGTCCTGGCTGGGTGTGTGAGAGCTGGGGTGGATGGAGCCGCAGCTGCCCCTGCAGCCTCTCCACCCTGCCTACTTGGGGCAGCAGATGACCTTGCTGCCCCTGATCCACGTGGCCTGATGACATCAACGTGCACCAGCGCACGTGTCATAGGCCTGCTGACCTGGAAGTCAGCCATGGAGTCAGCCAGGTCTGGTGCCACAATGGGCTAGTCCAACAAGGGCTGAGCATGGATGGTGTCAGCCACATCAGCCTCAACCAGGGGGGCGGGGGGGGATTATGGGTGCCCTTGACTGGTCCTCCACACATGGTTGGACAGGGTGACCCTGCAAGTAACGACCACGTCCCCTACCGGATCCACCACGGCCACCACTTGTGGCTCGTCCACCTTTGCCAACCTTACGGATTCCTTGCCTCCCAACCATGGCACTGATGTTAATGTGCGTATGGGAGTGGCTGTAAACTATTGTCCTGGGCAATTGGGGGTCAAAGGGGTTGGGTACCAGATGGTAATTGTCCCCTAGTGCTCTAGCAAGGCTGAATGTGACCCCTGGGGAAAGATGACGGGTCAGGCAACGCACAGGAAGCCCAAAAAAGGGAGATGACGTGCACCCAACCCCTCCTAGACCACGTGTGCGGAAAAAAAAACCTGCACTACGCTGTGGCACCCAGTAACACAAGAATGAACGTATGCGTGTCACATGCAGCCTAGAATGACCTCTGAAGGGGTAGGCTACACACGGGGCAAGCACAGATGTTAGATACGTGCGTGACTCACCGTCTGCCAGGAAAAAGAGCGTGAAAAAGAAGCGCGTGTGCGCATTGGCAACACCCCCGCCAAAAGAAGATTTGTACGCTGTCTGAGGAGACAGGACAACAGTAGAAGGGAACGCTGTTTGAGGGAACAGGCCCAGGAAAACCAGAAAAAGAGAAAAAAGAGAAAAAGCTGTCAGAGGTAACAGGGAGTACGAACTTGAAACACCGTGAAGTAAATCGCGTGTGAAACGACAAGAAGTACAGATTTCACCCACTCGCTCTCCACGAAAAGCACGTACAAGGAAATGGTGTTCTACACGTACCTTTTATGCAGGCCCACACGTCCAGCGTCACTTCCGGTGTACGCGCTAGGGCCATTTCCACCAATTACACGCTTTGTCAATTCCGTGTGTACGCGCTAGGGCCATTTCCACCAATTACACGCTTTGTCACTTCTGCGTGTACGCGCTAAGGCCATTTCCACCAATTACACGCTTTGACACTCGGACGTGTCTTTCATTTTTTTAACACGCAACATTTCAAACGTGTGCCATATTCAACGTGCACGTGACTTCATAGACGCGCATACTCTGGTGGCCTTTGGGCCAATGAATGTACAGACGTGTGCTGACGCGCTTACGCGCTAAGGGCCTTTCCTCGAATTACACGCAGACGTGCTGGATTTTCACGTGCAAAATCACTCCGTATCAAGCTGGCCACGCGTTCACACACAGAAGACCACGCTCCTGCCCAGAAGGCCGAATTACTGCCCCCCAGAGCCCTGAGCATGCTCCCACCTGCCATCTGCTGCTGCCTGACTGCCTGCTACCCACGTGCCCTGACATTTGCTGCCTGCACATCAGCCAGGGGTGCTGTTGCTGTGACCACCCCTACTGGAACCGAAGACTCCCGACTGCTTTTCCATCGCCCCACAGCCCAGCCCCAGGACCCAGTTGCCCACCCACTCCTGCCTCTGGGGTGGCCATGTTGGGCACTGCAATATCTGGCACCAGTGGCAACCCCCGGCCAAGGATGCAGAGGGGCACCAGCTTCACTGCCACCGAAGTTGGTGTCCTGGTGGAGCATGTCCTGGGGCAGTATGATGCCCTCTTTGGAAGGTTGCGCGCCGACAAGGAAGGACGGAATCGGATCTGGATGGACATTGTGACTGCCATCAACGCAGAGGAGGTGGCAGTCCGCGACTACGAACGTGTCAGGAAGCGCTGGGAGGACTTCAGGTCCAGGACCCTCAACAAGGCCCAGCGCCTCTTGAAGGCAGCGGATGCTAAGGGGCGCCGGGGCCACTTGTCGGAAGAGCAGATGAGGGTCCTGGAACGCATATCCCCAGCGCTCCACGTCCAGGTCCTTGAGAGGCAGACCCGTCTGGAGTCGAGCGGTAAGTGTACATGCATACTGATTAAAAGCTGTGCGTGTGGTGTGCCAGGAGTGTGCAGGTTGAACATGTATTTTTATGTGGGCAAGTAGGGGGGGGTGTACAGGGCCGTGAGGGTGACACATGCGAGGGGTCTCATGTGTGACACATGGATGGTGCTTGTGTGTGTGGGCTTGCATGGCACAGGATGTGGAGGAATGATTGTCAGGTGTGACATGGATGTCGATGGGAACACTGCGACAGTTGGCGGAGGTGTACACATGCATGCAAGTTTGGTGGTGTGTGTGCATGTGTAGTGTACTCCCTATGTTGCATGTGATGTGTGGATGACCTTTGGCTGCTCATGCTGTTGTATGTGAATGGATGGTGCTGGCTGTTGCAATATGGCTGTGGTATGGCTCATGTGTGCAAGTTGAAATGACATGTGTGTTGGTGATTGTGATGCCATGTCTGAGGTTTACCAATGCCACTCATGTATGACTGTCATGTGTGTATGAGTCCATTGTACAGTGCCCTGATGCCTGTGTTTTCTTTCTCCCTGTCTGCAGCGTCAACTGATGAAGAGGGCGGAGAAGGTGCTGTGGTGGAGCACAGCGGCAGGGGTCGCACCACCAGCCGGAGACGCAAGGCCCGGATCCCCTCCCAGGTTCTGATCTCGTCGGGGAGTGAGGAGTCCGGTGCCGTGTCCCAGGCCGCAGCTGCCGAGGGGAGGTCCAAGAGGCAGAGGTTGGAGTTGGACTCCTCGGCAGCAGAAGGGGCAGCTGGGACCCCACAGGGCCCAACGGAGGAAGATGGCACGGAGTCATCCAAGTTGGTGGGGGGTTTGGAGGAGGAGGAGGCCGTGCAAGCGACAGAGGCGGGGTCTGGAGGTGGGGATTCCACTGGTGCTAGTGGTGCAGTGCAGGATCAGGGACAGGAGGCAGCACAGGCCGCCGCGGAGGTGCCTGTGTGCAATCCTGTCCCTGCTCCTGTCACTGCATCATCTTGCACCAGCGGGGATGCCTACCTCCAGACCCGTTCTCAGGGAGGGGATTGGCTCACAACACCTGGCCTTCCTCTCCCTGCGGATGTGGCTATCCTGTACCAGGTTGAGCCTGTCCAGGGTGGGGTGGCGTTGCGTCAACGGGCCATGCGAGCTGACCTGCAGTCTTTTCATAATGAGTCTGCACGTCTTCTCGCATGGCTCGTTGACCGCGTTGACCCACTGGGACAGCTCACCAGGGCTGGATTCCTCCGTTTCCTGGACCTTGTTCCGACCCCCTCCTCCACAGAACCCCTATGCCCCAGTCGTCCTCCATGCCATCTTCCCACCCATGTGTCACCTGGGTGCTCTGTGGAGCTGCCTCCGACCGTGCGGCCAGGCTGGTGGACAACAGATCCCTGCCACAGTCGGGAGTCAGACGTCCAGCAGGGGTGGCCACATCAACGACTGCACCCCAGCTGGAGGAGGATGTGCAGGCACCATCGGACAGGTCACATGGACAGCAGCAGCTGCAGCAGCAGTAGGTGGGAGCCACGATAGCTCGGGGCCTTTAACATCGGAGGGGCAGGCATCGGCCGGAGGGGAGGAGGACCCGGGACGGGAAGTGTCTTCCGTGTGGCAGCGGTTGGGCCACGCCATAGATGCGGAGCGGCGGCGGGCGGAAGAGGCGCGGCTCACGATGGTCAGGGCGGAGAACTCCATGCGGAGGGCCCTGAGGCGGGCCGAGTGCCTCGAGGCAATCCGCAGGGAGTTGGAGGTGAACATGCCGGTGTCCCTGCGGACCCTCGGGCCATGGAACAGGACCGCCTCCGGGACATAGACATGAGTGGGGGCCTGGTGGGGGCTGCCCATGGTGGCTGGGGGGTGGGGGTGGTGGTAGACATGGGTGGGAGCCTGGTGGAGAGTGCCCCTGGATGCTGGGGGTGGGGGTGCAGGGGGACATGTGTGGGGGCCTGGTGGAGGCTGCCCCTGCACTGCTGGGGGGTGAGAGTGGGTGGGAGACATGAGTGGGGGCCTGGTGGAGGCTGCCCATGGTGGCTGGGCGGTGGGGGTGATGGGAGACATGGGCGGGAGCCTGGTGTGGGCTGCCCCACACTGCTGGGGGGGTGGGGGTGGTGGTAGACATGGGTGGGAGCCTGCTGGGGGCTGCCCATGGTGGTTGGGGGGGTGGGTGGGAGACATGGGTGGGAGCCTGGTGGGGGCTGCCCATGGTGGCTGGGGGGTGGTGGTGGGTGGGAGACATGAGTGGGGGCCTGGTGGAGGCTGCCCATGGTGGCTGGGGGTGGGGGTGGTGGGAGACATGGGTGGGGGCCTGGTGGAGGGTGCCCCACACTGATGGGGGGTGGGGGTGGTGGGAGACATGGGTGGGAGCCTGGTGGGGGCTGCCCATGGTGGCTGGGGGGTGGGGGTGAGTGGGAGACATGAGTGGGGGCCTGGTGGAGGCTGCCCCTGCACTGCTGGGGGGTGGGGGTGGTGGTAGACATGGGTGGGAGCCTGGTGGGGGCTGCCCATGGTGGCTGGGGGGTGGGGGTGGGTGGGAGACATGAGTGGGGGCCTGGTGGAGGCTGCCCATGGTGGCTGGGGGGTGGGGGTGGTGGGAGACATGAGTGGGGGCCTGATGGAGGCTGCCCCTGCACTGCTGGGGGGTGGGGGTGGTGGTAGACATAGGTGGGAGCCTGGTGGGGGCTACCCATGGTGGCTGGGGGGTGGGGGTGGGTGGGAGACATAGGTGGGGGCCTGGTGGAGGGTGCCCCACACTGCTGGGGGGGAGGGGGTGGTGGGAGACATGAGTCCCCCACTCATGTCTCCCACCACCCCCTCCCCCCCAGCAGTGTGGGGCACCCTCCACCAGGCCCCCACCTATGTCTCCCACCCACCCCCACCCCCCAGCCACCATGGCTGCCCCTGCACTGCTGGGGGGTGGGGGTGGTGGTAGACATAGGTGGGAGCCTGGTGGGGGCTACCCATGGTGGCTGGGGGGTGGGGGTGGGTGGGAGACATGAGTGGGTGCCTGGTGGAGGCTGCCCATGGTGGCTGGGGGCTGGGGGTGGTGGGAGACATAGGTGGGGGCCTGGTGGAGGGTGCCCCACACTGCTGGGGGGGAGGGGGTGGTGGGAGACATGAGTGGGGGCCTGGTGGAGGCTGCCCCTGCACTGCTGGGGGGTGGGGGTGGTGGTAGACATGGTTGGGAGCCTGGTGGGGGCTGCCCATGGTGGCTGGCGGGTGGGGGTGGGTGGCAGACATGAGTGGGGGCCTGGTGGGGGCTGCCCATGGTGGCTGGGGGGTGGGGTGGTGGTAGACATGGGTGGGAGCCTGGTGGGGGCTGCCCATGGTGGCTGGGGGGTGGGGGTGGGTGGGAGACATGAGTGGGGGCCTGGTGGAGGCTGCCCCTGCACTGCTGGGGGGTGGGGGTGGGTGGGAGACATGAGTGGGGGCCTGGTGGAGGCTGCCCATGGTGGCTGGGGGGTGGGGGTGGTGGGAGACATGGTTGGGGGCCTGGTGGGGGCTGCCCCACACTGCTGGGGGGGTGGGGGGGGTGGTAGACATGGGTGGGAGCCTGGTGGGGGCTGCCCATGGTGGCTGGGGGGGGTGGGTGCTCGACATGGGTGGGAGCCTGGTGGGGGCTGCCCATGGTGGCTGGGGGGTGGGGGTGGGTGGGAGACATGAATGGGGGCCTGGTGGAGGCTGCCCATGGTGGCTGGGGGGTGGGGGTGGTGGGAGACATGGGTGGGAGCCTGGTGGGGCTGCCCCACAATCCTGGGGGGGTGGGGGGGTGGTAGACATGGGTGGGAGCCTGGTGGGGGCTGCCCATGGTGGCTGGGGGGGTGGGTGGGAGACATGGGTGGGAGCCTGGTGGGGGCTGCCCATGGTGGCTGGGGGGTGGGGGTGGGTGGTAGACATGGGTGGGGGCCTGGTGGAGGGTGCCCCACACTGCTGGGGGGGTGGGGGTGGTGGGAGACATGGGTGGGAGCCTGGTGGGGGCAGCCCGTGGTGGCTGGGGGGGGGTGGGTGGGAGACATGGGTGGGGGCCTGGTGGAGGGTGCCCCACACTGCTGAGGGGGTGGGGGTGGTGGGAGACATGAGTGGGGGCCTGGTGGAGGCTGCCCCTGCACTTCTGGGGGGTGGGGGTGGTGGTAGACATGGGTGGGAGCCTGGTGGGGGCTGCCCATGGTGGCTGGGGGGTGGGGGTGTGTGGGAGACATGAGTGGGGGCCTGGTGGGGGCTGCCCATGGTGGCTGGGGGGTGGGGGTGGTGGTAGACATGGGTGGGAGCCTGGTGGAGGGTGCCCCTGGATGCTGGGGGGTGGGAGTGCAGGGGGACATGAGTGGGGGCCTGGTGGAGGCTGCCCCTGCACTGCTGGGGGGTGGGGGTGGGTGGGTGGGAGACATGAGTGGGGGCCTGGTGGGGGCTGCCCATGGTGGCTGGGGGGTGGGGGTGGTGGTAGACATGGGTGGGAGATTGGTGGGGGCAGCCCATGGTGGCTGGGGGGTGGGGGTGGGAGACATGAGTGGGGGCCTGGTGGAGGCTGCCCCTGCACTGCTGGGGGGTGGGGGTGGGTGGGAGACATGAGTGGGGGCCTGGTGGGGGCTGCCCATGGTGGCTGGGGGGTGGGGGTGGTGGTAGACATGGGTGGGAGCCTGGTGGAGGGTGCCCCTGGATGCTGGGGGGTGGGAGTGCAGGGGGACATGAGTGGGGGCCTGGTGGAGGCTGCCCCTGCACTGCTGGGGGGTGGGGGTGGGTGGGTGGGAGACATGAGTGGGGGCCTGGTGGGGGCTGCCCATGGTGGCTGGGGGGTGGGGGTGGTGGTAGACATGGGTGGGAGCCTGGTGGAGGGTGCCCCTGGATGCTGGGGGGTGGGGGTGCAGGGGGACATGAGTGGGGGCCTGGTGGAGGCTGCTCCTGCACTGCTGGGGGGTGGGGGTGGGTGGGAGACATGAGTGGGGGCCTGGTGGGGGCTGCCCATGGTAGCTGGGGGTGGTGGTAGACATGGGTGGGAGCCTGGTGGAGGGTGCCCCTGGATGCTGGGGGGTGGGGGTGCAGGGGGACATGAGTGGGGGCCTGGTGGAGGCTGCCCCTGCACTGCTGGGGGGTGGGGGTGGGTGGGAGACATGAGTGGGGGCCTGGTGGAGGCTGCCCATGGTGGCTGGGGGCTAGGGGTGGTGGGAGACATGGGTGGGGGCCTGGTGGAGGGTGCCCCACACTGCTGGGGGGGTGGGGGTGGTGGGAGACATGAGTGGGGGCCTGGCGGAGGCTGCCCATGGTGGCTGGGGGGTGGGGGTGGTGGGAGACATGGGTGGGGGCCTGGTGGAGGGTGCCCCACACTGCTGGGGGGGTGGGGGGTGGGAGACATGAGCAGGTGTGCAGGGTAGTCCCCTGTTTTGTGGGCTGCCTGCAGGGGCCGTGGAGGGTGTACAGGGAACACCTGTGAGGACCCACCCAGCCTAATCGCGTGTGTAACTTCCCGCGCACCCCTGTAATACACGTATCCAGCCAAATCGCGTGTGATAATTCCCGCGCACTCCTGTAATACACGTACCCAGCCAAATTGCGTGTGATTATTCCCGCGCACCCCTGTAATACATGTACCCAGCCAAATCGCGTGTGACAATTCACGCGTACCCTTGTAATACACATACCCTGGCTAATGGCGTGTAAAACTTCACGCGTACCCCTGTCATACACGTACCCTGCCAAATCGCGTGTGGTAATTCCCGCGTACCCCTGTAATACACGTACCCTGGCTAATCGCGTTTAAAACTTCAAGCGTACCCCTGTCATACACGTACCCAGCCAAATCGCGTGTGATAATTCCTGCGTACCCCTGTAATACACGTACCCTGGCTAATCGTGTGTAAAACTTCACGCGTACCCCTGTCATACACGTACCCTGGCTAATCGCATGTAAAACTTCCCGCGTACTCCTGATATGAACGTTACCCGCTTTGCGTTCCTTGTTTGGCAGCCCTGTAAACTGGTCCAGGGTTAGCGCAGCCCTCTGCAATGATTTAGCGATTTTGGTGGCTTTTCCTTGCGCGAGGGCGTTATTGGGGGCGTTACTGGCGCTGCTGCAGGGTCGCTGCGATACTCTGCGCCACGGCTGGTTTGGGAGCCTAAAATCCATGAATACGCTGTGCGCGGAAATCGGTTTTGGCGCACGCGCCTGGCGCAGACAATCGCACGCGGACACTCTGCGCCAGCCGCTTGCGACACTTTTCTGCAAAATTCTATGAATTACCCTGTTAGACTCTTCCTGTAAGGCTTCTGCTCAGGGGCTCACATCTGCAACTTAAAATAAAAAATAAAACTGGGGCCAGATTACAAAAACGTTTTAAGTGCAAAGTTGGACCATATTAGTGCAAAATATTGGGGCCATATTAAAAAACATTTACACTGTTATCAGTGCAATTGTTCATGGTATTTCCAAATCTAGCTAGTTAAAAAAAAAAATAACACTTTAATGCATTTCTCCACCAGGGCAAAGTGTGCCCTAGTGCTAATACCATTTCATAGTTAATATGAATCTTTTGGTAAACAGAATTGTTTACTGTTTCATTTACTTCCCTCCACAACCTGGTCAGAATGTCCCTCAAACTCACACCATTGTAAGAAGATCACTGCCTCCTGTCAAATCTCATTGCTTATCTATTGCACATTCTTTTGTGTTCAAAAAAGCACTGCTCCTCATGCATATATATATAAATACATAATAATAATAATAATAATAATAATAATAATAATAATAATAATAATAATAATAATAATAATAATAATAATAATAATACTATTTCGATTATTCCTTCCCAGGTGCGAAAATCATTGTGGAGGTTGCATTTAAAAAATTGACGATTTAACAAATGCTATGGCCTGTTTTTTTTTTTTAAAACTCCTTCATTGAACACTTTAATCAGACTCTTCAATCACAAACCATGCTGTTACTGTTAAATTACTACAACGACAAAACAAATAAAGTATGGAAGCACAAAGCCGATGAAGAATTGTATTTAATATTTACTTTAATTTATTTGGCTATCTTTTCCAGATATCTGCTCATCCCGACAGGCATATTTTCTGTTTGTGTGCTTAATGTGGTTGAGCAAATAACTCTTGGGGACTTTAATTTGCCTCAGCTTTCACATTTCTGGCTATTTGTCTTTGTTTTTATGACCACTGAATTGCAATGCGTTGCCTACTTTTGTGATAAGGCGTATGAAAATAGGATACTGGCGGGATACATGCAAGGAGCCCTACTGTTAATATTATTAGGTTTTAACAGCACATTGTGATATAGTACGCACTTTCAACACAGGACTCGTCAAACTACTTTTCACTCTCATACAGGCTATGCAGGTGTCCAAAACAGAGCTGCATTCATTAGCCAAAACAGACAAAGTTAATATCTTTCTTAAGCACATTATCGAAGGAAGGAGTGATAGCCAATTAACAAATACAACATCGTGTGTGATTTAAATCGTCCTTGCCTAAGCCCTGTACAGCAAAATCAATAAAATAACTCGTTGTTGTTCCAAATGTATATGTGTATAGTGGGGCGTGCGGTGATAATATTTTGTGACCCGATATTGGTCAAAATGAAAAAAAAAAAATAAGCAAAGAAAAAACAAGATTTGACAGAACCACTGAAGATCGCCTGTTTTCTCATAATCTACCACGACAATCTGCTCATCAGCTCACCGACTATTCTGTTTAAGCAAGTGTCACAGGCTACATGTGTCGGTCTCCATTTTCACCATAACCTCTTAATCCTTTGTCTTATACTTCTGGACTATTTTAGATCTAATGTTCATATATATTTTGACAAAGACAGCTACTTTATGTGACACCACTTGCGAAGTTGTTAAAGAGAATAGTCTTCTTTCCTAGCTACTCAACAGTCGTTAATAGTGTCAGAAGTCATTGGTAACATATGTCAGGGGCAGGAAACGAGAAAATGGGCTCTCATATCCAGATAACCAAACCTACAAAGGCAAACTCCCGGATCTTTCATTCTCACTGTTGCCCTCCTGACCCACGTGGTTTAAAGGCAGAACGTTCAAATGCAGGCTAGTTATAACAGTATAAGAAAGCAATCCATACAGTTAATATACTTGTAGGGCATTACTGCCGTGAGTTATTGGCCGAATAAGTTGCCCAACCTTCCCATATCATTTGTAAATGTCCAGTTAGCTTTAATACTATTCTTTGATTAGTGACAAGTGTGATCGTAACTAAGAAATCAAACCTTGTTGACACTACTATTAGTCTAATTCAGTGGTCGAAGTGAGGGGGAGTGGTTGGCAGTGGAGCACCTCTACCGTGTTTATCATTCCTATAGTTTTATTTTAAAAAGAAACCATCCTGGAATGGTTTCATTTTTTAAAAAAATAGGTTGAAACTTGCACTTCATTGGAGTTAAGCAGGCATGTCGGTTTTCTACTTACTGGGGATGCAAACCTGGGACCTGCTGGATCTGCTCCAACATCACACCAGGTGAGCTATTGTAGAACTGCTGGATTCCTGTTCTTTTGTCAGTGGTCTGCTTGGAACAAAGCCCAGGTGTCACCATAGCCCTGCTCCCACAGTAATATTTAAGCGACTTAATGTGAAAATACAGCAGGCACAGCTGTCCATGCTGTTAATGGGTAGGTGGGAGGGATGGCTTTGATCTTTAGATTGCCCCTTAACAGGTGCAAATGGTGGATTAGAAAGGGGAAGGGTCTGAAAGCTACATGCACTGGGGGACAATGAATAAAGATAATGGAGGGCTTTTAAAATGCATTCTGCATTTTCTTTCACTGTTTCTTTCAGCCCTGACAAAGTGGTGGGGTTGCAAAGGGGTAAAGGAGGGAACCAGGTATGGGGTTTGTACTGCGTGTGGGAGGGGGCGTTGTGATGGGGTTTGTAGGAAGTGGGCCATCAGGGAACATACTCCCACTACTTCTTTTTGTACACTTCGACCACTAGTCTAATTTTCACATTTTTAAACCATGCACTTTTATTTAAAAGTCAATTTGACCATTATTCTCGGATCAAAGTGTTCAATAATTAGCATGCTTCAGCTAAAAACATTTTTCAGCCATAATTTAAGAGCTTGCTCTGTAGCAAGATTGTTGAAAAAAGGGGTTATTGGTTTCAAGATTGACAATTAAGCGGTTTATTGATTCAAGGATGCCTAAGAGGTGCTTAATGAAGTGTAGATCGTCCCTATAGTGTATTTTTTCAAACTACACACACATAAATTGCTTGGGTCACTACTTTCCTGTTGTAAATAGACATACCTAATGTAAAAAAAAAGAGTATCACAGGCCCTTGTAGAAAGAAAAGTTGCTGGCCGAAGTTTGTTACCTGTGCAAAGACAATGCACAATGAACATCTCCTGTTCTGGGAAGACTACCTCTAAGTATTCTTAAGTGGTGTGATATTCTGTGGCTTACCTTTTTGGCTTTCTTTGACTTTTTTCTCATCCCTGACATGCTTTACACTCAACATGCTGATGGCTTAAATGCAATAATAATCTCACCCAACTCCTATCTGTTCTATACCTATCTCAACCAAAACATCCTTTCTTTCATCAAGCAATGATTTTCAACTAGTGCATATTGATTTTCCTTATCTGCTACCTTTCACATCCCATTTCCACAAGCATTGGGATCTGACATACTAAATCGTTGGGTCCAAACTTTCAACTTGACCCCTTAATTGATTGCCTTAAAGTTACGGATTCTGTAGGGATAATAAGTGCACAAATTACAACTGTGCACTAGTTTCAACAGATCAACTGATCTTAATAGGGAAGGTAAGCACACGTGTAAAAAGGATCCCTGTGTGCAACGTTTGTGTGATTTGATGTGAGTTACTTATGAGAACCATCCCAAATCAAAGAAGGGGTAAATTGGGATTTAGCAATCCATGGTCAAATGTAGTGTTGGGTCTAACAATTAAATTGACTAATATCAATCCACTAACCACTAACCTTATACTAAATTATTAATAATTAGAATGGGGCCGCTTAGGCCATAGTACACATTGAAGGCTGTGGTTGAAAATACTCCATTTACACTGTGATGTGGGTTTAGAAATGAATGCAGAACATTTGAAAGCTGAAGCTGGATGGCAGTGTACATGGCAGACAGCAGAATGCATTTTATAAAAACTATTTTTTTTAACTGGAATGTGGAGAGGAGACAGAGGATGAAAATGTTGCAGATTTATTTGGGTTTGAGAAAGAGTGCTGAATAACATTGAAAGCAGAAAGGTTTCTGGAAAGTTACTAGGGGTTGGCTGAAAGCGGAAGGAGGAGTATGATTGATTGATGATCTCATGGAGGATATTGGGAAATAGGTGGTGAAATCATATACTTTCTTTGAAAAGTGATATTCAAGGGGGATGGAAGAGAAGGGAAGATATAATCCAAAGAAAGAAGGAAGGGGGGGTTTCGACAAGAAGAGTGAACGCGAGCTTAGAACCAAAGGGAGAAAAAAAACAAAAAGAGAAAGGTCCTATTTGGTAGCTGTGCTGGGAGACTGCAGCCTGTTTCAGTGGAGAAAGGAGGGAGATGGACAGGCATTTAGAATGGACAGGCAGAATGTGTCCTGCTGTGCAGACAATGTAACAGTGATCTCTTGGTAAGCATAAGTGCCAATTAAAGAGAAATATCTTATTAGATATAACCTTACCATAATTAGTGAAATGTCAGATTAGGCCTGAAAAGGGGAAAAAAACATGTATTCTTCATTCTCTAGAGAACAAATGTAATTTCCTGTACATAGTTAGCCAGTTGTTAAAAAGGGGAGTTTGCCACACTTCCAAAGTATGTTAAGGTTCTATATGAAAATGTGTGTTAACTGCCAAGTTGTCTAAACGAAAAGGCTTTTGCCTGGTGTGGAAGAAGCCAGGGAAATTGAAACTAAAATAGCTGCAAATATAAAAGCACTGCATTGACAAGTTGTGAACACAGTATTATCTGCTAAGTAGTAATGTGATGTTTCCTTATGTTTTACATGTATGTAATGACTGCGCATCGTGATGTTGCTCTGTGTGTGTTTTTTTATGGTCGGCAGAAAAAGTATAAAGTGAATTACAGAATCACAGAAGCTGCGCATGGTTGGTTATTGTGGGAAGTTTATTGTTGTGATGCATAGAGTGTGAAGCCTCGTGCATCTGATACTGTTAGTGGTAAATTAGTGTGCATAGGTAATACTAAGCCATATATTGCCATAGTCAAAGCACCCCATATAAAAAATACTGGTGCATGCTCTTAGAAGTAGAGAATTACCCTATAATTCAATGATTGCATGCCTGTATATTTACCAATTTGCAATCCTGCAGTCTTTGCTTTTATTTGGGTCATTTATTCTCTATCACTGACCTTTTTGACCTTGTCTTTCACTCTTTTTCTCACTCCCCACATCCTGTGCAGTCAACATATGATGGGAGATCTCCAGCCTTTAGCAGCCGTCACCTTTCTCCATTCTTCACCTAAATTATTTGGAAGGTGTTTTTAAACAAAGCTTATTGATTGTGCCTTAGGGCATGTGAGCCCACTTGGGCACTCAGTATAGATTTTGCAAGAGCATGGGAACACTAGAATATATCATTTATAGGTATCTAAGAGTTAGAAAGTATGTAGCAGGTTATGGAGGTAATATATGTCTCGCCTTTTTGGACCTCACTTCTGCCTTTGATTTTGTGAACAGATATTAATGAGGTGACTCTTAAAGGAGCTTGTAGTTATGAAAGCCCTTAATATAACCATAATGGAAATATATATGGGGACAGAAATGATGGTCTGCTTTGGTTTCAATTATGAACTTTCAAATCCCTTCCCTTGCTGCTGATGGTGAGACGTGTAAACATTAGCATCCCTGGTCTTAAATGTGTAAATAAACAGAGGAGCAAGGGAACTGGAGAATGTTAGCCCAGATGTACGCACGGCAGATGAGGCACCGTAAGATACCAGTTTATCTCTATGACAATGACACAGGGCTAACGGCTTGAGCCAACTTTCATTGAAGCGTCTTATTTTTGCTTTACTTGTTTACATGAAAAACTAGGTAATGACATTTATTTTTTTTGAAATCAAGTAGTGTGCATATTTTACCAATAAAGGATTTCCTCATTCCATTTGGATTGGGGAGTAACATCTGCTGTCTTTGAACTATTTGCAGATTACTTTCATTATAGATTTAAGTTTGGCCAACCATATTGCCCACTACTGCATGGAAAGCAGCCAGTATCATGGTGCGGTCCTTAGAAAGTAGCCAGTGTTGTGGTGGTATCCTTAGAAAGCAGCAAATGTCATGGTGGTGTCCTTAGAAAGCAGATGGTATCATGGAAAGGTTCTTAGAATCAGACAGTGTCATGGGATGGTCCTTAGAAAGCACCTAGTCTCATGGGGGTGTATTTAGAAAACAGCCAGTGTCATGGCGTGGTCCTTAGAAAGCAGCCAGTGTTGTGGTGGTGTCGTAGAAAGTAGCCATTATCATGGTGGTGTCCTAATATTGGTCAGGTTGCTCAGCAACAATCTTGTTGAATCCATATTAAAAATATATGTAGCCAAATCTATTTCAATGTCTCTGCATGATACCAGTGTCTTTGTATGGGATAGCTGTGGTCGTTGGCAGAGGAAAAATAATGCTTATTTCTCTATATGTTGGAATGTATACAGTAGACTTCTAACTATTGTAACAATTTGAAATGAACACACATATAGAGGCTTTTATAGCAATAACTACAATCATATTATTTGTGGCAAAAAAGAGGAGTCCTAAATCTTGACCTTACCTGGATTATAATTGATGAGTTAATGGAGAATTTCATGTTTCGCTCAGTAGTCATTGCCAATAAGTAGTATACTGAACCAATAAGAAACCTTTACATATAAATCTAAAACATCTTGTATTTCTATAAGAAGTGTAAGTAACAGAAAGGGAAGTTAGTGAAATCATCATCATGCAAGGTTATACATTGAATGCAAATGCAGGTATTGAAGGATAGATGAAGTGGCCACTCTCTATGATTGAAAGAGTTTCTAACACAGGACTGAGATTGAACAAGCTGCCACTCGCCTTGGTTTCGAAAGGCTCATCTGGCTGTGACAAATTGTCATCTGGCAAGGGTGCAAAGGACTGTCTTTTTTATTTGTATTAGTCCATAAGATAATGAGGGTGAGTACTTCTCCCCCTTTTTCGCAACTCCACGCAAAAAGCATTGTGCACTCATGCCCTGCTGCACCAATAGCATCAATAGCCTGATCCAGTGCACCTGCTCTGCTCATGGTGCAGAGCAGGTTAAAATGTCACAAGATGCCCACTCAACCTCCGCAGTGACAGCAAAGTCACTGTAGCACTGGGGTGACATTTAAGATATGCACCCTGTACCCCAACGTGTAGCTCGGGAGCAACATGTTGCTCACGGCACCCTAAATTGTTGCTCGCCAGTTGCCCTGGGCTATGGTGTGAAAGCCTAGAAGGAGGTGCTGAATGGATGAGACCTCAGTAGCACTGTAGTCAGGACAGAGTCCTGGACTGTGCAAGAATGTTGGCCAATGAGCCGCTGTGTTTCCAGCTGGATTATTTTCATACATGCAAGATTTGTTTGGTGCCACCATGTACATAATTCTTCAGTAAATGTCCTTACTTGTTATGGTAGTGTCATTGCTAAAACCCTGTAATCTCCAGTTACTTTGCCCAGCTGACAAATGTATTAATGAGTACAATATTTTAACCATGTTTGTGTCATGGAGAAAATTGGCATATTCTGTTCTTTGGTACAACTAGTATGAGCATAATGGACAAGGAGGTGGTATGCATACCCAACTTTCCTTTATTAAATAATGTGCATGCACACTTTCTGTACAAGTGAGGTTTGTGTTTGATCCCACCATGTATATTTATCGACAATATTCATTTTGGTGTCTCCTGTATTTTTTATTACATAGTGTCCTAGCGGAAAAATGGTCATTGTTTGATAACCTGCCCATCTAGGTGGGCAGATACGGTAAATGCATGCCACAATTTTCATAATGAATTTGCCCTGTATTCCAATCCAATTAATTTAGTGTTAATAGGTTTAAACTAACAAGTCAATTAATTGATTCAAAGGTTTGACCAATGTTTGCCACTAAGTCTTGTGTAAAATCCCCTTTGAGCAGAGTAAATAGGCTCCAAATAACTGAGAAAGGTATTATTTTTATTCCTAACCACTTTTTCACCAATGCAACAGCCTTTTGGAGCTTTAATACACACCATTTGCCATAACATTCCCAAATAATTCTCAGGAGGTAACCTCCAAAGGCTCAATGAAGTGATCTTTAAAGGCTACCATGTATGACCTGAAGTAGTAATTCACATTTAATCGTATTTCTCCATTAAGTCAGCAACATTTAAAAACATGTTTCATATTTTTCATACAATTCACACAGAACAAGCCCAAAATAAAAAAGCAACTTTAACATAATCAAACTTGCTATATATACAAGTCTGAACATTACAATTAATTATATATAATTAATTATATATAACATAGCTCCCATGCATTCCACGCTTATGCAAAACAGAGAAACAACAGCAAATGAACAGAAAATGAACCAAATCGTTGACTCCTATTTTGCAAGCGCACTTTGTGCTTCCTCCTGCACACTTTCTTAATTTATTGGGGAGTGGGTACATTTAAACGTACCATTACCACCAGCCTCCTGCATTCTGGGGATCTTATTTGACAGATTTCTCCTTGCCATCTTATATGTGTACGTACGTCTGTTTATAAGGCTAAAGTGGGCAGCCTATGTATATTTTGGACATCTAACTCTTTTTCCATCGGACACGCTCTAGCTTTTGGAACTATTTTGAGGTGGCTTAATGCACCAAATGTAGTTAGATTGCATCCCTATCCAAATGGACAGTGCCTTACAACCGCCCATAACCACAAGTATTTCTTTTCACCAGGGGAGGCTACAATCGCACTTGCACTGAAATTCACTTTATGATTAGCAGAAAATCCTAGATGTGCTTTTAAAAAATAAGGAACATTCTTAACTGGCCTGGCACTTTCAAATTGAACACCCCGAATTCGGCTCACAAGGTGTTAGGGAGAATTCTCTGTTTAGGCTGAATTTCCTAAATTAGTGAGTCCCCCAGCAGCTTTGCTGGATTTTTGGGGTTTATTCTTTTCTCCTGCCAAGAGTGAGACTCTTTTACCCTCACTCTTGGACATGATTTGAGTGTGTTCCTTTCACTCTAGATGTGTTTAATGGGCTATGGGGTCTTTTAGTCCATAGGGTTTCATGTGTTTTTGTGATGTGTGTTACACAGCACCTTCAGTGCAGTAACACGGGAGTGTCATAGTGACCCCCCAGTATAGACTCCATACCCTGGGACTGACTACTCTCTCCCAGGGCATGTAAAGTCACCATTGACTTTACTAGTCTTGAATTCTGAACAGAACCAGAACAAACCATCATATTGTGGACATACTGGCCGGGGCAATTCAATTGCCCCGGGGTCTGTTAGTCGAGGGGGCACGTCTCCGTCCCCCCTGATAGAGTTTTGGCTGGTGGCAGTGAATACTACTTTTTATATTCAACCGCAAATATTTCTCTATGGGATTTTCCCATTGTTCGAGGCTACTATCTTTATTTATTTAATTACGATAGCCTCGAACATACCGCCGGTTTATTTATTTATTATTAATTCTCCGGTTGGTATTTTTTTCTAGAACTCGGTTCCAAAATGGCGTTTGTGTTCTCTTCTGTCACTCCAACCCAAGTTGAGCCCTTTGTTCCATTTTTTGGCGGGCTTCTCCACAGAAGCCCTCCAAAGTGGTGCCACTCTGTCTTGGGTACTTAGGGGGGGTGGAGGGGGATTTAGGCACCCTGGACTGAGTTGCCTAGGCAACTCAAGTTGCACTCCGTCCTGATTGGCCCAAGTGGTGAGCCGGCCGGCTCACCACTTAGCATGTTTGAGTGACAGCTAGGCTGAGTGGGGGTTTTCTGCATAAAAGCAGGGCTTTGGGGACTGGAACTTCAGAAGTCACCACAGGACCTAAGAATCCGACGAGGGAGAAGCTGAGCCAACCTGCCACGACGATACCACCGGTGGAGCCCTGCTGGACCGTCTCATCACTTTTCCCAACGACAGAGGAGATCTCCCGCCGGAGAGTCTTCTTCGTTTGACTGGTGGAGATAACCAGTTTCACCGTCTTTTCGCCTTCCCGACGCATCTCGTGGCCACCTTGCCTGTGCCAAGCACCCTGGCAACCGGAATACCACGTTTTACCATGACCACGAAATAAAGGGTAATACCTTTAACCGGAAAACTCTGCGGCTGATTTCGTCCCTGGCAGTGCAACGACCTTCATCTTTCCTCCAAGTCGAGATCTTCTCTTCCCATGGACGATGCTGAGACTTGCACCCGCTGCCAGGAACAACTGCCACCGCTGGAGGATCCTTCCCACTTAAGGTACCGTGTTCCGCCTGGCTTCCCTTGCCACCGACTGTACGGGGTAGATTTAGCCCCTGGCTTTCGAACCTAGGTTAGCCTGGGACACCCTGGCTAAACTTTTCTGAGCCTCTCTAAACTCTTTTCGAACTCTCTGCAAGACTTTCAAAGCCTAGTGTCACTGTGTGATCTTGGGCGCATTTGTGCTCTGCTCTCTCTAAGAGTGGGCCCAGCCTATGGACTTTGGCTCACAAGTGACTTTTGCTCTTCTGCCTTGCTAAAAGTGTTCCTAAATCTTAGAGTGGTGTATCTTCACATATTCTGCCTTTTTCCCTCCCTTTTTCATGAACTTATTGGAGTGCCATCTATAGTTAAGCGCTCGCCTCTGTCTGGAAATAAGTGGTGTTAACTGAGACTTGTCTGATAAGGAATAAGGGTTGTATATATCATAATAATAACTGTGTTTAGAGTGTGTTACAAATAAGAGTGCTGCAGTGTTTCAAACAGTGTGTTTTTAAATAAATAATTATATACTTTGATACCAAAGCTCTGGTCAGTGTTTGCTTGTGCTATTGTGTCTGAGTGCCTATTGTGTATACTTTGCATACTGCCTAACTCTTCTTGAGGGAAGTCTGACTGCTCAGCCACAGCTACCAGGTAAATCTGGGTGGTACAGACTGCTACCAAGTGGGTTTACTGCTAACACCTGTAGTCCTAAATCTTTTGCAGTGTTCCCAAAGGGAACTGCACAGGTTTCTGCCTAACACAAGGGGCTAGCAGGTGTATCTGCAGAGAGACCTGCTATTAGACACAGGAATTTATTTTGCAACCCCTCCAGGAAATGACAGTTCTAGCCACCCTAGATTTTGCAGCCTTAAAATCATGGAGCAGACCTTTGTCTTATATACCTCCAACTTCTCCAATCAGAATGCAGTAAAACTGAAATAACATAAAAAGCCATTTAATCATTAATGATGCCTTTTCAGCTATCTTCTTAAAATGACTGACACAAGCACTGCTCTTTCAGAAGAGAAGGCTCAGATAAATATGAGACTGCCCCCTCATCTGTACATTCATTTAAAAATGATCTACAAGGTTTCACCCTTTGCCTGAACACCATCATTTTTGTTTTTATTATATTTCATTTCAAACTGTAATTCCCAAAATAGTAACTTGTGTTTAGCAGGCCCTGTTGGAAACCTGCTGGGGGCAAGTCCAAAATAGCTGTGTCTTCTGCATAAGGAAGCATGCTATAAAATGAACCCTTCAGGTGGAGGGTGGATTAACTTTCCTAAGAGAAGTACTAGAATCAACATCCAAAGGAATACATTGAGACCAACTGACATCCCTTCTTGCCACCTTTATTGGTGTTGGAAAACAATGTATAATTCCACAATCTTGTATATTGGACAGATGTTGACATGTCTGTGTATCACGTTGGATAAGACTTAAAATACCATTAGTGACCTGTAAGAATGTAGAAGTAGGACTCGGACACAGTGGGCTCATGCTGATTGACATATACTTTTATTGAAAGTAAAAGGGTGGAGGACTGGGGAAACTCCTGCCTTTCCCTAAAGCTAAGAGGGGTTTCCCTTCCTCAACCAAAACTAAGGAAACTGCCAGTATGTCTTGTCTAAAGTAAATAGTCCACTGTCACAAGTCTGAAGCCTATCTCCATCCCTCACACTATTTACTAACCTATAAAAAACAAAATGTCTTCTTAATTCAGAAGAATAGGTTGTAGATCCAATCAAAGAGCTCCAAATAAGACAGGTTCCAAACCCAAAGTTCTTAAATGTAAAACATTGCACAAACTTTGTAGCAACCAGGGGCAACCACTCCCTTGTCCTGGTTCCTTCTCTTGGCAACTCTCTATTTATTGGACCACAGCCAGGGGCAATGACTCCTTTGCCCTGGTTCCTTCTCTTGTAGGTCCTAGATCTCTGCCTTTCTCTCTTTCTGCTTGGGCCAATTTGGTTCACTTCCTTGCCAAGTATGGTGCTTAGTAAATTACTCTGTGGTTTCCCTTCTTATGGGATTGTGCCCCAGACCCCTCTTTATGTTTGGGAACTGGGAGCCCTCTTCTCCCAAGTACCACCACGAGGAAGAGGACTTGTGTGTTTCTCCTGTAGTGGGTCCCAAACCCCCCTTCTTTGCGTGAGGGTACTTGGAGCTCTCTTCTCCACCACGAGGAAGATGACTTGTGTGGTTCTCATGTAGTGGGTCCCAGACACCTTCTTTGTGTGTGGGTACTTGGAGCCCTTTCCTCCCAAGTACCGCCACAAGGAAGAGGACTCATGTTGCTTTCATTTAGTGGGACCCAGACCCTTAAGTTTCTCTTGTTGGGGGACAGACATGGTTCACATGCCTGCCAGATACTGTGACTATTAAGATGCTGACTGCACCGTCTTAGTTTCCCACCAGCCAGCCTGAGTGCTCCCCTTTGTAGTGGGCTCTGGTCTGCCCAGGAACACTGCAGTGTCAATCTTTCCCAGGACAGCGTGGTCTTCCTTTCACGAGCTTCCCTGTCTGCAGGAACACCGGGAGCTTCTCTCTGCCAGCTCGCCATTCGGTCCTTCCACTGTGACTGGCCCTTGTCCTTCCAGCTCCTCTCTTGGCATCCTGGTGTGCTTCCTTGCACTTTCCTGCACCGTGCTGGCTCCTGTAGCTCCTTCATGGAGGACTAGACAACTTCTTCCTGAGTCCCTCATCCTTTTCTACTATGCATTGACCAATGAGCAGCCAGCAACAACTAGACTGCTCATTGTGGTTCTTAGGAGAACTCTTCATACCTATGCTCCTCCTCTTCGTCCCAGTACTTATTTCAAGTTGTATAGAATGCTCATGTTGGTTATGCAGAACACTCTACATTCCTCCATGCATCTTATTTGTCTCAATGGTTGTCAATAACATATCTTTCAACTCTTCCCCATTCTTCCTCGTCTCAGTATTTCTAACCTTGATCTTCCTTGGGTCAGTTATGCTCTTCATAGTCCCAGTACTTATCTAGGGAAGGGGTTGTTCTTTGGGTCATAAGAATGGGGGGGGGGGTCCTATGGTTTGGTGATTGGCAAGTATATTGCGTTCTCAGGGTAGGGTTGTTCCTAGTCCCAGAAGGGGTTTCCTCTCCCATGTGATTCTCTCCCTGTGCACCACCCTCAGGGGAACTATTGTACCGAGGACGTACCGCGATGGTCGCATGGGAATGGTCTCCCCCATAGGGGAGAAGGGACAGCATCCACAGATTTGTCACCGACTCCAATAAAATGTAAATTCCGCCACATTATGTTTCTATCAATCAAATACCGACGAAATCCGCCCTGGAGTGCTACGGACTCCATAATTGGGGACTAACACCGCCAAACCACCACTTGGAATCTGGCAGTGATACCGCTGGACCAAGTGGCAGTAACGGTACCGGTGAGATACCACCAAACTCGTAATAAACCCCAATGTCCAGTAAGGGAATTGGCCTATAACCTTGAGGGGCTGGTGGTCCAAGAAATACTTGTCTAAGGGGTTGGCATAATGCCTGTCTTGACAACAGCAATAAACATAAAACGATTTGGTGTCCTTCAAAAAAGCTCCCATTTTTTTCTCAAATTCTTTTTTTGTCTTAACGTGATTTTTTATGCCATTTTGAAACTATAAATCTGACCAGCAGTGTACACACCCCTCATTAAATCATGGTTCAGTTTTCTTTTCGAGATTCTACATTCTGCATCGAACCATGGTGCATCCCTTTCTATAACCTGGAACTCCTCAACTTGGGGGCACGGTTTGCCAATAGCTCTCTCCTGGATAGTTTCTCCTACAGACTCAGACAAACTGACGCTTTCCTTTGTGGCCTCTGAACTGTTCAACAGTTTTAAGAGAATATGTTAATTTCTTGTGAAATAGTAATTCTTTCCAATGCCTCCTTTTCGAGCGTAGGCATCGCCAACCAGCATCTCTGGCTGTCAGATATCTTCTTCGTGGTGCCTACCCTGGCCATTGGAAAATGAACTCAAGAGGATTGTGTTTACTCTTTGATCAATAAGAAATGTAACATTTCATAACATTCCTGAAGAAAAAAAACATCCACAGTACAGTCATCAATGACTGTGGAACAGTATTGCCGATCTTGCATGCTTAGGAATGCACGATTTGTCATTAAAGATCCCAAAAAATCCTAGGCAGAATCTGAGGCTCCGTTTGTGGCCATTTTTACTGTCCATACATTTGCACTAATATTTTGCTTGGGAACCTGAAACCGCTGGTAATGTTTATTTACTCCTACTCTATTTTTGAACAGCTGGACTGGTCCTATATGTCTATAAATGTACTACTGACCACTCAATTTCCTCAACATTCCTTGTAAACAACCACTTAACGTCAAATGAAGTTAAAGGCCTTGCACATTTCCTTGACTAGAATAACACGTGGTCTATATAACTATTAAGTACTGCAAATTAAATGTTCAATATGCAGTTTTAATTTTGTTACATTTCTAATTTGTGTTGCAAACAATTTGCCCACCAACTGTGCGCCGATATATTCCGTCGAAAAATGGATGTTGCTCACCATTTAATTTGATATGCCAATTTTGCTCATTGCGCACAAAAGGTTGGGGACCCCTGTCCTAATTGATATTGTTTATGTGTCAGCTCTGGTGAATCAGCACTGAGATGAAAGGGAATGTGTATTCAGGTCAGATGGGCCGAAACTGTCACACGACAGTGCAGAACCTCAGAGGACACAGTCTCTCTTTGATTCTCTTTGTGAGGGCTGGTAACACTGGTAACACCCTCCCTCATAGAGAGCCACACAGCAGGCAGCTCTCCTGGTCCCAGATATCAAGGGGCACACCCATTCAGGACAATTAGTCTCACACAAGGGTTCTGCATGTCTGAAGGTCTTTGTTGTCAGTGGAGGGAAGCGGGAGGGAATAGGATAGGAAGGGGTGCTCTCGACTCGACTTTCTCACTCTCTTACTTTACCTTCCCTGACTCCTCCATTTCCTCTTGAGCAAAGCACTTTGTTTGCAAGATCGACAAGCGAAAGCTCACTCCAGCTAGGAGCAGGGATTGGTCCCATAATGCAGGCTAGCTCAAGACCAATAACCTGAGGACTTGTGTACTTAAAAGAAGGAGTTTTGCAAACCTTCACCAGAATTACCTCAGTTCCTCAAAGATCATTTAAGGCTGAAGAGATATTGGGAACATTCTCACCAGAGCTTCCGTTGGGACAGTTACAATGTCCAAAGTCCTCCGCTGGAGGTGAAGAAGGAGCCGTAGAGGACATAAGGAAGATCTGTCTCCGAACCACTGCCAATGAACTATGGGAGTGACCAATGCTGTGGACCAAGACCAAACATTCTGCAACAGCTCTTCTGTACTTGAAGAGTAGAACCTGAACTTGAGTATCCTGTCCTTTAGTCCTTTGCAAATGCATCACAGCAACCGGTTGGCTAGACCAGGCGATGCTACCTGTTTTCCTGCAACAAGCTGGTTGCTCCATGCAACCCGTATCCTGAACAATAGGGAAAGCACGGGTGCTGGTGTCTGCGTTCCTCTAACCAGCTGAACTAAGTGCCAGCATCAAAACCAGCTCGACAATGTGTGAAAACAAAATCAAAATATAGAGGCTGAGTACCCCAAAAGGAAATACACCGAACACAGGTTACAAAGGAACATACAAAGATCTTTAATTTATACTGAATCAGTTACAAAGAACAAAGCAAAATCAGATAGCTATCGGCCCTCAGAACAACACAGCGAACTCCAGCATAGTTCGGTGTGTTCAGTGAGAGACGCTGTACATTAGAATTCATTGCTCTTTTATACCATTTGCGAACACGATGTCCAACCCTACTTCGGGTTAATATTCCTCTAATACATTACTGATCTAGGGTTCATGCCGAGTTCGCATATCCACATGTAACTAGTTTGCCTTTAACACATACGTAAACAAGCCTACACGGCAACTGTGTATTTTGGGATTTCCCATACAGGTCTTCTCAAACATTAATACAATGTAGTTAAACATGTGTTCTTATTTTAGTATTTGAATACATTGTTCTTAACATATACTCGCGGATTAGTTTCATTGACGTGAGTAATCCTTTACACACACGTCAACGAAGGACAAGGTCTCAGTTCACGACCTTAACAAGTGGCCTGCAGGCAAGTTACATATTAATTACACACAGAGGTCAAGACAGCCATGTTGTATTTCGGAATGACATCGTACACCATTTCAACTCACAGGGTGACTTTACAAAGCGAACCTAAAATGGCGGATTGACCGAAAATGGTGGTTTACATTGATTCTAAGGTCAGGACCTTGCAACACGGATTTCTTCGCAAGTGGCTTACAAGCAGCTTGGCGTAGGCCAATATACACATATTCGCTGCAATAGGAGGTATGATATAATTTTCCATTTGACAAACCCTCCTTTTGGCCTATGCCAAGTGCTAAACTACTTCGGATCTCCTTGCAAATAACTCCATGCATCATCGTCCATGCACCCTGAATCACTGTCAGAAATATCTATTGCAATCAAGTCATTTGCTAAAATTTCTTTTAACACGTATTCCTTGGAAGTTTTATCTGGGGCATACACTTTATATCCTATCGTACCTATCGCTTTTGCGCACCATCCCCCTAGCATCGAACATATACTATTTAGACACTGAATACAACAACAAAGGAACAACAGAATTCCCAAAATGATCAGTAAGACCGAAAGTACCTTCCAACCCCAAGATCGCAAGAAGTCCCAGAAACAAGCGCTAAGATCCCAGCTTCCCTCGGCAACATGCACTTCTGAACTAAGGACGTGCAGATTCTGTATTGCCTTGAAGATAGTTGGGGAGGAATCTGGCACGAAAACACAGCAAGCGGACCCCACTAATTTACACACTCCACCACGTTCAGCCAGAATAACATCTAATGCCATCCGGTTCTGAAGCGCTACTAGTCTTATCGCTTTCTGTTCTATTATCATATTATAGAGTATGTCCATGGTCCGGTTGATGCTTCTTTCCAGTACTCTCGATAGTCTTCTGATATCTTCGGAATTCGCTATCTGCCCCCAAAATGGCACAAAAGATTTTGCTATATCTCACAAGATTTGTGCTGGAGTGTCACCGTTCTCGTCCTGCCGTGGATGAGCCTTTGAAACCTCTACAGTACTAGCTATAAACACCCCAGGTAACAGGATCCCTAAATAACAGGTTCCATGCCAATCCCTGGGCAACCATGGAAATGCTACCTTACTGCAAACAAAGTAGACAGGTTCACCTACATACAATGGTCTGTCTTCCCCAGTCAAATTTGCAACGTTGGCACAACCTTTAAAATCTCCCATTGACTGAGTACCATTCCTCTGTATGCAAAAAGAAACTGAATCGGGGCTATGGTTAACAGTGTAAGAAGGAGGCATGGCATCCTTATTGCCTATCAGAGCCATCTGAAAGGAAATCAAAGATTGGAAAGGGCGAGACAGTCTATCAGAAGGCCTAATAGAAGCAACGTTGGGCTTACTCCTATTTGCGAAAAGCGATCCCAGGGAAGTCAGAACACGTTTCTCAAAGCTATTCAAATTAGTGCCATCAAAGTTCCCTGAGATGCTATCGTTCCAACGGCCAAAGAACAGTGCTCTAAGAGAAGCATAACAAGCAGTTGTCAAAGGTAAAGGATGAATATACCAACCTAGCCCCTTATCCCCGTGTTGCGGTAAATGTGAGCAGACCCAACAGTTAGATTTATTAAAAATGGCATGCGTAGCATTCATGATAAGTAGCAGAGTATTATTGTGGTACCTCTGTCTATGCTGGGAGTCCCTAGGGGACAGAGTATGTGAATGTTCGAAGGGAGTAGGAACAGTAGGTACATTTTCAGTCAGTAACAAGGATTCTAAAGCATGCATTTCCTTGAGGTACCATAAGCCTAGGACAGTGACTATTATAAAACCAAATATCATTATAAAGACACAGCAATACGTTTTCGGGGCCCAGGTGCATTGCCCATTGTCCTGGTTGGTCACACAATCATTTACAAGTCCCATATGAGCGGTAGCGGTGGCAGGCATTGTAGTCTTCAAACGGAAACCCCCAATGTGGTATCAGGTAATATTATCCCCATATATATGGTCGCCGTAAATAATATCGCCGGGAAACGGTCGTGAAAGGGGATTCTGTTGGCTAGGGTTCGCCAGCAACGAACATTGGGGGTTCTATGCAATAATATCACCACAAAAAACAGCCCTTTTTCGGCAATATTTTTGCATGGCGAGATTTTGGTGGCGACATGGAACCCCCATTGTTCATTGCTGGTGACCTCCCGGCTGCGCGACTTCTTAGTCCTTCCACAACCCTAGCCAACAGAATCCCCTTTCTCAAATTTGGGCAAAAACAAGCCCTCGATGATCCTTTCCTTCTCCGAATGCACAGCCGGACCGTGCCGTAAGTCTATCAGGCGCACAGCAAAACCGTGCCGTAAATCTATTTTCTTGGACGCAGATTGTACCTTTCTTTTCCCGGTACTGATTGATCCGGAAACAATGTGTCGTCACTTCCCGTTGGAAGCAACTTATCAGAAACAAGTTAAGATGCCGAATTTGAAACAGCAGTTTCCGGAAGCAAAACTTTTGGACAGTGTAGAGACAAAATGGCAGGCTTCTCAAGTCTCACGGGGTCAGAAAGATTCTCTGATACACTCTCCGCGCTATCTACTGCTTTGGGATCATTGGTTGCAGCGTTAGCGAGGGGTTCTGGTTCTTCTGTATCGTGTGGCACTGGGTGAGGAAGTTTCTTGACGTGCAACACGTGGATCCAATTCTTTCTTCCAGAAACCCGCACCGCCGTTTGCATGATGAACAGGACCAGGAATGGGCCCCGCCAGTGAGGTGCAAGGCAGGAAGAGTGCTCAAATGTCTTGATGAGCACCCAGCTTCCAGGCCGTATGCTGTGGCCCGGGCCCTCGTATCGCACAGGTAATGCCTCTCGCACCTGGTGATAAATCAAATACAGTTTTTTAGTCAACTGGCTGCAATAATCTGAAAGTAATACATTTTCAACATCTCTCAAAGATCTACATTTAGGAAGGCTCCAGATATTGGCAGGTCTCCCCATTACCACCTCAAATGGAGAGAGCCCAGTCTTAGTTTGCAGGGTTGTACGCATGGATAATAACACGATCGGTAAGGCGTCCGGCCATTTTAATTTAGTGCCGGCACACATCTTAGCGAACTTGTTCTTGATGATACCATTGTGTCTTTCTACTAGTCTGGCGCTCTGAGCGTTTCTGGCCGAATGGAACCTTTTGTTGATCTGTAATGCTGCATATATCTGCAGAATTACAGCAGCGACAAAATGTGGACCATTGTCCGACCAGATGACACTTGGTAGCCCGAACCGTTGGAAGTCCTCTTTTAACATGGTTTTCGCTGTAGTCATGGCTGTAGCATCTTTGACAGGGAAAGCCTCAACCCATTTACTAAAAGCACAGATGACCACTAATACGTACTTCATATTATAACAGCGTTCCATTTCAATAAAATCAAAGTGGATGACTTCAAAGGGGACAGAGGGTGGCCGAAAACTTCCCCTTGGAGTTGCTGTCCCCTTTCCCACATTGTGCTGTAAGCAAATCATGCAATCCTGAAAATAGTGTGGGGCAGTTTTTGAAATTTTGTCATTTACCCAAACTTTCTCTAACATTTTCATTACTTTCTAGGCACATACATGCGTCGGACCATGGGCCATGATGACCATCATCATTACATAGGCGTCACGGAGTAGCCATTTCCCTTCAACTATGTCCACCCAACACCCATCATCATCAAGTTTCCCCAAGCCTTCAGCCCACCTCTTGGATTCTTCTAACATGGCATCAGCTTGGATATCCCGTACAGACCCAACACCCTTGGCCATTGCATAAGCATTTATAGTTTCCCTTGAAACCTTCCGGTGAGCGGGCAGGAGCCCCCACCTCTACTCCTTCGGAGCGGGCAGGAGCCCCTACCTCTACTCCTTCGGAGCGGGCAGGAGCCCCCACCTATACTCCTTCGGAGCGGGTAGGAGATCTTACCCCTCCTGGGTCCTTCCTGCCACCACTGCAGGGCCTCACTTGCAGGCCTACCACCCTTTTGGCTCACAACCCGCACGCGCCGACATTACAAAGAAACAAAATGTCGGGCGCGATGCGGGATGAAAGCGAGGCTCGGCCTCGACTTCGTTGCTAGGCAACGCGTCCCTGCTCCACATTACCAGGAACTTCCGCCGGCAGGCGGAACAGCCGGCGGCCACCACAAGGCCACTATAAGGCCAAGTTGCCCTGTTTGCCCACATCAAAAACCTTCCGGCGAGCGGGCAGGAGCCCCCACCTCTACTCCTTCGGAGCGGGCAGGAGCCCCCACCTCTACTCCTTCAGAGCGGGCAGGAGCCCCCACCTCTACTCCTTCGGAGCGGGTAGGTGATCTTACCCCTCCTGGGTCCTTCCTGCCACCACTGCAGGGCCTCACTTGCAGGCCTACCACCCTTTTGGCTCACAACCCGCACGCGCCAACATTACAAAGAAACAAAATGTCGGGCGCGATGCGGGATGAAAGCGAGGCTCGGCCTCGACTTCGTTGCTAGGCAACGCGTCCCTGCTCCACATTACCAGGAACTTCCGCCGGCAGGCGGAACAGCCGGCGGCCACCACAAGGCCACTATAAGGCCAAGTTGCCCTGTTTGCCCACATCAGAAAACTTCCGGCGAGCGGGCAGGAGCCCCCACCTCTACTCCTTCGGAGCGGGCAGGAGCCCCCACCTCTACTCCTTCGGAGCGGGTAGGTGATCTTACCCCTCCTGGGTCCTTCCTGCCACCACTGCAGGGCCTCACTTGCAGGCCTACCACCCTTTTGGCTCACAACCCGCACGCGCCGACATTACAAAGAAACAAAATGTCGGGCGCGATGCGGGATGAAAGCGAGGCTCGGCCTCGACTTCGTTGCTAGGCAACGCATCCCTGCTCCACATTACCAGGAACTTCCGCCGGCAGGCGGAACAGCCGGCGGCCACCACAAGGCCACTATAAGGCCAAGTTGCCCTGTTTGCCCACATCAGAAACCTTCCGGCGAGCGGGCAGGAGCCCCCACCTTTACTCCTTCAGAGCGGGCAGGAGCCCCCACCTCTACTCCTTCGGAGCGGGCAGGAGCCCCCACCTCTACTCCTTCGGAGCGGGTAGGAGATCTTACCCCTCCTGGGTCCGTCCTGCCACCACTGCAGGGCCTCACTTGCAGGCCTACCACCCTTTTGGCTCACAACCCGCACGCGCCGACATTACAAAGAAACAAAATGTCGGGCGCGATGCGGGATGAAAGCGAGGCTCGGCCTCGACTTCGTTGCTAGGCAACGCGTCCCTGCTCCACATTACCAGGAACTTCCGCCGGCAGGCGGAACAGCCGGCGGTCACCACAAGGCCACTATAAGGCCAAGCTGCCCTGTTTGCCACTGTTCGCCGCTGGCAGGCGCGAAGCGGCGCTCGCCCCTATCGAACCTTGCTATTGGGACTTGCTTCCGTCATAGACATCCACCTGCTGCACCTGTTGCCACCCTTCTCCATAAAAAGTACCTTCGGTCCAGGATCCATAAAGTGCCGAGTGCCAGGTCTCATGCTCCTTCTGGAACCTACCTACAACATCCTGATTATGCTGGCACCTATTCAGGGTAAGAAGCTCACTACCAGCATACAACCCCAACCGTTATTGCAACCTTGTTGCACTGTTAGTGTATGGCTGTGTGGCCTGAGTATACTCGCCACTTTTAAATTGTGTTGTGCCCTATGGTCGCTTTCAGACCACTCTTAAATTGTGTTGTGCCCTATGGTCGCTTTCAGACCACTCTTAAATTGTGATGTGCCTTAGGGTCGCTTTCAGACCACTCTTAAATTGTGTTGTGCCTTATGGTCGCTTTCAGACCACTTTTAAAATGTGTTGTGCCTTATGGTCGCTTTCAGACCACTCTTAAATTATGTTGTGCCTTATGGTCGCTTTCAGACCACTCTTAAAATGTGTTGTGCCTTATGGTCGCTTTCAGACCACTCTTAAATTGTGTTGTGCCTTATGGTCGCTTTCAGACCACTTTTAAAATGTGTTGTGCCTTATGGTCGCCTTCAGACCACTCTTAAATTGTGTTGTGCCTTATGGTCGCTTTCAGACCACTCTTAAATTGTGTTGTGCCTTATGGTCGCTTTCAGACCACTCTTAAATTGTGTTGTGCCTTATGGTCGCTTTCAGACCACTTTTAAATTGTGTTGTGCCTTATAGTCGCTTTCAGCCCACTTTAAATTGCGCTGTGCCTTATGCCTTTGTCAACTTCTAAGTGCCATGCCCCACTATATTGGCATTACTAGCCACAATTAGGACTTCCCAAGTCTGAACCCTTGCTGTAGCATATCCGCCTTACAGATACTAACAGGATCTTCCAACCTAGACTGATAGTACATTTGCACCCCAATTCCCACCGGACTTACCAAATACAAGCACTATCTTGCCACTCCCACAATATGTACACTACTACCTGCTTCTCACACTCACGTGGGATCATAGCCTGGACTCTCCTAACCATCACCATAATAATGGCCCTCACCAACTCTACACCCTGCAACTTGCAAGAGAGAAACCTCCTGCGACTTAGAGCTAGGCTCCCACGACTTTATGACATCAAAAATAAGAGAACCAACCCACCAGTACCCACGCGCACCTCCACTACCATTAATCCTAACCTCCTAGACCTTGCGACGATAAATCGTCCTCAACCACTTGATTACCCATACTACAAACAGAGGAGACCCAACCACCCCAATCCCAGAACTGCCAAAGATAACACGATAAATCTAACACTATCAGGAGCCCTTATTAATGCTAGGTCCCTTATAGCACACAATACCGAAATAGCAGATATACTGTCTATGGACAATTTAGATATCCTTGCTGTCACTGAAACCTGGCTCCATGATGCAGCTGGTCCTGCCCTCTCGACTGCCATACCAGACAACTTCAATATCCTAAGAGTCGACCGACCCAACACTAGAGGAGGTGGCCTGGCCATCATAACCAAAACACATCTAGCTGCCAGACTCACCCCACACCCAGCTTTCACATCGTGCGAACTTCTCTTAGCTAAAATACCCATCTCAAACAACAGCACTCTTACAATACTTCTTGTGTACAGACCACCAGGCCCACTAGGCAACTTTGAGGAAGACCTATCCAGCCTCCTCACTGACTGCATTAAAGACTCCACTCAGCTCCTTCTACTAGGCGACTTTAACCTAGGCTTTAATGACGTTGAAGACAAACAAGCCCAAGCAATCCAATCCATTCTAGCCAATCACGACATTACTCAAAATGTCCTAGCTCCTACACATACAAAAGGCCGCACGCTAGACTGGATAGCCAACCACAACTGCAACATCACCATCTCCAGTATCCTACCTCAAATATGGACCGACCATCATCTTATATGCTTCACAGCCAACATCTAACCTCCCAAACCTAATAAGAATAAAATAGCACCCCCCATGCCAACAAGAAGTAAAAAAGAAATCACAGCTGAAAAACTACTTCCACTTCTCCTACCAACTCTCATAGCTAGTCCTAATGACTCCAACCCTAGTGAGTTAGTTGAATCATTTAACAACGCCATGACCAAAGCTCTAGACTTGATTGCCCCTACCAAACTCCATAAAAGTAAACGTGAAACTCACCTTAACTCCTGGTTCACCCCCCACCTCAAAGAAATGCGTATCCAAAAACGCAAACTCCAAGCTATTTGGAGGCATACTCCCTCTGCCGACAATAAAACCACACTTGCTAACTTTGCCAAAAAATACAAAAAGGAAATTATTCAAACGAAAAAAGACTCATTCAATGATAGAATCAGTAAAGCCAATTCTAACTCCAAAGAGCTCTTCACTATTCTTCGTGAACTGGAAAACCCTATTGCCCCCACAGACAATGTCCCCAAGGACAAATCCTGGTGCACTAGCATCCAAAATGCTCTAGCAAATAAAATCATAACCCTTCAATCTAAAATTGCTGAAAAAAAAGCCTCCTTGAGCCCTCATGGTACTCACACCACCCCATTGAAGGAGTTACCCAGCACACCCTCCCAAAACAACGGTAAACCCTTCAGGTTTACCAATATCTCTATATTGGAAACTGAAAAGGTCATTCTGTCCCTTAAACTGTCTAATTGCCAAGGCGACAGTTGCCCTGCGCAAATCATTAAGGATGCTGCTAGAGATCTAGCACCCTTCATCTCGAAACTTATTAATGCCTCCTTCAACACGAGCACTGTACCCACCAACCTTAAAGGATCCTGGGTTCTCCCCCTTCTCAAAAAAAAGACACTTGACCCAGCTATCCCCACTAACTACAGGCCTATTACTACGGTCCCATTTCTCCTTAAAATCATTGACAGAGTAGCCTACCTCCAAATCCAAAACCATTTGGAGACGCACCAACTGTTAGGTACATGGCAATCTGGCTTCAGACCACTGCACGGTACCGAAACAGCCCTCATTGACCTCAAGACACAAATCGACGAACTGAAGGATAAAGGTAATACAGGTATGCTCCTCCTCCTTGACCTGTCAGCGGCCTTTGACCTAGTGGATCACGCAGTGTTATGCAACCATCTAGCGTCTGCCGCTCACTTCTCAAGTGAAGCTATAGCATGGGTACAATCCTTCCTAGCCAACCGTTCGATGAGAGTGTTCTCCCCTGTAGCGGCAGCGGACCCAATCCAGATCACTTGTGGTGTCCCACAAGGCTCATGTGTCTCCCCGACTATGTACAATATCTTTACTAAGCCTCTCTTCGACAAACTTGACAAATTAGGGGTAACCTACAGGAATTATGCGGACGATACGCAGATTCTCATACCTCTATCAGGCAACTATGTCGAAGACACAGCTCTAGTAAACAAAATCTACCTCCTCATTCAGGCATGGATGGCCTCCCACGGCCTCTGCCTAAATGACGACAAAACTGAGATATTAATACTGGGTTCCGACTCCAACCTAAAAAACGGAGTCCCAACTATCGTAATTTCAACATAGATGGCAACACAATTAAGGTGGCCACCGAGGTAAAAACCCTGGGCTTTTACCTCGATTCCACTCTATCCCTTAAAAAACAAGTTAACACCCTGGCATCCTCTACAGCGTACACCTGCAAATTAATCAGGACCTGTAGACCTTACCTCTCTAAAACCAACTGCATCATGCTTGCCAATGCATTAGTCATGTCCAAACTGGACTATTGCAATGCCCTCTATGCAGGTGCCAACAAATCCATCATAAATAAAATGCAAATCCTTCAAAACAACGCTCTTAGAGCAGCCCTTGACATACCCCGCAAAGCACATATTTCAAACGTTAGGAAAGACCACCACTGGCTCAAAATTAGCGACAGAGTCCTGCTCAAGAGACTGTCGCTTACCCATAAAGGGCTCAACAACACTGCTCCCCCCTACATCTCAGCCAGACTGACTAGAAAATCATCCAGGCACCATACTAGGGCTACTAACCACTACCTGCTCGAAACCCCTAGATTCAGACGCTCCAAAGCGGGCGGAGCAAGCTTCCCTGTCAAAGCTGCCCAGGCCTGGAACGCACTGCCCATTGCACTGAGAGCCAACTTACCCTATTCCAATTTTAGATGCAAGGTAAAAAACTGGCTCTGGACAAACGACAACTAACTCTCGTGGCACCCAATGACCACGATACCGTTGTCTAAAATGATTCTGTTCTCATACCCACACCTGTACACTCCCTCAAAACTATAATATGCTAGTTTTTTTTTTCTTCCACACGGCATGTAATGATATGTTCTTACTGCACTGCTATGTTGTTTTTCGTCTATACTCTGTATGTAACCCAAGCTTAAGTAACATTGTACCTGCTGCGCCCGGCTACCCCTGGGTTTTGTGCGCATTATCAAATAAACAATACAATACAATACAATACAATACATCTCTGTACAGAGATCGGTAGCAGTTTGTCTAGCTATCTGATCAGCGAAAGCATTCCCTTTTCCTATGTCATCTGTAATCTTTCGATGTGCTGCACACTTCATAATGGCTAACTGAATAGGGAGCGCAAGCGCTGAGAGCAGTTGTACTATTAGGGAGCCATGTTGGATCTTGGTACCATGTGAAGTTAAAAACCCTCTTTCTAACCAAAGTCTCCCAAAGTTGTGAACCACCCCAAAGGCATACTGACTATCAGTATATATGTTTACTACAAGCCCTTCGGAAAGTTCACAAGCTCGGGTCAATGCTATAATCTCTGCGGCCTGCGCAGAGTTGTGCATGATTCTCTTGGTTTCCACAACCCTGCTTAATGTGGTGATTGCATAAGCAGCTGTGGATGTACTATCCGGAAGTTTGAAGCAGGATCCATCACAAAACAGCTCTCCTTGCGGATTATTCAAAGGAGTGTCTTTCAAATCAATTCTACCCTTTGTCTCTTGTTCGGTAGTATACAGACAGTCATGTGACTCTTCATCGCCGCAAGAAGTATCTTGCGGGAAAGGTAGGAGTTCAGCCGGATTAAGAGCACAACACCTCTTAATTTGGATGTGAGAAGCAAACAAGATGAATTCATATCTCGTCAACCGTGCGGAAGTGAGGTGTTGCGTTTGGGTTCGGTTCAGTAGAACATCTACAGAGTGAGGCACCATCAGGGTTAGATCATGGCCTAGGGCCATTCCCTCACTCTGTTTTACAGACGCAGCAGCAGTAGCGACAGCTCGCAAACATCTTGGCAAAGCACATGCTACAGGATCAAGGGCGGAAGAAAAGTAACCGGACGGCCTATTATTCCCTCCATGTTCCTGAGTTAATACAGCCAAAGCACATCCATCACATTCATGCACAAACAACACAAAGGCCTTTTCATAGTTTGGTGTGCCCAAAACTGGTGCCGAGCATAATGCAGTTTTGAGCAAATCAAATGATTGCTGGTGTTCCGCATTCCACGACAATGGCGAAGAAATGCCCTTCTTTGTCAAAGCCAACATCGGTTTGATCACTAGTGAAAAATTCGGGATCCACAACCTACAGTAAGAAGCCATTCCTGTCAAGGCTCTAACTTCATTCTGTGTATTTGGGACAGACATGCCAGAAATGTGTTTTATACTTTCAGAGGTCAATCTTCTTCCCTCCTTTGACAGGAGATAGCCTAGATAGGCGACCTCCTGGCAACAATATTGAAACTTTTTAAGCAAAGCTTTATTACCATGCTTAGCTAGATGAATAAGCAATAACACAGTGCCCTCCTTACAGGTGCTCTCAGAATCAGCAGCTAAAAACAAGTCATCAACATATTGAAGCAATGTACAAGTAGAGGGCAATTCAAGGGTATCAAGCTGTTCTTTCAAAGCCCTACTATAGATGCTAGGACTCTCTGTGTACCCTTGAGGTGCACAAGTAAATGTGAACGAGCGTCCCCCTAAGGTGAACGCGAACAAGTATCTACTATCCTTGTGTATAGGAATACTAAGGAAAGCATTCTTTAGATCCACAACACTAAAGTAAGTAGCTGTAGCTGGAATCATGGTTAATATTGTCATCACATTAGGCACAATTGGAAATTGCGGAGCGACGACTTTATTAATGGCACGTAAATCAATTATGAAACGGAATGGAATTGCATTATTGCCTTTTTTGTACACGGGTAAAATTGGACTATTGCACAAACTTCCTGAAATTTCCTCAATCACCCCGCGATGCACAAAATCGGAAACAATGCATTTCAAAGCTCGCTCGCCCTCAACTGAAATCTTATACTGGGGAATGCGTGGCAGCGCAATCCCATGTTTCAAAACTATCTTAACAGACTCAATCTGCAGAACACCGACATCATTGTCGTCAACTGCCCATAAGCACTCTGGTATCTCAATAAATTCTGGCGGTAAAGGTCTATTCAAGAATTGCGCACTGCATTACATTCTTTTAACAGGTTCAACCCCAGCAAATTCTCTCCACAATTCGAAGTCAACAGAAATGGACAGTGGTCCGTAAAGGGACCCAAAGAAATAGGTAGCGGCGAAGAGACTGGACAAACAACTGGCGTGCCAGAAAACCCTACAGAAACATTGGTTTGCCCTGAGAGTGGAATGTTTGGAACCCAAGAATCATCAATTGAACACTTCTGTGCTCCAGTATCTATCAAAAACTGATGTTTCCTATTTCCCACCACCATTTCAACGTAGGGACCTTTCTGATTGACGGAAATAGGTGTAGGTTCCAAACCCTGCTTCGGGCAATCCTAACAAAACAGAATATCATCAAAAGGAAGCTCTTCAGATAGATATGCAGCAGAAGGATGATCAAATATGTTCCTAAAATCCACACTCGAAGTCTGAATATCCTGTCAAAAAGGTTGCTGAGGATCCTGTGCAAACTGACCTCTACCAGGGCCCCCTACACCCGGGCGACCTCTGGATCGTCTACCCATATTACCATATGTGTTATTCGACCTCTGTCGAAGGACGGGGCATTGTGCACGCCAATGACCCTCTTGTCGACAATAGGCACACTGATTAATGTTCACAGGATCCAAGGGCACATTCCCTTGTGGAACATACTGACCTCTAATCTGCGAACTACCACCTCTGGGGCCTCTAACAATTTGCTGTAATAGTACTTTAGTCTTTAAATCACATTTTCGTTTTTCAACTCTATCTTTTTCATTATTGACACGATTCTCGTAGTACTGAGCCATATGCAGTACTTCTGATTGGGACTTCGCCTGCAAAGCGCTCTCAGAAGACATCATTTGTGACTGGATGTCAAGCAGCAATCCACACACAAATGTGTCCACAAATAACCTTTTCCCAGACTCTGTGCCTAAGTCTTGTCCGCTGAAATCCGAGAATACCTGTTCGAACCAATTTAAGAACTCGGTAGCACCCTCAGACTTCCCTTGGACACAGGCCGTACGTTTGTCCCAAATAATTCTTTTCTCAGGGATTATGGTTTTTAATTTTGTAATGATTCTATCAGGCAAAGTTAATATCACGTGGCCTTTCTCCATCGAATCTAGTTATGTTCGCCCATGTATTTCCCAACCCTGGCACGTTGTCTATAGTTCTAACTTGTTTCCACAAATCTACGGGCAGGAGTACAGGAAATAACAAATCAATATCGCTTAAGGTGAACACTGAGGACTGCAAAACGGACTCTATTTCTTTATAGAATCCTGTCAGATTTTTCCTAATATCAGGAATAGATTGTCTAATAGTATTCACTTCTTGTCTTGAGAACAGGACGTGAAGAAACTGTGATATATAATATGCAGGAATGTTCACAGCGACTATACCCTGTGCAGCATTGGCCGCAATCTCAACCTTCGAGACAAATATCGGAGGAACCCCTCTCATAGGCAACTGAGAAGTAGGTGACTCTGAACGCTTACTAAGCAACAGAGCTAAGTCGAGCGCTAAAGCAGTCGAAGATGTGTCAAGTGAAAAAGCTCTCTTATACATACTCAATAACTCTGTGGGACAACTAATCTTTCTTTTTACACAATCATCCTATAGGTACTCTATCATTACCTGTATCACTTTCCTCTGCATTTCTGGCGTATACTGACTATATGTGTCATACACCTCAACTGGAGTTATCAACATATCTGAAATCCAACTAAGCGCGTCCTTCGTACAAATTTGTGCTTCCTCAGATATCGATGTTCAACAAGGAAGGAACCGTTTCTGTACATACATACTTTCCCCCTCATCATCCTCATTCCGTAACCTTTCCAACTCCTTTCTATACTCAAAAAACCTCTCGACATGCTCGTTTACTTTCTCCACAGTGTCTCTTGAAAACGCTAAAGTATTCAGATCCCTTAACCCTTGCGGGAGATCTGTTTTATTTAATTTGCCCCACATCACACATAAATTAATCCCTAAACCTTCAATGAAAGCATTTTTCTTAGGAAAATTATCCATATTATTAAGTGTGGCAAAAACATTAGCTTGATCATCCCTCTCCATACAATGCTTAGCCCATGCAATCAAATCACGTTTCTCCTCTGGTGGTACAGTATTGCGAGTGACAACCTTCGACCCCACACCTTGATCGACTACAAGCGGCACAAGACCACTTGGAAGAGGGGGAGCAGGCAAATTCGATGGAGGTACTGTTTCTGGTGCAATAGGAAGGGGTGGAGGGATAGGTGGAGGAACAGTAACTGGAGGAAAAAGAACATTAGGAGGAGCAGGAACAACAGGAACAACAGAAGGTAGAGCAGGAATAGCAGCAGGAAGAGGCAAAGCAGCAGGAAGAGGAACATACGGAGGTGGGGCAGAGGCACCAGGACTTCGTTCATTTAACAATTTGTCTATGAATTTGTCGGAAACACGAAGGTCTTTAGAAGGATAGATTTTCTGTATTCTAAGTGAGAAAGCCCTATCCATATTCCTAGTTGACTCCGAATGTTTATCTTGGTCATACAATAATGCTTTTTCCGCGTTCGTCTTATAACAGCGCGCATGTTTTTCTCTACTTTTAAGTTGCTGCAACGCTTCTTTTTTCCAATTCTGCAAAACATCAAATGCTGCTGATCTAGCCTTTTTCTCTAATAGAATTGACTCTAAATACTCAATACGAGGGATTTCAAAACTTCCATTGATTGGCCACTGAAGTTCGGAGGCATGTCTGGTTTGTGTGTGCCAAATATCATTAAACACTATATTTCCAATGCCATGCTTACAGTACATGGTACATGCCGGTGACCCCTCCTGTGGTGCCGGACGGCTAAATTCCAAAGATTGTCTATCACTGCGGAATAACGCCCTGAAGCAGTTAGACAATTTCTCAGGCATATCAAATTATTGGTGTTACCTGGTCAATAATTGTGTCTGCAGATACAATACGCCAAAATCAAATTATCAGGATTATTTAAGAGTCGCGTCATGACTCACCTGATCGATTTCCTAAGGAGGTCCGATTGGATTTCAAAGAATCTTACCTAACTAATCTTACCTCGTGTGTGGTGATTTCGGCAAATCTGCCCGCCTCGATAAGTGGACCCTCATTAAGATGCCGTTCTCGGACCACAAGCTAATCGTCCAGGGATCGGGTTGTGCAGAGCTGCTGAGGTGTCACGTGTCGTTCAGTGGGGCAACTTTTTGTCACACCGTCCGATCCGGTCCGATAGCGAGGGTCAACCTTCGATAATCTGGCATCAATCTTGAGGGTCCCTATTCGGGCGCCAACTGTGAAAACAAAATCAAAATATCGAGGCTGAGTACCCCAAAAGGAAATACACCGAACACGGGTTACAAAGCAACATACAAAGATCTTTATCCTGAATCAGTTACAAAGAACAGAGCAAAATCAGATAGCTATCGGCCCTCAGTACAACACAGCGAACTCCAGCATGGTTCGGTGTGTTCAGTGAGAGACGCTGTACATTAGAATTCATTGCTCTTTTATACCATTTGCGAACACGATGTCCAACCCTACTTCGGGTTAATATTCCTCTAATACATTACTGATCTAGGGTTCATGCCGAGTTTGCATATCCACATGTAACTAGTTTGCCTTTAATACATACGTCAACAAGCCTACACAGCAACTGTGTATTTTGGGATTTCCCATACAGGTCTTCTCAAACATTAATACAATGTAGTTAAACATGTGTTCTTAGTTCAGTATTTGAATACATTGTTCTTAACATATGCTTGCTTATTAGTTTCATTGACGCGAGTAATCCTTTACACACAGGTCAACCAAGGACAAGGTCTCAGTTCACGACCTCAACAAGTGGCCTGCAGGCAAGTTACATATTAATTACACACAGAGGTCAAGACAGCCATGTTGTATTTTCGGAATGACATCGTCCACCATTTTAACTCACAGGGTGACTTTACAAAGCGAACCTAAAATGGCGGATTGACCTAGAATGGCGGCTTACATTGATTATAATGTCAGGACCTTTCAACACGGATTTCTTCGCAAGTGGCTTGCAAGCAGCTTGGTGTAGGCCAATATACACAGATTCGCTGCAATAGGAGGTATGATATAATTTTCCGATTTGACAAATTAATTGTGCGCTAGCTGCTAACTTATTGTTTGCACATCGACGCACCCTCGATTACCACTTCAACAACCATTGTCTGCCGACTCGAACCTTTGGTGTGTTACTCGCTGAACTCTCCCAATGGCAAAAGCCTTACTTGGCCTGGCCAACTGTGAAGCATTCTTGGGACCACCTTACCTGCATCATTGAACTGCTGCAGTTCGACCGCAGTGAGCACATGAATTCGACCCTACTCCAGGCCTGCTTGCTGCAAGGGTCTGCACAATCCAACGTGCCCGACTGAGCTTCATCAGCTCAAATCCACATTGGATAAAGTGTTAATGTTGTGGTCAGTCATAAAAGTCACGACCTTTGCATGTGCCTGATTTACTATTTGCCAACATCATTAGCAACCAGGAGAAACGCAGGGTAGACACTGCAAGGGCATTCACCTTTCAAAAGCACTGATTTAGCAGGAGTTAAATTATGGCACCTGTGAAATGACGTCAAGCATTGCTGCACAATTTTTCACTTTCTAAAAATAGCATTTCATAGACTGCAGCACCGCTTTTCTAGTTCAATGAAAGCTTAACAAACGTTCTTAAAATAGAAACATTGCAGTCTTTTAGAAAATGCTCCAAGTGCCACTGGTACACATGTTGCTATATAAACGATAGATTTAAGCAGCTTTTGCTGCTAGAAAGCAGGACATTCCCGCTCCAATATTTCTACCCACCTCAGATTGGTGGTGCTAGAAACTGCAGGGGAGAATGTTGGCTTTTCTGACTACATGTTAGACGAGCTCAGGATCAGGCCATAAGAGTCAAAAACCTCCCACCTCTTTGATTTCGTGCACCTTGCAATCGATGTTCCACATTGGTAGTTTAATATGAAACATGCTTTAAGCCCTAGAGATGAAATGCCATGGAGAGCGCATCTTTTCAGAAATGTTCTTGTCATCACATGTTCAAAATTCGTGAAAAGTTATTGTGCAGGTTACAAAGAGAAACAGACGATCACACATGATTCTTGCAATTGAAACTAGTTCAAGCGGCTCTGAGTTTGAATTACTACTTCAACCACCGAAGAACCAGCCCATAAAACGACATTTGGGCAATTAAATGGATGTTGTCAACTCAATATTATTATATTGTCCATGAGGGTAATGCCATTTGCCACTGCCAAACAAACAAACCATATTTGATTCATGACATTATGTGTGTGGGGTGGGCGGGGCGTATCCTGCAATTAACATGCAATCAAGATGTGTTGGCAGAATAAAATCTGTGTGAAAGGTTATTTTGTATGAGTGAAAATAAATCACACCCTTTAAGCAAAGCCATGTGAATTTCTATGAAATGTCCTTACTTATGTTATTTGTTTTATTTTGTTTGCAGTGTAGAAACCATACAGATGTGATTCAACTCATATAGGAGCATGCAGTTTTACAGCTCTTGAGAGGATTGACATAAACCCCTTTAGATGACAAGTTGGTAGTGTATAATCTTCTTTCATATATTTGACATGTCAGGCAGGTATTGCATTTGCAGTGCCATTCTGGTGATCACAGGAGTTATTTCAAGCAACTCAAAAATGATTCTCTCATTCAGTGTTAAAACATATGCAGCCACATCGGAGAAGGTGGCAGTGTTTGCTGTTATAAATAAAGGTATTTCAAAAGTGATGCCTCAGATTCTGTTGACTTTTTATCGCTTGCTAGTTGTTTCATCTCATCTCACTTCTGCACAGCCCTGTAATGGCTCTTTAGTGGGGACATGACCTCACGCCAAAGAATATGGGTGTTATCGATCGTGTGCTCTGAATGCTGGGGCTAATGGAAGACATGCACATTGACAAAGTGCCTTTTCTCTCTGCTAACTGTCTTGATATTTCATGATTAATTAATCGCATAGTACACTTTCTAGTTTATTTATTGACTTGCGTGATTAGTTGAACACTACACCAGACAGAAAATAAGGCAAAGAGTTATACTCACAGGTGCAAATCAAAAGTAAAACCACCTGGATTGTCTTGGTTAAAAAAAGACCAGGCAACACTGTAGAAGTTGTACTTTTCTTATCAGAAAGAATTTTCTTTGTGAAATGTAAATAATTCTATATGAAAATATTAGATAATTAGAAGCGCACTTAATACAATGGAGAATATGAAGCACATCAGTGTAAGCAAACACTTGGCCCCATGAACAAGGAACAGTATTGCATATTCTACAGTGGAAACTACCCTTTCCCTGCTGTCAGAGGATTTAATAAGAGATGGGTCCTCCACTATGGCCAAACACAACCCCTCTGCAATATGGAATAGACAAGCATTTGCAAAGGAAGCAGGATTTGGCTGGAATATGTGTGTCTCAAATACACCAATAATGCCATCACAAGAGGTATAGTCACGATGAGCCAGATTACATAAACGTTGCACCGGTGCAAGTGCAATTTGGTATGGTATTAGCCCAAGGGCAAGTTTGCCGTAGTGCAAAAAACATGTGTGCCATATTAAAATCATGTTGCACTATTTACAAGTACATGTTTGCATGGCGTTAGCACTAGAGCAAAATTTGCCATTGGACAAAAACCTCTTCTTTCGATGCATTTTTGTTATATGGCAAAGTCTTCACTAGTACCTATACAGAATGGTATTTGTGCTTAGGCAAAGTTTTCCCTGGTACAGAAATGTATTGGAAGGATATATTTTTTGCAAAAGAGCAGTTTTTTCCCTAGTGCTAATATAAGGCAAAATTTCACTTGCCTGGGTGCAAAGTTTTTGTATTTTTTTTATTTTTTATTTTTTTAATAGGGACCAATATTTTTTTAACTACGACAAACTTTGCACCAGTGCTAATTCCGTGCAAATTGCACTTGAACTGAGGCAACGTTTCTGTGATCTGGCCCCATATGGTAAGGTAGAACACTACATGTGCATTAGCTGGAATCATATGCCGAGTTCAGCTTCAAATGCTCCAAAAGTGCACAGTAAAAAACTTCCAAATAGATAAATAAGTGTATTAATAGGCATGCTGGCAATATGCGAATACGCTGGGGTTATAATTCTGAACAGTCCAGATGAGGGTGAGGCTACTTCTGATGCACTGGCAATTCTCTTCAAACATGTGGACAGCGGCACCTTATTTTGACTGCCAATGACTGATTGATTGATTGATTGATTGATTGCTTGACTTCCCCTTCCATCAAGGGCAGAACCACTAAAATAAAGAGGGTGGGTGGAGTGGGAAAGCCATAGGGCATGCAATGGCCAGTATGCCGTTGATGATATTACCAAATATCTAAGGAGTTAGTTAGCATAATATGACATTGTTGGAAAATATGATGAAGAGAGCACCAGGACAGATGGGGCTATAACTTACATATGTTCCTTATGCGTGACATAGGAGTAATTAACTGGCTTCACAAGTCATTGCTGGGGCATTTGAGGCTGCACCTACCACACACGGGCATCTGCTAGGCATCTGCTGCTGTATATTACACATGTTGGTCTTAGAAGTCATACACAGACTTTTCTCATCTGTCATGTAATACCAGCGAATCCAATGCTATGAGTAGCCTAAAGAAGCATTGGATGTATCTGACATCTGTGTGACATGCACAACTCACAACAAGTGCTGCTAGAAGTAATACAGTTCCCCCTCATCACAATTGTTTTGGACAGAAATGTTCCTTATTTTCCTTCAAGCTCGATTTCACCTTCCTGTGATTCCCCTTTCAAAAACACTCTGATGCAGTGACAATTGATGCACATGACACGTTATAATAACTTTAAAATACATAAGCAAATAAGGTGGTCAGAGTTGAGTTTTCACTTGGAACATGATGGTAGCCCTTAGACATGTGGGGTCGTAAAATTATTGAGACAAAGAGATTGCTATGTGCACATGATCTCATTTACAAGACCTGTGTAGTTTTGCCTTCAAGTATTTAATGCATATGTGAAATGAGTTGGTAGGCACAGAGACATGGGAGTATCCACCTTACATAACATGATTATACCTTACATATGAACATGATAGCAAACACATTCGGCATTGCATTGCATTGAGAACAGCAGATGGACCTTTGACGCCTTAACGTTCATGTGAGGACTAGTACAAGGCACTTAATGCATTATGTTTTATAATGTGTAATTACTGTGGCATTCGAAACTTCACTTGGCACATGCTGGCAGCCACAAGACATGCAACATTTTACCTTACATATGGTATAGTACCTTGTATGAGAGTCATTTGCTGGGAGGTGACGGGGTGAGAGGCAGGAGGAGGAGCAGTGTGTTGTTGGATTTTGTGAGACAGACGGGGCGGTGGGAGGAGATGTGAGTTTATGTGGGCTATGTGTTGTTTGGTGGGTTGGTGCACATCATCCTATTGGATGGAGAAGCGCCTGCGTGGGTCCTCCCACGCATTCGGTAATTTAGTAGAAGAAGAAGAAGTATGGGGAATTCTAAGCAGCACTAAAGAATACCAGCATCTTATAATATAAGTGAGACTTTTACATGATATTTTTGCTTACCATCTGTGGTAATAATTTGTCTAAACTGGCATTAAAAAAAAAAAAACACTTTGCATTTTCTAGTAATCGTGTGTTATTTTATTAACCAAACATAGGTTTTCTGGTTTTCAGTATTTATGTTTTTCAGTTTCTGTGGCGTTCTACAGTGTTTTAACAAAGTTTTAAAATGTGCATATCACTGGTTTGACATTTTGAATGACAAATAATTGAGGACATCAATGTCTATTCAATGTGTATGAAAAATGTGTTTATTGTTATATCCAAATTAATATTGTCTTCATAACAAAAATCATGCAATCATTGTGTTTTTGAGAATGTGACCCATTATTGGCAAGAAAGAGAATATCACATTTTGGGGAAAGAAAGCTTACACAAATATTAACAGTTGTGGATAAGAATAATTAAACTGCGTGTGATGCAGACTGTGCCTCTCAGACAAAGATAGATCTCACTCAAAAAAAGTGAAAGTTGCACTGGTGTAATGTGCTGCTGCTGCTTCGCAAATTGTTCACATGTACTCCTCTTTTCCTCTGCATATGTTGATGCACTGACCAAGTGGTCAGAAGACAGGCCATGTTTGGGTAGAAATATTGGCAGGGGAAGCAGTAAAGGAGCATGAAAGTAGATTGGATTTCAATTGAACCAGGACTGTGACTCACTTTTCCAAGAAATCAACATCACCCTCACATCCGACAACAACCACCATGACAAGTGAATCAATGCACCATCAAGACTAAACCTTCTGTACCCAGTACACTCAAAAACTCAACTTCAAGTAAAGAACCTTCAGAAAACAAGAAAATCGCCCTGCATTGCATCCAACCTTGCCCTACTCACAGAGCTCTGTGCTACACAACGATGACTGTTCACCACTGTCAAGTCCAACTACTACCAAACCACCATAACCAAGACCAACAATGAAATCAGATCCCTCATAAAAGCCATCAATCATTGCATTAACCCTCTGCCCTACACATGATTACTGCACTCGTTATACAAATCCACCACCATCAACTATTTTTTCATCAACAAGATCAGCATGTTCTGAAAGCAAATAAACACCAATATCCCAAGTGACAACGCTCCACAAAGCATCCCATCTTGCAAAAACCACCAGTGCCTGGGCAGCTTTCAAGGCACTCTCATTGTGGAAGACCTCTATTCCTCTGTATCATGTCTTCAGGCCATATCATACAAGAACAACATCCTCCTTGCCCCAATACTCAAAAAGGTTCTGACTTTCTTTACCCGCCAATCATGTACAGCTCTCTCATTCAAGGCAGCTTCTGTGCAACCTTCAAGATCAGAATAATCCTCCTGCTTCTCAAGAAACCAACTTTGGACCATGATGACCTCAACAACTATCACCCCATCACCCGTCTCCCCTTCCTAGATAAGATCCTTAATGAAAGCAGTATGCAGCTCTAACACATTGATGCCAAAACCCACCTTCAGTCCTACAAACCTGGATTCAGACCAAAATGTAGCACATAAACTTCTACCATTAAGGTTATCAACAGTGCCTTTAACATCTTCAATGATGGCCATCCTTGCATCCTGGTTCATGTAGCCCTCCAATAAAAGGTCATACACATTGTGGGAAGTGCACTTGTTGCACCAACAAGGAGAAGTAACAGAAGTAGACGTAGCGCTCAGGAGACCATGGACCCAACAAAGCTTTACTAACTGCTACTCCAAAATGGTAGTTTATGGAATGTTGTGTCAACATGTAAAACTGCACATTGTAAAAACTGAAATGAGGATAACAGAACATAAAAGTTGCATCACAAACAGATTAGAGACAGCACACCAAGTCTCCCACTTCATTGAATATGTACTGTGAGAAACCAAAGGGTGTCTCACCTGCTAGTCCTGTGGGACTTGTCCTCCAGGTGGCCAGGACACAGCCATCACTTTTGGATTCAGTTCGTAGGGGTGGGCCAGTGCAGGAGGGTCACCTGGGTGAGGGGTCTTCAGGGATTGGGGAGGGGCAGCCGATGGTGAGACGTGGTATTCCCCCTTTCCCATACACATGACCATCCTATTTTTTAGGATTCTCCAGTGTCCCTAACCCCCCCCCCCCAATTTCCACATAAACACTGGGCCAAGGAAGAAGACAACTGAGAGTAACAACACTGACTCTTACACATCCCATCGGACATGTCCTGCTAATTGGGTCAGGCAAAGTTGATTCTAAGTGCATGCATCTGATACCAATTAGCTCTCTTCACACGGATAAAAGGCGGAACATAAAGACACACTCTGAGCAAGGTGGAACACGAGTAAGAGCATAAATTCCAGGGCAAAGGCGAACCTACCACCTTTGCGGTGGAGAGTGGATTAGTGAGTGGAATTGCAGTCTGGCAGTCCTCAGTATGCTTACTGTGTTTATCGTGTGGAAGGAGGAGCTGGAATTTGAAATACTCACCTCTCGCAGAGCGAGTCTCGGAGAGTGGAACAGTGAGTGGAACTGCAGCATGGCAGTCTGCAGTCTGCTTACTGAGTTTATCATGTGGAAGGAGGAGCCAGCATTTGAAATACTCTCCCTCTCGCAGAGCGAGTCACAGGGAGTGGAGCAGTGAGTGGAATTGCAGTCTGGCAGCCGGACAACATGGCAAGGCTGGTAAAGGTCTGGCCTGGCTTCGGGTACAGCATACCAGCAGTCCTGCATCAGGAAAGTAGAAATCCTCCTAGTGAGCTCGGACTGCTGAGAACTTTTTATTTACAACTGGCGCATTAAATTTGATCCGATAGATTTATGACTTGGGTGACTGCAGGGCAGAGAGTACAATAATCTGCTGATCCCCACCCTTTGGACCTATTGGCAGGATAAATTAGAAAAGCTCCATACATATTACACGCTCATGCATTGCACGCCGCAGGGGGTCTGCCAGCGCTGAAAAACTTGTTGGTGACACCCACTGAGCAAAACCGAGCAGACGGCAGGTGATTACGCTGCCTAGATGCAGATTTTCTGTACATGCTCATCACGCTCATCACGGCTGGCACATTCGGAGTACCAACAAATACATTAATAACTGTCGGTGACCTGTTTGGGATTAGAGTGACTGTGGGGTAATTACCCTTTGAGCCCTTATATAATCCATAAATAGGTTAAGTCCTAAACAAGGGCATTTCTTCCTGTGGGTCCCTGCTGGTCTAATTTGGACATCCAACACCACTACCCATGATGTCCAAACTCCGAAATGGGAAACTCAAAATCACTGAGAAGGGCCCCATTGTCCTGCAAGCTCATGAGGAGCTGGAATAATTGTGTGATATGCAGAGTCTGCAGACTAATATGGGACATATCCTCGCTCAGTTTAATGAAGAAACTGATTTGGTCTTAGTGGGGCATGACCTAACCAAATCAAAAACGCTGCCCCTACAACATAGGGTGGACAAAGATAAATTGTGTGGAGAACTGGCTCCAGATTTGGAGGCTATACCCGGCTAAGAGGGCACACCAAGCCTGTATCCGAAACCTGTGGAGACGGCCGAGGTGCCACTAGGGAATCTCAAGACCAGTTTGTGGGTCGGACAGGCAACGAGGTGCCAACACAGACTACATCGATGCTGTCCAGGGATAAAGAAGCCCCAACCTTGCTCTCCAATCATGTAACATTTGCACCATGTAACTCCATATACGAGGGAATTGTGAACAATTACAATCTTGAAATATCCTCTGGAGTAACAGAGCAGAACAGGGATCCTGAATATAACACACAGGCACCCTGCTCCATGAGCAAAGAACATTGAACTATGCTGGATCCTTCATTTGAGAAACTTTGCAATGATATGGAGGGAATAAGGACACGCACCCATCAAACCACTGGGAATACCGGTTCTTGTAGAGAAATAGGACAACAAAGAGTGGGAAGGGGACATGACTACACATTGAGTCCCATGAATAGCTCATTTATAGAGCTTTGTGATTCACAAGATCTTAGACAGTGTGCTCCCTTACACAAATAATATTTTACCCTTAAAAATATGCAAATTGTCAAGGGGGGTCCTGGGAGTCTCTCTGCCAGACATTAGTCCTGGTTACGAGAGACTTACCCAGAGTCTTTAGCTCACTATCTTTCACAGAGAAGAAATATCCCAAACATATCAGCCTTTGTCCTGCCCAGAGGCAGTCCAGCACCGAAATGCTAGGCAATTCTCCTCTGAACAAGAGTACCAACAGCATCCCCAGACACGTGTCTCGGTCTGGTTGGACCTCATCAGTAGGGAGGAGCTGTGCCTCTCTAAGAATAGTGAGCAAGGGGTCCACGTCTGGATTCCCCTAGTAATTTAGGGTGAGACCCAAAGTTACTTAAATATGCAAATTGTCAAAAGGGTCCTGGGAGTCTCTCTGCCAGACATTAGTCCCGGTTATGAGAGACTTACCCAGAGTCTTTAGCTCACTATCTTTCACAGAGAAGAAATATCCCAAACATATCAGCCTTTGTCCTGCCCAGAGACAGTCCAGCACCGAAATGCTAGGCAATTCTCCTCTGAACAAGAGTACCAACAGCATCCCCAGACATGTGTCTCGGTCTGGTTGGACCTCATCAATAGGAAGGAGCTGTGCCTCTCTAAGAATAGTGAGCAAGGAGTCCATGTCTGGATTCCCCTAGTAATTTAGGGTGAGACCCAAAGTTACTTAAATATGCAAATTGTCAATGGGGGCCCTGGGAGTCTCTCTGCCAGACATTAGTCCTGGTCACGAGAGACTTACCCAGAGTCTTTAGCTCACTATCTTTCAGAGAGAAGCCCTCCAGGTTTCCGGGCCCTGACAATATACCTCCTGCATTAATTAAATCCAACCCAGAGCTCTGCGCGCCACCCCCCCCCCCCCCCCCCTTTGCAGGTCTTATTCAATCATGGGAGCCAGACAATGAAAATTCCCAGCTCTTGGAGAGAATCCATAGTTATCCCAATTAATAAACAAGGAGATAGGGGAATCCCCAACATTTTAGACCAGTAGCTTTGTTGGATTCCTCCAGCAAGATCATTGGAACTCTCCTTCTAAGGGAGCTTAAGGCTCAAATCACTCTGCAAGGCCTTTACTCACAGTTCCTAATAGGGTTTTGAACAGACAAGGGAACCTCTCCGAATGCCTTTGCTATGTCCCACGTTTTAACAGCTGTCAAAAAAAAATGTGGGGACTGTGTATATGGCATCAATAGATATGCCCAATGCCTTCGACACAGTGAGCAGAAATAGACTCTGGAGGAAACTTGTGGACGTGAACCTCTCAATGACGCTGGTGCAGTTATTGGCTCTTCTGCACACCAATACATCCCTCAGGGTGAGGCTGATGGGGATGGGGCCAAGACGGACCGTATTGCTACGCATGTGGGTTTGTGGCAGGGGTGCATTGTGGGTCCCACTCTGTTCAACCTCTACCTATCGGTTCTCAAAAATGTCTGGTAGGGAGGTACCACCAACCCCGCTAAGTTAGGCTCAGTGTCCTTAGACTGCATTGTATTTGCAGATAACATTGTCCTGTTTGATTTGACACCCATTGGGCTGCAGAGGAAGTTGACCCTCTTCTTTGAATATGCAACCCAGAACAATCTTACTATAAACAAACAAAAGTCAAAGGTCATTGTGTTTTCCAGAAAGAGACAACCAAAGTCTATGATGTGGCGAGTGGGAGGTAAATCTCTAGAAAGTTTGGAAACCCTTAGATACCTGGGATATCACATTACCAACACAAATTCCAGGGAGAGTTGGAAACTCCTGATAAGGGCAAAATGATCAACCTTGTTACTAAAAATGAAGCAGGTTTACTCCCAATTATGTTACTTTTCGCTAATGCCTCTGCTCTAGTATTATCTGTCCAGTGTGGAGGCAATTTTGCTTTATGGTCTGGATCTCTCCCAGTTCGATCTTCGAGAATTCCTAACCTCAGATTGGGGAATGTTTCTGAAGAAAACACTGTGGCTGGCTAACTAAATCCCAAACTCACTCATTAGAGAGGAATTCGGGTTACTATCTTTGGATGCTACAGATAAGTGGAGAAAGTTGGCAGAATATGCAAAACTACTAAATTGGGGTGAGGCTCAAACTAGAGAATCGGGGAACACCATTACGAAATCGTCTAATCAAGAGCTTTCCTAAAGCTTGGCTACAATGAAGAACAAACTTTTTAGACATGATTGGGCGGTCTCTTCTGACCAAGTTGGAATGTACACTTTGTATGCTCACCAAAAGGGAGGAGCTTCCTAAAATATATTTTGATTTTTCCCTGCCGCAAGTCAAGTATAGCCTACTGTCCATTTAGTTTGGACCAAATCCCTACCCTAGAAAGGGCAAATTAATGGCAGACTGGATCAGGTATCCAGATGTGCAGATTCTGCAATAATATGGATGCTAAGGAAACTATCAAGCATTTGGTTGCAGGCTTCCCAGCTTTGAATGCTGAAAGGAAAAGATTTTTAGGGAAGGACTTTGTTATTGAGCTTATGTGGGCCGGCTTGATGGGAGGTCAACGGTAGAGCATGGTAATTGTCTTGTGTGGCTTCCTTTCTCTGATAACAAAAACTGTTGAGCTAGCACCTCAATAACAAATCGCTCACTCTCCAATGAATTGTTGTTAACATAATGACATTTTTGTCCCTTGAAATTCTTTCTGTAGTTATGTTTGATCATGATTTCTTTATATTTGTTCTTATTTATTATTTTTTGTAATAGTGAAAGGTTTACAATTTTTTTTTTAACCAAAACACTAATAAACACATTTAAAAAAAGATGAACCTAGTGGAGCTGACCAACGGACCGAGGGATGAGAGTCATGGGTGGAGGATCCCAGGAGTTCCCTGCAGGAGGTTGTTGCCTCCAAAAGGGTGCAAAAGACATGTGGACAAGGCCAATCCCAAACGAGAAGGCTGAATTTTGTTTCAAGGACACCATTGACCCTCCAGGGTGAACGGCAGAGTTGGGTAGGGGACACAAAGCCTGTGGTAATAACCTTGACTCATGATCTTAATCTGCAAGACAGTAAAGAAAAGAAAGTAACACACAGCCAGTGAGTTGGCAAGCAACATGAGAGACCAGTGTGTGCTTAAGAAAGATTGAAGTGGCAACATTATATCACACAACTGAAGACTGCACGCGTGCGGATGAGACACAAAGAAAGGCAGACATGCCAATGAACCTTGAATTAACGATAGCTGCAAAGTCAGTGATAATGAGTAACGAATTGGTCTGGTGAAAGGAAGTAGCCCACTCAAAAGTCTCAGGGAAATGTGAAAAGTTTGAAGCTATAAAGTGGATGAACTGTAAAAGCTAGGTGATCAAAATTAACCCAGAGAAAGGGGGAGGGTAAAAATATGAGCATTGAACTTTGGTGCATAATACAGTGAACTACCCAGACCAGAAAGCACTGCGGCAAATAACATAGGAGTATGAGCTGAAAGCTAGAAAGTTGAAGTGGTCCTGCAGAGGTCTGTAGAAAAAAAAAAAATATGCACATTAAAAAGTCTTCGACATTACGGAATGGTCCGAGCCCAACTGAGGGAGACAGAAGTGTAATAAGTTAGGGGAAGGGAACCCCTGCAAGTGTATTGTTTTGCTGTGAAAGTTCTGAGCCAGACTGAGGGAGACGGACGTGAACTTGTGCTTTAAGAGGTCTGTACCTGACAAAGGGGGACCGAAGTACTCTTGTGCTTTAAGAGGTATGAGCCTGACAGAGGGGGACCAAAGTGAACTTTTGCTTTAAGAGGTCTGAGCGTGATAGAGAGGACCGATGTGAACTGTTTGGTGAACAGTGTTTTGGAAAGTAAGACTTTAACCTGGAAGGACAAGCAGGCCTCAATCCACGTTTTGAACTTCCTTTGCGTTAAGAACCTGAGCCAGAGTGTGTCATCTTGCCTACAGGAACTGCCTTACTCTGTGCTGTCCAAGGTGGGAAGGAGAGCTGACTCAGCCAAATGTATTCTTTACATCTGAACACTAACTTTCCTTTGCATTCATATTCTCCTTTTCACGCTTTTGTACAAGATATAGGTCAGGCATTAGGTTTTGTTAGTATAGGCCATTAAATTTGATGGACTCAGGTAGACAGTTATATTCATTACCTTTTGTGTCAGTGTCATATTAGTGATACCATGCCTCCCTTACAGTACATAAAGCAGACAAACTGCAATGGACAGTACTTTGCCATGTGAATATTGTTGAGCAGGCCTAAAGGAACAAAGAGAGTGGTTGCAGAATACAACAGATGAAGAGGTAATAAAGTAAGTAACATATTTTTGGGAACCTACAAGTAACTAATAAAAACACATGCTTACAATAAGCAGCACTAAAGCATATGTTTTTAAAAAGCAGAATGAGAGGAGAAAGGAAATACTAAAAGATAGTTAGTCATAAATGTTGACTTATAAGTTGTACTAAGACGAGTAGGCTTGGAATAATCAAGTGGTCCGAGACAGTGAGGAGACTTAGAGGACTGCATGTCTGTATATCAAAAAACAAACTTGCATCGTAAATAGCTAGTCTGTTGGTAGCTAGAGAAACAAAGGACCACTTAAAGTGGAATTGAAGTCCTGCATCTGTTTTTCATGATGGAAAATACATGAATCAGTGATTGTGCAGAATGAGGGACAACTTAGTAGGATCTATTAGATTAGATCCTACTAATGGGTGGTGTAGAGGAAATGGCGGGCATCAGGTGCACCTCCTGACAAACTGGCCTGCTGCCTGCTCCAAAGGCAGTATAGACTCTCTGTCCTCTCTAAGAAGAGAGCTTACATCCAAGTCAGCGTCTCTGGGGCATGTAAAAATTAAGCCAACTTTTTCAGAATCTTCAAGGAGCTGGCCAATCCTGCTGCAGTGTCAACCTCTCCTGTTCCCTCCCGGGCCCTCAGCACATCCTTGGCATCTCATTTCACTACTAAAACCCAGTACATCCTGTCCACCCTGACTTCCTCTACCACTTCTTCCTCCTCCTCTAACACTTATGGCCTGTCTAAGGCCATCTCTACTCCTCCTCCTTTCTCCTCTTTTCCCCTGTTCACCCCTGCTGATATTTCTAGACAAGTCTAAACTATGAAAGTCTTCTCAAAGCAGGTTATGCACTGCTCATCCAGGACCATCAAGGACCACATTGACACCCTTGCTCTAGCCTTGGCTGATTTCTACAATCACAAATTTGTCACTGGAACTTTCCCCTACCCCTTAATCCCTCCCTTGTGCACCCCCCTCTAAAGAAGGCCTCAGCCAATCCTTCCTCTCTGGCTAACTTTCACCCTATATCCATCACTCCTTTCCTGGGAAAATTCTTGGAAAAGCTGGCCATCTTCCAGTTTAATCTGCATACTGAAACTGTTGGTTGCCTCCACATCCACCAGTCTGGCATCAGAGCTGACAGAAGCACAGAAACTGCTCTCCGGGACACCCGTGAAACCCTGCTCTCCAATCCTGACTCTAAACTCCCTTCTGTCCTCATTCTCCTCAATCTATCCTCTGCTTTTGATATGGTCAGCCATGCCATCCTGCGCAAACATCTCTGTGACAACCTTAGTATCACTGATTAGGTTCTGGCCTGGTTGACCTCATTTCTCACTGACCAACCCTCTGAGGTCCAGCTGGGGTCTTTCCTCTCGTCTATCTCTCTCTCTACTTGTGGTGTTCCCCAGGGGTCTAACCTCTCTCCCTGGCTGTTCAACCAATACCTGGCACCTCTTGCCCACTGCATCGCTACTTTCTGCTCCAATTTTACAGTGTTATGTGGATGACACCCAGCTCTCTTTCAGGCTCCCCTCAGCCACTGCTGCTCCTTCTCTCATACCAGACTGTCTGGCTGCAATTCAGGAATGGTGTGCCACCAACAACCTCTGCCTTAATGCCAGTAAGACTGAGATCCTCCTCAATGGGACACTTGATCCCTCCTTTCCTCTCTCTCTCTGGCCGCCCACTCTGGACCCTCTTCCTGCTCCTTCCTGTGAGGCTAACAACCTTGGTGTCATCTTTAACTCCACCCTCTCCTTCTCTCCTCACATGTCTGACATCTCTAAGAAGACAAACTATCAGCCACACCTCCTCAAAGGTATTCTTCCTTTGCTCACTTTCCCCAGATGCTTACTGTCTCCAGAGCTCTGGTCCTTTATAGGCTTGACTACTGGAACAGCCGCCTTCTAAATCTGTCTGCCTCTACTCTTCGACCTTTACAGCCTATCAAGAACAGGATTGCAAGTCTTGTCCTTGGCTTCAAGCCCAGGGATCGTTTCTCTCCCGCACTGAAATCTCTTCACTGGCTCCCTGTGGCTGCAAGGATCAAGTTCAAGAACATCTGCATAGTCTGCAAGGTTTTCTGGAGTACAGGACCACTCTACCTCCAACTTTCTATTCCAAAACATCTTCTTTTTCAAGGTCTCCGCTCATTCACCTACAACTCTTTGAGTGTCAGATGCTTCTCCAAGCAGAGAGTTGAGGGAGTATCTCTCGCTCGGCTAGGGCCTCCCTCTGGAACAGCCTCCCTGCCTTTCTCAAACTTGAGCAGAACCACCTCTGGTTCTGGAAGCAACTCAAGACCTTCCTGTTTGTAGAGTATGTCCCAAATAAAGCCTGCACTCCAATCGCCCATTTTGAAGTTCCAGGAATGCTCACTCCAAAATATGTGACGTATGATGAGCAAATAAACCATTTCTACTTTGCACAAAAGCAGAACCAACCCAGGTTACTAAAGGCCAAACGCAAGAAGATTCATATTCTAGTAACACGAGGAGAGATGGCTGAATCAAAACTCGGCAGAGGCAGCTTGTGCCAGAGAAGCCAAGGTTATACCAATAGAAGCTATGAACAGTAGCTACTTTTAATTGAAACTAAGAACAGAATATCCTGCCTCTGACGGATCAAGATAAGAAAGCAAAGGCAGGTGGCGGGTGAAACGAAAATCAAATACACAAATTGAGAGAAACAAGACAAATTCACGGTGTGGGAATTACATGACTAGCCGAGCAAGAAGAAGCACAGGTTCACACCTACGCTTGGCACCGGACCAAGCAGAGATATCAGAACTTTTTCAGACAGAAGATGCAGTTTCGAGGCCAAGCAAAATGTACTAATTGACACATGGCTATTAAAGTTATGATTGATTGTAACAAGGGCTGGAGGGAGGCCGGGTAACTAAGGGGCACCTCGCACCTGGCTGACCGTTCTGTGTCTGCTAAGCAAAGTAGAAAATTATGCATGGGGTTGGTGCCAACCCAATCACGATGGACCAAATAATCTAGGGTCCTATAGTTAGTAGAACCAATGAGACGTCGTACCTTTAGTGACGTCTATAGTAGTCATTTTTTAAGGAAGGGCTTAGACGCCCACTGACAGTGTTTACTCAATCCCCTCACCCTGTTACCATATACAGATATAGTACCTGTAGTAAAGTTACCTTTTCCTAACCAATAGAATTGCATGTTAACTTTCGAGTGTGACACGTCAATTATGATGAATTTTGAGTATAAATGTTACAACTTGTATGAAGTTTGTTGGAATTGAAGTGAGAAGGACAAACGTATCACTGCAGAAATCCCTAACCTGTTTTTTGTACTTGTCATTAAACGGACTCCCTTTGCCAAACCAATGAGTTGTCCTTATTGATTGGTGTAGGAGTAATAAATCTGCACCCCCATTTATCTCTTGGGTGCAGCTATCTCGTCTAAAAGTACTTCTGAGCAAACCTCGGCTCTATGGGCTGGCCGGGGGGTCTCTGGAGTACATGTTTGCTTCCTCTTTCTCTCGTCCTCTCCCCTGCTGATGTTCCTGACTGATCCGTGCACTGGTCAACTGGTTACCCTCTGAACTCAGGCCCCGGCTTTGGCATGTCCAGTTGCCCTTGCACTGACTCTGGGCTCCCCGAGCACTTAAGGATACGTTCTTGCAACCCTGCAGCCCCTTCTCTCTGAACCTGTGAGCCACCTGCACGCTGCACTCATTGCTTTACCTGCACCTCTCCCTTCCCCTCCCTGCCGGAACTTCTCCCATTCCCGCTTCCCTGCACTTGTACGATTTGAATGACACAAAGCCAGTACGATCTTTGTTTTGCCCTCCCTTTGTTTCCCCCTTGTTATCTTGTCGCGCCTATAAACACTTGTGCACAAGCACGTTATAAATGCCATATCATATCATATCCGAAGCACAGGAAGTTGAGTATAAACAATTTAAAACACAGGAATTGCGCTGTGTTTGTTGTCTCCCAACAGGCGCTGAACCTAGCGAGTCTGCGTAGAAAAATAGCGAAATGAATATGGTTAAACAGAGACACAAATACAAAAGCTGTTTGGTGGCACTATGAAAAAGAGGACATGTCTCGAGTGGCCTATGCTAACAATCTTGGTTTACGGGCCGAGTAGTAGTAACCCGTGTTGGATGTACACATGAAAGCACTAGAATATACGGCGTTACCTGTGTGTTGTTTTTTCTGCAGCTGTCTGTTCTGCTGTTAATCTGTGAAAAGGAATAGAATACGGATATTCCTTCGAGTGTCCTTTAGAAGGTAATAAAAACACTCAATGGGTGGTTCTAATCGTATGTAGACCATGTATATGTACACGGAATAGAGTAATCACAGCAGCGTGAATTGTGTTTTTTGTGTGCCTTTGCAGCCAAATTTGTAAACAAACGCAAAAGGAAGTGATTGGAGATGGGCTAGCGATCCAGTGAGGCATTTCACGCGTGCGCAATTTTAGACTGCCAGTTTTAAATTTACTGTAAAGTCATTGTACTTTGAGTAGGTATGAGGGCCAAAACACAGAGTGGAAAATGATATCCCTAAAAGAAAAGTAGATCTAATGTAACATGGATTACTAACCATGATCCTACTGTTGTAGTCGGAGGCGCATCATTTACAAACAAGTAAAAGAAAGTAGAGTTAGAATTTGCGCTTTTCCGTTTGTCAAGTGGATTTTAAAACCACTACTTTTGTGAACTTTATCTGAAAGTGAGAGTTGGCTGCCGCATTGTGGCCGCCACATTCATTGATCATGTAAAGGGATAGCTTGAGCCTGGCTGAGGTGCCAAGTCAGGCTCACACTGTCTCATTACATAATGCCAAGCTGAGCTCAGCTGCATGTATCTTTATTGGAGGGCTGGGCTGCAGGATGACCATAATGAGTGGGCACATTTACACAGTCACATTTTTTGTCAGGGGAGAATCCATCATTTCAAAAGTGAGGGGTAAGGTGAGCTACGTAATGCAATGCGTTTAATAGTTTCATTCATACCTCCAAACCTCCCAACTCTGCCCCAATCGTCTTCTTTGGGAACGCTAGTTGCAGATGGCATTATAACACATAAAAAAAAGAAAACTGCGGGATCATTGCAGATGCAAAAAAGTCATCTATTAGAGCTCTGCCCAGGCGCTCTGGGGCAAAATACATGCCAACCTCCTAATTTGCATTTTGATTGCACCAACAGCAGTGACTTCACAGAAAATTACATTGCAAGGAGCATCATTAGTCTTTGATACGTGGAGGCACCATGGAAGTGACTTTAGAATAAGTTGCCATAAGTAAGCCAAGTGGCAAATAACTTTGTGGAGCACGATCCCTACATTGCGCTATTGTTATATATGGAGAAACTCTATAGTCATTAGCCTTTTTTATTAAATTAGCATGATATATTAACATAAGCTTTGAAGTAAATCAGAATCACGTACAGAGCTTCAGATAAAACACAATGGGCCTTATTACACATCCAGCAGTAACCCTGCCAGTGCTGCCGGCGGTTTGCCGCCGGACTTGCAATATTTACCGGCGTTTTGCTTGCCGGAATCAGCGGGGATTACATCCCTTGCTTTCCGGGATGTCAGGTGCCAGGTAAATGTAATTTCCCATTCCCATTTGAGTCCCGTAGTACTCAATGGGCATGGGAAACACGGAGGCACGTGCACCGTAAATAGCGGTGCCAGTGCCTCTGTTAGAGTTTGCTTACTGTGGTTGCTGGGCCTGGCAGGGCAGACCTGATGGTCACATCGACTCCAGCAGGCGCACTCGTAGTGTGCCGGTCTGATAACAACGGTGCCGGTAGGCTTACTGGCACCGTTGTTACCGGATCGGCACACTAGTAATGAGGCCCAATGTGATTAAATGAATTGCCCAGGATCACACAGTTTGGTTAAATGGTGAAACTGATTTAAGCAACTGTGCACATCTTCCCAGGTTTAGTTGTTATAGATATGTATTAAGGTTTTGCTCTACATTTCATGTGCTTAAATAATACTTCATTTATAGCAATGCCTTAGAAGCAATCCACATTACATAATAAGCTAGCCTTTCATAGTAAACTAACTGTACACTATATACATTGTCATATAAATATATTGAGGAATGAAAGTGTAGCTTTAGTTTTATCCTCCCCATCCTGAATGCAAAGTCACAATACCATCATGCAGATTAAAGGCATGGTCTAGTAAAATTTTTTATTGTCCCTAAGGGTCGGCCATGTTTTTTTAAGCCTAAGTGGCTCGATTTTAGAAAACTTTCCGATGGACCTTGCCCGAGTTTTCGTCCATTAAACGCACGCAAAAACAAGCACCAGGGAGCCGCCATTTTCTGATAATCCTATCTTTTCCCCGATCGCCCTGGCTGACCTGCTTTTGCGGCACTAAATCAATTCTCCCGCCCCTGAGCCTGTCATCAGCAGACTCGTACCGCCCATTTCCCAACGCCAAAGCACGTCTCGTGTCAACATTCGCTGCGCTTCAGCTAATGACGTGTCGCCATGGAAATGGCAGGACGCCTCTTTCCTCAATAAGTATAAACAGACCGTTTCACAACACACAGCAGCAGATTTTCCATTCCATTCCTCTCTCTGTGTTACTTTGAGTATTCTGTGACTCGTCTCAGTGCTCTGGTCAGCTACCTTCGCCGCTTGTAGCCCGTGTGAACAGATACCAGTACCACCGCTATAAATGATTTTAGTTTGTTTAACACACAATGGCTACAATAATGCCCTACATGTACGAGCCCGAGAATACCGAGGAGGAACTACTGGAAAGGGAAGCACGCGAAAACGATGGGGATTCGGACGGCAGTTGGCAGGGCGAATGAACAGATGAAGAGCCTGGGCCTAGTCGAATGGACGGCGTCTCCACCTGGTGCACATGCAATCGGTGCGAGCTAATGCCAACTGAGGACGAGAACTGCTGCTGCCGAGAAAACTCGGGATGCCTGGCCTACATTTCGGAAGGCAAGACATGACCGTAATGCATCACTGAGCTGCCAGACTTCAGGGCAGCCTGCCTCACACAGGCCGTGTTGAGAATAATGATGGTGCTTATGCACGAACTTCGCGCAACTGTTCGTCCTCATAATCCGAGTAACGAGTAAGTATACTCTGCTTGTCATGCCACTCCTATTTCATGATCTTCTACTGTATCCAAAATTACATCTACATATCATTGTAACGCATGTAAGTCGTTCAATAGTGTGCATTGTCTAGATAGCATTTGTCTGTGCAGAATGCCATTAGTTACAAGAATTGTCATTGACAACAAACGTTTATTAAACTTATATTGGTCATTTAAAAACAGTTTGTTTCATTCCTTTTCACAGGTGGTACAGGCTGGTGGCCTATCGTTCCTTTACATGGTGGCTCCACGGGAGGCTTGGACACCGCGTTCGAAGAGTGATACCCGCCTGTGCCGTTCGTGCCATTAGAGAAACGTTCCCGAGTGACAGCGGTCAGTACAGGGGATTTTCTCTCGCTGTGCTGCAACCTGACCTGTATAATCTTTAAAGTCTTGTATTTTTGTGTCATGAAAATAAGATACAAAATAAAACACCACATATATTTTAATGTTTGTTTCGATTTTTTTAATGAATCAAGTGTGTCTCCATACAAGAATGGACGTCAGACATCTGTGCTCCGAATGGGTGAGGGTCTGGTCGCTGTGAAGCAGGGTGGTCACTATCTATCTAAGCTAACATAACATATTCTCGATAATGCATGCACTAAATAACACTTGTTCAAAGTCTTTCAGTAGGTTATGTCTCTATAAAAGTCACAGATATATCTATACTAACAATTACCATTGGATTATACAGGCCTTAGGGTCTTGACCACTATAATACACCGGTTGAAGTGTGGGTCTGTGCTCACAAGAATCTCCGGTATGTGGCATTTGTTATTGATAAGCAACGATATACTATCATTGATATAAAGGCAATATACTATATATTGATAAGGTGGTTCGCGCCGGTGGATGCGCACTGGCATGGGGGGCTGTCAGGGGCGCGAAAGGCCAAGGTGCCAAACTACATGTACACTTCAAAAGGTGTCCCACGCCAAAGGGCCATTGTTCACATGGTCTCCTCAGACCCTGTGTCTCCAGGCAGGCCTCCCATGAGGCAGGCCGCCCCCCTGCAATCCACATAAGTGTGTCTCCATTCAGCAGTCTTCCTGTGCCTTATCTGCACGCCCCAGGCCCATCCATCCCACCCCCTGTATCAAAGGCGGTTCGCGCCGGTGGATGCGCGCTGGCATGGGGGGCTGTCAGGGGCGCGAAAGGCCAAGGTGCCAAACTACATGTACACTTCAAAAGGTGTCCCACGCCAAGGGGCCATCGGTCACATGGCCTCCTCAGACCCCGTGTCTCCAGCCAGGCCTCCCCTTGAAGCAGGCCGCCCCCCTAATACCACGACATACATACGTCATTCATTCACAAACACACCCCAGTTTCGAATACTTTAAAAACCACTCGATATGTCTCATAAGAACATCTTTGTGCTTTTTAAGTCAACTCCTGAACGTGCTACCTGGGAACCACTGAGATCTATGCTAATCTGCTCGTCGTCGTGCTATCCGTGAACTTCTGTGACCGCTTCGAGCATACCCATCAGTGCGCTACCTGTGGCCATCCACCTTTTCTCCCGCAACATACTGCTCTGCTTGCTGAATCCAACTGTTTGTTGGTCAAGGTAAGGCCATGTATCCTGGTCATATTTCGCAGATTTTTAAATTTCTATCTATTTGCGAGTAGAGTACCCAATAGTGCTATGTTCATTGGTCTCATTGCTATTGACTTGAATTTCCATTGCTATGCTAACAATAGATCTATTTATTTTCATCTGTGTCAATTGTCATCGACTTGCATCATTCGGGGGTCCAGTCTATGATGTAAGCATGTTTCCTTCTCGTGCAATACAGAACATCCAAGGGATGAGTCACATGTTCAGTTTTTAGTCACATCATTAACACATTTCTGCAACTTATGCAAATACTAAGCCGCACATAATGAACTGGTATAGTTCCTGCGACCAAAACAAACCTTGCATTGATCATTGTATGATTCATTTACTTTTGTATCAAATCTTTATTCTTGAAGATTGTATAATAATGTCGATATTTACTTTTCAGATTTATCAACAATGCCTGCCTGTTCGATTAGCGGTTGCCCTTCGAAGACCCATGCGAAATCTGAAGGCACTACAATGCATGTATTCCCGAAAACTGTTGATCGAATAAGAGAATGGGTCAGACATTGCGGATATCCACTGGATGAGCTGGAAAGTAGAGTCCAACAAGTCTTACAGGACAAGAGGGGTGATTGATACCGCATCTGCAGCCGGCACTTTTCCTTGGACATGTACACAACATCTTGGGTAACAAAGAAGAATAAACGGTGAACGACACGGAAATTGCTCGAAAACGCTATTCCCACTCTATTCGTCCACATTCCGCCACCGGTGAGTCAAGTGTCCGGATTTAGCTTTAGGCCTTGCGGTAGTGTGTAGGTATCCGAACGGATTAATTGATATTGTAGATGTTCTATCCCTTGTAATAATTTCGATATTGATATGATTTATAGTTTTTTGAATAATGACATTTACCAATATATTCTTTTTCGATTTCATAACCCACAAACGCAATGTATATATATGGGAACAGGGAACTGTGCTGTATTGAGCATTTTACAAGTATTCTGTCGCCTTACATGGCTATTTTTAATATTGGCATTTCATTATCAATCATTAATTTACCATTACAACTTCTTGACTATCCCTTGAATCTGAAGCAAGAACATTCTACATCCGTGACGTGGTCGCAGTTATCAACCACTTCTAGCGCATATCAGGTAATCTTACTAGGCTAATCCGCTACAGACCTGTTTTATGCATGTCAAGTAATATTTTTATTTTATCGTGTAATCATTTTACCGAATGTTTCGTTAGTGCTTTCCAATTGATATACACCTTAGTTATTGTCCACTGGTGTTTGTTTTCGGTTATAATTAGTGTTAGCCATACTAATGCAAGTACTGTCTTTCAGGGAGATGCTGAAGCGTCCGCCACATCTACAACATTTCTAGATGTTCTTCAACAGCAGGAGGTATGGATACTGACAGCTCTATCGAGCGTCATCATCAGAGCTGGAATTCTTGTCGTTTGATTGTTCTACAAAATGTTTCCTTCGTGGTTAGCCGTTGATATGTACCTGTGCTGTCGACCCCAGGTGTGTGTTATGTTTTCACTATTGTAATCCTCACTAATGCAAGTACTATGTTTCAAGCAGTTGACGGAGAGTCAACCCCTGCACTTAATGCAGAGCCTGACATTCAAGTAATTCCAGGGGAAGTGGAAGTGGGACCATGCGTATACGAATCGGCGCAACAGCTTTCGGAAGTGTGCACTACATTTGCAAGATCCATAGATATTCTTCAGCAGCACGAGGTATGGATAATGACAGCTCCATCATGCGTGATCATATAACGTGATTCCATTTGCTATACTTTCTTCCCTATTAACGCAAGTGCTGTGTTTCAGGGAGACGACGAAGCTTCCACTACAATCACAACATCCAATTTAGATGATGCAGATGTAAATAATTCGTTGAAAAAAGTCGATGAAATGTGATCATATTTAGATTTTCCTTGATTCTTTTGGACAATGCATCATTTGCGGTTATCTCTTTATATGTACCTGTGCGTTCGACCCCAAGTGTGTGTTATGTTTCCAATATTGAAAACCATACTAATCCAAGTACTGTGTTTCAGGGAGACGACGGAGCTTCCACCACAATCACAACATCTCATTTAGATGATGCAGATGTAAAGGAATCGTTGGAATAAATCGATGAAATGTGATCATATTTGCATTTTCCTTGATTCTTTTGGACAATGCATCATTTGTGGTTATCTCTTTATATGTACCTGTGCCGTCGACCCCAAGTGTGTGTTGTGTTTCCAATATTGAAAAGCATACTAATGCAAGTACTGTGTTTCAGGGAGATGCAGATGCCTCCTCTCCAATACAACCATTCATGGCAGTCCATGCAGAGCCAGAGGTATGGATACTGACAGTTCCATCGAAATAGATCATCACAGGTCGAATACTTGTCGTTTGATTGTTGCACACAATGTTTAAATCGTGTTTGGCTATTGAGATGTACCTGTGTGTTCGTCCTCACGTGTGTTTTATGCTAACAATATTTTGATACATAGTAATGAAAGTACTATGTTTCAGGGAGACGAGGGAGCCTCATTCCGTGCTGTCTATGCGGATACAGAAAATATAGTCCTTGCAGCGCAAGAGGAAGGGAGGACATGCGGAAACGAATCGGAGCTACAGCGTGCAGATGTTGAAGGTCGAGTCAAAAAAGTTGCAAAGAAAAAAAAACAAAAAAAGGTTAGTTACAAACAGTTCATAACTTTAAAAAAATGTTTGTGCTGGGGACTATTTTATGTTTTTTTTCCAGTCAATTCTACTACACTCCATCTTGTGTTTAAACTGAACATCCCTTTTCCAATCTCTCCTCCAGTTACCCGTGGGTGTCAGAACTATACACACACAGACAGTGAAGCGAATGAGAGATGTGGCTTGTCAGACCATGTACACTATGGAGGAACTATTAATTGAGGCGAGGCGTGTTCAGGCTCGAGATGCTCATGTCCAATGGCCAGAACATGAATTAACTGTGTTTGGAGACTACAGCAAAGTTGCACTGGACCATAGCTACAGTGCGACCGTACCACCACAAGAAGATGTTATTGAATGTATTGAAGATAGCTCAGAAGTAGTTGCAGATCAATTTACACAATCTACACCCGCCAAAAATTTGCCACCAAAAAACCTGTCGACATTGTTGTGTTCTCCCATCAATGTTGAAGTAATAGATGCTGAAATGACAGAGAATGAACCAGCCGCAGCATCCATAGACGCATCAGAACTTGATATCAGCGATATTACTTTCCAATTTGTTGAAATCTCCACAACGTCAAAGGCCGAAACAACGTTGAAGCAGGGTGACAGTCTAATGAAAGAGAGCAAATACAATGTATTCAACAGTTGTTTGATGGAAATTATAAGTATGCTGAAATGTGTGCATTCCATTAGAGGGAAAGTATGTGGGAAGCCATTGATTAATGTAACTCGTCAAATAAAAGGCAGTAACGTCAAAATAAATGCCGCCTGTAGATTAAATCATAGGTTCTCATGGTCTGCACAACCGATGCTGGGGAAACTGCCAGCAGGCAATCTACTGTGTGCAGCTGCATCACTTTTTAGTGGCTCCAGTTTTAGAAAGTGAGAGGCTTTCTTTCAGTTTGTGGGACTCCATTTCATTTCTAAAGCGCTGTACTACATATACCAACGTGATTATCTGTTTCCGGCCATTAGTGATGCTTGGAAAATTGAACAATTGTCTCTAGCAAGTACGTTCGAAGGCAAACGATTCAGGCTAGCCGGCGATGGACAGTGCGACAGCCCTGGATTTTCTGCCAAGTACTGCACCTACCACTTTCAGGACATGGATAGTAAGAAAATTGTGAGTTCGGTGGTCGTGCAGGTAACACAATGTACATCCTCAGTGGCCATGGAGAAACTAGGTTTTATAAAATCAGTGGAATATCTACAATCGAGGGGAATGCACATCGACCTCATAGCCACGGATAGACACGTTTCAATTGCCAAGACAATGAGAGAGCAGTTCCCACATATTAAACATCAATTTGACGTATGGCATCTTGCTAAATCAATCAATAAGAAAATCTCGGCTGCAGGGAAAAAAAAAAGGTTTTGAAGTATTTTGCAGTGGTCACATTCTATCACCAACCATCTTTGGTGGAGCTCAAAAACTTGTGAGGGGTCAGTGGAAATACTACTTGAAAAATGGCGGTCACTGATGCACCACTGTACCAACGTTCACCGCTGGACAGCAAATGAACATTTCCACCAATGTGAACATGGCCCTTTGTCCCCAGAGGAGGCACGGAAGAAGAAGTGGTTGATTCCATCTTCACCGACACACAAAGCCATTAAGAAGATTGTTTTCAACAAAACTCTATCAAGAGATTTGAGAGGACTGACAGAATTCTGTCACACAGGATATTTGGAGGTGTTCCACAATATGTGCCTAAAGTACAGGCCAAAGCGCTTGCATTTTAGCTTTCGGGGCATGAAACATCGCACTCTACTAGCGGTCTTGGCCCATAACAGCAATGTCGGACGTGAACAATCTAGGACTAGGGGTAAAGTAAGGATGCCTCGCTACACTAAGGTGTTTTCAAAACGAAGTAAGCAATGGGTGATCAAACCAGTCTATGATGAAATGCAGTTCGACTTTGTGAAAGGCCTTATTGTTGCTGTGTTAGAGAAGCACAGATATGGAATTTTGGACATTTCTGTGCAGAGCAGTGATCCATTGCCACAGAACATTGCGACTGTGCCATGCCCACCCGAAGCACAGCTGATTGTGAAGTACAAATCCCAGTTTAAATAATTGCAATACGATTGTCTTTTTGTAAATAAATGTTATTGTGCAGTGTACCTGTAAACCTAACCCCTACCATCACCATCATGGGTGGCGAACAAGCTGGGTGTCATCTTTGAATTCTCTCTATTCACCTCACATATGTGTATGTATATATTTTTCTCTTGTCTCATCTCATGTAAATGTAAATGCTGCGCACTGTTAACGGAGGGGAGGCTTGCGTATTGCAAATAATAAAACAAACAAACAAACAATAAATCTCACTTTTAACTCAACTCCTGTGGTACTTTATACTTTCCCTGACCTTCCGCCAAAAATTAAATGTCTCAATTTGGGCTGCAAAGCTCACAGACAACGGGGACAAAATTGGGGCACTTGGAACGCGCCAGCCAAGCGGGCCGTGGCATTTGGGAGAGAAGCCAGTTCGCATTTGCACATTGAGGCGCACTACATAGACGGATTCTAAACTTCAAGTTCTCACAGATGCCTATACTACGTGATGTTGCAAATAAAGAATGCGAAGGACAGCGCCCAGATGAGGCCCACAAGTCACAATGGAAGTATAAGGGTCTATTGTTTTTTGACCTTGAGACAGGGACCATGCCGAAAGAACTACATTTGAAGGGAGTGCGCAATAACGTAAGAGACGATAAGGCAGAAAATTCAGAAACTAGACCGAGTTTCATTTTAGGTCAGTATACGAAAAATCGTTGTCAAGAGCACGGTCCGTTTTAAAGACTGAATTACGAAGAGACACAATGGAAATTTCAAATATAATGTAAGTAAATCTTTACACGCTTTTATACCGGAATGAAGATTTGATGGTTGCATGAATAAATGAATGAATGAAGAGCTAGGAAAAGCAAGTAAAACTGTTCGTAGTGGGCACATGGGCATGCAGGTCCACTGGTCTCACCGATCTCGGTCCTTGGCCCAGCCACTTTTCCCTGCACTGCCTACCGGCACTACAGGACTGTCTCTGTATCTTTCAGCCCCTTCTCCCGGCATTTACCTTGCACTTGCCACCAGCTGGCCCTATTATTTAATTTGTATTCAACTAACCATGTACAGCCCTTCCCCATGCGGGATCAGAAAGACACCTGGCCTAGTAGGATCGTTGTCTGTCTGCCCTTTTTCCCCACCTGCCTCGTCATGCCTAGAAACACTTGAGTATAGGCGCGTTACAAATGCCATATCATATATCATATCATTCCTCACGCATGTAGACTAACTGTCGTTTATCATTGTGTGTTGGCCTAGATTTATCTCGTTACTTTTCGCATTGATTTTAGAGACGAACATACTCCATTGAACTATCCTTGCAAGCAAATAGTTTCTGATCGGCCGTAATAAATAAAATGAGTAATATTAATGAAGTTCGGCTAGCGAGACTAATTATCATTTTTTTGTTTTCATAACAGGTATTTGATCCCATTCTGCCACTGCCATCTGTTTGAGACACCGGCGGATGGATTCTTCAGCAGACACCTGCAGCTTCGTGTCAACAACTGGAGCACGATCACCATATTATGGGACGATCGCCAAGGGCCCACATGCCCTTACGCTGTAGTAGTGGCTAGAAGCAACATAACAACCTTTAGGCTGGACTAGTGCCTAGTTGATGGAACAGCCTTGCGGTTCACCGTGCTTCCAAAGTGATTCTTTTTACGAAAATGAACAACCTGTGTACCATAAAGGAACAGCGCGTGACTCAAGATGAAACGGAACAGTTATTGCAGATACAGATAAAAGAAAATAAATGGATTCCGGAGTTCATATGGCAATTGCTGAATATTCTCTAAACATTTAATGTCAAATAAATGTACTTTACCAAATGTACCTTGTTGCTGTTTCATTTTAAAGTACAGTTTCATATTCCGAATTGTGGCGCGCTGTGTTGTGAGTTGATCTGTGTTGGTTTCCGGGTTCTGTGTGGAGTCGCGCAGAAGACGACTGGGCGCGTTTGTCTACGCAGCACAGTAACGTCACGGGAGAGGCGGGGAATATGAATGTTTTGATAATGTCAGGCTCCCGGGCGGGGGAATTGATTTAGTGCCGCAAAAGCAGGTCAGCCAGGGCGATCGGGGAAAATATAGGATTATCAGAAAATGGCGGCTCCCTGGTGCTTGTTTTCGCGTGCGTTTAATGGACGAAAACTCGGGTAAGGTCCATAGGAAAGTTTTCTAAAATCGAGCCACTTAGGCTTAAAAAAACATGGCCGACCCGTAGGGACAGTACAAATCTTTACTAGACCATGCCTTTAAGGTGAACCTAACAAATCCCCCTTGGGGTTTAAAGCCATAGTCATTATTTCATAAAACGTGCAACATTATGTACCCTTCTCACTTTTGATCACTCCCTCCTATTCCCATTTCTAAAGGGGCAAACGTCCCTGCTAGTAGTCGCCCCCCTCCTTCCCATCAGTGCCTATTGGCTCACAGTGTAATGCTCTATTGGCATAGAGCAACATCTGGACCCTCTGCTTACCGGAGCTCTTGGAACATTGTCCTGGCAGTGGGACACCTGTACTGTTCGGGAAGGTTAAGGTGTCCTGTTGGTAGGACATAAGCCTGCTGAGCAGGAATTGCTTGGCACACATTGTCGTACCAATGGGACACCTTTTCCGTTGGGCACCCTCTTTGAGGTGCCGAATGGGAGTGGCACCGCACTGACAAATGTCCTGGTCTGACCTCCTGCTCAGTACGCCACTGCTTGGGGCAATTTGAACACCGAAAAACATGCCTAAATTTGAATGAGTCAGACTGTTGAAAGTAATTAATTAAATCTGAATAAGCAACCTACTGTGCCGTTTTAAAATCCTGCAGGCATCCATTTGGTATTATGTCTAAGTGCTTGTTTGAGTCAGTGCCCTGGTGGAAATAATCAAACACCAGTTCCCTTCAGGCTGCTTACAGGCCCTCTTTAGGTAGAGTGGGAGGTAGTGTGGGCGCAGTCTTTTTTACTGTTGTCAATGCAGTGAATTCTAAAGACCAACTGCAGTGTTATCTGTTTCAGAAGACTGGAGTGTCTTTAGAATTGAATTTTAAAGATACGTCACCAGTCTTATGAAAGTTACAAGAGCGTCGGCAATGGACTCTTGTGGTATAGTAGTTTAGTGTTCTACATTAGAGCCACTGTCCGCCATTCCTCCAACCTGCCCCTTTCTTTCAGTTGTCATGCCCCCCCAACATGTTTAGCAACGTTTCTCCACTGTCAGCTAGGAGGGTATCAGTGCACAGTGTTTGCCAGTGCAGCACTGTCCTGACTGAAATCTCCCAACTGAAGGAACTAGTTCTAAACTTGACTGCATTGGTGACCAGTGGCATGTGCAAGGAGGGGCTCTTGACTGGCCTGGGGGCTAAAAAAGGGCACCATGAGAATCAAGGGAATTATGGCTCGCCTGTGTTTGAAATGAACACTGACAACATTTGCAATATTCAGAGTAATAGGTGGCTTACCAATATGCCCAAAACAATTACGTATTTTTTAGAAGGTCCAGTATGTGAGGAGGTATTTCGTAAGTTGCCAAATCTAGACCTGAACAACTATGCCCAGAGTAAGATTGGCCATCGCCACTCCCAGCATTAATCACTGCACCACCCGGGCCCTCATGCAGTTAAGGCACCCAGGGTGACCAATATTCCAGGAAGGGCAACAATACGGGTGGGTCTGGCTCTGGATAGATTAACCGGAGATAGCAGCAGCCCGATGTTACCACGGGCAGGGGGTGGGGGGTCACTCTATCTTCACAGGGTCCCTAAACTTGCCCCAAACCACCATGAGCCCAGAGATGCTCTTCTAAACAAGTGCCATTATTGGATCTGGGTGGCAAGGGGCTGCCTATTTGTCAATCGGTAGCAAATCAAATGCTGCACCAGTATCCACCGACAGGGAGCTAATATATATGACTCCATCATAATTGACTTTTAGAGATCATGTCTCAGTTGAGGGATTATTAAAGCTTAACAAGTCACGTGGACCCCCACCAAATTCCCTAATTATACTCAGCTATCTGTCTGTGAGAATATCCTTCACCGGTCCGCCGCTCACAGGAGCAAATGTTGCTCCACTGGGGAATAGGGCCAAAAGTTAGGCCTCTTTGCTCAGACCATCAAGGTTCACGAGCCATTGAAAAAAGGTGGTCATCTTGGTCATCCTTGTGCCCCAACATAGACTGTTGGCATGAACCCAGCTATTTACGCTATATTAAGAGACATTTAGACCAAATGTATAGCTGCCTTTAATCTGATTCTTCACTCATGGGACACTTGTTTACAATGTTTTATAGTGTATATCTTTGGAAGTTGTGCTTGTAAACCTTTATAGCATTTAGCCAAAAAAAGGTTAGGATGATGATGATGATGATAGATCTCCTTGTTAAATTGTTTGTGTGGAATTATGTGATTTTGAGTATATGGGATCAACTCTCAGCTATTCAGTTGCCTTTCAAAATATATGTTATTTGAACTAAAATTGGTCTTACCCAAAATATATGTTGAATTAAAATTGGTGGATAACATGATGCAGTGTTTAAACATAATGTTTTAATACAAATGTGTGTGAAAAACAAGTTTGGTGGCGGTGCAAATCATACACCGTTTGTTGGACACATGGGCTTTTTTGAGTATATTAATATTGCAAATTGAAGGGTTGCCCTTGGTGATCATTCTTTTCTCCTTGTGTCTCTTCTTCGTGTGGTAAAGTCTCCTCTGCCTCTCAGCAGCATTTGATCCTGTAGACCAGGGTTGTCCAACATGCGGCCCGCAGGCCACAATGAGGCCCTCCAAGCTGTTTCATGCGGCCCGTGAGCTCAAAGGTAGAGAAAAAAAAATGTGCCTGCGCACAAACTGTAACTTCCTCGGGTGACCCCATCCATGGGGTCACCCGAGGAAGTTACCGTCCTTAGCCACCAACTCAGTTAATTTATTTATTTCTGAAATGTTTGCCGGATCCGACAAACATTGCATAAATAAATAAATTAACCGGGCTGTGGCGCTACAGTTCTCAGCCACGACCCGGTTCATTTATTTATGAAATGTTTGTCAGATATCCGTCAAACATTGAATAAATAAATAAATTAACTGGGTCGTGGGGGTCATGGCTTCCGGGAGGGCTGGGACTGGGCCAGGGCCTGCCTTCTCACCCTCGCTTAGCGGGGCTTCCAGAACGGGCCCAACCCCTGCACTCTTGCTTGCAACTCATACTGCCTCTGCTCAGGCAATGCACCTCTCTCTGCAGCTCTCTTCCTCTGCACACTCCTTTTTTCAACACTCTCCTCCGTGCATCACTCTCTGCTCAGCCAATGCCCCTCTCTCTGCAGCTCTCTCCCCTGTACACCTTTCTGTGCACCATTCTCCTCTGTGCACCAACCTCTGCTCAGGCAATGCTCCTTTCTCTGCAGCTCTCTCCCCTGCACACCCTTTTTTGCACCACTCACCTCTGTGCACAACTCTCTGCTCAGCCAATGCACCTCTATCTGCATCTGCTGTCCCCTGCACACCTTTCTGCACCATTTTCCTCTGTGCACCACCCTCTACTCAGACAATGCACATTTTGCTGCAGCTCTCTCCCCTGTGCAGCTTTTTTGCACCACTCTCCTCTGTGCACCACTCTCTGATCAGCCAGTGAACCTTCCTCTGCAGCTCTCACCATACACTCATTTCTGTGCACCACTCTCCCCTGTGTACCACTCTCTTTGCAGCCTGTGCACCTCTCTACATTCCTCTTCCCTGCACACTGCACACTTCTGGGCACCACTCTCTTCTCAGCAAATGCAGCTAAGCTTGCAGATCTCTACCTTGCACACCCTTCTGTGCACCACTCTGCTCTGTGCACCACTAGCCGCTCAGCCAGTGTACCCCTTTGTGCATCCCGCTCTCATGCACACCACACACCTCTTCTCAGACAATGCACCTCTTTATAGCTGTTTCCCTGCACACCGTTCTTTTCATTACTCTCCTCTGTGCACTACTGCTCAGATAATGCACCTCTGTTTGCAGCCTTCTGTGCTGCACGAGGTTCTACACACCACTGCCCCTTATTTGTCAGCCCAGAGATTTGGTGCAAGAGGCACTTCCCTGATTCACTGTGTGCACCAGTTTCTGGGCAGCTCTGTCTTTTATGCCCTGCTCTTGGCACCTCACCCATCAGTACACCACTCGGGGCACTTCTCTCATGTATGTATTGCTCTGCATCTCTCCCTCTCAGCTGCACACCCCGCCCTCCCACAGTTTTTTTTGTTTATAGTCATTTATAGCACCGAAGACCCTAAGATTTTAAAGCGCTAGGTAGAGATATAGAAGGTGATCAGAAGCTTAATCACATATTAATTTAAATAGATGCGGAAAAGATGTGTTTAAAAATGTTTTATAAGAAGGATAAAACTAGGTTGTGCTCTTAAAAGTGGGCATTCGTGGTTTCCAAAAGCATGGAGCCTGAAATGCAAATTTTTTAACCCCTTCCACTCCCCTTGAAGGTTGTGCAGAATTTATTTTGCTGCAGTCAAGCTCAGAGCAGCTCATCGGGCGAACAGCCCTGGTTTATTGGTGAAAGAAAGAAAAAGTAAGGTGTGCGAGTGGTTGCACACAGAGCCCCTGGTCTTGCAGCAGGATTTATTTTGACGCAGTCAAGGGGGACAGCGCTGAGCAGCTCAGTTCCACAGCATTCACTGGAGAGGTCAAGTGCGCAGGCCTCTAACCCCAGACTTGGGCGCCCCATGATATCAGGTGCCCGCTCAGAGCTTCCAGGGGAGGTCTGGGTCAGGGCCTGCCTTCTCACCCTCGCTTAGCGGGGCTTCCAGAACGGACCCATCCCCTGCCCTCTTGCCTGCAACTCATACTTACCTGGCAGGGGAGAATCTGTGATCACAAAGGCATATATCCCAGGGTGAGGCTCACCCATTTCACATCGGATTTGCTGACCCCTGCTATGTCCCCAAATGCGGGATACTCGACTGCATTATTTCTGGTAGTGGGGGACAGTGTCCGCGCTTTCACCTGATTTATTGGTGAAAGAAAGAAACGGTAAAGTGTGCACTAGGCCTGCTAGGTTGGTTGCACAGGGAGCCCCTGGTCTTATGGCAGAGATTCTGAGTGCAATGCCAGTGCGTGACCATGTGCTGCTCTACCAATGCATGCCCATGCGCTGCACTGCAAATGCATGCCCACATGCTTCACTGCCAATGCATGCCCACGTGCTGATTCTCTCACAGGCATTCGCTGGTGGGCCAATGAGATTTCCCGATATCGATGCTGATATTCAGTTTGTTGGTAAGAAAAAATGGAAAACTGTTATGGGGTCAATGCAACTTAATAGGAGAATATCACAAGCAACTAACCTTTGATCACTGCCCCTGACACCAAAACCTCTCTTTGGGACTGCATGGCTATCAGTGTCTGTGATGCTATTGTGTCAGAGGTCACACAATAACGCTTTTTAATATACTGCTTTGGGTGAGGTTGTTCACTGTTGGCTCACCGGCCCACTGGGCGACAAAAAGTTAATGCTTCGGCCCTATATTCAACAAGGTTGGACAAGCCTGCTGTAGACAATTAGACACTCACAGTCATTCCGTATCACAGCACATGAATCAGTGAGCTCATCCTTAGCTGGCACAAATCCTTCTTTGTGAACTACTACTAATTCATCGTAATAAATAACTCTGGATCACAAACTCTACCCATCAGCCTGAAACTCAAATTATCCAAGACCGAATTCCTACTGCTGACCAGTAACTCAGAAGACCCTGACAGCCAGAATTGGTTTTCCGATATGAACCTTCAAGGTTTCACACCCCAGCTGACCACCGGTGCCATATCCCTTAGCTTTAACATTGACAGACACCTGTTCTATAATGAGCACATAGCAAGGAACACTCAAGCAACATGGTACCAGCAGTCACTCCTGTGGAAAACCAAGCCCTTCATTACAAAGAAACAACTTTGGATTTAATGTAAACTCTTTGGCCCTTTCCCACCTGAATGGTGACAATGCCCTTCTGTACGGCCTCTCCGCGATGACCCTGGCACCCATGAGATGTGTCCTACATGCTGCAGCATGACACATCAAAGAACTATGCAAATTCAACCACATCACACTGACCCTCAATAAACTACACTGGCTCCCACTGCAAGCACATATTATCTCCAGAACTGCTGCATCACCCACAAGGCTGTTGCCCTGATGTCCATAAGCTACCTCACTGAGAAGATCAGAATCTGCCGAGACCTACAGTCCACCCTCAGTAAGCACATGTGCAGACATGAACTCTGCCGATTCAGAACCAGAATACAGGCAGCGTATGTCTGTATCACCAGACTTCTGTGTTTCAGGAAGGAGTTCAAGGAAAGGCTCACCCCTAATACCTAGGTCCACACAACCCTCAATACCCACAGAATCTGAGACTGGGTGACCTGCTCCATCTTCCACCCACTATCTCCTCCCCTCTCCCCTCCTATCTTAACTAAGTGCCCCCTGAGGAAGCACAATATGTATATATGACAGTTATACAGCCACAGAGTGCTTGCCAGCGAGGTTGCGGATGCAGTCTATGGGTTACATATAGGACATGGAGTTAGTCATGTTGATCCTGTATGTGAGGCAATGGTTCATGGTATCTGAGGTGAAGGTTGCACAGATGCCTACAGTTTTCAAATCATGCAAAATGTACAAATATGCATGGCAGAACTGGTATTTAAAAACCCTAGGGGCAAAAATGCAGACATTCCAGAAACGATTACACATTATGTTGATTTTTTGGTTAAAACATCTATTTGTCAGTGCCCAAGGACTATTTTGAGGAATTGTGGCCAGCTTTCAGTGGTCGCAAAAAAGGATGAACATTGGCAACACTTCCTCAAACAGATCTTGAGCACTGACACATACTTTTGTTTTTTTCAAAAAAAGACTGAACAACTTTTTTGCAGTCCCTGCATTGGTCTTGTTCAGATCCAACACATTCAGCACCAGGAAAAAGATATAGCCTGTGGGTACACATACAGAAAAACACAGATAATCGAAAGGGTGGACGTGCAGGCAGCGTCCATATCCAGAAACAGCAACACTAAGCTTGACAAAAATGAACTCATTGTGGCTATCCAATGCCCCGCAGAAAGGGGGATGCCATCACAAGAAAGGGAAAGCCTTAATAGCCCCAGACCACAGAGGCAGTGCTACCACTGCGGAATGACATTTCCCCACTCAGGGACATGACTGGCCCTTTCACAGAGGTGCAGTAATGGTGGCAGGGATGGACACCTCCAATTGGTGTGCAGAGAGGGCAGACCATTCACTACCCTGCAAATGCTGCTGCAAACACACCGAACAATGTACAATTGTGCACCCCAGAACATTCCACACCAGCCAAGAGCTATGTCAGAGCAATAGAAGAATTTCATCCTGACAACTACCAACAAGAACCTGAATTTTCTGACTAAGGCCCACCCCTCGGGGTTTAGTATGATGGATCACCCCAGGCGAATCAGTGGCTGGAACGACAGCAACCACAAGGGTCACCCTACGGAAGAAATTACTATGGCCAATATGTGTAGGATGAGTATGTCAACCTCATACTTGATGACATAGAGGTAAAGGAGGCGCCCAGGATTCCCATCAACATCAGCGAAAGACAATTCTGCTTCCTAGTCGAGTCAGTTGCCACCGTTAACATGATGGGGGAACAGGAGTTCCTGCAAATACCAGATCAACCAACACTTGCTAAAACACTAACAAAAATCTTCCAGTGGGGGGCAGACCTCCCTCTCCACTCCAGTGGTCACTTCAAGAGTCATCTCATGCTCAATGGGCTCACCATAGCCACGGCCATTCATGTCATTCATGTCATCCAAAGCCCTACAAAATGTCACTGCCTATTAAACTACCACACAGCATCCTGTTTGGGAATCATCGACATCCATTTCCGAGAAGGTGACGTGATACAAACAGGTGCGCCGGCGAGTTACTCTTGTGAACACATCACATGGTAAGGGAAGGCTCCCCACCAGCAAGCATCATTACAAATAAGACAACCATGATGAAATTCCCACTCCTCTGCAAAGGACTGGGCAAGCTGAAAGGACCCCCCATCAACCTACACATCGACAAGAGACTCTGACCTGTTCCACAACATCCCAGGAGGGTTGGAATTCACCCTCAGGCTGCGGTCTCAGAGGAGCTCAACCAGCTGCTCAACGCTGGCATAATTGAACCGGCATCCGGTCCCACCATATATGTACTCTCATTTTCATTCAATGGGTAAATTGCCCATAGGGGACTTGTTATATTTGGAATTACGTGAACGCAGGTTCTTACTGGGCTACTAACATCATTTTCAATGTGAAATGATTGGGTACAATGGAGGAATTGTGCATGACGCAATTTAAACAATGTTAACACATCCTGTCCTTTATGCATGGAAGGCAAGGTTTAGAGTACATTCCTGTAGAATCATCATGCCTTTTGCTGATATGAAAAGCATGAGTATTCCAAAGGAATATGAATTCATTGCTTTTATGCAAGCATTAACATTTCACACCGGCATAAATTCAAGTCGTTTTCTGAGGTGGAGTGGGAAAATAGGAGGGAATAACATTACTCCTGTTCTACCACCCTCTTCAGAAACCACACACAATGCCCCACCCTGTGAATAAAGGATTTATGTCTTTAACACCTTGTGTTGCTGCTCCGAGGACCTCCAGGATATCATTTTACAAGCAGAGAAGCACAGAAGTTAAGAGTAAAGGCAAGACATTAGCCATTTCGACCTTACTTTAACAGCCCACAGTGAAGCAAAGTGTTCCATTGTTTACATTTGCATTTGCTAAAGGCTGCCAGAGATAGAAGTGGCTATCCTGTGTGTGTTTTTTGCCTGCTGCAGTGACCCCTTTAAGGAGCTCCATACTTATACTGGACCGGAAGTAAAGCGAGCAAAGTGAAGCAAAGTGATCTAGTTTTCCGGTGAGTCGGGTTAGGGCCTGTTTTCATCGACTTCGACTTTGCATTGTCCGCTGGATTTCCTTAGGACGTATGCATGTGAGTAACAAGCGGTACAGTGATTAAGTTCAGTCAGAAAACACACATTTTTACATTTACTTCACTGGTGCATACTAGTGGTCTCACTGGCGACAAGTACTGCTGCTTTTTATAGGCTTAGGTGACAGCGAGTTTGCCTTATTAGCAATATTTGAGCCAAACACCCGGTTCTATCCATTCGATTTTTTCATATAGAAACACACAGCAACTGTGGGATCAGAAGTTATTCTTCGCTTTTGTCCATTTGAGCTGTGTGTTTGTGCGAGTAGGTCGACAGGTGATGGCTGTGGGTCTCCGTAACAAGACCTGGATACCTGACTATGTCAATGGTGACCCATTGAATTGCACAGTCCTTTCAATTGAACAACACACGGTGCCTCTTAGCGATTCCCAGGAATTAACAGTCCCTACTCAGTCTCAGGACTTGTCTACACCAATATGTGTAGTCGGCCATCACTGGATCTATGGGCATGGAAACAGAATTTAACTCTGCTACTGCCCTCACCACCACTAAAACCACTATTACATATGCTCAAGTGCTTTCATCTGAGGAAGTTTTGCCTGATCTTCCAACTTGTTCGACCTTAGTAGTCCAAAATCAGAAAGGACTGAGCCAATATAATGTTAATCCCTGCAGTAAACTAACAACTAACAAAAACCCAATTGGGCCAATTGCCGTCCCTGGATGACTCTGATATTGTGGATGACTAGTTTGTGAAATTATGTAAAAACATGGAACTCTCACAGATGGCTAGAACTGTAACAACCTTGCACTTGGTTGAAGCTTCTTCTATGAATAACCGGTCCAAGGAAGTCAAGGATCCTCAAGACACAGAGAACGAGTTATACTCAAAGGCAGACTTTTTGACACCCAAGTACTGTAAGACACATAATCATGTGACTTTAGCAGTAACTAACAATGGTCACGAGGCATCCATGATTTCTGCATTGCACTTGGTCTTGGAGTATATGTTAAGACTCTACAACAACATAAATGAAATTGTGGTTGACATAGCGGAAACATTGGGGGTCGTGGACAGGAATTTGAGAACACTTATTTCAAATGGCACTGTTCACTCCACTTTGTCTACAGTTCACCCTCTTTTAGTCTCCAATGATGCAAACTTAATGACAGAGGATTACTCTGACAGGAGTATTTCTAACATAGTTCCCAATAATTCAAATTTAAGGAGCACTGATCATAGTGATAGGAGGGATCCTAATCCACTGTTATTCAACCAGAGTCTTAATACCCCATCAGTGTTAGTCGATTGCATCACCTGCTTTGTTTGACTCTATTAACACTTCCAATGGAGCAGATCATCGCAGTGTACAAGTAGAGGATCCTGTGGTTCTCCCTTTAAACGGTCCAACTCCTAAAAAGATTAACAACAAGTCCAACATTAGGAAAAAGAAAATAAAGAACCAGCCTCCTCCAAAGTATAATGCTTGTAGTTCAAGGTTTTGGTATCCATTCTCAGGGACAGTATCTCGGCTTTAATAAGACTACTGCATAGTGCTCTATTGTTTCTTTATGCAAAAGTTGGTGTGTGAGGGAAAAGCTGTTGCATCTTAGGGTCCATTTGTAACATGGACCAATGTTTCTGGATAATCTTCTTTATCCTTCTACTCTGAGTCAAGTGAGTCGTGACATAAACAAGTGTGCCACTAGTTTTAGGTGGTTCTGGTGTGAGGAGGGTATTTCTTTGGACGTTATTCACTTTTTCTTTGGCATCTTCAATAAGGGTGTTGTCATAACCCCTTTCTCTGAATTTGGTTTGCAGCATAGCAGATTGTCGTGTGTATTCAGAAGGTTCAGAAATGTTTTGTCTGTAACGTAGGAACTGGCTAAGCGGGACACTGTTCAGAGTTCTCTGTGGATAGAAGCTGGTGGCAAGGTACAGGCTGTTCCTGTCTGTAGTTTTGGTAAAGATAGAGGTTTCCTGTTTCTGTGCATTCACATACATTTCCACTTCCACGATGTGGATACCCGACCGACTGGTCACAAGAATGTCAAAGAACAAAGAAAAAGTGAATAAAGTAATAAAGGATAACAGTATTAGACACCCCCATTCGGGCAAACCAATATGGTTAAAACACTCATGTACTTATGATGCGACAAATGTCATTTATGGCCTGAAATGTCCTTGCAGTTTTTACTATGTAGGTATGACCACAAGAAAGGTAAAAACACGTTGGATGGGTCATAAATCAAACATCCGTACCAATAGCCAGAAATCGCCAATAGCAATGCATTTTTTCAGAAGCCCGGCATACTGTGGCACAATTAAAATGTGTTATACTGGAACAAGTTAAATTAGGTTCCCGGGGTGGTGACATGGTGAGGAAGCTTCAGCAAAGAGAAATTTCATGGATTGACCTACTTGCCCAAGTGGGATGAACTATGAGTTCGACTTGATGTGCTTTGTATAATAAGCTTCATGAGTATGTCCTGTTGAGTTCTGTGCAAAGGATTAGCTATTGATGTTACTGGCTTTTGACTGTAAGCAGAATAGACCCCTGTGGGAACATTGGATAAATATGGCTGTGTTGTAACCCCTTAGTCAATGGCGGCAGATGTAATTGGCACTATCTTAGTTAAGGTACATTTGACCGGGACCTAGTTTGCAATGTGTTGTTGTGAGTCTACATAAAGTATCATAAACTATCCCACTGCTTCACCTTAGCCTTAGGTAGTAGGTTTTCCAGATTACTTGATGTGTAGAACCTGATAATGCTAAACCACTTCAGTAGTTATATGAAGTCAGAGGAATAATTATAAGTGAGTACTATTAATGAGCCAGGCACAAGAAGGATGACTCATGTCTCTCAAGTGTTGGGTACTTCGAATCCACAATCCCACTTTAGTGGTTAAGCTCATGATTTTACTACAATGTACTGTTACTTACTGTAACTACTGCACTAATTTGGGGCCATGGGGGCCCAGCAGATTATATCTGCATTTCCCCCCTGGACCACCACCGCAAGGTTTCTTGACAACCCTATATTCAATTCAATAGGCATAGGCTTAGTGAAAGTCTGGACTTTAGCAGATATGGATCTGTATTTACTCTGTGCCGCTTGGGCACTTCATAGAGATCTTTGTTGGAGCGTGTTTTGCTCCACGACATACCTGATGGGTTAGACTCTCCACATATCTGGATTGGGCCCCTGGCTCATCATAGGTTTGGTTCTGTTTTAGATACTGGTACACGAGTACCTCGCAAGGGAGGTGCAAACAAGATGCTGTTATGGTCCCACACCAAGATGGCTGCTCTCAGCACCCGCATGCATGTTCGGTGTTGCTGGAGCACATAAACATCTAAGAACCAGCAACGCGCTTTCTCATCGGATGGCTGTTCTCTGTTTTCTGCTCCTCGTTCTGAGGTGAGCGCTAATTTACTTCCCTGATTAAACTCCTAGGGGAGTCTATTTTATCACAACATAGTGTGTATCGGAATCTCGCACTACACTTCGGCACGCTTATCGTGTGCGACTGTACCTGCGACTGTACCTCTTAACCCGCTGTAATTCTTAGTCACTGGCAGGCCAGCGCGTACTTAGTGAGGATCCTAAAGTATGCATTCAAATGAGTTCTATCACTCAGCAGTATGCTGTACTTTTACTGTGCTTGGCACTTGCCCATGTTTTTTTGCAGAACCCTTGGCAGGTCCCTACATACCAAGTGAGGGGTCAAGTGCACTTCCTAGTAATGCACTTCAGAGTTAGGTTTTGCTGATATGCTCAATTACATAGCTAGTGTTACAGTAATATGTACTCTTAGCGAGGCGGTTTCCCACACAACTATACTGCTAGGGACTCCTGTCGCTTCATATTACTGAGGGTCACAGTTGTTAACTATGAATTCTCTCCCTATTTTAGGGACCTTGATTTCGTTTTGCCTGACCCGAATCTGCATTGGGACGCAGTGAGTTACTACAGTCTAGCGTGATTGCGCTATCAGAAAGTGAATGCCCTTGGACCACAAGGTTGGTGGCCATCTTATTATTCAAGATATTTAGTGGAATTTATATCCTGAGCCCCCAGTAATTATTTCCTTTTCACTTCTCTAGGCACCTACATGGTGAAAATTCTGATTGTTTGGAACCGATAGCAACCATAGCCCTGAAGATGGATCATTTGTAAATCCGAAAAGCGTTGGCAAACAGAATAGACCTAATGGTGCTATTTGGGATTGTTTTATGAGACTCCTTTGTTCTTTTGTGACATGGGCTAGTGTGAATGTTGTAAACACTAGTCATTCAATGTACCTATATTTGGAAACTTCTTTTTAAATGGCAAAAGGTTATGCATTTGAAAGAATTATGTTCCGTACCCTTGATATATAATGTTTTGATGTTGATCTGAAATATCCGATAAAGACTGTATGTGTTAGAATTGAACACAAACTGTGGAAAGAACAGAGTTATTTTATGTTATTTCTGAATCCTCCGAGTATTAAAAATGCTTACGATATACATTGGTATCCTCATTTGAAATATGCACAGCCAAGTCGCTTGATATTGGCTGCCTTACTTTGCATTATTGAAAATTACCCACTCTCCCACCGAGAGTCACTATTGTTGGCTTTTTGCTTATAGAATTTAATTAGAACTGTAATACAATCTATACTCCTGCCTATATCCCTTATTCTGGGATATTGGGATGATAGATTTCTCAAGTGTGATTTGGGATCCAGTCCCGTGAAGAGTGCATATGGGGCTATCATGTGGCAACACATGGTTTTGTTCTTTAGTCTTCAAATTAGCCTCGAGTGGCCTTGTGGCATTTGCCCCTCTGCACCAGAAATCAATCTAAGTTTGATTTAATGATCAACATTCATCTTACTCATAGATCCTAAATATTCTAATGTGTTAGTGCATCCCAACACCCACTCTCTCTGTTTCATTTGTTAAGGCCCCCACCACTGTTGCATTATCTTTGTCTGGAATATATGGCAATACCTGCCGTAGCTGTCTAAATGAGTAGAAAATTGCATGTACCTTGGCTACTACTTGGCCTTGGCTACACAGATTGTCTTGCCAAATACATCCCAGATTTTATACCTGGGAGACAAAGCCTAACTTTACACCCAAACGATTGGGAACTGACAGTTCTCTGAAGGCTGTGAGTCGATGTCTGGGTACGAACAGGACAAACTCTGTTTTGGACACATTCAGTTGGCGCTGATCAGGTGACATCCACTCTCCGACTTCTTCCAGGCAATGTTTAACCCTAGTGAAGGTTTCCTCAAAGTCAACAATTTTGATGAAGATCTTGGCATCGTCAGCATAGGAATGGTAACTCATCCTGTGATGCCTGAAGATCTCCGTCAATGGCTAAAGGTATAAATTAAAGAGTAGTGGTGACAGTGAAGACCCCTGTGGTACACCACAACCTCTCCAAGATTTTCCCTGGCCATGGGAGTCCTGTAATTGGTCAGTAGTTCTGGAGAACCATAGGATCCAGGTATTTTTTTTTTTAAGTACGGGTATTAGAATTGTATTTTTTAGTCTCTGAGACACTAAGCCCTGATTCAAGGATGTATTGATGAACTGAGACAAAAATGGTGCAATTTCCTGTTCCATACGCTTTGTTGCATAAGCAGAAGTTGCAGGGCTTTAACTAGCGAACGTACATAGTTCTCCGATACAGTATGAAAATCAAAGCAGACTGTTGGGACCACTACCCCCGGCTGCACTATTCCTGGTGGGGACTGACCAGTCATCTGTACTGAGGATTCTGAACTGGGGTCTGGACTTTCACTATATATCCTTCTTGGTGTGTTCAATTTTCTCCTCAAAGAATGTGTTGAAAATGTTGGCCTGTGCCAGAGATGATTTAACGGTGTAACTCACATATTGAGTAGTATTGACGAGTGTGAAGAGTCTAAGATTTTGACAAATGTGGGTGTTATAAGGGGCCCTAGTTTAGATTTAACCACATCCTCAGTACGTTCTCCTTTAGCACAAGTGAAGGAGGTGCTTATGAACCAGTCTGCAGAACATCCTACTAGACAATCCTCCAAAATACTTGGGTGGGAGTCTAATAGAGACACCCATGGGTTGATTAGATGAAATCGTCTCAAGATGTTGGAGATATTTAAAAAGAATCCACCTTTAAGAGCGTTGATCTCAGAGGATATGGGTCTAATTTCATTACTATTGATAAATAACAACCGGATGGTCTTCTTTTTTCATTCAGAGATAGTTACTAAATGGTTTGGGAATAATCTGAAAATCTCAAGATTTAGGGTTATAACCTTACTGAATTAAAATCACAAGAGTCTAGTAAAGTGTATGTATCACTACCCACTCCCATACAAAAGTTAACTAACATTGTGGATATAACTGAGACTGGTTCTATTGAATCTGGTTCTCTAGACACTCAATTAGCCTGTCTCTCTAAAGAGAGACACAATTGGTCTGGGATTGAATCAGCTCTCAAAACATTTACAGCATTCAGACAAGGTTTAATTCAACCCTAACAATCATCAAATAAATGTTCTGTTTTGGAACATGTGTAGTTTGAACAATCTAGTTAGGTAATGGAACAAATCTAAGATGTTAAGAACTTTGCATTTTCATTTTTCAGGAAACTATGACTACAGATAGCATTGAATTTAAGGGATTTCAGTATGCACCCTTCCGGCCACATGAGTGAGGCAGGATGTCAGAGTGGTGGTCTAGTGATAGCCATTGATATTTCACTAAATTTAGAGTCACATATTTGGTACTCTTTGCAAGGGGTTCATGCAGTTCTCATGAGGGTGCCAGAATCTAATCACATTTTTCTTCTTGTTAACATATATTGGGATCCGCTAAAAGATTCTCTAGAACACTATCAATCAATCCTACAAGATGTTTTTGAGCCTTGGTTTCTGCAAGGTCGAGATCACTTGATTATTGTGGGGGGAATTTAATGCCAACTGTACTGAAGGATCCAAACTTAACAACATAGCACATACTAAGGTTAATACTGTCAGAGGGGTGAAATGAGATCCATCATGAGCGACTGAAAGCTGCAACAATTGGATTTACACATACATTGCCCCTGTGATATGTTCACCTGGCATAGAGGGACTTCCTCATCATGGTTGGAACAACAAAAATATTCTTCCTCGTTGAAATTCCAAAGTAGGAACCTAACTGTTTATGATCCTAAATTGGGCGACCATCTCATTATCTACTTAATTTTACTGCTTAATATTTCCAAACACAAGATTTGTCTAGCACTTTTTCCTGTTGTCCCTGTTCGGAATGGTTTTACCTGTAGATGGGACCAGAGGAGATGCAAAAAGCTCAAGGATGGTTTGTATGAAAGAAGTTACAATCTTCTGGATACCCATACGTTTGACCCTCACTGACCCACACAGTTTTTAGAGGGGAGTTGGAAGCAGGACTCCCTGGAAGATCTTATTGTAGAGAGTGTTGAAAGTGCAGTGCTTGATAGTTAGGCTCCCAGGAACAGAATCTCTCCCCATTGCTACGATTCAAGAATTTGGGCCTCCAAATGTGATAAGCACAAGAAGCTTAAGATCTTAAGCGACACAGGTTTGAACGGAGATAAATATCTAACTGAAGAAATGTCTATGCTTTAGTACCAAAGAAACTTGGTGAAATCTTTAAAGCAGGAAATGCACACGACCGACAACCAAAGAATGCTGAGGTTCTTGATAGATTCGGACATCAGGCAATTCTGGGAAAAAATAACAACTTGTCAGTCCATGTGATTTCTGTAAGTGGTGATGGTATCTCTGAACAAACCTGGGTCAACTTTTATACTAATAAATCCCGTTAGAAGTATCATCCTTTCGAGTCTAAAGATTTGACTGAGGGTACTATAATGTTAGGTTCTTGTCCATGGGATTTAGACAATCTTACATGGGCTATTGTCAAGCTTAAACCTTCCATAGCTCCTGGTCCGGAAGGTCTTCCCGTCTTTTTGTTGAAGAAACATACTGCTCTATGGTCTTGAATTTTAAAATGACATTTTGATGAAGTATGCAGAACCCAAATTATACCTTTATCGCAGTCCTCTTTGACCATTATTGCCATATACAAAAAGGGGGACTACGTTGAACCCAAGCAATTATAGGACTATAGCCCTGATTGATGCAGTAAGTAAGGTATTTGCTATTCCTCTGATTTGAGACCTGAATAGTACATTGAATCAGTTCTCCATCTTGACATTGTTTCAAGTTGGCTTTAGGAAGAACATGGGAATCCCACTTAATGCTACTATTCTGGCACATCTGCCACACACTGTCAAACGCGGTCAGGCGGGGAATATATACATGGCCTCATTGGATAGGTCCTCAGCCTTTGACTGTGTCCTTCAATCTAAACTGTTGATGAAACTATTAAATTACAATGTTCCGCACAAATTGGCTCAACTGATAGCTCTCCTCCATAAAAAATCTTATTTGAGGATTCGGTTGAACCAAGAGGGGGCATTGTTGAGACAGATTTCAGTTAAAGTAGGTCTAAGACAGGGATGTATACTCGCCCCTACACTATTTAACATATATCTGAGTCATATCAGGGATTTATGGCAGGACAGGGACACTTTCCGGTGAGAATGGGGCATTTGAGGATTCATTGGTTGGCATTCGCCGATGACCTCATATTTTTTGACAAACCTCTGGGATGTCCAAAACATAAACTGAATTTGTTTCATACATATAGTCTGAGGAATACTTTATGGGCCAATGGTGATCAATCCAACATTGTAATCTTTACAGTTGGTACACAAAAAAAAACAAATCTATGTGCTGGTCTTTGGGTGAACAAACTGTGGAACAAGTTCCCTCGATGCAATATCTGGGGTACAAATTAACAAATACTGTCTCTATAGAAATGTGGAGAACTACATTCAAAGAGAGGCTAGTTCTGCTTATATACCACATGAAGTGCTTATATTGGAGACTATGTAAATGTTCTATTGCTCCTGTTCTGAATTATTACCTTATGAAGATTGAACCAATACTGCTATATGGATTGGACATGTCCTTAATAGATGTTAGGGCATTCCTTGATTCGCTACAAGTCTCCACTTGGAAAACAAAGTTTTGGGGCTTGCTCCAGCTGTCCCCAATTTGATTATATGACATGAGGTAGATTTAACATCTTTAAAAGCTCGGTACCAGTGGCACCAATGGTTGAATTATGCCAAATGTCTGTCTCCTTCAGCAAATTCCTTATACGTTGATTTAAAAAGAATGATTAAGGACTTGTCTGTGGGATCTATAAACTTGCTTAAAGACAGGATGCATAGTTTGCTGGAATCTATTGATGAAGAGGAGTTAGTGCAGTGTCTGGATACGCTGAAACGTAAACTATTCAGAGATGATTGGAGGTATACTCTTGAGGTTCTTCTTCCTTATTCTACTAACTCTGAATATGCTAGGTTTCCAAGGGAAAAGCATCAGTTATCATCGTATCTGAAATGTTTTCCTTGTTGCAAGTTACTTACCCTATACCTACGGTTTAGACTTAATCAGTTGCGCACAAGATAAAGAATGAAAAATTGGAACAGCGTTGGGACTGTCGCTTTTGTTCTATGTTTGGAGTTGTTGAAACACTTAAACATTGGGTTTTGCACTGTTAGAGAACCTAAGGAAATTAGCATTCTGCAAAGAAGTGAATAGCTTAGAATATGAATGATCAAAGGATCTTTTATGGTCTCAGCTAATGTGGGGCGAAAAAGTGTCTTTAGTTATTGCGCTGGGTCGTTTTTTGAAAGATGTTAAAATTCTGATTTGTTGACTTGGTTTATGTGTTTTAGGATATTGATGATGTTTGATGTGGTTTTCAAATTTTTTTTCTGTTCTACTTTTGTGTAAGGTTTCTTGTAAACCAAGTCACAGTAAAAAAAAAAAAAAAAAAAAAACCTCACGGCATCTGTTAAGAGCATGAGAAGAAATTAACATGTGTACCATGCTTTCCTTCTCAGCATTCATAAAGCATAGGGATTAATAGAATCATGATATATCAATGCAGGTGTTATGCCAACGGATGCCTGTGGAATTCACCTGTATTTAGCGTATGATAAAAACAGGAGTATTTCACAGGAATCCATTGCAGTGCTGTTTGCAAAGTGTAATTGTGTACTGTTTACAAAACATAGAGTACAGGTGATTTTGAACATTTTTACTTTTAATTTTTAGCATGTTGTCAAATTGTAAAATAGTAAGCCGAGACCACAGAGTTACTCATACACACAAACACACCCACACATTTATACACACATAGACACCAGGGTATTCACGCCATCAAGGTGAATCCGCCTTATGTAAATACAGTCGCAGCACTATAGTTGAGTATCAAGTTCGATGGGAAACCCGAAAATGTTATAGCTAATGACTTTAGACTCGCATGATGGATGTGTCTGATATTTTCTCCACTCCACACCCCTCCCCACAGGTTGGCAATGTTGGGAATGATTTGTTAAAAAATAAAAAAAAAGGTATTAAGAAAGAAAAAAAACACTGTTTTCGACTTACTCCCATTCTTATTCCCATAGAGTAAAAGTCCATGTGTATGTGCAGCGCACAGCAAAAATCATGGGACAGAACTGGACCAGGTGCAAAACAACTTGGGCATGAAGCATTTTACTCGATTTCCGGGAGGAGCCTGGGGTTATTCCGTCCAGTAGTTATTGAAATATTTGATGGGGGAAGGTGTGACCCCTTCTCCCAATATTATAACTATATTTGTGTTCCACAATGCATCAGTTAGGCTTGTTCAGAAACAAAAATTCTGCCTTTTTTTTGTTTGATGCGAGAGATAATGTTTTTTTCTGAAATAACCGGAGTACCCAAAAATGAAAATTGGATAAAATGACATTGGGCGGAGGAAAAATGATGAAATGGCATCCGGCTACAGGTGGGGAGGGGGAAATAGGACAACATGTGAAAATTAGTGGTTAGGGTGAGCTGGGGAAAAGTTCAGAGCTTGAACGTTTTCTCGTAACCATTGTTATTTTCGCATAACCGTATGACATAAATTATAGTAGAAACAGGATCGAGAATGAAAGTGCATTACGTGAATAACTGGGGTTTTTTTACGAATAACCATGGTTATTTGTAGCATATTACTATTTTCAGGGTTATAGTAACTGCAAATATTAGAAAAGGATTTTTTCTTAAATGTGATTAATACAAAAAAGTGGAATGTTACAACCACAGTGATGTGGGAGGTTATGGGTTTGGCAGAAGACTATGGCTACTGCATTACTCTAAGAAACCGAATGGTGCAATATGGAAAGTGGACATGTCCAAAGGCCATGGTCACTGGCCATGACCGAAAACCATGGCCAATGGGCCCCAAAAAACCATGTTCAAAGTCCATGGCTAGTGTACTGGAAGAACACTATTAGGTGCAACATGTAACAAGATCATGGCTGAAGTTCAGGGCCAGTGGTCATTGGCCAAGGCCATGGCTAGGGGTGGGATAGAAAGGTAGTGTTTCAAAAGATACAGTGGGCACGAAAGACATGTAGAGCAGCCACGAACTTCGGGGAAGGTTGTAGTCACCAGTGAGTCCAAAAACAACATATTCAGGGAACATGTACTGTGGCCACGGACGAAGGCCATGGCTAGTGGCCTGTAAAAAAAAACCTTGAAATTCACTGGAAAATCCTTGCAGTTAATTTGTGCAGATTTAACACAACATAACCCTTGATTCACAATGACATACAACATGGCAGAATGGGGACATCAATGGGACCATGCAGAGTTAAGCTGTTCTTTACTTCCCATATCTACTGAATAAAAGAAAGATAGGCAAACACATTTGCGAATAACTAACACAAACGCAGGGATTAGCCAAAGGAAAACATATTTCTTGCAGCAAGCATAGAACAACATTATGCTCTGAGTCTATTTTGCATTGTGCAGAGCGAAATTTGGGTAATCGAATTCCCATTAAAAGATGGAGTCACTATCTATGAACAATAGAGACAAAGAAACTGCTCACACAGGCACAAACCATGTGCCCATGAACACACACACGCACACACATGCAAATGACACACACACCATGGTATGCACTTGATCAAGCTAAATCAGAATTCTGGAATATAAGAATAAAATTGGGAGTGATGAACAGAAACTTGAGGAGTGGCAAAAGGAAAAATGTTATTTATTTCAGCAAGTATCTAACAAATTAGGCTCTGAGTACATTTAACATAATATAGGTGTGGTACTGTGCATGCATTGCGACTTTTTCCACATTTCTGTGGTGCAGTGTTTCTGTGATTTAGGATCTGTATTTTTGATTGTCAGAGTTTTAGATGCCATCATTCTTCTAAGAAATTAAAATCTAAAATCTAGGTGCTTGTCTACACTGAGTTTTTCGTTTGTTATTTTCAAATAAGCAATACAGAACACATGTTCAGTTTCCCCATATATGATTCATGCAAGCAAACATACTCCGTTCTCTCCCATCTGTCTTACAGTGTCCATCAAATTAGTATAGCATGGTTGCCTTGGGGAAACTGCAATGTATAATAGTGATGTATGTATTTCAGAATCACACTGTTTTCAAAGAAAGCTGATTTAACAGTTCCAGAATGGTTTGCAATCAGAGTTAAAATAAATAACCATTAGCAGTGTTTCACTAAAGATGCGCCATCTGTTCTTTGTATCCTGTACTGTATTTTCTTGTTTTAATATGCAGCAATTTTCTGCCAGAACCTCACTAAATTTGAAAAGTTATTCAGCCCTTAGTTTTGTCATCTGCAAAATTATCTCTAATGGGCCTACATTCAGCAGTCATTGATGTGTAGCCTCATAAGAAATCACATAATTGTCACTTCAAAGCAGATAAATACAAACATTAGAAAATAGTCTTCTTGTATCACACACAATTATCTGGGAAGGACAATCTTACTTTGTTAGGAAGTAGTTGTCCTGGTGCCCAAACCACATTTTTCCTTTTAATTCTGGAGAATACTACACCATTTCATGGCCCTAGTGTAAATCATATTACAAGGCAGCAAGTATAATTCTGAGGTTTGTTATCTGTTCTTTCAGCAACATATGTAAACATTTTCAAATTTACTGTTTTTTCAAAGAAATTCCTGCAAATACTGCAGTGAAAACCTTTTTAAACACCATGTGATATGTCCAGTCATACTTTTCTTATTTAAATTTATAGGTATGGAATTTATGACACCTGAACCTAACTAGGAAGTAACGGGTTGCACCCAGGGGGCTATATTTGAGGTGTAGGGGGAGCAGAGGGGCTGAGAAAGGTAGAGTTAGTAGGGTTGACGCGGACTCCAGATTGGGAGACATAGGGTTGATGATGCAATCAATGACTGGCAAACTGTTTCCTGTGAGAAAGGGATTTGCACCATCTAAGTGGGAGATGATCAAAGCTCGGACTACTGCTCTGAAATTCAGTGCAGGGATGAGAAGTTTGTCTTTACAGAGGCACATAATCTGGCACCGCGCAGCTTAAGTCATCTTGGTGATGTGCATTTTGAATGACAGGACACAATCAATAGTAAATAAAATTAATCTTGCACTGGGTGAGAGTTGAGGCATGTATCAGTTCAGATTTATGTCAGTCAGCCAATTTTGGACATGGATATGTTTGGAGGAGTTGCCTCATAGAATGGCTTATAACTTTATATGACAGCATGAAGCCTTGTGGAAATACACAGGTTACTAGGTGACACTTTTATCTGTCAGGGCCCATCTGGATGATGTGGTCTCTGTTGGAGAAGTGGGAGATTGGGTTTCATCATGTAAGGCAGAATTATATGCAGCACCATTTGGGAACACCACACATAATTAAGACTACAAGTGACAATACAAATTCACCTTTGGTACAGGCCTGTACTACACAGTAAAGGTGGTAGCGATGGCTGAGCAGCCAGACTTATCTCAAGAGCAAGTGAGCAGTATCAATAGTTACACAAAGGACAGCAATTACTATGATTCAAACAATCACTGACTCGAGGTTTCTGAGTAAAAGAATATACATTTATTTATGCATCAGTTGTATAACATTTCACTAAAGTAAAACAGTTTTAGAAATCACACTCTTAGTACACCACACCACTCCCAATAGGTTCCAGACAAGTTAAGCTCACAAATTAAGTGGGAGCAACATGGCACTCCAGAAATTTAAAAGTGAGGGAAAGACAAAGTTTAGGCAGAAATTGATCAGCACCAACAAGTAAGTAAGCAGGGCAATCTAGAAAGAGGAACTGTAGTGATGGAATCAAATCATAAAGGCTTAGGGCAAAAGTCAATAGGACAAAAGTATTTTGCTCAAGATCAAACAGCTCAGGGTAGTTCGCGGTTAAGTCTTTGCCAAGAGTTCCGGGCGCAGTTTGTCATCAGAAAAGTTAGTTTAAAGAGTAGAGAAGGACAAGCCCTTAGATTGGAGAAAGATATCACACACTTTCACCACGGCTGAACAAAACGAACAACCGGATTTGCACAGTACCTTTAAATGGAGAGGTAGCATTAGCTGAGGCGGACGTTCCTGGCAGTTCCTGCAGGCTCACGGTTCCTGAAGCGACTGTCGGACTGACATGAAGTAGGAAGACTGGATGGTCCTGCACTGCCCAGGAAAGAAACCAGCAGCAGAGCAAAGCAACAAATAAAAGGTGTGCTCCTTAAAACCCAAGCAGGGTTCGACCTTCCTGGATATCCGGCCCACTGTAGCTCTGTACAGCAAATTAGACCAGAGGAGGGGGTCCTGGCTTGCAGTTTGGGTGAACTGGTTGGTCCCACCAGCTCAGGGGAAGAAGATTCCTGGGAGATCTTCTCTGTGGTTGGAGTTCGAGGATTCCGACCTGCAGCAGGGCTTCGCCGGGTGGTTCAGTCGTGGTAGGGGTCCTCTTCGGTCAGCTCCTCATCGGTTCTTTCATTCCAGTGGCGACTTTGCCTTTCTAGACCCAGAGACCTGGTTTTTATGCAGTCTTCCCCCATTCACACAGCCTGACTGTCAATCACACAGCAGGGTGGCGGTCCCGCCGGGACAGTGAAGGCAAGCGTCCCCAAAAGGCATTACCCTCCCCGCAATGAGGGGCAATAATGGACACACCCCAAGAGGGAATGAGACCAAGACCAAGTGCGGATAAAAGTAAAACGTTCTTTATCTATCAAATAGGGCATGCAAAGGACTCTGCAAGCTCCGAGAGCACTCTGTCTGACAATAGCAAAGACAGTCTAATTTATTACAAATTTTCATCATAGAAACTTATAAACTATAGGGGGCACATAATCTCGGGGATTGGGTGGCGTCGACTAACTATAGGTGCAGTTGTGACGAGCCCTCCGTGGTTGGTGGACATCAGTGTGGTGCCAACGTGGGGCCAACGTGGGGCGGATAGGGCAGCTGGGCTCATTGGGGTGGGGCAGCCAGGCCAGGCGCGGTCAGTGATCATTCTAGTTGTCCTGTAAAGACACAGGAAGAATTTATATAATGTGAAGCTTTACAAATACATCAAGACATTGTTACTTCTGACCTGTTGACAGGGTGTCATAAACCTGGGGGTCTGGTCTGAGGGCATGGGGTGAGCTGCGCTGTCATTTTGGTCTCGTTAGATGTAGTGAAGAATTACTTTATGATGTGTTAGTACAGGGTTGAATATCTGTTTTCCAAGGCCCATTAACTTAGGGTGAACCGGAGTGCCACTGGATCAGCGAGGGTGTACCTCTGGCCCCTTGGGGCGGTGGGATTTTAGGGCCGGGTTGTAAATAATTCATTTGGCCGACCATGGTGGTCTGGGACATAGGGGGAGACGAATACTTGAAGCAGATCCAGCAGAATGGGGGGAGGTGAGGCTGTGCTGCTTGCACACCAGCTTGTCCTGGCGTGCCTTGGTGGGAAGGGAGGGGAGATGGCCTTGGGTGTGTTTTTGTTCGCAATTCTTTGTGCTTGGGCTGCACACTATGTAAAACAAGGAAATGATTAATAAAGTTGGTAATATTGAAGTGCTTACACATTTCTACTGTCTATACATTTGTATATTATTTTATAGTTGTCTACAATCATTTGGCAGTGTTTCATACATCATTAAACATCAGACGACTATATTTTAGCAATGTCACATGGTAGTAGCTGAATAACACATAAGGTAGTATTAGGTTTGGTGGCGTACTCAGGAGCATAGAGGCAATACATTCAGAGGTGATAATACATTTTCATTCTGGCTTGTACATTTAAACGTGTTTCTCCATGCACATACACACATGCTTGCAGTAATGCTTTGTTTGCCTTCCTTTGTACTTAGCAGCATTTGTTAGTTAGCCCTAGGCGGCCAGCATCAATTTATTTTCATTACACATGATACCGTGTACGAGCTGAGGGCATGCTTGCTTTACCCATACTTATGAATTTTTATCTCTTTCTTAAACATGGATGTTTAGATTTAATATAGCAATCTTTGTAAACCGTCAGGCATTGGAATGTGGTTGTGCATCGACAAGGGTTCATATAAAGAGGGTATTGACATCATATATTTTACATGTTACGGGTTAGATGCAGGGTCGAGGCCTGTTCTGTTAGTATGGTTTTCTGTTATTTTCCAGACTTGAACCGCGAGTCAGGTCACTTCGGGGACAGTGATGTACTGCAGAAGGTAAATGATACAGTGATTGTTCTGATACTTGTTTGTGTCTGGTTGCTCGTGAGAACGGGCCTTCAGCGGATCTGCCCTGGAGCGGAGGCGCCATGGGAAGGGCATGGCTCTCCTTGAGTGGGGGCTAAGCTGCAGCATTCACAAGCATGCTGTCTTGTTGGGATTCAGGTTGCTAGTATCTAAAATGGAGTCCTGATGCTTTCCAAAATGGTGTCCATGGTCTGCAACAGTACAGCATGATCAGTCCTGTGCGTCGATCAGTAGTCACCCCATCACCTGGGCCCGGGTGACAGGGAGGCCCCTGACGAGTCACGAACCTCACTTAGGTGGGGCATGTCGGGGAGGGTGGTCTACTGGAACTAACCTCCCATACATTTCCCCCCTTTCGTTACTTAAGTAACGAATATTGTAACTCACCCAATCTCTGGCGCTCTTTTTCATCTGCAACAGCCTCGTCCCATTCTGGTGTACCTTTTATTGGCATCCAGGCTCTACACACCCCTCTCAGGCTTTCCCCTCTCCTAGCATACTCATCGGGTGTGCAGGTCATGTATATACATCCCCCATCCCCATCCAGGTCCACCCACACCTCTGTATACCATTCCCTTTCGTGAGGTTCCTTTATTGTGGTGTAATACAATCTATCTACCATGTCCCCGTCATAAGGTAAAGGTGCCAATCTGTACTTTGGCCCGGGGTCCTCACCTGTTTGCACTTGAGCTTCGTGCATGACCTGTGCCACTCCTTCAGTGTTTCCAATTGTCACCATCATCATTGCGTCATTAGGCACTGCATTTGCGCAACATCGAAGAAACAGCTGGCACAACAAAATATCAAAAGTAAGAATACCACGATGGGCATCAGCATTTTGATCGTGAATCCAAGCCATGATGGTACCCAAGAGGAGAGGTTGTCAAACCAGGTGCTGACGTCTGCTCCTCCTTCGTTTTTCATTCGTTCCCCCAGTTTTTGCACCGCTGCGATGACATGTGACAACGTACCATTATCTGCGTCTTCAGAAGGTACAAATGTGCAACATGCACTCCCGATTTTTCAACAAACACCGCCGTCCATCGCGGTCAACAGGTCTAGGACATACCTGTTCTGCATCGTCATTAACCGCAGGGCTCTTAGCTCCACCTTGATCATGTTGAACCCTTCTTCAGTGTCGTAAGCTAGCTGGATCAGCTCCCAATGTGTGATCTGGAGCGATTTTGCATTTGCCCGCACCTGGATACTTGTAACGAGTGAGGCGAAGAACGTTTCTGCAGAGTTGAACAGTCGATACCTGTCTGGAATCTGCGCCAATAATTCTGAGGAGGCTTTGGATATGTAGTTGGATGACCGGCGCCTCCTCGATAGCACCTCTGGCACATTCCCGAAAGACAGGACATACATTTGTGGCTCTTCTGTTGGCAGGGTGTTTTGTTCATGGGGGGCACCTGGCACTCCTTTGCCCCCAACAATATGGCTCTCTGGAATCACCATCAATGCTGAGTGTAGTGTTGCCAAAGAACATGTGCCCCTCCAGGACTGTGGGAGGTGCAAGTACGCCTGTTTGCCACAGACCCAGTAAGTGTCCATAAGTGCTGCTGTTCCCTTCTTCATGTCTGGGATAGTGAGTGTCCGGTTACAGTTCTTGTTCGCACCCATTGGGTTCTTTCCTTCCCCAAGGAAGCATAGATTATACGATATTTCTTTTTACAGTTTGAATGGTTTTCTATGGCAGTCACCCAGGTCAGTTTTGTGATGTGCTCTTTCCAGACTGGTGTGCATGTTTTTTCGACCCACTGTAATTTTTCTGCTGTCAGCCCTCGTAGTGCCTCAGCCTTGCACGATATGTCTTCGTCTTTCCATTTATTGTCCAAAAACAATGTCCCTTTGATCACGAAAAAAGGTTCTTTCAAGCATATCACTCCTTTCACTCTTGAGTAGCAGGTTTTCTCATTCTGCAGCATTTCAAAGGATACTTCGTGTGCCTGAAAGGAGTTCTTAATTTTGCACAAGGTGAGATGAAGGAGAGATTGGGCATTTGCAAGAGGTAATTCTTTTTGGCAACAGAACTTTAGGTGTGGCTGAAGCGTGGGGGATCAGGGAACAGACATATCAACTTTCGTTGGTTGTCTGTTTTGCGGTGAAACTCATGTCTGCATACCATTTGTCTGACTGATGTGGATGTCTCGGGTCTTCTATTGTGTCTTGACCCAGGCCATAGTACTCGTCATATTTTCTCCTCCCCACCTCCCTCTTCCTCCTATTGCTTCTAAGGTAGCCCCTTGCTTCTCGGGCTATGTGTGATATTGGCTCCCCTTTCCCCGCACCCCCCTTTTCCCATTCATCATATAGAGACAGAAACTTCTCTGACATTTCTTCATTCTTTTCCTTTTCTCCTATAGGTACTGTAATGTCTGTTGTGGGAGTAGCTTCTAATGAGGGCGGTGTGGCAGTAGTATCGTATAGCCATGATATGACAGAAGGGTTGTGGTCATTTAAACTGTACACATTATATTCCGAGACATTTGGGAGTGAGGTTGGGTTTATACTCGAGCTGCTATGGATATTATTTGAGGGCTGTGCTTTGGGTGGGATTGTACCATAGCCCCATACAAACTGAAACCCATCCCATATTAAGTAATCACCCTCTTTGACCACTTTGGTTGCCTTCTTCGAGTTAGTTTTGTTCCCCCCTTCCTCCTCATTAATCTCGATAGAGATGAATGAAATGAACCAGTACGTAATGAGACCAAACATCATTGTAAAGAATAAAACAGCACACACAGACAGGCCACATTCATACAAATATCTACACCACTTAAATACATTATTTACATTTCTAACTGCCCTAATACTATTTGTTGCGGGCAGCCCATTTGTTGCCATGGTCACTCCTATATGTTAAAAGATAAAAGCGCATTAAACATACTTAAACAGTTGACATTTTTATTTCTTGAGAGAGAGAGAGAGAGAGAGAGAGAGAGAGAGAGAGAGAGAGAGAGAGAGAGCTTTATATTTACAATTCAATATTATTTCTATTTTCATTGTTAGCTTTCATTTATCACCAGAATACTTTTTGGCATTTCACTTTTTCTCATATTTTCACCCTTTTACTCTGTATCCATGTTTCATGTGCATCGTTTTGCATTCCGTTTTATTGTTAATTATTTGCTGTTGTCTGTGCTTCCTCTTCTCGTTCCTCTTGGACACTATCATATGCTCTATGTACGTCGGTTGAATGTATCCAATATCTCAAGCCCTTTACTTTCACCGCAGTCGGGGTGCAAAATATCACTTCATAAGGGCCATGAAATATTGGAGCATTCCACCTCCATACAAAACTTCTGACATAAATCTGGTCCCCTGGCATTAACTGCCCTTGTGGGCTGTGCTCGACAAGTGTTACTGTCTCGTTCCCTTCTTCTCGAGTGAATGGGGGTGCGGGCTGCCTTGATATCATGCGGGCTGCTCTTGTGAGTTTTGTCAGATAATCAGTAAACTCTTCTCCTAGTATTGTGGCACTTCTGTATGCATCTGAATGTCTGTGGAGTGGAGTGTGTGCCGTATGCATGCGTCTTCCTGTCACGATCTCGTGCAGTGACAAATGGTGATCCTTACTTGGCTGATTTCTCAGCTCGAACAAGGCCAGAGGTATGCAATGGACCCAGTTCTTTTTTAGTGAAAAACACAATTTTGACAGCATGCCTTTTAGGAGGATGTTGATCTTCTCAACCACGCCATTGCTTTGTGGATGATAAATCGAGCACAGTTTATGCTTTATTCCTAACAAGGCAGTTACTTCCTTGAACAGCCCGTTAACAAAATGAGTAACATTATCTGAGCGAATCACGTCGCAAATTCCCCAGCGCGGGAATACTTCCCTCACTAAGAAGTTTACCGTGCATTTGGCATCAGATCATGCACAAGGCCCAGCCTCAACCCATCTGGACAATGGACAGACAACCACTATCATATACCGTGCCCCATCATACCTTTACCCCATATCTGCATAGTCAATATGTAGCTCTCTGAAGGGCCCTACTGGTTTGGGTGTTGTTCGTCTGAGTGTCCTCAGTGTCATTCCTGAATTGTATATTTGACATGTTGTACATTCCATTGCTAGTTTTGATATATGTTCCTGGAGGCCTGGCACAAACCGGTCTTCTTGTATTTCTGCTGCTATGTGTTGTTTAACATTGTGGGCTGGGAAGTGTAGTTGCTGAAATGCTAGTTCTAGGAGTTGAGGGGCATTACCACCTTTCCTGTATTATTCTGGTGCCACAAAAGATCTGTTGCTGATTGACTACAACCTCTCTTCTCCCACAACCCTTTTTCCTCTTCACTTGCTCCTTCCTGTAACTCTAGTATTTGTGACACGGGCATTGTATTGTATCCTTCCGGGAGCTCTTCCACTGCCTGTTGTTGCACTATGTACTCGCCTGTTATTTCTTTTACTAAATAGGACTCTTCCTTGGCTGTGGCGTCTGCTGCAGCATTTCCCAAAGAGATAATGTCCGTGTTGGACGTATGGGCTTGGCGCTTCACTATTGCTACCATAGTGGGTTCTTTCAATGTATCAATAAGTTCTTTCAGGAGTTCTGCATGTTGTACAGGTGGCCCATCTGCTCTTCGAAACCCTCTCCGTCCCCACCTTGCCAACCCACCGTGTACTGTAGTAGTCATGTATGCTGAATCTGTGTAAATTGTCACTGTACATCCTTTTGCTGCATGTAATGCTTCAATGAGGGCTATGAGCTTCGCTGCTTGGGCTGAGTAATGGGAGGGCAGGCGATACTGTACTATCATTTCGTACTCACCTTCTTCCAATCTCACAACTGCCACCCCCAAATGCTTTTCCCTTGTGTCAATGTCAACTGATGCTGACCCATCTATGAAGTAAACCTCTCCTTCATTTAGGGCATTTTCACTTACCACTGTGCCTTCTCCCTCCTCTCCTGTGTAAGTGGCACAGTCGTGTTCTTGCATGTCTTCTAAGGTGCATAGCTCTGTAATGAACGTTGCTGGGTTTACTGTTTTGCATCTGACTATGTGGATGTTTGCGCTGGACAGTATTATTTCATAAGCAGTTGCTCTTTGTGTCGTCAATGTGCTTTTTGATCTTTCTAATATAGCGAATAGGGAGTGCTCCACAAATAATGTTACAGAGCATCCCATCACTATTGTAGCACCTTTCTCAATGGCGACCGCTGCGGCTGCGAGAGATTGCTCGCAAGCGAAGTGTCCTTGCATCACTGCACCTAAGGTGCCACTGTAGTAAGCAAGTGGCTTGTGTCCCAGGTCTGTTTTTAGTGTCAGCACTGCTGTCATGAGGATCCCTTTGCAGTGGCAGAACAGGTAAAACTCGTGGTCATGATCTGGGTTCGCGAGTACCGGTGCGCTTGAAATTAATTACTTGAGTGAGGTAAATGAGTCACTCATTTCTGCTGACCATTGGATTTCTCTGTTCTCCCGCTGAGCCTCTTTGAGTGCCTGTAGTAGTGGTCTTGTGTATTCTGCATAATCTAATATCCATGCTCGACAGTAGTTACACATTCCTAGAAATGTTTGCATGTCCTTCATTGTGCTTGGTCTTCTCACTGCTGTAATGGCATCTACTCTGTCTGGTATTATCTTTTTGCCATCTTTTGATATTAGCTGTCCCAGGTACAGCACTTCTGGTTGGCAGTACTGTAGTTTCCCTCTGTCAACCTTGTATCCTTTGTGGGCAAACAATATCAAGAGAGTGACAGAATCTTTCCTGCATTCTTCCTCATTCTGTGCGCAGATGAGCAAATCATCTACGTATTGAATAATCGTGCTCTCAAATGTCATGTTTCCTAAATCTTCATGGAGGATGCGGTTGAATATACTGGGGCTCTCACAGTAGCCCTGGGGTAACCTACAATGTTCGTACCTCTTTCCCCCCAATGTAAAGGCAGTTAAATACTTGCACTCTTCTGCCAATCGGATGGAAAAGAAGGCATTTTTCAAATCTACCACTGTGAAATGTGAGGCTTTCTTGGGGATGCTGCACAGTATCGATGCATGATTAGGGACCAAAGGGAACTCTTTTTGAATGACATCATTGAGTGGGTGTAGGTCTTGGATCATCCTCCATGCCCCACCTTTTGCTTTTTTAATCGGGTAGATACAAGTATTACATGGCGAAATTGAGGGTACTATTATTCCTTGGGCCAGTAATGCACTGATTGTTTCTTTTATCCCCTCCTCTGCTTCTCGGGACATGGATACTGTTTTACCCTGGGCAGAATGGCCCCAGGTTTAAGTTTTATTTTGACTGGGGTAACTCCATGCAGTAATCCCACATCATGGGGGCCTGTAGTCCACAGATCACTGGGCACTAGTTTCATATCATCATCAAAGAAGGAAGGCAGTGCCCCTATCACTGCCATCAGCTGTACTGGCACCTGCCTTTCTTTTATCATGATGTCACAGGGTATTGCTATTTCCATTATTATCTCACCGTCACGTTCAGAATCTGAGAAAAGATCTTCGTCTGACAGATCCCTCAATGCAATGTCGGCATTGATGCACAACACTGTCCGCCATTCGCAGCCGTGTACATCCATTGCAATTATGGCTATTCTCTTGGCTGTAATTTGAACTGCATGTAAATCTAGGGACATCACTGTGCCTGGCACAATCTCTGGGCGTGCTATGGGTCGGAAAATGAATTCTGCTTGCACTCGCCATTCCAGCTTTTTCAACTCGTGCCAATGTTTTCAGTCCTTCGATAAACATATCAGGATCCATCAGTATGCCACGCACTTCTGGTGCTGTTGCTCGTGCATGCACCACCAGAATTACGTGCAAAGGACAGATCCCTGGGGTGGAGCAAATTATCCCTCTTTCTGTGAAGGATATAGTCATATTAAGCTTGCTGAGAAGGTCGCTTCCGAGCAAGTTAATAGGGGACTGTTCGTAGTATAGTAGGGGTGCTCTCACTGTCTTACCCCCCACTGTGATGTCTACATTTTCTGTGTAAGGAACTTTGACAAAACCCCAGGGAACCCCTGCGTCTCCAATTTACGATTAGATAACAGAAACCGTCCTTCACGTAAACATGATTTTTCAGCTCCCGAGTCTACCATAAATATGAACTGTTTATTCCCTATCGGCGCCCCTATCAATGGTTCCTCTGCTGCATCGTAGGTCGCAGATAGAACAGGACACGCAAGTGCTCCTTGTGGGCTGTCCTATGCTGGATGTCTCATGTTTCCCCCTTGACTGAAGACATTCCCTGATACCACCGCCACTCCACCATATGGGGCTGGTGCACTGTTAGCAGTCGTGACAAAGAGGTTACCTTGTGTGTATTGCATATGGTCGCGGTTTTGTGGATGCTTCAGTACATTGTGAGGGAGTTAGCTTCACTGTTCTATGTACCCCCGCTCTGGCTGGCCCTGTGGTCCTCCCATGGGTAATCCATAAGGGCTCCCTGGGTGAGGATGACCACATTGTTCGATATCTTGATACACATTGTTTGGTCTACTTCTGCATTCTCGTGAGAAATGACCCCAGCTCCCACAATTCCAACACTTCCCCTCTACCCCCCTCGGGCCTTGTCCTCCATACCCTCCATTTCCCCCGTACCCTTGACCACCCCCTCTGCGGCCCCTGTACCCACCTCATTCTCCACGGGGGGCTCACTCCTGCCACTGCAGACCTCCGTATTGCTCCTGTCCATTCCATAGGGCTGCCAGTTGCCTGCCCAATTTTCTGCCATCCTCCCTTGTATTGCTACCAGCCCCTCCTCCTCATCCCCCTCCCTGTCATGGGGGAGCGCCACCACAGCTGCAGCGACCTTCACGAGTTTCGTTTGTACCAGTTTGGCCTCATCTGCCAACCTTTTTTGAGCAATCTCCTTCTCCCTTTCCTTTATTCTTTTGCAATGGTGTACTATTATACTTTGTATTTCCGGACCACCCTTTTGCTTCGATCCCTGCTATTTTGTAAAGTGCTTTTGTACTTCTTGAGGGAGTCCTCTCATTATTATAAAGTAAAATAAAGATGTTGACTGATACCAGGGCGTGCCCGTCTCGGCTCTCCACATCTCCTGGACCCAAAAAATGGAATCCATAGCATCCTCCCCATCATTCATTGTGCACCGCATTACTGATTGTAAATCTGGTGTGTCTGGGAATGTTTCTCTAAATGCATCCCATACCCTTGCGCACTGTGTTAAAAGATGCTCCATCATGGCGGTCACAAACCAGTGTTACTCCCGGGAAGCCAGCCTTTGCCCACACTCTATCTGCTTGGTCACCCATTGCCGATACTAGCAGGCTTTTGACATCTCTAACTGCTAATGGCACTCCTGCAGCGTGTTTTTTGAATGCATATATCCACTTACTTGCCCCTCCTGATAGCGGGGGCAATGATTTTAACAAATTGGCTTTGTCCATCTGAGCCCAGGGTATATAATTTGGTCTTCCACCTCCCCTGTGTATCAATGGGAGTTGTAGTTTGCCCTTTGTCGTCTTGCCAGTACTCACCTTCAATCCTTTCCTTCCTAACGGTGCCATTCTTCCCATCCTATTCCTTAAACTTCCTGTCCTTCCTGTCCTTCCTCTTCCTCTTCCATCGTTCTTCCCAGGGATGCCCCTTCTCCTCTACCGGACCCTCCTCCCATAGCCACACTCAACCTCCCACTTTACTGTTCATCGTCCTCAATATCGCACCATAATTCTTCCATGCCCCCGGTAGCCAATCCCTCATCACCTGTATTGTCATCCATCTCCTGCGGCCCCAGTTCTACTATTCAAGTTGGCTCGTTCTGAATTCTGAACAGTATTTCCCCTTTCTTCCATCCCTCTTCAGATGTCTTGTCAGGTGCCTGTCCTCTAGGTGTTTGCTCATGTCTAACAGCACTAGTTCCATTTTGCTCACATATGTTTCTTATTCTAGATAACTCATCTCTAGCCATGGAGAGCCTGGAATCTAAGTCCTCTGTCAATTTTTCTATATCTACTGCAGGGGTGCTTACCTGTCTGTGCTGTCTGGGGTCCTTGCATGGGGGTGGTGCAGTTGGTTGTGGGGTTGTTGTAGGTGCTGCAGGGGATACATATGTGGGGTCACTATAACCTTCTGCTGGTGCTGGTTTGTTTAGGAGGGGGTACAATCGTGTCACCTCAATCGATTCCTCTGTTCTTACCTCTTCCTTTCCAACTTCAGGTATGAGTAAGGGACTATCAACTGTGGAGGGCAGGTTAGACACCTTCTCCTTCCTTCTGTGGGGAGGCACCTCCTCAAATGACCTCCACAAGTCTAGTATTTCCCTTCTATTATGAAATTGTTTTCCTTCGTACTTCATGAATATGCATGTGGCCACCATATCTAGGACACTCTTATCAAACAATCCCCCTTCTGGCCATACTTGGGGTAGCCCTTCTCCCTTCAGTTCTGTGACCCGCTGATCGTGGTATTTCTTTATAAGTTCAGCATAACCAGGTAGATTTTTACAGATGTGGGCCAGGGGTGTTTCCGTCCCCATATTATGTTTTCAGTTTTTTAAAAAATGTTTATCCTCTTGTACTAGTTGTATCTAACACTGTGTAGTATAAGTATATGTGTGGCTTCTATCTTAGTCAACTCTTGGGCATATACAAAAGAAACACTTGCTCATACTATTATTACCTTTAGATCAAAAATATTTGCTTACAATAATATTACCTTTAGATCTTACCAAGTGACATTTACGATGGCCATACCATAGAACTATACAATGTCAACAATGTAACATAATTTCTTTGCAATTCGTTAAAACATGATTAATTTAACATGTGCGACATAGGACAAACACTTAACCAACTTTTGACATATAACACATAACATTTCCCCCTCCCTTTTCTCCTTGCCCTGTGCTTCTGTCCCTGTTAAGGACCTCTTTCCCTAGATCATCAATTGTCCCTACACCTTTTTGTTCAACACCAAGATACCCTGACTATAGAGGAAAGAGAAAGAAAAAGAAAGTAGCAGTTTCTAACATATTCACTGTGTCTCCCTATTACCAGATACTTTTATTTTGTTCTCCACTTTTTGACTTATTCCCAGTACGAGTTGAGATAGCGGTACGTGGCGCCGCCTTCTACCCCCTTGCAGAGCTAGGTTCCCGGCTCTTATCTTCTCTTATTTCACCTTTTTATTCTAATGGCCATATGCAGAGAAAGTAAAGTAAATACAAATAGCATTAATGGTTAAAAGTACCCCTTTTAAATGACCTTGTGTACTCTGACTCCCTTCCCCTTCTCCCTTTACAATCACTCGCACTTAATACTCACGTGCCAGTCTTGAATCGAGATTCTCCGGACTGGGTCTGTCCAGGCGGTGCTGCCACACACTCAATGGCCGCCCCCCGGCTCCGGCGAGCAGTACTCAAAGGGATTTTTTGGAGCAGCATCCCGTACCCTTTGTTTATTTCGTGTGCACGTCTAAGCGTACCAGTTGCCGTAGGCGGGCAGCTCTCCTGAGCGGGCGCACCGTGCGTCTCCACTGCCACCCAGAATCTCTTGTGCCAGAGGGGACGATGATGAAATTTAAAAATGTAATCACCCTTTTGGGGTCACCAATGAAGGCAAGCGTACCCAAAAGGCATTACCCTCCCCGCAATGAGAGGCAATAATGGACACACCCCAAGAGGGAATGAGACCAAGACCAAGTGCGGGTAAAAGTAAAAGGTTCTTTATCTATCAAATAGGGCATGCAAAGGACTCTGCAAGCTCCGAGAGCGCTCTGTCTGACAATAGCAAAGACAGTCTTATTTATTACAAAATTTCATCATAGAAACTTATACACTATAGGGGGCACATAATCTCGGGGATTGGGTGGTGTGAACTAACTATAGGTGCAGTTGTGACGAGCCGCTCCGTGGTTGGTGGACATCAGCGTGGTCCCAACGTGGGGCGGATAGGTCAGCTGGGCTTATCGGGGTGGGACTGCCAGACCAGGCGCGGTCAGTGTCGTTGATGGACGGGTGCCCTGACTTTCTGCCCTTGTGGCCACACACACAACATTCATTCATTTAGATAATTCCAGTTGTCCTGTAAATCCTACAATAGGTTACTCTAAGGGTTAATAAGACACAGGAGGAATGCATATAATGTGAAGCTTTACAAATACATCAAGACACTGTTACTTCTGACATGGTGACCAGCTGTCATAAACCTGGGGGTCTGGTCTGAGGGCATGGGGTGAGCTGCGCTGTCATTTTGGTATCGTTAGATGTAGTGAAGAATTACTTTATGATGTGTTAGTATAGGGTTGAATATCTGTTTTCAAAGGCCCATTAACTTAGGGTGAACTGGAGTGCCACTGGATCAGCGAGGGTGTACCTCTGGTCCCTAGGGGCAGTGGGGTTTTAGGGCCGGTTGTAAATAATTCATTTGGCTGACCATGGCGGTCTGGGACATGAGGGGAGGCGAATACTTGAAGCGGATCCAGCAGAATGGGGGGAGGTGAGGCTGTGCTGCTTGCACACCAGCTTGTCCTGGCGTGCCTTGGTGGGAGGGGAGGGGAGATGGCCTTGGGTGTGTGTGTGTGTGTGTGTGCAATTCTCTGTGCTTGGGCTGCACACTATGTAAAACAAAGAAATGATTAATACATTTGGTAATATTGAAGCGTTTCCACATTTGTACTGTCTATACATTTGTATATTATTTTATAGTTGTATACAATTATTTGGCAGTGTTTCATACATCATTAAACATAAACATCAGGCGACTATATTTTAGCAATGTCACACGGTAGTAGCTGAATAACACATGAGGTAGTATTAGGTTTGGTGGCGTACTCAGGAGCATAGAGGCAATACATTCAGAGGTGATAATACATTTTCATTCTGACTTGTACATTTAAACGTGTCCCTCCATGCACGCTTACACATGCTTGCAGAAATGCTTTGTTTGCCTTCCTTTGTACTTAGCAGCATTTGTTAGTTAGCCCTACGCGGCCAGTATCAATTTCTTTTCATTACACATGATACCGTGTACAAGCTGAGGCCATGCTTGCTTTACCCATACTCATGATTTTTTATCTCTTTCTTAAACATGGATGTTTATATTTAATATAGCAATCTTTGTAAACCATCAGTCATTGGAGTGTGGTTGGGCATCGACAAGGGTTCATATAAAGAGGGTATTGACATCATATATTTTACATGTTACGGGTTAGATGCAGGGTCGAGGCCTGTTCTGTTAGGATGGTTTTCTGGTATTTTCCAGACTTGAACCACGAGTCAGGTCACTTTGGGGACAGTGATGTACTGCGGAAGGTAAATGATACAGTGTTTGTTCTGATACTTGTTCGTGTCTGGTTGCTCGTGAGAACAGGCCTTCAGCGGATCTGCCATGGAGGCATTCGCAGGCAGGCTGTCTCGTTGGGATTCAGGTTGTTAGTATCTAAAATGGAGTCATGATGCTTTCCAAAATGGTGTCCATGGTCTGTCACAGTACAGCATGATCAGTCCTGTGTGTCGATCAGTAGTCACCCCATCACCTGGGCCCTGGTGACAGGGGGGCCCCTGACGAGTCACAAACCTCACATAGATGGGGCATGTCGGTGAGGGGGGTCTCCTGGACCCAACCTCCCATACAACAGTCACCACAGACAATCAGTTCAGAGTGTGACATGGGTCTCCAGGAGACCCTGTGCAGGGAGTCCTAAACCCATCCCTCACATCCTGCCCCACCCAGACATACAGGCGCCTAAGTAGGGCTTCTACATAGAAGCCTGCAAAAAGACGGTGCACAAAAGAACCAAATGTGGTTTGGCACGCAGAGTAAAACACAAGAAAGACTTTTACAAAAATAAATGGTGAATAAACCCAGCCGGAACTGTAATAAAACATAAATGGTCTAGCGGGTTTAAGTTTGAGGCTACCAAGATAGCCTAAAACAATACCAAGCTTATTTAAGATAACCGCGGTAGGAAAAATAGGGTAGTTACCACTGCCACCAGCCAAGTCTTGATGACAAGGGAGCAAAACAATGCTCCAAGAGAAACAGACACAAAGGGATAAGTATTAAGCCTTTCCAGTACTCTATGTAAGATAGGGTGTACTGGGCCTGTGGTTTTACAGAGGCTAATAAAGTTAATGGCAACCTTATATGTTCTGAGAGACAGTAGTCAGTCCCAGAAAATGGAGTCTGAGTTGGGAAGTCGAAAAGACAACCCTCTGTCACTTCACTGAAGGTGCTGTGTAACACATAGTAAATAGATTATGCCTGTGGAGTAGGTGAGGCTCCACAGTCTATGAACACAAAAATGTTAAACATACGCAGCAAACCACATGTAAGAGTGGGAAAAAAGTCTTGCACTCTTACCAGGTGAAAGAAAAATCCTAGAAATCCAGCGAAGATGCTGAGGGACTCAGTAGGTAAGGGAAATTAGCCATTCTGGAGAATTCTCCCTAACACTCGCCCCCCAGACTAAGGGACAGGAAGATTTAATCCACTCCTGGATGAATCTTTACCTCTAGTTGGTTAAAAACATCCTAGAGAGACCATCAACATTTTGGTGGTGACATCCTGCTCTGTGCTCAATGGTGAATTCAAACCCTTGCAGGCAGATTGACCATCTCAGAAGTTTTGGGTGTTCCCCTTTCATTGGCATTAACCATCTCAAGGGTTGTTGGTCTGTCTGAATCACAAAAGTAGATCTATACAAGTATGGTCTAAACCTCTTCAGAGACCACACAATGGCAAAACATTCACGCTTTATGGTTGCCCACCTTGTTTCTGGTTCCTTCAGTTTCCTACTGATGAAGCAAATGGGGTGCTCCCTACCTTTCTCATCCAGATGACTAAGGACTGCGCCTATGCCTATATTGGAGGCATCTGTCTGCACAATTAAGGGTTGGTGATAATCGGGAGCTCTTAAGACTGGAGCTTGACAAGGGGCTTTCTTCAGGTTTTCAAAGGCTTGAGTGCACTCCTCATTCCATCTAACCTTTTTAGGGAATTTTGGAGATGAGATCACATTCAAGGGAGAAGCTATGGTCCCATAGTCCTCTATGAAATTCCTGCAGTACCCAGAGACCTAGGAAAGCTCTCACTTCGGTTTGAGTAGTAGGGGTGGCCCAGTTTTGCACAGCTTGTACTTTTCTGGGCAATGGCCTTATTTCACCTCATCCTACCTCATTACCAAGGTAGACCACTTTTCTCTGACCAATTTGACATTTGCTTGCCTTTATGGTCAGATGGGCCTGCTCAAGAGCCTGCAAAACATATCTAAGTGATCAATATGTTCTTTCCATGTAGGGCTGAACACTGCAATGTCATCCAAGTATGCCATGCAGAAGTCTTCCATCCCATTCAGAACTTGATTAAGCATCCTTTGGAATGTAGCAGGTGCATTCTTTAGTCCAAAAGGCATAACCTTAAACTGGTAGAGGCCTGCTGGGGTTGAGAATGCAGTTTTCTCCTTGGCATGGTCTGTCAGGGCTATTTGCAAATAGCCTGACGTTAGATCAAATGTACTGAGGTACTTGGCTGAACCATGTCTCTCCACCAGTTCATCTGTCCTTGGTAAAGGATGGGCATCAGTCTTAGTGACAGCATTTAGAGCTCTATAGTCCACACAGAATCTCAACTCCTTGGATCCTGCCTTTGGTACTAGATCAACTGGACTAGACAATTGGACTAGTAGAGGGCTCTATAACCCCGAGATCAAACACCTTGTTGACCTCTCCTTTGATGTGGGATCTCACATGTTCTGGCATTGTGTAACCTCTGCCTTTCACAGGTAAACAGTCACCAGTGAGAATATCATGCTGGCCCCAAGGGGTCAAGCCTGCTGATAGTGAAAACAGGGAGGCAAACTGATTTAACAGAACTTTTCACTCCTCCTGTTGTTCAGAAGTCAGTTGAGAAGAGCGATTGACTCCTTCTATTTTCTCATCCAAAGGTTGGCCTCACTCTCCTCTTTCTTTTGAGCTGAAGCTAGCAGCAAAGCTCCCACTTCTGGTCTCGAGACGTATGCCTTCAAACGGTTGGTGTGAAAGACTCTGGGAGCCTCCTTAGGTCTGCCTAAATCCACCAAATAGTTCCCCTCTCCAAGTTTTCCAACCACCTTGAAGGATCCTATCCATTTGGCCTGAAAGGCCCTCTGCCTTGTTGGCACCATAACTAACACAAGCTGGTCTTGAGTAAACTCAACCATATTGGCCTTCTGGTCATGCCAATGTTTGACCAGAGCCTGACCTGCTTTTAAGTTATCACTATCTTCTGCCATCATGTGTGACATTCTCCTACGGAGACCTATCATCACATAGTCAGTCACTCTGACTGGCTTGGGGGAAGGAGCACTCTCGAAGCCCTCCTTAATCAGGGCCAATGGACCTCTGACTGGATGGCCAAAGAGAAGTTCAAAGGGACTATAACCAACTCCCTCCTCAGGGACATGCCTATCAGCAAATAGAAGGCATGGCAGTAGAAGGTCCCACTTTCTTTTAAGGGGTTCCTCTAAAGCACCTATTTCGTCATAGTACAATTAAACCTCTCCACCATGCCATTTGTCTGTGGATGGTAGGCTGTAGGGAACTTGTAAGTAACACCACAGTTTTTCCACATGGCTTGCATGTAGTGGAACATTAAATTGGATCCCTTGTCAGATATTACTTCCTTAGGAAACCCTACTCTGGTAAAAATACCAAGTAGAGCCTTAGCCACATCCTGAGCCGTAACAGTTCTCATAGGTATGGATTCTGGGTATCTTGTAGTATGGTCTACTACAACCAGGATAAACCTGTTCTCTGAAGATATGGGAGGGTCAAGGGGACCAACAATGTCAATGCCCACCCTCTCAAAAGGAACTCCCACCACTTGGAGAGGCACCAGGGGTGCCCCATTCTTGGCTCCACTCTTGCCAGAGGTTTGGCAAGTGTGACAGCTCCTACAGGATTTGTCAACTTCTGAACCCATCTTAGGCCAGTAGAAGTATAAGGAGAGCCGTACCTTGCTCTTTTTGAAACTCAAGTGACCAGCCAAAGGTATCTCATGGGCCAACTGTAGGTGCTGTAGTCGGTTGCCAAGGGGTACTACAATTCTTTTGCAGTCCCCATGGATAGACTCAGTCAGTTCACTGTAGAAGAGGCCATTTTCCCAGCTTAAACTATGCTTTCAAACTTCTTGTCCATTAAGTTGGTTAGCAGCCTGTTGTCGAAGACCCTCGAGAGTGGGACACTCTCTTTGTCCTCTTGTGAAGTCTGCCCTGTTGGGTCCAACACCTGCCAGTAAAGAATGCAGCTCAGGATGGGCAACAGGGTCAAGATATACAACTAGGACAGTGTCTTCTTCCAGATCTGATTCTTCAGAAACTGGCTCAACCACACAAGGTTGCACCTCACACTCTACCTCAGCAGGTGGAGGAGTCGCAGTGTGGCTTTGAACAATATTGGGGCTGTCCTTGTCGGTAGCACAGGGATGATGTATGACTTTTTCCTTGTGGTTTTGGGTTCCCCTTTGCCTCCACCTTTCCAGAAATAGCAGTGAGCAACTCCTGTGGAGTGGGTGTCATGAACCGTCGTCTACGTCCTTTCTGGACCTCCTGGTCCCTGACTCGCATGGGATTGCATGCAGTTATCCTTCCAACATGGCCCCCCGAACAGAATACTCCGGATCGGGCTATGTGTTCCACGCTGCTCATCCTACAAGAGGGACATGCCCCCGCGGCTCTGCGCGTCTCAACGCTACCGCTACCTGTACTCGGACGTGCTTAGCTGAAGTTCGATTGGGGCTCTCGCTTGATTCCTTGTTCCCAGTCCCTTGTATTCCCTCCTGTTCCCTTTCCTCCCCAATCTCCTGGAAAACCTTCCATGCTCGATTCACGGTCTTCCGTGCCTCTGAGCATACCTTAATTACTTCCTGGAATTACCCTGGATGTGTAGAACACTCCTGGAAACTGAACTGCTACTCTCACCCTGGACGCCGAAGACCGGCGTTCAGGACTACACAAATCCCCGGACCGTAAAGAAATCCCAGAAGGTCGCAAGTACACAACAGAAACAGGTGAGAAGGGGAGAGACTTGTGACAGTGGGAGTGATAGTTTCCTCTATCAACTCCTCTGGAGAGCCACTCAAGGTCCTCTCTCTTGCAGGCCTAGTGAGCTCCTGTCTCCTTTTACTTGGAGACCTTTGGGGTTCTTGACACAACTCCAAGAGTTTTCAGGTCATTACCCAACATGACTCTCTCAGGCACTTCCCTCTGCACACTAACAGGTAATTTGACAGTCATATCATTACACTGGATGAGAGCTGGTAACTGGGGAAGCACTTGCACAGGGCCTCCAGCTAACTTGGTGAGGCGTTTGGGTGCCTTAGCAACATCCTCCACCTTGACAAATGATTCATCCACCAACGTTATGCTGGCCCAAGTGTCTCTGATGGCAGCAATCTCCTGGACATTCACCAGAACACTAGCTTTATAATACTCTTTAGTATTATCTGGGATGGAATTATAGACATCTAAATTCTGTTTTTCCCACAAGCCCAGGGACACTAAAGAAACACTAGCTGAGACTCTCATTGGTTCATCAGCAGTAGGTGATAGTTTCCACTTGCCATAGGTATTTCTTCCTCTAGGGAGAAGGCTAAGGAGACAGTGTGGATCCCTAAAGGTTTACCCATACATCTGGGATCCCCTTTCACATGGTCAGTTGACCCACAAACATAACATTTCCCAAATGTCTTGATGAATGGGGGTATGTTCTGACATCCATCTGATTTTGGTCCAGATGGTACACTAGCCTGATTCAGTTTCCCTCGTGGTTTACCCTTATGTTGCTGTTTGTGGCCCTCTTTTGGATTGGAGGTATTAGAATTCTCCTTGTTATCTTTCTTTGGCTGCTTTCCCTCATCCTTCTTCTGAGTTGCCCCAGAATCCTTGTGAGTAGCCCTGTTGGCAACCCACAAGTCAGCAGCCCTAGCTAACTTCTTTGGATCTATCTCCTTAGAATCAGCCAAGTGGTGTCTGAGCTCAGGAGAGCAGGCATCATAAATTGACTCCACCATAACAAGATTTCTCATACTTTCATAAGTGTTTCCTCTGTAACGCTTAACCCGACCATCTAAGTTTTTCAAACATTCACATACCCAGGTAGCCCAAGGGATACCATCATGCTTTTTGAGGGTCCTAAACCTCTTAAGGTACTGGGAAGGGGTCTTCCCAAATCTAGCAATTAAAGCTGCCTTCACACACTCATAATGCATCCTATCCACCACCCCAAACTCCATCACAACATCAGATGTAAGAGTGAGTAGCCCAGAGAAGAGCCACAGAATCAACTGATTCCCTGTAAGACCTTCAATCCCATGGTTATATTCAAACATTGCCAACCAATCCAAAATATCAAGCTTAACCTCATACATACCCACAATGTCTTTAGGCATACGGGGTCTTTTAGGACTGGAAGACTTAGAAGACTCTGGGAGAGAAGCATTTTCAAGAGATAAACTTTTCATTTCTAGTTCATGATTCAACTCCATTTCTCTGAATTTAATTTCTCAATGGTTTTTTTTCAGTTTAAGCATGTAAACGTTTGAATTCTAATTCAAGTCTCATCTTTTCTAGAGTAATGAATTCAGGACTGAGTGTAGGACCTGTAGGGGTCCCAGTGGACAAAGGTTGAGGTTGCTGAGCAGGCAATGGAGCAGTGAGGCCTACATTCGGAGACACATTTACTTCCTCTATCTCATCAGAAATAGATACACTAACATCCTCATTATTTTCCACATTTTCTGGAGAGTCAGGCATTTCAGACCCACTCCCCATATTGGTTCTTCAACAACTTTTCAATTACTTAAGACTTTTTGCCATTGGCAGAGAGGTTTCTTTCTCTACACAGATTTTTTAAATAATCCACCGTGTAACTACGGAGGGTCTCCTGATTGTAGCTTTCCATATCAGACATGATTAATATTGTTTTTTTAGTGATGTTAGCCTTATGGTTAGTTGATCCAAAGCAATAGCAGCACTCTAAGTGAAATGTAATTATAATACTTAATCCTCACCGCTGTACACCAGTGTTAGGCAGAATTATATGCAGTACCCTATGGGAACACCAGACACAATTAAGACTACAAGTGACAGTACAAATTCACCTTTCGTACAAGCCTGTGCTACACAGTAAAAGTGGTAGCGATGGCTGAGCAGCCAGACTTATCTCAAGAGCAAGTGAGCAGTATAAATAGTTACACAAAGGACAGCAATTACTATGATTCAAACAAACACTGACTCAAGGTTTCTGAGTAAAATAATATACATTTATTTATGCATCAGTTGTATAACATTTCACTAAAGTAAAGCAGTTTTAAAAATCACACTCTTAATACACCACACCACTCCCAATAGGTTCTAGACAAGTTAAGCTCACGAATGAAGTGGGAGCAAAATGTCACTCCAGAAATTTAAAAGGGAGGGAGAGACAACGCTTAGGCAGAAATTGACCACACCAACAGGTAAGTAAGCAGGGCAATCTAGAAAGAGGAACTACAGTGATGGAACCAAATCAAATAGGTTTACGGCCAAAGTCAATAGGACAAAAGTATTTTGCTCAAGATCACACAGCTCAGGGTAGTTTGCAGTTAAGTCTTTGCCAAGAGTTCCGGACGAAGTTGGTCGGCAGAAAATTTAGTTTAAAAAGTAGAGAAGGACAAGCCCTCGGATTGGAGAAAGATTTCACACACTTTTACCACGGCTGAACGAAACGAACAACTGGATTTGCACAGTACCTTCAAATGGAGAAGAAGCTGTAGCTGAGGCGGACGTTCCTGGCAGTTCCTGCAGGCTCATGGTTCCTGAAGCGACTGTCAGACTGACATGAAGTAGGAAGACTGGATGGTCCTACACTGCCCAGGGAAGAAACCAGCAGCAGAGCAAAGCAACAAATAAAAGGTGTGCTCCTTAAAACCCAAACAGGGTCCGACCTTCCTGGCTATCAGGGCCACTGTAGCTCTGTACAGCGAATGTTACCATAGGAGGGAGTCCTGGCTTGCAGTTTGGGCAAGCTGGTTGGTCTACCAGCTCAGGGAAAGAAGATTCCTGGAGGATCTTCTCTGTCGTTGGAGTTCGAGGATTCGGACCTGCAGCAGGGCTTCACCAGGCAGTTCAGTCATGGTAGGGGTCCTCTTCCATCAGCTCCTTATCGGTTTTTTCATTCCAGTGGTGACTGTGCCTTTCCAGATGCAGAGACCTACTTTTTATGCAGTTTTCCCCCATTCTCACAGCCTGGCTGTCAATCACACAGCAGGTTGGCTGTCCTGCTGGGACAGTCACCACAGCCAATCAGTTCAGAGTGCGACATGGGTCTCCAAGGAGACCCTCTGCAGGGAGTCCTAAACCCCTCCCTCACATCCTGTCCCCCACAGACATACAGTCGCCTAAGGAGGGCTTCTGCGTAGAAGCATACGAAAAGACGGTGGACAAAGGAACCAAACCTGGGTTGGTGCGCAGAATAATACATGAGAAAGACTTTTACAAAAAGAAATGACGAATAAACCAGCCGGAACCGTAATAAAACATATATGGTCTAGCAGGTTTAAGTTCGAGGCTTCCAAGATAGCCTAAAACAATACCAAGGTTATGTAAGATAACCGCGGTTGGAAAAATAGGGTATTTACCACTGCCACCAGCCAAGTCTTGATGAAAAGGGAGCGGAACAATGCTCCAAGAGAAGCAGACAAAAAGGGATACATATTAACCCTTTCCAGTACTCTATGTAAGATAGAGTGCACTGGGCCTGTGGTTTTACAGAGGCTAATAAAGTTAATGGCAACTTTATATGTTCTGGGAGACAGTAGTCAGTCCCAGAAAATGGAGTCTGAGTTGGGAAGTCGAAAAGACAACCCTGTGTCAGTGCACTTAAGATGCTGTGTAACACACAGTAAAACGATGATGCCTATGGAGTAGGTGAGGCTCCACAGTCTATGAACACAAAAATGTTAAACACACACAGCAAAACACATGCAAGAGTGGGAAAAAAAGGCTCACACTCTTACCAGGTGAAAACATTAATCCTAGAAATCCAGCAAAGCTGCTGAGGGGCTCAGTAGGTAAGGGAAATTAGCCATTCTGGAGAATTCTCCCTAAACTCGCCCCCCAGACTAAGGGCAGGAGGATTTAATCCACTCCTGGATGAATATATACCTCTATGCGGTTAAAAACATCCTAGAGAGACCATCAGCATTGTGGTGGTGACAACCTGCTCTGTGCTAAATGGTGAAATCAAACCCTTGCAGACAGATTGACCATCTCAGAAATGTTGGGTTTTCCCCTTTCATTTGCATTAACCATCTCAAGGGTTGGTGGTCTGTCTGAATCTCAAAAGTAGATCCATACAAGTGAGGCTACACTGTCTATGAACACAAAAATGTTAAACACACACAGCAAAACACATGTAAGAGTGGGGGAAAAGGCTCACACTATTACCAGGTGAAAAAACAACTCCTAGAAATCCAGCAAAGCTGCTGAGGGACTCAGTAGGTAAGGGATTAGCCATTCTGGAGAATTCTCCCTAACACATCAGCAAGGGTTGGATCTGTGCTGTTTTCATTGCCTCTTGGAAGGTGCCTTGTGTGAGCTTTATAAGTGGTGTGATTACTATAAAACTTGTGACATTTACATTGGGGGAGGCTGACATCTTTGTAGTTTGTGTGTCTGAGGGTTTCAATAGTGCTGTTAAGGTCTTCTGAATGTGGTCCATTCTGAAATGTAGCAGGCTTGTATGGGTGGGCTGTCTGTGGTGTGTATTGCACTGTCAATGTGTTGCCTTATCTTGTTGATCTTGTCTGGGAAGAAGCTGGTGATTGCTTTGCATTTGTCAGAAGATTGTACAATTTCAGTGTCTGGCAATGCGTTGATACAGTGGGCCTCATTACGAGGTGGGCGGTAAGGGTTAACGGGCACCGGTAAGGAGACCAGTGCCAGTAAACCCTTACCGCCCTATTCCGAGGTCCCTTAGCGTGTCCCGCTATGGGCGCCTGATTTTACCAGGGGCCCTTAGCGGGAGCTGCTAAGGGTCCAAGGAGCTAATAACGGACCCGCTATTAGCGGGCCCGTTATTAGCTCCATCCCCATTCCCATTGAGCCCTATGGGGGCTCGAATGGAATGGAGAATGGTTCTCGGAATAGGGACTTACCGGGTCCTCCCAGGTTGGAATAACCCGGTAAGTCCCTATTTCGAGAACCCGGATCCGGAATGCGGTACAGGGGTAGCCATGGTGCTAATAACACCATGGCTACCTCCTACCTCATAATGAGGCCCTGTGTGTCTATTATTATTATTAGGGTATTTTGTTAGCGTGGATCTTGCTTTGGGAAGCAATGGAGCACTTCACAGGGCATCATTTGTGTAAAATGGACATGATGAGGGAATTAGAGATAATAGGAAATGAGTGAACTAACAACCAGGGGGGTGGTACTTTGGCAGAAAGGAATCTACAAGCAGCCGGGGAGAAAACAGTGGAGATCAGATCACCCATTCAAAGACTGAGTCTCTTGTTAGAGGTGGAGAGGAGGGGTTATGGACCTAGTTGTGAGGAAGGAGTCATTCCTAGATGAGGAGGGTCTTGCGCTCCTTTTTGAAATGTAGAAGTGAGGGAATGAGTCTGTTGTTGATTAGGTTGCAGAGTCTGAGGGCATAAACAGAGAAGGCTGGTCGTCTGGTTCTTTCCTTCCTGCAAAAGCAGAGTTCAAATCAGCATATTTCCTTACTCTTGTGGATTGTATGCCTCTGGAGATGCTGTGTTTCTCAGTGAGGTAGCTTGGGAACTTCAGGGCAACAGACCTGTGGATGAAGCATCAGGATTTGAAGATGATGCATGGTTCACAGCTTTGAATATCACTATTGTTAGATTGTTCCATGATTGTTGTGTAGTAGTTTGCCTTGCTGTTGTAATGAATGCTCAGAGGGTGTTCAGTCACATGAGGTAGTGTAGTTGTTACAATCTTCTTCAGAACATTTTTCTTTCTGTTGATGGTGCACTTGCTGTCAATGAGTTTCTGTGTGGAATCAAGCTGTAGATGATTCAATGGTGAATGGGTGTTGGTGGTCTTCTTTAGGATGTGGTTGAGAGGCACTGAGCTAGGCATTGACAATTCCCAAAGGGTCATTTTTGGAGGCCAAGGAGATGAGGTTTCCTACCAGTGCATATATAGGGAAGTTCTTTAAAGTGCAATGAGGTGTCTGGCTTGGGATGTCCCTGATGGGGGAGAGGTGTGTCGTGGAACAGGATGGGCTTGGCTGAGTGGTCTATCTTTTCCAAAAAAATAAGGGAAAGACAAATAATGGCTGGGGAAGAGGTTGAATACAATCTCTTCGGTTTTCTTGGTGGCTTAGCACTGAGGCATGTTGAGGTCTCTTAGGATGATTGCAATTGTGTTGTTGTCAGATGTGGTTGTGATACAGACTTTTATTTAATTGAAAAATACCTTGCTGGTTTAGGGTGTTGGAGGATAAGGTATACAGTATTTATCATATGATCTCATTTCCAACTCTGCACGCCATTCTTACTGCTCTTTATGGGCGATGCATACCAGGTGTTAACCTCTGCACCTACATGTTTATTTTTGCTTATCTTCATCTGATGACAACTTTCAGGCTTTATTTATGTGTTTGCCAGCTCATTGTCAGTGTTAAGGACAGACTGGTAAAACAGAGATGAGCATTGTTCAAGAATGGTGGTGACTCACACTCTAAGTCAGTGGCCCTCATTAGGACCCTGGTGCTAAGTGTTTAACAGCGCCGTAAAAGGCTGCAGTGCCGTTAAACACTTAGCACCTTACTACGAGGTCCCTTTGCGGGACCCGACCTGAACGGCTGGTCTAGACCAGCCATTAAAGTAGGGACCCGCAAAGGGACCTTGGTGCTAAGTACGGCACCGCAATTTGCGGTACCGTACTTAGCGCCTTCCCCAGTCCCATTGAGCCCTATGGGGCAAAAATGGGAATGGGGAAGGGCCAATGTTCAATGGGGAATTACCGCCCTGCCAACCTTGGAATTGGGTGGTAATTCCCCATTGAACATTGGCGGACTCGTTACGATACCGGCACCAACCATGGTGCTAATAGCGCAATGGTTCAGTGCCAGTATCGTAATGAGGGCCAGTATCCTGTGCTTTGTGGGCACTCCATTAGTGGTAAGGAAAGCCAAGAACATGGGCCTCATTACGACTCTGGCATTAACCAATGGCGCTATTATCACCATGGTTAACACCGGTAACTTACCGAATCCGCCAGGGTGAAATGGGGAATTACCACCCCATTCCAAGGTTGGCGGGGCGGTAATTCCCCATTTACCATTTGCCCTTCCCTATTCCCATTTTTGCCCCATAGGGCTCAATGGGAATGGGAAGGTGGTAATTACGGTACCGCAAATTGTGGTACCGTACTTAACTTCAAGGTCCCTTTGATCCATTTTCCCCTGCTCCCCAGCTGCAAAGGAAAAGTGGCTGGAGGGCTCCTTAACTAGGGAAAAAGAGTGCCAACCAGGAAGTCACACAGTTGGTGGGGCTTTCTAAATGGGGGAAAAGAGCAGCAACCAGGAAGGGACCGGGTGGGCGGATCTTAGGCCAGGTGAGCTAGATCAACTTGCACCTGCAACCCATCTGCAAAGGAAAGGAGACTGGAGGGATTCTTAAGTAGGTAAAAAGAGCGGCAACCAGGAAGGCACCAGGTGGCTGGGGCTTGCTAAGTGGGGAAAAAGAGCAGCAACCAGGAAGGCACCAGATGGGTGGGTCTTAGGCCAGGTGACCTAGATCCACGTGCACCTGCTCCCCATCTGCAAAGGAAAAGAAGCTGGAGGGATCCTTAAGTCGGGAAAATGAGCGGAAACCAGGAAGGCACCAGGTGGGCGGGGCTTGCTAAGAGGGGATAAAGAGCAGCATCCATGCAGGCACCAGGCAGGTGGGCTTAGGCCAGGTGACCTAGATCCACATTCACCTGCTCCCTATCTGTAAAGGAAAAGAGGCTCGGGGGCTCCTTTAGTAGGGAAAAAGAGCAGCAACCATTAAGGCACCAGGTGGGTGGGGCTTGCTAAATGGGGAAAAAGAGCAGCAACCAGGGAGGCACCATGTGGGCAGGTTTAGGCCACATGACCTAGATCCATTTTCACCTGGCCCCCAGCTGCAAAGGAAAAGAGGCTGGAGGGCTCCTTAATTAGGGAAAAAGAGTGCCAACCAGGAAGGCACAAGGTGGGCGAGGATTGCTAAATGGCGGGAAAGAGCAGCAACCAGGAAGGCACCAGGTGGGCGGATCTTAGGCCAGGTGACCTAGATTCACTTGCACCTGCAACCCATCTGCAAAGGAAAGGAGACTGGAGGGCTTCTTAAGTAGGTAAAAAGAGCAGCAACCAGGAAGGCACCAGGTGGCTGGGGCTTGCTAAGTGGGGAAAAAGAGCAGCAACCAGGAAGGCACCAGATGGGTGGGTCTTAGGCCAGGTGACCTAGATCCACGTGCACCTGCTCCCCATCTGCAAAGGAAAAGAAGCTGGAGGGATCCTTAAGTCGGGAAAATGAGCGGAAACCAGGAAGGCACCAGGTGGGCGGGGCTTGCTAAGAGGGGATAAAGAGCAGCATCCATGAAGGCACCAGGCAGGTGGGGCTTAGGCCAGGTGACCTAGATCCACATTCCCCTGCTCCCTATCTGTAAAGGAAAAGAGGCTGGGGGGCTCCTAAAGTAGGGAAAAAGCGCAGCAACCATTAAGGCACCAGGTGGGCGGGGCTTGCTAAGAGGGGATGAAGAGCAGCATCCATGAAGGCACCAGGCAGGTGGGGCTTAGGCCAGGTGACCTAGATCCACATTCACCTGCTCCCTATCTGTAAAGGAAAAGAGGCTGGGGGGCTCCTTAAGTAGGGAAAAAGAGCAGCAACCATTAAGGCACCAGGTGGGTGGGGCTTGCTAAATGGGGAAAAAGAGCAGCAACCAGGAAGGCACCTTGTGGGCAGGATTAGGCCACGTGACCTAGATCCATTTTCACCTGGCCCCCAGCTGCAAAGGAAAAGAGGCTGGAGGGCTCCTTAATTAGGGAAAAAGAGTGCCAACCAGGAAGGCACAAGGTGGGCGAGGATTGCTAAATGGCGGGAAAGAGCAGCAACCAGGAAGGCACCAGGTGGGCGGATCTTAGGCCAGGTGACCTAGATCCACTTGCACCTGCAACCCATCTGCAAAGGAAAGGAGACTGGAGGGCTTCTTAAGTAGGTAAAAAGAGCGGCAAACAGGAAGGCACCAGGTGGCTGGGGCTTGCTAAGTGGGGAAAAAGAGCAGCAACCAGGAAGGCACCCGATGGGTGGGTCTTAGGCCAGGTGACCTAGATCCACGTGCACCTGCTCCCCATCTGCAAAGGAAAAGAAGCTGGAGGGATCCTTAAGTCGGGAAAATGAGCGGAAACCAGGAAGGCACCAGGTGGGCGGGGCTTGCTAAGAGGGGATAAAGAGCAGCATCCATGAAGGCACCAGGCAGGTGGGGCTTAGGCCAGGTGACCTAGATCCACATTCCGCTGCTCCCTATCTGTAAAGGAAAAGAGGCTGGGGGGCTCCTTAAGTAGGGAAAAAGCGCAGCAACCATTAAGGCACCAGGTGGGCGGGGCTTGCTAAGAGGGGATGAAGAGCAGCATCCATGAAGGCACCAGGCAGGTGGGGCTTAGGCCAGGTGACCTAGATCCACATTCACCTGCTCCCTATCTGTAAAGGAAAAGAGGCTGGGGGGCTCCTTAAGTAGGGAAAAAGAGCAGCAACCATTAAGGCACCAGGTGGGTGGGGCTTGCTAAATGGGGAAAAAGAGCAGCAACCAGGAAGGCACCATGTGGGCAGGATTAGGCCACGTGACCTAGATCCATTTTCACCTGGCCCCCAGCTGCAAAGGAAAAGAGGCTGGAGGGCTCCTTAATTAGGGAAAAAGAGTGCCAACCAGGAAGTCACACAGTGGGTGGGGCTTTCTAAATGGGGGAAAAGAGCAGCAACCAGGAAGGCACCAGGTGGGCGGATCTTAGGCCAGTTGACCTAGATCAACTTGCACCTGCAACCCATCTGCAAAGGAAAGGAGACTGGAGGGCTTCTTAAGTAGGTAAAAAGAGCGGCAACCAGGAAGGCACCAGGTGGCTGGGGCTTGCTAAGTGGGGAAAAAGAGCAGCAACCAGGAAGGCACCAGATGGGTGGGTCTTAGGCCAGGTGACCTAGATCCACGTGCACCTGCTCCCCATCTGCAAAGGAAAAGAAGCTGGAGGGGTCCTTAAGTCGGGAAAATGAGCGGAAACCAGGAAGGCACCAGGTGGGCGGGGCTTGCTGAGAGGGGATAAAGAGCAGCATCCATGAAGGCACCAGGCAGGTGGGGCTTAGGCCAGGTGACCTAGATCCACATTCACCTGCTCCCTATCTGTAAAGGAAAATAGGCTGGGGTGCTCCTTAAGTAGGGAAAAAGAGCAGCAACCATTAAGGCACCAGGTGGGTGGGGCATGCTAAATGGGAAAAATAGCAGCAACCAGGAAGGTACCATGTGGGCAGGATTAGGCCACATGACCTAGATCCATTTTCACCTGGCCCCCAGCTGCAAAGTAAAAGAGGCTGGAGGGCTCCTTAATTAGGGAAAAAGAGTGCCAACCAGGAAGGCACAAGGTGGGCGAGGATTGCTAAATGGCGGGAAAGAGCAGCAACCAGGAAGGCACCAGGTGGGCGGATCTTAGGCCAGGTGACCTAGATCCACTTGCACCTGCAACCCATCTGCAAAGGAAAGGAGACTGGAGGGCTTCTTAAGTAGGTAAAAAGAGCGCCAACCAGGAAGGCACCAGGTGGCTGGGGCTTGCTAAGTGGGGAAAAAGAGCAGCAACCAGGAAGGCATCAGATGGGTGGGTCTTAGGCCAGGTGACCTAGATCCACGTGCACCTGCTCCCCATCTGCAAAGGAAAAGAAGCTGGAGGGATCCTTAAGTCGGGAAAATGAGCGGAAACCAGGGAGGCACCAGGTGGGTGGGGCTTGCTAAGAGGGGATAAAGAGCCGCATCCATGAAGGCACCAGGCAGGTGGGGCTTAGGCCAGGCGACCTAGATCCACATTCCCCTGCTCCCTATCTGTAAAGGAAAAGAGGCTGGGGGGCTCCTTAAGTAGGGAAAAAGAGCAGCAACCATTAAGGCACCAGGTGGGCGGATCTTAGGCCAGGTGACCTAGATCCACTTGCACCTGCAACCCATCTGCAAAGGAAAGGAGACTGGAGGGCTTCTTAAGTAGGTAAAAAGAGCGGCAACCAGGAAGGCACCAGGTGGGCGGGGCTTGCTAAGAGGGGATAAAGAGCAGCATCCATGAAGGCACCAGGCAGGTTGGGCTTAGGCCAGGTGACCTAGATCCACATTCACCTGCTCCCTATCTGTAAAGGAAAAGAGGCTGGGGGGCTCCTTAAGTAGGGAAAAAGAGCAGCAACCATTAAGGCACCAGGTGGGTGGGGCTTGCTAAATGGGGAAAAATAGCAGCAACCAGGAAGGCACCAGGTGGGCAGGATTAGGCCACATGACCTAGATCCATTTTCACCTGGCCCCCAGCTGCAAAGGAAAAGAGGCTGCAGGGCTCCTTAATTAGGGAAAAAGAGTGCCAACCAGGAAGGCACAAGGTGGGCGAGGATTGCTAAATGGCGGGAAAGGGCAGCAACCAGGAAGGCACCAGGTGGGTGGGGCTTAGGCCAGATGACCTAGGTCCACTTGCACCTGCTCCCCATTAGCAAAGGAAAAGAGGCTAGAGGGCTCCTTAAATAGGGAAAAAGAGCTGCAACCAGGAAGGGACCAGGTGGGTGGGGTTTGCTAAGTGAGGAAAAAGAGCGGCAACCAGGAAGGCACCAGGTGGGCGGGTCTTAGTGTCAGAATAGAAAGTATATTGTACCTCCTATTGTAATAAATATATTTGATATTGGCCTACGCCAAGCTGCTCGAACGTCGCTTGCAAGAGAAATCTGTGTTGCAAGGTCCTGACCTTTAATCTATGTAGGCCACCATTTTAGGTCAAACTGCCATTTTAGGATTTGTTGTGTAAAAGTCACCCTGTGAGCTAAAATGGTGGACGATATCATTGCAAAATACAACATGGCCGTCTTGACCTCTGTACATAGCTAATGTGTAATTTGCCTGCAGGCCACTTGTTGAGGTCATGAACTGAGACCTCGTCCTTCATTGACCTATGTGTAAAGGGATCACCCGTGCGATGAAATTAAACCACGAGCATATATTGAGACAATGGGCTTCATTACACGGATGGCAGAGGACCATGGCGCTATTAGCGCCATGGTTCATGCCGGTAAAATACCGGCACCGCCTTGGCGGAAAGGGGAATTACAGCCCCATTCCAAGGTTGGCGGGGCGGTAATTCCCCCTTCCACCATTGCCCTTCCCCATTCCTATTTTTTCCCCATAGGGCATAATGGGAATGGGGGAGGCGCTAATTACGGTACCGCAAATTGCGGTACCGTAATTAGCTCCCTGGGTCCCTTTGCGGGTTGGTTTTTAACGCCTGCAAAAAGCAGGCGTTAAATCCCCCAACCCGCAAAGAGACCTCGTAGTAAGGCGGTAAGGATTAAATCCTTACCGCCATCCGTGTAATGAGGCCCAATTTGTTTGCATACTGAACGAAGAACATCTGTCTTACTACATTGTATTTGTGTTTAAGAAGGCCTGCATGAAAAACTTTAGAATACACAGTTAATGCATATGCTTGTTGTTATATGTTTTAAAGACAAACCAGTTAAATGCAGTTATTTGAGACTCGGCATGAACCCTAGAATCGTTGATGTATAAAGTAGAATATTAACCCCAAGTGGGGCTGGACATAGTGTCCACAAAATGTATAAAAAGCTAATGCATTCTAATGTACAGCGTCTCTCACGGAACACACTGAACCACGCTGGAGTTTGTTGTGTTGTACTGAGGGCCGAAAGCTATCTGACTTTGCACTGTTTTTGAAGTTGAATTTAGTAGAGAATAAAGTACTTTGTATGTTCCTTTGCAACCCGTGTTCGGTGTATTTCCTTTTGGGGTACTCAGCCTCGATATTTCATTTCTGTTTTCACAGTTGGCGCCGGAATAGGGACCCTCAAGATTGATGCCGGATTGTTGAAGGTTGACGCACGCTATCGGACCGGGATCGGACGGTGTGACAAAAAGAAAGGGGCCCCTGGATGAGACGCGACACCTCAGCAGCGCTGCATGACCCGATTCCTGGACTATTAGCCTGTGGTCTGAGACGGCAACTTGACGAGGGTCCACTTATCGAGGCGGACAGATTTGCCGAAATCACCATACACGAGGTAAGATTAGTTAGGTAAGATTCTTAGAAGTACCGATCAGTCCTCCTTAGGTTTGGTCAGGTGAGTCATGACCCGATTCTTAATTCAACCCTGACAATTTGAATTTTGGCGCATTGTATCTGCAGACACAATTATTGACCAGGTATCACCAAGAATTTGAGATATGCCTGGGAAATTGTCTACCTGCGTTAGGGCATTATTCCGCAGTGAAAGACAATCATTGGAATTTAGCCGTCCGGCACCACAGGAAGGGTCGCCGGCATGTAACATTTAGTGTAAGCATGACATTGGAAGCATAGTATTTAATGATATTTGGCACAGACAAACCAGACATGCCTCCGAACTTCAGTGGCCAATGAATGGTAGTTTTGAGATCCCTCGCATTGAATATTTGGAGTCAGTGTTGTTAAAGAAAAAGGCTAGACCTGCAGAATTTTATGTTTTACAGAATTGGAAAAAGAAGCATTACAACAGCTTAAGAGTAGAGAGAAACATGTGCGCCGTCATAAAACGAATGCCGAAAAAGCATTGTAATATGACCAGGGTAGTCAGCTAAAAATATGGAAAGGGCTTTCTCACTTGGTATTCAGAAAATCTATCCTTCCAAAGATCTTCATGTTTCTGATGAGTTTATTGATAAAATATTAAATGAACGAAGGCCTGGTGCCTCAGCGCCCCTCCGTATGTTCTTCTTCCCGCTGCTGTACCTCTTCCTGCTGTTATTCCTGCTCTTCCTACTCAACCTGTTGTTCCTACTCCTCTGGTTTTTGTCCCTCCACTTGCGCCTCTGCCTATTTTTATCACACCAGTTATAGGACCTACATTGAATTTGCCTGCTCCCTCTCCTCCAAGTGGTTCTAAGCCGCTTGTAATCGTTCGTGGTGCAGGGTGAAAGGTTGTCACTCGCAGTACTGTAGCACCGGAGAAGAAACGTGAGTTAATTGCATGGGCTAAGCATTTTATGGAGAAGGATGATCAAGCTCTTTTTTCCACACTTTTTAATACGGATAATTTTGCCGAGAAAAATGTTTTTATTGAAGGTTTAGGGATTCAGTTATGTATAATGTGGGGAAGATTAAATAATATGGATGTTCCGCAAGGGTTAAGGGATCTAAATACTTTAGAACTTTCCAGAGACACTGTGGAGAAGGTAAATGAGCATGTCGAGAGGTTATTTGGGTATAGAAAGGAGTTAGAAAGGATACAGAATGAGGATGATGAAGAGGGAAATATGTACTTACAGAAACGGTTCCTTCCGTGTCGTAAACCGATATCGGAGGAAATGCGAATTTGTAAGAAAGATGTGATTAGATGGATTTCAGACATATTGATAACTCCAGTTGAGGTATAAGACACATATAGTCAATATACATTGGAAATGCAGAAGAAAGTGATACAGGTAATGGTAGAGTATCTGCAGGATGAATGTGTAAAAAGGAAGATTAGTTGTCCCATAGAGTTATTGAATATTTAGAGAGAGCTTTTTCACTTGACACTTCTTCAACTGCTTTAGCGCTCGACTTGGCTCTGTTGCTTAGTAAGCGTTCGGAGTTGCCTACCTCTCAGTTGCCTATGAGAGAGCTACCTCCGACATTTGTCCCGAAGGTAGAGGTTGCGGCCGATGCTGCACGGGGTATAGTTGCTGTGGACATTCCTGCACATTATGTATCACAGTTTGTTCACGTCCCGTTTTCACGAAAGGAAGTGAACACCATTAGACAGTCTATTCCTGATATTAGGAAAAAACCGACAGGGTTTTATAAAGAGATGGAATCTGTTTTGCAATCCTCAGTGTTCACCTTAGGTGACATTGATTTGTTGTTTCCTGTACTCCTGCCCGTAGATTTATGGAAACAAGTTAGAACTATTGACGATGTACGCGGGTTGGCAGATACATGGGCGAATATAACTAGACTCGATGGGGAAAGGCCAGCTGGCGAAAGACCACAAGGTGATATTAACTCTGCCTGATAGAATCATTGCTAAATTAAAAAGCATAATTCCCGAAAAGAGAATTATTTGGGACAAGCTTACGGCCTGTGTCCAAGGAAAATCTGAAGGTGCTATCGAGTTCTTTAATCGGTTCGAACAGGTATTCTCAGATTTCAGTGGACAAGACTTAGGCACAGAGTCTGGGAAAAGATTATTTGTGGACAAATTTGTACGTGGATTACTGCCTGACATCCAGTCACAGATTATGTCTTCTGAGAGCGCTTCGCAGGCAAAATCACAATCAGAAGTACTGCACATGGCTCAGTACTATGAGAACCGTGTCAATAATGAAAAAGATAGGATTGAAAAACGGAAAGGTGATTTAAAAACTAAGGTGCTATTGCAGCAAATTGTTAGGGCCCCCAGAAGGGGTAACTCTCAGGTTAGAGGTCAGTATGTCCCACAGGGGAATGTGCCCTTGGGTCCTGTGAATATTAATCAGTGTGCTTATTGTCATCGAGAGGGTCATTGATGAGTACAATGCCCCGTCCTTCAACAAAGGTCAAATAATACATTTGGTAATATGGGTAGGCGATCCAGAGGTCGCCCGGGTGTAGGGGGCCCCGGTAGAGGTCAGTTTACACAGGACCTTCTACAACCTTTTTCGCAGGACAATCAGACTCTGAGTGCGGACACTAGGAATATATTTGATCATCCTTCCGCTGCATATTTATCTGAAGAGCTTCCTTTTGATAATATTCTGTTTCGTTAGGGTTTCCCGAAGCAGGGTTTGGAACCTACACCTATTCCTGTCAAACAGAAAGGTCCCTACTTTGAAATGATGGTGGGAAATAGGAAACATCAGTTTTTGATAGACACTGGTGCACAGAAGTGTTCCATTGATCATTCACGGGTTCCTAACATTCCACTGTCGGGGCAAACCAATGTTTCTGTAGGGTTTTCCGGTACAAACAAACACCTATGGGAAGGTAAGAGGATTATGAGCCTTCTCCTTGGCGCATACTCTATATTTTTTAGGTGAAGCCTACAACAACAAATGAAACGGTGCCAAGGGGCTTGATATGTTCCCTTTTCAATTAGTGTCCCAATGCATGCAGCATTAATCACCAGTTACTGTTCAGATTCCAAACAAGTTTACAAAAAATATATAACATTTATTAGTTTTCATCATTATTAAAAAACTTTGAGTTTGTTTACAGTCAATAGTAAAAGCTTCAATAACCAGACAACTGGTATAAAGTGAAAATAGCATGTACCATTTCACAATTGGAGGTAGAATAGCAGAATAAACAGAAAAAATATGAAATCATCACAATAGATACCAAATAATAAACAGTGTGAAAAAACCAGGAGTGAATAAAGATTGAGATCACTCCGGGGTAGTGCTGTGCAAATGTCACCAAAATCAACCTACTCATTCACTACATTCCTTCTAATTCAAATTCAGACATACTCATTCATTCATTCATTCATTCATCGCTTTCCGGTACACCAGTTGTTTGTCCGGTTTCTATGCCGGTACCTATTTCATTGGGCCCCTTTACTAACCATGATTCCAGCTACAGCTACTTACTTTAGTATTGTGGACTTAAAGAATGCATTCTTTAGTATTCCTATACACAAGGATAGTAGATATTTGTTCGCGTTCACCTTAGGGGGATGCTCGTTTCCATTTACTCGTGCACCTCAAGGGTACACAGAGAGTCCTAGTATTTATAGTAGGGCTTTGAAAGAGTTACTTGATACCCTTGAATTGCCCCCTACCTGTACTTTGCTTCAGTACGTTGACGATTTGCTTCTAGCTGCTGACTCTGAGAGTGCCTGTAAGGAGGGCACTGTGTCATTACTTATTCATCTAGCTAAGCATGGTCACAAAGCTTTGCTTAAAAAATTTCAATATTGTTATCAGGAGGTCGCCTATTTAGGCTATCTCCTGTCAAAGGAGGGAAGAAGATTGACACCTGAAAGAATACAACACATTTCTGGCATGTCTGTCCCAAGTACACAGAAGGAAGTTAGAGCCTTGATAGGTATGGCTTCTTACTGTAGGTTGTGGATCCCAAATTTCTCAATAGTGATCAAACCGATGGTGGCCTTGACGAGGAAGGGCATTTCTTCGCCATTGCCATGGAACTCGGAACACCAGCAATGGTTTGACTTGCTTAAGACTGCATTATGCTCTGCACCAGTTTTGGGCACACCAAACTATTATAAAGCCTTTGTATTGTTTGTGCATGAATGTGATGGATGTGCTTTGGCTGTATTAACGCAGGAGCATGGAGGGAAGAATAGGCTGTGTGGTTACTATTCCTATGCCCTTGATCCTGTAGCATGCGCTTTGCCAAGATGTTTGCGCGCTGTCGCTGCTGCTGCCGCTGCTGCTGCCGCATCTGTAAAACAGAGTGAGGGAATGGTCCTAGGCCATGATCTGATCCTGATGGTGCCTCACTAAGTAGATGTTCTATTGAACCGAACTGAAATGCAACACCTCACTTCCGCACGGTTGACGAGATATGAATTGATCTTGTTTGCCACTCACATTCAAATTAAGAGGTGTTGTGTCCTTAATCCGGCTGAACTCCTACGTTTTCCGCAGGATACTACTTGCAGCGATGAAGAATCACATGATTGTTTGTATACGACCGAACAAGAAACAAAGGGCAGGATTGATTTGAAAGATACCCCTTTGGATAAACCGCAAGGAGAGCTGTTTTGTGACGCTCCTGCTTTAAACTTCAGGATGGTACATCCACAGCCGCTTATGCAATCACTACATTGAGCACGGTTGTAGAAACTAAGAGAATTACGCATAATTCTGCGCAGGCCGCAGAGATTATAGCATTAACCCGAGCTTGTGAACTTTCCGAAGGGCTTGTAGTGAACATATATACTGATAGTCAGTATGCCTTTGGGGTGGTTCACAACTTTGGGAGACTTTGGTCGGAAAGAGGGTTCCTAACCTCGCATGGCACCAAGATTCAACATGGCTCCCTAATAGTGAAACTACTCTCAGCACTTGTGCTCCCTGCTCATTTAGCAGTTGTAAAATGTGCAGCACATCGAAAGATTGTAGATAATATTGGAAAAGGGAATGCTTTTGCTGATCAAATAGCTAGACAAACTGCCACTGATCTCTTTACGGAGATATATGTTCCAAGGGAGACTGAAAATGCCTATGTAATGGATCAGGGTGTTGGGTCTGTACGTGATATTCAAGCCGATGCCACATTAGAAGAATCCAAGAGGTGGGCTGAGGGCTTGGGAAAACTTTATGATGATGAGTGTTGGGTGGACACGGTTGATGGAAAATGGCTACTTCCTGATGCTTATGTGATGATGATGGTTGTAATGGCACATGGTCCTACGCATGTGTGTGCCCAGCAGATGACGAAAATGTTAGAAAAAGTTTGGGTAAACAACAAAATTTCAAAAATTGCTCAGCATTACATCCATAACTGTATCATTTGCCTACAACACAATGTGGGAAAGGGGACAGCAACCCCAAGGGAAGTTTTGGGCCACCCTCTGTCCCATTCAAAGTAATCCACTTTGATTTTATTGAAATGGAACGATGCAACAATCTAAAATATGTCCTTGTGGTCATTTGTGCCTTTAGTAAGTGGGTTGAGGCTTTCCCTGTTAAAGATACCACATCCATGACCACTGCAAAAACCATGTTGAAGGAGCACTTTCCCCGGTTCGGTTTGCCGAGAGTTATCTGGTCGGACAATGGTCCACATTTTGTTGCCGCTGTAATGCTACAGATATGTACAGTGTTACGAATTGACAAACGGTTCCATTCGGCCAGACATCCACAGAGCGCCAGACTAGTAGAAAGACACAACGGTATCATCAAGAACAAGCTTGCTAAGACATGTGCCGGCACCAAATTAAAATGGCCGGACGCCTTACCGATCGTGTTACTAGCCATGCGTACAACCCCTCAAACTAAGACTGAGCTCCCTCCATTTGAGGTGGTAATGGGGAGACCTGCCAATATCTGGAATCTTCCAAAATGTCGAAATTTGAAGAACGTTGAAAATGTACTACTTTCAGATTATTGTAGCCAATTGACTAAAAACCTGTATTTGATTTACCACCAGGTACAAGAGGCCTTACCTTTGCGATACAAGGGCCCGGGCCACGGCATACGACCGGGGTGCTGGGTGCTTGTCAAATCATTTGAGCGCACCTCCTGCCTCGCGCCTCGATGGCATGGGCCATTCCAGGTCCCGTTGGTAACCCAAACAGCGGTGCGGGTAGCTGGGCGAAAGAACTGGATCCACGCGTCACACATCAAGAAATTTCCTCACCCTGTGCCACACGCTACAGAAGAAGCAGAAGCCCTCGCTGATACTGCACCTGATGATCCCAAAGCAGTAAGCAGCACTGAGATTGTGTCAGAGAATATCTCTAAGCCCAGGAGGCTTGGGGAAGCTGCCATTTTGTCTCCACACTCTCCGCAAATTTTTCACCCGGAAATGGCTGTTTCAAATTCAGCCTCCACACTTGCCTCTGACACGGTGCTTCCAACGGGAAGTGACAACACATTGTTTCCAGATCAATCAGTACCAGGAACAGCCAGGTACCACTTACGTTCGAGAAAATAGACATACGGCACAGTTCTGCTGTGCATCTGATAGACGTTACGGCACGGTTCAGCTGTGCATTCAAGGAAGGAAAAGAGTCATCGAGGGCTTGCTTTTGCCCAAATTTGAGAAAGGGGATTCTGTTGGCTAGGGTTGTGGAAGGACTAAGAAATCGGGGGGTCGCCAGCAACGAACATTGCGGTTTCCATCTGAAGAACTGCAATGCCTGCTACCGCCGCCGCTCATTTTGGACTTGTAAATAAGGGGGTGTCCAACCAGGACAATGAACAAAATGCCTGGTCCCCGAAAATGTATTGCTGTATTTTTGTAATGTTATTTGGGTTTCTTGTAGTTGTTGCCTTAGGATTATGGTACCTTGAGGAAACTCATTCCTTAGAACTTTTGTTGCCTGCTGAAAATGCACCCATTGTTCCTACTCCCTTTGTACATTTTCACACTTTATCCCCTCGGGATTCCTGGCACAGACAAAGGTGCCATAATGACATGCTACTACTTATCATGAATGCTACACATGCCATTTTTAATAAATCCAATTGCTGGGTCCGTTCGCATTTACCGCAACACGGGGATAAGGGGCTAGGTTGGTATATTCATCCTTTACCATTGACAACTGTCTGCTATGCTTCTCTTAGAGCACTATTCTTTGGCCGATGGAATGATTGCATCTCAGGGAACTTTGATGGCACCAATTTGAATAATTTTGAGAAACGTGTTTAGACTCCCCTGGGATGCTCCCTTTTTGCAAATAGGAGTAAACCGAATGTTGCTTCTATTAGGCCTTCTGATAAACTGTCTCGTCCTTTCCAATCTTTGATTTCTTTTAAAATGGCTCTGATAGGCAATAAGGATGCCATGCCTCCTTCCTACACTGTTAACCATAGCCCTGATTCAGTTTCTTTCTGCATACAGAGGAATGGCACTCCGTCAATGGGAGATTTTAAAGGTTGTGCCAATGTTGCAAATTTTACTGGGGACGACAGACCTTTGTATGTAGGCGAACCTGTCTATTTCGTTTGCGGTTGTAGCATTTCCATGGTTGCCCAGTGATTGGCAGGGAACCTGTTATTTAGCGATCCTGTTATCTAGGGTGTTTATAGCTAGTACAAAAGAAGTTTCAAAGGCTCGTCCACGGCGGGGTGAGAATGGTGATACCCCGGCACAAGTATTGCGAGATATAGCAAAATCAGTTGTGCCATTTTGGGGGCAGATAGCAAATTCAGAATATATTAGAAAACTAGCAAGAGTACTGGAGAGAACCATCAACCGGACAACGGACATACTCTACAATATGACGTTAGAACAAAAGGCAATAAGATTAGTAGCACTTCAAAATCGAATGTCATTAGATGTCATTCTAACTGAGCGTGGTGGAGTATGCAAATTAGTGGAGTCCTCTTGCTGTGTTTTCGTACCAGATTCCTCCCCAACTATCTTCAAGGCAATACAAAATCTGCACGTCCTTAGTTCTGAAGTGCATATTCCCGAAGGAAACTGGGATCTAAGCGCTTGGTTCTGCGACTTCTTGCGATCTTGGGGTTGGAAGGCACTTTCGGTCTTATTAATTATTTTGGGAATTCTGTTGTTTCTTTGTTGCTGTATTCAGTGTCTGCCTGGTATGTTTTCAATGCTACGGGGATGTTGCGCACAAGCGATAGATTCGATAGGACATAAAGTGTATGCCCCAGATAAGACTGCCAAAGAATACGTATTGAAGGATATTTTAGTAAAAGACCTAATGGCAATAGATATTTCAGATAGTGATTCAGGGTACATTGACAATGATGCATGAGTTATTTGCAAGGAGACCCAAAGTAATTTTTAGCACTTGGCATAGGCCAAAAGGAGGGTTTGTCGGAATAGAAAGTATATTGTGCCTCCTATTGTAATAAATATATTTGATATTGGCCTACGCCAAGCTGCTCAAAAGTCGCTTGCGAGAGAAATCTATGTAGCAAAGTCCTGACCTTTAATCTATGTAGGCCGCCATTTTAGGCCAAACCGCCATTTTAGGATTTGTTGTGTAAAAGTCACCCTGTGAGCTAAAATGATGGACGATGTCATTGAAAAATACAAGATGGCCGTCTTGACCTCTGTACATAGCTAATGTGTAATTTGTCTGCAGGCCACTTGTTGAGGTCATGAACTGAGACCTCGTCCTTCGTTGACCTATGTGTAAAGGGATCACCCGTGCAATGAAACTAATCCACGAGCATATATTGAGATAATGGCCCTCATTACAAGTCAGGCGGTGGACCATGGTGCTATTAGCACCATGGTCGATGCCGGATTCCGCCATGGTGGATGGCGGAATTACCGCCCCATTCCAAGGTGAGTGGGGCGGTAATTCCCCATTCACCATTTGCCCTTCCCCATTCCCATTTTTGCCCCATAGGGCATAATGGGGATGGGGAAGGCGCTAATTACAGCACCGTAAATTACAGTGCCGTAATTAGCACCAAGGTCGCTTAGCGCCTTGGACTTTAAAGCCTGCAAAAAGCAGGTGTTAAAGTGTGAATCAGGCGTTAAGGGTTAACGGCGCCGACAGCGCCGTTAAACCCTTAACGCCTGACTTGTAATGAGGGCCAATGTGTTTGCATACTGAACGAAGAACATCTGTCTTACTACATTGTATTTGTGTTTTAGAAGGCCTGCATGCAAAACTTTAGAATACACAGTTAATGCATACGCTTGTTACATGTATTAAAGACAAACCAGTTAAATGCGGTTATTTGAGACTCGGCAAAAACCCTAGAATCATGATGTATAAAGTAGAATATTAACCTGAAGTGGGGATGGATATAGTGCCCACAAAATATATAAAAAGCGAATGCATTCTAATGTACAGCGTCTCTCACTGAACACACTGAACCACGCTGGAGTTCGTTGTGTTTTACTGAGGGCCGATAGCTATCTGACTTTGCACTGTTTTTGTACTTGAATTTAGTAGAGAATAAAGTACTTTGTATGTTCCTTTGTAACCTGTGTTCGGTGTATTTCCTTTTGGGGTACTCAGCCTCGATATTTCATTTATGTTTTCACATTAGGCCAGGTGACCTATATCCACTTGAACCTGCTGCCCATCTGCAATGGAAAAGAGGCTGGAGGGCTCCTTAAGTAGGGAACATGAGCGTCATCCAGGAAGGCGCCAGGTGGGCAGGGCTTGCTAAGTGGGGAAAAAGAGCAGCATCCAGGAAGGCACCAGGTGGGTGGGGCTTAGGCCAGGTGACCGCTACCCATCTGCAAAGGAAAAGAGGTCGGAGGGCTCCTTAAGTAGGGAAAATGAGCGGTAACCAGGAAGGTCCCATGTGGGCGGGGCTTGCTAAGTGGGGAAAAAGAGCAGCAACCAGGAAGGCACCAGGTGGGTGGGCCTTAGGCCAATTTGACCGAGATCCACTTGCACCTGCTCCTCATCTGCAAAGGAAAAGAGTCTGGAGGGTTCCTTAAGTAGGGAAAAAGAGCGGCAACCAGGAAGGGACCAGGTGGCCGGGACTTAAGCCAGGTGACCTAGATCCACTTGCACCTGCTCCTACTCTGCAAAGGAAAAAAGGATTGTGGGCTCCATAAGTAGCCAATCTGCAAAGGAAAGGAGACTGGAGGGCTTCTTAAATAGGGAAAAAGAGTGGCAACCAGTAAGGGACCAGGTGGACGGGGCTTGCTAAGTGGGGAAAAAGAGTGGCAACCAGGAAGGCACCAGGTGGGCGTATCTTAGGCCAGGTGATCTAGATCCACTTGCACCTGCTGTCCATCTGCAAAGGAAAAGAGACTGGAGGGCTTCTTAAGTGGGGATAAAGAGCAGCAACCGGGAAGGCACAAGGTGGGTGGGGCTTAGGCCACGTGGCCAAGATCCACTTGCACCTGCTCCTCATCTGCAAAGGAAAAGAGGCTAGAGGGCTCCTTAAGTAGGGAAAAAGAGCGGCAACCAGGAAGGCACCAGGTGGGCAGGTCTTAGGCAGGGTGGCCTAAATCCACTTGCACCCGCACACCATCTGCAAAGGAAAAGATGCTGGAGGGCTCCTTAAGTAGGGAAAATAGCGGCAACCAGGAAGGCACCAGGTAGGCGGGGCTTCCTATGTGGGGAAAAAGAGCTGCCGCCAGGAAGGCACCAGGTGGGTGGGGCTCAGGTCAGGTGACTGAGAGCGAGAGCCACTTGCACCTGCTCCCCATTAGCAAAGGAAAAGACGCTAGAGGGCTCCTTAAATAGGGAAAAAGAGCCGCAACCAGCAAGGGACCAGCTGGGTGGGTTTGCTAAGTGGGGAAAAAGAGCAGCATCCAGGAAGGCACCAGGTGGGCGGGTAATAGGCCAGGTGACCTAGTTCCACTTGCACCTGCTGCCCATCTGCAAAGGAAAAGAGGCTGGAGGGCTCCTTAAGTATGGAACAAGAGCGGCAACCAGGAAGGCACAAGGTGGGTGGGGCTTGCTAAGTGGTGAAAAAGAGCATCAACCAGGAAGGCACCAGGTGGGTTGGGCTTAGGCCAGGTGACCTAGTTCCACTTGCACCTGCTCCTCATCTGCAAAGGAAAAGAGGCTGGAGGGCTCCTTAAGTAGGGAAAAAGAGCCGCAACCAGGAAGGGCCCATGTGGGCGGGGCTTGCTAAGTGGAGAAAAAGAGTGGCAACCAGGAAGGCACCAGGTGGGCGGGTCTTAGGCGGGGTGACCTAGATCCACTTGCACCTTCTGCCCATCTGTAAAGGAAAAGAGGCTGGTGGGCTCCATAAGTAGGGAAAAAGAGTGTCAACCAGGAAGGCACCAGCTGGCTGGGGCTTGCTAAGTGGGGAAAAAGAGCAGCAACCAGAAAGGCGCCAGGTGGGTGGGGCTTAGGCCAGGTGACCGAGATCCACTCGCACCTGCTCCTCATCTGCAAAGGAAAAGAGGCTGGAGGGCTCCTTAAGTAGGGAAAAAGAGCAGCAACCAGGAAGGGCCCATGTGGGCGGGGTTTGCTAAGTGGAGAAAAAGAGTGGCAACCAGGAAGGCACCAGGTGGGCGGGTCTTAGGCAGGGTGACCTAGATCCACTTGCACCTGCTGCCCATCTGTAAAGGAAAAGAGGCTGGTGGGCTCCATAAGTAGGGAACAAGAGTGGCAACCAGGAAGGCACCAGGTGGGCGTGTCTTAGGCAGGGTGACCTAGATCCACTTGCACCTTCTGCCCATCTGTAAAGGAAAAGAGGCTGGTGGGCTCCATAAGTAGGGAAAAAGAGTGGCAACCAGGAAGGCACCAGCTGGCTGGAGCTTGCTAAGTCGGGAAAAAGAGCAGCAACCAGGAAGAGCCCATGTGGGCGGGGCTTGCTAAGTGGAGAAAAAGAGTGGCAACCAGGAAGGCATCAGGTGGGCGGGTCTTAGGCAGGGTGACCTAGATCCACTTGCACCTGCTGCCCATCTGTAAAGGAAAAGAGGCTGGTGGGCTCCATAAGTAGGGAAAAACAGCAGCAACCAGGAAGGCACCAGGTGGGTGGGGCTTGCTAAGTGGTGGAAAAAGCGCGGCATCCAGGAAGGCACCAGGTGGGCAGGGCTTAGGCTAGGTGACCTCGATCCACTTACACCTGCTCTGTAAAGGAAAAGAAGCGGGAGGGCTCCTTAAGTAGGGAAAATGAGTGGCAACCAGGAAGGCACCAGGTGGGCGGGGCTTGCAAGTGGGGGAAAAGAGCAGCATCCAGTAAGGCACCAGGTGGGTGGGGCTTAGGGCAGGTGACCTAGAAACACTTGCTCCTGCTCCCCATCTGCAAAGGAAAAGAAGCTTGTGGGCTCCTTAAGTAGGGAAAATGAGCGGCAACCAGGAAGGCAACAGGTGGACAGGGCTTGCTAATTGGGGAAAAAGAGCAGCAACCAGGAAGACACCAGTTGGGTGGGGCTTGGGCCAGGTGACCTAGATCCATGTGCACCTGCTCCCCATCTGCAAAGGAAAAGAAGCTGGAGGGCTCCATAAGTAGGGAAAATGAACAGCAACCAGGAAGGTACCAGGTGGGTGGGGCTTGCTAAGTAGGGAAAAGAGCAGCATCCAGGAAGGCACCAGATGGGTGGGGCTTAGGCCAGTTGACCTAGATCCACATGCACCTGCTCCTCATATGCAAAGGAAAAGAGGCTGGAGGGCTCCTTAAGTAGGGAAAAAGAACAGCAACCAGGAAGGCACTAGGTGGGCAGGGCTAGCTAAATGGGGAAAAAGAGCAGCAAACAGGAAGGCACCAGGTGGGTGAGATTAGGCCAGGTGACCTAGATCCATTTTCACCTTCTCCCCAGCTGCAAAGGAAAAGAGGCTGGAGGGCTCCTTAATTAGGGAAAGAGAGGGCCAACCAGGAAGACACAAGGTGGGTGGGGCTTGTTAAATGGAGGAAAAGAGCAGCAATCAGGAAGGCACCAGGTGGGTGGCGTTTAGGCCAGGTGACCTAGGTCCACTTGCACCTGCTCCCCATTAGCAAAGGAAAAGACGCTAGAGGGCTCCTTAAATAGGGAAAAAGAGCCGCAACCAGGAAGGGACCAGGTGGGCGGGCCTTGCTAAGTTGGGAAAAAGAGTGGCAACCAGGAAGGCACCAGGTGGGCGGGTCTTAGGCCAGGTGACCTAGATCCACTTGCACCTGCTGCCCATCTGCCAAGGAAAAGAGACTGGAGGGCTTCTTAAGTAGCGAACAAAAGCTGCAACCAGGAAGGCACCAGGTGGGTGGGGCTTGCTAAGTGGGGAAAAAGAGCAGCATCCAGGAAGGCACCAGGTGGGTGGGGCTTAGGCCAGGTGACCTAGATCCATGCACACCTGGTCCCAATCTGCAAAGGAAAATAAGCTAGAAGACTCCTTAAGTAGGGAAAATGAGCAGCAACCAGGAAGGCACCAGGTTGGCGGGGCTTGCTAAGTGGGGAAAAAGAGCAGCATCCAGGAAGGCACCAGGTGGGCGGGGCTTAGGCCAGGTGACCGATACCCATCTGCAAAGGAAAAGAGGCTGGAGGGCTCCTTAATTAGGGAAAATGAGCGGCATCCAGGAAGACGCCAGGTGGGTGGGGCTTAGGCCAGGTGACCTAGATCCACTTGCACTTGCTCCCCATCTTCAGAGGAAAAGAAGCTGGAGGGCTCCTTATGTAGGGAAAAAGAGCAGCAACCAGGAAGGCACAAGGTGGCTGGGGCTTGCTAAGTGGTGAAAAAAGAGCATCAACCAGGAAGGCACCAGGTGGGTTGGGCTTAGGCCAGGTGACCGAGATCCACTTGCACCTGCTCCTCATCTGCAAAGGAAAAGAGGCTGGAGGGCTCCTTAAGTAGGGAAAAAAAGCAGCAACCATGAAGGGCCAATGTGGGCGGGGCTTGCTAAGTGGAGAAAAAGAGTGGCAACCAGGAAGGCACCAGGTGGGCGGGTCTTAGGCAGGGTGACCTAGATCCACTTGCACCTTCTGCCCATCTATAAAGGAAAAGAGGCTGGTGGGCTCCATAAGTAGGGAAAAAGAGTGTCAACCAGGAAGGCACCAGCTGGCTGGGGCTTGCTAAGTGGGGAAAAAGAGCAGCAACCAGGAAGGCGCCAGGTGGGTGGGGCTTAGGCCAGGTGACCGAGATCCTCTCGCACCATCTCCTCATCTGCAAAGGAACAGAGGCTGGAGGGCTCCTTAAGTAGGGAAAAAGAGCAGCAACCAGGAAGAGCCCATGTGCGCGGGGCTTGCTAAGTGGAGAAAAAGAGTGGCAACCAGGAAGGCATCAGGTGGGTGGGTCTTAGGCAGGGTTACCTAGATCCACTTGCACCTGCTGCCCATCTGTAAAGGAAAAGAGGCTGGTGGGTTCCATAAGTAGGGAACAAGAGTGGCAACCAGGAAGGCACCAGGTGGGTGGGTCTTAGGCAGGGTGACCTAGATCCACTTGCACCTGCTGCCCATCTGTAAAGGAAAAGAGGCTGGTGGGCTCCATAAGTAGGGAAAAACAGCAGCAACCAGGAAGGCACCAGGTGGGTGGGGCTTGCTAAGTGGTGGAAAAAGTGCGGCATCCAGGAAGGCACCAGGTGGGCAGGGCTTAGGGTAGGTGACCTAGATCCACTTACACCTGCTCCCGCTCTGTAAAGGAAAAGAAGCTGGAGGGCTCCTTAAGTAGGGAAAATGAGCGGCAACCAGGAAGGCACCAGGTGGGCGGTGCTTTCAAGTGGGGAAAAAGAGCAGCATCCAGGAAGGCACCAGGTGGGTGGGGCTTAGGGCAGGTGACCTAGAAACACTTGCTCCTGCTCCCCATCTCCAAAGGAAAAGAAGCTGGAGGGCTCCTTAAGTAGGGAAAATGAGTGGCAACCAGGAAGGCAACAGGCGGGCAGGGCTTGCTAATTGGGGAAAAAGAGCAGCAACCAGGAAGACACCAGTTGGGTGGGGCTTGGGCTAGGTGACCTAGATCCATGTACACCTGCTCCCCATCTGCAAAGGAAAAGAAGCTGGATGGCTCCATAAGTAGGGAAAATGAACAGCAACCAGGAAGGCACCAGGTGGGCGGGGCTTGCTAAGTGGGGAAAAAGAGCAGCAACCAGGAAGGCACCAGGTGGGCGGGGCTAGCCAAATGGGGAAAAAGAGCAGCAAACAGGAAGGCACCAGGTGGGTGAGATTAGGCCAGGTGACCTATATCCATTTTCACCTTCTCCCCAGCTGCAAAGGAAAAGAGGCTGGAGGGCTGCTTAATTAGGGAAAGAGAGTGCCAACCAGGAAGACACAAGGTGGGTGGGGCTTGTTAAATGGAGGAAAAGAGCAGCAACCAGGAAGGCACCAGGTGGGTGGGGCTTAGGCCAGGTGACCTAGGTCCACTTACACCTGCTCCCCATTAGCAAAGGAAAAGACGCTAGAGGGCTCCTTAAATAGGGAAAAAGAGACGCAACCAGGAAGGGACCAGGTGGGCGGGCCTTGCTAAGTTGGGAAAAAGAGTGACAACCAGGAAGGCACCAGGTGGGCGGGTCTTAGGCCAGGTGACCTAAATCCATTTGCACCTGCTGCCCATCTGCCAAGGAAAAGAGACTGGAGGGCTTCTTAAGTAGCGAACAAAAGCTGCAACCAGGAAGGCACCAAGTGGGTGGGGCTTGCTAAGTGGGGAAAAAGAGCAGCATCCAGGAAGGCACCAGGTGGGTGGGGCTTAGACCAGGTGACCTAGATCCATGCACACCTGCTCCCAATCTGCAAAGGAAAATAAGCTAGAAGACTCCTTAAGTAGGGGAAATGAGCGGCAACCAATAAGGCACCAGGTGGGCAGGGCTTGCTAAGTGGGGAAAAAGAGCAGCATCCAGGAAGGCACCAGGTGGGCGGGGCTTAGGCCAGGTGACCAATACCCATCTGCAAAGGAAAAGAGGCTGGAGGGCTCCTTAATTAGGAAAAATGAGCGGCAACCAGGAAGTCACCAGGTGGGTGGGGCTTGCTAAGTGGGGAAAAAGAGCAGCATCCAGGAAGACGCCAGGTGGGTGGGGCTTAGGCCAGGTGACCTAGATCCACTTGCACTTGCTCCCCATCTTCAGAGGAAAAGAAGCTGGAGGGCTCCTTATGTAGGGAAAAAGAGCGGCAACCAAGAAGGCACCAGGCAGACGGGCTTGCTAAATGGGGAAAAAGAGCAGCAACCAGGAAGGCACCAGGTGGGCGGGATTAGGCCATGTGACCTAGATCCATTTTCACCTGCTCCACAGTTGCAAAGAAAAAGAGGCTGGAGGGCTCCTTAATTAGGGAAAAAGAGTGCCAACCAGGAAGGCACAGGGTGGGCGAGGCTTGCTAAATGGAGGAAAAGAGCAACAACCAGGAAGGCACCAGGAGGGCGGGGCTTAGGCAGGGTGACCTAGGTCCACTTGCACCTGCTCCCCATTAGCAAAGGAAAAAAGGCTAGAGGTCTCCTTAAGTAGGGAAAAAGAGCAGCAACCAGGAAGGGACCATGTGGGCAGGGCTTGCTAAGTGGAGAAAAAGATAGGCAAACAGGAAGACACCAGGTGGGCGGGTCTTAGGCAGAGTGATATAGATCCACTTGCACCTGCTCCCCATCTGCGAAGCAAAAGACACTGGAGGGCTTCTTAACTAGGGAAAAAGAGCAGCAAGCAGGAAGGCACCAGGTGGGTGGGGCGTAGGCCAGGTGACCGAGTTCCACTTGCACCTGCTCCTCATCTGCAAAGGAAAAGAGGCTGGAGGGCTCCTTAAGTAGGGAAAAAGAGCAGCAACCAGGAAGGTCCCATGTGGGCGGGGCTTGCTAAGTGGAGAATAAGAGTGGCAACCAGGAAGGCACCATGTGGGCGGGTCTTAGGCAGCGTGACCTAGATCCACTTGCACCTGCTGCCCATATGTAAAGGAAAAGAGGATGGTGGGCTCCATAAGTAGGGAAAAAGAGCGGCAACCAGGACGGCACCAGGTGGCGGGGGCTTGCTAAGTGGGGAAAAAAAGAGAAGCAACCAGGAAGGCACCAGATGGGTGGGGCTTAGGCCAGGTGACTGAGATCCACTTGCACCTGCTCCTCATCTGCAAAGGAAAAGAGGATGGAGGGCTCCTTAAGTAGGAAAAAAGAGCAGCAACCATGAAGGGACCAGGTGGGCGGGGCTTGCTGAGTGGGGAAAAAGAGCAGCATCCAGGAAGGCACCAGGTGGGTGGGGCTTAGGCCAGGTGACCGCTACCCATCTGCAAAGGAAAAGAGGTTGGAGGGCTCCTTAATTAGCGAAAATGAGCGGCAACCAGGAAGGCACCAGGTGGGTGGAGCTTGCTAAGTGGAGGAAAAGAGCAGCATCCAGGAAGGCACCAGGTGGGTGGGGCTTAGGCCAGGTGACCTAGATCCACATGCACCTGCTCCCCATCTGCAAAGGAAAAGAAGCTGGAGGGCTCCTTATGTTGGGAAAGAGAGCGGCAACCAGGACGGCACCAGGTGGCTGGGGCTTGCTAAGTGGGGAAAAAGAGAAGCAACCAGGAAGGTACCAGATGGGTGAGGCTTAGGACAGGTGACTGAGATCCACTTGCACCTGCCCATCATCTACAAAGGAAAAGAGGATGGAGGACTCCTTAAGTAGGAAAAAAGAGCAGCGACCATGATGGTACCAGGTGGGCGGGGCTTGCTAAGTGGAGAAAAAGAGTGGCAACCAGGAATGCACCAGGTGGGTGTGTCTCTTAGGCAGGGTGACCTAGATCCACTTGCACCTGCTCCTCATCTGCAAAGGAAAAGAGGTTGGAGGGCTCCTTAAGTAGGGAAAAAGAGCAGCAACCAGGAATGGACCATGTGGGCGGGGCTTGCTAAGTGGAGAAAAAGAGTGGCAAACAGGAAGACACCAGGTGGGCGGGTCTTAGGCAGGGTGACTTAGATCCACTTGCACCCGCTCCCCATCTGCGAAGGAAAAGACACTGGAGGGCTTCTTAAGTAGGGAAAAAGAGCAGCAACCAGGAAAGCACCAGGTGGCTGGGGCTTGCTAAGTGGGGAAAAAGAGCAGCAACCAGGAAGGCACCAGGTGGGTGGGGCTTAGGCCAGGTGACCGAGATCCACTTGCACCTACTCCTCATCTGCAAAGGAAAAGAGCCTGGAGGGCTCCTTAAGTAGGGAAAAAGAGTGGCAACCAGGAAGGTCCCATGTGGGCGGGGCTTGCTAAGTGGAGAATAAGAGTGGCAACCAGGAAGGCACCAGGTGGGCGGGTCTTAGGCAGGGTGACCTAGATTAACTTGCACCTGCTGCCCACCTGTAAAGGAAAAGAGGATGGTGGGCTCCATATGTAGGGAAAAAGAGTGGCAACAAGGAAGGCACCAGGTGGGTTGGGCTTGCTAAGTGGGGGAAAAAGAGCGGCATCAAGGAAGGCACCAGGTGTGCAGTGCTTAGGCCAGGTGACCTAGATCCACTTGCACCTGCTCCCGCTCTGCGAAGGAAAAGAGGATGGTGGGCTCCATAAGTAGGGAAAAAGAGTGGCAACCAGGAAGGCACCAGGTGGGCGGGGCTTGCTAAGTGTGGAAAAAGAGCACCATCTAGGAAGGTACCAGGTGGGCAGGCCTTAAGCCTGGTGACCTAGATCCACTTGCACTTGCTCCCCATCGGCAAAGGAAAAGAAGCTGGAGGGCTCCTTAAGTAGGGAACATGAGTGGCAACCAGGAAGTCACCAGGTGGACAGGGCTTGCTAAGTGGGGAAAAAGAGCAGCATCCAGGAAGGCACCAGGTGGGTGGGGCTTAGGCCAGGTGACTTAGATCCACTTGCTTCTGCTCCCCCTCTGCAAAGGAAAAATGGATGGTGGACTCCATAAGTAGGGAAAAAGAGAGGCAACCAGTAAGGCACCGGGTGGGCGGGTTTGCATATTGGGGAAAAAGAGTGGCATCCAGGAAGGCACCAGGTGGGTGGGGCATAGGTCAGGTGACCTAGATCCACATGCACTTGCTCCCCATCTGCAAAGGAAAAGAGGCTGGAGGGCTCCTTATGTAGGGAAAAAGAGCGGCAACCAGGAAGGCACCAGGAGGGTGGGGCTTGCTAAATGGGGAAAAAGAGCAGCAACCAGGAAGGCACCAGATGGGCGGGGCTTAGGCCAGGTGACCTTGGTCCACTTGCAAGTGCTCCCCATTAGCAAAGGAAAAGATGCTAGAGGGCTTGTTAAATAAGGAAAAAGAGCCGCAACCAGGAAGGGACTAGGTGGGCGGGGCTTGCTAAGTTGGGAAAAAGAGCGGCAAGCAGGAAGGCACCAGGTGGGTGGGTCTTAGGCCATATGACTGAGATCCTCTTGCACCTGTTCCTCATCTGCAAAGGAAAAGAGGCTGGAGGGCTCCTTAAGTAAGGAGAACGAGCTGCAACCAGGAAAGCACCAGGAGGCTGGGGCTTGATAAGTGGAGAAAAAGAGGAGCAACCAGGAAGTCACCAGGTGCGTGGGACTTAGGCCATGTGACCGAGATCCACTTGCACCTGCTCCTCATCTGCAAAGGAAAAGAGGCTGGAGGGCTCCTTAAGTAGGGAAAAAGAGCGGCAACCAGGAAGGCACCAGGTGGGCGGGGCTTGCTAAGTGGGGAAAAAGAGCAGCATCCAGGAAGGCACCAGGTGGGTGGGGCTTAGGCCAGGTGACCTAGATCCACGCGCACCTGCTCCCCATCTGCAAAGGAAAAGAAGCTGGAAGACTCCTTAAGTAGGGAAAATGAGCGGCAACCAGGAAGGCACCAGGTGGGCGGGGCTTGGGCCAGGTGACCGTTACCCATCTGCAAAGGAAAAGAGGCTGGAGGGCTCCTTAAGTAGGGAACATGAGCGGCATCCAGGAAGGCGCCAGGTGGGCAGGGCTTGCTAAATGGGGAAATAGAGCAGCATCCAGGAAGGCACTAGGTGGGTGGGGCATAGGCCAGGTGACTTAGATCCACGTGCACCTGCTCCCCATCTGCAAAGGAAAAGAAGCTGGAGGGCTCCTTCTGTAGAGAAAATGAGCGGCAATCAGGAAGCCACCAGGTGGGCGGGGCTTGCTAAGTGGGGAAAAAGAGCAGCATCCAGGAAGGCACCAGGTGGGTGGGGCTTAGGCCAGGTGACCATTACCCATCTGCAAAGGAAGAGAGGCTGGAGGGCTCCTTAAGTAGGGAACAGGAGCGGCATCCAGGAAGGCGCCAGGTGGGCAGGGCTTGCTAAATGGGGAAAAAGAGCAGCATCCAGGAAGGCACCAGGTGGATGGGGCTTAGGCCAGGTGACCTATATCCACGTGCACCTGCTCCCCATCTGCAAAGGAAAAGAGGTTGGTAGGCTCTTTAAGTAGGGAAAAAGAGCGCCAACCAAGAAGGCACCAGGTGGGCGGGGTTTGCTAAATGGGGAAAAAGAGCAGTAACCAGGAAGGCACCAGGTGGGTGGGATTAGGCCATGTGACCTAAATTCATTTTCACCTGCTCCCCAGCTGCAAAGGAAAAGAGGCTGGAGGGTTCCTTAATTAGGGAAAAAGAGTGTCAAACAGGAAGGCACAAGGTGGGCGAGGCTTGCTAAATGGAGGAAAAGAGCAGCAACCAGGAAGGTTCCAGGTGGGTGGGGCTTAGGCCAGGTGACCAAGATCCACTTGCACCTGCTCCTCAGCTGCAAAGGAAAAGACGCTAGAGGTCTCCTTAAATAGGGAAAAAGAGCAGCAACCAGGAAGGCACCAGGCAGCTCGGGCTTGCTAAGTGGGGAAAAAGAGCAGCAACCAGGAAGGCACCAGGTGGGTGGGGCTTAGGCAGGTGACTGAGATCCACTTGCACCTGCTCCTCTTCTGCAAAGGAAAAGAGGATGGAGGGCTCCTTAAGTAGGAAAAAAGAGCAGCAACCATGAAGGGACTAGGTGGGCGGGGCTTGCTAAGTGGAGAAAAAGAGTGGCAACCAGGAAGGCACCAGGTGGGCGGGTTTTAGGCAGGGTGAAATAAATCCACTTGCACCTGCTCCCCATCTGCAAAGGAAAAGAAGCTGGAGTGCTCCTTAAGTAGGGAAAATGAGAGGCAACCAGGAAGGCACCAGGTGGGCGGGGCTTGCTAAGTGGGGAAAAAGAGCAGCATCCAGGAAGGCACCAGGTGGGTGGGACTTAGGCCAGGTGACTGCTACCCGTCTGCAAAGGAAAAGAGGTTGGAGGGCTCCTTAAGTAGGGAAAATGAGCGGCAACCAGGAAGGCACCAGGTGGGCGGAGCTTGCTAAGTGGAGAAAAAGAGCAGCATCCAGGAAGGCACCAGGTGGGTGGGGCTTAGGCCTCGTGACCTAGATCCACATGCACCTGCTCCCCATCTGCAAAGGAAAAGAAGCTGGAGTGCTCCTTATGTAGGGAAAAAGAGCGGCAACCAGGACGGCACCAGGTGGCTGGGGCTTGCTAAGTGGAGAAAAAGAGAAGCAACCAGGAAGGCACCAGATGGGTGAGGCTTAGGCCAGGTGACTGAGATCCACTTGCACCTGCTCCTCATCTGCAAAGGAAAAGAGGATGGAGGGCTCCTTAAGTAGGAAAAAAGAGCAGCGACCATGATGGTACCAGGTGGGCGGGGCTTGCTAAGTGGAAAAAAAGAGTGGCAACCAGGAATGCACCAGGTGGGTGGGTCTTAGGCAGAGTGACCTAGATCCACTTGCACCTGCTCCTCATCTGCAAAGGAAAAGAGGCTGGAGGGCTCCTTAAGTAGGGAAAAAGTGCAGCAAACAGGAAGGGACCATGAGGGCGGGGCTTGCTAAGTGGAGAAAAAGAGTGGCAAACAGGAAGACACCAGGTGGGCGGGTCTTTGGCAGGGTGACCTAGATCCACTTGCATCTGCTCCCCATCTGTGAAGGAAAAGACACTGGAGGGCTCCTTAAGTAGGGAAAAAGAGCGGCAACCAGGAAGGAACCAGGTGGGCGGGTCTTAGGCAGTGTGACCTAGATCTACTTGCACCTGCTGCCCATCTGTAAAGGAAAAGAGGATGGTGGGCTCCATATGTAGGGAAAAAGAGTGGCAACAAGGAAGGCACCATGTGGGTGGGGCTTGCTAAGTGGGGGAAAAAGAACGGCATCAAGGAAGGCACCAGGTGTGTAGTGCTTAGGCCAGGTGACCTAGATCCACTTGCACCTGCTCCCGCTTTGCGAAGGAAAAGAAGATGGTGGGCTCCATACGTAGGGAAAAAGAGCGGCAACCAGGAAGGCACCAGGTGGGCGGGACTTGCTAAGTGCGGAAAAAGAGCACCATCTAGGAAGGCACCAGGTGGGCGGGGCTTAAGCCTGTTGACCTAGATCCACTTGCACTTGCTCCCCATCTGCAAAGGAAAAGAAGCTGGAAGACTCCTTAAGTAGGGAAAATGAGCGGCAACCAGGAAGGCACCAGCTGGGCGGGGCTTGCTAAGTGGGTAAAAGAGCAGCATCCAGAAAGGCACCATGAGGGTGGGGCTTAGGCCAGGTGACCGTTACCCATCTGCAAAGGAAAAGAGGCTGGAGGGCTCCTTAAGTAGGGAACATGAGCGGCATCCAGGAAGGCGCCAGGTGGGCAGGGCTTGCTAAGTGGGGAAAAAGAGCAGCATCCAGGAAGGCACCAGGTGGGTGGGGCTTAGGCCAGGTGACCGCTACCCATCTGCAAAGGAAAAGAGGTTGGAGGGCTCCTTAAGTAGGGAAAATGAGCGGCAACCACGAAGGCACCAGGTGGGTGGGGCTTAGGCCAGGGAACCAAGATCCACTTGCACCTGCTCCTCAGCTGCAAAGGAAAAGAGGCTGGAGGGCTCCTTAAAAAGGGAAAAAGAGTGGCAAACAGGAAGGCACAAGGTGGGCGAGGCTTGCTAAATGGAGGAAAAGAGCAGCAACCAGGAAGGTTCCAGTTGGGCGGGGCTTAGGCCAGGTGACCAAGATCCACTTGCACCTGCTCCTCAGCTTCAAAGGAAAAGAGGCTAGAGGTCTCCTTAAATAGGGAAAAAGAGCCGCAACCAGGAAGGCAACAGGCAGCTGGGGCTTGCTAAGTGGGGAAAAAGAGCAGCAACCAGGAAGGCACCAGGTGGGTGGTGCTTAGGCCAGGTGACCAAGATCCACTTGCACCTGCTCCTCAGCTGCAAAGGAAAAAAGGCTGGAGGGCCCCTTAAAAAGGGAAAAAGAGTGGCAACCAGGAAGGCACCAGGTGGGCGGGGCTTGCTAAATTGAGAAAAAGTGTGGCAACCACGAAGGCACCAGGTGGGCGGGTCTTAGGCAGGGTGTCCTAGATCCACTTGCACCTGCTGCCCATCTGTAAAGGAAAAGAGGATGGTGGGCTCCCTAAGTAGGCAAAAAGAGCGGCAACCAGGACGGCACCAGGTGGCTGGGGCTTGCTAAGTGGGGAAAAAAAGAGAAGCAACCAGGAAGGCACCAGATGGGTGGGGCTTGCTAAGTGGGGAAAAAGAGCAGCATCCAGGAAGGCACCATGTGGGTGGGGCTTAGGCCAGGTGACCTAGATCCACATGCACCTGCTCCCCATCTGCAAAGGAAAAGAAGCTGGAGGGCTCTTTATGTAGGGAAAAAGAGCAGCAACCAGGACGGCACCAGGTGGCTGGGGCTTGCTAAGTGGGGAAAAAGAGAAACAACCAGGAAGGCACCAGATGGGTGAGGCTTAGGCCAGGTGACTGAGATCCACTTGCACCTGCTCCTCATCTGCAAAGCAAAAGAAGATGGAGGGCTCCTTAAGTAGGAAAAAAGAGCAGCGACCATGATGGTACCAGGTGGGTGGGGCTTGCTAAGTGGAGAAAAAGAGTGGCAACCAGGAATGCACCAGGTGGATGGGTCTTAGGCAGGGTGACCTAGATCCACTTGCACCTGCACCTCATCTGCAAAGGAAAAGAGGCTAGAGGGCTCCTTTAGTAGGGAAAAAGAGCAGCAACCAGGAAGGGACCATGTGGGCGGGGCTTGCTAAGTGGAGAAAAAGAGTGGCAAACAGGAAGACACCAGCTGGGCGGGTCTTAGGCAGGGTGACCTAGATCCACTTGCACCTGCTCCCCATCTGCGAAGGAAAAGACACTGAGGGCTTCTTAAGTAGGGAAAAAGAGCAGCAACCAGGAAGGCACCAGGTGGCTGAGGCATGCTAAGGGGGGAAAAAGAGCAGCAACCAGGAAGGCACCAGGTGGGTGGGGCTTAGACCAGGTGACCGAGATCCACTTGCACCTGCTCCTCATCTGCAAAGGAAAAGAGGCTGGAGGGCTCCTTAAGTAGGGAAAAAGAGCGGCAACCAGGAAGGCATCAGGTGGGCGGGTCTTAGGCAGTGTGACCTAGATCTACTTGCACCTGCTGCCCATCTGTAAAGGAAAAGAGGATGGTGGGCTCCATATGTAGGGAAAAATAGTGGTAACAAGGAAGGCACCATGTGGGTGGGGCTTGCTAAGTGGGGGAAAAGGAGCGGCATCAAGGCAGGCACCAGGTCTGCAGTGCTTAGGCCAGGTGACCTAGATCCACTTGCACCTGCTCCCGCTCTGCGAAGGAAAAGAGGATGGTGGGCTCCATAAGTAGGGAAAAAGCGGCAACCAGGAAGGCACCATGTGGGCGGGGCTTGCTAAGTGCGGAAAAAGAGCACCATGTAGGAAGGCACCAGGTAGGCGGGGCTTAAGCCTGGTGACCTAGATCTACTTGCACTTGCTCCCCATCTGCAAAGGAAAAGAAGCTGGAAGACTCCTTAAGTAGGGAAAATGAGCGCCAACCAGGAAGGCACCAGGTGGGCGGGACTTGCTAAGTGGGTAAAAGAGCAGCATTCAGAAAGACACCAGGTGGGTGGGGCTTAGGCCAGGTGACCGTTACCCATCTGCAAAGGAAAAGAGGCTGGAGGGCTCCTTAAGTAGGGAAAATGAGCGGCAACCAGGAAGGCACCAGGTGGGCGGGGCTTGCTAAGTGGGGGAAAAGAGCAGCATCCAGGAAGGCATCAGGTGGGTGGGGCTTAGGCCAGGTGACCTAGATCCACATGCACCTGCTCCCCATCTGCAAAGGAAAATAAGATGGAGGGCTCCTTATGTGGGGAAAAAGAGTGGAAATCAAAACGGCACCAGATGGCTGGGGCTTGCTAAGTGGGAAAAAAGAGAAGCAACCAGGAAGGCACGAGATGGGTGAGGCTTAGGCCATGTGACTGAGATCCACCTGCACCTACTCCTCATCTGCAAAGGAAAAGAGGATGGAGGGCTCCTTAAGTAGGGAAAAAGAGCAGCAACCAGGAAGTGACCATGTGGGCGGGGCTTGCTAAGTGGAGAAAAAGAGTGGCAAACAGGAAGACACCAGGTGGGCGGGTTTTAGGCACTGTGACCTAGATCCACTTGCACCTGCTCCCCCTCTGCGAAGGAAAAGACACTGGAGGGCTTCTTAAGTATGGAAAAAGAGCAGCAACCAGGAAGGCACCAGGTGGCTGGGGCTTGCTAAGTGGTGAAAAAGACCAGCAACCAGGAAGGCACCAGGTGGGTGGAGCTTAGGCCAGGTGACCGAGATCCACTTGCACCTGCTCCTCATCTGCAAAGCGAAAGAGGCTGGAGGGCTCCTTAAGTAGAGAAAAAGAGCGGCAACCAGGAAGGTCCCATGTGGGCAGGGCTTGCTAAGTGGAGAATAAGAGTGGCAACCAGGAAGGCACCTGGTGGGCTGGTCTTAGGCAGGGTGACCTAGATCTACTTGCACCTGCTGCCCATCTGTAAATGGAAAGAGGATGGTGGGCTCCATAACTAGGAAAAAAGAATGGCAACATGGAAGGCACCAGGTGGGTGGAGCTTGTTAAGTGGGGGAAAAAGAGCAGCATCAAGGAAGGCACCAGGTGTGCAGTGCTTAGGCCAGGTGACCTAGATCCACTTGCACCTGCTCCCGCTCTGCAAAGGAAAAGAGGATGGTGGGCTCCATAAGTAGGGAAATGAGCGGCGACTAGGAAGGCACCGGGTGGGCGGGGCTTGCTAAGTGCGGAAAAAGAGCACCATCCAGGAAGGCACCAGGTTTGTGGGGCTTAGGCCAGGTGACTTAGATCCACTTGTTCCTGCTCCCCCTCTGTAAAGGAAAAGAGGATGGTGGACTCCATAAGTAGGGAAAAAGAGAGGCAACCAGGAAGGCACCGGGTGGGCGGGACTTGCTTATTGGGGAGGGAAAAAGAGCGGCATCCAGGAAGGCACAAGGTGTTTGGGGCTAAGGTCAGGTGACCTAGATCCACATTCACCTGCTCCCCATCTGAAAAGGAATAGAGGCTGGAGGGCTCCTTAAGTAGGGAAAAAGAGCAGCAACCAGGAAGGCACAAGGAGGGCGGGGATTGCTAAATGGGGAAAAAGAGCAGCAACCAGGAAGGCACCAGGTGGGCGGGATTGGGCTAGGTGAGCTAAATCCATTTTCACCTTCTGCCCAGCTGCAAAGGAAAAGAGGCTGGAGGGCTCCTTAATTAGGGAAAAAGAGTGCCAACCAGGAAGGCACAACGTGGGCGGGGCTTGCTAAATGGAGGAAAAGAGCAGCAAACAGGAAGGCACCAGGTGGGTGGGGCTTATGCCAGGTGACCTAGGTCCACTTGCACCTGCTCCCCATTAGCAAAGGAAAAGATGCTAGAGGGCTTCTTAAATAGGGAAAAAGAGCCACAACCAGGAAGGGAGCAGGTGGGCGGGGCTTGCTAAGTGAGGAAAAAGAGCGGCAAGCAGGAAGGCACCAGGTGGGTGGTTCGTAGGCCAGGTGACTGAGATCCACTTGCACCTTCTCCTCATCTGCAAGAGGAAAAGAGGCTGGAGGGCTTCTTAAGTAGGGAAAAAGAGCTGCAACCAGGAAAGCACCAGGTGGCTGGGGCTTGATAAGTGGGTAAAAAGAGGAGCAACCAGGAAGTCACCAGGTGCGTGGGGCTTAGGCCATGTGACCGAGATCCACTTGCACCTGCTCCTCTTCTGCAAAGGAAAAGAGGCTGGAGGGCTCCTTAAGTAGGGAAAAAGAGCGGCAACCATGAAGGTACCAGGTGGGCGTGGCTTGCTAAGTGGGGAAAAAGAGCAGCATCCAGGAAGCCACCAGGTGGGTGGGATTTAGGCCATGTGACATAGATCCACGCGCACCTGCTCCCCATCTGCAAAGGAAAAGAAGCTGGAAGACTCCTTAAGTAGGGAAAATGGGCGGCAACCAGGAAGGCACCAGGTGGGCGGGGTTTACTAAGTGGGGAAAAAGAGCAGCATCCAGGAAGGCACCAGGTGGGTGGGGCTTAGGCCAGGTGACCGCTACCCATCTGCAAAGGAAAAGAGGCTGGAGGGCTCTTTAAATAGGGAAAAAGAGCCGCAACCAGGAAGGCACAAGGAGGGTGGGGCTTGCTAAATGGGGAAAAGAGCAGCAACCAGGAAGGCACCAGGTGGGTGGGATTAGGCTAGGTGAGCTAGATCAATTTTCACCTTCTCCCCAGCTGCAAAGAAAAAGAGGCTGGAGGGCTCCTTAATTAGGGAAAAAAGTGCCAACCAGGAAGGCACAAGGTGGGCGGGGCTTGCTAAATGGAGGAAAAGAGCAGCAAACAGGAAGGCACCAGGTGGGTGGGGCTTAGGCCAGGTGACCTAAGTCCACTTGCACCTGCTCCCCATTAGCAAAGGAAAAGATGCTAGAGGGCTTCTTAAATAGGGAAAAAGAGCCGCAACCAGGAAGGGACCAGGTGGGCGGGGCTTGCTAAGTAGGGAAAAAGAGCGGCAAGCAGGAAGTCACCAGGTGGGTGGTTCTTAGGTCAGGTGACTGAGATCCACTAGCACCTGCTCCTCATCTGCAAAGGAAAAGAGGCTGGAGGGCTTCTTAAGTAGGGAAAAAGAGCGGCAACCAGGAAGGCACCAGGTGGGCGGGGCTTGCTAAGTGGGGAAAAAGAGCAGCATCCAGGAAGCCACCAGGTGGGTGGGATTTAGGCCATTTGACATAGATCCACGTGCACCTGCTCCCCCTCTGCAAAGGAAAAGAAGCTGGAAGACTCCTTAAGTAGGGAAAATGGGCGGCAACCAGGAAGGCACCAGGTGGGCGGGGCTTGCTAAGTGCGGTAAAAGAGGAGCATCCAGGAAGGCACCAGGTGGGTGGGGCTTAGGCCAGGTGACCGCTACCCATCTGCAATGGAAAAGAGGCTGGAGGGCTCCTTAAATAGGGAAAAAGAGCCCCAACCAGGAAGGGACCAGGTGGGCGGGGCTTGCTAAGTGGGGAAAAAGAGCGGCATGCAGGAAGGCACAAGGTGGGTGGGTCTTAGGCCAGGTGACTGATATCCACTTGCATCTGCTCCACATCTGCAAAGGAAAAGAAGCTGGAGGGCTCCTTCTGTAGAGAAAATGAGCGGCAACCATGAAGGCACCAGGTGGGCATGGCTTGCTAAGTGGGGAAAAAGAGCAGCATCCAGGAAGGCACCAGGTGGGTGGGGCTTAGGCCAGGTGACCGCTACCCATCTGCAAAGGAAAAGAGGCTGGAGGGCTCCTTAAATAGCCGTGTCTGGGCTCCATGGAAACGGAGCACAACAAAGGAGGAGCGGAGTCAGCTGACTCGCGCGCTGCGGCCTGCAGCCCCTCCTCTCCCGCTTTAAAGGGAGAGGAGGCCCGCCACCAGGCAAAGCCGCCACTTGGCAAAGGCCTATGGAAAAGGCCTTTGCCTCTCTCTGCAGCTCCGCTGCGAGCTACGCATCCAGGAACACTGCCTCCAACAGCAGGAACCAGCCCGGTCCTCGCCGCCATCACCACCCACGCGGCCTCCGCCGCAATCAACATCCCTCTGGAGCCGTGTCTGGGCTCCATGGAAACGGAGCACAACAAAGGAGGAGCGGAGTCAGCTGACTCGCGCGCTGCGGCCTGCAGCCCCTCCTCTCCCGCTTTAAAGGGAGAGGAGGCCCGCCGCCAGGCAAAGCCGCCACTTGGCAAAGGCCTATGGAAAAGGCCTTTGCCTCTCTCTGCAGCTCCGCTGTGAGCTACGCATCCAGGACCACTGCCCCCAACAGCAGGAACCAGCCCGGTCCTCACCGCCATCACCACCCATGCGGCCTCCACCGCAATCAACATCCCTCTGGAGCCGTGTCTGGGCTCCATGGAAATGGAGCACAACAAAGGAGGAGCGGAGTCAGCTGATTCGCACGCCGCGGCCTGCAGCCCCTCCTCTCCCGCTTTAAAGGGAGAGGAGGCCCGCCGCCAGGCAAAGCCGCCACTTGGCAAAGGCCTATGGAAAAGGCCTTTGCCTCTCTCTGCAGCTCTCCGCTGCTCGACGTCGCGGGATGGAGCTCCCAGACTCCATCATCTAGGTAAGCCATCCAGCTGCCTCCAATCCACATTCCTCAACACCCTACCTTGCACTGCCCGAAATGCACGACTTAACACACGTACCATAATTTCCCAACGGACTCGCACTCAAAGTATAAGCTCTCGCAATAAGCGTCTCGGCAGTAGGTGCTGGTGTGATACCTCTCCGGCCAATACCACCCTCTGCCTCACTGGCACTGCTTGCCATGAATCTAACCACCCATCAGCTTCCACACGAGCACCCAATGTTGCACACTGGCCCGCTGTGCCTGTTGCACCCACTGCATTGAACCTGCCTGCCGTGCCTGCTGCCCCCACTGTATTGAACCTGCCTGCTGTGCCTGTTGCACCCACTGCATTGAACTTGCCTGCCGTGCCTGCTGCCCCCACTGTTTTGAACCTGCCTGCTGGGTCTGCTGCACCCACTGTATTGAATTTGCCTGCCGTGCCTGCTGCCCCCACTGTATTGAACCTGCCTGCTGGGTCTGCCGCACCCACTGTATTGAATTTGCCTGCCACTGTATTGAATTTGCCTGCCGCGCCTGCTGCCCCCACTGTATTGAACCTGCCTGTATTGAATTTGCCTGCCGTGCCTGCTGCCCCCACTGTATTGAACCTGCCTGCTGGGTCTGCTGCACCCACTGTATTGAACACACCTGTGCCTGATGCCCTTGACACAACTATCCTGCCTACGCATGACCCCATGGCCATCTCAGCCACGGCCCTTCCTACCTCCACCCTTAAGTGTGCCCTAATTAATGCCCGCTCTGTTCCTGCACATGCTCTAGACATTCATGACTTAATTCTCAAAAACAACACTGACCTCCTTATTATCACTGAAACCTGGTTGAATGACTCATCAGGGCCTGCCCTCTCCCTGGCCATCCCAGACGGATACACCATTTACAGGCAAGACCGACACCTTCTCAGAGGCGGGGGAGTAGCCCTCATCGCCAAAGACAACCTCACCATTAGGAGGATCGAAGGGGAACTTGGCAGCTGTGACTACCTTCCCCTTAGAATCTATCTTTCCCCCAACCTTACCCTGACCCTTCACATTGTTTATCGACCTCCAGGTCCCATTGCCGAATTCCAGGAATCCCTCATCCAAGCACTCTCAGCGAACCTAAAGAAAAATTCCAAAGTCCTTCTCACAGGTGACCTTAACCTAGGCCTCAACGACCCCAATGACGCCCACGCGGCCGCCCTAAATAAAGCCCTCGCCACTCTCGGATTCTCACAAACGATCTCGAATCCTACCCACCTCAAAGGGCGCGCTCTGGATTGGGTTGGCCACCACAACTGCCCAGTGCTAATCACTGGTAACTCTCCTGTCCCGTGGACAGACCACCATCAAATCCAATTTGACCTGGACACTTCTAAAGGGCCCCCCAAACCCACCATCCCACTTCCTGCAGCTCTCGCAAGAAGCTCCCGCTTACTAACTGTAGAAAGGATCACGCCCTTCCTTGAGGTACCGGCTCTCCAAGCCCCCTTTTCAACTGACCCTGACACCCTTGCCAACGCCTTCAAACTGACAATCACCAATGCGGTTGACGCCGTCGCCCCTCTCACTCTCAGAAAATCTAAGAAAGCCAAGCATACCAACGCATGGTTCTCCCAAGAGCTTCTTCAGCTTCGCTCCAAGAAACGAGCTGCCCTCTCAGCCTGGAGAAATAAACCAAACGACGCTACCAAATCCTCCTTTAAGACTATCTCTAAGGACTACAAAACAGCTATTATCTTCACTAAAGCTAACTCCTTCAACAATAGGATTGCCAACGCCAAATCTACTACCAAAGAAATCTTCACCATCTTCAGGGAACTTGAAACTCCGTCCACCCCACCATCCACCATCCAGAAAGATGAAAAATGGTGTAATGACATCCAAACCGCCATGTTTAATAAACTAAATTCCCTGCAAACTAAAATTCAGGCACACCAAAAAGCTATGACCCTCCTAATCGCCAACCAGAATACTAACACCAACAAAGAGACCAAAGCCCACTCCTGCCCACCTTTCGACTTCAAAGACATCACTGAATCTGAGGTCATCACGCTCTTAAAAACCATCAAACCATCTAACTGTAAAGGCGATGTATGCCCTGCACAGCTAGTCAAAGACTGCGGTCCTACCCTGGCCCCCTTCCTCACAGCCTTCATAAATGCATCCTTTCAGTCTGGCCATGTTCCAACTGACCTTAGGGAAGCCTGGGTCCGTCCGCTCCTCAAAAAGCCCTCACTTGACCCATCAGTACCAGGGAACTACAGACCCATCACTACTGTTACTGTATTACTGCTTTCTGTCATTACAAATGTGTAGTGGTGTGTATTTACGTGCTTGAGTGCATGAAGTTACTGAAGGTACCGACTGATTGCTAAATCCTTCCGGCATTGGTGAGGGGAATCCCCTGGGCTCAGACGACCCGCTAGTCCTCTTTCTTTGCCTTGGGTTTAGCCTCCACCTCCCGCCTCGCTTTCATCCCGCATCAGGCACTTATGTGCTGGATCGGCCGCCCGCGGTCATTGAGGAAGCTGCTCCACTCGAGGACAGCTCCTAAATCGGTTTTTAAACCATTTTTATTTCAAGTATTGCTTTACTAATTTTATTACTGCTTTCTGTCATTACAAATGTGTAGTGGTGTGTATTTACGTGCTTGAGTGCATGAAGTTACTGAATGACTGAAGGTACCGACTGATTGCTAAATCCTTCCGCATTGGTGAGGGGAATCCCCTGGGCTCAGACGACCCGCTAGTCCTCTTTCTTTTCCTTTGGGATTAGCCTCCGCCTCCCGCCTCTCTTTCATCCCGCATCAGGCACTTATGTGCTGGATCGGCCGCCCGCGCAGCGGGCGGGCGCAGCGGGCGCGCCGCCAGCGCGCCAAAGGCCCGCTTAAGGCAAGCCCGTCTGTGCCCGTCCGTGCCGGGACGTGCTGAAGGGGATACTTAGATAGAAATTTCTTAATCTCTTTGGCGCCCCCCAACACTAGGTGGCCAACGGGCTGGAATCATAACACAGCCTCACCAACCCCCTCCCCCACCAGAAGCACTCATAGCACTGAGCCCACACTGGATGCCCCCACGCTGTACCTGCTAAATACAAGGTCCCTTCCAGCTCACACGGGCGAGATCTGGGACCTGCTAACAAATAGGCAACCAGCCCTCCTATGCTTAACCGAAACTTGGCTGACACCGAGCTCGGCGCCTACGGTAGTGCAAGCCCTCCCCCCCAATTACCGCATCACCCACTATGATCGCCCGCCCCCCAAGCGCGGTGGAGGCATTGCAGTTATTTTTAGAGACAAGTACATGGTTAGCCAGATACCCTGCTCACATACACTTAATATGGAAGCCCTCCTCTGTCGATGTGTGCTGTCGACATCTTGTGTCACCCACCTCCTGCTTATCTACCGCCCTCCGGGCCCTATAGGAACTTTTGGGAAGGGCCTAGCCGACCTCATTGCTGCCCTAAACCTGCAGTATACCAATCTTGTGGTATTAGGTGATTTAAATCTGCATTTTAACCCTCCTAGATCGGATGAACTCAACTTGCTTCTGGATAGCCTCTCTGATCTTCATTTCTGTCAATTGATCCAAGCACCCACTCACCTGCATGGAAATACTCTGGACATGGTATTTGCCAATGATGCTTTACTTGGCCCAGGCCTTATTGAGCCAGTGACCTGGTCTGATCACCATCTGATTTCATGCCCGTTCATCCCAGCCACTCCTGTCTGTAAAGTTCTCCCCCCTAAGACGCTACTTCGCTCCTGGCGATCAGTTGATCCCAAGGCACTTGGTGCCTGTATCGTCTCTAAGTGCACCTCTTTGGGACCTGTATCTCTATCTACGCTCTCAATGTCGCTGCTGTCCGCCGCCAATGTTTTTGCTCCACCTAAACTTACCCAGAGTCGGGGATTACTCTCTCAGCCCTGGTTTACTGATCAGCTTAAAAGCGCCCGCCTGCTACTCAGACAAGCTGAACGCAAATGGCGGACAAGTTATGACCCTTTACTTAAAGACTTGTACAAGCTTAGTCTTTCCACCTACTTAGCCAATGTCAAACTGGCCAAAGCCACTTTTTTTGCTCAAAAAATTGAAAGTGCTCTATGTAAACCTAAAACACTATTCTCTATTGTTCAATCACTCTCTTCCTCTGAGCCCCTCACTTCTACGGTTAAACCATCGCAAAAGCTATGCAATGACCTGGCATCTTTTTTTATCACGAAAATTGATGTGATTCGATCTAACATCGCCAAATCTCCCGCTATGCAATCTTCTGGCACTACCAGCTTTGTGCCACTCACCCTCACTGACCCCCCTGCTAGCGGGTCTACCTTTCCTCTGTTCACTGAGGCAGAGGTTCTAGCAGCGATCCTTAAAATTAAATCCTCCTCTTCAGAGGATGCTATTCCGGCAAGTATGATAAAGACAATTGCCCCAGACATTCTGTCAGATGTCACAGTGGCTATAAATAACTCTTGCCAATCTGGATTGGTTCCGCCGGAACTCAAATCTGCTAGGGTTATTCCCCTGCTTAAGAAGCCGTCACTTGATCCCACTATCCCTTCTAATTTTCGCCCCATATCCCTGCTCCCGTTCTTGTCTAAACTCCTGGAATCTCTGGTCACGCCCCTTCTGTCCTCCTTTCTGGAATCTTCTAAGATCTTCAATCCTGCCCAGGCAGGCTTTAGGCCAGGAAGAGGGACGGAGAGTGTGCTTGTTTCAGTGCAAGACGATATGTCCAGACTTGCGGACGCAGGTGGAGTTGGAGCTTTGATTCTGTTGGATTTGTCCGCCGCATTTGATACGGTGGACCATCCTATCCTCCTCTCTCGTCTAGCACAAATCGGGATTTCTGGCTCAGTCCTGGCTTGGTTTACCTCTTTTCTTGCAGACCGCACTCAGATCCTTGCTATGCCCCCTTTCCTCTCTGCCCCTTGTGTCCTCACCTGTGGTGTCCCCCAGGGTTCCTCTCTTTCCCCTATTTTATTCAATATTTATATCTGGGCACTTGTCTGCCTTATCCGTTCATATGGACTTAATTGTTATTCCTACGCGGATGATACTCAAATCCTGATCCGTTTGGATCAGGATCATACCGAGGTCTCAGCCTGTCTTCATGACTGTCTAACATCAGTCGGTGTCTGGATGGACCAAAATTGGCTCAAGCTCAATGGCGATAAAACTGAGGTGATGTTGGTGGGTTGTCCTCCCAGCCCGTCACTATGGACCCCTGCTTTTTGGCCTACTTCACTGGGCCCTCTGCCCTGTCCAGTGGACAAAGTAAAGAACTTAGGGGTCATTCTCTCCACCTCCCTGTCCATGACAAATCAGGTCTCCACGGTCTGTCAATCTACCCACCACCAGATTAGGGTACTTAAGAGGGTCCTTCCTATGATCCCAGAAGCTATGCGCCCTCCTGTGATGGCTGCATTAGTCCTCTCACGGTTGGACTATTGCAACTCCCTATACCTCGCTCAGCCGGTTGGCCTTCTCCAACGTCTCCAACGCATGCAGAACCTGGCAGCTAGACTGGCCACAGGTTCTCCCTATGGAGCACATATCTCGCCAGTGCTTCGCCAACTTCACTGGCTTCCAGTGGCCCAGCGAATTAAGTTTAAGTCACTGTGTATTGTCCACCGAGCAATCCAGGGCCTAGGTGCTGAGTTTCTTCAAACCAAATTTGCCCGATATATCCCAGAACGTAATCTTCGCTCCCTGAATACCAACCTCTTGGTGGTTCCTAGGTATAACCAGGAAAGACTCGGTGGCAGAGCCTTTTTCCATTGCCGCAGCCAGGCTGTGGAACACCCTCCCACTGCCACTCAAGTCTACCTCTAACCATTTGGCTTTCAGGAAAGCCCTGAAAACTACTTTATTTTAGCTCTCTGACTATTACTGCCCTTCCTGTTTGGTAGCTTCCTCACCAGCGCCATGTGATGCCCTTGGGCGACCGTGCGCTTTACAAGTCCAGGTAACATAACTGTCCCCTTTCTATTGAAAATTTTGGACAAAGCGGCCTACCATCAAGTCCAAAAATTCCTCGAAGAGCACCGCCTTCTCGGCCTTCGGCAGTCTGGTTTCAGACCTCGTCATGGGACGGAAACAGCCCTACTTGACCTAAAAAATCAAATGGATGACATTCGTGACGCAGGCAAACCAGCGCTCCTGCTACTCCTCGATCTATCAGCAGCATTCGACCTCGTTGATCACAACACACTCTGCCACCATCTCTCTATAGCAGCCAACTTCTCCCCAAAAGCATGCGCATGGATCACCTCATTCCTACAGGAAAGGGCCATGAAAGTCTTCTCGGACTCAGCATGTGCATCTCCTAGTCACATCAAATGTGGGGTGCCCCAGGGTTCCTGCATAGCACCCACCCTCTACAACCTGTTCACACGTCCACTCTTCAATCTCCTTGATTCTATGGGCATCTCATACACGAATTATGCGGATGACACCCAAGTACTCATCCCGCTTACAGGTGACTATGAGCTGGACAAGAACACCCTCAACTCCATCTACGCCACCATTCAAGCTTGATGGCTGACAATTGGCTTTGTCTCAATAGAGAGAAGACCGAGCTTTTACTTATTGGGTCACCAACCATTCTAGGCAACCTTGACAAACAATACACCTCTTTTACCATCGACAACATACTGATTGCGGTATCCCAATCAGTCAAGACTCTAGGAGTCTACCTCGACTCTAATCTCACCATGGACAAGCATGTTAATGCCATAGCCTCCTCATCAGCATACTACTCCAAACTCATCTACGCAGCAAGACCCTTCCTATCCTCACAAAATGGCCTCACTATTGCTAGGGCCATCATAGGATCTAGGTTGGACTACTGCAACGCACTCCTTGGTGGGACCTCCAGAAAAAACATTGCTAAACTCCAGCTTGCCCAGAACAACGCCCTCAGGGCCGCTACAGGTTTTTCCAGGAAAGACCACATTTCTGACCTTAGGAGGCAGGTCCACTGGCTGCCTATTAGGCAGAGGATCATCTTTAAAATCCTCTCCCTCACCCATAAATGCCTCAATGACCTTGCTCCCCCCTACCGTGCCCAGAGAATTTCACGACCCACCTCGGCCAGGCCCAACAGATCTGCCTACACCAACCTGATTTCTACTCCCAAGACTTGTAGAGTACGTGCGGGCGGTTCGAGCTTCTCAGCACTAGCAGCCTCACATTGGAACGCTCTACCTTCGCTCCTCAGGGGGATTGACTCTCACCTAGCCTTCCGCAAAGCCTTAAAAACCAGGCTGTTTGTCTAAACCTTCCTGCCTTTATATCTACAGGCTTACGAACGTCATTTGTAACGATGCTCCGCTCCTCTCTCTGTAACTAAGTACCTTATGTTTCCTATGTTTACACAATCTTGCTGCTTACGCCTTCATGTAATAGCGCCTCGATGTCTATGGGCTGCAGTTCGCTCTATAAATGTAAATAAATAAATAAATAGGGAAAAAGAGCCGCAACCAGGAAGGCACAAGGAGGGTGGGGCTTGCTAAATGGGGAAAAAGAGCAGCAACCAGGAAGGCACCAGGTGGGCGGGATTAGGCTAGGTGAGCTAGATCAATTTTCACCTTCTCCCCAGCTGCAAAGGAAAAGAGGCTGGAGGGCTCCTTAATTAGGGAAAAAGAGTGCCAACCAGGAAGGCACAAGGTGGGCGGGTCTTGCTAAATGGAGGAAAAGAGCAGCAAACAGGAAGGCACCAGGTGGGTGGGGCTTAGGCCAGGTGACCTAGGTCCACTTGCACCTGCTCCCCATTAGCAAAGGAAAAGATGCTAGAGGGCTTCTTAAATAGGGAAAAAGAGCCACAACCAGGAAGTGACCAGGTGGGCGGGGCTTGCTAAGTAGGGAAAAAGAGCGGCAAGCAGGAAGGCACCAGGTGGGTGGTTCTTAGGCCGGGTGACTGAGATCCACTAGCACCTGCTCCTCATCTGCAAAGGAAAAGAGGCTGGAGGGCTTCTTAAGTAGGGAAAAAGAGCTGCAACCAGGAAAGCACCAGGTGGCTGGGGCTTGATAAGTGGGGAAAAAGAGGAGCAACCAGGAAGTCACCAGGTGCGTGGGGCTTAGGCCATGTGACCGAGATCCACTTGCACCTGCTCCTCTTCTGCAAAGGAAAAGAGGCTGGAGGGCTCCTTAAGTAGGGAAAAAGAGCGGCAACCAGGAAGGCACCAGGTGGGCGGGGCTTGCTAAGTGGGGAAAAAGAGCAGCATCCAGGAAGCCACCTGGTGGGTGGGATTTAGGCCATGTGACATAGATCCACGCGCACCTGCTCCCCATCTGCAAAGGAAAAGAAGCTGGAAGACTCCTTAAGTAGGGAAAATGGGCGGCAACCAGGAAGGCACCAGGTGGGCGGGGCTTGCTAAGTGCGGGAAAAGAGGAGCATCCAGGAAGGCACCCGGTGGGTGGGGCTTAGGCCAGGTGACCGCTACCCATCTGCAAAGGAAAAGAGGCTGGAGGGCTCCTTAAATAGGGAAAAAGAGCCGCAACCAGGAAGGGACCAGGTGGGCGGGGCTTGCTAAGTGGGGAAAAAGAGCGGCAAGCAGGAAGGCACCAGGTGGGTGGGTCTTAGGCCAGGTGACTGAGATCCACTTGCATCTGCTCCCCATCTGCAAAGGAAAAGAAGCTGGAGGGCTCCTTCTGTAGAGAAAATGAGCGGCAACCATGAAGGCACCAGGTGGGCGTGGCTTGCTAAGTGGGGAAAAAGAGCAGCATCCAGGAAGGCACCAGGTGGGTGGGGCTTAGGCCAGGTGACCGCTACCCATCTGCAAAGGAAAAAAGGTTGGTGGGCTCCTTAAGTAGGGAAAAAGAGCGGCAACCAAGAAGGCACCAGGTGGGCGGGGTTTGCCAAATGGGGAAAAAGAGCAGTAACCAGGAAGGCACCAGGTGGGTGGGATTAGTCCATGTGACCTAGATTCATTTTCACCTGCTCCCCAGCTGCAAAGGAAAAGATGCCGGAGGGCTCCTTAATTAGGGAAAAAGAATGCCAAACAGGAAGGCACAAGGTGGACGAGGCTTGCTAAATGGAGGAAAAGAGCGGCAACCAGGAAGGTTCCAGGTGGACGGGGTTTAGGCCAGGTGAACTAGGTCACCTTCATCCTGCGCCCCATTAGCAAAGGAAAAGAGGCTAGAGGTCTCCTTGAATAAGGAAAAAGAGCCGCAACCAGGAAGGCACCAGGCTGCTGGGGCTTGCTAATTGGGGAAAAAGAGCAGCAACCAGGAATGCACCAGGTGGGTGGGGCTTGCTAAGTGGAGAAAAAGAGCAGCAACCAGGAAGGCACCAGGTGGGCAGAGCTTAGGCCAGGTGACCTAGATCCACTTCCACCTGCTCCCCATCATCAAAGGAAAAGAAGCTGGAGGGCTCCTTAAGTACGGAAAAAGAGCATCAACCAGGAAGGCACCAGGTGGGCGGGATTAGTCCAGACCTAGATCCATTTTCACCTGCTCCCCAGCTGCAAAGGAAAAGAAGCTGGATGGCTCCTTAAGTAGGGAAAATGAGCTGCAACCAGGAAGGCACCAGGTGGGCGGAGCTTGCTAAATGGGAAAAAAGAGCAGCATCCAGGAAGGCACCAGGTGGGCCGGGCTTAGGCCAGGTGACCTAGATCCATGTGCACTTGCTCCCTTTCTGCAAAGGAAAAGAAGCTGGAGGGCTCCTTAAGCAGGGAAAATGAGCGGTAAGCAGGAAGGCACCAGATGATCGGGGCTTGCTAAATGGGGAAAAAGAGCATCAACCAGGAAGGCACCAGGTGGGCGGGATTAGTCCAGGTGACCTAGATCCATTTTCACCTGCTCCCCAGCTGCAAAGGTTATAGAAGCTGGAGGGCTCCTTAAGTAAGAAAAATGAGCTGCAACAAGGAAGGCACCAGGTGGGCGGGGCTTGCTAAGTGAGGAAAAAGAGCAGCATCCAGGAAGGCACCAGGTGGGTCGGGCTTAGCCAGGGGACCTAGATCCACGTGCACCTGCTCCCCATCTGCAAAGGAAAAGAAGCTGGAGGGCTCCTTAAGTAGGGAAAATGAGCGGCAACCAGGAAGGCACCAGGTGGGCAGGACTTGCTAAGTGGGGAAAAAGAGGGGCATCCAGGAAGGCACCAGATGATCGGGGCTTGCTAAATGGGGAAAAAGAGCAGCATCCAGGAAGGAGCCAGGTGGGTGGGGCTTAAGACAGGTGACCTAGATCCACATGCACCTGCTCTGTATGTGCAAAGGAAAAGAGGCTGGACAGCTCCTCAAGTAAGGAAAAAGAGCGGCAACCAGGAAGGCACCAGGTGGGCGGGCCTTGCTAAATGGGGAATAGGAGCAGCAACCAGGAAGGCACCAGGAAGGGCGGGATTAGGCCAGGAGATCTAGATCCATTTTCACCTGCTCCCCAGCTGCAAAGGAAAAGAGGCTGGAGGGCTCCTTAAATAGGGAAAAAAGAGTGCCAACCAGGAAGGCACATGCTGGGCGGGGCTTGCTAAATGGAGGAAAAGAGCAGCAACCAGGTAGGCACCAAGTGGGTGGGGCTTAGGCCAGGTTACCTAGGGCCACTTGCACCTGCTCCCCATCTGCAAAGGAAAAGAGACTGGAGGGCTTCTTAAGTAGGGAAAAAGACCAGCAACCAGGAAGGCACCAGGTGGCTGGGGCTTGCTAAGTGGGGAAAAAGAGCAGCAACCAGGAAGGCACCAGGTGGGTGGGGCTTAGGCCAGATGACCGAGATCCACTTGCACCTGCTCCTCAGCTGCAAAGTAAAAGAGGCTGAAGGGCTCCTTATGTAGGTAAAAAGAGCGGAAACCAGGAAGGGCCCATGTGGGCGGGGCTTGCTAAGTGGAGAAAAAGAGTGGCAACCAGGAAGGCACCAGATGGGTGGGTCTTAGGCAGGGTGACCTAGATCCACTTGCACCTGCTGCCCATCTGTAAAGGAAAAGAGGATGGTGGGCTCCATAAGTAGGGAAAAAGAGCAGCAACCAGGACAGCACCAGGTGGGCGGGGCTTGCTAAGTGGGGGAAAAAGAGCAACATCCAGGAAGGCACCAGGTGGGCAGGGCTTAGGCCAGGTGACCTGAATCCACTTACATCTGCTCCTGCTCTGCAAAGGAAAAGAGGATGGTGGGCTCCATAAGTAGGGAAAAAGAGCGGCAACCAGGAAGGCACCAGGTGGGTGGGGCTTGCTAAGTGGGGAAAAAGAGCGCCATCCAGGAAGGTACCAGGTGGGTGGGGCATAAGCCAGGTGACCTAGATCCACTTGCACCTGCTCCCCATCTGCAAAGGAAAAGAAGCTGGAGGGCTCCTTAAGTAGGGAAAATGAGCGGCAACCAGGAAGGCACCAGGTGGGCGGGGCTTAGGCGAGGTGACTGCTACCCATCTGCAAAGGAAAAGAGGTTGGTGGGCTCCTTAAGTAGAGAAAAAGAGCAGCAACCATTGAAGGGCCCATGTGGGCGAGGCTTGCGAGGTGGAGAAAAAGAGTGGCAACCAGGAAGGCACCAGGTGGGTGGGTTTTAGGCAGGCTGACCTAGATCCACTTGCACCTGCTGGCCATCTGCAAAGGAAAAGAGGATGGTGGGCTCCATAAGTAGGGAAAAGGAGCGGCAACCAGGAAGGCACCAGGTGGGCGGGGCTTGCTAAGTGGGGAAAAAGAGCATCATCCAGGAAGGAACGAGGTGGGCGAGGCTTAAGCCAGGTGACCTAGATCCACTTGCACCTGCTCCCCATCTGCAAAGGAAAGGAAGCTGGAGGGCTCCTTAAGTAGGGAAAAAGAGCGGCAACCAGGAAGGCACCAGGTGGGCGGGGCTTGCTAAGTGGGGAAAAAGAGCAGCATCCAGGAAGGAACAAGGTGGGCGAGGCTTAAGCCAGGTGACCTAGATCCACTTGCACCTGCTCCCCATCTCCAAAGGAAAGGAAGCTGGAGGGCTCCTTAAGTAGGGAAAAAGAGCGGCAACCAGGAAGGCACCAGGTGGGCGGGGCTTGCTAAGTGGGGAAAAGAGCAGCATCCAGAAAGGCACCAGGTGGGTGGGGCTTAGGCCAGGTGACCGTTACCCATCTGCAAAGGAAAAGAGGCTGGAGGGCTCCTTAAGTAGGGAACATGAGCGGCATCCAGGAAGGCGCCAGGTGGGTGGGGCATAGGCCAGGTGACTTAGATCCACGTGCACCTGCTCCCCATCTGCAAAGGAAAAGAAGCTGGAGGGCTTCTTCTGTAGAGAAAATGAGCGGCAATCAGGAAGCCACCAGGTGGGCGGGGCTTGCTAAATGGGGAAAAAGAGCAGCATCCAGGAAGGCACCAGGTGGGTGGGGCATAGGCCAGGTGACTTAGATCCACGTGCACCTGCTCCCCATCTGCAAAGGAAAAGAAGCTGGAGGGCTTCTTCTGTAGAGAAAATGAGCGGCAATCAGGAAGCCACCAGGTGGGCGGGGCTTGCTAAGTGGGGAAAAAGAGCAGCATCCAGGAACGCACCAGGTGGATGGGGCTTAGGCCAGGTGACCTAGATCCACGTGCATCTGCTCCCCATCTGCAAAGTAAACGAGGTTGGTAGGCTCTTTAAGTAGGGAAAAAGAGCGCTAACCAAGAAGGCACCAGGTGGGCGGGGTTTGCTAAATGGGGAAAAAGAGCAGTAACCAGGAAGGCACCAGGTGGGTGGGATTAGGCCATGTGACCTAGATTTATTTTCACCTGCTCCCCAGCTGCAAAGGAAAAGAGGCTGGAGGGTTCCTTAATTAGGGAAAAAGAGTGCCAAACAGGAAGGCACAAGGTGGGCGAGGCTTGCTAAATGGAGGAAAAGAGCAGCAACCAGGAAGGTTCCAGGTGGGTGGGGCTTAGGCCTCGTGACCTAGATCAACATGCATCTGCTCCCAATCTGCAAAGGAAAAGAAGCTGGAGGGCTCCTTATGTAGGGAAAAAGAGCGGCAACCAGGACGGCACCAGGTGGCTGGGGCTTGCTAAGTGGGGAAAAAGAGAAGCAACCAGGAAGGCACCAGATGGGTGAGGCTTAGGCCAGGTGACTGAGATCCACTTGCACCTGCTGCTCATCTGCAAAGGAAAAGAGGATGGAGGGCTCCTTAAGTAGGAAAAAAGAGCAGCGACCATGATGGTACCAGGTGGGCGGGGCTTGCTAAGTGGAGAAAAAGAGTGGCAACCAGGAATGCACCAGGTGGGTGGGTCTTAGGCAGGGTGACCTAGATCCACTTGCACCTGCTCCTCATCTGCAAAGGAAAAGAAGCTGGAGGGCTCCTTATGTAGGGAAAAAGAGCGGCAACCAGGACGGCACCAGGTGGCTGGGGCTTGCTAAGTGGGGAAAAAGAGAAGCAACCAGGAAGGCACCAGATGGGTGAGGCTTAGGCCAGGTGACTGAGATCCACTTGCACCTGCTCCTCATCTGCAAAGGAAAAGAGGATGGAGGGCTCCTTAAGTAGGAAAAAAGAGCAGCAACCATGAAGGGACTAGGTGGGCGGGGCCTGCTAAGTGGAGAAAAAGAGTGGCAACCAGGAAGGCACCAAGTGGGCGGGTTTTAGGCAGGGTGAAATAAATCCACTTGCACCTGCTCCCCATCTGCAAAGGAAAAGAAGCTGGAGGGCTCCTTAAGTAGAGAAAATGAGAGGCAACCAGGAAGGCACCAGCTGGGCGGGGCTTGCTAAGTGGGGAAAAGAGCAGCATCCAGGAAGGCTCCGGGTGTGTGGGGCTTAGGCCAGCTGACTATTACCCATCTGCAAAGGAAAAGAGGTTGGAGGGCTCCTTAAGTAGGGAAAATGAGCGGCAACCAGGAAGGCACCAGGTGGGCGGAGCTTGCTAAGTGGAGGAAAAGAGCAGCATCCAGGAAGGCACCAGGTGGGTGGGGCTTAGGCCTCGTGACCTAGATCCACATGCATCTGCTCCCCATTGGCAAAGGAAAAGAAGCTGGAGGGCTCCTTATGTAGGGAAAAAGGGCGGCAACCAGGACGGCACCAGGTGGCTGGGGCTTGCTAAGTGGGGAAAAAGAGAAGCAACCCGGAAGGCACCAGATGGGTGAGGCTTAGGCCAGGTGACTGAGATCCACTTGCACCTGCTCCTCACCTGCAAAGGAAAAGAGGATGGAGGGCTCCTTAAGTAGGAAAAAAGAGCAGCGACCATGATGGTACCAGGTGGGCGGGGCTTGCTAAGTGGAGAAAAAGAGTGGCAACCAGGAATGCACCAGGTGGGTGGGTCTTAGGCAGGGTGACCTAGATCCACTTGCACCTGCTCCTCATCCGCAAAGGAAAAGAGGCTGGAGGGCTCCTTAAGTAGGGAAAAAGAGCAGCAACTAGGAAGGGACCATGTGGGCGGGGCTTGCTAAGTGGAGAAAAAGAGTGGCAAACAGGAATGCACCAGGTGGGTGGGTCTTAGGCAGGGTGACCAAGATCCACTTGCACCTGCTCCCCATCTGCGAAGGAAAAGACACTGGAGGGCTCCTTAAGTAGGGAAAAAGAGCGGCAACCAGGAAGGCACCAGGTGGGCGGGTCTTAGGCAGGGTGACCTAGATCCACTTGGACCTGCTGCCCATCTGTAAAGGAAAAGAGGATCGTGGGCTCCATAACTAGGAAAAAAGAGTGGCAACAAGGAAGGCACCAGGTGGGTGGAGCTTGTTAAGTGGGGGAAAAAGAGCGGCATCAAGGAAGGCACCAGGTGTGCAGTGCTTAGGCCAGGTGACCTAGATCCACTTGCACCTGCTCCCGCTCTGCAAAGGAAAAGAGGATGGTGGGCTCCATAAGTAGGGAAAAAGAGCGGCGACCAGGAAGGCACCATGTGGGCGGGGCTTGCTAAGTGCGGAAAAAGAGCACCATCCAGGAAGGCACCAGGTTTGTGGGGCTTAGGCCAGGTGACTTAGATCCACTTGTTCCTGCTCCCCCTCTGTAAAGGAAAAGAGGATGGTGGACTCCATAAGTACGGAAAAAGAGAGGCAACCAGTAAGGCACCGGGTGGGCGGGACTTGCTTATTGGGGAGGGAAAAAGAGCGGCATCCAGGAAGGCACAAGGTGGTTGGGGCTTAGGTCAGGTGACCTAGATCCACATTCACCTGCTCCCCATCTTCAAGGGAATAGAGGCTGGAGGGCTCCTTAAGTAGGGAAAAAGAGCAGCAACCAGGAAGGCACAAGGAGGGTGGGGATTGCTAAATGGGGAAAAAGAGCAGCAACCAGGAAGGCACCAGGTGGGCAGGATTAGGCTAGGTGAGCTAGATCCATTTTCACCTTCTCCCCAGCTGCAAAGGAAAAGAAGCTGGAGGGCTTCTTAAGTAGGGAAAAAGAGCTGCAACCAGGAAAGCACCAGGTGGCTGGGGCTTGATAAGTGGGTAAAAAGAGGAGCAACCAGGAAGTCACCAGGTGCGTGGGGCTTTGGCCAGGTGACATAGATCCACGCGCACCTGCTCCCCATCTGCAAAGGAAAAGAAGCTGGAAGACTCCTTAAGTAGGGAAAATGGGCGGCAACCAGGAAGGCACCAGGTGGGTGGGGCTTGCTAAGTGGGGAAAAAGAGCAGCATCCAGGAAGGCACCAGGTGGGTGGGGCTTAGGCCAGGTGACCGCTACCCATCTGCAAAGGAAAAGAGGATGGAGGGCTCTTTAAATAGGGAAAAAGAGCCGCAACCAGGAAAGGACCAAGTGGGCGGGGCTTGCTAAGTGGGCAAAAAGAGCGGCAAGCAGGAAGGCACCAGGTGGGTGGGTCTTAGGCCAGGTAACTGAGATCCACTTGCATCTGCTCCCCATCTGCAAAGGAAAAGAAGCTGGAGGGCTCCTTCTGTAGAGAAAATGAGCGGCAACCATGAAGGCACCAGGTGGGCGTGGCTTGCTAAGTGGGGAAAAAGAGCAGCATCCAGGAAGGCACCAGGTGGGTGGGGCTTAGGCCAGGTGACCGCTACCCATCTGCAAAGGAAAAGAGGCTGGAGGGCTCCTTAAATAGGGAAAAAGAGCCACAACCAGGAAGGCACAAGGAGGGTGGCGCTTGCTAAATGGGGAAAAAGAGCAGCAACCAGGAAGGCACCAGGTGGGCGGGATTAGGCTAGGTGAGCTAGATCAATTTTCACCTTCTCCCCAGCTGCAAAGGAAAAGAGGCTGGAGGGCTACTTAATTAGGGAAAAAGAGTGCCAACCAGGAAGGCACAAGGTGTGCGGGGCTTGCTAAATGGAGGAAAAGAGCAGCAAACAGGAAGGCACCAGGTGGGTGGGGCTTAGGCCAGGTGACCTAGGTCCACTTGCACCTGCTCCCCATTAGCAAAGGAAAAGATGCTAGAGGGCTTCTTAAATAGGGAAAAAGAGCTGCAACCAGGAAGGGACCAGTTGGGCGGGGCTTGCTAAGTAGGGAAAAAGAGCGGCAAGCAGGAAGGCACCAGGTGGGTGGTTCTTAGGCCAGGTGACTGAGATCCACTAGCACCTGCTCCTCATCTCCAAAGGAAAAGAGGCTGGAGGGCTTCTTAAGTAGGGAAAAAGAGCTGCAACCAGGAAAGCACCAGGTGGCTGGGGCTTGATAAGTGGGGAAAAAGAGGAGCAACCAGGAAGTCACCAGGTGCGTGGGGCTTAGGCCATGTGACCGAGATCCACTTGCACCTGCTCCTCTTCTGCAAAGGAAAAGAGGCTGGAGGGCTCCTTAAGTAGGGAAAAAGAGCGACAACCAGGAAGGCACCAGGTGGATGGGATTTAGGCCATGTGACATAGATCCACGCGCACCTGCTCCCCATCTGCAAAGGAAAAGAAGCTGGAAGACTCCTTAAGTAGGGAAAATGGGCGGCAACCAGGAAGGCACCAGGTGGGCGGGGCTTGCTAAGTGCGGGAAAAGAGGAGCATCCAGGAAGGCACCAGGTGGGTGGGGCTTAGGCCAGGTGACCGCTACCCATCTGCAAAGGAAAAGAGGCTGGAGGGCTCCTTAAATAGGGAAAAAGAGCCGCAACCAGGAAGGGACCAGGTGGGCGGGGCTTGCTAAGTGGGGAAAAAGAGCAGCAAGCAGGAAGGCACCAGGTGGGTGGGTCTTAGGCCAGGTGACTGAGATCCACTTGCATCTGCTCCCCATCTGCAAAGGAAAAGAAGCTGGAGGGCTCCTTCTGTAGAGAAAATGAGCGGCAACCATGAAGGCACCAGGTGGGCGTGGCTTGCTAAGTGGGGAAGAAGAGCAGCATCCAGGAAGGCACCAGGTGGGTGGGGCTTAGGCCAGGTGACCACTACCCATCTGCAAAGGAAAAAAGGTTGGTGGGCTCCTTAAGTAGGGAAAAAGAGCGGCAACCAAGAAGGCACCAGGTGGGCGGGGTTTGCTAAATGGGGAAAAAGAGCAGTAACCAGGAAGGCACCAGGTGGGTGGGATTAGTCCATGTGACCTAGATTCATTTTCACCTGCTCCCCAGCTGCAAAGGAAAAGATGCCAGAGGGCTCCTTAATTAGGGAAAAAGAGTGCCAAACAGGAAGGCACAAGGTGGACGAGGCTTGCTAAATGGAGGAAAAGAGCAGCAACCAGGAAGGTTCCAGGTGGACGGGGTTTAGGCCAGGTGACCTAGGTCCACTTCATCCTGCTCCCCATTAGCAAAGGAAAAGAGGCTAGAGGTCTCCTTGAATAAGGAAAAAGATCCGCAACCAGGAAGGCACCAGGCAGCTGGGGCTTGCTAATTGGGGAAAAAGAGCAGCAACCAGGAATGCACCAGGTGGGTGGGGCTTGCTAAGTGGAGAAAAAGAGCAGCAACCAGGAAGGCACCAGGTGGGCAGAGCTTAGGCCAGGTGACCTAGATCCACTTCCACCTGCTCCCCATCATCAAAGGAAAAGAAGCTGGAGGGCTCCTTAAGTAGGGAAAATGAGTGGCAACCAGGAAGGCACCAGGTGGGCGGGGCTTGCAAAATGGGGAAAAAGAGCATCAACCAGGAAGGCACCAGGTGGGCGGGATTAGTCCAGGTGACCTAGATCCATTTTCACCTGCTCCCCAGCTGCAAAGGAAAAGAAGCTGGAGGGCTCCTTAAGTAGGGAAAATGAGCTGCAACCAGGAAGGCACCAGGTGGGCAGAGCTTGCTAAATGGGAAAAAAGAGCAGCATCCAGGAAGGCACCAGGTGGGCCAGGCTTAGGCCAGGTGACCTAGATCCATGTGCACTTGCTCCCTTTCTGCAAAGGAAAAGAAGCTGGAGGGCTCCTTAAGTAGGGAAAATGAGCGGTAAGCAGGAAGGCACCAGATGATCGGGGCTTGCTAAATGGGGAAAAAGAGCATCAACCAGGAAGGCACCAGGTGGGCAGGATTAGTCCAGGTGACCTAGATCCATTTTCACCTGCTCCCCAGCTGCAAAGGAAAAGAAGCTGGAGGGCTCCTTAAGTAGGAAAAATGAGCTGCAACAAGGAAGGCACCAGGTGGGCGGGGCTTGCTAAGTGGGGAAAAAGAGCAGCATCCAGGAAGGCACCAGGTGGGTCGGGCTTAGCCAGGTGACCTAGATCCATTTTCACCTGCTCCCCAGCTGCAAAGGAAAAGAAGCTGGAGGGCTCCTTAAGTAGGAAAAATGAGCTGCAACAAGGAAGGCACCAGATGGGCGGGACTTGCTAAGTGGGGAAAAAGAGCGGCATCCAGGAAGGCACCAGATGATCGGGGCTTGCTAAATGGGGAAAAAGAGTAGCATCCAGGAAGGAGCCAGGTGGGTGGGGCTTAAGACAGGTGACCTAGATCCACATGCACCTGCTCTGTATGTGCAAAGGAAAAGAGGCTGGAGGGCTCCTCAAGTAAGGAAAAAGAGCGGCAACCAGGAAGGCACCAGTTGGGCGGGGCTTTCTAAATGGGGAAAAGGAGAAGCAACCAGGAAGGCACCAGGAAGGGCGGGATTAGGCCAGGAGATCTAGATCCATTTTCACCTGCTCCCCAGCTGCAAAGGAAAAGAGGCTGGAGGGCTCCTTAATTAGGGAAAAAAGAGTGCCAACCAGGAAGGCACAAGCTGGGCGGGGCTTGCTAAATGGAGGAAAAGAGCAGCAACCAGGTAGGCACCAGGTGGGTGGGGCTTAGGCCAGGTGACCTAGGTCCACTTGCACCTGCTCCCCATCTGCAAAGGAAAAGAGACTGGAGGGCTTCTTAAGTAGGGAAAAAGACCAGCAATCAGGAAGGCACCAGGTGGCTGGGGCTTGCTAAGTGGGGAAAAAGAGCAGCAACCAGGAAGGCACCAGGTGGGTGTGGCTTAGGCCAGATGACCGAGATCCACTTGCACCTGCTCCTCAGCTGCAGAGTAAAAGAGGCTGAAGTGCTCCTTATGTAGGTAAAAAGAGCGGAAACCAGGAAGGGCCCATGTGGGCGGGTCTTGCTAAGTGGAGAAAAAGAGTGGCAACCAGGAATGCACCAGATGGGTGGGTCTTAGGCAGGGTGACCTAGATCCACTTGCACCTGCTGCCCATCTGTAAAGGAAAAGAGGATGGTGGGCTCCATAAGTAGGGAAAAAGAGCAGCAACCAGGACAGCACCAGGTGGGCGGGGCTTGCTAAGTGGGGGAAAAAGAGCAGCATCCAGGAAGGCACCAGGTGGGCAAGGCTTAGGCCAGGTGACCTGAATCCACTTACATCTGCTCCTGCTCTGCAAAGGAAAAGAGGATGGTGGGCTCCATAAGTAGGGAAAAAGCGCGCCAACCAGGAAGGCACCAGGTGGGTGGGGCTTGCTAAGTGGGGAAGAAGAGTGCCATGCAGGAAGGTACCAGGTGGGTGGGGCATAAGCCAGGTGACCTAGATCCACTTGCACCTGCTCCCCATCTGCAAAGGAAAAGAAGCTGGAGGAAATGAGCGGCAACCAGGAAGGCACCAGGTGGGCGGGGTTTGCTAAGTGGGGAAAAAGAGCAGCCTCCAGGAAGGCACCAGGTGGGTGGGGCTTAGGCGAGGTGACTGCTACCCATCTGCAAAGGAAAAGAGGTTGGTGGGCTCCTTAAGTAGGGAAAAAGAGCAGCAACCATTGAAGGGCCCATGTGGGCGAGGCTTGCGAGGTGGAGAAAAAGAGTGGCAACCAGGAAGGGACCAGGTGGGTGGGTTTTAGGCAGGCTGACCTAGATCCACTTGCACCTGCTGGCCATCTGCAAAGGAAAAGAGGATGGTGGGCTCCATAAGTAGGGAAAAGGAGCGGCAACCAGGAAGGCACCAGGTGGGCGGGGCTTGCTAAGTGGGAAAAAGAGCAGCATCCAGAAAGGCACCAGGTGGGTGGGGCATAGGCCAGGTGACTTAGATCCACGTGCACCTGCTCCCCATCTGCAAAGGAAAAGAAGCTGGAGGGCTCCTTCTGTAGAGAAAGAGAGCGGCAATCAGGAAGCCACCAGGTGGGCGGGGCTTGCTAAGTGGGGAAAAAGAGCAGCATCCAGGAAGGCACCAGGTGGATGGGGCTTAGGCCAGGTGACCTAGATCCACGTGCACCTGCTCCCCATCTGCACAGGAAAAGAGGTTGGTAGGCTCTTTAAGTAGGGAAAAATAGCGCCAACCAAGAAGGCACCAGGTGGGCAGGGTTTGCTAAATGGGGAAAAAGAGCAGTAACCAGGAAGGCACCAGGTGGGTGGGATTAGGCCATGTGACCTAGATTCATTTTCACCTGCTCCCCAGCTGCAAAGGAAAAGAGGCTGGAGGGTTCCTTAATTAGGGAAAAAGAGTGCCAAACAGGAAGGCACAAGGTGGGCGAGGCTTGCTAAATGGAGGAAAAGAGCAGCAACCAGGAAGGTTCCAGGTGGGCGGGGCTTAGGCCAGGTGACCAAGATCCACTTGCACCTGCTCCTCAGCTGCAAAGGAAAAGAGGCTAGAGGTCTCCTTAAATAGGGAAAAAGAGCAGCAACCAGGAAGGCACCAGGCAGCTCGGGCTTGCTAAGTGGGGAAAAAGAGCAGCAACCAGGAAGGCACCAGGTGGGTGGGGCTTAGGCAGGTGACTGAGATCCACTTGCACCTGCTCCTCTTCTGCAAAGGAAAAGAGGATGGAGGGCTCCTTAAGTAGGAAAAAAGAGCAGCAACCATGAAGGGACTAGGTGGGCGGGGCTTGCTAAGTGGAGAAAAAGAGTGGCAACCAGGAAGGCACCAGGTGGGCGGGTTTTAGGCAGGGTGAAATAAATCCACTTGCACCTGCTCCCCATCTGCAAAGGAAAAGAAGCTGTAGGGCTCCTTAAGTAGGGAAAATGAGAGGCAACCAGGAAGGCACCAGGTGGGCGGGGCTTGCTAAGTGGGGAAAAAGAGCAGCATCCAGGAAGGCACCAGGTGGGTGGGGCTTAGGCCAGGTGACTGCTACCCATCTGCAAAGGAAAAGAGGTCGGAGGGCTCCTTAAGTAGGGAAAATGAGCGGCAACCAGGAAGGCACAAGGTGGGCGGAGCTTGTTAAGTGGAGGAAAAGAGCAGCATCCAGGTAGGCACCAGGTGGGTGGGGCTTAGGCCTCGTGACCTAGATCCACATGCATCTGCTCCCCATCTGCAAAGGAAAAGAAGCTGGAGGGCTCCTTATGTAGGGAAAAAGAGCGGCAACCAGGACGGCACCAGGTGGCTGGGGCTTGCTAAGTGGGGAAAAAGAGAAGCAATCAGGAAGGCACCAGATGGGTGAGGCTTAGGCCAGGTGACTGAGATCCACTTGCACCTGCTCCTCATCTGCAAAGCAAAAGAAGATGGAGGGCTCCTTAAGTAGGAAAAAAGAGCAGCGACCATGATGGAACCAGGTGGGCGGGGCTTGCTAAGTGGAGAAAAAGAGTGGCAACCAGGAATGCACCAGGTGGGTGGGTCTTAGGCAGGGTGACCTAGATCCACTTGCACCTGCACCTCATCTGCAAAGGAAAAGAGGCTAGAGGGCTCCTTAAGTAGGGAAAAAGAGCAGCAACCAGGAAGGGACCATGTGGGCGGGGCTTGCTAAGTGGAGAAAAAGAGTGGCAAACAGGAAGACACCAGCTGGGCGGGTCTTAGGCAGGGTGACCTAGATCCACTTGCATCTGCTCCCCATCTGCGAAGGAAAAGACACTGGGGGGCTTCTTAAGTAGGGAAAAAGAGCAGCAACCAGGAAGGCACCAGGTGGCTGGGCCTTGCTAAGTGGGGACAAAGAGCAGCAACCAGGAAGGCACCAGGTGGTTGGGGCATAGGCCAAGTGAGCGAGATCCACTTGCACCTGCTCCTCATCTGCAAAGGAAAAGAGGCTGGAGGGCTCCTTAAGTAGGGAAAAAGAGCGGCAACCAGGAAGGCACCAGGTGGGTGGGTCTTAGGCATAGTGACCTAGATCTACTTGCACCTGCTGCCCATCTGTAAAGGAAAAGAGGATGGTGGGCTCCATATGTGGGGAAAAAGAGTGGTAACAAGGAAGGCACCATGTGGGTGGGGCTTGCTAAGTGGGGGAAACAGAGCGGCATCAAGGCAGGCACCAGGTGTGCAGTGCTTAGGCCAGGTGACCTAGATCCACTTGCACCTGCTCCCGCTCTGCGAAGGAAAAGAGGATGGTGGGCTCCATAAGTAGGGAAAAAGAGCGGCAACCGGGAAGGCACCAGGTGGGCGGGGCTTGCTAAGTGCGGAAAAAGAGGACCATCTAGGAAGGTACCAGGTAGGTGGGGCTTATGCCTGGTGACCTAGATCTACTTGCACTTGCTCCCCATCTGCAAAGGAAAAGAAGCTGGAAGACTCCTTAAGTAGGGAAAATGAGCAGCAACCAGGAAGGCACCAGGTGGGCGGGGCTTGCTAAGTGGGTAAAAGAGCAGCATTCAGAAATACACCAGGTGGGTGGGGCTTAGGCCAGGTGACCGTTACCCATCTGCAAAGGAAAAGAGGCTGGAGGGCTCCTTAAGCAGGGAAAATGAGTGGCAACCAGGAAGGCAATAGGTGGACGGGGCTTGCTAAGTGGGGGAAAAGAGCAGCATCCAGGAAGGCATCAGGTGGGTGGGGCTTAGGCCAGGTGACCTAGATCCACATGCACCTGCTCCCCATCTACAAAGGAAAATAAGATGATGGGCTCCTTATGTGGGGAAAAAGAGCGGCAATCAAGACGGCACCAGGTGGCTGGGGCTTGCTAAGTGGGAAAAAAGAGAAGCAACCAGGAAGGCACGAGATGGGTGAGGCTTAGGCCAGGTGACTGAGATCCACTTGCACCTACTCCTCATCTGCAAAGGAAAAGAGGATGGAGGGCTCCTTAAGTAGGGAAAAAGAGCAGCAACCAGGAAGTGACCATGTGGGCGGGGCTTGCTAAGTGGAGAAAAAGAGTGGCAAACAGGAAGACACCAGATGGGCGGGTTTTAGGCACTGTGACCTAGATCCACTTGCACCTGCTCCCCCTCTGCGAAGGAAAAGACACTGGAGGGCTTCTTAAGTATGGAAAAAGAGCAGCAACCAGGAAGGCACCAGGTGGCTGGGGCTTGCTAAGTGGGGAAAAAGACCAGCAACCAGGAAGGCACCAGGTGGGTGGGGCTTAGGCCAGGTGACCGAGATCCACTTGCACCTGCTCCTCATCTGCAAAGGAAAAGAGGCTGGAGGGCTCCTTAAGTAGAGAAAAAGAGCGGCAACCAGGAAGGTCCCATGTGGGCAGGGCTTGCTAAGTGAAGAATAAGAGTGGCAACCAGGAAGGCACCAGGTGGGCGGGTCTTAGGCAGGGTGACCTAGATCCACTAGCACCTGCTGCCCATCTGTAAAGGAAAAGAGGATGGTGGGCTCCATAACTAGGAAAAAAGAGTGGCAACAAGGAAGGCACCAGGTGGGTGGAGCTTGTTAAGTGGGGGAAAAAGAGCGGCATCAAGGAAGGCACCAGGTGTGCAGTGCTTAGGCCAGGTGACCTAGATCCACTTGCACCTGCTTCCGCTCTGCAAAGGAAAAGAGGATGGTGGGCTCCATAAGTAGGGAAAAAGAGCGGCGACCAGGAAGGCACCAGGTGGGCGGGGCTTGCTAAGTGCGGAAAAAGAGCACCATCCAGGAAGGCACCAGGTTTGTGGGGCTTAGGCCAGGTGACTTAGATCCACTTGTTCCTGCTCCCCCTCTGTAAAGGAAAAGAGGATGGTGGACTCCATAAGTAGGGAAAAAGAGAGGCAACCAGTAAGGCACCGGGTGGGCGGGACTTGCTTATTGGGGAGGGAAAAAGAGCGGCATCCAGGAAGGCACAAGGTGGTTGGGGCTTAGGTCAGGTGACCTAGATCCACATTCTTTTTTTATTATTATTATTTTGATATAGCTGAAGACATCAACTTTTCAAAATCAATCAGAATCAATCAAAAGTAGTTACACATAAAATTGATAAAAACAATATAGACATACATAAAATATCAAAAGGCAACATGATGGAAAAGAATGACCAAAAGAAACATAGTTAAAAATAGACCTATACATTGAGATTTAAATTCATTAGGAAGATGCAGTTAGATCTATAGAGAATCGGAGCCATGTTAATAGTAATAATTATAATAATAATGCTCCCCATCTGCAAGGGAATAGAGGCTGGAGGGCTCCTTAAGTAGGGAAACAGAGCAGCACCCAGGAAGGCACAAGGAGGGTGGGGATTGCTAAATGGGGAAAAAGAGCAGCAACCAAGAAGGCACCAGGTGGGCAGGATTAGGCTAGGTGAGCTAGATCCATTTTCACCTTCTCCCCAGCTGCAAAGGAAAAGAGGCTGGAGGGCTCCTTAATTAGGGAAAAAGAGTGCCAACCAGGAAGGCACAACGTGGGCGGGGCTTGCTAAATGGAGGAAAAGAGCAGCATCCAGGAAGGCATCAGGTGGGTGGGGCTTAGGCCAGGTGACCTAGATCCACATGCACCTGCTCCCCATCTGCAAAGGAAAATAAGATGGAGGGCTCCTTATGTGGGGAAAAAGAGCGGCAATCAAGACGGCCCCAGGTGGCTGGGGCTTGCTAACTGGGAAAAAAGAGAAGCAACCAGGAAGGCACGAGATGGGTGAGGCTTAGGCCAGGTGACTGAGATCCACTTGCACCTACTCCTCATCTGCAAAGGAAAAGAGGATGGAGGGCTCCTTAAGTAGGGAAAAAGAGCAGAAACCAGGAAGTGACCATGTGGGCGGGGCTTGCTAAGTGGAGAAAAGAGTGGCAAACAGGAACACACCAGGTGGGCGGGTTTTAGGCACTGTGACCTAGATCCACTTGCACCTGCTCCCCCTCTGCGAAGGAAAAGACACTGGAGGGCTTCTTAAGTATGGAAAAAGAGCAGCAACCAGGAAGGCACCAGGTGGCTGGGGCTTGCTAAGTGGGGAAAAAGACCAGCAACCAGGAAGGCACCAGGTGGGTGGGGCTTAGGCCAGGTGACCGAGATCCACTTGCACCTGATCCTCATCTGCAAAGGAAAAGAGGCTGGAGGGCTCCTTAAGTAGAGAAAAAGAGCGGCAACCAGGAAGGTCCCATGTGGGCAGGGCTTGCTAAGTGGAGAATAAGAGTGGCTTATGACCTAGATCCACTTGCACCTGCTGCCCATCTGTAAAGGAAAAGAGGATGGTGGGCTCCATAACTAGGACAAAAGAGTGGCAACAAGGAAGGCACCAGGTGGGTGGAGCTTGTTAAGTGGGGGAAAAAGAGCGGCATCAAGGAAGGCACCAGGTGTGCAGTGCTTAGGCTAGGTGACCTAGATCCACTTGCACCTGCTCCCGCTCTGCAAAGGAAAAGAGGATGGTGGGCTCCATAAGTAGGGAAAAAGAGCGGACCAGGAAGGCACCAGGTGGCCGGGACTTGCTAAGTGTGGAAAAAGAGCACCATCCAGGAAGGCACCAGGTTTGTGGGGCTTAGGCCAGGTGACTTAGATCCACTTGTTCCTGCTCCCCCTCTGTAAAGGAAAAGAGGATGGTGGACTCCATAAGTAGGGAAAAAGAGAGGCAACCAGTAAGGCACCGGGTGGGCGGGACTTGCTTATTGGGGAGGGAAAAAGAGCGGCATCCAGGAAGGCACAAGGTGGTTGGGGCTTAGGTCAGGTGACCTAGATCCACATTCACCTGCTCCCCATCTGCAAGGGAATAGAGGCTGGAGGGCTCCTTAAGTAGGGAAAAAGAGCAGCAACCAGGAAGGCACAAGGAGGGTGGGGATTGCTAAATGGGGAAAAAGAGCAGCAACCAGGAAGGCACCAGGTGGGCAGGATTAGGCTAGGTGAGCTAGATCCATTTTCACCTTCTCCCCAGCTGCAAAGGAAAAGAGGCTGGAGGGCTCCTTAATTAGGGAAAAAGAGTGCCAACCAGGAAGGCACAACATGGGCGGGGCTTGCTAAATGGAGGAAAAGAGCAGCAAAAAGGAAGGCACCAGGTGGGTGGGGCTTAGGCCAGGTGACCTAGGTCCACTTGCACCTGCTCCCCATTAGCAAAGGAAAAGATGCTAGAGGGCTTCTTAAATAGGGAAAAAGAGCCACAACCAGGAAGGGACCAGGTGGGCGGGGCTTGCTAAGTGGGGAAAAAGAGCGGCAAGCAGGAAGGCACCAGGTGGGTGGTTCTTAGGTCAGGTGACTGAGATCCACTTGCACCTGCTCCTCATCTGCAAAGGAAAAGAGTCTGGAGGGCTTCTTAAGTAGGGAAAAAGAGCTGCAACCAGGAAAGCACCAGGTGGCTGGGGCTTGATAAGTGGGTAAAAAGAGGAGCAACCAGGAAGTCACCAGGTGCGTGGGGCTTAGGCCATGTGACCGAGATCCACTTGCACCTGCTCCTCTTCTGCAAAGGAAAAGAGGATGGAGGGCTCCTTAAGTAGGGAAAAAGAGCGGCAACCAGGAAGGCACCAGGTGGGCGTGGCTTGCTAAGTGGGGAAAAAGAGCAGCATCCAGGAAGCCACCAGGTGGGTGGGATTTAGGCCATGTGACATAGATCCACGCGCACCTGCTTCCCATCTGCAAAGGAAAAGAAGCTGGAAGACTCCTTAAGTAGGGAAAATGGGCGGCAACCAGGAAGGCACCAGGTGGGGGGGCTTGCTAAGTGGGGAAAAAGAGCAGCATCCAGGAAGGCACCAGGTGGGTGGGGCTTAGGCCAGGTGACCGCTACCCATCTGCAAAGGAAAAGAGGATGGAGGGCTCTTTAAATAGGGAAAAAGAGCCGCAACCAGGAAGGGACCAGGTGGGCGGGGCTTGCTAAGTGGGGAAAAAGAGCGGCAAGCAGGAAGGCACCAGGTGGGTGGGTCTTAGGCCAGGTGACTGAGATCCACTTACATCTGCTCCCCATCTGCAAAGGAAAAGAAGCTGGAGGGCTCCTTCTGTAGAGAAAATGAGCGGCAACCATGAAGGCACCAGGTGGGCGTGGCTTGCTAAGTGGGGAAAAAGAGCAGCATCCAGGAAGGCACCAGGTGGGTGGGGCTTAGGCCAGGTGACCGCTACCCATCTGCAAAGGAAAAGAGGCTGGAGGGCTCCTTAAATAGGGAAAAAGAGCCGCAACCAGGAAGGCACAAGGAGGGTGGGGCTTGCTAAATGGGCAAAAAGAGCAGCAACCAGGAAGGCACCAGGTGGGCGGGATTAGGCTAGGTGAGCTAGATCAATTTTCACCTTCTCCCCAGTTGCAAAGGAAAAGAGGCTGGAGGGCTCCTTAATTAGGGAAAAAGAGTGCCAACCAGGAAGGCACAAGGTGGGCGGGGTTTGCTAAATGGAGGAAAAGAGCAGCAAACAGGAAGGCACCAGGTGGGTGGGGCTTAGGCCAGGTGACCTAGGTCCACTTGCACCTGCTCCACATTAGCAAAGGAAAAGATGCTAGAGGGCTTCTTAAATAGGGAAAAGAGCCGCAACCAGGAAGGGACCAGGTGGGCGGGGCTTGCTAAGTAGGGAAAAAGAGCGGCAAGCAGGAAGGCACCAGGTGGGTGGTTCTTAGGCCAGGTGACTGAGATCCACTAGCACCTGCTCCTCATCTGCAAAGGAAAAGAGGCTGGAGGGCTTCTTAAGTAGGGAAAAAGAGCTGCAACCAGGAAAGCACCAGGTGGCTGGGGCTTGATAAGTGGGGAAAAAGAGGAGCAACCAGGAAGTCACCAAGTGCGTGGGGCTTAGGCCATGTGACCAAGATCCACATGCACCTGCTCCTCTTCTGCAAAGGAAAAAAAGCTGGAGGGCTCCTTAAGTAGGGAAAAAGAGCGGCAACCAGGAAGGCACCAGGTGGGTGGGATTTAGGCCATGTGACATAGATCCACGCGCACCTGCTCCCCATCTGCAAAGGAAAAGAAGCTGGAAGACTCCTTAAGTAGGGAAAATGGGCGGCAACCAGGAAGGCACCAGGTGGGCGGGGCTTGCTAAGTGCGGGAAACGAGGAGCATCCAGGAAGGCACCAGGTGGGTGGGGCTTAGGCCAGGTGACCACTACCCATCTGCAAAGGAAAAGATGCTAGAGGGCTTCTTAAATAGGGAAAAAGAGCCGCAACCAGGAAGGGACCAGGTGGGCGGGGCTTGCTAAGTGGGCAAAAAGAGCGGCAAGCAGGAAGGCACCAGGTGGGTGGGTCTTAGGCCAGGTGACTGAGATCCACTTGCATCTGCTCCCCATCTGCAAAGGAAAAGAAGCTGGAGGGCTCCTTCTGTAGAGAAAATGAGCGGCAACCATGAAGGCACCTGGTGGGCGTGGCTTGCTAAGTGGGGAAGAAGAGCAGCATCCAGGAAGGCACCAGGTGGGTGGGATTTAGGCCATGTGACATAGATCCACGCGCACCTGCTCCCCATCTGCAAAGGAAAAGAAGCTGGAAGACTCCTTAAGTAGGGAAAATGGGCGGCAACCAGGAAGGCACCAGGTGGGCGGGGCTTGCTAAGTGCGGGAAACAAGGAGCATCCAGGAAGGCACCAGGTGGGTGGGGCTTAGGCCAGGTGACCACTACCCATCTGCAAAGGAAAAGATGCTAGAGGGCTTCTTAAATAGGGAAAAAGAGCCGCAACCAGGAAGGGACCAGGTGGGCGGGGCTTGCTAAGTGGGCAAAAAGAGCGGCAAGCAGGAAGGCACCAGGTGGGTGGGTCTTAGGCCAGGTGACTGAGATCCACTTGCATCTGCTCCCCATCTGCAAAGGAAAAGAAGCTGGAGGGCTCCTTCTGTAGAGAAAATGAGCGGCAACCATGAAGGCACCAGGTGACTGAGATCCACTTGCATCTGCTCCCCATCTGCAAAGGAAAAGAAGCTGGAGGGCTCCTTCTGTAGAGAAAATGAGCGGCAACCATGAAGGCACCTGGTGGGCGTGGCTTGCTAAGTGGGGAAGAAGAGCAGCATCCAGGAAGGCACCAGGTGGGTGGGGTTTAGGCCAGGTGACCGCTACCCATCTGCAAAGGAAAAAAGGTTGGTGGGCTCCTTAAGTAGGGAAAAAGAGCGGCAACCAAGAAGGCACCAGGTGGGCGGGGTTTGCTAAATGGGGAAAAAGAGCAGTAACCAGGAAGGCACCAGGTGGGTGGGATTAGTCCATGTGACCTAGATTCATTTTCACCTGCTCCCCAGCTGCAAAGGAAAAGATGCCGGAGGGCTCCTTAATTAGGGAAAAAGAGTGCCAAACAGGAAGGCACAAGGTGGACGAGGCTTGCTAAATGGAGGAAAAGAGCAGCAACCAGGAAGGTTCCAGGTGGACTGGGTTTAGGCCAGGTGACCTAGGTCCACTTCATCCTGCTCCCCATTAGCAAAGGAAAAGAGGCTAGAGGTCTCCTTGAATAAGGAAAAAGAGCCGCAACCAGGAAGGCACCAGGCAGCTGGGGCTTGCAAATTGGGGAAAAAGAGCAGCAACCAGGAATGCACCAGGTGGGTGGGGCTTGCGAAGTGGAGAAAAAGAGCAGCAACCAGGAAGGCACCAGCTGGGCAGAGCTTAGGCCAGGTGACCTAGATCCACTTCCACCTGCTCCCCATCATCAAAGGAAAAGAAGCTGGAGGGCTCCTTAAGTAGGGAAAATGAGTGGCAACCAGGAAGGCACCAGGTGGGCGGGGCTTGCAAAATGGGGAAAAAGAGCATCAACCAGGAAGGCACCAGGTGGGCGGGATTAGTCCAGGTGACCTAGATCCATTTTCACCTGCTCCCCAGCTGCAAAGGAAAAGAAGCTGGAGGGCTCCTTAAGTAGGGAAAATGAGCTGCAACCAGGAAGACACCAGGTGGGCGAAGCTTGCTAAATGGGAAAAAAGAGCAGCAACCAGGAAGGCACCAGGTGGGCCGGGCTTAGGCCAGGTGACCTAGATCCATGTGCACTTGCTCCCTTTCTGCAAAGGAAAAGAAGCTGGAGGGCTCCTTAAGTAGGGAAAATGAGCGGTAAGCAGGAAGGCACCAGATGATCGGGGCTTGCTAAATGGGGAAAAAGAGCATCAACCAGGAAGGCACCAGGTGGGCGGGATTAGTCCAGGTGACCTAGATCAATTTTCACCTGCTCCCCAGCTGCAAAGGAAAAGAAGCTGGAGGGCTCCTTAAGTAGGAAAAATGAGCTGCAACAAGGAAGACACCAGGTGGGCGGGGCTTGCTAAGTGGGGAAAAAGAGCAGCATCCAGGAAGGCACCAGGTGGGTCGGGCTTAGCCAGGTGACCTAGATCCACGTGCACCTGCTCCCCATCTGCAAAGGAAAAGAAGCTGGAGGGCTCCTTAAGTAGGGAAAATGAGCGGCAACCAGGAAGGCACCAGGTGGGCGGGACTTGCTAAGTGGGGAAAAAGAGCGGCATCCAGGAAGGCACCAGATGATCGGGGCTTGCTAAATGGGGAAAAAGAGCAGCATCCAGGAAGGAGCCAGGTGGGTGGGGCTTAAGACAGGTGACCTAGATCCACATGCACCTGCTCTGTATGTGCAAAGGAAAAGAGGCTGGAGGGCTCCTCAAGTAAGGAAAAAGAGCGGCAACCAGGAAGGCACCAGGTGGGCGGGGCTTGCTAAATGGGGAAAAGGAGAAGCAACCAGGAAGGCACCAGGAAGGACGGGATTAGGTCAGGAGATCTAGATCCATTTTCACCTGCTCCCCAGCTGCAAAGGAAAAGAGGCTGGAGGGCTCCTTAATTAGGGAAAAAAGAGTGCCAACCAGGAAGGCACAAGCTGGGCGGTGCTTGCTAAATGGAGGAAAAGAGCAGCAACCAGGTAGGCACCAGGTGGGTGGGGCTTAGGCCAGGTGACCTAGGTCCACTTGCACCTGCTCCCCATCTGCAAAGGAAAAGAGACTGGAGGGCTTCTTAAGTAGGGAAAAAGACCAGCAACCAGGAAGGCACCAGGTGGCTGGGGCTTGCTAAGTGGGGAAAAAGAGCAGCAACCAGGAAGGCACCAGGTAGGTGGGGCTTAGGCCAGATGACCGAGATCCACTTGCACCTGCTCCTCAGCTGCAAAGTAAAAGAGGCTGAAGTGCTCCTTATGTAGGTAAAAAGAGCAGAAACCTGGAAGGGCCCATGTGGGCGGGGATTGCTAAGTGGAGAAAAAGAGTGGCAACCAGGAAGGCACCAGATGGGTGGGTCTTAGGCAGGGTGACCTAGATCCACCTGCACCTGCTGCCCATCTGTAAAGGAAAAGATGATGGTGGGCTGCATAAGTAGGAAAAAAGAGCAGCAACCAGGACAGCACCAGGTGGGCGGGGCTTGCTAAGTGGGGGAAAAAGAGCAGCATCCAGGAAGGCACCAGGTGGGCAAGGCTTAGGCCAGGTGACCTGAATCCACTTACATCTGCTCCTGCTCTGCAAAGGAAAAGAGGATGGTGGGCTCCATAAGTAGGGAAAAAGCGCGGCAACCAGGAAGGCACCAGGTGGGTGGGGCTTGCTAAGTGGGGAAAAAGAGCGCCATCCAGGAAGGTACCAGGTGGGTGGGGCATAAGCCAGGTGACCTAGATCCACTTGCACCTGCTCCCCATCTGCAAAGGAAAAGAAGCTGGAGGGCTCCTTAAGTAGGGAAAATGAGCGGCAACCAGGAAGGCACCAGGTGGGCGGGGCTTGCTAAGTGGGGAAAAAGAGCGCCATCCAGGAAGGTACCAGGTGGGTGGGGCATAAGCCAGGTGACCTAGATCCACTTGCACCTGCTCCCCATCTGCAAAGGAAAAGAAGCTGGAGGGCTCCTTAAGTAGGGAAAATGAGCGGCATCCAGGAAGGCACCAGGTGGGTGGGGCTTAGGCGAGGTGACTGCTACCCGACTGCAAAGGAAAAGAGGTTGGTGGGCTCCTTAAGTTTGGAAAAAGAGCAGCAACCATTGAAGGGCCCATGTGGGCGAGGCTTGCGAGGTGGAGAAAAAGAGTGGCAACCAGGAAGGCACCAGATGGGCGGGTTTTAGGCAGGCTGACCTAGATCCACTTGCACCTGCTGGCCATCTGCAAAGGAAAAGAGGATGGTGGGCTCCATAAGTAGGGAAAAGGAGCGGCAACCAGGAAGGCACCAGGTGGGCGGGGCTTGCTAAGTGGGGAAAAAGAGCATCATCCAGGAAGGAACGAGGTGGGCGAGGCTTAAGCCAGGTGACCTAGATCCACTTGCACCTGCTCCCCATCTGCAAAGGAAAGGAAGCTGGAGGGCTCCTTAAGTAGCGAAAATGAGCGGCAGCCAGGAAGGCAACAGGGTGGCGGGGCTTGGGCCAGGTGATCTAGATCCACTTGCTTCTGCTCCCCCTCTGCAAAGGAAAAGAGGATGGTGGGCTCCATAAGTAGGGACAAAGAGCAGCAAACAGGAAGGCACCAGGTAGGTGGGGCTTGCTAAGTGGGGAAAAAGAGCGCTATCCAGGAAGGCACAAAGGTGGCAGTGGCTTAAGCCAGGTGACCTAGATCCAATTGCACCTTTTCCCAATCAGCAAAGGAAATTAAGCTGGTGGGCTCCTTAAGTAGGGAAAATGAGCAGCAACCAGGAAGGTTCCTGGTGGGTGGGGCTTATGCCAGGTGACCTAGGTCCACTTCATCCTGCTCCCCATTAGCAAAACGAAAAGCGGCTTTAGGTCTCCTTATATAAGGAAAAAGAGCCACAACCAGGAAGGCACCAGGCAGCTGGGGCTTGCTAAGTGGGGAAAAAGAGCAGCAACCAGGAAGGCACCAGGTAGGTGGGGCTTAGGCCAGGTGACCAAGATCCACTTGCACCTGCTCCTCAGCTGCAAGGAAGAGAGGCTGGAGGGCTCCTTAAAAAGAGAAAAAGAGTGGCAGCCAGGAAGGCACCAGGTGGGTGGGGCTTGCTAAGTGGAGAAAAAGAGTGGAAACCAGGAAGGCACCAGGTGGTCAGCTATTAGGCAGGATGACCTAGAACCACTTGCCCCTGCTCCCCATCTGCAAAGGAAAAGAAGCTGGAGGGCTCCTTAAGTAGGGAAAATGAGTGGCAACCAGGAAGGCACCAGCTGGGCGGGGCTTGCAATATGGGGAAAAAGAGCATCAACCAGGAAGGCACCAGGTGGGCGGGATTAGTCCAGGTGACCTAGATCCATTTTCACCTGCTCCCCAGCTGCAAAGGAAAAGAAGCTGGAGGGCTCCTTAAGTAGGGAAAATGAGCTGCAACCAGGAAGGCACCAGGTGGGCGGAGCTTGCTAAATGGGAAAAAAGAGCAGCTTCCAGGGAGGCACCAGGTGGTCAGCTATTAGGCAGGATGACCTAGAACCACTTGCCCCTGCTCCCCATCTGCAAAGGAAAAGAAGCTGGAGGGCTCCTTAAGTAGGGAAAATGAGTGGCAACCAGGAAGGCACCAGCTGGGCGGGGCTTGCAATATGGGGAAAAAGAGCATCAACCAGGAAGGCACCAGGTGGGCGGGATTAGTCCAGGTGACCTAGATCCATTTTCACCTGCTCCCCAGCTGCAAAGGAAAAGAAGCTGGAGGGCTCCTTAAGTAGGAAAAATGAGCTGCAACAAGGAAGGCACCAGGTGGGCGGGGCTTGCTAAGTGGGGAAAAAGAGCAGCATCCAGGAAGGCACCAGGTGGGTCGGGCTTAGCCAGGTGACCTAGATCCATGTGCACCTGCTCCCCATCTGCAAAGGAAAAGAAGCTGGAGGGCTCCTTAAGTAGGGAAAATGAGCGGCAACCAGGAAGGCACCAGGTGGGCGGGACTTGCTAAGTGGGGAAAAAGAGCGGCATCCAGGAAGGCACCAGATGATCGGGGCTTGCTAAATGGGGAAAAAGAGCAGCATCCAGGAAGGAGCCAGGTGGATGGGGCTTAAGACAGGTGACCTAGATCCACATGCACCTGCTCTGTATGTGCAAAGGAAAAGAGGCTGGAGGGCTCCTCAAGTAAGGAAAAAGAGCGGCAACCAGGAAGGCACCAGGTGGGCGGGGCTTGCTAAATGGGGAAAAGGAGAAGCAACCAGGAAGGCACCAGGAAGGGCGGGATTAGGCCAGGAGATCTAGATCCATTTTCACCTGCTCCCCAGCTGCAAAGGAAAAGAGGCTGGAGGGCTCCTTAATTAGGGAAAAAAGAGTGCCAACCCGGAAGGCACAAGCTGGGCGGTGCTTGCTAAATGGAGAAAAAGAGCAGCAACCAGGTAGGCACCAGGTGGGTGGGGCTTAGGCCAGGTGACCTAGGTCCACTTGCACCTGCTCCCCATCTGCAAAGGAAAAGAGACTGGAGGGCTTCTTAAGTAGGGAAAAAGACCAGCAACCAGGAAGGCACCAGGTGGCTGGGGCTTGCTAAGTGGGGAAAAAGAGCAGCAACCAGGAAGGCACCAGGTGGGTGGGGCTTAGGCCAGATGACCGAGATCCACTTGCACCTGCTCCTCAGCTGCAAAGTAAAAGAGGCTGAAGTGCTCCTTATGTAGGTAAAAAGAGCGGAAACCAGGAAGAGCCCATGTGGGCGGGGCTTGCTAAGTGGAGAAAAAGAGTGGCAACCAGGAAGGCACCAGATGGGTGGGTCTTAGGCAGGGTGACCTAGATCCACTTGCACCTGCTGCCCATCTGTAAAGGAAAAGAGGATGGTGGGCTCCATAAGTAGGGAAAAAGAGCAGCAACCAGGACAGCACCAGGTGGGCGGGGCTTGCTAAGTGGGGGAAAAAGAGCAGCATCCAGGAAGGCACCAGGTGGGCAAGGCTTAGGCCAGGTGACCTGAATCCACTTACATCTGCTCCTGCTCTGAAAAGGAAAAGAGGATGGTGGGCTCCATAAGTAGGGAAAAAGCGCGGCAACCAGGAAGGCACCAGGTGGGTGGGGCTTGCTAAGTGGGGAAAAAGAGCGCCATCCAGGAAGGTACCAGGTGGGTGGGGCATAAGCCAGGTGACCTAGATCCACTTGCACCTGCTCCCCATCTGCAATGGAAAAGAAGCTGGAGGGCTCCTTAAGTAGGGAAAATGAGCGGCAACCAGGAAGGCACCAGGTGGGCGGGGCTTGCTAAGTGGGGAAAAAGAGCAGCATCCAGTAAGGCACCAGGTGGGTGGGGCTTAGGCGAGGTGACTGCTACCCGACTGCAAAGGAGAAGAGGTTGGTGGGCTCCTTAAGTTGGGAAAAAGAGCAGCAACCATTGAAGGGCCCATGTGGGCGAGGCTTGCGAGGTGGAGAAAAAGAGTGGCAACCAGGAAGGCACCAGGTGGGCGGGTTTTAGGCAGGCTGACCTAGATCCACTTGCACCTGCTGGCCATCTGCAAAGGAAAAGAGGATGGTGGGCTCCATAAGTAGGGAAAAGGAGCGGCAACCAGGAAGGCACCAGGTGGGCGGGGCTTGCTAAGTGGGGAAAAAGAGCATCATCCAGGAAGGAACGAGGTGGGCGAGGCTTAAGCCAGGTGACCTAGATCCACTTGCACCTGCTCCCCATCTGCAAAGGAAAGGAAGCTGGAGGGCTCCTTAAGTAGGGAAAATGAGCGGCAGCCAGGAAGGCAACAGGGTGGCGGGGCTTGGGCCAGGTGATCTAGATCCACTTGCTTCTGCTCCCCCTCTGCAAAGGAAAAGAGGATGGTGGGCTCCATAAGTAGGGAAAAAGAGCAGCAAACAGGAAGGCACCAGGTAGGTGGGGCTTGCTAAGTGGGGAAAAAGAGCGCTATCCAGGAAGGTACAAAGGTGGCAGTGGCTTAAGCCAGGTGACCTAGATCCAATTGCATCTTTTCCCGATCAGCAAAGGAAATTAAGCTGGTGGGCTCCTTAAGTAGGGAAAATGAGCAGCAACCAGGAAGGTTCCTGGTGGGTGGGGCTTAGGCCAGGTGACCTAGGTCCACTTCATCCTGCTCCCCATTAGCAAAACGAAAAGAGGCTTTAGGTCTCCTTATATAAGGAAAAAGAGCCACAACCAGGAAGGCACCAGGCAGCTGGGGCTTGCTAAGTGGGGAAAAAGAGCAGCAACCAGGAAGGCACCAGGTGGGTGGGGCTTAGGCCAGGTGACCAAGATCCGCTTGCACCTGCTCCTCAGCTGCAAAGGAAGAGAGGCTGGAGGGCTCCTTAAAAAGAGAAAAAGAGTGGCAGCCAGGAAGGCACCAGGTGGGCGGGGCTTGCTAAGTGGAGAAAAAGAGTGGAAACCAGGAAGGCACCAGGTGGTCAGCTATTAGGCAGGATGACCTAGAACCACTTGCCCCTGCTCCCCATCTGCAAAGGAAAAGAAGCTGGAGGGCTCCTTAAGTAGGGAAAATGAGTGGCAACCAGGAAGGCACCAGCTGGGCGGGGCTTGCAATATGGGGAAAAAGAGCATCAACCAGGAAGGCACCAGGTGGGCGGGATTAGTCCAGGTGACCTAGATCCATTTTCACCTGCTCCCCAGCTGCAAAGGAAAAGAAGCTGGAGGGCTCCTTAAGTAGGGAAAATGAGCTGCAACCAGGAAGGCACCAGGTGGGCGGAGCTTGCTAAATGGGAAAAAAGAGCAGCTTCCAGGAAGGCACCAGGTGGGTCAGGCTTAGGCCAGGTGACCTAGATCCAGGTGCACCTGCTCCCTTTCTGCAAAGGAAAAGAAGCTGGAGGGCTCCTTAAGTAGGGAAAATGAGCGGTAAGCAGGAAGGCACCAGATGATCGGGGCTTGCTAAATGGGGAAAAAGAGCACCATCCAGGAAGGAACCAGGTGGGTGGGTTTTAGGACAGGTGACCTAGATCCACGTGGACCTTCTCTGTATCTGCAAAGGAAAAGAGGCTGGAGGGCTCCTCAAGTAAGGAAAAAGAGTGCCAACCAGGAAGGCACAAGCTGGGCGGGGCTTGCTAAATGGAGGAAAAGATCAGCAACCAGGTAGGCACCAGGTGGGTGGGTCTTAGGCCAGGTGACCTAGGTCCACTTGCAACTGCTCCCCATCTGCAATGGAAAAGAGACTGGAGGGCTTTTTAAGTAGGGTAAAAGAGCAGCAACCAGGAAGGCAATAGGTGGCTGGGGCTTGCTAAGTGGGGAAAAAGAGTAGCAACCTGGAAGGCACCAGGTGGGTGGGGCTTAGGCCAAATGACCGAGATCCACTTGCACCTGCTTCTCAGCTGCAAAGTAAAAGAGGCTGAAGGGCTCCTTATGTAGGGAAAAAGAGCGGCAACCAGGAAGGGCCCATGTGGGCGGGACTTGCTAAGTGGAGAAAAAGAGTGGCAACCAGGAAGGCACCAGATGGGTGTGTCTTAGGCAGGGTGACCTAGATCCACTTGCACCTGCTGCCCATCTGTAAAGGAAAAGAGGATGGTGGGCTCCATAAGTAGGGAATAAGAGCCGTAACCAGGAAAGCACCAGGGGTGCGGGCCTTGTTTAGTGGGGGAAAAAGAGTGGCAACCAGGAAGGCACCAGGTGGACGGGGCTTGCCAAGTGGAGGAAAAGAGTGCCATCCAGGAAGGTACCAGGTTGGTGGGGCATAAGCCAGGTGACCTAGATCCACTTGCACCTGCTCCCCATCTGAAAAGGAAAAGAAGCTGGAGGGCTCCTTAAGTAGGGAAAATGAGCAGCAACCAGGAAGGCATCAGGTGGGTGGGGCTTGCAAAGTGGGGAAAAAGAGCAGCATCCAGGAAGGCACCAGGTGAGTGGGGCTTAGGCCAGGTGACCGAGATCCACTTGCACCTGTTCCTCATCTGCAAAGGAAAAGAGGCTAGAGGGCTCCTTAAGTAGGGAAAAAGAGCGGCAACCATTGAAGTGCCCATGTGGGCGGGGCTTGCTAGGTGGAGAAAAAGAGTGGTAACCAGGAAGGCACCAGGAGGGCAGGTCTTAGGCAGGGTGACCTAGATCCACTAGCACCTGCTGCCCATCTGCAAAGGAAAAGAGGATGGTGGGCTCCATAAGTAGGGAAAAAGAGCGGCAACCAGGAAGGCACCAGGTGGGCGGGGCTTGCTAAGTGGGGAAAAAGAGTGCCATCCAGGAAGGCACCAGGTAGGCAAGGCTTAAACCAGGTGACCTAGATCCACTTGCACCTGCTCCCCATCTGCAAAGGAAAGGAAGCTGGAGGGCTCCTTAAGTAGGGAAAATGAGCGGCAGCCAGGAAGGCACCAGGGTGGCGGGGCTTGTGCCAGGTGACCTAGATCCACTTGCTTCTGCTCCCCCTCTGCAAAGGAAAAGAGGATGGTGGGCTCCATAATAAGTGAAAAAGAGCAGCAACCAGGCATGCACCAGGTGGGCGAGGCTTAAGGCAGGTGACGTAGATCCACTTGCACCTTTTCCCCATCTGCAAAGGAAATTAGGCTGGAGGGCTCCTTCAGTAGGGAAAATGAGCGGCAACCAGGAAAACACCAGGTGGGCGGGGCTCGCTAAGTGGGGAAAAAGAGCAACATCCAGGAAGCCACCAGTTGGGTGGGCTTAGGGCAGGTGACCTAGATCCACTTGCTCTTGCTCCCCCTCTGCAAAGGAAAAGAGGATGGTGGGAAGTAGGGAAAAAGAGCGGCAACCAGTAAGGCACCGGGTGGGCGGGGCTTGCTTAGTGGGGAAAAAGAGCGGCATCTAGGAAGGCAACAGGTGGGCGTGGCTTAAGCCAGGTGACCTAGGTCCACCTGCATCTCCTCCCCATCTGCAAAGGAAAAGAAGCTGGAGGGCTCCTTAAGGAGGGAAAATGAGCAGCAACCAGGAAGGCACCAGGTGGGCATGGCTTGCTAAGTGGGGAAAAAGAGCAGCATCCAGGAAGGCACCAGGTGGGTGAGGCTTAGCCCAGGTGACCTAGATCCACTTGCACCTGCTCCTCATCTGTAAAGGAAAAGAGGCTGGAGGACTCCTTAAGTAGGGAAGATGAGCGGCAAAAAGGAAGGCACCAGGTGGATGGGGTTTGCTAAGTGGTGAAAAAGAGCAGCATCCAGGAAGACACCAGGTGGGTGGGGCTTAGGCCAGGTGACCTAGATCCATTTTCACCTGCTCCCCAGCTGCAAAGGAAAAGAGGCTGAAAGGCTCCTTAATTAGGGAAAAAGAGTTCCAACCTGGAAGGCACAAGGTGGGCGAGGATTGCTAAACGGAGGAAAAGAGCAGCAACCAGGAAGGTACCAGGTGGGCGGGGCTTAGGCCAGGTGATCTAGGTCCACTTGCACCTGCTCCCCATTAGCAAAGGAAAAGAGGCTAGAGGTCTCCTTAAATAGGGAAAAAGAACCGCAACCATGAAGGGACCAGGTGGGCGGGGCTTGCTAAGTAGGGAAAAAGAGCGGCGACCAGGAAGGCCTCAGGTGGGCGGGTCTTAGGCAGGGTGACCTAGATCCACTTGCACCTGATCCCCATTAGCAAAGGGAAAGAGGCTAGAGGACTCCTTAAGTAGGGAAAAAGAGAGGCAACCAGGAAGGGAACAGGTGGGCAGGGCATGCTAAGTGGAGAAAAAGAGTGGCAAAAAGCAAGGCACCAGGTGGGTGTGTCTTAGGCAGGGTGACCTAGATCCACTTGCACCCGCACCTCATATGCAAAGGAAAAGAGGCCGGAGGTCTCCTTAAGTAGGGAAAAAGAGCGGCAACAAGGAAGGCACCAGGTAGGCAGGGTTTGCTATGTGGGGAAAAAGAGCTACAGCCTGGAAAGCACCAGGTGGGTGGGGCTTAAGCCAGGTGACTGAGAGCGAGAGCCACTTGCAGCTGTTCCCCATCAGCAAAGGAAAAGGAGCTAGAGGGCTCCTTAAGTAGAGAGAAAGAGCGGCAACCAGGACTGGACTAGGTGGGTGGGGCTTGGTAAGTGGGGAAAAAGAGTGGCAATCAGGAAGGCACCAGGTGGGTGGGTCTAAGGCCAGGTGACCTAGATCCACTTGCACCTGCTGCCCATATGCAAAGGAAAAGAAGCTGGATGGCTCCTTAAGTAGGGAAAAAGAGCAGCAACCAGGAAGGGACCATGTGGGCGGGGCTTGCTAAGTGGGGAAAAAGAGTGGCAACCAGGAATGCACCAGGTGGGCGGGTATTAGGCAGGTTGACCTAGATCGACTTGCACCGCTGCCCATCTGCAAAGAAAAAGAGGCTGGAGGGCTCCTTAAGTAGGGAAAAAGAGTGGCAACCAGGAATACACCAGGTGGGCGGGGCTTGCTAAGTGTAGAAATAGAGCAGCAACCAGGAAGGCACCACGTGGATGGGGCTTAGGCCAGGTGACCTAGATCCACTTGCACCTGCTCCCCATCTGCAAAGGAAAAGAAGCTGGAGGTCTCCTTAAGTAGGGAAAATGAGCGCCAACCAGGAAGGCACCAGGTGATCGGGACTTGCTAAGTCGGGAAAAAGAGCAGCAACCAGGAAGGCACCAGGTGGGCTGGATTAGGCCAGGTGACCTAGACACATTTTCTCGTGCTCCCCAGCTGCAAAGAAAAAGAGGCTGGCGGGTTCCATAATTAGGGAAAAAGAGTGCCAACCAGGAAGGCACAAGGTGGGTAGGGCTTGCTAAATGGAGGAAAAGATCAGCAACCAGGAAGGCACCAGGTGGGTGCAGTTTAGGCCAGGTGACCTAGGTCCACTTGCACCTGCTCCCCATTAACAAAGGAAAAGAGGCTAGAGGGCTCCTTAAAAAGGGAAAAAGAGCGGCAACCAGGAAGGCACCAGGTGGCGGGTTTTAGGCCAGGTGACCTAGATCCACTTGCATCTGCTGCCCATCTGCAAAGGAAAAGAGACTGGAGGGCTTCTTAAGTAGGGAAAAAGAGCGGCAACCAGGAAGGCACCAGGTGGCGGGTCTTAGGCCAGGTGACCTAGATCCACTTGCATTTGCTGCCCATCTGCAAAGGAAAAGAGACTGGAGGGCTTCTTAAGTAGGGAAAAAGAGCAGCAACCAGGAAGGCACCAAGTGGACGGGGCTTGCTAAGTGGGGAAAAATAGCAGCAACCTGGAAGACACCAGGTGGGTGGGATTAGGCCAGGTGAACTAGATACATTTTCACGTGCTCCCCAGCTAAAAAGGAAAAGAGGCTGGAGGGCTCCATAATTAGGGAAAAAGAGTGCCAACCTGGAAGGCACAAGGTGGGCGGGGCTTGCTAAATGGAGGAAACGAGCAGCAACTAGGAAGGCACCAGGTGGGTGGGGCTTAGGCCAGGTGAGCTAGGTCCACTTGCACCTGCTCCCCATTAGCAAAGGAAAAGAAGCTGGAGGTCTCCTTAAGTAGGGAAAATGAGCGGCAACCAGGAAGGCACTAGGTGATCGGGGTTTGCTAAGTCAGGAAAAAGAGCAGCAACCAGGAAGGTACCAGATGGGCTGGATTAGGTCAGGTGACCTAGATACATTTTCACATGCTCCCCAGCTGCAAAGAAAAAGAGGCTGGAGGGCTCCATAATTAGGGAAAAAGAGTGCCAACCAGGAAGGCACAAGGTGGGTAGGGCTTGCTAAATGGAGGAAAAGATCAGCAACCAGGAAGGCACCAGTTGGGTGGAGCTTAGGCCAGGTGACCTACGTCCACTTGCATCTGCTCCCCATTAACAAAGGAAAAGAGGCTAGAGGGCTTCTTAAAAAGGGAAAAAGAGCGGCAACCAGGAAGGCACCAGGTGGCGGGTCTTAGGCCAGGTGACCTAGATCCACTTGCATCTGCTGCCCATCTGCAAAGGAAAAGAGACTGAAGGGCTTCTTAAGTAGGGAAAAAGAGCGGCAACCAGGAAGGCACCAGGTGGGCGGGGCTTGCTAAATGGGGAAAAGAGCAGCAACCAGGAAGGCACCAGGTGGGCAGGGCTTAAACCAGGTGACCTAGATCCACGGGCACCTGCTCCCCATCTGCAAAGAAAAAGAAGCTGGAGGGCTCCTTAAGTAGGGAAAATGAGTGGCAACCAGAAAGGCACAAGGTGGGCAGGGCTTGCTAAGTGGGGAAAAAGTGCAGCATCCAGGAAGGCACCAGGTGGTTGGGGCTTAGGCCAGGTGACCTAGATCCACTTGCTCCATCTCCCCATCTGCAAAGGAAAAGGAGCTGGAGGGCTCCTTAAGTAGGGCAAATGAGCGGCAACCAGTAAGGCACCAGGTGGGCGGGACTTGCTAAGTGGGGAAAAAGAGCGGCATCCAGGAAGGCAACAGGTGGGTGGGGCTTAAGCCAGATGACCTAGATCCCTTTTCACCTGCTACCAAGCTGCAAAGGAAAAGAGGCTGGAGGGCTTTTTAATTAGGGAAAAAGAGTGCCAAACAGGAAGGCACAATGTGGGCAGGGCTTGCTAAACAGAGGAATAGAGCCTCAACCAGGAAGGGACCAGGTGGGCGGGGCTTGCTAAGTGGGGAAAAAGAGCGACAACCAGGAAGGCACCAAATGGGCGGGTCTTAGGCCAGGTGACCTTGATCCACTTACACCTGCTGCCCATCTGCAAAGGAAAAGAGACTGGAGGGCTTCTTAAGTAGGGAAAAAGAGCGGCAACCAGGAAGGCATCAGGTGGCTGGGGCTTGCTAAGAAGGGAAAAAGAGCAGCAACCAGGAAGGCACCAGGTGGGTGGGGATTAGGCCAGGTGCCCGAGATCCACTTGCACCTGCTGCCCATCTGCAAAGAAAAAGAGGCTGGAGGGCTTCTTAAGTAGGGAAAAAGAGCGGCAACCAGGAAGGCACGAGGTGGGCGGGGCTTACTAAATGGGGAAAAACAGCAGCAACCAGGAAGGCACCAGGTGGGCTGGATAAGGCCATGTGACCTAGATCCATTTTCACCTGCTCCCCAGCTGCAAAGAAAAAGAGGCTGGAAAGCTCCTTAATTAGGGAAAAAGAGTTCCAACCAGGAAGGCACCAGGTGGGTGGGGCTTAGGCCAGGTGACCTAGGTCCACTTGCACCTGCTCCCCATTAGCAAAGGAAAAGAGGCTAGAGGTCTCCTTAAATAGGGAAAAGAGCTGCAACAAGGAAGGGACCAGGTGGGCAGGGCTTGCTAAGTGGGGAAAAAGAGCGGCAACCAGGAAGGCACCAGGTGGGTGGGTCTTAGGCCAGGTGACCTAGATCCACTTGCACCTGCTCCCCATTTGCAAAGGAAAAGAGCCTAGATGTCTCCTTAAATAGGGAAAAATAGCCGCAACCAGGAAGGGACCAGGTGGGCGGGGCTTGCTAAGTGGGGAAAAAGAGCGGCAACCAGGAAGGCACCAGGTGGGTGGGGCTTGCTAAGTGGGGGAAAAAGAGCAGCATCCAGGAAGCCACCAGGTGGGCAGGGCTTAGGCCAGGTGACCTAGATCCACTTACACCTGCTCCCGCTCTGCAAAGGAAAAGAGGACGGTGGGCTCCATAAGTAGGGAAAAAGAGCGCCAACCAGGAAGGCAGCAGGTGGGTGGGGCTTGCTAAGTGGGTAAAAAGAGCGCCATCCAGTAAGGTACCAGGTGGGTGGGGCATAAGCCATGTGACCTAGATCCACTTGCACCTGCTCCCCATCTGCAAAGGAAAGGAAACTGGAGGGCTCCTTAAGTAGGGAAAATGAGCAGCTACCAGGAAGGCACCAGGTGAGCGGGGCTTGCTAAGTGGGGAAAAAGAGCAGCATCCAGGAAGGCACCAGGTGAGTGGGGCTTAGGCCAGGTGACCGAGATCCACTTGCACGTGCTACTCATCTGCAAAGGAAAAGAGGCTGGAGGGCTCCTTAAGTAGGGAAAAAGAGCGGCAACCATTGAAGGGCCCATGTGGGCGGGGCTTGCTAGGTGGAGAAAAAGAGTGGCAACCAGGAAGGCACCAGGTGAGCGGGTCTTAGGCAGGGTGACCTAGATCCACTTGCACCTGCTGCCCATCTGCAAAGGAAAAGAGGATGGTGGGCTCCATAAGTAGGGAAAAAGAGCTGCAACCAGGAAGGCACCAGGTGGGCGAGGCTTAAGCCAGGTGACCTAGATCCACTTGCACCTGCTCCCCATCTGCAAAGGAAAGGAAGCTGGAGGGCTCCTTAAGTAGGGAAAATGAGCGGCAGCCAGGAAGGCACCAGGGTGGCGGGGCTTGTGCCAGGTGACCTAGATCCACTTGCTTCTGCTCCCCCTCTGCAAAGGAAAAGAGGATGGTGGTCTCCATAATAAGTGAAAAAGAGCAGCAACCAGTAAAGCACCAGGTGGGCGGGGCTTGCTAAGTAGGGAAAAAGAGCGCTATCCAGGAAGGCACCAGGTGGGCGAGGCTTAAGCCAGGTGACGTAGATCCACTTGCACCTTTTCCCCATCTGCAAAGGAAATTAAGCTGGAGGGCTCCTTAAGTAGGGAAAATGAGCGGCAACCAGGAAAGCCCCAGGTGGGCGGGGCTCGCTAAGTGGGGAAAAAGAGCAGCATCCATGAAGCCACCAGTTGTGTGGGCTTATGCCAGGTGACCTAGATCCACTTGCTCTTGCCCCCCCTCTGCAAAGGAAAAGAGGATGGTGGGCTCCATAAGTAGGGAAAAAGAGTGGCAACCAGTAAGGCACCGGGTGGGCGGGGCTTGCTTAGTGGGGAAAAGGAGCGTCATCTAGGAAGGCAACAGGTGGGCGGGGCTTAAGCCAGGTGACCTAGATCCACCTGCATCTCCTCCCCATCTGCAAAGGAAAAGAAGCTGGAGGGCTCCTTAAGGAGGGAAAATGAGCGGCAACCAGGAAGGCACCAGGTGGGCATGGCTTGCTAAGTGGGGAAAAAGAGCAGCATCCAGGAAGGCACCAGGTGGGTGGGGCTTAGGCCAGTTGACCTAGATCCACGTGCACCTGCTCCCCATCTGCAAAGTTAAAGAGGCTGGAGGGCTCACTAAGTAGGGTAAAAGAGTGGCAACCAGGAAGGCTCCAGGTGGGCGGGCTTGCTAAATGGGGAAAAAGAGAAGCAACTAGGAAGGTACCAGGCGAGAGGGATTAGTCCAGGTGACCTAGATCCATTTTCACCTTCTCCCCATCTGCAAAGGAAAAGAGGCTGGAGGGCTCCTTAATTAGGGAAAAAGAGTGCCAACCAGGAAGGCACAAGGTGGGCGGGCCTTGCTAAATGAAGGAAAAGAGCAGCAACCATGAAGGCACCAGGTGGGTGTGGTTTAGGCCAGGTGACCTAGATCCACTTGCACCTGCTCCCGCTCTGCAAAGGAAAAGAAGATGGTGGGCCCCATAAGTAGGGAAAAAGAGCGGCAACCAGGAAGGCACCAGGTGGGCGGGGCTTGCTAAGTGCGGAAAAAGAGCACCATCTAGGAAGGCACCAGGTGGGCGGGGCTTAAGCCTGGTGACCTAGATCCACTTGCACTTGCTCCCCATCTGCCAAGGAAAAGAAGCTGGAAGACTCCTTAAGTAGGGAAAATGAGCGGAAACCAGGAAGGCACCAGGTGGGCGGGGCTTGCTAAGTGGGTAAAAGAGCAGCATCCAGAAAGGCACCATGAGGGTGGGGCTTAGGCCAGGTGATCGTTACCCATCTGCAAAGGAAAAGAGGCTGGAGGGCTCCTTAAGTAGGGAACATGAGCGGCATCCAGGAAGGCGCCAGGTGGACAGGGCTTGCTAAGTGGGGAAAAAAAGCAGCATCCAGGAAGGCGCCAGGTGGGTGGGGCTTAGGCCAGGTGACCGCTACCCATCTGCAAAGGAAAAGAGGTTGGAGGGCTCCTTAAGTAGGGAAAATGAGCGGCAACCACGAAGGCACCAGGTGGGTGGGGCTTAGGCCAGGTGACCAAGATCCACTTGCACCTGCTCCTTGCTGCAAAGGAAAAGAGGCTGAGGGCTCCTTAAAAAGGGAAAAAGAGTGGCAAACAGGAAGGCACAAGGTGGGTGAGGCTTGCTAAATGGAGGAAAAGAGCAGCAAACAGGAAGGTTCCAGTTGGGCGGGGCTTAGGCCAGGTGACCAAGATCCACTTGCACCTGCTCCTCAGCTGCAAAGGAAAAGAGGCTAGAGGTCTCCTTAAATAGGGAAAAAGAGCCGCAACCAGGAAGGCAACAGGCAGCTGGGGCTTGCTAAGTGGGGAAAAAGAGCAGCAACCAGAAAGGCACCAGGTGGGTGGGGCTTAGGCCAGGTGACCAAGATCCACTTGCACCTGCTCCTCAGCTGCAAAGGAAAAGAGGCTGGAGGGCTCCTTAAAAAGGGAAAAAGAGTGGCAACCAGGAAGGCACCAGGTGGGCGGGGCTTGCTAAATTGAGAAAAAGAGTGGCAACCACGAAGGCACCAGGTGGGCGGGTCTTAGGCAGGGTGTCCTAGATCCACTTGCACCTGCTGCCCATCTGTAAAGGAAAAGAGGATGGTGGGCTCCCTAAGTAGGCAAAAAGAGCGGCAACCAGGACGGCACCAGGTGGCTGGGGCTTGCTAAGTGGGGAAAAAAAGAGAAGCAACCAGGAAGGCACCAGATGGGTGGGGCTTGCTAAGTGGGGAAAAAGAGCAGCATCCAGGAAGGCACCAGGTGGGTGGGGCTTAGGCCAGGTGACCTAGATCCACATGCACCTGCTCCCCATCTGCAAAGGAAAAGAAGCTGGAGGGCTCTTTATGTAGGGAAAAAGAGCAGCAACCAGGACGGCACCAGGTGGCTGGGGCTTGCTAAGTGGGGAAAAAGAGAAGCAACCAGGAAGGCACCAGATGGGTGAGGCTTAGGCCAGGTGACTGAGATCCACTTGCACCTGCTCCTCATCTGCAAAGCAAAAGAAGATGGAGGGCTCCTTAAGTAGGAAAAAAGAGCAGCGACCATGATGGTACCAGGTGGGCGGGGCTTGCTAAGTGGAGAAAAAGAGTGGCAACCAGGAATGCACCAGGTGGGTGGGTCTTAGGCAGGGTGACCTAGATCCACTTGCACCTGCACCTCATCTGCAAAGGAAAAGAGGCTAGAGGGCTCCTTTAGTAGGGAAAAAGAGCAGCAACCAGGAAGGGACCATGTGGGCGGGGCTTGCTAAGTGGAGAAAAAGAGTTGCAAACAGGAAGACACCAGCTGGGCGGGTCTTAGGCAGGGTGTCCTAGATCCACTTGCATCTGCTGCCCATCTGCAAAGGAAAAGAGACTGGAGGGCTTCTTAAGTAGGGAAAAAGAGCGGCAACCAGGAAGGCACCAGGTGGCGGGTCTTAGGCCAGGTGACCTAGATCTACTTGCATCTGCTGCCCATCTGCAAAGGAAAAGAGACTGGAGGGCTTCTTAAGTAGGGAAAAAGAGCAGCAACCAGGAAGGCACCAGGTGGACGGGTCTTAGGCCAGGTGAACTAGATCCACTTGCACCTGCTGCCCATCTGCAAAGGAAAAGAGACTGGAGGGCTTCTTAAGTAGGGAAAAAGAGCAGCAACCAGGAAGGCACCAGGTAGCTGGGGCTTGCTAAGTGGGGAAAAATAGCAGCAACCTGGAAGACACCAGGTGGGTGGGATTAGGCCAGGTGACCTAGATACATTTTCACGTGCTCCCCAGCTAAAAAGGAAAAGAGGCTGGAGGGCTCCATAATTAGGGAAAAAGAGTGCCAACCTGGAAGGCACAAGGTGGGCGGGGCTTGCTAAATGGAGGAAACGAGCAGCAACTAGGAAGTCACCAGGTGGGTGGGGCTTAGGCCAGGTGAGCTAGGTCCACTTGCACCTGCTCCCCATTAGCAAAGGAAAAGAAGCTGGAGGTCTCCTTAAGTAGGGAAAATGAGCGGCAACCAGGAAGGCACTAGGTGATCGGGGTTTGCTAAGTCAGGAAAAAGAGCAGCAACCAGGAAGGTACCAGGTGGGCTGGAATAGGTCAGGTGACCTAGATACATTTTCACATGCTCCCCAGCTGCAAAGAAAAAGAGGCTGGAGGGCTCCATAATTAGGAGAAAGAGTGCCAACCAGGAAGGCACAAGGTGGGTAGGGCTTGCTAAATGGAGGAAAAGATCAGCAACCAGGAAGGCACCAGTTCGGTGGAGCTTAGGCCAGGTGACCTAGGTCCACTTGCATCTGCTCCCCATTAACAAAGGAAAAGAGGCTAGAGGGCTCCTTAAAAAGGGAAAAAGAGCGGCAACCAGGAAGGCACCAGGTGGCGGGTCTTAGGCCAGGTGACCTAGATCCACTTGCATCTGCTGCCCATCTGCAAAGGAAAAGAGACTGGAGGGCTTCTTAAGTAGGGAAAAAGAGCGGCAACCAGGAAGGCACCAGGTGGGCGGGGCTTGCTAAATGGGGAAAAGAGCAGCAACCAGGAAGGCACCAGGTGGGCAGGGCTTAAACCAGGTGACATAGATCCACGTGCACCTGCTCCCCATCTGCAAAGAAAAAGAAGCTGGAGGGCTCCTTAAGTAGGGAAAATGAGTGGCAACCAGAACGGCACAAGGTGGGCACGGCTTGCTAAGTGGGGAAAAAGTGCAGCATCCAGGAAGGCACCAGGTGGTTGGGGCTTAGGCCAGGTGACCTAGATCCACTTGCTCCATCTCCCCATCTGCAAAGGAAAAGGAGCTGGAGGGCTCCTTAAGTAGGGCAAATGAGCGGCAACCAGTAAGGCACCAGGTGGGCGGGACTTGCTAAGTGGGGAAAAAGAGCGGCATCCAGGAAGGCAACAGGTGGGTGGGGCTTAAGCCAGATGACATAGATCCCTTTTCACCTGCTACCCAGCTGCAAAGGAAAATAGGCTGGAGGGCTTTTTAATTAGGGAAAAAGAGTGCCAAACAGGAAGGCACAATGTGGGCAGGGCTTGCTAAACGGAGGAATAGAGCAGCAACCAGGAAGGCACCAGGTGGGTGGGCTTAGACCAGGTGACCTAGGTCCACTTGCACCTGCTCCCCATTAGCAAAGGAAAAGAGGCTAGAGGGCTCCTTAAATAGGGAAAAAGAGCCTCAACCAGGAAGGGAACAGGTGGTCGGGGCTTGCTAGGTGGGGAAAAAGAGCGACAACCAGGAAGGCACCAAGTGGGCGGGTCTTAGGCCAGGTGACCTTGATCCACTCACACCTGCTGCCCATCTGCAAAGGAAAAGAGACTGGAGGGCTTCTTAAGTAGGGAAAAAGAGCAGCAACCAGGAAGGCACCAGGTGGCTGGGGCTTGCTAAGACGGGAAAAAGAGCAGCAACCAGGAAGGCACCAGGTGGGTGGGGATTAGGCCAGGTGCCCGAGATCCACTTGCACCTGCTGCCCATCTGCAAAGCAAAAGAGGCTGGAGGGCTTCTTAAGTAGGGAAAAAGAGCTGCAACCAGGAAGGCACGAAGTGGGCGGGGCTTACTAAATGGGGAAAAACAGCAGCAACCAGGAAGGCACCAGGTGGGCTGGATAAGGCCATGTGACCTAGATCCATTTTCACCTGCTCCCCAGCTGCAAAGAAAAAGAGGCTGGAAAGCTCCTTAATTAGGGAAAAAGAGTTCCAACCAGGAAGGCACCAGGTTGGTCGGGCTTAGGCCAGGTGACCTAGGTCCACTTGCACCTGCTCCCCATTAGCAAAGGAAAAGAGGCTAGAGGTCTCCTTAAATAGGGAAAAGAGCCGCAACAAGGAAGGGACCAGGTGGGCGGGGCTTGCTAAGTGGGGAAAAAGAGTGGCAACCAGGAAGGCACCAGGTGGGTGGGTCTTAGGCCAGGTGACCTAGATCCACTTGCACCTGCTCCCCATTAGCAAAGGAAAAGAGCCTAGATGTCTCCTTAAATAGGGAAAAATAGCCGCAACCAGGAAGGGACCAGGTGGGCGGGGCTTGCTAAGAGGGGAAAAAGAGCGGCATCCAGGAAGCCACCAGGTGGGCAGGGCTTTGGCCAGGTGACCTAGATCCACTTACACCTGCTCCCCATCTGCAAAGGAAAGGAAACTGGAGGGCTCCTTAAGTAGGGAAAATGAGCAGCTACCAGGAAGGCACCAGGTGGGCGGGGCTTGCTAAGTGGGGAAAAAGAGCAGCATCCAGGAAGGCACCAGGTGAGTGGGGTTTAGGCCAGGTGACCGAGATCCACTTGCACGTGCTACTCATCTGCAAAGGAAAAGTGGCTGGAGGGCTCCTTAAGTAGGGAAAAAGAGCTGCAACCAGGAAGGCACCAGGTGGGCGAGGCTTAAGCCAGGTGACCTAGATCCACTTGCACCTGCTCCCCATCTGCAAAGGAAAGGAAGCTGGAGGGCTCCTTAAGTAGGGAAAATGAGCGGCAGCCAGGAAGGCACCAGGGTGGCGGGGCTTGTGCCAGGTGACCTAGATCCACTTGCTTCTGCTCCCCCTCTGCAAAGGAAAAGAGGATGGTGGTCTCCATAATAAGTGAAAAAGAGCAGCAACCAGTAAAGCACCAGGTGGACGGGGCTTGCTAAGTAGGGAAAAAGAGCGCTATCCAGGAAGGCACCAGGTGGGCGAGGCTTAAGCCAGGTGACATAGATCCACTTGCACCTTTTCCCCATCTGCAAAGGAAATTAAGCTGGAGGGCTCCTTAAGTAGGGAAAATGAGCGGCAACCAGGAAAGCCCCAGGTGGGCGGGGCTCGCTAAGTGGGGAAAAAGAGCAGCATCCAGGAATCCACCAGTTGTGTGGGCTTATGCCAGGTGACCTAGATCCACTTGCTCTTGCCCCCCCTCTGCAAAGGAAAAGAGAATGGTGGGCTCCATAAGTAGGGAAAAAGAGTGGCAACCAGTAAGGCACCGGGTGGGCGGGGCTTGCTTAGTGGGGAAAAAGAGCGTCATCTAGGAAGGCAACAGGTGGGCGGGGCTTAAGCCAGGTGACCTAGATCCACCTGCATCTCCTCCCCATCTGCAAAGGAAAAGAAGCTGGAGGGCTCCTTAAGGAGGGAAAATGAGCGGCAACCAGGAAGGCGCCAGGTGGGCATGGCTTGCTAAGTGGGGAAAAAGAGCAGCATCCAGGAAGGCACCAGGTGGGTGGGGCTTAGGCCAGTTGACCTAGATCCACGTGCACCTGCTCCCCATCTGCAAAGTTAAAGAGGCTGGAGGGCTCACTAAGTTGGGTAAAAGAGTGGCAACCAGGAAGGCTCCAGGTGGGCGGGCTTGCTAAATGGGGAAAAAGAGAAGCAACTAGGAATGTACCAGGCGAGAGGGATTAGTCCAGGTGACCTAGATCCATTTTCACCTTCTCCCCATCTGCAAAGGAAAAAAGGCTGGAGGGCTCCTTAATTAGGGAAAAAGAGTGCCAACCAGGAAGGCACAAGGTGGGCGGGCCTTGCTAAATGAAGGAAAAGAGCAGCAACCATGAAGGCACCAGGTGGGTGGGGTTTAGGCCAGGTGACCTAGATCCACTTGCACCTGGTCCCGCTCTGCGAAGGAAAAGAAGATGGTGGGCTCCATAAGTAGGGAAAAAGAGCGGCAACCAGGAAGGCACCAGGTGGGCGGGGCTTGCTAAGTGCGGAAAAAGAGCACCATCTAGGAAGGCACCAGGTGGGCGGGGCTTAAGCCTGGTGACCTAGATCCACTTGCACTTGCCCCCCATCTGCAAAGGAAAAGAAGCTGGAAGACTCCTTAAGTAGGGAAAATGAGCGGCAACCAGGAAGGCACCAGGTGGGCGGGGCTTGCTAAGTGGGTAAAAGAGCAGCATCCAGAAAGGCACCATGAGGGTGGGGCTTAGGCCAGGTGACCGTTACCCATCTGCAAAGGAAAAGAGGTTGGAGGGCTCCTTAAGTAGGGAAAATGAGCGGCAACCACGAAGGCACCAGGTGGACGGGGCTTAGGCCAGGTGACCAAGATCCACTTGCACCTGCTCCTTGCTGCAAAGGAAAAGAGGCTGGAGGGCTCCTTAAAAAGGGAAAAAGAGTGGCAAACAGGAAGGCACAAGGTGGGTGAGGCTTGCTAAATGGAGGAAAAGAGCAGCAACCAGGAAGGTTCCAGTTGGGCGGGGCTTAGGCCAGGTGACCAAGATCCATTTGCACCTGCTCCTCAGCTGCAAAGGAAAAGAGGCTAGAGGTCTCCTTAAATAGGGAAAAAGAGCCGCAACCAGGAAGGCAACAGGCAGCTGGGGCTTGCTAAGTGGGGAAAAAGAGCAGCAACCAGGAAGGCACCAGGTGGGTGGGGCTTGCTAAATTGAGAAAAAGAGTGGCAACCACGAAGGCACCAGGTGGGCGGGTCTTAAGCAGGGTGTCCTAGATCCACTTGCACCTGCTGCCCATCTGTAAAGGAAAAGAGGATGGTGGGCTCCCTAAGTAGGCAAAAAGAGCGGCAACCAGGACGGCACCAGGTGGCTGGGGCTTGCTAAGTGGGGAAAAAAAGAGAAGCAACCAGGAAGGCATCAGATGGGTGGGGCTTGCTAAGTGGGGAAAAAGAGCAGCATCCAGGAAGGCACCAGGTGGGTGGGGCTTAGGCCAGGTGACCTAGATCCACATGCACCTGCTCCCCATCTGCAAAGGAAAAGAAGCTGGAGGGCTCTTTATGTAGGGAAAAAGAGCAGCAACCAGGACGGCACCAGGTGGCTGGGGCTTGCTAAGTGGGGAAAAAGAGAAGCAATCAGGAAGGCACCAGATGGGTGAGGCTTAGGCCAGGTGACTGAGATCCACTTGCACCTGCTCCTCATCTGCAAAGCAAAAGAAGATGGAGGGCTCCCTAAGTAGGAAAAAAGAGCAGCGACCATGATGGTACCAGGTGGGCGGGGCTTGCTAAGTGGAGAAAAAGAGTGGCAACCAGGAATGCACCAGGTGGGTGGGCCTTAGGCAGTGTGACCTAGATCCACTTGGACCTGCACCTCATCTGCAAAGGAAAAGAGGCTAGAGGGCTCCTTTAGTAGGGAAAAAGAGCAGCAACCAGGAAGGGACCATGTCGGCGGGGCTTGCTAAGTGGAGAAAAAGAGTGGCAAACAGGAAGACACCAGCTGGGCGGGTCTTAGGCAGGGTGACCTAGATCCACTTGCACCTGCTCCCCATCTGCGAAGGAAAAAACACTGGGTGGCTTCTTAAGTAGGGAAAAAGAGCAGCAACCAGGAAGGCACCAGGTGGCTGGGGCTTGCTAAGTGCGGAAAAAGAGCAGCAACCAGGAAGGCACCAGGTGGGTGGGGCTTAGGCCAAGTGACCGAGATCCACTTGCACCTGCTCCTCATCTGCAAAGGAAAAGAGGCTGGAGGGCTCCTTAAGTAGGGAAAAAGAGCGGCAACCAGGAAGGCACCAGGTGGGTGGGTCTTAGGCATAGTGACCTAGATCTACTTGCACCTGCTGCCCATCTGTAAAGGAAAAGAGGATGGTGGGCTCCATATGTAGGGAAAAAGAGTGGTAACAGGGAAGGCACCATGTGGGTGGGGCTTGCTAAGTGGGGGAAAAAGAGCGGCATCAAGGCAGGCACCAGGTGTGCAGTGCTTAGGCCAGGTGACCTAGATCCACTTGCACCTGCTCCCACTCTGCGAAGGAAAAGAGGATGGTGGGCTCCATAAGTAGGGAAAAAGAGCAGCAACCAGGAAGGCACCAGGTGGGCGGGGCTTGCTAAGTGCGGAAAAAGAGCACCATCTAGGAAGGCACCAGGTAGGCGGGGCTTAAGCCTGGTGACCTAGATCTACTTGCACTTGCTCCCCATCTGCAAAGGAAAAGAAGCTGGAAGACTCCTTAAGTAGGGAAAATGAGCGGCAACCAGGAAGGCACCAGGTGGGCGGGGCTTGCTAAGTGGGTAAAAGAGCAGCATTCAGAAAGACACCAGGTGGGTGGGGCTTAGGCCAGGTGACCGTTACCCATCTGCAAAGGAAAAGAGGCTGGAGGGCTCCTTAAGTAGGGAAAATGAGCGGCAACCAGGAAGGCACCAGGTGGATGGGGCTTGCTAAGTGGGGGAAAAGAGCAGCATCCAGGAAGGCATCAGGTGGGTGGGGCTTAGGCCAGGTGACCTAGATCCACATGCACCTGCTCCCCATCTGCAAAGGAAAATAAGATGGAGGGCTCCTTATGTGGGAAAAAAGAGCGGCAATCAAGACGGCACCAGGTGGCTGGGGCTTGCTAAGTGGGAAAAAAGAGAAGCAACCAGGAAGGCACGAGATGGGTGAGGCTTAGGCCAGGTGACTGAGATCCACTTGCACCTACTCCTCATCTGCAAAGGAAAAGAGGATGGAGGGCTCCTTAAGTAGGGAAAAGAGCAGCAACCAGGAAGTGACCATGTGGGCGGGGCTTGCTAAGTGGAGAAAAAGAGTGGCAAACAGGAAGACACCAGGTGGGTGGGTTTTAGGCACTGTGACCTAGATCCACTTGCACCTGCTCCCCCTCTGCGAAGGAAAAGACACTGGAGGGCTTCTTAAGTATGGAAAAAGAGCAGCAACCAGGAAGGCACCAGGTGGTTGGGGCTTGCTAAGTGGGGAAAAAGACCAGCAACCAGGAAGGCACCAGGTGGGTGGGGCTTAGGCCAGGTGACCGAGATCCACTTGCACCTGCTCCTCATCTGCAAAGGAAAAGAGGCTAGAGGGCTCCTTAAGCAGAGAAAAAGAGCGGCAACCAGGAAGGTCCCATGTGGGCAGGGATTGATAAGTGGAGAATAAGAGTGGCAACCAGGAAGGCACCAGGTGGGTGGGTTTTAGGCAGGGTGACCTAGATCCACTTGCACCCGCTGCCCATCTGTAAAGGAAAAGAGGATGGTGGGCTCCATAACTAGGAAAAAAGAGTGGCAACAAGGAAGGCACCAGGTGGGTGGAGCTTGTTAAGTGGGGGAAAAAGAGCGGCATCAAGGAAGGCACCAGGTGTGCAGTGCTTAGGCCAGGTGACCTAGATCCACTTGCACCTGCTCCCGCTCTGCAAAGGAAAAGAGGATGGTGGGCTCCATAAGTAGGGAAAAAGAGCGGCGACCAGGAAGGCACCAGGTGGGCGGGGCTTGCTAAGTGCGGAAAAAGAGCAGCATCCAGGAAGGCACCAGGTTTGTGGGGCTTAGGCCAGGTGACTTAGATCCACTTGTTCCTGCTCCCCCTCTGTAAAGGAAAAGAGGATGGTGGACTCCATAAGTAGGGAAAAAGAGAGGCAACCAGTAAGGCACCGGGTGGGCGGGACTTGCTTATTGGGGAGGGAAAAAGAGCGGCATCCAGGAAGGCACAAGGTGGTTGGGGCTTAGGTCAGGTGACCTAGATCCACATTCACCTGCTCCTCATCTGCAAGGGAATAGAGGCTGGAGGGCTCCTTAAGTAGGGAAAAAGAGCAGCAACCAGGAAGGCACAAGGAGGGTGGGGATTGCTAAATGGGGAAAAAGAGCAGCAACCAGGAAGGCACCAGGTGGGCAGGATTAGGCTAGGTGAGCTAGATCCATTTTCACCTTCTCCCCAGCTGCAAAGGAAAAGAGGCTGGAGGGCTCCTTAATTAGGGAAAAAGAGTGCCAACCAGGAAGGCACAAGGTGGGCGGGCCTTGCTAAATGAAGGAAAAGAGCAGCAACCATGAAGGCACCAGGTGGGTGGGGTTTAGGTCAGGTGACCTAGGTCCACTTGCACGTACTCCCCATTAGCTAAGGAAAAGAGGCTGGAGGACTCCTTAAGTAGGGAACATGAGCGGCAAAAAGGAAGGCACCAGGTGGACGGGGCTTGCTAAGTGGTGAAAAAGAGCAGCATCCAGGAAGACACCAGGTGGGTGGGGCTTAGGCCAGGTGACCTAGATCCACGCGCACCTGTTCCCCATCTGCAAAGGAAAAGAATCTGGAGGACTCCTTAAGTAGGGAAAAAGAGAGGCAACCAGTAATGCACCGGGTGGGCGGGACTTGCTTATTGGGGAGGGAAAAAGAGCGGCATCCAGGAAGGCACAAGGTGGTTGGGGCTTAGGTCAGGTGACCTAGATCCACATTCACCTGCTCCCCATCTGCAAGGGAATAGAGGCTGGAGGGCTCCTTAAGTAGGGAAAAAGAGCAGCAACCAGGAAGGCACAAGGAGGGTGGGGATTGCTAAATGGGGAAAAAGAGCAGCAACCAGGAAGGCACCAGGTGGGTAGGATTAGGCCAGGTGAGCTAGATCCATTTTCACCTTCTCTGCAGCTGCAAAGGAAAAGAGGCTGGAGGGCTCCTTAATTAGGGAAAAAGAGTGCCAACCAGGAAGGCACAAGGTGGGCGGGCCTTGCTAAATGAAGGAAAAGAGCAGCAACCATGAAGGCACCAGGTGGGTGGGGTTTAGGTCATGTGACCTAGGTCCACTTGCACCTACTCCCCATTAGCTAAGGAAAAGAGGCTGGAGGACTCCTTAAGTAGGGAACATGAGCGGCAAAAAGGAAGGCACCAGGTGGACGGGGCTTGCTAAGTGGTGAAAAAGAGCAGCATCCAGGAAGACACCAGGTGGGTGGGGCTTAGGCCAGGTGACCTAGATCCACGCGCACCTGTTCCCCATCTGCAAAGGAAAAGAGGCTGGCGGGCTCCTTAAGTAGGGAAAAAGAGCGGCAACCAGGAAGGCAACAGGCAGCTGGGGCGTGCTAAGTGGGGAAAAAGAGCAGCAACCAGGAAGGCACCAGGTGGGTGGGGCTTAGGCCAGGTGACCGAGATCCACTTGAACCTGCTCCTCATCTGCGAAGGAAAAGAGGCTGGAGGGCTCCTTAAGTATGGAAACAGAGCGGCAACCAGGAAGGCAGCAGGTGGGTGGGGCTTGCTAAGTGGGGAAAAAGAGCAGCATCCGGGAAGGCACTAGGTGGGTGGGGCTTAGGCCAGGTGACAATAAATCCATGTGCACCTGCTCCCCAATCTGCAAAGGAAAAGAAGCTGGAGAGCTCCTTAAGTAGGGAAAATGAGCGGCAACCACGAAGGCACCAGGTGGGCAGAGCTTGCTGAATGGGGAAAAAGAGCAGCATCCAGAAAGGCACCAGGTGGCTGGGGCTTAGGCCAGGTGATCTATATCCACGTGCACCTGCTCCCCATCTGCAAAGGAAAAGAGGCTGGAGGGCTCCTTAAGTAGGGAAAAAGAGCGGCAACCAGGAAGGCACCAGGTGGACGGGGCTTGCTCAGTGGGGAAAAAGAGCAGCATCCAGGAAGGCACCAGGTGGGCGGGTCTTAAGCCAGGTGACCTAGATCCACTTGCACCTGCTCCCCATCTTCAAAGGAAAAGAGGCTGTAGGGCTCCTTAAGTAGGGAAAAAGAGCGGCAACCAGGAAGGCACCAGGTGAGCGGGGCTTGCTAAATGGAGAAAAAGAGCTGCATCCAGGAAGGCACCAGGTGGCTGGGGTTTAGGACAGGTGACCTAGATCCAAGTGCACCTGCTCCCCATCTTCAAAGGAAAAGAGGCTGTAGGGCTCCTTAAGTAGGGAAAGAGAGTGGCAACCAGGAAGGCACAAGGTGAGCGGGGCTTGCTAAATGGAGAAAAAGAGTAGCAGCATGCAAGGCACCAGGTGGGCGGGATTAGGCCAGGTGACCTAGATACATTTTCACCTCTTCCCCAGCTGCAAAGGCAAAGAGGATGGAGGGCTCCTTAATAATGGAAAACAAGTGCCAACCAGGAAGGCACAAGGTGGGCAGGGCTTGCTAAATGGAGGAAAAGAGAGGCATCCTGGAAGGCACCAGGTGGGGGGGGCTTTAGCTCAGGTGACCTAGGTCCACTTGCACCTGCACCCCATTTTCAAAGGAAAAGAGGCTAGAGTGCTCCATAAATATGGAAAAAGAAACGCAACCAGGAAGGCACCAAGTGGGAGGGGCTTGCGAAGTGGGGAAAAAGAGCAGCAACCAGGAAGGCACCAGGTGGGCAGGGCTTGCTAAATGGGGAAAAATAGCAGCAACCAGGAAGGCACCACGTGCGAGGGATTAGGCCAGGTGACCTAGATCCATTTTCAACTGCTCCCCAGCGGCAAAGGAAAAGAGGCTGGAGGGCTCCTTAATTAGGGAAAAAGAGTGCCAACCAGGAAGGCACAAGGTGGGCGGGACTTGCTAAATGGAGGAAAAGAGAGGCAACCTGGAAGGCACCAGCTGGGCGGGGCTTAGGCCAGGTGACCTAGGTCCTCTTGCACCTGCTCCCCACTAAGCAAAGTAAAATAGGTTAAAGGTCTCCTTAAATAGGGAAAAAGAGCCGCAACCAGGAAGGGACCAGGTAGGCGGGTCTTAAGCCAGGTGACCTAGATCCACTTGCACCTGCTGCCCATCTTCAAAGGAAAAGGGCTGGAGGGCTCCTTAAGTAGGGAAAAAGAGCGGCAACCAGGAAGGCACCAGGTAAGCGGGGCTTGCTAAATGGGGAAAAAGAACAGCAACCAGGAAGGCACCAGGTGGGACGGGATTAGGCCAGGGGACCTAGATCCATTTTCACCTGCTCCTCAGCTGCAAAGGAAAAGAGGCTGGAGGGCTCCTTAATTAGGGAAAAAGATTGTCAACCAGTAAGGCACCAGGGGGGCGGGGCTTGCTAAATGGAGGAAAAGAGCAGCAACCAGGAAGGCATCAGGTGGGTGGGGCTTAGGCCAGGTGACCTAGGTCCACTTGCACCTGCTCCCCATTAGCAAAGGAAAAGAGGCTGGAGGGCTCCTTAAGTAGGGAAAAAGAGTGGCAACCAGGAAGGCACCAGGTGGGCGGGGCTTGCTAAATGGGGAAAAATAGCAGCAACCAGGAAGGCACCAGTTGGGAGGGATTAGGCCAGGTGACCTAGATCCATTTTCAACTGCTCCCCAGCTGCAAAGATACAGAGGCTAGAGGGCTCCTTAACTAGGGAAAAAGAGTGCCAACCAGGAAGGCACAAGGTGGGCGGGACTTGCTAAATGGAGGAAAAGAGAGGCAACCTGGAAGACACCAGGTGGGGGGGGGCTTAGGCCAGGTGTCCTAGGTCCACTTGCACTTACTTCCCATCTGCAAAGAAAAAGAAGCTGGAGGGCTCCTTAATTAGGGAAAATGAGCGGCAACCAGGAAGGCACCAGGTGGGCGGGGTTTACTAAGTGGGGAAAAAAGGCGGCATCCAGGAAAATACAAGGTGGGCGGGGCTTAAGCTAGGTGACCTAGATCGACTTGAACCTGCTCCCCATCTGCAAAGGAAAAGAAGCTGGATGGCTCCTTAAGGAGGGAAAATGAGCGGCCACCAGGAAGGCACCAGGTGGGCGGGGCTTGCTAAGTGGGGAAAAAGAGTGGCATCCAGGAAGGCACCATGTGGGTGGGGCTTAGGCCAGGTAAGCAACATCCACTTGCACATGCTCCCCATCTGCAAAGGAAAAGAGGATGGAGGGCTCCTAAAGTAGTGAAAAAGAGCGGCAACCAGGAAGGCACCAGGTGTGAGGGGCTTGCTAAATGGGGAAAAAGAACAGCAACCAGTATGGCACCAAGTGGGCCGGGATTAGGCCAGGTGACCTAGGTCCACTTTGCACATGCTCCCCATTAGCAAAGGAAAAGAGGTTAGAGGGCTCCTTAAAAATGGAAAAAGAGCTGCAAACAGGAAGGGACCAGGTGGGCGGGGCTTGCTAAGTGTGGAAAAAAGCGGCATCCAGAAAAATACCAGGTGGGCGGGGCTTAAGCCAGGTGACCTAGATCCACTTGCTCCTGCTCCCCATCTGCAAAGGAAAAGAAGCTGGAGGGCTCCTTAAGGAGGGAAAATGAGCAGCAACCAGGAAGGCACCAGGTGGGCGGGACTTGCTAAGTGGGGAAAAAGAGTGGCATCCAGGAAGGCAACAGGTGGGCGGGACTTAAACCAGGTGACCTAGAACCCTTTTCACCTGTCCCCCAGCTGCAAAGGAAAAGAGGCTGGAAGGCTCTTTAATTAGGGAAAAAGACCTGCAACCAGGAAGGGACCAGGTGGGCAGGGCTTGCTAAGTGGGGAAAAAGAGCAGCAACCAGGAAGGCACCGGTTGGGCGGGTCTTAGGCCAGGTGACCTAGATCCACTTGCACCTGCTGCCCATCTGCAAAGGAAAAGAGACTGGAGGGCTTCTTAAGTAGGGAAAAACAGTGGCAACCAGGAAGGCACCAGGTGGCTGGGGCTTGCTAAGTATGGAAAAAGAGCAGCAACCAGGAAGGCACCAGGTGGGTGGGGCTTAGGCCAGGTGACCGAGATCTACTTGCACCTGCTCCTCATCTGCAAAGGAAAAGAGGCTGGAGGGCTCCTTAAGTAGGGAAAAAGAGCGGCAACCAGGAAGGCACCAGGTGGGCGGGGCTTGCTAAGTGGGGAAAAAGAGCAGCATCCAGGAAGGCACCAGGTGGGCGGGGCTTAAGCTAGGTGACCTAGATCCACTTGAACCTGCTCCCCATCTGCAAAGGAAAAGAAGCTGGAGGACTCCTTAAGGAGGGAAAATGAGCGGCCACCAGGAAGGCACCAGGTGGACAGGGCTTGCTAAGTGGGGAAAAATAGCAGCATCCAGGAAGGCACCATGTGGGTGGGGCTTAGGCCAGGTAAGCAACATCCACGTGCACCTGCTCCCCATCTGCAAAGGAAAAGAGGATGGAGGGCTCCTAAAGTAGTGAAAAAGAGCGGCAACCAGGAAGGCAAGAGGTGTGCGAGGCTTGCTAAATGGGGAAAAAGAACAGCAACCAGTATGGCACCAGGTGCACCGGGATTAGGCCAGGTGACCTAGGTCCACTTGCACCTGCTCCCCAATAGCAAAGGAAAAGAGGCTAGAGGGCTCCTTAAAAATGGAAAAAGAGCTGCAACCAGGAAGGGACCAGGTGGGCGGGGCTTGCTAAGTGTGGAAAAAAGCGGCATCCAGAAAAATACCTGGTGGGCGGGGCTTAAGCCAGGTGACCTAGATCCACTTGCTCCTGCTCCCCATCTGCAAAGGAAAAGAAGCTGGAGGGCTCCTTAAGGAGGGAAAATGAGCAGCAACCAGGAAGGCACAGGGTGGGCAGGACTTGCTAAGTGGAGAAAAAGAGCGGCATCCAGGAAGGCAACAGGTGGGCAGGACTTAAACCAGGTGACCTAGATCCCTTTTCACCTGTTCCCCAGCTGCAAAGGAAAAGAGGCTGGAAGGCTCTTTAATTAGGGAAAAAGACCTGCAACCAGGAAGGGACCAGGTGGGCGGGGCTTGCTAAGTGGGGAAAAAGAGCAGGAACCAGGAAGGCACCAGGTGGGCGGGTCTTAGGCCAGGTGAGCTAGATCCACTTTCACCTGCTTTCCATCTGCAAAGGAAAAGAGACTGGAGGGCTTCTTAAGCAGGGAAAAACAGTAGCAACCAAGAAGGCACCAGGTGGCTGGGGCTTGCTAAGTGTGGAAAAAGAGCAGCAACCAGGAAGGCACCAGGTGGGTGGGGCTTAGGCCAGGTGACCGAGATCTACTTGCACCTGCTCCTCATCTGCAAGGGAAAAGAGGCTGGAGGGCTCCTTAAGTAGGGAAAAAGAGCTGCAACCAGGAAGGCACCAGGTGGGCGGGGCTTGCTAAGTGGGGAAAAAGAGCAGCATCCAGGAAGGCACCAGGTGGCTGGGGCTTAGGTCAGGTGACCTAGATCCATGTGCACCTGCTGCCCATCTGCAAAGGAAAATAGGCTGGAGGGCTCCTTAAGTAGGGAAAAGGAGCGGCAACCAGGAATGCACAAGGTGGGCAGGGTTTGCTAAATGGAGGAAAAGAGAGGCAACCTGGAAGGCACCAGGTGGGCGGGGTTTAGAGCAGGTGACCTAGGTACACTTGCACCTGCTCCCCATTAACAAAGGAAAAGAGGCTAGAGGGCTCTTTAAGTAGGGAAAAAGAGCGGCAACCAGGAAGGGACCAGGTGGGCGGGGCATGCTAAGTGGAGAAAAAGAGTGGCAACCAGCAAGGCACCAGGTCGGTGCGTCTTAGACAGGGTGACTGAGATCCACTTGCACCCACAACCCATATGCAAAGGAAAAGAGGCCGAGGGCTCCTTAAGTAGGGAAAAAGAGCAGCAACCAGGAAGGCACCAGGTAGGCGGGGCTTGCTATGTGGGGAAAAAGATCCGCAGCCTGGAAGGCACCAGGTGGGTGGGGCTCAGGCAGGTGACTAAGTTCATGAGTCACTTGCCCCTGCTTCCCATTAGCAAAGGAAAAGAGGCTAGAGGGCTCATTAAATAGGGGAAAAGAGCCACAATCAGGAACGGACCAGGTGGGTGGGGCTTGCTAAGTGGGGAAAAAGAGCAGCAACCAGGAAGGCGTCAGGTGGGCGGGTCTTAAGCCAGGTGACCTAGATCCACTTGCACCTGCTGCCCATCTGCAAAGGAAAAGAGGCTGGAGGGTTCCTTAAGTAGGGAAAAAGAGTGGCAACCAGGAAGGCACCAGGTGGGTGGGACTTGCTAAGTGGGGAAAAATAGCAGCAACCTGGAAGGCACCAGGTGGGTGGGGCTTAGGCCAGGTGACCGAGATCTACTTGCACCTGCTCCTCATTTGCAAAGGAAAAGAGGCTGGATTGCTCCTTAAGTAGCGAAAAAGAGCGGCAACCAGGAAGGCACCAGGTAGGCGGGGCTTGCTATGTGGGGAAAAAGATCCGCAGCCTGGAAGGCACCAGGTGGGTGGGGCTCAGGCAGGTGACTAAGTTCATGAGTCACTTGCCCCTGCTTCCCATTAGCAAAGGAAAAGAGGCTAGAGGGCTCATTAAATAGGGGAAAAGAGCCACAATCAGGAACGGACCAGGTGGGTGGGGCTTGCTAAGTGGGGAAAAAGAGCAGCAACCAGGAAGGCGTCAGGTGGGCGGGTCTTAAGCCAGGTGACCTAGATCCACTTGCACCTGCTGCCCATCTGCAAAGGAAAAGAGGCTGGAGGGTTCCTTAAGTAGGGAAAAAGAGTGGCAACCAGGAAGGCACCAGGTGGGTGGGACTTGCTAAGTGGGGAAAAATAGCAGCAACCTGGAAGGCACCAGGTGGGTGGGGCTTAGGCCAGGTGACCGAGATCTACTTGCACCTGCTCCTCATTTTCAAAGGAAAAGAGGCTGGATTGCTCCTTAAGTAGCGAAAAAGAGCGGCAACCAGGAAGGCACCAGGTGGGCGGGGCTTGCTAAGTGGGGAAAAAGAGCAGCATCCAGAAAGGCACTAGGTGGCTGGGACTTATGCCACGTGACCTAGATCCACGTGCACCTGCTCCCCCTCTGCAAAGGAAAAGAGGCTGGAGGGCTCCTTAAGTAGGGAAAAAGAGCTGCAACCAGGAAGGGACCAGGTGGGCGGGGCTTGCTAAGTGGGGAAAAAGAGCAGCACCCAGGAAGGTACCAGGTTGGCGCGTCTTAGGCCAGGTGACCTAGATCCACTTGCACCTGCTGCCCATTTGCAAAGGAAAAGAGACAGGAGGGCTTCTTAAGTAGGGAAAAAGAGTGGCAACCAGGAAGGCACCAGGTGGCTGGGGCTTGCTAAGTGGGGAAAAAGAGCAGCAACCAGGAAGGCACCAGGTGGGTGGGGCTTAGGCCAGGTGACCGAGATCTACTTGCACCTGCTCCTCATTTGCAAAGGAAAAGAGGCTGGAGGGCTCCTTAAGTAGCGAAAAAGAGCGGCAACCAGGAAGGCACCAGGTGGGCGGGGCTTGCTAAGTGGGGAAAAAGAGCAGCATCCAGAAAGGCACTAGGTGGCTGGGGCTTAGGCCACGTGACCTAGATCCACGTGCACCTGCTCCCCCTCTGCAAAGGAAAAGAGGCTGGAGGGCTCCTTAAGTAGGGAAAAAGAGCTGCAACCAGGAAGGGACCAGGTGGGCGGGGCTTGCTAAGTGGGGAAAAAGAGCAGCACCCAGGAAGGTACCAGGTTGGCGCGTCTTAGGCCAGGTGACCTAGATCCACTTGCACCTGCTGCCCATTTGCAAAGGAAAAGAGACAGGAGGGCTTCTTAAGTAGGGAAAAAGAGTGGCAACCAGGAAGGCACCAGGTGGCTGGGGCTTGCTAAGTGGGGAAAAAGAGCAGCAACCAGGAAGGCACCAGGTGGGTGGGGCTTAGGCCAGGTGACCGAGATCTACTTGCACCTGCTCCTCATTTGCAAAGGAAAAGAGGCTGGAGGGCACCTTAAGTAGCGAAAAAGAGCGGCAACCAGGAAGGCACCAGGTGGGCGAGGCTTGCTAAGTGGGGAAAAAGAGCAGCATCCAGAAAGGCACCAGGTGGCTGGGGCTTAGGCCAGGTGACCTAGATCCACGTGCACCTACTCCCCCTCTGCAAAGGAAAAGAGGCTGGAGGGCTCCTTAATTAGGGAAAAAGAGTGCCAACCAGGAAGGCACAAGGTGGGCAGGGCTTGCTAAATGGAGGAAAAGAGAGGCAACCTGGAAGGCACCAATTGGGCGGGGCTTAGAGCAGGTGACCTAGGTACACCTGCACCTGCTCCCCATTAACAAAGGAAAAGAGGCTAGAGGGCTCTTTAAGTAGGGAAAAAGAGCAGCAACCAGGAAGGGACCAGGTGGGCGGGGCATGCTAAGTGGAGAAAAAGAGTGGCAATCAGGAAGGCACCAGGTCGGTGGGTCTTAGACAGGCTGACCTAGATCCACTTGCTCCCGCACCCCATATGCAAAGGAAAAGAGGCCGGAGCGCTCCTTAATAGGGAAAAAGAGCAGCAAACAGGAAGGCACCAGGTAGGCGAGGCTTGCTATGTGGGGAAAAAGATCTGCAGCCAGGAAGGCACCAGGTGGGTGGGGCTCAGGTCAGGTGACTAAGTTCTTGAGCCACTTGCACCTGCTTCCCATTAGCAAAGGAAACGAGGCTAGAGGGCTCCTTAAATAGGGGAAAAGAGCCACAACCAGGAACGGACCAGGTGGGTGGGGCTTGCTAAGTGGGGAAAAAGAGCAGCAACCAGGAAGGCATCAGGTGGGCGGATCTTAAGCCAGGTGACCTAGATCCACTTGCACCTGCTGCCCATCTGCAAAGGAAAAGAGGCTGGAGGGTTCTTTAAGTAGGGAAAAAGAGTGGCAACCAGGAAGGCACCAGGTGGGTGGGCTTGCTAAGTGGAGAAAAAGAGCAGCAAAGGCGAAGGCACCAGGTGGGTGGGGCTTGCTAATTGGTTAAAAATAGCAGAAACCAGGAGGCACCAAGTGGGCGGGTCTTAGGCCAGGGGACCGAGTTCCACTTGCACCTGCTGCCCATCTGCAAAGGAACAGAGGCTGGAGGGCTCCTTAAGTAGGGAAAAAGAGTGGCAACCAGGAAGGCACCAGGTGGGTGGGCTTGCTAAGTGGAGAAAAAGAGCAGAAAAGGCGAAGGCACCAGGTGGGTGGGGCTTAGGCCAGGTGACCTAGATCCACTTGCATCTGATCCCCCTCTGCAAAGGAAAAGAAGATGGTGGTCACCATAAGTAGGGAAAAAGTGCGGCAACCAGTAAGGCACTGGGTGGGCGGGGCTTGCTAAGTGGGGAAGAAAAGCAGCATCCAGAAAGGCACCAGGTGGCTGGGGCTTAGGCCAGGTGATCTATATCCAAGTGCACCTGCTCCCCATCTGCAAAGGAAAAGAGGCTGGAGGGCTCCTTAAGTAGGGAAAAAGAGCGGCAACCAGGAAGGCACCAGGTGGACGGGGCTTGCTCAGTGGGGAAAAAGAGCAGCATCCAGGAAGGCACCAGGTGGGCGGGTCTTAAGCCAGGTGACCTAGATCCACTTGCACCTGCTCCCCATCTTCAAAGGAAAAGAGGCTGTAGGGCTCCTTAAGTAGGGAAAAAGAGCGGCAACCAGGAAGGCACCAGGTGAGCGGGGCTTGCTAAATGGAGAAAAAGAGCTGCATCCAGGAAGGCACCAGGTGGCTGGGGTTTAGGACAGGTGACCTAGATCCACGTGCACCTGCTCCCCATCTTCAAAGGAAAAGAGGCTGTAGGGCTCCTTAAGTAGGGAAAGAGAGCGGCAACCAGGAAGGCACAAGGTGAGCGGGGCTTGCTAAATGGAGAAAAAGAGTAGCAGCCTGCAAGGCACCAGGTGGGCGGGATTAGGCCAGGTGACCTAGATACATTTTCACCTCTTCCCCAGCTGCAAAGGAAAAGAGGATGGAGGGCTCCTTAATAATGGAAAACAAGTGCCAACCAGGAAGGCACAAGGTGGGCAGGGCTTGCTAAATGGAGGAAAAGAGAGGCATCTTGGAAGGCACCAGGTGGGCGGGGCTTTAGCTCAGGTGACCTAGGTCCACTTGCACCTGCACCCCATTTTCAAAGGAAAAGAGGCTAGAGTGCTCCATAAATATGGAAAAAGAAACGCAACCAGAAAGGCACCAAGTGGGAGGGGCTTGCTAAGTGGGGAAAAAGAGCAGCAACCAGGAAGGCACCAGGTGGGCAGGGCTTGCTAAATGGGGAAAAATAGCAGCAACCAGGAAGGCACCACGTGCGAGGGATTAGGCCAGGTGACCTAGATCCATTTTCAACTGCTCCCCAGCGGCAAAGGAAAAGAGGCTGGAGGGCTCCTTAATTAGGGAAAAAGAGTGCCAACCAGGAAGGCACAAGGTGGGCGGGACTTGCTAAATGGAGGAAAAGAGAGGCAACCTGGAAGGCACCAGCTGGGCGGGGCTTAGGCCAGGTGACCTAGGTCCTCTTGCACCTGCTCCCCACTAAGCAAAGTAAAATAGGTTAAAGGTCTCCTTAAATAGGGAAAAAGAGCCGCTACCAGGAAGGGACCAGGTAGGCGGGGCTTGCTAAGTGGGGAAAAAGAGCGGCAACAAGGAAGGCACCAGGTGGGCGGGTCTTAAGCCAGGTGACCTAGATCCACTTGCACCTGCTGCCCATCTTCAAAGGAAAAGGGCTGGAGGGCTCCTTAAGTAGGGAAAAAGAGCGGCAACCAGGAAGGCACCAGGTGAGCGGGGCTTGCTAAATGGGGAAAAAGAACAGCAACCAGGAAGGCACCAGGTGGGCTGGGATTAGGCCAAGGGACCTAGATCCATTTTCACCTGCTCCTCAGCTGCAAAGGAAAAGAGGCTGGAGGGCTCCTTAATTAGGGAAAAAGATTGTCAACCAGTAAGGCACCAGGTGGGCGGGGCTTGCTAAATGGAGGAAAAGAGCAGCAACCAGGAAGGCATCAGGTGGGTGGGGCTTAGGCCAGGTGACCTAGGTCCACTTGCACCTGCTCCCCATTAGCAAAGGAAAAGAGGCTGGAGGGCTCCTTAAGTAGGGAAAAAGAGTGGCAACCAGGAAGGCACCAGGTGGGCGGGGCTTGCTAAATGGGGAAAAATAGCAGCAACCAGGAAGGCACCAGTTGGGAGGGATTAGGCCAGGTGACCTAGATCCATTTTCAACTGCTCCCCAGCTGCAAAGATACAGAGGCTAGAGGGCTCCTTAACTAGGGAAAAAGAGTGCCAACCAGGAAGGCACAAGGTGGGCGGGACTTGCTAAAAGGAGGAAAATTGAGGCAACCTGGAAGACACCAGGTGGGGGGGGGGGGCTTAGGCCAGGTGTCCTAGGTCCACTTGCACTTACTTCCCATCTGCAAAGAAAAAGAAGCTGGAGGGCTCCTTAATTAGGGAAAATGAGCGGCAACCAGGAAGGCACCAGGTGGGCGGGGTTTACTAAGTGGGGAAAAAAGGCGGCATCCAGGAAAATACCAGGTGGGCGGGGCTTAAGCTAGGTGACCTAGATCGACTTGAACCTGCTCCCCATCTGCAAAGGAAAAGAAGCTGGATGGCTCCTTAAGGAGGGAAAATGAGCGGCCACCAGGAAGGCACCAGGTGGGCGGGGCTTGCTAAGTGGGGAAAAATAGCAGCATCCAGGAAGGCACCATGTGGGTGGGGCTTAGGCCAGGTAAGCAACATCCACTTGCACATGCTCCCCATCTGCAAAGGAAAAGAGAATGGAGGGCTCCTAAAGTAGTGAAAAAGAGCGGCAACCAGGAAGGCACCAGGTGTGAGGGGCTTGCTAAATGGGGAAAAAGAACAGCAACCAGTATGGCACCAAGTGGGCCGGGATTAGGCCAGGTGTCCTAGGTCCACTTTGCACATGCTCCCCATTAGCAAAGGAAAAGAGGTTAGAGGGCTCCTTAAAAATGGAAAAAGAGCTGCAAACAGGAAGGGACCAGGTGGGCGGGGCTTGCTAAGTGTGGAAAAAAGCGGCTTCCAGAAAAATACCAGGTGGGCGGGGCTTAAGCCAGGTGACCTAGATCCACTTGCTCCTGCTCCCCATCTGCAAAGGAAAAGAAGCTGGAGGGCTCCTTAAGGAGGGAAAATGAGCAGCAACCAGGAAGGCACCAGGTGGGCGGGACTTGCTAAGTGGGGAAAAAGAGTGGCATCCAGGAAGGCAACAGGTGGGCGGGACTTAAACCAGGTGACCTAGAACCCTTTTCACCTGTCCCCCAGCTGCAAAGGAAAAGAGGCTGGAAGGCTCTTTAATTAGGGAAAAAGACCTGCAACCAGGAAGGGACCAGGTGGGCAGGGCTTGCTAAGTGGGGAAAAAGAGCAGCAACCAGGAAGGCACCGGTTGGGCGGGTCTTAGGCCAGGTGACCTAGATCCACTTGCACCTGCTGCCCATCTGCAAAGGAAAAGAGACTGGAGGGCTTCTTAAGTAGGGAAAAACAGTGGCAACCAGGAAGGCACCAGGTGGCTGGGGCTTGCTAAGTATGGAAAAAGAGCAGCAACCAGGAAGGCACCAGGTGGGTGGGGCTTAGGCCAGGTGACCGAGATCTACTTGCACCTGCTCCTCATCTGCAAAGGAAAAGAGGCTGGAGGGCTCCTTAAGTAGGGAAAAAGAGCGGCAACCAGGAAGGCACCAGGTGGGCGGGGCTTGCTAAGTGGGGAAAAAGAGCAGCATCCAGGAAGGCACCAGGTGGGCGGGGCTTAAGCTAGGTGACCTAGATCCACTTGAACCTGCTCCCCATCTGCAAAGGAAAAGAAGCTGGAGGACTCCTTAAGGAGGGAAAATGAGCGGCCACCAGGAAGGCACCAGGTGGACAGGGCTTGCTAAGTGGGGAAAAATAGCAGCATCCAGGAAGGCACCATGTGGGTGGGGCTTAGGCCAGGTAAGCAACATCCACGTGCACCTGCTCCCCATCTGCAAAGGAAAAGAGCATGGAGGGCTCCTAAAGTAGTGAAAAAGAGCGGCAACCAGGAAGGCAAGAGGTGTGCGAGGCTTGCTAAATGGGGAAAAAGAACAGCAACCAGTATGGCACCAGGTGCACCGGGATTAGGCCAGGTGACCTAGGTCCACTTGCACCTGCTCCCCAATAGCAAAGGAAAAGAGGCTAGAGGGCTCCTTAAAAATGGAAAAAGAGCTGCAACCAGGAAGGGACCAGGTGGGCGGGGCTTGCTAAGTGTGGAAAAAAGCGGCATCCAGAAAAATACCTGGTGGGCGGGGCTTAAGCCAGGTGACCTAGATCCACTTGCTCCTGCTCCCCATCTGCAAAGGAAAAGAAGCTGGAGGGCTCCTTAAGGAGGGAAAATGAGCAGCAACCAGGAAGGCACAGGGTGGGCAGGACTTGCTAAGTGGAGAAAAAGAGCGGCATCCAGGAAGGCAACAGGTGGGCAGGACTTAAACCAGGTGACCTAGATCCCTTTTCACCTGTTCCCCAGCTGCAAAGGAAAAGAGGCTGGAAGGCTCTTTAATTAGGGAAAAAGACCTGCAACCAGGAAGGGACCAGGTGGGCGGGGCTTGCTAAGTGGGGAAAAAGAGCAGGAACCAGGAAGGCACCAGGTGGGCGGGTCTTAGGCCAGGTGACCTAGATCCACTTTCACCTGCTTTCCATCTGCAAAGGAAAAGAGACTGGAGGGCTTCTTAAGCAGGGAAAAACAGTAGCAACCAGGAAGGCACCAGGTGGCTGGGGCTTGCTAAGTGTGGAAAAAGAGCAGCAACCAGGAAGGCACCAGGTGGGTGGGGCTTAGGCCAGGTGACCGAGATCTACTTGCACCTGCTCCTCATCTGCAAGGGAAAAGAGGCTGGAGGGCTCCTTAAGTAGGGAAAAAGAGCTGCAACCAGGAAGGCACCAGGTGGGCGGGGCTTGCTAAGTGGGGAAAAAGAGCAGCATCCAGGAAGGCACCAGGTGGCTGGGGCTTAGGCCAGGTGACCTAGATCCATGTGCACCTGCTGCACATCTGCAAAGGAAAATAGGCTGGAGGGCTCCTTAAGTAGGGAAAAGGAGCGGCAACCAGGAATGCACAAGGTGGGCAGGGTTTGCTAAATGGAGGAAAAGAGAGGCAACCTGGAAGGCACCAGGTGGGCGGGGTTTAGAGCAGGTGACCTAGGTACACTTGCACCTGCTCCCCATTAACAAAGCAAAAGAGGCTAGAGGGCTCTTTAAGTAGGGAAAAAGAGCGGCAACCAGGAAGGGACCAGGTGGGCGGGGCATGCTAAGTGGAGAAAAAGAGTGGCAACCAGAAAGGCACCAGGTCGGTGCGTCTTAGACAGGGTGACTGAGATCCACTTGCACCCGCAACCCATATGCAAAGGAAAAGAGGCCGAGGGCTCCTTAAGTAGGGAAAAAGAGCAGCAACCAGGAAGGCACCAGGTAGGCGGAGCTTGCTATGTGGGGAAAAAGATCTGCAGCCTGGAAGGCACCAGGTGGGTGGGGCTCAGGCAGGTGACTAAGTTCATGAGTCACTTGCCCCTGCTTCCCATCCCATTAGCAAAGGAAAAGAGGCTAGAGGGCTCATTAAATAGGGGAAAAGAGCCACAATCAGGAACGGACCAGGTGGGTGGGGCTTGCTAAGTGGGGAAAAAGAGCAGCAACCAGGAAGGCGTCAGGTGGGCGGGTCTTAAGCCAGGTGACCTAGATCCACTTGCACCTGCTGCCCATCTGCAAAGGAAAAGAGGCTGGAGGGTTCCTTAAGTAGGGAAAAAGAGTGGCAACCAGGAAGGCACCAGGTGGGTGGGACTTGCTAAGTGGGGAAAAATAGCAGCAACCTGGAAGGCACCTGGTGGGTGGGGCTTAGGCCAGGTGACCGAGATCTACTTGCACCTGCTCCTCATTTGCAAAGGAAAAGAGGCTGGAGGGCTCCTTAAGTAGCGAAAAAGAGCAGCAACCAGGAAGGCACCAGGTGGGCGGGGCTTGCTAAGTGGGGAAAAAGAGCAGCATCCAGAAAGGCACTAGGTGGCTGGGGCTTAGGCCACGTGACCTAGATCCACGTGCACCTGCTCCCCCTCTGCAAAGGAAAAGAGGCTGGAGGGCTCCTTAAGTAGGGAAAAAGAGCTGCAACCAGGAAGGGACCAGGTGGGCGGGGCTTGCTAAGTGGGGAAAAAGAGCAGCACCCAGGAAGGTACCAGGTTGGCGCGTCTTAGGCCAGGTGACCTAGATCCACTTGCACCTGCTGCCCATTTGCAAAGGAAAAGAGACAGGAGGGCTTCTTAAGTAGGGAAAAAGAGTGGCAACCAGGAAGGCACCAGGTGGCTGGGGCTTGCTAAGTGGGGAAAAAGAGCAGCAACCAGGAAGGCACCAGGTGGGTGGGGCTTAGGCCAGGTGACCGAGATCTACTTGCACCTGCTCCTCATTTGCAAAGGAAAAGAGGCTGGAGGGCTCCTTAAGTAGCGAAAAAGAGTGGCAACCAGGAAGGCACCAGGTGGGCGGGGCTTGCTAAGTGGGGAAAAAGAGCAGCATCCAGAAAGGCACTAGGTGGCTGGGGCTTAGGCCACGTGACCTAGATCCACGTGCACCTGCTCCCCCTCTGCAAAGGAAAAGAGGCTGGAGGGCTCCTTAAGTAGGGAAAAAGAGCTGCAACCAGGAAGGGACCAGGTGGGTGGGGCTTGCTAAGTGGGGAAAAAGAGCAGCACCCAGGAAGGTACCAGGTTGGCGCGTCTTAGGCCAGGTGACCTAGATCCACTTGCACCTGCTGCCCATTTGCAAAGGAAAAGAGACAGGAGGGCTTCTTAAGTAGGGAAAAAGAGTGGCAACCAGGAAGGCACCAGGTGGCTGGGGCTTGCTAAGTGGGGAAAAAGAGCAGCAACCAGGAAGGCACCAGGTGGGTGGGGCTTAGGCCAGGTGACCGAGATCTACTTGCACCTGCTCCTCATTTGCAAAGGAAAAGAGGCTGGAGGGCACCTTAAGTAGCGAAAAAGAGCGGCAACCAGGAAGGCACCAGGTGGGCGGGGCTTGCTAAGTGGGGAAAAAGAGCAGCATCCAGAAAGGCACCAGGTGGCTGGGGCTTAGGCCAGGTGACCTAGATCCACGTGCACCTGCTCCCCCTCTGCAAAGGAAAAGAGGCTGGAGGGCTCCTTAATTAGGGAAAAAGAGTGCCAACCAGGAAGGCACAAGGTGGGCAGGGCTTGCTAAATGGAGGAAAAGAGAGGCAACCTGGAAGGCACCAATTGGGCGGGGCTTAGAGCAGGTGACCTAGGTACACCTGCACCTGCTCCCCATTAACAAAGGAAAAGAGGCTAGAGGGCTCTTTAAGTAGGGAAAAAGAGCAGCAACCAGGAAGGGACCAGGTGGGCGGGGCATGCTAAGTGGAGAAAAAGAGTGGCAATCAGGAAGGCACCAGGTCGGTGGGTCTTAGACAGGCTGACCTAGATCCACTTGCTCCCGCACCCCATATGCAAAGGAAAAGAGGCCGGAGCGCTCCTTAATAGGGAAAAAGAGCAGCAAACAGGAAGGCACCAGGTAGGCGAGGCTTGCTATGTGGGGAAAAAGATCTGCAGCCAGGAAGGCACCAGGTGGGTGGGGCTCAGGTCAGGTGACTAAGTTCTTGAGCCACTTGCACCTGCTTCCCATTAGCAAAGGAAACGAGGCTAGAGGGCTCCTTAAATAGGGGAAAAGAGCCACAACCAGGAACGGACCAGGTGGGTGGGGCTTGCTAAGTGGGGAAAAAGAGCAGCAACCAGGAAGGCATCAGGTGGGCGGATCTTAAGCCAGGTGACCTAGATCCACTTGCACCTGCTGCCCATCTGCAAAGGAAAAGAGGCTGGAGGGTTCTTTAAGTAGGGAAAAAGAGTGGCAACCAGGAAGGCACCAGGTGGGTGGGCTTGCTAAGTGGAGAAAAAGAGCAGCAAAGGCGAAGGCACCAGGTGGGTGGGGCTTGCTAATTGGTTAAAAATAGCAGAAACCAGGAGGCACCAAGTGGGCGGGCCTTAGGCCAGGGGACCGAGTTCCACTTGCACCTGCTGCCCATCTGCAAAGGAACAGAGGCTGGAGGGCTCCTTAAGTAGGGAAAAAGAGTGGCAACCAGGAAGGCACAAGGTGGGTGGGCTTGCTAAGTGGAGAAAAAGAGCAGAAAAGGCGAAGGCACCAGGTGGGTGGGGCTTAGGCCAGGTGACCTAGATCCACTTGCATCTGATCCCCCTCTGCAAAGGAAAAGAAGATGGTGGTCACCATAAGTAGGGAAAAAGTGCGGCAACCAGTAAGGCACTGGGTGGGCGGGGCTTGCTAAGTGGGGAAGAAAAGCGGCATCCAGGAAAATGCCAGGTGGGTGGGGCTTAAGCCAGGTGACCTAGATCCACTTGCACCTGCTCCCCATTTACAAAGGAAAAGAAGCTGGAGGGCTCCTTAAGGAGGGAAAATGAGCGGCAACCAGGAAGGAACCAGGTGGGCGGGGCTTGCTAAGTGGGGAAAAAGAGCAGCATCCAGGAAGGCACCATGTTGGTGGGGCTTAGGCCAGGTGACCTACATCCACGTGCACCTGCTTCCCATCTGCAAAGGAAAAGAGGCTGGAGTGCTCCTAAAGTAGAGAAAAGGAGCGGCAACCAGGAAGGCACAAGGTGGGCAGGGCTTGCTAAATGGGGAAAAAGAACAGCAACCAGGAAGGCACCAGGTGGGCCGGGATTAGGCCAGGGGACCTAGATCCATTTTCACCTGCTCCCCAGCTTCAAAGGAAAAGAGGCTGGAGGGCTCCTTAATAAGGGAAAAAGAGTGTTAACCAGTAAAGGACAATGTGGGCGGGGCTTGCTAAATGGAGGAAAAGAGCAGCAACCAGGAAGGCACCAGGTGGGAGGGATTAGACCAGGTGACCTAGATCCATTTTCAACTGCTCCCCAGCTACAAAGGAAAAGAGGCTGGGGGGCTCCTTAATTAGGGAAAAAGAGTGCCAACCAGGAAGGCACAAGGTGGGTGGGACTTGCTAAATGGACGAAAAGAGAGGCAACTTGGAAGGCACCAGGTCGGCGGGGCTTAGGCCAGGTGACCTAGATCCACTTGCACCTGCTGCCTATCTTCAAAGAAAAAGAGGCTGGAGGGCTCCTTAAGTAGGGAAAAAGAGCGGTAACCAGGAAGGCACCAGGTGAGCGGGGCTTGCTAAATGGGGAAAAAGAGTAGCAGCCTGTAAGGCACCAGGTGGGCGGGATTAGGCCAGGTGACCTAAATCCATTTTCACCTCTTCCCCAGCTGCAAAGGAAAAGAGGCTGGAGGGCTCCTTAATAAGGGAAAACGAGTGCCAACCAGGAAGGCACGAGGTGGGCAGGGCTTGCTAAATGGAGGAAAAGAGATGCAACCTGGAAGGCACCAGGTGGGCGGGGCTTTAGCTCAGGTGACCTAGGTCCACTTGCACCTGCTCCCCATTAGCAAAGGAAAAGAGGCTAGAGGGTTCCATAAATATGGAAAAAGAGACGCAACCAGGAAGGCACCAAGTGGGAGTGGCTTGCTAAGTGGGGAAAAAGAACAGCAACCAGGAAGGCACCAGGTGGGCGGGGCTTGCTAAATGGGGAAAAATAGCAGCAACCAGGAAGGCACCAGGTGGGAGGGATTAGGCCAGGTGACCTAGATCCATTTTCAACTGCTGCCTAGCTGCAAAGGAAAAGAGGCTGGAGGGCTCCTTAATTACGGAAAAAGAGTGCCAACCAGGAAGGGACCAGGTGGGCGGGGCATGCTAAGTGGAGAAAAAGGGTGGCAACCAGCAAGGCACCAGGTGGGTGGGTCTTAAGCAGGGTGACCTAGATCCACTTGCACCCGCACCCCTCCACTTGCACCCGCACCTCATATGCAAAGGAAAAGAGGCCGGAGGGCTCCTTAAGTAGGGAAAAAGAGTGGCAACCAGGAAGGCACCAGGTAGGTGGGGCTTGCTATGTGGGGAAAAAGATCTGCAGCCATGAAGGCACCAAGTGGGTGGGGCTCAGGTCAGGTGACTAAGAGCGAGAGCCACTTGCGCCTGCTTCCCATTAGCAAAGGAAAAGAAGCTAGAGGGCTCCTTACATAGGGGTAAAGAGCCACAACCAGGAACGCACCAGGTGGGTGGGGCTTGCTAAGTGGGGAAAAAGAGCAGCAACCAGGAAGGCATCAGGTGGGCGGGACTTAAGCCAGGTGACCTAGATCCACTTGCACCTGCTGCCCATCTGTAAAGGAAAAGAGGCTGGAGGGCTCTTAAGTAGGGAAAAAGAGCGGCAAGCAGGAAGGCACCAGATGGCTGGGGCTTGCTAATTGGGGAAAAAGAGCAGAAACCAGGAGGCACCATGTGGGCGGGTCTTAGGCCAGGGGACCGAGTTCCACTTGCACCTGCTGCCCATCTGGAAAGGAACAGAGGCTGGAGGGCTCCTTAAGCAGGGAAAAAGAGTGGCAACCAGGAAGGCACCAGGTGGGTGGGCTTGCTAAGTGGAGAAAAAGAGCAGCAAAGGGGAAGGCACCAGGTAGTTGGGGCTTAGGCCAGGTGACTTAGATCCACTTGCATCTGCTCCCCCTCTGCAAAGGAAAAGAGGATGGTTGCTGCCATAAGTAGTGAAAAAGAGCGGCAACCAGTAAGGCACCGGGTGGGCGGGGCTTGCTAAGTGGGGATAAAAAGCGGCATCCAGGAAAATACCAGGTGGGCGGGGCTTAAGCCAAGTGACCTAGATCCACTTGCACCTGCTCCCCATCTGCAAAGGAAACGAAGCTGGAGGGCTCCTTAAGGAGGGAAAATGAGCGGCAACCAGGAAGGCACCAGGTGGGCGGGGCTTGCTAAGTGGGGAAAAAGAGCATCATCCAGGAAGGCACCATGTGGGTGGGGCTTAGGCCAGGTGACCTACATCCACGTGCACCTGCTCCCCATCTGCAAATGAAAAGAGGCTGGAGGGCTCCTAAAGTAGTGAAAAAGAGCGACAACCCGGAAGGCACCAGGTGGCCGGGGCTTGCTAAATGGAGGAAAAGAGCAGCAACCAGGAAGGCACCAGGTGGGTAGGGCTTAGGCCAGGTGACCTAGGTCCACTTGCACCTGCTCCCCATTAGCAAAGGAAAAGAGGCTGGAGGGTTCCTTAATTAGGGAAAAAGAGTGCCAACCAGGAAGGCACAAGGTGGGCAGGACTTGCTAAATGCAGGAAAAGAGAGGCAACCTGGAAGGCACCAGGTGGGCGGGGCTTAGGCCAGGTGACTTAGGTCCACTTGTACCTGCTCCCCATCTGCAAAGAAAAAGAAGCTGGAGGGCTCCTTAAGTAGGGAAAAAGAACGGCATCCAGGTAGGCAACAGGTGGGCGGGGCTTAAGCCAGGTGACCTAGATCCCTTTTCACGTGTTCCCCAGCTTCAAAGGAAAAGAGGTCGGAGGGCTCTTTAATTAGGGAAAAAGAGTGCCAACCAGGAAGGCACAAGGTGACGGGGCTTGCTAAATGGAGGAATAGAGCATCAACCAGGAAGGCACTAGGTGGGTGGGGCTTAGGCCAGGTGACCTAGGTCCACTTGCACCTGCTTCCCATTAGCAAAGGAAAAGAGGCTAGAGGGCTCCTTAAATAGGGAAAAAGAGCTGCAAGCAGGAAGGCACCAGGTGGGCAGGGCTTGCTAAGTGGGGAAAAAGAGCAGCATCCAGGAAGTCACCATGTGGGTGGGGCTTAAGCCAGGTGACATACATCCACGTTCACCTGCTCCCCATCTGCAAAGGAAAAGAGGATGGAGGGCTCCTAAAGTACTGAAAAAGGGCGGCAACCAGGAAGGCACCAGGTGTGCAGGGCTTGCTAAATGGGGAAAAAGATCAGCAACCAGGAAGTCAACAGGTGGGCCGGGGTTAGGCCAGGGGACCTAGATCCATTTTCGCCTGCTCCCCAGCTGCAAAGGAAAAGAGGCTGGAGGGCTCCTTAATAAGGGAAAAAGAGTGTCAACCAGTAAGGCACAAGGTGGGCGGGGCTTGCTAAATGGAGGAAAAGAGCAGCAACTAGGAAGGCAGCCGGTAGGTGGGGCTTATGCCATGTGACCTAGGTCCACTTGCACCTGCTCCCCATTAGCAAAGGAAAAGAGGCTGGAGGGCTACTTAAGAAGGTAAAAATAGTGGCAACCAGGAAGGCACCAGGTGGCCGGGGCTTGCTAAATGGGAAAAATAGCAGCAACCAGAAAGGAATCAGGTGGGAGGGATTAGGCCAGGTGACCTAGATCCATTTTCAACTGCTCCCCAGCTGCAAAGGTAAAGAGGCTGGAGGGCTCCTTAATTAGGGGAAAAGAGTGCCAACCAGGAAGCCACAAGGTGGGCGGGACTTGCTAAATGGCGGAAAAGAGAGACAACCTGGAAGTCACCAGGTAGGCGGGGCTTAGGCCAGGTGACCTAGGTCCTCTTGCACCTGCTCCCCATTAGCAGAGGAAAAGAGGCTAGATGTTACGCTCACCTGATTCCCACGGGGGCGTCGATCTGGACTGGCCCGCTGTTGCTTTCACCAGAGTAACACATAGAGCTGAGATGACAGACTGGACAGACCCACTTAGCTTCGTTTGTTGGACTCGTACGAATATCTTTCTGCAATGGAGAAGGGGAATTAACCTCCTGTAATCTGAGCATTAACCCGCCTTCCCACTCCCCTTGTCTGCCCACAGAACACTCCTGAAGTCCCCTCTTAATCTCACCTGATGATTTTGAAAGATGAGCTCTCCATCCTGCGTCGAGCGCAGGGGCGCGTAGACGACCAGTTACTTCACTGGCGTGGAGGATTTGGCGAGTTCCAGTATTGACTCTAAAGTCCAATCGTTCGTAAGAGTTCAAAAGTCTGATCTTCACTCTGCCAGATTCCTTGCAGGTTGCAGATTTAAACCACTAGAAGAGTTCCAAGTCGCAATTGGTAAGATCCTGGTAAGTCTATTGTGGTTCTCCCCTTTGGGGCCGGGGTACAGAGATGATGCAGAATTAACTGCGCCAACCCGAAATGAGGTGAGTACCCCCCTGTGGTAAATCAGGTAAGTCTTTGGGGTTAGGTTGTATTGTCCTTGTTTTCCCTTTAGGGGCCGGGGTGCGGCAGTGATGCAGAATTGACTGCGCCAACCCAAGATGAGGTGAGTACCCCCCTGTGGTAATCAGGTAAGTCTTTGGGGGTAGGTTGTATTGTCCTTGTTTTCCCCTTAGGGGCCGGGGTGCGGCGGTGATGCAGGATTGACTGCGCCGACCCGAGATGAGGTGAGTACCCCCCTGTGGTAATCAGGTAAGTCTTTGGGGGTGGTTTGTATTGCCCTTGCTCACCTATTTGTTCTTGTCTCCCCCAGGTGTTGAAGGATGGCCTGGAGATGCTGGGTTCGCGATGGAGTAAAGGAATGCAGCCCCGGATGGTGAGTTCAGCGCGGCGCTGCGAGGCACTGTGAAGGCTTCTCTCTTCCAGATCGACGATGTGCTGGATCAAGGATTCAGGTAAGGGTTTTGTTCTGATCTCTTGCCCTTTCCTTTTCTTGTTCCATGTTTTCCAGGGCTGAAGCGGGCATGGCTGAAGACTGGAGCTGCTGAAGACACGATGAGCGTTACGCTGCAGCAGGCAGAATAACGCGAAGCACGTGTGGCTGTCCGGGTGTGGCTTAAATAGCCTTGGAAGAAGTTCCAGGTAAGTATTCTTCCACAGCCCCACCCGAGAGGAAAGGAGTCCCTGAGGTAAAATAGTCCCTCTAAGCCTCATTTGGCTTGTGGCTTCGTGCAGCATGGTCTGCATCAGGTAGGTATGCAGCATGGTCTGCATCAGGTAAGTTTTCTGTAATGAGCCTGGCGCCCATGGCGCCAGGACTGACTTTATTCTTATGAGCCTGGCGCCATAGGCGCCAGGACTGTAGCCAAATAGCCCCTAACTGGGGTTTTTGGGCATGCTTCAAGTGGCATGATGCCTGCTTCCGGGGTTGCTGGGCCTGGTCTGGCTTTCCGGGGGCAGGCATCGTGACAGCACTCCCCCTCAAGGCCCCTCCTAAAGCTGTTCTCCCTCTCGGCCTAGGTTTGTCTGGAAATTCTTGGTGGAACCTTTTCACTAATTGAGGTGCATGCACATGGTCACTAGGCTCCCAAGATCTTTCTTGTGGACCATAACCTTTCCAATCAATGAGATAGAAGAGTTTTGATCTCACCCTTTAGAGTCCAAGATATTCTTGACTTCGAATTCGGGTTCTCCGTCTATGAGGATAGGTTCAGGTGGGGTGGTTAGCCTAGTTCCTGGTTGCACAGGCTTCAAAAGAGACACGTAAAAAACAGGATGAACACGAATACGACCAAGCAGGTCCAACTTGACGGCCACTGGGTTAATTATAGCCTTAATAGAATAAGGTCCCAAATACCTGGGGTTAAAAGTCAGTGTTCCCTTGAGTGGTAAGTACTTGGTGGCTAACCATACTTGGTCCCCTACTTGGTATTGCGGTGCTTCACTCCTGTGTTGATCAGCATCCTTCTTGTATTTATCCTTAGCCTTTTGTAAATGTGCAGTCGCCTCTTTAAAGGCTTGTGTGATAACAGCGTGGAGATGGTCCACCGCGGGCATCTCTAAATGCTGGGGAGAATCTAAATCTGAGGTTCGAGGATGGTGACCATATATGGTAAAAAAAAAGGGCTTTGTTTAGTTCCTGAGTGTACAGAACTTTGTATGCATACTCGGCGATCCAACGAATGTCTTTCCAATCCCCCTCAGATTGATGTAGCATACAAGGTAGGTATTGCTGAAGAGTCTGGTTGATTCTCTCTGTTTGACTGTCGGTCTGGGGATGGTGACTGGTTGAAAGCCTAACATCAATTTGTGCCAGCTGGAAGCACTTCCTCCAAAAATGTGAAATAAATTGACTTCCCCGGTCCGAAATTAACACGGAAGGAAAGCCATGTAGGCGGACAACATTTTCAAGGAACTCCTTGGCCAGGATTGAAGCTGAAGGTATTCCTTTTAAAGGAATGAAATGGGCCATTTTAGAAAAAAGATCTACAATAACTAGAATGGTGTTATAACCGTTGCACAGGGGTAAATCCGTGATAAAGTCTAATGACAAGGTATGCCAAGGAGTAGGTGGTATGTCTAATGGTTGTAATAATCCAGCAGGTTTTTTCTTTTCCCCTTTATTTTGAGCACAAATGCCACAAGACATGACAAACAACTTGACATCTTTTCGCCAAGTGGGCCACCAAAACTGTTTCTTGATTTTGGCTTCAGTTGTTGCAATGCCAGGATGCCCTTCCATCAAGGTGTCGTGGTAATGAGAAATGACAAGTTTCTGTAGTTCCTCTAGTGGCAGAAATAGCCGGCCTTGGTAATAAGGTAGGTTGTTGGTGACAGAATACTCTGGACCTTTCCTTGCCCAGCCCTGTAAAGCATCGGAATCAAAGAGTTGATGGACCCTTTCTTGAATGTCCTCCAGAGAGTGTATAGAGGTCAGACCAAGGATCCTCGGTTCGGGAATTATGGGTACAGGTTCTAAAGTTCTTTCTGTTTCTCCCATTCCAATTCGGGACAGGGCGTCAGCTTTTCCATTTTTACAACCTGGTCGATAGGTTATTACAAAATCACACTCGGCGAAGAACAATGCCCAACGGAGTTGGCGTGAAGATTGGGCCTTGGCTACCTTTAGGTATTGTAAATTGCGGTGATCAGTGATGACCGTAATGGTATGTCTGGCGCCCAGCAGATAGTGCCGCCAAGCCTTGAAGGCGGACTTGATGTCCAACAGCTCCTTGTCGGTTATGGCATAATTTAATTCGGGAGCCGAAGACTTTCTTGACCAAAACGCCACTGGGTGCAGCCGGTTAGTTTCAGGATCCTTTTGGGAGAGCACTGCTCCCATAGCTGAACTGGATGCATCTGTTTCCACTATGTAGGGAAGCTCTGGGCACGGGCGTCGTAATACAGGAGCAGACGTGAATTTCTTTTTTAACTCTTGGAAGGCGTTCTCGGCTTCTTCTGTCCATGCAAAGCGTTTATTCTTTCGCAATAGTGTTGTAATGGGATGTACAATGTGTGAGAAGTCCGGGATGAACCTGCGGTAGAAATTGGCAAAGCCGAGCATGCTTTGAACTCCTTTGACTGAGCTTGGCGAAGGCCAATTAAGAATTGCGTCCACCTCACTTGTATCCATCCGGATTCCTTTCGGGGTCAGAATAAATCCAAGGAACTCTACTTCCATAGTGTGAAAGATGCACTTTTCCAGTTCAGCATATAACTTATACTGGCGTAACTTCTCTAGGACTGCTCGGACGTGCTTTACATGATCGGATTCTGATAGGGAGTATACTAAGATATCGTCGATGTAAACGACTACACAAACATCGATGAGCTCTCGGAAGACATCGTTCATGAAGAACTGGAAGGCCGCTGGTGCGTTACACAGTCCGAAAGGCATCACCTGGTACTCAAATAATCCGTACTTGGTGTGAAAAGCAGTCTTCCATTCGTCACCCTCTTTGACGCGTACCAGATGATATGCCCCCCGAAGGTCTAGTTTTGTGTATATACAAGCATTCTTTACCTGGTCTAGTAGTTTAGGGATCAAAGGCAATGGGTATCGATTCTTGATAGTTATCTGATTCAGCGCACTGTAGTCAATGCATGTTCTACGTCGCCTTCCTTTTTAGGCACGAAGAACAAAGCGGAAGATGCAGGGGACTTGGACGGGCGGATGAAGCCATTAGCAAGATACTGGTCTAGGTACTGGCGCAAGTGGAGATTTTCAGGTTCCGTGAGGGCATAGATTCTGCTGCAAGGTGGTTGTGCCCCTGCTATGAGATCTATTTGACAATCATACGATCTGTGCGGTGGTAAGGTGTTTGCCTGCTCCTTTTGAAAGACATCCTGAAAGTCTTGGTATTCAGAAGGTAATTGTATGGCAGCTGGGATTATTGGGGCCAGTACTGAATGTAAAGTTCTCTTTGGGTAACAGGTGTTAGCACGTTCTGGGAAGGTTAGTCTCTTCTCTCGCCAATCAATACAGGGATTGTGTTTTTCGAACCAAGGGATTCCCAGTATCAGTTGAAACTGTGGAGCCTTGATTAAATCAAACACCATAACCTCTCAGTGTCCATCCTGACCCAGCAATGTCATCTCTGCAGTGGAATGAGTTACGGGCCCAGAGGCAATTTCAGTTCCATCAACAGTGGTGACAACATCGGCAGTGGTCTTTCGGGTGAGAGATAGATTCATCCTGGAGGCCAATCCGCAGTCCAAATAGTTTCCTATGGCTCCACTATCTACGTACGCCTTTACCGCGTACATGCGTGATGGCTGCTCTGGATCTATAAGGACCATGGGTATGGTGAAATGCGAGGTCAGAGTGTCCTTCTTTAAGCTCGGCAAGCGTCTCTACGCTTGCCGGGGGTGGTCGTTTCCCTAGTCAGGTTTCAAGTGGTTTTCGTCTGCTGCTCCTATAGTTTCCTTGGGTGGTTTTACAGGGCAGTTCCGAAGGAAATGACCAGCAGCCCCGCAATATAGACATAATTGCTGTTGCCGTCTTCTTTCTCTTTCCTTTTGGGTTAAGGGTCCTCTAACCCCCCCGATTTGCATGGGTTCTGAGGCATCTACCCCCTTAGAGCTTACGTAGGTTTTAACCAAGACCCTGTTTTCAAACTTGGTTCGATCAGCCTTTCTGGTTTGAAGTCTGTGATCTAACTGGACCACAAAATCTATATATTCAGCACAGTCTAGAGGCGGGTTCACGACTTGGGCTAAAACATCCTTGAGTTCTCCCCGAAGCCCTCGATGGAATAATGTAATTCGCTTGGCTTCAGGCCATTCGGTTTCCACAACTAATCTATTGAAAGTTGCAATGTAAGATAAAAGATCCTGATTACCTTGCCGTAAGGATAAAAGTTCGTTATCCAAAGCCTGTCCTTGGGAATGTCGGGCGAACAGTCTTTCCATGCTTGTTTGAAAACCTTGGAAATCTCGAAGAATCGGGTCATCCTGATTTACTAGCGGAATGGACCAGTCCGCTGCACTGCCGCTGAGATATGACAGTACAAAAGCTACCTTGGCTTGATTGTTTGGGAAAGCTCCAGGTCTACATAAAAAGTGTAAGCGACATTGATTCATGAATATAGCAAACCTTTTTGGGTCTCCGGCAAAGCGTTCAGGCGGAGCCAAGGGAACGGCTCCAGGAAGTTTATCTGCACCGGGTTACTCGGTGGCACCAGAGCTGGGCTGGCCCCGAGTCCAGGTAGAGGTGTTTGTCCAGCCTGGCTTTGTAATAGCTGTCTGGCCAAATCATCTGTTCGATCTTTTGATACTATCAATTCCCTCCTGAGAGCATTGGTTTCCTGGCGGGCAGAATGCACTTCGGCCCTTAGTTCCCCTAATAATTGGGCCAACTGATCAGTTTCCGAGGTCTCCATGGCGCCCAGGTGGGTATTTGTGGGTAGGCTTCGCGTTCTGTTACGCTCACCTAATTCCCACGGGGGCGTCGATCTGGACTGGCCCGCTGTTGCTTCCACCAGAGTAACACGTAGAGCCGAGATGACAGACTGGACAGACCCACTTAGCTTCGTTTGTTGGACTCGTACGAATATCTTTCTGCAATGGAGAAGGGGAATTAACCTCCCGTAATCTGAGCGTTAACCCGCCTTCCCACTCCCCTTGTCTGCCCACAGAACACTCCTGAAGTCCCCTCTTAATCTCACCTGATGATTTGGAAAGATGAGCTCTCCATCCTGCATCGAGCGCAGGGGCGCGTAGACGACCAGTTACTTCACTGGCTGGAGGAATTGGCGAGTTCCAGTATTGACTCTAAAGTCCAATCGTTCGTAAGAGTTCAAAAGTCTGATCTTCACTCTGCCAGATTCCTTGCAGGTTTCAGATTTAAACCACTAGAAGAGTTCAAAGTGGCAATTGGTAAGAACCTGGTAAGTCTATTGTGGTTCTCCCCTTTGGGGCCGGGGTACAGCGATGATGCAGAATTAACTGCGCCGACCCGAAATGAGGTGAGTACCCCCCTGTGGTAAATCAGGTAAGTCTTTGGGGTTAGGTTGTATTGTCCTTGTTTTTCCCCTTAGGGGCCGGGGTGCGGCAGTGATACAGAATTGACTGTGCCGACCCGAAATGAGGTGAGTACCCCCCTGTGGTAATCAGGTAAGTCTTTGGGGTAGGTTGCATTGTCCTTGTTTTCCCCTTAGGGGCCGGGGTGCGGCGGTGATGCAGGATTGACTGCGCCGACCCGAGATGCGGTGAGTACACCCCTGTGGTAATCAGGTAAGTCTTCGGGGGTGGTTTGTATTGCCCTTGTTCACCTATTTGTTCTTGTCTCCCCCAGGTGTTGAAGGATGGCCTGGAGATGCTGGGTTCGCAATGGAGTAAAGGAATGCAGCCCCGGATGGCGAGTTCAGCGCGGCGCTGCGGGGCACTGTGAAGGCTTCTCTCTTCCAGATCGACGATCTGCTGGATCAAGGATTCAGGTAAGGGTTTTGTTCTGATGTCTTCTCCTTCTCCTTTTCTTGTTCCAGGTGTTCCAGGGCTGAAGCGTGCGTGGCTGAAGACTGGAGCTGCTGAAGACACGATGAGCGTTACGCTGCAGCACGCAGAATAACGCGAAGCACGTGTGGCTGTCTGGGTGTGGCTTAAATAGCCTTGGAAGAAGTTCCAGGTAAGTATTCTTCCACAGCCCCACCCGAGAGGAAAGGAGTCCCTGAGGTAAAATAGTCCCTCTAAGCCTCATTTGGCTTGTGGCTTCGTGCAGCATGGTCTGCATCAGGTAGGTATGCAGCATGGTCTGCATCAGGTAAGTTTTCTGTAATGAGCCTGGCGCCCATGGCACCAGGACTGACTTTATTCTTATCAGCCTGGCGCCATAGGCACCAGGACTGTAGCCAAATAGCCCCTAACTGGGGTTTTTGGGCATGCTTCAAGTGGCATGATGCCTGCTTCCGGGGTTGCTGGGCCTGGGCTGGCTTTCCGGGGGCAGGCATCGTGACACTAGAGGGCTCCTTAAATAGGGAAAAAGAACCGCAACCAGGAAGGGACTAGGTGGGAGGGGCATGCTAAGTGGAGAAAAAGAGTGGCAACCAGCAAGGCACCAGGTGGGTGGGTCTTAGGCAGGGTAACCTAGATCCACTTGCACCCGCACCCCATATGCAAAGGAAAAGAGGCCGGAGGGCTCCTTAAGTAGGGAAAAAGAGCAGCAACCAGGAAGGCACCACGTAGGTGGGGCTTGCTATGTGGGGAAAAAGATCTGCAGCCATGAAGGCACCAGGTGGGTGGGGCTCAGGTCAGATGACTAAGAGCGAGAGCCACTTGCGCCTGCTTCCCATTAGCAAAGGAAAAGAGGCTAGCGGGCTCCTTACATAGGGGAAAAGAGCCACAACCAGGAACGGACCAGGTGGGTGGGGCTTGCTAAGTGGGGAAAAAGAGCAGCAACCAGGAAGGTATCAGGTGGGCGGGTCTTAAGCCAGGTGACCTAGATCCACTTGCACCTGCTGCCCATCTGTGAAGGAAAAGAGGCTGGAGGGCTCTTAAGTAGGGAAAAAGAGTGGCAAGCAGGAAGGCACCAGGTGGCTGGGGCTTGCTAATTGGGGAAAAAGAGCAGAAACCAGGAGGCACCATGTGGGCGGGTCTTAGGCCAGGGGACCGAGTTCCACTTGCACCTGCTGCCCACCTGCAAAGGAACAGAGGCTGGAGGGCTCCTTAAGTAGGGAAAAAGAGTGGCAACCAGGAAGGCATCAGGTGGGGGGGCTTGCTAAGTGGAGAAAAAGAGCAGCAAAGGGGAAGGCACCAGGTAGGTGGGGCTTAGGCCAGGTGACTTAGATCCACTTGCATCTGCTCCCCCTCTGCAAAGGAAATGAGGATGGTTGCTGCCATAAGTATGGAAAAAGAGCGGCAACCTGTAAGGCACCAGGTGGGCGGGGCTTGCTAAGTGGGGATAAAAAGCAGCATCCAGGAAAATACCAGGTGGGCGGGGCGTAAGCCAAGTGACCTAGATCCACTTGCACCTGCTGCCCATCTGTAAAGGAAAAGAGGCTGGAGGGCTCTTAAGTAGGGAAAAAGAGCAGCAAGCAGGAAGGCACCAGGTGGCTGGGGCTTGCTAATTGGGGAAAAAGAGCAGAAACCAGGAGGCACCATGTGGGCGGGTCTTAGGCCAGGGGACCGAGTTCCACTTGCACCTGCTGCCCATCTGCAAAGGAACAGAGGCTGGAGGGCTCCTTAAGTAGGGAAAAAGAGTGGCAACCAGGAAGGCACCTGGTGGGTGGGATTGCTAAGTGGAGAAAAAGAGCAGCAACTAGGAAGGCAGCAGGTAGGTAGGGCTTATGCCAGGTGACCTAGGTCCACTTGCACCTGCTCCCCATTAGCAAAGGAAAAGAGGCTGGAGGGTTCCTTAAGAAGGGAAACATAGTGGCAACCAGGAAGGCACCAGATGGCCGGGGCTTGCTAAATGGGGAAAAATAGCAACAACCAGGAAGGCAACAGGTGGGAGGGATTAGGCCAGGTGACCGAGATCCATTTTCAACTGCTCCCCAGCTGCAAAAGAAAAGAAACTGGAGGGCTCCTTAATTAGGGAAAAAGAGTGCCAACCAGGAAGGCACAAGGTGGGCGGGACTTGCTAAATGGCGGAAAAGAGAGGCAACCTGGAAGTCACAAGGTGGGCGGGGCTTAGGCCAGGTGACCTAGGTCCTCTTGCACCTGCTCCCCATTAGCAAAGGAAAAGAGGCTAGAGGGCCCCTTAAATAGGGAAAAAGAATCGCAACCAGGAATGGACCAGGTGGGAGGGGCATGCTAAGTGGAGAAAAAGAGTGGCAACCAGCAAGGCACCAGGTGGGTGGGTCTTAGGCAGGGTAACCTAGATCCACTTGCACCCGCACCCCATATGCAAAGGAAAAGAGGCCGGAGGGCTCATTAAGTAGGGAAAAAGAGCGGCAACCAGGAAGACACCAGGTAGGTGGGGCTTGCTATGTGCTGAAAAATATCTGCAGCCATGAAGGCCCCAGGTGGGTGGGGCTCAGGTCAGGTGACTAAGAGCGAGAGCCACTTGCGCCTGCTTCCCATTAGCAAAGGAAAAGAGGCTAGAGGGCTCCTTAAATAGGGGAAAAGAGCCACAACCAGGAACGGACCAGGTGGGTGGGGCTTGCTAAGTGGGGAAAATGAGCAGCAACCAGGAAGGCATCAGGTGGGCGGGTCTTAAGCCAGGTGACCTAGATCCACTTGCACCTGCTGCCCATCTGTAAAGGAAAAGAGGCTGGAGGACTCTAAAGTAGGGAAAAAGAGTGGCAAGCAGGAAGGCACCAGGTGGCTGGGGCTTGCTAATTGGGGAAAAAGAGCAGAAACCAGGAGGCACCATGTGGGCGGGTCTTAGGCCAGGGGACCAAGTTCCACTTGCACCTGCTGCCCATCTGCAAAGGAACAGAGGCTGGAGGGCTCCTTAAGTAGGGGAAAGGAGCGGCAACCAGGAAGGCATCAGGTGGGTGGGCTTGCTAAGTGGAGAAAAAGAGCAGCAAAGGGGAAGGTGCCAGGTAGGTGGGGCTTAGGCCAGGTGACTTAGATCCACTTGCATCTGCTCCCCCTCTGCAAAGGAAAAGAGGATGGTTGCTGCCATAAGCAGGGAAAAAGAGCGGCAACCAGTAAGGCACCGGGTGGGCGGGGCTTGCTAAGTGGGGATAAAAAGCGGCATCCAGGAAAATACCAGGTGGGCGGGGCTTAAGCCAAGTGACCTAGATCCACTTGCACCTGCTCCCCATCTGCAAAGGAAAAGAAGCTGGAGGGCTCCTTAAGGAGGGAAAATGAGCGGCAACCAGGAAGGCACCAGGTGGGCGGGGCTTGCTAAGTGGGGAAAAACAGCATCATCCCGGAAGGCACCATGTGGGTGGGGCTTAGGCCAGGTGACCTACATCCTCGTGCACCTGCTCCCCATCTGCAAATGAAAAGAGGCTGGAGGGCTCCTAAAGTAGTGAAAAAGAGCGACAACCAGGAAGGGACAAGGTGGGCAGGGCTTGCTAAATGGAGTTAAAAATCAACAACCAGGAAGGCACCAGGTGGGTGGGGCTTAGGCCAGGTGACCTAGTTCCACCTGCATCTGCTCCCCATTAGCAAAGGAAAAGAGGCTGGAGGGTTCCTTAATTAGGGAAAAAGAGTGCCAACCAGGAAGGCACAAGATGGGCAGGACTTGCTAAATGCAGGAAAAGAGGCAACCTGGAAGGCACCAGGTGGGCGGGGCTTAGGCCAGGTGACCTAGGTCCAATTGTACCTGCTCCCCATCTGAAAAAGAAGCTGGTGGGCTCCTTAAGTAGGGAAAATGAGCCGCAACCAGAAAGGCACCAGGTGGGCAGGGTCTTGCTAAGGGGGGAAAAAGAGCAGCATCCAGGAAGGCACCAGGTGGATGGGGCTTAGGCCAGGTGACCTAGATCCACTTGCTCCTGCTCCCCATCTGCAAAGGAAAAGAAGCTGGAGGGCTCCTTAAGTAGGGAAAATGAGCGGCAACCAGGAAGGCACCAGGTGGGTGGGACTTGCTAAGTGGGGAAAAAGAGCGGCATCCAGGAAGGCAACAGGTGGACGGGGCTTAAGCCAGGTGACCTAGATCCCTTTTCACCTGTTCCCCAGCTGCAAAGGAAAAGAGGCTGGAGGGCTCTTTAATTAGGGAAAAAGAGTGCCAACCAGGAAGGCACAAGGTCGGAGGGCTTGTTAAGTGGAGGAATAGAGCAGCAACCAGGAAGGCACTAGGTGGGTGAGGCTTAGGCCAGGTGACCTAGGTCCACTGCACCTGCTCCCCTTCTGCAAAGGAAAAGAGGCTGGAGGGCTCCTGAAGTAGGGAAAATGAGCGGCAACCAAGAAGGCACCAGGTAGACGGGGTTTGCTCAGTGGGGAAAAAGAGCAGCATCCAGGAAGGCACCAGGTGGGTGGGGGTTAGGCCAGGTGACCTAGATTCACGTGCCCCTGCTCCCCATCTGCAAAGGAAAAGAGGCTGGAGGGCTCCTTAATTAAGGAAAAGGAGCGGCAACCAGGAAATCACCAGGTGAGTGGGGCTTGCTAAATGGGGAAAAATAGCAGCAACTAGCAAGGCACCAGGTGGGAGGGATTAGGCCAGGTGACCTAGATCCATTTTCACCTGCTCCCCATTACCAAAGGAAAAGAGGCTAGAGGGCTCTTTAAGTAGGGAAAAAGAGCGGCAACCAGGAAGCTACCAGGTGGGCGGGGCTTGCTAAGTGGGGAAAAAGAACAGCATCCAGGAAGGCAACAGGTGGGTGGGGCTTAGGCCAGGGTGCCCTAGATCCACTTGCACCCGCACCCCATATGTAAAGGAAAAGAGGCCGGAGGGCTCCTTAAGTAGGGAAAAAGAGCGGCAACTAGGAAGGCAACAGGTGGGCGGAGCTTGCTGAGTGGGGAAAAAGAGCAACATCCAGGAAGGCACCAGGTGGCTGGGGCTTAGGCCAGGTGACTAAGTTCAAGAGCCACTTGCACCTGCTTCCCATTAGCAAAGGAAAAGAGGCTAGAGGGCTCCTTAACTAGGGGAAAAGAGCCACAACCAGGAACGGACCAGGTGGGAGGGGCTAGCTAAGTGGGGAAAAAGAGCAGCAACCAGGAAGGCATCAGGTGGGTGGGTCTTAAGCCAGGTAACCTAGATCCACTTGCACCTGCTGCCCATCTGAAAAGCAAAAGAGGCTGGAGGGCTCCTTAAGTAGGGAAAAAGAGCGGCAAGCAGGAAGGCACCAGGTGGCTGGGGCTTTCTAATTGGGGAAAAATAGCAGAAACCAGGAGGCACCAGGTGGGCGGGTCTTAGGCCAGGGGACCGAGTTCCACTTGCACCTGCTGCCCATCTGCAAAGGAACAGAGGCTGGAGGGCTCCTTAATTAGAGAAAAAGAGTGGCAACCAGGAAGGCACCATGTGGGTGGGCTTGCTAAGTGGAGAAAAAGAGCAGCAAAGGCGAAGGCACCAGGTGGGTGGGGCTTAAGCCAGGTGACCTAGATACACATGCATCTGATTCCCCTGTGTAAAGGAAAAGAGGATGGTGGTCGCTATAAGTAGGGAAAAAGAGCGGCAACCATTAAGGCACTGGGTGGGCGAGGCTTGCTAAGTGGGGGAAAAAAGCGGCATCCAGGAAAATACCAGGTGGGCGGGGTTTAAGCCAGGTGACCTAGATCCACCTGCACCTGCTCCCCATTTGCAAAGGAAAAGAAGCAGGAGGGCTCCTTAAGGAGGGAAAATGAGCGGCAACCAGGAAGGAACCAGGTGGGCGGGGCTTGCTAAGTGGGGAAAAAGAGCAGCATCCAGGAAGGCACCATGTGGGTGGGGCTTAGGCCAAGTGACCTACATCCACGTGCACCTGCTCCCCATCTGCAAAGGAAAAGAGGCTGGAGGGCTCCTAAAGTAGTGAAAAAGAGTGGCAACCAGGAAGGCACTAGGTGGGCGGGGCTTGCTAAATGGGGAAAAAGAACAGCAACCAGGAAGGCACCAGGTGGGAGGGATTAGGCCAGGTGACCTAGATCCATTTTCAACTGCTCCCCAGCTGCAAAGGAAAAGAGGCTGGAGGGCTCCTTAATTACGGAAAAAGAGTGCCAACCAGGAAGGCACAAGGTGGGCGGGACTTGCTAAATGGAGGAAAAGAGAGGCAACCTGGAAGGCATCAGGTGGCGGGGCTTAGGCCAGGTGACCTAGGTCCACTTGCACCTGCTCCCCATTAGCAAAGGAAAAGAGGCTAGAGTGCTCCATAAATATGGAAAAAGAGACGCAACCAGGAAGGCACAAAGTGGGAGGGGCTTGCTAAGTGGGGAAAAAGAGCAGCAACCAGGAAGGCACCAGGTGGGCAGGGCTTGCTAAATGGGGAAAAATAGCAGCAACCATGAAGGCACCAGGTGGGAGGGATTAGGCCAGGTGACCTAGATCCATTTTCAACTGCTCCCCAGCTGCAAAGGAAAAGAGGCTGGAGGGCTCCTTAATTAGGGAAAAAGAGTGCCAACAAGGAAGGCACAAGGTGGGCGGGACTTGCTACATGGAGGAAAAGAGAGGCAACCTGGAAGGCACCAGGTGGGTGGGGCTTAGGCCAGGTGACCTAGGTCCTCTTGCACCTGCTCCCCATTAGCAAAGGAAAAGAGGCTAGAGGGCTCCTTAAATAGGGAAAAAGAGCTGCAACCAGGAAGGGACCAGTGGGCGGGGCTTGCTAAGTGGGGAAAAGGAGCGGCAACCAGGAAGGCACCGGGTGGGCGGGTCTTAAGCCAGGTGACCTAGATCCACTTGCACCTGCTGCCCATCTTCAAAGGAAAAGGGCTGGAGGGCTCCTTAAGTAGGGAAAAAGAGCGGCAACCAGGAAGGCACCAGGTAAGCGGGGCTTGCTAAATGGGGAAAAAGAGTAGCAGCCTGCAAGGCACCAGGTGGGCGGGATTAGGCCAGGTGACCTAGATCCATTTTCACCTCTTCCCCAGCTGCAAAGGAAAAGCGGCTGGAGGGCTCCTTAATAAGGGAAAACGAGTGCCAACCAGGAAGGCACAAGGTGGGCAGGGCTTGCTAAATGGAGGAAAAGAGAGGCAACCTGGAAGGCACCAGGTGGGCGGGGCTTAGGCCAGCAGACCTAGGTCCACTTGCACCTGCTCCCCATTAGCAAAGGAAAAGAGGCTAGAGGGTTCCTTAAATAGGAAAAAAAAGACACAACTAGGATGGCACCAAGTGGGAGGGGCTTGCTAAGTGGGAAAAAAAGCAGCAACCAGGAAGCTACCAGGTGGGTGGGGCTTGCTAAATGGGGATAAATAGCAACAGCCTGGAAGGCAGCATGGGGGCGGGATTAGGCCAGGTGACCTAGATCCATTTTCAACTGCTCCCCAGCTGCAAAGGAAAAGAGGCTGGAGGGCTCCTTAATTAGGGAAAAAGAGTGCCAACCAGGAAGGCACAAGGTGGGCGGGACTTGCTAAATGGAGGAAAATAGAGGCAACCTGGAAGGGACCAGGTGGGTGTGGCATAGGCCAGGTGACCTAGGTCCACTTGCACCTGCTCCCATCTGCAAGGAAAAAGAAGCTGGAGGGCTCCGTACGTAGGGAAAATGAGCGGCAACCAGGAAGGCACCAGGTTGGCAGGGCTTGCTAAGTGGGGAAAAAGAGCAGCATCCAGGAAGGCACCAGGTGGATGGGGCTTAGGCCAGATGACCTAAATCCACTTGCTCCTGCTCCCCATCTGCAAAGGAAAAGAAGCTGTAGGGCTCCTTAAGTAGGGAAAATGAGAGGGAACCAGGAAGGCACCAGGTGAGCGGGACTTGCTAAGTGGGGAAAAAGAGTAGCATCCAGGAAGGCAACAGGTGGGCGGGACTTAAGCCAAGTGACCTAGATCCCTTTTCACCTGCTCCCCAGCTGCAAAGGAAAAGAGGCTGGAGGGCTCTTTAATTAGGGAAAAAGAGTGCCAACCAGGAAGGCACAAGGTGGGCAGGGCTTGCTAAATGGAGGAATAGAGCAGCAACCACGAAGGCACCAGGTGGGTGGGGCTTAGGCCAGGTGACCTAGGTCCACTTGCACCTGCTCCCCATTAGCAAAGGAAAAGAGGCTAGAGGGCTCCTTAAATAGGGAAAAAGAGCCGCAACCAGGAAGGGACAAGGTGGGCAGGGCTTGCTAAGTGGGGAAAAAGAGTGTCAACCAGGAAGGCAGCAGGTGGGCGGGTTTTAGGCCAGGTGACCTATATCCACTTGCACCTGCTCCTCATCTGCAAAGGAAAAGATACTGGAGGGCTTCTTAAGTAGGGAAAAAGAGCAGCAACCAGGAAGGCAGCAGGTGGGCGGTGCTTGCTAAGTGGGGAAAAAGAGCAGCATCCGGGAAGGCACCAGGTGGGTTGGGCTTAGGCCAGGTGACAATAAATCCATGTGCACCTGCTCCCCATCTGCAAAGGAAAAGAAGCTGGAAGGCTCCTTAAGCAGGCAAAATGAGCGGCAACCAGGAAGGCACAAGGTGGGGGGAGCTTGCTGAGTGGGGAAAAATAGCAGCATCCAGGAAGGCACCAGGTGGCTGGAGCTTAGCCCAGGTGACCTAGATCCACGTGCACCTGCTCCCCATCTGCAAAGGAAAAGAGGCTGGAGGGCTCCTTAAGTAGGGAAAAAGAGCGGCAACCAGGAAGGCACCAGGTGGACGGGGCTTGCTCAGTGGGGAAAAAGAGCAGCATCCAGGAAGGCATCAGGTGGGTGGGTCTTAAGCCAGGTGACCTAGATCCACTTGCACCTGCTGCCCATCTTCAAAGGAAAAGAGGCTGCTTGGCTCCTTAAGTAGGGAAAAAGAGCGGCAACCAGGAAGGCACCAGGTGAGCAGGGCTTGCTAAATGGGGAAAAAGAGTAGCAGCCTGCAAGGCACCAGGTGGGTGGGATCAGACCAGGTGACCTAGATCCATTTTCACCTCTTCCCCAGCTGCAAAGGAAAAGAGGATGGAGGGCTCCTTAATAAGGGAAAATGAGTGCCAACCAGGAAGGCACAAGGTGGGCAGGGCTTGCTAAATGGAGGAAAAGAGAGGCAACCTGGAAAGCACCATGTGGGCGGGTCTTTAGCTCAGGTGACCTAGGTCCACTTGCACCTGCTCCCATTAGCAAAGGAAAAGAGGCTAGAGTGCTCCATAAATATGGAAAAAGAAACGCAACCAGGAAGGCACCAAGTGGGAGGGGCTTGCTAAGTAGGGAAAAAGAGCAGCAACCAGGAAGGCACCAGGTGGGCAGGGCTTGCTAAATGGGGAAAAATAGCAGCAACCAGGAAGGCACCAGGTGGCCGGGATTAGGCCAGGTGACCTAGATCCATTTTCAACTGCTCCCCAGCTGCAAAGGCAAGAGGCTGGAGGGCTCCTTAATTAGGTAAAAAGAGTGCCAACCATCAAGGCACAAGGTGGGCCGGATTTGCTAAATGGAGGAAAAGAGAGGCAGCCTGGAAGGCACCAGCTGGGCGTTGCTTAGGCCAGGTGACCTAGGTCCTCTTGCACCTGCTCCCCATTAGCAAAGGAAAAGAGGTTAGAGGGCTCCTTAAATAGGGAAAAAGAGCCGCAACCAGGAAGGGACCAGTGGGCAGGGCTTGCTAAGTGGGGAAAAGGAGCGGCAACCAGGAAGGCACCAGGTGGGCGGGCCTTAAGAAAGGTGACCTATATCCACTTGCACCTGCTGCCCATCTTCAAAGCAAAAGGGCTGGAGGGCTCCTTAAGTAGGGAAAAAGAGTGGCAACCAGGAAGGCACCAGGTGAGCGGGGGTTGATAAATGGGGAAAAAGAGTAGCAGCCTGCAAGGCACCAGGTGGGCGGGATTAGGCCAGGTGACCTAGATCCATTTTCACCTCTTCCCCAGCTGCAAAGGAAAAGTGGCTGGAGGGCTCCTTAATAAGGGAAAATGAGTGCCAACCAGGAAGGCACAAGGTGGGCAGGGCTTGCTAAGCAGACCTAGGTCCACTTGCACCTGCTCCCCATTAGCAAAGGAAAAGAGGCTAGAGGGTTCCTTAAATAGGGAAAAAGAGACACAACTAGGACGGCACCAAGTGGGCGGGGCTTGCTAAGTAGGGAAAAAGAGCAGCAACCAGGAAGCTACCAGGTGGGTGGGGCTTGCTAAATGGGTAAAAATAGCAGCAACCTGGAAGGCAGCAGGTGGGGGGGATTAGGCCAGGTGACTTACATCCATTTTCAACTGCTCCCCAGCTGCAAAGGAAAAGAGGCTGGAGGTCTCCTTAACTAGGGAAAAAGAGTGCCAACCAGGAAGGCACAAGGTGGGCAGGACTTGCTAAATGGAGGAAAATAGAGGCAATCTTGAAGGCACCAGGTGGGCGGGGCTTAGGCCAGGTGACCTAGGTCCACTTGCACCTGCTCCTATCTGCAAAGAAAAAGAAGCTGGAGGGCTCCTTACGTAGGGAAAATGAGCGGCAACCAGGAAGGCACCAGGTTGGCAGGGCTTGCTAAGTGGGGAAAAAGAGCAGCATCCAGGAAGGCACCAGGTGGATGGGGCTTAGGCCAGATGACCTAAATCCACTTGCTCCTGCTCCGCATCTGCAAAGGAAAAGAAGCTGTAGGGCTCCTTGAATAGGGAAAATGAGCGGCAACCAGGAAGGCACCAGGTGGGCGGGACTTGCTAAGTGGGGAAAAAGAGCGGCATCCAGGGAGGCAACAGGTGGGCGGGGCTTAAGCCAAGTGACCTAGATCCCTTTTCACCTGCTCCCCAGCTGCAAAGGAAAAGAGGCTGGAGGGCTCTTTAATTAGGGAAAAAGAGTGGCAACCAGGAAGGCACAAGGTGGGCAGGGCTTGCTAAACCGAGGAATAGAGCAGCAACCAGGAAGGCACAAGTTGGGTGGGGCTTAGGCCAGGTGACGTAGGTCCACTTGCACCTGCTCCCCATTAGCAAAGGAAAAGAGGCTAAAGGGCTCCTTAAATAGGGAAAAAGAGCCGCAACCAGGAAGGAACCAGGTGGGCGGGGCTTGCTAAGTGGGGAAAAAGAGCGGCAGACAGGAAGGCACCACGTGGGCAGGTTTTAGGCCAGGTGACCAATATCCACTTGCACCTGCTCCTCATCCGCAAAGGAAAAGAGACTGGAGGGCTTCTTAAGTAGGGAAAAAGAGTGGCAACCAGAAATGCACCAGCTGGCTGGGGCTTGCTAAGTGGGGAAAAAGAGCAGCAACCAGGAAGGCACCAGGTGGGTGGGGCTTAGGCCAGGTGACCGAGATCCACTTGCACCTGCTGCCCATCTTCAAAGGAAAAGAGGCTGGAGGGCTCCTTAAGTAGGGAAAAAGAGCGGCAACCAGGAAGGCACCAGGTGGACGGGGCTTGCTCAGTGGGGAAAAAGAGCAGCATCCAGGAAGGCACCAGGTGGGCGGGTCTTAAGCCATGTGACCTAGATCCACTTGCACCTGCTGCCCATCTTCAAAGGAAAACAGGCTGTAGGGATCCTTAAGTAGGGAAAAAGAGCGGCAACCAGGAAGGCACCAGGTTAGCGGGGCTTGCTAAATGGGGAAAAAGAGTAGCTGCCTGCAAGGCACCAGGTGGGCGGGATTAGGCCAGGTGACCTAGATCCATTTTCACCTCTTCTCCAGCTGCAAAGGAAAAGCGGCTGGAGGGCTCCTTAATAAGGGAAAATGAGTGCCAACCAGGAAGGCACAAGGTGGGCAGGGCTTGCTAAATGGAGGAAAAGAGAGGCAACCTGGAAGGCACCAGGTGGGAGGGGCTTTAACTCAGGTGACCTAAGTCCACTTGCACCTGCTCCCCATTAGCAAAGTAAAAGAGGCTAGAGTGCTCCATAAATATGGAAAAAGAAACGCAACCAGGAAGGCACCAAGTGGGAGGTGCTTGCTAAGTGGGGAAAAAGAGCAGCAACCAGGAAGGCACCAGGTGGGCAGGGCTTGCTAAATGCGGAAAAATAGCAGCAACCAGGAAGGCACCACGTGCGAGGGATTAGGCTAGGTGACCTAGATCCATTTTCAACTGCTCCCCAGCTGCAAAGGAAAAGATGCTGGAGGGCTCCTCAATTAGGGAAAAAGAGTGCCAACCAGGAAGGCACAAGGTGGGCGGGACTTGCTAAATGGAGGAAAAGAGAGGCAACCTGGAAGGCACTGCTGGGCGGGGCTTAGGCCAGGTGACCTAGGTCCTCTTGTACCTGCTCCCCATTAGCAAAGGAAAAGAGGTTAGAGGGCTCTTTAAATAGGGAAAAAGAGCCGCAACCAGGAAGGGACCAGGTGGGCGGGGCTTGCTAAGTGGGGAAAAAGAGCGGCAACCAGGAAGGCACCAGGTGGCCGGGTCTTAAGCCAGGTGACCTAGATCCACTTGCACCTGCTCCCCATCTTCAAAGGAAAAGGGCTGGAGGGCTCCTTAATAAGGGAAACCGAGTGCCAACCAGGAAGGCACAAGGTGGGAAGGGCTTGCTAAATGGAGGAAAAGAGAGGCAACCTGGAAGGCACCAGGTGGGCGGGGCTTAGGCCAGCTGACCTAGGTCAACTTGCACCTGCTCCCCATTAGCAAAGGAAAAGAGGCTAGAGGTCTCCTTAAATAGGGAAAAAGAGACACAACTAGGAAGGCACCAAGTGCGAGGGGCTTGCAAAGTGGGGAAAAAGAGCAGCAGCCAGGAAGCTACCAGGTGGGCGGGGCTTGCTAAATGGGGAAAATAGCAGCTACCAGGAAGGCACCAGGTGGGAGGGATTAGGCCAGGTGACCTAGATCCATTTTCAACTGCTCCCCAGCTGCTAAGGAAAAGAGGCTGGAAGGCTCCTTACGTAGGGAAAATGAGCGGCAACCAGCAAGGCACCAGGTGGGCGGGATTTGCTAAGTAGGGAAAAAGAGCGGCATCCAGGAAGGCAACAGTTGGGCGGGGCTTAAGCCAGGTGACCCAGATCCCTTTTCACCTGCTCCCCAGCTGCAAAGGAAAAGAGTCAGGAGGGCTCTTTAATTAGGGAAAAAGAGTGCCAGCCAGGAAGGCACACGGTGGGCAGGGCTTGCTAAATGGAGGAATAGAGCAGCAACCAGGAATGCACCAGGTGGGTGGGGCTTAGGCCAGATGACCTAGGTCCAATTGCACCTGCTCCCCATTAGCAAAGGAAAAGAGGCAAGAGAGCTCCTTAAATAGTGAAAAAGAGCCGCAACCAGGAAGGGACCAGGTGGGCGGGGCTTGCTTAGTGGGGCAAAGGAGCGGCAACCAGGAAGGCACCAGGTGGGTGGGTCTTAGGCCAGGTGACCTATATCCACTTGCACCTGCTCCTCATCTGCAAAGGAAAAGAGACTGGAGGGCTTCTTAAGTAGTGAAAAAGAGTGGCAACCAGAAATGCACCAGCTGGCTGGGGCTTGCTAAATGGGGAAAAAGAGCAGCAACCAGGAAGGCACCAGGTGGGTGGGGCTTAGGCCAGGTGACCGAGATCCACTTGCACCTGCTCCTCATCTGCAAAGGAAAAGAAGCTGGGGGGCTCCTTAAGTAGCGAAAAAGAGTGGCAACCAGGAAGGCACCAGGTGGGCGGGGCTTGCTAAGTGGGGAAAAAGAGCGGCTTCCAGGAAGGCACCAGGTGGGTGGGGCTTAGGCCAGGTGACAATAAATCCATGTGCACCTGCTCCCCATCTGCAAAGGAAAAGAAGCTGGAGGGCTCCTTAAGTAGGGAAAATGAGCAGCAACCAGGAAGGCACCAGGTGGGCGGAGCTTGCTGAGTGGGGAAAAAGAGCAGCATCCAGGAAGGCACCAGGTGGCTGGGGCTTAGGCCAGGTGACCTAGATCCACGTGCACCTGCTCCCCATCTGCAAAGGAAAAGAGGCTGGATTCTCCTTAAGTAGGAAAAATGAGCGGCAACCAGGAAGGCACCAGGTGGACGGGGCTTGCTCAGTGGGGAAAAAGAGCAGCATCCAGGACGGCACCAGGTGGGTGGGGTTTAGGCCAGGTGACCTAGATCCATGTGCACCTGCTCCCCATCTGCAAAGGAAAAGAGGCTGGAGGGCTCCTTAAGTAGGGAAAAGGAGCAGCAACCAGGAAGGGATCAGGTGGGCGGGGCATGATAAGTGGAGAAAAAGAATGGCAACCAGCAAGGCACCAGGTGGGTGGGTCTTAGACAGGGTTACCTAGATCCACTTGCACCCACACACATATGCAAAGGAAAAGAGGCCGGAGGGCTCCTTAAGTAGGGAAAAAGAGCGGCAACCAGGAAGGCACCAGGTAGGTGGGGCTTGCTATGTGGGGAAAAAGATCTGCAGCCAGCAAGGCACCAGGTGGGTGGGGCTCAGGTCAGGTGACTAAGAGCGAGAGCCACTTGCTCCTGCTTCCCATTAGCAAAGGAAAAGAGGCTAGAGGGCTCCCTAAATAGTGGAAAAGAGCCACAACCAGGAACTCACTAGGTGGGTGGGGCTTGCTAAGTAGGGAAAAAGAGCAGCAACCAGGATGGCACCAGGTGGGCAGGGCTTAGGCCAGGTGACCTAGATCCATTTGCACCTGCTCCCGCTCTGCAAAGGAAAAGAGGATGGTGGGCTCCATAAGTAGGGAAAAAGAGCGGCAACCAGGAAGTCACCAGGTGGGCGGGACTTAAGCCATGTGACCTAGATCCACTTGCACCTGCTCCCCATCTGCAAAGGAAAAGAAGCTGGAGGGCTCCTTAAGAAGGGAAAATGAGTGGCAAACAGGAAGGCACCAGGTAGCCTGGGCTTGCTAATTGGGGAAAAAGAGCAGAAACCAGGAGGCACCAGGTGGGCGGGTGTTAGGCCAGGGGACCGAGTTCCACTTGCACCTGCTGCCCATCTGCAAAGGAACAGAGGCTGGAGGGCTCCTTAAGTAGGGAAAAAGAGTGGACACCAGTAAGATACAAGGTGGGCGGGGCTTGCTAAATGGAGGAAAAGAGCAGCAACCAGGAAGGGAGCAGGTGCGTGGGGCTTAGGCCAGGTGACTTAGGTCCACTTGCACCTGCTCCCCATTAGCAAAGGAAAAGAGGCTGGAGGGCTACTTAAGTAGGGAAAAGAGCGGCAACCAGGAAGGCACCAGGTGGGCGGGGCTTGCTAAATGGGGAAAAATAGCAGCAACCAGGAAGGCACCAGGTGGGAGGGATTAGGCCAGGTGACCTAGATCCATTTTCAACTGCTCACCAGCTGCAAAGGAAAAGAGGCTGGAGGGCTCCTTGATTAGGGAAAAAGAGTGCCAACCAGGAAGGCACAAGGTGGCCGGGACTTGCTAAATGGAGGAAAAGAGAGGCAACCTGGAAGGCACCAGGTAGGCGGGGCTTAGGCCAGGTGACCTAGGTCCACTTGCACCTGCTCCCCATTAACAAAGGAAAAGAGTCTAGAGGGCTCCTTAAATAGGGAAAAAGAGCCGTAACCAGGAAGGGACCAGGTGGGCGGGGCTTACTAAGTGGGGAAAAAGAGCAGCAACCAGGAAGGCACCAGGTGGGCGGGTCTTAAGCCAGGTCACCTAGATTCACTTGCACCTGCTGCCCATCTTCAAAGGAAAAGAGGCTGTAGAGCTCCTTATGTAGGGGAAAAGAGCGGAAACCAGGAAGGCACGAGGTAGGCTGGGCTTGCTATGTGGGGAAAAAGATCTGCAGCCAGGAAGGCACCAGGTGGGTGGGGCTCAGGTCAGGTGACTAAGAGCGAGAGCCACTTGCTCCTGCTTCCCATTAGCAAAGGAAAAGAGGCTAGAGGGCTCCCTAAATAGAAAACTATAACAATACCATAAAAAAAGGACTAGACATCATTGCCCCTCTAAAACTGCAAAAAAGCAAACAGCAAGCCCACCTGAACACCTGGTTCACCCCACATCTGAAAGAACTTAGACTGCACAAAAGAAAACTTGAAAGCCAATGGCGCAACTCCCCTACAGAAGAGAACAAATCACAACTCAAACTTTATGCAAACAACTACAAAAAAGAAATTCTACTCACCAAAAAGAAACTATTCAATGAAAGAATCGAAAAATCGAGCTCCAACACCAGAGAACTATTTGCTATACTAAGGGAACTAGAATCCCCTATACCCCCACCAGACAATATAATTAAAGATAAAGTATGGTGCACCAGCGTCCAAAACGCCCTAACTAATAAAATCAAAACTCTCCAAACCAAAATCGCTCTGAAAAAAGACTCTCTCACCACCAATGAAGCATCTCCCAGCAACCACGACAAAACAGCCAACCGTCCAGGCCAGAATCTCTTCAGATTTACCAAAATATCTATCCCAGAAACAGAAAAAGTTATAGCCTCACTTAAACCATCTAACTGCAAAGGCGACAACTGCCCTCCCCAGATAATCAAGGATGCTGCTAGGGATCTAGCCTCCTTTATAACCAAGCTGATCAACGCATCCTTCTCCTCCAACACCATACCAAGTAACCTCAAAGAATCTTGGGTCCTGCCTCTCCTCAAGAAGCAAACCCTAGACCCCGCTATTCCCACCAATTACAGGCCCATCACCACGGTGCCATTCCTGTTAAAGATAATAGATAGAGTAGCATACCTGCAGATTCAGCAATATCTTGAAACTCACAAACTACTAGGCACCCACCAATCAGGCTTCAGACCGAAGCACGGCACCGAAACAGCCTTAATCGATCTTAAAACCCAGATCAATGAGATTAACGACAAAGGGAACACTGCCATGTTACTACTCCTCGATCTGTCGGCAGCATTTGACCTGGTAGATCACGCAGTCCTGTGCGAACACCTGGCCTCAGCAGCTCACTTCTTGAAAGAGGCCATAGCCTGGATCCAATCATTCTTGGACAACCGAACTATGAGGGTCTTCTCCACCCTAGCCTCAGCAGACCCCATTAAAATAACCTGTGGGGTGCCCCAAGGCTCCTGCGTTTCTCCCACCCTCTACAACATCTTTACCAAGCCCCTATTTGACAAGTTGGACAGACTGGGTGTCTCATATACCAATTATGCAGATGACACCCAGATCCTCATACCCCTTTCAGGCAACTACGCTTCAGATACGGCCTTGGTAAACAAAATATATCTCATCATTCAGGCATGGATGGCCACACACGGTCTATGTCTAAATGATGAGAAAACCGAAATCCTGCTCCTCGGATCCAATACCAATCTCAAAAAACTCAGTTCCAACTATAAGGCCTTCAACATTGATGGCAACACCATCACAGTGGCCAAAACAGTGAAAACACTAGGCTTTCACCTTGATGCAACCATGTCACTAAAAAAACAAGTTAACTCACTAGCATCCTCCACCGCCTACACATGCAAGCTAATTAGGGCAAGTAGAGCCTTCCTCACCCAAGCTAGCTGCATCATCATAGCCAACGCCCTAATACTATCCAGACTGGACTATTGCAACGCCATGTACCTAGGAGCCAACAAATGCATAACCAACAAACTACAGACACTACAAAACAACGCTCTCAGAACAGCCCTCAACCTACCCTCCAAGGAACACATCTCCAACAAAAGGAGAGAACACAAATGGCTTAAAATCCACGACCGCATCTCCCTCAAAACGGCATCACTCACCTACAAATGTTTAAACAACGCAGCCCCCCCCCTATCTCGCATCCAGAATAAAGAAAAAAACGTCCACCCGCCCCACCAGATCGATTAATTCCTTCTGCCTGCAGGTACCCAATTTCAGACAAAAGAAAACCGGCGGCAGCAGCTTCCCTGTCTTGGCAGCCCAACACTGGAACGCCCTCCCACTCTACATTAGGACAGACCAATCCTACTATAGCTTCAGGCGAAACACCCTCACTTGGCTGCGGGCCAATGATCCTCACGACTAACCCTGCCATCTAATCTGATCATGCCAGTGCTATAACCTGACTACCATGCACAGCCTTAAATATGTAAATATGTAAATGCAACCGAACTGCCCCTATGCACAGCACTAATTATGTAAAATGTAAGCTTTCGCTCAATTATATGTATATATGCACATCCCACACAATGTAACTGTAAATGTAATGCTCTTTTTCTCATGCCTATCTTATTCTGTAACCAAGTTTTTATGTAATCCTATCTTCCTGACCTCTGTTGCGCCCTGTTACCTCTGGGTTTTGCGCGCTATACTAAATAAATAAACAAATAAACAAATAAATAGTGGAAAAGAGCCACAACCAGGAACGGACCAGGTGGGTGGGGCTTGCTAAGTGGGGAAAAAGAGCAGCAACCAGGATGGCACCAGGTGGGCAGGGCTTAGGCCAGGTGACCTAGATCCATTTGCACCTGCTCCCGCTCTGCAAAGGAAAAGAGGATGGTGGGCTCCATAAGTAGGGAAAAAGAGCAGCAACCAGGAAGTCACCAGGTGGGCGGGGCTTAAGCCATGTGACCTAGATCCACTTGCACCTGCTCCCCATCTGCAAAGGAAAAGAAGCTGGAGGGCTCCTTAAGAAGAGAAAATGAGTGGCAAACAGGAAGGCACCAGGTGGCTGGGGCTTGCTAATTGGGGAAAAAGAGCAGAAACCAGGAGGCACCAGGTGGGCGGGTCTTAGGCCAGGGGACCGAGTTCCACTTGCACCTGGTGCCCATCTGCAAAGGAAGAGAGGCTGGAGGGCTCCTTAAGTAGGGAAAAAGAGTGGCAACCAGTAAGGTACAAGGTGGGCGGGGCTTGCTAAATGGAGGAAAAGAGCAGCAACCAGGAAGGGACCAGGTGCGTGGGGCTTAGGCCAGGTGACTTAGATCCACTTGCACCTGCTCCCCATTAGCAAAGGAAAAGAGGCTGGAGGGCTACTTAAGTAGGGAAAAGAGCGGCAACCAGGAAGGCACCAGGTGAGCGGGTCTTGCTAAATGGGGAAAAATAGCAGCAACCAGGAAGGCACCAGGTGGGAGGGATTAGGCCAGGTGACCTAGATCCATTTTCAACTGCTCACCAGCTGCAAAGAAAAAGAGGCTGGAGGGCTCCTTGATTAGGGAAAAAGAGTGTCAACCAGGAAGGCACAAGGTGGCCGGGACTTGCTAAATGGAGGAAAAGAGAGGCAACCTGGAAGGCACCAGCTGGGCAGGGCTTAGGCCAGGTGACCTAGGTCCTCTTGCACCTGCTCCCAATTAGCAAAGGAAAAGAGGTTAGAGGGCTCCTTAAATAGGGAAAAAGAGCCGCAACCAGGAAGGGACCAGGTGGGCGGGGCTTGCTAAGTGGGGAAAAAGAGCGGCAACCAGGAAGGCACCAGGTGGGCGGGTCTTAAGCCAGGTGACCTAGATCCACTTGCACCTGCTGCCCATCTTCAAAGGAAAAGGGCTGGAGGGCTCCTTAAGTAGGGAAAAAGAGCGGCAACCAGGAAGGCACCAGGTGAGCGGGGCTTGCTAAATGGGGAAAAAGAGTAGCAGCCTGCAAGGCACCAGGTGGGCGGAATGAGGCCAGGTGACCTACATCCATTTTCACCTCTTCCCCATCTGCAAAGAAAAAGCGGCTGGAGGGCTCCTTAATAAGGGAAAACGAGTGCCAACCAGGAAGGCACAAGGTGGGAAGGGCTTGCTAAATGGAGGAAAAGAGAGGCAACCTGGAAGGCACCAGGTGGGCGGGGCTTAGGCCAGGTGACCTAGATCCATTTGCACCTGCTCCCGCTCTGCAAAGGAAAAGAGGATGGTGGGCTCCATAAGTAGGGAAAAAGAGCAGCAACCAGGAAGTCACCAGGTGGGCGGGGCTTAAGCCATGTGACCTAGATCCACTTGCACCTGCTCCCCATCTGCAAAGGAAAAGAAGCTGGAGGGCTCCTTAAGAAGAGAAAATGAGTGGCAAACAGGAAGGCACCAGGTGGCTGGGGCTTGCTAATTGGGGAAAAAGAGCAGAAACCAGGAGGCACCAGGTGGGCGGGTCTTAGGCCAGGGGACCGAGTTCCACTTGCACCTGGTGCCCATCTGCAAAGGAAGAGAGGCTGGAGGGCTCCTTAAGTAGGGAAAAAGAGTGGCAACCAGTAAGGTACAAGGTGGGCGGGGCTTGCTAAATGGAGGAAAAGAGCAGCAACCAGGAAGGGACCAGGTGCGTGGGGCTTAGGCCAGGTGACTTAGATCCACTTGCACCTGCTCCCCATTAGCAAAGGAAAAGAGGCTGGAGGGCTACTTAAGTAGGGAAAAGAGCGGCAACCAGGAAGGCACCAGGTGGGCGGGTCTTGCTAAATGGGGAAAAATAGCAGCAACCAGGAAGGCACCAGGTGGGAGGGATTAGGCCAGGTGACCTAGATCCATTTTCAACTGCTCACCAGCTGCAAAGAAAAAGAGGCTGGAGGGCTCCTTGATTAGGGAAAAAGAGTGTCAACCAGGAAGGCACAAGGTGGCCGGGACTTGCTAAATGGAGGAAAAGAGAGGCAACCTGGAAGGCACCAGCTGGGCAGGGCTTAGGCCAGGTGACCTAGGTCCTCTTGCACCTGCTCCCAATTAGCAAAGGAAAAGAGGTTAGAGGGCTCCTTAAATAGGGAAAAAGAGCCGCAACCAGGAAGGGACCAGGTGGGCGGGGCTTGCTAAGTGGGGAAAAAGAGCGGCAACCAGGAAGGCACCAGGTGGGCGGGTCTTAAGCCAGGTGACCTAGATCCACTTGCACCTGCTGCCCATCTTCAAAGGAAAAGGGCTGGAGGGCTCCTTAAGTAGGGAAAAAGAGCGGCAACCAGGAAGGCACCAGGTGAGCGGGGCTTGCTAAATGGGGAAAAAGAGTAGCAGCCTGCAAGGCACCAGGTGGGCGGAATGAGGCCAGGTGACCTACATCCATTTTCACCTCTTCCCCATCTGCAAAGAAAAAGCGGCTGGAGGGCTCCTTAATAAGGGAAAACGAGTGCCAACCAGGAAGGCACAAGGTGGGAAGGGCTTGCTAAATGGAGGAAAAGAGAGGCAACCTGGAAGGCACCAGGTGGGCGGGGCTTAGGCCAGCTGACCTAGGTCCACTTGCACCTGCTCCCCATTAGCAAAGGAAAAGAGGCTAGAGGTCTCCTTAAATAGGGAAAAAGAGACACAACTAGGAAGGCACCAAGTGCGAGGGGCTTGCAAAGTGGGGAAAAAGAGCAGCAGCCAGGAAGCTACCAGGTGGGCGGGGCTTGCTAAATGGGGAAAATAGCAGCTACCAGGAAGGCACCAGGTGGGAGGGATTAGGCCAGGTGACCTAGATCCATTTTCAACTGCTTCCCAGCTGCAAAGGAAAAGAGGCTGGAGGGCTCCTTACGTAGGGAAAATGAGTGGCAACCAGCAAGGCACCAGGTGGGCGGGATTTGCTAAGTAGGGTAAAAGAGCGGCATCCAGGAAGCCAACAGTTGGGCGGGGCTTAAGCCAGGTGACCTAGATCCCTTTTCACCTGCTCCCCAGCTGCAAAGGAAAAGAGTCTGGAGGGCTCTTTAATTAGGGAAAAAGAGTGCCAGCCAGGAAGGCACACGGTGGGCAGGGCTTGCTAAATGGAGGAATAGAGCAGCAACCAAGAAGGCACCAGGTGGGTGGGGCTTAGGCCAGATGACCTAGGTCCAATTGCACCTGCTCCCCATTAGCAAAGGAAAAGAGGCAAGAGGGCTCCTTAAATAGGGAAAAAGAGCTGCAACCAGGAAGGGACCAGGTGGGCGGGGCTTGCTAAGTGGGGCAAAGGAGCGGCAACCAGGAAGGCACCAGGTGGGTGGGTCTTAGGCCAGGTGACCTATATCCACTTGCACCTGCTCCTCATCTGCAAAGGAAAAGAGACTGGAGGGCTTCTTAAGTAGGGAAAAAGAGTGGCAACCAGAAATGCACCAGCTGGCTGGGGCTTGCTAAATGGGGAAAAAGAGCAGCAAACAGGATTGCACCAGGTGGGTGGGGCTTATGCCAGGTGACCGAGATCCACTTGCACCTGCTCCTCATCCGCAAAGGAAAAGAGGCTGCGGGGCTCCTTAAGTAGGGAAAAAGAGTGGCAACCAGGAAGGCACCAGGTGGGCGGGGCTTGCTAAGTGGGGAAAAAGAGCGGCTTCCAGGAAGGCACCAGGTGGGTGGGGCTTAGGCCAGGTGACAATAAATCCATGTGCACCTGCTCCCCATCTGCAAAGGAAAAGAAGCTGGAGGGCTCCTTAAGTAGGGAAAATGAGCAGCAACCAGGAAGGCACCAGGTATGCGGAGCTTGCTGAGTGGGGAAAAAGAGCAGCATCCAGGAAGGCACCAGGTGGCTGGGGCTTAGGCCAGGTGACCTAGATCCACGTGCACCTGCTCCCCATCTGCAAACGAAAAGAGGCTGGATGGCTCCTTAAGTAGGGGAAAATGAGCGGCAACCAGGAAGGCACCAGGTGGACGGGGCTTGCTCAGTGGGGAAAAAGAGCAGCATCCAGGAAGGCACCAGGTGGGTGGGGTTTAGGCCAGGTGACCTAGATCCATGTGCACCTGCTCCCCATCTGCAAAGGAAAAGAGGCTGGAGGGCTCCTTAAGTAGGGAAAAGGAGCAGCAACCAGGAAGGGATCAGGTGGGCGGGGCATGATAAGTGGAGAAAAAGAATGGCAACCAGCAAGGCACCAGGTGGGTGTGTCTTAGACAGGGTTACCTAGATCCACTTGCACCCGCACACATATGCAAAGGAAAAGAGGCCGGAGGGCTCCTTAAGGAGGGAAAAAGAGCGGCAACCAGGAAGGCACCAGGTAGGCGGGGCTTGCTATGTGGGGAAAAAGATCTGCAGCCAGCAAGGCACCAGGTGGGTTGGGCTCAGGTCAGGTGACTAAGAGCGAGAGCCACTTGCTCCTGCTTCACATTAGCAAAGGAAAAGAGGCTAGAGGGCTCCCTAAATAGTGGAAAAGAGCCACAACCAGGAACGGACCAGGTGGGTGGGGCTTGCTAAGTGGGGAAAAAGAGCAGCAACCAGGATGGCACCAGGTGGGCAGGGCTTAGGCCAGGTGACCTAGATCCATTTGCACCTGCTCCCGCTCTGCAAAGGAAAAGAGGATGGTGGGCTCCATAAGTAGGGAAAAAGAGCGGCAACTAGGAAGTCACCAGGTGGGCGGGGCTTAAGCCATGTGACCTAGATCCACTTGCACCTGCTCCCCATCTGCAAAGGAAAAGAAGCTGGAGGGCTCCTCAAGAAGGGAAAATTAGTGGCAAACAGGAAGGCACCAGGTGGCCTGGGCTTGCTAATTGGGGAAAAAGAGCAGAAACCAGGAGGCACCAGGTGGGCGGGTCTTAGGCGAGGGGACCGAGTTCCACTTGCACCTGCTGCCCATCTGCAAAGGAACAGAGGCTGGAGGGCTCCTTAAGTAGGGAAAAAGAGTGGACACCAGTAAGGTACAAGGTGGGCGGGGCTTGCTAAATGGAGGAAAAGAGCAGCAACCAGGAAGGGACCAGGTGCGTGGGGCTTAGGCCAGGTGAATTAGGTCCACTTGCACCTGCTCCCCATTAGCAAACGAAAAGAGGCTAGAGGTCTCCTTAAATAGGGAAAAAGAGACACAACTAGGAAGGCGCCAAGTGCGAGGGGTTTGCAAAGTGGGGGAAAAGAGCAGCAGCCAGGAAGCTACCAGGTGGGCGGGGCTTGCTAAATGGGGAAAATAGCAGCTACCAGGAAGGCACCAGGTGGGAAGGATTAGGCCAGGTGACCTAGATCCATTTTCAACTGCTCCCCAGCTGCAAAGGAAAAGAGGCTGGAGGGCTCCTTATGTAGGGAAAATGAGCGGCAACCAGCAAGGCACCAGGTGGGCGGGATTTGCTAAGTAGGGTAAAAGAGCGGCATCCAGGAAGGCAACAGTTGGGCGGGGCTTAAGACAGGTGACCTAGATCCCTTTTCACCTGCTCCCCAGCTGCAAAGGAAAAGAGTCTGGAGGGCTCTTTAATTAGGGAAAAAGAGTGCCAGCCAGGAAGGCACACGGTGGGCAGGGCTTGCTAAATGGAGGAATAGAGCAGCAACCAGGAAGACACCAGGTGGGTGGGGCTTAGGCCAGATGACCTAGGTCCAATTGCACCTGCTCCCCAGTAGCAAAGGAAAAGAGGCAAGAGGGCTCCTTAAATAGGGAAAAAGAGCTGCAACCAGGAAGGGACCAGGTGGGCGGGGCTTGCTAAGTGGGGCAAAGGAGCGGCAACCAGGAAGGCACCAGGTGGGTGGGTCTTAGGCCAGGTGACCTATATCCACTTGCACCTGCTCCTCATCTGCAAAGGAAAAGAGACTGGAGGGCTTCTTAAGTAGGGAAAAAGAGTGGCAACCAGAAATGCACCAGCTGGCTGGGGCTTGCTAAATGGGGAAAAAGAGCAGCAACCAGGAAGGCACCAGGTGGGTGGGGCTTATGCCAGGTGACCGAGATCCACTTGCACCTGCTCCTCATCTGCAAAGGAAAAGAGGCTGGGGGGCTCCTTAAGTAGGGAAAAAGAGTGGCAACCAGGAAGGCACCAGGTGGGCGGGGCTTGCTAAGTGGGGAAAAAGAGCGGCTTCCAGGAAGGCACCAGGTGGGTGGGGCTTAGGCCAGGTGACAATAAATCCATGTGCACCTGCTCCCCATCTGCAAAGGAAAAGAAGCTGGAGGGCTCCTTAAGTAGGGAAAATGAGCAGCAACCAGGAAGGCACCAGGTGGGCGGAGCTTGCTGAGTGGGGAAAAAGAGCAGCATCCAGGAAGGCACCAGGTGGCTGGGGCTTAGGCCAGGTGACCTAGATCCACGTGCACCTGCTCCCCATCTGCAAAGGAAAAGAGGCTGGATGGCTCCTTAAGTAGGGAAAATAAGCGGCAACCAGGAAGGCACCAGGTGGACGGGGCTTGCTCAGTGGGGAAAAAGAGCAGCATCCAGGAAGGCACCAGGTGGGTGGGGTTTAGGCCAGGTGACCTAGATCCATGTGCACCTGCTCCCCATCTGCAAAGGAAAAGAGGCTGGAGGGCTCCTTAAGTAGGGAAAAGGAGCAGCAACCAGGAAGGGATCAGGTGGGCGGGGCATGATAAGTGGAGAAAAAGAATGGCAACCAGCAAGGCACCAGGTGGGTGGGTCTTAGACAGGGTTACCTAGATCCACTTGCACCCGCACACATATGCAAAGGAAAAGAGGCTGGAGGGCTCCGTAAGTAGGGAAAAAGAGCGGCAACCAGGAAGGCACCAGGTAGGCGGGGCTTGCTATGTGGGGAAAAAGATCTGCAGCCAGCAAGGCACCAGGTGGGTTGGGCTCAGGTCAGGTGACTAAGAGCGAGAGCCACTTGCTCCTGCTTCACATTAGCAAAGGAAAAGAGGCAACCTGGAAGGCACCAGGTAGGCGGGGCTTAGGCCAGGTGACCTAGGTCCACTTGCACCTGCTCCCCATTAACAAAGGAAAAGAGTCTAGAGGGCTCCTTAAATAGGGAAAAAGAGCCGTAACCAGGAAGGGACCAGGTGGGCGGGGCTTACTAAGTGGGGAAAAAGAGCAGCAACCTGGAAGGCACCAGGTGGGCGGGTCTTAAGCCAGGTCACCTAGATTCACTTGTACCTGCTGCCCATCTTCAAAGGAAAAGAGGCTGTAGAGCTCCTTATGTAGGGAAAAAGAGCGGCAACCAGGAAGGCACCAGGTAGGCTGGGCTTGCTATGTGGGGAAAAAGATCTGCAGCCAGGAAGGCACCAGGTGGGTGGGGCTCAGGTCAGGTGACTAAGAGCGAGAGCCACTTGCTCCTGCTTCCCATTAGCAAAGGAAAAGGGGCTAGAGGGCTCCCTAAATAGTGGAGAAGAGCAACAACCAGGAACGGACCAGGTGGGTGGGGCTTGCTAAGTGTGGAAAAAGAGCAGCAACCAGGATGGCACCAGGTGGGCAGGGCTTAAGCCAGGTGACATAGATCCATTAGCACCTGCTCCCGCTCTGCAAAGGAAAAGAGGATGGTGGGCTCCATAAGTAGGGAAAAAGAGCGGCAACCAGGAAGTCACCAGGTGGGCGGGGCTTAAGCCATGTGACCTAGATCCACTTGCACCTGCTCCCCATCTGCAAAGGAAAAGACGCTGGAGGGCTCCTTAAGAAGGGAAAATGAGTGGCAAACAGGAAGGCACCAGGTGGCTGGGGCTTGCTAATTGGGGAAAAAGAGCAGAAACCAGGAGGCACCAGGTGGGCGGGTCTTAGGCCAGGGGACCGAGTTCCACTTGCACCTGGTGCCCATCTGCAAAGGAAGAGAGGCTGGAGGGCTCCTTAAGTAGGGAAAAAGAGTGGCAACCAGTAAGGTACAAGGTGGGCGGGGCTTGCTAAATGGAGGAAAAGAGCAGCAACCAGGAAGGGACCAGGTGCGTGGGGCTTAGGCCAGGTGAATTAGGTCCACTTGCACCTGCTCCCCATTAGCAAAGGAAAAGAGGCTAGAGGTCTCCTTAAATAGGGAAAAAGAGACACAACTAGGAAGGCACCAAGTGCGAGGGGTTTGCAAAGTGGGGGAAAAGAGCAGCAGCCAGGAAGCTACCAGGTGGGCGGGGCTTGCTAAATGGGGAAAATAGCAGCTACCAGGAAGGCACCAGGTGGGAAGGATTAGGCCAGGTGACCTAGATCCATTTTCAACTGCTCCCCAGCTGCAAAGGAAAAGAGGCTGGAGGGCTCCTTATGTATGGAAAATGAGCGGCAACCAGCAAGGCACCAGGTGGGCGGGATTTGCTAAGTAGGGTAAAAGAGCGGCATCCAGGAAGGCAACAGTTGGGCGGGGCTTAAGACAGGTGACCTAGATCCCTTTTCACCTGCTCCCCAGCTGCAAAGGAAAAGAGTCTGGAGGGCTCTTTAATTAGGGAAAAAGAGTGCCAGCCAGGAAGGCACACGGTGGGCAGGGCTTGCTAAATGGAGGAATAGAGCAGCAACCAGGAAGGCACCAGGTGGGTGGGGCTTAGGCCAGATGACCTAGGTCCAATTGCACCTGCTCCCCAGTAGCAAAGGAAAAGAGGCAAGAGGGCTCCTTAAATAGGGAAAAAGAGCTGCAACCAGGAAGGGACCAGGTGGGCGGGGCTTGCTAAGTGGGGCAAAGGAGCGGCAACCAGGAAGGCACCAGGTGGGTGGGTCTTAGGCCAGGTGACCTATATCCACTTGCACCTGCTCCTCATCTGCAAAGGAAAAGAGACTGGAGGGCTTCTTAAGTAGGGAAAAAGAGTGGCAACCAGAAATGCACCAGCTGGCTGGGGCTTGCTAAATGGGGAAAAAGAGCAGCAACCAGGAAGGCACCAGGTGGGTGGGGCTTATGCCAGGTGACCGAGATCCACTTGCACCTGCTCCTCATCTGCAAAGGAAAAGAGGCTGGGGGGCTCCTTAAGTAGGGAAAAAGAGTGGCAACCAGGAAGGCACCAGGTGGGCGGGGCTTGCTAAGTGGGGAAAAAGAGCGGCTTCCAGGAAGGCACCAGGTGGGTGGGGCTTAGGCCAGGTGACAATAAATCCATGTGCACCTGCTCCCCATCTGCAAAGGAAAAGAAGCTGGAGGGCTCCTTAAGTAGGGAAAATGAGCAGCAACCAGGAAGGCACCAGGTGGGCGGAGCTTGCTGAGTGGGGAAAAAGAGCAGCATCCAGGAAGGCACCAGGTGGCTGGGGCTTAGGCCAGGTGACCTAGATCCACGTGCACCTGCTCCCCATCTGCAAAGGAAAAGAGGCTGGATGGCTCCTTAAGTAGGGAAAATAAGCGGCAACCAGGAAGGCACCAGGTGGACGGGGCTTGCTCAGTGGGGAAAAAGAGCAGCATCCAGGAAGGCACCAGGTGGGTGGGGTTTAGGCCAGGTGACCTAGATCCATGTGCACCTGCTCCCCATCTGCAAAGGAAAAGAGGCTGGAGGGCTCCTTAAGTAGGGAAAAGGAGCAGCAACCAGAAAGGGATCAGGTGGGCGGGGCATGATAAGTGGAGAAAAAGAATGGCAACCAGCAAGGCACCAGGTGGGTGGGTCTTAGACAGGGTTACCTAGATCCACTTGCACCCGCACACATATGCAAAGGAAAAGAGGCTGGAGGGCTCCGTAAGTAGGGAAAAAGAGCGGCAACCAGGAAGGCACCAGGTAGGCGGGGCTTGCTATGTGGGGAAAAAGATCTGCAGCCAGCAAGGCACCAGGTGGGTTGGGCTCAGGTCAGGTGACTAAGAGCGAGAGCCACTTGCTCCTGCTTCACATTAGCAAAGGAAAAGAGGCAACCTGGAAGGCACCAGGTAGGCGGGGCTTAGGCCAGGTGACCTAGGTCCACTTGCACCTGCTCCCCATTAACAAAGGAAAAGAGTCTAGAGGGCTCCTTAAATAGGGAAAAAGAGCCGTAACCAGGAAGGGACCAGGTGGGCGGGGCTTACTAAGTGGGGAAAAAGAGCAGCAACCAGGAAGGCACCAGGTGGGCGGGTCTTAAGCCAGGTCACCTAGATTCACTTGTACCTGCTGCCCATCTTCAAAGGAAAAGAGGCTGTAGAGCTCCTTATGTAGGGAAAAAGAGCGGCAACCAGGAAGGCACCAGGTAGGCTGGGCTTGCTATGTGGGGAAAAAGATCTGCAGCCAGGAAGGCACCAGGTGGGTGGGGCTCAGGTCAGGTGACTAAGAGCGAGAGCCACTTGCTCCTGCTTCCCATTAGCAAAGGAAAAGGGGCTAGAGGGCTCCCTAAATAGTGGAGAAGAGCAACAACCAGGAACGGACCAGGTGGGTGGGGCTTGCTAAGTGTGGAAAAAGAGCAGCAACCAGGATGGCACCAGGTGGGCAGGGCTTAAGCCAGGTAACATAGATCCATTAGCACCTGCTCCCGCTCTGCAAAGGAAAAGAGGATGGTGGGCTCCATAAGTAGGGAAAAAGAGCGGCAACCAGGAAGTCACCAGGTGGGCGGGGCTTAAGCCATGTGACCTAGATCCACTTGCACCTGCTCCCCATCTGCAAAGGAAAAGACGCTGGAGGGCTCCTTAAGAAGGGAAAATGAGTGGCAAACAGGAAGGCACCAGGTGGCTGGGGCTTGCTAATTGGGGAAAAAGAGCAGAAACCAGGAGGCACCAGGTGGGCGGGTCTTAGGCCAGGGGACGAGTTCCACTTGCACCTGGTGCCCATCTGCAAAGGAAGAGAGGCTGGAGGGCTCCTTAAGTAGGGAAAAAGAGTGGCAACCAGTAAGGTACAAGGTGGGCGGGGCTTGCTAAATGGAGGAAAAGAGCAGCAACCAGGAAGGGACCAGGTGCGTGGGGCTTAGGCCAGGTGACTTAGGTCCACTTGCACCTGCTCCCCATTAGCAAAGGAAAAGAGGCTGGAGGGCTACTTAAGTAGAGAAAAGAGCGGCAACCAGGAAGGCACCAGGTGTGCGGGGCTTGCTAAATGGGGAAAAATAGCAGCAACCAGGAAGGCACCAGGTGGGAGGTATTAGGCCAGGTGACCTAGATCCATTTTCAACTGCTCACCAGCTGCAAAGGAAAAGAGGCTGGAGGGCTCCTTGATTAGGGAAAAAGAGTGTCAACCAGGAAGGCACAAGATGGCCGGGACTTGCTAAATGGAGGAAAAGAGCGGCAACCTGGAAGGCACCAGGTAGGCGGGGCTTAGGCCAGGTGACTTATGTCCACTTGCACCTGCTCCCCATTAACAAAGGAAAAGAGTCTAGAGGGCTCATTAAATAGGGAAAAAGAGCCGTAACCAGGAAGGGACCAGGTGGGCGGGGCTTACTAAGTGGGGAAAAAGAGCAGCAACCAGGAAGGCACCAGGTGGGTGGGTCTTAAGCCAGGTGACCTAGATTCACTTGCACCTGCTGCCCAACTTCAAAGGAAAAGAGGCTGGAGGGCTCCTTATGTAGGGAAAAAGAGCGGCAACCAGGAAGGCACCAGGTGAGCAGGGCTTGCTAAATGGGGAAAAAGAGTAGCAGCCAGCAAGGCACCAGGTGGGCGGGATTAGGCCAAGTGACCTAGATCCATTTTCACCTGTTCCCCAGCTGCAAAGGAAAAGAGGCTGGGGTGCTCCTAATAAGGAAAAAAGCGTGCCAACCAGGAAGGCACAAGATGGGCAGGGCTTGCTAAATGGAGGAAAAGAGAGGCAACCTGGAAGGCACCCGGTGGGCGGGGCTTAGGCCAGGTGACCTAGGTCACTTGCACCTGCTGCCCATTAGCAAAGGAAACGAGGCTAGAGGGCTCCTTAAATAGGGAAAAAGAGACGCAACCAGGAAGGCACCAGGTGGGCGGGGCTTGCTAAGTGGAGAAAAAGAACAGCAACCAGGATGGCACCAGGTGGGCAGGGCTTAGGGCAAGTGACCTAGATCCATTCGCACCTGCTCCCGCTCTGCAAAGGAAAAGAGGATGGTGGGCTCCATAAGTAGGGAAAAAGAGCGTCAACCAGGAAGTCACCAGGTGGGCTGGGCTTAAGCCATGTGACCTAGATACACTTGCACCTGCTCCCCATCTGCAAAGGAAAAGAAGCTGGAGGGCTCCTTAAGAAGGGAAAATGAGTGGCAAACAGGACGGCACCAGGTGGGTGGGGCTTGCTAAATGGGCAAAAATAGAAGCAACCAGGAAGGCACCAGGTGCGAGGGATTAGGCCAGGTGACCTAGATCCATTTTCAACTGCTCCCCAGCTGCAAAGGAAAAGAGGCTGCAGGGCTCCTTAATTAGTGAAAAAGAGTGCCAACCATGAAGGCACAAGGTGGGCGGGACTTGCTAAATGGAGGAAAAGAGAGGCAACCTGGAAGGCACCAGGTAGGCGGGGCTTAGGCCAGGTGACCTAGGTCCACTTGCACCTGCTCCCCATTAGCAAAGGAAAAGAGGCTAGAGGGCTCCTTAAATAGGGAAAAAGAGGCGCAACCTGGAAGGGACCAGGTGGGCGGGGCTTGCTAAGTGGGGAAAAAGAGCAGCAACCAGGAAGGCACCAGGTGAGCGGGTCTTAAGCCAAGTGACCTAGATCCACTTGCACCTGCTGCCCATCTTCAAAGGAAAAGAGGCTGGAGGGCTCCTTAAGTAGGGAAAAAGAGCGGCAACCAGGAAGGCACCAGGTGAGCAGGGCTTGCTAAATGGGGAAAAAGAGCAGCAACCAGCAAGCACCAGGTGGGCGGGATTAGGCCAGGTGACCTACATCCACATGCACCTGCTCCCCATCTGCAAAGGAAAAGAGGCTGGAGGGCTCCTAAAGTAGTGAAAAAGAGTGGCAACCAGGAAGGCACCAGGTGGGCAGGGATTAGGCCAGGGGTCCTAGATCCATTTCACCTGCTCCCCAGCTGCAAAGGAAAAGAGGCTGGAGGGCTCCTTAATGAGGGAAAAAGAGTGTCAACAAGTAAGGCAAAAGGTGGACGGGGCTTGTTAAATGGAGGAAAAGAACAGCAACCAGGAAGGCACCAGGTGGGTGGGGCTTAGGCCAGTTGACCTAGGTCCACTTGCACCTGCTCCCCATTAGCAAAAGAAAAGAGGCTGGAGGGATCCTTAAGTAGGGAAAAAGGGCGGCAACCAGGACGGCACCAGGTGGGCGGGGCTTGCTAAATGGGGAAAAATAGCAGCAACCAGGAAGGCACCAGGTGGGAGGGATTAGTACAGGTGACCTAGATCCATTTTCAACTGCTCCCCAGCTGCAAAGGAAAAGAGGCTGGAGGGCTCCTTAATTAGGGAAAAAGAGTGCCAACCAGGAAGGCACAAGGTGGGCGGGACTTGCTAAATGGTGGAAAAGAGAGGCAACCTGGAAAGCACCAGGTGGGCGGGGTTTAGGCCAGGTGACCTAGGTCCACTTGCACCTGCTCCCCATTAGCAAAGGAAATGAGGCAAGAGGGCTCCTTAAATAGGGAAAAAGAGCGGCAACCAGGAAGGGACCAGGTGGGCGGGGCTTGCTAAGTGGGGAAAAAGAGCAGCATCCAGGAAGGCACCAGGTGGATGGGGCTTAGGCCAGATGACCTCGATCCAGTGGCTTCTGCTCCCCATCTGCAAAGGAAAAGGAGCTCTAGGGCTCCTTAAGTAGGGAAAACGAGCGGCAACCAGGAAGGCACCAGGTGTGCGGGACTTGCTAAGTGGGGAAAAAGAGCGGCATCCAGGAAGGCAACAGGTGGGCGCTTAAGCCAGGTGACCTAGATCCCTTTTCACCTGCTCCCCAGCTGCAAAGGAAAAGAGGCTGGAAGGCTCTTTAATTAGGGAAAAAGTGTGCCAACCAGGAAGGCACAAGGTGGGCAGGGCTTGCTAAATGGAGGAATAGCGCAGCAACCAGGAAGGCACCAGGTGGGTGGGGCTTAGGCCAGATGAACTAGGTCCACTTGCACCTGCTCCCCATTAGCAAAGGGAAAGAGGCTAGAGGGCTCCTTAAATAGGGAAAAAGAGCCGCAACCAGCAAGGGACCAGGTGGGCGGGGCTTGCTAAGTGAGGAAAAAGAGCAGCAACCAGGAAGGCTCCAGGTGGGCGGGTCTTAGGCCAGGTGACCTATATCCACTTGCACCTGCTCCTCATCTGCAAAGGAAAAGAGACTGGAGGGCTTCTTAAGTAGGGAAAAAGAGTGGCAACCAGAAATGCACCAGCTGGCTGGGGCTTGCTAAGTGGGGAATAAGAGCAGCAACCAGAAAGGCACCAGGTGGGTGGGGCTTAGGCCAGGAGACAATAAATACATGTGCACCTGCTCCCCATCTGCAAAGGAAAAGAAGTTGGATGGCTCCTTAAGTAGGGAAAATGAGAGGCAACCAGGAAGGCACCAAGTGGGAGGAGCTTGCTGAGTGGGGAAAAAGGGCAGCATCCAGGAAGGCACCAGGTGGCTGGGGTTTAGGCCAGGTGACCTAGATCCACATGCATCTGCTCCCCATCTGCAAAGGAAAAGAGGCTGGAGGGCTCAAGTAGGGAAAAAGAGCGGCAACCAGGAAGGCACCAGGTGGACGGGGCTTGCTCAGTGGGGACAAAGAGCAGCATCCAGGAAGGCACCAGGTGGGCGGGTCTTAAACCAGGTGACCTAGATCCACTTGCACCTGCTGCCCATCTTCAAAGGAAAAGAGGCTGTAGGGCTCCTTAAGTAGGGAAAAAGAGTGGCAACCAGGACAGGCACCAGGTGAGCAGGGCTTGCTAAATGGGGAAAAAGAGTAGCAGCCTGCAAGGCACCAGGTGGGCGGGATTAGGCCAGGTGACCTAGATCCATTTTCACCTCTTCCCCAGCTGCAAAGGAAAAGAGGATGGAGGGCTCCTTAATAAGGGAAAACGAGTGCCAACCAGGAAGGCACAAGGTGGGCAGGGCTTGCTAAATGGAGGAAAAGAGAGGCAACCTGGAAGGCACCAGGTGGGCGGGGCTTTAGCTCAGGTGACCTAGGTCCACTTGCACCTGCTCACCATTAGCAAAGGAAAAGAGGCTAGAGTGCTGGATAAATATGGAAAAAGAGACGCAACCAGGAAGGCACCAAGTGGGAGGGGCTTGCTAAGAGGGGAAAAAGAGCAGCAACCAGGAAGGCACCAGGTGGGCAGGGCTTGCTAAATTGGGAAAAATAGCAGCAACCAGGAAGGCACCAGGTGGGAGGGATTAGGCCAGGTGACCTAGATCCATTTTCAACTGCTCTCCAGCTGCAAAGGAAAAGAGGCTGGAGGGCTCCTTAATTAGGGAAAAAGAGTGCCAACCATGAAGGCACAAGGTGGGCGGGACTTGCTAAATGGAGGAAAAGAGAGGCAACCTGGAAGGCACCACGTGGGTGGGGCGTAGGCCAGCTGACCTACGTCCACTTGCACCTGCTCCCCATTAGCAAAGGAAAAGAGGCCAGAGGGCTCCTTAAATAGGGAAAAAGAGACACAACTAGGAAGGCACCAAGTGGGAGGGGCTTGCAAAGTGGGGAAAAAGAGCAGCAGCCAGGAAGCTACCAGGTGGGTGGGCTTGCTAAATGGGGAAAAATAGCAGCAACCTGGAAGGCACCAGGTGGGAGGGATTAGGCCAGATGACCTAGATCCATTTTCAACTGCTCCCCAGCTGCAAATGAAAAAAGGCTGGAGGGCTCCTTAATTAGGGAAAAAGAGTGCCAACCAGGAAGGCACAAGGTGGGCGGGACTTGCTAAATGGAGGAATAGAGCAGCAACCAGGAAGGCACCAGGTGGGTGGGGCTTAGGCCAGGTGACCGAGATCCAATTGCACCTGCTCCTCATCTGCAAAGGAAAAGAGGCTTCAGGGCTCATTAAGTAGGGAAAAAGAGCGGCAACCAGGAAGGCACCAGATGGGCGGGGCTTGCTAAGTGGGGAAAAAGAGCGGCATCCAGGAAGGCAAAAGGTGGGTGGGGCATAGGCCAGGTGACAATAAATCCATGTGCATGTGCTCCCCATCTGAAAAGGAAAAGAAGCTGGGGGCTCCTTAAGTAGGGAAAATGAGCGGCAACCAGGGAGGCACCAGGTGGGCGGTGCTTAGGCCAGGTGACCTAGGTCTACTTGCACCTGCTCCCATCTGCAAAGAAAAAGAAGCTGGAGGGCTCCTTACGTAGGGAAAATGAGCGGCAACCAGGAAGGCACCAGGTGGGCAGGGCTTGCTAAGTGGGGAAAAATAGCAGCAACCAGGAAGGCACCAGGTGGATGGGGCTTTGGCCAGGTGTCCTAGGTCCATTTTCAACTGCTCCCCAGCTGCAAAGGAAAAAAGGCTGGAGGGCTCCTTAATTAGGGAAAAAGAGTGCCAACCAGGAAGGCACAAGGTGGACGGGGCTTGCTCAGTGGGGAAAAAGAGCAGCATCCAGGAAGGCACCAGGTTGGTGGGGCTTAGGCCAGGTGACCTAGATCCACGTGCACCTGCTCCCCAACTGCAACGGAAAAGAGGCTGGAGAGCTCATTAAGTAGGGAAAAGGAGCAGCAACCAGGAAGGCACCAGATGAGCAGGGGTTGCTAAAATGGGGGAAAAAAGCAGCAACCAGCAAGGCACCAGGTGAGTGGGATTAGGCCAGGTGACCTAGATCCATTTTCTCCTGCTCCCCAGCTGCAAAGGAAAAGAAGCTGGAGGGCTCCTTAATTAGGGAAAAAGAGTGCCAACCAGGAAGGCACAAGGTGGGCGGGGCTTGCTAAATGGAGGAAAAGAGAGGCAACCTGGAAGGCACCAGGTGGGCGGGGTTTAGGGCAGGTGACCTAGGTCCACTTGCACCTGCTCCCCATTAGCAAAGGAAAAGAGGCTAGAAGGCTCCTTAAGTAGGGAAAAAGAGCGGCAACCAGGAAGGGATCAGGTGGGCGAGGCATGATAAGTGGAGAAAAAGAGTGGCAACCAGCAAGGCACCAGGTGGGTGGGTCTTAGACAGGGTTACCTAGATCAACTTGCACCAGCACCCATATGCAAAGGAAAAGAGGCCGGAGGGCTCCTTAAGTAGGGAAAAAAAGCGGCAACGAGGAAGGCACCAGGTAGGCGGGGCTTGCTATGTTGGGAAAAAGATCTGCAGCCAGGAAGGCACCAGGTGGGTGGGGCTCAGGTCAGGTGACTAAGAGCGTGAGCCACTTGCTCCTTCGTCCCATTAGCAAAGGAAAAGAGGCTTGAGGGCTCCTTAAATAGGGGAAAAGAGCCACAACCAGGAACGGACCAGGTGGATGGGGCTTGCAAAGTGGGGAAAAAGAGCAGCAACCAGGAATGCATCAGGTGGGCAGGTCTTGAGCCAGGTGACCTAGATCAACTTGCACCTGCTGCCGATCTGCAAAGGAAAAGAGGCTGGAGGGCTCCTTAAGTAGGGAAAAAGAGCGACAAGCAGGAAGGCACCAGGTGGCTGGGGCTTGCTAATTGGGGAAAAAGAGCAGAAACCAGGAGGCAACAGGTGGGCGGGTCTTAGGCCAGGGGACCGAGTTCCACTTGCACCTGCTGCCCATCTGCAAAGGAACAGAGGCAGGAGGGCTCCTTAAGTAGGGAAAAAGAGTGGCAACCAGTAAGGTACAAGGTGGGCGGGGCTTGCTAAATGGAGGAAAAGAGCAGCAACCAGGAAGGGAACAGGTGCGTGGGGCTTAGGCCAGGTGACCTAGGTCCACTTGCACCTGCTCCCCATTAGCAAAGGAAAAGAGGATGGAGGGCTCCTTAAGTAGGGAAAACGAGTGCCAACCAGGAAGGCACAAGGTGGCCGGGACTTGCTAAATCGAAGAAAAGAGAGGCAACCTGGAAGGCACCAGGTAGGCGGGGCTTAAGCCATGTGACCTAGATCCACTTGCACCTGCTCCCCATCTGCAAAGGAAAAGAAGTTGGAGGGCTCCTTAAGTAGGGGAAATTAGTGGCAACAAGGAAGGCACCAGGTGGGTGGGGCTTGCTAAGTGGGGAAAACGAGCAGCATCCAGGAAGGCACCAGGTGGGTGGGGCTTAAGCCATGTGACCTAGATCCACGTGCACCTGCTCCCCATCTGCAAAGGAAAAGAAGCTGGAGGGCTCCTTAAGTAGTGAAAATGAGCGGCAACCATGAAGGCACAAGGTGGGCGAGGCTTGCTAAATGGAGGAAAAGAGCAGCAACCAGGAAGGCACCAGCTGGACGGGGTTTAGGCCAGGCGACCTAGGTCCACTTGCACCTGCTCCCCATCTGCACAGGAAAAGAGGCTGGAGGGCTCTTTAAATAGGGAAACGAGCAGCAACCAGGAAGGCACCCGGTGGACGGGGCTTGCTAAGTGGGGAAAAACAATGGCAACCAGGAAGGCACCAGGTGGGCGGAGCTTAGGCCAAGTGACCTAGAACCATGACAGCGACATGTCCAGAGTGCGTGACCACACACCGCTGCTGCCTGCTGACTTTGTGTACAGTCACAATTTTGTGCATAGGTGGAACAACCCTCAGTTTCACGGGCCTTATGAGGTGGTGTTTTGCACTCCCCTCACTGTAAAGCTAAAGGGCTTACGATATTGGGTCCACCTCTCCGACGTCCGTAGGGCATCTCCAGACAATTGCATATCAGTTATCTTAAAAGGTGGGGCAGTAGTACCGCACCCTATCTACCTGAAATGCCTGTCCAGGCACTATACGTGTGCCGTGTTGTGCTGCTAGCTCCATATTCTTCTTTTTTTGGGAGCTCTTTTCATCTCTCTCTCTCTCCTTCTTCCTCTCTCTCTCTCTCTCTCTCTCTCTCTCTCTCTCTCTCTATCTCTCTCTCTCTCTCTCTATCTCTCTCTCTCTCTCTCTCTCTCTCTCTATCTCTCTCTCTCTCTATCTCTCTCTCTATATTTGTCTGTAAAAGTATGTCTTGTACATCTCTCCTTTTCTTTGTTGTGTGTCTTTTTACTTCCATTTTTAGGAGAAAAGATGATGAATCTCACAAATGTAAATAATTGTTTGTTAAGTAGGGATCCGAAGTGTAGATGTACATAGGACAATATATGGGCCTATGCTTACTATTGTGGGATGACCATTATTGCAGGTCTATGTATGATATTGATGGCATTTTTTGTTCCATACTGTGCCTGTTTCTTGGGTGAAATCAATTATTCTACCAAATAAAAAAAGGGGGATAAACTTGATTTATCTAATTACCGACCTATAGCTTTGAAGGATGCGACTAGTAAGGTTTTCTCTATTCTTCTGTTAAGGGATCTTAATCCTGCTATAAGAGAGCTTAACCTTTTAAGCCGGTTTCAGGTGGGGTTTCGTGCTAAGCTGGGTACTTCACTTAATGCATCTATTTTGTCCCATCTAAGAGAATATGTCTATCATTCTCAGGTTGGCGATGTCTACTTAGTCTCATTGGACATGACAAGTGCTTTTGACGGGGTAGTAAGATCCAGGATTTGGCATAAAATGCTTTTTTTGGGCATTCCTCAAAAGCTGGTCCAGCTGACTGCTCTACTGCACACTTAAACATCTTTCTGTGTTTGCTTGTCTGAGGATGCTGTTCTCTCTTCAGATATACCTACCGTCACAGGTGTGAAACAGGGGCGTACACTGGGACCTACGCTCTTCAACCTTTACACATGCGATGCAGAGGGACTGTGGCAGGGTCCCTCCAATGCACCAGCAAGGTTGGGGAGTGTTATGTTGAAGTGGATGACCTATGCGGACGACTTGACACTGTTTTGACAGAACCCCGCAAAGTCTCAGTGCTAAAATGCAGCTTTTATTTGAATGTGCTCGGGAAAATAATTTGTTTCACAATGCATCAAAGTCTAAGGTCCTGGTTCTCTCGCGTAGAACCAAGGACATACAACATGCTTGGACTATGGCAATTCATAATGTGGAGCAGGTCAAGCCCTTAATCTATCTGGGATATCAATTGGCTAACAGGGTCAGTATTGAATACTGGAAATCCATCCTTAATGATAAAACTAAGAAACGTACTGCTCAAATGAAGTTCTTAAAGCAGAAAGTGTGTACATTTCTATCCTTCCCCTGAGACGTTAATACCTAGCCAAATTTGAGGCCATTATCCTGTATGGTCTTGACCTTTGCTCCCATAACATGGGTGACTTTCTGAATATTATTCAGGAAAGACTTTGGAAGAACTTCCTTGGCTTCTCCACTGCTATTCCGAATGCAATCATTAGACACAAGTTTTGTCTTGTGTGACTAAAGGCCAGGTACTTCTGGAGACAGCTTTCACTTTTTAGAAGAATAATTGCTCCTCCCAAGAATTCCCTTAATGAGAGTCTGAAGGCAGCTATGCTTGCAGACTCTGTTCCATCCCTGAGAGAGTTCAATAATCGGATGCGTTCTGTGTTGGTGCTCATTAGTGCCTCTGAAGACGATTTGGTTCTGAGACCAGGGTATATTAAAAAGATTCTGCTTTGGTTAGACTGGGCTGAGACAGAGGACTGTATCTACTCGTATACCAGCTTTGTCAAATACTCTCAGTTTACGTATGCAAGGCAGTGTCTTCCGCTATATCTCCAGCAGAAATGCCCTTGCCCTGTAATACGTATACATTTTTTGTGTTTTAGGCTTAATCAACTACCTGTTTACGAGAAAATCAGGAACTGGGACAGCCCGAATACCCTGGTTGATTTGAAGGTACCAGAGAGGTTATGTAGGTTCTGTGGTGTAGGCAACTCTAATGAAACCCTGAAACACCTGGTTGTAGTATTAAGTGTTTTAATAATGAACAAACCAGGTTTTTCAAGGATCTTACAATTGGCAGCTCAGAGGTGTCAAGGAATCGATTTTGTTGTTGCTGTATGTGGGACACTGCTATTTCTTTAGTTTTAGCTGTATATCATTTCCTTTTACTTTTAAGTTCTGAATTGGCTAAGAAAAATTAAGTATTGGATAAGAAACATTTTATAAATTGATTTTCTGTATTTAAATGTTCTTTTTTCTTTTTAAGAAGACGTGTTCTTTGTGATTGTAATTTTTATCGTCTTGTTTTTTTTTCTTTTTTGGAATTTTTGTTGTGTATGTTTTTTTGTAAACTGTAAATGCAAAAAAAAAAAGTTATTGATGGCACTATTGGGGCTTTATTGAGGGGAGTATGTTAGGGGGAATGGGACTGTATATTTAATCAGGACATTACACATGAATGTTAATAATATTAGTGGATTTACATACATCAGTAGCAATATGAATGCTAACAATAACAATGGAAATGAATATATGAGGAATAATAGTGTTGATATAAGTGTTAGTGATGATTATAACAGGTAAAATACAAGAGCAAGAGTGCATGCACAATTGGCAATGGGGGCAATGTTAAAAAAAGGTTGTTTTCAGCAAGTTGTAGATTGTTTAATAATTCAAAACTATATGATGGTCTTTTTGATAGCACTAGTAAAACTGGCACCCCTGAGAGCATGTACAGAATAATGAAAGGGGTAGTACGAAAGAAGTATGATACGTATCAAGAGCTGGGTTTGTGGAAATACACTATTTGATGGTGAAAGGGCGTAAACATGTCAATAAGAAATGGCATGACACCACACTACCTTGCCTGGCAGAGGGACTGATAACATATAACAAGGAACTGATAAAGCAGGTGCACAATTTCTGTGCACAAATATGGACACATCATATCACAAAGCTGACATGGATTGCAACAATGGAAATCTGGTGCAAGTGTACAGGGAAGAAGCATATGGACTTTGTTTCCGCAGCAAGTGTACAGTCTTTGTCGGCTCGAACAAACATTGCAATAAGACTCTCCTGATTCCAGACATAAAGTAGGGAACAGCAGCTTTGAAGGGTTATTAGCCATGCTGCACTAAGCACTACTAGCAATCCCAGAAGAACACCTGAAAGGAGAGCATTGCCTGCAGAGGAGCCAACTGCCTACCCCCCTGCATTTGAAAAATAAAAAAAGAACCTTTGTCCACACAAGATCTCTGCATCCTAGCAGGGAAAGGACAGTTACAACAACTAAAGAGGAAGAACACATTTAATTACATATCCAAAGATTCCTTTGTATTGCTTGCCGAAATACGAGAGGAGTACTGACTTTTCAGCTCAGGAGAATAATTATCTCTACTGTTGCTGGGAGTGCAGGCTACAGCAAATGCCAAATGGCTGTAGATTGTGTGCTGGGAGCTGGCCTAGCTCGCAAATGACACAGAAAACGGGTTCAACGTGATCAAGTTTGAGTTGCATGCATTCAGACATATGACAATGCAAAACTGCTACGTGCTGGAAATTTTAACAGCAATGGAATGCAGGGTTTGAAAAATGTTTGGCGATTTCTGCTCCACATTCATGCATTTAGAAGAGGCCACAAATGCATTGTTATCCCACATTATTGCAGCCATCCATGACCTTGGTGTTCGCATGAAGAAGGAGGGAGGGGTACAGGAGAGTGACTGGTTCACCTTAACATTCACAGGTCCCCTTCTTGGCTCAGTGAGATCATGAAGATGTTGATGCCCATTATCAAGTTCACCCTAGTTATCTTCTGAACCTGCCAACTGGGCCTCCGATGTTGTGCCAATGCGGCAACCAATAGCGCAAGAATGATGTTATCAATTGGGGTTTCAAAAGCAGCACATCGCAAGACAAAAGATAATGAAGTACAGACTGATATCCCACATAGTACCCCAAAGTATGAAATGCTCCCCATCCCATATGGAAATTAGGTTGACCACCTATAACACTCTAGCATTACTTCACCCCCAGATCTAGAGAACTACACAGAGGTTTGGGTGGACCTGGCATGCGAAATGGGGGATGCATCTATATGACTTGCTCACCTTAGGAATAAGGACGTAGGGAGGAGAGTTTTACGGTCACTATGCAGGGCATGGATACTGATAAAGGGAACACAGCCATATGTCCCACCCCATAAACACTTTCGATTAAGTGATTTGCATTTTAAGCACTATGATGGACCAGGGGGAGAAGGGACGGTAGTAAGACCCCACCCCTATATAATCAACCCACACAGTATAGCGCATGGGCGTGAGAAAGTCTGTCATTTTCCGTAGATGTTAGTAACCATAGCTAGGAGGCAAGGCCTGCATGTTGATTGTTGCATTTCAAGAGCTAGGCTCTAATTGCGAGATGATGGAAACTTCCAGCCATGCTGGAGCTCCCATGAGGACAAATCACACCCCCCCCAACTGTCATAAAGCTCATTTATTGTTCTAACAGTGTTGCAAAGATGCTTTTCTACTCAAAAGTAATGTGCCCTATGTCAGGAAAGATTTCATCAATGTGCAATTTTCCCTCCATTTGTGGACCCCTCCAAACATTTTGCTTTTTGTTTGGCTATAGTACCCTGACTTATGCCAGTGGAGCATAGCCTTCAGCTGCGCTCCCCTGGGCTTCAGACTGTCAGTACTGGGAAACTAGGATTCCCTTAGTCTTTGACTATTTGCCATTTTGTGGTGAATTTTTAACAGTGCACAATGATCTTCCAATACTGTGCGCTGGGGTCCTTTTTGTTTCATGCTGTAGACATCCTCAAAGGATTTTTTGGTGATTGTACGAGTGTGCCTGGGACTAACTGCCGGCAGTAGTTACTTTTTATAAGTGTTTTACTTCTTTTTACTGAATCACATCTCATTTACCACATTTGGTTCAAGACTGTGGCCAGGTCTGCGAATCGCCGAGCCACAAAGTCTTTTGTTCTGTCCCATACCCATTTTGTCCCTTGCCTTCACCCAGGTCGAGTAACCACTGTTTTTCTTTTTTGGGCATGCAGCCTCCTGCGAAAACCAATCTCATTTGCAGGCTTCTGCCTGTCACGTGTATGTGCCCAGGAAGCGGGTTGGGATGTCTGGTCCCAATCTACACTAATGGTGCCAGGATGTCTGGAATGACTGGGACCACCGTGGACTGTGATTGGTCCATGGCTGGAAAGCCTGCATGAGAGCAGATATTTGATTGCAAATCCTCAATTTTGTTGCAAAGATAATCTTCGATAAGAGAAGGGGCTCTGCATCCATTCCAGGTCAATCACCTGAGTTGTCTCCAAACTACAGAAGGGGTCAAGTATCCTGCAATGAAGAAACAGACTCATGGAACGACCAGAGACACTTTGGAAGGTTTGGCACCATTCACCCTCTGCTGTCCCATCAGACCCCCGTTTTCTTCATCGATCAAGAAGGTCTGCAAAGGTGCTTTGGCTCTTTGGAGTAGTGGGAACAACTTATCTCGGTGCCCCCTGCTTACCCACCGAGCACGCCCCTTTGGAAGTGTTCCTGGGCCATCCAGTGAACTGTCCAGCTCTACCTCAGGGTATCCCACAGAATCGATGTGGTCTCAAGTTGAAACCCATGACTTTGGACATCACTTGCTTGTGGTCCTGTGCCCTCTCCTGCCACATTTTACAGGCCTAGCTCCTCTAGGTCCCGAATTAGGAGAAAGCATAGCACTGCCTGCGTCGCTACCTTTTGGTGACAGTCACTGTAGCTGCCTTTCTGTTCTTCTCTCCTGTCCCCTGAAGCCAGCTGCACCAGAATCTTCTTTGTATCTCCTTTAGAAGCTGAGAAAAGGCAACTGCCCCATCACAGATGATTATTCTATCCCACAGCCGTTGAAAGCTGGAGCATCGCAAAACTTCAGGACTCAAACCTACTAGCGACCTTGACTAAGCTAGGAAAGTTTGGTCCAGTCTGTGCTGAGGGTCGGTGAGTACTTGCATCACTCACCGGTGGCCTCCTGCCACAACCAATCACTTTTATGCATGAATATCCCTTAAAGGGTATTTGCTTTTGGCTGGGCTAGCCTGCAAACTCGACCTATTCTCACCTTTTGAAAACTGCTCTGCCGCCAGGGGCAGTTCCTACTCGAATAGTGGTAAGCAATTCTTCATTGCCTCAAGCCCCTTCCTGACTTACTGCAGCTCTCCCAAGAAGACCTGCTTTTTGTTCTAACTGCGCGATGGTGCATTTTTACGCACAACTGTACTGTTGAGCACAAGGCTCCCACTTCTTATGAATGGAATCGAAAGTTAGGGAACGACTCCGAAAAATTGTCTAATGCTCCTAGTGTGTTAACTCACCCTTCTCTTTACAGGTTGTGGCTGTGTTTTGCTCATCTGTCGCATTAGGAAATGTATTGTATATAGGTTATATAGTAGAGTATTTTATGTGGCAACTGTTTTTATATAACTAACGTTTACTTGTGTCTATTGGTCCGGCTGACAATAAATGTATAGATATTTTTCATATACACATGTCTAAGAGTAATTTGTGGTTTGTTGATGTGTGTGCTCATTGTGGGCTTCCAATCATTCTCACCCCTCCTGAGACTTAGTCTTGACTTCCTGTCCAGCTACCTAGATTGGTCTGGCTTGTCCAGAACATTCCCTTGTTTCACTAACCCGAGGGTGGCCTACTAAACTTCTGCACACAAGGTCAGGGTTTAGAAATCCATTGTAACACCCTACAAGGCTGTGATCATAGACCGGCGCCTGGTGTGCATGTTATCTCACACTGGCCAAAGACTGACCCGGCCCACTACAGGCGACCATGAGTTATAGCCCATTTAACTGAGCAAGCCCCAAGATCTTTGAATTCCGTGGCACCAGGTGACCTACAATCACTAATCCTATAGTAACAAGACCTGAATGCTCAAAGAGAACAGACATTGCACATCTTTGATCTTCAATCATATGATTTGTATTGCGAGGTGCTGGCAGTTCAAAATGAGGGTGGAGATTTTGGAGCTGGATGGTGTGAAAGGGAGTGAGTGAAACATGTGTTTGGAGGTAGAGTGCCGCAGAACCTCCTTTTGTTCCAGTCATAAAGCCTTCCAGTTGCACAGTATAGTGACGATGTAGCATTGTGTTAGGAGTATAGTTATTCTGTTCTTTGACCTTCGTCAGTGAGAAGAAAATGATCTCTGCAGCACCCACGTGATGGAAGACGGACGGACTAGGCTGGAACCAATGACTTTCCTTATGGAGCAGGCGGATCCTGTATAGGTGCACACCAACCAGCTGCACAGGACTTTACTGTATGGTAGTGCATCATGATGATGATATGTCTCCTCTTAAGCCTCTGCTTGTACCCTTTTTCAGCAGAACATTCTTAGCAGCAGAGTTCTTTGCTGTTGCTCTCATCTTTGTGTGAGATTAAAACTTTGTATCCTTACAAGATCGACTCAGGCCTTTCTTCCCTAGCGGGTTGTATTCTCATTGGTGTGAGCATTCGGGGGCGTGACTTCAATGTCCCGGAAAGCATGAAAAGACATTCATTTTATAGAACAACACCCTGCACCTGTCCACTACCAGCACTGCCAATAAATTGCACATGTACACATTAAGGAATGTCCACGCATTATTGATGTTCAACTAACTTTTATCTAACATTTTGCACGGACTGAACTTCTGACCCCTGCCAACTCCCCAGCACTGCCACTCATCGTGGCCAGTGTCCTAGAGTTCATCACTGTTGGGGCCTCTTCCTCCCCTTGCCAGCACCAGGTGATTTAGGATGCAGTAGGTGCTATGATTGGCACAGCGGAGTGCCTGATTGTGACCCCTTCGTGGGTGTCGTAGAGGTGGATGCCAGGGAGGTGGGCACAAAGTTCTGCTGGTGCTGGAGTTAGTCCCCTGCCGGATGGCTTCGGCAAGGGCAGACACACCCTTGGAGAGTACCCGCACATGCTGGGCATATATCGTCAGAGCTGACGTGTTGACAATTGTCTCCATCCTGCTGTGCACCATTTGAAGCACATCCTCTGTGTGGTCCCCTGGATGTAATCCCTGATGATCTTCAGCCGTACACAGTGTGTATGGGTGATGGCCTCCATCTCCTGCTACCTATGCTCTATGGCGTCAAGCCTTTGCAATACCACATTGGTGGGTGGAGTATGAGGTTGTAGAGGTGGGCTAGGTGTCTAGCAGAGGATGAATGCAGGCAATCTATATGCTGGTATAACCATAACAGCCTCTGGTGTTGCTACAAGGCTCCCTGGAGTGTGTGGGTCTTGCCCATGTGAGGGCTCAGGCCTCCTGTCCCCCCGGGGCTCCTCTGTATCACCTGCTGCAGCCATTCCTTCCCTGTCCATGTCGCTGGTTGCAGGTGTGGTTGCAGCATTGACTGCACTACCTCGCCTGTCTGCTGCTTTAGCAGCAGGGCCAGTGGTGTCACTAGCAGCAGGGCCAGTGGTGTCACTGGCAGCCTTGCCCTTGCTGGCTGCAGGTGTGCTATGGTGGGCCATGCACCGAGTTGACAGGGTCCAGGCCCTTCATGAGGTGGTGTTGGTGGCAGAACTTGATTGCATTGTGGCTCCACTACCTAATGGCCCTGCTGCCCTGCTGCCTCCTCATCCTCCTCCTCTGCCTCCTCAGGGGCCTTTGAGAATTCCTGTGTGCTTGTAGGGGACATAGAACAGTGTGTCATTTATGCTTCCACCACATGATTTGGCATGATTTGGCATGCATTACATGATTGAGAGGGTGCAGAGTGTTCCCTCAAACTTGTGGCATGTTTAGCCAGGGAGGATTGCATGTGGGCCCACTGTAATGGCGTTCCAGTGGCAATGGGTGTGTGTGGCCCATGCAGAGTTTCATTCACATGACATGCATTACTGTGGACCTTCATGGCCCCACCTACCCTTCCCAGGTGGCAGTTCCATGGTGGGGGGGCTTCTTCCATGCCACCATCATGGCTCTGTGAGTCACTGCTGCACGGCCAGCAGGGCTGTTCAGTGGTGCATGTTGATTGGCAGGCTGTGGACATGTTTGGTGAGGGGGGGTCTTCCCTGTGACTAGGCTGAGGTGCTCTTATGGGAATGGCCTACTGGGTCCCCTACATTCAGGCATGGCTGATGCATGGCACTTTTCAGAGGTCCTAGTGCTGAGCGCCAAAAGGAGGTAGATGCTTCAGAAGGAACAGCATCTTCTTTCTGAACTCCTCTGTAACAGTGTAAAGCTCAACACTGACAACAAGAATGGAGCAGATGGGTTATGCTCCACCGTCACCATCTCGACGCATAACCAGTCCCCTATAGTAGAGTTTCTGCAAAAACATGGTGAGAGAAAAGGGATTTCCGCTGAGAAGCCTGATGAGGGATTTTCTACCCCGAAAAACAATCTAGGCTGGGCGTCCTTTAAGGATCAGTTAATGCAAGACCTGGGGTCTTGCTCAAGCTTCGGGGAGTTCCGATGCTGGGTGTTATCAGTGGGTCCAGAGGTCTTCAAGTTCCCCCCGCCTTTACTACAAGACTCAGTCATACCTAAAGAGAAAAGAAATGATAAATCATCTCAAACCCCACATGGCCAGTATGAGATTCATAAAGCCTGCCAAACTACCCCGACGCCATCTAACAACCCTCTCCCAGCAGTACAAGATAAAATAGTGGTGCCTGTTGTTTGGCCTGAGGTTGAGGCTCCACAAGGGGGGTCCTCATCGTCTGCCAAATGTCTTAATCCATCTGCCACTTATCAGAAGGACTTACGACTAAACAAATCAACAATGCCTAAAATTAAAGACCCTAATCTCAGAAGTTTCGTCTAGGACAAAAGAAACTTTATCATTACCAATGTGGAGAAACCAGATCACTTTGAATCTAAGGAGACTCTAAAAAACAAAATTCTTGCTTGGTTACATTTAAAAGTATCCCCCAATTGTATTAGATCACAGGATTTTAGAGTGCTCCAAAGAACTCAAATTGTGAACTGGTGCACTTTAGAAAACACTGATTGCATTGTGGTGGGATGTGGCTCTAGCAGTCTCCCCCAGTTCCTGCATCGATTAACCAACCTGAATCTAACATCAATGCATTCAAAGTTGAACATTGTCCTGAACCAATAGGACTTTCTTGTTTCTGATCTCCTTTTCCTTCTGTTCCCAGTTCTAGAATTCTTATGTTTCTCCTTCCTCTTCCGATGCCCATTCTATGTCTTTGAACAGTTTTCTACATGAAAATGTTTCTGCCACTAAGCTCAGCATTGCCCCGAACTAATCTACGTCTCCCCTTCGGAAGAGGGCTGTATAATGTATCTCATTACTGTACTCCCTTCTTTTTAGATGTCTCAATGTTTTTTCTTTCTTTTTTTTGTTGTTGTTGTATTATTGATGGTGTGCTCAGTTTTGAGCTATTGACTGCTGTGCAATTGTTTGTATGTCAGCGCCCTTAAGCCTGCGGGTCAGTGGAGCGTGATATAAATACATTTCATTCATTCATGGTTACTGTCACGCCTCAGTCCTGCTATCGCAGGGTGCACCATCAGGGGTGGGGTGCACATGGATTTGATTTTGGGATTCACTTACCTTTCCTGTGACATTTTCTGCTCTCAGTTCTGCTGGATGGCTGCTGGACAACACAATGCTTCCGTTTCCGGCGGTGATGCAATTTCAGCCAGCACTATTAGCACCACTTCTCTGATGGTAGCATTATTAGTGGCAGTTTTACAGTGGTAGCCCTTGTTTGGGTGTGATTACCACATGGCGCTAATAGCGTTACTCTCGGACTAAGGGGTGTGTGCACGCCAGGTCATGATGCAGCGCAGATACCACCACAAAACACAGTGGTAACGCTATTTGCGCCCAGCGGTGATTGTGCCAATTTACCGCCAGACTCGTGATGAGGCCCTTGATACTTTATTTGTTTTGAAGATGTGCTATCAGGAAAATTACTGACCACTTCAACCCACTATTTACAGCAACATTCCATCAGCATGAATTGCCATACAGTCAATCAGAATCTGTCACCTGAATATTTTAGGTGATACAGTGAAAATCAGGTGCTTTGGGGTTTAGGCAAATGTATTTGACCTGACTTACTTACATGATGATCTGGTAACTATGGAAAATAACACACACAAAACATTTAAGGCCTGACAAATCACTAAGCAAATCTTCAAGGGAGTGGATTAAGAGCAAGAATGATCCACTCAGTGACCAAGTCAATGTCCCCATGGAGTGTCAGTAGGCCACGTGTTTAGATGAACAATAATTAAAGCCCTCTCCACAAAGTTGAAGAACCCTTCTGCAAAGCAGAAGGATGGCTGCTGTTTTGATATCGAATGTACATAGGTCAAAGGAGAACTACATTCCATGGGGCCTTTGTCTTGGTGAATGGGTTTATCAATTTGCCTCTTTATCCACTCTCTTGACCATTTTCTTAGGGATGTATCAGGCTTTACAATGTTCTGTGTGTTATTTTTCATATTTACCAGATCATCATGTTGGTAAGCCTTGGCAAATACATTTAACTGAACCCCAAATCAGCTGTTTTTCCTTGTATTCGGGTGGTTTGGGTTCTGCAAACGTTTAAATTATTCAAGTGACACAATCTGTCAAGTGTATAGAAATTCATGCTGATGACCCAAATAGGATGGTCCCTAGAAAATACATAAGGGACTGCAGAGCACACAAGACACAGAGGCAATAACATTTCAAAGTAGCAAGGTTATTGACGCCACAGGAGGAACACAAAATAAAATGATCTAACCTAATACGGTCCAATACACCTTCAAACCAAATATTAAAACATATTTGCCTAATACATACTGAAAAAACGCGGGTATGGAAACACGTCTTGAGCTAATTTTAGAGATGCTTCAGTAAAGGGTCGTCGTAGTTAACCAAGGATTCTTTCATACATGAATACTTCAAAGATACTTTGCATAAAATCGGATGATGCTATGTGTTGCATTTTGTAAATGCTGTCAGGCGTTTTGACACAGCAGGTCACAAGATGCTCTGGAGAAATTCGGCAGAAATTGAGCTTTTAGTCCTGCTGCTATTTATCATTATGACTCTGTATAATGACAAAACAACACAGTTGAAAACTGGACTAAATCTCTCACAATGCAGCACAATTCATGTCAATACAGGAGTAAAACAAACGTGCCATTGGTGCCTTTATATTTAATAGTGACATTTTCACACTTCTATAACTTGAGGCGTATTTACTCGAGATCCCAGCGTGGCAGTTTTAATCTATGCTGATGACTCATCGCTGCTCAAAAACAGTGGATGCCAAAAACATGCTGTTCAAAGTTGCTGAAACTTACCACAGAGTAAAAAAAAAATGAATAATATAATACAATTTGAAAGATAATAGTAATGATAGTTGGAATAACACTTTCTGCAAAAAAATAGCCTTTGGGGATTGTTAAACTCTTGCCATACCAAGGCCTCACTAATAACACTAATTCCAGTGTTAGGCTGACGACACACAATTCTTTTTCAAACTTGCGATGATCCTCTTGCACCTTTCTGCCATTCAGGCCTAGTGCACTTCCAATGATCTCTGCCTCAATTCCAGCAAGACAGAGATCCTTCCGATTGGGACCCCTGAAGCCGACTTCTTCCCTTCACTCTTCCATGGGCTCTTCCCCTGCTCCCTCTTCTGAAGCCAGAAACCTTGCAGTCATCTCCGACTCCTCTCTCTCCTTCCTCCCTCACACTCAGGACATTGCCAAGAAGTCCAATTTTCAGCTCTTCATTCTCAAAAGAATTCTACCTTTTCACACCTTGCCCAGATGTTCAATGTAACCCAAGCCCTGGTTCTCTCTAAGCCTGACTATTGCAATAGCCTCCTCCTGAATCTACCTTCTTCCACTCTGCAAGCCCTCCAGCTAATCCAGAATAGGACTGCAACACTTGTCCTTGTTCTCAAGCCCAGGAAACGCATCTCACCTGCCCTAAAAAGTCTTCATTGGATCCCAGTTGTTTAACAGATTAAATTCAATCCCTCTGTATCAACCACAAGGTTGTGTGGAGCCGGGGACCACACTATCTGCAACTTTCTCTTACTAATTATTCCCCCTTTAGACCTCTGTGCTGCTCTGACACCCACTTATTGTGTGTACAGCATTTTGCTAAACAGAGGGCAGGAGGTTGATTGTGTTTTTTTGTTGTTGATGATTTAGTTTATTTGTAAACTTTTTCATCATTTTCTTTGTGATCTGTGAATAGTAAGAGCTAATGATTTTGAATTGATCTCACAGTAATCTTTTCTTCAGTTCCAAAATGGTGCTTAGGAAAAGAGTGATTGTATAAGTGTATTTATTGTTATGTCCACTAAGTAGGGCGGGCCATCTTTCTTGAGTGTTCATTTGTTCTTCTGAAAGTTGGAAGAACGCTCCAAATTGTTTACGTTGAGAAGAAAGTGCTTGACATTCCATAACGAGATGGAATATAGTTTCTGGGATCACTTAATCCTTGAAAAATTGACAGTAGTTGTTTGTGACATCGATCTGTCTTGTTGTTGATAGGTATGAGTTTGTGGGTAGAATGTTCAGACGCACTCTTAAGAATGTTGTTCCAAAGCTCTGATCTGGAAAGATTTGAAGGTATTGTGGTAGTTCATGGAATTTCCTGTTGTCTTTTGTGCATTGAAGATTCTGTTTGTAGACGTTCTTCTTTTGAATAGTTCTTATCCAGTCGTTCTGAAGAATTTTTATTTTTGCATGTTGTGGGCGGAGAGTTAGCTGTTCTTCTCTGATGTCTTTGTTTTCCATTTCCTTCCTCATTGAATGTTTCCATTTTTGTAATACCGTGTTGTTGAAGGTATTAGCCTGGGCTCGGCGGATTTGGATAGCTGGGGTTTTTTGGTCGGTGAGTATTTTTCGGAAGATATCTAGTCTTTTCCATAGTACAATGGATTCGATTGACTGCGTTCCCATTTCATAGCGGATTCTAGGCATAGGATATGACTTTGGTAAGTGGAGAATTCTACTCCAGAAAATTGTTTCAAATTTCATCCAGTTTATTGTGCGGGCATTCAGCATTGCTTCTGTTCCATATGTTAGTATCGTGATGTACTTCTGTCTGTAGTAGGCAATGATAGGTTTGAATGAAAACTGGCCGTATTTCCTGTGAAGTATACATCCTTGTCTTGCTAGAGTTTGTGCGGTTTGTCCGATTTTGTCAATCCATTGCTCCTCCGATTTTGATTGGTTAATTAGGACACCAAGATATTTGAAAGTTGTTACATTTTCTATTTGGTACCCATTGATGGTAAATCTCGACCTGTGTGGTTTCTTTGTGAATGATTTGGTTAAGGTCATTGTCTTGGTTTTCCCGATGTTGATCGTTAGTTCGTTTTTGTCCATGTAGCTACTCAGGGCTGGCAGAGATGCTTGTAGTCCAGTGGGTGTTTTGTCCAACAAAACAATATCATGTGCATATGCCATCGCAAGGACTGGTGTAGAGTTTATTTTTGGTGGATCGGTTTTGTTGGATCTTAGGTGTTCTTCAATGTCTGCCGTGAACAGGTTGTAGAGAGTTGCTGCAAGGGGCAGCCTTGCTTTAGGCCATTTACTGTTGAAATTGCGTTGGTGGTGGCTCCTTGTTTTGATAATCTCACTTTTATGGTGGTTTATGAATAGAGGAGGATGATTGGTTCAAGGATGTTCGATGGACAGTTCCATGCTCTGAGATTTGACCATAGTTTTTGCCGTGAAATCGCATTGAAGGCCATGTTTAAATCAATGAATGCTGCGTGTATTGTAGTATGAGAGTTGATGGCTTCATGCTTTATTAGTTGGAGTAATATGAGATTAAGATTTGTTCTGACATTGCTGTGAAACCCGTTTGCCTTACTGAGAATTTGTTGTTTTCGAGTGCCCACGCAGTTAGTTGTTTCAAAAGTATTGAAGGTTGATTTCTTTCATCAGCTGGCTACCTTCATTGGAACAGCCTCCCTCTCCGCCTTGAGCAGAACTTGCTTAAATTCCGTAAGATCCTCAAGACCTTCCTCTTTACCTCCTACTTCCCTCCTTCTCGCCTCTGCTAATCTCACAGTTGCTTGTTTGGTGTTCAGGGTGCTTATGCACCCTCGGGCCCTGACCTCCCACACCAAATCTCCCCAGCTTCTGTCAGTCCTCAGCACTTGCCATCGCAGGGACTGGTGTAGAGTTTATTTTTGGTGGATTGGTTTTGTTGGATCTTAGGTGTTCTTCAATGTCCGCTGTGAACAGGTTGTAGAGAGTTGTTGCCAAGGAGGCAGCCTTGCTTTAGGCCATTTACTGTTGAAATTGCGTTGGTGGTATAATCATTGAAGGTTGATTTCTTTCCTTAGCTGGCTACCTTCATTGGAACAGCCTCCCTCTCCGCCTTGAGCAGGACTTGCTTAAATTCCGTAAGATCCTCAAGACCTTCCTCTTTACCTCCTACTTCCCTCCCTCTCTCCTCTGCTAATCTCACAGTTGCTTGTTTGGTGTTCAGGGTGCTTATGCACCCTCAGGCCCTGACTTCCCACACCAAATCGCCCCAGCTTCTGTCGGTCCTCGGCACTTGCCATCGCAGGGACTGGTGTAGAGTTTATTTTTGGTGGATTGTTTTTGTTGGATCTTAGGTGTTCTTCAATGTCCGCCGTGAACCGATTGTAGAGAGTTGCTGATTGGTTCAAGGATGTTCGATGGACAGTTCCATGCTCTGAGTTTTGACCATAGTTTTTGGCGTGAAATCGCATTGAAGGCCATCTTTAAATCAATGAATGCTGCGTGTATTGTAGTGTGAGAGTTGATGGCTTCATGCTTTATTAGTTGGAGTAATATGAGATTAAGATTTGTTCCGACATTGGCTGTGAAACCCGTTTGCCTTACTGAGAATTTGTTGTTTTCGAGTGTCCATGCAGTTAGTTGTTTCAGAAGTATTGAAGGTTGATTTCTTTTCTTAGCTGGCTACCTTCATTGGAACAGCCTCCCTCTCTGCCTTGAGCAGGACTTGCTTAAATTCCGTAAGATCCTCAAGACCTTCCTCTTTACCTCCTACTTCCCTCGCTCTCTCCTCTGCTAATCTCACAGTTGCTTGTTTGGTGTTCAGGGTGCTTATGCACCCTCAGGCCCACACCTCCCACACCAAATCTCCCCAGCTTCTGTCGGTCCTCAGCACTTGAATCGGCTCACCCTCCAGTGTTGGAGGCTCACGCTTACCTTACCTTATATTGCACTGCACATGTTGCTCGCCCATGATCACCCCGGCAGCTATCCCATTCCCTCTCCTTTCTGCACGTTCATGTTCTGAACACTCACAAGGCATAGTAGGCACATCCCCCTACTGTATTTAATGTTTTTTAAACTGTTCCCATCCATTGTCCCTTCCCTGTTGCCCTGTGGGCACATTGAAACAGTATTTACTTCCTGTATAAGTGCCTAACAAGCAAACAATAAATAAATACATAACATAAAACACAAACACACATGTTCATGGATGACCACTTTAGATTGCACCCTAAAGAAGGCTCAGTCCACAGTAATTGTCATTAGAAAACTCAATGCGATCAGGAGCCATTTTTTAGGTATTCATCTTGCCAAGGTCATTCAGGCCCAAAATTGGCAGCATCGTAGCACATGTCCTAATTATTTACTGCTAATTCCATTACACTGAGTCCTTCTCTTCCTCATCCTATCAGGGGCTTGCTCGACCTTCTTCCCTTGCCCCCAGGGACAGGATATAATGCAGGGAAGACAACCAGCCCATTCTATCAATACAAGCAGTATTCCTCTCAATATCCATCAAGAGTAGGGAGGGTGCTTTACATTACTGGAATTAGGAAGTGAAGGACAACGGTATGTAATCATGAAATTACCTCTTGATTCCTTTTCCTCATCCAAGTCCTTACCAAAAGAGAGCTCAAAAGCAGTAAACTGCATATTGAACAATAACAAACAAGGCAGAGGCAGTGTAAAATGTCCTTTTAAAAGTGAGAAATCAATCTTTCATGCAAGACAAAACAGCAGAACCAAACAAAGACAGGGGACACATGTACTCATTGTAATAAGTTATACGCATGTCAGTTAAAGACTATGTGGGCGGCTCTAGAAATGTTTCTAGACGGACCCATTTGACAGTGGCCTAAGACTTGGCCATGCCCCTTGTGCAGTTCCCTAACATTGCATTGGAGTGGGGTCCTCAACCACTGGTAGGCCAGCCCAATGGTACTCCTGATTCATCTACTCAGGGTAGCAGTGGAAGCCTTCTTTCCTGCATGGCTGTGCCAAAAGACAACAACAGTTGATTCCTCCTGATAGTCTCACAAGTTCAGTCCAGTAAACCCTGACCACCCTCCCTACATCAAGGGGGTGGAGGTGTGGAGGACTGTCAGGAAAGCCTTGGCTCAAGGCGAGAAGGGCCAGATCATCATGGAGTTGAAAATCAGCCAGAAACTCAGGGCAGACAAGTGGAGAGGAACACATGATCAACCCCTCAGGTACAAACCCAGGGAAGGGTGCAAAACAGATGAGAACCCACAAACCTAAGGACGGGTGCAAAACAGTTGAGAGCCCACAAATCACCCAACCACCTATCTAAAGAAATGGCCACCATGAAAGACAACAGTAGGTCCTAACTGGGACAGTGTTAACCTGGTCTAGGGCTGTAGGATCTCAAATCCCCATAGTAAGCAAACTGCCATATCCTCAATACCAGAAAGAGGAGCCCAGGTCCTGCATACCATCTGGACGACCACTAATTGCGCTTGGTGGGGATTAGGTGGTCAAATCCCATCCACTTCCACCATTCCCGCAAATAATAAGATCACGTATAAGCCAAGGGGTGAGAGACCCCCACCCCCACAACACCTTGCCTTATGATGTAACAATTTGTCTGCATAACATAGCCCAAAGCTCCACTGATAGATGTCATTTTGTATTAGAACAAATGCCATCTTTTGCCAGGCCCAAAAATAATCCCTCTAAAAAACCCAGCTCTCCCCATCCCCAGCACCTTGCACAGAGAGCCAAGCCCCGCCGCCTCCCTTCCCCTGCAGCCCCGCGTGAGCCTTGTTATCACGGAAGTCCTATCATTTTATTGCTCCAACTGCATAACATCACTTCCCCATAATGGTATTTCAACAAAGATTGAGAGATAGAAGCAATCCTTAGCAGAAGTGCCCATCCGCCTCCACAAAACTGCTTGTGCCCTTTCAAACCCCACCCCGCCAGACCAAGGATCATTAGTCCCCAAACTCTCCACTCTCTTTCATGCTGATACCCATCTGACCTCCTCATACCGACCATTCCAGAACACCCAACATAGACTTAATCCCATATGTTAGTAGTATATTAATCCTGTATATTCTTTCATATTCAAAACATGTCTGTCAGCATCATGAGGTATGGGGGAAAATAAAGTAGTGGATCAGACCTCCAAGCAGAGATGCCAGGGTGCAGGGCCCCGGTATCAAAGAGACCCGGCCTAGCCGTGAGGCGAAGCCGGGTCCGCGCATTTAAGGGCAGCGCTTAAGGGCTCCTTCCTGTCTTTTCCCTGTCCTTTCCATGGACTTTACCTATGGACCTGCCTGCAGCCTACCCTCCTGGTCACCCAGCGTTCAGTACAACACCTTAATGGAGGGTCACGACGCAAAGGTAAGGTGTGCACGCACCTCTGCTTGCTCCCCCTCATTCCATGTCTACATTCCCTTCCTGATTCTACCACTTACCTAGCACCCTGGTGAACTTGACTTTGCAGCTTTCTCTTGCTGCACCAACGTGACACTTTCAATGCCCTCCACCTCCAGTTGACTCTTGCTTCAGCCTCTGCATTTAAGGGCAAACCCAAACACTCTGTGCCACAACAAACATTCTCGATCTTGGCACTTGTATTTTTGGCACGCCACCTTCTTTCTGGAACTGATCATCTACAGTCTCTAATTCCACCTCAGTAGAATCTTGTAAATCAACACTGTTAATACCGCTTGTAGTTGTCTATGCACTATTTTCCATAATGCACACCTGCCCTCCATGGCTTTGGGGGATTTACCCGTACTTCATTCATGTTTCACTCTTCCTCTAATCAAACGCACTGTAAATGTTTGGTCCATTATCTATGCAAGTTTCCTGTGTTTGCATTCACTGCTTTAACTTACCTTGATTCCTACTTCTGTATAATTGTGCCATGTACACCTGTTCTGACCCATCTACTGCTCCCCCCCCCTCTTTCGCCTTTTGCTTCATTCCCTCTCCCCTCTGGTCATCTCCCTCCCTTTCTCATCTCCATCCTTTAATGTTAATTGTATGTCCACGTCGTGCCCCTGCCTCCAGACCTTCGTGACCTTCCACCCCCTGCTCTGCGCTGACCCTACTCACGCTCTTGAGGTGCCCACCATGTTCTATGCGCTGGGTACCACAAACCCACCCTCTTCTACTTCCCACCCTTCTTCCTACTCTCACTTCCTGCATCTCCCCCTCCTCTGAGGACCTAGACTCTCCCTCGAGGTCTTCCCCTCCTAGCACTTACTCCTATCACCTGTTCCTTGACCGATGATAGTAGCTTGTCTGTCTCCCCTCCTCCCCCTTTGTTCTCCTCTCCCCCTCCCCTGCTTTAATTTTTCCCTGATGAATTTGCTCAGCAGTTGTTCTGTTCCTCCTCACCCCTCTATCCCTCGGCCCGCCCCTTCCCAGCCCTCCTCTTGTATTCCACCTGCACTGCGTAAATTGTCGTCAGACATAGTAATGTTACTGCTTGCTTTGTTTTCCTTCCCCCTTACCTCCTACCTTACTTGTTATTTTGCACTTGCACTATCAGAAATGTCGTCAGGCCTATTACGATAGTTTTTTTTTCACATTCTGTATTGTTTCAAGGACTTTTTACTGAATGTACTGTATTTTCCTTTGCTCCCTCCCTCCTTGAAGCGCTTTGAAACACTTCTGTGTATAGGCCCTATATAAATAAACAATCATATCATATCATATCAACCCAAAAGCAGAGTTCAGAATGCCAATATATTAACCCATGTTTTTCCAAAGTACCCCCATTCATGCAAACATTTTATGGTCACCATTATTCGTGTAGTATCAGTTCCTGCGTATTAGTTTAGTCAGTTAGAAATGTATCATATTTGAACTGACCTTCATCGCGGAGATGAGCCAAGCAGACCCACGTGCCACCGGACTGACTGAGCAGCAAGGGCCAATCACGGCCTGGCATCCCCTATAGAACCAACTATGCTACATGGTCCCTCCAATCTGCTTCCCGAATGTGTACCCTATATGTTGTCGTGATTGCTGAAGTTTTTAACTCTTATGATGTGCTTCCTGTGTATTGCGTGGCAGAGCGCTCTCAGGCAGCAGAGTTATTTGCTTGCTAACTTTATTTTATATAAAGCTTGTTTTTCCTTGCAATTCATCTCTTGGTCTCATTCCCTGATGGGGTGTGTTGTCATTCTTTGGTCTATTGGAAATCGCGTGTTTTAGGGGCCCCACCTTCACGCTCTTAAGGAAGAACAGCCACCCTCAACCTGAAACCCTCTTTAACGAACTTTGAGCACCTGGATAGGGTAAGAAACCAGGTGTTCCGGGTTGGTATGGAGACACCAGTTTATAAAACATCTCCAGTGCCAAATTTAGGCAGTTATTGTCGAGGACCTCTGAGGAGCCACTGCATGATTTTATGACAGCTATCCTTTCTTCAGACCTATCCGTTCAAGGGCCAAGCCATCACTTGAAGATGGCTGAGGGTAAGGAAAGGGAGGGCAGGACAATGATGTCATGAGAATAACCAGTAGGGTAGGAGCAAGAGGAACTCCTGCAAGGAAATTGGAGTCCGGCAGCCAACACGTCTTTGTCTGGCCAGCTCTGTAGACGTCAGAACCCAAATTATATAATCCTGTGAATCGGCTTGTAGATGGTGCAGAATGTGAATCATCTTTGGTCTGAGGTGCTGTCTTGATCATTGAATGAAAAACACAGTTATAATCATAATTGTAATTGGTTATTTATAACGTGCTTAATACCGAAGAGGTTTCTAAGAGCTTACCCGGGATTCATACCTACGTTGCTCTGTGTCATATTGCTTTTAAGACGAGCGTGTTGTCACTGAGATATACCACCCCTATCATTTGCAGCTAGACAACTGTGAACGGTCAGCCACAGCAGAGCAGGGGCCCACCAGCACACATCCATCAGCCACTGCAGAGCAGGGGCCCACCAGGACCTGAGGAGAACCAATAATCGTGATTGGAATTTTGAGGCCATGGTAGGTGTATGGGAGACTAATACCATCACAGCGCTAATCAGGACACCCACATAATCCAGCTTCTGTGCTGGTTGCAGTTATGATGTAGAGTTCAGGAGCCACCTGAAACAGATCAGGGTTGTGCAGACCAAGTCCATATACCGGGAACAGTGTGCCAGGAATGGGGACTGCATTAACCATTAGTCCAAATAGGGATGAATTGCAACTACCTTCTGGAGCGAACGTCCAACAAGGGGGGCAAGGACCTTGAAAAACCCTCTGGGTTCAGACCTCATCCCGAATTGAAGAACCTGAAATTGAAGTTGTAGACCCCCAAAAAAGTGCAAAGGAACCTCTGGTGCCCAAGATGAATTGGCATGTGGAAATAGTTGTCACCTAGGTCTACGGAAGTTAAGTACTCTCCAGGAGCTACAAGAGGAATAAACACCTAAGATCTTTCATCCAGAAAGACATCTTTTTGATGAAGCCATTCCCTCACTTGAGTTATGTTATCAGTATCTAAGTCCTCAAGGAACAAAACAAGGAACATGATTAAAACAAAAACAGTATTCTCTTTCCCTTGCAGGACTTATATTACTACTTCCTTGCTGAGTAAGTCCCTGACAACTTCTATCAGAACCAATATATTCACACAGCTCTTGGGCCAGGGGGTGGTCACCAACACTGAATCTGGGTGGGAAAGTAATGAATTCTGTGCAATAGTGCTCTTGAACAATGCCCAGGATGCAGGCATCATAGTCCTCCTTTACCAATTTGGGGCATAATTTCATTTGGTGACACCCACCCTTGGCCCTGCTTTTAGTCAGGTCCCCAGAAGTGAAGGAACCATCTTAGCTCTCATGGGGATAGACCTTAAGACACTCCTGCCCTGAAAGGAGGCTCTCTAAGGACTTTGTGTCATCTGAAGGTTCCCAAAGGACTGGTAGTGTAGCATCCCCTATGGAGAGCAGATGTCTTAGGCCTGAGACAGAAAGATAACTTATTCCCATTCTGGACTTCCTGAACCAGTTTGCTCAACTGGTAGCCAAATAAAAGCAGGTCAGGTCAAGAAAGATGGCTATTTGTGAGACATCCCCCTTCCAGAGACCAAGCTGTATTGTAGTGGAAATCACTGAAACACTCTGAAGGGTGATGACTCTGAAGAGGTCACGAGAAATGTTTGACCAGAACATCCTTTCTTTCTCCAGAATCTTCAGTACGTCAGCACCATTTGCCCCTTCCTCCAAGAGGGAGACCAGCCAGTGCAATTCCTTCAGCAGTGACTTGGTGGCATAGTCCTTTGAAGTGTTTGCCCTGAGGGCAAAATTAGAGGCAACCATAAGATCTCTTTAGGGAAATCTCAACCCTATTAAATGCGGGGTCAGCAGGAGCCACGTCCTGATTAACAATTGATGTATGGTTTGTAAAATATGGAAGTAGAGAGTCATTCTCTAGCAAAACGGGGACCTCTGAGCTAAACGCCTGGATGGAAAAAGTCTAGTCCACCTCCGAGTATAGCAGCCTTTTCAGACTCCTATCAGTCCCTGAAAATAATGTTGTGCATGATCTGGAGAAATGACAGCTCCACTGGATGGGTTGTAAATTAATGACTGGAGACATCCTACGTTACCTCCCCCACCTGGAGAGCCTTTGTATTATTGCAGTCCAGGTTCCATAAAGGTGGATTGAGACATCCTCCATGGCCTCCTCTCTTAGAAACATCATAGTCATGTCTCACTCAGGAACATTAACTGTGCCATCCATACCTTCCACAGCCCAGATGGGTTGAGGCTCATGGCCATGGGCTTGGATTTGGGGGGGGGTGCAAGGTAGGGGTAGCTAAGTATTAATGGCATCATTCAGAACATTTGTGATGCGATACTGCAGATAATAGAGTAATGGATACTGTGGGCGGAGTGGGGGCCACAGGACCAAAATGGTCCATTGGTACCACCCTAGGAACTCGAGTAGAATGGCTAATTCTGTACAAATGAGATCTACTCTTGGAGCTCCCTTAACCTCTGCTCTTCTCCCTTCATCCAGAGAGGCATTTGGTGTGTCTACTTCTTTCATGCTGCATTGTACAATGAAACCACAGCACACATCCATCCAGCAGCACACAACGTAACTTAAATGAAGTTTGAGCATTTGCAGATCAATGAGTGAAGGGAGGCTCTACAGCAGCTCAGAGCCTGCTGGGGCTGGAATAGGAGAAGCCCACCCATCACTAACCTGAGGCTGACCATGGCATCACTTATTGAGAAGAGTGCTGTGCTGCTCTAGAGCCGGAGTGGAGGAGGTATCACGCTGAAGGTCAGTGAACAGCAGTCAACAGAGCCCCACCTCCCAGCTGGAGTCCAAGGTGCCTCAGAGATCCAGGCTGCAAACTAACTGGGTAAGTCCAGCAGCAATGGTGGGAGTTGGGTGCTTGTCGGCCCGATGAAAACCCTGTGTACCTGGTTCCCACAGCAGACAGCAGGATCTAGCTAAACCAGTTGAAAACAGGCCCCTCTGTCCCATTGTTGGAGAGTGTTACCTGTACAAGTCAGGGCCACTGGGCTCTGATACCCTTTCAATGCACTTCTCTATTCTCAAAACGGTTCTGAGTCACAGGTAGGGATAAACAGACTTCTTGCTCTGTGAGCATACACTTCTATCTACAAAAAGAAAGTCCGGCATTCCACAGGTGTCACTCAACACTCTTCCCACATCAAAAGTGGAAACACAATATCACAAAATTTTATTAAGATTCAATACATTTCATCATAAAAATGATCATAATACATAAAACATATACATTATGTTAAAACCACACAAGTAGAATACACCGTAAGTGAGTACTGTTGCAATAACTTCATTAGGATCATACACTGTGTGTACATATCACACTCTGATTCCTATGCCACACCACTCATGGCCTATTTCCTATAGGTGCAATACCAACAACCCGACTTGTACACGTTTCTGTCCTTGATATACAATAATGTAGGACATTCTTCAGGGGAAATTGTCTTGTGCTATGTTAAAAAATTCTTCTTTATGGGAGAACCCTATTAAACAAAGAAATAAACACCCTATTAGTATCTGATAACCCAGTATCAATCTTCATTTACATAAAATTGGCCCTTATCCCTAAAAGGGCAGAAAAAATAGTATGTTTATAATGACATACCTTTCTTCCCACTAATGAATCGTGGGCCTGTTCTGTTATTTGCTGCAGATTCCAAATCTCTTCAGGAATTCTTGCGTTTCCTATTCCTCTATTCTCTACAGTGTGTGAAAAGTGGCACAAAATAGCACAAAATATATCAGGGAAAATTTCCCAAAATTCCCATTCCTATTTATTACCAAAAAGTTGGTTAGAAACCAGTAGTAAGTCTTACCTATCTTAATGCAGGATTATGATGTAGTATGGCTGTAACATCTCTCTGTCCCATATCAGATGTTCCCTAGGGAACTTCTCTTATATGCAGGTTAGCAACAACTCCACTATCCTTATATGGGTCATAGTCTGAAAGACATAAATCCCATGCAATTGCATTTAATCTCTGCATTGTTTAAAAATGAGGAAACCCCCCATCCAAGGAAACCACGTGGGGCATTCCCTCACTCACTTTTGGGTCTTTCTATTTCCTGCCATCCACGAGATCACTGCAGTATGGTCACTAGCCGGATCCACACACTCGCGAAAAAAATTTGCGGGTAAGAACCGTCCCTAACGCGATGTCGTGACGTCATCACGCCCCCGCGGCACGTCATGACATCCAGACGCCGCCAGCGTGACCAATGGCATGCCGCGAGTCATGAAATGGCCTGTAATTCTGGACCTTGTAGGCGTTCAAAACAACACGTGGAGCCACCAAACATTGCATTATGCCTGGAAAACAGACACACATGCCTGCTATTAATCATTTCCTCTCCATCAGCCACAAAACAAAGGCTCAACCTAAACACACGTTCCTCTTCATTATACGACTGCTGTTTTTCAGTAAAAGGTGGTGTCATTTCATTCCACTCAATAAGGCATGGCCCCCCTTACTGTCAAACGTTCCAGACAAAATACTGGCAAAAAATTAGTGGCAACCAATTACTGTCAACAAAAATTACTGGCAACAGATTACTGGCAAAACATCACCTCACAGTACAGAGCCCATGTTGTACACTTGAAAGGTATTACATTATGGCAGTGTTTCATGTTATTACATCAAAACCATATTCCATTGTCCCAACACAATTGATGGTATTTCACTCCCTCCTATATATATGGCATAGCCTACCTTTATGTCAGACAGTTACAGACAATTTTACTGGTAAAACATTCCCTTGCCAAAAACAGAGACCATGTTGTACAATTGAAAAATATTATATCATGGCAGTGCCTCTTGTTATTGCTCAAATTCATATTTTGTTGTCACCGCAGAGGCCTAAACAACTGCACATCAACAGTGGCAATAGCATAAACAGTGGCAATCCCAAAAGTTCCAATGTAAACACATCTACAAAGATGAAAATACATCTCCATGAACGGCTTTACAATTAGAAAAAGGAGAAAACTCTTGTTCTACCCAAACAGAACAGAAACATAGTGGTGGCTCTCTGGTTCCCTCATTAGGCATTATGCCATTCGACTCCTTCGTTTAAACCTTTAATGTGGCTTTGAGACAAAAAAATAAGTTTCTGTTCCAGATGCAATAGTTTCCTGTTAAGGACCATCTGTGATTGACCCTTGATCTGTTTCAAAATGTACGACTCGAAATCATTGCATGAATGTTTCATTTCTATGAAATGTTTAACCAACGGTGCCTGCTCCACCTTGTTCATAATACAACTCTTATGCTCAATCATTCTGGTTTTGCATTTCCTATTCGTCTTGCCAATATATATCCATTTACATGGGCATACAATCAAATAAATCACATTGTTTGTGTTACAGTTAGTGTGCTCTTTCATGTTCCACATCCTATCCAGGCCCAAATCGACATTAACAGTTTTTTTTGTTTGAAGGCACATGGAGCAATTACCACAGGGAAAATGTCCAACCACTGGGGGAAGGCCCCATAGATTGGTTTGTTGCAATGGTTTCTTTCTGATGCTAACATCATTTTTCATTACCAGGTTTCGTACAGTAGTGCTTTTTTTGAAGGCTACAATGGGCCTACCCACTTCCTTGGTCATAATTTTGTTCCAATTTCGTGTTATAATATCTTTAATTTTGTATGACAAATTACTAAAAGTATTAACGAACACCAGCAGTGTCTCCTTTGGCCTGCTTTCTCTCTGGATTTGCTGATCAAGGAGAGATTCTTGATTATTGTTAAAGGCCCTCTTAGCTGCTCTTTTGACCAAGGGAGTAGGGTAGCCTCGATGTACCAATTTGGTAATCAGACTGTTGGCTCCATCCTCATATGCTTCATTAGTGCTACTGTTCTTTTTTAGCCTCAAAAATTGCCCGAAAGGCAAATTGTTCTTAACATGTTGGGCATGATGGCTCCCAAAGTGAAGCAAAGCATTTTTATCAGTGACTTTGGTATATGGTCGGACAAGCAGGACACCATTCTGATGGTATATACAAATGTCTAGGTAATTTACTTCCTTGTTACTTACATTACTAGTAAATTTCAGGTATCTATTCTGTTGATTAAGCCATTGCAGAAAACAACCTGCTTCCTCTTCATTCCCCTTCCAAATAACGAAAACGTCGTCTATATAACGCAACCAACAGACAATATTATTCTGAAAGGGGTTGCGTTTATTATAGACTACCGTTTCCTCAAACATATTGACATACAAATTAGCAACATTAGGGGCCATGGCTGAGCCCATAGCTGTTCCTTCGATTTGCTTATAAAATTGTCCCATAAATTGAAAGAAGTTTTCTGTGAGGGCCATCTCTGTGCACCATTTGATAAATGAATTAGCTACCGGACTTTCATCATCCCTTTTCAATAGAGTCTCTTCTACTACCTCCAAAGTAGCCAACTGAGTTATGTTAGTATATAATGCTTGAATATCTAAGCAGATGAGTAGATTGTCCTCAGGGTAAAAAATGTTCCCCTCTATTCTGTTTATCGCGTCCGTGGTATCCTTAATGTAGCTTTTCATGGTAGGAATGAAAGGTCTCAAGTAGAAATCTCCACATTTTGAAAGTGGTTCCAGCAAGGAACTCACCCCCGAGACTATAGGCCTCCCCGGCGGGTTCTCTAAACTTTTGTGGATTTTAGGCAATGTGTAAAATATGGGCACATGACCATTCTCTCTAATGAGATATTCACCCTCTTGTTTGCTAATCATATGTTCATCCACAGCTTCCTGTACCTTATCTCGAATAATGTTTAGAAGGTCATTACTAGGATCTTTGTCTATGTTTAGGTAATGGTTCTCATCTGCTAGTAGTCTTTCACACTCCTTGATGTAATCACTTCTATTCAATATAACAATCACACCTCCCTTATCGGCTTGGCGGATAATAATCTTATCATTGGTGCCCAGATTTTTCAGAATCTTCTGATCTGTTGCACTCAAATTGGAATGGTGGGGGATGCCTTTAGTTTCCAACTTGGTGACCTCCTCCAAAACCTTCTTTTCAAAAACCCTGGATTCTGCTGAGTGTGCATTGATGGGTGCACAAAAAGTGGAAGGATTTCTTAAGCCACTACAATTATCCCCTTTATCGAAGGCGTTATTCAAAAATAACTCTTTCAGGTGAACTTTCCGCATGAACTGGTTAAATTCAATCCTAAACTCAAACGGATTATGGAACTTAGTGAGTACAAAGTTCAAACCCTTATTGAGTACTTCTTCTTCTCTTTCAGTGATCTGGGTATCTGAAAGATTCACTACCAGCCCCTGTAACTCCTTGTTTGCATCCGTTCTGGTTCCCACTGTCTCTGATCTCCTCCTCTTCCTAAAAAAGACTATCTTGGGTTGCTCCCTCTCTGGCTATTGTTCCTTGAGCCTCTTCCTCTACCTCTACCGGGGCGGCCTCCCCCCCTGGTGTTGGGAGTTTCTGAATCATTAAATTCATCATAGTCCGAGGAGCCTCCTCCACTCGAACTATATGAAGTATTCCGGAAACGTACTCTCCGGTTCTGTTTTATATTCGGTCTGGGCTCACCAAATTTGTAGTCTTTATTAGTATAGCGAAATGCTTTCTCATGAGAGAAGTTTGAAATATCCTTTTCAATTCTTTTGATTCTTTCAGAGACAGTTTCGTTCTTAAATTCTTGCATTTCTTTTAAATGTTTATCTAAGCCTTTTTTAAAGGCTTCCACATCGAATTTGCTCTTAATTGTTTCCTCTAAGTTCTTCAGGTCAATCTCGATTTCTTTGGCTGTTTCTTGAGCTGTTTCGATAATTAGTATTAGTCAATCCCTGCCACATTTATTAGAAATGTAACTCCATTTTAATTTGAACTCTGGATTGTCTAAGAACAGTCTTGGTTCATTTCTCACAGTAAGGCGTTGGGGTAAAGCCTGGTTCTTAACATACTCTAACATAATGATAGCATGTAATTCTGTACGGATGAGTCTTTTCCTCATCTGGACTAGTTCATCCCACTGGTCGTCTTTGTCTAGGGCTTCTAAATCCTTACTAAGACCCACTACTGGTAAAGATTCTATCAATTTCCGGACATACTCATCATCATATGCTAAACACTTTTCGGATTGCATAGTGAAATTCTTAAAAAAGCCTCAAAACACACACGTGCAGAAGAAAGGATTTAAGGACAATACGTGTCACTTGTCACGATAACCACCGAGACCCTATTGGTCTCCAACAACTCTATTCTCAAAACAGTTCTGAGTCACAGGTAGGGATAAACAGACTTCTTGCTCTGTGAGCATACACTTCTATCTACAAAAAGAAAGTCCGGCATTCCACAGGTGTCACTCAACACTCTTCCCACATCAAAAGTGGAAACACAATATCACAAAACTTTATTAAGATTCAATACATTTCATCATAAAAATGATCATAGTACATAAAATATATACATTATGTTAAAACCACACAAGTAGAATACACCGTAAGTGAGTACTGTTGCAATAACTTCATTAGGATCATACACTGTGTGTACATATCACACTCTGATTCCTATGCCACACCACTCATGGCCTATTTCCTATAGGTGCAATACCAACAACCCGACTTGTACAAGTTTCTGTCCTTGATATACAATAATGTAGGACATTCTTCAGGGGAAATTGTCTTGTGCTGTGTTAAAAAATTCTTCTTTATGGGAGAACCCTATTAAACAAAGAAATAAACACCCTATTAGTATCTGATAACCCAGTATCAATCTTCATTTACATAAAATTGGCCCTTATCCCTGAAAGGGCAGAAAAAATAGTATGTTTATAATTACATACCTTTCTTCCCACTAATGAATTGTGGGCCTGTTCTGTTATTTGCTGCAGATTCCCAATCTCTTCAGGAATTCTTGCGTTTCCTATTCCTCTCTTCTCTACAGTGTGTGAAAAGTGGCACAAAATAGCACGAAATATATCAGGGAAAATTTCCAAAAATTCCCATTCCTATTTATTACCAAAAAGTTGGTTAGAAACCAGTAGTAAGTCTTACCTATCTTAATGCAGGATTATGATGTAGTATGGCTGTAACATCTCTCTGTCCCATATCAGATGTTCCCTAGGGAACTTCTCTTATATGCAGGTTAGCAACAACTCCACTATCCTTATATGGGTCACAGTCTGAAAGACATAAATCCCATGCAATTGCATCTAATCTCTGCATTGTTTAAAAATGAGGAAACCCCCCATCCAAGGAAACCACGTGGGGCATTCCCTCACTCACTTTTGGGTCTTTCTATTTCCTGCCATCCATGAGATCACTGCAGTATGGTCACTAGCCGGATCCACACACTTGCGAAAAAAATTTGCGGGTAAAAACCATCCCTAACGCGACGTTGTGATGTCATCACGCCCCCGCGGCACGTCATGACGTCACAACGCCGCAAGCGTGACCAATGGCATGCCGCGAGTCACGAAATGGCCTGTCCAGGTAATTCTGGAACTTGTAGGCGTTCAAAACAACACGTGCAGACACCAAACATTGCATTATGCCTGGAAAACAGACACACATGCTATTAATCATTTCCTCTCCATCAGCCACAAAACAAAGGCTCAACCTAAACACACGTTCCTCTTTATTATACGACTGCTGTTTTTCAGTAAAAGGTGGTGTCATTTCATTCCACTCATTAAGGCATGGCCCCCCTTACTGTCAAACGTTCCAGACAAAATACTGGCAAAAAATTAGTGGCAACCAATTACTGTCAAAAAAAGTACTGGCAACAGATTACTGGCAAAACATCACCTCACAGTACAGAGCCCATGTTGTACAACTGAAAGGTATTACATTATGGCAGTGTTTCATGTTATTACATCAAAACCATATTCCATTGTCCCAACACAATTGATGGTATTTCACTCCCTCCTATATATATGGCACAGTCCAAGGTGCCTCAGAGATCCAGGCTGCAAACTGACTGGGTAAGTCCAGCAGCAATGGTGGGAGTTGGGTGCTTGTCGGCCCGATGAAAACCCTGTGTACCTGGTTCCCACAGCAGACAGCAGGACCTATCTGAACCAGTTGAAAACAGGCCCCTCTGTCCCATTGTTGGAGAGTGTTACCTGCACAAGTCAGGGTCGCTGGGCTCTGATACCCTTTCAATGCACTTCAGTATGTATGGAGAACCTGTACTTTCAAGGACAGGAAAAACAGGATGTTCTGGTTTTGGTCCTGCATAGCCCCATAAGGAGGCAGGCTAGCAAGCCCTTCAGGCATGTTTGATTTTTTTTTGCCCTTTGCACTGGGTTTTTCTGTCCCTGGGGCTGGTTGCCTCATTAGGTAAGCACTGGGACATGGCAGTGGGACAATGAGGTAATGAGCTGAGTGCTCATCGTTAGAAACAGCAGTGAACACAATTGAAATGTCTGAAAGGAAAATCTTGAATAAAATGCCACAGACCTCCAGTGATCTCCCAAACTCATTGCATATATCTCTATTTGAATTAGTAAAAAACAAGCCCTATCTGTTATATAATGAAATATGCACCAGCAGAAAATACAAACCGTTGCAAATCAGTATGAGGGATTTTAAGTAATGATAAAGGAATTCTCCCACTTGCAGAAAAAGAAGAATATATATAGCCAATGTAACAAACAAGCTATAGGTAGGGGAGATAATCAGTCAGACCTTGCCATGATTGACAACAATGTTCAATTATATTAAGGAAAGCAAAGGAAAAAATAATAAAAACATACCAAAACACTGAAGGCCCACAGTAGCCCAGGAGCCAGTAAAATCAGCACCATGGGAGGACATTTTACACCAAATTATTGTTTTCAGCCGTTCATGGTACAGCGGCTAGTAACAGAAGTAAGGAACCCTTTAAGTGTGCAAAAACGAATACGCTACTCATTAGTGAGATTATGAAAATATAGAAGATAGATTCAGGTACTACATATATATGCAGTGGAAGGTTAATAGAATTCCTAAATCATATGATGTTATCTTGCTCTAAGGACCCATACAATTCAGAATATTCAAGATTTGCATGAGAGAAACAGCAATCAGGGGAGCCACTACATTATTGCAATGATAGCCACAATCTAAAGGGACATCTGAAAGAAGAGAAAGAAAATGGCTTTGTGATGATGCAGATAAAATCAACACATAGTTTGGTCCTGCCCCCAGATGTTCACAGAGATGAACCGAGGTACATGCTGACAAGTAACCTGTAAAGATCCAGTTGAAACATTAGTGATAATGCAAGCACCATAAAGAGTGGAATAGGTTGCGCCACGCAAGTAGGGTGAGGAGTAGAGTGCAGTCACAAGTTTTATGAAAGGTTTCAGGATACATAGATAGCATTACACAAGTAGCATAAAGATGGACGTAGGTAAGGATAGGTTGCAGAATACACGGGCAGGGAGTAATGTATGGCGGCAATGCACGAGATACAAAGACATTGATCCAGTTTTACACCATTTTTAGACAGTACTTTGAAAGACCTGTATTCTGAAATACTGAATCCTGACATCAAAACTTCTTTGCATGGAATCCCAAGCCACACAGTGTTCAGAAAGACGCTCAGGCACTTAGACAAGTGTTACAAGAGGTTGGGTAGTTATAATGTTGTAAAACGTATAGAAAGAGTCAAATGGATGAAGAAATAGTTGAAAATTATTCAGCTACTCAATTATATGTTTGATGTCTTTGAAAACTGTTATGGTGGTTCTAATCGCTACTTAAGAAAATTGAGTAACTACAAATGGACGAGAACACTCAGCTTTATTCAAACATGAACGGCCCGGTAAACCCATAAAAGCGTTCTCAATCATTATAATACAAAACATAAGCTTTTAAATGAAAAACACATCATAAATGGTTATAAGAAAAAAACTTGTATTCACTTGTCCTATTGGTTTGCAATATATTATACTGACTAATTCTATAGGGGAAGGCTAATACTATTGGATATTCTTTAACTGATAGCTCCTCCTAAGTTCATCCTACTAAACAATGTTACATTGCATACTATAATTTCATTGTTTGGCTCTATACTACACTAGCCAACCTGGCAGACAGAATTCTAATTGGTTAGTAGTTTGCTCATCCAACCATGGTCACTTTAATATGATGCCATGATGTGTGGTGAGGAAGGAGAGATGAACGGGCTGCTGAGATTCAGTTTGAAGAAGTTACTCCTTCCCATTCCCAAGCCTGAGACCTTAACTGCCAATTTGCCTGTGGCCTTGGTGTGTCGTCCCTGTGTCTGAAGGTAAAAGGGAGTAAGTAGCAGGTGCGCTATCTATTTGAGCCTCGAATATATGATCAATATTCCGATCACATGGTAAAAGCCACAGTTCAAAAATGTTCATCAAATGTATCAAACCTAACCTGTGTATGCTGCTCTGTGTGTTTTTTCATTAGGAGTTTGTTTTACATGGTAGCTATTTGCACCTGGAGATCAAGGCTGTCTGTACTTTCTCCTTTGCACCTTGGCAGGGGTGATCAGCCATCAGCGTGTAGCACAGAGTTCCTTGAGCAGGGCAAGGCTGAATGTGCTGTATGATTTTTGTCAAGTCTTCTCTTGCTTTCTGATGGTTTATTTGTTGAAATTGAGCTCTTCAGTGTATCAGGGTGTGGAATGGTTAGGCTTGAGAGTGTGTTGTTTCACTGGGACATGGTGGTTGATTGTGAGGGTGGTGTGGAGTTCTTGGAGAAGCCGAATCGCAGTCCCAGTTTGCCCGAGCTAAATCAGCCCATTGATGTGGAGTTTGGTGAGTTCTTCCATGAGAGCTTCATCTGGAAAGTTCTTGAATGTTCTGAAGTCTTATCGGCAGGATTTCTGATGGTTTTGCTTGACTGGTGTGGTGTGACTTCTGTCAAAGAGGATTGCCAGATGGTCTGGCCAGTTGAGCGGGATTGGAGAGCTTTGATGGAAGGTGGAAAGGGCAGCCATGAAGAGGTAAAGGATCTTACCTTTCCTGTGAGTTGGGTCTTTTGTGTGCTGCAGGAAGTGTGGAGTGTTCTGCAGGTAGTGGAGATCTTCATTCATTGAATTTGTTGCTGGGTTTCCAGGGATGTTAAAGTCACTGAGGATGATGCTGTTGGCTTGAATGAAAGGCATGGTGGGGCCCAAGTCCAGGAAGTCTCCCATGAAGGTGTTGGGCTTTGGTGGTCTATACAGGACTCCTACCACACCTACTACTACAAACTTAGCAATAATAATAATACGAGTAATAAGATATAATAATAATAATAATAATAATAATAATAATAATAATAATAATAATAATAATAATAAAACATTATACTATCTATAACAAATCATTGCATTGAATTCAAGCAAGATCATGAAGGTGGATGTCATTATTACATTCTATTAGAAAGGTCAAACAATGATGTATGCCCGTAAGTTGTGTGAATAATACTGCATGTTTGGCAGTTACACATCTCGTATTCAGTGTATAACATGTGTATATTTTATTGTTGAGTGATAAAAGTCGCTATAAAATCTCGCTGGATTTGATATAGCGAAAAGTATGCAGTGATTTACAGAAAGCTGTATCGCAGGCAGTAAAAATGAAAATCAATACGACATGAAGTTCATAATTCTTCATGTTACCTAAAGACTTCTAAACTCTCGGAAGGAGTAATATTCAACTGATGCTGTTATATTTTGCGTTACAAGTTGGAATCACAACTGTTCATAAGGGAGAGTTCTTGGCAATGGTTGAACATTGAAGGTCTGCACACCTGCATATAAATGAGAGCGCACAAACACCTAAAGGTTCATTTTATAATATTTTGAAAGTGGCACTTTATGAAAATGGACAGGGTTTTTACACAGTTAAAATATCTGAAATTGTTTTCATGACTGAATATGCTAATGTACATAATTCCATATACCATAAGTGAAAATCAAGAAAAGAACATTACACACGACTGGCTCATGTGTAAACTCAAACATCACATACAGAGAATACTTTCTAAATAAAAAGATGAAATACAAACGATATCCACTTTCAAATGCAGAGTTTTTTTCTGACAAGCCTAAACCACTTTCTGTAACCCACAATCAATTATATTTACTGTCACTAGTAAATTATGCTGGCAACTAGAGTTTAAAGGAGCTCCCGCCAAAATGCAGCAATGCTAAATTTGCACAACATTAACTACGGCAGAGAGACTGTGATCACATAATCTTTGTCCACCGTGAAGTCAGAGGTGACAATGAGGAAACTCGAGTAAGTATTTAGACAATACTTTGTACAAATAATGCATATATTCAAATACAAATAAAAGAACGGTTAACATGCAGCAGGCTTTACGGCTTTACTTACAGCTGAGAAGAATCAGTATGTCTGCTCTAGGGGAAGAGAGGGACCCATGAGCTTTGTCTGGCATCCGATAGAACACCATAGTGCATTCCTTCCTCCATTTCTAAATACCTATTAAATGGCATCATCTTTCAGCCCTTCTGGAATTCCCAGTCCTTTCAAAATACATTTAGCAAGACCACACTTTAAATTACTTCCATTTCATGTTTGCTTCTACTCTTTGTGTACCAACTCAGAAATAAGAAAACTACAGGTATGAACATTTACATTATAAATGTACAGTGAAAAATGACAAGGACAAACAGAAAATAGGTTTTTCAGCTAAAGGGGCAAACTATTTACGTCACTCAGAAAAGTTTTACAAGAGGTTGGGCAGTTATACCATTGTAAATGTGTGAAAAGAGTCAAATATAGTTGAACAATATTCAGGGATTCAATTATATATTTGATGTCTTTGAAAGCTGTTAAGATGGTTCTAATCGATAATCAAGAAGAAGACAAACTCAAGAGAATTCAGTAACTACAAATGCACAAGAACACTCAGCTTTATTCAAACATGAATGGGGGGGAAAACACATGAAAGCATTCTCAATCATTATAATACAAAACATAAGCTTGTAAATGAAAAACGCCTCATATATGGCATCATGGTCAGTGATAAGAAAACACTTTTATTCACTTGTCTTATTGGTTAGTAAGATGTAATGCTTTTACATTCTATAGGTGAAGGCTAATACTATTGGATATTCTTTAACTGATATCTCCTCCTAAATGTGTCCTACTAAACAATGGTACATTTCATGCTATCATTTCATTGGTTGACTCTATACTATGGTAGTCAACCTGGCAGACAGAATTCTAATTGGTCGGTAGTTTGCTCATCTGACCTTGGTCACTTTATTATGATCCCAAGATGTGTGGTGAGGAAGGAGAGATGAACGGGCTGCTGTGATTCAGTTTGAAGAAGTCAACACCTTCTCGCTCCCAAGCCTGAGACCTCATACGCCAATGTGTTTGTGACCTAGGCTTGTCGTGCCTGTGTCTGGATGTACCAAGGGCAACAGCATTGATGTTGTCTGTCCTCGCCTCCTGGTTCTCCTTGACTTCTCAGCAGCATTTAACACAGTAGACCACCAGGCACTCACTGAAAATCTACATCATCCATGGGGATCAGGGAGATCATGCTTAGCATGTTCAAATGTTACCTTGCTAAATCAACACCATTAAGTAAAAATGGATTCCTCCAGATCACCAACTCTACCCATCTCATGTGGAGTTTCACAAGGATTCATCCTCTCCCCCATTATTGTCAATCTTTACATGGAACTGCTTGGAACCCTCCTTGCACCACACAAGTTCCAATTCCACCAATAGACAGATGACACACACACACACAGCTCTACCTCAAGCTAATCCCCATCAAAGATATCCACAGGCTCAAGTCTGCATCTCATTGATACAGTTGTGGGTGTCCAGTGCTTAACTGAAGCTCAACCCCTAATTCCTACTCCTGCCCAACGACACCAAACACCCTAACAGCCAGACCTAGCTCTCTTTTATGCAATTGAAGGGCTTCACACACCGGATAGCCACCTATGCCATGTCCTTTTGGTTTACCATTGACAGACACCTCTCCTTCTAACGACACATAGCAAGGAAGACAAAAACAGCTTGGTACCAACTTTCCTGTGGAAAACCAGGCACTTCAGATCTGCTGTACAAACGTTAGTCCTCTCCAACCTGGATGGTGGGAATACCCTCTTGGAATGCCTTCAAATCCTACTGCATCCTCTACAAGGATGTCCCCCTGAAGTTCCAAAGCTACCGCACTAATTAACCCAGCATCTACACATGCCCACGATCCACCAGAAGTAAGGAATGTGCAGATTTGAACTCCACCGGAGCAGTAAGGAAAGAACCAGAAGACAGGCCTTCTCTGTCTTTGCACCAAGATTATGGAATCTCGTCCCCATCAACATTTGATGTCCCCCTCGCTTCTTCAGTTTAGGAAGGAGCTCAAGACCCTACTCTTATAGGAATGGCTCCTCAAAAATGCCTGTGTTGTGCCCAGAAACACTTGTGTACAGGCACGTTATAAATGACTTACGTCATATCATATCATATCATATGTCCATAGCCCTTACACTGTCCACCAGACCTAAGTCCAGTTGATCAGATACCCACTGTTTCCTCCCCTGGTTACTTGAAGACCCTTTTCTGACAATTGCCCTCCTTCCCCTGTTGTTAGATCCCCACTCCCTTGATTGTCTCCTAAGCTTGTTCTTCCCCCTAGGATTTGAAAGCATGCTTGTTGTTCCAAATGCTTGGTTCACGCTCAGTATATACCCAAATTATAATTATAATTATTATTATAATTATAAAAATGAAAATAAATTCGTAGTTATAGTAATTGCAGTAGTAGTTGGAATAGCCATTGTAATAACACTAGTAGTTGCAGTAGGTTGGGAAATAATATTTCTGAAATGAAGGGATAGTAAATGGGAGGAAAAAAGACAGATTTACTTTTTTAAATAGGATGAAGAAGGAAATTCAAAAGTGTGTGGATAGAAGGAAGTTGGGAATGTGAACAGGTGGTGGAAAAAGATTAAATGAAAGACAATATTTCAATGACAATACACAATAATGCTTTCAGGGCTAGAAAAAGTGAACCAGGATACAGTGCTACAAAAATAGAGGCATTCCGCAGTGCCAGGAAAGTTAAAATTTGATGGAATAGCAGGATACTTTGAGGACGGTGAGTATGAGAACCAGGCTTTAAGTGGGATGGGGCTCACTGGGGCAGAGCCCTAACTGTCTCAGAAAAATGGTACTGAGATCGGGCACTACTGGAGCTCCCTAATGTCCCCTGGCAGCCCCAGCCACTTAAAGGGATAGTCCAGTAAAAAATTTTATTTAAAAAATAGATAGGCAATATAAAAAAAATAATACTAGCACTATTTTTCTTTTAAACTTCCTATGGAAAATTTTGAGCTATTCAAGCTCAAAATTCGCAAAAGCAAGCACATGGGCGCATCCATTTTGTGAAATGGATGCCCGTCTGTGCTGGCTTTTGCTTTTGCGGCTCTAATGAAGGAAAAGCCAGCCAGCTGTAGTAAACAAAAGCTACCGCTGGGTGGCTTTTCCTTCATTGGTGTCAGGACTCGGAGGACGCGGACTGGAGACCAGAGCAGGAAAGCTGAAGCTGAATCTCGGTTAGTGCTATTTATTTAAAAAAAATAATAAGCACTATCTGCGTTTTTTTCTGAAGGAGCCTGGAAAACTTAGAAATAAAACCTCAGCTTTAAAAACGCTGTATTTATGTTTGCGGTCGCTTTTGAAGCCACCGCAAACATAAATACAACGTTGTGTTTGAAAACACTGCGGTTTTTCTTTCCAAGTTTCTCAGGCTCCTCTGGCTCGGAGGAGCCTGAGAAACTCGGAAAGAAAGACCGCAGCGTTTTCAAACACAACCGCGTTGTGTTTATGCCTGCTGTGGCTATCACTTTGGGTCTCTGGTGCTCCCCCAGGGGAGCACCGGAGACCCAAAGTGAAAGCCAAGGCAGGCAGAAACACAACACGGTTGTGTTTACATGCCGCAGTGTTTTCCCTACAGCTGATTTCCCATTTGGGGGTCTCGGGCTCCCCACGGGGGGCCCAAGAGCCCCAAATGGGAAATGCTAAATGCTGCAGTGTTTCTGCCTAAATCTGCCTTCCCATTTGGGGCTCTCGGGCTCCCCACGGGGGGCCCAAGAGCCCCTAATGGGAAATGCTAAATGCTGCAGTGTTTCTGCCTAAATCTGCCTTCCCATTTGGGGCTCTCGGGCCCCCCGTGGGGAGCCCGAGAGCCCCAAATGGGGAAGCAGATTTAGGCAGAAACACAACTGTGTTGTGTTTCTGCCTGCCTTGGCTTTCACTTTGGGTCTCAGGTGCTCCTCTGGGGGATCACCGGAGACCCAAAGTGATAGCCACAGCAGGCATAAACACAACGCGGTTGTGTTTGAAAACGCTGCGGTTTAGAAATCCGAGTTTCTTAGGCTCCTCCGAGCCGGAGGAGCCTGAGAAACTTGGAAAGACAAACCGCAGTGTTTTCAAACACAACGTTGTATTTATGTTTGCAGTTGCTTCAAAAGCGACCGCAAACATAAATACAACGTTTTTAAAGCTGCGGTTTTATTTCTAAGTTTTCCAGGCTCCTCCAGCCTGGAAAACTTAGAAAAAAAAACGCAGCTAGTGCTAATTTGTTAAAAAAAATAAATAGCACTTACCGAGATTCAGCTGCAGCTTTCCTGCTCTGGTCTCCGGTCCGCGTCCTCCGAGTCCCGGCACCAATGAAGGAAAAGCCACCCAGCGGCAGCTTTTGTTTACTACAGCTGGCTGGCTTTTCCTTCATTAGTGCCGCAAAAGCAAAAGCCAGAACAGGCGGGCATCCATTTCACAAAATGGATGCGCCCATGTGCTTGCTTTTGCGAATTTTGAGCTTGAATAGCTCAAAATTTTCCATAGGAGGTTTAAAAAAAAATAGTGCTAGTATTATTTTTTTCATATTGCCTATCTATTTTTTAAATAACATTTTTTTACTGGACTATCCCTTTAAGGATACGTTTTCTTTTTCTAAAGCCTGATGTTCTTGCTCATGTTCAAGAGCTTCAGGCTTTAGAAAAAAACACTTTTCTACAAGATGGTGGTGCCGGCACCTGAAAGGTATCCCTTTAACACAGAGATGCCTGTGGGCAGGAGCAACCACTATGGAAGAAAAGGTGAGGCCGCAGGAAGCCAAAGTTTTTCTTGTTCTAAAGCCTGAAGCTTGCGCTCATTCGTAGGGCCTCCAGACTTGGCTTCCAGTGCCCTCACGTTTTCAGCCTTATTGGTGCTGCTGCACCTCGCCAGGCATATTCTTAGCGGGGGAGAGGGTGCTGATCTCTGAAAAGGGCTGCCTGGTGTGGGTGACTGTAGCCCATTAACCCAGTTTCATCCATGGGGCATGGCCTAACAAGCTGGCAGGTGACCCAACCCCACCTTGATGAGCCCTGGCTAGTTTTCCCTCCTGCCTAAGGCACTGTTGATAAAATAGTCTTACCAAGCCATTTTAATACATACATCATTACACAGAGTTCAGTAAGTGTTCAGTGCTACATGCAGCATAGAATTTCTGAATTTAGCCCGATTTCAAGTGATTATCTTTTTGACACCTAAGATAATTAACTATAGCCAAAAAACATTAAGTGAGATTCCAAACAGAATGGTTCTTTAGGGAAACCAGGATTACATCTCTCGTCTCACCTTTTCAACAGTCAACATTGTAGCCAATTGACAGCATGCTCTCAAACTATACCTAATTGTGTACTCATGTTAACCATACGCATTTCAAGGGGAAATGTATTGTGCTTTATTATAATAGAAATTATAAGTATTATTATTATTATTATCATTATTATTATTATTATTGATAAAAACATATTATTATTGTAGACATTAGGGGTATCTTCTCTCTATTAATCTACACTGCAACACGACCTTATGCAGTAGAGAGATTAAACTAAAGAGGTCGGAGTACGATCAATGATTGGGAGAAAGGCATTTATGGACCAACCGTAGAGTGCAAAAATGAATTGCCTGTTTTCTGTATGACCGTGTTTGTACTAAAAAATGTATATGTATTAGATCCCCAGTTAATTTATTGGGAATCTTGTGGGATAGTTTAGATTTCAATACATACACCAACCACAGGGGGAAGACGGAAGATAACAACATAAGCCAGAGAGTTGTGAGGAAAACAATGATGGCGCAAATACCCAAAAGTTTAAGCTCCCTTTCAGCGCAGTGTGACTTGCTGTGTGATGAAGAAGTAACTGCATCAGGAATTTATTGGATGTTTGTGCCAAAATCTGAATGAGCCAAAAGCATTCTGTGGACCATTAGTTTGGCAAATAAAAGGCACCCTCTTCAGCATAGCAATCGGGGCATATCCCATCCAACTTGGCTTGCCCATAGTAGCAATCACATGTGAGCAGATTGTGAGCATGACAATAGAAGAAGTGGAAGAGCTGGATGAGACTGTGTATGGAGAGGCTGGTTTTAGACAGATGATTGCAGATCGCCAATCGGAGATCTGGTTGGGGGAAGCTCGTATTCCAGACTGGGCCCTCTGTTGGGACAAGCACAGAAGAATCTGGTAAAAGAAAAAAAAAAAACAGGAAGGAACATTTTTTCAAGGAAAGAAAATGGCTCCTCTATTGGGCAGAGATAAACCCTAAGGGAGGCAGACTAAGCCGGTATCAACTGCTGGTATGAAAACGATTTCAGAATGACCGTCTGGAACTTGCACACTATCATCTCAAGTCGGGAATTTCAGGCCTAGAAAAGAATCAACACAAGGTTCTTTTTGCCTGGAATCTATGCACACATAAATAAGTACTGCAAAACCTGCCACCTGTGCCATAAGAGCTCAGTACAGAATGTGCCCATGGAATTGCTTCTGACCCTCCCCATAATTGAGCTGTCTTTTTTCAAATTGGGATGGACATTGTAGATCCTTTAGAAACTCCTAAAGCACAAACTAGGTACATCTTTGTTGTAATGGAATACACCACTAGATGTCCATAGGTCTTGCTTTGCCAATCAACACCACCAAAGTATGAATGAGAGAACTGAAGGAAAAAATACAACATGAAAAGCCTATGCACTTCCATTTATCACCCCAATCTGGTGGTTTGGTGGAACATAGCAACCTGACATTGAAACAACATTTGCGGAAACTGTAGGCTGAAGACAGATAGAACTTCCTGCGTCCTGCAAGCAGTTCAGAAAACCACACAGGCATCCACTGTGTTTCACCATTACAAATGGTTTTTCGCAGGATCCTCAGGTACGTGCTTGAAATCTTAACATCACACAGACCAGAAGACACCTCTTCATCCAAAACAACAAGGAAAAGAGGAACATGATTAAGAAACAACTGGCCTTGACACAACTACAAGTTGTGCAGGCTAGACTGGAAAGATATTGCAACCAAAAAGCTGACCAATGATCTTTCAAAATCAAAGAAATGGCAGTGGTCTTACTTCCATTGACACAGAATAAGCCATTGGCCTGTTGGTATGGGCCTCATAGTCTCACCAATTTCATGTTTCCCCTCACATACAAGGTATAACAAACCCTCCCAAATCTACAACATCAACTTGCTCAAGGAATAGAAGGACAATAACAATCCAAAAACAATAACAATAACAATAACAATCCTCTGCCAATGCCCTATTTGACAACGGCTTTGCCTTTAGAGGTTCATGGGATAAAGATCTCACCTGGACTGAGAACCCAGCACCACAAAGATATCACTCATTTTGTAGAGAAGGAGATAAGTACTCCCATCTCAACCACCTTACCCAGAAAAACTATATGTTGAAAACCAGAGTATGAGACCTGTGTAGAACAATTGAAATTACAGATGCCAAAGGAAATCCTGGAGGCAAGGTTCCCATTCAGAAAACCATACCTGCATTCAAGACAGTATGATAGCTGTTTAACGGAAATCCCAGAAGAAGCAAGATGCCTGACTGACGTAGGAGATTGGTGATGTCATGGGGGAGTCGAGCTGACGTGCATAGAATAGATGCAGAGACGGGAGAATGCGGTATTCTATAAAGCATCAAGAAAGTATCAAAGATAAGCAACATTTTGGGCTAAAGATGAAGAGGCTTATGCTACAGAAATGATGAAGATATTAAGCCAGTTCACACGTGTACAAACGCAAAGTAACAGAAGCAGACAAAGTTTTCATGAGGCTAGCTTTACAGTGAATAGATTGCGGCAAGCGCCAATGTATGGATACAAAGGAATGAGTAAAGAATGGATTGTCCCATTGCGAACTATAAGCAGAGCTGAGCTAAAGGAGAGAAGCCACTTAGAAAACAAATGGAATACAAGCAAAATACGAAAAGGCGAGGTTGAATGAGCCAAGAAGCCAAGGTCATATTTGGCTGAGAAGAGCAGACATTAGTTACAAACTGATGAACAAATGAACCTCCTGTACAGAAGCTTGGAGAGAACAAAGAAGACGTCAGAGTCTCATTGGAAAATAGACATTTTAAATACACTAAAAGCTCAATTTCTTGGTCTTCAGTCACGTGGGGAGAAGGAATTGGACAAGCAGGATGGTCACATCTATTCATGAGGGCAGAGCGTGCCTGTACTCCCCTGCATCTTCCAGAGCAAAAAACACTCCCAAGTACAAGTTCAAAGGCCTTAATTGACAACCGACCACTGAGGTGATGATGGATGATGTTCTAATTGGTGGGAAGAAAATGTTTAAGACTTACTCACCTGCACCTGGATGCTTGGCCTGCATGCGGCTAGCATGGGCTCAAGGATGCTGATGGAGGTTAGAAGTCAACCAATGAAAGAGGATCATATGATAGGGGGTCCTATAGTTAAGTAGCCAATAGGACGTTGTGTATTTAATGACGTTCACAGTGACCAGTTTTGAGAGAAGGGCTTAGTTGCCCCACCTGATGTAAAGATGCCTATCACCTTTCCAACTCCCAATAGACGATCATGGATTATATACTTAGATGTTTCCTTAGACCCTATCATTCTCTCCAGTTGGTTTTTGTAGTTTGCCATGTAGGATGGCATTAGTAATACGCAGGTTGTACGTCACTAATGACAAGATTTTAGTATAAAAATGTGCTTTTTTATAAAGTTTGTTGAGACCAGGCCATGATACGTCTGATGACGTTCGTCGTACTCCCTGTTTTAGATAATTGATATTAAAACAGTTATCTTTCAGCCAACTTCCTGAGTCGTTTCGTTTATTGATGTTTGAGTAACCTCTGCATCCCCATTCCTCTCAAATCTATTGCTGACCCATCTTAAAGGGCTGGAAGTTCACCAGCTCAATTTCCCAGCGGCTTTTCCCACAAGAGTAGAGGGATTATTCCATCATATATGCCCTCACTTCAGGCAGTACAATTACATCTTTATTAACCACCAGAAGCTTTATGGAACATTGTAAAGGAAGAAATTAAACAAAATTCTTGAAATAGGGAACATCTCCAATTGTGCTAGTTCCTAAGCCACACAAATACTGGAGATTGTGTTTCAATGACAGAAAAGTAAAATCTCTGTCAGAATTTGATGGATATCCCAAGCCACAGATTGGCAAACTAATCCAGACCTTTGTGACAGACAAGTTAATCTTCACTCTTGATTTGCCAAGGTGCTTTTGCCAAGTCTCCATGGACCCAGGGACCTCTTGTTTGAACTAAATGGTAACCCAGCTACCATTAAATGCCTCATGGATAGGGTCTGAGAGCTCTACCCGTGGGAGAGAGAGGAAGAGAGAGGGAGAGAGAGAGGGAAGAAGAGGGAAAGAGAGAGGGAGGGAGAAAGAGAGGGAGATATATGGGTGAGAGGAATAGTTGGAGAGAGAGAGAGCGAGAGAGATAGATAGATGGTCATCCAAAAGAAAGGCACATTAGGGAAATCATATTACCTTACTTAGATCATCTTGGAAGTCTCTGAAGGAGTTAGAAAGAGAGAGGGCTACAGCATTCAGAGCCTCAATGGGTTAGACCAAGAGTAAATATTATGGGGTGCTTTGGTGTCTAGCAGCGAGAAAATACCTTATCGAGTAGGGAGACAATTCTATACAGTGTGGAGCCACCTCAACGTGTAATGAAAACATGTACAGCCCCCTCAGCCTCCAGACTGTGAGACCTAATTGCCGATTTATATTTATTGTATGAAAAAAAATATCAGCACTTCTATCAACATTTACAACAGGCAAATGTTATTATAGTGTGTGTGTGCAGTATAAAACAGGAATACGAAACTCCTGGTGGGTCTGGCATACTTATGAAACAGCAAAAACAAAAGATACTACCACTGGCCTATTTCTATATATCATAATAGTGACCTGATTTTCTATAGGGGGGATTTTAAATCAATTATCCCACTTACCACCACCTTGTCATGACACTTTGCAAAGACATGTTTAAAATAACATTTATTCACATTACATCATTACTTACCTTATGAATGTCACAAACGCAGTACTCTGCAGGTGGGAGAATCTTCAAAGTTCTTTCGAGACTACGGTCAGGGAGCAACAGAAGAGCTGCTACCTACCTAAATAAGGCCCACCCTACATCTTTCTCTCTCCACCTGCCCTTTCTTATCCCAGTGGTTGGTGTCCCTTCCTTACCCTCCTTTCCCCTCCTCTCCTAGTGTGTCGGGTGTAGAAAAAGCCACAAAATATATATAAAACAACAAAATGTTTTTAAAAAAAGGCTCTTTTCAGAGCCACGTTTCTCAGTTTAAAAATAGAACTATGAAGTAAACGGTGCAGGCCCCCTCGCATTTTTTCAAAACTCTGCGGTCAGTCCTAGGACAGATAAAACTTTGGGGTGCAACCCTAGCAAAACCAATGCACTTTTCTCTGGGAGTAAGTGGTGGCTCTGAAAAGAGCCTTTTGGTGGTTTTTTGTGTGTTTCAAAAACTTGGATCCGTCAACATGTAATGCAAAATAGATGACTATACTTCCAAAAAAGTTTGCATTGCATTTTGTACATTTCGAATAAAAATCTGATTGCCTGCATATGTAAGATATCTCTGCGAAAAATGAATGTGCTGCGAAACATAATATGTTCATTGTGGAAAGACCACATGCCAACATCTCTTAGAAAGGCGCAAACACCCTTATTGACATTGTGCCTCGCTTTCTCCATTTGTGGACCAAATGAAGAAGAACTTAGCCACATTTGTCTTTGTGTAATACGTGAAAATATTACTTGGCAATTTGGAAACATGTCCATGACCTTCTCAAGTCCTTCCTTCATTGCAAATTCCAAAGAAATTCCGGACACATGTCCTAAACTGTTCCCTCCACAATGAATTATAATTATGTCAGTATGACGCTCTGTAACGTACCACAGAGAGGTACCAAGTCCAGCCACTTCATTCCACAAACTCCATGCCAGTGCACTTCCACATGAGGGAATCCAAGATCTGCAGATATACCACAACGTTCTGCATGCACCTTCAACAAATGTATCCATGAGTCTCTCAAAATCGAGATAATCTGTTTTCGAGCACACACAGTCATAGCTGTCTGTTCTCCTATCAGGAAAAACACGTCCTAACTAAATCTCTCTGTACACAACACACCCACTAAACTTTACTGACCAATCCCTAGCTCCGGTCATTCTCATTTGCATGCCTCTCCACCCCAGAATCCCTGCATGTAATATGCTCTGTCCGCAGACTACCGCCATGTCCGCGGACATGTAGAAGATCTGAGCGTGGCGAATGTACATTTAAATAGTGTTCCCCATTTCCCCTTTAAGGTGGGCTCTGAAAAGAGCAATTTTTGGGGGTTTTTTGCAGGTGCCTGAATGACACTTGTTATTTTTTATTTTTTAGGGATTTTTTTTCTTCTTAGTTTACTCCTAAAACCTTCACATAACCTGGTCCAAAGCAACCCTTACATTCCAAAAAAAACATGGCATTTCCCAAAAAATATAAAGAAACACCATCTGCTTTGAAATAAGCTGCATTACTCGAAACAATGTTCTCGTGGCTACAGAAAAAAACATACCAGCTCTTAGCATCAAAGCATGCATGCCTCGATTGATTGCATACCTAGCAATGCTTTGATCAGGACAAAAAACAGAACTGTTGTCCCATTTTGCTCTAGGAAGTAATCCAGAAAAGAATACTTTTGCAGTTGGAAAGATGTTGATTACTGCTTGAACCAAGTGTTCCAAATCTCCCAACAAACTAGGGGAACTCATGTAGCCCAAATGGAAAGCACCATAGTGCAAAACTACCACATGGGGACTGTTCATCCTACGCATATCTCTGCAAACTTGGAGAATTGCCTCTACATTGCTGTCCGCCGCAGCGCTCCACACCACCTCCACTCCTCTAACATCGAAATTGTTTGCCACATGCCTGCATTGAGAATAGTGCTGTAAACCATGGACAAACATATCTCCGAGCACCAGCACCCTGACTGTCTACACCTCTGCCATCTTCACTACACACACTCTCTTTCTACACAAATCAACAACATCAACATCTGATTGGCTGATCCCTACAGTCCCCTTTCCATGCTGGATTTACTGTAAAACCCTATATGTGGCACGCCCTACCCACGGACAGGCGTGGTGTCTGCACAGCACGTAACTCTTAGCCAGCCCTTCTATCCTTTCCACATCACTCGCAAATCCATTCCCTCATTGGACACAGCTATGCAGTCACACAACCATCCACCAATCACATCAAAGATCTCTACATCTAACTCCATCATCAGAATTCCGCACTTCAAATGTACTGTTGATCACTCGGAATACAAGTCTCATATAATTGGAAAGCACCTACTACAAAAACTGCTGTGCAAGTCTCAAAGATTTCTACTTACAGCTCCATGCATATCCACATGCATGATTACAAAGTACAGGTATGCATATTTTATTCATATACAACTCTTATGAATCCATATAAACAAAGTAATGCCACTAAAATTGCATAGCCAATACATACATGCCAACGCTCCCTCTTTAAGAGCGAGACTCCCTATTTTTCATTGAAAAATCGCACTACTTTTTACTATCTCCCCAATAACCTATAATTTTTCATTAAAAAATGTCACATTTTTTTAGTGTCTCCCACCTAAATTAATGCTAATCCCAATGCGATCGTATGAGAAAAATAAACGTTCTCGATTGCTGTGGTGAAATCTCCCTCTCAGGTGCTATCGATCGTTTGCATGTCTAGTTATAATATGAAATTATTCAAATGTTTCCCATCTACTATAATGAACTATCACTTCCAAAACTCTCTGCTATCTACAACACAGCTGCAAAACAACAAGGGAATTTCATGAACTTGTACTCATTTGCAAAGCAGGTTGAACTAACATACTGCAAATAAAATATAAAGGCTGCACATAGTCAAATAAAATGCGTGCATACACTATGTTCAGATATAAAACGAGAATACTACCACAAAAACATAAAAGGTAACGTGTACATTAACATCAGTGCTATAAACACACAAAATGACTAACTTCTTCCTTTTACAATTGCAGTGAAGACCACTTTCCTGAAAATAAACAGCATCTAAACTACAAACAACATATCGGAAGAAACCTGCTCATTCCACAAAAAAAAGTAAGTAGAATACTACCTTTATATTTTTACTGTTCCTCAAAGAGACTGTGTGGTTCATTCATGTAATTTGCGCACCAAAAAAAACATCGATTTCTGAACCATTCTGCCCACAAATCCCCATTTACTAAACAGAGATTAACAGGCAGAATCGCACACAAATCCCCATTTTTTTGGAACACAAATAACATACTGAAGCCTTAGAATGTTAGTACTGCAAAACAAATAACTGTTTTAATTTTATACCATTACCTTTACTATTAATGCTTGTCCTCACCACTAGCTCACTTTCTATTCTCATCTGAACTAGAGTTTAGTAACATACAAACAGAAAAATAGCCTTCCCAACTCATTGTAACTGCCCAATGTACATTCACGCACCACCACAAACAACTTCCCCATCAAACTCATACAAGCATGCACACAGCACACATACATTGTAAAAGAGACACAACACAACATAACACAGAAATAGCTTGGATTATTAGTGAGGAACCTGTTATGGCGGGATTGACCTTTCAATGGACCTCAGCGCCCTGTTGGTGCACTTATGATTGTCTGATCACGGTCGCACGGGAACGTAACAACAGAGTGCTTGGTTCCTCAACTCTGTTTTTGCTGAACGAAACGTTTCTGGAGGTTACATAGACATATTGCCATGCGCCCACACTTTACCAAGCAATGAAGAGAAATGACTCCCTTCTTGGTGTTCAAACTGAACTTTGATGTTTTTATTAGAATAATTGTGGTGCCCTCTGATTACACGTGTTTCAACGACTTGCTTGTCTTTTTCAAATCAGGGCTAATCAAATGTTGTTTCCCATTCCCTTTCAAACAAATAACACATATCCATTTTATATATGCATTTATATTAAACATAATAAAAAGAAAAAGAAATTGGCCATTTTAGGGGGGGTGAAGGGTAGGAGTGTTACGGGTAGTAGAGAAACAGATATAGAGAGAAAATAAAACACAAAAAATTGCACAAGATTAGTTAATTTGACTCAACATACATTGATAATTGTCTTTACTCCTCATTGTGGGTGCATGGGGATATGTCTATGTAACACAGAAATAGAGCAAATGAAAATAAAAGTGTCCAAAATAAGCATCCATCTCTACCAGAGTTTCTACAAAATGTTCAAACAAAACAGCTAATGCAGTCATTTAGCAAAACAAAAGAGCCTTCAACTACAGAAACTTTGCCCCCTCTATCAAAATGTGAAACGAAACAGAAAATGCTTAACAAGAATTTGGCTACCACTACTGCTAACAGTGCTCCTATAAATCCTCACATACTAGCAAGAAACCATACTTAAAAAAACTATTTTAGCAAAACTGTTCTGCCACAGAGTCCTTCACAATCTAATACGAACAGGAGTGAAATCATCCACAACCCTTAAAACCTACCATAGAAAATTAATCAGAGAAGCTCTGGTAGACAGTACAATCCTTCCAAAAGGACGTTATTTATTTTAGTTTTAAACAGGATGAAACCACTAACAAAACTATGTACTAAACTACAACAGAAACTTCTTAATAAACTGAATGTCAACAAAAATAACTTCTTAAATATCTGTAGAGGTGAATGGAGTCACACCACGACCACAGAACCATATTTTAATGAAGAAGCATACAAACAAAACCAAACAAACACAATTGCCATCCATAGCAGTGGACGAGGATATGAAAAAATCAAGAATGCCATCAGGGAACAAGAAACACTGCTTACAAAAGTATCCGCAGAAAACTCAGAATTACCTCTCCATTCGACTGAACCTGAAAGTCCAGTATACAAATGGCCGTGCACGTCAATGTCTAACATTCCCAACAAATCTTTCAAATCTTTACGCCAGTTCCTCTATCAGTATGTGAAAGGTAAAGACAAAATCAAAGTGAAAGTGCTGTAAAATATGGTTACCTGTCCAGTGCGCAAATACACAGGACTACAAGGACATTCATTAGCCTGCATTTCAGGACCTATTTGTAAAAGCACCTTCCATGATCTCAAAATGGTATGAACACATCATTCAAATGTAAGAATTCTAGTGTATACACTGTACTATGCTGAAAGTCCTGCTTTAGAACTTGCCAATTTAAATAACACTCTTCTACATGGTACACCCAAATACCTACAAGAAGAAATCGACCGTATCCAGAGAAAATATTTTGGAAGTGAAAGCCACTTACAAAATGCAATAGCTTTAGAACAGACTAGCAACAATTGTGCACATGCAAACCTTCTATTACACACATACAAACAAGAAATACAAACATTTAAAAGTACATCCACTGAAGGACCAAACCATGTGTGTGTGTGTTGCCGCAGACCTTTGAATTAGCTCTCTACCTTTTAGCAGAAAACAAATACGAAATAAGTGAACCCTTAATATGTTGCAGTTACTGCACTGCAAAACTTAACAACTACCAAACTCCTTCATGTGATATCACAAATAACTTGGAATTATTCCCACTACCAAAACTCCTGCAACAACTCAATTTGTATGAGAGCATCATAATTCAAACAGTACACCCATTTCAAGCAATAATACACCTTCAACCAAAAACAGCTAAATTACCTCCCTCTGAATTGGTGAAAGGCATTTGTGGCAAAGTAGTTCATTTACCATTAGATCTGACAGAAAATGTGCACACTCTAGGAGTGCAACGTCCAATAGAGCAATCTTTAATTGTCTTAGTAAATGGTATACCAGCAAAAGACAAAAAAAATTGGCAACAACTCGTGGACTTACATAAAGTTAGACAAGCCTTGCAATATCTGAAAGACAATAATGAATACTACAAAGAAATAAATATTGAAGAAAGTTTAAGGGAAATAACTGATATAATTCAAGAGTCATCCGAAACTGGTCAATTTGAACTTCTGGATCCTGCTGCGGTATCCACTCTTTTGGACCATTATACAATTCATCCATTGCACTCTAATGACAGCATAGATGATGCACTAGAAACTTACCAAATGCGACAAACCAAAGGTTCACCAATGAACATATGGGAAAAAATATAGAAGCACGTGCTTTTCCACTACTATTTCCTACTGGCAAAGGAGAAAGACACGATGATAGACCCACTCAGATAACAGCATCAGAATACCGCTCATTATGAATGTATTCTGAAGTTCCCAGATTTAGACAAAATGTGGAATACATATTCCACCTACTCTTTAAAAGTGAACTAGCAACCCTATGTTACGGAGTTGCACACATATTGAAATATGGAACCCACTTTCAAAATATGTCAGCTACGCAATTAATACAAAAAGTGCAAGAAAAAGATGACGTTTTAAAATAAAGCATAACAAATCTGTTTGCAAACATGCGTGGTACAAAAGAATACTGGTTCCGATGTCACTGAGATGTACGTTGTATGATCAGAAACCTTGGACCACCCACTTGGTTTGTTACATTAAGTTGTGCAGAATATGCATGGGACGATTTACATGATTTCCTACGCATTTCAAACAACAAAAAAAACAACATAGATATACTAACACCTGGAGAACTTTGCTCTCTAGATCCTGTTAATGTTACAAGATATTTCCACCATCGTTTCATTGCTATGCTACACTTTATTTGTAATAAAACTGTTCCTCCCCTCGGAGAAGTGCAACACTTCTTTTGGAGAAAAGAATACAAAGCCAGAGTAGCACCACATATCCACATGCATTCACGGATTAAAGGTGCACCTAAATTTGGTCAGGACAGTGACGCCACTGCTTTGCAGTTCATCCAAAAATATGTCACTTGTGAAATCCCTTCACAAACAAGACATAGTGACCTTCATGGACAAATTTTACAATTTCAAAGACACAAATGTGGCAAATATTGTTGTCGCAAATACAAAAACAAAGGGAAATACTACACCAAATGCTGCTTTGGTTTCCCTAGACCAGATACAGAAACAGGTGAAGTGAACAACTTCATGTTTTCAGTTCGACATAGTGTTAAAGGTAAATCACCTAAGAACATGTATTACATACAAAGAACAGAAGAATCAAATATATCAATGATTACCATGCAATCATGGCCCTCTTATGGAATGCAAACATAGATGTGCAGTACATTGCTGACAATTCCACCGCAGTTGCACGATATGTTGCAGCCTACTTAACAAAAGCCGAAAAACAGAGCTTCAAGACCTCTGGAATGACCTATCATCAGACAAAACACTATCTCAGAAATTGTACAGCCTAGGCTTAAAATGCTCTCTCATAGAGAATGTGGCACCTATGAAATTGCAGATTGTTTAACCGGTACTGCTTTGTATGGAAAATCTGAAAATATAGTATGGTTAAGTCTTGGTCCTGCTAAATCTAGAAAAAGAGTTCTGAAATCATATGAGGACATAGAAACAATAGCCAAAAAGGATCCCAACAGCCAAGACATTTGGAAAAACAATTTACTAGACACATACCACCTGAACAGGAGTACCACTTTGGAAACCATGTGTCTATACCACATAGCCCAAAACTTTGCATACAAAAATAATATAAAACCTGATGAAAACAAAGGTAGAAATAGAGTGACAGATTGTGAAGGCAGCTTAGTGAAACTTACCAAACGAAGCTTACTTAATCATGTCAAATTGTCATTAAAAACTCCTCAACAGAAAGAACTATATTAAATGTCCCTGCTACAACTTTTTAAACCATGGAGAAAAGAAGAAGAGATACTAGCTAACTATGACTGCTATGAAGACACTTTCAAAGCAAATGAAAGTACTATCACCAATGTTAATTTTACTCAGTACAAAACAATGTTGCACAATCAACAGCAACACGAAGAAGAACTCCAGGCCCAACTAGATAAGGACACTTGTGACAGTAGTCAACCTTCTGTAACAGGAAGCCAAGAACCACTAGGACAGCCACTAATAGCAAATGAGGCAGAATTAGCTATGACAGAAGTAGAAAACACCATGTGTCACTATGAAGAAGATACAGAAGACTTAACTGTACTACAATCAAAACTTAACAAAGACCAGCGCACCATTTTTGAAGAAGTAACAAAAGAAATTGCACGTGGTGTACAACATGAAAATAAAGAATGTACCTGCCAAAATTACAAACCTATACTTAATCAAAATCATCAGCAAGTTCCTTCAACAAATGACAAACAACAAACTGTCAGCTGTTGTAACCGCCCCCACAGGTTTAGCTGCCTACAACATAGGCGGTGTTACTTTACACCGATTACTACTCCTTCCAGTAGAACATCAAAACAAATTAGACTAATACAAACTTTCTACAGAAGCTGCAATGGAATTACACAGAGTATTGAAACAAATGAAAATGCTACTAATAGATGAAGTGAGCATCGTCTCCAACCTAATATTAGCTTTGATTCACCTCAGATTGCAAGAAGTACTTAAAACAAACTACGAAGAACTCTTTGGAGGATAACACATTATTGTTTTTGTAGATCTTCTGCAATTGACACCAGCCAAAGGTGAACCTATTTTTAAAACATTAGGACACAAACTGTGCCGTAAAGCTATTGGCAGCATAGGAAATGTCAACCGTTTGCAACATTTCCAATACAGTGAATTAAGAGAAAACATGCGTCAATATGCAGACCTCACTTATGCCAACATTTTAAAAACAATTAGAGTTGGTGTACTATCTCAAGAAGCACAAGCAATATTGAAAACCCGGCACATCCATTCACTTTATGGCGATAACACATGTGCTACTGATGTTATGGAACAATTAGCGGACAAAAATGTCAATTGTTTGGCCTTAATGCCAACTCTTGCAAGCTGTTCCAAATTCAATGAAACAATGTTAAAAAGAGAAATGCAACCAGTAATTGAATTTGCTCCACAGACAAACTGGACGTACATGGTATGACACTACCCATGTTTCAAGAAGCCACAACAAGACTAAATACCATAGAAAATTCAATCCACAACACAGCTAGGTTGGAAAAAATATTAAAATTATCCTTACATTGTAGAGTAATGCTTACACGTAACCTTGAGGTGGAGCGAGAAATAGTTAATGGAGCAGTGGGTACAGTTGTTGGCTTTCAAACATACCCACGTGACAACAACATTCAGTTTGTCAATATTCTCTTTGACAAACTTTCAGAAGTAAAAAGGATAAGGCGCTCAACTGCTTGATTCCTTCTCTTTAAAGACATGTATGTACGTAGAGAACAATTTTCTCCAACTTTTGCATATGCAGTCACCATTCATAAATCCCAAGGTTTTACCCTAGACAAAGCATTGATAGATATTAGGAACACAGTCTTTAAAGAAGGCATGATCTATGTAGCACTATCACACTTACGTACACTTGACAGTCTATTTCTAATCAACTTTGATGCAATGAAGTAAACAGTGATATTCCTTGCATTTTGGAATACAATAGACTATGTTCACTGTACACCCCCCATCTGAAATCGTATCTTGTTCCACAAAAAGGAAAATGTTGTAAAAGAAAACTAATTCAAACAGAAATGCAACAGGATCTGACTGCAAATCCTTCAAAGAGAGTAAAAGAAGCTAATACTTCATTGATTACCCCTAGCAAAGAAGAACCTATTATTGAAAGTAACTGAGGTACTTCTTCAAAGCAGCAACTCAAACTCCGAAAAAATGACTCGGACCCAGAACTATCTGGTCTATTCAAATTTTCAAATGTAACTGGTGTAAGTTGCTACGGAAATGTAGCAATGAATATTCTATTTCAATTGCCACCAATTGTTAACAACATTTACTTACACAGTACAGGCCAATTGTGTTTGCAAATGTTAGTCCTTCATATAAACGCAACAATAATCCTGACAACACGTATAGTGTTCACGGAATAAGACAAGAATTGGACTACTGAGCTGGAATGGTGAGGTTCACTATAAACTCACAAGAAGATCCACAAGAATTTCTAATGTACTTACTACAAGTACTGGAAAACAAAAACATACCCATAAATGAAATCTTCCAGATTTCATACATGTGGAAACATACATGCACTCTCTGCAACAATGTGACACAGGAACAAATCCCTAATGAGCGCTCCTTGTATGTATCCATACTTAATTGTGAATCCATTCCATTTCAACAACTTGTACAAAATTCAAACCATGGCAGATTATGTACTATCTGCAATTCAGATAATCGCTCCACTAATACAACACATAGTAACTATGTAATACCAATGCTTCTAAGTTACAATGTAGATGGTACCAAAAACAACTGCAATCTGACTGGATTCACTCACGGTCAAGTGTCACTTGGTAAGAAAAACTTCACAACAATAGGTATAATGTACCAGGCAGGAGCCACAACCAATGCAGGTCACTACATTGCATATATTAAAAAGAAATGTGGATGGGTCGAATGTAATGATAGTATCATTACTCTGAAGCAGAGATTACCAGCAAATCTCACAAACGATTATTTAATCTTCTTAAAGCCAAAATGTAATAACTAATCTGTACTTCAACATTAACAAAAATGCAATTAAAAGACTATAAAAAGTTAGAATACGCCAACAGGTATCTAACTGCCCAAAATTGTACAACAACCACACAGATAAATGAACAGCACTGAATTGTAACAAAAAGTACACAGTTAGAATATGCCAACAGGTATCTAACTGCTTCAGAAATCTGCAACCAGCCAACAGATAGAACATTAACCAGAAACAACAAGTGAACACTCAAAGGAAACAAAGAAATAGTTTGTAGCATAGCAAAAAAGTTTTTTTTTAATAGGGCAAGGATTTTTTTCCGCAGACCTAATGATTTGAAAAACAAACACAGAAACTGAGCAAAATGCACAGTACATTGGTTTGTAAACCAAATATGAAGGTAAAAAAGAAAAGCTAAAATGTCTATTATGCAATGTAATAAGTCTTTGTAAAATACATACACTGACATGTTCTTTTTTTTTTATCACAGAAATTGAAAAAGTATTTTCCTCCAAGTACTAAAGTCATGTAAAAAATATATCGAATCTCAACAAATGAAACAGTAAGTATAATTTCAAACATTTCATACATATTCAAATCTATACGTGTGATCTATGGCTGTAATATGGTGCAGTGGTTGTGGCCAGGGCCTAGAGTCTTGGGTGTATGGCCTACGGCCTGTGGCCATGCAACCAAGACTCTAGGACCTAGTCACAACCACCACAGCATATCAAATCCATGGTGGCTTATAACTTCACTGCATATAAGTTTGGTCTTGGGTGCATGGCCTGCGGTCATGCACCCAAGACTCTAGATCATGCACACAACCACCGCACCACATCACACCCATGCTGACTTATAACTTCAGTGCTTATAACTTTCGTCTTGGATGCATGGCCATGCACCCAAGACTCTACATCCTGCCCACAACTACCACAGTATATAAAACCCATGCTGGCTTATAACTTCACTGCTTATAACGTTGGTCTTGGGTGCATGGCCTTTGGCCATGCACCCAAGACTGTAGGTCCTGGCCACAACCACTGCAGCATATCACACCCATGTGCCTTATAACTTCAGTACTTAGAACTTTGGTCATGCACCCAAGACTCTAGGTCCTGGACACAACCACTACAGTATATGAAATCCATGGTAGCTTATAACTTCAGGTCTTATAACATTGGTCTTGGGTGCATGGCCTCCAGCCATGTATCCAAGACTGTAGGTCCTGGCCAAAACCACTGCAACATATCACACCCATTGTGGCTTATAACTTTAATACTTAGATTTTTGGTCTTGTGTGCATGGCCTGCGGCTATGCACCCAAGACTCTAGGCCCTGGCCACAACCACCTCAGCATATCACACCCCTGGTGGCTTATTAGTCATTAGCACACCCATAGAATGAAACATTTTAACTGCATCATATACTCAATTTGCACCCAGGACTCTAGGCCCTGCCCACACCTACCAGATAGATATTTGATTGTATGGGTGTGATGTATGGGTGTGATATCGTGCGGTGGTTGTGGCCAGGGCCTAGAGTCTTGGGTGGATTGCCAACGGCCTACAGCCATGTACCCAAGACTCTAGGCCCTGGCCACAACCACTGCAGCATATCACACCCATGGCAGCTTATAACTCAGTGCCACACCCATAGAATCAAAAATTTTAACTGCAGCATGTACTCAATTTTAATGACCGCTCACACCACACGTGTCCTTAGAACAGTTTCAACTTGTCTGCGCACGGCACGGACGGAAATGCTATCCTTATGAGATCCCTCATTTTTGGTAATTGCAAACATCCCGGACAGTGCGGGCATGGCAAATACATCATTAGCACCTGCCGCCTAAACAAATACAGTATGTCACCCATCTCTTACTCTCTAAACCTCCCCGAGCACTCTGACACACCAAAACACTCCCCAAAACCAAAATTTCCCCTCTGTTCGCCTCCGCACTGTCGGCGGATCCAAGATGTCGGGCGCATCCAAACAATCTGACGCACATCACGCCTCACTCCAGCCAATCTGCGGACACGTCGCGTGTATGTATACATGGAAGTGTTTAAGTGTCAGTTTGGAATGGGATTATATTGAAAGACATTGGGCCTCATTCCGAGTATGGAGGTAGCCATGCCGCTTGTTTTTGAGACACCTGTTGATGTGCTTCCTGGATGTCTGCAAACCAATATATTTATATTTAAGTTAAAATGGAATGAGGTTGCCAGTCCCTTTTTAAATGAAATCATTTTTTAATGCAAAATATAAAGTGGGCCTCTAGTTCCCTGCATGTGATAAGGGCCATACACTATGCTTATACAAGCCCAGCAACTTATTTGTCATGTGCCCCTTGGCCCGGGGTCACGCTTAGCACCACTGTCCAGGGACACATACCTCATTGGGAGTACCTGTCCCAATATAGCTAGCTAGTGAGAGCCACCCCAGTTCACCGGGAGTATTTCTGTAATCCCAGAAAGTACTCTGGATATGATAAATTACTTTTAGAGATTAGTTAATCCCTCAAACTGGCTACCATTACCCGGAGTCCATATAGCAGTTGTGCTCACATCTGGCTGCACTGACCTACCTATTCCATGAGCCCTTCCAATATGGCCACCTGTTTTTCTCCATCTCCATGACTCTTGCGTGTTGTGGTTTGGTTACTTAGCAGCCACCTAGTAGCTGGGCCAGCTTGTATTTTCTGACTGGCAGCGCACTGAGAGACACTGTTCTCTGAGCAATTAAGCCTTGCATCCCCTTTACAAACGTAATATGTTAAAATATGCAGTCTGTGTATATTTCTAACCACAGCTTAATTAGAACAAAACCGGTTGTACTGTAGGGGACATCTACATATGTGGAATGATGTATAACACTTGGAATAGACTATGTGTCCGCGATTATAGTGGTTCATTTGGAATATGTGTCCTGCCCAACTGTGTAGTGTCTGGAATACGGGGGTCCGCCCTGCTATGTGTTAATACACAAGGGTGGCAGTTGGAAATCTCTTACAGCACCGCAGGCCATTTTGGGCCATTTGTGTACCACTTAGAAGCAGTCATGGTCAGAGGATGGAGCTCACACCAGCATTTGTTGTTTTTTGCCCGTAATCAACACACCAGGTTTATAGGAGACATGTAGGGGGAGAAATGATCATAAATCAAAACCGTTCCTATGTTGGATGGATTCCACCGGCTAATAGCTTATATTCACAGGATTAATTAATTGGATTGGCCAACTCCACTCCATAAACACTAATTCATATGAAATGCTGAGGTCAGCGCCCGGAGAGAACGTCCTGCATGCAGCAGGTACGCGATCTGGGATACATGTGTGCAGTGAAACGTTTGCAACAGATTAACGTATTTTTCCTGACACACCTCCTATATTTATTTATAGGCTTGGGCGTATTATGAATTCACTCCGAATTTGTTCAAGTGGGCAAACTGGACTCCCACTAGGGGTCTGGCTAGTACTCAAGGTAGTTCACGTTGCAACTATTCAAATAACGCAAGGCACATTTCAGCGTCCAATTGGAATTTACATGTCACACCTCACATCCTGTTTAACATGCACATACATATTTGTGTCTTTTATAGACATAGAATACCTTTTGTTGTATTTGAAAATTGGCCATGTCCTGACGAAGGCCGCACATTTTGGAGAACCACAGTTCTGGTTCATGAGATGGCCCAAAACACATGTCGACTTTCTAAGAATTCATAACGACACTGCAAACAAAGGACAGTTCACATACATGCATAGAAAAAGTACACACAAGGATTGAAATGGCTCTGCAACAAGTTAGGGGTCTTGGGTTAACCATTTTTCATACAGCTGTCAGATCTACGCTGAATATAGATCTTAAGTTGGAAGTTTAGAGTTTTTGTGTCTAAAAGTCAAATGAGATGTCAATGTTTGTTACAGAAATATGTCCAAATGCATAAATGTGGTTTGTAAAAGTATATGTTTAAGATTGTTTTTTTACAAATATTTTTGTTATATGAATTAGTCTACACCTGCTGTGGGTAAAGTTGCTCCTTGATGTGAGGATTTGATATGGGATTAAGGGGAAGCGTAGTCACAGCTTCTTAATGTGTATGCAGTATAATTAGTCCTGTGCCCATATTCTGTTAGGGATGTGCATGTATATTGTAAGGTCTTAAGGAATTTAAAAGGGCACTGTTTTTTTTATGGAAGTAGATGAACAGGGGTACGAGGAATGGGGAAGAAATATCCTCTGAGGGAGTTAGTGTGCAGCTGCTGGTCATGTGAACAGGATGCTTGTTGGAAGTTCATGGTGATAATCGTCCAATTCCATTTTGGTTGTGCCAATCTGATCTAAAATTCCTTTTACCGATAGATGTGCAATGCTTATGGGAGTCCAGAATGTACTTGGATTTAAAGGCTGCTTTTATGCAGTTCTGAGGTGCATCAAGGTAAGGCTGGACTTCAAAGAGGATTAACTTGTCCTCTTCATTTCAAGAAAAGGTGACAGGAAAAAGAGAACTGCTTACCGCATCCGTCAATGACCACTTGCTGCCAACCCTCTCTCTCCAACTGTAAGCAACACCACCACACCACTTTGTATGCACGTCTCAGGCTTCACAGCACAATGATTCCACAAGGCTTAGCACAGTTCAACAATGAAGCACAGGGCAGGACAGGTGAGACAGAATCAATGGAGACTTTGGCAGGTGATGAGGAGTGACAAGGGAAGACAGTTCCATGGAAACATTGGTTCACCCAGAAAGAGGAAATAACATTACCAAAAGAGAACAGCTACACACCCATTGAACAGAAGGGAAAATGGGCTAAAGCAAAAACAGAAAGAAGCCTTTACACAAACGATGGAGGGTTAGTCACAACATACTCTCCTCCTCTGTCACCTGTCAAGCGGAACATATTGGGTTGATCATGTTTCACTAAGTTCCTTTGCTCAGTTTGTTGGAATGCCACCCTTTCCTTGCTACACACTTAGAAATTATGCATATGCATAGCGCACATAGCACACCTCCTAAATTCTCCTGTACAATTTCCCAATCTTAATCCAAATCCAAATTCCTGGATTCACTCTTGCATTTGCTCCAGGGTTGACTTCACAGCAGGGAAAGAATTATCTTTCTTCGACAGAGGTAAGCCTTTCATAACAGAGCTAAGCCGTCTCCCTACCAACTCTTATCCTATCTCTTCCTACCTGGCCATTCAAGGATTTGATTCTTCACCTGCCAGTCCTAGCTGTAAAAAGCCTTGAGTTGAGAGTGGTATCTCTATGTATCTCAGAAGGTGACAGTTGTGTCACTGTATGTGGTGTCAGACTGAACAAAAAAATATGTTGCTTGACTGCCCTAAACCAGTATCTCCCCATATTGACATGCATGCCCGTTACATCCATCAATGTCCTATTGAATTGCTCTATGCAACCATTTCCCTGTTGTTGTGGTACAAGGCAGATTTGGAGTGTGGGATGTCCAGTCTTCCCAGGAATTCTTCTACATTTGTGGATGAAAATTGTGGGCAGTTGTCTGAAATAGGTTTTTTCGGAGATCCTTCACTCCAGAACATGTTCTCATGACAATATACTATTTCTCTGATGGTGGTATCCTGTAGTACTCTAAACTCTCTCTGGCCACTATGAAAATGTATTAACATAAACAGCCAGATGTGCATCATTAGTTGTCTTAAAGTTAAAGGTACTGGGCTGGCAAAGCTGTCACAGGAGGAGTCTGCATCACCAAAATTGTGTCACTGTTTGAACACAAAGCAAACTCCCAATCTCCCACTGTTTATTCGCATCCAGCCATCAAAACTCTTCCCTATGAGGCCCTGTATTTTGGCAACACATGTTCTTCATATCCCAGCCCAATCATGCTTTCCCTCAACTCTTCATGCACTGCATGGCTGTGCCCCATGGTCCACTTACATTCCTTGATACAAAGTTTATCTTGTATTCTCTTGTACTATCTAAACCCCAGTTTCACTTGATCCAAACCCCACCGCCAAGCACGTATTCCCTCACTTTAGTGTACATGTCTCTGTCCTGAATGCAACATACACTCTACCTTCATTATACAGTGATCCACTGAGAATGTCTTCTTCGCCTTCTTCTCCATGTGCAATACTGAGACAACTACTAATTGAGTATGAAAAGCACAAATGGTCTGTGCTACTGCCAGTACCCAAATTCAGCAAGACTGCTGATAATGGGGTCACTATGTTTGTCTCAAAAGCATTCATGTGTCTCAGGGCAGCTAGGATGAAGGATATGGGCGTGTCCTGCTGCAGTTCCCGCCCTGGAAGTGGCTTTTGTACTCCACCAGATCTGTTCTCCCCGAGTGTCAGAAAAGAAATCTGCGTCCCATTTTCATGCTTAGGTTTATGAGGCTCAATCTCAGCCCAGCATGGCCTTTTTTAGTTCCCAGCTAAATTTTCACCATTGAAGCCCTTATAGCTTTACCCAAGGAAAGGTGTACCATGTAATGTTCTGTGCCAGTCCAGGGCAGGAGTACCCAGGGTCCGCCATATGGACCTGTAGTATGGGTCAATGGCTGTGCGGTTGTTACTGCTACACATGTCTTCCTCTTGGGCTAGTGTTTGGTCTTTATGGGTTTTGTCTGTTCGTGAAACCTGACAGTATTCACCTCTCTAGGAAGCCATGGGGACAGGGATTATGTAGGTATATGCCATGAACTCATGGGCGTGGACATAGTCTATAGGTTCCTAAGATCTATCCTCAGCACCAAATTTCACTCAATTCAGCAAACTGCCAGCCATGTTGCCCTTTCCTCTTAGATGTCAAACAATGTGCACTCCCGGTTCAGGTTGTCATTCACAAGCATTGGGGGAAGTTGTTTTGACTGCACATGTGTGGGTGCTGTATTCGGGACCGTTGTGTCAAACAATGGATGCATGGATAGGGAAATAGGTACAATGAAGCAGACCAATAGCAAGCTTATTTTATTTATTTTATTGGACATTTGTAAGGTGCACATACATCAAGAACATTATGTTTCAAAGCACCCACAGGGCAAAGGGAAGGGAAAAAGGGAAAACAGCAAGACAATGGAATATGCAGAATACAGGAAAAAGGTGGCCCTACTAGGTCATGTGAACATTTGGTTTGTGCAAGGACAGAGAGAGAGAATGGACAGGGGAAGGGGGTAAGTGCTAAGGGATCCACAGAGGTGTGAAGTGCAAGGGAGACAGTTGGAAGGCAACAGCTAAATGCAGGGGCCTGTTATGAAGGCAACAGGTAAGTGCCAGGCAGTGACCACTGAATTGAAGAAGGGTCACCAGCCCAAATGATAAGTGCAAGCCTGTGAGGCACCTCGAAGGCAAATGTATGGGGAGGGGTTTGGGGCTGGTAATATTTTTAATCTACATATATTTTATAAGTCAATTTTGCTTGGTCATGGTTAGTCTTAGCAGTCTTGAGATTAGTTTACAACTCTGGGTCATGCTTTCTTATCTATGAAATAGTGGAGGTCAGTCTATTGTTACAATGGGCCTATGGTGTGTTCCCTGATCACGTACAATCGATACCAACAAAAAAGAACTGTGTTCCTGGTTATTTTATGCACATTTTGCAGTCCAAAGCACTTGATAAAAAGCATATGGAGCAGGGTAGGCATTGTTCCATGATTTGATTCATATACTGTGTCTGGCCATCTGTTTGTGGGTGGTAACTTGTTGATAGACAGATCCCCAACCCAAACTGCTTGCAAAACATGTGCAGCTCACATCAGCTATAACCCAAAATGGTACTCCATGCTGTTGTGCTATTTTGGAAAAGGTATCCACTTCTGCAAGAATAATAATATAATACAATTAACAGATTGCTTCCTCTTCCCCTAACTAGCATGGCCAGTGACCTGTGGCCACACCAAACATGTTGCATAGTATCTTGAGGTCTCACAAACTATGGCATTCAACCGTAGTCTCTGTGTCTGTTGCACCAATGTCTTTATTTTGGGCCACTGGCCATGTCAAACCATTAATTTGTCATCAAAAATCCCATTGCCCACTGTCCAGTAGATGTAGGCAGGTTAAAGATGTTTTTTCTAACTTCTTATCCCAGAATAATTACACAGTAATAATTTCTGATAATAAATATTCTGGTGGTAGAGTGGCGGGGAAACGGTTGAAATTCAAAAGTCGATCGTGTCCTCACAGGCATTCAACATGTGTCCCCCTTCCTTTTTCCGTGTTCCTTCACTCCACTCAATTGCTGTTTCCCCCCTTAAACCTCTCCTATTACCCCCCATAACTCATCTCTTTGTGTGACTCACATTTTATTCTGGATACATGCCATTTGCAATGTCATTTTTGTTGCCCTGCGTGTTAGTTTTATCAGTGCATGATGGTGGCACGAGTTATGGTTGAATAGATAAACATAACTGACAAATTTCCAATTTTACTTTGCTACCATAACGCCCCTTTAGCAAAGTTTTGTCAGTGAATTTTATAGGTTTATATTAGCGTTACTTAACCATAGCATCCCTTTAACAATGTTTTTTCAGTGAATTTCAAAGGTTTTTACGAGTACACTCCCATTTTTACCAACTTATTTTTTTTCAAACTTCACATCAAAAAATAATTCTACCCGCCATGCAACATTTCCAAGGTCCCCTATCCACATACGGACCAGGGAGCAGGTGGCATGTACGCAACCCAAAAACACATGGTGCGGCACAATTTACATGTTTCCTTTTAACAAAAACAATATATATATAAACCAACAGTACAAACTATTAACACACTCCAAATATACATTTATACACATGTATATCTTTCCAAATCTATTTTTTTTTTACACATTACACAATATTATGGATTATACCAAATACTGCACATAACTGTACACATTACCTTATCTTTTACTCTAAATGTTTACCAAAGGAATGTATTTTATATTTACAATATGTTTTCAATAACTGAAAATAGTCAATATATATTAGTATAGAAATGGCAAGCACACTTGAGTGGCTCGACGAGTACATCCCCAAAGATGAGATGACTAATGAACAATATATTTATGATAAATACAAAAAAAAGAGGTGATGGCTGGAAGGTTTAGAATGAGTCTTAACTAATGGCATTGCTCTGGGCAACTGTCCAGACCATCAGTCTTTGCCTGCCAAGCCATTACAGAAGGGGAAAGACCATATGCAAATCAGGCTTGGTCCCACCCCAAAAGGGACAGTCCAGCCAGAACTGCTAGGTCACATCCCTTCTGCACGAGACCACACACATCCCCAAACATGTTTCAGCCTTGTTGGGCCTCATCAGTGAGGAGTAGCTTGAGTCTCTAGGCTCAGAGGCCACCATTTTCAACATTTTTTCTGCATCCTGCTGGTACATTACCCACTTGTGTCCCTTTAACCAGTTTGTTAACTGTTGTTTTAATCGCCTTGAGATTACCTGCGATTCCTTTGTATCGTCTTTTTGACATAGTCTGGTTAGCCTTTTGAGCACCTTTTTCCTTTCAGCCACCTACTGGTTGAACGTATGGCAAGTGAAAAATCTCAGTCATTGGCTGCTAATCCGATCTTCCTTGAAAGATTTAAAAGTCTGGTAAATGGTAGGCAGTCCGCTCTTCTCTTGGTGTACCCCGGTGTCGTCATTATGTTCCAGTTGTATTTTCAATATGTTTCTGCTGGGTCCTACTAACAACTTTCCTTGCAGGTTAATGGTGGGATTGACAATCCACCCCTTGATTGTTAGTCGTATGATATTGTGATCACTGAATTCTGTGTCATATACCTTCATGCTTGACAAGTTATCATTTACATTTTCAGAGACAAAGATATAATCTAATATCTTTTTTTCATGTCCCCTCTTCCAGGTTTCCGTAGCTGGTATGTCCCATTCGATCTGCCCATTAGCTAGGTGGCTATTCCTTACTGCTAGTCCGTTGCTCCAGGGGAGACCTCTTACTGCTTGTTGAAGTGCGGAAGGAGTGAGCACTTCGATCAATTTTGACTTCTCATTGAAACAGTGAATGTTAAGATCTCCACATAACATGATGTCCAAATTTGACCAGGTTCGCATGGCTTCATCTATTAAGTCTTGCACAGATTTTACGTCTTCCCTTAGGTGATGCTACATTCCAGTAGAGGTTCAGTATCAAAAACATCCTCTCAGTTTTTACTTGTCGACAACCCATCTTTATTTTCAGGGCCTGGATCAGTGGTGTGGGTTGTTTTTTGGAGATTACTTTAAAGTCACGTGAGTTTTTTTAGTGCCAGCAATGGATCCGCCATTGGTCGCCCACTTGAGCCCTTCTCTGCTGGATTTAGGTTGATTTTATAACCTTCCAGGAGTGGGGTTCCCGCAACCAAGTTTCTTGCAAACAGACTATGTTGTAGTCTTCAAAAGTTAGATCCCCTTTCCAAAGAGGTGAGCAAATCCTTGCATGTTCTGACTGCCAAGCACTAGCTCATAAACCAATTGTAAATACCCATGAGTGAAACATGGAAAGTGTTCAAACAGAAATTAATACATTATGTTCTGAAATGTCTGAAATCTCTGAATTAAAAAATCAAGTTGTTGAACCATTCAATTATGTAAGAATCATGAAATCTGTAATATTAATTTTCATTGCTCCACTCGTGACCCTTCTCCTAAACAATCACCCCAATCTTTCTCACAATATTATTATAGGTGTTTTGATGAGATTTCGATCCTCTACTCTCCCAATCATGAACATTTACAACCTCCAAATTCTCCTATTTGTGTCTCCCCTCTGATTCCCTATCCCTTTCCTAAAATAAATAAATATAAATGTAATCTATGAATATAAGACCCACAAATGTTTTTTCTTCTAAATATTTAATATAAATCTATCTAAATATATATTCAGTGAAACAACTTTGTTAAAGGGAACTTTCTTTAAGGAACGTTATAGTTACTTGGCACTTATAATAACCTATCCATATTATGGTTACAAGTAAAACCGAAACCCCCCAGAAATTCGCCAGTAAGGGTAAGCTAAGCAACCATAGCTCGCGCCGCCACTGTGCACTGCTAAGACTAACATTCATGAGATCAATGATGACATCACAAAAGAAAAAGGCTCTTTTCAGAGCCACCTTTAACAGTTTAAAAATAAAAGTACCAATGAAATGTTGCAGGTCCCCACGCAGTCCGCAAAGTCTGCGGACAGCGTGGTAGTCCGCGGACATCCGCAGCATGCAGAGAGTGGCAACCAACCAACTTGTAAACCAATGCAAAGTGGTGGATCTGAAAATAGACTTTTTGGGGGTTTTCTTTTTGTTCTTGGAAGTTTTGAACTGCAAACACCTACTGCACAAATGCTTGTTATGCCCCCAAAAATGGCTGCAGAGCATTTTGGATATTGCGCAAAAGCAAAGGATTGCCACCATCAGTAAGATGGCCTCCATCTCTGTGGAAAATGTTGGTGCTACGAAATTTAATGTTTTCATTGTCAAAGGAAGATATACGAACATCTCACAGAAATGAGCAAACAGCCTTGTTGACATTGCGCCTGGCTTTCTCCATTTGTGGACCAAATGATGAAGAGTGCAGTCAAATCTGTCTCTGGGCAATGCGCAAAAACATTACTTGAGAGTTTGGGAACATGTCCATGACTTTCCCAAATGCCTCTTTCATCGCAAACTGCAGAGAGATTCCAGTAACATGGCCTAAACTGTTCCCTCCACAATGAACAATAATAGGAGCTGGATGATGCAGTGTCACCAAAGTGGCAAAAAGGGGAAGCAAATCCAGCCACTTCATGTCACACACTCCATACCACTGCACATCCACATGAGCGAATGCACGATATGCACCAACTCCCCACTACTCTGCATACAACTGCAACCAATGCATCCACGAGTACCCCAAAATCCACACACTGTGCCACCTAAAAGACACAGCAATTTGCCATAGCAATCTGCACTCCTCTCAGCAGCCAGACCTTCTGCCACAGTCTCTCTTTGCACACCACTCCAAAGCAACCTTATTGACCAATCCCCTGTCCTCCATGGTCCCATTTTCACGCCTACATTCCTCAAAAGTCCTGGCTGTGGCGCGTGCAATCCATTACCTACCGCAGGGTTTTTGGATAAATCGGCAATTCAAGGGGGTGGGAAGAGAAATTTAACCCAGGGTAGAAGATTTTTGCTACTGTGTTGGCTCTGAAAAGAGCCTTTTTTTTAAGGTTCTACTGAAGAAACTCCTTTTGTTTTCTGTTTTTATTTTTTCCTCTTATTTTCTTCGTTTCTGCCTTACATCAACCTCTGCAAAGCATCCCTTGGATTCCAAAAAAACAAGCATTTACAAGGAAGGACAAGGAAATGCCATCTCCAGGAAAGTAGTACACTCCAAGGGAATCAATATTCTCATGTAGAAAACAGACAACTCAGCACGTTGCAAAACAACACCCATGCCTCTATTAAAAGGAACCTTCCGACATTTGCTGGGGATTGAAGACATTGGGATTGCTCCATTGTGCTCTTGGTATTATTTCAGAAGAAAACACCTTTGAATTAGGGAAAAGCACCATTAGGTATTTCACAAACTACTTCAATACAGGAACCATACTTGGGTCACTGATGTAGCCCAAATGTTCTCCTCCACAGTGCACCACCAAAACATCAGGAAGTAACCATGTTTCTGCAATTCAGAAAGCAGTGCCTGCAATTTTCAGCCAGGCATACTGCACCATAAAGCCTCCAGGCCTGGAAAACTCCATACAAATGATTCTCCCACTATCCATACAATAACTCCGGCCATCTTTACTACACAACCACCACAACACAACCACAACAATGAAAAAAGTATTGCCCTCCCTTCCTGTCTGTAACGCACACCCTGAACACCTGATTGGATAATCCCCACAGTCCCATTTCCATGCCATGCATGCTGAGAATGCCCATATCTGGCATGTGCGATTCTCGAACTTGTTAGGCAGAATCCTGTGCAGTTACCTTAGGGAGCACTACACAATATTAGGACTACAGGTGAGAGCAGTAAATCCCCTTTGGTATCAGTATGTACCACAAAGATTAAGTTGGTAGCTGTGGCTGAGCAGTCAGACTTATCTCAAGAGGGAGATGAGTAGTACTCAGGGTTTACACAATAGGCCTACTGTACTATGGCTCAAGGAAACATTGACCAAAGCTTTGTATTAAAATATATATATATATATATATATATATATATATATATATATTCAGTAAAAAAACGTTGTTAAAGGGACGTTATGGTTAAGTTGTGCTACTAAAAACCTATGAAATTCAGTAAAAAAACTTTGTTAAAGGGACGTTATGGTTCAAAGTAAAAACAAAAAACCCCTGAAATTCGGCAGTTATGGTAAGATAAGCAACCATAACTCGCGCCACCGTGCACTGCTAACACTAACACCCAGGACATCAAAGATGACATCACAAATGTCGTTGATGACATCACTGATGACATCACATGGCTGGCTCTCCCTTTTTTTCCTTTACTGTCATATCTAAGCCACATAGTTTTCTTCAGTAACAGCTCTTGCCATACTAACTTTGAGTTAGCAACTAGCTTGTTATTATTACTTGTGGATTTAATGATATTACATCATGTCTTGCTTTTTTTACAGGATCATATTCTTTTGCTGATCTGTGCCAATATTAGCACCACTGATTGGAACACCAAGTGTATAATGTGAGTGTGGAGTATCTTGTGAATCTACAGGATATGCTAGTGCGTTATGACAACAATTTCTAAAAATAGTCATCCGATTATTTTTTCAGCAGATAAACTATTCGCCAACTCAGGCATTTTGGACTGCCCTTTCAACCAGAACAAATCAGTAAGGCACATGGGTAGGTGCTCCTAAATACTACTTGGAACAAAATAAAGTATTGATCAGTATTGCTCTACCCAACAGTGATATCCAATTAGTGATCATTGGTGAGTGGAAACACCATGTCTAACGTTACACCTATAATACTAACTTATTGGCAAATCTTTTCAGCACACTTGGCAACTGCTGGTGTGCAGATATTAGATGAACCGCACAGCTTTTTGACTCTAATCCATCACTCACGGGAACACATCTTTTTATCATATCGCATGAGAGTATTTTGGGTGCTTCATTTTGATCCAGGTCATCTATTATAAAATTCACTCGTTACCTGTAGTCCCAACCTGATAGAATCACTTTTATATCTAGACTTCGAGATACCATTTGACAACTATGTGAAATAATGTTTATTATTGCTATATCTATCTGCCCATCCCTGATTTTGTCTGGATTACCTTTCTCTCTTGGTCCACATGCCATAAGCAATAACTCTGGTATGTATTTTTGTAACTACACTGGATTGTTTTCCTGATTTGTTCTTTAAACTCTGCTTGTGGTTATCATTGAAACCTGTCAATACTGTTTTGTTTTGCTTCACTACAGCATTTAGAAAGACCTAATGTCAAAACAAATGTCTGTTTTTTCTTACGAATGGATTCCAATAAACCAGAATACTGGATATAATTCATTTGCAAGAATTCATATCATATCATATCATGTCATATTATATTGTTGCAGTGCTTCGAGCTACAGTAAAGAGGGTACTAAGAAACACATACCATTTGCACACATTGTGAAATATACATGTACCATATTTTACACATTCTTTTCATATATGCATGACATCCCTTCAAGATGGCCACTGTTAGGCCGGATGGCCTACTACAATGAAGGACGCAACACCTGAGCTTTTCAACAACTTCTTATTTAATCAAACAGTGGACAGTAACTAACTCTTCCATGCTCCCCTCCCCGCTCCCATGTCATTCTCACATGGTCACTGTCTCCTTCTTAAAGGGGCAGTGGTACGTGACATCGCCCCCGGACAAATGTCCTGATGTCTGCCTAGCATTCCTCAACTATGCAAGGTGGTCTTCTGATGGTCTGTCTGGGCCTCGCGCTTCTCTCATTACCCATGAGTAACCCTGTTGCTTCCGCTGGCTCAATCACCCCATGGTGGTTTTCTCCTGGGGGAAACCACAAGTCATCCCTCCTTTCTCTCGATGGGGGATCAGGATCTGGCAGTTAAGGTCCTTCCTCTTCTCTTTTAACAAAATGTTCAAACTGTGAACTGTTTCTTGTGACCTCTTGATCCGCCTTCTCCGCTGTCACTATGGTGCCGTTGATGGCTGTGATGTTGAACAATTTTGGGGCGAACCATGCGTCACTCTTCTTGCAAGGTGCTTGCTGCACCAGTACTTAATCTCCTCCTTGAAACTTTTTGGGTCTTGCCCCTCTCCTCAAGTCAGTATCTACTTGAGTCTTCTCTTTCCGTTCCATGTTTCTCTGTATAACCTATGGATCTCCTTCCTGCTGGGTTATTGGGTGTCTTACAATGCAGGTGTGCACCTCATATCGCATCATTAATTCTGCGGGTGCCTTGTTGGTGGCTTCATGGGGAGTATTCCTGTAGTCCCGGAGAAATCAGTACAGCGCTTGATGAGGGTCAGTGCCTTTGATGCATTGTCTTCTTAATAGAGGCCATAAATCGCTCAGCCATCCCATTTACTTGGGGCCACCTAGGAGTCATCTTCTGATGGGTGAACCCCATGTGGTTTGCGAAAGAAGCAAACTCATGTCCACTGAATGGGGGCCCGTCAGATTTGATTGTGTCAGTGATTCCAATTCGCTTAATACCTCTTCAAATGTTGCCGCTGCTTGGGCAAACGCAGTGGTCGCTACTTTCTTGACGATTGGGAACCTTAAATGTTCGTCTGAGAAGAGGAGGAAGTATTCTCCCGATTCCATGGGTCCGTAAAAGTCAACCACAGCCCTCTCCCATGGTCTTTCAGAAATGTGCATTGGCTGCATTGTGATGGGTGGCTCTGCTCTGGCTGTGTCATCGTGACTATGCAAGAGCCTAGACCTCCACTACATACAAGGTCCCAATGGACCCAGTCTTGGCGCCTATGGCACCAAGCTCATTTCAAAGTGTGCTCAGCACACAGAATATCAGGGGCACGTGCAGCAAGGCCGGGCGGGGCCCGACTATCACGTGCAGAAGGCGGAAGGAGGAGGTAGGTGGGGCCACAAGGCAGAGTCTACAGGGAGTGGCTGGGGTCAGGTTATATAAGCCGTCCCCACCCGAACACTGGCGCTTCGCGTTAGTCTGCTATCAGCAACCTAACGCTCACCGCCGACCAGAAGAATCTTACCTGATCCAGCACGTGCGCTCCCAGTCTCTGGAACCCTTTGCCACCTACCTGACTCAATAAGCGCACTTCCAGCCACCTCAACCATCTTACATGGAAAGCATCATCGGCGGAGGCCTTGTCACCCACTTCCTCTCTACAATCGCTGCGCACGCCTTTCCTGAGATCGCACCACCGTCGGAAGCACAGCCATCTGCCTTCACTCAGCAGTCGCAGCGCAAGCCTTACCTGTGATCACTTTGTGGCTGGAAGCCTCGCCATCAGCTCGCGACTCAGCCGCATTCATACTCCCCTTCCATGGAGTCCTCGACAGGTACAACCCAGCAACCTTGCCTGTTCCGCATTCCATTGACTTAGGACCTTCTTTGGGTGCTGCCTACACACAAATCTACATCTCCAACCACCATCAGAAGCCAGATACCGGCCTCCAGCCATCGCCAACCTGCCGCACCTGCAAAGAGAGTAAAAGACACAAGGTGAGCAATAGCACAGACTTTAACCCGTTAAAGCACCATAATTTATGAAGTTGGTTCAGTCTCAGAAATCACCAGCTTACCTACCAATGGTGGAAACTCCCAGAGCTGCTTCCTTCTGCCATCATGTGCTCCTGGGTCATCTTCATTGCTACAGGGGGGAGAAAGAACAACATACCCTACGAACAATAAGTGTCATTACAAGGACACGGACAATACGAAAGTCATAAAAACACTTACCTTCAAGACAGAATGGTTGCAGCCGTTCTGGACCTCTGCAATCAGGACCAGTGACATAACTAGGTCCATCCGCAGAGCCCCTGCTGAAGGAAAGCAGGACGGAGAGCTTCCCCTTACATACTATCAGGTGAGCCTGCATAGGTAAGCTTCTGCGCACCACATTCTGGCACGAAAGGGCAGAAGGGAACCATGACTCCATCACGCTAGCCTCATTGTCTCTCACCCCCTTGCCGGAACAGGTCCAGCCTTCCGGCCCACCAAGAGACAGCTGTTGGGGGAGAGAAGCGGTCTGAGGGAGTCAACTCCAGGGAGGGCTCCAACCATGCCCCAATGCCCCCGCAGAGACCAGGTGAGCGTAACAGAACGCAAAGCCTCTCTGAACCTCTTCCTGGGCGTTATGAATATCTCTGAGACTGACCAGTTGGCCCTAATGATTTACAGGCTGAAGTGCACGCCTCCAGACAAGAGACAATGGGCCTCATTACATGGTAGGCGGTAAACCATGGTGCTACTAGCGCCATGGTTCATGCCAGTAATTTACCGGTACCGCCTTGGAGGAAAGGGGAATTACCGCCCTATTCCAAGGTTGGCGGGGCGGTAATTCCTCCTTCCTCCATTGCCCTTCCCCATTCCCATTTTTGCCCCATAGGGCATAATGGGAATGGAGAAGGCGCTAATTACGGCACCGCAAATTGCGGTACCGTCATTAGCTCCACTGGTCCCTTTGCGGGTTGGTTTTTAACGCCTGCAAAAAGCAGGTGTTAAATTCCCCAACCCGCAAAGGGACCTCGTAGTAAGGCGGTAAGGATTTACCGGTACCGGTAAAATACCAGTACCGGTAAACCCTTACCGCCTACCATGTAATGAGGCCTAATCTCTTTAAGAAGGGAGTTAATCATTGCCCGAGAATGAACCGGCGATCTGGCAAGACAGGTGCTTCAATCACATGCGGGGCAGGTTCCGTTACCTGGGAATGTGTCAACCCATGCACCATCATCTCCACCAGTTCAAGTAGTACTCCCAGGGGCAGTACCACTAGCCCCGCAAGAATGGTTTATGGGTGACCCCAACAAATTTGATATATTTATGAATCAGTGCCGGCTGCACTTCTTGTGCTGCCCAGGTGCAATCACGAACAGCACTTCTAGGGTGGCTTTTGTACTTTCGTATCTAGGAGGTGGTGCAGTGGACTGGTCGATACCTTTGGTCAACCAGAATGACCCTGTGCTGCACAACTTCAGGGAATTCCAACGGGAATTGGAGAAACTGTTCGCAAGACACACTCAGGGACAGTCCTTAGATAACAAACTGTTGTCCCTCAGACAGGGGAATCAGGATTTACTGACCTATATAGCCACCTTCAATCATCTTATTGCACAAACCAACTGGCCTGAGGAGAAAAGGACTATGTTATTTCACTGAGCACTACGAGGGGAACTAAAAGATGTGCTTGCTCAAGTAGTCAATCCTCCCGACGCCTGTGCCGAATACATCAACCTAAGATTACAACTGTATCACAGACTACAAAGCCGAAAGATGGACTGCACTAGGTCTGAAGGGAGACCTGTCTATGTGAGGTCCAGGGACAATCCAGGCAAGACCCACGAAACCACTGAACCAATGCAAATCGGGGGATTACGGGCCCCTATATCTAAAGCCAAGAGAGAAAGGTGGAGGCAGGAACAAATATGCCTATACCGTTGTAAGGCAGGACATCTCCTTCGGGATTGCCCCGCTAAACCTCCTAGGAGAACTGTTGGTGCCACGGATAATACCGATAAGGAACAGGACACGGTTCCGGAAAACTCCAGTGCCCGGCAAGAGTAGGGGTCCCCTTGTCGAGCAAAAACCAGAAAGTAGTTCAGACCTCACATTTAGTCATTCCAGTACTCATAGTTCACCACCAGCAATCACCTAAGGTGCACGCCTTGGAGGCGTATATAGACAGTGGAGCAGTTGGTAACTATATCAAACAGGCACTAGCCACACAAATTGGCCTCCCACTTTGGTGCAAACCACAGGCAGAGAACGTTACTGCTGTGGATGGCTCACAACTATCCTCTGGGCCGGTAACGCAACACACCGAAAAGGTTATGCTGATTTGTCATGAAGGTCATCGAAAGGACATCTCTTTTGATCTTATTGGTGCTCCACAGTTGCAAATGATCTTAGGGATGCCGTGGCTAGAGGCTCATAACCCCAGAATTGACTTGAGAACACGAGTACAGGCCTTTCGGAAGAATGCGCCAAAACTTGTCATTTTCAGCAACCCGAGACCAAACCGCTTCTGGTCTTGCAGGTGTCCTGCCCCCGGAATATTTGGATTATCAAGATGTATTTTAGAAGGACCAAGCAAATACCTTGCCTCCTCATAGGCCCTGTGACTGCCAGATCGACCTGATACCCGTAGCCCAAATCCTGTGCAATCGAATTTATGCCCTGACAGAACAAGAGAACCTACACTTGCGAACCTACCTAGACCAGTACCTAGCCAATGGGTTTATCTGCTCATCCAAGTCTCCTGCTTCCTCAGCTCTCTTCTTCGTACCCAAGAAGGAAGGTGACCTCAGAACGTGCATCGACTACATGGCGTTGAACCAAATAACTATTAAAAACAGATACCCTTTGCCACTCATTCCAGAATTACTCGACCAGGTAAAAAGCGCTCAAATCTATTTGAAACTGGATCTTCGGGGAGCCTATCACCTCATATGAGTTAAAAGCGGTGATGAGTGGAAGACCGCTTTCCGGACCAAATACAGAATCTTCGAGTATCAGGTGATGCCCTTTGGGCTATGCAATGCACCAGCGGCCTTCCAGTATTTTATGAACGATGTGCTCCATGAGTTGCTGGATGTCTGTGTTCTCGTCTACATTGATGATATTTTAATCTATTTGCAGTCCAAAGAGGAGCATGTGGGCCATGTTAGGGCAGTGTTGGAAAAACTCTGCCAGCACCGACTGTTTGCTAAACTAGAAAAATGTTCCTTTCACATCACAGAGGTTGAGTTTTTGGGCTTCATGCTTACTCCAGGAAGAGTTCATATGGACACACGTAAGGTTGAAGCTATACTTCGATGGCCTTCCCCAACATCGATCAAAGTGGTACAAAGTGTACTGGGCTTTGCTAACTTTTATAGGTGCTTTATACCACAATTCTCGCAAATTGTCCACCCGATCACGTCTCTTTTGAAGTAAAACAAAAAGTTCCCTTGGTCAACAGAGGCTGAACTTGCCTTCTAAGAATTAAAACAAGCCTTCACTTCAGCAGCTATACTCCGACACCCTCGGCCTGACCTACCTCACGTAGTGGAAACTGATGCCTCCAGCATCGCCATGGGGTCGGTCTTATCACAAAAGGACCCTGAGATGGGGCAGCTTCACCCTATAGCATTCTGGTCCCGCAAGTTTTCTGCACCTGAACAAAATTACACGATAACCGATAAGGAGCTCCTGGCAATCAAAGAAGCCTTCAAGACGTAAAGGCATTACCTTTTGGGAGCCAAACACACGGTTACTGTCATTACCGATCACCGTAATCTACAGTATCTGAAAACGGCTAAGGCACAATCCTCATGCCAACTCCGTTGGGGCGTTATTCTTTGCGGAATATGATTTTGTGATCACCTACCAGCCTGGAGTGCACAACGGGAAATCTGATGCCTTGTCAAGAATGGGAGAGGACCAGGATGTCTTCAGCCCATCCGATCCCATAGCTATTATTCCAGAGGATGGGATTCAACACCAAACAGCCGTTACTACCTGCTGGGAAGAATTACAAACTGACCTCCAAGCCCAAAAGGAGTAGTTAAGTAAGGGAGAACAATTCTCCATCAAAAATAATCTGCCGTACTTCCAGGGAAGGTTGTATGTTCTGGACAAGGGATTACGTACCAAAATTATAGCCAATTACCATGAGTCCTTGGTGGAAGGGCACCCAGGGGTTGCCAAGACTAGAGCCAAAATCCAAAAGAATTACTGGTGTCCCTCCTGGAGGAAAGACGTTGCCCAGTTCATGTCCACGTGCGGTGTCTGTGAGCAAAATAAATCCCAAAAACAAAATCCGGCAGGGCTGCTGAGACCTCTTGAGGTGCCACCAACACCATGGCATACATTATCAATGGACTTTATCACCGATCTACCACCACAGGGTAGATCACTATCTTGGTCATGGTAGACCTGTTCTCCAAAATGGCACATTTCATCCCACTGAAGGGACTTCCTAACGCTCCTACTTTGGCCACAGTATTCCTAGAACAAATCGTCTGACTGCATGGATTTCCATTCGTATTAGTTTCAGACAGGGGTCCCAGTTCGTTTCAGCCTTCTGGAAAAGGTGCTGTATACTAGCCCACATCGACCTTCGCTCTCTACTAGTCACCACCCCAGACTGATGGTTAAATGGAGAGGAAAAACAAAACATCTTGAAAAATACCTGGGGTGTATGTTAAAACAAACTGGGGACTCCTGGAAAGACATTTTCTGGTTAAGTGAGTTTGTGTACAACAAGTCGATTCATACTAGCACTGGTCAGACTCCGTTCTACATTATGAACGGTCAACACCCAAGAACATCCTCTTTCGACCCTTTGGAGGAGTTGGAAATGCCAGCAGTGACATCGGTGAATAAGAGAATCACTCAATCCCTTAAGGAAGCCAGCGAGAACCTAAAGCGAGCCAAGGATTAGTAGAAGAAATGTGCGAACCGCCACAGGAAGGAGGCCCCACAATATCATGTTGGGGATAAAGTATGGTTGGCGTCTAAACGCATTCCTACCCCGTGCCTTTCGGCCAAAATACTTGGGCCCATTTTCTATCAAGGCCATTATAAATCCTGCAGCCATGAAATTAGATTTACCACCCAACTTACGAATCCACCCAGTTTTCCACGTCTCCCTTCTAAAGCCAGTAGAACAAGACACGCGGATTCTAACACCACCACCACCGGAGGTCATAGCCAGAGAACTGGAATACAAAGTGAAGAACATCTTGGACTCCAAAAGGGTACGTTCAAAACTCTACTCTCTTATCGACTGGGAGGGCTACGGGCCCCAAGATCGTACATGGGAACTTGCCGAATTCGTCCATGCCCCACGACTCATCAGGCGATTCCACCGGAAAATCCGCACCAAACCAGGACCAGAGGGAAGACCCACTATGAGAGGGGCCCTGAGGGGGAGTGCTGTCATGGTCACTAGGCAAGAGCCTAGCCCTCCACTACATACAGGGTCCCAATGGACCCAGTCTTGGCGCCTATGGCACCAAGCTCATTTCAAAGTGTTCTCAGCACACAGAATATCAGGGGCACGTGCAGCAAGGCCGGGTGGGGCCCGACTATTACTGAGAAGGCACGTGCAGAAGGCAGAAGCAGGAGCTAGGTGGGGCCACAAGGCGGAGCCTACAGGGAGTGGCTGGGGCAGGCTATATAAGCCGGCCACACTTGAACACTGGCGCTTCGCATTAGTTTGCTATCAGCAACGTAACGCTCACCACCAACCAGAAGACTCTTACCTGATCCAGCAAGTGCGTTCCCAGTCTCCGAACCCTTCGCCACCTACCTGACTCAACGTGCGCACTTCCAGCCACCTCGACCATCTTATCTGGGAAGCACCATAGCCGGAGGCCTTGTCACTCGCTTCCTCTCTACAATCGCTGCGCACGCCTTACCTGAGATCGCACCACCGTCGGAAGCACAGCCATCTGCCTTCACTCAGCAGTCGGAGCGCAAGCCTTACCTATGATCGCTTCGACGCTGGAAGCCTCGCCATCAGCTCCCAACTCGGCCGCAGTCATTCTCAACTTCCCAGAGTCCTCGACAGGTACAACCCAACAAGCTTACCTGTTCCGCATTCCATCGACTTAGGACCTTCTTCGGGTGCTGCCTCCACGCAAATCTACGTCTCCAACCACCATCAGGAGCCGGATACCGGCCTCCAGCCATCACCAATCTGCTGCACCTGCAAAGAGAGTAAAAGACACAAGGTGAGCGATAGCACCGACTTTAACCCGTTAAAGCAGCATCATTTAGGAACTTGGTGCAGTCTCAGAATCTCCAGCTTACCTACCAGTGGTGGAAACTCCCGGAGCTGATTCCTTTTGCCATCACGCGCTCCTGGGTCGTCTTCATTGCTACAGGAGGGAGAAAGAACAACATACCCTTACGAACTTTAAGTGTCATTACAAGGACACAGACAATACGAAAGTCATAAGAACACTTCCCTTCAAGACGGAACGGGCGCAGCCGGTCTGGACCTCCACAATCAGGACCAGTGATGTAACTAGGTCCATCCGCAGTGACCCTGCTGAAGGAAAGCAGGACGGAGAGCTTGCCCTTACATACTCTCAGGTGAGCCAGCATGAGTAAACTTCTACGCACCACAATCTGGCACAAAAGGGTGGAAGGGAACCATGTGGGATGCATTGACCCACTAGGCTCAGCCCTTCAACATCACTGTGTGCTGTTTTCACCAGAAGCAACAGAATGGCCACCATAAAGCCCTATGCCCGCTACAAACCTCTGAAAAGTGCGCTGGGAAACCCAAAAATAGCCTGCCAATCTTTTTGCCTGTGTCAGTGGTAGAACAGGAGACCACACTGCCAAAACCTGTCACTGGGCTGCCCACAGAGTGAAATGGAACTAACTGAAAAGGCAGTGCTGCATTGCCAGGAAAACCCAGAAGTGCTCTAAAATCCATTTTTCCTTGGCTATTGAAATTGCAAAATAATGGTTCCCAAACATCAGAAAAGATCCAACATCCTGCTTGGGTGTTAACCATCACCTTATTTAAGGAATCGCCATAGGCACAATGTCAGGAGAAGCAGATTTCATCACAAGAATATCCACATTCAAAAAGGTGCTTGCCTGGGAAAATCTGTCAGATATGGGCGCAGTACCGCTGGCCGCCTGTGTCAAAGCTGTCATTTACTTACACTGGGAGTTAAACTTGTACATTAAGATCACATTGTTGAAAAGAAGTGACTTGCCATCAAAAGCAATATAGGTTGCTACTATTCAATCTCAATGTTTTAAAAAGACTGGAATTAGAGATCTATGTGTCTACTTTTTGAAAATGTAAGGTTTATTTTAGCAAATACAATTTTAAACATAGTGTTTTAAAGTGAACTGATGCCAGACACAGAACTTCAAAGGCAAATTCCACAGCATGTCCCAAACAAAGGTACCTTCCTTTTGCTCTCTGCCCAGGTTAGATGCTAATGAAAGGAGGAGGAGATTTTGCTCTGCTTCTCTGGGGAAAGACAATAGGCTTCCTGGACTGAAAGGGAATGCAAATTCAGGTGTCAACAGAAACTATTGCCAGTAGGAAGAGAGGCCTGGATTGCTCTTGGCCCAGCAAAACCTGGGGGGCGGGACCAGACAGATATGTGTATCTGTAAACCACAAAAAAGTATCTTTTGAAAAAGACTCACAGAGAACTGTGCAACATTTGTAAAAATCTGTAAAATATAGGTTAACATGAAAATTCTGCTCACAGTTTGAAACTACTCTGTGCTATGTTCAGTGTGACATGACTACAGAAATGTTGATGTTGTAGCAATTGTGATTATGCTAGAAGTATGAAACTTCACAGGATTATGCCCAGATGTCATGCGCGTAAATGTAGAAAAATGTGGACAAATCTGACATTGGATACCCAACCAAAAGCACGAAAAACGGTCAAATCTGAACAAAAGCTGTCACTGAGATGGGATTCGGACGGATACTTGCTCTACTAAATCTGTGATGTAAATATGTATTGTTGGCAGGTTGGTTATATTGTAAATATGCTTTATGTGAAAAATAGATTTATTGTACAGAAACAGAGGGGAGATATTCCCTGGATTGTAAAACACAGGATCATCAGGACACCAGAGTTCCTTCTCAAATCAGGAGAGGGGAAAAACTCTAGCCAATAGGATTCCTAGAGGGTGTGCTTAGTATAATTCAGCCTACCCGCCCCTGAGGGAAATACATAAATAGAGATAACACACTATTCACCCATCAACTGATTACTGGCGAAGCACTTTGCAGGAGAAACCCATATCCAAGAATCCAGAACTTTGAAAGCAGTGAGGCCCAATTCCAAAGCTGAACCCTTATCAACTTGGCCTTTAAAATCTTGAAACCTGATTTTGCCACCAGACTTCCAAGGGGCACAACAAAAAGAACAGCCGCGCAGTGATGTTTGTGCTTTCTCGCCAAGAACTTTTGCTAGAATCCAGAGATCCAAACCAGTAGAGCAGAACTGTAACCAGATAGCTGCAACCCAGAACCAACCCGTCAGATCCAGTCCAGAGGCCGTGCAGTGTCCAGAGTGCCATGCTGAGTGCAGAACCGAGCGCCCTGAATCCTGCCCGGTGGGCTAGCCGAATTCCTGTCCAGAAATCCTTTGACTAGATCCTTGACGGGCATATTCCAAACAGTAGTTGTGAGTATCTATAGCATAGGATTGTCCATAGCCAGTATCTTATCCTTAAGTAACCCTATCCAACCCATTCTATCATAGTCAGAACTGCATTGTAGAAAATCTCTTTTGTTTTCCTGAATCTTTCCCTCATCCATATAGTCCTTTGATAATAGTAGTGATAATATCATCTTTGCGCTAATATATTTGTTGAGGAAAGACAAGCATCTCGGCAGGTAGAAACCATCCGGAGACATCGCTGGATTGGTGGCTGTGTAATTGTGTAGATTGTGGCTTCATAGACTCCTTAGTGTAAAGAAATCCTGTTTGTAATTCAAAAGCGCATCTTTCATTTTGAAAATTTGGACTCTTTCTAAGAAAAAACAACCTCTACCAAAACCTTCATAACTTCCGTACCGTGCATGCTAGAAATTGAATTTAAGTGTCAAATTGAAACTAACATCCTCAGCTTTTTAACAAATCCAACTCCTTATATTTTTCCCACAATCGCACATGGAAAAGTTTGCCACACATTTTTCATTTGGCTCAATTTCATCACGTGTAAAACAGCTGTTCTTTTCATCCGACCTTAGAATTAAGTGTTCAATCTGCTAGTGACTCCATAATCATTGCTAGTGTTTATCTGAAACTATACAAAGTGACTTGCACTAGTTTTGAATCCAATTTAGTGAATTAAATCCATTTTCAGTATTTTTCCATTCATTCAAAGCCACATTCAAAAGCATTTGACTGTTTGCAATCGTTCCTGTTTCTCTCTGAGTTTGCAGGGGGGAAATTGGAACTGAAACCGTATTTGTTGAGTGTTTATTCCTGAAACCAGTTTTCTCTCCTTCCATCTCTTTATCTTGCATATTGGGGGAGATTGAGTAGTGTACAGGAGAAAGAGTGACATTGCATTTGACTGAACCCACACAAAGGTTTATTCTATGCTGCATTATTTTTCTTATCCATACTCCTTCTGATTAAAGAGATTGTTGATTGTAACATAACCCTAATGGTGATCCTTGTATAAATATTAAATAATGTGATATATATATTGTTCAAATTCATAAAATAAATCTTTTAACTTTGCAAAACAGCCTGCTTCCTGGTTCAGTGAGACCGGGGGGGATTCAGAGAGAGGGGCGTGATATAAGGGTACATCATTCAGAAATAAAAGAACTTATAGACACAAATATATAATTAAGGGTTCCAGCTGTGCATTACACGTTAGGCATTGACTTAGGTGGAGTGCTAGGTTGAAATCACTTACAACCACGACTCCACCACACTAGCCTCATTGTCTCTCATTCTCTCGCCGGAACAAGTCCAGCCTCCCAGGCCCATGTAGAGACAGCTGTTGGGGGAGAGAAGTGGTCTGAGGGAGTCAACTCCAGGGAGCGCTCCAACCATGCCCCAACGCCCCCACAGAGACCAGGTGAGCGTAACAGGCTCTGCATTGGCATGCTATGCAGTTCTTCACCCATCTGTTGACCATTGAGTCCAGAAAAGGAAACCACACATGACAACAGAGCTGTTGCTTCGTGTTATTAGCACCTCTGTGTCCCTTGTATACTTTTATTACTTCTGCTCTGAGTGCTGCAGGAATTACCAGCAGGCATCCCCTCAGTAGCATTGCATGGTCTTTCATGGAAGTTCAGAATGAACTTTGGCAATCCTGTCCATCTCTTCTCTGCACACCCCCGAGTGGTTCAGGACAGCACGTCTATAATCTTTCCATTTGTTATTTTCAGTTAGGCTGATGGTCAATGCCATGGAGGGGTCTTTGGCAGATGTAGTTGCGACCATCTGCAGTGACACTGCTGGTGGGAGTGCATTGGACACTATATAGTTTATGTACTCCGTGTCACCGTCTCTCGAAATGGGTTTGCCTGCCGGATGGTATGACAGGTAGTCCGCTGGGTTATTCTCGCCCTCAGGCCTATGGATAATGTTAAATTGTACTCTTGCAGTCTGAAGCACCAGCGTTCAATCCTGGGGGTGTTACGCTCACCAGGTCTCTGTGGGGATGTTGAGGCACGGTTGGAGCCCTACCTGGACTTGGCTCCCCTGGAATACACTCCTTCCCCAGCTGCTGTAGTATGGGCTGCTCTGATCGCTGGCACTGCCCCTGAGAGAATACGAGAGGCAGTGAGAATGCTGTGGTTGGATTGTGATTTTCCTCGAACCCTTCGTTCCAGAATGAGGTGAGCATGCGTTTACCCATATAGTTTCACCTGTTTTCTGGTGAGGATGAGCTCTCCGTCCTGCTCTCTTCAGCAAGGGCGCCTCTGATGGACCTAGCTGCTTCACTGGTCCTTGTGTGTGGTGGCCCAGACCGGCTGTGACTGTACCACTTTGAATGTAAGTGTTCTTAACAATGATTATTGTCCTTATCCTTAAGCAATGAATGTTCGTAACCTTTTGCAATGTCTTGTTCCCATAATTATTTCCCGTAACTGTTGTAATGTCTTTTCTCCCCCAATAGGTGTGAAGATGGTCACACAGAGTCGCGATGTTGGGAGCACAACCAAATGGTGCCAGAGGGAATTGCAGAACTCCCAAATAGGAGATAAGTTGGTTTTCAAGGTCGAACACAAGGCTTAGGTGTTGCTCGGTGAAGCGTAAGATATTTATGCAGTTTCTAACCTTGTGTGTATTTCTCTCTTGCAGGGCTGGCCTGGCAGCGTCAGACGGGAAGTGGCTATCTGAAGACCTACCAGCAACTACTGGATGGATGGATCCGTGAGAATGCTGAGCGAAAAGAAGAGCTACCGCGTAGCTAAACGTCCGGAACAGGTGATGATGTGCTCCGACTCCGATGACAATGGGAATCAGGTAAGATGTGATGCGCTGCCAGCGATGGGATTGCAGGAGACAGGTAAGATGTGTGTCCGGCGATGGTGTTGCTGGAGTCAGGTAGTCTGCGTGTCGAGCTGTGATATTGCTGGAAGCAGGTATGGTGCTCGCCTTAGATGAAGTGTTGGAGTCAGGTCAGCTGCACTTCAAGTTTTGGTGTGGCTGGAGACAAGTAAGGTGTGCGCTGAAGATGATGTACTGGAACCCGGCGAGATGCACATTGAGATGATGAGCTGGAAACAGGTAAGAGCGCTACAGGTGGCGGTAAGCGTTACCCTGCATAAAGCAGACTAACGCGAAGCGCTTACATGTTCGTGGGGCTGGCTTAAATAGCCTGGTCCTAGCCACTCCCCTTTGGACCCGTCCAGTGGCTCCACCTTGCCACTCCCAGGGACTGCTGAACGTGCTCTCCAATGTTCGCTAATGGCCACGCCCGGCCTGGATGCACGTGGCCCAGACACAAAGTTTGCAGAGCACACTTTCTCATGAGCCTGGCACCAAAGGCTTCAGGACTGGCTCCATTTAGACCCTTTAGGTGAAAAAGATAGTGGCCTTTGCCTTGTGGCCATGACAGGTGGGCATCTTTGCATGTGGGGTGCCAAATAAGGACAGTAGGGCTTGGTGGTCCATGATGAGGGTGAACTCTTTCCTATGATAAAGGTGCGGCCAGGCTCTCTTTCTCTGCCTGGGAGTAGACTGACTCCAGCGGACCCAGTGCTCAGCTCGCATAGGCAATGATATGCCTGAGGTGTGTGTCTTCCACACTCTCTGGGCCAGTTTCACCCCTAACCCCACTGGGCTTGCATCCACGACAATTTCAGTGTGCCAGTCAGGGCCAAGTAGGGCAGACGACGGGCTTCTGCCAGTGCAGTTTTGATGGAGACGAAAGCTTCTTGACACTCAGTTGACCAGGTGAATTTGCTGTCCTTCTGCAGAAGATGTTGCAGTGGTTCTGTGATGGATGCATAGTGCGGGATATTGCGAGCACAGTATCCCACCATCCCTAGAAATGAGCAGATGTCCACTACTTCTGTGGGCTATTTAAGGTTGGAAATAGTGTTGACTTTGTCGAGGTCTGGCGTCATGCCGTCCGCTTAAAAGATATGGCCTAAGAATTTCAACTTGGTCTTGCTGAAACAGCATTTTTTGATGTTAAGGGTGAGGCCCGCTTCTTGGACAGCGGTACATGTTGCCAGCAGTGCGTTGTCATGCTCTTCGCAGGTTTTGCCGAATACCAGAATGTCATCACTATAGTTCAGTGCTCCCCCGTATTGGTCAGATGAAACGAACTTTCGTCAGCCGATGAAATGCCAAAGTTGAGTCGTCTATCGTGAAATAGGCCATCGTGGTTGGCAAAGGTGGTGATGCCCCTCGAGTCAGTGTGTAGTTCCATCTGCTGGTAACCCTGATTGAGGTCTAGTTTGGAGAATAGCACAGACCTATTAAGCTAAACAATCATGTCTTCAATTCGAGGGCCTGGGTGTCGCTCCCTTTGGATGGTGGTGTTGGCCATCCACATGTCTACGCATAGTCTTAGGCACCCTCCATACTTACGCACAATTACTAGGGGTGAGACCAACGGGGTCGGACCAGATGCTGGTTCAATTATGTCATCATTTAGCAGCTGGGTGATCTCCTTCGAGACTGCCACCTGTGGATTAAATCCTACCCTCCTGGGATCCTGGGGGATGGGTCGGACCCCCTCGTCGATGTGTAGTTTGATGGTGGGTCCTTTCAACTTGCTTAGCTCTTTGGAAAGGTGTGGAATATTTGATTATTGTCTCTTTAGTAATGAGGGCTCTTGGTGTGGATCCGTCACCTACCATGTAGCTGTTCTCTCGTGTGACTGCTAATGGCACAGCAGTTTGTATCACGTCCCCTTCCTGCAAGTGGATGTCTATGAGTCCCAGACAGGATGCGATGTGGTAGCTCAACAGGCAATGTCCTTTGGTTGGGCTCCGGATAACGTGAATAACTTTGGCTATGGCGAGACCATTGTGCATAAAATGGCACTTGATGTGTCCTATGGAGTGAAGAGGGAGGTCCGCACCCCACCAGATTTTTGCATGTGTCTTGGCTAGTGTCAGTATTTCAGGTATTTGCAGGAATTACTTCTCTCCCATTATGTTGACAGTGGTGCCAGTGTCTACTAGGAAGCAGAATTGTCTGTCGCCGACGTTGATGGCAATCCTGGGTGCCTCCCTTGCTTCTCTGTCATCAAGGATGAGGTTGACATACTCATCCTGAAAACATTGGTCATAGTCTTCCCCTCCATAAGGGAGTCCATGAGGCTGCTGTCAGTTATGCCCCTGAAGCTGTTGAGGTGGTCCAACATATTCATCTACAAGGAGTGGGTCTTGGTCATATGATTCATCATCTTGAGCGTAGTCTTCTGGTAAATTCTCTGCCACCACTATTATGTAACACCTCAACTCTTGTTGGTACGGTCTTCAGTGGTATGAAGGGTTCTGTGGGGCTCGACAATACATTCTCTATGTGATTGTGGTGGCATTTGCGGCGTGGAAAAAGTTCTGCCTTCCCTGCAGACGGACTGGAATTCTCCTTCTCTGCCACAGTTGCCACACCTTTGAGAAAGGGCTGGGCACGTCGCTGAGTGTGGAAACACCTTCCCACACCGGTAGCACTGTGTTTGTATCCTGGGGCCGGATAGGTTTCCCCTTCCTTGTGGTGATGCCCGCCTGTCTGTGGGGTGTTGTATTACTGCTATGAGCTCATTCTTGTCTACCTTCACATTGCTATTTCCAGACATCGATGCCACGTTCACCCTCTCAAGTATTCTTGCCATCTCACTTACTTCATCTATTGTGAGCGGTTTCTTTATTAGTTGCTTTTTGAGTGATTGGGATAAGCACCCTTCTATCAATCGTAGCCTTATTGCTTTGTCCAGTGAAAAAGCATGGAATTGGCAGTGTGCGCCTTTGACACGTAGACGAGTGATGAACTCATCTACTGTCTCTTCCCTTCATTGTGTGCATTGATTGAACATATATCGCTTGTAATCACGATTGGGTTCAATCACAAGTTTCTTGTTTAGGGCGGATATTAGTGAGGCGTAATCTGGCTGATTGTCTGCTGGAATGGTTTTTATTAGCATTTTGACTTTGCTGCCAGCGATGTTAATTAACATGTCCGGTAGATTTGGAGAATTGTCTTGGCCTGCTGCTTTCATGAACTTGTTGAAATCGTCTAACCATTCGACCCACCTCGGGTCTTTGTCCACCTGCAGAGTCATGGTGAATGGTGGTGGTATGTGCCATGCGGTGGCCATGCATTTAGTAGGGGTGGTGGAGGCATGGGGTCACTCATTGTGACACGTGTGTCAGTTGAGGTATCTGCGTGCAGTTTGGCGCAGGCCTTCTTGAGCTGGGGGTTGCGCTGGAGCATGTGATGTCTGTGTGCTTGATGGGCAGCGGCATTGTTTTCATTGAGCCGGGTCCTAGTGTGGCCTTGTGTGTCATTTGAGGGCCCTCGTGGCACCCAGCACCGGGTGAGCGCGAAGTCTGTGAGCTGTGGGAGCTGCTGGTGACACCTAGCTGGTAACGTGTGCCTCGATGGTTGGCACTCGTGAAGTAGCAGTGATTGTGCTTATGCTGTGCTGCTGCAGTGAAATGGGTAAATCCTCTCTTCAGAGATGGGCTGGCCCAGTTCATGTTGGTGTGTGGAAGTTGCCGTGGAGCCTGTGACCGTCATGGGAAACAGGCACTGCATAGCACAGGCCAAGCCGCCTGAGGCGGGGAAGAGAAGGCACCCATCTGATGAACCCGCGTGTTCCTCTGTGCTTCAACACGTGGAGTAGAGGATGGCCACTGGTGGGTTGCTGCGCTATTTTTGAGCTGGAGCCAGTGTTATGTGTACACGTGTTCTGGAGCTCTCAGACCATTCTCTTCTTGAAAACCTGGGATCTGGTGACTGGAGGAACGGTGGGATCGCCGTTGCATAGGAAGGAGCTTGTGCAGGGACATGCTGGAGGAGGACGCTGGAGTAGCGGTGTGGCAGGGTGGGATCACCCACCACATTAGAAGGAGGACTCCAGGTCATGGGAGACAGCCTTGTCGCCAATTGTTAGGCCGGATGCAGGGGTGGACTGGGAATTAAAAGAGGCCCTGGAAATAATTACTGGGGACCAAAAGAGGCCCTGGAAATAATGTTCAAAGTCGCCCTATATGACACCTTTTCAGCAAGCCCAATGCTTTCCCTATGAGAACATTTGGAAATACCACACAAAAGAGGCCCAGGGTGCAGAGGCCCACCGGGAAATCTCCAGAGTTCCCTATAGGCCAGTCCACCCCTGGCCGGATGACCTACTACAATGAAGAACGTGACACCGGAGCTTTGAACAACGTCTTATTTATTCAAACGTCAGACAGTAACTAACTCTTCCTTTCTCCCCTCACCGCTCCCACGTCATTCCCACGTGGTCACTGTCTCCTTCTTAAAGGGGTAGTGGCGCGTGTAAGCCACCCTCGAGCCTTTTTACACCCCTCCTCTACTCTTTTGTCAGCTTCATCACATGATCTGGCTTTTCACGGTTACATCAATAATTACCATGCTCGCGGGAACTGCAGCACTAGTCAAGCATTTTAGCCTGCACTGTACTTGCAAGTCGAGCATAGCGAATGCAGACGGGATTCACTGATGCAGTAACTACGCTGGGACATGGCATGCATGCCTGAAGTTATTCCTTCAGCAGAGTCATTTTCGGAGGTGACAGCTTGGACCATTTTCACTATTATTCATTTGGAAAGATTACATCATTATATTATTCAGCCGGTGTGGGCAGCCACCATTTTTATATATATATATTCAGTGAAAAAACTTTGTTAAAGGGACATTATGGTTAAGTTGCGCTTCTAAAAACCTATGAAATTCAGTGAAAAAAACTTTGTTAAGGGCCTGAAGAGGGGAACAGGAGTGAGGATGCGGATGAGGAAGAAGAGGATGATGAGAATGAGGTAGAGGAAATCCCTACTATCCCTACTACCCGCACTAGGCGTGAGTCTTGGGTGTGGCGGTTATTTACCATTCATGGGAATGGTCCTAAGGCTCGTGCGAACCATGTCACCTGCAATGAGTGCAAAATGATACTCAGTCGCAGGAAGCACGGTAACTACAGCTTTGGGACCACTACTATGAAGCGACACCTGAGGTCATTTCACTCTGGGGCTATTCGCAGGGTTGTACCTTGCGAAGAACGTAGCAGGTTGATTTCCTCTACTTCATCCTCTGTTTCTGATCCTGTCACCACAAGGACCACCTCTGTGGGACAGCGTCTTTCTCAAGCTGCCTCACAGGCCATACAGAATACTGATGACCCTTACCTTTCGAGGGTCACAGTTGTATGTATGTACTGTGACACAGTACTCTGCAGGGGGGAGCGACTTCGGAGTGCTTTTGAGACTATCGTCTCAGAGCACAAGAAGACCTGCTCACTACCCAAATAAAACCCACTCTACATCTTCCTCTCTCAGCTCGCCCTTTCTTATCCCTGTGGTTGGTGTCCCCCCCCCTTTACCCTCCTTTACCCTCCTCTCCTAGTGTGTCGTGTCTGAAAAACCCAACAAAATACAAAATTACAAAAATAAAAAAAAATAAGGCTCTTTTCAGAGCCGCCTTTCCCAGTTAAAAAATAGAAGTGAAAATAAATGAAGCAGGGCTCTTTGTATTTTTTAGAAGTCCGAGGATAGTTCGCGAACATTAAAAAAATTGGGTTACTACTCCATCACAAACATTGTAATTTTCTCTGGAAAGAAGTGGTGGCTCTGAAAAGAGCCTTTGGGTGGTGTTTGTAAGTCAAAAATTGTAAATGCTTAACATCTACTTCAAAATCGTTGTTCTAATTCCAAAAAAGGTCGCAATGCATTTTGTACATTTCTCAGAAAAATCTGATTGCCAGCATAAGTAAGATGGACTCCATCTCTGCGAAAAATGTATGTACTACAAAACATAATATTTTCATTGTGAAAAGAAGACATGCCAAAATCTCTTAGAAAGCCACAAACAGCCTTATTAACATTGCGCCTTGCTTTTTCCATTTGTGGACCAAATGAAGAAGAACGAAGCCACATTTGTCTCTGCGCAATCCGTGAAAATATCACTTGCGAATTAGGAAACCTGTCCATAACCTTCCTCAGTCCTTTTTTCATTGCAAATTGCAAAAAAATTCCAGTCACATGCCCTAAACTGTTCCCTCCACAATGAATTACAATTATGTCTGGATGTTGCTCTGTCTTCAAAGTAGCACAGAGAGGTAGCAAGTCCAACCACTTCATTCCACGTACTCCATGCCAGTGTACTTCCACATGTGGGAATCCAAGATCTACAGCTACTCCACAGCTTTCTGCATGCACCTTCAACCAATGTATCCACGAGTCTCCTAAAATCCAAACAATCTGTTTTCTGAAACACACAGCCATAGCTATCTTTTGTTCTCTCAGAAAAAAGAGCATCTCAAAAAATCTCTCCTGGCACAACACACCCACCAAACTTTCCTGACCAATCCCTTTCAGTGGTTATTCTCATTTGCAGGACTTCTGAACCCAAAAATCCCCAGATGTAACTCCCGATGTCCCGGAACTACCGCCATGTCCGCGTAACATGAACAGCTCTTCTACCATTTCCACTACACTCTCTCTGCCATTCCCTCATTGGATGTACCTCAAAAATCACATGACCATGCACCAATCACATTCAAGACCTCTACATCTAACTGCATCATCATAGATCAGCACTGCAAATGTACTCTGAATCTCTCTGAGTACAAGTGTCATATCATTGGCAAGCAGCATCTACCAGAAATACTGTACAGGTCTTCAAGATTTCTACTTGCAACTCCACGCATATCCATATGCATGAACACAAACTTCAGGTATGCATATTTTCTGTATAGTACATGACATAGCTCTCAACGATTTTTGTTTTACAGGCGGGTGAAATCACCCGATTTTGTTTTTAGCGGGTGAGACGCCCATTGGAATGAATGGGCGTCCAGGAGGCTTGGCGGGTGAGTCTGCCCTTTACAAGGCGTGTGACACCTGCCAAAACCGTGTCACTTGAGAGCTATGGTAGATGAACACATTTTCAAACAGACTTTTACCTTGTAAAATCTGTTAAATGAATTTACTGTACTTTTTTCAATTTCCTAAAATCAACTACCACTTATACACCTTTATACTTTTTACTTTCTTTAAACACACACACTCAAATCATGTTAAACTAACATTTTTTAAATGAAATATATAGACTACATATATTCAAACAAAATTGCATGCAAACACAATCTATGTTTAAACCTTTATAAAAATACTTATACAATTTCATATTTTTTGTTTTTATTTATTTATTGACTTAATTACCTTAAATTAGACATGACATTGAGGCCCTATTACCTAGAACAGTTTACTTACAGAAATAGTGGTATTCACACTAATATATTATAAATTTCACAAGACATAGTAAAGATATTTTATTTTTGCTACAGTTAGTCATTCAATACAATTTGTTCATTAAGTACATATCATATACACTGAACTAATGCAATGTATCTTATGTAAATAAATGAGTTTAATGGTTTTACAGAAGGCACTGAGGATTTCAATTAAAAAAATCAATATCTAAATTAAAAACAGTGCTATATACAAACAAAGTTACTAATTTGAAGCTTTTACAGTTGCAGTGAAGACCAGTTTCCTGAAAAGAAGCAGCCGAATTCAAAGAAGAAAGAAAAACTAAGAAGTTACCTGTTAATTAAAAAAAAAAAGTAAGTAAAATATCACCATAATATTTATATTATTAATCGAATATACTATAACATTAATACCAGCTATTTTGGTTTCTTAAAATAGAGATTTAGTACCATTTTGTCCAAAAATTTCTATGTCGTACACAGCGATTTACAACCAGAATGGCACACACATTTCTATTTTTGGACACACAAATTAGCCAACTGAACCACTACAATTTTCATATTATAGAACAAACAACTGTTTTAATTGTATACATTAGATTTACTATTTGTACTTTTCCACACCACTAGCTTACTTTTTTTTGTCATCTGAACCCCAGTTTAGTGACACATAAATTCAAGCATACCTATCCCTACTAGTTTTAGTTCCCAATACACAATCACACACCATTACATACATCTTTATAATCTTACTCAAAAACTCATGCACACAGCACACATACATTCCAGAACACCCCAACCCATATCTTCTTTATTTTTTTCAACAGACCCTAAAGAATGCCTACCAAAAGACAACTCCGTAGAAAGCAACGCAAAATTAGAGCAAATGAAAATAAAGGAGTCCAACATAAGCATCCATCTCTGGCAGAATTTGTAAAAAAAAGTTGAAACAAAACAGCTAATACAATCATTTAATGAAACACAAGAAGTTTCAAGTACAACAACTTCGCTTCCTCTATCAAAATGTAAAACAAACCAAAAAACAATTAACAGAAAATCAGCTATCAGTACAGATAAAACTACTTCTTCAAATTTTAATATAGTGCAAAGTAAGCATACCAAGAAAAGTATTTTAGCCAAAATATACCGTCACAAAGTCCTTCAAAATCTTATAAAAACAGGAGAGAAATCAGGTTCAAAGCTTAAAACCTATCGTAGGAAATTAATCTTAGAAGCATTGATGGACAGTGCAATTCTTCTCAAAAGAAATGTATTTATTTTACTGTTAAACAAAATGAAACCACTAACAAAACTAATAACTAAATTACAAAAAAGACTTCTCAACAAGCGAAATGTCAACAGAAAGAACTTCTTAAGTATCTGCGGAGGTGAATGGAATCACACTACGAGCACAGAACCATATTTTAATGAAGAAGCATACAAACTAAAGCAAACTAATACAATTGCCATAAATAGCAGTGGTCGAGGTTATGAAAAAGTGAATAATACCATAATGGAACAAGAAGTACTCCTTACAAAAATATGCCCTGAAAACTTAGAATTACCCCTCCATTCAACTGAATCAGAACGTCTAGTGTACAAATGGCCATGCACGTCAATGTGTAACATTCCCAAACAATGTTTCAAATCTTTACACCAATTCCTCAATAAATATGTAAAAAGCAAAGACAAAATCAAAATTAAATTACTGCAAAATATAGATTTCTGTCCAGTGCGCAAGTACACAGGACTACAAGGACATTCATTGGCCTGCATTACAGGACCTACTTGTAAAACCACTTTCCATGATATCAAAAGGATATCAACACATCATTCAACTATAAGAAATCTAGTCTATAAACTGTACTATGCTAAAAGTCCTGCTTTAGCACTAGCAAAGTTAAATAACATCCTTCTACATGGTACAGCAAAAGACCTACTTGAAGAAATTCACTATATCCAGAAAAAATATTTTGGAAGTGAAAGCCATTTACAGAATGAAATAGCTTTAAACCAATTAAGCAACAATTCTACACATGGCAACCTTTTGCTAAACACATACAAAAAAGAAATACTAAAATTTAAAAGTACATCAGCTGAAGTACCAAACCATGTATGTGTATGTTGCCGTAGAATTTTTTATAAAAGTAACACAAAAACTGTGGACCTATCATACAAAATAGAAGACAATGAAGATTCTAAATGGTTTGAATTAGCTCTCTACCTTCTAGCAGAAAACAAATATGAAATAACTGAGCCCTTAATAATTTGCAGTTATTGCACCACAAAACTTGACAACAACCAAACTCCTTCACGTTCTATCACAAATAATTTGGAATTATACCCAGTACCAAAACCTCTACAACAACTTAATTTATATGAGAACATCATAATTCAAACAGTACACCCATTTCAAGCAATAATATGCCTTCAACCAAAAACAGCAAAATTACCTCCCTCTGAATTGGTAAAAGGCATTCGTGGAAAAGTAGTTTATTTACCATTAAATCTAAAAGAAAATGTGCATACTCTAGGAGTGCAACGTCCAATGCACCAATCTTTAATTATATTAGTAAATGGAGTACCTACAAAAGACAAAAAAATATGGCAACAGCTGGTAGATTTATATAAAGTTAGACAAGCCTTCCAATATCTCAAAGAGAATAATGAATATTACAAAGAAATTAATATTGAAGAAAACTTGAAAGATACAACTGAAATAATTCAAGAAACACAAGAAGCTGGTCAATTTGAGCTACTAGATCCTGCTACAATATCAAATACTTTAGACCAGTATACAATTCATCCTTTGCACTGTAATGACACCGTACAAGATGTACTGGAAACTTACCAAATGCGTCAAACAAAAGGATCGCCAATCAGTATATGGGAAAAAAGTATAGAAGCACGTGCTTTTCCTCTACTCTTTCCTACTGGCAAAGGAGGAAGGTATGATGATAGACCTTTTCAAATATCAGCTTCAGAATACGGCTCATTACGGATGTATTCTGAAGATCCCAGATTTAGACAAAATGTGGAATACATATTCCACCTACTCTTTGAAAGTGAACTAGCAACTTTATGTTACGGAGTTGGCAACATATTAAAATCAGGATCACACTTTCAAAATATGACAGCTACACAATTATTAGAGAAAGTGCAACAAAATGATGAGGTTTTACAATCAAATATTACTAATCTATTAGCAAATATGCGTGGTACTAAAGAGTACTGGTTTCGACGTCATGGAGATGTACGTTGTATGATCAGAAACCTTGGCCCACCCACTTGGTTTGTTACATTAAGTTGTGCAGAATATGCGTGGGAAGATTTACATGATTTCCTACGCATACCAAATAAAAACAAAACAAACATAGATATTCTAACACCTGGAGAACTTTGTTCTTTGGATCCTGTTAATGTTTCAAGATATTTTCACCATCGCTTCATTGCTATGCTACATTTTATTTGTAATAAAACTGTTCCTCCCCTTGGAGAAGTGCAACACTTCTTTTGGAGAAAAGAATACCAAGCCAGAGGAGCACCACATATCCACATGCTTTTATGGATTAAAGATTCTCCTAAATTTGGTCAAGACAGTGATGCCACTGTTTTACAGTTTATTGAAAAATATGTCACTTGTGAAATTCCATCAGAAGCCACAAATAGTGATCTTTGTGCACAAATTTTACAATTTCAAAGACACAAATGTGGAAAATATTGTCGTCGCAAATACAAAAACAAAGGCAAATACTACACCAAATGCCGATTTGGTTTCCCTAGACCAGTTACAAATACAGGTCAAGTAAACAACCTCATGTCTTCAGTTAGACATACTGTTAAAGGAAAGTCACCTAAAAATACATATTACATAAAAAGAAAAGAAGAAGAAAAATATATCAATGATTATAATGCAATCATATGTGCAGTACATTGCAGACAATTCTACTGCAGTTGCACGATATGTCACAGCATACTTAACTAAAGCAGAAAAGACAGAGCTCCAAGACCTCTGGAATGACCTGTCATCAGATAAAACAGTATCTCAGAAATTATACAGCTTGGGCATAAAAATGCTCACCCATAGAGAATGTGGATCTTATGAAGCAGCTGATCGTTTAACTGGTACTTCATTGTATGGTAAATCTGAAAATATAGTATGGCTAAGTCTTGGTCCAGCTAAATCTAGAAAAAGAGTTCTAAAATCATATGAAGATATAGAAACAATAGCCAAACATGATCCCAACAGCCAAGACATTTTAAAAAAACAATTTATTGGACATATACTACCCAAACAGAAGTAATACTTTGGAAAACATGTGTCTATACCAAATAGCCCAAAACTACACATACAAAAATAATATGAAACCCGATGAAAAAAAGGTAAATATAGAGTGACAAACTGTGAAGGCAGCTTAGTTAAACTCACTAAACCAAATTTAATTAATCATATCAAATTGTCATTGAAGACTCCTCAACATAAAGAAGTATATTACATGTCCCTGCTACAACTCTTCAAACCATGGAGAAACGAAGAACAATTACTAGATAACTATGACTCATATGAGGATGCTTTCAAAGCAAATGAAAGCACTATAACTGATGTAAACTTTACACAGTACAAAACAATGTTGCACAATGAACAGCAACACGAAGAAGAACTCCAAGCCCAACTAGATAAGGATACTCCTGACAGTAGTCAACCTTCTGTAACAGGAAGCCAAGAACCCTGGGAGAACCACTAATAACAAATGAGGCAGAATTAGCTATGATAGAAGTAGAAAACACCATGTGTCAGTATGAAGATAAGGAAGACTTAACTATACTACAATCAAAACTAAACAATGAGCAAAGTAGCATTTTTCAAGAAGTAACAAAACAAATTGCACATGGTGTAAAACATGAAAATAAAGAATGTTCCTGCCATAATTATAAACCTATACTACTGTACGTCAGTGGTGAAGCTGTTTCTGGCAAAACATTCCTAATCAAAATCATTAGTAAGTTCCTTCAACAATTGACAAACAACAAACTGTCAGCTGTTGTCACTGCCCCCACAGGTTTAGCTGCCTACAACATACGTGGTGTTACATTACACCGATTACTACTATTACCAGTAGAACACCAGAACAAATTAGACTATTACAAACTTTCTGCAGAAGCTGCAATGGAATTACGCAGAGTATTGAAACAAATGAAAATGCTACTAATAGATGAAGTGAGCATGTTCTCCAACCTGATGTTAGCTTTGATTCACCTCAGATTACAAGAAGTACTCAAAACAGACTATGAAGAGCTCTTTGCAGGAAAACACATTATTGTTTTTGGAGATCTGCTTCAATTAACACCAGTAAAAGGTGAACCTATTTTTAAAACATTAGGGCACAAACTCTGCCGTAAAACTGTTGGCAGCATTGGAAATGTCAACCTTTGGCAACATTTCCAATACAGAGAATTAACAGAAAACATGCGCCAATCTGCAGATCTCACTTATGCCAACATTTTAAACAATTTGAGAGTTGGTATACTTTCTAAAGAAGCAGAAGCAACATTGTAAACCCGGCACATTAATGCACTTTATGGCGATAATGCATGTGCTACAGATGTTATGGAACAATTAGCCCACAAAAATGTCAATTGTATGGCCTTAATGCCAACTCTTGCAAGCTGTTTCAAATTCAATGAAATCATGCTAAGTAAAGAAATGCAACCAATAATGGAAATTAGCGCCACAGACAAACTAGATGTACATGGTATGACACTACCCATGTGTGACCAAGCCACAACAAGATGAAATAATTTAGAAAAATCAATCTCAAACACAGCAGGCTTAGAAAAGGTGTTAAAATTATCCTTAAATTGCAGAGTAATGCTTAAACGTAACCTTGACGTGGACCAAGGTCTAGTTAATGGAGCACTGGGTACAGTTGTTGGCTTTCAAACATACCCACGTGACAACAAAATTCAGTTTGTCAATATACTCTTTGACAAACTTTCAGAAGTAAAACGGATAGGACGCTCAACAGCTAGATTCCTTCTCTTCAAAGATATGTATGTACGCAGAGAACGATTTTCTCTAACTCTTGCAAACGCAGTCACGATTCATAAATCACAAGGTCTTACCCTAGACAAAGCAATGATAGATATTGGTAACACAGTCTTTAAAGAAGGCATGAGCTACGTAGCACTATCACGCTTACGTACACTTGACAGTCTATTTCTAATCAACTTTGATGCAAGTAAAGTAAATGCTGATATTCCTTGCATTTTAGAATATAATAGACTTCGCTCACTATACACTCCCCATCTAAACACATATTCTGTTCCACAAAAACTAAAACGTTGTAAAAGAAAACTAAATCAAACTGAAATGCAACAGGACGTCACTGGAAATCCTCCAAAGAGAGTAAAAGAAACTAATACTCCATCAAGTACCACAAACAAAAAAGAATCAATTAGAGAAAGTAAACCAGGTACTTCTTTAAAGAAGGAAGACAAACTCCAAAAAAAGCAGTTAGATACAGAACTACCTGGACCATTTAAATTCTCAAATATAGTTGGTGTAAGTTGCTGTGCAAATGTAGCAATGAATATTCTATTTCAATTACCACCAATTGTTGACAACATTTACTCACACAGTACAAACCCATTGTGTTTGCAAATGTTCGTACTTCACAGAAATGCAGCAAACAATCCTGACAACACATATAGGGGGTAATTCATAGAATTCAGCGCACAAGTGGCGCACGCGGCTGGCGCACAGTGTGCGCGTGCGGCAGTCTGCGCCAGCCGCGTGCGCCGAAACACATTCAGGCGCACAGCGTATTCATGGATTCCAACATCCACAACCAGCCGTGGCGCAGAGTGGCGCAGCGACCCTGCAGCAGCCTCAGTTACGCCCCCAAGAACGCCCCTCGCGCAGGGAAAAGCCATCAAAATCCCCAATCCAGCGCAAAGGGCAGCAGCAAACGCAGAGCGGGGAGCGTGTATTTCAGGGGTGTGCGGGTGTCCCCACACGCGATAGGCCTGGGTATGTGTATTACAGGGGTGCGTGAGAAAATCTACACGCGATTGGCCTGGGTACGTGGATTTCTGGGGTGCACGAGAAATTCTACACGCGATTGGCCTGGGTACGTGGATTACAGGGGTGCGCGAGAAATTCTACACGCGATTGGCCTGAGTACGTGTATTACAGAGGTGCGCGAGAAAATCTACACGCGATTGGCCTGGGTACGTGGATTTCAGGGGTGCGCGAGAAAATCTACACGCGATTGGCCTGGGTACGTGTAGTACAGGGGTGCGCGAGAAAATCTACACGCGATTGGCCTGGGTACGTGGATTTCAGGGGTGCGCGAGAAAATCTACACGCGATTGGCATGGGTACGTGGATTTCAGGGGTGCGCGAGAAAATCTACACGCGATTGGCCTGGGTACGTGGATTTCAGGGGTGCGCGAGAAAATCTACACGCGATTGGCCTGGGTACGTGTAGTACAGGGGTGCGCGAGAAAATCTACACGCGATTGGCCTGGGTACGTGGATTTCAGGGGTGCGCGAGAAAATCTACACGCGATTGGCCTGGGTACGTGGATTTCAGGGGTGCGCGAGAAAATCTACACGCGATTGGCCTGGGTACGGGGTTCTGGGGTGCCGTGAACTTTTACACGCGATTGGTTGAAATCCATGTGTGTTCTGTCATCACGTGCAATGAGGGATACACCCTCGCACGACACGTCACAGACGCGCTCACGCACTGAGGGCCTTTGGTCCAATGAAAATGTGTATGCGTGCAGACGCGCTTACGCGCTAAGGGCCTTTCCTCGAATTGCACGCTGACGTGCAGATTTTTCACGTGCCAAATGACTCCGGACACAGCAACTGGCCACGTGAATACACACGGAAGACCACGCTCCTGCCCTGAAGGCCGAATCACTGCCCCCCAGTGCCCCGAGCAGCCTCCCACGTGCCATCTGCTGCTGCCTGCCTGCCTGCCTGCCTGCCTGCTGCCACCGTGCCCTGCCATTTGGTGCCTGCACATCAGCCATCTGCAGGGGTCCAGTTGCTGTGTCCACCCCTGCTGGAACAGTAGACTCCCGATTGGGATACCATCGCTCCACAGCCCAGCCCCAGGACCCAGTTGCCCACCCACGCCTGCCTCGGGGGTCGCCATGTCGGGGCAAGCACCATCTGAGACCAGTGGCGACCCCCAGCCAGGGAGGCAGAGGGCCACCAGCTTCAGTGAGAAGGAAGTTGGTGTCCTGGTGGAGCATGTCCTGGGGCATTATGATGCCCTCTTCGGAAGACCACGCGCCAACAAGGAAGGACGGGAGAGGATCTGGGACGATGTAGTGGAGGCCATCAACGCGGAGGGGGTGGCAACCCGCGACATCAAGCACATCAAGAAGCGCTGGGAGGACTTGAGGTCCAGGACCCTCAATAAGGCCCGGCGCCTCGCGGAGGGGGGCCGGGCACGCCTGAGTGACATCCAGATGAGGGTCCTGGAACGCATAGACCCAGCGCTCCACGCCCAGATCCTTCGGAGGCAGACCCATCTGGAGTTGGCCGGTAAGTGGCCAAGCATTACTGTGTGAGACAGGGCATGTTGCAGTGTGCTGGTTGTCTGATACCTGCCTGTATGTGTGACATAGGCCATGTACGTATGTGTGTGTGCAGGGACATCATGGTCAGGCATGTGAGTACAGTGATGTGTGAACCACATGGTTGGTGCATGTGTTCTATTGCAACATGGGGGGCTCTGTGCGGAATGGAAACATGGAAGCATGGCAGTCTCTGTTCCTGGACATGGGTGGGGGTGAGGGATGGGTGCTGGTCCCATGTACACGTATGGTGTCCATGTGTGTGTGTCTGACCTGCGTGTCTGTGACTTGTAACTGCCATGGATGCATGACACATGTCTGTGACAATGTTCAGATTCACTGATGCAGCCTAGTCATCCTTGTATCCACTGCGTCTGTGGTGTACGAGGCCAGATGGATGGAACTACGGTGAGGTGTGTGCATGTGATGGCAAGACCCATGATGCATGTGAGTTTGAAACCAACATTGCATGAATCATGAGTCCCTTGGTCATGTATGCCAATGTCCATGGCATGCGCCATGCCTGTTACTGTATGTGTTTTGCCTGCACTGACCCATGTGTTGTGGAGGGACATGATGGAAGTGATGTATGACAATGCCACTCATCTGCTGTTGCTTCCTGTCTAGGGGACCATTGTACAGTACCCTGATGCTTGTGTTCTATGTCTCCCTCTACACAGTGGCAAGTGAAGAAGAGGGCGGAGAAGGCGCTGTGGAGCAGAGCGGCGGGGATGCCGCCACGGCTGCAGCGGAAGGGGTGGGTGAGCCCCCACAGGGGCTTGCACCGGCGGAAGACGGCGTGGAGACATCCAGGTTGGTGGTTTCCACAGAGGGGGAGGAGGCCGCTACTGAGCCACACATGGGGCCTGGTGGGGGCATCCCCGCTGGTGCAAGTGGTGCAGTCCAGGGCCAGGGGCAGGAGGCAGCACAGGTCGCCGTGGAGGGGCCTGTGCATGTCACTGTCCCTGACACTGTGACTGCACCACCATGCACCAGCAGGGATGCCCCATCCCAGGACCGTCCGCAGGTAGGGGAGATGTCCATGTCATCTGACACTCCTCTACCTGCGAACGAGGGGACCCCTGGCCGTGTGGAGAGGGTCCTGATTGGTGTCGCGTTGCGCACGGCTGGCATTCGTGATGAGGTGCATGCTTCCCGGGAGGAGCATGCACATCATCACGAAGAGCACCGTGTGTACGTGAACCATTTGGGAGCCGCCATGGTCGGGGGTTTCCTACATGTGTGTGGCCTTCTGGCGACCCTCTCCTCCTCTGTGGAGGCTATGCGCCAGTCGTGCTCCATGCCGTCTTCCGGCCCAGATGCCACCAGGGCCCCCTGTGGACCTGCCCCGACCAACGCAGCCAGCTCGGTGGGGACCCCATCCCTGCCACAGTCGGGAGTCGAAGGTCCAGCAGGGGTGGACACACCAGCAACTGTCCCCCTGCAGATGGAGGATGTGCCGGCATCATCTGGCAGGGCACGTGCACGACGGCATCGGTGGATTCCATCAGCCTGGATGCCGTCGTGCTGGCAGAGGCAGTGGCGTCGGAGGCAGCAGCAGGCTCGACGTGGGAGGCATCATGGCTCGGGGCCATCAAGATCAGAGGGGCAGGCATCGGCCGGAGGGCAGGAGAACCCTGGGATGGCAGTGTCTTCCGTGTGGGAGCAGTTGGTCCAGCGGATAGGTGCGGAGCGGCAGCGGGCGGAAGAGGAGCGGCTCACCATGGTCAGGGCGGAGTTCTCCATGCGTCGGGCGTTGAGGCGGGCTGAGTGCCTCGAGGAAGCTCGCAGGGAGTTTGAGGTGGACACGGGGTTGTCCCTGCGAGACCTCGGGGCCAGGACAGAGTCCCGCCTCCGGGACATCGACATGGAGTTCGATGATGCCCTGGCCGGCAACATCACAGAGTGAGCCGCAGGACTTGCCCGCTGCCATTGTATATAGTTCTTTAGTTAGTGTTAGGTGTCCTTTATTTTTTAAGTTTTTTTTGGACCGCTCGGACAATGGCCACTTTTCTGTATATATATTTTTTATTAGTTAGTAGTAGTAGGTTTCATTTATGGTGTTGGGCCCATGGACCCTGGGTTATTCTTGTACATAGTTTGATGTTTGGAAAACATTTGTTGGATTTATATTTGTGTTCAACATGAGCAATGGTTTTTCCTTATTTTTTCCCCCCATTATTTTGCTTTGGACTACATTAGTTTTTGGATTCCTTTGTTTTTTGATTTTTTCTATTAGTTCTCGGACATGGACCATTTGTTTTGTCATCCCCATTGTTGTGTGTTTTATTTCTTTACTTCATTTTCATCTTTAATACATATATTTATTACTTACATTTGTGGTGTTTTCTCATTGGTTTCATGCATGTCATGATATGGGTTTTGACATTCACTTGCACCCATTGTGTATGTGTGTGTGACGGACATGTGTTCATTTACATATTTGCCATTGGGGTTGTATCATGTAATTGCATCTACTATGTGGGTGGATGCAATCCTTGGCTGGGTGTTTGTGCTGGGTATGCTGCCCATTACTGCCATGATTGCGTTTCGTCAGGACCTGGGGGCAGGGGGACACGAGTGGGGGCCTGCAGGGGGGTGGGGGTGCAAGGGGACATGAGTGGGGGCCTGCTGGGGGGTGGAGGTGGTGGGAGACATGGTTGGGGGCCTGGTGGAGGCTGCCCCTGGTGACTGGAGGGGTGGGGGTGGTGGGAGACATGGGTGGGGGCCTGGTGGAGGCTGCCCCTGGTGACTGGAGGGGTGGGGGTGGTGGGAGACATGGGTGGGGGCCTGGTGGAGGCTGCCCCTGGTGACTGGAGGGGTGGGGGCGGTGGGAGACATGGGTGGGGGCCTGGTGGAGGCTGCCCCTGGTGACTGGAGGGGTGGGGGTGGTGGGAGACATGGGTGGGGGCCTGGTGGAGGCTGCCCCTGGTGACTGGAGGGGTGGGGGTGGTGGGAGACATGGGTGGGGGCCTTGTGGAGGATGCCCCTGGTGACTGGAGGGGTGGGGGTGGTGGGAGACATGGTTGGGGGCATGCTGGCAGGTGCCCCACAGTGCTGGGGGGTGGGGGTGCAGGGGGACATGAGTGGGGGCCTGCTGGGGGGTGGGGGTGCAAGGGGGCATGGTTGGGGGCCTGCTGGCAGGTGCCCCACAGTGCTGGGGGGTGGGGGTGCAGGGGGACATGAGTGGGGGCCTGCTGGGGGGTGGGGGTGCAGGGGGACATGAGTGGGGGCCTTGTGGAGGCTGCCCCTGGTGACTGGAGGGGTGGGGGTGGTGGGAGACATGGGTGGGGGCCTGGTGGAGGCTGCCCCTGGTGACTGGGGGGTGGGGGTGCAAGGGGACATGAGTGGGACATGGTTGGGGGCCTGCTGGCAGGTGCCCCACGGTGCTGGGGGGTGGGGGTGCAAGGGGACATGTGGCTTGGCTGGGGGGCATGCCCATGGTGGATGGGCTGCCTGCGGGACATGACCAGGGGTGCAGGGTAGTCCCCTGTGGTGTGGGCTGCCTGCAGAGGTCGTGGAGGGGGTAGAGGGGAGACCTGGGAGGACCCACACTGGCAATTCACCTCTTCAACTTCCCGCACACCCACGTAATACACTGCCCCACCCGCACAGGCCCAATCGCGTGTAGGATTTCTCGCGCACCCCTGTAATACACGTACCCAGGCCAATCGCGTGTAGATTTTCTCGCGCACCCCTGAAATCCACGTACCCAGGCCAATCGCGTGTAGCATTTCTCGCGCACCCCTGAAATCCACGTACCCAGGCCAATCGCGTGTAGATTTTCTCGCGCATCCCTGTAATACACGTACCCAGGCCAATCGCGCATAGATTTTCTCGCGCACCCCTGAAATCCACGTTCCCAGGCCAATCGCGTGTAGATTTTCTCGCGCACCCCTGAAATCCACGTACCCAGGCCAATCACGTGTAGATTTTCTCGCGCACCCCTGTAATACACGTACCCAGACCAATCACGTGTAGAATTTCTCGCGCACCCCTGAAATCCACGTACCCCGCTCAATCGCGTATTTAACTTCCCGCGCGCCACTTTTTTGATGCGCTGGGACTGTACCGCCTGCCTTCGTGTGGCGGCCGTGTTTCAGCTTGTGCGTGTCTTTGGCTGTGCGTGGCTTTGTCCTATTCGATTCCATGAATACGTGTGGTTCGAGTGCGTGTGGGCGTTCCGTCTGCTTCCCTGCAGTACATCCCCAGTTACGCCCTTATTTTCGCGTGTTGTTCCCCATTCTGCGCGTTATGCCCCATGTCCCGCCCACTTTCTGGTGTGTGCGCTGAGGTTGTGCGCTTTCACTGTGCGCGTCGCGCACGCCTTTCGCGATGTTGCAGTGACGTGTGCGCCATGCACGGGTTTGGCGCACATCCCGAGGAAGACACGCGCAGGGACTTCCATGAATCGCACGCGTGCGCGTGCGCCTCTTTTTTTCCGCTTGCGCCTGCTTGCGCCTGCTTGCGCCTGCTTGCGCGTAGATTTTCGGCGCACGTTTGTTCCATGAATCGGCCCCATAGTGTTTTTGGAATAATACGACAATTGGACTACTGTGCTGGAATGGTGAAATTCACTATAAACTCACAGGAAGATCCACAAGAATTTCTAATGTACTTACTACAAGTACTGGAAAACAAAAACATACCTTTAAATGAAATCTTTCAGATTTCATACTTGTGGAAACATACATGCACTCTCTGCAACAATGTGACACAAGAAGAAATCCCCAATGAACGCTTCATATATATATCAATACCAAATTGTGAAACCATTCCATTTCAGCAACTTGTACAAAATGCAAACCATGGTAGATTATGGTCTACCTGCAATTCAGATAATCGCTCCACGTTAGTAATACAAACACATAGTAAATACGTAATACTAATACTTCTACGTTACAATGCAGATGGTACCAAAAACAACTGCAAGCTGACTGGATTCACACATGGTCAAATATCACTTGGTAAGAAAACCTTCACAACAATAGGTATAATCTACCACGCAGGAGCCACAACCAATTCAGGGCACTACACTGCATACATAAAAAAGAAATGTGGATGGTTTGAATGTAATGATAGTACCATTACTCTAAAGCAGAGATTACCAGCAAATCTTACAAACACTTATTTGATGTTCTTAAAACCAAAATTTGATAAATAAACTGTATTTAAACCTTTCAGTATATTTGTGTTACAAAAATATAAACTGTTAGAATACTCCAAAAGCTATCTAACACTCAAAGATTCTACAAAACTAATCAGATAAATGAATACCACTAAATTAGGCCAAAAAATAAACAGTTAGAATACGCCAATTGGTATCTAACTGTCCCAAAATTTAACAATATCCAAATAGGTAAATGAAAACCACTACTATATATTAAAAAAATAGACAGTTAGAATACGCCAATTGGTATCTAACTGCTCCAAAATTTGATAATATCAAAACAAATGAAGAATCTGTTACTGTTCCAAAAGAAATACAACAAAGCAAAGTATAAAGCATTAGCCAGAAACAACAAGTGAACACTGAAAACAAACAAACGAATAAACTGTAGCATAACAGAAAAAGGGTTTTTTTTAAATCCAACATGGATTTTTTTTTCTCCCACAGACCCAATGATTTTAGCAACAAATACAGAAACTGAGCAAATTGCACAGTACTCTGATTTGTACTCTACTAAATATGAGGGTCGAAAAAAAATAAAAGTATATTTCTTATACAATGTAATAAGTCATTACAAAATACTAATACTAACATGCTATTTTCTTTTATCACAGAAATGAAGAAAAAAAACATGGACTCCCATTACTAGACCAAACAGTAAGTATACAATAATAAGGACAACCATAGCAGCACATCACATCCATAGTATCTAATACCTTTGTTCCTTATACATTTGTTTTTCACCCAAACTTATAAACAAATATGAATGTGATATGCTGCGGTGGTTGCTGCCAGGGCATAGAGTCTTGGGTGCATGGCCAAATGGCCATGCACCCAAGACTCTATGCCCTGGCAGCAACCACCGCAGCATATCACATCCATAGAGTCAAACATTTCAACTATGATCTATGGGAAACTTTTAATGTCCGCGAACAATGTGAGTGTTCTTAGAACACTTTGAACTTGCCAGCGAACAATACGGACACCGTTTTCAGGACACCCCCTACGAACATTTCAGAACAACGCGATAGTTCTTAGAACACTTTCAATTTAACAACGAGCAATACGGACACCGTCCTAAGGACACCCCCTACGAACATTCCAGGACACCGGGAGTGTTCTCAAAAACGCCTTCAGAACACCCCCATCTTGTTTATTTGCGAACAATTCAGGACACCGCGAGTGTTCTTAGGACAAATTCAACTTGACAGAGAACAATACGGACAGCGTCCTCAGGACACCCCCTACGAACATTCCAGGACACCGGGAGTGTTCTCAAAAACGTCTTTAGAACACCCCCATCTTGTTTATTTGCGAACATTTCAGGACACCGCGAGTGTTCTTAGGACACATTCAACTTGACAAAGAACAATACGGACAGCGTCCTCAGGACACCCCCTGTGAACACTCCCCGGACACCGGGAGTGTTCTTAGAAGCGTCTTCAGAACACCACCATCTCGTTTATTTGCGAACATTTCAGGACACCGCCAGTGTTCTCAGGACACATTCAACTTGACAAAGAACAATACGGACAGCGTCCTCAGGACACCCCCTACGAACACTCCCCGGACACCACGAGTGTTCTTAGAAGCGTCTTCAGAACACCCCCATTTTGTTTATTTGCGAACATTTCAGGACACCGCGAGTGTTCTTAGGACAGACTCAACTTGACAGAGAACAATATGGACAGCCTCCTCAGGACACCCCCTACGAACACTCCCCGGACACCGTGAGTGTTCTTAGAAGCGTCTTCATAACACCCCCATTTTGTTTATTTGCAAACATTTCAGGACACTGCGCGTGTTCTTAGAACACATTCAACTTGACAGAGAACAATACGGACAGCGTCCTCAGTACACCACCTACGAACACTCCCCGGACACCACGAGTGTTCTTAGAAGTTGCTTTGCTTGCGAACAAAACGGACACATTTTGACTCCTTAGAACACCCCCTAGTCAGTTTATTTAGAAAATTTCAGAACACCCGTGATGTCCGCAAACAAATCGAACACAAAAAAAACGTCTAACACATAAAAAACACAACTTTCATCCTATCTCACACACTCCCACCCTCCCCAAACACTCCTACACACCAACACACTCTACAAAATACACATTTTGAACAAAGTTTCACCGCGCTGTCCGGGACGTCCGCGAATCCAATATGGCGGGCGCTACCGAAAAATCTGACGCGCTTCACGCTCCATGCCGTCCAATCAGCGAACACTTTGCATGTCGCGAACATCACGCAAGACGATTGGCCAATCAGGACACTTTCCGCAGAGCGAACAGGGAAGTGTATCCGCAAACCGAACACAGATATCACTAATTTTTTTTAACCTACTTTTTACTCATTTTAAAAAAAAAAACTACTGGACGAATTTTCACCAAATTTGCAAAAGCACGCTTTCGGGACCAAGCCGCTGATCCTGGTCCAAATTTGGTGGAAATACGTCCAGCGGTTTGGGCTGTAGACGCGAGCAAAAATTTTTTCCCATTCACTCTATGGAGAGTGACTATAATGTATACAAATATGAGTATATAGAGGGAAGGTAGAGTAATAAAAACTAAAACTATGACAAAGTGCTGATACCATAATGATTATCTTCATGCACAGAAAGGATTCCTCCCTTTCAAGCCTGTATCTTCCGCTACGTACATGTTGCATATATGATGTGACAGGAACCCAAGTCTACAAATATATTACCTTTTCAACTTTTACTTCATGACTGTTACTGCAGAAAACTATGTGGCTTCGATATGTCAGTAAAGGATAAAAAGGGAAAGCCAGCCATGTGATGTCATCAGTTATGTCATCAATGACATTTGTGATGTCATCTTCGATGTCCTGGGTGTTAGTGTTAGCAGTGCACGGTGGCGCGACTTATGGTTGCTTATGTTACCATAACTGGCGAATTTCAAGGGTTTTTCGGTTTTACTTGGAACCATAACGTCCCTTTAACAAAGTTTTTTCACTTAATTTCATAGGTTTTTAGTAACACAACTTAACCATAATATCCCTGACATGTAACATAGAACATACTAACCCCCTCGTAGTAATTTTCATGTCCGCGGACTACCTCCATGTCCGCGGACAGATCGAAAATCTGAGCGTGGTGAATGTAAATTTAAATAGTGTGCCCCATTTCCCCTTTGAAGTTGGCTCTGAAAAGAGCCGTTTTTTTTATTTTTTTTACAGATGCTTGACAGACACCTGTTATTTTATATTTTTTTTCTTGGTTTTTTTTTCTTACTTTACTCCTAAAATCTTCACATAACCTTCTCCAAAGCAACCCTTACATTCCAAAATAAAAAGGCATTTCCGGTAAAAGATAATGAAATGCCATCTTCTTTAAAATTAACAGCATTACTGGCATCAATATTCTCATTGTTACAGAAGAACATACCAGCTCTAAGCATGAAGGCACACATGCCTCGGTTGATGATGCACCTAGCAATGTTTTGCTGAGGACAAAAAACTGAACTATTGTCCCATATTGCCCTAGGTAGTAATCCAGAAAAAATTACTTTCGCATTTGCAAGGATCTTCACTACGGCTTGAACAAAGCATTCCAAATCAGCCAACAAAGTAGGGGCACTGACGTTGCCCAAATGGAAAGCACCATAGTGCAAAACTACCACATGCGGACTGTTCATCGTGGCCATATCCGCAGAAACTTGTACAATTCCCTGTACATTGCAATCAGGCACAGTGCTCCACACCACCTCCACTCCTTTGACATCAAAGTTCTTTGCAACATGCCTGCATTCAGCGTACTGCTGTAAACCATACACAAACATATCTCCGAGCACCAACACCCTGACTTTCTCCACTTCTGCCATCTTCACCACACACAGTCTCTTTCAACACAAATCCACAACCTCGACATCTGATTGGCTGATCCGTACAGTCTTCTTTCCATGTTGGAGTTCCTGTAAAAACCCGGATTTACCACGCCCTGTCCACGAACAGCCGCGGTGTCCGCGGACGGCGTCCACTTTACTCTCTGTACCATTCCCTCATTGCATACAGCTAAGCAATCACACAATACGAATAACGTCCTCAGAACACCCCCATTTTGTGAATTTTCCAACATTTCAGGACAATTATCATTTCATTATTCTACATATTAACATTACAAATATTATACTTTTATCTTGTACTCTGCACACAATGCTATCTTTCTCCATTAGCAGCTCAGTATACTACATAGAATCCCATAATAAAATGCTATTTATTGATATAAATGCATCGTGCAAAGCACTAATAACGGTATGATATTTATTGCAATATCCTTGACACTTTTTTCGGAACATTATAATGAAAATCCCTAGTACACAAATTCCATGAAAAGTACATACACATGTGATGTCATCAGTGATTTCATCAATGACATTTGCGATGTCATCTTTGATGTCCTGGGTGTTAGTCTTAGCAGTGCATGGTGTTGGCGCGAGTTATTTTTCATAGCTTACCATAACTTGCTATTTTCAGGGGTCTTTCGACTGTACTTAGAACCATAACGTCCTTTAAACAAACTTTTTTTAATATCACGCAAACAATATACAAACATGGCGTGCAAAAACCAACTTCTACAGATGGCTTTACACAGAATGTTGCAAAGTAAGAATTTATGCTCGTTCACAGTGAAGGTCAGCTACTTCATTTTTTTCTCGGGCCCCGGAGAGGCTCACGAAGCAGACTATAAGGTTGTATTGTGTTTTGACCTTGACAGACAGAGATTGTGATGAAAGACTTCTCTTGAAGGAGTGCTGCTAAAACATAAGAGAAGATAAAGATGACATTTCTGAAACGAAACCACTTTTACATGTTATATCACTATGCGAAAGATCGTTGGCACACGCGGAGTCGTAGTTTCGGACTGCACCACTCGTAGACAATGGAAATTGCAATTGTACTGTAAGTAACCCTTTACATTACTTTATACCAAATATAATTACAATAGCGTAGCATTAAAGACCACTGAAGTTGAACTTGTTCGTTGAAAGTGGCATAATGTTTTCTACTGCGTACTATCACCGCCGAATTGATCCCCTGTCGTTTAGAGGGCTCTGAAAAAGGCAGATGACACAGAGTGGATTAATAGAAATAATTTAACCAGTCTATAGGCGGTCAAACGCTCTACTCGCTGTGCCACTTTACTGTAGCCTGTCAAGTGGCACAGCGAGTACAGCGCTCGCTTTGACATCCGTGCACAGCTTGCTAACGCAAGTTCGAATCCAGGCAAACCCAAACTCAGCCTTTCATCCTTCTGTGGTCGATAAATGAGCACCACACACGGTGGTTAATAATAAGCAACGCTTAGATACCTCACATTTCTTAGCGCTATATGAATGGGAAAATATTATTTTTTTATTATAAACATACTCTGTTGCACTATCTTCGATAGCAAATAGTTTCACGCCCTAATAAATAAAATGATGATTTTTAATGAAGATCGGCTGGTGAGACTAATTTATGTTTTTTAAAACAAGTACGTGGCCCCGATTTGTCTATGTCACAATTTACAGACTCCAGCGGATGGGGTCTTCAACTGCCAGGTGCAGGTCCAAATATGCAACTTCATGACCCTCATCATTTTATGGGACAATCGCCAAGGACCAATATGCCCTTACGCAGTACTAGCGGCTACAAACAACATACCAACCAATACGGTGGTCTAATGGCTCATTGTTGGAGCAACCTTCCGATTATCAGAGAGAGCATTTACTGCTTTTATCATAAACCAACAGCCTATCTACCTCAAAGGAACAACGCGCGGCTCCAAATAAACTCTTGCTGATCGACAGCAAAGACAATAGCAAATCGCTGAATATTCACTAAACATTTCATGTGAAATAAATATACTTTACCAAGTGTACAATCCTGCTGTTTACTTTTAAACCACAGTTTCATATTCTGAATTGTGACGCACTGAGTTGTAACCTGATCTAACACTCTCTGTACCGCAAAGGAACATCGCGTGTCTCAACATGAACTTTTGCGGATCGACAACAAAGACAAATGCATATTGCTGAATATTCTCTAAACATTTGATGTCAAATAAATGTACTTTACAACATTTACAATCTTGCTCTTTGCTTTTTAATCACAGTTTCATATTCTGAATTGTGGCGCGCTGTGTTGTGACATAATGTGTGTTGTCTTTTGGGTTCTGTGTAAAGTCGCGTAGTACTGGAGACGACTGGGCGCGTTTCATTACGCACCCTGTAACGTCACAGAGAGAGGCGGGGAATATGAATGCTTTGATAATATCAGGCTTAGTGGCGGGAGATATGATTTAATGTTGCAAAAGCAAGTCAGCCAGGTCAATAGCGCCAGTCATAGGATTATCACATAATGTCGACACACACCAGCCGGATTTATCGTTTCTTTAGTGGACAAAAAGTCGGTTGACGCCCCTAGGAAATTGTACTATTAGCAGACAAAAGGAGTGCTCTTAAAACACTTTCACCCTCACAACGAACAATACAAACAACGTTCTCAGAACACCCCCATTTTGTGTAATTGCAACCATTTCGGAACACTGCGAGTGTTCTTAGAACACATTCAACTAGACAAATTACAATACGGACAGCATCCTAAGGACACCCCCAGTTTGTGTATTTACGAACAATTAAGTACACCGCGAGTGTTCATAGCTCATTTTTACCTTCCTTGCGAAATAAAATGACACATACTCTGTCCTCTAAACACCCCACCATTTAGTTTATTTACAAAATGTCAGAACAGCCGTGTTCTCCGCGGACAAATCGAACGCAACAAAAACGTCTAGCACATAAAAAAACAAAGCATTCAACCTATCTCATACTCCCCCACCCTCCCCAAGCACTCTTACACACCAACACATGGCACTAAATACAATTTTGTATCCACGTTTCACTGCGCTGTACGCGGTCGACTGCGAATACAAGATGGCGGGCGCCACAGAAAATCTGACGCGCTCCACGCCCCTCGCCGTCCAATCAGCGAACACGTTGCATGTCCGCGGACATGACGCAAGCCCACGGGCCAATCGGGGTGCTGTCCGCGGAGCAAACAGGGAAGTCCGTCCGCGAAGCGAACGCAGATATCACTAATTTTTTTGCCTTACATTTTAGTCATTTTAAAAAAAACTACTGGACGGATTTACACCAAATTTACAAAAGCACGCTTTTGGGACCAGGCCACCGCTCTTGCCGCAAATTTGGTGTAAATCCGTCCAGCGGTTCGGGCTGTAGCCGTGCGCAAAGTTTTTTCCCATTCAGTCTATGGGGAAAAAAAAGTTTTGGGACCCCCCCTATAACTTTGCCCCCCCTGGACGAATCCTCACCAAACTTTGCAAAAATATTCAGAGTTACCCAACTACTTTTTTTGCCAAGTTTGGTGAGGATCCGTCCAGGGAGAGCGAAGTTATAAGCCGCCCAAAAAGTGCTCTTCCTATGGAAAAAGCAACTTAACCATAACTACATGGCCACTACCGTGGCCATGTAATTTCTGGCTTGCCTTAGGTATCCCTTCTTAAAGTGCTGCAAGGCACTTTAATAGCTTCATTTCCTGGAGTTGACCCATATCTCTAATGACCTACAGGGAGATTGTAGTACTGGTAAGCAGTCCGGCATCATAGGGTGTCCCTAGGATTCTTCATGATTTCCTTTTTTAATTTACACACACTGTTGTTGGTTTTAGAATCACGTGCTTGTAAATTGGCACTGTGGAAATAATTTCAATGTTCTCCAGGTAATTTATAGCTTTTTGGATGTGGGTACTATTGGCACTCAAGTGGCAATGCTCACTTGAAAAGGTTTTAGAGGTTTTCTTTTGAGTAGGAATCTCACTGTCCTATTTGCAAACATATGAGGGGTCATCACCACACCGTTTAACCATGGTTCTTTGGGTACTGTTCTAGTGAATTGGACTATTCGTTGATGTTAATTGGAAGCACATGCTTCATTTCATTGGTTTGCAAAAATAATTTTGATTAGGTGTTCGAGAGCCATTGATTCACTCTTTTGGTTCCATTGTGTTTAGAAATTATGCCATGATGAAGACCGGACGAATTATTTATAAAACGTCAAAACAGGTTGGATGTTGTAGAAGATCATTGTTCTGGCTCAAAGATGGCAATAGGAAAAGTCAAAGCCATTTCTTTTGATTTTGGGCATTGAAACGTGTTGGGAAATGTTTCCATTGTTTGAGAACATTGCCATTGTTCTGTTTGGTTGTTTGTTAGTGGGTTTATGAATGATGTTTGTACGAGGAGAGTGTCTATTTGGGATGTTTGTCCTGTTGTGTTTTTGGGCTGATTTTAATTATATTAAGCCCATTTACATTCATGTATGCTGTCTGACTTTTATGTATGCTGTTCATTTATATGTGAATTCATTTTCATACATTGATTAATTAAAATAATTATTTTCTGAAAATGTAAAATGTTGTTCCTTGTTTCTTGGGTAGTATGGACACCTGTTTTCTGTTAGTTATGAATGCGGTTTCAGATTGGAATGATAGGAAAGGAATGAGGAGTAAAGAATGAGAAATTGGCAATGGAGTGCGAAGAATGGGGAATTGAACTATTGAAAGATCTGAGTGAAGAATGAGATGTAATAACCGAGAACTGAGGAGATAGTGATTGCTGAGAAGTATCAACAGGAAACCAGCTGTGAGCCCTGAGGAGGGAAGAATGGGGAATATAAATGAGTAATGAGAAATACTGTATTGTTTCTGGTTTAGCTTATTTGTTTTTGGTTCTAAAAGAAATAAATTTTACCAAAATTACATCAAATATCTTAACATTACATTTCTTGAAATGAACATTTTCAATCGTTAAAAACACATAACCTTTGTTAAAATCACCATAAAATTACCTAAAAGAATATAAATACATAATAATACAATCAGTGCATGAAACATCAAAATGTAGCATGTCTTGGTCACTCAGGCTATTACTCTATCACTAGTACGCCATACCTAATAAAGGTCTAAATGGAGTCTTTCAGACTCAGAGTTCAGACATAAGTCCAAACACTCACTTGTACTTATGGACTCATACTCCTAAGCATGTATCCCCAGTAGACACACATGGGTAGAGCCCAAAGTAGCACACTCCGTAAAAACGTGTCTCAGGGTTTCAAGATTCCCTTCAGTGTTATAACTACGACACACCCTATCTCTTAGCTATATTTTTAGAATTTCCCCTTTGAAAACGAACAAAGGTAACTGATTTGTCCACAATCTAAGCATAAAGTTGCGAACCGCCAGGTTCTGACTTTGACAAAGGTAGGTTTAGTGTGCTTAGGAAACAATGGGTAACATTAACAACATAACAATGGGTGTGTAATGTAAACAGATGAATATAATTATTTACCAAGTCCCATCTTTTGATCTTTTCCCGAAAAATGACCCTTAAAGTAAGGTAATCAGTACCAAGGCTGAATACAGGACACCATCCTATTTTTTCAAATAATTGTATATTCAATACAGTAAACTAACATACTGGCTTGTTTTCACGAATCAATCTGTCCCTACAACCTGCAGCCACCAGCTGGCATTTCGGATTGGATTTAGCTTTGATAAACAGCTCCCCTCTTCTACTTAACAGTTGTCCTTTTAAAGACATCAGCCCCAGCTCTAAGCACAGATACTCCATCAGAGTAGATGGAGTCATTTTCAAAACCTTTTTTTCAGAAGTAATCTTAAATAATATCAAGCCAATCCAAATTCTTCATCACAATTGCATCTAATCCATATACATTTGCAGGACAGAAGCTTTGCTTATATAAAACTAGTATACCTTCCAACGAAAATCTTGCGATGTTGCCCGCAAACTTAACTATCAGGTGATTCAGCTGGTGAACCTTTCTCGTTTTAGCCTCTCTTACATGGATATAATTCTTACTTTCCCTCATATCTAGGCCTACATAAGGATATTTCTCCACATAATCTAACACCCCCAGACTTGTCACCAAAATAGGCTGATTAACCTTTCTTGCAGAGATTAACATGGTTTGTTTTTTATCCATGTTTATCACTAAATCATTCTGAATCGCAAAGTGAGCTAGCTCCTCAAACATAGCCCTTATGCCGCAAAATGTGTGAATAAACATTGCTAAATCATCTGCATAGAGCATGCAAAGAAAAGCCTAACCAGCCACACTGGGGCAGCATCCTGCTTCATCTATGAAATACTGTAAGTCCTAAAAATATAAATTGAACAGCAGGTGGGGCAGCCCATATCCCTGTTTGACCCCCCCCCCTATTGATCAGAACATATGCAAACAAAGTACCCGCATCATCTAGCCTAGGTCGCCCTCCTGAGTTCTTCTGAGGCCCTTTAAGCACACACATCACCCATTTGGGGCAGCACCACTTTTCCATTTTCAGCCATAATTTGTCTCTGTTATCATAGGTAAAGGATGCCCGAAAATCCACATATATTGCATACAGTTCAGGCTTACCCCCACTTCCAACAGACTGAATCACTTGAGCTAAGGCTCTAATATTATGATTAGTGCAGGCCGGAAACCAGTCTGAACCCATTGGAATATTTGATGCTCCTCCGCCCAAATTATGTAGTCCCGAATATTTTCCAAGTCGTATCCAAGAGGGATAGCAGTCTATAGTTTTCATATAGTATACTAAACTGTATTGTATGAAAAACCCTGGGATGAATGGACAGTGAGGTCGGAGGTGTGGGGCCGAGTAATGCCATCTAAAGTATAACAAATGAGGTCGAAGAAATTAGAAAGGACAAAGGAGGAATGTAAATTGTGTGGTGAAGCATTGGGGTGAGGAGGGAGGAATGAGGAGTGAGCAATCATTTATTAGAAATGAGGTATAATGGAAAAACGTAATTGGGTATAAAAAGATGAGGATGAGCACTGGTTTAGAGCTCTATTATCATGGGTGCCTACATGGCTAGGGAACACGTTGAAAATATTACTGGCAATCCTGGCATTGGTAATGATAGGACTCTGTGTCTTGCAATCAAAACTGTCCCAATGTAAAAAAGCTGTGAAAAAGGCCAGAGAAAAGCACATGATGACAGTAATACTGGGAAAGGATAATGTAGTGAATATACACACCCAAACAGATGAGCCACATGAGATGCGCCTTACTGAACACCCAATAGGGCCCCCAAGCACTATGTTTCAACCTCCTCTCGACCCTGAAAATTATACCGAATACTGGGTCGACTCAAGGCGATGGGTAGTGCTACTTCATGGCATGTGGGCCAGAATATATGTAGAGAAAGGGGCAGCCTGAGGGGGGTGTAAAATACGTATACCCACAGATTGATATGATAGGATGCAGGAAAATAATGGAAGAATGGTCAATAAATTGACCAGAGGGGCCGTGTGGTAATGAATATGAGGTTTTTACCAATATTGGCCATGCCCCTAACTCCCCCACCTATACCCCATCACAATCGCAAATATAAGTATACCTGAGAAAAGTGCAGTAGGTAAATAACCAAACACTAAGAGCCATGGAGTGGCCGTTTAGAGTAGAATAGATGGTTTGACGCAAGCAGGGTAGTTGTGATAATACATATATAGAAGTACAGAATGATGAAATAGTGAGATACACACACGCAAGGCACATATAACAGACATGAAGCACACAAGACATGAACAAGAGCATGTAGACATGAAGAACACTCACATGTAGACATGAAGAATATTTGCACATCGACACAAAGAACATTAACATACAAGAGAACAGGACAAAGGGCACATAATGAACCAAAGTACGGCCATTATAGACCAGACCCAGAAAGGCCTCAATTCTGAATTACTGAAGCTTCTAAAAAAAAGGGCTTAACACACAGTTCCGCAGAGCAGACGAGCCACCAGTACCAAGGTCAGAACACTGAAGGGCGTTTAGGTTAGCATGCTAAAACCACACAAGATAAAGTTTCCCAGGGCGCAGCACAATTATTGAAGTCAATTAGTTTCAATTAGGAATATATGGATTTGTAAATGAATGATCCGCCGGTAAATTAAATTGTTTTTTTCTATCAACTATTGTAGTAGAATATTAGCCAATAGGATCCAGGATAAATTGTATATATTGTGATATTGTTGTTATTTATATTGATACATGTTAGGACGATAGAGGTGTGCTGTGTGTGGATACAGTAGCAGTTAGGATCATTTGGAGGTAAGTATTTAAGTATATAACTAGGAGAGCCATCAGATGTCATATGGAGGAAAAGATCAGGGTATCCAGGGTGACGGTGCAAAGTAATGGCCATGATGGTTCACTGTTTAACAATTGCATAGCACAAGTTTGGAGGGTGTTGAGGGGCAATACCCCGATATGTCAGACATGTGTACGATTATGACCCGTAAAAAAAAGGTAGTCGAAGATCCCGCGAAATACAAGAAATAGTAGAAAAGTGACGCTTAGACTCTAGGGAGGGTTGGCACAAAAACAAACTTATATTTTTCAACATCCCCGATCAGATATAGAAAAGTTAAAGAAAATCATAGGGATTCAAATGAAAACATGGCCCGAGATTCAATTAAAAATTGTCCATTATTGTCGGCTAAGACAAGAGAAATAGAGGGACAAGAAATTGGTACAAAAGAAATATTCAATAGTAACAATGAAGGGAGTGCTAATAACGAATGTAATAACGAATGTTGTTGGAGAGAACTATGAGCAGGAATATCAAAAACAACAACTAATTCTTTACTTCTGCGAAAAATTCCACATATCAAAACAATCATAAAACACAGGAAAAATACAAGAAAACATAGATTTAAACGTGGCAGTAGCACCACACATCCTATGGTTCACTCAAAGAAACAGCATATGAATAACATTACACATTCAACAAAGTTCCTCTTTACTTAAAAGAAAGCCTTAAACAGGCTTCATCAGTTCCAGAGTAGCAGAGATGGCTTGTACATTAAGTTGTATCCACATTTGTCTTAGCCATTTGGACCTCTCCAGTGAGTACATAGGGTAGTGGAAGATAAAATGTTCTTGAATCTCAATGTTGGCAGGAAGAAAATGAAACAGAGGTGTGGATAAAAAGGCCTTGTCCCATTTAGCAGTGAACTGGGCAAGTGGCAAGATTCCTAAGCAAAACTTGACGAGAATGCTTTTCAACTTTAAACTTGAGTGGTAATCAAGATATGTTCCAGTTTGTCTTAATTAGTAAATCATTAGCTGACAGCCTTCCCTATTTGCAGGTATTAATCATCTGACCCCAGATGCAGAGTTTGAAGTTATTCTTAACACTGCATTTGTACTTACCACCAGGTTTAGTGGGATCCTCCCATAGATCTTTGTGCCCAATATTTGGAAACATGTTTTTGACATGCTTGAACCACAGCAACTGCTTTCCCCCCACTCTGCTCAACACCTCCTCCAGGCCTTCTCTATACAATGTCAGTGCCACAGAGTTCCAAATTCTCAGCCCATACCGAAATGGGGAAGCAGGATAGAATATTTTGTTTCAGTTAGACCAACCTCGCAGGTTACTGGAACTGATGGTGCCCTTTATGGTAGGCCAAGAAGACACTTAAAATATATATTCTCTGCTATTTGGATAGAGGGGTAAAAGGTGTAGCCCCATAGATTGGTGCCATATACAAGAGCTGGTATTGTATGAGCCCTCTAAAAATTGAGGGGGATGGACAGAGAATTGCCGTCCAAGCATGATGCCAGGCTAAACAGCGATTAAACCACTGCGACACGATCATGTCTTTGTGCTCTTTTCTACTTGCCTGGCCCATTTCAAATTATTGGAAAATTCAAGCCCAGATATGTATGTGAGTCGACCAATTCCAATGAGTAATTGTTCAAAGAAAATTGTGCAACTGGCCGAGAAACACATCCTGCCGGAGCACATATCATGATCTTACTTTTGGATTTGTTGATGAGCAAGCAGTTGGTACTATATAGGCTCTCAGAAGTATTCAGTTGATGTTGCAACCCGGACAGTGTTTTAGCCAGCAGGACCACATCATCTGCGAATAAAAGAATACTCCATTTATGACTGCCAGGCGAGGGGCATCTTTTGCCACAGCATGTAATGCTGGTGCCATGCAATTAATATACAATAACAATAGTAACGGGGCCAGTACGCAGCCCTTCCTCACTCTGATTTTAAAGGGCACAGAGTCAGTTGTTTTGCCCTGCGTCCCCTAGCGAATGTGAGCACTATTCCTATTGTATAAGGACCTAATTGCATTCAACAAACTTACAAGAGTTCTCAAATCATCCAAAGTTTCCCAGAGGAGGTTTTGCCGGCACTGTGTTAATGGCTGTATGGAGATCTATGAACACCAAGTATATATACTAGGAGTGCAGCATACATATTCTTTTTTAATGAGCTTCAACTTCATCACTTGATCCATTGTCGAGTGAGTGTATTAGTGAGATAGGCCTGTAGTTTGATGGTTGGTTCTTATCTCCCTTCTTATATATGGGAACAATAACCGCCTCCCTCCAACTTTGCAGTGGTGCATTCATAGTGAATAGGTTATTTAAAAACTTTGTAAGAAAGGGAATCCAGATAGCAGGTTCATTTTTTAACACATCTGATGGAACACAGTCTAGGCCTGGGTCTCTTCCACTTTTCTGCTCTAGTATTGCCTGCTTTACTTCTAACAGTGTGATGGAACTAATGAAAGCATCTCCAAATAGTGCTCTGGTTCCATATCTGTTTGACCTGTGGCCTCAACCTTCTATGACGGTGAGCAGTCCTCAGAGTAGAGGTATTGAAAATGCTTGTGCCATTCCTCCAAAGAAATAATATTTGCCGCAAGTTCTATGCCGGGCTTAATGTTCACTTTTACTAAGCTGCAGAACTCCATACTAGTGTGGCACCCGCTGCAGGCTCCAGGTTCATCCAGATATTCTTATTGTACTCTGCCATCTTTCTGACCAATACTGCCCTATAATCATGCCTTAGACTCACTACTCTTCCCAGTATTCTGAGATTGGACATGAGATTCCAGAGATTCCAATTCTGCCCTCCTTTCTCTTGATTGCCTTTACAAGGCTAGTCTTTTCTGATCTACCCTCCATATCAAACCAGTGTTGTGTCTTGGAATTAGGAATCGGACTACAGCTGCATAATCTTGGAGCCACTCTCTCCACTAGCTGATCATAGAAATCCTTGTATGTATAAATTCGATTGGTCTAAGAGTAACATACCAATGCCGAAAGTAAGGCCACATATATCAAAGCAAGAAAGGCATTAGGGGCAGGAGTAGGCCCCACCTCTGAGTCATTATCCTTTTCAAATTCTTAGGACCAGATGGCAAGACCTCTTTATCGTGGCTATAAAGCTGAAATATTTCAGATGATAAAAAGATTGTTAATGGATCATGACTGGTTTCTACATGCTCTAAGACTTTGACCCCCACTGAGTCACGGGTACCATGATATTGTCAATTAGGCTGTGTTTGCTCTGTGTGAAAAAGGTGGTATGTGCTGGTGAGTCCTCTAAGATCCTCCTATTACAAGTTCTAAAACCATAGGAATATAATCTAGCATTGATCTTCACTGCTAATGGGTAATTACAAGATGAAGGGCGGTCTAATAATGGCAAAATTCCCCATACCACATCCTCTGCCGAGTAATCTACAGCAAGTTGATGGAATTCTTCCAGTTGGCAATTGAGATTGCCTACCATTATCAAAATCCTATTTGGGGACTTGGTCATAAAATTAGAAATGTTGGTTAGTACCAGTTCCAACTGGGTGACTGCTTGCCGATGTTGCCTCAAGTATACATTCACAATACAAATGGTTATTCCCCCTTGAGCCCACACATCATGCAAAGCAAATACAGAGATTCCAATTCTACTTGCTTGCAAGAGGCCCAAAGACTAACCTGGGCACATATTAACATCCCCTTTTGATCTCCCTCTGCTTGCTTGAACTGCTGGCTTGGTGAGAGTACGATAATTAGACTTATGGAATGCACCAATTGACCTAGTTTCTTGCATGCATATAACCATATGATTGGCAATTAGTTCATGTCAACTGGGATCGGAATGGTTATTAGCCAGCCCATTAAAATTCCACAATAACATTTTCACATAGTTGTGAATCAGGGGATTGCCAGCTGGACAAGAAGTTCCTGTCTGTGGGGCTTGTTGGAACAAGGAAGGATTTGAACCATTAAAAGATTGGGGGCCATTAGCTAAGCCCTCCTAACTCGGCACATTGCCCCTTAAAGCAGCATCGAGATCTGGCCCAGGGTATACATTTAATGCAACAGAACACACTCTCGGAGGCACCATGTGATATAAATTTACTCACTTTGAGAAGAAGCGCCTTCAGAGTGAGGTCCAAAATTTCACTTGGAAAATCCAAAATCAGCTGTTTATCAAAAGGCAGTTTCTACATTCCTCCCCCTTGCCCCATCGAATGGCAAACGAGCAGCTAGATTCCATACAATGGGGCCATGTCATGAATCATGGAGGTAGCAAGTCTTGAAAACTGAGTACAATAACACCATAATCCCTTTAGTAGAAACGGCATACCTGCATTCAGCACACAAGGCATACCTATGAATTGAAAAACCCAAACCTAATTTTACAATCCCTACAGAACATACAATCAGAAAGTATTCGGCATTCCGTGAAAATACTACTTGCCATGTTATTTACTTCTAGTATTTCTGACAGGGCCTTGACAAGGGCATGCTTGTATGCATTCTTATTGCCATGCAACCTGCCCTTGAAAGTACAAATCAAGTTCAGATCACCATCCCTGTTGTAAATCAGATGTAGACTCCTTAGATAAGGCCACCAGAAAGGCCCAGGGTGAATCCTTCCCAGGTGGGCTCCACTGGTGACCTCTTCCCACTAATTGGTGTGCTGCAATGCTGCATGTGGACTTGCAGATGCTAGAGCCACAATCTGCCACCACTGCTCTTGGAGGTGCTGATGGAGGAGCGATGGGTCGGTGGCTACTATTCCAGTAGCAGGTTACGGCAGGTTCCTTTGAGGCAAAATGGCATCCCATTGTATTCCCTTGTGCAGATCTGACATCAGGGAGACCTCAGGCATTTGAGACGTCTGTGTAGATTTTTCCACCATTTCTGCCTCTGTCTCATAGCGTCAACTTGCTTGACATTTGGTGAACAATATCCTGCATGGAGCATATAAATGATTTCCAGGCATTTATCCAGGCTAGTTTCAATCCTCCTTGCTTCATCTTGAGCCCATGAAGTCCTTTCTAAATCATGCAGATGTTGCAGTAAGTTTTCTATAAATGGCTAAAGAGGTGTTCAAGAAACACCCTCTGGGCTCAATATTATATTTTATTTATTATTGATATCGTTGAAATAAATCAACTTTTCAATACAAAATGTTACATACAATTGATCTTAAAAAGTACATTGAATTTAAAAAATAGGAAAGGATGGATAAAAATTGATTGGGCATTGGAACTGATGCATTAGAATAATATACAAATCACCTAAACAAAAAACAGTGAAAAAGAGGTTATTGTCATGATCTCTGCTTCCAAAAGGTCGCCTAATCAAAAGATTTCACCGAACATTTCCTGACAAGCCAAAACCCCCGGAGAAGCCCGGTTTGGGAGGGGCCTTGAGGGGGGGTACTGTCATGATCTCTGCTTCCAAAAGGTCAGGGTTTTCCCAACTCCCTTGGAAGCAGATCCATAACCCAGGTTCCGAGTGCCAACCAGTCCCAATTGGGACCTTTTGGACCCAGTCCTGGCGCCAGTGGCACCAGGCTCATAAATATGCCCAGTCCCAGCACTGGAAGCGCCGGGCTCATAATGCTTGGGTGGACTTACCTGCAGCAGACCATGCTGCTTACTTGCCTGCCAGTTGAGTCTCTGATCCTCTTCTGTTTGGAACTACTTTTCCTGTTGGGTGGGGCAGGAGCCACTCCCTAGATTCAGAACACTGGAACTCTTCTGGAAAGCAGGAACTCTTTTCTTACCTAGGCGTGGCTGTGGAAGGAGACACCTAAGCACTACAGGAGGCTATTTAAACCACACCCGATGGATGAATCTTGCTTTGCGTTATTCTGCATCCTCAGCAGCAGAACGCTCATCGTGTCTTCTGCATCTGATCCTGGGCCTAAGGAAAAAGGCTTACCATTCTGAATCCAGTCTTCAGCAACACCTATAAAGACAAGAAAGAACAGGTTAGCATTACGGTCTTCAGTGACAGCTCTTCACTTACCTGGTCCATCGGCTGTCACCAACATCTCGCGCTGCATTCCGGCATCTGAAAGACAAAGGCTTACCTACTCTTCGTGCGCTCCGGAGGTCTTCACACTGCATTCCGGCATCTAAAAGACAAAAGCTTACCAACTCTTTGCACGCTCCGGAGGCCTTCGGCGCTGCATCCCGCATCTGAAAGACAAAACAAGGTGCATTTAAAGACATTGGGGAACTTTAATACTCACGTGCCATTACTCCTTTCCAAATCTAACCCAGTGGGTATTCCGGCACCCTGCAGCCGCCCCGAACTTGTACCTGCAAAATAAAAAGACAGTTAGAGCGCATCGTGAAGCAGGCAACAAGCGCTTACTTACGTGCTTCCAAGCGCTTCTATTCATCACACGGGCTCCATCTTCAACTCACTTCAGCCCGCCATCCGCCATCGCCGGAACCATGCAAAACAAGAGACATCATTACTAAAGACTTTAAAGACATTAGAATTACTCGAAACTTACCGTTCGTGCAGTAAACGACGGACAGCAGTCCTCTGAAGTCAAGAGGCCTGCTCCCCTTATCCAGTGAAGAAACTGGTTACAGCACCCTGCCTCGAGGCAGATGGAGAGCACGGCGTTCACTTACCTAAGGTGAGAGCGTTAACCTTTGGGGTTCTACAGGAGAAGAGAAAGGGAAGAAGAGAGACATTCAATAACCCAGTTCATTAATCCCACATTTTCTATCTGCAGACATCTTACCCTTCGAGCCAGACATACAGTGCACAGAGGTCCAGCCCAAAGAGCCAGCCGTGTGTTACACATCACCTTTGAAGATACGGTATACGCCCAGTCAAGACCGGCGCCTCTACGGGAATCAGGTGAGCGTTACAGAACGCAAAGCCTACCACAAAACTCCCGTCCAGGCGCTATGGAAACCTTGGATACCGACCAGCTAGCCCAGTTACTTGGGGAACTAAGGGCAGAAGTGCATGCAGCCCGTCAGGAAACGAATGCTCTAAGAAGGGAACTGATTATTTCCAAGGAGCGAACAGATGATCTCGCTAGACAATTGCTACAGTCACAAGCCGGACAGACCCTGTTACCCGCATCTGGGGGAAATCTTCCTTCTACATCCTCTATGAATCCAGTGCAGATCAACCTACCTGGGAATGTACCTCTGGCTCCGCCCGAACGATTTTCTGGTGACCCAAAGAGGTTTGCAGTATTTATCAATCAGTGCCGGTTGCATTTCTTATGCCGGCCAGCAGCCTTTCCAACTGATCAAGCTAAAGTAGCTTTCGTGCTTTCGTACCTTAGTGGCAATGCAGCAGACTGGTCGATCCCTCTAGTAAATCAAGATGATCCGGTCCTCCATGATTTCAAGCTTTTCAGCTCAGTATGGAAAAACTGTTCGCAAGACATTCACAGGGGCAGGCCTTGGACAATGAGCTTCTTTCGTTGCGACAAGGTAATCAAGACCTTTTGGCTTATATTGCGTCTTTCAAAAGACTGATAGTGGAAACTCACTGGCCTGAGGACAAAAGGATTACGCTGTTTTATAGAGGTCTACGCGGAGAGCTCAAAGATGTGTTAGCCCAAGTAGTGAATCCCCCACAAGATTGTTCGGACTATATAGACTTAGTCGTTCAAATAGATCACAGACTGCAGAACAGGAAGGCCGATCGTTCCAAGTTTGATGCTCGAGTATTTTCCAAACCGCCAACTCCTTCCAAAGGAGTAGACTCCGGGGAACCCATGCAAATAGGGGGTCTGAAAGGTCCTCTAACACAAAAGGAGCGGGAAAGGAGAAAACAGTTGCAATTATGCCTCTATTGCGGAAACTCAGGGCACTTTCTTCGAGACTGTCCGGTGAAACCTGCCAAGAAGGCAGTAGGAGCTGCAGTTACCAAAGTTACAAACTCTGAGCAGGGAAACGACCTCGCCCCACAAGAATAGAGGTCCTCTTGCCGAGCGTGAAAACCAGTTCCGTGACCTCGCATTTCGTGATACCTATGGTCCTCATCAGCCCTGATAATCCGGATCGATTACATGCAATTGAAGCTTACGTCGACAGCGGTGCCATCGGCAATTATGTGGATCATGAAATGGTTTTGAGGATGAATCTAACTCTTTGTCCCAAGGCTGTAAAGGACGTCATTACTACGGTGGATGGTACGGAGATAGCCTCCGGGCCAGTAACGCATACCACTCAAGAAGTGACGCTAGTAAGTCAAGATGGACACCATGAGAAGATCGTGTTCGATGTGATCAAGGCCCCTCAGTTTCAGATTATTCTAGGAATACCTTTGTTAGAGAAACACAATCCTCTGATCGATTGGCGAGCAAGAACGGTCCAGTTTCCAGAATGTGTCTCTACTTGTCACCCTCCACCTGGTGTTGCACTGGCAGCAATTTCTTCAGAGACTCCCCAGTTACCTCCCGAATACCTAGAATACCAAGATGTTTTCCGGAAGGATCAGGCTAACTCTCTACCTCCTCATAGGTCTTATGACTGCCAGATCGACCTGATACCTGGATCTACTCCTCCTTGTAGTAGAATGTATGCCCTCACTGAGCCTGAGAACCTTCACCTTCGACAATACCTGGATCAATACCTGGCAAATGGGTTTATTCGTCCTTCCAAGTCCCCTGCTTCTTCAGCTTTGTTCTTCGTTCCAAAAAAGGAAGGAGACCTTAGAACTTGTATAGATTATCGCTCCCTGAACCAGATCACCGTTAAGAATAGATATCCGTTACCTTTGATCCCTGAACTCCTGGACCAAGTCAGAAAAGCATGCATATATACAAAGCTGGATCTTAGAGGAGCTTACCACTTGGTACGAGTAAAAGAGGGCGATGAATGGAAGACGGCCTTCCGCACCAAGTATGGGCTATTTGAATATCAGGTCATGCCCTTCGGACTTTGTGATGCCCCGGCCGCCTTTCAATATTTTATGAACGATGTCCTCAGAGAGCTCATAGATGTGTGTGTTGTTGTTTACATTGACGACATCCTCGTTTATTCTTCATTGGAATCTGAACATCGGAAACACGTGAAAATGGTCCTCGAAAGATTGCGTCAACACAAACTTTTCGCTAAGTTGGAAAAATGTGTTTTCAACGTGACTGAAGTTGAATTCTTGGGATTCATATTATCACCTGGCGGAGTGCGTATTGATTCAAAGAAGGTCGATGCAGTTCTCAAATGGCCATCACCATCCTCCGTAAAAGGTGTGCAAAGCATGTTAGGCTTCGCTAACTTTTACCGCAGGTTTATCCCCGAATTCTCTCGAATAGTCCAGCCCATCACTGCCTTGTTAAAGAAAAACAAACGTTTTGAATGGTCTACCGAGGCGGAACAAGCTTTCCAGGATTTGAAGACTAAATTTATCTCTGCACCAATCTTAAAACACCCTCGCCCCGAACTCCCCTACATCGTGGAAACTGATGCTTCAAGCTTTGCCATGGGGGCAGTTCTATCACAAAAGGACCAGGTAACCAATCAGTTGCATCCCGTGGCATTTTGGTCCCGCAAATTCTCGCCTCCTGAAATCAATTACACGATTACTGACAAGGAACTTCTGGCTATCAAGTCTGCCTTTAAGGCTTGGCGGCATTATCTGCTGGGGGCCCGACACACCGTTACTGTGATTACGGATCACCGAAACCTGCAATATTTGAAAACCGCAAATGCCCAATCCTCTAGACAACTCCGTTGGGCATTATTCTTTGCCGAGTTTGACTTCATAATTACCTATCGACCTGGTACAAAAAACGGTAAAGCTGATGCCCTTTCTCGGATGGGAGTGGAAGAACACTTGATCAACCCTAAACCTGTACCAATCATTCCCGAACAAAGAATTCTGGGTGTAATCGCCACAGAATCCATAGAGGAAGTTAAGGATAAAGCCAGGCAACTTGTAACTCCAGCAGACATACAGAATTGGCATCTGCAGGGAAAGGACTTTGCAGTAAAGGACAACTTATTGTATTTCCAAGAACGATTATACCTACCCAGCACAGATTTACAGAAAAAAGTAATCTCTTGTTATCACGATTCTTTAATGGAAGGACATCCCGGTATGGCCAAGACCTCAGAAAAGATCAAGCGCTACTTCTGGTGGCCATCTTGGAAAAAAGATATCAGAGACTTTATAATGTCCTGTGGGGTATGCGCCCAAAACAAGAGTCAAAAGGAAAGACCAGCAGGCCTCTTACGCCCTATTGACATCCCACCTCGCCCTTGGCATACGCTTTCTATGGACTTCATCACCGATCTACCTCCATGCTCCGGATACAATACGATTCTAGTTATCGTGGACTTATTCTCCAAGATGGCGCATTTCATTCCGCTCAAAGGCTTGCCAACAGCAGCAACTCTGGCCCGAGAATTTCTCGAAAACATCGTCCGACTGCACGGTTTTCCTTCGGTTCTAATTTCGGATCGAGGTAGTCAATTTATTTCTCATTTTTGGCGAAGTTGCTGTCGGTCGGCTCAAATTGATGTGAGACTATCGACCAGTCACCACCCTCAGACCGACGGACAAACCGAGAGGACCAATCAAACTCTGGAACAGTATTTACGCTGCATGCTGCAACAAACTGAAAAAACTTGGAAAGACATCCTTTGGATAGCCGAATATGCCTACAATAACTCTGTCCATTCGGGAACTGGGAAAACCCCGTTTTTTCTTTTGTACGGCAGTCACCCTCGAACCTCGGAGTTGGATCCCCTCCAAGATCTTGAAACACCAGCAGTAGACTACCTGCATTCTACAATCACCCAAGCCTTTAAGGAAGCTGTTTCTCACCTTCAAAGGGCTAAAGAACAATACAAGAAAGGAGCAGATCAACATCGGAAGGAAGCCCCTCAATATCAAGTAGGGGATCAAGTCTGGTTATCCACCAAATATCTACCTCTAAAAGGGCCACGCACATTCAACCCAAGATACCTTGGTCCCTATTCCATCACTACCATAGTAAACCCAGTAGCGGTCAAGTTGGACTTGCCCCCGCACATGAAGATACATCCGGTCTTCCACGTCTCTCTATTAAAACCCGTGCAACCTCAAACCCGACTAACCAAATCTCCAAAACCTATCCTAGTTGATGGAGAACTCGAGTTTGAAGTCAAAAGCATTCTGGACTCCAAGATCTCCAAATCTAAACTATTCTACCTAATTGACTGGAAAGGCTACGGCCCCCAAGAGAGATCCTGGGAACCTGCTGAATATGTCCACGCTCCTCGCCTAATCAAAAGATTTCACCGAACATTTCCTGACAAGCCAAAACCCCCGGAGAAGCCCGGTTTGGGAGGGGCCTTGAGGGGGGGTACTGTCATGATCTCTGCTTCCAAAAGGTCAGGGTTTTCCCAACTCCCTTGGAAGCAGATCCATAACCCAGGTTCCGAGTGCCAACCAGTCCCAATTGGGACCTTTTGGACCCAGTCCTGGCGCCAGTGGCACCAGGCTCATAAATATGCCCAGTCCCAGCACTGGAAGCGCCGGGCTCATAATGCTTGGGTGGACTTACCTGCAGCAGACCATGCTGCTTACTTGCCTGCCAGTTGAGTCTCTGATCCTCTTCTGTTTGGAACTACTTTTCCTGTTGGGTGGGGCAGGAGCCACTCCCTAGATTCAGAACACTGGAACTCTTCTGGAAAGCAGGAACTCTTTTCTTACCTAGGCGTGGCTGTGGAAGGAGACACCTAAGCACTACAGGAGGCTATTTAAACCACACCCGATGGATGAATCTTGCTTTGCGTTATTCTGCATCCTCAGCAGCAGAACGCTCATCGTGTCTTCTGCATCTGATCCTGGGCCTAAGGAAAAAGGCTTACCATTCTGAATCCAGTCTTCAGCAACACCTATAAAGACAAGAAAGAACAGGTTAGCATTACGGTCTTCAGTGACAGCTCTTCACTTACCTGGTCCATCGGCTGTCACCAACATCTCGCGCTGCATTCCGGCATCTGAAAGACAAAGGCTTACCTACTCTTCGTGCGCTCCGGAGGTCTTCACACTGCATTCCGGCATCTAAAAGACAAAAGCTTACCAACTCTTTGCACGCTCCGGAGGCCTTCGGCGCTGCATCCCGCATCTGAAAGACAAAACAAGGTGCATTTAAAGACATTGGGGAACTTTAATACTCACGTGCCATTACTCCTTTCCAAATCTAACCCAGTGGGTATTCCGGCACCCTGCAGCCGCCCCGAACTTGTACCTGCAAAATAAAAAGACAGTTAGAGCGCATCGTGAAGCAGGCAACAAGCGCTTACTTACGTGCTTCCAAGCGCTTCTATTCATCACACGGGCTCCATCTTCAACTCACTTCAGCCCGCCATCCGCCATCGCCGGAACCATGCAAAACAAGAGACATCATTACTAAAGACTTTAAAGACATTAGAATTACTCGAAACTTACCGTTCGTGCAGTAAACGACGGACAGCAGTCCTCTGAAGTCAAGAGGCCTGCTCCCCTTATCCAGTGAAGAAACTGGTTACAGCACCCTGCCTCGAGGCAGATGGAGAGCACGGCGTTCACTTACCTAAGGTGAGAGCGTTAACCTTTGGGGTTCTACAGGAGAAGAGAAAGGGAAGAAGAGAGAGACATTCAATAACCCAGTTCATTAATCCCACATTTTCTATCTGCAGACATCTTACCCTTCGAGCCAGACATACAGTGCACAGAGGTCCAGCCCAAAGAGCCAGCCGTGTGTTACACATCACCTTTGAAGATACGGTATACGCCCAGTCAAGACCGGCGCCTCTACGGGAATCAGGTGAGCGTTACAGTTATTCAATTCAGTTCATATAAAGCACATTTAACTAGAAATACTAAAAATGAGAAGATTCAACAAGCCATTCCTGAATAAAGGACCGGGAACTCGAGTAAACAGCAACAATTGTTTAACAGGTTAAGTTCACTCCGTAAAGAAATTTGACAATGGCAAGTTGAAGAGAAACGTTGGTCGTCAGCAATAATGTGGACCATCTTTCTACTGGATCTAAGTTCCCTAGGTAGCTACAATGCCATGTGAAAAATGTTAAGTGTTTTTGAATTAACGCCGGGCAAAGTGAAAGTATATGCTCTAAGGTTTCTACGACTTTAGTATCACCACAAAATCTACAAAAGGAGGCCACCTCTTCACTGCCCTTCCGTTTAGCCAAAAGGTCACGAGTATGCCATAAGTTCAGGCGCATTCTAAGAATGGCTGAACGCATTCTTTTACAAGGAAATTTTAAGAGATAAGGTTCAATACATCCCAATCTCTTATGTCGAAATTTTTCAGGAATTGCAGACTTATATTGTAAACATTGGTTTCGAGTGTTAATCCCATCATTGCGGTAAATTAATTGTTTTACTTTGCTTGGATTGGTCAAAAGCAATTCAAGTGAGGCATCTGCCTCTACCAATGTGCGATAAATTGCCCGCAACCACTGTTTGACAAAAGAGTGATCAGTGTGAAAAATGTAATTTGATAAATATTGTAAGAGATTGTGCTCATAGTGAGGTAGAAGAGTTTTCCGGAGTATGGCACATGTTCTCCACTGATACTGAGCATAGAGAGAAGAGAGACCCGATTCATATCGTATCCAGACGGTCGGAACACATTGAGGCAGCTGAAGAACGGCTTTCCAGAATTTACCTTCGAGCTTGTCAAAAACGTTTGGTAGCCATGGTGATTGAGACTCTAAGCTATATAAGATACAAGGGGAGGCTTTTGTTTCCAAAAGAGGACAGCTGGTTGCATAGAAAAAGCACCGTACCGATGCATTATAATTTTGGTTTGGGAGATGGCAGAGTTAAGCTTACACTTAATTGCATCAAGGTGAGCATTAGTAGTGATACTGACATCAAAAACCATACCGAGGTAAACATAGCTTGATACTATTGCCAGATTTATGTGATTAATGGACCAAGATGAAAGAGATCTTATTGTATTATGTGGTCTGTAGACGACAACCTGGGTTTTGGTTGTACTCACATGTAAATCATTGGCCAGTATATAGCTATTAAAGCCATCAAGAAGTTTTTGTAGTCCAACTGGAGTTTTAGAGACTAACACCAAGTCATCGGCATACATTAAAGTTTGAATCTGGCAATTGTTTAACCTGGGGGAGTCCGATGTTATTTCCTCAAAAACCTTGCGCACGTCATACATATAGTAGTTGAAGATTGCTGACGCAAGAAGGCAGCCTTGTTTAAGGCCACGAGCAGTTGGAATTGCTCTAGATAGAAGACCTGCTAAGTTCAGTCTAATGCGCACTGAGGTATCCCCATGCAACAATTGAATAATTTGTTGTAGAGTGGACGGACACTTATCTCTAGTAAGTTTTGCAAAGAGAATCGGACGAGAGATGGCATCAAATGCCGTGTGGAGATCCACAAACGCAAAATAAAGTGCTTGTTTGGTATTTTGCGCTTGAGATTTGAGGGCGTTAAGACAGAACAAATTAATATTTGTGCCTAGCCCTGCAAGGAAACCTGTTTGAAACGGGTCTCTTGCATGGGCTGCTTTGGTCCAGATGTTAAAATCCCTCAAAATAAGTTTTGAAAAAAGCTTTCCGGGGGCATCAAGAAGGGCAATGGGTCTATAATGGCACGGTAAAGTGCGGTCACCCTTTTTGTGAATAGGAACTATAATAGATGTTTTCCAGGAGTTGGGAATCTCGCGAGTCCTGATGATAGATTGAAAGAGATTATTTAGTATTTTATCCCACTTTGTATGGTTCAATTTAAACATATGGTTACTAAGGCCATCAGGGCCTTTAGCCCGAGAGGAGCTGATATGTCTAATGTAGTCTTCAAGTATAAGTGGGGAACAAGCAAGAGACCAGCGCTCGGAGTCGCTAGGTAGTTTGACCAAAGGCACAAAAGACGAGTCTGCATATAGACTAGAATAGTGTTCAATCCATTGGGTCTCAGTAACACTAGAGACCTGTAAAATACCTTGAGATATATTAGCACATTGGTTGAAAATTGCCCAAGTTTCGGCTATATTCTTATTCGCTATTAATTTAAGCATATGTTCACCATCTAGTTGTAAAATGTGTGCACGATGTTGTTTCATCCAATTATGGAATTTGCTCTTCGCAATTCGCAACTGTTGAATGAAATTAGGCAAGTTCATTTTGATGATCATTCTTTTTTCACGATGATATTCAATCTTTTTAGCCTTGATTAATGGATTGAAGGTATGTTTGTGTGGAAGAAGCACACGACTTTTCATACAAGAATCAAAAGTAAGGAGAAGGTTAGTGTACTGTTTTGGACAAGTAGAGCTCATTTAAGATGATTAGACGAGCCAGAGAGGACAAGTTACTATTTGACCAACGAAGGCGCGTTTTAGCATTGTTAACTATTAGGTCATTCGTATAGTATGACCTTTTGATGGGTAAATAGTTCCACTTGATTGTAAGCACTAGTAGATGGTGATCACTATGTACTGGTGAGAATATTTTGAAAGTGCTTATTTGTCCAGATAAGTTGGAATGTGTATAGATGTAATCTATTATAGTAGATATGGAACCTCTATGCCATGTGGGCTGAGCCGGAATATCGCCTTGAATTACACCATTGGTCATGTGAAAATGGTGATTGGACATGAATGAGGTCCAACGCTTAACCTTCTCCATTGTGATCTTTCCTTTGGGATTAATACAGTCCAAATTAAGATCGCCTACGATAATTGTGTCGTTGATATCTTGGGAAAGGAATACCAAATCCAAAAGTCTGGACAGACCTGTATAAAAAGCAGTATCAGTCAACCCTAAAGGATTGCGATATATATTAATCAATGCAATGGTGTGTGCTGGACCTGTAATCTTGACAAGTTGGATAAAGGCAGAAACAGAATCCCAGGCTTCAATAGCGAAACCACTGGATATGTTTACTCCTGTCAATAAACCTGATGATGGTCGACCTCTATGACTCCCAATAGCTGGAAGCAGAACAATTTCGTAATTGTTCCATACACGTGTTTGCAGGAGCCAAGTTTCCTGTAATGCTATTATGTCCATAATTGCTGGAAAGTTAGCAATGGAGGTTTGTAGATGGGAATAACCTCTAGTATTCCAGCTAGCAACATTAATGAGATGGTCTTTAGGTGTTTCTAATGGTTATGACATATACGACTCAGCATGAACACTGTTCTGCATCGAAGGGAGGCTTGCGCTGGATTGATATGATGGTTGCTTTGCATTAGCGTCCCCATTTATAAATGCGGGGTCTTGTGCTAATAAGAACCCCATTGAAAATAATTGCATTTTTGATTTCCAGATGGTATTTAGAACGATACCCGAAGGTATCCACAAACGCACCACCGAACAAGTATTCTCAGAGATGAATTCAATCTGCTCAATATCGCTCGAGCTTATGTCTTCAAGCTCTACCACTTCAGAAAAGATGTGGAGCACACTATGGCGATTTAAATCATAGGTGCCAAAGTTTCCTCCTCGACACTTCAAAATTAAAGAATGGCATTTGCGCCGTGCCAAGGGATGAGAAGTGGGTACCACAGGGATGTTATTTCGAGAATTGTGGGTTACAGAATAAAAAGGAGTCTTTGGATTAGGTTTCGGTGGATCTAAGGCGTGAGCTGGAGTAGCGTGAGGGCGATTATCAGTACGCAGAGAAAATTGTTGAGTTACTATGGATGTTGGCATGGAACTCGGTAAGAGCCACTGGCTCAGCGACGAATTTGGACCACTTGGTTTTTGGGGAAGCTTAGAAGGAATAGACTGGGAGCATGAGGCCAAATATGCATCTACAGCCTCACGTATTTGTTCAGCCGAGACTGTGATCAGAGAGTCAGTGCTCTTTTTGATGGCTGAAGACACCATTTTGTCACCAACAGCTAGGTTTGTTTGGCCTTTGCATTTGTTTGGAGGTTGGCAGGTGGAGGCTAACTCAAGTTCGCGAATCAAAGCATCTAGGGGAGGATGGCTAGAGGCCATGGTAGTAATCGACACTAGAGGCAGCACTGGGATAGTGGACTCAATATTGGACTGAAAAGGGTTCTGACACGGAGGTGGGGCAATTAAAGTCAGATTTGGGGAAGACGCTACAATATTAGCCAAAGGAACAGTGGGAAGTCCTAAAATGGGTTTAGGATTCTGCAGACCAGGGATAGGGAGCACTAAGGAGGAGGATATTGCTATCGATTGTGTAGAATCAAGAGTTTGAACTGGCTTGCCTGCCAAAGAAGCTGTTATCGCTTGGGTCAGGGAACAAGAATTTGCACTACTAATGGTAGGAACTGAACCGGGAGCCAGCGTAGGTGAGAGTTGTTTAGACACTAGCGCTTGTATTGAATCTTGAGGAGCTTGTGGTGCTACCAAAGACTCGGGTACCGGAATTAAATTTTGAAAGAAAGTTTTCATAGTTTGTTTCTGTAATGTTAAGGTAACCAGATTAGAATTTTTCTTGTTTTTTTTTTTCTCGGTATTATGAGAAATTTTAGAGGGCTTTTTTCTGTTTCTTCTTGCTGGGAAGAACGGAATATCATTTTCTTTCTCAACAGTAATTGCAGAAGATACAGGGGCTGGGGAGGGTGAGAGCACTAAAATAGAAGAAGCAGTGGGGAGAATGGTATGTGGATCATTTACCAGTTCACAAATGGTGGCAGGATTCCGCCGTCCTTCGGAAGTAATAATATCCGCAATTGCCGGTATAATCTGCGGAGGTGAAAGCTTAGAGGACATGGGACTTGTAGACCCGATGGTCATGATTAAAATATCGTCATCAAGAGCATTATTAGTTGGACAAGAGTGGCGAGAATTGGATGACAGATTATTAGCTAAAGTCTTGAGTAATACTAAGGTTTCGTGTGCTTCTGCTGAATGAGCAGTAACTTTAGCATCTAGACATTCAAATAGCTTAAACAGACTTAGTAAATTTAGCTGCATCGCGGCCAAAGTAATGTCGGATGTTGATGGGGCACCCCTGGCTTCTGTAGGGAGGGTAGCCAATGGGAGATGAGAATCAACTGGTAATATAGCCCGCACTGGTGATGTTGTTGTAGCAGGAGATGGGCTCTTAAATGGTATGTTTGTTTTGTCCACCAAATTATCTAATGAAGTATTGAATGGATTCTGAGAAATGGGTTTTGCCACAGCACTTTGAAAAGAAAGTTCCTGTGGGACTTGTATTTGGACTCTGCGAGGAGTCGGATAAACAAAGGAAATTGAAGGGGAATTTGGTGAACACTCCAAACATGAACTAGCTGAAATAAGTTTAATTACGCTCTGAGAATCCTGCAGTATCGAATTATTCGAATCAGAGTATCTAGCATGAAGTGAGAGTTCGGGCTCGAAACATGGAGAGGACGTTAAAGGTCTATCAAAATGCTTAGCGCCTCTTCTTTTCGTAGTCGTACATGGCAAGGGTGGATGCAACATTGTGTTGTCTGAGAGTGGAAGAGCCGCTCTCATAGCGTCACTTTTAGTGTGCTCCTTCATTAGCGGCTGAGAGGGAGACAGAATGCCAAGAACTGGAAGAACTTCACTAGTGTGATCAAGGGTTGATGGAATCTTTGTGCAGTGGGAGCTACCTAGCATGGTAGCAGAGGGAAGATGGACAATCCTACGAGAGAGACAGGGCAGTCGTGCCGCTGGTATTGTCAATCCCTTCTGGCGCAAATTTTGAGGCATACCGGAAGTTAATAAATAGGCCACATGAATCAAATTTAAAAATGCCCAACAATTCAAGATTGAAAATTAAAAGAAATACAAAATTGAGTTTTCCTTAATGGTATCACAACAATCGAGACACAGTGATTGGATTGGGTGCTTTCAAAGTTCAAGTAGATCGCTTAAAAATTGAATATGATAAACACTTAGATCTCTAGATTCAAGTATAAGTTAACAGTTTATCCAGCCACAGGGTAAGGAACGCCCGACAGCTTAAGGAGCTGCCAGAGTCCGTCTCTCCCCCCTTACCCTTATGGCAATTAAAGGCTTATGCAGCTAACGGAACAAAGTACCTCTAAACTGGATTACTCACTGCACACGAACACGGCCACAGCCAAACAGCAAAACAGCAGCTGCAGCCCTTACTGCCTCCAGGGCTTAACGCCGCAAGGGTGGTTGGGCCGGCACTAAATGCGGGCTGTGAGTCACGTGATTCGTCATGTGACCGCGACGAAGTCCGCCTCCTCCAGGAAGCTAAACAATGTCCAGCAAGAGCTCTGCTCGCAGTGCTGGTAGGGCAAAAGGTGCTGCAGTCGAGGTGAGTATGCAGTCACCAGGGCACTCCTTCCAAAGTAAATGAAACATGCCGCTCGGGCGGTTGGGCCGGCACTAAATGCGGGCTGTGAGTCACGTGATTCGTCACGTGACCGCGACGAAGTCCGCCTCCTCCAGGAAGCTAAATAATGTCCAGCAAGAGCTTTGCTCGCAGTGCTGGTAGGGCAAAAGGTGCTACAGTCGAGGTGAGTATGCAGTCACCAGGGCACTCCTTCCAAAGAAAATGAAACACGCCGCTCGGGCGGTTGGGCCGGCACTAAATGCGGGCTGTGAGTCACGTGATTCGTCACGTGACCGCGACGAAGTCCGCCTCCTCCAGGAAGCCAAACAATGTCCAGCAAGAGCTCTGCTCGCAGTGCTGGTAGGGCAAAAGGTGCTGCAGTCGAGGTGAGTATGCAGTCACCAGGCCACTCCTTCCACAGTAAATGAAACACGCCGCTCGGGCGGTTGGGCCGGCACTAAATGCGGGCTGTGAGTCACGTGATTCGTCACGTGACCGCGACGAAGTCCGCCTCCTCCAGGAAGCCAAACAATGTCCCGCAAGAGCTCTGCTCGCAGTGCTGGTAGGGCAAAAGGTGCTGCAGTCGAGGTGAGTATGCAGTCACCAGGGCACTCCTTCCAAAGTAAATGAAACACGCCGCTCGGGCGGTTGGGCCGGCACTAAATGCGGGCTGTGAGTCACGTGATTCGTCACATGACTGCGACGAAGTCCGCCTCCTCCAGGAAGCCAAACAATGTCCAGCAAGAGCTCTGCTCGCAGTGCTGGTAGGGCAAAAGGTGCTGCAGTCGAGGTGAGTATGCAGTCACCAGGGCACTCCTTCCAAAGTAAATGAAACACGCCGCTCGGGCGGTTGGGCCGGCACTAAATGCGGGCTGTGAGTCACGTGATTCATCACGTGACCGCGACGAAGTCTGCCTCCTCCAGGAAGCCAAACAATGTCCAGCAAGAGCTCTGCTCGCAGTGCTGGCAGGGCAAAAGGTGCTGCAGTCGAGGTGAGTATGCAGTCACCAGGGCACTCCTTCCAAAGTAAATGAAACACGCCGCTCGGGCGGTTGGGCCGGCACTAAATGCGGGCTGTGAGTCACGTGATTCGTCACGTGACCGCGACGAAGTCCGCCTCCTCCAGGTAGCCAAACAATGTCCAGCAAGAGCTCTGCTCGCAGTGCTGGTAGGGCAAAAGGTGCTGCAGTCGAGATGAGTATGCAGTCACCAGGGCACTCCTTCCAAAGTAAATGAAACACGCCGCTCGGGCGGTTGGGCCGGCACTAAATGCGGGCTGTGAGTCACGTGATTCGTCACGTGACCGCGACGAAGTCCGCCTCCTCCAGGAAGCCAAACAATGTCCAGCAAGAGCTCTGCTCGCAGTGCTGGTAGGGCAAAAGGTGCTGCAATCGAGGTGAGTATGCAGTCACCAGGCCACTCCTTCCAAAGTAAATGAAACACGCCGCTCGGGCGGTTGGGCCGGCACTAAATGCGGGCTGTGAGTCACGTGATTCGTCACATGACCGCGACGAAGTCCGCCTCCTCCAGGAAGCCAAACAATGTCCAGCAAGAGCTCTGCTCGCAGTGCTGGTAGGGCAAAAGGTGCTGCAGTCGAGGTGAGTATGCAGTCACCAGGGCACTCCTTCCAAAGTAAATGAAACACGCCGCTCGGGCGGTTGGGCCGGCACTAAATGCGGGCTGTGAGTCACGTGATTCATCACGTGACCGCGACGAAGTCTGCCTCCTCCAGGAAGCCAAACAATGTCCAGCAAGAGCTCTGCTCGCAGTGCTGGCAGGGCAAAAGGTGCTGCAGTCGAGGTGAGTATGCAGTCACCAGGGCACTCCTTCCAAAGTAAATGAAACACGCCGCTCGGGCGGTTGGGCCGGCACTAAATGCGGGCTGTGAGTCACGTGATTCGTCACGTGACCGCGACGAAGTCCGCCTCCTCCAGGTAGCCAAACAATGTCCAGCAAGAGCTCTGCTCGCAGTGCTGGTAGGGCAAAAGGTGCTGCAGTCGAGATGAGTATGCAGTCACCAGGGCACTCCTTCCAAAGTAAATGAAACACGCCGCTCGGGCGGTTGGGCCGGCACTAAATGAGGGCTGTGAGTCACGTGATTCGTCACGTGACCGCGACGAAGTCCGCCTCCTCCAGGAAGCCAAACAATGTCCAGCAAGAGCTCTGCTCGCAGTGCTGGTAGGGCAAAAGGTGCTGCAGTCGAGGTGAGTATGCAGTCACCAGGCCACTCCTTCCAAAGTAAATGAAACACGCCGCTCGGGCGGTTGGGCTGGCACTAAATGCGGGCTGTGAGTCACGTGATTCGTCACGTGACCGCGACGAAGTCCGCCTCCTCCTGGAAGCCAAACAATGTCCAACAAGAGCTCTGCTCGCAGTGCTGGTAGGGCAAAAGGTGCTGCAGTCGAGGTGAGTATGCAGTCACCAGGGCACTCCTTCCAAAGTAAGTAAATGGGCTCAATACAGTTTCATCAGTGCCATCTCACCCCTCTGACCACACTGACCCATTGATAACAAAAAGTGGAGACAATACAGAGCTCCTATCGTGGTGCTCTATCTCTGGAATAAAAGCCTCGGGCAATGTATCTCTCACAAGCACTGGGGACCAACCACCCCAAGAGGATCAGTGCTGATGACTGTGAGCTGCTTCTGTAGTAATACTAGACCTGTGGTTTCCGCTGCTCTCCAGAATCACTTCTGTGACTTTAGAAATCTATGCACATTTTCATAGCAAAGATCCAGGTTCTATGACTAGAAGCACTTGTGTACAGGTGTGTTATAAATGACTTATCATATCGTATGTTGGAGTAAGCTGTTGCCAAGTAGATGAGTGGCCCCTCTGAGCTAGTGTGGTTCTCCTAACTGCCCTGCACCAGAGAAACCAGAGCAGTTCCCCGGACCGAAGCTCACTGCCTTGCTCTTTGAAGTTTTCCAAAAATAGAGCGCTCCAAGTCCTCAATAATGGAGCGATCCGATGGATCAGTTTGGCCTGACGAGAGTATGAACAGAGAATCCTGGCCCCTAGATTCTGATAGGGCTTCTGATATACCCAATTGCTCAGCCAAGCGAGGCACTGGGGGTCCAGTCATCGGCCCTGACAACTCCTCAACTGCTGTCTCCGCTGCCACTGAGATTACTATAGAAGCCCCTCAAAAGGCCTGAAGGTACCCGTTTGGACTGTGTGTGTGGGATGCATCAGGGTGAGCAAATCCTGCGAGGCCACCGCCCCTCAGCCATCATGTGAACTGCAGGTAGAGTGTTCCAATGTTGGAAGGGTCCCAAAGTTTGTAAGCCCACAGGATGGTCTGCTCATGGCGTAATCATGCACTACCGCCTTCTGGCTTTGCATTGCCCACTTGATGGTCTATTGCATGAGCTTACTGTTCCCTGAACATTTGAGAGGTCTGACTTGTTCCACTTTACCCTATATAGAACCATGCATCTCTTCTCATCCACAGATGCAGCTGACCGCATCCCCATTACCTGCGGTGTACCACAAGGCTCATGTGTATCTCCCACCTTGTACAATATATTTACAAAGCCTCTATTTGATAAACTGGACCTTCTGGGTGTCACCTACACAAACTATGCAGATGACACCCAGATACTCCTAACACTATCAGGTTTCTATGACCAAGACGTTGCTCGGATTAACAAAATCTACACCATCATTCAGGCATGAATGGCCACACATGGCCTCTGCCTGAATGATGATAAGACTGAGTTACTCCTTGTGGGCTCACCCAATAGCTCGGCGAAACTGAGCGACAACTACAGCAGCAGCATCATAGATGGCAATAACATTCACATAGCGAAAAATGTAAAGAATCTGGGCTTCTATCTTGATGCCAACACCAATCTCACCAAACAAATCAACATGACTGTGTCGGCCACTGCCTATACGGGTAAGCTGATTAGAGCCTGCAGACAACTACTATCCTCCAATAGCTACCTCATACTGGCCAGAGCACTTATCCAGTCCCAACTGGACTACTGCAATGGCCTATACCTAGGAGCCAACAAAACTATAATCCACAAACTTCAGGTAATGCAAAACAATGCGCTCAGAGCAGCACTAAACATACCTAGAAGACAGAACATATCGGCAATTAGAAAGTCCTGCAAATGGTTCTCCATTCAAGAAAAAATCGACCTAAAAACCATCTGCCTCACCTTCAAAGCTCTGAACCACCAAGCCCCACCTTATTTTACAGATAAATTCACCTTGAAACAGTCAACCATAACCACAAGATCCACTAACACTTTCTGCCTAGTTGTGCCCAGGTCCAAGCTAAAAAGAGCTGGCGGAACTTGCTTCCCGGTGCTAGCCGTCCAACTATGGAACATACTTCCTCAGGACATTAAAACTATCCCAACATTTGAAATTTTCAGAAATCATGCCAACACATGGTTACTGAATAAATAGTAACCTCACCCACCCCACATCGGATACCATTACACCCTTACCACACCCCTTACAGTACCACCAGCCTTTTGCAATGTTTATATCTATTCCCTTTACTATGTTTGTGTAAATTACTCTATGTCTGTGTAAATTGTACATCACCTGCATCTACAACTCTGTATTCTGTATATATTATTGTACTCTGTAACCGTTATCTTTACTGCAAGCACCCGGATACCTGTGGGTCAGGCGCGCTATATAAATAAAATAAACAAACAAACTAACAAACCCTCCCAGGCCCCCCTCCTGGATCTTGGATTGAGCACCATCCAAGTGGATCCGTGGACACAAGAATCACTGGCACCTGGTGCATGTCGGGATCTATCCAAACAAACCTGCACCTCTCACATGCTAGTCAAGTGGCATCAGACAAGTGGCATCTATGTGTGTCTCTGAGACTTTATCACCACGTACTGACAGCTTGTCAAGGCCTGTGGTATATTATCTGACTTTTTATGCTGTCAGCTTGAGAATGCAAGCACTGGTAAGCGGTAGCAAGTGCATAGCCATGTCAGGCTAGTCAGGCTAGTCCGGCCTTGCTGTAGGCTAAAGGCTGAAACTCCTAAGTACATGTGGACTGGGGGGGCTTATCGCTGCCAAGTCACCAGTTACCAGTGCTTCCCCGCCAAACTACCTATGACTCACCCCCAGCCCTCCACAGATATCCACCTTGCAGCAAGGAGCTGCTTGAGTTGCTGGGATCACTGGGACTGCTAGGGTTGCTGGGTTTGATGGCAGTGACCTTGCTCCCAAAAAGACACACACAAAACACAGACTCAGACTTTAGCAGCCCCCTAACATGGCCAATGCCAGCGGCACGTATCCCTCTGCAGGGTGCAGTAATGCACTTGCTGCTCAATAGGGTACCGCAACACAGGGCAGAGCAAGTAGCAAGATCAGGAAAAACTTGGGGGCATAGATGGGGAATGAGTAGTGTCCACTCTGCTCTGTTTTCACAATGACCCCGTTACCTGGCGGTGCAGGTCCGTGCTCCTCTAGGCTCCTCAATCTCTCCCGAGTCTCCCTATGGCAGCCACCATGCCTGACCTTTCGCAGGTTTTTTTTGGAACGCAGGACCTCTGATGAGCTGGATGCTGGGCTACCAAGCGGTGCAAAAAGCTAGAGGAAAGCACCTAGCAAAGCACAATACACATGTCAAGCAAACCACAGCTTTGCCTGAGGACGCCTTCGACATGGCACATCAGAAAAATCAACAGCAAGGGTCAGGTGGCTACGAGGGAGGAAGTGAAGAAAGCAATTATTATCCCTGGGGAAGAGGATATATACCAAGGGTAAGAGGGTATGGATTTGGTGGCAGATATGGAGGAGGTTTTGGTGGAATGGATCACGATTTTCTGAGGGCCTGGAGGATTTTTTGGAACACAGTGTTGGACATGTGGAAATGTGGCAACAACCCGGCCCTAGAAGGGGGACAGCATTTCACCTGCAACATGTTTACCAGACACACGAAGAGCAAGGCACATTCCAATATAAAAATCAACAACCAGTCGAACAACAGACACAGCAGAAACCGCAAATGCAAACATAACCCCAACTGCACCATACACAACAGAAAAGCATGCCACAGATGCAGCATCTGCAGCACCCACAGCAAGAACTGAACCCATTACAAATGCACAGAAAAACAGGTATGGGTGCCCCTCTGTGAGAACAAACACGGCCTGATGACTTGTTCTGTGGGAAGGTGCCCACTCGAGAGTCCGCAGCCACATTTCAGAAGTAGTAGCTGTAACAGTGGGATGAGGTGTTATGCCTGTGCCATTGTTGTATTCTCAGAAAACACTCGTTAACATATTGGGAAGAGTCTTAATGAGTAAGCTAAACATGACAATATCTTCCACTGATGAATTAATAATATGTTTGACACCAGGTGTTTACTATGCAAATGCAAGAGAGTTAATATGGGGGTTTTATGGATGGAAAGCATTGCAAGGGATACCTGTCAATTCAGAATTGATCATGTATGGAGTACAGGTGTTGTTTGGATGGCTCCCACGAATACTGGATAAACTGTTACAATTACCCACAGTGCTTTTGTTCAGAGCAGAGGTAGCCACAGATGTAACAGAGGGAAAATTAGAATGATACACTTAGAAGAAGCAGTGGTGTGAGAGGACAACATAGTGTTATATGAGACAGACGATGAAGGTGTTAGTTGGTGTATGGCCACAGCACAAGACTCGACACTACGACTACATGACATGACTGATAATGGTTTAAAAAGGCTTCTCCACACCTCAAAAGAGCACCACACTGAGTATTTAGGTAGGTTGGTTTATTGTATTAAATTGAAAAATGCCCTTTACAGATGACACATGTTTCGACACACCAGTGTCTTTTTCAAATCAGGGCTAGTGGCAAAGCTAAATCTCAAGTCAAAAGGTTTCAATTGGGTGTAACACACAGTCATGGGTTAAATCCCCCTCCTAGTCCGCTGAAGTCTGCTGCCGTCTGGATTGTAATGACTGACAACGGGCCTCATTACGAGTCCGGCGGTGACCGAGCTGGAAAAACCAGCAGGTTACCGCTGGACTTGTATTACCATTCCGCCTCTGTGATTCCCGGAATCACCGGGGCATTACAACCCCGGTGACCCGGTAATTCCGGAGGCAGAATTCTGTAAATCCCTATTCCCATGGAGTACAATATGACTCCATGGGAATGGAGTCCTATAGACCTGGCGGGAATGACACCTCCCGCCTGCAGAACTCGAGATCATCTGGTCTGGAAAGAACGGTGGTGGCAGATTTACCACCACCGTTCTTTCTGGACCAGCTGACTTGTAATGAGGCCCAATTACTTTTTTGTGGATGACGACACAGATGATGAAGTCATTTTTTTAAATATCAATCCCATATCAATTGCAAATACAATATAGGAAAGTACCACAGATAAGTATGTTGATTAAAAAGATGACATCTTTCATGCAACACGATTTGGCACAGGTACTAAGTGTACTATGGACTAGCGGCCCTTATGATGTGGGCCTGTTCAATGGGTTTTGAGCGGTATAAATGAAATTGAAGGAGGGAGAAATGTTACCCTGTGTAAAACAATACCCCATGTAAAGAGCGGGAGAGGAAAGCATCTACAAAACAATTGCCGCCTTGATCCAGCAGGCCATTATTGTGCCATCTTTATCCCTTTGTGATGTGGTTTTGTTCCCTGTGAACAAGGCATAGGGTGGGTCTTGGAGGTTCATACAAAATCTACGCCCCTTAAATAACATTTTGGAGGCAGAGTTTATGGTTGTGTCCAATCTAACTATAATGTTGTGTAGCATACCACTGACTGATACACATTTTTACAGAGAATGATTTGAAAAACACATTCTTTTCCATTCCATTCCATGTAGATTGTCAGTATCTCACAGTGTTTACCTATCGCAGGGTCCGACTCCAAAATGCAAGACTCCCACAGGAGTACTGTGTGACCCCCAGAGTTCTGCAGGTGGACTTGGGAAATGGACAGACACCCAGTACAATTATACAGTACCTTGACAATCCATTGGTGTGCAGCACCACAGAAGAAGAGTACAGGGCAGACTCAGTAACGCTATTGACAGTATTAGCTGACAAAGGATATAAGGTGGACAAAAACAAACTGCAATATTGTCATGAAGATGTGCTATATTTAGACCAGATAATATCAAAGGAATAGTGACCCCCTCCAAGAGCAGAATCAATTTTACGCAGGCCCCATGCAGTCATAGTGAAAGAATTACAACAATTCTTGGGGCAATGCAACTATTGGTGCGTGAGTGTCTCTGACTACAGTACATATGTTCGACCTCTTTTAGAAGGATTGAAGGAAGGACAGAAGGAGAAAAGCTCCATAATGTGGACAGACAAGAACCATCAATGTATTTGAGGAGCTGAAAGAAGCGATAAGAACTGCTCCCAGATCATAAGCTATTTTAACATTCAAATGGATATGTGATGGGGCTTTCCTAATGCAACATGTTTCAATGGGGCAGAAACCTCTGGCATGTTACACTGGGATCTTAGATCTAGTGATGAGAGGGCATTTCCCATGTGAACAAGCATTAGCTGCAGCAACCTTCACAAAAAATCATCTGCAATAACGATGGGGTGTGCAATATCATTTTATGAACAGCACGTCCTGTTTGCCTTCCTTGAAAAACCAAAGTCCACGCTCACTTCACTGTGAGCATCTTGCTATGAGATCATTTGTCCAGTCCATCAATACACATTGTTAGATGCTGCACAGTGAATCCTGCAAGATTTATAGCTTAATCAGTGGAGGGAGTGGAATAGGTTCACAACTGCTCTACACATACAGAAACATAAGATGATATATCCACACTAAAGGAAATAAATCTAGATGGAAAGAAGCTGTCTTCATTGATGGTTCATTGACGTTCAATCAGAGCAAGGTATTGAGAAATTCGTAAGCAGCAGTGATGAGAAGTAGAGGTGATGATTTTAAAATTGTGGCACGCATCAAATTGTTACCAGCACACTTTTCTGCACAGGCAGCTGAGTTAGTAGCGATGATATTGGCATTTGAAGAGCATAAGCACCAAGTAGTGACGATACACACCAACTCCACCAATGTGAAATCTAAAGTACACTCAGCACTGTCACAGTGGAAAAGGAGGGGATTTCAGCACACAAACGGTACACCAGTACAACATGCCCGGCTATTAGCAAGACTGTTAGAAGAATTCATGTATCCATTGGCGGCTGCCACAGTGAAATGCGAAGCCAAAACCAGGGGTACAGACCTCATAACTCGTGGTGATGAAGCTACAGATGCAGAAGCAAAAAGCATACTTTCCACAGATAGAAGACATTACAATTGCCTACACAAATGTATGCACCACCGACAGACAGGAGATGTGGATATGATATGATATGATGTTATGATATGATATGGCATTTATAACACGTCTATACACAAGTGTTTCAAGGCGCGATGAGGCAGGGAGGCGGAACAGAGGGAAGACAAATACAGCGATGCTACTAGGCCAGGTGTCATTCAGATTGTGCAAGTGCATGAGAAGGGGGGAGGGAAAAGTGCGAGGGAGAAGGGGGAGGGTAAGGGCAGTACATGGATACTAGAATAAATAACAATAGGTAAAAAGCACTGCCAGCTGGTGGCAGGTGCAAGGGTAAGTGCAGACATCGGGTGTCAAGTGCTGAAAGTGGGACTGAAGGGATACAGAAGGCAGTCACCAAGTGCGGGGGTTGCACGGAAGACAGTGCAGGAGTGTGACTGGCGAGGGAGGGGACATGGGCCCGAGATCAGAGGGTGGCCAGGTAGCCAATGAAGTTTCTGTTTAAAGAGTGGGGGGCTCACTGTCCCCCAGTTACCTGGTGTTGTGGCAAGAAAGCACAGGAAAACATGAAATGCAACTTGATGCAACTTGAGTTGCTCACAGTAGCATTAGAACAACTGCACTACCCGCAACAAGAGAATATGTAGCAGCAGACGGTTCAGAGCACTGGTTTGTCCCAAACTGGCAGGAGCATGTTGTGGGGTTTGTTATTAATTGTACACGTGCCAAAAATGCACTGATGGGCATACTCTGAGAATGATGAGAAGAGCAATACCACGCCCCACTGGCCCATTTAGGTATGTGCACATCGACAATGTTGATATGCTCCAATATTGTAATGGATACCAGTATATTATAGTGGTGGTGTGTCCTTTCTCTTGATGGATATAAGCAGGACCCTCTACTCATGTGGATGCCAAGTCAGCTGCTAAATTCCTCATACGTGAGGTATTTCCCCAATGGGGAGTGTGCGAAGTTCTGCAGGCCAGACAATGGACCAGATTTTGTATAAAAGTTATTCTCTAAATTAACATCCCTGCTCGGCATCAAGCACAAGTTTGCCACCCACACGCCAACAGTGTTGTAGAGCTGCCTCAATGGCCTAATGAAGGAATGCATTGCAATATTGAACGAAAAATAGGCTGCACTGCCTTCCCCTGTCTTTTTTCGCCTTACACAATCAGCCAGGTTCAGACCACCACCTCACGCCCCCTGAAATAGTAATGGGCAGACGCGTTCACGTTCCCATTGCCCCTCCCACATGTACTAGATTGGATGCATAAAACTCTGCTACAGTTCTAAATGATTAAATGCATGATTATTTAACTTCCATGACTAAATGTCTGAAATGTTTCTCTCGACAGATAACGGTGCAGCAAATGGGCCATGAAGAAACCAACGATAACACATACAAAGTAATAGATGCACATTCTGTAATGCCACCCTTGTCCTTCTTCCCAGGTGATCTCATCTATGTAAATAACTTTGTCAGGAAGTGGCACAAGCCACGATTTGAGGGCCCATTTTATACAGTCCAGTAAGCAAAACCACTGCAGTAAAAAAGCATGGCAAAAAAGTATGGGTGCATGTAGGTGATGATAAATGATTTGTAGGCATGGCCCACCTGTCGAACAAAGAGGAGCAGGAAGAAGAGGAGGAACAACGAACCAGACCGCAGATGAGGGTGCGGACAAGAGCAGAGCAGCAACGCTAAAAGTGACACTATAAAAAGACACTATGGGCCTCATTATGACCCTTCCAGTCCGGAAACAACGGTGGCGGTAAAAGCGCTGCACTGTTGTTTCCGGACCGGCTGATTCAGAGTTCTGCATGCAGGAGGTGTCACTCCTGCCAGGTCTGACCTGGCAAGAGTAACACCACCTGCCTGCAGGCGGACATGGAAACACCTGCTCTGTCATAGACGGAACCAGTGTTTCCATGATCCATGGGGATTTACAGAATTCCACCTCCGGAATTACCGGGTCACCGGGGTTGTTATGTCCCTGTGATTCCAACAATCATGGAGACGGAATGGTATTACAGGTCCGGCGGCATCCTACTGGTTTTTCCGGCACGGCTACCGCCAGACTCATAATGAGGCCCTATGTATTTTCCTGAGTGCAAGAGCAAGTATCCTTCTTATCTCAACATGTGATGAGAAGAAGATATCTGAAAAATTAAACTTGATCACCATCCTTTTTGGTGCCTTTTTCTTTTCTCTTTTTTCTTTTGCATGGCCTATACAGTGGCAGTAAAACATTTTAATACTGATACAACTAATGTAGTTTCTAACATAAGTGAGCAAATAAGTAGGATTAGAATAGAATTGTGTGAGCAATTCAAGGGTATTGTCAAATCTTCCATGGGGGAGGTCCCTTTCTATGAGGTCACGGTCACGGTGGAGAGGCTGCTACCCAATAGCCCCCATGGGGGTGGTACTCAGCAGGTGGATCTCATGGGAGGGGCAATCCCTCACGGGATTGGTGACATTGGCCCTGGGAGGAGGCCGTACTCCTTCACACCTTTGGTGACCCCACCTTCCTTAACCCCAATTCAATACCCTCTGGTCCCGCACAGCACTATTTGTTATGGTTTAGCAGAGGGCATCCTTAAAAGTAATGAGACGAGGAAGAGGGAGTCTCACCCAAACCTGATTCAAAAGATTACTGTGACAAGGAATTTGAAGCAAGGAGGGGAAACCCCACTGCTGAACCAACACAAGCGGTGCATCTGCCCAAAGGCAGGATTGATGGTAAAAAGGGAAAAAGGACTCACGTTGTGGTCATGATAGAACCACCAGGCCTGGAGGAGCAGGGAAGGAGACTCTGGTTCCGTACCGAAGAACACGAGAGCTGGCGAATGGGACGCAGACTGCCACAGGTGCCTGGAAGGTCAGTGCGGAGACTGACCAGGAACAATGATGTGGAGAGCTGATGTCAAGAGAGAGACACTGCAGCAGCATAGCTGCAGGAAGAGGAACGTTGAGCATGACAGGAGTCGAGAAACTTTGTTCCAACTCCCGAAGAGACCAGAGACTCACCGAGAGATCCCAAAGGTAGAGAAGATGCTGGACCAGTCACAGGGGCATTAAGGGAGCTAAAGAAGCCAATGAAAATATTGGGAAGAGCACAAAGGGGTGAAAGGGACCTTTTACAATATGGTACAAACTTTGCAAACTTTATAAAAAAAACACCCAGAAGATTACAAGGGGATCAGAAAGGAAGCAATAAAACTGACACAAACTTTATAAACTCAATAAGAACACCCCGACAAGCACATTTAGTGAAAGGTAATGCATGCAATGTAATATTAACTATGCAAACTTAATAAAAACACCTTGCGGATTACAAGAGGATGAAAAAGAAAGATACAAATAGTTGCACACGTTATAAGCCCAAGGGGGTGAGAAAGAGAACCTACAATACCTTACAAACTGAGTGAAGTGGACAAACACATACCAAGGGACACAAGAACATTGAAAGTAAAGCATACAGTCAGGTAAGAACATTGGAACTACATCTAGGTTGAACAGTACCTGGCAAGGGAGTACACCAGGTCTGTCCAAGTGGACCATTGGTAACAAAGGGACAGGGATCCTGCAAGCCAGAGCAACAGGGTCTGGCACCCAGATGAAAGTAGACAAATCCCAACAGTGGAGTACAGAAGGGTCAAGAACCCACATCTACAGCTGAATAATTGTTACCAGTGGGCTTCAGCCCAAAATACAAAAATAAAGCAAAGTGAAACTTGTGGAAGTCAAAGCTGGCATGTAAGTGAACAAGGCTTGATTCCTTTTTGGAAAAGCTAACGTTGAGGTCTGGCAGGTTAGTGAACATAGAAGGAACCAAGAACCCAGGAAGAAGTTCTCCCAGGAGACCTGGGAATTGGGTTACCTTTAAGTTGGATGAACTGGTGAATAGTGCACATTGAACTATTAACCTTGATATTTATATTCTTTTGGAAGAAGAATTGCACTTGGGTGACAACAACCAGAATGGGAAAGGCCTCCTTCTGGAATCAAGAAGACACACATTTTTTCCTTTATGTAGAAAGAAAGTGTAAGAGATTGGACTTAGATTAAACACAGGAACGTGGACATTTTTGTTTGACGGACATCCTGACAGAGTCCAGAGTATTATTTTTGTTGAGGCATGGCAACCCCTCTTAGTGGTTAGAGCTAGTTAGTCTTTTGCCAAACTCCTTTTTACCTTGAGTAAAAAGCTTGGAAATCTCAAAAATGCCACCTGGGTGTCATTTTCCTTCTTCTGCACCCTTACATATGGTGTAAGAATGGAATTTGACCTGGTTGATAGAAACTGGTGAACCCCAAGATTATAGAGTGACCAGGACTGAGACCAGTCCCCTGATTGGACAGCTAAATAACAGATGAGAAAAATAATGTATAACCCCTGACTCCCTTTGCCTTATGTTAATAATCTTTAATAGTAATATCACTGCGCGGCCAGAGCATATACTTGGTAGAACCTAACATCTGCCATTACACCGTCACTCCGATCTAGGTAAGCTGTGATAAAGTCAAGCAAAAGCGTATGACAAGGCGTGCAAGGTATTTCCAGAGGCTGTAGAAGGCCCGCAGGTTTTTGCTTCTGGGACTTGTTTTGAGCACAGATTCCGCAGGATAACACAATTTGAGTTATGGCCTTCTGCCAGGTTGGCCACCAATAGTTTCTTTTTATCTTAGCCAAGGTTTTTGCAATGTCTGTATGTCCTTCGACTAGAGAGTCGCGGTAGCTGGAGATGACTTGCTCTTGAAGCTTTTGGCTTGGTAGGTATAGGCGTCCCTGGAAGTAGGGGAGTTGGTTTACTGATGTGTGATGTTCACTCCTTGTGACCAATTCCAGAACAGACTTGTCATTCATTTGAAGCTGGATTTCTTTTTGGAGATCGATCAGGGACAGAGTTGTTGGGAGCCCTAACAGTCTCTCACCCGGAATGATGGCTACTGGGTCTGGATTTGAATACATGTTTTCATCGATGCCAAGACGGGACAGAGCATCAGCTTTTCCATTCCGATAGAAGTTTGCAAAGCCCAGCATGCTCTGCACCCCTGTGACTGACGATGGCGATGGCCAATTGAGGATGGCGTCCACCTTGTGCATATCCATCCGAACGCCTTGGGGAGTGAGGATGATCCCTAAGAACTCAACTTCAGTGACGTGGAAGGAGCATTTATCGAGTTTGGCACATAATTTATGCTGCCAGAGTTTTTCAAATACGGCGCAGACATGCTTAACATAGTCCTGCTTGGAGGCTGAGTCCAGCAGAATGTCATTGATGTAGACTAATGCACAAATCTCAATTAGTTCATGCAGTACATCATTCATAAAAAAAACTGGAACACCGCTGGTGCATTACAGAGCCCAAAGGGCATCACCTAGTATTCGTACAGGCCGTATTTGGTATGAAAGGCGGTTTTCCATTCATCTCCCTTTTTCACGCGTACAAGATGGTATGCCCCCTGAGGTCCACTTTAGTGTAGATGTGGGCGTCTTTGACTTGGTCTAATAGTTCCGGAATAAGGGGCAAAGGGTATCGATTTTTTAAAGCCACTTGATTTAGTGCCTGATAGTCAATGCAGTCCTTAGGTACCCCTCCATCTTGAGCACGAAGAAGAGGGGTGACGCTGCAGGGGATTTGGATGGACAAATAAAACCATTTAGCAGATATTGGTTGAAGTATGCCTTTAGGTGGATGTTCTCCGGTTCAGTGAATGCTGCACGGAATCTGCACCCCGGGTATGAGATCAATTTGGCAGTCATAAGGCCTATGGGGGGTAATGTATCGGCTTGCTCCTTCTTAAAGCCGTCTTGGTAGTCTTGGTATTCCCTTGGTAGTGTATTTGTTAGACCCAATACCCCCGCCCCTTTCTGTTCTGCCAGAGATGCTTCCACTTTGTAACACGTGCAAGCACAATCATCGGAGAATGTCAGACTTTTTGCACGCCAGTCAATATGGGGGTTATGAGTCTCCAACCATGGTAACCCCGGGATCACACGAAACTGAGGGGCCTTGATGAGATCAAAGACAATAGCTTCCTGATGGCCATCTTGACATAGAAGAGTCACTTCTGCTGTACAGTGTGTCACAGGACCTGAAGATATTTCTGTGCTGTCGACAGTGGAACTCTTTCCGATGTCTTCTTTTGATGAAGGGGAAGACCCATTCTAGTTGCCAAATCTTGATCTATGTAGTAACCAACTACTCTGCTGTCTACATATGCCTCAAAAGAATGGATCCTGGACGGTTGTTGGTGGTTGGTTGGTGGCTGATCAAGATCACAGGCATGGCTGGGTGCGAGGTCTGTGGTTCCTTCTTTTCGCTTGACAAACAAACCTCTGCTCCTGCCGGGCTTGAGAGTTTTCCCACTCTCGTGCGGTGTCCTCTCTATCTGTAGCTCCTACTGTTCTCCGGGATGGTTTTACTGTACATTCCCAGAGGAAGTGGTCTGGTTTCCCACAATACAGGCATAACTGCTGTTGCTTTTGTTTGTCTCTTTCAGTCTTGGTTAATGGGCTCTGTACCCCTCCGATTTGCATAGGCTCAGCAGGGTTCTCCAACGGCCATGAGGTGTTCACTTTTGGGCGTACGTACATAGTACGGCCCTCAAATCAGGCTCAATCAGTTTTCCGATCCTGTAGCCTATGGTCTAATTGTACTACCAGGTCGATGAACTCAGCACAGCCTCGAGGGGGGTCTACTACCTGGGCTAGAACATCTTTTAGCTTTCCGCAAGCAGTTTCTCCATTTCGCGTTGAAATCCTCCAAAATCCCGCAGCAGAGGGTCATCCCGGTTAACCAGTGGCACTGACCAGGCTGCAGTACTGCCACCCAAGTATGATAACATGAAGGTGACTCTTGTCTGATCATTTGGAAATGCTCCTGGCCTACAGAGGAATTGGAGGCGGCACTGGTTCATAAACACAGCGTACCGTTTTGGGTCCCCTGTGAAACGCTGAGGTGGAGCCAAAGGAAATGCCCCAGGAAGGACCACTTGCACCAGGGTAACTGACGGAGCCGTGGCTGATGGCACACTCCCGGTTAATGGGGCTTGGCCGGCTTGCGCCTGCAGTAATTGCCTGGCTAGCTCATCTGTGCGGTCCTCATTCACTACCAGCTCTCTCCTGAGAGCATTGGTTTCTTGTTGAGCGGCATGCACCTCTGCCCGTAGTTCCCCTAATACCTGGGCTAATTGGTCAGTGTCCGATGTCTCTATGATGCCCCGGCGGAGAATTGGTTAAGGCTTTGCATTCTGTTATACTCACCTGGTCTCCTCGGGGGCGTCAAACGGTGTTGGGCATGGCTGCACTGCTCCTGGAGTCACTCTGCTCAATGGTCAACCTTCGGGGAACTGCTCCTATGGTAGGCGAGGAAAGCAGTTAGAAATTGTTCTTGGTGTGACCCCCCCACCGCCCTCTGCTCACAATTCCCTCCCTGAGGGTTTCCTCTCACCTTGGATTTATGAACGATGAAGTCTCCATCCTGCTTTTCTATGCAGAGGTGCTGTTATGAATGCAGGTGACAAATGGACCTATTGCTTAACTGGTCCACGGGCCTGCACGTCGAGCCCAGACTGGCTGTGACTCTGACTCTTGCTTTGCTGTCTTAAGGTGAGTATTGTCCTTAATTGTGTTACACTTCTCCTCTTCTGTCTCTATCCTCACTTTCCGTGTTTGTTCTTCTTTTGACGTTCTTTTCCCAGTGTTCACCTTATGCTTCTTAAGGTGGGAATTGTCCTTTATCTCCGTGTTTTTTCTTCCTTTTGATGTTCTATTCTAGTGTTCACCTTATGCCCAACTAATATACTGTGTCTCTTTTATTTCCACAGTTGCAGTTTGTGAAGCGGGGATGCGGGCGATTTTCCCCGTAGGAGAATGGATGTTGAGCCCACAATGTGGAGACTGGCAAGGATGACAGGTAAGTTTCATTGCGCGAGTGCTAACATCGGGCTGGGGTGAACGTGAGTGATGCTAACCTGCTGTCTCTGTGTTTTCTCTTGTTCCGCCGTTGCAGGCTGCGGTGGGCTCCCGGAGTGAAGATCGAGCGGACCGCTTGGATGGTGTTCGAGATCCTACGGCTAGCTTGCAGGTAAGTGTTGTTATTCTTCCTCTTGATCTGCTTCTTTTCTTTATGGATCGGCGGTTGGATTCGGGACTGAAGATCAGGTAAGAAGAGCTGGACACGGTGAGCGTTACGCTGCAGAGATGCACAATACCGTGAAGCGTGATTTTCGGCTGGGGCGTGGCTTATATAGTCAGCCGCACCCGAGGACACAACCACACCCAAAACACTAGTCTGCTTGATCCTGTTGGGGAACAAGACTTAGAGTAGGCCTTCATGTTGGATTCAGGTAGTATTCATGATACCTTGCCTTATTTACTGCAATGAGCCTGGTGCCAAAGGCACCATGACTGAGACCAGGTGTTCTTCCTCCAGTTCATAGGGGCCCATAGGGCCATGTTTGGATGCTGCAGTCCCGCTCTAACCTGGGGGCAGTGAAGAGAAGGGTCATCATGGGTACCAACCATGACATATGCACATTGCCATCCTCCCCTGCACCATTAGAGACTATGGGCCTCAATACAAGAATGGAGGTAGCCATGGAGCTATTAGCTCCATGGCTGCCTCCGTTCTGGGCTCCATTACCGGGTTCCTGCAATGGGGACTTACCGGGTTTCTCCGACATAGGAGGACCCGATAATTCCTCCTTGCAGGAACCCATCCCCATTCCCATTTGAGCCCCCATAGGGCTCAATGGGAATGGGAAGGGAGGTAATAACAGGCAGATTACATCTGGCCCGTTATTGCCTCCCTCTTCCCCTCGGAGGACCCGGAAAGCACACCTGGGTTTACCAGGCGTGCGATACGGGTCCTGCGATGGGAAGCTCGTAATCGGCGCTCCCGGAATGAAGGGGGCCGGTCCCGTACTGGCCCCCTCCATTACGGGAGTGCCAGCCTTATAATGAGGCCCCATCTGTCCCACGGGACAATCGACCCTTACGAATTTTAAAAAACTTTGTCGGAAAACTCTACTGGTCACGCTTGACTTGCTAGCTACTCGTACAACCAAACTTCAGTAACATTCTACCACTCTGAGAACCAGCCCATACATCAACTAGCCAACTCATTGTTATTAATATACTGCTCGTCTGCTGAGCATCTTTGCTTGAGGCAAGCACGGGTCTGAGCTACTTGTACATTAACTCTTACTATTTTCGCTCGCTTAGGTCACTTACTTTTACTTAATTGCCCCGCTGCACCTAGAACTGCACTTATTATCATTACTTGGCCTTAAATATTCGCATATTGCCTCTGCCTTGACCTGATTTTCACCATTTTCAATTAAGACTGCATTACCTGTGTGAAGAGTTGCATGTGCTGTTCTTTGCTATTGTCACTGTGTCTAAATCACCTGCTTTCTGTCTTGGCCTGCTCTCGCCTACTTATATCGTGATTCCATTACATGTGCCTAGAGCTATATTTGTGATTGTCTTTGTATGCCTACGATAACCATATAATTTCCATTGACTATAGCCTGCTATCCTAAATTACCTAACTTCATCAACAGGCTCCGGCCTTGTTGTGCACACCTTGTAACATTGTCGCTACATTCCTTAGATATTCGCTTGCTGCCTTGACTGATCCCGCTCTCCCACCTATGCTTATGGCATTATTTGCCTCGGCTGGCAATGCCTTGCATTGCAATGAGATGTATTTGTTACTTAGTCCCTGCATAGATACCCAGATCTTGACCCTTGCCCATATCTAGCCCTACCAACTGTGCCTAAAACTGCCCAACTACTACTCTATTGCGCATATAGTGGCTCACTGGCCCGTGTGCCACTAAACTATCTCAGCACGAACCAATACCTAACAGAGCCACTGAACTATATATGCCCCCACCAGTAACCTAGCCTTGGTGTGCCTCATCACCCTGATCTTCGTCATCAGTAGAAGCATCTTCCGACCTCTAACCCCACCTACTAGCAATAATTTACACCCCTACACACCCTTTAAACATACTTCCATGGCCACGCAGCTTACCCTTGATCACCTCATCTCACCCACTAACTTCCTGTCACCCTTGAACCTGACCATGCAGATCAAGCCGAACTCTTTCCTGCCACCTCTGAAACCATTGCTAACCACACCCTTGACGAGAACCCACATGTTGCACACAGAGACCGCTACAAACAATTCAGACTATATGGTGGCAGATACAGACCCTTAAGTGCTGGGGAGCCCAGAGGTAGTGAAGGGTAACTGGACATGCAGGAGCCAGGGCCCGAGTTCAGAGGGTGACCAGGAGACCAGTGCACTGAGCAGACAGGAGCATCAACAGGGGAGAGGAAGAGAGAAAGCGGAAGCGAAAAAGAAGGTCATGAGTTGCTTCCAGAACCGGAGGTGGTTCTGCTCCAGTTTGAGAGAGGCAGGGAGTCCGTTCCAGAGGGAGGCCCCAGCCACGAGGTAGATCTGCAGCCAACTCTCTGCTTGGAGAAGCATCTGACCCTCAGAGAGTTGGAGGTGTATGAGCATAGAGCTCGAGAAGGAAGAAGTTTTGGAAGAGAAAGTTGGAGGAAGAGTGGTCCCAGGCCCCAGAAATCCTTGTGGACAATGCAGTTTGTCTTGAACTTGAGCCTTGCAGCCACAGGGAGACAGTGAAGAGATTTCAGAGCTGGAGAGATACGATCCCTGGGCTTGAGTCTTTAGTCTAATCTCCCTTCTGTCCTCACTCTCCTCTGCTTTTGACATGGTCAACCTTACCATCCTGCTCAATCGCCTCTGCGACAACCTTGGTATTACTGATCAGGCACTGGCACTGTTGACCTCCTTTCTCACCAAACAACCCTCTCAGGTCCAACTGGGGTCTTTCCTCTCTTCTATCTCTCCCTCTACTTGTGGTTTTCCCCAGGAGTCTACCATCTCTCCCTGGCTCTTCAACCACTACCTGGCACTGATGGCTGACCGCATCGCTACTTTGTGCTCCAACTTTCAGTGCCATGCAGATGATACTCAGCTCTCTTTCTGGCTCCCATCAGCCACCTCTACTTCTTCTCTCATACCAGATTGTCTGGTCAAAATTCAGGAATGGTGTGAAGCCAATGATCTCTGCCTTAATGCTAGTAAGACTGATATCCTCCTCATTGGGACACCCCCTCCCTCCTTTCCCCTCTCTCGCTGGCCGATCACACTGGGCCCTCTTCCTGATCCTTCCTGTGAGGCTAAGAACCTTGTTGTCCTCTTCGATTCTACCCTCTCCTTCTCTCCTCACATGTCAGACATCTTTAAGAAGTCAAACTATCAGCTTCACCTCCTCTGAGGTATTCTTTCCTTTCTCACTTTCCTGCAGAAACTCACTGTCTCCAGAGCTCTGGCCCTCTCTGGGATGGGCTATTGCAATAGCGTCTTTCTAAATCTGTCTCGCTCTAATCTTTGACCTTTATAACTTATCCAGAACAGGCATTTGAGACTTGTCCTTGTCCTCAAGCCCATGGATCGTATCTCTCCAGTGGTGAAATCTCTTCATTGGCTCTCTGTGGCAGTAAGGATCATGTTCGAGACACTCTGCATTGTCCACAAGGCTTTCTGGGGCTTAGGACTGCAATACCTCCAACTTTCTCTACCTAAATATCTTCAAACTTGAGCCCTCCACTCCTCCATCTCCAACTCTTTGAGGGTCAGTAGCTTGTCCAAGCAAAGATTTGGGGGAAGATATCTTTCTGGGGCCTCCCTCGAACAGCCTACCTGCCGCTCTGAAACTTGAGCAGAAACATCTCTGGTTCCAGAAGCACCTCAAGACCGCCCTCTTTGCTTCCGCCTTCTCTCTTCCTCTCCCCTGCTAATCTCCTTTCTGATCCACAGACTGGTCACCTGGCCACCCTCTGAATTTGGGCGCAGGTCCCTGCCTGTCCAGTTGCAACCTACACAACCTACACTGTCTGTCATGGCCACTAGTCAAGGGCCATTGGCTTCATTCTCCAAAGGGTCCACATGTCCTGGCGCCTTTGGCGCCAGGCTCATAGTAAAGTATGCTCTGCACACTCTGTGTCAAGGTCATGTGCATCCAGGCTGGGCGTGTCCATTGAAAAACATTGGAAGGCATGTGCAAAAGTCTGTGGGAGTGGCAAGGTGGAGCCACAAGGCAGTGCTAAAGGGGATTGGCTGGGGTCCGGCTATTTAAGCCAGCTCCACCCGCATGCAGGTGCTTCACGTTAGTCTGCTGTGTGCAGCGTAACGGTACCGCCGACTGAAGTTCTCTTACCTGCTTCCAGCTCAGCTCACATCTCATCAGGTTCTGGAACATCTTCTTCAGCACGCACTTACCTGATTCCATCTCTGCATCTTCAGCGCGCATCTTAGTTGACTCCAGCCACACCATCGCTCGAAGCGCAGCTTACCTGATTCCATCTCTGCATCTTCAGCACACATTTTACCTGACTCCAGCCGCACAATCGCTCGAAGCACAGCTTACCTATTTCAGTCTCTGCATCTTCAGTGTGCATCATACCTAACTCCAGCCACACCATTGCTCAAAGCGCAGCTTCCCTGTCTCTACAAATCCATCGCCCGCATCGCGTAACGTCTTACCTGATTCCCGGAGCCACCAGAGTCGGGTCGCATCCTCACCTGTTCCGAACATGCATCTACGAAGGAATTCTCTTCTCCCCACCATCTTCACGGATCCATCTATCTGGCACCCACCGACAGGTCCTCGGATAGCCGCTTGCCATCAGACGCCGCTAGGCCATCCCTGCGAGAGAAAAGGAATACACAAGGTTAGAAACTGCATATAACATCTTACGTTTGGCCGCACAACACTTAAGCCTCGCGTACAATGTTGAACTCTACTTACCTTATAGTGGGGCCGCTCAATTTCCCTCTGGCACCGCTTGGACTCACTTCCAACACTGCGACTCTGCGTGGCCATCTTCACACCTATTGGGGAGAGAAAAGTAATTACAAGAATTACGGACAATAATCATTGGGAAAAGACATTGCAAAAGGATACAGACAATAATAATTTTTACGAACACTTACCTTCAAAGTGGATTGGTCACAGCTGGTCTGGGCCACCATGCACACAGACCAGTGATGCAACTCGGTCCATCAACGGCGCCCCTGCTGATAAGAAGCAGGATGGAGAGCTCATCCTTACAAGAGAACAGGTGAGACCATATGTAAAAACGCATGCTCATCTCATTCTGGAACGAAGGGTTCGAGGGGGATCACAGTTTAACCGCAGCATTCTCACTACCTCTTACCTTCTCCCACGAGCAGTGCCAGCAGCCAGAGCAATCCACATTACCGCAGCTCGGGGTAAAGGCTGATCCAGGGTAGCCAAGTCCAAGGAGAGCTCCAACAGTGCCCCAACATCCCCGCAGAGACCAGGAAAGTATAACACTGTCTCTTAGGACCACCTGCACTTGTTGTCTGTATCTGTAACCCTAAAGCCACCTTTCTTGCACTTATTAGCCACCTATTGGCTGCACTTCTGAGCACCTGCACTTGCCACCTGTTGGCTTCACTCTATGCTGTTTCCTTTGTCTCACACTTCTCCATCCTCTCCCCAGCACTTCTCCCCTCCCCCTTCCCTTGGACTTGACCATCTGAATGTAACTGAGGCCTAATAAGATCGTTGTTTTTATCCTTTGTCTGTTTCCCCCCCCCCTTGTCTTGTCACACCCTGAGTCACCTGTTTATAGGCGCAAAATAAATGCATATCATATCATATCCTCATGACAGGGGCAAGGACATCCATAGTGTTAGAGATAGAGAGATGAAGGTAAGAGAGGTCCGTGACAGGGTGTGAGTCAGCCGACCAGTTTTCTCCAGCTAAAGCAATCAATTGTGTAGCATTTTCATTCAATGCCGCGGGTTTCCAAGCCATACATGGAACTTGTCAAATTCCACTAACATTCTATAAGACACCTGGCAGACATCTATTGAGATTGATTTTACTTACCAAGATACTCCGGACAAATGTAATACTGTTAAGTAACTGCCCCCAGCTGGTTCCTGATGGAGAGCCCACTAGCTTAGGACTTCACCATTTAATGGGTACTAAGGCTGCGTTGCCAAACAGATGAGTACTGCCCTGATCGCTCACCGGGCTTTTGTGCGCCTGATCAACACTGAGTGGGTTTGCGTCAGAAAACCTTGTTCAGAAAATCCCCCCACATTGATTTGGGGATTATTATCGATTACTTTGCCCCTAGGAAGGCGTTTTTTTTTACATCAACGGCCTCACAGGTGGCCCACTGAAACGTAATCAGGTCTTTTCTTTGATGGAACTTGAACCTCCCTGAAGTAACAGCATTTCAAGACCGTTTTTTGACATCAGTAAATGTGAAGAGTTTACATAGGCAGACCTGTTAATTCACACTTTTGCACATATGTATTTATTTTTTTATTTTACATCTTGTTTGTGATTCATGAATTGTTCAATTTCTGTGCTCCAATCCTCTATATGTATTTTTTTCACTAAAATTGATTGGTAGTTCTGTTGAATTCATATTTTTCTGAATAAGCGTATTTATTTATTATTTTGCATTTTTCTGTGTTTTATGAATTTTTAACCTTCTGTGCTTCAATTCATTACATGCATTTTATTACCAAGAACGATTTCTAATTAATAGGATTTTGACAAATTCAAGTATTTTTTCTAATAAATAATAGAAATTATTTTCAACACTTATTTTATCTTCTTCCACTTCTTTAGATTACTATTTTGTTTTCAAGGGCAAAAAACATCTTTGATACCAAGAATATTAAGCATGAAACTCAGACCATAGTCGAAGAATTTACTGCATTACAGCTCTTGGATTTCTTGTTTGTATTGGGTGTGAATCAGCCAAAGGTTCAGTATGAGGAGAGAAAATAGTGATGAAAGCCTAAACTGACACACACTTCATAGGTCGGATGACAGAGAATGTAGGTGGCAGTGCTGGAGTCGTCTTGACCTGCAGGGAAGGGAGAGAGAGGTGGGTAGAAAGGAGAAAGTGAGAGAGAGGAGTGGTGAGAGCTTTAGAGAAGGGGAGGTCTGAGGGGATCAGAACATCCAGGGTGTGCCCTGCCAAGTGATTCGGGCCAGAGGGAGGTATATATAGAGAGAGAGAATCAGAGAGGTTGCGAAAGAGTCCTGAAGAAGGGCTGGTAGCATCCAGTAAAATGTTCTAGTCTCAGAGGAGGAGAAGTTGAGATGTAGAGGCAAGGAGCAGGAGGAGAGGTCAGCCGACTCAGAGAGGAAGAGGGCCACCTAGCCATGTGGCCTGAAGATAGTGGCCACAGTGAGAGAGAGGCCAGGAGAGATGGAGAGCCTGCACACCAGGTATTCAAAGTAGGAGTAGTGCTGCATTAGAATGATAGAATCAAGGATCCAGTACAGGAAAATCAAGGCTACAACTACACAGCGATGGTTGGTTCTGGGTTCGGAGAGGATATTGTAGCCATCATGAATGCGAGTGTCGAAACTTGTGACAGAGTTAGCTGTGAATCAAGTCTTGGTGAGACCGAGTACATCCAAATCAAGCTGCAACAGGAGACGGAAGATGTCATTGGAGTGTTTGACAGCTGAACAAGAATTGAGAGTAGGGATGTGGAGCAGGTTGCCACATTTGAAGGTGCACCGGGGAGGGATACAGACCTGAGGCACACCCTGCGGAAGTGTTGGAGGTGCCTGAGGATGGGCAGAGGTGGAAGGAAGAGAAGACAGGGTAGTCAGACAGGGAGAAGAGAGTGCCAGAAGGGTGGAGGAGGAGGGAGGCAACAGGGTGACCAGAGAAGCAGTAGGGGGTGCTGAAGGGGTGGAGATGAAGGAGGAGGCGACAGAGTAGTCAAAGAGGGGTAAAAAGGGACAGCAGGAGAGGAAAGGAAGTTGATAAGGCATGGGAAGCATCTATCAAATTGGAGTAGATTGGCCTGAGGCCCCTGGACCAAGATGGTGCCATTTAAGTACACATTAATGATGGTCTTAGAGGAGTGGAAGGGGGCCAGGAGGGCCTCCCACCAGGTGCCACCATTAATGGCAGAAGAGGAAAAAGAAGAGAAAACAGAGTCCATAGGCCTATAGAGGGAACAAGAAAGTGTATGTCAGTAAGGGTCTGTCTGTAGGAAGCACTGGTATAGGTATCAGCAATAAGGAGGCCTGGGTTAGAGAGCAGGATATCCCTTTTGAGCTTCTTCCTGCCAGACATAAAGAGAGGGATAGGATAGTCGATAGAAAAGCAGTTAGAAAAGATAGGTGAGACAGAGAGTACCATATGGGTTACGGGGAAAAAAAGAGTGGGGGTTAGGGAGAGGGAAGTCCAGGCAGGGGGAGGGGAGGTCTCTCAGGGAGGGGGCAGACAGGAAGGAGGCACAGGGATGGACACAAAAGTAGGGGGCACAACAAAGAACAAGAACAGACTTACAAATCAGATGGAGTACAGAACCATTAGAAAAGAAAAGAGCACAGCAGGGAACCTAGAAATAGAGAATGCAGATGTAGTACAAAATCAAGACAAAGCACCAAGGACAACACGGAACCTGAAAGTAAAGAATGGAGATTCAATACAGGACCAAAAACAAAACACAGAGGTCAGCAGATAACCTTGAAGTGAAGAATGCAGGCAATTGCAATGTGATGTGTGATGCCAAACATCGTGGATCAACATAATATCAAGAACTGTATAGAGCAAACACAAAGTCAATGCAGTCAACAAGGCACAAAATACAACAGGAACCTAGAAGAAGAATGCAGGCAATGCAAAGTAATGCCAGAAAAACAGTGGAGCAAGAGACAGTGTCAGAATAGTACACAATAAATCTAAGAGGGAAGGGCTGTGATGCGAGAGGAAGGAAGAGAAATGCAGGAGGGGGGCGGAACAGGATGGGGTACCTACGATATGAGGGAACACTCGTGGCTAGAGAAGCAAGAAATCACATGCAGCGAAGTTGTGAGGGAGCGCACGCATGCCAACAGGAAGCAGGGACCTATGTTGTGAGGGAGCGCCCATTGCTAGGGAAGCAAGGGAACGTACATGCTCAAGTTGCACAGGAGTGTACGCATGCAAACAGGATGAGGGGACCTACGATGAGAGGGAGTGCACACAGCTAGGGAATCAAGGGAGCACATGTGGCCTCAAGTTGCTGGCGAATGCACGCTGGTTCAGTTGAAGGGAGAGCATGAAGGGGGAGAAGCAAGCATATGGGGTGGAAGGATCGGTTGCAGGGGGAGAAAATTGTATGCAAGAGGGGGAAGGGGCACAAGGTCAGTGGGTTGTGTAGTGTTAAGCAAAGCTAACACTCCCCACACTTTCTTATTGTGTGGCCACAAATTGGAGGATGAGGTTGTCAGCGCTCTCAGCCTGCACTGCTACCCCATCACCACCAAACAAATGCATCACTCAACATTGTGGCCTTGTCCCGCAAGGGCTTTGCAGCAGAGGGTCCGGGCCTCGCTTCTTATAGGTATGGAATTGTGGATGCAGTGAAGCATGACACGTTTAGTCAGGCACCTTTTCCTGTGCACCTGCGTTGCTCAACACAGCGGCCTTGTGCTGTGAGGGTTTACCGCAGAGGTAATAACAGGCAGATTACATCTGGCCCGTTATTGCCTCCCTCTTCCCCTCGGAGACAGCCAGATTCAACTTTCCCAGAAGGGGGAAAAAGGCACGTTTTTGAGCACAGCACAATACAACATACCCACTTTTGACTTTCCTAGCAGGAAAGAAAGGCTAAGTATTTGAGCACAGTACAATACAACACACCCAGATTCCACGTTCCTAGAATGGCAAAAAGGCTACGTTTTTTAGCAGAGCACAATACAACACACACATATTCAATTTACCTTTTTTTATTTTTTATTGTGATACAGTCAAAACAAAAAGTTAAAACTTGACTTTTCACCAAACATCTTAAAATTTACAGTCAAACTAAAGAACAATATCGACTCAAAATATTAAAAGAGAAATACAAAAAGAGCAAAGTTAAGAAAGACAAAACAAGAATAAAACAAAACAAAACTACCAAATCAAACGAAATAACAAACATAGGCAAATTAAATATATTGGTTAGTCGATGTCAAGAGATTACACTCTCCGAATAATTTTGCAACTTCTGATGTTAAAAAAACTTAATTGCCTGAGGCCAATCAGTTCCAGAAAAGATGTTTCCAACCACCACCCCCATTGAGTGAAACGCTCCAACCTTAGGGTCCTGATCTCCCAAGTCCCAGGACAGTCACTCAAGAGATGTCTGAGGGTCTGAGTAAATGAACCCCCACATTTTTGGCAATCTGAAGTTAGAGTCCCAATGGGATCTCTAATATTCTTAATCTCCAAAATTGGTAATAGATTTAATCTAAATCTCAAAAATTCATCTCTCATAGTTGGGTCGGGAAATGTACTCAAATATGTGGGTAATGTAGATCTATGTTTGTACATTGGTGTCAAGGAAGGACACAAGCGAGATTTTCACATTAGGTCAATTGTTCTTATCCTGTTCATTATTTTTATTAACTCTTTAGCCTTATCAGGATTTAGGATCAAAATAGCTTACGTACAAACTGCTTTGTCTAAGATGTTGACACATGCCTTTTTCAAATTGTTCAAATAATGCTTAGAGAAACCCCTCAATGTTTCAAAGAGATCTTCATAAAGTGAGCCAGGGAGGGGTGATAGAATCAACCTGTACTGAGAGATCCAACTCCATTCAAGGGTAGCCCTTAGCGATTTATGACCCAGCTAGTATCTCAGGCATGCTAGAGCCACACATTTAGGCAGACTCAAAACATGCCTCCACAGATTTCCCTCCAGCCACTCCCAATCAATATTATATGATGTCCTGGTCATGAAGTCAGGGGCACAGGCTTGCAGGTATCGCATGCACAAGAGACCTGGGTGGACACTGTCCTGGCGCCTTTGGCACCAGGCTCATGAACAAAAGTAAACAAGAACATCCATTTAACACCAAAAAGCTTTTATTATGGACATAGCACTTCAGATGCATTAACCTTGAACATTCCATCCATTAAGCAGGATTCTTAAATCTTGAACATTCCATCCATTAAGAAGCCCCAAGCGTATTCTTGGATGTGGCTGCTAATGGATTGCCCTCCCACGTGCGCACTCTCTAGGAGTGGCAGGGTGTGGCTGGTAAGCCGGCCCTAACGGTCGTGCCCACGATCTCAGCTATATAAGCTGCCCCAATCCTCAAGACAGACGCTTTGCGTTATTCTGCACTTGCAAGCAAAGTAACGCTCACCATCGCCTGAGGTCAAACTTACCTTTAAAGATCCTGCTTCCGGGACATCTTGCTTCCTGCCAGAATACTTACCAACTGGGGGAAGCTGTTCTTACCTGTATATCTCTTCGACGAACCAAGTATTAATCTTGACACATTTCCGGAATGCCGAAATCTTCATCTTGGCACCGCAGCACGACACGCTCCATTGTCGACAGCAGCGCCTGCAACGAAAAACAGAAGACAAGGTTAGACATTGAAAAAATAGTCATTTTAAGGTTGCGCTTCGCCATACCTCACGCCTTCCTTAAACCATCACTTACCTGCTGTCGAACATTGCGGTAGCATCCATCTTCCATCTGGCCGTGTCTCGTGTCTCACAGCTGCATTGAGGCCGCATTTCCATCTAAGGGAAGAAAACAGAAGAGAGACATTATTGCGGGCATAAATTGGAGCAACATATAAAAACATTAAACAGAAAAAGCAGCATCACAAGAGCTCAAGAGAGACTTACAAATCATAAGGAGCAGCATAGTCGCAGCTGGACTGGACAAATCCTTATCAGGGATCAGTGAAGGAACTAGATCCCATTTGATGCGCCCGTGCCAGCAGTAGTAGTACGGAGAGCTTATCTTCCATAATTCACAGGTGAACTTTATGGGCCGGCGTATGCTCACAGATACCGTACTTTGGGTTTTAAGGGTTTCGAGAGGTACAACAATCACAGATTGGCACACTTACACACTCTCATCTCCACGCAGGAGCAGTATCACCATGTACCACCGCTCACACCTTTTCTACTGAGGGAGAGGCCTGAAGGGGGTGATTCAAGTCCAGGCATGGCTGTAACCATGCCCCAACGCCTCTGAAGAGACCAGGTGAGTGTAACATATGATTGGGGATTAGTCTCTAGGCCGTAAATCAAAGCCGGAGTGATCTTACCAATATAATACTTGATTAACGGAATCATAGAGAAGTTGCAGCATTTGTTAAGAATTCTTTACATCAGGAACTCTGATTGCAAAATCTTAGCATCCAGGCTGGAGGTAGACAGACCCTTATTCGGGAAAACTCTAACCACCGAGCCAGGGTACTTGATCTCCTTCACCAACGGACTCTTTGATTAACCAAATACCAGTTGAAAGGCTTAATTATCTACCTAGGATGTTTAAAAATCATAATTCTATATTTCTCCGGATTGGACTTCAAGCCATTCACCTCGGCATACAATTGAAATTCTACAAGCAACTTCTGCAGGTCAGCCAGGGTTCTGTCCAATAACACAATCGTGGGAATAGGCGAGACAACTAATGGTGGTAGAACCAACTTTTGGGCTGGCAAATGCCAATTCCCGTAATCATTTTGGCAAATCAGCCAGATACAAGATAAACAAAAGTGGGGCTTGTAAGCAACCCTGTCTAACACCCCTGGATAGTGTGATTGATTTAGAAAGGTTACCTGACCCATCCAATCTAACCAGAATATCAGTATTTTTGTGGAATTCGATAACAATTGCCAATAGGGATTCACGGATACCCCATTCTCTAAGTTTGGCCCTGAGATGGTCCCGATTGATGGTGTCAAAAGGTTGGGACAGGTCAATCCATGCCATAATAAAGGTTGACCGCCCCTGGAAACGGCTTCACTGCTGACTGCATTTAGAACCAGCCCATTTAGAGATGTCGACAGACCTCTCCTATAGCCTGTATGGTATCTTGGGATTGTGCCTTCTGATTTCACCAAAATCTCTAAATCTCTGAGAACTAACCCCGCTAAATGTTCCCAAAAGTATCCTGTAGTCAAGTTTCCAACAAAATGATCAAAATGATCAAATCAAAAGATTTAAAGATGCAAACTCCTCTGGTGTCCATTCTGAAAGATGTAACCCCCTTCCAATACAGCAAGGCAATGGAGTCTTTCACTAGGGATACTTCACCGGCCTGTCCAATTTTATTTGACTTGCCTGATCAGTCACAGCAGGTTGATGGCTGTAGGCTACGTGCTACCACGGCAGACACCGGCAGACACCACTGAGTTGTCCTTAGCCTCTGGTCCTTGGAAGAGGTTCACAGTACATTTGAGGGTATGTTGGAGCGCCTCATGTCTCACCAGGTAGTAGTAGAAGCAAGATTCTATGGGGGTTTTGCTAGGGTAGTGGCAGTCCATGGAATCTTGCAGGAGAAGACTAGTTTTTTAAAAATTTTAAACTGCTAGCTTAGCAGTTACACTGGGGAGGCGAGCTAAAACCTCATACTTAGCGCCATTGTTAAAAGGGGGATTTGCACTCATCCTACCAGACCCATAACCCATTAGGTCTCACAGAATGTGACAAAATCAAACAGTGTCTGCTCCTTAGAGTAGGCCAGACAGAACACTTTCATAGAAACAAGTATGAAATCAGAATGAACCCAGGGAACACTTCCTGGCATTAGGAACTAGAATCCAAAGCACTCAATCCCTCTGGCTAGGGAAGAGGACTCTCACAGAAGTGCTAGAGACCCTGGCCCTAGAGCAACGTGTAAATAGTTTACCCCTTTAAAGGCCCATCATTCAGATGAGCAAAACGACCATGATCGTGGCCATAGAGACTGCTCAAAATTATGCAGAAGTCAATAAACATCTGAGACTTCTACACCACAAGACATATAATGTGAAGAGATATATGTAACCAGGACCCCAAAGCTCTTTTCCCACAAAATTGAAGGTCCAGGGGAGAGAGAAAACTGATGAGATCATGCCCAAGCCCAACAAAATGGGAACCCGAGTTAGAGAAAGAGGAGAACAAAATACCAATAATATGGAATAAAGGACCTTTAAAAATGGAGGAAATTAGTACACATAAACCTTTTCTCACTGTTTGTGAAAGGGCATTTGGCCAGACAGTGTCCCTCGAATAGAAAGGTAGAACCAATGGAAATAGGGTGTATGACAGGTGAATAATGGGTTAATCCAGAATATCAGTTAAACCCTGACAATGAGAACACCAGTAGTTACCTCTGACAAATGGCACCTTTCAAGACCCATCAACCGGTTGCCCTTGGTGGAATTTGTGTATCGGCTCTGGTGGATTCAGGGAGCACAAACAGACAGCCGTGAGGAGCGACTTGATCGATGTAGATAACCTTAAACACGCTAAACCCATTAGATTAGCTGTGTTCATGGCAATCAAGAAGTGTATCACTGGACCGACACAGTTATTAACATCAGGGAATGGAACACCTTGATGAATTTGGCACTCATGTGAGATCATCAGTGAAATGAATAAACCAACTGCAATGTACTCCCACTTTGAAATCAGGAAGGAAGAAGAGTTCTCACTGGACATGGCCATCTGGGAATGGAATACTTCTCTAAACCCCACAAGTAAAGGGAAAAGGTATGTGACAAAACCCAGGGTATTTTCACATCTTCCATGGGGAAGGCCCCTTTCCATGACGATTGATTGTTTATTTACTATGTGATTATATACAAGTGTTTCAAGGCGCAACCATGCATGGTAGGGGAAGACATAGGGAAAGATAAACCATCTTATAGGTATGATACATTCATATTATGCAGGTGAACAGAAAAGGAAGTGCATGGGGGCAATAGGGACAAGTGCACCAAGTCTCATCAGAACATGGGTTAAGTGCAGAGAGATACCTCTCTCATGGGTTGTAATTGAAGTGCAGTAGTGCTGCAGCAAGCGCAAGGCCTGGGGGCAAGGGCAGGAGACTGGCGAGGAAAGCTTGGGACCTGAGAGGCTGGGAAGGTACCACAGGCAGCCAGTTGGCGAAACTGAGAAAAGTAGAGGAGAGAGAGCAGAAAGAGGTGGTTAGCAGGGGAGTGGGAGAGAGAAGGAGGAGGCAAAGGGGAAAGTCTTGAGGAGTTTCCGGAATTTACAGAGATCCGTCTCGAGATGTAGAGACGGGGGGACTGTTCCAGAGGGAGGCACCAGCAGAGGATAAAGTTCTCCCCCAAAATCTCAGCTTCGAGAAGTGGCTCACCCACAAAGTGATGGAAGAAGATTAGCAGAGGGCTCAAGAAGGTGAGTATTTAGGAAGAAAGCATTTCAGATGGAGTGGGCCCAGTCCCTCGAAAGCCTTGTGGAAAATGCAAAGGATCTTGAACTTAATCCTTGCAGCCATGGGGAGACAGTGAAGGGATCTCAGCGCCGGCGAGATGTGGTCCCTGGGCTTGATGCCAAGGATAAATCTTGCGGTTCTGTTCTGGATGATTTGAAAAGGACAGAGGGTAGAAGAGGGCAGTTTGAGATAGAGGCTGTTGTAGTAGTCCAGTCTAGCACCAGGGCTCAGGAGATGGTGAGCCTCTGGGGGCAGGTGAGAAAAGGTAGAATACCTCTGAGAAGGTGGAGTTTTTAGAGATGTCTGTGATGTGAGTTGAGAAGGAGAGAGTGGAGTCAAAGATGACCCCCATGTTTATTTGCCTCATTGGCAGGTGGAGGCGCAGGGCCAAGGGAGGCCGGCCAGAGAGAAAGAGGGAAGGTAGGGCAGGAGTCCCGATGAGGAGAATCTCTGTCTTACAGGCATTGAGGCAGAGGTTGTTTGCAGCACACCACGACTAAATTACGGACAGTCAGGTATGAGTGAGGAAGAGGAAGAGGCCTAGGGTAGCCTGAAGGAGAGCTGGGTATCATCCACATAACACGGAAAGTTGGAGGTGAAATTGGCTATCATACAGGCCGGGTGGGGGGCAAGTAGCCATTGAAAAAGCAGGGGATAGGTTAGATCCATTGGAAACACTGCAAGTAGAGAGAGTGTCATGAGGCCAGGGAGGTTAGGCCACTACCTAATATTTCCCCTGTGGATGGTACTCAGCGGGTGGATCTCATGGGAGGGGAAATTCCTCACAGATTGGTGACAATGGCCCAAGGAGAACACAGTATTCTTTCACACATTTGCGTCTCCAACTTCCTTAACCCCCATTCAAGTCCCTCTGGTCCCCCACTCCACTATTTGTTATGGTTTAGCAGAGGATATCCTTAAAAGGACTGAGACAAGGAAGAGGGAGACTCACCCAAACCTGATTCAAAAGATGACTGTGATGAGGAAGATGAAGCAAGGAGGTAAACACCCACTGCAGAACCAACACAAGCAGTGCAGCTGGCCAAAGGCAGTATTGATGATAAAAAGGGAAGAAGGACTCACGTCATGGTCGTGGTCTAACAGCCAGCCCTCGAGGAGAAGGGACGAATATACTGGTTCCGTACCGAAGAGTCTGATAGCTGGTGACCGGGATGTGGACTGCGACAGGTGGTTCCGAGGTCCTCACAAGGTGGCCCTGATCAGTGGCAGAGACACAGAAAGCCAGACCAGCAGTGGCCAACCATTGTTGGGGAGAAGCTGGACCCACACCAGGGCTGTGGGGCCCAGCAGCCATACCCTCACCAGCTATGGGAGACCCCAACACCTCCCATATGGCCCACAGGAATGCAACAGAGTCCCAAGTATGTTCCAAACTGTGTTTATTTCTGGGCAGCAAAAAAGAAAAAAAACACATGCAGAGCGTCGTGCACATCGAGAGTTCAGGCGCCGTCTCCCCCGGGGCTGGCTTGCAAGCCAGCTTTGTAATCACACTGCAGGCTGACCTCACAGAATTGGATCAGCTCCCAGAAACCTATCTCCTCCTGCTATTGGCTGCTGAGTAATAGGTTACCTATGTAGCCCTTATAGAGAGCCTGATAATTGGATGTTAGACTTTTGCGTCAGTGGGTTGGTTTAGCTGTGCCAGCCCACCATTACCTAATTTTAGCTTGTTGCATTCTGAATTTGTTCCCATAACTTTTTAGCTGAAACAGGTTTTTTCGCACCTGAGCTCTGAGCGCTCATTGGCCAGGGCTGAGCCATTCTTGTTACAATTATGTTTCAAATGTTGTGAGAGTCTTTACGAAAATGTCTTTCTTTCCCAGAAAGAAAAGAAAAAAACACACTGGGTTGCCGTGGCTTACTCGCATTAGTGGAGAATTAAAAAATGTTTGTCTCCAGAAAGCAATGTTATCTGACTGCGCGACCTTGGCTGCTCGTGGGATTGCGAGGAGTATTGGTGAAGGCATCTGCAGCTGGTTTTCAGTGAGAGAAATGAACTTGGCTGTAATTTTCCTGAAACATGGCTTTACACTGTGCAATTAGACCATGTTAATTCATATAGGCATTTGCAAGCCTTTAAACAGGGATTCTTGTGTTTGTAGATTCTGATATTGCTGCATTGATTCTAATGTAGCATGGAAGTTGCACTGTTGGTGAAGTGGGTGTCTTTCAGCATATTTGTCACCCATGGGTGTGCTGGGGCCTGGTTCAAATGATAAGTGCGCTCCTTGTTCTTCCTGCTGTTCTTCTGTATATGCACCTGGGGTGAGGGTCATGGGTTTGATCTCGATTTTCCCTCTTCAGTCCACCCTCTGGTCAACTTTGTCGACCACACCACCAAGCAACATTCACCTCCTTCCGGTCTGCATATCTTTGTCAAATCCTTGAAGTGTCCATAATTGTTCGCATTGTTGTTAATGAACAGTACATATAGGAGTGTTCTCCTTCTGTGTTCCACCACACTCACTTCCCTTCGTACTTCCTCTGATCACAGGGAGTGGCCACCTTTATTACTGCTGGAACCATGTCGCACACCGCTATCTTCTCCCTTAGTCCGGCTCTTCCTTTCACCATGTCTCTTATTTGCATTCCGATGTCTTCTTCTGTTGTTCTCTCACATCTTGCAACGTATCTTGATCTTGCACAATGATGCTGCGCTCTGTAGTAGTGCTTCCGTTACCACCTTCAATCGACCAGCCAGTCATGATGGCATCCATTACTATGTAAACGCTAGCCAGTTCTTGTCTTTCTCCGTTCACATGTATTTTCTGCTGATCATTCTTTTGTGTGCTGGTACTTTATCCTATGTTGCTTCTGTCACGCACGACAAGTAATCCACCCCTCTTTTCACTCCTCTCTCTCTTTCTCTTCTTCCATTGTTTTCCATCTTGGGGAATGTGTCATTCTTCACATCTTCCTTGGACATCACCAACGAGGGCATGCTGATGCGCACCAACGAACAGTCTCCTCCCCAATTCGGTGGTAGCTTCTCTTGATCTTTAGATGCATGTGCTCAATAGTAGTCCATAAGCAGTGATGTTCCTGCTCTCATCTCCCAACTTCTCTCAACCTTCTTCCGTCCAGCATGATTGTCCACTTCTTGTCACTGTTGTGCTGGTAACATAAGACTGGTACCTTCACAGTATATGTCCTTCTTCATTCTCCACCCAAGTGACCATCTTCGCTCTTTTGTCTCACTCCGTTAGGCACTTATCATATTTGTGTCTCTTTTTTTTTTCTTCTTCTCTCTTTTTTTTTCTTTCTTCTTTTATTATTTATTTATTTATTCCATCCTTTGTTTTTGTTTTTTTTGTTCTCTTGCAGCTTGCTCACTGGTGCATTTGCTCGTTGTGCCTTCTCTCTCTGGTCACTTTCCACATACAGTTGTTCTCCAATTAGCTGCTTTATGCAATCATCTTCCATAGGGGATTACCCCCCTTTTTTTTATCAATCTCAATGTTGCTGTCTTCCCTTGCAATCTTCTTCACACCTTGGGATACATGGGCGTCGTGCTCTGCTGTAGTAATTTCTGTTGTAATCAATTCTCTCACAGCATATGTTAAAGAGCAGTCAGGACAGCTCTCTCCAGTGGTGTCCCTACCAATTTTGTATATGTGTGCATGTTGTTGGTCACTTCTGCTATGTGTTTTATGTGTATGTTTTACTCCCTTTGTGTCTGCCCTTAACTCTCCTTACTTTAGCAGCAGCTTTTCCTCACCCACTGACGCCGTAACTCTTCCTGCTTAGGTTAGGGAATGTTAGCAGGGGATACAGCCGTAATGCTCACTATTACATATAATTTTCAAATTACTACCCCCATTATTTCGTTCATCATTAATAGTCCCATCGTGAAGGTAAAAGTCCTTATTTGCTTGCCCATAACCACTTACGCTGCTGGGTCCTTGGAGCTGATGAGATGATAAAGTTGCCCGCCTGAAAATCGCAAGAAAAGCGTTAATACTTTAGTACTTGTTAGTAACCTCAAGCTCCGCGAACTAAACAATCACTAAGGGCAAAATGAAACCTCCCCCTGTACATTTCGTGTTTTCAAAATTTCTTAATATGGGTAGGGAAAATCTTGGGCTGTTTATTCAATGGAAGCAAGGAAAGATACTTCAGGGAAACGTGCTCTAAGGGGTCTGAGGTTCCTGATAGGGTGGGCAATTGAGTGGGGAATGCTTCACAATGGTTTAATGAGTAGGCCTCAGTGTTACTAATGGAAGATAACATTAAGGACATTTCCTACACAATTCTTACAGCATACATACGCAACAACCTGCATGTGCGGGGAAAAGAGAAGGAACAAAACAGTGTTACAGCTGTAGGTGCACAAAATGTAATATGAAACTCAAACTTTGGACATGGGTGTGTCGGTCCCTATTCTAGTTGCTAGTGTGCATTGGACCATAGGATGGCCATGTTTCACTAACTCGGGAGTGTTCATGCTGTTTTGCAGTTCATGAAAATCTCTTGCGTTGGCCCTGTTGTTCGTTGCTCCCTCGTTGCCAGGGTGGCCACCGCTTTGTAGGGCTTGACGCCTCACACATCTAACAAAGTCTGTCAGGAGGGGAAAATGTCCCACCGTAGTCCATAGCCATTGGGTGTTAGTTGTCCGTTGTCTTCAGGCCTGCCCTGGGTCCTTTATATCTGGCGAGAAATGAAATAGAAGCGCTTGAGACCTGAGCATTTACATATTCTTCAATTTCTTGACCTAACCTCTCTGCACTACTCTTGCACTATTCAGTGTCCTAGTGGGAGGAGCCAATGGTACATTTATGCACCATCCTGTCACCACCTGGTGGCGTTGAATGACGGTCTGACCGTAACTTGTTGCACTATTCGAAATGTACCCGGAAAATGGGTAGGCACTAATTTTATGTGAAGATACTCATTACACACTTGGATCATATATACGCAATTTAGGTGCTAGTGTACAAATGGGCCTTTGGATCTTTATATTTTCTGTGCTTTTCTTGTAAGCTATTTATAGTGCGTGCCTTTGTCCCGTGGGGCATCAGGCACTGACAAGCTAAACAGGGAAACATCAGGGTGTTAAATTTGTCATATAGGGTGGCTGTGTTTCTAAATTAAGTGGACCATGTTACTTAGTTAAGATAATCACAGGGTTTTTAAATCTTTTTTTCTATGGCTCCTCTCTCAACTTCTCAGGGCGTGTCTCACAGTGAACTGCAAGCACTTTCAGCTGATGCTAATGAAATTCACTACCAATTATTCACTATCTGTCCCTCCCCCCTCTTTGTATTTATGTATTTATTTATTTATTTATTTATTTATTTATTTATTTATTTATTTATTTATTATTTATTTACTTCCTCCTTTCTTTCAAACCCAACTGTCACAATTTACTCCCATGCTCTCTATCCCACCCCATGTCCACTTGTTAAACCCTACCTACTCTGTTAATTACTCATTTAAGTGTAGTATTTTATCACTCCACTACTTTCATTACTGTTACATTTGAACAATATATTTCCCCCCATTATTTGCTCTCAAATTTTAATACAACCATTATTCTCCAGTTCGTGCAGCAATGACCTCTTTCCCTATGTGTTTTGGCTAATGCATTTGTGACAGTGCTGTGTTGAAAACCGCTAGTGGCATTACTACTTGCACTGTGTTATTTAGTCGCCAAATTGAGTCTGTTGGGATCATGGATCATCCACCCTTTACTTCTATTTCTCTCCTCCTGTGGTGAACTGTCAATGAAATGTACGCCCCCCCCCTCAAGTGCACCTTCCTCCACCTTGTGTGTCTCATTTAATTGCTGTGTTATTCGTGTATGCATGAGCCCAGTCTCGTTGCTGAAAGATGTGTGCTCAGAATGTAGCTAAATGTACTCTCTTGTTATGCGCTATCTGTATGCACCCCCCTCTGTACCGTGCACCCCCATTATGCTTAAACAATCTTCCTTTCAACATGTGTATGCCTGGTGTTTAACAAGTTATGGATTTCTCTGTTAATAAGGTGGTCATATCCACATCGCTCATGATATCACAAATGTCTCTTCCCTAAAGCATGGCCTAGTCGCCCCACTGTCACCCAGAAAAGAAAATGTTTTGATACCTATCACCACCCCTATGCAATTGTCCTCTGCATTAGTGAGTGTGCGTGAGTTTGTGTGTCGGCGTGCGTCTCACCCGCTCTGTCGGGGAGGTGGAGCATGAGTGTGTGAGGCAGAGTGAGTCAAATCAAGTTTGTCTTGGGCTGTCCTATTAGGGGTATAATATCAATCTATGTCCTTTGAAAGGTTTGTTCCACGTCAGGAAGACCCCTCCCAGTCAAGTAACCAGTACCGTTGCTATTGTGTCAGTGTTCTGTATGGGTGCTTACTGCTGTGCAGTGCCCCTGGGTTGTGATTCTTGTCAGTCCTGGGGTAGTGGTGCTGTCATTTGTTGTGTCTGTGCATGTAGTGGTGACAGTACCTGCGTTGGTGCTTGTGGTGTCTGCTGAAATGATCCCCTCCTGCCCCATGTTACCTCCCCACATGGGCGGTGCATATTGTGGTGGTTGTTGACACTGCTATTGTGATCCTTGTGCGTGTGTGTTGAGGCTGTTTTTAACTGCCCCTCCCATTGCATACTTGAATAATTTATTTTGTGCCTACTTGTCCTCATCTGCCTTTCTCTGCCGTTTTTTTTTTTTAACCGTCTTCTCTTGCCACAATCTACAGTGCACACAGTTAATGTCTAGCGCGCTATCCTTCCTTCCTCCCTTCCATAACCCCTTGCATGCTGCACCACCCCTTACTGATCCTCTATCATGTTTGGCTGTGTTGTCTCGATCAGTCCTTCTCTCCTCCTCCAATCCCTTTCTTCCCTTTCCAGTTCCCCCTCTCTGTTGCTATTGTTACTCCTTGCACCTCCCCCATTATCTTCCCTTTAAATTTAATTCCTCTGTACCTGTGCCTTCAAATCTGCTTCCATGCACTGCAGCCCTCCCTTGCTCGCTCCTGTGCTGCTAGTGGGTTGTTCTGCACCTTCCAGTTTGTTCTCTTTAGTGTATTGTGATTGTGTGTGTGTGTGGTGTTTAAATGTCCTTCTGCTGTTTTCAGTTCTCTCATGCAATTCATTCCTTGCTTACAAGTCCCCTCTTCCCTCTGCTCGTGCTGGTTCAGCGTCTGCTGACGCCTCGCCATTTCCCTTCCCTTCGTGCACACCGTTCAACTGTAGCCAGGTGCTTTTTCCCCAGCTTCTTTCCTGTGTAAGTGCTATGCATGTGTGTCATTAGCGATTGCTGCATGCTTCTGGAGAAGCTGCCCATGGGCAGCCATGGTCTCATTTATTTACCTTCAGTACTTTTGAATCTTTGCACACTGTGTTTTACTTACTTATTTTGGCATGCAAGCTGTGTGCTACACAACAGGTGAAGGGGAGTCATTTCTCTATTGTGTGATACATTAACCTCACCTCAGTTTGAAAATTTCGATAGTCCGCTATTCAGGGAGCAAAAGTTAGAGGATAATTGAACATATTTTCAATTTCTGTGAGCCTTCTTGTCTCAGCACCTTAGCCAGTGCACTCCACGTGCAGCCCATCTTCACCAAACCATTGCCTTCTCCGGCACACCCCCATAATCTTGCGCATGTGTCTTCCACACACCGCCTCTGGGTCACCTCTTCTCCAAAACCACACCACCATCTCCTCACCATCAAAAATCAGTATCCTATGTATCAATCTAAAGGTGACGTCACCAAGCTAAAAACACAATACAAATGAACATACAAATGTGCATACACAGAACAATAACCCATTACTTCCAACCCCACAAATATCCCAAAATAAACCCCCACAATCCCCACAGCTGTCTTCCTGTTTTAACTGGAACAAGGTAAACCACAATAAAACTCTTATAATTGGACTGCGCATGCTGCGTAGCCTCATGTGTGACACGCCCCTCACCAGGGGAGCTTAACAAGTCAATTATCTTCCGCACTCGGGAACAATCTAGCTACCTCCTGCGGGGAAATATCATCCACTCACTGAACTAAAACGCTCAATTAGCAGGGAACCTCATCTACTCATTGATCTTCAACGTCAATTCATAGGAAATCCACACCCCGTACATGAAGTCGCCATCTAGACCGACCAGTGCGGCACTCCGTCCTATACGTGGGTAGTCACTACCCCACCCAATATGCCCATAAACACAAGAAAGGACCACTGACACCGCTCTACTCCCAACTACAATTCACGTGCCGATCTCCACCAATGCGCCGAATTTTGCGACAATGTACAATCACCCACCACCCAATTTAAAATACCTCCCCCCAGTTTCTACCCAAACAAAAGAACTTAACATTTCTGCAACATACTGATCAACGATACATTATAATACTTGAAACATTCCCCCCCTCAAAGCCCATGTTTCTGGTTGACTTACATTTCCTATGCTGCACTGGCACTTGCTCTGCTACTGGACACCCCCTCAAGGCGCTTCACCGGACACCTTCTTCTGCAGGGCTCTCACCTGCCCTCAAGCAGGGTATTTCCAAGTGGCCCCCGATGCCTTTAGCCGGTTACGTGTTTTACGGTGGTCTTCAGGTGCAAGCGAGGGTCCCACAACTTCCTTGAGTCGGCGGCAGGGAGTGCAGTTCAACGCAAGGCTTGCGCAGGCAGTGCTCATTCACCCATGTTACAATGAGCAATGAGCCTCACAGAGGGCACCAACTTGTTGGGGAGAAGCTGGACCCCCACCAGGGCTGTGGGGCACAGCAGCCATACCCTCACCAGCTATGGGAGACCCCAACACCTCCCATATGGCCCACAGAAATGCAACAGAGTCCCCAGCAGGCAGCAGCATGTTCCAAACTGCGTTTATTTCTGGGCAGCAAAAAAGAAAAAAAACACGCAGAGCATCGTGCACATCGAGAGTTCAGACGCCGTCTCCCCCGGGGCTGACTTGCAAGCCAGCTTTGTAATCACACTGCAGGCTGACCTCACAGAATTGGATCAGCTCTCAGAAACCTATCTCCTCCTGCTATTGGCTACTGAGTAATAGGTTACCTATGTAGCCCTTATAGAGAGCCTGATAATTGGATGTTAGACTTTTGCGTCAGTGGGTTGGTTTAGCTGTGCCAGCCCACCATTACCTAATTCTAGCTTGTTGCATTATGAATTTGTTCCCATAACTTTTTAGCTGAAACAGGTTTTTTCGCACCTGAGCTCTGAGCGCTCATTGGCCAGGGCTGAGCCATTCTTGTTACAATTATGTTTCAAATGTTGTGCGAGTCTTTGCGAAAATGTCTTTCTTTCCCAGAAAGAAAAGAAAAAAACACACTGGGTTGCCGTGGCTTACTCGCATTAGTGGAGAATTAAAAAATGTTTGTCTGCAGAAAGCAATGTTGTCTGACTCCGCGACCTTGGCCGCTCGTGGGTTTGCAAGGAGTATTGGTGAAGGCATCTGCAGCTAGTGTTCAGTGAGAGAAATGAACTTAGCTGTAATTTTCCTGAAACATGGCTTTACACTGTGCAATTAGACCATGTTAATTCATATAGGCATTTGCAAGCCTTTAAACAGGGATTCTTGTGTTTGTAGATTCTGATATTGCTGCATTGATTCTAATGTAGCATGGAAGTTGCACTGTTGGTGAAGTGGGTGTCTTTCAGCATATTTGTCACCCATGGGTGCGCTGGGGCCTGGTTCAAATGATAAGTGCGCTCCTTGTTCTTCCTGCTGTTCTCCTGTATATGCGCCTGGGGTGAGGGGCATGGGTTTGATCTCGATTTTCCTTCTTCACCATGAACAGTGGCACGGAGAGCTGAAGGCAAGAGAGAGAGACGCTGCAGCTGCAGAGCCAGAGGAACGCCGAGCACAGCAGGAGCGGAATGGCTTTGCTACAACTCCCGAAGGGACCGAGGATGCCTGAGTGTTCCCACAGGTTTGGAAAGGACTGGACTGGTCAGGTGGGCATTAAGGAAGCTAAGGAAGCTAAATATAATATCCTGGAGATAGAAGGGAGAAAAGGACAGGATGCAATATAATAAAATCTTTGCAAACTTTATGAAAACACACTGAAAATTACATGGGAATGAAAAATGAAATACACATATAGTTGCAAAATTTATAGCCCAATAGGAACATCACGAAGAGCACAAGAGGGTTGGAAAGAGAACCTAAAATACCTTACAAGGATCCACCAGGGGGCGCAGAGATGGTCTGACGCATCTCGGCTCGTCTCCCCTCCAAGGCGCGGTTTTTGGGATCTGAGCCCCCCCAGACACCCCCGGAGTGAGGAGCCAACACCACCCCCACCCACACGAGTGCCCCGGGCACCCCTGGCCCGAATTTGGCACCCCGAGGTGGAGCCGCGACAGAGAACGAGGCCTCCGAGTTTCGAGGGACGGAGGCCCCTCCTCCCTGCGGCGCCGCGGCTCCGCGGAGATCTGCTCTACCGCCGGGCTTGAGCGAGGCCTGCTGAGCGGGCGAACAACCCGGGCCGACAGCCCCCCCCCGGCCGTGTGCACCATCGTGGAGGTCGGGTGTCCCCGGGGGCTCCCGCGGCGGATCCGGAGTCGAGGAGCGGCCCCTCGGGAGCACGGCGGGGCTGAGGACCCGGACGAGGCCCAGGCGACCAGGTGAGGAGCGCAGCACGGCGGCCCCCAGGAGTGGGGGTTGGAACTGGAGGAGCCCACGTGGGGCGAACTGGAGTCGCTGGTGAGGGCTCACACTGGCCCATGTTGGCAGACCAAGGTTTTCCATGAGTGGAGACCCTACCCTCATGAGGTGAGGCAGTGCGGGCCCAATCCGGGTGACCCCCCCGGGAGCCGACGGCGCCGCAGGAAGAGCCAGGAGCAGGGCTGGGGAGCGCCAGCGACATAGGCACAAACCCCGCAGGGACCTTGGGCGACGGGGAGCCCCCCGTAAACCGCACTACCGAGGCGGATTGACCAGCCGAGCAGGGCCAAGGCAGACCACACCCCGCGCCCACCCGCTGGCGGGCAGAGGGCCCCTGCAACCTCGACGGGAACACGGCTGCGAAATTTGGAGAGGGGAGAGGCGAGGAGAGAATCCTCTGGAGGAAACGACTATACCTACGGTGGGAAACTAGTCCAAGGGCCCCGGGGGCTGGGTCTTCGCCCCCGGCTACACAGCAGTCGGAGGCCCTCGCCCCGGACGGCACGGTCTCGGGGAGAACAGGCGGGCCTCGCCGGCCCTGAATTTCCAGAGGAACCCACCGCGGAGCAGAGATGCTTGGGGAGAATTGATGAGCTGGAGAGAATCCCTACAAAGGTTTCGACGCACGACCCCTGATCCCCCGAGGACGCCTGGAATGGCGACCCAAACGCAGCAAGAGCCAGCGGATACTAGCACGGTCACCAGAGGCATGGCGGCCCTACTGGAAGAAATTAGAGGCTTTAGGGCGGATATTGCACTGAGACTGGACACCTTAGACAAAAAAGTGGACAATATCGACGACAGAGTCCAGGCACTAGAGAACACCACAGCCTCGAGCGACATCTTTGAGACGCAATTCGACATGCGCCTGTCGGAGCTCGAGAGAAGAGAAGAAAGATGCTCTTTAAAAATGGACGATTTGGAAAATAGGGAACGCCGCTGCAACCTACGTTTCCTGGGCCTCCCGGAGCACGAGGGGGAAACTCAAACAGACGTCATCAAGGCTGTCAATGCGGTAATAGGGGCACTTTTCGAAGGGGCGAATACTAGCGAACCAACCATCGACAGGGCCCATAGAGCAGGTGCACCCTCCAGAGGCCCCAGATCTGTTCTAGTTCGCTTTCACTATTTCTTGGAAAAGAGCAGGATCTTGGAACTGGCTCGTAAGAAGGGCCCTGTGGAGTGGGAGGGGGCCCGGATTTCGGTGTATCAAGACCTGTCGGCCTTCACCCTTGCAAGACGGCGCCTCTGCTCCCCGCTGACAAAGATGCTTCAAACCAAGGGGGTCCGCTACAGGTGGGGTTACCCTTTCTCCCTCTCCTTTGAATTCGAGGGCTACAAATACGTCCTGATCACTGAAGATGATTTTCAAAGAGTGTCAGGAGAACTTTTGGACAATGCAAACACGGCAACGGGAGAGCAGGAACGTGAGCGATCACCGACAGGCCCTAGCGGGAACAAAGCTCCCAAGGAGAGGCGCAGAGTGCGAGGCCAGAGAAAATTTAGGAGAATGACCCCTGCTTCGCCGGGCCCTCCAAACAGTTGAAGCGAACATTTGGCGACGGATGACTAAACCGAAAACTGCCTATGCGAGTGGAGGGTGATGTAGTAGTTGTTTGTACTCTATATTGGACCGGGGGGTGGGGGGGCTCAGAAAGTTGGCTATGACGAGTTAATGAGCCTGTGGAGGGGAGACACTGGTGGCCTGGTCTGGCAATCGGATGAAGCCACGGAGCGACCAGGCGATTAGGGGGGAGTGGGGAGGGGGGAAAAAGGGGGAGTTATGTTGTTGGGGTTACGGTTACAGTGTGCCAAGTCTTTCGGGTATCCTCGCACCCCTGGGGCTGCTTCGAGCCATCAGAGGGTTGCGGAAGTATTGTGGGAGTAAAAACGCTAGCTATTCTAAAAATGGAGCTATGAGCTTTTCTCTGCGCGTTAATGGATGATCCGCTCCAATTCCTGACAGTGGGGTCACTGAATGCTCGCGGACTTAACTCGCCCACGAAGAGGTCTCTAATTGTGAGAGAATTTGTGAGGCTGCGGCTTCACTTTCTTTTTGTGCAGGAGACTCACTGGGTTCGTGGAAAAGAGCCTAAACTCAGGGCCAAACCCATAGCTCAGATGTACTCGGCCTCCGTACAGTCTAAGAAGCGGGGGGTGGCCTTGTTGATCTCCCCTGGGGCCCACTTTGTGTTTAAAGCCTCAAAAGCAGACCCGGAAGGCCGCTATCTCATGGTAAAGGGGGAGGTGAGGGGGCGCTTGTTCACTCTAGTCTGCATATATGCTCCAAATGAAGCGCAGGACACCTTCTGGGAAGGGATGAGAGGGATAATAATGTCATTCTCTGAGGGTACCCTGCTGGTTGGGGGAGATTTCAACATGGTTCTTTGCCCTGAGAGGGATAGGAAATCTGATAAGCCCTGCCCCAATGTTAGTCATTACAAGAAGCTGGCCACGGCCTTCCAGGAAGTTAATGGGGAACTAGGCTTGGCTGACACGTGCATCCTTGAGATGGGTCGGAACCCAGAATACACATATTATTCAAAAACACACGCGGCCTTTTCTCGCATAGATTATATCTTGGCCGATGTCTCGTTGCAGGGAGAGGTCACGAGTTCTGGAGTGGAGATTGTCCCCTGGTCCGACCACGATATGGTAAGGATTAAGGTTGGCCTTCCCCCTGTCCCGGCAACCGGATCCCGGTGGAGGTGTAATGACCTGCTTTTGAAGGACAGGGAGATCCGTCAATCCCTCCTAATAGCCATTGAGGATTATTTCACTCTCAACGACAACGGGGAGGTTGGAACAATGGGAGTGTGGAAGGCATTTAAGACAACTATTAGAGGCACCCTCATAGGTATTGGATCCGGGAGAAATAAGGAGAGGGAACTGGAGGAGAAAGTGTTAAAGGGCAAAATAGAGTCCATCCAACCGGGGGGGAAGTTAAGATCACAGATGTACCCCGGGCAATGGGAGGAACTACAGGGCTTGCAAACTAAGCTGGCAAACCTCCACGTGGGTCAAACGGAGAAGAAGCTCTCCTTTTTGAAGCAGAGGTATATGGAGAAGGGGGAAAAGGCAGATAAAATCTTGGCTTGGAGACTTCGAGACCTTAGAAATAGCAGGAGGGTGAACTCAATTCACACCCCGGAAGGGGACTCGACCGCGAGAGATACCGAGATAGCTCAACAATTCAGGCTATACTATGAAAAACTGTATCGCTCGGAATACTCAGGGGATGGGAACGACGTCGATAGCTTCCTGGACTCCCTCCCTGTACCGGGCCTTCTCCCGGACAAAGCGGACTCACTCGAGAGCCCCATCTCCCCGGAAGAAGTAACAGATACCATATCCTCCTTGAGGAGCGGCACAGCCCCGGGGGATGATGGGTTCACAGTCAAATTCTACAAGACATATAGGTCCACGCTTGCCCCATTCATGGCTAAGATGTTCAATGCGGCACTTGACCAGGGTTCCCTACCTCCCTCGATGATGTCAGCCTTGATTGTTGTCCTACCTAAAGAGGGCAAAGATCCCTCATATTGCCAGTCATATCGCCCCATATCCCTCCTTAACACCGATGTGAAAATATTAGCCAAGCTCCTAGCGAATAGACTGGCCAAACTGCTCCCCACCCTAGTGCATGGAGATCAAGTGGGCTTCATCCCGGGGCGCCAGGGGTCGGACAATATCAGAAAAACCCTCGACCTCATGCATGAGGCATCTCGACAGGGAGTGGAAGGGTACCTCCTCTCACTAGACTCAGAGAAGGCCTTCGACCGTGTCGAATGGCCTTACATGGGCAGGGTACTCCGAAAGATGGGGCTGGGTGGCAAATTCTGTGGGTGGATCGCAGCGCTCTACAATGGCCCCGTGGCGAGAGTGCTGGTCAATGGGGGCACCTCAGAGCCCTTTTCCCTCTCTAGGGGCACTCGGCAAGGATGTCCCCTATCGCCCCTACTATATGCTCTGGCAATGGAGCCTCTAGCCATAGCGGTTAGGAATGACCCGGAAATTACGGGAATACATTGCGGCGACTGCGAGTTTAAGCTCTCCCTCTTCGCAGACGACATCTTGAGCTACCTAACCAACATCCAAGACTCCCTACCCCGGCTGTTTGATCTTATACACCTCTTCGGCTCCTTCTCGGGACTGAAGATAAATACGTCCAAATCAAGTATCATGCCCATGGGTTTGGGGGATCAGGACATCGGAAATAACTCCGACATGCTTGGGGTCAGAATTGAACGGGTATCTACCAGGTACCTCGGCACTACCATCCCCAGAGATTTAACCCAACTATACCAGAGCAATTTCCCGGAGATCCTCACTCAAATCAGTAGGGACCTCAGGCGCTGGACGCCCCTCACGCTTTCCTGGCTCGGGCGCATGGTCACAGTGAAGATGAATATCTTGCCCCGCCTCCTCTATCTATTCGCAGCGCTTCCCACTGTGATACCCGAGTCCTTTTTCGAGGTGCTTCAATCTCGAATTCTTAAGTTCATCTGGAACGGTAAGAGGCCAAGGATCAGGACCTCCACCCTGACCCTCCCGAAGTCCCATGGAGGTTTCAGCCTCCCCGACTTCCGGCTTTATTACAAAGCAGCCCAGCTCCGGGTGATGTTGGAGCATATACGGGACGATATGGGTACTTATTGGACGTATATCGAAGACGTGCACGCCCACCCGAAAAAAGTTAGAGACCTTCTATGGGCTCCTCCAAGGAGTCTTCCATCCCAGATAAGAACTCACCCCACCCTGGCAGCCCTGTGGGCGCTATGGAAGCCCAACAAGGCTAATAAACTAGTGTCAACGTGGCCCTCCCCGCTGTCCTCGCTCTGGGGCCCTCCCATAAATCTGGGCTCTAGGGGATTCCAAGACACTCAGGCCTGGTCAGATATGGGGTTGGAGAGGGTCTCCCAACTCCTACGGGAAGAGGGCTTTATAGAGTGTGAAAGCTTAAGTGAGGCTTTAGCAGATAGACCCCCCACGGTCTTTGAATACCTGCGGCTGAAGGGAATTCTGACACACCCTAGGTGGGCTGACCAGCTTAGACGCCCCCTCACTCCATTAGAAACCATACTGGCTAAAAGCACGTCTCGGAAGGGCTCGATATCCAAGTTCTATGGAGTTTTGATAACTGCTGACCTAGAGGGTAGACAACCCTTCAAACGCATATGGGAAGAAAGGCTGGGCATGCCATTAGACGACCACACTTGGAGGGCTGTATTCAAATGTATCTTCTCGGGTACCCTGTACACCGCTGCCATGGTACACAGCTTTAAGATCCTTCACTCGTGGCATCGCCCCCCGGCCTTATTATCCAAGATGTTTCGGGAAGTATCCCCCTTTTGTCCAAGGGGCTGCCACCAGCGGGGAACCTGGTTTCACATGTGGTGGGGCTGTCCGGCCATACAGGTTTATTGGTCGGAATTGCTCAGCTGGATTAAAGACATTGAGGGGTTCAGCCCGTCACTCCACCCGCTAGAGGTTCTGCTGGGCGTTCCCATGCCAGAGACTGAAACAAATGTGTATCCCAAGGTCATCGGTGCAATGCTGCGAGCAGGGAGAGTGGCGCTTGCCCAAAAGTGGAAGAGCGCCCTGGCTCCCTCTAAAGAGGAATGGCTCTGTAAACTCAGGATGATCTTCATATATGAAAAACTTACCGCCATAGCAAATGACACCATGACTGAGTTTGTGCAAGAATGGACTGCAGTTCTCCTGCATGATGATTGCGTTTCCATGAGGCTGTAATATGCATACTGAGCGGGGTTGTAACGGCATACCTTCTTACACCTTCCACAAACCCAAGACGCCTACTGTTTAACGATCCTCTTGTTGGGCCCCGCTGTCTCAAGGGATATTAACTACAAGCATGTGATAAGCGAGTGTTCTCTCCTAAGTTTAGATAGTTTTGCAATACCCCAAGACTTGGCAAGTTAAATGTTGGGGGGGGAGGGGTGGGAGGGGGGCTAGGGGGGTGGGAGTTAAGGTAAAAAAAAAAAAAAGAAAAACAGAAAATGTTACTGAAACTTGTTTTACTTTGATGTTTTTGCCGGTTGGGCCAGCATTCTTGCTCAACCTCATTTGAGTATTGTCAATAAAAAATAATTTGAAAAAAAAAATACCTTACAAACTAAGTGAAGTGGAAAAACATGTTGCAAGGGACACAGGAAATTAGGAAGTAAAGCATACAATCATATAAGAAGACTGGAAGTACACCTAGGTGGGACAGTACTTGGCAGGGGAGTATACCAGGTCTGTGAAAGTGTACATGGGGTAAGGACAGGGATCCCACAAAACCAGAGCAATAGGGTCTGGGACCCAGATGAAAGCGGGCAAAGGCCAACAATTGAGTACATAAGGGTTGAGGACACACATCTACAGCAGAATAATTACAACTAGCGTGGTGGAGCATGAATAACAAGGGAAGTGAAACTTGCGGAAGTCAAGTCTGGCAGGCAATTAAACCAGGCTTGATATCTTATTGGAAACATCTGCGGTGAGGTTTGACAGGTTAGTGAATCAGGCCTGGCAAGAGAGTGAGAAGGATCATGTGTTGTGTTATGAACTGGGTGAAGACACATTTCCCAGATGATCTATTGAGAATAGTTGTTTTTGAAAATAGAACCCAGGAAGAGGTTCCCCCCAGGAGACGGGTGAACTCGGTTATCCTTAAGTTGGGTGAACTGGTGAATAGTGAACATTGAATTATTAACATCGAACTGTTTATATTCGTTTGTAAGACAAACTGCACTTTGGTGTCAACAACCAGAATGGGAGAGTCCCCCTTCTGTAATCAAGAAGACACCCATATGCTCCTTTATTTAGAAAGAAAATGTAAGGGACGAAAATTAGATGAGACACAGCATGGTGAACACGTTTGTTCAACGGACACCCTGACAGAGTCCATAGTATTCTTTCTGTTGAGGCAGGGCAACACCTCTTAGTGGTTAGTGATTGTTAGGACTTTCCCCAACGCCTTTTACTTTGAGTAAAAAGCTTGCAAATCCCATTAATGCCACCTGGGTCTCATTTTCCTTCTTTTGCACCCTTGCAAGTGATAGTTGATGAATACCACCTAAGAGGACACTTTTAAGGCCTCACTGATAAGTCTAATACCATGCGTTATCGCCACATGACCAAAGCAGGAAGGGAGAAATTGGATGGCCATTTTTATGTGTGCTCACTCCTTCCAAATGGTTTGTTTTCAGACTGTTTGTGGCTGAGGAAATACCAGTCAAAGTGCGACCTGCTTAACACGCAACAAAAAATAAAATATATATTATCAGGGCCGTGAGCAGGTGAAATGACAGTGATAGACAGACTACCCTTTGTAAAATATATGCACAAAAGAGGGAGAGAGACACCATTTTGCTGGGACAGAACCCCGCTGCATATCACATGGGAAATATAAACGCCTCAAGGATAGGTACAGGGGATCATGGGGTGTAGAGCAGAAGCACTCATATGAATCTGGTGGTTCCCTATTGAACGTACAAATAGAGAGTGCATGGAAGAATGGAGCAAATATGCCACATTATTGACAGAGGAGGAGGACATAGAAGGGCTGGTACACACAACAAATAGGGAACAACGCTGGATGTTAATGCACCATGGACCTGCCTGTCATGAAAGTAGCTGACAGCAGTTCTGGTGGACCATTATTGGGCCTGTGATTCACTGGCCTTTATGCAGCTCCTGCCAAAATGGGGTGTCATGATATGATATGATATGATAAGTCATTCATAACGTTCCTGTATACAAGTGTTTCTAGGCGCGACAAGACAAGGAAGGGAAGACAGAAGGAAGGCAAAACAACAATCTTATTAGGCCTTGTGACATTCATATTGTGCAAGTGTGGGGAGTTGGAGGGGGAGAAGTGCCCGGGGGTTGGGAGAGGGAAGAGTGCAAAGGAATTCATAAGTGCTGCCAGGGAGGTGGCTCATAAGTGCAGAGAGTCAGGGGACTGTAGGGTTGCAGATACAGTCACTAAGTAGTGGGAGGTCTGGAGGCAGTGCAACGGCAAGTGGTCCTGCAGGAGCCTGGTCCCATAAATTTAGTGGGTAGCCAGGTAAACATTATGCACAGCAGACAGGGTCATCAGCAAGGGAGAGTGAAAGCTTGCTGAACCTTCGGTGGTCCTGCTCAAGTTTAAGAGAGGCAGGGAGGCTGTTCCAGAGGGAGGGCCCAGCCGAGGACAGAGATCTACCCCCACTCTCTGCATGGAGAAGCATGTGACCCTCAGAGAGCTGGTGGTGGATGAGCGGAGGACTCGAGAATTAACATGCTTAGGAAGATAAAGTTGGATGTAATGTGGGTCCTGGCCCCAGCAAGCCTCGTGGACGATGGAGAGGGTCTTGAACTTGATCCTTGATCCTTGTATGCCCAGGGAGCCACTGGAGAGATTTCAGTGCTGGAGAGATATGATCCCTGGCCTTTTGGCCAGGAACAAGTCATAGAGTCCTGTTCTGGATTAGTTGTAGAAGGTGAACAGTAGAGGCAGGCATATCTAGAAAGAGGCTATTGCAGTAGTCCATCCTAGAGAGGACCATGGCTCTGGACAAAGTGAGCTTCTGGGGGAAAGTGAGAAAAGAAAGAATACATCTGAGGAGGTGCAGCTGATAGCGTGTCTTCTTAGAGACGTCAACAATGTGAAGAGAGAAGAAGAGGGGGGAGTCGAAGATGACACCAAAGTTCTTAGCCTCACAGGAAGGTGGCCCAGGATTGGCATCCAGAGTGAGAGAGGGAAGGCAGGAGCAAGTGTCCCAACAAGTGTCTCAGTCTTATTGGCATTAAGGCTGAGACTGTTAGAAGCACACCATTCCTGAATTGCGGACAGACAGTCAGATATGGGAGAAGGAACAGGGGAGGCTGACGGGAGCATGAAGGAGAGCTGGTTGTCATCCGCATAACACTGAAAGTTAGAGCAGACGGTAGAGATGCAGAGGGCCATAGGTGCCAGGTAGTGGTTAAAGAGCCAGGGAGAGAGGTTAGAACCCTGGAGGATATCACAATGTAGAGAGAGCGATAGAAGAGAGGAAATATCCAAGTTGGACCGTGGAGGGTCGAGCTGAGAGAAAGGAGGTCAAAAAGGCTTGGGCCTGCCCAGAGATACCCAGTTGGTCACAGAGACGATTGCACATCATGGCACAGTTGACTGTGTCTAATGCAGAGGATAAATCAAGGAAAATGAGGACAAGAGGGAGCTTAGAGTCTAGATTAGAGAGCAAGTCTTCACAGGTGTTCAGGAGAGTAGTCTCCGTCCTTGTGGTTGCTCTGAAGCCAGACTGGTGGTCATGGAGACAACAGATTCAGTATGTAGATTAAACTGGGAGATGGCCAGCTGTTCCAAGAGTTTGCCAGGAAAGGAGCGATGGAGATCGGCAGAGAGCTTCTTAAGGAGGGGTTGCACAAGGGAGTGCTTAAGAGGGGAGGGGAACGTTCCAGTGATTGCAGAAATCCGTTAAAGCACAATCAAGTGTGTCAATGTAGTCCTTGATGGTTCTGGAGGAGCAGGGGAGCACCTGCTTTGATGAGACTTTCATAGATAAGACTTGTCTAGAAACCACGTTGGGAGTGAACAGGGATAAGAAGGAGAAAGGAAGAGGAGATACTGCCAGAGAGGTACCTGGAACAGTAGAGTGAGACATAAAGAAGGTAGGGGAAGAGGAAAGAGTGGACAGGATGTCCTGAGTTTTAGTGGTGAAATGAGAGGCCAGAGCCATGCAAAGGGCCTCGGAGGGAACAAGGCAGGTGGAGACTGCAGCAGGAGTGGCCAGCTCCTTGCATATCTCCAGCAGGTTTGAGCATCCCACCTGTTCAATTGGAGTGTTGTATGCATTACACTAGTGGTGCTTCAAAGTGATTTGGTTCAGATACTCCACAGTATAAGGTGACAAGAAGGAGAAAAGATCACCATTATTGAAAAGAGATTATTATCCGAAAAGACTCGGTAGATGCACTAGAACATATCCCATCTGAGAACAGGCTGTTTTTTGCAATGCGTCTCACCACTGGCTTACAGATGGTAGCAAACACCATAAGGTTACATATAACCGGGTGGGAGTTACTGGAGGACATAAATCCCACAGAAAAGGGGTTGAATAAAAGAAATTAGATTAATGTCTCTTCAGAAGAGGAATGTCCTCGACCTCCTCAATGAAATGGAGGGAGGACTGTACAGAAAAATCAGGCCAAGTTGCTGAACATTCATAGCTGCACATGATTAGCAGAATGGGGCTTGTTGGAGGCAATAATGACTCTGATAAATGAACATACAAAAATGATTAAGGAAACCAGTGATGTTGAGGATAAGGATTGGTTTACAGGTCTATTCTCAAGGGTGCCTACATGGCTAGGAAACCCCTTCAAAATATTACTGGCAATCCTGGTTTTGGTACTGACAAGCCTCTGCGTCTTGCAATTAATACTGTCCCAATGTAAAAAAGCTGGGAAAAACACAGCAGAACAGCACATGATGACAGTAATACTGGGTAAGGATGACGTAGAGCATATACACACCCAAATAGATGAGCCACATGAGATGCACTTCATTGAACATCCGGTAGTCGATTCAGAAACTTATACGGGACACAGCGTCGACTGTGAAGGAGATGGAGAGTGCTGCTTCATGCCATGTTGGCCAGAAGAATACATAGAGAAAGGGGGCATCCTCAGGAGTGTGTATAAAATATGGATACCCAAAGATGGATATGATAGTTTGTGTGAAAATAATGGAGGAATGGTCAATAAATTGATGAGAGCGGGGAGTGCACCAAAAGGGGTGAGAGTTACACCAGTATTGGCCATGCCCCCAACAGCCTACCAATCCCCCATCACGATCACAAATTAAAGTGTATGCTGAAAAAGGTGCAATAGGCCATTAACCAAACACTGAGAGCCACATAGTGGCCATTTAGAGTAGTATAGATGGAGTGACATGAGCCGGGTAGTTGTGTTATTACATAAATAAAGGGAGGGAATTTTAAAATGATGAGACACACACACACAAGGCATACGTAACAGACATGAAGCACAAGTAGACACGAAGAACAGCATGTACACATGAAGAACACTTGCACGCAGACATGAAGAATATGTGCACATAAGCATGAAGAACATTAACATGCAAGAGACGTAGGACAACATGGCATAGAATGAACCAAAGTATAGCCATTACAGACCAGACCCAGCAAGGCCTCAATTCTGAAATATTGAAGCTTTACATAAAATTGCTTAACACACAGATCCAGGCCTCATGGAGCAGAGAAACCCCCAGCACCAAGGTCAGAATGCTGAAGTGAGTTGAGCTTAGCAAGCTGAATCCACACCAGATAATGTTTCACAGGGCACAGAACAATTATTGAAGTCAATTAGTTTCAGATGGTACAGTGAGGAACACACACATCTTTGAATACCAGGTGCAGGGAGTTACTGTGCCAATTGATCCCACAACAAACCAACATTTAGCACCCCAAATGGCCACTGAAGGAAAGTGCATCAATCTAGACCCATAGGAGAACTCCAATAAATCATTGAATTGATATTAGCACAGCAGTCCCTCACCACGTGACTGAAACAATGATGATGAATTCAAAGCACAATTAGATAGTGCACCTGGCATATCGTTAGCATGTCCAGCACCATGACAAGATGCCCAAGGCTACAATCAGGATGGTAGACAGAACTCAAGCATGGCAGTTCACCTACTTCTCATTTCCCAGCATGTTATTTGGCACATAACCGGGTTGAAAGACCGGATAAACGAACTGCCAATCAAATTGTGTTTTTCTATCAACTATTGCAGTAGAATGTTAGCCAAAAGTAACCAGGAGAAATTGTATCATTTGGAGACGGATGTACCTAGGAGGAGCCAGTAGCTGTGAAAGGACTAACAGTAAGCCGGACCACCTATAGAGGAATATATGTTCTATATTCTATCGTCCTAGTAAGTTAGAGAGTAGATGTGTTTATGATGATTGCTAACATGACAACAATATGCCATATTGTCTAGTTAAGAGCTTGTGGTTTCTAACACCATTTAGAGATTGTCCTGTGTATGCCCTCCTGGCAGCTGACTGTATTGGAATGAAGCTGGATTTCCAGGTGCACTTTGGAGCTACAATTAAACTTGAGTTTTAATTGATTATAGATATGTGGGCCTATCATAACAAAGAGTACTGAGGAATAAAGATGATGCCTGAAATGTCCTGAAATATAGTACAATGATAAGGGAGATAGGGAAGAGTGAATCATGAGGAATAGGAACTAACTTGGAAGTCTGCGGTGTGGGCTGGAGGAAATTATAGACAGAAGGAGAAATAAGGATGACCAAAATAGATGTTCTGCAGTCTCAGTACTTATTCCAGGGCCATTCGTCAATTCAAATAGTGTTGCATTACAATAGTTCCGTAGTTGGTTTTCCACAGACCAAAATAATCATGTACATAAACTATTCTGTGCAAAGTACTCATCCCTGAATTTTCAACATAATTGATTTAATTTACTCCAATGGCAACTATGTTATGCACTGGTCTACGCAATGAGACTTATACAACGATTATATGTGGTTCACAAATACTGTCATGTTAGGGTTAGTGATGTGTAAAACGAAATGAACACTCGGCCCAATGTACTTACTGACTGAAACATGCAATCCTCTTATCACATGCATATTTGTCAAATATAAGGTATGTGTTTACTCTTATAGTCCCAAAATGCCCTTTGATGTTATGCAAACCAGGAAGAAACACTGCATTGTGCACAGGGCCCTCACCCCATTCTCATAGGTGTTCCTCAAAAGAGTACGTACAATAGGAGCGCAGCAGACTGTCTACCTTGGAATGGTAACATTCAAGCTGAAAATAATGTAAATGGTTATCCAAGCTGCTGATAATGTGCGTTGATCGGCACAAAAAGTGATAAGTGTAAAGATCCGACTATGGGCTATACTGTATACTTTAAAAAGACTAACTTTACAATGTCATTACAATTTATTAATGCCCTTTTTTAGCCACAGTGTCCCCCACCTGCAGAGATAATACATGTCACCTCAGCACCGTGTATGGACAATTAGCACTGAAATACCAAGGTGGTCCCTTCCTCTGGGGATGCCTCTATTGCTGTTTATCTCCTACCTTTAACCATGAAAAACGGAGCAATCCCCCATCCTTCAAGGCATCTGTGGGGGGGTTTCTCATTGACCTTCTGGTGGTATCAGCTTTGTTTTCTAAGCAAACGCACAAAGGACAAACACACATGCAGATTTGAGCGAGGTAGAGCAAGGCAGAGAGAGAGAGATTGAGCTCTAGATATGCATATGATAACCTCGGAATGGCTAATTATTATTAGTATTATTATTATTATTATTATTATTTTTATTATTATTATTATTATTATTATCATGGTTTATTTGTATTATTATTTCTTGTGCTACCTACTATATTCTGGCGTAAGTAATGATTTTCATTGTTCATTTATAAAAACAACACAATTGTGATTGTACACACACATTATTATTATTATTATTATTATTATTATTATTATTATTATTATTATTATTGTTATTATTATTATTATTCACATTTAGAATGAAATTAAGTTTGCTTTTGGCTGATAACCGGCTGTGAAATGCTGCTGTGATGTTCAGCTTGCACACGTTGCGTTTTTCCATTCTGTTTCATTGAAATGCCTTTTTTTTCAATCATTGCACTATCAGTTTTGTCAGAGTGTCAAATGGCGAATTTTTAACATGGATACCAAGTAGGCAGAATCATTAATGATGCAAGGTTTGTTGGCGCTGCTGCAGGACATTCTAGGTTACACATTCTGCACAGTTGTGCAGTGCTCCCCAGTCTCAAAAGAGATGGAACAGTGCCATCTCTCGACCAAACTTTTTTTTCCTGTGACCATTCGGGGAAACTCTAGTCCTTAACACTTTTTATCCAAGTAAACCAACTGCTGTAAAATAAGAACTGTGCTATTAATGTTTTTGATTTTTTTTTTAGCATTTTATATATTATGTAACAGCTGTGAGCGCAAGTGATGTTTGTATAAAAGGTTGTATTAAGCTACATTATAATTCTGTGTTTCTTTTTTTCCTCAGAGGAATGGAATGTTCACGCATTGTGCTGATAAAATAAGGCTGCCATGGTTACCATTCTGAGTGAAGTAACTTATTTAATATACTGTCAATTAAAAGCTGAAAGTATTGGAAAATGTGAAGGTCAGACACAGAATCATATTTTCTCTCCACCCTTCCATATATGGATGTATGAATCAAGTGGAATTATACTACAGAAAGTGCATTCAGGACCAACGCACCCCCCTAAATTATTGTGTTGTCTGTAGGAAACACATTTGCAACCGTTTTCCCGCACGCTTCATTCAGCATAAATATGCAATATGAAGTGAAGAGCTTGCGTGATCTCCTAACAGCAATTAGCAATAATGTACCGATACTATTGGAATCTTTGGGTGGCTAGTCTCAGGGATTATCGGCATTTCGCATGCTTGGGATTTAACTTTGAAAGAACACGATTGGATAATTATAAATATTTATGATAAACTGATGAAACGCTTCTATGAATCTGGCCCATAATGCTTTCAGCTGGTTAAGGGTATGAGTGATCATTCATTTTTTTATCGCCAAAGACTAGTTTAAAGTGCTTGTTAGCTTCACAACAATTGCATATGGGTATCGTATATAGTAGTACGGGTTTCATTAGTGATTACCTGGGGAAAGTACTGCAAGGTATTACAGGGTCTACGGCAGTGACCCTGTAGTTATGTTTAAGTTGCTCAACCCACAGGAAGAGCAGTATTTGGGAGACTTAAAATTATGATGGCATTCAACAAATCCTCACGAAACTGCAAAAAGTTATAGAGCCACCACAGAATTATTTTGCGATGTTTCGTGTGATTTTTTGATGGGGGGGAAAAGTTATAGGGTGAGTCCCAAAACGTTTGAAATCCAGAATGACATGAATGGAAAAAAAAATGTGTTCACGCCTACGGTGTAAACCGTTGGGCAGATTTGAACCAAACTTGTGTGAGGAGCGGCGGCTTGGTCCCGAAAGCGTGCTTTTGCAAATTTGGTGCTAATCCATCCAGTATATTTTTGTAAAATAGCAGAAACATAGTTATCAAAATAAGTGATATCTCCGTCCAGTTTGCAAACTCACTTCCTGGTTTGGTGTTCGCAGACACCTCTGGGCCAAGCAAGGGCAGCATAGCATTCATGGACAACATATGCAGATGCTGATTGATTGATTAAAAATGTGAGGAGCGTCAAAGCCTTTGAAATATTCGCCATATTAGATCTGTGAACCAGCACCTCCGTACGCTGACATCACAGTACAAAATTACTATGAAAAATCCATTTGGGGTTATTTTGAGGAGGAAAGAGTGTCAGGAAGGGTCAGGGAGAGAAAAGATGGCAAAATGGAGACACTGCTATGGCTTAAAAATGTCTTTGGGATTTTGCCAAGCCAAATGTCATTTTTACAGTCCACGACCATTACGAACGCTAACATTGCTCCTCGGACATATTTTGTGGCATGGACACAAACATCTGTCCACAGACTTTTATTGGCATTGGAGGTGTTATGTGCCATGTTACAACAGTGACTATTTTTGATTGTATAGTTATGTTATGCAATTAGTGAGTGTAGCCAATATGCATATGTGTTTGTAATACAAATATATAGTTCTGTGGCTATGGAAGTGTGTAAAATGTTTGTGATATGGTTAAAGAATGTTGCTGTGGCCATGGCCAGTGTGCAGCCATGGCCAAATTTATTATGTAATGCATGTGAATAGTGTGAATTTAATAATGTTGTTACTGGGCTTACATATAGTGTACGTTTATTGTAAGTTTAATGGGAGCAACAGTGTGGCTGATGGTCATGGGTAATACAGTGCACTTAGTTCAATATGGTTAGGAGGCTTTAATCCATGCTTCTTTGCCTGTAAAGAAAATATAGTTAGTTGTAGAACACAGTTCACAAAATAATTAGTTCGCATTTCTACACATATATGTACTTTTTATGACCCTCATAAGTAGTACATTTGTACAACATGGTTGTGTGATACACTGTTGTTGTATTAAAATGTAGTAATCATTGGGCTACTTGGAAATAATCCAAGGTGGATTAAAACACACATTTTATAGGTATAACGTTTCTGACATTTACAATGTTAAACACTTTGCCTGTTAGATTTACAAAAGAAAGGAAAATACATATTGTATGTGCAGAAAAGTAGTACACTAGTAGTATGGGTGAATTGAGTACATACTTAGTTGATAGTGTGTTCTAAGGGAAATTATTAGTTTTGTGTTTTTGGTTCTGTGATAAATAGACACAAATTGGCATATACTAAATGTATAGAATTGTGAATGTACTACATTGTTAATATGGATGCTTTAAGTAATTATAAACCTGGTGTCATGTTTTCAGTGTACTGTAATTAAGTAATATGAGGATGTTTGAAATGAATATGTCCAAGCTGGAAAGCTAATAACCAAACATTAACACTTAACCTAAGCTGCGGCTGGTCAGGGAATAGGGTCTCTCCCACACAACATTCTACACTGATAGCTTGGTCCGTACAGCCCTGTGTAAGAAAAGCATGTCTGTGTGAAAGATACAGGGCCTCATTACACGATAGGTGGTAAACCATGGTGCTATTAGCGCCATAGTTCATGCTGGTAATTTACTGGTACCGCCTTGGAGGAAAGGGGAATTACCGCCCTATTCCAAGGTTGGGAAGGCAGTAATTCCTCCTTCCTCCATTGCCCTTCCCCATTCCCATTTTGGCCCCATAGGGCATAATGGGAATGGGGAAGGTGCTAATTACGGTACCGCAAATTGCGGTACCGTAATTAGCACCTCGGTCCCTTTGCGGGTTCGTTTTTTAATGCCTGCTAAAAGTAGGCGTTAATGTACCAACCCGCAAAGGGACCTCGTAGTAAGGCGGTAAGGGTTTACCGGTACCGGTAAAATACTGGTACCGGTAAACCCTTACCGCCTACCATGTAATGAGGCCCACAGTTATTTTGCCAGCCTGACTGATGTTTGCGAGTCTTAGTATATCTTTTCATGGTTCGGCCTGCGACTAGTTTACCATATTTTTCTCAAAATTTGGGGGATGCTTCTGACCTCTAAACTTGTGTCTGGTCCTGCATTTGGCAGCCCTGTGTTAGATGCTGACTTCCCTGTCTGTGCAGCACATCCCACCATGGACCACACACAAGCAACATGCTGTCCTCCCTCGCACCGATGGTGCTAGGTGTGGCTTTGGCATTTGCACCGGGCACAGGAATGCGTGTGCCACCCAAAACGTCACCTCCCAAATACTCAGGCCTTAATACGCCCAAGCCACTCACCCTGAGGTTAAAACCTGATAGGACAGATGTGAAAATATCTAACCAGTTGGAAACTAGCCTGGGTCTGCCATTGAGCACACCCTAGCAGTCACATGATGCTGCCGTGGCACCAGATGTTTCAGTGATATTGGCATCAAAATACATCTGCCCTCCAGCAGGAGCTTTGGACACCTAGCCCAGTAGCTGCAGAGTTTACATTACTGGAATCCTGGCTGCAATGAACCAATGAGGGATTCAGTCAAGATTCACAGAGGTCCAAAGACAACCTGCAAAATGTCACTTATGTATTGACTGATTTACTTATTATTATTATTGTTATTATTATTATTATTATTATTATTATTATTATTATTATTATTATTATTATTATTATTATTATTATCATTATTATTATACTTACTGAATTTTCACATCTTTTTATAGTACCTCAGATCCCCTTTTCTGTGGCTTTAGAGCACCAAACTAGTAATGAGGCCCATCATCTCTTACATGTTACATGTCCTTATATTTAAAAACCTAAATATCTAAATACATGTTTATTATTATTAAAATTAGGGTATTTATTGAGGATGGACCTAGAAATTGAGTAAAGCCATGAAGCGCTTTACAATCAAAGGGCGAAGAACCCGGTGAGGGAAGGAGACACAAAGGGCAGGCACTTTGCCAGCAAGGGATCTGCACGCAACCGGGCAAGGAAACAGTGAGGAGCAGACCTCCCAGTCTCAGGTAAGTTGGGGAGTAGAGGGTGTGTGGACCTAGGCATTAGGCAGGAGCCGTTCCTTGATGAGGAGGGTCTTGATCTCCTTCTTGAACTGTGAACGCATTGGAGTGAGTATGATGTTGACTGGAAGAAGGTTCCAGAGTTTTGGAGCGTAGACAGAGAAGGACTGTCTTCTGGTTCTTTCCTTCCTGCACCGGTGGAGTTCAAGTCTGCACATGTCCTTACTTGTGGTGAATCGTTTGCCTCTGGAGATGCAGAGTTTCTCATTGAGGTAGCTAATTATTCTACATTTGATGTTGGTCGCCTAATGAGTTGCTCGGAGCACATACATTAAGGTACTCTTTGCTCAGTTTTTGTTTTTGTTTTTCATTCCCTCGGCATAAACACTAAACAAGGACAGATGCAATATAGATGTATCTTTGATTAACCCTTGAAAAGAATAATATCTGTCACTGCTCCTAAGGAATGCATCAGCATTTGGAGTGTTGCAGAAACCGGTCGACCTGCTGTGTGGTACATACTTTATATGTTTTTGATACCTACTCCAAAAAAGTTTCTGTCTAATTTGTAGACATATTCATATGAGGGAATTCTAAAAAATATACCCACAATGCATTTCCCATCTGGCTCTGACCGGGAGGTCAACTTCCAGTGATGGCTACTGAGTGGCACTGTGCTGTATATGGCTTGGCTTAAATGGCTTAATATAATAATAATAATAATAATTATTAAATATTATTAAATAATATACTTTCAAGTGTAGACCATGAAAGGTATATAAAGACTTACTGACTGTGCTCACTTCAAACTACACAATCTGCACAAATCAAGGTAAAGCGGAAACTTCCGTCTTTCATGGTTTGCAGCAAACCTCACAGCGGGTTTGTGTTCAAGTGACTGGAGGACACTAGACAGCAAAATCCCCTGAGCTCTCCCTAAGTGAAGGACTCCCAAATTAGATACCATCGAGTCTTTTCTGCAGGTTCACCCATGGCTGGCTCACACAACAAGAGTATCCTTCAGGGGCTTTGGACCTCTCAATACCTCCAACTCTCTCTTCGGAAATATATACCTACTCAAGCTGTTCGCTCCTCCACCTCCTACTTCCTCAGGGTCAGTCGCTTCTCCAAGCAGCAAGTTGGTGGTAGATCTCTTTCTTCGGCTGGGATCTCCCTCTGGAACAGCCTTCCTGCCTCTCTGAAACTTGAGCAGAACCATCTCTGGTTCTGGAAACACCTCAAGACCATCCTCTTTGCTTCTGCCTTCTATCTTCCTCTCCCCTGCTGATCTCTTGTCTGACACTGCACTGGTCACCTGGCTACCCTCTGAATATGGGGCCAGGTCCCTGCCCACCCAGTTGCACTGCCCCCCTGGCCACCCTTACACTTGAGTCTGTATCTGCAACACTACAGTCACCTTACCTACTCTTATTGGAACCTGCTGTCTGCACTTAACCCCTGCACTTGCCACCTGCTTGATGCACTACTTGTTGTTTTGTTCCCTTGTACGGCACTCTCCCTTCCTGGCATGTTTCCCCTCCCTCTGCCCTGCACTTGTGCGATCTCAATTTCAGTTGGCCTAGTAAGATCATTGTCTCTGTCCTCCCTCTGTTCCCCTCTCTTGCCTCTTTGCACCTTGAAACATTTGTGTATAGGCGCATCATAAATGCCATATAATATCATATCATATCATATTATTATCATATATTTGTTTGTGTTTAGTTATATTTATACCTACTGGCATATTCTAACTGCATGTAATTGGAATTCTTAATTGTACATGTCATCTAATGACTACAATTGGGTTTGAGAAATATTAGGTAGGCATTTGTTAGATTTCCATGTGTTTGAGTAATGGAAGTGTTGTTTCATTCAAAGCAACCACTTATTTTTTTCACATATGAAGTATAGTGAGCTTAAGTGTTTGTGGCACCAGTGTGGTATATTATGCCTACTGCTGGAAGTTTTTCTCGCCAAGAGATATTTTGACGTGTGTGAAGTTGGTGAGCTTACAGTTATTTTTATTGCCATCTGCATTTCATCTTAAAAGCATTAATATTACATATTGTGCATGTGAATTCATTTGTATGTTGGATCGATTCTCTGAATTGCAGAAAAAACATAAAAGGCCAAGATTTGCATTTTCCAGACGCTGTTGAAAACAATCGAATCACAATTTGGTATAGATATGTACACAAATCGTTCATTAGGGATGTGCTCCTGTGAAGCTCACCAAAATGGAAAATCTTTTTGTCTTCTCAGTAGGGGTCAAAAGTGGTAATGTAGTATTCAATATTAAATGAAGACTAAAAGACTAACAACAAGTATTTGTTTAGCATTCTTTCGGTTATCGACCAGTATTCAGCACGATGAATAGTCTTCATATAGTATTCTGCATTGATTACTATGAAAAGTCAAAATGAAATACTAAATGGAGTATTTTACTTTGGTAATGGTTTCCATGTGTATGGAATCTGGAAAACGTCATTTATAGGGATGTTCTTGGTTTCCAGTACTTGTATTTAGTACATAAGGAATTTGTGTGGATCTTCCTGTGTGTTTAGGGTGAATGTAACCATTCCTGCACAACAGTCCAACAGTCCAATTCCTACCTTATTCCTGAGACACTGTAGGTACTGTCAGGGAATTAGTGGCATTTCTGTGTATGAAAAGCATTTGTAATCACAACTGGTCTTAGCCGATTAAGTACATATTCTCCACAATTTGCGGCAATTGGCAGAGTAACTTGGTTAGTACATTTGCACAGCAATGTAGTCCAATTGTGTTTTCTATTTGAAACAGAACAGAGAATTGTATCTATGTTTCGTTTGATGGTCCTACACTTTTTATTTTGGGGAGGGGGGGATTGTGGGGAGATCTGCTACAGCTTCTGTTTCTACTAGTTTTATTTTTGAAGGTTTTCTTTTTTTGAACTACAATATCCACATTTTCGTAGTCTGGTCTCTGAATATCGCACAAATTCCAGAGTAGTTTCAAACTGTGAGCAGAAATTTAATTTTCGTTTCTAGCATGTACAGTTCAGAAGTTACAGAGGTTTTAGTAGAGGTCGATTTTTCTCCAAAAGAGTCAATATTTTCAAACGAAAGATGCGTTTTTGAATATTACAAACAATTATTTTTTTACACTAGGGAGTCTATGAAGCCACAAGCTACACAACAACACAGCCACTGATCCAGTGATGCCCCCGGATGGTTTCTATCTGCCGAGACGCTTGCCTTTCTTCTCAAATATATCAGCGCAAAGATGATTTTATCACTACAATTAACAAAGGACTATATGGATGAGGGAAAGATTCAAAAAAGACAAAAGAGATTCTACCATGCAGTTCTGGATATGCTAGAATGGTTTGGGATTGGATTACATAAAACTAAGAGATTGGCTATGGACACTTCTATGCTGAATACTCACAACTATGGTTTGGAATAGGCCCGTCAGGATCTGGTCAATGGTTTTGGACTGGAATTCTGCTAGCCCACCAGACAGGATTCAGGCACCCGGTTGCACACTCAGCACGGCACTCTGGTCTCTGCACGGCACTCTGGACTGGATCTGACGGGTTGGTTCTGGGGTTTACAGCTATCTGGTTTCAGCTCTGCTCTACTCGTTTGGATCTGTGGGTTCTGGCAAGAGTTCTTGGCAAGAAGCAGAAAACAGCACATCCAGGCTGTTCAATTTGGTGTGCCCGTTGGAAGTCTGGGGTTAAAATCAGGTTGCAAGATTTTAAAGGCCAGCTGAGAAAGGTTCAGCTTTGGATTTGGGCCTTCTGCTTTCAGAGTTCTGGAGTCTGGATCTGGATTCTCCTGCAGATCACTTCACCAGTAAATCAGTTGATGGGTGAATGTGTGTGTCTCTAGGCCCTAAACAGTCCCTATTTATCTATTTCCCAAAGGGGTGGATAGGCTGATTATATTAATCCCAACCTCTAGGAATCCGATTGGTCAGAGAATTTCCGCTCCCCTGATTTGAGAAGCAACCAGAGTGTCATGATGTGTCATGATGACGCTGTGTTTATGGTCCAGGGAAAAACCTCCCCTTTGTTTCTACACAGAACATCTATTTTTCATAGAAAGCATATCTACAATATCATCAACTTGATAATACTACATATTCACATCACATATTTAATAAAGCACGTATCCGTCCGAGTCCCATGGTTTCTGCCGACACCCAAATTTGCATTTCCTTTCAGTTCAAGAAGCCTATTGTCTCTTTCCCAGAGCACCAGAGCAAATCTCCTCCCCTTCCATTAACATCCAACTGAGAATTCCTACCCTTTTCGTGGGAAGCAGAAGGGTGGTGTGTTTCTCAGTGGGGAAGCCTCTTTGAAGTTTAGCTGAATCAGGTTATCTTACAGTAAATTGTGACATTGTTCTTTGTGGAAATTAAAGTTACAAATTTAAAAACAGGCAAACATATCTTCAATTCCAGTCTTTTTCAACATAGAAATTAAATAGTGGCAACCTATATTGCTTTTGGTGGCAAGTCTCTTCTTTTCAATAATTTGATTTTAAGACACAAGTTTCCAACTAACAGTATAAATAAATGACAGCTTTGACACAGGCGAGCGGCGGTACTGCGCCCATATTCTGACATATTTTCCCAAGCAACCAACCTTTTGATTGGGGATATTTTTGTGATGAAAGGTACTTCTCCTGACATTGTGCTTGTGGGGGTTCTTCAAATAAAGTGATGTTTAACACTCAACAAGGATGTTGGATCTTTTCTGATGTTTGGGAACCATGATTTTGCACTTTTCAACAGCCAATGAAAAACGGATTTTAAAGCACTTCTGGGTTTTCCTTTGGAATGTAGCACTGCCTTTTCAAGTAGTTTCATTTCACTTTGCGGGCAGCCCAATGCCAGGTTTTGGCAGTGTGGTCTCCTTTTTTTCCACTGACATAGGCAAAATGGATTGGCAGCCTATTTTTCAGGTTTCACTGTGCACTTCACAGCGATTTCTAGGGCACATAAGGCTTTTCGGTGGCCATTCTGTTGTTTTGATGAAAGCAGCGAACAGTGATGTTGCAGGGCAGAGCCCGTGGGTCAGAACATCCCACAAGGCTACTTTATACGGTGGATTTTGCATCCTCAGTAAGCAGACCAGTTTGAATGCACTTTAAAATGTAAGCATATGTTAAATCTGAAGACTGTTGTATGTTTTGTGTAAGTACTCTGTAGCAAACATGACACCACAGATTTTCATTGCTAATGCTGCTGAGTGTATTACATCATTGCTTGTGTCCTAATGTTTTGAATATTGATTGGCTTTTCACTTTTTTTAATTGTAGGTTATCTTCAAAATCAATAATGTGTTTTACTCCAAAGAGATGTTCGTTATCTGGTTTTAGGTCTTCCTGCATTCTCAGATGAATTCAAGCAAGCATGAGGTTGGAAACCGTGTTTACTTCATCTACGAGGAGGACTTTTATTTGTCATTACATTCTGCGTACTTCATTCGCAGCTTCTGCTGACAATTTGTAATATTCTAATTTGTTTTGGTGTTCCACTGGGAGGGGCAGTAGTAGATGGAAAGTTGCACTTCCTATGTTCTAAGCAGTTAAACCTTTGGGGGCTGTTACCACAGCTGAAAGGTTGTTTGTTTTTATTTTTACAAATGTCCTGATTGTTTTTAATAGAATCGTTTTGCCAGAACCAGCTTCACCACGTCGATACAAGAGCAGAGCTTTGTAATTGTTACAAGTGAAAATTGTATTTTCATTTTGTAGTTGGAGTTCAATTTCTTTTGTGACTTTGAGGTAAATGGCAAGTTGTGTATCATTTAGCTGTTATCTGAGCACTGAAAAATTTGTTTTATATTGTTTGGATTGAAACAAGTATTTCCTACCTAATTCAATGCTATTTCTGCTTAATTTTGAATTAGTGGTTCTCCAAGTGGTTTGTGGTTTCCTGTAAAAGATGGCTTACTGCCTTCAGGAGTGTTTTTATCTAATATTCTTCTTGTTGGTGTTCATTGTCGAACATTTCTTTGTACTGTTCAAAGTTTTTATTTATTATACTGTTTTCTGTTGCCTTGAATGCAGCTTCAAATGTTTCATGGTCACCTAACAAGTCTCCCTCTTTTCTCCAAGGTTTAAATAGTTGCAGTAGGACCATTTAATAAGGTCTTCAATGTTATATAGATTTAAAGGATAATTTTACATGGTTAATCTGCATAACATGAGTTTTATAGGTAAATGTTTTAACTACATCATATAGACACACGTTTTACAGAGCAGTACTTCTGTTTGGATATTAGGGGCCCGATTCATATAACCTTTTTCACAGTTAAAAGTGAATTTGCACTTCTGAAAAGTGACTTTGCACTGCCGTCACAAACCCTTATTCATGGAACTGTGCAAGGTGTATTTTTGCAATGCAAAGTTCATTTTGTACTGCAAAAATGACTTTGCGCTGACTTTGCATTGCAAAAATACACTTTGCACAGTTCGATGAATCAGAGTTTTTGTCAGCAGTGTAACGTCACTTTTCAGCAGTGTAAAGTAACTTTGAACCATGCAACACATTCCATGAATGGGGATCTATGGGTCTATCAGATTGTTTTTTTAAATATCACAGCTGTTGGGATCATTTGTGGCTACAATTTCTTGATATGATTTTAGTATTCTTTTTCGTGATGAAGCTGGACCAAGCTTTAGCCAGATAATGCTTTCAGATTTCTCATATAAGGATGTACCTCTTAAAAAATCTGCAGCTTCGTCGGACCCACATTCTCGATGTGACTGCATTATGATACCAAAGCTGTGGAATTTTTGTGATAGTGTTTTGTCAGATATGTCTCCCCAAGGGTGTTTTAGCTCAATCTTCTCAGCTTTGGTGAGACATATCTTGCAACAGCAGTTAAAATGCCTGCAATGTATTGAATGTCTATGTTAGCATTCCACAAGAGGGCAATGGTAGGATTGTAATCATTGACATACTTGGATGCCTCATCTCTTTTAATGTTGAATGTGTTTTTGAGAGATTTAACGTTTACGTATGTGCCTAACAGAAGACATGAAACTACTTACTTGACCTTTGGCACAAACTGGTCTAGGGAGTCCAAAGCATCTTTTGGGGAAGTATTTTCCTTTGTTTTTATATCGATGTCAGCAGTAATTGTATGTATTTTGGAAATGTAAGATGTATATCCGTAGGGCATTATGCGTGTCTTCTGAAGGGATGTCACAGGCAATGTAGTTTTCAATAAATTGTAAAACAGTGGCATCGCTGTCATGACCAAATTTGGAGCATTTTGTCTCCACAAAGACATGTGGATGTGTGGTGTTCCTCTGGATTGATGTTCTTTTTTCCCAGATAACTCTTCTACGATTATGTGTGAAGGACAGTTTTTTATTGTAGATGAAGTGCAACATGGCAATGCAACAATGGTGAAAGTATCTTAAGACATTGATTGGATCAAGAAAACAGAGTTCTCCTGGACTTTTTATTTCTATGCCTTCTTTATTCTGGCATGCATTGCGTAAACAAGTCATGCAAGTCATCTCCTGCATATTCTGTACAACTTTAAGTAGAAAACCGTGTGGGAGGTGCCTAGGTTCCTTAATATACAACGGACATAAGCATGACGTTGGAACCAGTATTTTTTTCGAACCACGGATATTTGTCAAAATATTAGTAATACTTGACTGCAACAATTCATCTTTGTCTTTTATATTGTGAAGGATTTAAGCACTTGACATGTTTAAGAAATGGGTGCCTTATTTTAGAGTGTGTGTGTGCAACTCTCAACATAGGGTTGCTAGTCCGCTTTCAAACAAGAGGTAAAAAATGTATTCAACATTTTGCCGCTGTTTTGGATCTTAAGATTACATTAGTAGAGAACGATATTCTGATGCACTGATTTGTATTGCTCTTTCATTGTCACATTCTCCTTTTCCTGAAGGAAAGAGTAGTGGAAAGCAACGTGCTTTTGCACATTTTTCTCAAGTTCAATGGAGACTCTTTGGTTTGATGCATTTAATATGTCTCTAATGGATCTTTCATGGTGTCTCTGGAATGTAGTGGGTGAATTGTGGACTGGTCTGAAATGTTGTTCATAGTAATGGGATCCTCACATTCAAATTGACCAGTTTGTTGTGCATCTTCCAAAACATGTGCGCGTTCTTTTAAGTTTTCTTCTATGTTTAAATATTTGTAGTATTCATTGTTTTGTTACAGATATTCTAGGGCTTCCTTAACTTGGTGTAAGTCAACTAGTTGCTGCCAATATTTTATGTCTTTTGTTGGCACAACATTAACTAGTACAATCAAATATTGCTGTACTGTTTGTCCTACCCTTAGTGTGCCTACATTTTCATTAAGGTCTAATGGTAACTATACTACTTTGCCAAAAATGCCTTTGAGTAATTCTGACATAGGCAATTTGGCAGTTTTTGTTTGTAGACAGGTTATAGCTTGGAAGGGGTGTACTGTTTCAATTATGACATTCTCATGCAGGTGAAGGTGTTGCAGAGCTTTTGGAAGTGATAATATTTCCAAGTTATTATTGATAGCTTGTGATGGCATTTGGTCATTATCAAGCTTTGTATTGCATTATGTGCAAACAATTAGGGGATCAGTTATTTTGTTTGTATGTTCTGCTGTTCGACATAAAGCTAATTGGAACCATTGTGATTCCTCATTCTCTTCTATTTTTATGCAATATCTACTGTTTTTTTAACTTTTTTAACAAAACTTTCTGCAGCAACATAGACACACTTTTTCCAGAATTTTAGCAGCTTTGGTTTGAAACTTTGCTATTTCCTGCTTGTATGTGCTTGTACATATGTTACTGTTGGATAGCTGTTGGTTTATGTTTTCTAAATTAACTTTATTTTCTAACTGTACTCTAGTTCCAAAATATTTACTTTGTATGTGGTGTATGAGGAGTACTTTGGATGTTCCGTTTAGGAGATTGTTATTTAGTTTTGCATTGTAGAATGGTGTGTAACTAAAAAAAAATGTATGATCGAAGGTGCTTTTACAAGCAGTTCCTGAAATGCAGGCTAATGAATGTCCCAGTATTCCAATTTGGACGTCCTGGGGAATAGTCTACGGTTTGTAACGTTTTTATTTTACTTGTGCCTTTTATTTTAAGATAGTGATTGAGGAATTGTCATAAGCAATTGATTGACTGTTGGAACACATTACATATGGAGCTGCATGTCCATTTGCACACTGGACAACATGTTTGGACAAAAGGAACACTTGTTTGAAAATGTGTTGGGGGAGATTACTCTATTAAAGTTTCTTTTGCTATAATGGTGTCTGCTAGTGTTTCATATCCTCATCCATTATTGTCTTTAGCAATTGGGTTTGTTTGTTGTTGTTTATATGCTTCCTCATTGAAATATGGCATTGTTCTGTTGGTGTGAAACCATTCACCTGCACAAAATTTGTAAATGTTATCTATATTGACTTTGCAGAAGTTTAGAAATGGTTTTTGTATTTTTTTAATTATTTTAGTTAGAGGTTTCATTCTGTTTAAAAGTATTATACATCATTTTCTTTTTAGTTTGAATGTGCTGTCAATCAAAGCTTCAAGGATCAGTTTTCTCTGGTACTTTCTGAACTGCAGAACGTGACTTTTCATATTTTTTACGAGATTGCTGAGAACTCTGCGCTGGAAATTATTTTGTAAAATTGATTTCTTTGAATGTTTTACTGTAGCTACATGGATATTCCTACATATAAAGGGTAATTCATAGAATTCAACGCAGAATTAGCACATGCGGCCAGCGCAGAGAGGGAGCGTGCGCCAGCGTGCGCCAGCTGCATGCACCAAACAGCATTCAGGTGCACCGCCTATTCATGGATTTCCCAAGCCATTTGCAGCCATGGCGCAGCGAACATCCAGCAGTGCCAGTTACGCCCCCAAGAACGCCACTTGTGCCAGGAAAAGCAATAAAAATCCCCAATACAGCACAAAGGGCCGTGCTAACACTGGACCAGCTTACAGGCCTCCTGCTCGCGGCAGCCAAAACATGGGAAAATCTACTTGCACACCCCCTTGAATATGCATACCCCGCTCGCGGCAGCAAAAATGCGTGAAAATCTCCCCGTGTACCACCTTCAATACGTGTACCCGGCTCGCGGCAGGCAAAAACATCATAATCTACTTGCGCACCCCCTGAATACGCATACCCTGCTTGTGCTTACAAAATCACGTGGAAAAGGCCTACCGTAACTCCCGCAAATATGCGTACCATGCACGGGCAGCCAAATCACATGAAAATCTCCTCGCGCACCCCCTACAATACGCATACCCCACCTGCACCAGGCAAATTGCATGGGAAAAGTCCCCCTTGTGGTGTGGGCTGCCTGCGGGGCATGGCCAGGGGTGATGGGTTGCCAGCGGGGCATGGACAGGGTTGTAGGGGGGTCCTCTGTGGTGTGGGCTGCCTGCGGGGCATGGCCAGGGGTTATGGGCTGCCTGCGGGGCAGTGTCAGGGTTGTAGGGGTGTCCCCTGTGGTGTGGCATGCCTGTGGGGCATGGTCAGGGTTGATGGGCTGCCTGTGGGACATGGCCAGGTGCAATGGGCTGTCTGCGGGGCATGGCCTGGGGTGATGGGCTGACTGTGGGGCATGGTCAGGGGTGATGGGATGCCTGCAGGACATGTACAGGTTTGTAGGGGGGTCACATGTTGTGTGGGCTGCCTGTGAGGCATGGTCAGGGGTAATGGGCTGCCTGCAGGGCATGGTCAAGGTTGTAGGGGTGTCCCCTGTGGTGTGGGCTGTCTGCAGGGCATGGTCAAGGTTGTAGGGGGGTCCCCTGTGGTGTGGCCAACCTGCGGGGCAGGGTCAGGGGTGATAGGCTGCCTGAGGGGCACGGCAAAGGGTGATGGGCTGCCTGCTGGGCAGGGTCAGTATTTTAGGGGGTCCCCTGTGGTGTGGGCTGCCTGCAGGGCATGGCCAGGGGTGATGGCCTACCTGCGGGGCAGGTTCAGCATTGTAGGGGGGTCCCCAGTGGTGTGGTGAGGTGCTACATGGGGACCTCCAGACCATCAACCTGAAGAACCAAACCTTTCATACCCGCATGCTTGCATCCATGGAGGAGCATGCCATGGCTCTGCGTGGTCTGCCTCCCGTACCACGCATACCTTTTCATATTCCACCAGAGGGTGATGACAGCAATGGCAGTTCTCCCACGATCGGCTAGCAGTGCAGGCCATGAGCCCATGGAGGTTTTTTTTTTCTTTTTCTCAACATCCACACATGTGGGTGTTGAGGTGCACCCTGCACCTCCTACCTCCTGGGCGCCCCCCCTCCAGTCAACCATGGTCAATTTTTTTGACTTTCCTTTTTCACTTTTTCTTTCTATTGTGCATTTATGGACATTGTGTTGCTTTGTGTGGCATCCGAAGGCATCCACTGTGTGTTCCAGCTTGGCCCATACAGGCTTGTCTTGTGTTTGTGTTTGAGGCTTGGGGTCCAGACACATATGTTACTCCTCATTCCCCTTTCAATGGGCTTGCAAGTATGGCACTGTGTAACAGTAACTTACACAGAGGCATTGGGCTTCCATCAGTGGTGTGGCCAGTCTGCAGTCCAAACTGTGTTTACACCCAAAGGGGGGATTCATGATGGTTTTTCCACTCCATGGTTGATATGTATATTGCTTTTCATATTCGTTATTTTGCATATTTACATGTTGCTTCTTCATGGGTTACCTTGCCTCTCTCCATTGCACGTGCAGTTCATGCTGTATGCAGTACCCTGCCACATTTAACTACCACCAACACACTGAATATGGGAGGGGTCCATGTGGTGGCTTTCTCAGATTGTGACACTTTAGCTATTGTTATTGGTCACTGTCTGATGTTGACACTGTTGGGTCCTGTATTGAAGATTTGTCATCCAGGTAAATATGTTCATGTGTACAGTTTATGTGAGAGGTGATTTTCTGTGGCCTGTTTCAATTTGTGATGTTCACTTTGTGACAGTTGTGTCATGTGTTGTTCATTGATTTGGTTATTTTCACATTGCATGGCATTGCATGGTGTGTTAGGCGGGTGGCATGGCCTTTGGGAGGGGTTAGGTAAAATACCAGTATTTTGCTGTGCTGATTTGCAACGGGAAAGTGGATTATGCAGTATAAGTGTGTGCATTTTGGTCACACAGCATTGGGTTCCTTTAAGTAGCTAGCGATGAACACATTGTAGCACTTCCAGGGACACATTCTCAGGTTGGTAAGGTTGTGACAGTTCACTGTCACTTTCTCATCATCGGTTGTCACCTGGTATGTGCCAGGCCTTTGTATACTCCACAAGGGTGGGATTTTAGGTGGAAAATGTAGCCGCAATCTGGGTACGGGCTGCCTCCCCACGTGCCCTTTCCCCTCCAATGCGCAGAGGCTGTGTATGTGGTTGGGGATGTGGGGGCACCACCATGTCCACCGGTATGCCCCACTGAGTTGCAACGTTGTGCAGGACACATGCTGCCACAATGATCGTGCACACTACTGGGGGCGCGTATAGTAGCTGCCCACCAGAGCGGTCAAGGGAGTGGAAACGTGACTTCAGCACTCCGAATGTGCACTCCACTGTGCTCCAGGATTCAATATGGGCTGCGTTGTATCTTACCTCATGTGGTGTGGTGGGGTTGCATATTGGCGTGATCATGTTGGTGCTCAGAGGGTAGGCACTGTCCCATGCGGAGTTCATAATGGTTGTGATTAGTTGGGTTTCTCCATTTCTCTGTGTGTGATATCCATGCATGTGTAAAGGAATTTGTCCTCACCAATGAGCCATGTGTCGCCATGCCTCCCAGCTTGCAGGTCCCTGTTTAGGGGTGACATTCTGAATATAAAAACTATCATGGGTGGACCCTGGATAGGTTGCATACACAGAGGTGATTATTCCCTTGGCATTGCATACAACCTGCACATTGATGGAATGCCAGTGCATGCGGTTGCAATAGATGTGCTCAGTGGTCCTAGTTGGACGTAGAGCCACAAGGGTGCAATCAATGGCAACAAGCACTTTGGGGAAGTGTGCCACCCCGTAAAAATTCCTGGACCACGGCCTGCCTTTCTGCGGGTGTTCTGGGCATATATATGTGCTTGCGGACTGAGGGGCATGCAGTCATGATTGGCAACACCTGGTGTAGGCAGCGTGACTGCGTGGGTTATGAGTACGCCCCCAACTATGACAGATGTCTGCTGAAATGACCCAGTGGCCAAGAAATGCAGTACATTCAGCACCTTTTCCAAGGGGCTCAGTGCTTGGGAGCACAGGGTGGTTGATGTGAGGTCATCATCCCACTCAGTGACCATCAGGCATCCCAAAAAGGCTGGTCCTGGGTAAAAATATGTGGGGCCTGGCTATCCCCCTCCTCCTGCGGTGTCCCACGACCACTGCTGCGAGGAACGGTACATTCATTGTATCGGTATAAGCTTGTTTGTTGTTTGCGCGCACTTTTATGCTGCACAGGTGCGCTTATGCGTGCTTTCGTTTTTCTTTTGTGTCAAGCGGTTTTCCCTTTTTCTATTCCATGAATACATGTTGTTAGTGCGCGTGTGGGCGTTGCGAGGATTTTGCAGCAGTACTTCACCTGTAATGGCCACATTTTCATGTGTTGTTCCCCATTCCGCGCGATCCGCCCCCTTTTTAGGTGTGTGCGCCTTCACTGGCCGTCATGCATATCTTCGGGATGTCGCAATGACGTGTGTGCCACATGCGGATTCTGCGCAAGTCACATGTAAGCCTTCCATGAATCGCCAATCAGGTGCTTGGTCGGATTTTGCACGCAAGTGCTGCGATTTTCACACTTGAGCCCCCGTTTTCAGTGCACATTATTTCCATGAATTACTCTCAAGATTATACCACCCAAATGGCCCACTGACAGTAAATTGATAGCAAGGAGCTTGTTAGGGATAATATAACACCCCTTCAAACTAGGGTACAATGCTCACCAAACCTCGGGTACTTAGCCAATTTAATCTGCGGGAACTAGCCATGGTATCACCACAGAAACTGGACCTTCAGTAAACTAAGTGACAGAATATACCAACTCAGTATGACAACCTGATACATTACTAAACTACAGGGATTATGAGACATACAACCCACTAACCAAAACCTCAAATTTCTGCGTACTTAATTCACGCAGAAACCCAGACAATCACCTCTCTCACAGACACCGCAACAGCAAACAATCAACACATAGATCACAAAAACAGCATGCGAGGACCTGCTTCGATCTTATATGCACACCCAAACTCAGTGCACGGTGAAAACCGAACTGAAGCTGCCAGCAGTGCACCACCTCCCACTTTCCTACGCCCTCTTCACCCACTAACCCCCCACCTGTTTTGTTTACAGATCTGCCTGAGAACCTGGAGACCAACTCCATTGGTGATGGTGTGCTATATAAATACTTTTAACATTAACATTAACATAGGATACAACCCTTGGGTACTCTGCAGGTGGTGGAGTACAAATGGCCCAGTTGCAGCTGGGAAGGGCAGTTAGTGAGGAAAACGGGTCAGCCAGTCCAGTGCCCAGTCCATGATGCTAAATGTATCTAACTGTTTAATGAGGATACAATGGTTGGCCATGTGAAAGCTGGATGAGACATCAAGGAGCACTATCCTCCATTGTACTGCAATCATAAATACCATATACACTTCAATTATATAATTCCACCGTATTACAAATAATATATAGGGCCCGATTCATAGATTCCAGTACAGGAAAGGCGCAAGCGCTGTGCGCTGAGAAGGAGTGTGTGCCAGCCATGGCGCAAAGAAACAATTGTGCGGCACTCATATTCATGGATTTCCCAAGGAATCACTAGCCGTGGCGCAAGGAACATCAAGCAGCACCAGTAACGCCTCCAACACGCTCTCACGTGCAGTAAAAAGTACGTAAAATGCCAAACACGGCGCAATACAGCCCCCTCTAGCCAAATTGCATGAAAACTCGGTGTGGACGGGTTACGCGCTGAGTTTCCACACGATTTGCCTGGGGTGCGGATGGGCTATGCACTGAGTTTCCATGTGATTTGTCCGGGGTGCAGATGGGGTACGCGCTGAGTTGCCACACAATTTGTCAGGGGTGCAGACGGGGTATGCGCTGAGTTTTCACATGATTTGTCTGGGGTGCGAACGGGGTACGCGCTGATTTTCCACGTGATTTGGCTGGGGTGCGGACGGGCTATGCGCTGAGTTTCCATGCAATTTGGCTGGGGTGCAGACTGGCTATGCGCTGAGTTTCCACATGATTTGGCGGGTGAGCGGATGGAGAAATCACATGAAAACTCAGCACGTACCCCATCTGCACACCAGAGAAATCGCGTGGAAACTCAGCACGTACCCCGTCCGCACCCTATTCTCTCCAAAACAACACGCGATACCCACACAAATCCACAGGAAGCAGACCCCTCCTTATGGGACACCAACACCCCAGCCCCTATCACCCCAGCCTGCAGGCAGCCACCACTACATGGGCCCTGCCAGCCCCCATCACCCCATCCTGCAGGCAGCCTACAACACCTGTGACACCCCATCACCCGAGCCCACAGCAGCCCCTGCTACATGGGACTCCAACAGCCCCCATCAACCCAGCCTGCAGGCAGCCCCCACTACATGGGACCCCCCAGGCCCCATTACCCTGAGCCCGCAGGCAGCCCCCACTATGTGGGACCCCCAGCCCCCATCACCCCAGCCTGCAGGCAGCCCACAACATCTGTGACACCCCATCTCCCATCAACTGAGCCCCCAGGCAGCCCCCACTACATGGGACCCCAACCACCATCACCAAGCCTGCAGACAGCCCCCACTACATGGGACCCCCCACCCACCATCACCCCAGCCCGCAGGCAGCCCCCACTATTTGGGACCCCCAGCCCCCATCACCCCAGCCTGCAGGCAGCCCACAACATCTGTGACACCCCATCTCCCATCACCTGAGCGCGCAGGCAGCCCCACTACATGGGACCCCCCAGCCCCCATCACCCCAGCCTGCAGGCAGCCCCCACTACATGGGACCCCACAGCCCCATCACCCGAACCCGCAGGCAGCCCCCACTACATGGGACCCCCCAGCATCCATCACCCCAGCCTGCAGGGCAGCCCGCAACACCTGTGACACCCCAGCCCCCATCACCTGAGCCCGCATGCAGCCACCACTACATGGGACCCCCAGCCACCATCACCCAAGCCTGCAGGCAACCCACACTACATGGGAACCCCAGCCCCCATCACCCCAGCCTGCAGGCAACCCCCACTACATGGGACCCCCAGCCCCCATCACCCCAGCCTGCAGGTAGCCCCCACTACATGGGACCCACCAGCACCCATCACCCCAGCCTGCAGGCAGCCCGCAACACCTGTGACACCCCAGCCCCCATCACCTGAGCCCGCAGGCAGCCACCACTACATGGGGCCCCCAGCCACCATCAACCGAGCCTGCAGGCAACCCCCACTACATGGGACCCCCAGCCACCATCACCCCAGCCTGCAGGCAGCCCCCACTACATGGGAGCCACCATCATCCCAGCCTGCAGGTAGCCCCCACTACATGGGACCCACCAGCGCCCATTACCCCAGCCTGCAGGCAGCCCACAACACCTGTGACACCCCAGCCCCATCAGCCAAGCCCACAGGCAGTCCCCACTACATGGGACCCCCTTAGCCCCCATAACCCCAGCCTGCAGGCAGCCCATACTACATGGGACCCCCCCAGCACCCATCACCCCAGCCTGCATGTAGCCCCCACTACATGGGACCCTCACCCCAGCCTGCAGGCAGCCCTCAACACCTATGATACCCCAGCCCCCATCACCGAGCCCACAGGCAGCCCCCACTACATGGGACTCCCCCAGCCACCATCACCCGAGCCTTCAGGCAGCCCCCACTACATGGGACTCCCCCAGCCACCATCAACCCAGTCTGCAGGCATCCTGCATTACATGGGACCCCCAGCCCCTATTACCCCAGCCTGCAGGCTGCCCACAACACTTGTGACACCTCAGCCCCCATCACCCGAGCCCGCAGGAAGCCCCCACCACATGGGGCCGCAGCCCCATCACCCCAGCCTGCAGGCAGCCCACAACACCTGTGATACCCGAGCCCCCATCACCTGTGACAGCAACCTGCAGGCAGCCCCATCCAGACTGGAGATCACCTACATGCTGGATGCTGACATAGTGACACACGTTCACTCCATCAATGGTGTGCTCAGGAACTTGCTTGCTGTGTAGTGACACCACCCTTAGCCTCCTGTCCATTACATATCCTGCCAACACACAAGAAAAACATACACCTGGACCACAAGCTTCAATGTCCCAGCTGATCATACACAATTGCTGACTGCAATCATATCCCAAAATACACATCACAAAAGGGTATGTCAAAGTGAGGCCCTGCATGCCATGTCACAAAGTAATGTCAACAATCCACAAGTACAAATAATCACACAGTGACAGAATGCAAAGCACCCTCTATTTGTGCCACATGAAGAGACATTGTCCTGGCCTGTTACGGCATCAGCCTCAATGAGCACACATCACCTGAACAGAAAACCTCATAAACACACAAGTGACCCTCCCATGTGTGAAGGACATGGCATGACATACAGTCAATTGGCATGTAAATCAGAATACACATGTACACAAGTGTCCAAAGGGCCAAAGAGTCCCGGTAGGGGAAAGAGAGTGAAGACAGACGCAAGAAACATATTAGGGCAGGTGACATTGAGACAGTGCCAGTGCATGGGAAGTGGTGATTGATGAAATTTGTTTGCAGAGGTGCCAGTTCGGCACATGCGAAGGACAACATAACAAATACAACGAAAAGACAACAAAGAAACCAAGCCTAAGTGCAGTGAGGAGGTGCACATTTTTGGTAGGTGTCTGTAGGCATACATAAAAACAGTCTAAAGATTGGGCATGCCTGGGAGCCAGTGCAGGTGTGAAAGTGGCATGCAAGGGGATGTATTTCCAAGTTTAGAGGATAGCCAGCTGACCGCAGAAGATTCACACAGGACTTCATCAGGGCAGAGGAGTACCAAAAGCACAAGCACAGAGGAAGACTTAAGTCATGATTGAGTACATGTCTTTTTTTTAATTCACTTATAGTGCAGTAGCCAAAATGTGACTTTTAACACGTTTCAATACACAGTATATTAACATAAGACAATGAAAACAAAACATAGTATTAAACAGTTTACAAAATTTGAATAAAAACATACATCATGGTAAAAAAAAAGAAGAAGGAGAATAAAAGAGAATCTAACCAACGCAAATTAACAGAAAATCAGATTGTTACTAACTTCAGTTCCTTTAGAACTCTTCCCACCTCAATTGATAAAACCATCTCATTGCCAGAAGATAATCTTGCCCAAAAATCATTGGTATTCAAATAAGACTCATCATGGACAAATCTACCAAAAAAACTGGCCCTGATGTTCCAGGTCCCAGGACAGTTAGAAAGTAGATGCTTAGTAGTCTGGACTTCAGTACTTGAGCACCTATCACATATTGGAACAGTACCCCCTTCTTTATCCCTGATAGCTAATAATTCCAGGGTAGGGAGTAAATTTAAACGAAATCTCAAAAAAGCAGGTCTAAACCAAGGACTAGGGGACTTCTTTAAATAAGCCGGTATAAACGATAGACGTTTATCGAACAATGTCAAAGAGGCTGATCGTTTAGTTCTTCGCATATCGTCAATCGTATGAATCTAATCAGCCAATTTCATTTTTTCTTTCACTTGTAGAGGGTTCTGTAAAAGCAACTCAACATCAGAGTCACAGCCAGACAATAATTCCAAACATGTTAGTTCTAGCCTACACAGAAAAACATTATTTCCTTGTTCATGCTCTACAGCAGCTTCCTCAAAGAGTGAGTTCTTGCGGGGATCTAAAATTGACCTATAAAGAGTAAGCCACTTCCATGCTAGCCATGATCTAAGTGACGACAAGCCAAGCTCGTAGCGTAAGCAAACGATTGGAACACAATCTGGCAGACCCAACTTACGTTTCCAAATCTTAGATTCGATCACATCCCAATCTAATTCGAAAGCTACAAAGTTGTAATCCAAGCCATATAGAATTATGGGAACTACCTTCCCGATATAACATCTTATAAGGGGGAGGATAGTGAATCTGCCAAACTTAGAGTGGATTTTTTTCATCTGAGCACCCAATTTGATCAATTTTAACTCAATAGAGGACAACAAAATATTCTTAGATGGAAAGGATCTTAATTTGGCTCCCAAATAAGTTAATCCTGAGACAACCTCTACCTGAGAATGATCTAACTTCCAAACAAAATTCTTCACTATTTTATTAGGCCTCCTAAATACGAGAATCTTGAATTTTAAAGGGTTTATTCTTAGTTTATTGATCCTGACATAAGATTCTAAGGCGGATAACAGACGCTGCAGCCCCACTTGTTAATAGTGCAGGACTACTACGTCATCAGCGTACGCTAGCCAATTGATTTTTGCATTACCAATGGAAGGAGATATTAACCCAATATCCTGTAACCAAACAGCTAGATCCACCATAAAGAGGATAAAAAGCAAGGGAGCTAATAAACAACCTTGATGTACCCCTCTAGTTATCCTGATTGGATCAGAAAGCAAACCGGACCTACCAAGTCTAACCCGCATATAGTTATTAGAATGCAACTCTTGTAGAATAGAAAGTAAGCCAGGAGGAATTCCCCAGGCATCCAATTTTTCCCATAATAGGTTCCTATCAACCATATCAAATGCCGGGGATAGGTCAATCCAGGCTCCAAAGAGAGCAGGGCCACCCTTGGTAAAAGACTTTGCAGCAAGGCAACTCAAGACCAGCCCATTCAGTGAGGTGGAAAGACCCTTTCTAAAACCAGATTGCTGCTTCGGAATAATTCCCTTTATTTTTGCCAAAGATTCCAATTCCCCTAGAATAACGCCCGAGAAGATGTTACTATCAGCGTCTAGGAGAGAAATAGGGCGATAATTAGAAGCCAGTAACCTGTCGCCCTTCTTATAAATAGGAATAACTATTGATTGTATCCAGGAGTCAGGAATTCTCTTCTGGGTAATGATATTGTCAAAGAGGGCCTTAAGAACCTTCGCCCACGTAGCTGGATCCATTTTCAAGATCGAGTTGCTTAAACCATTCGGACCAGGTGCTCTGGAAGCTGAAGATTTCTTAATTAACAATTCTATGTCCAGAACGTTAAACTCAAGACACCAACTGGACATTACATCAACAACCGAGCACATCGGGGCCTCAGAATCATAAACCTTGGAAAAATGGTCAATCCACACCCCCTCTTGAATAATAGAGTCTTGTTTCTGGTGCTGGGTAGCCTCATTCAGACCTACCAGGGACCAAACATTTTGAGAATTCCTAAGAGACAGGGCATAGAGCATTCTCTCAGCATCCTGTTGAAATGCCAGATGTTTATTGGCACGGAGCCAATTCCTATAATTATTGTTTAGCTTTGCTAAACCCTCCCCATAGACCTTCACACATAGACCTGATCTCTTTGAGATAGATATCTGACGCCTCAATTCTTTTTTACGAGCTATAATTTGGACATTAATGGAATGTTAGTGCAGTTTATGGGATTTCTGTGGGGAAGGCTCCACCGAAGCCTGATCATACAAAAAATTCAAAAAAACACTAGGGGTACAAAAGTCAGAGCGGATAAATGACTCGTCCTATATCGCAGCTCGTTATTTAATAGTTGTCCTCCTTTGGGACATTTTCTAATAGCATTTCCTGAGTTATTAATAAAGAGCTCATGATCATAACAAGGGGGCACTAGAACACAATCATAAGACAAAACCACCTTCAGCATAGCATGGTCATCATAGTTCCCATCCCCAACTATCAAACTATGACAATTTTCAAAAATATTTTTAGAAACAAAAAAATAATCTATCGTGGAGAAGGAGGAACCTCTGTGCCAAGAAGGGGAGTTTGGAATATCCCCCCTGATGTTTCCATTCAGCATAGATACATTCTATTCCTGCATAAACTCTAACCATATTTTGCCATTACTAGACGTCTGTTTACAATTGCCGGATCTGGGATCCACTGTGAAGATGCATTGGGAATTAAAATCCCCGGCAATAAGAATATCATCCGCTGGGTATCGCATAGAACAATCAAGTAGACCCTCATAAAGGGCAAACAGAAACTCAAAAAGTGGAAGAATACCAGGGTTCCAATACAGGTTTACCACAATCCAACTTAGACATTCATTAGAACTTCTCATAGACACTCTCACCATGAGGATCTCCTGGGTGCTATTTGAGATGATAACAGAGGATTTGAACACCTCATTACTAGAGGCCTCCAGCAGACCCCCCATTGGTCTGCCCACCCCTGGAGCCAGAGCCAACTGTTGAAAAGTAGAGTATCCATCAATACCCACTAGCCAGTTAGCCAAGTTTCTTGAAAAAGAATTAAATTGAAAGTTTTATAAATTTCCGATCTCCTAGGCTCCTCAGAGAAAGATGCATAGCCTGTAGTATTCCATGATAACACATTAACCTGAGTCGACCCTAAAGCTTCGGATGGGTCATTCCCATCTTAAAAAAGACTTGTGAGATCACTTCAGGTAACATGTCCCACATACTTGTTGAAATAGTTGGGGAAACATCCTTAATGACTGTTCCCCGAACGTGTTCTTGATTGACTATCTGATGAGAGTGGGTGGAGATAGATACCGGGCAAGTCTGAGAAATCTTCAAGCCCCTCTGCTCCCATGCCATCGCCTCACCCACAATTAAATCCAGTCCTAGTCTTGACTTCAGTTCTATTGCTGCTATGTTAGTATCAGTGTCAAATGGAAAACTCACTGCCTCAATATCATCTGAAGAGAAGTACTTCAAGGCTGGAATTGACTTCATTTCCATGAGAATTGCAGAACGATTTAACAGAGAGTTAATTCGTGAAGATACAACAAGTCTTGATAGAAAAACTCTCAAATCTAAATTCTGCTTATGCAATTCATCAGGCCCCTGGGCTCCTATGTGGAAATTTCCATTCCCCATCGAAGTTCCTAAGCCAGATGGAGCTCCAGTTCCAACAGCTAGAGGCACACCATCAGCCCTAAGAAGAGCCGATCTGTCAGATGGACACTTCATTACATTGGCAGTATTTGCTTGCAGATTTTCTGTACTAGAAGTCGCACCCTTGGCTCCAGGACCTAAAGCTACCCTCGCTGATTTTTTCAAGAAAATAGGAGCAATTTTAACCAGAGTGTTAAACAACAGCTTTTTCTGTTTAGCCATTAAAAAGATCGGTGCAATTTGCTTTGGTTGGTCCACAGAGTCAGTTTGACTTCCCACAGTAGATTTACCTCCAGGGATTATCATTTCAGCCATATGATGTACTCTTTGGGGTTTTGATTTAGGAGTTTTCTTCCCCTTTTTAGAGCAAGGAATCACAGCCAACTCCTTTTGAGATTTTTCAAGAATTTTTGAGCCATCTTTTGGTTTTTGCAGATGTTGATTAATTTCAGAGATAATCTGTTTTTTCTTCCCTTTGCCCTGTTTGGTTAGTGGGGAGATGACTTCATCGGCTATTAACGCCCTATATTTCCTTTTCTTTTTAGACTTCCCATTTAGTTTCTTGCTCCGAGGAGCTGCCAAATCCGAAACCGAAGAAGAGATGTCTATTGGAAAACCCTCATCCGGGGCCACAGATTGAAGGTCAATGTCAGCCAATGCAGCCAATCTCAAGAACTCCTCCATCACAGATATCGAGAGGAGAGTATCGTCGAAGGTGGACTCAGATTGAGGGGGAGCAGAAGGACCCAGAGGACCTTCCTGTGCCTGGTTATCACCCCGATCAGCTTTTTCTAGTAAGGTCACAGACACCTTTTTTAAATCCCCACATAATTAGGTCAGATGGGCCAATTTACATGATTGGTCCTTTACTTCTTTACGGAGCTCAGTCAAAAACCCTCCCAGTGTGACATTGATTGCTGATTATAAGGCCACCATAGCAATTTCATTTAATTCCAAATCCGTGGTAATCTCTAATATTATACCCGTATGCTGGTAGACCTCAGTTTTCAGATTTTCAAAGACCTTAACCAAAGAGGATAAAACAAAGTTTAGGGCCGTTATAGTAGGTGGCACAAGTACTTCAGGGGAGTTCTGAGCGCGATCAACAGGCCTCTCTTGTTCAGATAATATAATTGGCTGGTTCTGAGGGATCTCATGAGACCTTTCTTCAACAGGTCTCAAGGTTGTTCCCACGTCGGGAGCCAGAGCTACCGCTTCCAGCTCCAACATATCATCATCTCTAGGCTCATTCGAGTCCTCACACCGATGAGTCAAAGAAGACTCTAATTGGACTGGGCCCATCCCAGGGACTAACAAAGGAGGCATAATATTAGTCAAAGGAGGCTCACTCGTAGAGACTAGATGGTTTGAAATCACATTCTTCATGGTGGAAGTCCTCAGGGTAAAATCAAGATCACCTTGGAAAAGCGCACGGCTGGGTTGATTTAAAGGAGTTGACTGGCCGTCTATCGGCCTCATGTGCGATAGGGAGACCTGAAAACCTGAGCCTGCTGGTGACTGGTCATCTGAGGGATAGACACTAAGTGGAGGAAGAAAAATACCACCACCTGATTTATAAGGTTTCTCTTTGCGGGGTGGCTTCTTTCCCAAATCCACCGGAGTAGATTGTAATGGTCTCTGAGCTTCCGAGGGTGGAGCCGCACTACGAAGATCATACATATCCCCCTTTTTTAATTTTAGGCTAGATTTTTGCCAAGAGTCACACTTCCTCTAAATTGGGTCAAAGGCAAACAATGCCCACAGTCCCCACATCAGGGAAGCAAAATAAAAGGCAAACAAAACAAGGTGCAGTCAGCAATTTGTAATTTGGGATTTGCTATCACAAGCCCAAATTCCAAAGGAGTAAATAAAACTCCAAGTAGCAGAGTCCTAAAAGAGCAGGAAGTGCAAAAGAGCAGCAGTGCAGCGGACAGTCAGCAGACTCAATCCCTGTCCGCTCCCCCCCCGCTCCTGCTCTCACCCTTGTCACTTGTTATGGCCACGAAGGCTAGAGAGGGGCGAACTCGCAGCACTCCGCACTCTGCAAACAAGCAAACAATTTAGCATTAGGGTAGGGTCGGGTAGGGTAGAATCGGGTGGGGGCATAGCACAACCTCTTTTCAGCCTCTTTTCAGCCTCTATCAGCCTCTATCACTTTTTAGGCTGCACCCAGTAGCACCCCCCGCTTTACCCTTTATCCTTCGCTTTTAACCTTAACCGTCAGCCATCAGCTGTCAACAGTCCGTAGCCCCCACACTGCTCTGTAAGCACAGCGGGCTCCGTAGGTTCCGCTTGGAAGAATCCAGTAGAGCCTGGCAGGACTGGCGGGCCTAGCAGGACTGTCAAAAGGCTACCAGAGAGCACCTGACAATCGGCATGGCACGGCAGCACAACACGGCCGGTTCCAACTCCGGTTCCAACTTCAACTCAATACTCCGGCGCTCCGGCAACAGCTCCGACAACACAGGATCCGCCGGATCCGCCGGAAAGGAAAGGACCTGGAGACGAATGAAATGGACGTCAGCACGTCAACACGCCAGAACGGTCAAGCCTCACCGAATGAACGAAAGGATCAGCTGCCTCCGACAGTCTTAATACTAGATATATCAGGAAAGACTTTAATTGGGGCCTATGGAGGACAGGGGGCTTCAGACAGGAAATGTTGAGTACATGTCTATCATACCGTGCCCTGCCCGCCGATACTGCAGCATTGTTCTGTCTTTGTGTAAAACCATACCAAATGAAAAAAGGTATTGCAAAGCAAGGTGGCCAACTACACGAGAGACAATGAAATAAGCACAAAGACATGATGGTGAAGCACGACATGTGTGTTACACTGCATCAAGCAAATCATGGGCCAAATTGCTAATATTTTATGCTCCCATCATGCACCCCACCCACCACCCTCCCAAACACAGTGAAGAACAATACACATTGATGCTGCATATCTGAAATCAAAGTACACTACACTGTGCACACTCCAACTCCACCTCGACACCCATCCACTGGTCATGCACACCAGAATATTTCCCATGCAAATGGATGTCAAGCATGACACATGCATGCAAGTGTGCACACACATCACCTACAATCATCCTTAGCAGGGACACATATCAGAGTAAGGAAGCGTCAAACTTGGAAAAAACAAAACATCAGACATCACTTGGAGCAAAATAAATGAAATATATTTAAAATTAGTATTCATGTCATGCATTTCTTCAAAAATAATAAAAAGGTGCATGAACGAAGAAATGAAATGTAGGAATGTCCAAATGAAAATCCAGTGCACGTAAACAAAAGATTGAAAAGTCAAAAATAAAGTTCATGTCCATAAGTGATTTACAGAAAGCAAATATAATTGAAAAAAAAAAAAATTCCACCATGGTGAACATAAAAGTAGGTAAAAAAATTAGAACTATGTACAAATGAAAGAGGTCCAATGTCCCAAATGCACACCAAGGAAATAAAACTCCACAAAATGACACACAAAAATAACTATGTACAAAAACTGGAGCACAGTCCAAACACAAAAAAGTATAAAATGAAAAGGAAACCTATAACTAAATTACTATATACGATGGCAGCGGGCTGGTCCTCCTCCTCACCATGCTTCCTCAATGTCTCGGCCAGGGCATCCTTAAACACTGCGTCCAATTCCCCTAGGCGAGTTTTGTCTCTCACCTCGAGGGCTTGCAAGGACTCCAACATGTTCGTCTCCCACTCCCTCCAAGTCTCCTCGAGGACCACAGCCCACCTCTCTGCCCAACGCAGTGAAATCGCTGACTTGGCCATGGTGATTCTTGCCTTCCGTGCCCGCTGCCGCTCTGGCCCAATCTGCTGCCCAAAACGCTCCAACATGGAAGACATCCTTTGGGTATGGTGCATGTTTGCCTCCTGCCTGATGACTGATACCTGCCTCCCTGAGATGCCATGCCCTGAGTACTGTCACCTCCTAATCTGAGCCTGCTGCTGCCAAATAGCCCTGTGCCTGCTCCTTAAGGCCAGCCTCCGGGATGATGACAACCCCCGGGGCTGTCATGCACGTGCCTTGGTCCTTGGTGCCTGCTCTCCCTTTATTGTTACAGCTCCTGTTGCCAGCTGGATCTGCATGGTGACCACCTCAGATGATCCAACTTTGACTCCCGACACAGGCCGGGATGGGATCTCCACCAGACTGGCCACCGGGTTTGGGACAGGTACACAGGGGGCCCTGGTGGTATATGGGCCAGACAGCAGCAGGGAGGAAGACGAGGAGGGTGTTGCAGAAGTGGCCAGCCCTTGCACCCAATTTGAGACCAGGAAATGTGCTAGCCAGTTCACGAGATGCAAGACCTCATTGTGATGATCTCCAAACCCCCAGCCTGCACATCATCACGAATGGTGCCTGTACGCCTCATGATATACCAGCTAGCAACAGTTCCACCCTGTCCCAAATGGCGACATCCGCAGGCATTGGTGTTTCCGTTTGTGTGGAAACATCCGCCACTTGCGGATGGGTCTGGCCTGGGGCATGCCCGCAGGTGCATATTGGTGCTGTCTCAGTCCCATGTGCAGGTTTAGCCACAGGTACCTCCACAGTGACCTGCACTGCCTCCTGCCCCGGAGTTTGGACTGCACCAGTCTCACCTACCTCATCAACCCTGCCATGCCCCATGGACTGGGCTGATGCGGCCTCATCCTCCTCTCCCGCCAACCTGGATGCCTCCCCACCATCTTTCTCATTGGGTTGCCCCTGTGCAACCTCATCTGTCCCTCCCACTGCTGAGGAGTCCACGACCGCCTTCGCCCTCTTGGACTTCCCCTCAGCAGCTGCAACCATTGTCTCTGACGCGACACAAGTCTCCTCCCTCCCCGAAGAAGAAATTGCATGGGGACGTGACTGGGCCTTGTGTCTGCGCCTGGTGGAGGCATCCCTGCTTCCTTGTTCCACAGCACCTTCTCTGTCCTATTCTTCCAACTTCGCAGCATAGAAAAAAGATGCATCAGGATACTGCTGTACATTTGTGTGTATGGCACAAAACATATGCACATGAATTGCACTAGCAAAGGCCACAAACATCATCACCCTCCACAGCACACAGGTATGTAGAATTAACAAACAAGCTCATACATGACTGCACTTCACAACAGTCAATCACATTTTTAGACAAGGCACTGTCAGCACCTACAAATTGTGCATGCCCCTCACATGCATAATGGGACATACATATATCATTCACACACATCACCTGACAGTCCTGAGGCAGGGCATGGAGCCATCACATCAAAGTCCACTCAATGTCAATTTGCCAGCAGGAGTCAAGCACACATTAAAATACTCAGTGACATCCATCCAGGAGTATTGGCAAGTCACACACTCACTTCTGAGACACATGCACATATACACCATGCATGTCCATGATGTTGCCAAGAGCACCCATGTGTCACACCTCTCACACATGCATGCAACCGTGTGCATGTCGTTACATGCTGCAGTGCATCACACATTGCAACTGAAACACTGTTGATGTCACACATGCTTGAATGGACACACATGCAGCACTGTATGAGACATGCACACAGACATCCATACAAGAGGCATGCCTGACATAAGGTCAAAGTGCACACTCCAACCACACATCAACATGCACATGCACTGTGGAGGACAACAACACATGGACACTTACCAGTCGACTCCAGACGGAGCTGCAAATCCATGACCTGGACCTGCATGTTGCCTGATGCCCCCCTTGGTTCACACCAGACTGGAGAAAGTGCCGGGCATTGTTGTGGGTCCTGGCTTTGAAGTCCTCCCAGCACTTGTGGACATGGCGAAAGTCCTGGGGTGTCACCCCCTCAGCGTTGATGGCACCCACGATGTCAGCCGAGATCATCTTCCATTTTCCTTGCCGACGTGCGTTGGTCCGTTGAATAGGGCATTATAATGCTGCAGGACTTGCTCCAACAGGATGTCAACTTACCATGCGGTGAAGTTGACAGCCCTCTGCCTCACTGCCGGGGGGATGCCACTTGCCCCAATGATGCTGGTTCAAAAATGGCAACCCCCAAGACAGGTGTGGGTGGGCAAGGTGGTCCTGCGGCTAGACTGTGGTGTGGTGGTCTGGCACGTCAGGAGTCTTCTGGATCAGCTGAGGTGGCCACAGGCCTGATGACAGGAGCACTTGCAATGGCTGTACAGCAGGCACCAAAATTGCAGGGCACGTGGGAAGCAGGCAAACACAGTGGGCAGCAGCAGCAGATGGCTTGTAGAAGGCAGCTCATGGCACTTGGAGGCAGGTAAATTGTCTGGTAGGCAGGAACGTGGGTCTTCTCTGTTACTTTAATGGGCAGCTGGAAACAGAGTGACTCTGCACGTGCGGAAAGCATGCGTCAGTGTGAAATCAGAGGAAAGGGCCTATGCGCGTAAGTTACGTGACATGTGCTGAACATTGAACGTGGCGTTTAGGATCGGGATAAAGTAGTGCGTAGGAGACACACTTGCGCGAGTTATAGCGGACGGACGTGTGGACTTTGTTTCAACACAGTCACTTCACTACTACCACCATGCAAGCTTCTTTTGGTGGGGGATTTCCTCCGTGCACACACACGTGTACCTTTGAGGGTGACAGTGAGTAGTGTATGCATGTTGAATACTGTGGGTGCCCCTGTGTGCTGTTTACTCCCATTTCCAAGGTCATACTACCCTATGTGTCCTTCACGCATGCTTTTTTGGTGTTGCTGGGTGCCACCGCGTACTGTGTCGCGGTTTTCCTTTACACGTGGGTTACCGAGGGGTTATGCACACATATTTTTCATTTTTGGGGTGCCTGTGTGTTACGCGGCCCGTTTATTTTCCCCCAGGGGTTACACTGAGCCTTGCTGGGGCACACTGGTATGTTTAACATCAGGTACACTGCCCCTCACTCAAATTGCCCAGGAAAATTGATAGCTGCACCTCCCATTGCACTAATCTATCATTGCCATGACTGGCAACAATTGGGAAGGGAGACAAAGTTGGACGAGTTGGCCAAGGTGGCAAAGGTGCCCGGGGCCATGCAGTGAGAGCCATGCCCTCCACCCAACAGGGTCAGGGAGATGCAGATGATTCTGACGTCCCTAGCACCCAGGGTTCTGGAGCAGAATTGTCATCAGCTATCCACACCAGGCAAGGTGAGGAAGCTTCAGGGGCAGCTGCAGCAACCACAACCCAGGCTCAGGGTTACCCAGCCAGGCTTGTAGTGGACCTGCCCCAGGCCCGCAGAGACCCAGGGGCAGATGTCCATGTCTCCAAGGGCAAGAGACATGCAGACAAAGGTCCAGGCACCAGCACCCAGGTACAGATGCCTGCAAGGCAACCTACAGTCACAGCATCAGTTGGTGATGCCACAGCCCAGTCCATCTGTGCTCCAGCCCCTACTGACCCAAGTTGTCCCAGCCACTCAGGTTCTGCACGAACTTGCAAAAAGGCAAAGCGTGCAGTAGGCAAACAGGCTCAGACGGAGGCACGGCACACAAGACCAACATGCCGAGGAAGAGGAGCTTTAGTGATGAGGAACTCCAGATCCTTGTGGACTACATACGGGAACACGAACATGACATGCTGGTGCGGGCAGAGAGCACACATACACCTGCCCAGCGTATGGCCCACTGGCAGTGCATCACTGATCGTATCAACACCTTGGGCAATGAGAGAAGCACAGCTGCTGTGGCAGTGAAGCATTGGATTGACCTCTGGCACCAAGCCAAAGATAAGCTGGGTGCCAACTATGCCTCTGCTCTGGTGACTGGAAGTGGGACACCACGAAAAGATGAAGAACTCACTCCACATGAGGAGATCATAAGTGATATGATTCACGTGGAGCAGATCCAAGGCATGGGAAACCTGCCAATTTATGAGGGAATGTCTGATGAGTGGTGATGCGGGTGTGTCCAGGATATGTGTATGTTGCTTGGATGAAGTGTAATGATTGTCTGGCAGTTCTGCCTGCATTTGCATAACTGCCATGGGTGAACCATGTCATGGTGGACTGACACGTGCTTGTTGTTCTGCAATGTTAGGCAGAAACACCTGCAGTACCCTTGGGAGCACTACAGGTAATTAGGACTTCAAGTGTAAGCACAATTTCACCTTTGGTACTTTTAGGCAGAATCATATGCAGTACCCTTTGGGAATACCACACACATTTAAGACTACAAGTGACAGTACAAATTAACCTTTGGTACAAGCCCGTACTACACAGTAAAGTGGCAGTGATGGCTGAGCAGCCAGACTTATCTCAAGAGTAAAGAGAGCAGTATCAATAGTTACACCACAATCTTAATACACTACACCACACCCTATGAATTCTGGACAAGTTAAGCTCAAAATGAAGTGTGAGCAAAATGGCACTTAAAAAGGGAGGGAAAGACAAGGTTATACACAATTAAGCAACACCTGCAAGTAAGTAGGGAGGGCAATCTGGAAAAGGCTTGCTACAATGAGGATTCAAATCAATAGGCCTTGGCCAATGTTAATGGTTCAGAGTCTTTGCAGAGGATCACACAGTTCAGAGTAGTTTGTGGTTAAATCTTTGACAAGAAGGTTGTAGCTGAGGCAGACGTTCCTGGCAGATCCTGCAGGCTCACATTTCCTGAAGCGACTGTCGGACTGACACGAAGTAGCCAGACTGGAGGGTCCAGCACTGCTCAGGGAAGAAACCAGCAGCAGAGCAAAGCAACAAATAAAAGGTACGCTCCTTAAAACCCAAACAGGGTCCGGTCCTCCTGGCTATCCGGTTCACTGTAGATGTGCACAGCAAATTTGACCAGGGGAGGGAGGTCTTGCTTGGTGTTGGGTGAACTGGTTGGTCCCACCAGCTCAAGGGAAGAAGATTCCTTGCAGATTATCTCTTTCGTCGAAGTTTGGAGATTCGGCCCACAGCAGGGCTTCACCGGGAGGTTCAGTCGTGGTAGTGGTCCTCTTCTTTCAGCTTCTCTTCGGTTCTCTCGATCCAGTGGTGACTCTGCCTTCCTAGTCCCAGAGACCTGTTTTTCTAAGCAGTTTTCCCCCATTCACACAGCCTGGCTGTCAATCACACAGCAGGGTGGCAGTCCTGGTGGGACAGTCACCACAGCCAATCATACAAAATGCGACATGGGTCTCCATGGAGACCCTGTGCAGAGAGTCTCAAACCCCTCCCTCTCATCTTGACCCCCTCAGACATTCAGGCGCCGAAGGAGGGCTTCTGTGCAGAAGCCCACCAAAGGACGGCGGACAAAGGAACCAAACCTGGTTTGGCGCGCAGTGTAAAACACGAGAAAGACCTTTACAAAATGAAATGGTGATTAAACCCAGCCGGAACTAAATAAAAGTACATGGGGTCCAGCAGATTTAAGTTTGAGGCTACTAACTTAGCCTAAAACAGTACCAATGCTATATACACAGACCCTGGTAGGAAAAGTAGGGTAGATACCGCTGCCACCAGCCAAATCATAACGAAAGGGGAACTAAATAATGTCCCATGAGAGACAGACAAAAAGGGATAACTATTAACCCATTCCAGTACTCTATGCAAGATAGTTTGCACTGGGTCTGCGAATTTCAAAAAGACTAATAAAGTCAATGATAACTTTACATGTTCTTGGAGACAGTAGTCAGTCCCAGAATATGGAGTTTAGAGTGGGAAGCCTGAAAAAGCTGCACTAAAGGGAGTAGGTGAAGCTCCACAGTCTATGATCACAAAAATGTTAAACACACACAGCAAAACACACGTAAGAGTGGGGAAAAAGGTTCACACTCTTACCAGGTAAAAAAAAGGGACTCAGTAGGTAAGGGAAATTAGCCATTCTGGAGAATTCTCCACAAAAGTTACAAGCCTGGGCTACACAGTAAAGTGGTAGCAATGGCTGAGCAGCCAGACGTATCTCAAGCATTTTAAAAGTGAGCAGTAGAACACGTTGTACAAAGGACCAACCAACAGAGTGATTCAAACAAACACGTACTCAAGGTTTCTTAGTAAAAGAATACATTTATTTACTCAATCATTTGTAAAACATTACACTATCACAAGTAGCTCAATATCACACACTAATACACCAAAAAAATCCAACCGGTAAGTAACTGAACAAGTTTAGCTCAAAAATGAAGTAGGAGAAAAATGGCACTTCAGATACTTTGAAAAGGGCGGAAAAGACAAGGTTATAAGAATAGACAGCCCAAATACATACATAGGCAGGGCAAAGGGTTTCAGTTAAATACAACCAGCAATTCTTCTCAATAGGCCTGGGCCAAAGTCAATGGTTCAGAGTCTCTTGTATAGGATAGCACAGTTTTGGTATGTAACGGTTAAGTCTTTGCCACAGATTTTTAAAGGATTTGGCTAGGTGAAAAGTTTGACGAATGTTAAGGGAAGGACAAGCCTTCGTAGTTGAGGAAAGTTTCACACACTTTCTCGATGGCCGAAAAGATTTCCGGACCGCGTTTGCACAGTCCCTTTTAAATGAAGAAAGCTGTAGCTGAGGCAGTTGTTCCTGGCAGTTCGAGCAGATCTAGCTGTTCCTGAGCTTCAGTCGTGGGGACAAAAATGAGGACGTCTGGAGGTTCCTGCACTGCCATGGGAAGAGGCCAAAAGCTGTAGCAAGACGTCGGTTTAAGGTGTAAGTACCTTAAAGTCCCCTGGTTTCCTTCCCTCTGGCTATCCAGTTTTCAACAGCACTCTGAATAAAATTTGACCAGAATAGGACGGTGTCCAGGTGGCTTGCGAGTTGGTTGTTCCCATCAAATTCAAGGGAAGAAGTTGACCTTGAAGGGCTTCTCTGTCGATGGAGTTTCAGGCAATTTGGACCTGCAGGAGGGCTTCACCTGTCATCCAGGAGTTGCAGTAATCCTTTTCCTTTCTCTCCTCTTTGGTTCCTTCGTTCCAGTGGTCGACTCTGCTTTCCAAGTCCCAGAGACCTGCTTTTAAACAGTTTTCCCCCCATTCATTCAGCCTGGCTGTCACTCACACAGCAGGATGGCTGTCGTTGCCAGCCAGCCAGCCGTCCAATCACACGAGAGTGCATTCAGGTCTCCTAGGAGACTAAGCACAGGGAATTTCAGGCACCTCCCTCACATCCTGTCCACTCCAAACACTCTGGCACCAGAGGAGTGTTTCAGCACAGAAGCCCACCAAAGGGCATGAACAAAGGGACCAAACCTGGTTTGGCACGCAGATACAAACACAAGAAGGACTTTTCCTAAAAGAAATGACGAAAAAAGATGACCGGAGTCTGTTTTTACAGATAGGTCTGGGACACCATATTGTATTGAAAAACATGTTTACCCCTGATTTTGAGCTACCGTTGTTAGCGGTCGCCAAAAATCACATTAGCTGATCTAAACCACTGCCACCAGCCATTTAAAATAGGAAAAGATAACATTTTACTGTTACATGAGTATGTTGACTCAGGGGAAGCTAAGCAACCCCTCCAGCTCTCTATAGTAAGATTGGGTGTGCTGGGTAGGTAAATTTAAAGAGACTAGTAAAGTCAATATAACTTTACATGCCCTGGCAGACAGTACTCAGTCCCAGGAAAGGTATGAAAACCTTGGGGAGTCTGAAAGACACCCCTGTGCCACTGCACTGAAGGTGCTATGTGACACACAGAAAAAGATGATGCCATGTAGGTTGTTTTAAAAACTCCATTAAGAAGAGAACACAAAAGTAAAGCACACACAAAATACATGGAAGAGTGGGAAAAAATGCTCACACTCTTCCCAGGTAGAAAATCAAATCATAGAAGGTAAGGGAAATTAGCATATTTGGAGAATTCTCCCTAACATGCAGGCTGCATACGCACAATGTGCTGCGCACTGTGACAAACCCATCACCACATCTGCTCACTCCTTCCATGTCACTTTTTGTCCAGCCTCTCTTGGCCCTCTTCCTGCTCCAACCTGTGATGGCGGATAACCTGTGACAATCTTCGACTCCATACTCGCCTTCTCTCCGCACATCTCCAACGTCTCTGAGATGTCACCCTGCCAGCTGCACCTCCTCAGGGGGTATTCTTCCTTTCCTCTCCTTCCCACAGCAGCTCACAGTCTCCAGAGGAGATGACTGTCATATCTATGGTTGGGTACTGAAACAGTCTCCACCAAGATTTCTGTGCTTCTACTCTCTACCCTCTGCAACTCATCCAGAACTGGACTGGCGGAATTGTACTTTTGTCTTGGGGCCAGGTATTGCATCTCCCTAGGTCTGTGATGATGACACTGGCTCCCAGTGGCTACGACTGATAATTTGCAATCGCTGTGCATTGTCCACAGGGCCGTATGGGTTCTGGGACTGCAGTTCCTTCAACTCCATCTTCCAAATTTGCTTCCTTCTCATGGTGTTTGAGCATCCCTTTCCTACTCCCTCAGGTTCAGTTAATTCTAATAGCAATTAGCTGGTGGTTAATGTCTAGCTTTGGCTGGGCCTCCCTCTGGTACATCCTCCCTGCCTCAATGGAACTGGAGGTGAACCTTCTCTGGTTCTGGAGCCTCTTCTGATGCTTACTCATGTGTTATGCTTTCTCTCCTCCTCTCCCTTGCTGGAGTCCCAGATGACTGAGAGAATGCACTAGTCACCTACCCATACTCTGATCTCCAACACGGGCCTCTGAGCCACTAGTTGAACCCATGCACTGCATCAGACATGTTTACAGATTTGCACAGCTTTTTCCGTGTGCCAGTGAATCCTGTTCCATTCCATGAATACGTTTTGTTAGCGGGCAGGTGGGCGTTGCAAGTATTTTACTGTGGTAATTCCAACGTAATGCCCACATTTATGCTTGCTGTTCCCCACTCCATGTGTTCCAACCCCTTGTTAGGTGACAGCACAAGATGGTATGCGCCTTCGATGGGAGTCTCGCACAAGTCATTCGTGGTGTTGGGCCTGCGGGGATTTGGTGCAAGTCTCAGGTAAGGCCTGTGCATTGTGTTCAATGAATTGATGAGCGGGCGCTTGCAGGCGCTTTGCACACAAGCACTCCTTTTTCTGCACAATTTAAGGGCCTCATTAGGACCATGGCAGAATGGCTTTAAAGGCGCCAGTAAAGGTGCTGGCACCGTTAAACCCATTCCACCCTTTTTCGAGGTCCCTGGTCAGACCAGACGTCCTTTGCGGGTCCGCAAGGGGACCTGGGAGCTAACAACGGGCCCGTTATTAACGGGCCCATTGTTAGCTCCCTCCCCATTCCCATTTGAGCCCTAAGGGGCTCAAATGGGAATGTGGATTTATTTTCACCATGTCCATGGAATGGACAATTACCCGGTCCGCCAAGGTCGGCATGACCCGGTAATTGCCCATTCCATGGACCAGGTAAAATTACATTTCTGGTGGCAGCCGTGCCCTTGATAAGGGCACGGCTACCGCCAGGGTCCTAATGAGGCCCTAATTCTATGAATCAGGCCCATAATGTCAGATTGTTGGAGGTATGGCCCGACCACCACAATATAATTAAACCACATAACAAGTATATAGAATACACCTTCAAATAAAAAATATAACAAAACTCTGCAAGAACCCCCTGCCACTCAAATGATGTCTGCGGACACCAAATTGGCAGCAGACTCAACGGCATTTGCAAACCATTTTTACACCTAGAAAAACAGCTCCATTTCATCTTTATTCCACTTGCCCACACTTTCCAGGCCCTCTTTCAGCCACCACATAACCCTAAATGCGGTTTCCAGATTTGTTCCCCACAGCACTACATGCGGAGACCGGACATTGTGTGCGAATCCAACATGACGACTATTGAAAAATATAACTCACCTCATTTTACCCCTTTTTTTTGGCTATTTAAAAATACTGCATGGATTTACACCGAATTTACAAAAGCACACTTTCGGGAAAAACCAGTCCCTCCAGGTGCAAATTTGGTAAAATTCCATCCAACCGTTTAGGCTGTTGGCACAAGCACATTTTGTTTCCATTGTGTCTATGAGGATTTCCACACAATTTGGAACACCCCTATAACTTTGCCCCCCCCCCCGGACGAAACCACACCCAATTTTGAAATACAATGTTTGCAAAATTTGGTGAGGATGAGTTCAGGGCCGGGGGGGGGGTGTAATAAGCCACCCAAGCATGTTTTGAGCAACTTAATCATAACTGCAGGGCCTCTATCTAATGTACGATAATGTAATATATTACAGGGTCTGCGGTAGAGACCCTCTAGTTATGGTAAGTTGCTCAACCCATACGAAGAACAGTTTCTGGGCAGCTTATAACCTTTGGCATCATCTTATACATTTGCACACCACTTTGCAAGAAATGTATAGAGCTACCTTGTCACTATTTTGTGATGTTTCATGTGATTTCATCAAGGAGGTAAAAGTTATACGGGGGGACCCAAATCTTTTGCAATCCAGATAGCCATGAATGGAAAATAAATTTGCTTGTGGCTACAGCTGAAAGCCCTGGGCGGATTTGTACCAAACTTGCACTAGGAGTGGTGACCTCGCCTGGAAAGTGTGCTTTTTCAAATCTGGTGTAAATCTGTCCAGAAGTGCTGTAAAAAATTGCCAAAAAGAAGGTCAAAATTCATTTGTGATATTTCCGTTGGTCCACAGACTCATTTTCTGGCTCATTGTCCACGGATGCTTCTGAACCAATCAGGGAGCCGCATAACATTTGTGGCCATCACATGCAGCCACTGATTGATCAATTAAAAACATATTGTGTATCAAAACTTTTTAATCAGCCGCCACGAAGGATCTGTGGACCACCACTTTAGTCTGTGCACAGCACAGTAGAAATTTGATGTGAAAATACATTTGGGGTTATTTTGAGGATGAAAGAATGTCTGGGCCGGGTAGGGAGATATAAAATGTTAAAATTGAAGCTTTTTAATTGTCAGAAAACGGCCGAGGAGCAGTTGTCAAGTCCACATTCTGTTTTATTGTCTGCAATCAATACAGACACCGACACACCTTTGTGGAGCAACATATTTTGTGGTGCAAAAATGCTAATAACACCGCAAAAAAACACTGAGATGAGAACCTGGTCACCCCTACGAGGAAGTGTTCCTCTTCAAGTAAATATCCTAATATTTACAGAAACTTAGCATCAATTTCTTTACGGCTAGTATAAATGTGTACTACCTTTAACATAACAACATACAATTTTTCATCATAACAATCTTCTGTTTGACAAAACTGAACAATTCTCTGAATAAATCAGAGTGCCGAATTCAACACAAGATAATTTTGATGTTCTGTAGTCATTATTGAAAAAAAAGTTTCATTAATATATATGTTTATTTTCAAAATAGATTAAAAAAAAACATTCAAAGGAATATATATATTACAATCAAGTAACAATCCAGTATTGATCTGACAATATTCTCTTCATATTGACCAAAGGCGATCAACACATCATACGACACATTTTGGGGTTCTTCGCCCCCTTCTTCAGGTATAGATGTTACTTTGCAACTTCCCCTATCCGTTACAGAAGATAAAGGAATTCAATCAATAGTTTCTCATGCTATCTCCCTTTCCAAGTCCATATGTGCAACTTGAATTAATGCTGTCACTAACCTTATAGTTATGTGGTAACTCAGACCCCCTCCAAATGAGATCTGCTGGCGACCTTGTGAGTATGCGATAACTCAGAGCCCTTCCAAATGAGAGCTACTGGCAACCTTGAGTTAATTTCCCCAATCTGTGGACAAAGGTCCCAAAAGTGTGTAAAATTCTTGTTTTAGACATAAGTCATGTGCCATAATGATACATTCAAGAAAAATGGAAAATAAAGGCAAGAACTACCTACTTGAAAAATGTCCAAAAATAACCTCCTACTCAGTGGTCACAAAAAGTCTCAGGACGTAAGCTGCTGTGTTTCAACCAAGGTGTATCTAAAAGAAAACCACCCATATGTGTAAAAACAATTACCCAACAAAATAAAATTATGAACAAACTTCTTCTGTTTAATTACTCCAAATTACAGGTCAAAGTAAACCCTTCTGGTACTCACCATTCTATTATTTCACTGAAAAAACCGAAGACCGGGAACAGGGGAAACAGCTGCATCAGCAGCCTCCCGTCCCGGGCTTCGGTTATAAACACTTCCTAATTGCGTCACGTGATCGCCATTCCGATCACGTGACTCGCAGCATTTTAGGAAACTTTATTTTTAGTAATTTTAGTTGGATCTTTTGGCTGTGGTGTTAATGGTGTATTCAACCACTAGGCCTACACTCTGCAAATCAAAGAGACTCTATTACGAATCTCTTTAATATATAAACAATTTCGAACAGCGCCATTTGGTCGCAGTCCCGATCACCAGGTACAGAGAAATTCCGATCACGTGATTGAGATCCCGGTCACCAGACCCAAAAGGGGATTAGTGGTACAGACACAAACATCTGTCCTTGGACTTTGTAAGACATGGAAATGTGATATGCTGTTTGATTCTTTTCTGATTTTATAGATATGTAATAAAACTAGTGAGTGTGAGTAATATTTCTGTTTGTTTGTAATAACAATGTATATTTTAGTGACTATTGAAGTGTCTACTGTGTTTCTGACATGTTGACTTATACCAGCGCTCCCGTTGCTCCTTGATCTATCAGCTTCATTTGACCTTGTGGATCATAACACTCTATGCCACCATCTTTCAATAGCAGCCAACTTCTCCCCCAATGCATGCGCATGGATCACCTATTTCCTACATCAAAGGGCCATGAAACTCTTGTCCGACTCAGCATGCGTCTCTCCTAGTCACATCAAATGTGGGGTGCTGCAGGGCTCCTGAATAGCACCTATGCTCTATAACCTGTTCACCTGGCCTCTCTTCAATCTTCTTGACGCCTTGCGCATCTCATACACCAATTATGCTGATGACACCCGAGTGCTCATCCCGCTTACAGGTGATTATGACTCGGACAGGAACACCCTCAACTCCATTTACTCCACCATCCAAGCCGGAATTGCAGAAAACTGGTTATGCCTTAATAGTGATAATATCAAGCTCCTACTAATTGGGTCACCGACCATTCTGGATAACCTCAAAAAAAAAAGTCTATCTCGACTCTAATCTCACTATGGACGGGCAAGTAAATGCCATAACCGCGTCTTCGGCATACTATTCCAAATTGATTAATGCAGCAAGACCCTTCTTATCCTCTCAAAATGGCCTCACCATCGCCAGGGTCATGATAGGATCTAGATTGGATTATTTCAATTATCTCCTTGGTGGGACATCCAGCAAAAACATTGCTAAGATCCAACTCACTCAAAACAACGCCCGTAGGGCCGCCATAGGATTCTCCAAGAAGGACCACATTTCTGATCCTAGAAAGCAGGTCCACTGGCTGCACATCAGACAGAGAATCACATTTAAAATCCTCTCCCTCATGCATAAATGCCTCCATGACCTTGCACCTCCATACCTTGCCCAAAGAATATCCCGGCCAACTTCTTCTAGGCCTTCCAGAACTGCCTACACCAACCTGATTTCCATCCCTAAGACCTGCAGAGTATGCACAGGTGGCACCAGCTTCCTAGCTATAGCAGCCTCACACTGGAACACCTTACCTACGCACTTTAGGGGGATTGACTCTCACCTAGCCCTCCACAAAGCCACCAAAACTAAGCTGTTTGTTTAACCCACTTGTTTTGATTTCTGCTTGTATGCCAACAGCACATGTAACTAAGCACCTAAATGTAACTAAGTACCTCATGTTTTCTATGTAATCAGAATCTTGCCTACGTACACATTCATGTAATAGTGCCTCAATGCCTTTGGGCTGCAGTGAGCTCTACAAATGTAAAAAATAAATAAAAATAAATTGTTAGGGTTTATCCTCTTTTCGCAATCGCTGGAGGCTGGCTACATCACGTTCCATTTTGGGAGCGCGGTAAACATGGGAAAGGGTATGCCATTCCAATATGGTGCTAAAAGAGTCCAGGAGTGTACTCTCTTGCGGCTCCAGTGGCCCACAACTGAGACGTCAACGGGAAGCAGCCACCTGAAGCAGCGAAACATGCAGAGACATGGTGGAGTGATAAAAGAGCTCTGTATGCAGTAAGCAGCGCATCACAACTCTGTCCCTACTTGAGTTGTATGTCTCCTACTTCCTTGCATACTCGGCTTTATTCCCTGTACATTTGCCATTCATGGCTCTTCTCTGCTCTTTCTTACCACTTCTGAACTGTGCTCCTGCTGCTTTCTGTCCTGTTCTCCTGCTGCTTTCTGATCCGTGCTCCTGCGGCCTTCTGTCCTGTGCTCTTGTTGCCTTATTATGGTTACCTGGAGTACTCAGCGGTTGTCTTCGGATTCTATTCCTCGCATTCTGCAGCCTCAGTTCTACATTCTTTGGACTTGTTTTGACTGCATTCTACATCCTGCTGGATTCCATTAGTCGCTCTATCCACTTTGGACTTTCTAATAAGGAGGTTTATTCCCTTTTGGGTTACCTTCTTGTTTTTTGGGTCGGCCCTCCTGGGGAGGCTCCCAGCCCTATGTTCTAACATCAGAGAGGCGTGGTGGCTTCTTGTGGCAATCAGCCTTATCTCTCCACGTATTCTTCTAAGAAGAAAACTCAGGAAAGTCCAGTCACGGAGAGATTGTCACGCCACCTGAAAAGTGAGGAAATGGTACATGTACACAAGTTAACTGTAGCTGTGAAAAATCTCACTGTGGAGGTCCAAAATTTGAAAATGGAAAATGCTGTTTTAAAACAAACCATGGCTAATCAAGATGATTAGATGGAAGCCACACATTCAATGGGGTCAACCATATAAAAATATGCTGGTGATTCAAAGAAAAGTAAAGAATGTATCAATAGCTGTTCTGTGACCTTTTCTTTTCGACAAGCCGCATTTCTGTCAGACTGTGCCAAAGTGGGATTTTGTCTATCTCACTTGGCAAGGAGCGTTTTTATCTTGGGTGATTCCTTTAGTTACCAACTGGAATGCTATCCTTGATGATTATTTTGATTTTTTGGCAGCCTTTTCCGGTATGTTTGAAAGGTCGGAATTAACATATACAAAACAAGACAATTTATTGGATTTCATACAAGGGAATCAGGATGTGTTAACCTACACTATCAAGTTTCAGCAATTGGCACGGCAAACTGCTTGGCCAGAGGAAGGTTGATTTACTTTATACCACTTTGGGCTTACAGATGAGCTCATGGATGAGCTGGACAGGGTTACAAGACCTACCACGTTTGATTAATTGATTAAATTAGTTCTACAAATGGACCATTGGCTACAGGAAAGGTGACTAGAGAGAAGAAGACCCTGGTTAACAAGCCCTAGTTCCAACATTCCCTCTGCTCACAATTCCTCTTTCGATACATCTGCGACTGGACCGATTCAGATAGGGGCGGCAAGGAGATTTTTAATAGATGAAGAACACACTCGCAGGAGAACCAAAGGGTTGTGTATGTACTGTGTGTCCGCAGATCATCTAGTTTGTTTCTGTCCTGTGGCTCCTCCTCACAAAGGGAGAAATGGAGGCTCCCGTTCATAGAGGGGACACTAGTTTGGGAGAAGTCAAGATCTCACATATTATTGAGTCCCTTTTGTAATGACACCTCAGTGCTGTTGTTGCTAATCCGGCTGCAATTGGTAAAGGAAACCACAGACATAATTGAAACTGCTGCATTGGTCGACTCTGGTGCTGCTGGCATTGTCTTGGACAATGAATGGGTGTGGAAGATGGACATTCCAGGAGTGCAGAAAAAAGAAGCACAGCCAGTAGAAGGAGTTGATGGGAGACCATTATTGAATGGTCCTATAACAACAAAAACCTTGCCTTTGATCAATCAACATCAATAAGACATTTATTTTGATCAAATTGCTGCCACACATTTTCCGATAATCCTAGGGATACCATGGTTGACACATCAATACCCATACATCAACTGGGTGGCACATACATTGTTTTAAGGTTCAGCAACCTGCGTTCAAAGTCAAAGGTATTTGGGTACACATGTTCAGTCTCTGATGTCCTTTTTGTAACATCAACGATCAGCAAATGAAGCAATACAAATACAGCAGTTAGTGCCTGAAAAGTACAAACAGTACTGTGATGTGTTGCAAAAGGAAGAAAGAAAGCCCTTGTAGTTGTGATGGACTCCTATGGACTCCTCACTATTTCCCTGCCTAAAGTCCTCTCCCAGGTGACCTGGGAAAGGCAGACATTCCTGATTCAGACTTTGGGGATTTATTGCGCAGGATGATCACCTGGGTGGCTAAAAAGGCCCTCGGGAGTGAGAGTTCTTCGTGGGATGAGACACAGTATTTGTCTTGCTCTAGGGAGGATGCCTCCTTAATGCCAAAGTATGTAATGGCTTGTTGTAAAAACTATCCCTTCGTTCCCAAATATACACATATTAATATGTGTGAATACAATCAACTCCTAGGTGTTGGGAAAAATAAACAGGCTTCCAAAATTTTTGCGACTTGTAAAGTTCATAACCTAGATAACCTCTATAACACCCAAAGGTATAGTGAATGGACATCTGTGCACAACAACAACCAAAAAGAACTGCCTGCCTCTTTTCAATCAGGCTTGATAAATAATCATTGTTATTTTCCTTTTAATAATTTTGTAAAGAACAAACCTGGGCTTAAAAGTACAAATCAAACTCAAAAAACTAACTTTACCATTAGGGACTTCAAGTTCTATAATTCCGTAAATATTGAGATGAGGAAGACGGATAAAAAAGTACAATGTTGCAGGAGTGATCAGCTCATTCATTTAAATGACCCACACCTGAAGGAGACAGAGGTGCTTAAAAATCCCCCTCAAGTGCAGGCCATAGAGAAAGCAGGAAAGCAAAGAAGCAGAGAATGCAAACAGCAGACGAATCATGGTACCTGCTTGCAGCCCAAGCAGAATCTGGGAGAGAGAGAAGACACTGGGACCACTGCGCAGCAGTCCAAAGCTGCCGATCCTGCAAGGGTCTGGGACTCTTGAATCCTGAAGTGCAGATGATGTGCAGCGGAAAACGAAGGCAAGGGATTATTTCATTCCCGGGAGGCTGTCTCAGATGGCTGGCATGTACCAGAGGGCCTCGAGGCTGTCATTAGTGGTGGATGTGCACCAGAGGGCCCCAAAAGCAACAGTTGAACAGTGTCTGGTGGCTGGTGTGCACCAGAGGGTCTCCGGAGCAACAGGGGCTCCTGTTGCAGGTGGAATGGGTAACGGCAGACTTCAGGAAGCAGTTTGCCTGGTTTCAAGGAGCCAAAGAAGAAAATGGCCTGTGAGCGGTGAAGGGAGAATCATGGGTGTGGTGGTTCTTTACCACCTTACAGGGGTGTACCAAAAACTAAGGCTACCAATGTCAAATGCACTGAGTGCAACATTGTACTCAGCCGGGGACAACCTGGGCAGTACTCCTACGGGACCACCTCCATGTGCTGCCAAACCAAATCCAACCACCAGGATGCTCTGAGATAGGCTGTTCCTTTCTCAGGAAGCAGTAGGTTGTCTTCCTCTACCTCATCTTCCTCAACCAATACTGCCACCACACAGGCTATTACTGTGGGCACAAAATCCCACCAGCTACCTTCCAAACTATAAAAGAGGCTGTTGATCCATATCTTTCCAAGACAACAGTACTCTGCATATACTGGAATACACCACTCAGCACAGGGAAGCAGTTTCAAAGTGCTTTTGAGGCTGTAATCGAGGAGCATGAGAAACACTGCCCCCTAGCTTAAATTGAATGCACGGCCAACATCTTTCCCTGTTCACCTGCCCCTTCATATCTGTGGTTGGTGCCCCTTCCCTTATTTCCCTCCTTTCATAGTTAAATAATAGAAGTTAAAAAAAGAAGCATATAGACTCCATTATAGACTCCATTACATTTTTCAGTAAAGTAGTTAGACTCAATAAGATTCCCCAACATTCTCATTTTAGCATTTTCTACTTTGCTAATGGAAATAATGGACAATTGTATACTTGAGAAAAAGAATAAAAAGCACAGAAACGATGTTCTGTCCCAAACACTTTTCTCTATCATACCGTACGGACCATAATTCCTGGACCTTCATGACTATCCAAGGTCTCCGCAGTACCCTCTCCTGGCCATGCATTAATAAAAAACCTGGATCGCTCATTTACACCATCACAAAATGCATCCCTACCCTTTTTACTGTTATGTCTGTAGCACGCTTTCATTGTCTGCTTTCAAACAGTCACACATCTATCCACCAATCAGTTCAGAAAACTCTACATATAACCCTACCAACACATTACACATCAACACAAACCAACTGCCACTTAAGAATGTTCTACAAATCTTTTACATCTGCATTTCTCTTGCTATAAATGCATATATGTATTGTGCAGTAAGAGAAGTGCATGAATGGAAAGGGGAGTAGGGATTGCCAAGTGCTGACAGGAGCCCAGAAGGAAAGTTCCAAGAGATGCTCAGGTGGGAGGACTCTGGCTAACTGCTGGCCAGATGAGTCCCAAGGGTAGGGTACACAGGGGCCAGGTGGCTGACCCACAGGGGCTGTACTCAGGGGGGTAGAAGGGTCCACTTGTTCTTCATGCTGATAGGCTTTTATCCATCAGCAGTGATTTTGGATACCGAATCTTGAGCCTCATTACTCCATCTTCTCGGGTTGAGTATGTAGTCGTGGGTTTGTATTCTTCTTGGGTGTACTGGAAACAACTAGATATAGGACTTGGAATCTGTGAGGTTCATGAGGGACCAGGCCACCAGTCTCAGTGGCAGTGGTATGAGTTAGCAGGGCAGGGATTAAGTAAAACAGGAAAAGGAAAACAAGGTTTTTAAAAGTTTACAAAACCTAAGGAAGTCCAGCTGAAGTATAAGAGGAGCAGGAAGGCTGTTTCAAAGGGAGGCACGGCCAAATTCAGAGACATGCCTCACGCTCTCTGTATCAAAAATTGTTTGACAAGCAGAGTATGGAGTTATACAGGAGCGGAGGGCTCTAGCAGTGCAGTATTTAGGGAGACAAAATAGGAGATTTTGTAGTCCCGGTCCCCAGAAAGCCTTCTCAATGATACAGAGGATCTTGAATTTCATCCTTGCAACCAGGAGGAGCCAATGTACACATTTTAGGGCTGCAGCGATACAAACCTGGACTTAAGACCAAATGTAAGTTGCTCATCCCATACGAAGGACATCAGATGAGCCAGACGGACAAAATAGATATTGAAGAGCCACAATCATAGGATAGGACCCTTGGGTAACTCTGCAGGTAGACAGTGAGGTGGTGGAGTACAAATGGCCCCATTGCAGCTGGGAAGGGTGATGAGTGAGGAAAACAGGTTAGCTAGTCCAGATGCTAAAGGTATCATTTAACTGTTTAATGAGGATACAATGGTTGATCGTGTGAAAGGTGAAGTAGACATAAAGGAGAACTAGCCTCCATTGTACTACATTCATAAATGCCATGTACACTTCAATGATATTATTCCACCATATGACAAATAATGTATAATCCCCCTGCAGTACCTATAATTACTATACGCATACTAATATAGTGTGTGTGGCCAGCGGCCAGATTCTTGGAGGCATGGCCCAACCGCCACAATATAATTAAAACACATAACTTGTACAATCCACCTTCAATTAACAAAACTCAGCCAGATCCCCCTGCCATCTAAATGATGTCCACGGACAACAAAATTTGCAGCGGACTCAGCAGCATTTGCAAACAATTTTTTCACTTAGGAAAACAGCTTCATATCATCTTTATTCCACTCGGCCACCCTTTCCAGGCCCTCGTTCGGCCACCAAATAACCCCAAATGTGTTTTCCGGACTTGTTCTCCACTGCACTTTCCGCAGACACTGGCCACACTCCGCGGATCCAACAAGCGACTGTTTCGAAAAATATAAGGCACCTCATTTTTACCTATTTTTTTGCCATTTTAAAAAAGAAAATACTGCATGGATTTAAACCAAATTTACAAAAGCACACTTTCGGAACCAACCAGCCGCTCCTGGGGCAAATTTGGTAAAAATCCATCCAACCGTTTGGGCTGAAGGCACGAGCACATTTTGTCTATGAGGATTTCCACACATTTTCGGACTCCCCCAATAACTTTCCCCCCCATTGACGAAACCACACCAAACTCTGCAATATCATTTTTGTAAAGTTTGGTGAGGATGAGTCCAAAGGTTGGGGGTGGAGTTATAAGCCACCTAAAAAGTGTTCTTTCTATGAGTTGAGCAACGTAATCATAACTACTGGGCCTCTACCGCGGGCCCTGTGATATATTACAGGGTCTGTGGTAGAGACCCTGTAGATATGGTAAGTTGCTCAACCCATACGAAGAACCGTTTCTGGGCAGATTATAACTTTGGTGTCATTTTATAAATTTGCACAATACTTTGCAAGAAAAGTATAGAGCTACCTCAGCACTATTTTGCGATGTTTTTCTCAAGGGGGTAAAAGTTATAGGGGGGACCCAAAACGTTTGCAATTTGTAAAAAAATAGCTTGCAGGTCAAACCCCTGGGCGGATTTGTACCAAACTTGCACTAGGAGTGGTGGTCTAGCCTTGAAAGTGTGCTTTTTCAAATTTGGTATAAATCTGCCTAGTAGTTTTGTAAAAAAATGACAAAAAGTAGAGCAACATTAATTTGTGATGTTTCCGTTGATACCCAGACTAATTTTCTTGCTCATTGTCCACGGATGCTTCTGAACAATCAGGGAGCTTCATAACGTTAATGGGCATCACATGCAGCCAGTGATTGGTCAATTAAAAACATGAGGTGCATCAAAACATTTGAACTAGCCACCATAAAGGATCTATTGACCACCACTTTAGTTTGGAGTCAGACCATGGCTTTTAATCTTGATTTTTACCCCAGTCTATTCCAGTAAACTGGTTACCTTGCATTTGGCATACCACAACCACTCTGTGTTGTCTCTTTTTTGACAAATGCCAGTTAGTAGGCAATTTGGTTTTTGTGACCATCTTATCACTATCTTAAGCACGATAAAGGTTCTGTTTTTTTGCAGAGTCTGTTATCTTTTTTTAATATTAGCGATCGATACAGACACAAACATTGGTCCGGAGATGTATTTTTCTGATACGAACACGACCATCTGGTCACAAACCTCTTTTGGGCTTGAAGGTGTGATGTGATATGTTAAAACAGTTATTACTTTTGATTGTATAGCTATGTTATGAAAATAGTGAGTGTGACTAATAGTTTTGTGTATTTGTAATAAAAATGCATAATTTCATGGATATGGATGTGGCTAAAATGTTAGTGACATGGTGAAGTTTGGCAAGGCTGCTAAGAATCTGGACACTGGCCATGACCAAAGTAATCATGTAATGGATGTGAATATTGTGAAAATAATAATCTGTTAATTGGGCTTACATATAATAATACATTTGACACTGGCCACAGCAATGCTGTAATGGATGCTGACATTGTGAAACCAATAATGAGGATATTAGCGATACATATAGTAATAAGTTTATTTTGGGTGTAATGGAAGGAAGAGTCTGGCAGCAGGTTATGGGTAAAATAGTGCAGCTAGTTTAACATAGTAAAGACGCTTTAATCAGTGCTTCTTTTTCTTTAAAAAAAAGAAAATATAGTTAGTAGTAGAACCGAGTTTTCAAAATATAACTAGAAGAAGTTGTACACATATATCGACTCTGTTTCACCCACATAAGTAGTACATTTTATGATCTATGTGTTGTACAACATTTGTGCGTGATACACTGTTGTTGTAGTTACATATAGTAATAAATGGAGATAAATCCAAGGTGGATTGAAAAAAAAAACATTTAATACATTTTATGTTTCTGAGATTGACATTGTCTTAAACGTTGACTATTACATTTATGAAAGGGAGACACATTTTGTATGTGTAGAAAGTAGTACAGTGGTAGAATGGGTGAATTGAGTGTATAATAGTTGATAGTGTGCTGTAAGGTTAATGTAATTAGGGCATGTTAGTTTTGTGTTTTTGCTTTAGTGTGAAATAATTAGATACACATTGGTGTATTTTCTTCCTTTCTTTATTGGATGTTTATAATGTGCCTATACTGCAAATAATGTTTCAAGGCGCCACAAAAAGGGGGGGGGCAGGGAAGAAAAATAGCAATAACATTCCTACTAGGCATTGTGTCATTAGGATCATGCAATTGCAGTAACATGAAGCACAAGAGGAAGGGGGGTGCCGAGGGGGGATTGCCGGTAGGGGAGAAGGGATAATGCTAGGGAGGGAGGGAATTGTGGGGTAGAGTGGAGGTACACAAGTGCAGGGGGAGGAGGAAGGCAAAGGAGTGTCCCTGGGGTGGGAAAGTGCTAAGGGGAGGCTTGGTGGGCAAGTGCGAGGGGAAGCAGGGAGTTCAGGGAGTGAGGACCAATGCTAAGTGTGAGGGCGGGGAGGGCCAAGCTCAGAAGGGATGCACACCCCACCAGACTAGTCAGGGGAAGGGGGCCCAGAAGGGCAAATGTGGGTTGGGACGGGGGTAGGGAGACCTGGGTGCAGTATTATTAAAATACTATAGTGTTGGTATAAAAGTATTAAGTAATTATAAACCTCATGTCATGTTTTCAGTGTATTGTGATTAAGAAATATAGTTTGCGTGTTTATGGTTTGAGGAGTATTAAGTAGGTATTTGTTAAATGTGCTGGTAACCTATGTATTTGAGTAACCTGCTGTTACATTCAAACCAATCCCTTTTTTTTCACATTCGCAGTGTACTGAATTGGTCCGAAGTGGTTGTACCATCAGTGTGGTATATTTTGCCTACTGTTTTGAAGGTTTTCTTGCCAAGAGATACTTGAGTGTGTGTAAAGTTAGTGAGTTTACAGTTATGTTTAATGCCATCTGCATTGTATCTTAAAAGCATAAATATTACATAATGGGCATGTGAGTCTGTTGGACAGATTGTTTGATTTGCAAAAATTGCAAAAAAGCATAATATGCATTTTGCAGCAGCTGTTGAAATATAATTTAATCACAATTTGATACAGATACATGCACACATGGTTGATTAACGATGTGCTCCTCTGAAATATGGTTGCAGAGAATGCATGCATGTTTCTATGGGCACGATCACGAGTTGGGGGGTATCACGGCAGTAACTGTGCAAGCGCCACCTGGTCGGCGCTGTTAGCACCAGATCACAGGTTGGGCGATAATGAGAAATCCCCATTCCCAATTGGGTCCATTGGACCCAATGGGGCATTTTTGGCACAATTACTGCCAGCGGTAATTGTGCCGAAAACAGGGAGCTTAATGGTATTTTCCCCTCAAGCAAAAAGCTGGAGGTAACACAGACTATTTAACGCCCAAATCGTAATCAGTCCAGCCCTTAAATGCAGCGATCGCCACATTTAAGGGCTGTCGCCCAACTCGTGATTAGGTCCCATGTGTCTGAAATCTGTATAATATCATTTATATGGATGGTTCTAGTACTTGTAGTAAGTACAGAATTCTTGTGGCTCTTCCTGTGTGTTTATGGTGAATTTAGCCATTCCATGCACATTAGGCCAATTCCTGTCTTATTCCTGAGACTCTATAAATAGTGTCAGGGTTGTTAGTGGCATTTCTGGTGTGAACCATTTAATTAAATATTAGTCACAATTGGTATTGTATTGTATTGCATTTGTTATTTATGTATGCACCCTTTCCCCAGTTGTATGGCCTCAATAGACTTTGTGGTTGGAACGCCCTCGGTGACCGCAGTCCATTTGTAGGAGGTTCTAAGAGTTTAAATTAGCAGATGCTTGTGTGCACGTTTGCCAGGTTAGGACTTGGGTGGGCTGGCTATGCTCCAGTAAGAAGCCTGTAGGTCAGGTACGTGGGTGGGCGCTGTTGGTGGTTTAGGATAGAGTGCTAGTGCTGAAGAATCAATGTGTGCCCAGCTAGACCAAATTTATTTTCGTTAGTTGTCGCTGTATACTAAGAGGTGTTGTGGTACGGCAAGGGTTTCAGTGTGGATGGATTTGTGTGCTGCTAGACAAGAATAGCATATCTATAGATGCATTTCAGGATGCATGGACGGGTGGCTGTGTCTGTAGCCTGTGTCCACAGACGTGGTGTAAGGGATACGTATTGTATGCTTGGATGGAGTTCGACTGTCATATTCTTTTTCTGGGTCCATTGCGGTTGGCTGGTTTCGCTATTCGTGGTCTCCCTGAAATGAAGGTCTGAGCAGTGGGAGAGGAGACCAGAGGTCAGAGGTGGTGGGGGTGAGGGGAGGACAATATTTTGTAACGGCGTGCCTCTGTGAACACTGCCAGCATCTGCAGGGAATTGGTGGGAAGGAGTGTTGTTGTTTTTGGGGAGGACGATAGTTTGTCACGGTGTGCCGCTGCGAATGCTGCTAGCATCTGTGAGGTATTGTTGGATAGGAGGGTTGTTGTGTTTGGGTCAGCGTTTCCGTGTGCCTATTGTGAATGTAGCGTGGGAAAGGCGTTCAAGCAGAGGGATGGAAAAGTCAGGATTTGATGGACTTTCTGAGTGCCATGTGATTGACAATATTGCAAATATGCAGGGGTAGGGAGTTCCAAATGATCGGCCCTTGGACGGAGAAAGAGGATCTGCCCGCTCTGAAAGAGATGTAATGTGGGACCACTAGAAGAGATGTTGTGCAAGATCTGAGAGTCATTGAGGAGTGGTAGCAAGCGATTTTGTGTTGAAGGAATTTGGTGCCAGTGTTGTGCATGGCCCGGTGATGCACACGGCTTTAAAGGTATTGTGTTCTCTGGGAGTTCGGTTAATGAGCAGGCAGGCTGCAGCTCTTTATATTCTTTGCAGTTCCCTTAGCTGAAATGCTGGTGCACCTAGGTAAAGGCAATTGGCATGGTCTAAGCAGGAGTGGAGATGAGATGATGGCAGAGAAACTGTGAGAATGAGTAGATGGAAGAAATAGGTTTTGGATACAGAGTTGATGTGATGCGAGAGGGATAAATCTGTATCCACTGACCATCCAAGTGTGCATCCAAAGTATTTCACCAAGGTGGATACTGCCGGTGGAGGGGGCCTAGGAATTGCAGCCATGGAATATGTTGGGGAGGTGCGCTGTTTTCCTACAGACTAGCATTTCAGTTTTTCCAGGATTGAGGATGAGGTGGTTGGTCGTCATCCAGTAATCAATATCCGAAAGGCATGATGACAGATCTGGATGGTTGGAGCCTGGTGATTTTGGGACTTTAAGAATGATCTGGGTATCATCTGTGTAGTTGTAGCAAATAAGATTGTGGGAGCAGATGAGTTTGGGCAAAAGGCATGGATAGATTTTGAAGAGCAGGAGAGTTAGGGAGAGAGGGCTTGTCTTTGATTCCTAATGAGTTTAGCCTGACTACAAGGATGGTGTGTTTTATGGTACTGAAGGCGGCAGAGAGGTCAAGAAGGATGAGTGCAGCTCAGCCTTCTGAATCAGCTGTTCTTTTTAGTTCATCCCAGGCTGACACTAAAGATGATTCTGTTCCCGCGGAGCGGTCAGAAGCCAGACTGTACTGGGTCCAGGAGGTTGTTGGCTTCAGTGAAAAGGCCAAGCTGCTTGTATGCTGTGTGGTCCATGTGTTTGGCCATGAAGCGGGTGTTGGCGATTGCCCGGTAGTTCTCGGCGAGGAGTGGGTTGAGTGAAAAGTTTGACTGATAAAAAGTGCTAAATTCCCTGAATTTTCTTGTTGTCTTGTTTCTACCAATTTCCCAATGCTGAGCTGGGGTTGTCAAATTCTTAATCTTAGTACTGATCTTTTCAAATTGCCAGCAATTAAATATCAATGATCAGTGATCTCCTCTGGGTCTTCTCCACCACACACACATTTTAGTAAACTCCCAAAATGGACATGCCCACAGATAATCTCAGGCTGCCAACAATGAAAAACTGACAGAGCTGGCAGGCATGTTCTCAAACATTTTCCAAGTATTTAAAAATGAGAAAGTGAAGAGGGTCAGTCGTGTTGATTTCTGGACCTAATCTACGTTCCCTCCCATGACCACTCCCACAACAACTATAGGCAACTGGTTGCCTGCTTTCTAATGTTAACATTGTCAACTGTCATGTAACAGTTGACCTTTCAAAATGGCTGAAAATCAAACTTAAATTTTTCAAATGTCCAACTACATTTAAAGCATGTTCTGGTCATTTTTCAAGGGCATGAAATGCATACTCCATGTAAAATAAACAAAAGTTTTAAAATGTATTAAAATCAGTGCATGTCTGAATTATTTCTCTTTACGAATACTTTGCATCATTTGTAATCACTTTGATTTGCTTTGACAATATGGCAGCCTGTTTGTGCGTCAATTTACCTCTGACAATTAAAACAAAGTTATTTTCTTAAAGACAATCTAACTTCATGCATACACACATTTTACAAATTTCATGTAAAAAGCTGTACATTTATAACCTTCTTTTTTGATTATGTGAACAGGTTGTTTTGACCAAAAAATGTAAGTAATACAGCTGAGGACATATTCTACCGGTGCAGGCAATTCTAAGTATGGAGTGTATGCGGATTGCATTATGAATTGTAAAAGCAAAGCAATGTCTAAAGGATACATTCAAATCAGTGTGGGCAAAGAAAGCCTGTGACAAATGCATATATTTCAAAATATAGGCTGCCCTGCGTAGGCGTCCTGCTGTTTTGTCCTGTATGTATGTGCTGCTCTGTACGTTTTTGTGCCTTGCATTTTGCATTTGGCCTTTTTAATAATTTTTCTTGGATCAATATTAAAAGACACCAGTAACTTTCAATGCTGTGTCTCTGGTGTTTTCTTTCGACCCCCCACAGAACCTGGCACTTGTTTTGCTGTGCCTGCGGCGAGCGCGTTTTCATCTCTTCCTCCTTTTTCCCAATATTTCAAAATAAATAGAGATTTTGTTTGTATTCATGGTTGCAACAAGTTACACCTAGTACTAAGTAGATTGCATGTTTTAATACCAGTGTCCTGCCTTTGCTTCAGATGTGATTATCGCTGCCTATATACAAATATGTAACATGCAGCAGTATAACCATGTGTATATCTGAACTAATTTAATGTAACTTAAAGTGGCGTTGTATAGAACATATCTGCCATTTCGTTGGCTTCATTCCACATGGCGTGAGGGAGGTTGGTTTTTAGTGTGCTAGAGGGAAAGGCACATGTCAATGCTGAGAAGTTGACTTAGAGAGTAAAAAAGTATCTGAGCCCTGAGTGGCAGTATGATTCCAAGCAGTTTGTGGAGAAGAACATTGTGCATGTGCTTCATCCAGAGTGGAGAGCCCAAGATCAATCAATTAAAGGTCCACATTAAAGGTTGATTAAGCCACTGTTGTGGATGTGTACAATAGGATGTGAGATTTTAGTTGTTACCTTACGACTTGGATATTTGCTGAAAGTGTGCAAACCCCAATATTGAGAATTAACAAGGCTAATAGTATGTTCACTGAGGTGCTGCCCACTCATGAGAGTCTACAAACATGTTTTAGCATCATGCACAATACTGTAGGGGAAATGTCTATTTGCATATCAGCCTGGTCCCAATCACAATGGTAGTTTAGCAATGAAACATGAGAACCAACAGTTATCATTCCTAGGTTGCTTTATACCATTTAGGGCATCATCACTGAGGCAGGGCTGAAGTTTCCCCGTCCTTTTCTTATCTACAAACTTCGATCGAATCATCTATTTTCAAAATCCTCTAACCTTGACACAAATTCCCTCCTGCAATACCTCCAACCCAGTTGTCAACCCCTACACTCTTCTGAGACTGCTCTCCACAGTGTGTCTAACTCACTCTTATCTTCCCCTCATTTAAGACTGTCTTCTATTACTATTATTCATGATCTTCCTGCAGCATTCAACACAGTTGGCCACACTGCTCGTCTCTCTACGCTCACTTCACTCAGATTTTCTGGTTCTGTTATGTGTTATAATTCATATCTCTCTAACTACATGTTTTCTATTTTGTGGGTTGGTTCATGTTCCCCTACCTCAACTTTACTATACATGGTCCCTCAGGTTTGAGTATTGGGCCTTATTTACTTTCCCCTGTACTTCTCCCCTATCAACTATTGTCTCGTTCTTTGGCCTATCCACACATTTTTATACCGATGACTCCCATATTTGTTTTTCGTTTTCCTAATTAGCACCACAAGTATCTCTTCCTGTCTTCATGCAGTCCACTCGCGGGGCCATTACCATTTGATGCATTATAATGCCTCCAAACCTGAGATTCTATTCTTCCATGCCTCCTCTATACCTATGCTTTCCCAACCTCCATCTCAATTCCCCCTTCCTATTTCTCCCTTCCCACTACTGCCTAAAATCTAGGTGTATACTTTAGCTATCTTCTCTATTTTTTATGCACATCTCTATAACTGCTAGCCTTTCTCTCGTACAGCTTTACAACATATAGAAAGCCAGTCACTTTCTCACGTTCCATGCCACTAAGCTGTTTATTTCCTCTCTTGTCCTGCCTCACTCAAACTACTCATCTGCACTTCTCATTGGCCTTACAAACTATCATCTTGCACCTCTGTGCACTATCTTTAACTTTTATATTCATATACGTTGCTGTCTCGACCATCATTCTTCATTCTCACTTTCACTATGCTTTCTATTTTGGCTCTCTTTCGGATCCAACTTAATCCTTCACTTCCTTTGCATCATTTTGTCATGTATACATGGCATATCTCCCCTCTATCTTTTCTCACGAATCCCTCTCTATATACTCACACTCCTTTTGTTCCCAATCTCAGTTTCACCTCAGTGTTTCTAAACCTCCATGCACCCAGACCCTTTTCTGATACTTCTCACTTACCACTAAGTAGTATTATATGTTTTTCTCTCCATCATTTCGCTCCATTCTTAAAAACATTCTTCTCGGCTTAATTGTACTGATTTTCCTCTACAGCGCTATGACAAAGGTACCTCGAACAAGGGATCCATGCCTAGATTATCCTTACTAACATAGGGTGAAAACCCAGGTGTTTCTACATTTGCTAAAATGTTTGAAATCACTACAGAGATGAACAAATAGAACCAACCTATTCTGTTCGGCATTGCCCACTCGTAACAGAAAATACACAATGTTTACTTCTCAATGCAATACAGAATGGGGGAAGGTAAATTATTTTGCATATCAGTCTGGTTCCGTACACACAGACAAACTCCCACCAAAATACTGAGCCATTCTCTGAACAAAAGTCTCAACTGCATCCCTATGTACACTTTTCCAGTTTGTTTGCTATCATAAATGAGGTGCGACAGAGGTATACCATCTTTCTAGTCAAAGAAAACAAGTGGTCCATATTTGGATTACCCTTATTAACTTAGAGTAAAAGTGCAAGTGTTTCAACATTTGACAAAAAGGGTAATAACCCCATTACCAAGAACAATTAGTACCCGGCGGTCTGTGCGTCCACGGGATACACTAACATGATTGACTTGTTTCCGAGCCATACCACGTAACAATCCCGTGGACGCACGTACGTGCCTGCGGTTGTTCCCAGCAGGGGGCGTGGCAGCCCCTTGGCCAATGAGGAGGCTCGAAACGGGGCAATCCCTGCTCCGAGTCTCCCGAGACTAACAAGGCTGGAGGCTGCCTTTGTCCCCCGTGGGGACTCGGGTAATAATTTTTTTTCCTCCACCCCTCACCCCTGCAAACTATCCCCTCCCTGCCCTCTCAACCCCATTTACACTTTTTTTTTTCTGCGGAGCGAACACGCTTGGAACACTTCTGTTCCCAGCACGCCTGCTCCGGATGGCCACCATGGAAAGTGAAAACGGACTGTGTTTTTCCTTTCCGGGCGGCCATTTTATTTGATTTTTTTTTCTTTTTTTTTTTGTTTCGAAACGCAGCAGCATTTCAAAACAGAATTAAATGCCATTAGTACCCCGGTCTAAAGGGCCGGTGTACTAATGGCTATAAGACAATCAGCAGCGGGCCAATACCGCCCATGGTAATGCCCGGGGCCTCATTAACCGCCCCAAGTAACTAGAGGCGCCGGGGACATTACTTGGGGCGGTATTGGCCCGCCACCTCGGATTTTATTGCCACAGTAAGGCCTAACAGCATATTGTCGTGGATGGAGAGGGTGGTGCACTAATAAGAGAGCCTTCAACCAAGTGTATGTCTCAGTGAAATCCCAGCAGAGAAATTGCCATTTGCATATCATTCTGGTGCCACCCACAAAGACCTTCAAGTACCAAAATGACATTGTCCTCTAAACAATCTAATGTATAAAGAACTAGCATAAGTACCCATCCTCCGAACGGGTTCTGTAGACAGACGTTACAACACTATCATCAATTGTTGAAAATGATTGATCCTGTCGGCCAATGTTCCACCTCACCTTGGCGTGGTGCAGTTTGTTGCAGTGCATTGTGGTGCATATATCTCAAACACTGTTCATCCGAGGGCCTTGAAATGTGGTTTTGGAGGTCCCTACTTGTTCCTTGTGTCGAGATGGGTTGAGAAACAACTTGTTTTGTTTTCCTTCCCGTTGAACATGGTTTACGGTTCGTCGGCAGGCACCATCTCACAAAAATCCTCTGGAAAATTAATTTCACCTGATGCAGCAAAACAATGTTTTTCCCTTCCCTGTGAACATTGTTTATGGCACTGTAAAGCTTGTTTAGAAATAAGGCCACAAACCCACAAACAAATAGTATCTATTGCTGAAATCTGGGGAAAGGGGTGCAGTGTCCAAATATCATGTAGCCAGTAATGTCCGACTGGTCCTAACAGGTAAATATGTATGGAAACCGTGGTGCAGATTGATGAAACGTGGAATTGTATAAAGAGCAACGCTTCAACAAGTCACAAACCCACACAAAAATGTTTACTTTTGGTGAAATCTGGGGAAAGGGGTAGGGTGCCCAAATCTTCTGGCCGGTCTTAACAGGTAAGTATGCACAATTTGGTGCAGATTCATAAAACGGGTGTGGAATTGTTTAAGGAACAACTCTTTGCCAAGCCACAAATCCACAAACACATTTTGAATTGTGCTGAAATCCGGTTAACAAGGTCGGATGTCCAAATATCATGTAGCCAGTATTGTCCGGAAGGTCCTAACAGGTAACTGCTAAATTTGATGCAGAATTGTATAAGGAGCAATGCTTCGCCAAGCCATACACCCACTAATCCTGCCACAAACCCACAGACACATCTGACTTTTATATGTTTATAGATTATATATTTAGTCCTGGACCACTAAATGTGTGTCCATGGGGAAACACTTAACCTCATTGGTGATGACTAACAAAGGCACACACATGTGAAACCCAAACTTCAAGGCATACAATTCAGTGCTGTTCAGTTACTGGTGTTCTTTACTCTTATTTTATTTTGGCAAACCATTTTTATTGTTCATATAAAAATCTATATTTACAATGCTTATAGTTCAACATATGACCATCATTAGATCAGAATCCGTAATCCATCACTGTGCAGTACATCATCAAGAAGATAACAGTTTCATTAATCCCTATTTTTGGAGTCCTTTAAACCCTTTTTTTATGTCATATGTCACTTTTTCTGTGTCAACACGTTGCCTGCTTAGTATCTTTCATGGCAATATTAAGGGGTTGTTTTGTCATGTTATGTTTTGTTATGTTTTGATGTAATCGTTGTAATTTGTACAAACATTAACGCGGAATTACAGAAAAGGGAAGAAAAAGGACATACGGTTATTGTTATAGTCATGTTCAAGCTGATGTTTCAGGTGAAGGTTTCATGACAATATGAATCGTATATGTGAACGTGTCCAGATACAGGTAACATTACGTAGAGCACCCACCAGGCACAATATCAACATTCCAATTACTTGGCGCTGATAGATAGTCCTAGAAGATTCAGCTCTCTCTTGCATCATTCCATACTATATCATACTCCCATATCACATTCTCATTCCCATTTATAAGGTACTACATGTCCTGCCTTCACTGACAACAGCCGACGGGACACAGGATCACCTTCATTAACTAACGTCGTTTACAAACAACATGAGAACACGCATCCTTCCTTCACAACATTATAATTGACATATTCACAATAACTCGCAGTATAGAACAATGGACAAACACGCATTAGAGGATACAACGCAAAGACGTCATCCCTGTTGTACAACAATTCAAATGCACCTCTGTGCCCTAGTACGATTAAAAACGCACAACTCGATCACAAAGCCACTCCTCCCTCTGCATGGAGGTTCTCAGAAAGGCAATTTTAGAGTACAATATGTCTTCACTTATGATCAAGGTTGCTAAAAGAAAAAAAAAAAACAGGGATTGAAGATACAAACGAATTCTTTACTGGAGCTGACCACACTAAATGCGTTCTGTTGCCCGCTTTCAAGAGGCAGATGCATAAGTCATTCTTGCCAACACCTCATGCTGTAATGCACGGGAACAACATGTCATTGTTTGTATTATTAAGGACAAGCAAAAACAGAAATCATTTTTGGACAATGGGACAAATAGTTCTCAGCTGGATCCTTGTTTGCAATCATGGCAATCATGGGCTTTTAATTCTTAATGTCGTCTCATGATTAACCAGACGTTTATCCGATCAAAATGGTGTGGACGCAGCTCAATGGTTATCCAAACCAAATGTTAAAGGTCAGTGGTGAACACTGCTCTGCTCTGCTTGTCGATGACATCAAATATGTTTGTCCGATGTACATTCCAAGGAAATGTGATGCTGGCTGAATAGGGTAATGATGAACATGTGAGCCTATATCTCCATCTATTGCACTATAATGTATTCAAAATGTAAACATTTTTTATTATGGCATTTTTGCAAAATAAATACTAGATAACAGATACAATATCTTTTACAATACTTCCCAAGGGAACAAGAGGTACTATGATGCCAAGTTAATCAACTAGACACCCCCTTTCCATCATGTTACAGCAGGGACTTTTACAGGCCCCAATCCCAGAATACAAGAATGGAATGTTCAAAATGCCTCCGCTAAAACTGAGTGCTGTCATTAATCAAGGTGAAATCTCAGGTGATTTTTGGTTCAAGAATAGTGTTTTTTTGTCAATGGAATGTGCACTTTGTGGAATAAGGTTAAGTAGCCAGTGCCCTGAATAGGCAGTACTATAGCTCAAATAGATGCTTTACCATCTTAGCAAAAACTACTTATGCACTAATGCACTGAGTCATCTGTTGTTGGGTAGTTCCACTGGTTCCACAAGGCTGTCTCCTCTTGATGGCTGAGAACATCATATACTTTGGAATGGGCATTGGCATAATTAACGTTTCTTTATATAGCAGTAGTGCTGCCTTGTACTGCTTACCTTCATACAGCAATAGATGATTGTATCTGTGCTGTGGCTTGAAAAACCTTTTATGGCAACATTACTGTAGTTCCAGCGCAGGTATTGAGTAAAATAAAGTGCATGATGGAGTCATGCACCACCGTCGGCACTGCAACCATTTACCTATTAACCATTTACCTATTAACAATAACTTATCGATCGGAGAGAGGCACACTCTTAAGGCCGTACAAGCAAAGAAGGGGTTTATAATTGAACGAGCTGGCAAAGGTGGAGGTATCATCTTGTGGGAAAGAGAATACTATCTCAAAGAAGCATTAAGCCTTTTAAGTAATGCCACCCATTAAATGAAACTACAGGTCGACCATGCAATGAGACTCCAGGAGGAGATCCTCTACCTGACTAAACATGCCGTTTAATATATATCAAGGACATGACCAGCATATTAAATAGCCCTAAAGATGTAACAATACAATGAGACGACATACTAGTGACATTTGACGTATAGTCCCTATGCACTAACATTCCCCAGACAGCAAGTTCAGATGTAATCAAGAAATGTCTTAATACAGAGGATCAGGAGTCCCAATATGTACCAACTGACTTAATTATTGATTGTACTCGATTAGCTTTAACATGATTTTTTTTCAATATCAAGATCAGCTGTACAAACAAATCAAAGGGCCAAGCAGAGGAGCTATTTTTGCCCCTAATTCAGCCAATCTGTATGTAGAGCTGGCAAGGAAACAATGAAAATCAATCCACAAGTTCAATAAGGAGTTCCCATTTAGCAAGGCAACCAAGCTTTATTACATGCAGATATGTCTGGGAGGGTCAGCCAGCTCCATAGAACTGGAAAACTGAAAACTCTCCTGACATGCCGATTTCAGTTTTTTATATTAGAAAACCACAAACATCTACATATGCAACATTTATCAAATACAAGTCAAGCACACATCTCTATTGACTATCACCTATACAAAAATGTAAACATCACCTACATTTTACTACCCCATTGGTCAATATGCTATCTGTGATGATATGAGTACAACCCCTGCAAATGACCTAATTTTTTTATTTTTATTAATGTGATACAGTTTTAAACAAATGTAAAAAACTTTACACATAAATTAACATCAAATATCTCAAATACAAATTACAATACAGTAAAATACAATACGATTCCGAATCTTAATAAAATCCTTGGTACCATTTCTGGATAGTTAATTTATAAGGATTTGAGTCTAAATCTAAGAGAAATGGGAAAACGTCTTAAACTGAATCATACTAAAAATATACAATATTTCATATTTACACTACGAAACACAATAACATTTACTTATCGGGGAAAGACCCCCTTGGGTTTAATTTCATGAGAGCGGCTGCTATTCGCCATACCTGATAAAGTGCTAAATGCAGTTTAGGGTTATTTGTGTTAACACATTGCCTCCAAAAGTCTTCTTGGCCCATATAGTCTGTATTGTGGACGAATTCGCCCAGATACTTATTGTATTCTATTCTCATCTTACCACAGCTTGTCAGCACATGTTGAGCCGTCTCAGGTTCAGTAGGAAGGTCACAGATCCTGCAGTATCTTTCTGCCAGGTTAAACCCCCGTGCAGGGCCCTGGGTAGATAGAGTCGGCAGGTAGTTAAGGCGCATTAATAGGATAAACCGCCTCAGATGCTCTGATGGGCACTGATTTAGATAAAGTTGCGCTTTTCCATAGGTATAAAGTCTGAATAAAATAAAGCTATAGCTTTTCAGGCTATTAAGGTGTTTAAAATTATTCTGCCAGTCCCACAGATTAAGGCGATTGCGCATGCTGGTAATTAGGTCTTCATTTTCCCGGCCCCATTCGGGAGACCAACTGATTTCTTCAGTTAGGGACCGAATCTGATTTTCAAATTTAGCCTGTCTACCAGCCGCACAATCTTCCCTGATCGTCTGAAATAGTTTATTTGTTGGTTTGTTGTTGAGCTTAATATGGAATTCCATCCTCTTTCTTATTACCATGGCTCTGAGGGAAAAGATTCCCATCTCAAGCCTAATAATAGCCGTGGGAATACATTGCGGAAGGCCGAGGATTTTCCTCCAGAACTTACCCTCTATCAGTTGTAACCATCCTAGATTCATATTTATCAGTGGGTCTAAACCATACGTCACCATAGGAGCCAGACATTGAATATATAGCTGACGTGCTGCCCATATTGAGAATCCACATTGCTCACGTGTGAATTTATAAACTAAGGCTGTAAGTTGAGCAGCTTTTGTTTTGCGCTCCTGGATGCAGGTAAAGTAGTTTCCTTTGTTATCGAATTCCACCCCCAGATATCTATACATATGCGTGTATTCAATTTCGTTCGCTCCCAGCATCATTCTTGGTCTAGCCACTCTGCCAGCCGTATATAGCAACAACTTGGTCTTACTGTTATTGATAACTAGATCATTGCTTTCAGCATAGTGCCATAACTGTTTGGCTGATCTCAGGATACCACTAAAAGTGTGGTCCATGACCACCAAGTCGTCTGCATAAGCTAGTAGTGGACAGTGATAGGAACCTATCTTAGGGGGACAATTATTAATCTCTAGGAGGCATTTGGGTATGTCTGAAATAAACAAATTATATAATGTTGGAGCAGTAACACAGCCTTGCTTTACTCCTCGCCTCTGAGGAATGGGTTTGGTCACCGAACCCAGATTGTCCAGCCTAACTTGGACTGTGTTATTTGAGTGTAATAGCTCCAAATAGTACAATAGAGGTTCGGGGCAGCCTAGGTTCCTCAGTTTGTTCCATAGAAGGGAGCGATTGACCGAGTCAAAGGCCGCCTTAAAATCAATATATAGTGCATATAGAGGGGGATTAGAGCGAGATAGCGCCTTGTTTCTCAAAGTATCCATAATAAATATGTTATTGGAAGTGGAAAAGCCTGCTCTAAAGCCACTTTGGAATTGATCTAGGATCCCAGCTTTCTCTACCCATAATAGTAGTTCTTTCAGAATAAGTGCTGCAAACAGTTTCCCAGAGCAGTCCAGCATAGATAAGAGCCGGTAATTCGTAGGATCGGCCCTGCTACCTTTCTTGAAAACAGGTATGATGATGGCTGTCTGCCATGATGTCGGTATATTACCTTCATGTAGTATTTTATCAAACAATATTTTCAAGAGGTTTGCCCAAAAGAGGGGGTTACTCCTCAGCACCATATTAGAGAGGCCATTAGGGCCTGGAGCACGAGAGGTGTTTAAAGCCTTGATTCTTATCAGCAAGTCCTCCACAGAGGTAGAGAATGGGGGAGTAAGGGGTTTGCTAGCCCTGGGGATGTCGGTCACATAGTTGCTTCCCGTATTTCTTGTTTCTAGAAAGGAGATCCATTTATCTTCTCCTATAGGATTAATCATACTAGTTAAAGTTTTCCCCTTCGCCTTCCCCAATATGGACCAAATTTTGCGAGTGTTCTTACTACATAGTGTCCTGACTGTATGTTGCCACCTTTCTAACTTCCTTGTGTTTTTATGTATTTTTAGCCATATTTGGTAGGTGGCCTTCAGTTTTCTTATTTTAAGGGTAATCTCCTTCTTGGGATCAGGGCCATTTCTTATATACCTCTTATCTCTTCTAAGCTTACGTTTCCTATCTCTGATCGAACGGTCAAATTCGTTAGCGGCCTTGCCCACCATCAGGCCCATTTTACGAGAGCCGTGTAGCGCAGAGAACTTACTTATCCACCTTTCTATTTGTTCCGGTGACTTGTGCATAAACATATTTAGTTGTTTGCTACCCCACTCTTCAGACGCCCTTGTGGCTTTTAGAATATTATTCGTTGACCAGGAGATGCGATTTAGGGAATGGTTAATTACAAGATCTCCCAGGTTTACCAGTTCAGCATTCGGGTGGCTAAGTCCCAGTGATAATATCAGAGGGTCATGATCACTCCATTTGTATTCGCACACCTTCATGTCTTTGACAATTAATGCGATCTCTACACTAGTATAGATATAGTCTAAAGTGCTCATACTGCTCCCGTTCTTCCATGTAAATTTACCCGGGCTATCGTTTCTAGTACGACCATTAATTATTTCGAGGTCCCAGCAGTCAAAGAAACCCTTCCAGCACATCCCTTCTATGTCCGTAACAGCCTGATTCCATATACTGTGACTTGTTAGAAGCTGATTATTACTAGTGCCGCCACCACTATTGATTCTACAATTCAAGTCCCCAGCCACAATAATAAAATCTCTACCGTTGGTTACATTCCAATCACTTAGGAGCTTATGCAGGTTATCCTGTATACTTTCTCTGTGTTTTGCGCCCGGGGGATTATATATATTAATTAATAATATTTCTTCCCATCTTGCTTTAATCCTAAGGATAAGAGCAGCAGCACATAGATAGTCACTATCCACTGGGACCATTCTGCTTTTCAGCTTATTTGAGATCCCTATCGCTAGACCTCCATATGGTCGTCCACGTATGCCCTTCTTCGCAAGGGTATGATAAATAGTATACACATCCATGGCTGTCTGCTGTAGCAGCCATGTTTCTTGTAATAGAAAGATGGGGAATTTGCTTATCATTGATAGAGAGCCCTTGTTAGTGAGGAAATGCTGGTGACCATGTGTGTTCCAGCTTAGGAGGGTTTGATCTCATGATTGTTGTAGGACTAGGGGCAGCGACTCTGCCAGCCATTTCAGAGTATTTTGGATGTCTGTCATCTGCACGTTCTTTCCCGTTTTTTGTGAGGGTATGTCATTCTTATTTGTGGCTGTTGTTGGTTCATCACTTGGAAGTAGCAGATCTTCCTTCTCTTTACAAGCATCTACTTCCACCCCTACCTGTAGTAGACATTGTTTGTGTGATCGAATCAATTGGGCAGATGCCAGAACACAACAATGGAGGGCTGACACATTGGGGTTGCGAACAGAAAGCGGTTCTACAAAGGAGAAATCCTCCGAGCGGATTACCCGCAATTGTGGGATCAGATGCAGTTTATTTAAAACCTCCGTTCTTGTCAACCACTTATCCCTCTTCTTTTGATTTAAGTTTTTGATGATACATATTTTACTTGTATTAGGGATATCGATTTCAATTGTTTCCAGTGGTGTAGGAGGTCCCTTGTTGTCCACCTTATGCTGCTCGTCTTGGTGTACATATATAGAGTCTACTTCGGCGGAGTTAGTTGAAAGGTCAGGATTGGAATCTTCTATAATCGTGCTGGTGATTTCCTGTGTTATATCCGGGATAATCCAACTTGTTAGGGTCCCCATCCCTTTCTTAACATTATTTTTAGTTTTCCGCTTCTTACGTTTAGATTTTTTTGTACGTATTGTTGGAATGTTAGTGGCAGGTAAAGGGGAGGCTATTTCCGCAACCACGTTTTTTGCAGCTAGGCGTCTTTGTTGACGTTGCTGTTTTTTTGTCAGAGGTATTACCAAGGCTTTCATTGTAGCTTTTTCCAAATTGTCAGGTATCTTCTGTGAGTCCTGTCCCTCATCTCCCTTAGAGGGATGTTGGTTGGTTAGATCTTGCCCCATAGGAATGAGGGGATTGGAAAGCCCCAGCTGTATTATTGAGTTTGCATGGATCCTCCCGCATAGTTTTAGTAGGATTTTCATAGCAAATTGGAGGGAGGCTACTGAGGCTTGCAGATCTATAATGGCTAGATTGTTACCGACTTCCAAGTTTCCATTATTTCCTTTGTCCATATGTTCCGGATCATCAGAGCTTATATACAGATTTGGGGAAGTTGATAACCGTTCCTCTGACAGAACTACTGGGGAGGTAGGGGAGGGGCGCATGGGGAAAGAGCCCGATAAATTAGATGTTGAATTACCAGGTTGCCTAGGGCTAATGGGTCCTCCAGGCTTTTGCTGTCCCCCCTGAGCTGTATTTAGAACCTGTGCCTCAATCACAAGTGGATAATCATTAAAAACTGTAAGAGGGCTGTTTAGTGGGGCCATTGATTTTTGAATTGATAGGCATAGATCTAGAAGAGAATTGTTATCAATGTCATTGAAATTAGTATTATCCAAAGAGATACTGTTGTTATGCAGGACTGGTGGTTGAGGGTTACTGGCTTCTGTTCCTAATTTATCCCCAGTGATGGTAGTCTTGGTGTGGATTTTCCCAAACATAGCTGGGATAGTTCCTTTAATCGATCTGCCCTCCTCCTCAGTAGTATTGATATTCTTATTAGTTTTCTGTAGAGGAAGGTCCCTAGATCCTTCTTGGCTCTTACGCAGGTTATAACGAGTTTTGTTCTGCCTGGTTTTGGCCATGGGCTTTGATAGTTTTAGTCACCCTTCTCCTAGTAAGAGGTGATGAATAGGTACAATCAGGTGAATATTGTCACGCTTCAGTTGTGTCAGGTTCCACCATATATGTGGGCAGGAGTCCACTGAGGCACTACTGTATAGATTTATAGTATAAATAGCTCACCTTCGCAGGTTCCAAGCTGTAAGTGGCGCCACAGCACCAAACAGTCACAAAACAGTCAGCGCCCTTCACCCCTGTCGGGCTTAACGCCGCAAGGGTGGTAGCCTGAGTCTTTTGGCTGCTCCCGAAGTCACGTGATGGATCACGTGCCGTGCGTAGCTCCGCCCCCTCCAGGAAGCGTGTGGCACGGCTGACGGCGGCAAGAGTCGAGGAGCGACTCGCAGTGCCGGTCGGTAAGGCAGCGCTCCAATTAGCTACAATTCAGGGTCTCCAGGAAAGGCACAATACACAAGACGGGCGGCAGCCTGAGTCTTTTGGCTGCTCCCGAAGTCACGTGATGGATCACGTGCCGTGCGTAGCTCCGCCCCCTCCAGGAAGCGTGTGGCACGGCTGACGGCGGCAAGAGTCGAGGAGCGACTCGCAGTGCCGGTCGGTAAGGCAGCGCTCCAATTAGCTACAATTCAGGGTCTCCAGGAAAGGCACAATCACAATGACCTAATTGCATTGTGACTAGACTATAGTTTGTTTTAATTGGTCAACACAACTTCAGCCACCACGTGATGTGCATACCCTGACAGGACCCAATAGTGGATTGAATGTGAACAGTGATGTCAATAACTTGTGGCAATACAATGGGCACAATACTTCTTTCCCATGAGACCAGACAACTTGGCATCCCTGACAGCTTTTTCTGCCTCGAGGCTGTACGGTTCGGCAGCACCTCTTGCGACTCCCGTCCTCAAACATGTTGCTTTCCTAGCACGCATCCTTCCCTATCTTTCTTGGGAACCAGGTGTCTAATAGAAAAGTGCAGCCAAGGTACAGCTCTTGGGAATTCATTTATAAGAACGTATTTTCTCAATGCGGTGTGTCTGTTGCAGTTCCAGTGGTGTTGCCTCTTTGCTATGGGGTCAGTATACCCTCAACCTATTTCCATGCCTTGGAAATGCATGGACCCTAGGCCTTGTTCTCACTAAGATTTTTCCTTCACAGCTGCAACACTAATTTATAAGTGTTCAGTCCAGTGAAGTTGCATCTATGTTTTTTAAAAACAAAAAAAAACATTGTTTAATTACGCCATAAGAAACACTGTGCTTGAGAATCTAAATGTGATCCTATTGCTCTGCCAATATTGTGTAAAGAATTGCAACCACAAGAAAGTGTCAAAGGAAGTGGGGGTTTTATCACCGGATGCAGAGAAAGCATTCAATCGAATCAAATGGAAATACCTCATGGCTGCATTAGAAGGTTTTGGACTGGGAGAAAACATGATTAATTGGATTCAGCTTCTATATTCTAGACCGACAGCTAATGTGAATACAAATGGTCTGTAATTACCAGGTTTTGAACTGAAAAGGGGAACAAGACAAGGATGCCCGATTTCCTCTTTACTATTCGTCTTTGCAATGGAACCTTTAGCAGCAAAGATAAGAGAAGATATATGGTTTATGCTGATGATATTCTCCTGGTACTACAAAACATAGATACATCAGACCCAGCACGAATTGAACTAATTAATATCTTTCACAAGTACATATATAAATATATATATAATAAATTGGTCAAAATCGGAAGCTATGCCAGTGTCAAAAGCGTGTGTGAATCAACAGCTGAGTGCCTACAGTTTCAAATGGTGCCATGAAAAAATGTGCTACCTGGGTATCTAGCTAACGAAGGAAGTAGATCAAATGATCGATGTGAACCTATCATACATTACTGAAAACCTGGAAAAAGACTTACAAAGATCAAACGAATTAAGACTAAGCCTTTGGGGGAGAGTAAATGCAGTAAGGATGACGTCAACTCCACGCATTAATTATATACTAAGCATGATCCCTCAGGTGGTTAAAATGAAATCTATAAAGAGGATAGAAAGAATGATACAAACATTTTTGTGGGATGGAAAGCAACCTCGCTTAAAACTCGGGACGCTTCAATTGTCATCGGAAAATGGTGGCCTAGCAGTACCCGATTTTGAGAATGATCATCTGGTGTTTGGTGCACAACATGGGTTATCTGGGACTAGTCAGTGCACTCACTTGGCACCCAGGGCTGTACTGCCACAGAGGGTGCAGCCGGATGCAGATCCTATGCACCAACAACATTTCTAAAGGAATGTTGGAAAGGGCTAATGAAAAAAAGCAAGAAAGATTTCTCAAGTTCTAGTAGCTCGTCACTGTGGCTAAATCTGCACATTATAGTAGGCGGGAAAATTATATTATGGTCTAATTGGCTCTTGAGTGGAATCCAATGGTTGGGAGATCCCTTTGAGGAATACAAAATGATCAGTTTAAAAAAAATGTGTTTGGGAAATGGACCTTAAATCCGGAACACTGGGGAGTAAAGGGAACTGAAGAGAGCAGTGAAAGATAGGATTCATGAGAAAGGCAAAGACTGGCCTGAGTGGTTGCGGAAGTATAAATTGGATGGTCACATTGCCTCAAAGGTATACAAACATGTGTCACAATACAAAGAAACTTATAAAGAGCTACTTGACATATGTTCAGAAGTGATAGGATATGAGATGAGTGAAAACAGTTGGATCAATATGTGAAAAAATGTGGCATTGACATAATTGAATTTAGGCAAAAGAGTTAGACAAATCAAAATCCTGAACAGAGTGCATTGCACTCTGCTAAAACTATATGCAAGAGATTTGGTGCAATCAGAGACCTGTGGAGATGTAAACATAGTGTGGGCACATTTGAGCAGATGATTTAAGAATGCAACAGCTTACAAAACTTTTGGAAAGAGGTTACGGAAACAATGAACAAGATACTGATGCTGGATTTAGATTATGATTACACAAGTATTATTCTTGGAGAAGAAGATTTGGTAGAGGATCTAACTTTTCTGCAACGTTGATGGTTTTTCAGGGCTTCATCTTCTGAAAAAAAGATGGTTCTACTAAAATGGAAAGATGAGCAAACACCAGCAGAGTCAGATTGGTTGTAAGGTTTACAAATAATTTGGAGAATGGAGCAATTGATTCTATGCAGAGATAAGAAAAGAAATATGTATGAGCACATTTGGGAAAGGTTTTTGGTGTTGTGATTCATTACTCTAAATTCACTAATGTTGTATGACATAATTTGAGAATTTGTCACTGTTATATGTCTGGACTGTGAAGAAGGGCACATTATTTAATCTGTATACATGTTTGAATTCAGTTGTTTCATTGGTGACAATAGAAGTAACTGAATATACATGGGATATCTGACAAGCTTTAAAAGAGGTGGACAAGTGGGAGGTCTGAGTGCATAAGTCTGTATTCTGTTTCTGGACGAGGTTGTGTTGGGTAAAATCTGCTGTGGGACAATGCTGTTTGCAGATTTTTCTAAAATTACATTAAAAGCAATTCATATTGCAAGTATCAGTAGGGAATACATTCTAAACTGTATGTACTAATTATCTTTCGAATCCAGTTTTAAAGAATGACATGTTTTTATATTTTAGGTTGTTGAAAGCTTGATTCAAGAAATGTGATTGAAGTATAAAATGTCTCCAAAACTAATGCATTGAAAAATCAGTGTTCCTATTATATCCAGGAATGTGCATGGAAGGAGAGCACATACATACACTTCAGGTGTAGTCCCTTTTATGGGTTGATTTAAAACAATTCACATTACGTTGTTTTTAGTTTTTTGTCACTACATTAAAACCATAATAAAGTAAACCACCTTAATCAACTGATCAACAGTAATGCGAAGAATGGGACATGGGAGTGCCTATGCACATGTGGATCAAAATAAACCATTGCAATTTGTTTCTTAAGAGCATGGAAGAGAAAATCAAACAAAAAGTTTGAAATCTTTTTCAAGACCTAAACAAAGTTTTTATTTTTTTTAATGTGAATTCTTGATCAGGCTTTTACTGAGGAAGGCAACAACGTTCAACATGAAGAAAGCTAAGCTCCTACGAGGAAGGAAAAGTGATGGCAGGTTTCCCAATGTAAACCACCCTAGGCCTGTAGCATATGATAATTAGTGCATAATTCAGCCCTTTCCGGGGAAATATATACATAGTAGAATGTGCGAAAGATTACTATTTGGCAAGGGTGTAAAAGCCCACAATTTTATGATTGTTATTAATTATATAATGATGTGGGTAATTGATCTCAGAAAGGGGACCTGCTAACCAGAATATTAAACTCCAGGTCAAACGCTTAGTACATGAGTGTGCCCTGCTCCATCAGTATCCTTATCTGCAGGCCTGCTCTCCAGGGACGCAGAGCAGATTGGGTGGTGACATGTGCGCTCTTTGACAGCTACTGCGACAGCCAAGTCATTGCAGTGCAGAAGTTGCATTTATATAAGTTTCCCGGTGCAGGAGAAATGCTGGTAAAAGTGGTGGTAATACTGCCACTGGCACATTTTCCACACCGGGAAACTACACGTTTGCCAGTCGGGGTGATTGATTTACCTCCAGCCAGGAGCTGCAGGTAAATTAGAAACCCACTGGCAAAAAACTGCTCGTATTACCTGCACCGGTAGTACTGGTGGCAGTAATTCAGGTAATTCCCCCTATGGAGTCCTATGGGACTTTGTGTAATGGGGAATTACTGCCATTCCCACTGTCTTTGATATCCTAGAAATACCAGGATAACATGTGGTGGGAATGCTAATTCAATTTGGTGGTATTACTGATGGGATAACACCAAACTCGTAATGAGGTCTGTTCCAAAACCATATCTATGATAAACTATCCACCTGTTATAAGGATAATCAGAAAATATAAGCCATAGCGATTCTGGTATGGTGGTTGGTAGTTCATGTAAATATAAAAGTCACATCACATTTCTAGCATATCAGTGTCATTCCTGTGATCTCAGACATCTAAGGGAGGCTATTTGGATTTCAGGCACCTGTAGATCCACATACCAGTGACTGAGACAAAAGGCAGAATGCATGCATCTGTTTAGTCTCTGAGCGGAAATCTTAAGGCTGGGGAAGAGGTGGAGGTAGGACAGACAGGGAGCACAAGTGGGTATGAGGAAACATATCTCCATCTTACTTTTTTGTGGACTTTTCACTCCTTACAGTCCACTCCAGTGTAACCGTACACATTGATGAAATAGGCAGGAAAGGATCACGTGTCGCAAAATTTCAAATTGGACCTCTTGAAGCAGGCTTGCTTTCCTCCAATACCCTTTGGCCTCTGGCGATTAACCTTTCGACCTTCAAGGGCATCTTGTATAATTCATTTGGATCTCTTTTGGCAGAGTTGATCTTTTCAAAGTCCTCACCCATTGATGTGAAGTTGGTGTTCTCTAATGTAGACACATGCTCTGTCCCATACCCACCCCCATGCACATTGGGGGTGACTTGTTGAGGACCAATGTCTACCACTCTCTGAGTAAAACATCCCTAGGCTGGGAGAGCAGAGACTTCACATTACTCACCTTGTCTGGTGGCCCCTCCAGTGGATCTCACAGCATCCTAAAAGCCAGAAGATCCAGGATCCCTATGTTTGCCATTTGAATTGATTAAAGTCAGTTTCAAAGTAGGTTTGACACCTTTGAACCAATGGGACACACCAGTGCTGCCTGTGGCACTCACTCAAACTTGAAACTAATGCTGTTTGAATCATCAATCATGCTCAACTCCACATTGCCCCAGCAGTGCCTTGTCACTTGGGAAACTCGAGCACCAGAGCACTGTGCAGACGACTTTTTATAGCCAGAGTGAACCAGGCATCAAACCAGCAGGAACTAGCCATGCAGCTTGACTCGAATCACTGGATCATTGTTTCACTCGTCCACCCTAGCCAGTGGTACTCCTCGTTCAGGACCATGCTTGATCATCAAACTGCTCCTTGTGATACAATGACCTGCATGGCTTGATGCGACTTTTCAACCACCAAGAGCACCTGCTCAAATCAAGGCTGACTCAACAATTGATATTCTCGAGATTTGGTGCCTCAAACCCAATTATATCCTAAAGCACAATAGCCTTGAGCCTGATGCAACATTGTTGAACTGCCTAACATTAGAATCAGGTACTTTCAAGTAACCCTCTCCCACTAGTCCACTTGTTGCAGCACTAGTGACAAGATAAGTCCCTTTTTTACCTTTTTTACCTGAAAAAATATAACTTTTACTAACATTGTTGGATTTAGTGGCTATATAATTCGCACATAATCTGCACAGAGTTTGGCAATCTTGAATGATTATGTTTCAAAAATAAAATTTTAATGCTTAAGCAATGATAACACAACCGTATGTTGGTGAAAGAGCCAACACTGAAGAGTTATGCTCGTGCTAGTGTTTCTCTTTAAAAAAAGGCTTTCTCAAGGCTCAATGACATCATTCAATTTAGGTATGTACGTATATACAACATTTTGTATCAAGTATGAGACAATTTGACTAACAATGTTCTGATAATGGTTGTTGAGTATAAAACAATGTAAATGTGTGTGACATGTATTTGTCATGTTCCCAACTTGTCCTCAAATAGTTATGGACATTGTGGTTAAATAATTCTTTTAAGTATGGAGTTGGAGATGTGCTGTCATTCAATCTTTAGATCCCAAGTGAGTTTGTAAAATAATAGGCATTATTTCAGTCAATGTGGAGCTCCGTGTGTTCTTGAATGTATTGCCTGTTTCCTCCCTGAAAACGTAGCAACACTGCCTATAGATTCCTAAACTATAACCTCTGTCTTTTTTAACAGGGTTGAGTTTTTGATAGTGCTTTAATAGTCAGTTGAATGATTGATTGGTTTAATTAAGGTACATATATTTGTGTTCAAACTTGGTTGGTCATTCCTTATTTTGGAATATGTGTACTATTGCTGTTTGTATTTCACTGTCTCATATTGACACCCCTTGGAAGAGTATAGCTTGCACTCTGCCCACATTATTATAAAAGGCAAAGGAAGTATATTCCTTGGCTGTGCCTGTTTTACCTTTTTGGGATCACGGTTGGTTTGCAGAAGTGTGGGGCTCAGTTGGCTAATTACATTTTTGTCATTTTAAAAAACTACTGGACGGATTTACACCAAAATCTTAAAAAAAGCATGCTTTCAGGACCAAGCCGCCGCTCCTGCCACACATTTGGTGTAAATCCGTCCAGCGGTTTGGGCTGTAGGTGTGAGCAGAGTTTTTTTCCATTATGACTATGGAAAAAAAATAGTTTTGGGACCCCCCTATAACTTTGCCCCCCCCGGACCAAACCTCACCAAACCATATACTTTTTTTGCAAAGTTTGGTGAGGATTCATCCAGGGGGAGCGAAGTTATAAGCCGCCCAAAAAGTGCTCTTCCTATGGAAACAGCAACTTAACCATAACTATATGGCCACTAGCTCTCCCTGGACAAATCCTCACCAAACTTTGCAAAAAAAGTATATGGCTCACTCTGAATTTTTTGCAAAGTTTGGTGAGGATTCGTCCAGGGGGGGGAAAAAGTTATAAGGGGGGTCCCAAACCTTTTTTTTTCCCATAGACTGAATGGACCAGGAGTAGCGGCTTGGTCCCAAAAGCGTGCTTTTGCAAATTTGGTGAAAATCTGTCCAGTAGTTTTTTTTTTTAAATGACCAAAAAGTAGGTCACAAAAAATTAGTGATATCTGTGTTCGGTCCGCGGACACACTTCCCTGTTCGCTCCGCGGACAGTCCTGATTTGCCAACCGGCCTGCGTCATGTCTGCAGACATGCAACGTGTTCGCTGATTGGACGGCGCAGAGCATGGAGTACGTCAGATTTTCAGTAGCGCCCGCCATCTTGGATTCACGGATGTCCACGGACAGAGCGGTGAAACTTGGTTGAAAAATTGTATTTAGTAGAGTGTGTTGGTGTGTAAGAGTGTTTGGGAGAGTGGGAGAGTATGAGATGCATTAAATGTTGTATTTATTTATGTGGTAGACCCTCTTGTTGTGTTCGATTTGTCTGCGGACAACACAGCTGTTCTGAAATGTTAAATGTGGGTGTTCTGAGGGCGCAATAAGTGTCCGTGTTGTTCGCAAGCAAGCTGAAACTGTTCTAAGAACACTTGCGGTGTCCTGAAATGTCCGTAAATAAACAAGATGGGGGTGTCCTGAGGACGCTGTCTGTATTGTTCGCTGGCAAGTTGAAAGTGTTCTAAGAAAACTTGCGGTGTTCTGAAATGTTCGTAAATAAATAAAATGGGGGTTTCTTGAGAACGCGGTGTCCTGAAATTTACGTAAATAAATACAATGGGGGTGTCCTGAGAACAGTATGCCTGTCCGTTTTGTTTGTAGGCAAGTTGAAACTGTTCTAAGAATATATCATGTGTTCTTGGATGTTCATCAATAAACAAAATGGGGGTGTCCTGAGGACGGTATGCCTGTCTGTTTTGTTCGCTGGCTAGTTGAAACTGTTCTAAGAATATATTTTGTGTTCTGGGATGTTCGTCAATAAACAAAATTGGGGTGTCCTGAGGACGGTGGATGTTCGGTAATAAACAAAATGGGGGTGTCCTGAGGACACAACATGTGTCTGTGTTGTTCGCAAGCAAGCTGAAACTGTTCTAAGAACCCTTGCAGTGTCCTGAAATGTCCATAAATAAACAAAATGGGAGTGTATACCCTCCTTTTGTTTTTAGAACTTGGCTATAATCCAAGCCAATTCCTAAAAACAACTTGTTCTCTCTTTTTTTTTTTTTTTTTTTACAATATAGCAATCCAACAAAATGAATATTCATGTGCATCAATGAAAAAATTTGCAATCAACACTTCATCTGAGTCCATCAGTTCATAAAATGTTTCACATTTGCCTTCTCAGTGGAAGTGGCATTACTTTAAGTTTAAATTTTCCAAGTCAATTAAAAACAACGAAATAAAACAACTAACTAAAACAAATAATTAATATAACAAATTAAAATAAATAATTAAAATAATAAATACGTGGAACTTCATATGCCGGAACTTCTGTTTTGTCTCTTTTGGTATGTCCCGACCAGCGTTGTTATTCGGTTCATTCGAGTATTCTTTCATCTTGGCAATCTTGAATCCACAGCAGTCATCTCTTTTGGCATTCCGGTTATTTTGTCTTCACCTCCACCTGGAGGCAGGCATCTTTTGGTCTTCATCTAGGGGACTCCAGGACTCCATCGTCTCTCCCGTGGGCTCTGATCTCGGAACCTCCGATCAAATAATGTTAATTGTCTAAATCAAAATAGAAAATAAACAAATTAAGTACATAGCATAATACTAACTTCATCCTTTTGCCAAAAATAAAACATGCTTGGTAAAAATATTTCGTTTATATTTTTTCTGTTTTTTTTTTCTGAAATCAAATACAAGTTAAAAGAAAACAAGCATATATAAAACAGCATTCAATATTTAATACACTTTCTCTCTGCACACCAACCACGAGCTTCCGTTATATGTGCATTTATTTATTTATTTATTTATATATTTATATTATATATTTTTACATATATTACAGTGTTTATGTGCCATCATAACAATCAACTTTTTAACTTCTTTGTCACTGCCTCCTGATTGTACCCATTTATTTTCTCTTTTTGTGTTCAAGGGATTTTATCTGTTTCTACATGCTCAAGCCGCCTGATCTCATGTCTGGGATGGCATGGTTTGATTTGATTTACATGGACAAACTGCTCTATTGCTGTTTCACCTTCATTTTTCAAAATTTTATACACTACAGGAGAGACCTTATCTATAATTCGAAATGGCCCCTGCCAGGCTGCTAGAAATTTAGAATTTTTCTGTTTACTTTTTCCAAAATGAAACTTGTACACCTGATCCCCTACACTGTATTCCTTTACTGATGTCTTTTTATCATAATATGACTTTGCACTGTCAGCAGCTCTTTCCAGATTTCTCTGCACAAAAGCAAATGCATGTTGCAAATGTCTCCTCAGTTCATCAATATATTCATGAACTGTGGATGCACTCACAAGGGTTTGCTCATGTGTTCTGTATAGTAGGTGTTGTGGTAACACCATTTTCCTACCTGTTAAGACCTCATGGGGGCTAACACCTGTTGCTTTGGCAGGAGTCGACCTGATTGCCATCAGAACCAACGGTAAACGTAAATCCCAGCTGGAACCTGCTTCTGCCACAAATTTCTTTAAAATATCCACAACAGACCTATTGCTTCTTTCAACTGTACCTGAAGACGCCGCCCGATATGCGATATGTAGTTTCCTTTTTACACCTAGTATTTGCCATACCTTACTCATTAGAGTACTTGTGAAATGACTTCCTCTGTCTGACTCAATTCTTTGTGGCAACCCAAACCTTGAGAACACATGGTTCACCAGCAATGTGGCTGCTGTTTGCGAACTACAATCTGGTGCAGGAATGCACTCAATCCACTTTGACATCAAACATACCACACTCAAAATATAACGGTGTCCCCTGCTCGACCTTTTTAAAGGACCTACATAGTCTATTTGCAAATCTGACCATGGGAGAGTTAGGCCTCTTTTCATCAATGGTGCTCTATGCATTGGTGAAGCAGGTTTAAATTGGGCGCATACTAGACATCCTCTAGTATATAATTCCACATCTTGGGACATATGTGGCCAGTAAGCATAATCTTTTAGTATTTCTAATGTCTTTTGTGAACCTCTATGGCCTGCAGTTATGGCATCATGTGCATGGTGTAGCATTAGTCCTCTGAATGAAAGGGGTACTACCCACTGTATTTGTCCTGTTATGGACTCTCTAATCATGAGCCCATCCTGTAATCTAATTCGTGTTTTGTTCTTTAATAACACCCTCAACTCTTCTTTTCCCATACAATCTTTTTCTGTTACAGGATTTTGTTCAGGATCTATCAAATGATTATAATAGATTCCCAAAATTTGATCATTCTTTTGTGCCTCAATCAAATCTTGGTCTGGCGTGTCATGACTCCACTGCACCACCGGTTGATCTACCTCCTTTGGTGCTTTAGAACGTGTGACTGCATCAATTTGTATTTCACCCATTAAATAATCAATAGGTAGCAATTCTCCCATCACAGCCCCAATCTTAGCCAGATGGTCTGCCTTATCATTTCCCTCCTTATCCTCTCCTGGTGTTTTTAAATGCCCACGAATTTTTCTCCAGTATATTGTTAAATTATTTTCTGACACCAATTTGTCTATGGCTTGTATCATTTTTCCATGTTTAAGTGGCTTTTTGTTGTATGTAACCATGCCTCTTGCTTTCCAACCAGGCAAATACTCCACAAAGCTATTCCGTGCATAGTCAGAATCAGTCACCAGGACAATTTCACTGAACTTTTTATCAACTGCAGTAGCAATTGCTTTATAAATGGCTGCCAATTCCGCCACCTGACTGCTCCTATCTCCAATCCTCATCCCTATACTGGGGACGCCTTCACATTTCAACCAGACTTTCCTATTCCTGCCACTAACTGTTTATTACTGTCATTTTCAATGTGAAAAGCACAACCATCCACATATACAGTTGGCAAATCCTTGCATGTTTTTTCATCAAAAGCTTTGTGTGGTGATTGTTCAAATTCCTGTAAACTAGTTTCCACTTCCATTTCATTTGGTATTTGTTCAACTGCACAGTCATGTAAGTCAGCTAACCCTTGAGCAATTGGGCTCTTTTTATTTTGTCCATATCTCACTTCTACGGGAAAACCTTGTAATGCCAGCGTCCATGAAGTGATTCTGGATTGCGCTAGATTGCCTGTTCTAATTCTTTTACTCTCTAAAAATTGCAAAGGTTGATGATTTGTTTCAATAATCACCTTTTCTCCCTGAACAATGGGGCGGAAATGTTGTAGCGCCCACACAGTGGTTAATAGGGCCTTTTCACATTCATTAAATTTCATTTCAACTTGGGAAAATGCCTTACTTGCATATGCAATGGTTTTGTGATTCAAATCGTGTTTTTGTGATAATACTGCTGACATACAATGTTCAGAAAAACCTATTTCTATGAAGAAATCCCTGTCCTTTATGGGGTATGCTAAACATGGTGCCTTTACAAGACATTCCTTCAATCTAGCCACTGCATCAGACTGTTCTCTTTCCCATCTCCAGGGAGTATTTAGTTTAAGCAGTTTAGTTAATGGTTGAGTGATTTCTGCATAATTCTCAATGAACTTTCTGTTATAGCCTGTCATCCCTAATAAACTTTTTACTCCTTTCACATCTTTAGGATCTTTTAATCTTTGTATGGCCTCTATTTTCTTCCTTTGTGGATTTAGCCCACGTTCAGTCACTTCATGCCCTAGAAAGTTCACTTTTTTCTTGCACCATTGTGCTTTTTGCAAAGATACTTTGGCGCCTGCTTTCTGCAATTGGCCAAGCACATGTCTTATTTCATCAAAATGGCTTTTAAGGCTTTCATTTTTTATCAGGACATCATCCACATAAACTATGGTTCCTCTTTCCGCTGCATCCGGCATGGCCTTTCTCAAAAATATGCCAAATTCACTCCCACTATTGATGTACCCGAACGGAGCTCTAAGCCAGGCATATTGAGTCCTGTCAAATGTAAAGGAAAATAAGTGTTGTATCTCCTCTGCCAATGGCACACACCAATATCCAGATGTGAGATCTAACGTGGTAAATACATTTGAACCATGTATCTGATCTAGGCCCTGATCAATGAATGGTAGTGGCCATCTAGATACTGGTACTCTTTTATTTAACTCTCTTAAGTCTGCACACAGCCGCCATTGACCATTTGGCTTTAACACACCTAAAATAGGCGTATTGGATGTGCTATGAATGGGCCTGATTATTCCCCGTGATTCCAAATTTTTAATAATCTCTGCCAATGATTCTAAACATGCCAGCGGTAGTCTATACTGGCGTACAAACACTGGATTTCTACTACAACCTTCTGGTAGTGTGGCCACATGTAAATCAGTTAAACCACAATCATAAGCATCTTTTGCAAATACATCCTTAAACTCCATAAATATTTCCCTCAGATTGCGTCGATCCTCATTGCTGCCACATGCATCCGCTAAGGAGATCTGCTCTTCTACCATTCTGGAAAATTCTGGAAACTCTTCTGGTAAAGGAATCTCAGCGCTTTCCTCTAACTGTGTGGCTGTGTCTTTTTGTAGAGCTGCCACTTTTAAATATTTTGGCATATCAGCTTCCACTTCAATGGGCTGATTTCCTGTTTCATTTTCATTTAAATTAAATATTATGCAATCCTCTTGATGGCAGCACACTGTCTCATTTGAATCATAAGGATACACAGAATGAATTTTAAATATTCCTTTGGGCTGAGAGTCCAGGTGTTCTGGCAACTCGCCCTTGGCATCTACATATTTTTCAGGAATATTCCCAATCACCATGTTATTTAAATCTGCCGTATAATGTGATTTTTGTATGGCCATTCCTAATGGGGAGTTTTCCTCTAAATGAATATCCTGACAACCTTTATTATTTACCATGATTTTTACAGATCCCTCACCAATGTCTACCAATGGAATGTATTCATAATCCAGGCCTTGCTGTTTTATGGATTCATTCAGGCATACAAATGCATCAGAGCCTTTCATCTGCTGTCCATTTTTGCATTTCAGTGTTATTGCAAACTGTTTTGTAAATGCAGGAATAATAGTATTTTTCCTCATTTGTAATTCGACTGCATAAGGAACCAGTTGTGCACAATGATATGCCCTTCTTTTGTTTTCAAATTCAGGTGCCGGACCACCTAGGCGTGACCATATTTTTTGATTAAGTAAATCTAACACCATACACATTCTGTGCATGATGTCATTGCCCATGTAAAATTCATTTTGTGCTCCACTCACTATCCATACATTATGGTAAATTGTTTTCTGCCCAATGCTAATTTTAAGCATGCATCTGCCTGCAATTCGGTTTTCAAAGTCTGGACTGTCCAACCCAGAAACATATTGGTTTTTAATCCTAAATTTCGGGATTTCTTCCCTCTCCATAATTATTTGCAACAATCTCTCATTAATGAAACTCCTTTCATGTTCAAGTGCTAAAGTGGCTTTTATTGTTTTAAGATAATCATTTATACCAACATGAACCCATGGTTGCTCATCTTCCATGTGTATTTCTGCCAGAGTGGTAATGTGTTTTTCTGAATCTGTTTTAGGAACAATATTCTGTTTGCATGTTTTCTCTTTTAAATAGAAACGTAATGTGTGCTCATCTATGGCAGTCTGCCAATCTTTCCTTGGGTCCAAGTATATTTGTACAGGTAGTTTTTCATTGTCGCTCTGATCTTTGTCTTGACACATTAATATAACAGTGACACTAGGTATGCAGCTATTCTGGAGATATACCTCCACAGCATCATTTGTTTTGGCAACGGTGTGACATTCTTTTATATTGCTGTTTTGTGATTTTAGTTTCTTAGGCCTCAATGGTTTTTTGGTTAAGGACCACAGCACTCCATTCACCCCATCTATGAGAGGAGACAATCTTTTCAGGCAATCTGTCCCCATCAGAAATGGAATTTCACAAATAGATGTGATCAATACCTCTTGTTTCATTCTGTGCTTTCCTATTTTTATGTCAACCTCAGTTACACCTATGATGGGCACCTCCTCCCCATTAAAGTTATGCACTGGGCCTTGATTTGCCTTCACTGTGATCTGACTCTGTGGAGGCCTCCCTTCATTGATACTCTTTACCAGCTCCTTGGACATAATTGTGGCCTGTGCGCCAGTGTCAATCATAGCGAAGGTGTGGCATTTTTCTTCTACAGTGATGGGTGCATAATATCTGTCCTCAACTTCCTCTAATACACATAAGAAATGTGAATTCTTACTGATTTCAGGGCTCACCTTTCTCAGGTCTTTTTCACTTTTGGCTAAGCACATTGGTAAATGAAAAGACATTTTTTCCTCCTTTTTACCCATTTCTGTGCAAGATATTTTATTCATTTCTCCATGTTCAGAGGTTTTTTGGAGTGTGGCCACTGTTCGCCCATCCATCTGGGTAACATCAGAGACCACATTACAACCTTCCAACTGAACATGTGTAACAACATCATTCAGCAATTTGTCATTTTTTAATTCTGTGCATTTGTGATCATTTAGTGTCATATCAGCCCTTGCAGCCTCTTCAAGAATATGTGGCTCAAAGAATTTTTCAGGTGATTGACTTGTACCCTCCTTGTGAGTATTTCCTTTTTCTGTCCGTGTTTGGTCATTGTTTTGCTTGCCCAGGGAAGGAGCTATGGCATCCCCACTTACTCCCTGTTCACTGGTATTCCCCATGCATGAGTCATTTTTCTTAAATCTGTCCCTTTGTTCTTTTGGAATTCCTAATGTTTCTTTTTCATTTGTGCAAATCTTTACTGTTTTATTTAGCTCTAAGTTAAACCGTACCTCTTTTTTAGAAGTATTTGCACTTTCTATCACAATTTCATTTACTGGTACTTTCATTTTTAATCCATTAGGCATCTCAGAGTTGTTATGCAAAATTACATCAGAGCAATCTGTCATTTTGGCACTGCGATTATCATGAGTACTTAGTCACTTTTCGGAAGCCCCCCGGTCATTGCTATGGCCATCAGCCCCCTCTTTGGAAGGTTGTTTTTGCGCTGTATAGAGCTTTCCTATTTGCTCAGCTAACATGTTCACTTGGGCCTCAAGGCACTGGAACCTTTCCATCTCTCTAGGATCCTCTTTCTGTGGCCTAGGTCGATATTGGTTGTTTTCCCCCTGATTGGATCTATTCTGATACCTCTCAGGTGATTGATACCGGTTGGGATGGTTTCTGAACTCTTGATTCATTTGTGGAGGGGAGCGGGTTGCACCCATCCTTTGATTATAGTCCACTGGTGGGGAATCATTGTACTGGCGTGGACTGTAGTTCACGTTTTGCCTCATGTCCTGTCTCTCAGATTGTGGGTACTGGCCCCTATGTTGATTTCCATTATCAGTAAATCGATCCACATATCGGGGCCTATCCTGATTACCATATATCATGGTGTTGGGATCAAATCTGCTCTGTGTCCCCAATGACTGGTAGGGACCATCATTTCTTTGATCTTGATTTTGTCTCTGGTTATTGTTCATACCTGCCATATCAGACCGGTATCTTACCCGGGGTCTATCCCCTAAATATCTAGGGCTGATGTAGCTCTCTCTATTACTAGGATCATGTGATTGGAACATTGGTACAGGAAATGGCGATCTTTGTTGATTACCCCTTTGTTCAGGTGTCACATTATTTTTACCTTGACTTTGAGCAGACTCAAGGGACATTTTGGCTGACCTGATTTCCATTACTGTGGCTGAGGGTTCTTTAGATTTAGGCCTAGTATCTTTCATTTTATCACTTTCTCTACCCTGACAATAGAGTACCTCATATAGCTTTGTGCTTTGATGTACAATCCATTCAAGGGACTTGTCACGGTCAAATTCACGGACCAATTGGGATATGATGTCTTTCTGTAGCCCATAGAAGTATGCAGTTTTAAACTCATTGGAATTTGAGTCAAAAGATACATCAAAGCGAGAGAATGCTCTTTTTAAGTCTTGTAAAAATTGGCGAGGGGATGTATTAGGTCCAGCAGTAATTGTGTACGCGACTTTCTTTGCCTCCTGCAATGACTGAAAAGGAGAAAAATGACGCCTAATTTCTTTTTCAAACTCCAGCCATGTCATATTCTGCTGTTCATTTAATCCCCTTATGATGCTGGCCGTCGGGGCATCTAAAGTTAAATGAAAATATTGTCTGTACTGTTCCCTAGGTATCTGGAGTGCTTTAAAAATGTCATGCACCGCTTCTAAGTGATCCTCAATGCAGCATTCACCTCCCTTTTTAAATGGTTTGATCAGGGCTTTAATGGATTTCATTATTTTTATGGGGCTACTTGTTGCAATGCATGGAATTGCACTATTTTGTGATTCAATCCTGTTTTCAGGTGTATGAGATTGGTGGCTGCCCCCAATGGGAGTATCAAATCCCCCAAGGGCGCTGCAACCAAGTTCAGTCACCGGCCCAGTCTCTGGGGCACTAGCTCTTTGGGCAGAGCTAGACTTCACCTCCACTCCATTGAATGTGGTACCCTGCCGCCTCTCCTGGGACCTGGGAATGCACATTTGCTGTTCTAAGTCCTTACACTTTTTAAGGAGTCTGTTGGCTTCATCATGCAAATAATTATTTTCATCACTCATTTTATTAATCACCTCCTGCATATCGCACATTTGCATTTGGCATTCATTGAACTCTTTATTTCTCTTGTCTCTTTCTTGAATCATTTTAATCATTTCTTGTTCTGCACTCTGGAGATCACCTTCTTTTTCACAATGTTCTTTTTGTAAAATCTGCATTTCTGAAACAACCTCATCTTTATCCTGCCTAATGTGATCCACTAAGGCTTTTAAGTGTGCCAATTCTTGCTCACTATCTTCAAATTGTTTCTTGCTTTTGGATAACTGAGTATCAAAGTCTCTGCATTTTAATTGCATGTCTTTTTGGCATACATCCAATTCTGCTCTCAACATTTCCTGATTTTTACTTGCCCCCTCTAATTCAGTCTTTAACCTGTTAATTAGCTGAGTATCATTCTCTTGCATTCGCAGGGACTTGTTTAAAATAAACCATATTTTGCCGCATAGCCGTATTAAACAGTCTTTCTCTGCACTTTTATCGGCTGCATTCAATAATCTTGTAAGGCAGACCTGAATTATGCTGCCTTCTGCAAAAATATTGTCTAGTTTTTCTTTCTGCACCTCACCCTGAATGTGGTTACTCCATTCTAACGTGCTATTCGAAGACCAATTCCCATGTGCAAATAACTTTGCCTCTAAATATTGCACTAGATCTGAGAATGTGGTTTCCCTTTGTGACATTCTGAAATTCGTTTTTAGTGGCACACTGCTATTATAAAATGGGTTCCCTTTAATGTGCAAATGGCAGTGTGAGACACGCTTGCCACGCCCAGTAGGTACTCTATGATCACTTTCCCGGCCTGCAACGCACCATAAATATGTAGGGTATTTTGTGTAGATTTGGGGCCTGACGGTATTTTATTACCGCCGAAAAATAACTTAGCAATAATCACTCTTTGTATTCAGATTTGGCCATGTGCAACAATAATACAATGGACATGCATTATTTCAGCACCAAGACCTGCATATTTGGTATACGTGGTTGGTGGTATTTTGGTGAGCATAATTCCCTTGTTTTATTTGTGGCCCCAATGTCCAGAATCCCTTATCTTTGCTTAGATTTTTCGTGTGATCACTAGAGAGACCTCAGACCTGCATTCTAAGAATACCACATTTTCCAGTGATAGTGTTGGTGTGCCACCATGGGCGAACTCACTGACTTATTTACGACAGAGAGCTATATATGGTAGTCTTGTGGTAATTTCCACTACCTTATATACGGTAGGGAGCTATGTTCAGAGAGTCTCTCTTCCCGTTGGCTCATGTACCTCCAACAAGCTATGCTACAGTCACTCCCAATTATTCATACTGATTCTGACATGCACACATCTGTCTTAAAATGACCATTGCACTGTTTAAAAATCTCCCCACATCATCGGCATTGTAATGGTAAATAGAAAATACATCACCCGTCTGTTTTCAAATATTTTTCTGTATTATAAAAGTTGCATTTAAACACGATCTCATTCTTTACAGAAATAAATAAAATGGTACAGTAAAAGCATTGTCTAGGACACACTGCAAAGAGAGTGGCGGAGAACAGAACTCAAATTGCAACATTGGTATTTGATTAAGACATGCACAGGAATCCTACACTGACTGCATATTACCGTACACACTCAGCTCCCACACTTCTCATTACCTTATCTTTTTAGTTGTTCTCTTTGGCTGTTATCTTTGTGAATGTGGCTCTCTTGGATTAACTCCAGCAAAAAGGAACGCTTGCCTTCTCAAACCGGGGTCATTGCCTGGAATTCTCAGCTTTTGCAGATAGGAATGCCTCAGTCAGTGGAAAGGTCCTTCTTTCAGCTCTCCCCAATCTCGACTGCAGCAGGACACAGGAATCTGCATTCAGTCAGGAGCCCCACAGCCAGGTCTTCTCCCCAGTAGTGCAGAAAAATGTCTCTCTCTTTTTCCCCGTTACTGCCCACTAAAACTTTCCTCTCAGCCCTCTGTATGACGTGTCCCAATGAAATCCATCATCTCCCATCCTCCTACTCTTCAACAATAGCTTCGCTTATACATTTGCAATTGTTGCAAATCTGACTTCCTTCTTCCTGCAGTTACTGTGCACAAAAACACGGAGAATCAGGCAGAGAAGAGAAGAAAAAAAAAATCTGCACACACATTTAAATGGTTTTCAGAGTATGCCTAATTCTGCAGTGGAGAACACATTTTATTAGTGTGTTATGTTAAATAAGGTTTTATTAGTCAGGTTAATGGTTAATAGGTTAGCTGTTAATTTTCAAATGTGTCTCTCGCACCATAGGCATTTCAGGTGAAAAATAGTGTGCATTTTTAAATGAGCACGTGTGCTTTTAACTGTAAAAATAGATTTGCATCTTATATGTTAAAATCGTTTTTGACTGAATAGCCTGTCTTTCCTTGTTAATCTGCTAACCCATATAGCAATGCACCGCACCCTTGTGGTGGTGGTGCTGCAAAAAAAATGTGCTACTTGTGCAGTAGTGCTGTACTCTGTGCTGTAACATGCCAAATATCCTTACAAGTGCCCTAAGGACGCTGTCCGTATTGTTCACTGGTAAGTTGAAAGTGTTCTAAGAACACTCGCGGTGTCCTGAAATGTTGTTAAATAAATAAAATGGGGGTGTCCTGAGAACGCAGTGTCCTGAAATGTTCGTAAATAAAAAAATGGGGGGGTCCTGAGAACGGTATGCCTGTCGTTTTGTTCGCAGGTAAACTGTTTTAAGAATATATCATGTGTTCTGGGTTGTTCGTCAATAAAAAAAATGGGGGTGTCCTGAGGACGCTGTCCGTATTGTTCGCTGGCAACTTGAACGTTTTCTAAGAACACTTGCGGTGTCCTGAAATGTTCGTAAATAAACAAAATGGGTGTGTTCTGAGGACGCAGTCCGTATTGTTCGCTGGCAAGTTGAAAGTGTTCTAAGAACACTCATCATGTCCACGGACATTAAAAGTTCCCATAAGGCATAGTTAAAATGTTTGACTCTATGGGTGTGATATGCTGCGGTGGTTGTGTCCAGGGCATAGAGTCTTGAGAGCATGGTCATATGGCCATGCACCCAAGACTCTATGCCCTGGCCACAACCACCGCAGCATATCCCACACATAGCGGCTTATAAGTTTGGGATCCAAGAACAAATTTATAAGGAACAAAGTTAAAAGCCACTATGGGTGTGATATGTTGCGATGGTTGTACTTATTATAATATACTTACTGTTTGGTTTAGTAACTGGAGTACATGTATTTCTTGTTCATTTCTATGATAAAAGAAAAGATCATGTTAGTATTGGTATTTTGTAACAACTTATAACATTGAATAATCAACATTTTTACCCTCATATTTAGTAGATTACAAACCAGTGTACTGTGCAATTTGCTCAGTTTCTGTGTTTGTTGCTAAAATCATTGGGTCTGTGGGAGAAAAAAAATCCATGTTGGATTAAAAAAAAATGTTTTTGTTATGCTACAGTCTCTTTGTTTGTTTGTTTTCAGTTGTTTGCATATTGTAACATTTTGCAGCAGTTAGATACCAGTTGGCGTATTCTAACTGTTTAATTGTTGATGTAATTTAGTGCTATTGATTTGTCTGTTTGGATATTGTAAAATTTTGGAGCAGTTAGATATCAGTTGGCATATTCTGTCTAATTTTTGATGTAATTTAGTGGTATTGATTTATCTGTTTTGATATTGTAAAATTTTGGAGTAGTTAGATACCAGTAGGCGTATTCTAACTGTCTACTTTTGTTATATATATTTTAGTGGTATTGATTTATCTGTTTGGATATTGTTAAATTTTGGGACAGTTAGATACCAATTGGTGTATTCTAACTGTCTATTTTCTGCCCTAATTTAGTGGTATTCATTTATCTGATTAGTTGTTGTAGAATCTTTGGGCAGTAAGATAGCTTTTGGAATATTCTAACAGTTTATATTTTTTTACTATAAGTTTACTTAAAGTTTAAGTACAGTTTAGTTATCAAATTTTGGTTTTAAGAACATTAAATACGCATTTGTAAGATTTGCTGGTAATCTCTGCTTTAGTTTAATGGTACTATCATTACATTCAAACCATCCACATTTCTTTTTTATATATGCAGTGTAGTGCCCTGAATTGGTTGTGGCTCCTGCGTGGTAGATTATACCTATTGTTGTGAAGGTTTTCTTACCAAGTGATATTTGACCATGTGTGAATCCAGTCAGCTTGCAGTTGTTTTTGGTACCATCTGCACTGTAACGTAGATGCATTAGTATTACATATTTACTATGTGTTTGTATTACTAACGTGGAGCGATTATCCAAATTGCAGGTAGTACATAATCTACCATGGTTTGCATTTTGTACAAGTTGCTGAAATGGAATGGATTCACAATTAGGTATTGATATATATATGAAGCGTTCATTGGGGATTTCTTGTTGTTTCACATTGTTGCAGAGAGTGCATGTATGTTTCCACATGTATGAAATCTGGAAGATTTCATTAATAGATATGTTTTTATTTTCCAGTACTTGTAGTAAGTACATTAGGGATTCTTGTGGATCCTCCTGTGAGTTTATAGTGAATTTAACCATTCCAGCACAGTGGTGCAATTGTTGTCTTATTCCATAAACACTATACGTGTTATCAGGATTGTTTGTTGCATTTCTGTGAAGTACTAACATTTGCAAACACAATTGGACTGTACTGTGTAAGTAAATGTTGTCAAAAATTGGTGGCAATTGAAATAGAATATTCATTGCTACATTTGCGTAGCAACTTACTCCAACTATATTTGAGAGTTTAAATGGACCAGGTAGTTCTGTATCTGATTGATTTTTTTTTAGTTTGTCTTCCTTCATTGCTGAAGTACCTGGTTTACTTTCCCTAATGGGTTCTTTTATGTTTGTGGTACTTGATGAAGTTTTAGGTTTTTTTTACTCTCTTTGGAGGATTTGGAGTGACATCCTGTTGCATTTCTGTTTGATTTAGTTTTTTTTTACATTTTACAACGTTTTACTTTTTGTGGTACAGAATGTGTTTAGATTGGGGTGTATAGTGAGCGAAGTCTATTGTATTCAAAAATGCAAGGAATATCAGCGTTTACTTTACTTGCATCAAAGTTGATTAGAAATAGACCGTCAAGTGTACGTAAGCGTGATAGTGCTACATAGCTCATGCCTTCTTTAAAGACTCTGTTACCAATGTCTATCATTGCTTTATCAAGGGTAAGATCTTGTGATTTATGAATGGTGACTGCGTATGCAAGAGTTAGAGAAAATTGTTCTCCGCGTATATACATGTCTAAGAAGAGAAGGAATCGAGCTGTTGAGCGTCCTATCCTTTTTACTTCTGAAAGTTTGTCAAAGCGAATATTGACAAACTGAATTTTGTTGTCACGTGGGTATGTTTGAAAGCCAACAACTGTACCCGGTGCTCCATTAAGTAGTCCTTGGTCCACGTCAAGGTTACGTTTAAGCATTACTCTGCAATTTAAGGATGATTTTAATATCTTTTCCAATCCTGCTGTGTTTGAGATTGATTTTTCTAAACTATTTAGTCTTGCTGTGGCTTGGTCACACATGGGTAGTGTCATACCATGTACATCTAGTTTGTCTGTGGCGCTAATTTCCATTATTGGTTGCATTTCTTTACTTAACATTATTTCATTGAATTTGAAACAGCTTGCAAGAGTTGGCATTAAGGCCATACAATTGATATTTTTGTGGGCTAATTGTTCCATAAAATCTCTAGCACATGCATTATCAGCATAAAGTGCATAAATGTGCTGGGCTTTCAATATTGCTTCTGCTTCTTTAGAAAGTATACCAACTCTGATACTTTTTAAGATGTTGTCATAAGTGAGATCTGCAGATTGCCACATGTTTTCTGTTAATTCTCTGTATTGGAAATGTTGCCAAAGGTTGACATTTCCAATGCTGCCAACAGTTTTACAGCAGAGTTTGTGTCCTAATGTTTTAAAAATAGGCTCAACTTTTACTGGTGTCAATTGACGAAGATCTCCGAAAACAATAATGTGTTTTCCTGCAAAGAGCTCTTCATAGTTTGTTTTGAGTACTTCTTGTAATCTGAGGTGAATCAAAGCCAACATTAGTTTGGACACCATGCTCACTTCATCTATTAGAAGCATTTTCATTTGTTTCAATAATCTGCGTAGTTCCATTGCAGCTTCTGTAGAAGGTTTGTAATAGTCTAATTTGTTTTGGTGTTCTACTGGCAGGAGTAGTAATCGGTGTAAAGTGACACCACCTATGTTGTAGGCAGCTAAACCTGTGGGGGCAGTGACAACAGCTGACAGTTTGTTGTTTGTCAATTGTTGGAGGAACTTACTGATGATTTTGATTAGGAATGTTTTGCCAGAACCAGCTTCACCACTGACGTACAATAGTTTAGGTTTGTAATTATGGCAGATGCATTCTTTGTTTTCATGTTGTACACCATGTGCAATTTCTTTTGTTACTTCTTGAAAAATGCTACGTTGGTCATTGTTTAGTTTTGATTGTAGTATAGTTAAGTCTTCCTTATCTTCATACTGATACATGGTGTTTTATATTTCTATCATAGCTAATTCTGCCTCATTAGTTATTAGTGGCTCTCCCAGTGGTTCAACATTATTTTGTACTGTGTAAAGTTTACATCAGTTATAGTGCTTTCATTTGCTTTGAAAGCGTCTTCATGTGAGTCATAGTTATCTAGTATTTCTTCTTCTTTTCTCCATGGTTTAAAGAGTTGTAGCAGGGACATGTAATACACTTCTTTATGTTGAGCAGTCTTTAATGACAATTTGATATGATTAATTACATTTGGATTGGTGAGTTTTACTAAGCTGCCTTCACAGTTTGTCACTCTGTATTTACTGTTTTTTTCATCAGGTTTTATATTATTTTTGTATGTGTTGTTTCGGGCTATGTGGTATAGACACATGGTTTCCAAAGTGGTACTGCTGTTTGAGTAGTATGTGTCCAATAAATTGTTTTTTAAAATGTCTTGGCTGTTGGGATCATGTTTGGCTATTGTATCTTCGTATGATTTTAGAACTCTTTTTCTAGATTTAGCTGGACCAAGACTTAGCCATACTATATTTTCAGATTTACCATACAGTGTAGTACCAGTTAAACAATCAGCTGACTCATCACATTCTCTATGGGACAGCATGTTTATGCCCAAGCTGTATAATTTTTGAGACACTGTTTTATCTGATGACAGGTCATTCCAGAGGTCTTGCAGCTCTGTCTTTTCTTCTTTGGTTAAGTATGCTGTGACATATCGTGCAAATGCAGTAGAATTGTCTGCAATGTACATCTATGTTTGCATTCCATATGTGGGCAATGATTACATTGTAATCATTGATATATTTTTATTCTTCTTTTCTTTTTATGTTATATGTATTTTTAGGCGACTTACCTTTAACACTATGTCTAACTGAAGACATGAGGTTGTTCACTTTACCTGTATTTGTAACCGGTCTAGGGAAACCAAATCGGCATTTGGTGTAGTATTTCCCTTTGTTTTTGTATTTGCAACAACAATATTTGCACACATTTGTGTCTTTGAAATTGTAAAATTTGTGCATTAAGATCACTATTTTTGGATTCCGATGGAATTTCAAAAGTGACATATTTTTCAGTAAACTGTAAAAGAGTGGCATCACTGTCTTGACCAAATTTAGGAGCATCTTTAATCCATAAAAGCATGTGGATATGTGGTGCTCCTCTGGCTTGGTATTCTTTTCTCCAAAAGAAGTGTTGCACTTCTCCAAGGGGAGGAACAGTTTTATTACAAATAAAATGTAGCATAGCAATGAGGCGATGGTGAAAATATCTTGAAACATTAACGGGACCCAGAGAACAAAGTTCTCCAGGTGTTAGTATATCTATGTTTGTTTTGTTTTTGTTTGATATACATAGGGAATCATGTAAATCTTCCCATGCATATTCTGCACAACATAATGTAACAAACCAAGTGGGTGGGCCAAGGTTTCTGATCATACAACGTACATCTCTGTGACGTTGACACCAGTACTCTTTAGTACCACGCATATTTGCTAATAGATTTGTAATATTTGATTGTAAAACCTCATCTTTTTGTTGCACTTTTTGTAATAATTGTGTAGCTGTCATATTTTGAAAGTGTGATCCTGATTTTAATTTGTGTGCAACTCCCTAACATAAAGTTGCTAGTTCACTTTCAAAGAGTAGGTGGAATATGTATTCCACATTTTGTCTAAATCTGTGATATTCAGAATACATCCGTAATGAGCGGTATTCTGATGCTGACATTTGAATAGGTCTATCATCTTACCTTCCTCCTTTGCCAGTAGGAAAGAGTAGAGGAAAAGCATGTGCTTCTATACTTTTTTCCCATATGCTGATTGGTGATCCTTTTGTTTGACGCATTTGGTACGTTTCCAGTGCATCTTCTATGGTGTCATTAGAGTGTAATGCATGGATTGTATAATGGTCTGAAGTATTTGATATTGTAGCAGGATCTAGGAGCTCAAATTGAGCAGCTTCTTGTGTCTCTTGAATTATTTCAGTTGTATCCTTCAAGTTTTCTTCAAAGTTAATTTCTTTGTAATATTCATTAGTCTCTTTAAGATATTGCAAGGCTTCTCTAACTTTATGTAAATCTACCAGCTGTTGCCAATTTTTTTTGTCTTTTGTAGGTACTCCATTTACCAAGATAATTAAAGATTGTTGCATTGGACGTTGCACTCCTAGAGTGTGCACATTTTCTTTTAAATCTAATTGTAAATACACTACTTTTCCACAAATACCTTTCACTAATTCAGAGGGAGGTAATTTTGCAGTTTTTGGTTAAAGGCGTATTATTGCTTGAAATGGGTGCACTGTTTGAATTATGAAGCTCTCATATAAATTAAGTTGTTGAAGGGTTTTTGGTAGTGGATATAATTCCAACTTATTTGTGATAGCACGTGAAGGAGTTTGGTTGTTGTCAAGTTTTGTCGTGCAGTAACTACAAAGTATTACGGGGTCAGTTATGGATGCTTATGTTGGACACTTTTATTTTCATATGCTCTACTTCTGTATTGCTTTCTACAGACTTGATTTTTGGTAGACATTCTTTAGGGTCTGTTGAAAAAATAAAGAAGGTAAGGGTTGTGGTGTTTTGCAATGTATGTGTGCTGTGTGCATGAATGTTTGAGTAAGATGATAAAGCTGTATGTAATGGTGTGTGATTGTGCATTGGGAACTACAACTAGTGGGGATGGGTATTCTTGAATTAACGTGTTACTAAACTGGGGTTCAGATGACAGAAAAAGGTAAACTAGTGGTGTGGAGAATTATAAATAGTATATCTCATGCTATATAATTAAAACAGTTGTTTGTTCTATAACATCTAAATTCTAGCGGTTGAGCAGGGTAATTTGTGTGTCGAAAAATAGAAATTTGTGGGCCATTCTGGCTGTAAAATCGCTGTTTAAGACATGGGGATTTTTGGACAGAATGGTGCAAAATCTCTATTTTTAGGCACAGAAATAGCATGAATTATCCTTACAGTGTGTTTGAGTAATAATACAAATATTATGGTGATGTTCTACTTACTTTTTTTTTCTAAAATGAACAGGTTACTTCTTAGTTGTTCTTTGTACTTCAAATTCGGTTGCTTCTTTTCAGGAGAATGGTCTTCACTGCAATTGTAAAATAAATACATTAGTAATTGTGTTTGTATATAGCACTGTTTTTAATTTAGACATTGATTTTTTTAATTGAAATCCTCAGCGCCTTCCTCAAAACCATTAAAACTATCTTATTTACATAAGATACGTCGTACCAGTTGAATACATATGATATGTTCTTAACAAACAAATTGTATTGCAATGACCAACTGTAGGAAACAAAATATCTTTACTAGATCTTGTGAAATTCATAATGTACCACTGAATACCATTATTTCTGTAACTGAGCTCTTCCAAGTAATAGTGCTTCAATGTCATGGGCTACTTGTCCTATATAAATGTAAGAAATTAAATAAATAAAGAAATACAAAAAAAGTATTACTGTTTGAGATTTGAACATAGAGTGTGCATGCAATTTTGTTTGACTATGTGTAGTTTATATATTTCATTTAAAACATGTTAGTTTAACATGATTTGAGTGTGTGTGAGTATAAAGAAATTAAAGAGTATAAAGATTTGTAATTGAAAGTTGATTTTAGGAGATTGAAAAAAAGACAGTAGATTCATTGTACAGATTATACAAGCTAAAAGTCAGTTAGAAAATGTGTTCATGTACTGTACAGAAAATATGCATACCTGTAGTTTGTGTTCATGCATATGGATATGAATGGAGCTGCAAGTAGAAATCTTGGAGACTTGTACAGTATTTCTTGTAGATGGTGCTTTTAGAGTATAAAGATTTGTAATTGAAAGTTGGAGTGTGGAGGGAACAGTTTAGGACATGTGTCTGGAATTTCTTTGCAATTTGCAATGAAAGAAGGACTTGGGAAGGTCATGGACATGTTTCCAAGTAATTTTTTCACGGATTGCGCAGAGACAAATGTGGCTTCGTTCTTCTTCATTTGGTCCACAAATGGAGAAAGCAAGGTGCAATATCAATAAGGCTGTTTTTGCCTTTCTAAGAGATTTTGGCATGTCCTATTTTCACAATGAAAATATTATGTTTCGTAGTACATACATTTTTCGCAGAGATGGAGTCCATCTTACTTATGCTGGCAATCAGATTTTTTTGAGAAATGTACAAAATGCATTGCGACCTTTTTTGGAATTACAGCATCCATTTTATAGTAGGTGTTGAGCATTTCAAATTTTTCAAACACAAATAAACACCACCAAAAGGCTCTTTTCAGAGGCACCACTTTCTTCCAGATAAAACTGCAATGGTTATGATAGGGTAGCACCCCAACATTCTAGATGTCTGCGGACTGTCCACGGACTTCTAAAAAATACACAGAGTCCTGCTTCATTTATTTTCACTTCTATTTTTTAACTGTAAAAGGCGGCTCTGAAAAGAGCCTTATTTTCTTTTTGATTTTTCTTGTTTTAAATTTTTTTTTAAATTCAGTGAAAAAACTTTGTTAAAGGGACGTTATGGTTCCAAGTAAAACAGAAAAACCCTTGAAATTCGCTAGTTATGGTAAACTAAGCAACCATAACTCGCGCCACCACCGTGCACTGCTAAGCCTAACACCCAGGACATCAAAGATGACATGTACTGTTCGCAGACAAGTTGAAACTGTTCTAAGAACAAACGCCTGTCTTTAACTGTTCGTTTCACATAGTAATCCTGAGTTTCTACATACTTTTTGTGACTTTTTTAAAGCTTTTTTCTGTTCGATCTGTCTGCGGACAGCGCGCATGTCCGTGAACCGCGCACAAGCACCCCTATAAAAGACCACGCCCTAGAGCTCATTCTCATTGTGTTTCTGGCTATCGTACAGAGCACAGCAAATTTTCCTGTCATTTTGCCGATTTTCAACACCAAGCTGATGGCTTCCGTGGCTCCACTACTGCCACCTGGGGCTGCATCTGTGTCAGCACCACCCCCACCCCCTCCAACACCACCACCACCACCTCCCCAAGGGCCTGAGGGGAACAGGAGTGAGGATGCAGAGGAAGAAGAAGAGGATGATGAGAATGAGGTAGTGGAAGTCCCTACTACCAGCACTTGGCGTGACGTGAGTCTTGGGTATGGCGGTTATTTACCATTCGTGGTAATGGTCCTAAGGCGCGTGCAAACCAAGTCACCTGCAATGAGTGCAAAATGGTACTCAGTTGCGGGAGGCATGGTTCATACAGCTTTGGGACAACTACCTTGAAGCGACACCTAAAGTCATTCCACTCGGGGGCCGTTCGCAAAGTTGTACCTTGCGAGGAGCGTAGCAGGTTGACTTCCTCTACTTCATCCTTTGTTTCCGATCCTATCACCACAAGGAACACTCCTGTGGGACAGCGTATACCTCAAGCTGCCTCACAGGCCATTCGTAATGCTGATGACCCTTACCTTTCGAGGGTCACAGTTGTGTGTATGTACTGTGACGCAATACTGTGCGGGCGGGACTTCGTAGTGCTTTTGATGCTATCGTTTAAGAGCACGAAAAAGTCTGCTCACTACCCAAGTGAAACCCACTCTACATCTTCCTCTCTCAGCTCGCCCTTTCTTAGCCCCTTGGTTGATGTCCCCCCTTACCCTTATTTCCCCTCCTCTCCTAGTGTGTCTTGTATAAAAAACCAAAAAAAATTTAAAACAAGAAAAATCAAAAAGAAAATAAGGCTCTTTTCAGAGCCGCCTTTTACAGTTAAAAAATAGAAGTGAAAATAAATGAAGCAGGACTCTGTGTATTTTTTAGAAGTCCGTGGACAGTCCGCAGACATCTAGAATGTTGGGGTGCTACCCTATCATAACCATTGCAGTTTTATCTGGAAGAAAGTGGTGCCTCTGAAAAGAGCCTTTTGGTGGTGTTTATTTGTGTTTGAAAAATTTGAAATGCTCAACACCTACTATAAAATGGATGCTGTAATTCCAAAAAAGGTCGCAATGCATTTTGTACATTTCTCAAAAAAATCTGATTGCCAGCATAAGTAAGATGGACTCCATCTCTGCGAAAAATGTGTGTACTACGAAACATAATATTTTCATTGTGAAAATAGGACATGCCAAAATCTCTTAGAAAGGCAAAAACAGCCTTATTGATATTGCACCTTGCTTTCTCCATTTGTGGACCAAATGAAGAAGAACGAAGCCACATTTGTCTCTGCGCAATCCGTGAAAAAATTACTTGGAAACATGTCCATGACCTTCCCAAGTCCTTCTTTCATTGCAAATTGCAAAGAAATTCCAGACACATGTCCTAAACTGTTCCCTCCACAATGAATTACAATTATGTCTGGATGTTGCTCTGTCTCCAAAGTAGCACAGAGAGGTAGCAAGTCCAACCACTTCATTCCAAGTACTCCATGCCAGTGCACTTCCACATGTAGGAATCCAAGATCTACAGCTACTCCACAGCTTTCTGCATGCACCTTCAACCAATGTATCCACGAGTTCCCAAAATCCAAACAATCTGTTTTTTTGAAAAACACAGCCATAGCTATCTGTTCTTCTCTCAGTAAAAAGAGTATCTGAGAAAGTCTCTCCTGGCACAACACACCCACTAAACTTTCCTGACCAATCCCTTTCTCTGCTCATTCTCATTCACATGGATCCCCAACCCAAAAATCCCCAGATGTAACACCCGATGTCCGCGAACTACCGCCATGTCCGCGGGCATATCGTAACATGAACAGTCCTTCTACCATTTCCTTTTCACTTTCTGCGCCATTCTCTCATTGGATATAGCTAAGAAGTCACATGAACATACACCAATCACATCCAAGACATCTACATCTAACTGCATCATCATAGATCACCACTTTAAATGTACTGTTAAACTCTCTGAGTACAAGTGTCATTCCACTGGAAAGCAACTTCTAGAATAAATACTGTACAAGTCTCCAAGATTTCTACTTGCAGCTGCATGCATATCCATATGCATGAACACAAACTACAGGTATGCATATTTTCTATATAGTACATGTACAATTTTTATAAATTCATATAAACAGATTAACTGATTTTAGCTTGTTTAATCTATAAAATTAATTTACTGTCATTTTTTCCATCTCCTAAAATCAACTCTCACTTCCAAACCTATCTGCTATTTAATTTCTTTTACACACACATTTTCAAAGCATGTTGAACCAACATATTTAAAGTACAATATGAAGAGTTAACATACTTAAACAAAATTGCATGCACACCGTATGTTCAAAAATCAAACGACAATACTTGTACAAAAATGTAAACATTTATTTACTTATATTTATATACTGCACAAGCAGCCCATGGCATTGAGGCGCTGTTACTTAGAAGAGCTTAGTTACAGAAATAGTGGTATTCAGTGGTACATTATGAATTCCACAAGGCATACAAATGATATGTTGGTTGGTACAGTTAGTCATTACAATACAGTTTATGTATTAAGAACATATGATATGTGTTCAACTGGTGCGACGCATCTTATGTGAATAAGATAGTTTTCATGATTTTGAGGAAGACGCTGAGGGTCAATGTCAATTAAAAAAATCAATGTCTAAATTAAAAACAATTGCAGTGAAGACCATTCTCCTGAAAAAAAGCAGCCGATTTTGAAGTACAAAGAACAACTAAGAAGAAACCTGCTCATTTAAAATAAAATTAAGTTGAATACCACCATATTATTTGTACTATTATTCAAACACACTCTAATGTTAATTCATGCTATTTCTGTGTCTAAAAATAGAGATTGTGCACCATTCTGTCTACAAATCCCCATTTCTTAAACAGGGATTTAGAGGCAGAATGACGCACAATTTGTTAGTTTTCGACACACAAATAACCCAACTCAACCCCTCGAATTTTCATATTATAGAACAAACAAATGTTTTAATTGTATACCATTAGATTTACTATTTCTACTTATCCACACCACCAGCTTACTTTCTACTATCATCTGAACCCCAGTTTAGTAGCACATAAATTCAAGAATAGCCATCCGAACTAGTTGTAGTTACCCATTGCACAATTACACACCATTACATACATCTTTATTATCTTACTCACACACTCATGCAAACAGCACACATACATTAAGAACACCCCAACCCATATCTTCTTTATTTTTTCAACAGACCCTAAAGAATGCCTACCAAAAATCAAGTCCGTAGAAAGCAACGCAGAAACAGAGCAAATGTAGTGTCCAAAACAAGCATCCATCTCTAGCAGAATTTGTAAAAAAAAGTTAAAACAAAACAGCTAATACAGTCATTTACCGAAACAAAACAAGCTTCAAGTACAGAAACTTTGCCTCCTCTATCAAAATGTAAAACAAACCACAAAACAATTAACAAAAAATCAGCTACCACTACAGATGAAACTGCTCCTATAAATCTTGATATAGTGCAAACTAAGCCTACCAAAAAAAGTATTTTAGCCAAAATGTTCTGTCACAGAGGCCTACAAAATCTTATAAAAACAGGAGAGAAATCAAACAGTTGTAGGTCAAAGGATCGAAAATAAAAGATCGACTGGTAAAAGGATCGATTCAAAAGGATCGAATACAAAAGGGTTGAATTTTATTTTTTTTGTTTTTCCTTTTTTTTTGTTTTTTGGGGGGGTCCCCCTCAAATCACCTTTTTTTGGTAAAAAAACACTTTTTTTCTAAAACGTAAACCTAAAAAATATCTATTTTAAAAAAAATATTTCGACCCTTTTGTATTTGATTCTTTTGAGTCGATCCTTTGAACTTCGATTCTTTGGCATTCGATCCTTTAACTGGACAACAAATCAAACTCAACCCTTAAAACCTATCATAGGAAATTAATCTTAGAAGCGTTGATAGACAGTGCAATCTTTCTCAAAAGAAACTTATTTATTTTAGTGTTAAACAGAATGAAACCACTAACAAAACTAATGACTAAATTACAAAAAAGACTTCTCAATAAACGAAATGTCAACAGAAATAATTTCTTAAGTATCTGTGCAGGTGAATGGAGTCAAACTACGAGCACAGAACGAGACTTTAATGAAGAAGCATACAAACAAAAGAAAACAAATATAATTGCCATACATAGCAGTGGACGAGGTTATGAAAAAGTTAATAATACCATAATGGAACAAGAAATACTACTTACAAAAATATCCCCAGAAAACGTAGAATTACCTCTCCATTCAACTGAATCAGAACGTCTAGTATACAAGTGGCCATGCACGTCAATGTGTAACATTCCCAAAGAATCTTTCATGTCTTTACGCCAATTCTTCAATCAATATGTGAAAGGCAAAGACAAAATGAAAATTAAACTACTGCAAAATATGGATACCTGTCCAGTGCGCAAGTACACAGGACTACAGGACATTCATTGGCCTGCATTTCAGGACCTACTTGCAAACCACCGTCCATTATATCAAAATGATATCAACACATCATTCAACTATAAGAAATCTAGTCTATAAACTGTACTATGCTAAAAGTCCTGCTTTCGCACTAGCCAATTTAAATAACATTCTTATACATGGTACAGCAAAAGACCTACTTGAAGAAATCGACTATATCCAGAAAAAATATTTTGCAAGTGAAAGCCACTTACAGAATGAAATAGCTTTAATTCAAATTAGCAACAATTCTATGTATGGCACCCTTCTACTACACACATACAAAAAAGAAATACTGAAATTTAGAAGTACATCTGCTGAAATACCAAACCATGTGTGTGTATGTTGCCGTAGAACTTTCTATAAAAGAAACACAAAAACTGTAGACCTAACATATAAAATAGAACACAATGAAGATTCTAAATGGTTTGAATTAGCTCTCTACCTTATAGCAGAAAACAAATATGAAATAACTGACCCCTTAATACTTTGCAGTTACTGCACTGCAAAACCTGACAACAACCAAACTCCTTCACGTGCTATCACAAATAATTTGGAATTATATTCACTACCAAAACCCCACAACAACTCAATTTATATGAGAGCATCATAATTCAAACAGTGCACCCCTTTCAAGCAATAATACACCTTCAACCAAAAACAGCAAAATTACCTACCTCTGAATTAGTGAAAGGTATTCGTGGAAAAGTAGTGTATTTACCATTAGATCTAAAAGAAAATGTGCACACTCTAGGAGTGCAACGTCCAATGGAGCAATCTTTAATTATCTTAGTAAATTGTGTACCTTCAAAATACAAAAAAATTTGGCAACAACTGGTAGATTTACATAAAGTTAGACAAGCTTTGCAATATCTAAAAGACAATAATGATTATTACAAATAAATTAATATCGAAGACTACTTGTAGGATACCAATGAAATAATTCAAGAGACACAAGAAGCTGGTCAATTTGAGCTCCTAGATCCTGCTACAATAGCCAATACTTTAGACCATTATACAATTCACCCATTGCATTCTAATGAAACCGTAGAAAATGCACTAGAAACGTACCAAATGCGTCAAACAAAATGATCACCAATCAGCATATGGGAAAAAATATAGAAGCATGTGCTTTTCTTCTACTTTTTCCTAATGGCAAAGGAGGAATGTACAATGATAGCCCTATTCAAATAACAGCATCAGAATATCGCTCATTACGGATGTATTCTGAATATCCCAGATTTAGACAAAATGTTTAATACATATTCCACCTACTCTTTGAAAGTGAACTAGCAACTTTATGTTACAGAGTTGCACACACATTAAAATCAGGATCCCACTTTCAAAATATGTCAGCTACACAATTATTACAAAAAGTGCAACAAAAAGATGAGGTTTTACAATCAAATATTACAAATCTATTAGCAAATATGCGTGGTACTAAAGAATACTGGTTTCAACGTCACGGAGATGTACGTTGTATTATAAGAAATCTTGGCCCACACACTTGGTTTGTTACATTAAGTTGTGCAGAATATGCATGGGAAGATTTACATGATTTCCTATGCATATCAAACAAAAACAAAACAAACAAAGATATACTAGCACCTGGAGAACTTTGTTCTCTAGATCCTGTTAATGTTTCAAGATATTTTCACCATTGCTTCATTGCTATGCTACACTTTATTTGTAATAAAACTGCTCCTCCCCTTGGATAAGTGCAACACTACTTTTGGAGAAAAGAATACCAAGCCAGAGGATTAACACAAAATATGCAGCAATCTGCAGATCTCCCTTATGCCAACATCTTAAAAAGTATTAGAGTTGGTATATTATCTTAAGAAGCACAAACAATATTGAAAACCCGGCACATTCATGCACTTTATGGCCATAAGAAATGTGCTACGGATGTTATGGAGCAATTATCCCACAACAATGTAAATTGTATGGCCTTAATGCCAACTCTTGCAAGCTGTTTCCAATTCAATGAAACAATGTTAAAAAAAGAAATGCAACCAATAATTTAAATTAGCGCCTCAGACAAACTAGACATACATGGTATGACACTACCCATGTGTGAACAAGCCACAACGAGACTAAATAGTTTAGAAAATTCAATCTCCGACACAGCTGGATTGGAAAAAATATCAAAATTATCCTTAAATTGCAGAGTAATGCTTAAACGTAACCTTGACGTGGATCAAGGACTAGTTAATGGAGCACTGGGTGCAGTTGTTGGCTTTCAAACATACCACGTGACAACAACGTTCAGTTTGTCAATATTCTCTTTGACAAACTTTCAGAAGTGAAAAGGATAGGACGCTCAACAGCTCGATTCCTTCTCTTCAAAGACATGTATGTACGAAGAGAACAATTTTCTCCAACTCTTGCATACGCAGTCACCATTCGTTAAACACAAGGTCTTACCCTAGACAAAGCATTGATAGACATTGGTAACACAGTCTTTAAAGAAGGCATGAGCTACGTAGCACTATCACGCTTACGTACACTTGACCGTCTATTTCTAATCAACTTTGATGCAAGGACTGCGTTTGCTATACACCCCCCATCTAAAAACATATCCTATTCCACAAAAAGTAAAATGTTCGAAAAGAAAACTAAATCAAACAGAAATGCAACAGGATGTCACTGCAAATCCTCCAAAGAAATTAAAAAAAACTAATAGTTCATCAAGTACCACAATCAAAAAAGAACCTGTTAGGGAAAGTAAACCAGGTACTTCTTCAAAAAAGGAAGACAAACTCCAAGAAAAAACACTCAGATACAGAACTACCTGGTCCATTTAAACTTTCAAATGTAAATGGTGTAAGTTGCTACGCAAATGTAGCAATGAATATTCTATTTCAGTTACCACCAATAGTTGACAACATTTACTTACACAGTACAGACCGATTGTGTTTGCAAATGTTAGTACTTCATAGAAACGCAACAAACAATCCTGACAACAAGTATAGTGTTTATGGAATAAGACAGCAATTGGACTAGTGTGCTGGAATGGTGAAATTCACTATAAACTTGCAGGAAAATCCCCAAGAATTTCTAATGTACTTACTACAAGTACTGGAAAACAAAAACATACCTATAAATGAAATCTTCCAGATTTCGTACATGTGGAAACATACATGCACTCTGTGCAACAATGTGACACAAGAACAAATCCCCAATGAGCGCTTTGTGTATGCATCAATACCTAATTGTGAATCTGTTCCATTTCAGCAACTTGTACAAAATGCAAACCTTGGTAGATTATGTACTACCTGCAATTCAGATAATCGCTCCACCTTACTAATACAAACACACAGTAAATATGTAATACTAATGCTTCTACGTAACAATGCAAATGGTACCAAAAACAACTGCAAGCTGACTGGATTCACACATGGTCAAGTATCACTTGGTAAAAAAATCTTCACAACAATAGGTATAATCTACCATGCAGGAGCAACAACCAATGCAGGTCACTATACTGCATATATAAAAAAGAATTGTGGATGGTTCGAATGTAATGATAGTACCATTTCTCTAAAGCAGAGATTAACTGCACATCTTACAAACGCTTATTTAATCTACTTAAAACCAAAATGTATTAACTAAACTGTACTTAAACATTAACTAAACTTTTATTAGAAAATGTTAAACTGTTAAAATATGCCAACAGCTATATTACTGCCCCAAGATTCTACAACAACTAAACAGATAAATAAATACCACTAAATTATATCAAAAAATAAACAGTTAGAATACGCCAACTGGTATCTAACTACACCAGGATTTTCAATAACCCAACAGATAAATCATTACCACTACATTATAACAAAAAATAGAATACATCAAATGGTATCTAACTACCCCAAATTGTTACAATATCCGAACAGATAAATCAATATCACTTCATTATAATTTCTTAAAACCAAAATGTATGAAGGCCCCGAGCCACCATGGCTCCCACCTTGTTGCTGCTGCTGCTGTGCCGCTGCCTGTGCCCTGGCTCCTGCTGCCTGCACATACTCCTCCAGCTGGGGTGCAGTTGTTGAGGTGGCCACTCCTGCTGGACGTCCGACTCCCGACTGTGGCAGGGATCTGTTGTCCACCAGCCTTGCCGCAGGGTCAGAGGCAGCTCCACAGGCCACCCAGGTGATACATGGGTGGGAAGATGGCATGGAGGACGACTGGGGTATACGGGGTTCAGTTGAGGAGGGGGTCAGAACAATGTCCAGGAAACGGAGGAATCCGGCCCTGGTGAGCTGTCCCAGTGGGTCACCGCAGCCAACGAGCCATGCGAGAAGACGTGCAGTCTCCTCATGAAAAGACTGCAGGTCAGCTCGCATGGCCCGTTGATGCAACGCCACCCCACCCAGGACAGGCTCAACCCGGTGCCGGATAGCCACATCCACAGGGAGAGGAAGGCCAGTTGGTGTAAGCCAATCCCCTCCCTGAGAATGGGTCTGGACGTAGGCATCCCTGCTGGTGCGAGATGATGCAGTGACAGGATCAGGGACAGAATTGAACACAGCACCTCCGCGGCGGCCTGTGCTGCCTCCTGTCCCTGGTCCTGCACTGCACCACTAGCACCAGTGGAATCCCAACCTCCAGACCCCGTCTCTGTCCCTTGCACGGCCTCCTCCTCCACCAAACCCCCCACCAACCTGGATGACTCCATGCCATCTTCCTCCGTTGGGCCCTGTGGGGTCTCAGCTGCCTGTTCTGCTGCCGAGGAGTCCAACTCCGACCTCCGCCTCTTGGACCTCCCCTCAGCAGCTACGGCCTGGGATGCGGCACCAGACTCCTCACTCCCCGACGAGATGACAACCTGGGAGGGGAGCCGGGCCTTGTGTCTCCAGCTGGCGGTGCAATCCCTGCGGCTGTGCTCCACAGCACCTTCTCCACCCTCTTCATCAGTTGACGCTGCAGACAGGGAGAAATAAAACACAGGCATCAGGGCACTGTACAATGGACTCATACACACATGACAGTTTTACATGAGTGGCATTGTCAAATTTCAGACATGGCATCACAATCCCCAACACACATGTCATTTCGACTCACACACATGAGCTATTCCACAGCCATATCGCAACAGCCAGCACCATCCATACACATACAACAGTATGAGCAGCCAAAGGTGAGCCAGACATTACATGAAACACAGGGAGTGCACTACACATGCACACACCCCACCACACTTACATGCATCTGTACACCTCCGCCAACTGTCGCAGTGTTGAGATCGGCATCCATGTCACATCTGCCAATCAGTCTTCCACATATCAGTGTCACATGCATACATGTTGCATCACTGTTGCACCCTTGTCAAATACACACACATGCACATGTACACGGTGCAGATACATGCAGCTGGACCAACATCCATGTGTGACACCACAACTATGCCAACTGACATACACAGTAATCCAAACATGTGTGCTCACACATCTGCATTTGGCTTGCATGCTTACTCACACATACACCATCCATGTGTCTCACACATGAAAGGACTTGCATGTGTCAGTCTCACATCCCTGTACATACACATCCATACATGGCCCTAGAAAACCACATGTACAACCTGCACACTACTGGCACACCACCACACACACAGCTTCCAATCAGTATGCATGTACACTTACCGCTCAACTCCAGACGGGTCTGCCTCTCAAGGACCTGGACGTGGAGCGCTGGGCATATGCGTTCCAGGACCCTCATCTGATGTTCCGACAGGTGGCCCCGGCGCCCCTTAGCATCCGCTGCCTTCAAGAGGCCCCGAGCCTTGTTGATGGTCCTGGATCTGAAGTCCTCCCAGCGCTTCTTGACATGTTGTAAGTCGCGGACTGCCACCCCCTCCGCATTGATGGCAGTCAAGATGTCCGTCCAGATCCGAGTCCGTCCTTCCTTGTTGGCACATCTTGTTCCGAAGAGGGCATCATACTGCCCCAGGACTTGCTCCACCAGGACACCAACTCCGGTGGCAGTGAAGCTGGTGCTCCTCTGCCTCTCTGGCTGGGGGTTGCCAATGGTGCCAGATGGTGTAGTGCCTGACATGGCAACCCCAGAGGCAGGTCGTGTGTGGGCAACTGGGTCCTGGGGCTGGGCTGTGGGTCGATGGTATCCCATTTGGGAGTCTTCAGTTCCAGCAGGGCTGGTCACAGCAACTGCGCCCCTGGCTGATGTGCAGGCAGCAAATAGCAGGGCACGTGGGCAGCAGGCTGTCAGGCAGCAGCAGATGGCAGGTGGGAGCGTGCTTGGGGCTCTGGCGGGCAGTGATTCGGCCTTTTGGGCAGGAGCGTGGTCTTCCGTGTGTTTTCGCGTGGCCAGCTTGATAAGGAGTGATTTGGCATGTGAAAAATGTGCACGTCAGCGTGTAATTCGAGGAAAGGCCTCTAGCGCGTAAGCGCGTCAGCACTCGTACGCGCTTTCATTGGACCAAAGGCCCTACAAGTGTAAGCGCCTCTGTGACATGACGCGCGCGTGCGTGGGCGTTTCCCTTGTGACGTTAGCATAGTGGTTCAGCGCGTGCGAAAAAACTGCACGTCCGTGTGTGAATGTGTGTAATCCGAGGAAAGGGCCTATGCGCGTTAGTGACGTGAGGCGCACGGGCGTTTCCCTCAGCACGGGTTAAAGGTGAGCGGGGCAGCAGTTCGCTGTACGTGCCTTTCGTGGAGACCGACGTGTGTTGCTGCTTCCTGTTGTTTCGCGAGCCATCACAACTTCACAGCTATAAAGGACGTATCTCTTCTTTTGGCGGGGTATTGGCTACGCGTGTTTTTATGCATCGCGCTAGTCAGACGGTGAGTCGCACATGCTATTTTTCCCACTGCGGTGCCCCTGTGTATCGCATCCATTTTCAAGGTCATAGGGCCTCATTACGACCCAGGCGTTAAGGGTTAACGGCGTCGTTAACCCTTAACGCCTATTCTGATTTTAACGGCTGCTTTTAGCAGCCGTTAAAATCCATGGCGCTAACCTGCCATGATGCTAATTACGCCACCGTAATTTACGGTGGCGTAATTAGCGCCCTCCCCACTCCCATTATGCCCTATGGGGCAAAAATGGGAATGGGGAAGGGAAAATGGGAAATGGGGATTTACCGCCCCACTCACCTTGGAATGGGGCGGTAAATCCGCCATCCACCATGGTGTAAACATAGTTTACACCATGGTGGTAAAGTTGGCGCAATTAGCGCCTGGGTTGTAATGACCCCCATAGTAGCCTGCGTGTCCCACGCGTACACGTTATTTGTGTTACTAGGTGCCACCGCGTACTGCGGGAGGTTGATTCCACGCACGTAGGCTGCAGGGTTGCGTGCACGGTTTTACTGCAGTTTTGGGGTGCCTGAGCATTGCGTGACCCGTCACTACATCACCGGGGTCACATACAGCCTTGCAGGTGCAGGGGGGTTGTTAACATCTTGCTTCCCACCCCCTTGACCCACATTGCCCAGGTAAATTGTGGTGTACACTTCCCATTGGCACTACACCATCTGTGCCGGCACTACTACATCTGTGCCATGGTTGGGAGGCCACCAAAGGTGAGGGGTGCCTCAGCTGGGCGTACTCCTCGTGGTGGGCGTGGTCGGGGACGTGTCCGTGGTGACCAGGGAGTAGGGGGACTCCAGGGTGTCCAGGGCAGCCACAGAGGGGAAGAGGCAGGAGTGCGCCCCTTGAGCACAATGTTGTGCCATGTGTCGGTGCAGTCATGCCACCACCCCCTGTGGTTCCGGGAGATGCAGCTTCTGCATCTGGCACTGGCACCCGTGTGACCCGGCAGTCCGTTCAATCGACTGCCACAGGCCCAAGGGTAGTGGTAGCTGCAGGTGCACTGTGGACACCGCCACCCAGGCTCAGGGTCTGCCAGCGCAGGCTGCGTTGGCACTTGAGGAGCCCTTGGAAGATTTCCAACAGGCCAGGAGGGAAACTATAGGGGCACACAGGGCTGCTCTGACCAAGACACGTGTCCCTGGGGCAGTTATGTCATCTGCTGCCCCGAACAGCCAGGTGTTGGCAAGTGCAGGGGCAGATGCACCCAACAACACCCCGGTTGTGAGCCTGCCAACCAGGACCGTTGCGGTCAATGACCCTTATACAGCGGATGTTGCTGCGCAGGGTCCATTAGGGCACCCAGCTGCCACTGACACAAGTCAGGCCTTTGGTCGTCCCTCCACCTGCCACTCCCTTAGCTCAATCCACCGAACCCACTGGCCATACTAGTCAGGGCGGCATTAGCCAGCCAGGGTCTGCGCCACAGTCCAAGAGGAGGAAGGTTGCACCTGCAGCACAGGCTGGAACCCCACACACAGCCACGACCTCCTGCACATCGAGGAAGAAACCTTTCTGCAAGCAGGAACTGGACTTCCGCATGGACTACGTGCGGGGCCACAGCCGTGACATGGTAGTGGGTGCCAATAGTCAGACTACGGCTGCCCACCGTGACACCCACTGGAAGCAAGTTGCGGAACATGTCAGTTCATTCGGCCATGAGGTGCGCACGGTGCAAGAGTGCAAAAAGCGTTTGAATGACCTGAAACGCAGCGCTAAGGCTAAGCGTGCCTCAAATTACAACTTGACTCTGGTGACTGCATGAGTCACATGTTGCGGAGTTCATACCATCTGAATCGGTTGAAGGAGTGGGAGAGATGCTGGACTTTGATGCCCAGTCCAGTGAGTGTTGATGCGTGTTTGTTGAGGACGTGTGTGTTTTACTTGTGGGATGTGTTGTGCATGATTGCCACTACATGTGACGTGTACATGGTTCTGATATGCAAGTAATGCAATGCTTCCATGATGCATGTCTGCTGTGCTGGATGGTGGACATGTGGAGCAGACGGGGAGTGTCCGCATCACCACTATTGCACCCTACTCACATGCTGGTTACCAGTATACCCCTCCGGTCCATGTTCCAGTTCACTGGCCCTTCTGCATGTAGCGTGGGGTGACCTTCCTCTCAGCCCAGGCACAATGTCATAGCCTGCATGCGGGTACTCCATGTAGGCATGCTCCCTTGCCCCTCCTCCGCCACTCTGCACCCCAGTTCCACCTTTGCACTGGTCTGCTTCAATCTTGCCATTGGGTGCTTTCCTGTTCATGCTTCCTGTGTACATGCTAACTTCCAGCAGACAATCTGCCAGACATATGCTGTGTGGTACAGCCTTAGTACTTGATGCAGGGTATCTCACTTGTACTGTTCAGAGGTCAGATGCCCCGCAGGGACTTGAGTGCCCATTCATGCTCCATGTGCATTGCACGCATGCCCCTATGTGTCCTTGACTGGATGATCACTGTAATACAAGTCCTGGGTGACATACATTGCATGGCATCTCATCAGCCTTCCCATGTCAACTGTGGCTCAGTACTGCGTTGCAAACATGTTTAGGGTCTGACAATCTGTGTGGGTCACAGGCCTCAGCCTTTTTAATGGCCAATGACTGTGTCCGACTGTTGTAGTGTCTTCTTCACACATGGGCGGCCTCTAGAGGTTTCATCATGTGTCCTGCTTACTGTCCCATCATCATTTGCAGTGTTGTCACTTGAATCACATTAAGCTGTTGATGCCAGTCAACACTGCCTGCCAATACACAGGTCTATGGTCAGCCTTTTGATACCATGATCGGCATCCCTGCTTTTGCACTTGGGTGGAGGGGTGCTTTGCTTGTAGATACGCTACCCATTGAATACATATCGCACGTGATGCCTGAAGTTGACCTGCACTGCCTTCACATTTCCTGACACACACCATGAAGTCCTTGTACATGTAGGTAGTGAGTGACATACACATTTGCTGCACTGCATAGACCCACTTCTATGTAAACTGCCACCTTTCAACAGGTCTGATCACAGAAGCTATACAAAGTTGACCCAGCATGCATGCAAGGTTATATTTTGTGTGTCACATGTCTGCCTGATGTGTTTGTTGTCGGTGTGTGTGTGTGTGTTGTGTGCTTCTGACATGTGTAGTGACCTTTTTTCTCTATATTTTTCAGAAGATGATGAAATGGAGCCCGAGGATGGTGTTGTCATGCCAGACACAGGGTTGTTACCACTACATCAACCCGGCACAAGTGGGGGTCGTGGGGTGGTAGGCCATGAAAACCCCCAAGTGCTACAGTCCATCTTGTCTCTGGCTGCCTATGAGTCCAGCCCTGATGACGACTCTAACGTCCATGTCGAGTTGGATGAGCATCAAGTCCATGTGTCAGGGGTGAGTGATTCTGATGTGGACACTCCTCTGTCCGCGACACCTGCACTGAGGGATCAGACAGTCTTGGTACCTCCGCCCGTGGTGGATTGGGACGCAGGGTCACCCTCCACACCAGTCACTGATGTGCCTGGGACATCACGTCGACGGGGACATGTAGTCGTGCAGCCGCGGGCTGTGCCAACACCGCGAGGACACCCAGTCCTTGGGTCCCGCAGGGGTCAAGCCCAGCAACGCGGTCACCGCGCACAACCGCAGTATACTGAGTGGGAGCAAGACATGACTGCCAATTCTGAACGGCAGGGGGCAGCAATGGAGAACATCGCTGAGAGCATGGAGTGTGTGGCCCGATCTGTGCTCCCCCTGCTAGGCAGGTGCTTCTCCAGCAGCAGGCAGCAGGCAGCACGGTCCACGGCCGCTCGCTCAGGCTGGGCCTGGCGGCCTCAGAGAGGGCCCGCCAGGCTGAAATGTCGTCTCTGCGTAAAGCAATTGCTGCTCATGCAGAGGCGCACATGGAGGCCCTGAGGGAGGAGTATGCTTCCCTCAAATCCACTCTGGGTGTCCTTCTGATGTCCCAGAGGCAGCGGGCAGAGGAGAGGTTTGCACAGCTTGAGCGTGCCATCTCGGCTGAGCTACAGGCTTGCCGGAAGGTGCAGCGGTTGTTCAGCCAGGCCTTGCAGGAGGAACTCTGTGTTACACGTGCTACCTTGCAAGAGGAAGCACGTGTATCACGTGAGGTTCTGCATGCAGACCTACGTCACATCGCCACACAGAACCAGGCTCACCCGTCCGGCAGACTTGCTGCCGTCGAGGGGCCAGCTGGGGCAAGGCGTGGCCAGGCTACTGTGCCACATCCTCCTTTCCAGGATGAGCCAGACTCGGACGACCATCTATCTCCCACATAGGTCAGGCTGTGCAAGCGTTGAGCCCATGGAGGTTTTTTTTTTGGCTCAGCATCATCGCATGTGGGTGTTGAGCAGCACCCTGTAGCTCGCCCCCCTCCTGAGTGCCTTCCCCCTGGGTCGTATGTGGCCATTTTTGATTTTTCTTTTAGTTTAGTTTGTTAAGTTTCTGTTTGATAGTTAGTTTAATTAGGTAATGTAGGTTTTTCATAGTTAGTGTAATTAGTTAATATAGTTTAAAATTGCTTGTCTATTGTGCTTTCATGTGACGGTGCGGTGCTTTGTGGCTTTTGAAAGCATCCACTGTGTGTTCCAGCTGGGCCCTTCAGGCTTGTCTTGTGTATGTGTTTTCTGCTTGGGGTACTTGACTCACATATGCCACTCCTGCTTCCCTTATCCATGGGCTCGCAAGGATGGTTCGGTGTAACAGCCTATTACAAAAGGGCTTTGGACTGTCATATCTGTGGCATGTATGGTGCTGTGTAACTTGTGTTAACACCCCTAGTGGGGATGATTGCGGTGTTATTGACCACTGTTCTGCTTTTGCTAGATGGGGTGTTTCATGATTAATGTGTACATTCATTGCTATGCATTGTGTAGTATGTTTCTTATCTTTACACGTGCTCGTTGCAATTCATGCCGTAGTGTGTTCCACACTTTGGATGTCAAAGACGGACTGATGGTGTGATTTATGATGTACGTCTCTGACATGGTCCAGTAATGAGATGCCTGAAGAGACACACACAGATGACTCTAAAGCATTAATCATGTGTTTCATGCCCTTTCTGCAGGGGGATGACACTCCAGACCACCTTTGTCAGCAGACATGGCCCATTGGATGTATGGATTCTGGACACGTTTGGTGGTGCCCGCATGCACATGTGTGCGCAAGCAGAGGCACAGGGATTGCAGACAAACATCCTAGAGCTGCTGACGTGTTTCAAGGGACTCCAGGCAAGGTGAGCAGAAGAGGGGGGGCCACAATACAGCAAAGCTTCCACCAGGCCAGTTGCACATGCATGCTTAGTAGCAGCACTGACGGTGAGCTTGGACGAATATTGGTGTTGAAGCGCACAATACAGCTCAGATGTGTTGGTGGACTGATGGCTATTTGATTGTAAGGTTGTCTGGGGCACCTGCAGGGGCAGTGGCACATACCCTCCGGTCCACCATGGGCCATTGAGGCACTTGTATCACCCATGTAGCCTTCCGATACATGCAAAGGAGCAGCTCACAGGGACATACAGCAAGGGACAGACTCGGGTGCAGTGCATTTCATTTCCATGTACATTTTGAAACATGCACTGCCTACTTTGGTTCGGTCATGGTGGAACACAACTTTTTCTGAAGTCATACCTTGCTATATGCGTCTGTCTGCTTACCCAGGGAACATTGCATGTTGTGTGAATCGTGACACATTGGTGTTCCATTTGCCACGCACCCACCGGCGCCTGACTTACTGCATTGACTGTGTATGAACCATCACAGGGGTAATGTTACATATGGGTACGAAGCATCCACACAGATTGTCTGTTTGTAGAGTAGTTTGTTGCTATGGGGCATATTTGGTGGTGTGTTTGTGTGTTATGGGCACACACAGATTATTAACTGTGGCTCTCTTTGTGCATGGAAGAGCTCCTGTAACCGGACCTGAGAGTGCGCAGGCAGGAGGCCAGCACTCAAAACCAGAGATAAGTGTCTTGTTTTTTTTCTTTCAAACTGCTCTGCATAGGCTGGCTGGGGGGTGCAATAATGCATGGATGAATGTGTAATTCAATTTGGTATTTTTTTTTCCCTAATCACCCCGAGTCCTATCCAATTCTAAACCCTGGGCCCTCTACCCGGTGTTCCTGCTTCCCGTACCTATCCAACCAACGTTCCCTAACCCTCTTTCCCCGCTGGGGTTGCATATGCCTGTGTAAGCCCCAAGCTTGCAGGCGCCAAAACCCTGGAGGGGGTGGTTGGTTCGTGCCACTCCTGCGCCTCCCTGACAATGATGTACAAGTTTGTTATGATTGTGTATGTGTTAATGCAAGTACTAAATTTTAGTGCATTCCCTACTTTCACGTGTCATTCCTGCTCCCCTCTCCTGCCCCTCATTCCAGTTATCCAGTATGCCAATGCCTGTCCCGAATGCATATCCCGGACCCTCCTTCCCCACCAGGGTCTCAGAGGCCTGTGTGAGTTTGACCTTGAAGGCACCCAGGCCACGGTGGGTGTGGTTGGTTCGTGCCACTCCTGCACCTGTACACGGGAGCTGTGACAGTACACATCCGTTCGTGGTGCATCATTCTATGTTATGTACCACACATGGTTCACATCCTGTTGTGACATTGTTTTACTGTGCTACCTTGGTTGTTATAGCATTGTGGTAGTACATGGCCTTTGTGAGGTACTGCTACTTCAAGTCATCTACTGGAGGCTGTTCTGGTTTGTTTTTCTGCCTTGGATTTTGTGTTTTTGCAAATTAAGGTGGACTCTGAGGGTGCAGGCAACTTTTTACACACAAGGTGGGGGATGGTGACGAAGGGGAAGGGTGATCCTGTGGCCAGGTGAAATTGAGGGTTGAAGGCTCCATGACCCAGGTGCAGCAGATGTTCAGTGGGTCATGGTCATTTGTGAGGGAGGGGGGGTGTTTTGTTGTTGATAGTTGCCTTGCCCTGCACTGTGATGGGAACCCTGACATTGTAATTGTGGTATCCTATGTACATGATGTGTTCTGCTGATCAATGCCTGTTCATGTGTTGTGTTTACCTTTCAGGTGTGAGGGGATAGTTGTGGTTTGACATGCTGGGGTGTACACATGGTGAATGTTCACATGTGATGTGTAGAGGACACTGATGGTCACTTGATTGCACATGCATATGTTGAGTGCATGTCCTTACTGACCCACACACTCGCACTATGATGCACTACATGTACAACCACCCTTCGATATCCACGTGTACACTCTGTTTGCCTTCTGCTGCCCACTGTGTCCCTGCAGCACATGTTCTGTGACCAATTATGGACCCTGTACATGCCTAATTTGCTTTTTGATGTGGTTTGTCGCTTAGATGTGATGCTCAGGGTGTGCATCGCACACAATGGCTGTTCACTGTGCTGTGCGCTGAGCAGTGTGTTGCAGGAGTTGGACACAGCACACAGAAGCTGCAGTGTTGATTTTGCAATGCACAATGTGCATGTAGACAGGCATTCATTGTTATGTTACGGCTACAACTTCTGTAATGCATTTGGGAATTACTTATTTTGGGTGGGAGGTTGTTGGTCAGTCATTTCATCTGATTCCATGTCAGGCATCATTGTCTGATGCCAATTTACATTTTTCACATGGCAATGTGTACCTTATTGGTACTGTGTTGGTGTATGGCTATTGCTTGCCATGTCATGTTGTGGTTTGGGAGGGTTTGAGTGACATAACAGTGATGGTTATGGCCTGTTTTGCAGGTGTGTGTGATTCACACCTTGCATGTCAGGGTCAGCCGCTTCTTCCTCGCCACGTGCCCTATCCCCTCCAGTGGGCAGCGCCTGTGCCTGTGGTTGGGGATATGGGGGCACCACCATGTCCACTGGTACGCCCTTCCGTGTTGCAACATTGTGCAGGACACATGCTGCCACAATGATCCTGCACACTACTGGGGGTGCATAGAGTAGCTGCCCGCCAGAGCGGTCAAGGGAGCGGAAGCGTGACTTGAGCACTCCGAATGTGCACTCCATTATGGCCCTGGTTGCAATATGGCCCTGGTTGCAATATGGGACGCGTTGTATCTTACCTGGTGTGGTGTGGTGGGGTTCCGGATTGGCGTTATCATGCGGTTGCTCAGAGGGTAGGCACTGTCCCCTGGGGAGGTGAAAATGGTTGTGATTATTGGGGTTTGTGTATTTGTGTGTGTGACATGCGTGCATGTGCAAGGGCATTTGTACTCACCTAGGAGCCATGTGTCGCCATGCTGCCCAGCTTCCAGGGCCCGGCTCAGGGCGGACATTCTGTATATGAAACTGTCATGGGTGGAGCCAGGTTAGTTTGCATAGACAGAGGTGATGATTCCCTTTGCATCGCATACCACCTGTACATTGATGGAATGCCAGTGCTTGCGGTTTCGGTAGATGTGCTCAGTGGCCCTAGGTGGACGTAGGGCCAAATGTAAAAATCCAGGACAATGGCCTGCCTTTCTGCGGGTGTTCTGGGCATGTATATGTGCCTGCGGACTGAGGGGCGCGCTGTCATGATTGCCAAGACCTGGTGTAGGCAGCGTGACTGCGTGGCCTGTGAGACCCCCCCACTATGGCAGTAGTCTGCTGAAATGACCCAGTGGCCAAAAGATGCAGGACATTGAGCACCTTCTCCAAGGGGCTCAATGCTTGGGAGCAAAGGGTGGGGGATGTAAGGTCATCTTCCCACTCCCTGACCAGATCTCAGGTCTAGGATTATAAGGGGTGGAAACCTATACCTGCCGTAGACCTGGTCGTCAGGCATCCCAAAAAGGCTTGTCCGTGGTGAGAAAATGCGTGCCCTGGCTATTCTCCTCCTCCTGCGGTGTCCCACGATCAGTGCTGCGACAAATGGGGCATTCATCGTAGCTGTATATACGTGTTTGGTGTTTGCGCGCACTTTTATACTGTGCGCGGGGACGCTTCCGGCTGCCTTCTTGTGGCGGATGCCTTGATGCCTGTGCACGTCTTTTGCCGTGCGCGGGTTTCCCGTGTTCGAATCCATGAATATGGGTTGTTCGCGTGCGTGTTGGCCTTCCGTGTAGTTCCCTGCAGTACTTCCCCAGTTACCCCTTCTTTTTCACGCATTGTTCCCCATTCCGCGTGTTACACCCACTGTTCCGCCCACTTTTGTTGTGTGCGCCGCGCTATGTGCGCTTTTGCTGTGCGCGTAGCGCACGCCGTTTGATGACGTGTGTGCCCGTGTGTGACATGCATGGATTTGGCGCACGACCAGCGAGAAACAAGCGCTGCGTCTTCCTTGAATCGCACGCGTGCGTGTGCGCTTGATTTCTTATGCTTGCGCCACCTTGCGCCTGCTTGCGCTGGGATTTTCGGCGCACGTTTGTTCCATGAATCGACCCTTAAATGTCTGCGGACATCATGAGTGTCCTTAGAACAGTTTCAACTTGCCTACGATTAGTACGGACAGACATAGCGTCCTCAGGACACCCTCATTTCGTTTATGAACATCCCAGGACACATAATGTGTTCTAAGAACACTTTGAACATGCTTGCGAACATGTGTTCTTAGAACAATTTGAAATTGCTTGCGAACAGAACAGACAGGCATACCATCCTCAGGACACCCCCATTTTATTTATTGACGAACAACCCAGGACACATGATGTGTTCTTAGAGCACTTTCAGCTTGCTTGCGAACAATACGGACAGGAGTAGTGTCCTTAGAACACCCCCATTTTGTTTATTTAGAACATTTTAGAACATCCGTGTTGTCCGCGGACAAAGCAAACACAACGAGGGCGGTCTACCACCTAAATAAATAAAACATTTAACCCATTTCTTACTCCCCCACCCTCCCCAAACACTTTCACACAACAACACACTGTACTAAATAGTATTTTTCAACAAAGTTTCACTGCGCTGTCCGCGAATCCAACATGGCGGGCATTCCCAAAAATCTGACGTGTTTCACGCTCTTCACCATCCAATCAATGAACACGTTGCATGTCCGCGGACAGGACGCAAGCCGATTGGCCAATCAGGACACTGTCCGCGGACCGAACAGGGAAGTGTGTCCGCTGACCGAACATAGATATCCCACATTTTTTGTGACCTACTTTTTGGTCATTTTTAAAAAAACTACTCCCATATATTCACCAAATTTGCAAAAGCACGCTTTCGGGACCAAGCCCCTGCTCCTGGTCCAAATTTGTTAAAAATCCGTCCAGCGGTTTGGGCTGTAGGCATGCGCAAAGGTTTTCCCCCATTCAGTCTATGGGAAAAAAATAAGTTTTGGGACCCCCCCTATAACTTTGCCCCCCATGGACCAAAACTCACCAAACTTTGGGAAACAATTCAGAATGACCCATACACTTTTTATGCAAAGTTCGGTGAGGATCCCTCCAGGGAGAGCGAAGTTATAAGCCACCCAAAAAGGGCTCTTCCTATGGAAACAGCAACTTAACCATAACTACACAGCCACTACTGTGGCTATATATATAGCAGGAGAATCTGTTCCCAATGAAGAAAAAAGAAAGGAGGTGGCGTGCACTCCCAAAAAGCAGCAGAAAACGCCAGAATGGCTTTCTGCAATGAAGGCAAAGACACCGTACGGATTCCAGTCAAACAAATCACTTTAATGTTCAAAGGTCACTGACAGGAAAAAGCAAAAGAACAACGCGTTTCGTGGTGCTCTCACCGCTTGATCACGTTGGGAAAGTAGACAGTGCAAAGGTGACTTTAAATAGTTACGTAGTCTCTATGGTTTTGCCACATGATAGAAAGTCTCTTTGTAAAACAAGATGCTGTTCTTAGCAGAGAGGCGGCAGGCATCTTTAAATATACATCGACAACTATGGTTGCCAAATTTGTTAAAACATCACATTTGCACAGCCTTTCATATAAGGCACGTTTCCAATACAAAATGTAAAATGTAAAAATACAATTTTATCTTTATATAAGCTAATGCATTTGTTGAGAAAATATGTCACAGCCAGAAACTGCCATATACGCAGCAAATGATGACAATAAAAGATATAAGTATAGCAAAATCATGATTGTATTCATCAAACATTCTTGTGCTAGCATATCTTAACATGTTGGAGATGGGGCTTGTTTATATAAATTAACATCTCTCCTTTATGAGATGTATCTCCTCAAATTCAAAAAGTAAGTGTCTGGTGCTAAAGAGCTACCTATATAGCGATAAAGCACTATGCTCGCCAATGCCCTTATCCGTTCTCAAACTCGCACTTTCAAATCTAACCACCTTTTGTACTGTGCAAAAATGCCGGGTTAAGAGGCTTGGAAGTGCAGGGATGACAAAGGACCTCTTTTAGCATACGATACTAAAGTGCATAGTGCAGCTGTAAACAAATCTCTCAGTGCAAATAAGCAGAGCAGCAGTAGGCTAGAGTGTGTCTATTCTAACATAATCTAGCCAAATGAGTAAAGTGCATAGTGCCTGTAAACATTTCAACTGTAAACATATAGACTCGTGCAAAATAGCAAAGTAATCATTATCTCCAATATATCGAATGTGTACATCAACAGCTATTATTCAGGGATAAAGTGCCGTATGAATAGGTCTCCTATTGGGAATCTCCCATACTCTGAGATGTCTTACACATAAAAAATCCCATTTAAAAAGTGTCATGTACAGGGTCCTATGATAAGGGGGGAGACGAGGGCAGTGCTAATATCTCAACCGGGGCATTTGTATTTAATGTGCAAATTGAAAAGATGCCCGCCTGTCTAGATGCATCATGAAGAAAAGAATATGCTACAAAAAGAACCCATAGTCAATGTCTACATTCGCTCGTATATCGAGTGTTCCCAATGGAACATAATAGAAGAAAAAAAGAAGAAATAAAAGGAGAAAATCTCTACTTCTAAAAAGCTGTGAAGAATATATCCGGTCTAGTTCCTCCAAGAACGTCAGGGGTGCGACAGGAGTCAACATGTATAGTTTAAACAATTGGATCTACTTAAAGAATAAGGCCTAAAGAGCACTCCCCTTACATGATGGAAAAAGACACAAACAAAACCAAACAAACCACACGCAATGAGCATCCTCTATGACCTAAAAGGCTAATCAGAGCTAAGAAAAACTCTGGACACAAGTGTTGTCAATATGAACAGGAGACAAAAACACCAAGAGAAAACTGCAGAAGAAGAAAAGGCAAACGCTTGATTATCCTGCACTCAATTTCTAAAGTTCATGCATGAGACTTGTTCTGTGCAAAACCACTCTGGCAATGCTGAAACTGGTACCTTCAGGGTATAACAACGATGAGGATGCATAGCACAAATTCAAACTTTAAAGTCAAAGGAGACATAAAGAGACCATGTCTGTTCCCAAAAAGGTATAAAGTTCCTCATCTAAATTGTGTCCCCTGGGTTTTTTTGTTTCCAGGTCCAGGATGCATTTTGTTTCCACTTGTCTGAGCAGCAATTCTCTGTTGCCACCCCTAGGGTGCTTAGGTACAGTATATATACCAAAATATGCAAAGCCGTCAAGTTTCCCATCATGAGCTTGTTTAAAATGTACAGCCATAGGGTACGTTTGGTCAACATGTTTAATAGCACGAATATGCTGGAGAATACGCAGCTTCAATTTCCCTATTGTGCTCCCTACATACCACTTGACACATGGATAGACAAGCACGTACACCACAAACTCACTGTCACAGGTGATACGTGATCCTATTGTAATTTTTCTGGCCAGGATGGGATGTGCATAACTCAATGTGTCTTTGGCATATTGACAGGCTTTGCATTTCCTGCACTTGTGAAAACCTGCAATTGATGTTTTAGGCCAGGTGGGTTCTTTAATTGTAGTCAGTGGATTCATGAAGCTAGAGACCAGATTATCTTTGAGGGAGACAGAACGTCAAAATCTTGTGTTCATTCTGTCACCCAAAGCTCCTCCCATATGTTCATCCAGCTGTAAAACATGCCAGTGCTTTCTCATGATCTGCTGTATAGGATATGAAGCCTTTCCGTAAGTGAGAATGAGTCGTGTCTCACTACTTCATGTTTCTCCAGATGGCCCAATTCTCCTGGTCTGAACAGGTCAACTATTGCTATTCTGCAGAGTGAAGTGAGTCCCATAGAGTGAGGATTTCAGCTTCCTAAGTCTCCACACAATAGAAAAACATTCCTTCTCCACCACAGGCCACCTGAGCTCTCTATCCTTAATCTGGAAAATGCTGAAACATACAGGATATTTCTTGCATTTCCCTACTAGCTGCGATAATACTTTTCCTGTTCCTGTGTCAGGGGCATCTGACTGCACTATGAAATGTCTCTGATGATCAGGGTACCTGAGAACAGGGACCTACCAAAGGGAACCCTTCAGGCCATGGAAGGTCTTCTCACACTCATCAGACTAAGAACAATTCTTAGGTTTCTTTGGAGTAGTGAGAGCAGTCAGAGGGACAGCTATGGTGCCATAGTCTGCCACACATTCCTGTAATATCCAGTGATGCCCAGGAAAGCTGTCACTTGGGTTTTGGGTAGTTTTTACAGCCTGTACTTTACTGAGAAGAGGCTGAGTCTTGCCCTCACCAACCTCTTGCCCAAGATAGACCACTGGCCCCTGACCAAGCTGGCACTTGGTAGCCTTTGATGGTCAGGTGGGCCTTCTGAAGAGCACACAACACAGTGTCCAGGTATATAACATGATCTTTCCAAGTGGGGCTGAAGACTGTATTATCATCCAGTTATTCAATTTAGAATTCATCCAACCAGTGCAGAACATGGTTGACTATCCTTTGAAATGTAGGTGCATTCTTCAACCCAAAAGGAATTACCTTGAACTGGTAAAGTCCTACAGGTTTTGAAAATGCTGTAATCTCCCTGGCATTTTCTGTCTGGGATATTTGGCAATACCCTCTAGTGAACTTAAAAGTGCTAAGGTACTTGGAAGTACCTAGCTTGTCTACCAACTTAAATGTTCTTGGTGAGGGTGAGCATCTGTCTTGTTGACAGTATTCAGAGCTTGAGAGTCCATGCAGAATCTCAAACCATAGGTACCTTCTTTTGGTACCAGAACCACCGGACACAACCAATGACTGTAAGCGGGCTCAATCAACCCAAGATCCAACATTTTGTTGACCTCAAACTTAGCGCAGAATCATGCTTGGTCTGTACCACCACAAATCCTAAACTTGGTAGGTCCACCAACTCCAGTGATATAGTCCTGATCATGGCAATTTGTGAATCTTGGAATTAGGGATAACAAGGGGGGGGCATTTCCTCAGCAAAGTTTTCACCTCACCTTGCTGTTGTGGAATCAGTTGAGGGGACACTTTGCCCAATCAATACAACCATACAAATGACTGCCTTGTTACATGTTGGGGAAATACTCAGAGTTCTCTGTCTTCATCTCTGAAAACAGGAGCAGGGCTCCTATTTCATCTTCATACCATCCAGGGGAAACTCTATGGAAGACTTTCTAGGTCTGCCAGGTCCACTGACTAGTTTACTTTACTGAGCCTTTCAACTTGGTAAGGCCAAGACCATGCAATCATGATCAAGGATTCTGATGTTAAGTATGTATTAATGTTTACATTTATAGGACTGTGCTAAGCCTGTGGGCATCAAGGCACTAGTTACAAGAAAAAAGAGCTTGTAGTGGAGATCAGAGTCAGACAAGGGGCACTCTATAGGTAAAACGTCATGTTTTCAGGTGTTTTCTGTCTATGACATAAGAAGGTACCACTGCCTTCGTTGGGGCTTTCTAAAGACTCCAATTAACTTTGGAGAGTCCCCAAGAATCTCTCACTCGGACCAACTGATTCTGGGGGACAGTTGAATGACCAAACATAACTCATCTCACTTTCCTTCCACAGTGTATGGCTATACATGAACTTGAAGATGCTGCCTGAGTGAGGCATAGTTTTTTTCAGAGGAGCTACCTCTGGAAAATATGTCCAGTAAAGCTGTGATTCCTGACAGAAATCAGTATCTGATGTATGGATATCTGTTGTTGTGATCAACAACCACTATGTTATTTGTATTGCCAGGGGATGTAGAAAGATTCAAAGGTCCAAGAAAGTTAGGCATTCTCTCTGCAAAGGATGGATCCACTACAGTGGAGCCTAAAGATTATGACATCCTGTTCCGCTTCTGTCAGATTGATGACAAGAAGTGAAACTCCTACAATGCGTTTCTTCTGGGACCCCCAGCATGGGCCAGCAAGATTGCATGGGTGGCCACACTTGAGATACCATGATGTGATGTACCATGAGGTGCCAACAGCACATCACTGCTCTCTTGCACTTTTCCTGCCTCCTCCCACTAACTCAACCTCCCCTCCTCTTTCAGAGCAGCCAGAGCGCCAGGGGACCACTCTGGTGGTGATAGTGCGCGGTACAAATGTCCTTTAACATTAACATTAACATTAACATGTGAGAATGAACTGTAAGGGGAGCATCATGCAACAACTGCAGCAGGAAGAGCCGCACATCCTAAGGAACCACCAACCTGGTGGGATTCTTTGCTTCACCCTCCAATTGGAAGCATGCCTTTCTCCATAGGCCTTTTAATGATAGTGTGTTCTATTGGCCCTTACTAATCTCTACCTAGGGCATCTTCTTCTGCAAGAAAGTTTTGCTTATTTATTTGTGTCTATAAGTTCAATATTCTGAATGATATACCACTCCCATCACACCCATCTCAAAATACCCACCAGGTCACACTGAACCAGGAATCAGGCTAGTTTGTAAAGGTAAATATTTATTAATTTATTTCTTTAATATTAAAATCACTCATAAGTTATATATATATATATATACATATGGGACAGCAATAACATAATGGCGACAATACAGTTCAGAAAATAAGGAAAGCAATTGAATTCACTTATAATGATGCAGAATAGAAACACATAAAAAAGAACAGTTTTGGTTTGTGAACAGAAAGGTTAGAATATGAGCAAAACCTTTGATCCTTACCTGAATTCCGGATCCACTGCGCCTTCGAGCTGGAAGAAAGAAGCATTTTACGCGCGCCGCCTCACCTGCTGCAGCGCCGTGCTGAACTCACCGGCCTTCGCAGCATCCTCACGATCCACCGCATCCTTCTGCACGTTCCCGCCGCACTCTGGCAACTAAGGGGAACACAAGAACAGTAAAGGTGAGCCAAGGGAATAAACAGAGGCAATAGTAATACCCACATAGACTTACCTGATTACCGCCAGGGGTACTATTCCTCTTCACGGGTCGGCGCAGTCTCCATTGCATCCTTGCCGTACCCAGGCCCCTAAGGGGAACAAAAGGACAACAAGGTGAGACAAAGGGACAAACAAGGGGAACCCTTCTCACCGCAATAGACTTACCAAATTTTACCAGCCGGAGGCATTATTCCCCAAACTTCATATTTTCTCTCCACACATGAATAAGGGAGCAAGCAACAGGTTACATTCTGGCCTTATTTTATTGCACTGTGTAGGATAAGCCAAATCCTTACCTGAACTTTGTCAGCTACCACGAGGAACTCTTCGCTGGGGTCAAGCTGCAAACTGCAAGGAATCGGACAAGAGTGAAAGTCAGACATGTGAACTCTTACGAACTACATACTTTTCGGAGTCAATATTGTTCTGGAACTCACCAATTCCTTCGAACCAGTGAAGCAACTGGTTATCAACGCGCCCCTGCGCTCAAAGCAGGATGGAGAGCTCATCTTTTCAAACCATCAGGTGAGACTATAAGAGGGGACATCAAAGGTGATCTGTGGGAGAACAGCGGGGTGGGGGTATTTACGCTCAACTCCACGGGTGGTTAATTCCCTTTCTCCGATTGCAGAAGAATATTCCTACAGGCCAAGCAAACGAAGCTAGGTGGCCCAGTCCAGTCCGTCATCTCGTTCCTACGCGTCACATTGGTGGAGACCGCAGCTGTCCAGTTCAGTTCGACGCCTCTGTGGGAGCCAGGTGAGCGTAACAATAGCATGCTGATTAGCAATGCAATTTCATCAGACTCACCCACCTCTTGCACCTCACAAGTATACTCAAAGTCCCTTAGATGTGACTTCTTCACACCAGGAGTGCCAATGCAGGCTGTTGGCAGTTATATGAGCAACTACTGGCTCAACCTGAATGGGGATAAGTCTGAGGTTTTGGTTGAGGGCTCTGAGTCTGCCACTTCTTCCTGGATTCCTTCACTGTGGCCCACCTCTTTTGGTTTATTTCCTATAGATGCACCTGTTGTCAATAATCTTGGTGTAAACATATCTGCCTCTCTCTCCATGTCCTCTCAGATTAGTTCTGTAGGTCAGGCTGACCATTTCCAGCTCAGGATCTTGAGTAAAATTCTACAGTTTATTCCTGTTCATCTTCGTGCTCCGGTGGTTGCAGCCTTGGTCCTTAGTTGGATTGATTATTGCAAGTCTCTTTATTTAGCCCGACTATCTGCTACAATGCCTCCAGATCTTGCAGAATTCAGCTACCCGGATGGTTACTGTGTCCTCTTACTGGGCCCACACCTCGCCTGTTCTGTTTACCTTACATTCGCTGCCAGTGGTTAAACATGTACATTTTAAGGCACTGTGTCTTATCCACAGGACCTTTCATGCAGCTGGCCAGGGTATGTGTAGTCCAGGTTTCTGCCTTATTTTCCTGGCCAAATGCTATGCTCTAAGGACCGCTTTCTTGTCTCTGTGCCCAGTTTTCGCTTTGCACGCATTGGCGGTCGTTCATTTTCGGTGAGAGCCGCTAAGCTGTGGAATGCTCTCCCAATTGCGCTTTGCTCCTTGGCTCCCCATCTGCAATTCGGAAAGGCTTTAAAACCTTGCTTTTCTAAATCTTTCTCGCTTAATTGCTGTTTTTTGCTCAGTCACTACCTCCAGGTTGCCTTATTGGTATCAGTTGTGCTGTACCTTGGTACAAAAAACTATAACATAACACAACATTGCCTTGACCATAATCTGGTATGTTTGTTAGGAATAAATATGCTGTATACAAATTCAGTGTCTTGGTCAGACAATTATATCCAAGTAGTTACTTTAAAGAAACATTTAAAAAGTCAAAATACACAACACACTAAACCCCTAATATCTTACGGAAAGGCCTATAGATTTTTTGGCTATCCATGGTTCCCAACTGAGCATATCCTTGGACCCCATTAATGGAGTGCTAGATTGTGGGGATTTCTTTACTAGTGGGGCAGCAGTCACGACATATTTTTATCCAGACTATGTAACCCCAGTACAATGAGTCCAAAAGAAACATTCCAATGTCTAGGTATATTGACAAAAAAATATCAGCAGAGGGAAAGTACTCGGAGGAGTTGGAGTCTCAGTCTTACTGGCATTAAGACAGAGATCGTTGGAGGCCCATCACTCCGGAATCATGGATAGACAGACAGGCGGAGAGGAGAGGAGGCTGAGTGTAGCCTGAAGGAGAGCTGAGTGGCATCTGCATAACACTGAAAGTTAGAGGAGACGGTAAAGATAAGTAGGGCCAAAGGGGCCAAGTAGACATGGAAGACCCAGGGTGAGAGTTTAGAGGCCTGGGGAATACCACATGTGCAGACAGAGGTGGTGGAAAGAAAGGGCCCAAGTTGGACCTGGGAGGATCGGGATAGGAGGAAGGAGGTCAACCAAGCCATGGCCTGAACCATGATCCCCAGGTTCTCACAGAGACGACTGATCAGGATCGCATGATTGACCATGTCAAAAGCAGAGGAAAGATCAAGGAGGTTGCGGACAGAAGGCACACTAGAATTGAGATTAGTGAGCAGATCTTCATGGGTGTTCAGGAGAGCAGTTTCTGTGCCTCTGGCTGCTCTGAAGCCAGACTGATGGTCATGGAGACAACCAACAGATTCAGTGTGGAGAGTAAGGTGGAAGATGGCCTGCTTTACCTGCAGCTTTCCCAGGAAATAAGTTAAAGAGTTTGGGTGGCAGCTTTTCATACAGGAAGGATCAGCAGAAGGCTTTTCCAGGAGGATCTGCACAAGGGAGTGCTTAAGGGCAGAGGGGAAATTCCAGTTGCAAAAGAGCGATTGCAGGAATTGGCCAGGGCTGTACCGAGGGTGTCAAAGTGGTTCTTGATGGGTCTGGAGGAGCAGGTCTGTATTGCCTTTGGATAAGCGGCAGGCCAATTTGTCAGAAGATGCGTCCGATGCCCTCAGATTCCTCTCAGAAATGCTAGACTTTGGTTTCAGGGTAGCGAGATCAGAGTAATACCAAGAGTTGCACTTGGAGGCAGGCTTCAGATGGATTCTCATGACATGGGCAAGACAATTCCACAGTGTTGGAGAAAGAAAGATGCAGGATAGAGAGGGCTGTGTCAGGTTGTGAGTCAGCCACTGGTGTAAGAGGAGCAGAGAAAGTAGCAGCAAAAGCCTCCACTGACACACACTTCTTCGTCTGAATGACCGAGAAGGTAGGTGGCAGTGCTGGGGTTGGCTTCTCCAGGGAACAGAGAGGTTCAGGTGAGTCCAAAGAGAGGAGCGGTGAAAGGGTTCCAGAGGAGAATGTCTGAGGAAATGAGAACATTCAAGTTGTGTCCGGCAGAGTGAGTCGGACCAAAGGGTAGAATGGAAAGGAAGAGAGTGTAGCAAAGGTTGCAGAAGAGCCCATAAGAGGGATTTGAAGCATTCAGATGGATGTTGAGGTCTACGAGGAGGGGATGTTCAGGGGTAAATGCAAGGAGATAAGTGGAGAGCTCAGCCAACTCTGAAAGGAAGAGGGAGACCTGGCCAGGTGGTCTGTAGATGGTGGTCACAGTCAGAGAGAGGCCAGGAGAGATAGATGGCCTGAAGGCCAGGCATTCAAAGGAGGAGTAGGCCTGCATAGGAATGACAGAAGCAGGGACACACTCCTCAAAGATCAGAGCTACTCCACCTCCGGGACGGCTAGTTATGGTTTCGGAGAGGATCTTGTAGCCATCAGGACGGAGTGTCAAAACTTGTGACAGAGCTGGCCGTAAATCATGTCTCGGTGAGCAAGGACATCCAGGTCAAGGTCTTCAAGGAGGTGGCAGATGTCAGAGGCATATTAGACAGCAGAGCGAGAGTCGAGAGTAGCGACGTGGGGCTCAAGTGGTCTGTTTGCAGGAAACGTATCTTCGGAGGAATGATTAGATAAGGCTGAGGGATAGGGAATTTCCACTGCAATATCAGGCCCATTTAGAAACTAAACAAACAGGGGTGACAATGTTATTGCACTGGTCCCTAACATTGGACAATTGCACTTGGGAGCTTTGTGATGGTGAACGGTAGGATAGGTGGCCAAAAGTAAACCTTTTCTTACTGTATGCACCCAGTCAAGGGCAGGAGCAGTTTCTAGAGGCATTTGACCATGACTTGGAACAGTTTGGGGAAGGGGAGTGGCTAATAGCGGGAGATTTCAAGTTGGCATTTGAGGCACATTTTGATAGATCGGAGGGTTAGAGGATATGCAATAGGAACAATGTGCAAAAGGTTAAGACAGCGAATTGAAGAGGCAGGTTTGATAGACACTTGGAGGAAATGGCACCCCCAATAGAAGGATTACACATTCTACTCTTATATACACAATACATGTTCTATTTTTGACTAAATATTCACTACACAAAGAATAGTTACAGTGTTGCAAGGATCCCCCATATGATCTGTGACCATCTCAGATCATGTACCAACATTCCTGGAATGGTTAGAAGGTACACCTCAACAAGGGCAGTAGGGATGGAGGTTGGAATATTATCTTCTTAGGGAAATGGGGACTAAGAATCTCATTGAGAGAGAATTGTCTAACTACATGAAGGCAGTGGAAGCCCCACAGGTATCAGAGGGGACACAGTGGGACAGATGTAAGGTTAATCTTAAGAGTTTTCTGATTGAGACTACTAAGGAACTTAAAGAAGCCAGGGCAAGAGAAAAGAGAGAACTGAAAAAGGACATGGGGAAGATGGAAGCTGCACATAAGGAATTGGGATGTAACAAGATAGCTAGGCAGTTAGCGGACACAAGGGACAGCTGAAGCAGCTGGTTCACAGGTCAACAGAGAGCATCCTCTTAAGGAGTAAACAGACCTTCCATGAGAATGGGAATAAAGTGGGCACAATACTAGCGAGACAGCTTAAAACCAGGGACCAGAGAACCTTTATAAAGGACCTGGAGGGTGTAGGAAAGCGGGTAGCAGTGATGGAAGATGGCAAATGAAGAGTGATGGAAGAGTTCTTTTCCGGTCTATACAAAGAGGAGCCATGTGATGCAAAGGAGCAGGTTGATTATTTAGCAGGGTGGGAGGGGGCAAATCTGTCAAGAGAGCAGGTGGATTATCTAGAGGCCTAGATTACAAGGGAAGAAATACAGCGGGCGATCAGTAGATTGCAGATCTACAAAAGTCCCAGAGCTGACAGTTTTTCATCCTCATTTTATAAAACATTCAGTCATCAAATGTGTGCATATCTAGTGGAGCTATTTAATGAGTTTAGGGGAGACTGGTACAATATCTCCTTCCATGGAAATGGCACACATAACCTTAATGCAGAAACCAAGAAAGATCCAACAGTTAAATTCCTCTTACAGTCCAATTGCACTCATTAACATTGATGCCAAACTGTACGCTAGACTCTTGGCTGCTAGACTGGAAGGAGCGATGCCAGCCCAAATACATCAGGACCATTTCTTTTTTATTCAGGGAAGGCACACCTTCGATAATATCAGAAGGGTGCTTCATATTGTAGACAAATTACATAGGGCTCTGGCTAGAACTCATATGGTTGACGCTTGATGCCGACAAGGCATTCAACCATGTAAATAGGGTCTTCATGTTTAGAGTGTTAAAAAAGATGGGGTGGGTCCGCATTTTTCTAAAGATGATAAATGCTAATTTCAATTCTTTGTAAGCAAGGGTGAGGGTGAATGGAAAGCTAGCTAAACTATTTCCCATAAATAGACGGACCAAGCAAGAGTGTCCTGTATCCCCCTTTGCTTTCATATAGTTATTGAACTATTTTCACATAAAATAAGAAGGAATCAGATGATACGGAGGGTTAAATTGGCTTTTTCACAACACAAAATTAGGTTTTTTGCTGTTGATGTGTTAATGATGATGACAAACCCGGAAAAAAACCAGTAGAGCAGGAGAATGTGAACTGTGTAAATATAGGACGCCTTTTTCAGTGGGCAGCAGGACCTGTCAGATATTTGGGAATTAATCGAGCTCCTCATATGCATCAACTTTATAGAGCAAGCTATTCGCCCCTGCGTAAGGACCTGGGTAGATGAAAAGGGTCTTGGGTGTCTTGGCAGGAGAAGATTGCAGTTGTTAAAATGAACATACTCCCATGCCTCTTATACAACATCCAGGCATTGCAGATATAGGTACCGGGTACAGTTTCAAAGGGAATAGAAGACAATAGTATGCATTTCATATGGAATGGGAAGAAACAGCTAATTGGAAGGAATGTGTTGTATAGGGCCAAGGGAGAGGGGGGAGTAGGATGCCCGAACATATTAAAGTACTATCAGGGGATACAAGTTAGGATTCAAGCAGAATGTGGGAGGGAGGGCCATAGAAAACACAGGATCCAGAGGGAGCAGGCGATTGTGGTTGAATACATGAGGAAAATACCCTGGACAAGGACAAAGGATAACCCAAAGGGCCTTAAGGAAAATCCACTAACAAAAGACACACTGGAAATATGGGATAACGTGAACACAAGGAACAACCTTGTCCTGTGTCCCTCACCATGAATACCACATTTTAGAAATCCAGGATTCCCTCCGGGGATGGAGCACAAAAGATTTAAAAGATGGATATTGGGGAGGATAAGAGAAATTAGGGATATGTATAAACTATTGAAATACAAAACATTCAATGACTGCTGTCAAGAGTTTGGTTTGCAGAGGGAATATCTCTTTACATATAAAACAAAAAAAAATACTGGGTTATGACAGCTACCATGACACAGGGTGCAACAAGACCACTAATGAAATGGGAGATGATTGTGACTGAGAGCAAATCTAATAGGGGTCCTATCTCGGCCATGTACAGAAAATTACTGGAGGAAGGGGAGCAAGGTCAGATGAAAGAAAGTAGAAGCTGGGAAAGATACATACATATGATTTTTTCTAACAAGGAATGGGACTTGGCAGCACATAGGGGTTGCAGGCCCTTTACAAGTGTACATTCCCAAGAATTGGAATGTGAATTCTTCCATAGATGGCATTTTACAAAGAGGAAATGTAACAAAATTAATGGAGGAATATTGCCAATGTGCTAGCGGAACTGCTGGATGGAAGGGACAACTGAGGACATCTGACAGGGTTTTCCTAACCTACAACACTTCTGGCAGGAGATAAAGTTGAAGCTATATGAGACTGTAATGTTCACTGTCATTCTAGATATGGCTTTTTAAGCAGTGTGAAGATAGAATTAGGGGAAAGGCAGACATACTGGGCCTCATTACGACCCTGGCGGTAATCGCCCGTCATTACCGCCATGGCGTAATGAGCGTTTACGCCGTGGGACGATGGCGTAAAGAGCGCCACATCACGACCCATCGCGCACGAGCATTACGCCATGGCGGTAATGCAATTAACGCCATGGCGGAAAAGGCCCCTACCGGCATCGCTAAGCGAGCAAGGTGCCCTTCCGCCAGCGTAAGTAGCGGCCACCGTAATTTACGGCCACCGTAATTAGCGGCGGCCGTAAAAGGCCAAACCGGAAATAGCGTCATCGCGCCGGAACGGGAAGCAGCCCGTCGGCCATCTTTAAAAACACAATCCATCGCCATCCTACCAAACAACACCAGACCCAACCCTGACACCTGTCCCAACCAAACACCCACCCATCCAAGTTCCCGAAAATGCCAAAATCCGTGAAAAAGGCATGTGACCGCCAGCGCCAGGAGCGATTCAGCCGGGAGGAACTCTGCATGCTAGCGGAGACCCTGCAGGACAACGCAGGTGTTGTTTTCTCCCCTGAAATGACCAGGACAGCAATCGGGAAGAAGAAGGCCATCTGGGCCCTGGTGGCTGAGCGCGTCAGCGCGGTGGGGACCGTACCCCGCACCCCACAGCAGTGCCGGAAGCGCTGGGATGACCTGCGCATACGGGTCAGAGCCGTCATCTCAGCAAACCGCAACCTTGCCCAGGGAACCGGTGGAGGGTCGGAATCCCCCCTGAAACTCCAACCGTGGGAGGAGATCTGTGCAACCACCATCGGCATGGAATCCATCGAAGGCGTTGGAGGGATGGAAAGGGGAGCCCCGACATCAGGCGATGAAGGTAGGTGCCTCATACAAGACATGCCATAGTCACAGCAGTCCAATCATGTGTAGCACAAGGTTGCCCTAGAGTGTAAATGCAACACAAATCAATACTGCCCATCGCCACATGCGAGCACCACCCTGCATACACTGCTGGCACCCGCATACCTGCATCCACATACCACACTAAAAGGAGACAACCTGCATGGCACTGCCTGAAATCTGCCTCATCCACTGGCCAAAATAATGTCAACCATTGTCATTCCAAAGTCCGTAGACCCATCAATAACGCCCTCCCACCTTTGCTCCACCACAGGCACAGAATCACACCCAGAGGACCAGGACACCCCTGCGCCGAAGAGAGCGAAGTCCAACAACAACGTCCCTGCACCCTCAACCTCAGCTGCAGTGAGGCAGACCCCACGACAAGCAGGTCCCACTGCAGGCATACCGGAGGTCCCACCGGCAAGCACCCCTGTTGGCAGCAGGCCAGCAGCAGCTGCTCCACCTCCACCGACATTGCCTGCCACAGAAGGCAGGGGGTCAGCGGCCAGCAGCAACATCGGGGAGACAGCTGCAACAGCTGCATGTTCTGACTCGGACATGGAGCAGGAGGTCAGAAGCCCCACTGACCAACTACATTCCCCCTGTTTCTCAGACGCCAGCCCCCATGAGGGTGACACACAGGGGCACACTGAGGCAGAGGAGTGGCCTTCCACCCCATGCCCTGTCCACACTCCACAGGAGGGGAGCAGCCCCTCCATCACTCCACCTGCACTGGCCATGGGCCAGCACGGCCAGCAGTCCCTCGAGGACATCACTCAACGGCAGCATCAACTGTCCGCAATGCTGGATGAGCATGCCGCGGAATGTGTGGGGGCTAGGTTTAGCATTGAACAGGCCACGGAGACACTAAGGGCCGAAGTGGCGCAGAGCACTGCCACCCTGAGGGATGCCATGCAGGCCATGTCCAGGGACATCTGTGCCGAACTTGCGGGCTTGCGTCGTGCGGTCACTGACCTCACCCACACAGTACAGGAGCTGCATGCACAGGGGCAGCCAGGGACATCCTCCACTGCCAGTTCTGCGCAGAGCAGCCCCGTGCGACGTTCCGGACGCAACCTGCGCTCCACAGCCAGGGGTGCCCCGGGGGCCGGGAGAGGGGGCTTGTGACGGCCTGTGGACACTGTCACAGGCATCTGTTGACACCTACATGGGGTGTGTTGGGGTGTGCAGGGGGGAGCTGGGAGGTGGGAGGGGGTGTGTTGGGGTGTGCAGGGGGGAGGTGGGAGGTGGGAGGGGGTGTGTTGGGGTGTGCAGGGGGGAGGTGGGAGGTGGGAGGGGGTGTGTTGGGGTGTGCAGGGGGGAGGTGGGAGGTGGGAGGGGGTGTGTTGGGGTGTGCAGGGGGGAGGTGGGAGGGGGTGTGACACGACAGTTCATAGTTCCAATACACTTTTTTCTTTCAAAAAAAGAAATGTGTGGACATTTTCATTGCGTATGTGTGCTTTATTGGTGTACAGTCCACAGTGTGCATGTCCCAGAGACACACAGTGCCCCAAGTGCAGTCTCCATGCGATAAACACCAGCCGTGTGTGCTAGAAGCAGTGGTCGATGATACTTTGGCGCATGGCACGCCCCTCCTGTGCATCGCCTCCTCCATGTGGTGGCGCCCCATCTGCACCCTCCTCATCCTCATCGTCAGGTGGTTGCAGTTCTGCGTCAGGGGGCAGGGGCACATTCCGTCTGACGCACATATTGTGCAGCATGACACATGCCATGACGATCTTTGCCACCTTCTCATGGCCATACAGGAGTGCCCCACCAGACCTGCTGAGGCTTCGGAACCGTGCCTTCAGGAGGCCGAATGTCTGCTCTATGACCACACGAGTACGTGTATGTGCACGGTTGAAGTCCTCCTCGTGCTGGTTCTGCGGGTTCCGGACTGGTGTGAGGAGCCACCTCTTCAGGGGATAGGCTGCATCACCTGTATGTAGGCGAGAATGTATGTGTCAGTCATGTTGTCTGATCAGGAACATGATGTTCCACCATGGCTGGCATGGAACTGTTACCTTGGCTCACTTCTACATGCACTAATTGATTCACACAATGCAACCAGTATATGCTCATTGCTGCCATGGCCTGTTTTGCATGCCATCACCCTATGTATGCAGAGGGGTTGTGTGCATTGTGAGTGCCCTTCCTCTGTCTCCGTTCTCTGTGTTACTCACAGCCAGGTGGAGTATGCATCATCCCCCCACCCTTTCTGCCAGGTGGAGTATGCATCACCCCCCCCCCTTTCTGCCAGGTGGAGTATGCACTGGTACGTCATTCCCATGCCCACTTCCATGACATTGCACTCACCGAGTAGCCAGGATCTTGGGCCTGCATGTCGCTCCATGTAGCGTGGTATTGTGGAGTTCCTCAGGACCAGTGAATCATGGGTTGATCCGGGGAATCGGGCACAACAATGTGTGATGATCTTGTTGGAGTCACAGACCATTTGCACGTTGATAGAGTGGAACTGTTTCCGGTTGCGGTACGGTACCTCCATGGCACGTGGAACCACCAATTCCACATGGGTGCAGTCGATGGCACCAATGCAACCGGGTATGCTGGCTAGTGCATGGAAACCCACTTTGGTGTTTGCAATCTCCTGGGCAGTCCGTGGTAATGAGATGTGGTCGTCTGTGTGCTTGATGAGGGCATCGAGCACTTGGATGAGTGTTCGTGAGAATAATGGTTGTGAAATGCCATGCAGGTGCCCCACTGTGTGCTGGTAGGTGCCTGTGGCCAGGAAGTGGAGTACAGCCACTACCTTCAGTAGGGGGGGGGTGGCGGTTGGACTTTCTATCATGCTGACGATGTCGTTGTGTGTCATGTCTACGATGGCGGTGATGGTGTCCCGGTCCAAACGGTACAGGGTGTGGATCTGCTCAGCAGTGAGGTTGTTTGGATTGGCTCTGATGCGTGGGATTGGGGGCTGCCTGCGTGGTGGCACTGGCTGTGCTGGTGGGGCTTGCTGGGCCTGCCTTGCCCTCCTTCTCCTCCTGCGTCTCCTCTGTGCTGCCTGTTGTTGTTGTTGCTGTTGTAGTAGCACATGCATTGCTATCAGGTCCTCCAGCCCCAACATTGCTAGTCGTATTGGCATCATTGTGGAGTGTGACTGGGTGTGGGTAGGGGTGGGGTGTGCTCTTTTTGTACTCCCCTGAGTCTGTATTGCCTTCACCTGTGCTGTTTCTGTGCACCTGTGGCAGCTGCATTCACTTGACATGGCCCTTTACGGTTGGTTCGCGATGGCGTTATTTGCACCATGGCGGTAAGGTACTTAGCGGCCTCGGTGATGGCGTTAGGTGCATGTCCGCTTGGGTCGGCATTTGCGTACCTTTCCGCCATGGCGCTAAGTACGGTGTGGGCGGTCGCGTGCGCGCACCCTTAGCGCAGTTAGCGGCAGCGTTAACTACGATGCCGCTATTGGCATCGTAGTTTACGGTCAGGAGTCATGATCGGACCTGGCGGAAAACGATGGCGGTAACCATTTACCGCCATCGTTTTTCACTTAGCGCCAGGGTCGTAATGAGGCCCACTATGTGCTAACCTGGTGAAAGATGTAAAGCTTGACAGTGGCAGAAGCAGGGAACTCCCTCAATAATGAAACAGTATCACATGGTGTGGGACACCATGATAATTGAAGAATTTACGGCAATCATCCACGATGACATGAAAATATTTGGCAAGATCTGGGCACCCTTTTCAAAATACGCCCTCAAGGATGTAAATAGGCCCTATATTCCAATATGACAAAAATTGATAGGTATGTTATCAGAAGAAGAGGACCAAAACAGTTGTAAAGCTGGAGGCATAGCTTATAGACCTGGAAGGTGGGGAGAATGATATCCGAGCAGTTAACAATTATATAGCGTATGTTATATTGTTGTTATTGGGACAGGGAAAGTATTTTGTGATTATTTTGTGATTATAAATCTGTTACTGTTACTAATGTTTCTTGTGGAACCGTTGATGATATTATACTGATATTACAATAATAAATATTTGGTTGAAAAAAATAACTTGTCAATTTTGAGGAATCTCTCCTACAAGTGTGCTGGTGTCTGGAGGAAGTGGGACATTGGATGGCTTGGAGTTGGTTACAATGTAACCCTATTAAGATTGAAGTGGCGTAATTTGGCCCTCAGCACTTGTTATGAAAGAATGCTGAGCGTCCCCCCATGCTTCTTGGATTCTAAGCTGAACTATCCACCAAATATTTAGAACCTTGGGCATTTGACAATCCAAAATCGGGTGCAATAGTGAGGTGGGGACAACATTGTAGTCCATTTTCTACTCCATTTTCTACTACTGCCATACATCCCATCTCAATATCATGCTATGGTAGTGGGTACTTTAATCAATTCTAAACTTTAATCAATTCTAGATTGGACAAAGGTCACTGCTTGTTGACCTGTATACCCAAGGGTCAGTTATAATAGCTGGAGAAAGCCCAAAATGCCAGAGTAAGTAAAGTCCCAAAAGCTAAACCCGTATTGGTGCTGTGTCAATCATTACACTGGCTCCTGGTCAAAGAGGGATTAAACTTTAAGATTCTGTGCATGGTCTATAAATGCTTGCATGGTCTCCTTCCCACTTACCTATCGGAGAAGCACATTTTTGGTACAAACGACCTTGGTCCCTAGGTTCATCCAATAAGCTGCTGCTTGTCATTCCCTCTTCTCGCTGCATCACCAGAGGCGATATATGCTTCTCAGTCTATGGATCACACTCTGGAACTTTATCCCTTGGAGGATTTGGAACCAGAAAAAGCTAACTAAATTCGGAAAAGCATTGAAACCCCATCTGTTTAACAAAGTCTTTCAGACATACGCCAGGGACTAATCTGGTTTCTTATTGGAAAGATTGAAACGCTATTAACATCAGTGCTGAGATGCAGTCAATTACGCCCTGTCTGCATGGTATAAGTAATCAAATCATATCAATTTATATCATATTCTTATCATCATATACATTGAGCAGAACTTTGGGAAATCTAGGATGAGAAGAGGAATCAGAACCACTTCTGAAACCTCTGGAGCTGCCTTGTGATACCTGCAGCCTGGCAAGCTCCAACTGGTGATCAGTATCCTTTTGTTTTTCAATTCTATCACATTCTAGCTTGGCCTTATTAAACACAAGCTCTTATGACTGAGCTTGAACGTCTCCTTCTTGAGTTCCCACATGACTTCTGCCTCATAATTTGTCTAGGAAACAGTGCAATCCTCTTCCTCCTACTCCTTCTCAACAGTCGCAGTTACAATATGTCCATTAATGCTGTGGGGAGCTTCCCCAGCACTTCCTGCATCACAATTGACCGGTAAAGGAACTATCCTACTTTCTTGATGATAAATACATCTCTGTATAAGATTGAATTATTTCCAAGGATGGCAGTCCTCTTTCAACACATAACATCTTCAAGTTATCTACTTTTAATGCATTAAGAGTGGACATGGTGACTGTTTCCTTACTTTAAACTAGAGTAGGTGACTGTTCTATTACTAGTGGGTTCAATTCACAGTGTTCTGTGTAAGTACAATCAGGATACTACACCAGTGACAACACTGGGGTACACAAAACCTTATCCTCACCACTGTAAAACTGATTTGTTAAGATGGATTTCTAAAACCTGGCCTGGTGGACCAAATTTAGGAGGCCATCCTATTTATAGTGAAGTAGTGACTCTGGGAGTTAAGCCAAACACAGTAAAGGTAAATGTGGAGAGTGGTGAAAGCTAAGTCTCAGGAGAGGTGAGTGGGGTCAGCGGTCCACAATGAGTTCACACAGTAAAATACACAATGGTTCTACTTAGATTGGTAAGTACAAAAATACTCTATTTATTGTAGGCCCCAAAACACACTATACAAATGAATAAGAGGGTAATATTATCACACAACATTCACAATATTCGCCAGTTATGGTAAGATAAGCAACCATAACTCGCGCCACCGTGCACTGCTAACACTAACACCCAGGACATAAAAGATGACATCACAAATGTCATTGATGACATCACTGATGACATCACATGTGCATTTACTTTTCATGAAAACTCTGTAGGAGGGATTCTTATAATGTTGACCAAAAAGTGTCAAGGATCATTTGCATAAATATCATGAGCTAATTAGTGCATTAAGCAATGCATTGATATAAATAGCATTCTATTATGAAGTTCTATCCAGTATACTAAGCAACTCATGCAGACACTTAGGCAGTGTGTGCAGTATACATGATGAAGGTGCAATATTCATAATCTTGCCATGTAGAATAATTAAATGATAACTGCTTTCTTATTAGAGTTTTGTGTACTGTGAAACATGTAATAAGTAGCTAATAAAACCCACTCAATACATAATTACATTATGACAGACAAAACACAAAGAGACAACAACACATACACATATGAGTATATACAGGGACAGAGAAGTAAGCAAAAAAGCAGAAGTAGTAGCAGAAAGAAATCATAACCTAACTGATTATCTTTATGTAGAGAAATGATTGCTCTGTTTCAAAGCTGCTACTTACTGTATGTATGTGTATCAAATGATGTCAGTGAACCCTAAGGAAAGGAGTGTGAGTATGATGTATACAAATATGAGCATATACAGGGAAGGTATTGTAATAAAAATAAAACTATGAGGAAGTGCTTATAACTCTAATGATTATCTTCATCCACAGAAAGGATTGCTCTCTTTCAAGCCTGTGTCTTTCGCTATATATATGTTTCATATGATATGACTTGACCCTAAGTCTACAAATATAGTACCTTTTCAATTTTTACTTCCTGACTGTTACTGAAGAAAACTATGTGGCTTAGATATGTCAGTAAAGGAAAAAAGGGAGAGCCAGCCATGTGATGTCATCAGTGAAGTCATCAATGACTTTTGTGATGTCATCTTTGATGTCCTGGGTGTTAGTGTTAGCAGTGCACAGTGGCGCGAGTTATGGTTGCTTAGCTTACCATAACTGGCAAATTACAGGGGTTTTTCGGTTTTACTTGGAACCATAACGTCCCTTTAACAAAGTTTTTTCACTGAATTTTATAGGTTTTTAGTAGCACAACTTAACCATAACGTCCCTTTAACAATGTTTTTTCACTGAATTTCATAGGTTTTTAGTAGCGCAACTTAACCATAACGTCCTTTTAACAAAGTTTTTTTCACTGAATTTCATAGTGTTTTAGTAGCACAACTTAACAATAATAACTTTGACTTTATGTACATGTAATATGGAACATACTGAACCCTTTCTACTGAATTTGACTGTCCGCGGACACGTTCGGACAACAGTACCACCACCTAAAAAAACTCTGGGGGGGTATGTATAATTGTTAGATCATAACATAGGAACATTTAACAAATTCACAAAGCAGCACACATACAAAGTATATGTAGTAATACTTAAGAAATGTAACCCATATATGTAACACACTAACCATTCATTTAAATACAATATGTTCTAAAATGGAATATACCAAAAGAAGATAAAGTGGCTTCCAACATAGTTACCTCACAGACACTCCACAACTAAGAGCAAGACCAGACGTACAGACTACTCATCACATATCTTACCTGAAATAGTAAGTGCACTTCATTTTACTCATATTTTTATAAACTTTCTGTATTAGATAAAAAAATATATATTACTTTTTTGTTTTCTCACAGAAATGTGTAGTACTCTGGAGTGGCTAGAGGAGCATTTCCCACAAGAGGAAATGTCAGAAGATAGTGCACCTAATGGTACACACTTTACTATATAAACCAATTAATAAATATTATTTTGTATACATTTAACATATATATTTTTTTTTTGTACAGACCATACAGAAATTGAAACTACTACAGAAAAAGAAGCGGTGGATAACACTCTGGAACACATAAACGAAAAGATGGACCAACTTATGGCAAATTTTACCAATTTAAAAAACTTTGTGGAAGATCACTTAAAACTAACAACAAGATGCCATTGTCCCACCTGTACTTGTGCCCCCTCACCATATCCCACTCATTTAACCCCAAACCCTCTCCATGGACCAAAACGTTTTGATGACATTTCCATCCCTTCTTCACCTGATCCCAATTCTCCTGTTTTTGTTTCCGTTTCTGCCCCACCTTCTCAGTCATAAATTGGTAATATATGTCAAATAAAGTTGCTTTTTTCTATATTGTGTTGTAATTAGTTTCAGTTCTTTTTGTTAAAACCAATTTAGGTGTCCATGGACAGCGCGGTTGTTCGTAAATGTTCGTAAATAGACGAAAATGTAAGTGTCCTGAGGACACTATATCTGTCCGTAATGTTCTCATGCAAGTTGAAACTGTTCTAAGAACACTCGTAGTGTCCTGAAATGTTCGTAAATAAACGAAAATGGAGGTGTCCTTAAGAACACTATGCCTGTTCGTAGTGTTCGCTAGCAAGTTGAAACTGTTCTAAGAACACTTGTGGTGTCCTGAATTGTTCGTAAATAAACAAAAATGGAGGTGTGCTGGGGACGCTATGTCTCTCCGTATTGTTCACAAGTAAGTTAAACTGTGCTAAGAAGAAACGGCTGTCCGTAACTGTTGGTTTTACGTGTGACGCACTTTTAATTAGTTCAGGACCCGAACACTGTCCGTAGAACATCAACGCACATGCGCAAAAGCAATGTCCGTACATAGGGTGTCCTGCGGACGGCCGCTTCCTTAGCGAACATGCTCACGAATCAAACATGTGATCGCGCCCACGCTGATGGCGTGTTCTGAATGCGGACACTGTTCGTGTCCCCGAACAGTTTAAACATACATTTCCAAGTAATCCACAATATTTCTCATTTCTCATCCACAAATCCCACATACTAATCCTAAGTTTCCACATAGTTTTTGTGTGACTTTTTTTTTTTGGTGTTCGATCTGTCTTGCGGACGGCGTGCATGTCAGCGAACGGCGTACAAGCACCCCTATAAAAGACCACACCCTAGAGCTCATTCTCATTGTGTTTCTGGCTATTCCACACAGCACACTGCATTTTGCTGCATACTTTGCAGATTTTGAGATTTCCATCTCCAAGACGATGACATCCATGGCTCCACTATTGCCACCTGGTGCTACATCTGCTTCAGCACCACCCCCAACCCCTCCACCACCACCCTCTCCCCAAGGGCTTGAAGAGGGGAACAGGAGTAGGGATACAGAGGAGGAAGAAGAGGATGACGACAATGAGGTAGAGGAAATCCCTACTACCCGCCCTCGGCGTGATTCTTGGGTGTGGCGGTTGTTTACCGTTCATGGGAATGGTCCTAAGGCTCGTGCGAACCGTGTCACCTGCAATGAGTGCAAAATGGTACTCAGTCGTGGGAGGCATGGTTCGTACAGCTTTGGGACCACTACCATGAAGCGACACCTCAACTCATTCCACACTGGGGCCATTCGCCAGGTTGTACCTTGCGAAGAGCATAGTAGGTTGATTGCCTCTACTTCATCCTCCGTTTCTGATCCTGTCACCACAAGGAACACCTGTGTGGGACAGCATCATCCTCAAGCTGCCTCACAGGCCATACAGAATTCTGATGACCCTTACCTTTCGAGGGTCACAGTTGTATGTATGTACTGTGACACAGTACTCTGCAGGGGGGAGCGACTTCGGAGTGCTTTTGAGACTATCGTCTCACAGCATGAGAAGACCTGCTCACTACCCAAATAAAACCCACTCTACATCTTCCTCTCTCAGCTCGCCCTTTCTCATCCTTGTGGTTGGTGCCCCCCCTTTACCCTCCTTTACCCTCCTCTCCTAGTGTGTCGTGTATAAAAAACAAAAAAAGAATACAAAATTACAAAAATCAAAAAAAATAAGGCTCTTTTCAGAGCCGCCTTTCACAGTTAAAAAATAGAAGTGAAGATAAATAAAGCAGGGCCCTGTGTATTTCTTGAAAGTCCGCGGACAGTTCGCGAACATAAAAAAAATTGGGTTACTACCCTATTGTAACCATTGCATTTTTCTCTGGGAGGAAGTGGTGGCTCTGAAAAGAGCCTTTGGGAGGTGTTTGTATGTCAAAAATTATAAAAACTTAACACCTACTTCAAAATGGATGCTGTATTTCTAAAAAGGTCGCAATGCATTTTGTACATTTCTCAGAAAAATCTGATTGCCAGCATAAGTAAGATGGACTCCATCTCTGCGAAAAATGTATGTACTACGAAACATAATATTTTCATTGTGAAAAGAGGACATGCCAAAATCTCTTAGGAAGGCACAAACAGCCTTATTAACATTACGCCTTGCTTTCTCCATTTGTGGACCACATGAGAAAGAACGAAGCCACATTTGTCTCTGCGCAATCTGTGAAAAAAAACTTTGGAGTTTGGAAATATGTCCATGATCTTCTGAAGTCCTTCTTTCATTGCAAATTGCAAAGAAATTCCAGATACATGTCCAAAACTGTTCCCTCCACAATGAATTACAATTATGTCTGGATGTTCATCTATCTTCAAAGTTGCACAGAGAGGTAGCAAGTCCAACCACTTCATTCCACGCAATCAATGCCAGTGCACTTCCACATGTGTGAATCCAAGATCTATAGATACTCCACAGCTTTCTGCATGCACCTTCAACCAATGTATCCACAAGTCTCCCAAAATCCACACAATCTGTTTTTTGAAAAACTCAGCCATAGCTATCTGTTCTTCTCTCAGCAAAAAGAATATCTGAGAAAACCTCTCCTAGCACAAAACACTCACTAAACTTTACTGACCAATCCCTTGCTACATTCATTCTCATTTGCATGCCTCCCCACCCCAAATTCCCCAGATGTAATACGCGGTATCCTAGAACTATCACCATGTCCACGAACATATCGATACATGGACAGCCCTTCTACCATTTCCACTTCACTCTCTGCGCCATTCCCTCATTGGATGAAGCTAAGAAATCACATGACATCCACCAATCAAATCCAAGACCTCTACATGTAACTACATCATCATAGATCAGCAATGCAAATGTACAGTGAATCTCTCAGAGTTCAAGTCTCATACCATTGGCAAGCACGATCTACGAGAAATACTATACAAGTCTCCAAGATTTCTACTTGCAGCTTCGTCCATATCCATATGCATGAACACAAACTACAGGTATGAATATTTTCTATACAGTACATGAACACATTTTCTAACCGACTTTTACCTTGTATAATCTGTAAATGAATCTACGATCATTTTTTCATTGTCCTAAAATGAACTGTGACTTACAAACCTTTATACCGTTTAATTTCTTCATACACACACACACACGCAAATAATGTTAAACTAACATTTATGAAATAAAATATATAGACTACATATAATCAAACAAAAATACATGCACACTCTATGATCAAATCTCAAACAATAATATTTGTACAAACACATAATTGTTTTTAATTTTTTTAATTTATATAATTACTTACATTTATATAGGACAAGCAGGCTATGACATTGACTCACTATTATGTGGAAAAGCAGGCTATGACATTGACTCACTATTACGTGGAAAAGCTTAGTTACAGGAATAGTGGTATACAGTGGTACATTATGAATTTCACAAGCCATAGTAAAGATATTTTCTTTCCTACAGTTAGTCATAACATAGTTTTAATGGTTTTGAGGAAGGCGCTGAGCATTTCAATTTAGAAAATCTATGTCTAAATTAAAAACAGGGCTATATACAAACCAAATTACTCATTTCTTTCTTTTACAATTGCAGTGAAGACCATTCTCCTGAAAAGAAGCAGCTGAATTTGAAGTACAAAGAACAACTAAGAAGCAAACTGCTCATTTTAGAAAAAAAGTAAGTAGAATGTTACCATAATATTTGAATTATTACTCAAACACACTGTAAGGTTAATTCATTCTATTTCTGTGCCTAAAAATAGAGATTCTGCACCATTCTGACCAAAAATCCCCCGTCTTAAACAGTGATTTACTGGCAGAATGGCCCACAAATTCCTATTTTTCGACACCCAAATTACCCAACTCAGCCACTAGAATTTAGATGTTGTAGAACAAACAACTGTTTTAATTGTATAGCTTTAGATATACTATTTATACTTCTCCACACCACTGGCTTACTTTTTTCTGTCATCTGAACCCCAGTTTAGTAACACATTAATTCAAGAATACCCCTCCCTAGTAGTTGTACTTCCCAATGCACAATCACACACCATTACATACATCTTTATCATCTTACTCAAACACTCATGCACACAACACACATGCATTGCAGAACACCCCAACCCATACCTTCTGTATTTTTTTCAACAGACCCTAAAGAATGCCTACCAAAAAGCAACTCCGTAGAAAGGAACGTAGAAGTAGAGCAAAAGGAAAGAAAAGTCTCCAACATAAACATCCATTAATAGCAGAATTTGTAAAAAAAAGTTGAAACACAACAGCTAATACAGTCATGTAGTAAAACAGAAGAAGTTTCTAGTACAAAAACGTTGCCTCCTCTATCAAAAAGTAAAACAACCCAAAAAACAATTAACAGAAAATCAACTATCACTACAAATAAAACTTCTTCTATAAATCTTGATATAGTACAAAGTAAGCATACCAAGAAAAGTATTTTAGCCAAAATGTTCCGTCACAAAGTCCTTCAAAATCTTATAAAAATAGGAGAGTAACCAGGTTCAACACTTCAAACCTATCGTAGGAAAGTAATCTTAGAAGCGTTGATAGACAGTGCAATTCTTCTCAAAAGAAAGTTATTTATTTTAGTGTTAAACAGAATGAAACCACTAACAAAACTAATAACTAAATTACAAAAAAGACTTCTCAATAAACGAAATGTCAACAGAAATAACTTCTTAAATATCTGCGGAGGTGAATGAAGTCACACTAAAAGCACAGAACCATACTTTAATGAAGAAGCGTACAAACAAAAGCAAACAAATACAATTGCCATACATAGCAGTGGTCGAGGTTATGAAAAAGTTAATAATACCATAATGGGACAAGAAGTACTCCTTACAAAAATATGCCCTGAAAATGTAGATTTACCCCTCTATTCAACTGAATCAGAACATCTAGTGTACAAATGGCCATGCAAGTCAATGTGTAACATTCCCAAAAAATGTTCAAGTCTTTACACCAATTCCTCAATCAATATGTGAAAAGCAAAGACAAAATCAAAATTAAACTACTGCAAAATATGGATGCTTGTTCAGTACGCAAGTACACAGAACTACAAGGACATTCATTGGCCTGCATTACAGGACCTACTTGCAAAACAACCTTCCATGATATCAAAAGGATATCAACACATCATGCAAATATAATAAATCTAGTTTATAAACTGTAATATGCTCAAAGTCCTGCTTTAGCACTAGCCAATTTAAATAACATTCTTCTACATGGTACAGCAAAAGACATATTAGAAGAAATCGACTATATCCAGACAAAATATTTTGGAAGTGAAACCCACTTACAAGATGAATTAGCTGTAAACCAACTTCGTAACAATTCTGCACATGGCAATCTTTCACTACACACATACAAAAAAGAAATACTAAAATTTGAAAGTACTTCAGCTGAAGTACCAAACCACGTGTGTGCATGTTGCCGCAGAACTTTTTATAAAAGTAACACAATAACTGTAGACCTATCATACAAAATAGAAGACAATGATGATTCTAAATGGTTTGAATTAGCTCTCTACCTTATAGCAGAAAACAAATACGAAATAACTGACCCCATAATACTTTGCAGTTACTCCACTACAAAACTTGACAACAACCAAACTCCTTCACGTACTATCACAAATAACTTGGAATTATATCCACTACCAAAACCCCTTCAACAACTTAATTTATATGAGAGCATCAGAATTCAAACAGTGCACCCATTTCAAGCAATAATACGCCTTCAACCAACAACTGCTAAATTACCTCCCTCTGAATTAGTGAAAGGTATTAGTTGAAAAGTAGTGTATTTACCATTAGATCTAAAAGAAAATGTGCGTACTCTAGGAGTGTAACGTCCATTGCAACAATCTTTAATTATCTTGGTAAATGGAGTACCTACAAAAGACAAAAACATTTGGCAACAACTGGTAGATTTACATAAAGTTAGAGAAGTCCTGCAATATCTTAAAGAGAATAATGAATATTACAAAGAAATTAATATTGAAGAAAACTTGAAAGATACAACTGAAATAATTCAAGAGACACAAGAAGCTGGTCAATTTGAGCTCCTAGATCCTGCTACAATATCAAACACTTTAGACCATTATACAAATCAACCATTGCACTCTAATGACACCATAGAAGATGCACTGGAAACGTAACAAATGCGTCAAACAAAAGGATCACCAATCAGCATATGGGAAAAAAGTATAGAAGCACGTGGTTTTCCTCTACTCTTTCCGACTTGCAAAGGAGGAAGATACGATGATAGGCCTATTCAAATATCAGCATCACAATACCGCTCATTACGGATGTATTCTGAAGATCCCAGATTTCGACAAAATGTGGAATACATATTCCACCTACTCTTTGAAAGTGAACTAGCACCTTTATGTTACGGAGTTGCACACATATTAAAATCAGCATCACACTTTCAAAATATGACAGCTACACAATTATTACAAAAAGTTCAACAAAAAGATGAGGTTTTAGAAGCAAATCTTACAAATCTATTAGCAAATATGCGTGTTACTAAACAGTACTGGTTTCAACGTCATGAAGATGTACGTTGTATGATCAGAAACCTTGGCCCACCCACTTGGTTTGTTACATTACGTTGTGCAGAATATGCATGGGAAGAGTTACATGATTTCCTACGCATATCAAATGAAAACAAAACAAACATAGATATACTAACACCTGGAGAACTTTGTTCTCAGGATCCTGTTAATGTTTCAAGATATTTTCACCATCGTTTCACTGCTATGCTACATTTTATTTGTAATAAAACTGTTCCTCCCCTTGGAGAAGTGCAACACTTCTTTTGGAGAAAAGAATACCAAGCCAGAGGAGCACCACATGTCCACATGCTTTTATGGATTAAAGATGCTCCTAAATTTGGTCAAGACAGTGATGCCACTGTTTTACATTTTATTGAAAAATATGTCACTTGTGAAATTCCATCAGAATCGACAAATAGTGAACTTCATACAAATCTTTTACAATTCCAAAGACACAAATGTGGCAAATATTTTCGTTGCAAATACAAAAACAATGGCAAATACTACACCAAATGCCGATTTGGTTTCCCTAGACCAGTTACAACTACAGGTCAAGTGAACAACCTCATGTCTTCAGTTAGACATAGTGTTAAAGGTAAGTCACCTAAAAATACATATTGCATAAAAAGAAAAGAAGAAGAAAAATATATCAATGATTACAATGCAATCTGTCACAACCTTACCACCCTGAGATTGTTGCCATGCAAGTGCCACATTGTGTACATCCCTAGTTACTTAAAAACAAGCTATCCTGTGTGACCAAAAGGCACACATATGATATATGATATGATATGATATGGCATTTGTAACGCGCCTATACACAAGTGTTTCAAGGCGCGACGAGGCAGGGAGGGGGGAACAAGGGAAGACAGACAACGATCCTACTAGGCCAGGTGTCATTTAGATCGCGCAAGTGCAGGGGTAGGGGGAAGGGAAAAGTGCAAGGGGAAAGGGAGGGGGAGTGCAGTACAGGGTAAGTAGAATACAAAATGAATAAATAGGCCAGCTGGTGGCAAGTGCAAAGGTAAGTGCAGACAAGTGCTGGAAAGGGGGGGCTGTAGGGATACCAGGGAGGCAGTGCAAGTGGTGAGTAGCTGGGCCACGGGCCGAGGTCGGTGAGAGTGGCCCAGTTGCAGATTCAGTGCAGTTTCAGTGAAGAAATTAGCAAGGGAGAGGGAGAGAGAAAGCAGAAGCAAAGAGGAAGGTGTTGAGGTGCTTCCGTTACCGGAGATGGTTCTCCTCAAGTTTCAGGGACGCAGGAAGGCTGTTCCAGAGGGAGGCCCCTGCCAAGGAGAGAGATCTACCCCCAGCTTGTTGCTTCGAGAAGCGGCTGACCCTGACATGCAAGGTGTGAATCACACACACCTGCAAAACAGGCCATGACCATCACTGTTATGTCAATCAAACCCTCCCAAACCACAACATGACATGGCAAGCAATAGCCATACACCAACACAGTACCAATAAGGTACACATTGCCATGTGAAAAATGGAAATTGGCATCACACAATGATGCCTAACATGGAATGAGATGAAATGTCTGACCAACAACCTCCTACCCAAAATAAGTCATTCCCAAATGCATCACAAAAGTAGTAGCCGCAACATAACAATGAATGCCTGTCTACAAGCAAATTGTGCATTACAAAATCAACACTGCAGCTTCTGTGTGCTGTGTCCAACTCCTGCAACACACTTCTCAGCGCACAGCACAGTGAACAGCCATTGTGTGTGATGCACACCCTGAGCATCACATCTAAGCGACAAACCACATCAAAAAGCAAATTAGGCATGTACAGGATCCATAATTGGTCACAGAACATGTGCTGTAGGGACACAGTAGGCAGCAGAAGGCAAACAGAGTGTACACGTGGATATCGAAATGTGGTTGTACATGTAGTTCATCATAGTGCGAGTGTGTGGGTCAGTAAGGACATGCACTCAACATATGCATGTGCAACCAAGTGACCATCAGTGTCCTCTGCACATGACATGGGAACATTCACCATGTGTACACCCCAGCATGTCAAACCACAACTCTCCCCTCACACCTGAAAGGTAAACACAACACATAAACATGCATTGATCAGCAGAACACATCATGTACATAGAATACCACAATTACAACGTCAGGGTTCCCATCACACTGTAGAGCAAGGCAACTATCAACAACAAAACACCCCCCCTCCCTCACAAATGACCATGACCCACTGAACAACTGCACCTGGGTCATGGATCCTTCAACCCTCAATTTCACCTGGCCACAGGATCACCCTTCCCCTTCGTCACCATCTCCCACCTTGTGTGTAAAAAGTTGCCTGCACCCTCAGAGTCCACCTTCATTTGCAAAGACACAAAATCCAAGGCAGAAAAATGAACCAGAACAGCCTCCAGTAGATGACTTGAAGTAGCAGTACCTCACAAAGGCCAAGTACTACCACAATGATGTAACAACCAAGGTAGCACAGTAAAACAATGTCACAACAGGATGTGAACCATGTGTGGTACATAACATAGAATGATGCACCACGAACGGATGTGTACTGTCACAGCTCCCGTGTACAGGCACAGGAGTGGCATGAACCAACCACCCCCACCGTGGCCTGGGTGCCTGCAAGGTCAAACTCACACAGGCCTCTGAGACCCTGGTTGTGAAGGAGGGTCAGTGATAAGTAGTCGGGTCAGGCGTTGGCATACTGGATAACTAGAATGAGGGGCAGGAGAGGGGAGTAGGAATGACACGTGAAAGTAGGTAATGCACTAAAATGTAGTACTTGCATTAACACATACACAATCATAACAAACTTGTACATCATTGTCAGGGCCTTCCGGAGTCCAGGCGCAGGAGTGGCACGAACCAACCACCCCCCTCTAGGGTTTTGGCACCTGCAAGCTTGGGGCTTACACAGGCATCCGCAACCCCAGCGGGGAAAGAGGGTTAGGGAACGTTGGTTGGATAGGTACGGGAAGCAGGAACACCGGGTAGAGGGTAGAGGGTTCAGAATTGGATAGGACTCGGGGTGATTAGGGAACAAAAAACATACCAAATTGAATTACACATTCATCCATGCATCAGTGCACCCCCCAGCAAGCCTATGTAGAGCAGTTTGAAAGAAAAATAAGACACTCAGTTCTGGTTTTGAGTGCTGGCCTCCTGCCTGCGCACTCTCAGGTCCGGTTACAGGGGCACTTCAATCCTGCAAAGAGAGCCACAGTTAATAATCTGTGCGTGCCCATAACACACAAACACACCACCAAATATGCCCCATAGCAACAAACTACTCTACAAACAGACAATCTGGTGTGGATGCTTCCTACCCATACGTAACGTTCCCCCTGTGATGGTTCATACACAATCAATGCAGTAAGTCAGGCGCCGGTGGGTGCTTGGCAAATGGAACACCAATGTGTCACGATTCACACAATATGCAATGTTCCCTGGGTAAGCAGACAGACGCATATAGCAAGGTATGACTTCAGAAAAAGTTGTGTCCCACCATGACCGAAAAAAAATAGCCAATGCATGTTTCAAAATGTACCTGGAAATGAAATGCACTGCACCCGAGTCTGTCCCTTGCTGTATTTCCCTGTGAGCTGCTCCTTTCTATGTCTCGGAAGGCTACATGGGTGATACAAGTGCCTCAATGGCCCATGGTGGATCGGAGCGTATGTGCCACTGCCCCTGCAGGTGCCCCAGAGAACCTTACAATCAACTAGCCATCAGTCTACCAACACATCTGAGCTGTATTGTGCGCTTCAACACCAATATTCGTCCAAGCTCACCGTCAGTGCTGCTACTAAGCCTGCATGTGCAACTGGCCTGGTGGAAGCTTTGCTGTGTTGTGGCCCCCCTGTGCTGCTCACCTTGCCTAGAGTCCCTTGAAACACGTCAGCAGTTCTAGGATGTCTGTCTGCAATCACTGTGCCTCTGCTTGTGCACACATGTGCATGGGGGCACCACCAAACGTGTCCAGAATCCAGACGTCCAATGGGCCATGTCTGCTGGCAAAGGTGGTCTGGAGGCTCATCCCCCTGCAGAAAGGGCATGAAACACATGATTAATGCTTTAGAGTCATCTGTGTGTGTCTCTTCAGGCATCTCATTACTGGACCATGTCAGAGACGTACATCAGAAATCACACCATCAGTCCGTCTTTCACATCCAAAGTGTGGAACACACTATCTACGGCATGAATTGCAACAAGCACGTGTACACTAAAGATAAGAAACATACTACACAATGCATAGCAATGAATGTACACATTAATCATGAAACACCCCATCTAGCAAAAGCAGAACAGTGGTCAATAACACCGCAATCATCCCCACTAGGGGTGTTAACTCAAGTTACACAGCACCAGACATGCCACAGATATGACAGCCCAAAGCCCTTGTGTAATAGGCTGTTACACCGAACCATCCTTGCGAGCCCATGGATAAGGGAAGCAGGAGTGGCATATGTGAGTCAAGGGCCCCAAGCAGCAAACACATACACAAGACAAGCCTGAAGGGCCCAGCTGGAACAGACAGTGGATGTTTCAAAAGCCACAAAGCACCGCACCGTCACATGAAAGCACAATAGACAAGCAATTTTAAACTATATTAACTAATTACACTAACTATGAAAAACCTACATTACCTAATTAAACTAACTATCACACAGAAACTTAACTAACTAAACTAAAAGAAAAATCAAAAATGGCCACATACGACCCGGGGGTGGGAGGCACCCAGGAGGGGGGCGGTACAGGGTGCTGCTCAACACCCACATGCGATAATGCTGAGCCAAAAAAAAACCCCTCCATGGGCTCAACGCCTGCACAGCCCGACCGTTGTGGGAGATAGATGGTCATCCGAGTCTGGCTCATCCTGGAAAGGAGGACATGGCACAGTAGCCTAGCCACGCCTAGCCACAGCTTGCCCCTCGACGGCAGCAAGTCTGCCGGACGGGTGAGCCTGGTTCTGTGTGGCGATGTGACGTAGGTCTGCATGCAGAACCTCACGTGATACACGTGCTTCCTCTTGCAAGGTAGCACGTGTAACACGGAGTTCCTCCTGCAAGGCCTGGCTGGACAACCGCTGCACCTCCCGGCAAGCCTGTAGCTCCGCCGAGATGGTACGCTCAAGCTGTGCAAACCTTTCCTCTGCCCGCTGCCTCTGGGACATCAGAAGGACACCCAGAGTGGATTTGAGGGAAGCATACTCCTCCCTCAGGGCCTCAATGGGCGCCTCTGCGTGAGCTGCAATTGCTTGATGCAGAGACGACATTTCAGCCTGGCGTGCCCTCTCTGAGGCCGCCATGCCCAGCCTGAGCGAGCGGCCGTTGACCGTGCCGCCTGCTGCTGGAGAAGCACCTGCCTAGCAGGGGGGAGCACAGATCGGGCCACACGCTCCATGCTCGCAGTGATGTTCTCCATTACTGCCCCCTGCCATTCTGAATTGGCAGTCATGTCTTGTCAGTATACTGAGGTTGCGCGCGGCGACCGCGTTGCTGGTCTTGACCCCTGCGGGACCCAAGGACCGGGTGTCCTTGCTGTGTTGGCACTGCCCGCGGCTGCACAACTACATGCCTCCGTCACGTGATGTCCCAGGCACATCAGTTACTGGTGTGGAAGGTGACCCTGCGTCCCGATCCACCACGGGCGGAGGTACCAAGACTGTCTGACCCCTCAGTGCAGGTGTCGCAGACAGAGGAGTGTCCACATCAGAATGACTCACCCCTGACACATGGGGCCTCATTCCGAGTATGGCGGTAAGGGATAGCGGCCACCGGTAACGAGACCGGTGGCGGTATTCCCTTACCGCCATACTCCGAGTTCCCTCTGCGCCCTCGCCCTTAACGCTTGCTTTGAGCAGGTGTTAAAGCCGTTATTGGCTTGCAGGCAAAGGGGCCTGCAAGCCAATAACGGTGACCGTAATGAACGGTCACCGTTATTTGCATCTTCCCCATTCCCATTGAGCCCTATGGGGGCTCATTTGGGAATGGGGAAGAGCCCTGGTGAATGGGGAATCACCGCCCCGCCAACCTTGGAATGGGGAGGTGATTCCGCCATCCACCAAGGCGCTGCCGGTCCGGGTACGGCGTCAACCAAGGCGTTAATAGCGCCATTGGTTAGCGCCGTACTCGGAATGAGGCCCATGGACTTGATGCTCATCCAACTCGACATGGACGTCAGAGTTGTCATCAGGGCTGGACGCATAGGCAGCCAGAGACAAGATGGACTGTAGCACTTTTTTTGGCCTACCACCCCACGACCCCCACTTGTGCCGGGTTGATGTAGTGGTAACAACCCTGTGTCTGGCATGACAACACCATCCTCCTGCTCCATTGCGTCATCATCTGAAAAATATAGAGAAAAAAGGTCACTACACATGTCAGAAGCACACAACACACACACACAAACCGACAACAAACACATCAGGCAGACATTTGACACACAAAATAGAACCTGGCATGCATGCTGGGTCAACTTTGAATTGCTTCTGTGATCAGACCTGTTGAAAGGTGGCAGTTTGCATAGAAGTGGGTGTATGCAGTGCAGCAAATGTGTATGTCACTCACTACCTACATGCACAAGGACTTCATGGTGTGTGTCAGGAAATGTGAAGGCAGTGCAAGGTCAAATTCAGGCATTACGTGCAATATGTATTCAATGGGTAGCATATCTACAAGCAAAGCACCCCTCCACCCAAGTGCAAAAGCAGGGATGCCTAGCATGGTATCAAAAGGCTGACCATAGACCTGTGTATTGACAGGCAGTGTTGACTGGCATCAACAGCTTAATGTTATTCAAGTGACAACACTGCAAATGATGATGGGACAGTAAGCAGGACACATGATGAAAACTCTGGAGGCCGCCCACGTGTGAAGAAGACACTACAACAGTCGGACAGAGTCATTGCCCATTAAACAGGCTGAGGCCTGTGACGCACACAGATTGTCAGACCCTAAACATGTGTGCAACGCAGTACTGAGCCACAGTTGACATGTGAAGGCTGATGAGATGCCATGCAATGTATGTCACCCAGGACTTGTTTTACAGTGATCATCCAGTCAAGGACACATAGGGGCATGCGTGCAATGCACATGGAGCATGAAAGGGCACTCATGTCCCTGCGGGGCATCTGACCTATGCACAGTACAAGTGAGATACCCTGCATCAAGTACTAAGGCTGTACCACACAGCATATGTCTGGCAGATTGTCCGCTGGAAGTTAGCATGTACACAGGACGCATGAACAGGAAAGTACGCAATGGCAAGATTGAAACAGACCAGTGCAAAGGTGGAACTGGGGTGCAGAGTGGCGGAGGAGGGGCAAGGGAGCATGCCTACATGGAGTACCCGCATGCAGGCAGAGGACACATGCACGTCAGTCATGCTATGACATTGTGCCTGGGCTGAGAGGAAGGTCACCCCACGCCACATGCAGAAGGGCCAGTGAGCTGGAACATGGACCGGAGGGGTATACTGGTAACCAGCATGTGACTAGGGTGCCCACCGCCAGTCACCAGAGTCAAGTTGTAATTTGAGGCATGCTTAGCCTTAGCACTGCGTTTGAGGTCATTCCAACGCTTTTTGCACTCTTGCGCCGTGCGCACCTCATGGCCAAATGAACTGACATGTTCCGCAATTTGCTTTCAGTGGGTGTCAGGGTGGCAGCCGTAGTCTGACTATTGGCACCCACTAGCATGTCACGGCTGTGGCCCTGCACGTAGTCCATGAGGAAGTCCAGTTCCTGCTTGCAGAAAGGCTTCTTCCTCGACGTGCAGGAGGTCGTGGCTGTGTGTGGGGTCCCAGCCTGTGCTGCAGGTGCAACCTTCCTCCTCTTGGACTGTGGCGCAGACCCTGCTGGCTAATGCCGCCCTGACCAGTATGGCCAGTGGGTTCGGTGGATTGAGCAAGGGAGTGGCAGGTGGAGGGACAACCAAAGGCCTGACTTGTGTCAGTGGCAGCTCGGTGCCCTCTAATGGACCCTGCGCAGCAACATCGGCTGTGGCAGGGTCATTGACCGCAACGGTCCTGGTTGGCAGACTCACAACCGGGGTGTTGTTGAGTGCATCTGCCCCTGCACTTGCCAACACCCGGCTGTTCGGGGCAGCAGATGACATAACTGCCCCAGGGACACGTGTCTTGGTCAGAGCAGCCCTGCATGCCCCTACAGTTTCCCTCCTGGCCTGTTGGAAATCTTCCAAGGGCTCCTCAAGTGCCAACGCAGCCTGCGCTGGCAGACCCTGAGCCTGGGTGGCAGTGTCCACAGCTGCACCTGCAGCTACCACTACCCTTGGGCCCGTGGCAGTCGATGGAACGGACTGCCGGGTCACACGGGCGCCAGTGCCAGATGCAGAAGCTGCATCTCCCGGAACTACACGGGGTGGTGGCATGACTGCACCGACACATGGCACAACATTGTGCTCAAGTGGCGCACCCCTGCCTCTTCCCCCTCTGTGGCCGCCCTGGACACCCTGGAGACCCCCTACGCCCTGGTCACCACGGCCACCTCCCCGACCACGCCCGCCAAGAGGAGTACACCCAGCTGAGGCGCCCATCACCTTTGCTGGCCTCCCATCCATGGCACAGATGTAGTAGTGCCGGCACAGATGGAGTAGTGCCAATGGGAGGTGTACACCACAATTGACCTGGGCAATTGGGGTGAAGGGGGTGGGAAGCAAGATGAAAGGCTGTATGTGACCCCCGGTGATGTAGTGACGGGTCACGCAACGCTCAGGCACTCCAAAACTGCAGTAAAACCATGCACGCAACCCTGCAGTATACGTGCGTGGAATCAACCTCCCGCAGTATGCGGTGGCACCCAGTAACACGAATAACGCGTACGCGTGGGACACGCAGGCTACTATCACCTCGAAAATGGGTGCGATACATAGGGGCACCCGCAGTGGGAAAAATAGCATGTGCGACTCATCGTCTGACTAGCGCGATGCAGAAAAACATGCATAGCCAATACCCCCGCCAAAAGAAGAGATAGGTCCTTGATAGCTGTGAAGTTGTGATGGCGCGTGAAAAACAGGAAGCAGCAACACACGTCGGTCTCCACGAAAGGCACGTACAGCGAACTGCTGCCCCCGCTCACCGTTAACCCGTGCTGAGGGAAATGCCCGCGCGAGTCACGTCACTTACACGCATGGGCCCTTTCCTCAGATTACATGCAATCACACGCGGATGTGCAGTTTTTTCACGCGCGCTGAACCACTATGCTAACGTCACGAGGGAAAAGCCTGCGCATGCCCGCGCGTGTCACGTCACAGAGGAGCTTACGCTTGAAGGGCCTTTGGTCCAATGAAAGCGTGTACGAGTGCTGACGCGCTTACGCGCTAGGGGCCTTTCCTCGAATCACACGCTGAAGTGCACATTTTCGACATGCCAAATCACTCCGTATCAAGCTGGCCACGCGAAAACACACGGAAGACCACGCTCCTGCCAAAAAGGCCGAATCACTGCCCCCCAGAGCCCTGAGCATGCTCCCACCTGCCATCTGCTGCTGCCTGACTGCCTGCTGCCCACTGCCCTGCTATTTGATGCCTGCACATCAGCCAGAGGTGCAGTTGCTGTGACCACCCCTGCTGGAACTGAAGACTCCGGACTGGGATACCATCGCTCCACAGCCCAGCCCCAGGACCCAGTTGCCCACCCACTCCTGCCTCTGGGGTTGCCAGGTCAGGCACTACACCATCTGGCAACACTGGCAACCCCCAGCCAGAGAGGCACAGGGGCACCAGCTTCACTGCCACCGAAGTTGGTGTCCTGGTGGAGCAAGTCCTGGGGCAGTATGATGCCCTCTTTGGAACAAGATGCGTCAACAAGGAAGGATGGACTCGGATCTGGACGGACATCGTGACTGCCATCAACGCGGAGGGTGTGGCAGTCCGCGACTTCCAACATGTCAAGAAGCGCTGGGAGGACTTCAGGTCCAGGACCATCAACAAGGCCCGGCGCCTCTTGAAGGCAGCGGATGCTAAGGGGCGCCGGGGCCACCTGTCAGAACATCAGATGAGGGTCCTGGAATGCATATGCCCAGCGCTCCACGTCCAAGTCCTTGAGAGGCAGACCCGTCTGGAGTTGAGCAGTAAGTGTACATGCATACTGATTGGAAGCTGTGCGTGTGGTGGTGTGCCAGTAGTGTGCAGGTTGTACATGTGGTTTTCTAGGGCCATGTATGGATGTGTATGTACAGGGCTTTGAAGCTGACACATGCAAGTCCTTTCATGTGTGAGACACATGGATGGTGTATGTGTGGGTAAGCATGCAAGCCAAATGCAGATGTGTGAGCACACATGTTTGGATTACTGTGTATGTCAGTTGGCATGGTTGTGGTGTCACACATGGATGTTGGTTCCAGCTGCATGTATCTGCACCATCTACATGTACATGTGTATGTATTTGACAAGGGTGCAACAGTGATGCAACATGGATGCATGTTACACTGATATGTGGAAGACTGATCGGCAGATGTGACATGGATGCTGATCTCAACACACGACAGTTGGCGGAGTTGTACACACGCATGTAAGTGTGGAGGCGTGTGTGCATGTGTAGAGCACTCCCTGTGTTTCATGTGATGTCTGGCTCACCTTTGGCTGCTCATGCTGTTGTATGTGTATGGATGGTGCTGGCTGTTGCGATATGGCTGTGGAATAGCTCATGTGTGTGAGTCGAAATGACATGTGTGTTGGGGATTGTGATGCCATGTCTGAAGTTTGACAATGCCACTCATGTACAACTGTCATGTGTGTATGAGTCCATTGTACAGTGCCCTGATGCCTGTGTTTTATTTCTCCCTGTCTGCAACGTCAACTGATGAAGAGGGCAGAGAAGGTGCTGTGGAGCACAGCGCAGGGATCGCACCGCCAGCTGGAGACGCAAGGCCCGGCTCCCCTCCCAGGTTGTCATCTCGTCGGGGAGTGAGGAGTCCGGTGCCGCGTCCCAGGCTGCAGCTGCCGCGGGGAGGTCCAAGAGGCAGAGGTCGGAGTTGGACTCCTCGGCAGCAGAAGGGGCAGCTGAGACCCCACAGGGCCCACCGGAGGAAGATGGCATGGAGTCATCCAGGTTGGTGGGGGGTTTGGTGGAGGAGGAGGCCTTGCAAGGGACAGAGGCGGGGTCTGGAGGTGGGGATTCCACTGGTGCTAGTGGTGCAGTGCAGGACCAGGGACAGGAGGAAGCACAGGCCGCCGCAGAGGTGCCTCTGTGCAATCCTGTCTCTGATCCTGTCACTGCATCATCTCGCACCAGCAGGGATGCCTACGTCCAGACCCTTTCTCAGGGAGGGGATTGGCTTACACCAACTGGCCTTCCTCTCCCTGCGGATGTGGCTATCCAGCACCGGGTTGAGCCTGTCCTGGGTGGGGTGGCGTTGCGTCAATGTCCCATGCGAGGTGACCTGCAGACTTTTCATGAGGAGAATGCATGTCTTCTCTCATGGCTCGTTGACTGCGGTGACCCACTGGGACAGCTCACCAGGGCCGGATTCCTCCGTTTCCTGGACCTTGTTCCGACCCCCTCCTCAACTGAACCCCCTATGCCCCAGTCGTCCTCCATGCCATCTTCCCACCCATGTATCACCTGGGTGCCCTGAGGAGCTGCCTCGGCTGGTGGACAACAGATCCCTGCCACAGTCGGGAGTCGGACGTCCAGCAGGGGTGACCACCTCAACAACTGCACCCCAGCTGGAGGATGATGTGCAGGCAGCAGGAGCCAGGGCACAGGCAGCGGCACAGCAGCAGCAGCAACAAGGTGGGAGCCATGATGGCTCGGGCCCTTCATCATCGGAGGGACAGGCATCGCGGCCGGAGGGCAAGAGGACCCTGGACGGGAAGTGCCTTCCGTGTGGCAGCGGTTGGGCCATGCCATAGATGCGGAGCGGCAGTGGGTGGAAGAGGCACGGCTCACAATGGTCAGGGGGGGGCCTGAGGCGGGCCAAGTGCCTCGAGGCCATTCGCAGGGACCTGGAGATCCAGATGTCATCGTCCCTGCGAACCCTCGGGGCCATGGAAGAGGACCGCCTCCGGGACATCGAGCAGGAGTTCGATGATGCCCTGGCCCGGGAAATCAACATGTGAGCCGTTGGACTTGCCCGCTGCCCTTGTAAATAGTTATTTGGTTAGTATTAGGTTTCCTTTGTTTTTTTCTTTATTTTAGACCTTTTGGACAATGGACCACATTTTTGTATATAGTTTTTTTATTAGGTAGGAGTTTTTGATAGGTTTCATTTCTTCAGTTGGGATCATGGACCCTGGATTGTTCATCTGTACATAGTTAACTGTTGGATTCTACTTTTTTGTTTGGATTTCCCCATGGAGCAATGGTTTTCACTTTTGTTTTTCCCTTGGATTTCATTTTTGGAACTGTGACTTTGGACACCTTTCCTTTGGATTATGATTTGTTGTTTTTCATTATTTTACAGACATGCAGCTTTTCTTTTTTAATTTCCATTGTCATTTGTTTGATTTTAATTCCATTCATGTTGCTTTTAATACATTTTTTTCTTCAAACTTCGATGTGGGGTATTATCTCATTGGTTCCATGCATGTCATGATATGGGTTTTGAGATTCACTTGCACCCATTGTGTGTGTGTGAGGGACATGTGTTCATTTACATACTTGCCATTGGGGTTATATCATGTAATTGGCATTTCTATGTGGGTGGATGCAATACTTGGGTGGGTCTTTGGCATGTGGATGCTGCCCATAAGGGCCAGGGATCTAGATTGTGATGACGTGCTGGCAGGTGGACATGTGTCGGGGCCTGTTTGCAGGTGCCCTGCACTGTTTGGGGTGTGGGGGTGCAAGGGGACATGAGTGGGACATGAGTGGGGGCCTGCTGGCAGGTGCCCAGCACTGCGTGGGGGTTGGGGGTGCAATGGGACATGAGTGGGGACCTGCTGGCAGGTACCCTGCACTGCTGGGGGGTAGGGGTGCAAGGGGACATGAGTGGGGGCCTGCTGGCAGGTACCCTGCACTGCTGGGGGGTGGGGGTGCAAGGGGACATGAGTGGGGGCCTGCTGGCAGGTGCCCTGCACTGCTTGGGGGGTGGGGGTGCAAGGGGACATGAGTGGGGGCCTGCTGGCAGGAACCCTGCACTGCTGGGAGGTGGGGGTGCAAGGGGACATGAGTGGGACATGAGTGGGGGCCTGCTGGCAGGTACCCTGCACTGCTGGGGGTGGGGTGCAAGGGAAATGAGTGGGACATGAGTGGGGGCCTGCTGGCCTGTGCCCCACACTGCTGGGGGGTGGGGGTGCAAGGGGACATGAGTGGGGGCCTGCTGGCAGGTACCCTGCACTGCTGGGGGCGTGCAAGGGGACATGAGTGGGGGCCTGCTGGCAGGTACCCTGCACTGCTGGCGAGTGGGGGTGCAAGGGGACATGAGTGGGGGCCTGCTGGCAGGTGCCCTGCACTGCTTGGGGGGTGGGGGTGCACAGGGACATGAGTGGGGGCCTGCTGGCAGGTACCCTGCACTGCTTGGGAGGTGGGGGTGCAAGGGGACATGAGTAGGGGCCTGCTGGCAGGTACCCTGCACTGCTCGGGGGTGTGGGTGCAATGGGACATGAGTGGGACATGAGTGGGTGCCTGCTGGCAGGTACCCTGCACTGCTGGGGGTTGGGGTGCAAGGGGACATGAGTGGGACATGAGTGGGGGCCTGCTGGCAGGTGCCCTGCACTGCTTGGGGGTTGGGGGTGCAAGGGGACATCAGTGGGGGCCTGCTGGCAGGTACCCTGCACTGCTTGGGGGGTGGGGGTGCAAGGGGACATGAGTGGGGGCCTGCTGACAGGTGCCCTGCACTGCCTGGGGGTGGGGGTGCAAGGGGACATGAGTGGGGGCCTGCTGGCAGGTACCCTGCACTCTGGGGGGTCGGGGTGCAAGAGGACATGAGTGGGGGCCTGCTGGCAGGTACCCTGCACTGCTGGGGGGTGGGGGTGCAAGGAGACATGAGTGGGGGCCTGCTGGCAGGTACCCTGCACTGCTGGGGGGTGGGGGTGCAAGGGGACATGAGTGGGGGCCTGCTGGCAGGTGCCCTGCACTGCTTGGGGGTGGGGTGCAAGGGGACGGCAGGTGCCCTGCACTGCTTGGGGGGTGGGGGTGCAAGGGGACATGAGTGGGGGCCTGCTGGCAGGTGCCCAGCACTTCGTGGGGGGTGGGGGTGCAAGGGGACATGAGTGGGGACCTGCTGGCACCTCCCTGCACTGCTGGGAGGTGGGGGTGCAAGGGGACATGAGTGGGACATGAGTGGGAGCCTGCTGGCAGGTACCCTGCACTGCTTGGGGGGTGGAGGTGCAAGGGGACATGAGTGGGGGGCTGCTGGCAGGTACCCTGCACTGCTGGGGGGTGGGGTGCAAGGGGACATGAGTGGGACATGAGTGGGGGCCTGCTGGCAGGTACCCTGCACTGCTGGGGGTTTGGGTGCAAGGGGACATGAGTGGGACATGAGTGGGGGCCTGCTGGCAGGTGCCCTGCACTGCTTGGGGATTGGGGGAGCAAGGGGAAATCAGTGGGGGCCTGCTGGCAGGTACCCTGCACTGCTTGGGGGGTGGGGGTGCAAGGGGACATGAGTGGGGGCCTGCTGACAGGAGCCCTGCACTGCCTGGGGGTGGGGGTGCAAAGGGACATGAGTGGGGGCCTGCTGGCAGGTACCCTGCACTCTGGGGGGTCGGGGTGCAAGAGGACATGAGTGGGGCCTGCTGGCAGGTGCCCTGCACTGCTTGGGGGGTGGGGGTGCAAGGGGACATGAGTGGGGGCCTGCTGGCAGGTACCCTGCACTGCTTGGGGGGTGGGGATGCAAGGAGACATGAGTGGGGGCCTGCTGGCAGGTACCCTGCACTGCTGGGGGTGCAAGGGAACATGAGTGGGACATGAGTGGGGGCCTGCTGGCAGGTGCCCTGCACTGCTTGGGGGGTGGGGGTGCAAGGGGACATGAGTGGGGGCCTGCTGGCAGGTACCCTGCACTGCTTGGGGGGTGGGGGTGCAAGGGGACATGAGTGGGGGCCTGCTGGCAGGTTCCCTGCACTGCTGGGGCGTGGGGGTGCAAGGGGACATGAGTGGGGGCCTGCTGGCAGGTACCCTGCACTGCTTGGGGGGTGGGGGTGCAAGGGGACATGAGTGGGGGCCTGCTGGCAGGTACCCTGCACTGCTAGGGTGTGGGGGTGCAAGGGGACATGAGTGGGGGCCTGCTGGCAGGTACCCTGCACTGCTGGGGGGTGGGGGTGCAAGGGGACATGTGTGGGGGCCTGCTGGCAGGTGCCCCTGAGTGCTGGGGGGTGGGAGTGCTGGGGGACATGAGTTGGTGATCAGTGGTGCAAGCGGACAGGTGGCTTGTCTGGGGTGCATGGCCATGGTGGATGGGCTGCCTGCGGGACATGACCAGCGGTGCGGGGTAGTCCCCTGTGGTGTGGTCTGCCTGCAGGGGCCATGGAGGGTGTAGAGGGAACACCTGGGAGGACCCACACTGCCAATTCACATGTAGGACTCCCCGCGCACCCCCAAAATTCACGTACCCCGCTCTGACAGCTAAATCGCGTGTGAAACTTCCTGTGAACCCCTGAAATACACGTACCCCATTCGCACAGGGCCTATCGCGGGTGAAACTTCCCGCGGACACCAGAAATACACGTACCCCACTTGCAAATGGCGTTTCGCGTGAGAAACTTCACGCGAACCCCAGGAATGTTGGCCCTGTGCGAGCGAGCGGGGTACGTGTAGTTCTGGGGTACAGCGTGAAGTTTTACACGAGTAAGGCCCCTGTTGAGCGGATTACGTGTATTCCTGAGGTTCGCGTGCAGTTTCACCCACAATTTCAGCAGGGTACCTGTATTCCTGGGGGGTCGAGTGAAGTTTCACCCGCGTTTTCAGCAGGGTATGTGCATTACGGGGTTTGAGTGAAGTTTCACCCACGATTTCAGCAGGGTACGTGTATTCCTGGAGTTCACGTGGAGTTTCACCCCCAATTTCAGCAAGGTACGTGTATTACGGTGTTCACGTGAAGTTTCACACGTGAAAGGGCCCTGGTCGAGGGAGTACGTGAATTTCAGGGGTGCGTGTCAAGTTTTACACGCGAAAGGGCAATGCCCGTGCACAATACGTCACAGACGCGCTTACGCGCCAATGGCCTTTGGTCCAATGATATCACGTACGTGTGGTGATGCACCTACGCGCTAAGTGCCTTTCCTCGAATTACACGGTGACGTGCAATATTTCCACGTGCCAAATCACTCTGTATCAAGCTGGCCACGCGTACACACACGGAAGACCATGCTCCTGCCCAGAAGGCCATTTTCCTGCCCCCCAGAGCACCGAGCACGCTCCCACCAGCCATCTGCTGCTGCCTGTCTGCCTGCTGCCCACGTGCCCTGCTATTTGGTGCCTGCACGTCAGCCATCTGCAGGGGTCCAATTGCTGTGTCCACCCCTGCTGGAACAGAAGACTGCGGACTGGGATTCCATCGCTCCACAGCCCAGCCCCAGGACCCAGTTGCCCACCCACTCCTGCCTCTGGGGTTGCCATGTCGGGCACTACACCATCTGGCACCACTGGCAACCTCCAGCCAGAGAGGCAGAGCGCCACCAGCTTCACTGCCACTGAAGTTGGTGTCCTGGTGGAGCATGTCCTGGGGCCTTATGATGCCCTCTTTGGAACATCACGCACCAACAAGGAAGGATGGGAGAGGATCTGGGACGACATAGTGGTTGCCATCAACACGGAGGGGGTGGCAACCCGCGACATCAAGCACGTCAAGAAGCGCTGGGAGGACTTCAGGTCCAGGACCCTCCACAAGGCCCGGCGCCTCGCGGAGGGGGGCCGGGCACGCCTGAGTGCCATCCAGATGAGGGTCCTGGAACGCGTAGGCCCAGCGCTCCATGCCCAGATCCTTCAGAGGCAGACCCATCTGGAGTTGAGCGGTGAGTGTCCAAGCATTGCTGTGTGAGACAGGGCATGTTGCAGTGTGCTGGTAGTCTGATGCTTGCCTGTTTGTGTGACATAGGCCATGTATGGATGTGTGTGTGCAGGGACATCATGGTCATACATGTGAGACCAGTTATGTGTGAGCCACATGGTTGGTGCATGTCTTTTAAAGCAACATGGGGAGCTCTATGTGGAATGCACACATGAATGCATGGCTGTCTCTGTTCCTGGACATGGAGGGGGGGTGAGGAATGGGTGCTGATGTCATGTACATGTATGGTGCACATGTGTGTGTGTGTGCTTGAGAAGTGTGTGTGTGACTTTGAAACGCCATGGATGCATGTGACTTTGAAGGCAACATCGTGGTTTACAGGGGCTCTTCTACATGGATGTTGATGTTGATTGCAGGCGCCCGGACTGTTTCTGCATGTGTGTTGTGTGCATTCACCCATGTGTTGTGGAATGACAGGATGGAAGTGACATTTGACAGTGCCACTCATGTGTTATTGTTTCCTGTCTAGGGTATTTTGTACTGTACCCTGATGCTTGTGTTCTATGTCTCCCTCTACGCAGCGTCAAGTGAAGAAGAGGGCGGAGACGGCGCTGTGGAGCCAAGCGGCAGGGATGCCTCAACTGGGCGGCGACGCAAGGCCCAGCCACCCTCCCTGTCAAGGTGCAGGCCTTGGGATTATGTAAAGGGGAGCCTGGAGTGAGTTGTGGACGTGGTCCACACATGGACAAACACAAAAAAATCCAGCGCAAACGGATATTGCCTTATCGAAGGCTTCTGTGCCCTCTTTGCAGGAACAAAGGCCTACAAACTCCAACTCCCAGCAAGCCCCGGGCCAGAAACTACAAAACCCCACCCACGTTGGGTGGAGCACATCCGCGCATGCGCGCGCGCGTGTTAGCACGGGGCTTGTGCTTGAACTCCCGAATGAAGAGGACGTGTTTATTGCAGCTCCAAGGAAGGGGACACATGCGAGGGGCCACGCCACAGCCAGCCATCACCCGGGCCCCTCACACGCCTGAGATAAGTACAGCAAGCGCAGGGGAGCAGCTACAGCACATGCTGGGAAAATCGTGCTTGAGCAGCAAAGCCGCGTTCAGGGGCGAACAGTCAGGAGTCTCTCACACGAAGCGGGGCACACGCAAGGGGGCACCGCCCAGACTCATCAGTCCCCTTGTTCGGCAAAAGATAAGTCCAGCCTAAATCCAAAGCTAAGACCCGCGCAAGACTCGCACCGAAGCGCAGCGATCCCCGAGCAGTGCATATTATTTGCATGCATAATTAGCCATGTGCATTAGCTAAGGGAACCGCAATTGGGAGCACAGCGGCGTGGCTTGTACAGAAGTCGCACTGCGCCACGTGCGGCTAGCGGCACGTTTATTCTAATCTACGTGTGCATATTAACACGTGGATCAGCGAGAACTGCGGGGCCACGTGCGGTCTAACCGCATATCAGGGTGAAACCCACTCAAGGGGGCATACGAGTTAGAACGTGGGGGGTGCATGAAGGAATGTCGTTTACCCACTGATGCATCTGTTGTGTGTTTGAGGAAACACTCACAAGGTAGTAACTCATAACTCTCTTTGCAGCATTTATCTGCTCCGGAGACTGGACCTGAGAGTGCGCAGGCAGGAGGCCAGCACTCAAAAACAGAGATAAGTCCTTTTGCTCTAACTGCCTCATTGATGACAGTCTGTAATGTGGGCATGTAATGTATATGCAGGTTTGGTATGCATGTTTAATTGTTAGTTTGTATTTACCCTATCACCCCCAGTCCTGTCCACCTTCCCTCTCCTAAACCTTGACCCGGTTATCCTGAAAACCAGTTCCTGTCCAACCATCGATTCCCTAACCCTCTTTCCCCGCCGGGGTCTCGGAGGCCTGTGTAAGCTGTGACTTGCAGGCACTCGGACCGCGGAGGGGGTGGTTGGTTCGTGCCACTCCTGCGCTTGAAGGTTGGAGCCTGACACTCCCAGGAACTACCATCATCCGGGAGCGAGGGGGCTGGTGCTGCGTCTGCCTCAACAGCTGTGGCGGAAGGGCCGGGTGAGCCCCCACAGGCGCTTCCAATGGCGGAAGACGGTGTGGAGCCATCCAGGTTGGTGGTCTCCACAGAGGAGGAGGAGCCCGCTACTGAGCCGCATATGGGGCCAGGTGGGGGTAGTACGACTAGTGCAAGTGGTGCACACCAGGGCCAGGGTCAGGAGGCAGCACAGGTCACCGCAGAGGGGCCTGTGCATGTCGCTGTCCTTGACCCTGTGACTGCACCATCATGCACCAGCAGGGAGGCCCCGTCCCAGGCCCGTCCGCAGGTAGGGGAGAGTGCCATATCACCTGCCTCTCCACTACCTGTGCGCGAGGAGTCCCGCAACCATATGGGATCCGTCCTGGTGGGTGTCGCGTTGCGCACGCGTGTCATTCGTGATGACGTGCGTTCTTCCTGGGCAGAGAACGCACGCCATCACGAAGAGCAGCGTCGTGACGTGGCACTGCTGGGAGGGGCCCTGGTCGGAGGGTTCCTACATGTGACGCGCACTCTGGCGGACCTCTCCTCCTCTGTGGAGGCTATGCGCCGGTCGTTCTCCACATCGTCTTCCGGCCCAGATTCCACCAGGGCCCCTGTGGACCTGGCCTAAGCAACACAGCCAGCTTGGTGGAGATCCCATCCCTGCCACAGTCGGGAGTTGGCAGACCAGCAGGGGTGGACACCATAACTGGAGACCAGCAGATGAAGGATGTGCAGGCACCATCGGACAGGGCACATGGACAGCAGCAGCAGCAGGAGCAGGCTGTAGGTCGAGCAATGATGGCTCGGGGCCATCAACATCGGAGAGGCAGGCATCCGCCAGAGGGCAGGAGGACCCTGGAAGGGAAGTGTCTTCCGTGTGGCAGCGGTTGGGCCATGACATAGATGTGGAGCGGCAGCGGGCAGAAGAGGCACGGCTCACGATGGTCAGGGCGGATAACTCCATGCGTAGGGCCCTGAGGCGGGCCAAGTGCCTCAAGGCCATTCGCAGGGACCTGGAGTTTCAGATGTCATCGTCCCTGCGAACCCTCGGGGCCATGGAAGAGGACCGCCTCCGGGACATCGAGCAGGAGTTTGATGATGCCCTGGCCTGGAACATCAACACGTGAGCCATTGGACTTGCCCGCTGCCCTTGTAAATAGTTATTTGGTTAGTATTAGGTTTCCTTTGGTTTTTTCTTTATTTTGGACCTTTTGGACAATGGACCACATTTTTGTATATAGTTTTTTTACTAGGTAGGAGTTTTTGATAGGTTTCATTTCTTCAGTTGGGATCATGGACCCTGGATTGTTCATCTGTACATAGTTAACTGTTGGATTCTACTTTTTTGTTTGGATTTCCCCATGGAGCAATGGTTTTCACTTTTGTTTTTCCCTTGGATTTCATTTTTGGAACTGTGACTTTGGACACCTTTCCATTGGATTATGATTTGTTGTTTTTCATTATTTTACAGCCCGTGACTGCTGGGGGGTGGGGGTGCAAGGGGACATGAGTGGGACATGAGTGGGGGCCTGCTGGCAGGTGCCCCACACTGCTGGGGGGTGGGGGTGCAAGGGGACATGAATGGGGGCCTGCAGGCAGGTGCCCCTGACTGCTGGGGGGTGGGGGTGCTGGGGGACATGAGTGGGGGCCTGCAGGCAGGTGCCCTGCACAGCTGGGGGGTGGGGGTGCACGGAGTAATGCATTGGTGATCACTAGTGCAAGGTGACATGTGGCTTGGCTGGGGGGGCATGCCCATGGTCGATGGGCTGCCTGCGGGACATACCCAGGGGTGCAGGGTAGTCCCCTGTGGTGTGGTCTGCCTGCAGGGGCCGTGGAGGGTGTAGAGGGAACACCTGGGAGGACCCACATTGCCAGTTCACGTGTAGGAATCCCCTGCACACCCAAAATACACGTACCCCACTTGCACAGGGCCTATCGCGTGTGGGACTTCCCGCACACCCCAGTAATACACGTACCCTGCTGAAATTGCGTGTTAAACTTGCCCGCACCCCAGAAATACACGTACCCTGCTGAAATCGCGTGTGGAACTTCCCGCGCACCCCAGAAATACACGTACCCTGCTGAAATCGCGTTTTAAACTTCCCTGCACCCCAGAAAAACACGTACCCTGCTGAAATCGTGTGTTAAACTTCCCCGCACCCCAGGAATACACGTACCCTGCTGAAATTGCGTGTTAAACTTCCCCGCTCCCCAGTAATACACGTACCCTGCTGAAATTGCGTGTTAAACTTGCCCGCACCCCAGAAATACACGTACCCTGCTGAAATCGCGTGTGGAACTTCCCGCGCACCCCAGAAATACACATACCCTGCTGAAATTGCGTGTTAAACTTCCCCGCACCCCAGGAATACACGTACCCTGCTGAAATCGCATGTTAAAGTTGCCCGCACCTCAGAAATACACATACCCTGCTGAAATCGCGTGTGGAACTTCCCGCGCACCCCAGAAATACACGTACCCTGCTGAAATCGCGTGTTAAACTTCCCCGCACCCCAGAAATACACGTAACCTGCTGAGATTGCGTGTTACACTTCCCCACACCCCAGAAATACACGTACCCTGCTGAAATTGCGTGTTAAACTTCCCCGCACCCCAGTAATACACGTACCCTGCTGAAATTGCATGTTAAAGTTGCCCGCACCTCAGAAATACACATACCCTGCTGAAATTGCGTGTGGAACTTCCCACGCACCCCAGAAATACACGTACCCTGCTGAAATTGCGCGTTAAACTTCCCCCACCCCAGAAATACACGTACCCTGCTGAAATCGTGTGTTAAAAAAACTTCTCCACACCCCAGGAATACATGTACCCTGCTGAAATCGCGTGTTAAACTTCCCTGCACACCAGTAATACACATACCCTGCTGAAATTGCGTGTTAAACTTGCCCGCACCCCAGTAATACACGTACCCTGCTGAAATGGCGTGTGGAACTTCCAGCGCACTCCAGAAATACACGTACCCTGCTGAAATCGCGTATTAAACTTGCCCGCACCCCAGTAATACACGTACCCTGCTGAAATTGCGTGTTAAACTTGCCCGTACCCTGCTGAAATCGCATGTTAAATTTGCCCGCACCCCAGTAATACACGTAGCCTGCTGAAATTGCGTGTTAAACTTGCCCGCACCCCAGTAATACACGTACCCTGCTGAAATCGCGTGTGGAACTTCCCACGCACCCTAGAAATACACGTACCCTGCTGAAATCGCGTGTTAAACTTCCCCGCACCCCAGAAATACACGTACCCTGCTGAAATTGCGTGTTAGACTTCCACGCACCCCATGAATACACGTACCCTGCTGAAATTGCGGGTGAAACTTCCCACGAACCCCACTAATACACGTTCCCCGCTTGCCATGTGCTGTGTGGCGGCCCTGTGTACTGGTCCAGGGTTAGCGCAGCCCTTTGTGCTGGATTGGGGATTTTGATGGCTTTTCCTTGCGTGAGGGACGTTCTTGGGGGCGTTACTGGCGCTGCTGCAGGGTCGCTGCGCCACTCTGCGCCGCGGCTGCTTTTGGGGGCTAAAATCCATGAATACGCTGTGCGCCGAAATGGATTTTGGTGCATGCAGCTGGCGCAGACTATCGAACGCGCACACTGTGCACCAGCCGCGTGCGCCACTTGTGCGCTTAATTCTATGAATTACCCCCATGTGTCAGTATGAAGATAAAGAAGACTTAACTATACTACAATCAAAGCTAAATAATGAGCAACGTAGCATTTTTCAAGAAGTAACAAAAGAAATTGCAGATGGTGTACAACATGAAAACAAAGAATGCACCTGTCAAAATTACAAACCTATACTATTGTATGTCCGTGGTGAAGCTAGTTCTGGCAAAACATTCCTAATCAAAATCATCAGTAAGTTTCTTCAACAATTGACAAACAACAAACTGTCAGCTGTTGTCACTGTCCCCACAGGTTTAGTTGCCTACAACATAGGTGGTGTCACTTTACACCGATTACTACTCCTGCCAGTAGAACACCAAAACAAATTAGATTATTACAAACTTTCTGCAGAAGCTGCAATGGAACTACTCAGAGTATTGAAACAAATGAAAATGCTACTAATAGATGAAGTACTCAAAACAAACTATGAAGAGCTCTTTGCAGGACAACACATTATTGTTTTCGGAGATCTTCTTCAATTGACACCAGTAAAAGGTGAGCCTATTTTTAAAACATTAGGACACAAACTCTGCCGTAAAACTGTTGCCAGCATTGGAAATGTCAACCATTGGCAACATTTCCAATACAGAGAATTAACAGAAAACATGCGCCAATCTGCAGATCTCACTTATGCCAACATCTTAAAAGGTATCAGAGTTGGTATACTTTCTAAAGAAGCAGTGAATGCACTTTATGGTGATAATGCATGTGCTACAGATGATATGGAACAATTAGCCCACACAAATGTCAATTGTATGGCCTTAATGCCAACTCTTGCAATCTGTTTCAAATTCAATGAAATAATGTTAAGTAAAGAAATGCAACCAATAATGGAAATTAGCGCCACAGACAAACTAGATGTACATGGAATGACACTACCCATGTGTGACCAAGCCACAACAAGACTAAATAGTTTAGAAAAATCAATCTCAAACACAGCAGGCTTGGAAAAGATATTAAAATTATCCTTAAATTGCAGAGTAATGCTGAAACGTAACCTTGACGTGGACCAAGGACTAGTTAATGGAGCACTGGGTACAGTTGTTGGCTTTCAAACATACCCACGTAACAACAAAATTCAGTTTGTCAATATTCTCTTTGACAAACTTTCAGAAGTAGAAAGAATAGGATCCTCAACAGCTAGATTCCTTCTCTAAAAAAACATGTATGTACGCAGAGAACAATTTTCTCTAACTCTTGCATACGCAGTCACCATTCATAAATGACAAGGTCTTACCCTAGACAAAGCAATGATAGACATTGGTAACACAGTCTTTAAAGAAGGCATGAGCTACGTAGCACTATCATGCTTACGTACACTTGACGGTCTATTTCTAATCAACTTTGATGCAAGTGAAATAAACGATGATATTCCTTGCATTTTAGAATACAATAGACTTTGCTCACTATACACCCCCCATCTAATCACATATTCTGTTCCACAAAAAGTAAAACGTTATAAAAGAAAAATAAATCAAACAGAAATGCAACAGGATGTCACTGCAAAATCTCCAAAGAGAGTAAAAGAAAGTAATACTTCATCAAGTACCACAAGCAAAAAATAATCAGTTAGCGAAAGTAAACCAGGTACTTCTTCAAATAAGAAAGACAAACTCCAAAAAAAGCAGCCAGATACAGAACTACCTGGTGCATTTAAACTCTCAAATGTAGTTGGTGTAAGTTGCTACACAAATGTAGCAATGAATATTCTATTTCAATTACCACCAAATGTTGAGAACATTTACTTACACGGTACAGACCCATTGTGTTTGCAAATGTTAGTACTTCACAGAAATGCAGCAAACAATCCTGACAACACGTATAGTGTTTATGGGATAAGACAACAATTGGACTACTGTGCTGGAATGGTGAAATTCACTATAAACTCATAGGAAGATCCACAAGAATGTCTAATGTACTTACTATTAGTACTGGAAAACAAAAACATATCTATTAATGAAATCTTCCAGATTTCATACATGTGGAAACATACATGCACTCTCTGCAACAATGTGACACAAGAACAAATCCCCAATGAGCGTTTTGTGTATATATCAATACCTAATTGTGAATCCGTTCCATTTCAGAAACTTGTAAACTTGTACAAAATGCAAACCACGGTAGATTATGTTCGACCTGCAATTCAGATAATCGCTCCACGTTAGTAATACAAACACATAGTAAATACGTAATACTAATGCTTCTACGTTACAATGCAGATCGTACCAAAAAGAACTGCAAGCTGACTGGATTCACACATGGTAAAATATCACTTGGTAGGAAAACCTTCACAACAATAGGTATAATCTACCACGCAGGAGCCACAACCAATTCAGGGCACTACACTGCATATATAAAAAAGAAATGTGGATGGTTTGAATGTAATTATAGTACCATTATTCTAAAGCAGAGATTACCAGCAAATCTTACAAATGCTTATTTAATGTTCTTAAAACCAAAATTTGATAACTAAACTGTACTTAAACCTTAAGTACACTTGTAGTAAAAAAAAATATAAACTGTCACAATATTCCAAAAGCTATCTAACTGCCCAAAGATGCTACAACAACTAATCAGATAAATTGATACCACTCAAATAGAGCAACAAATAGACAGTTAGAATACGCCAATTGGTATCTAACTGTCCCAAAATTTAGAAATATCCAAATAAGAGCAAAAAATAGACAGTTAGAATACGCCAATTGGTATCTAACTGTCCGAAAATTTAGAAATATCCAAATAGATAAAGCAATACCACAAAATTATATAAAAAAATAAACAGTTAGAATATGCCTCCTGGTATCTAACTGCTCCAAAATTTTACAATATCCAAACAAATACCTAATATCTTACTGCTCCCAAAAACTGGAACAATCCAATGGATAAAGCATTAGCCAGAAACAACAAGTAACCACTGAAACAAACAAACAAATAAACTCTAGCATAACAGAAAAAGGGTCTTTTTTTAATCCAACATGGATTTGTTTTCTCCCACAGACCCAATGATTTTAGCAACAAACACAGAAACTGAGCCTATTGCACAGTACTCTGGTTTGTCATCTACTAAATATGAGGGTCAAAAAAAAGAAAAAAATTGTGATTGTACAATGTAATAAGTCTTTATAAAATACTAATACTAACATGCTATTTTCTTTTATCACAGAAATGCACAAGAAAAACATGGACTCCCGTTACTAAACCAAATAGTAAGTATAACATGATAAATACAACCATCGCAGCATATCACACCCATACTGGCTTATAACATTGTTCCTAATAAAATGTGTTTTTGACCCAAAGTTATAAGCCACTATGAGTGTGATATGCTGCGTTGCTTGTGGCCAGGGCATAGACTCTTGGGTGCATGGCATATGAGTGTGATATGCTGCGGTGGTTGTGGCCAGGGCATAGAGTCTTGGGTGCATGGCCAAATGGCCATGCACTCAACATTCTATACCCTGGCCACAACCACCGCAGCATATCACACCTATAGATTCAAGCATTTCAACCATTTTAATGTCAGCGGACACAAGGAAGTTCCTAGAACACATTCAATTTGCCAGAGGACGATACGGTCAGCGTCATCAGGACATCCCCATTTTCTTTATGTACGAACATTTCAGGACACCTCAATTGTTCTTAGAACACTTTCAGCTTGACAACGAACAATACAGACAACGTCTTCAGGACACCCCCTGCGAACATTCCAGGACCCCACGCATCTTCTTAGAACACTTTAAACTTGACACCGAATCCATTCTGTTTATTTATGAACATTTCAGAACAGCCGTGTTGTCCGCAGACAAATCGAACACAACAAAAGCATCTAGCACATAAAAAAAATACAACATTGCACCTATCTCATACTCCCCCACCCTCCCCAAACACTCTTACACACCAACACACTCCACTAAATACGATTTTTAAACCAAGTTTCACCTAGCTGTCCGCGGTCGTCCGCGAATGCAAGATGGCGGGTGCCACCAAAAATCTGACATGCTCCACGCCCCACGCCGTCCAATCAGCGAACACGTCGGATGTCCGCGGACATCGCGCAAGCTGCTGGGCCAATCAGGGCACTGTCCGCGGGGCGAACAGGGAAGTCCGTCCGCGAAGCGAACAGAGATATCACACATTTTTTTGCCTTACATTTTGGTCATTTTAAAAATAAACTACTGGATGGATTTACACTAAATTTTCAAAAGCACACTTTTGGGACCAAGCCCCCGGTCCTGCTGCAAATTTGGTGTAAATCCGTCTGGCGGTTTGGGCTGTAGGCGTGCGCAAAGTTTTTTCCCATTATGTCTATGGGAAAAAACACAAGTTTTGGGAACCCCCTATAACTTTGCACCCCCCCCGGACCAAACCTCTCCAAACATTGCAGAAAAAATCAGAGTGGGCCATATACTTTTTTTGCAAAGTTTGGTGAGGATTCGTCCAGAGGGAGCGAAGTTATAAGCCACCCAAAAAATGCTCTTCCTATGGAAACACCAACTTAACCATAACTACTGCATCCATGTAATATATATATATATAGTCACAATTGGTTAATACAATGCATGCAATTCGCCAATATACCTGAAAGGAATGTTAAGTAGTTAAGCAATTGTATAACCAGTCCACAGGAATAGAAGCTGTAACTTTATGAGTCCAACCCTAAATTGAATGGGCCTTGGTCCAAAATGTTCACAAAGTACCTTCAGAAGTTGGGACAACATTGGGAAATATTCCTTCAGTTGTTAAATTTGTTCCAGAAGTCTTTCAAAGGGATTTAATTAAGTGAAATATGTTTCCTAGCTTCTAGAGCAGCTGTTTCAACAAAGGTTTAAAAAGCAATGCAAAGGAATATAAATCAAAGTTCTTCACAAACTTCATAATTGAGGCAACTACTCACTGCCCTTACTCTCACCTTCCTAAAGGACTTGGCAGGTCAAATGCAGTTTTGTGGTGGTAGGTTTTCCCACTGTTGGCTCCAGTAGATGATGCACATGAGCTGCAGTTGCAAGCACGTTTCTGGTCCGGACCAGGAGCTAAGTGCAACCCTTTCTAGTGAGGACACTGTATCAGATTAGGGATGACTGGATTCAGTGACAGTCACTACATACAGGTGACTGCAGCCAAAATTTGCAAACAAAGGAACATGACCCATTGGTTCTGGGATGCTGAAAGTCAGCAGGAAAGCAACTTGTAGGGATATCTGTAGACCACCAAAGATCCGGGGCAAAACACAGAATGCCAATGCTTTTGGCACGGTAGCCTAAAACAGAGCTAGTCAGTAAAAAGGATGGTTCAGGATACTTCCAAAGGCTCCAGGCTGCAGGATTGTAAAAATGTGTCAAGTCTGGATGCTCTCACCAGTCCAAAGGGTCAAAGCACATGCAAGGGTATTCTGAGATTAGGTAGTTCAGCAGGTCTTTACAGGGACAGCAGCAAGAATGGCCACCAGTCCTCTTCAGGATTCGTCCTTGGGTCGTCAGTCATCTACACATCTACACAGGATACTTGACTCCTCTTCTGATCTGCTCATATGGCTGCAGGACTCCTCTTCTTATTCTAAATTCAGGTGAGTGCTCAAACGCAGCCCTCTAATAGCAAGGATCTGACCTACTCATGCACAGCTGCAGTGGACCAACCAGTGAAAACTGTGGGGCTGAGTCATGCCTGTACACTAGACATATGGGCATGTAAGGATAGTTGGCGTGTTACAGCACAGAGTACAGCACTACTACACAGGTAGCAAACAGCACAGAGTACAGCACTACTACACAGGTAGCAAACGGCACAGAGTACAGCACTATTGCACAGGTAGCAATTTTTTTTTGTTGCAGCACCACCACAAGGGTGCGGTGCATTGCTATATGTGTTACCAGATTAACAAGAAAAGACAGGCTATTCAGTCAAAAACGATTTTAACATATAAGATGCAAATCTATTTTTACAGTTAAAAGCACACGTTCACATTCAAAAATGCATACTATTTTTCACCTGAAATGCCTATGGTGCGAGAGACACATTTGAAAATAATAACTAACCTTACTGACAACTAACCTGACTAATGAAACATAATCCACTAATAAAAATGTGTCTCCACTGCAGAATTAGGCCTATTCTGAAAGTGAACTTTTAAACGCACATCCATTTTTTTTTTCTGTTCTCTCTGCTGCCCTGTCCACATAACTACAGGAAGCAAATGGGCTCGAAAGAACAGGAAATCAGTTGGTTACAAAGTATTACTATAAAAATGAGCCATTGTGTAGAGAAGGAGGAGATGGCGTGAGTAATTCTGATTGGAGCAGCGTCATAGCAAGTATCATGCTAGAGGGAGTGATCAGGGTTTTTGCTGGGGGGAGTTTGAGGAAGATAAGGACAGTCAAGATTTGGCAGAGCTGGGAGAAGGACCTTTTTTTCCTGACTGAGGGATTCCTATCTGCAAAAGCTGAGAATTCCAGGCTATGACCCCAGTTTAAGAAGAAAAGTCGTTCGCTTTCACTGGGGTTAATCTTCAAGGGAGCCACATTCAGAAAGAGAACAGCTGAAGAAAACTCTGAACAGATAAGGTAATTACATAAGTGTGGGAGCTGAGTGTGCACGAAAATATGCAGTCAGTGTAGGAAAGGGGATTCCTGTGCGTGCCTTAATCAAATGCTAATGTTGCAATTTGAGTTCTGTTGTCCGCCACTCTCTTTGCAGTGTGTCACAGACAATGCTTTTACTGTACCATTTTATTTATTTCTGTAAAGAATGAGATCGTGTTTAATTGCAACTTTTATAATACAGAAAAATATTTGAAAACAGACGGGTGGTGTATTTACTATTTACCATTACAATGCTGATGATGTGGGGAGATTTTTAAACAGTGCAATGGTCATTTTAAGACAGATGTGTGCATGTCAGATTCAGTATGAACAGTTGTGAGTGACTGTAGCATAGCTCGTTGGAGGTACATGAGCCAACGGGAAGAGAGACTCTCTGAACATAGCTCCCTACCGTATATAAGGTAGTGGAAATTACCACAAGATTACCATATATAGCTCTCTGTCGTAAATAAGTCAGTGAGATCGCCCATGGTGGCACACTAACACTAACACTGAAAAATGTGGTATTCCTAAAATGTAGGTCTGAGGTCTCTCTAGTGATTACATGAAAAATCTAAGCAAAGATAAGGGATTCTGGACATTGGGGCCACAAATAAAACAAGGGAATTATGCTCACCAAAATACCACCAACCACGCCTACCACCCACGCATACCAAATATGCATGCCTGGGTGCTGAAATAATGCATGTTCACTGTATTATTGTTGTACATGGCCCAATCTGAATACAAGGAGTGATTGTTGCTAAGTTATATTTCGGCGGTAAGAAAATACCGTCAGGCCCCAAATCTCCACAAAATACCCTACATATTTATGGTGCGTTGCAGGCCGGGAAAGTGATCATAGAGTACCTACCGGGCGTGGCAAGCGTGTCTCACACTGCCATTTGCACATTAAAGGGAACCCATTTTATAATAACAGTGTGCCACTAAAAACGAATTTCAGAATGTCACAAAGGGAAACCACATTCTCAGATCTAGTGCAATATTTAGAGGCAAAGTTATTTGCACATGGGAATTGGTCTTCGAATAGCACGTTCAAATGGAGTAACCGCATTCAGGGTGAGGTGCAGAAAGAAAAACTAGACAATATTTTTGCAGAAGGCAGCATAATTCAGGTCTGCCTTACAAGATTATTGAATGCAGCCGATAAAAGTGCAGAGAAAGACTGTTTAATACGGCTATGCGGCAAAATATGGTTTATTTTAAACAAGTCCCTGCGAATGCAAGAGAATGATACTCAGCTAATTAACAGGTTAAAGACTGAATTAGAGGGGGCAAGTAAAAATCAGGAAATGTTGAGAGCAGAATTGGATGTATGCCAAAAAGACATGCAATTAAAATGCAGAGACTTTGATACTCAGTTATCCAAAAGCAAGAAACAATTTGAAGATAGTGAGCAAGAATTGGCACACTTAAAAGCCTTAGTGGATCACATTAGGCAGGATAAAGATGAGGTTGTTTCAGAAATGCAGGTTTTACAAAAAGAACATTGTGAAAAAGAAGGTGATCTCCAGAGTGCAGAACAAGAAATGATTAAAATGATCCAAGAAAGAGACAAGAGAAATAAAGAGTTCAATGAATGCCAAATGCAAATGTGGAGGTGATTAATAAAATGAGTGATGAAAATAATTATTTGCATGATGAAGCCAACAGACTCCTTAAAAAGTGTAAGGACTTAGAACAGCAAATGTGCATTCCCAGGTCCCAGGAGAGGCGGCAGGGTACCACATTCAATGGAGTGGAGGTGAATACTAGCTCTGCCCAAAGAGCTAGTGCTCCAGTGACTGGGCCGGTGACTGAACTTGGTTGCAGCGCCCTTGGGGGATTTGATACTCCCATTGGGGGCAGCCACCAATATCATACACCTGAAAACAGGATTGAATCACAAAATAGTGCAATTCCATGTATTGCAACAAGTAGCCCCATAAAAATAATGAAATCCATTAAAGCCCTGATCAAACCATTTAAAAAGGGAGGTGAATGCTGCATTGAGGATCACTTAGAAGCGGTACATGACATTTTTAAAGCACTCCAGATACCTAAGGAACAGTACAGACAATATTTTCATTTAACTTTAGATGCCCCGACGGCCAGCATCATAAGGGGATTAAATGAACAGCAGAATATGACATGGCTGGAGTTTGAAAAAGAAATTAGGCGTCATTTTTCTCCTTTTCAGTCATTGCAGGAGGCAAAGAAAGTCGCGTACACAATTACTGCTGGACCTAATACATCCCCTCGCCAATTTTTACAAGACTTAAAAAGAGCATTCTCTCGCTTTGATGTATCTTTTGACTCAAATTCCAATGAGTTTAAAACTGCATACTTCTATGGGCTACAGAAAGACATCATATCCCAATTGGTCCGTGAATTTGACCGTGACAAGTCCCTTGAATGGATTGTACATCAAAGCACAAAGCTATATGAGGTACTCTATTGTCAGGGTAGAGAAAGTGATAAAATGAAAGATACTAGGCCTAAATCTAAAGAACCCTCAGCCACAGTAATGGAAATCAGGTCAGCCAAAATGTCCCTTGAGTCTGCTCAAAGCCAAGGTAAAAATAATGTGACACCTGAACAAAGGGGTAATCAACAAAGATCGCCATTTCCTGTACCAATGTTCCAAACACATGATCCTAGTAATAGAGAGAGCTACATCAGCCCTAGGTATTTAGGGGACAGACCCCGGGTAGGATACCGGTCTGATAGGGCAGGTATGAACAATAACCAGAGACAAAATCAAGATCAAAGAAATGATGGTCCCTACCAGTCATTGGGGACACAGAGCAGATTTGATCCCAGCACCATGATATATGGTAATCAGGATAGGCCCCGATATGTGGATCGATTTACTGATAATGGAAATCAACATAGGGGCCAGTACCCACAATCTGAGAGACAGGACATGAGGCAAAACGTGAACTACAGTCCACGCCAGTACAATGATTCCCCACCAGGGGACTATAATCAAAGGATGGGTGCAACCCGCTCCCCTCCACAAATGAATCAAGAGTTCAGAAACCATCCCAACTGACATCATTCACCTGAGAGGTATCAGAATAGATCCAGTCAGGGGGAAAACAACCAATATCAACCTAGGCCACAGAAAGAGGATCCTAGAGAGATGGAAAGGTTCCAGTGCCTTGAGGCCCAAGTGAAAATGTTAGCTGAGCAAATAGGAAAGCTCTATACAGCGCAAAAACAACCTTTCAAAGAGGGGGCTGATGGCCATAGCAATGACCGGGGGGCTTCCAAAAAGTGACTAAGTACTCATGATAACTGCAGTGCCAAAATGACAGATTGCTCTGATATAATTTTGCATAACGACTCTGAGATGCCTAATGGATTAAAAATGAAAGTACCAGTAAATGAAATTGTGACAGAAAGTGCAAATACTTCTAAAAAAGAGGTACGGTCTAACTTAGAGCTAAATAAAACAGTAAGGATTTGCACAAATGAAAAAGAAACATTAGGAATTCCAAAAGAACAAAGGAGCAGATTTAAGAAAAATGACTCATGCATGGGGAATACCAGTGAACAGGGAGTAAGTGGGGATGCCATAGCTCCTTCCCTGGGCAAGCAAAACAATGACCAAACACAGACAGAAAAAGGAAATACTCAAGAGGAGGGTACAAGTCAATCACCTGAAGAATTCTTTGAGCCACATATATTTGAAGAGGCTGAAAGGGCTGGTATGACACTAAATGATTACAAACACACAGAATTAAAAAATGACAAATTGCTGAATGATGTTATTACACATGTTCAGTTGGAGGATTGTAATGTGGTCTCTGATGTTACCCAGATGGATGGGCGAACAGTGGCCACACTCCAAAAAACCTCTGATCATGGAGAAATGAATAAAGTCTCTCGCGCAGAAATGGGTGAAAAGGAGGGAAAAATGTCTTTTCATTTACCAATGTGCTTAGCCAAAAGTGAAAAAGATCTGAGAAAGGTGAGCCCTGAAATCAGTAAGAATTCACATTTCTTATGTGTATTAGAGGAAGTTGAGGACAGATATTATGCACCCATCACTGTAGAAGAAAAATGCCACACCTTTGCTATGATTGACACTGGCGCACAGGCCACAATTATGTCCAAGGAGCTGGTAAAGAGTATCAATGAAGGGAGGCCTCCACAGAGTCAGATCACAGTGAAGGAAAATCAAGGCCCAGTGCATAACTTTAATGGGGAGGAGGTGCCCATCATAGGTGTAACTGAGGTTGACATAAAAATAGGAAAGCACAGAATGAAACAAGAGGTATTGATCACATCTATTTGTGAAATTCCATTTCTGATGGGGACAGATTGCCTGAAAAGATTGTCTCCTCTCATAGATGGGGTGAATGGAGTGCTGTGGTCCTTAACCAAAAAACCATTGAGGCCTAAGAAACTAAAATCACAAAACAGCAATATAAATGAATGTCACACCGTTGCCAAAACAAATGATGCTGTGGAGGTATATCTCCAGAATAGCTGCATACCTAGTGTCACTGTTATATTAATGTGTCAAGACAAAATGCAGAGCGACAATGAAAAACTACCTGTACAAATATACTTGGACCCAAGGAAAGATTGGCAGACTGCCATAGATGAGCACACATTACGTTTCTATTTAAAAGAGAAAACATGCAAACAGAATATTGTTCCTAAAACAGATTCAGAAAAACACATTACCACTCTGGCAGAAATACACATGGAAGATGAGCAACCATGGGTTCATGTTGGTATAAATGATTATCTTAAAACAATAAAAGCCACTTTAGCGCTTGAACATGAAAGGAGTTTCATTGATGAGAAATTGTTGCAAAAAATTATGGAGAGGGAAGAAATCCCGAAATTTAGGATTAAAAACCAATATGTTTCTGGGTTGGACAGTCCAGACTTTGAAAACCGAATTGCAGGCAGATGCATGCTTAAAATTAGCATTGGGCAGAAAACAATTTACCATAATGTATGGATAGTGAGTGGGGCACAAAATGAATTTTACATGGGCAATGACATCATGCACAGAATGTGTATGGTGTTAGATTTCCTTAATCAAAAAATATGGTCACGCCTAGGTGGTCCGGCACCTGAATTTGAAGACAAAAGAAGGGCTTATCATTGTGCACAACTGGTTCCTTATGCAATCGAATTACAAATAAGGAAAAATACTGTTATTCCTGCATTTACAAAACAGTTTGCAATAACACTGAAATGCAAAAATGGACAGCAGATGAAAGGCTCTGATGCATTTGTATGCCTGAATGAATCCATAAAACAGCAAGGCCTGGATTATGAATACATTCCATTGGTAGACATTGGTGAGGGATCTGTAAAAATCATGGTAAATAATAAAGGTTGTCAGGATATTCATTTAGAGGAAAACTCCCCATTAGGAATGGCCATACAAAAATCACATTATACGACAGATTTAAATAACATGGTGATTGGGAATATTCCTGAAAAATATGTAGATGCCAAGGGCGAGTTGCCAGAACACCTGGACTCTCAGCCCAAAGGAATATTTAAAATTCATTCTGTGTATCCTTATGATTCAAATGAGACAGTGTGCTGCCATCAAGAGGATTGCATAATATTTAATTTAAATGAAAATGAAACAGGAAATCAGCCCATTGAAGTGGAAGCTGATATGCCAAAATATTTAAAAGTGGCAGCTCTACAAAAAGACACAGCCACACAGTTAGAGGAAAGCGCTGAGATTCCTTTACCAGAAGAGTTTACAGAATTTTCCAGAATGGTAGAAGAGCAGATCTCCTTAGCGGATGCATGTGAAAGCGATAAGGATAGGGACGACCTGAGGGAAATATTTATGGAGTTTAAGGATGTATTTGCAAAAGATGCTTATGATTGTGGTTTAACTGATTTACATGTGGCCACACTACCAGAAGGTTGTAGCAGAAATCCAGTGTTTGTACGCCAGTATAGACTACCGCTGGCATGTTTAGAATCATTGGCAGAGATTATTAAAAATTTGGAATCACGGGGAATAATCAGGCCCATTCATAGCACATCCAATACGCATATTTTAGGTGTGTTAAAGCCAAATGGTCAATGGCGGCTGTGTGCAGACTTAAGAGAGTTAAATAAAAGAGTACCAGTATCTAGATGGCCACTACCATTCATTGATCAGGGCCTAGATCAGATACATGGTTCAAATGTATTTACCACATTAGATCTCACCTCTGGATATTGGTGTGTGCCATTGGCAGAGGAGATACAACACTTATTTTCCTTTACATTTGACAGGACTCAATATGCCTGGCTTAGAGCTCCATTCGGGTACATCAATAGTGGGAGTGAATTTGGCATATTTTTGAGAAAGGCCATGCCGGATGCAGCGGAAAGAGGAACAATAGTTTATGTGGATGATGTCCTGATAAAAAATGAAAGCCTGAAAAGCCATTTTGATGAAATAAGACACGTACTTGGCCAATTGCAGAAAGCAGGCGCCAAAGTATCTTTGCAAAAAGCACAATGGTGCAAGAAAAAAGTGAACTTTCTAGGGCATGAAGTGACTGAACATGGGCTAAATCCACAAAGGAAGAAAATAGAGGCCATACAAAGATTAAAAGATCCTAAAAATGTGAAAGGAGTAAAAAGTTTATTAGGGATGACAGGCTATAACAGAAAGTTCATTGAGAATTATGCAGAAATCACTCAACCATTGACTAAACTGCTTAAACTAAATACTCCTTGGAGATGGGAAGACGAGCAGTCTGATGCAGTGGCTAAATTGAAGGAATGTCTTGTAAAGGCACCATGTTTAGCATACCCCATAAAGGACAGGGATTTCTTTATAGAAATAGGCTTTTCTGAACATTGTATGTCAGCAGTGTTATCACAAAAACACGATTTGAATCACAAAACCATTGCCTATGCAAGTAAGGCATTTTCCCAAGTTGAAATGAAATTTAATGAATGTGAAAAGGCCCTATTAACCACTGTGTGGGTGCTACAACATTTCCGTCCCATTGTTCAGGGAGAAAAGGTGATTATTGAAACAAATCATCAACCTTTGCAATTTTTAGAGAGTAAAAGGATTAGATCAGGCAATCTAGCGCAATCCAGAATCACTTCATGGACGCTGGCATTACAAGGTTTTCCCGTAGAAGTGAGATATGGACAAAATAAAAAGAGCCCAATTGCTCAAGGGTTAGCTGACTTACATGACTGTGCAGCTGAACAAATACAAAATGAAATGGAAGTGGAAACTAGTTTGCAGGAATTTGGACAATCACCACACAAAGCTTTTGATGAAAAAACATGCAAGGATTTGCCATCTGTATATGTGGATGGTTGTGCTTTTCACATTGAAAATGACAGTAATAAACAGTTAGTGGCAGGAATAGGAAATGTCTGGTTGAAATGTGAAGGCGTCCCCAGTATAGGGATGAGGATTGGGGATAGGAGCAGTCAGGTGGCGGAATTGGCAGCCATTTATAAAGCAATTGCTACTGCAGTTGATAAAAAGTTCAGTGAAATTGTCATGGTGACTGATTCTGACTATGCACGGAATAGCTTTGTGGAGTATTTGCCTGGTTGGAAAGCAAGAGGCATGGTTACATACAACAAAAAGCCACTTAAACATGGAAAAATGATACAAGCCATAGACAAATTGGTGTCAGAAAATAATTTAACAATATACTGGAGAAACATTCGTGGGCATTTAAAAACACCAGGAGAGGATAAGGAGGGAAATGATAAGGCAGACCACCTGGCTAAGATTGGGGCTGTGATGGGAGAATTGCTACCTATTGATTATTTAATGGGTGAAATACAAATTGATGCAGTCACACGTTCTAAAGCACCAAAGGAGGTAGATCAACCGGTGGTGCAGTGGAGTCATGACACGCCAGACCAAGATTTGATTGAGGCACAAAAGAATGATCAAATTTTGGGAATCTATTATAATCATTTGATAGATCCTGAACAAAATCCTTTAACAGAAAATGATTGTATGGGAAAAGAAGAGTTGAGGGTGTTATTAAAGAAAAAAACACAAATTACATTACAGGATGGACTCATGATTAGAGAGTCCATAACAGGGCAAATACAGTGGGTAGTACCCCTTTCATTCAGAGGAGTAATGCTACACCATGCACATGATGCCATAACTGCAGGCCATAGAGGTTCACAAAAAACATTAGAAATACTAAAAGATTATGCTTACTGGCCACATATGTCCCAAGATGTGGAATTATATACTAGAGGATGTCTAGTATGCGCCCAATTTAAACCTGCTTCACCAATGCATAGAGCACCATTGATGAAAAGAGGCCTAACTCTCCCATGGTCAGATTTGCAAATAGACTATGTAGGTCCTTTAAAAAGGTCGAGCAGGGGACACCGTTATATTTTGAGTGTGGTATGTTTGATGTCGAAGTGGATTGAGTGCATTCCTGCACCAGATTGTAGTGCGCAAACAGCAGCCACATTGCTGGTGAACCATGTGTTCTCAAGGTTTGGGTTGCCACAAAGAATTGAGTCAGACAGAGGAAGTCATTTCACAAGTACTCTAATGAGTAAGGTATGGCAAATACTAGGTGTGAAAAGGAAACTACATATCGCATATCGGGCGGCGTCTTCAGGTACAGTTGAAAGAAGCAATAGGTCTGTTGTGGATATTTTAAAGAAATTTGTGGCAGAAGCAGGTTCCAGCTGGGATTTACGTTTACCATTGGTTTTGATGGCAATCAGATCGACTCCTGCCAAAGCAACAGTTGTTAGCCCTCATGAGGTCTTGACAGGTAGGAAAATGGTGTTACCACAACACCTACTATACAGAACACATGAGCAAACTCTTGTGAGTGCATCCACAGTTCATGAATATATTGATGAACTGAGGAGGCATTTGCAACATGCATTTGCTTTTGTGCAGAGAAATCTGGAAAGAGCTGCTGACAGTGCAAAGTCATATTATGATAAAAAGACATCAGTAAAGGAATACAGTGTAGGGGATCAGGTGTACAAGTTTCATTTTGGAAAAAGTAAACAAAAAAATCTAAATTTCTAGCAGCCTGGCAGGGGCCATTTCGAATTATAGATAAGGTCTCTCCTGTAGTGTATAACATTTTGAAAAATGAAGGTGAAACAGCAATAGAGCAGTTTGTCCATGTAAATCAAATCAAACCATGCCATCCCAGACATGAGATCAGGCAGCTTGAGCATGTAGAAACAGATAAAGTCCCCTGAACACAAAAAGAGAAAATAAATGGGTGTAATCAGGAGGCAGTGACAAAGAAGTTAAAAAAAAGTTGATTGTTAGGATGGTACATAAACACTGTAATATATGTAAAAATATATAATATAAATAAATAAATAAATAAATAAATGCACATATAATGGAAGCTCATGGTTGGTGTGCAGAGAGAAAGTGTGTTAAATATTGAATATCTACTTGTTTTCTTTTAACTTGTGTTTAATTTCAGGAAAAAAAAAAAAAAAATGAAATATTTTTACCAAGCATGTTTTATTTTTGGCAAAAGGATGAAGTTAGTATTATGCTATGTACTTAATTTGTTTATTTTCTATTTTGATTTAGACAATTAACATTATTTGGTCGGAGGTTCCGGGATCAGAGCCCACGGGAGAGACGATGGAGTCCTGGAGTCCCCTGGATGAAGACCAAAAGATGCCTGCCTCCAGGTGGAGGTGAAGATAAGATAACCAGAATGCTGAAAAAGATGACTCCTATGGATCTAAGATTGCCAAGATGAAAGTGTGCTCGAATGAACCAAATAACATTGCTGGTCGGGACATATCAGAGACAGACAAGAGTGCTGACATATGGAGTTCCACGTATTTATTATTTTAATTATTTATTTTAATTTGTTATATTAATTATTTGTTTTGGTTAGTTGTTTTATTTCATTGTTTTTAATTGACTTGAAAATCTAAGCTTAGAGTAATGCCACTTCCACTGTGAAGGCAAATGTAGAACATTTTGTAAACTAATGAACTCAGATGAATACTGTATTGATTGCAACTTTTTCATTGATGCACATGAATATTCATTTTATTGGATTGCTATATTGTGAAAAGAAGAAAAAGAACGAATTGTTTTTAGGAATTGGATTGGATTATAGCCAAGTTCTAAAAACAAAAGGAGGGTATATGTAAGGATATTTGGCGTGTTACAGCACAGAGTACAGCACTACTACACAGGTAGCAAACAGCACAGAGTACAGCACTACTACACAGGTAGCAAACAGCACAGGGTACAGCACTACTGCGCAGGTAGCATTTTTTTTTTTTGCAGCACCACCACAAGGGTGCGGTGCATTGCTATATGTGTTACCAGATTAACAAGAAAAGACAGGCTATTCAGTCAAAAATGATTTTAACAAATAAAATGCAAATCTATTTTTACAGTTAAAAGCACACGTGCACATTCAAAAATGCACACTATTTTTCACCTGAAATGCCTATGGTGCGAGAGACACATTTGAAAATAATAACTAACCTTACTGACAACTAACCTGACTAATGAAACATAATCCACTAATAAAAATGTGTCTCCACTGCAGAATTAGGCCTATTCTGAAAGTGAACTTTTAAACGCACATCCATTTTTTTTTTCTGTTCTCTCTGCTGCCCTGTCCACATAACTACAGGAAGCAAATGTGCTCGAAAGAACAGGAAATCAGTTGGTTACAAAGTATTACTATAAAAATGAGCCATTGTGTAGAGAAGGAGGAGATGGCGTGAGTAATTCTGATTGGAGCAGCGTCATAGCAAGTATCATGCTAGAGGGAGTGATCAGGGTTTTTGCTGGGGGGAGTTTGAGGAAGATAAGGACAGTCAAGATTTGGCAGAGCTGGGAGAAGGACCTTTTTTTCCTGACTGAGGGATTCCTATCTGCAAAAGCTGAGAATTCCAGGCTATGACCCCAGTTTGAGAAGAAAAGTCGTTCGCTTTCACTGGGGTTAATCTTCAAGGGAGCCACATTCAGAAAGAGAACAGCTGAAGAAAACTCTGAACAGATAAGGTAATTACATAAGTATGGGAGCTGAGTGTGCACGAAAATATGCAGTCAGTGTAGGGAAGGGGATTCCTGTGCGTGCCTTAATCAAATGCTAATGTTGCAATTTGAGTTCTGTTCTCTGCCACTCTCTTTGCAGTGTGTCACAGACAATGCTTTTACTGTACCATTTTATTTATTTCTGTAAAGAATGAGATCGTGTTTAATTGCAACTTTTATAATACAGAAAAATATTTGAAAACAGACGGGTGGTGTATTTACTATTTACCATTACAATGCTGATGATGTGGGGAGATTTTTAAACAGTGCAATGGTCATTTTAAGACAGATGTGTGCATGTCAGATTCAGTATGAACAGTTGTGAGTGACTGTAGCATAGCTCGTTGGAGGGACATGAGCCAACGGGAAGAGAGACTCTCTGAACATAGCTCCCTACCGTATATAAGGTAGTGGAAATTACCACAAGATTACCATATATAGCTCTCTGTCGTAAATAAGTCAGTGAGATCGCCCATGGTGGCACACTAACACTAACACTGAAAAATGTGGTATTCCTAAAATGTAGGTCTGAGGTCTCTCTAGTGATTACACGAAAAATCTAAGCAAAGATAAGGGATTCTGGACATTGGGGCCACAAATAAAACAAGGGAATTATGCTCACCAAAATACCACCAACCACGCCTACCACCCACGCATACCAAATATGCATGCCTGGGTGCTGAAATAATGCATGTTCACTGTATTATTGTTGTACATGGCCCAATCTGAATACAAGGAGTGATTGTTGCTAAGTTATATTTCGGCGGTAAGAAAATACCGTCAGGCCCCAAATCTCCACAAAATACCCTCCAGGCACCAGTATGTGGATTGGGACTAGATAGTCCCAGTCCACTTCCTGAGCCCATACACACATGGCATGCACTAACTCGTGAAAACAGCAGCTTTCCTGGGAAAATGCATGACTATAAAAAGGAATTCCTGACCTAAGACAGCAGTAAGAAAACCAAATAACAACATGGCCAAAGAACAAGCAAACAAATCTTGTGGCACTGCCATCTTAGGACAATAGCCACATATTGTATCCAAACACGGTAAACACAAAGGCACTAACTAAACACATAGAAAAGATTTTAGAAATGTAACTGTTGCCACCAGTTTGTCTTTAGTCACATTTAAATGTAACCAAAAAATTATATTGGTGTCAGTCTAGGGTGATACAAGAGTATGTCCATTGCACTGCATTGAAAGATGCTTTGTGCAATATGGAAACGTTACCCAAACAGATAACAAGTCAAAGGACAAAAGGGTAAGATAGTTTACCAGTACTGACAGTCTCTAGGATGAATCATTTTCCCCATAACAAATGAGCAAAAGGCCAGTGAAGAGAAGCTGAAGGCTTCACTTCTCTGCAAAAAGGCAGGACAAGGTGTAAAACAAAAGGAAAATGCTTCAGGGTCCATAGAATATGGAACGAAAGTTGCCTAAAAGACAAATCTCTCCTAACAGTCAGTTAAGTCTGTCCAATGATTTTGTGTAAGAGAACATGCTTGTCAGAAGTACTGAATTTAGGCTAAAATCCACTAACATCAATAAAGCTATTGTATCATTGTTGGTCATGTCAAGTATTTTCTCTCAGGCATTCACTAATTATGTTGCAGTGGCAAGACTTGGAAGAAATAAATATTGTTTTTATATTGCATCTTGTTGAGATTCTTTGTAAGGTGTAGTGTAGGATTAATTCAAACCACTTATTAAATGTACTTTCCGAGCACATGCTTAGCTAATAATATGTGTTATTATTTATGTATGCATTTATTTATTTCACTATAGCACTAGAACAAGAGCCCAGGGGGAATAGGAGTGCTTAGACTGAACATACAACACAAAACACGAAAATGCAGGGCAAACCAGAAAGGAATAGTTAGATCAGGGGTTCAGTCTTCATTCAAAAAGAACCGTTTTTAAGTTTCTTTTAAAACTTGATAAGATAGAACACAGCCTTAGGTCAGGCGGAGTGTGTTCTATAGGCGTGCAGTGACGAGAAAGGAAAACATCAGTTTTTCACCTGTGTCAGTTTTGCTTGAGTTGTTAGATCTGAGGCTGCATCAGTCCGGTAGCCATTTTAGCTGGGCTGCCAGACTGGACTCTTGCCATACAAGCATGCATGGAAAATGCAGAGTGTGCGAAATTCTCTTAGCTTCGGGAAGCCGGTGTAACGCTTTCCTTGCTGTTGACACATGATCAGTTCTTCGCAGACCCGCTACCACCCTCACTGCATTGTTCTGAACAACTTGCAGTTGGCTGAACACCCCCTTACCAACGCCCAGTAAGATACTGGCACAGTAGTCAAGACAACTCCTGATAATAGCCCTAGCTAGGGTGGCACAACTGGTAGCATCCAGGTTTGGTCTGATTAGTGCCAGAAGTTTGATCTTGTATTTCGTGTTTGATACAAGGCAACTAATATGTGCCCTCATTGAGAGTTCTTGGTCAATGGTAACACCCAAAGTTTTCACTGTTTTAAGGGTAGATAAAAGACAGTCTGAAATCTGAAAGGAAGAGTAGGCTTGATCAAGATGGGGAAGTTTAGGGCCGGTACGCAGGATTATAATATATGTTTTTGAGTTGTTCAGGGCTAGGCCACTGAGCAACATCCAGAGGTGAATTTTATTGCACGTTGTGTTGATGATCTTAGTGTCTTTGAGGTGGTACCCTGAGAGTGGAAAAAGACACTGAGTATCATCTCAGTAATTAGCATAACAAATACCATCCAGTTGATCAAAAAGTGTAAGCATGAATAGATTAAAGAGAGTGGGAGATAGGCAGGCATCTTGTGGCACTTCACATTTCAATATTATATTGATCAACAGAAATTAGTAGTCCTTCTCTCATGGGCATGTTCGGTCATCTCAAAGACTAGAAGTAACTTTATGTACTCTTTTTGTGTCCTTTGAGAAATGATAATGGAAACAATGTTGGCGAATCTAGTGGAACAACACCACATTACGAGTATTCAACCTGCTGAATTGCATGTCCAGTCAGTGGTTTGTTTTTGACTCAGTATCAACTTCTTTCACTCAGCATGTGATGCAATTACGCTCAAGCACATATTTGACCCCTTTTCTTTATTTACTTGCATGAGTTGTGGGAGCCCATTTCTGACTGTATCACCAATCTGCAAATGTTGTTGGTGGTGGCTAAATCCGTAGAATGGTAGTATGTATGAACATCTTAAAGAACACCAGCCCTAGTTAAAGGCCCTCACATAACTCCGACTGGTGTGCATTAAAACCGGATTCCGAAGATGTTATTGCAAAATTCAGCATATAACATTCTCAGCGACTTGTTGATAGTCATAATAATTTGCAATATACTAATAACTATGGCTCAAAGCATGATAATTGCATAGGCAAATAATTATATGCATGGATTTGCATGTGACATTAAATACATTGCATGTGTTTACATTAACCTGACAGTTCCCTATTGAACACAAAAATCGTTTGTTATTGTGCAACAAACCATTTTTAGAAGACTTGCTAGAAAGTGAGCTAACCTATGTCTTAATAGCTCATGATATTAGAATCCCAGGTCCCGGCTTAATGAATTATTGTCAGGCAGAATTATCCTCAAAATGTATCATGAATTATTCTGAGTGCTTTTGGGAACTGTTCCTCCTGGAGATTTGAATCAGTATCGTAATTGAAACGAAATATGCCAGCTCGTCACAGTTTCTAGCACAAATAATACATCACAACCTATAAAAATCATCCCTCCAGAGTTGGTACTCACACTGTTAGATTTATTTTGGATGAGCCAGAGGACTAATTCTCAAATAGGGACCTCTTAGTGCAAATTTACAATGACAAGTGTCCAAGATGTATGTCTGGCAAATCTATGTTGCTATAATGAATCTACACGCCGCAGTGGCAACTTTTCCAAATAAAACTTTTTTTTTTTCTTTTTGCTCCTTTTCCTTGATATTTCTCTGTCTTCCATAGTTGAGAAAAACACATATTTCCATCTTCATATAATTCAGTAAATCAGAGTCTACAGAGAAAGTGTATCTTAATTATGACAGGCAGTTCAAAGTTGCAGTTAACTACACTAAAAGCCTGATTTTGGTTATGTTTCAGCACAGCACATGCATTGCAACTATTCAGTGTATTACTTTCACAATTCACTTTTTGGAAATAGTATAGGTGCACCACAATCAATCGATTGTAGCATTCCTTGATTTAATTAAGTTGCACTTTGTTATGAAAAACATAGCTTTATCGAAGTGCATGAATGGCACCCCACTAAGTCATGTACTTATTTATATATATATTCAAAGAAAAAACGTTAGTTGCAGGGATGTTGAGGTGAGTAATATTTTCTAAAAAAGCCACCTGAACTTCGCGCCCCCGGTTGCGCAGCCATTGACCACAATGATGACATGACAGATGAGATCACTGATGACATCACTGGTGACAACACTAATTTCATTGCATATAACTGATTACATCAATAATGGTATTAGACATAATGTAATTAATCCATTATCTCAGAAAAGCTATGATTTTCTTAATAACAATCTAGGGCTTGGACTTGGCCATGTTATGTTATGTTATTTTATGTTATTTGGCATTTATATAACGCTCTATAGATCATTGGTATGACCTCAAAGCGCTGGTGGGTTGAACGCCCTCAGGGACCGTAGCCAGGTCAGTAGAAAGAGTAGAGAAGGTTAGTGTCATACGGTGGGTGGGTGTACCAGTTATGTGTGCAGCTAATGTAATAGCCTGATGGGAGCTGCATCCTAGCTTTAGGTGTATGGTGGAGATGTCAGTTGAATGTGTACAGTCTGATGGGTGGACACCCAGACTGGGTTCTGGCTGTGTTAGGCCTGTAGGATGTTTATGTGAGCTGCTAGACCGATTTGTCATGGGATATAGCTGCGTCTTATTAGAGTGATGAGGTGTTCATGGGGTAGTGTTTGCATGTGAGCAGCTAGGTCGAATATATTGAGGGGTATAGCTGTACTCTAATTGTGTGATGATGTAGAGTACAGAGTACAGTACAGTACAGAGTATGCATAGTGTTGTGATATGCTATGTGGATGGGCACAAAAGGGGGACAGAGAGATATAGGGTTGAGCTTACAGTGACTGGACGGGGTAGAGGGATACATAGCGACATCATGGGTAAGACGGAATCAGGGCACACAGCGATACACAGGCACAGTGGGGTATACAGTGACATCACAGGGACTGGAGCGGAGGGATACACAGCGATACACGGGCACAGTGGGGTACATAGTAACATCACCGGGACAAGAGGGGAGGGTAATAATGAGGAATATATAGCAGCATTACGGGGACATATAGCTGCATCACAGGAACAGGAGGGCAGGCTACACAGTGACACATGGGCATAAGGGGCACAGGGAGGCAGAGGCTGAGCTTACAGTGACAGTGCGGGGGTATAAAATATACATAGCGACAACAAAGTGCTAATTCTTTGTGATGGGCACACAAGAGGGACAGTGAGACAGAGTGTTGAGGTTACAGTGACTGTATGGGGTAGGGGGGCACAGTCCGGTAAACAGTGACATCACAGGACTAGAGGAGAGGGCAATAAAGAGGGATACATTGCGACATCACAGGAGCAGGTGGCCGGGTAACAATGCGACACACAGGACACACAGCGACCAAATTGGACCAGACGAGTGTCGAACAGGGGAATGGGAGGAGTTTTGGTCCAGGGAGATCATTATTCTGGATTCAGGGATAGAGTTGTCTATAATTGAGTTAATGGGCTTATTCATTGATGACAAGTTCCGGAGTCCCAATGTGTATTTAGTCAAAGGGTTGTTAGGAATTCAGTCACTTCTAGGGTTGAGGTTGGCATGATGGAAACAGCCATGTTTTTAGTACTTTGGGAATGTCATATAGTCTTGGGTGTGTGGAATATGGGGGGGAAGCGAGTTCCACAAAGTCAGGGCCAAGGTTGAGAAAGCGGATCCTCCGACCCTGACAGTGTTAGTGGGAGGGATCACTAAGAGGAGGGCGGTGCTTGATCTAAGGGTGCGGGGTGGTAGGTAAGGTTTAAAATTTTTCTTGCAGGTATAATGGCCCGGTCTTGTTCACTTCATGGTGAGTGATGCAGAGGGTCTTGCAGGAGGCCCTACTTCCGACTGGAAGCCAGTGGGGGGTTTGGAGAGCCAGGGAGATGTGGTGTGTAGGACCCAGGGCAAGGAGCTGTTTGGCAGCAGTCGTTTTGTGCTCTTTGGAGTTTATTAAGGTGGTGTTAGGGAGAATTCTCCAGAATGGCTAATTTCTCTTACCTACTGAGTCCCTCAGAAGCACTGCTGGATTTCTAGGATTTTTTTTTTCACCTGGTAAGAGTGTGAGCCTTTTTTCCCACTCTTACATGTGTTTTGCTCTGTGTGTTTAACATTTTCTTGTGTTCAGATTGTGGAGCCTCACCTACTCCATAGGCATCATCTTTTTACTGTGTGTTACACAGCACCTTCAGTGCAGTGACACGGGGTTGTCTTTTTAGGCTTCCCAACTCAGACTCCAATTTCTGGGACTGACTACTGTCTCCCAGAGCATGTAAAGTTGCCATTGACTTTATTAGCCTCTTTGAAACCTCACAGAGCCAGAACAAACTAAATTACATAGAGTTCCAGAAAGGGTTAATACTTATCCCCTTTTGTCTGTTTCTCTTGGATCATTGTTTTGTTCCCTTTTCATTAAGACTTGGCTGGTGGCAGTGGTAACTACGCTATTTTTCTTACAGCGGTTATCTTAAATAGCCCTGGTATTGTTTTAGGCTATCTTGCTAGCCTCAAACTTAAACCCGCTGGACCATATACGTTTTTATATGGTTCTGGCTGGCTTTATTCGCCATTTATTTTTGTAAAAGTCTTTCTCGTCTTTTACTCTGCATGCCAAACCAGGTTTGGTTCCTTTGTTCACAGTCCTTTGGCAGGCTTCTGCACAGAAGCCCTCTTTAGGCGCCTATATATCCTGAGGGGGACAGGATGTGAGGGAGGGGTTTAGGACTCCCTGCACAGGGTCTCCTTGGAGACCCATTTCGCATTCTGATACGATTGGCTGTGGTGACTGTCCCGGTGGGACAGCCACCCTGCTGTGTGATTGACAGCCAGGCTGTGTGAATGTGGAAAAACTGCATAAAAAGCAGGTCTCTGGGGCTGAGAAGGAAGAGTCGCCACTGGATCGAGAGAGACAACAAGAAGCTGACAGAATAGGACCTCTACTACGACTGAACCTCCCGGTGAAACCCTGCTGCGGGTACCAATCTTCAAACTTCGATGACAGGGAAGATCTGCAAGGAATCTTCTCCCCTTGAGCTGGTGGGAACAACCAGTTCACCAAACTGCAAGCCAGGCCTACCTCCTCTGGTCGAATTTGCTATATAGTGCTACATTGAACCGGATAACCAGGAGGAACGGACAATGCTTGGGTTTTAAGGAGCGCACCTTTTATTAGTTGCTTTGCTCCGTTTCTGGTTTCTTCCATGGGCAGTGCAGGACCCTCCAGTCTTCCTCCTTCTTGTCAGTCCAACAGTCGCTTCAGGAACCGTGAGGCTGCAGGACCTGTCAGCAACGTCTGCCGTAGCTACAGCATTCTTCTGCTCTAAAGGTACTGTGCTAACCTGGTTGTTCATTTCGTCCAGCCGCGGTGAAAGTGTGTGAAATATTTCGCCAATCCGAGGGCTTTTCCTTCTCTATTCTTTAAAGTAACTTTTCGTCCATCCAACTTCGTTCTGAACTCTTGGAAAAGACTTACTGCAAACTCCTCTGAACTATGTGATCCTCTGCAAATACTTTGGTCCATTGACTCTGGGGGAGGCCCCTTTACTTTGATTTCCTCACTGTAGTTCCTTTTTCTAGATTGCCATGCTTACTTACTTGTTGGTGCTGCTCAATTTCTGTCGACTTTGTCTTTCCCTACTTTTTAAATTTCTGGAGTGCCATTTTGCTCACACTTCATTAAGAGCCTAACTTGTCCAGAATCTATTGGGTGCAGTGTAGTGCATTAGAATTGTGATTTTTCAACTGCTTGATAATAGTGAAATGTGTAATAACTGATGTGTAAATAACTGTATATTCTTTTACTCAGAAACCTTGATTCAGTGTTTGTTTGAATCATAGTAATTGCTGTCCTTTGTGTAACTATTGATACTGCTCACTTTACTCTTGAGATAAGTCTGGCTGCTCAGCCATTGCTACCAATTCACTGTGTAGTACAGGCGTGTACCACAGGTGAATGTGTACTGTCACTTGTAATCCTAATTGTGTGTGGTGTTCCAAAGGGTACTGCATATAATTCTGCCTAACAGGTGGTATGCTGGCACTCCTAGTTATAAGGTGTTGGCATAGTCCAGTCTCAATATTACAATGGACATAACAGAGGCAAGTCTGTTCGGGAAGGAGAAGTAGGGAAAGATGCACCTGAGAGGTTTGAGATGGTAGTGACAACATTTAGACACATTGTTGATCTGTCGGGAGAGGGTTCGGCCATCCTCCATCATGCAACATCAGGTTTTTACTGTGTTGGAGGGGGGGGGGGGTTTGCCAAGGGAAGGGGGCCAAGGGAGAGGACGAGGTAGAAGTGCAGTGTTGCCACACACCATGATTTCGGTTTTAGTGGGGTTTAAGAGGAGGTGGTTATTAGCATCCATCGGTCAATATCTAGGAGACAGGCTTCAAGGTCGGGCTGGGGGTTGATGTCAGAATTGTGGAATTTAAGGATGATTTGGGTATTGTCAGCATAGGTGTAGCATAGATGTTGTGCAGGTGGATGATTCCAGGGAGGGTGCACATATAGAGGTAGAATAGGAGAGCAGATAGACATGCGCCTTGCGGCACTCCAGTATTAACTGAGCGAGCAGCTGAGACATAAGGGGAGAGGAGGGTTATTTGTTTCCTGTAACTGAGGAAGGAGGCGATCCACTTGAGAGCAGTGCCATGGATTCCAAGGGAGTGGAGACGGTCAAGGAGGATTGAGTGGTTAATCATGTCAATGGCTGCAAGGAGGTCAAGGAGAATTAATGCTGCACATCCTTCAGAATCAGTAGTGACTTTAAGATCATTCCAGATCGAGGTTAGAGTGGTTTCAGTACCATGTCGAGGTCTGAAGCCGTATTGTACCGGGTCAAGGAGGTTGTGGGATTCAACAAAGGCGTTTATCTGGGAGTATGCTGTCTGGTCGATGAGTTTTGCAAGGAATCTGGTGTTCAAGATTGGTCTGTAGTTTTTGGGGTTGAGCGTGTCGAGGGATGGCTTTTTAAGAAGAGGCTTGACATGCACGATTTGAAGGCATCAGGGAAGGTGCCAGAGATGAGAGAGTCATTTAGTATGGTTCTCGCATGTTCTCCTGAGCAGGTGGATGAGAATATTTCTTTCAGGATGGGGGTGGGGCAGGGGTCAAGGGGTGAGCCAGACGGTTTGCTAGCAGATAGGAAGTCAAGAAACTCATAGCAGGAGATGGGTCTGAAGGAATCGAAGGTGGGTAAGTTGGAGGTGGAGGGGGAGGGGTGGTTGTTGGGTTGCTCGGTCATTGGGAGGGGGAGAGGAGGGAGAGTTTGTTGTTAAGGATGGTCATTCCATCAAGGGCGGTGGTTTAGAAGTGTAGGGAGAGTGATTCAGAGAGCGATTTTGAAGGGGCAGGTTGGGTAGAGGTGCAAGTGGGTTTGACAAATTCAGAAAGGATTTTATGGAGTTCTTTGCTATGGTTTCCACAGTTGAGAATTTGTTTATTGTAATGGGCTTTTTTTGGGTTTCCGGATATTGGCTCTGTAGTTAAGATGGTGCAAGGCGAAGGCGGATCTGCAGAGATCAGTTTTTGATGCTCGCCATTTGTGTTCTAGGGATTTATTTTTGGTATTCCTCAGTTCGGGCGTGAACCATTTGGGAAATGATCCATTCCATGATGGAGCAGGGCGTGAGGGGGTGAGAGGGATTAGAGATTCATTGAGCCAAATGTCAAAGGAGTTGATGGTTATGGATCAGTCTTAGGTGGTTGTAGAGGATCTACGAAGTAGAGCTTCACAAGGTCAGGAAGGATCTTTATTTTGTTCCAGCATTTTAGGTCTTGGGGTGCGGCCAGGGGGGTATAGAGGCAGGGGTAGGGGTGAGGATGGAGAACGGGATGACAAAATGGTCATACCAGAAGAGGGGGAAGGGGGGGTAGACTAATCCGGTCATAGGAGCTTTAGATTGCTTCAAGGGTGTGCCCCTTAGAGTTGGTTGGACCGTTCGTATGAAGTAAGAGGTTGACTGCATCAAGACTGTCGACCAGAGGGTAGGTCATGGGGTTGGTGGGAATGTCCAGCCAGATATTGAAGTCTCCTAGGAGGATCAGCAAGGGGTCATTTACTTGAATGGTGGCTACCGAGTCACAGAGGTAGTTTGAGAAATGTCTGTCGTAACCAGGATGTTTGTAGATGAGTAGGAAGCTATGGGAGGGAGTCGGAGGTAGTGAGAGTTTAACTAAGAGGGATTCACCTGATGGATTGCATGTCTGAGATTCAACTAGTGAGACGGAGAAATGAGGACTGCCACGCCGCCTCCTCTGGAAGGTCTGTTGAGTGGGATGAGCGTGTAGCCATAGGGGAATGCTTTGTGTGCAACAGGGGCAACGTCGTCAGAGAGCCAACTTTCAGTGATAAAGACTAGGTCAGGTATGTCAAAGGAGAGGAGGTTGAAGATGCTGTGTCTGTTTTACGCTACAGAGGGGGCATTAAAATGGATGCATTTGACTTCAGAGTGGGGTGTGGTCATGCAGGAGGTAATCGGGAAGAGATCAGGGGGCGCTTGGGAGTTTGGATGGGGAGTGGGATGGGGTGGGGTTATTCTGGGTCAATGAGACTCGGAGAGGAGAGGGGTAGTGATGGGGGAGGGTGCCAGCAGATTCTGAGTAATGGGGAAAGGGGTTATATCGGTGGGTGATGGGAAGAGCTGGTGGGTGCAGGAGGATATCAGGGATGTGTGGGTAGAGTCGGGGAGGGGCAGGCGAGTGAACAGATGGTCAGTGGGTCCGAGGAGGTTAGAGATTTGAGTGAGTCTCGAAGGGATCGGGGGTCCGGCGTGCAGGCTGAGAAGTCAAGAGAGTGGGGGTGGAAGCAGGGTGAGGGTAAGGGGGAATGTTGTGTGGTGGGGCAGGGGACATAGTTGTGTTCTACTTTTTACGGGTTTAGGTGTAATAGAGGTGTGAGAGAGGGTAAGGGGGTCAGAAGGTGATAGAGATGACGCTACCGTTCATGCGAGGGTGGGACATGCAGTTTTTAGAGATGGGAACGGATATGGTGGGTTTGTTTGTGGGAGTCGAGGGGGATTAAGGAAGGGAGAGGGGGAGGTAGGGTAGTGGTGAGGGGGTGGGCATTTATGAGGTCAGTCAGGGGAGAGGGACTTGGGTGTGTGGGGTGTGAAAGGGAGGGAGGTATTGTTCAAAGGGGGATGCAATGACAGAGTGGAAGAAGATGAGGGTTTGAGCTGTTTGGAGCGCCAGAAGGATCCTCTGGCTGGGGAGTTTGATAGGGGGCGAGTTATCATGCCGTGGGGTATTAGAGAGTTCTCAATAGCGGTCAGAGGGAGGATGGGATCATCAAAGGCCATAGCTAGTGGTCAGTTAGTGTTGCAAAATACTCATGTGCATGGTTAAAAGCCATGCTTAGTAGCCATCACTGTTTTAATATATACAGTGGACAATGTTAAGAACTGTAGTCCGTAGCCATGGCTGAAGACCATAGCTAGTGCCCATTCAATTTTAGAATATTCATTCAGAACATCCAAAGGCAATAGCCACTGGCTACTATTGTGTTGAAGACCATGCCTAGTGGCTCGTTAGTGTATATAAAATGCCCCGGGCGTGGTCAAAGGACATAGCTAGTGGCTGGTTAGTGTTGTATAATACACAGTGGGCACTACAGAAGGCTGTTGCTTCTGACATGTTAGTATTTTAAAATATACAGTGGACAATGACAAAAGATGCACAAACGGGTCTTGGTGAAAGGCCATATCTAGTAGCATATGCATATGTTAGAATATATAGTGGGCAGAGCAAAGGTTTTGGCTAATGACCAGAGTTGTGCTAGAGGCCAAGGCTAGCAGCTTCATACTGTATATAATATACAGGAGACACAACTGAAGTATATAGCCACTGATGAAGGACAAAGTCAATGGTTGAAGGCCTGTTAAACAAAATGTGCATTGCACATGGCTGGAGGCCATGGCTAGTATCCATGACTAAAGGTGATGATTGGTGCCCATTAATGTGTTAAAATATATTTGGCCATACACACTGACCATGGCTGAAGGCCATGCTTATAGCTGCTCACTGTTCTAATGTAACTAGTTAAGTCATCAGTGATGTCATCTGCAATATCATCTTGGTGGTCATAGGCTGCACAACCACAAAATGCATAAAAAAAAACTTTGTTTGAATACTTTTTAAACTTTTTACAATATTTTCACTTATGGGTATTATTAATGATTACAAGGTATCTAAACTGTTATAGTAACTGTGCATAAAGACTACACTCACTGTATCTTATAATAAAACTTTACTATAGTATCTCTATAGTAGACACACACTTAGAGACACATGTCTACACATATATATATATTTTTACACATTATTTCATAGCCGCATCTACCAATCTACATATGAGGTCATTGTACCCACAGCTACATTTAAATATATAAACATATGTCCTTTTTTAACACACGCTGTATTCCAAAGATGAATTAAAGGTCTTTTATCTGTTTATACAGTCTGTGTTTTTATTGTCTGTTTTTATAAGTGAAATGTTGGCCATGGAAAGCACTGTTTTGGGGGATAGGGAAAAAAAGAGGTAGGAACTGGGAAGGGAAAAAATTAGGATTCATACATATAATAATGGATAAAAAAGGAACTTTTTATTTTTTACAGCCTTCCCCAAACCATCTAGGGTGGCATCTCCCACCTATATACAGCTGTGACAGGTTTTGCACATTATCAAACAGTTTGATAGATCATGTGCAGGCAGGAAAAGGCTGAGGTTGGGTGTTGGTTGGTGGAAAATAGGTAGTGATCGTATTGGAACACTGTGGCACAGATAATAAATACCGGTGTGCTGATTTTGATCCATGCGCTTGGACTTTATGTTTCATATGAGCCTTCCTATACGATTCGTCCACTTCATCCCAATGTAAGCGGACAAGATGTTGAATCAATGTTGAGGTTCCCAAACATTGTGATGGCTTGTTTGAAGGTCCCCTCTGCAAAACCCTACCACACAAGTTGCGCATCACTTCCACGATCTCCTTCTTGCTGTGTTGGTCCTTCACCCGAAAATATTGCCATTTGTCAGCAATTTATTTCTGCGCACATTGGGCCTCATTACGAATTTGGCGGTAAGGTAACAACAGCTCCAGAAGTGCTACCGGCACCATTGTTACCGTACCTCCACATTACGAGTTCTGCTTGCGGGTGCCGCTCTGCACACCTGGTCAATTCCACCTGTTCCCAATGTTTCAGTTTTGAGAGTAGTTTCCTCTCTATGCCACAAATGGGTAGCCACGGGAGGTGCCACAACTAAAGTTTGGAACAAGTTCATAGCTGAACACCAGATTAACTTCATCCTTAGTATTTTTTTTGTGGCAATTGCCCCCTTTTTTGAGAAAAACAAAAATATAAACAAATATATATATGTTCTTTTTTAATTTTAATTCCCTTTGTTATATGTTTCATCTTTATGTGTGTTGCTTCCCTGCAACCCCCCCCTATCCTTTCTTTCCCCCAAAACACCCCTTTAAGGGCCACACTCTAAATTGATTAACTTAATCACAGACTGCAAAAATATATTACAACATCTATTGTCATTTATTTTATGCAGTTTGAGTGACTAAAACTCCTCAATTATAACCACGTCATAGCTTGCCTTAGCCACACCTACAAATACGGTCATATCACAGAACAGCATCAAAGCAGAAGTCCGAACAGCCTTCCGGCCTACAAGCACGTTCATAGCAACTCTCAAATGTCAGGTTGTGCCTGCCATCATATTTCGTACAGTGTGTATTTTGCAGTTTTTCTTTGCGAACTACTTCTGTATTTCTCTATTTTAAGGGGCTTGGGAGGTTGTGTATTATTTCTGGGAGATTGCTAAGCACTATATATTCAATTAGAAGAGTACTGGGTGGTGATATACATTAGAGTGAGTAGATGAAATTGATGTTGAGGGTAGAGGGTGTTTTTGGAGTTTCTAATCTTCATCTTTCACTGATAATGTTCCTCTCCTCTGGTGTTACTACTTGGATGCCAGACTACTCTTAGTGGGGTCTGCTGCACTTGAGAGGGGTCTCTAGGGTTTTCTGTTTTGTTTTTTTTAATTTTTTAATTACAGGTATGGGTAGGTAATATCTTTATGCTATTTGGGATTTTAGGGGATGTTAAATATTTTTTTGTTTTATCTCATTAGTATGTTTTGTTGTAGATATTTGGAGGGGATTAACTGTGATTCATTGTTGGGGTGCACATCTTTGGGAGTATAGTTGGGAAAACTGATTTTTATTGTATATGACAGGCTGATTGTTGGGTCTGTAGTTAATCGGACTTTATCCAAGCAATGCTTTTTATTTGTTGTTTATGTTTTTGTGTTGTTCTTGTATGTGTTTGTGGGTGTGTGTGGGGCTGTGCTATCTCATATCTTGATTATCAATTGTAGTGTAGGTCTCCTTTGTAATTGTAGAGGACGCATTGTGGTTATGTTGGGGATAATACATTTGTCATTTATTGCCATGTGCTCTTCGATTGCTGTTAATTCTGTTATCTCCTATGCCTTATGGCTCTGTGTAATGATGCTGAGTATGTATAGATTTTGATGGGGCCTTGACAGTTGGAACCTGCAATGTGAAAGGTCTAAATTGCCCAAAGAAAAGGAGAATGGTATTGTCCGAAATGTGGAGGGATAAAATTGACGTTGTTTTTCTCCAGGAGACACATTTACTACCGGGATCTGAGGGTCTATTGTCTAACTTTAAATATACGAAAGTTCTGTTGAATTGTCATACGGCTAAGTCTAGGGGTGTAGGGATTCTATTTAGTAGAGGGTTGACTTTTAGTTTGGAAAGAGTAAGTATGGATGTGGATGGTCATATTCTGTAAGTTGACTTAAAATTTGAAGGGAAGTTGATTTCTATTGGTTCTATTTATGGCCCATGTGTTCATAGTGGCACATTCTTTGGGTCTTTGGAAGCAATGTTACGTGATATGAGAGGAGAATATATCATGTTGGGGGGATTGTAATTGTATATTGGATTGTAAGAGGGATAGACCCTCTGTGTGTACTTTTTTAGGGCAGAAGTCAAGCAAGGAGTTTAATGACTTTTTGGATGTTCATGACCTTGTGGACACTTGGAGGAACTTGCATCCAAGAGATATTCTTTCTATTCCCCGGTACATAACTCATTTTCGAGACTGGATTCCGTTCTAGTTTCTGATGTCTTAATGGAATATATTGTGGAAGCAGCATAGGGGAACGCCACCTATCCGATCACTCAATGGTGTATGTTAAGCTCCATTTTGATAGTGAGAGGGGAGGGAATTGTAGTTGGCGGTTCAAGCCTTTTATCTTGAAAGAGGTGAATGCTCCAAAGGCATTAAGTGCATCCATTGTTAATTTTTTTCATGACAATAAAGGCTCATCAGACGGTCTGGTGGTCTGCGACTCCTTTAAAACTTTATTAGGGGAGAGTTAATGTGCTGGACTGCTAGGGCAAGACAAAAAGGGGAAACAAAGATATTGGAGCTGGAGACTACTTTAGGGGATCTTCAACGGAGGTATGCCATGTCTAATAGTAATAAAGATAGGTTGCAATTGAATATAGTGAAAGATGCCCTGAAGCTGGAGATGGAGTCACAAATGGAGAAAGGGTTGTTTTATATGCGGCAAAGATATTGGGAAGGAGGTGATAGAGGGGGGAAATTGTTGGAGAAATAAACTGAAGGGGTTTTTAGAAAGATAGCACATACGTAAAATTGATAAAGGGGCTGATAGAGTGGCGGTAACGAGGAAAGAAATAGGTGAATACTTTTGTTTATATTATACTGACTTATACGCTGATGAGTTTACGCCACAATTACAGCACCTAGATGATTTCTTTGAGAAAATTGAGGTTCCATGTTTGTCTGAGGACAGCAGGAATTTGCTTGAGGCACCAATTACTGTGTCCGATGTTTTATTCGCGATTGGCGGATTGAAGGATGGGAAGTATCCACGTATGGATGGGTTATATACTTAATTCTATAAATGTTTTGATGAACTGTTAGCGCCAGAGTTGTGTAAATTACTTAATCACTTCCTTATGGAGGGTGTTTTGCGTCTTTCAATGAAGGAGGGAGTTGTAACAGTTGTTCCTAAACCAGGGAAAGATGCAGCTTTTTGTTGTAATTATTGACCTATCTCATTGCTAAATGTGGATATTAAAATCTTTTCAAAGATATTGGCGAATAGATTAGATAAACAAATGGGAGGACTGATTGATAGGGCTCAGGTGGGGTTTATGAGACATAGACATGGATATGACAATATTAGGACTCTTCTTGATACTATGCACTTGCCAGAATCTGTAGATGGTGAGACTTTATTATGCCGAAAAGGCTTTCAATAGAGTTAACTGGACGTTTCTGAATTATACTCTTCTAAAAATGGGTTTTGGACCTTTATTTATCAATGCTATTTGGGCTTTGCAATCAGATATTTCGGCCAAGGTCTGGGTGAATGGGGGTTTTTAAGGACCCTTTTTTTGTTTAGAGGCACATGACAGGCTGTCCCCTGTCTCCTTTCCTTTTTAATTTGGTTCTGGAGCCCTTGTTAGCCTATATCAGATAGAATGTTGCAATTCAGGGGTTACGTGTGGGGGTGGGGAATTTAAAGTCTTGGCATATGCAGATGATGTGGTGGTAATCCTAGATAATCCGAGGGTAGGTGGACCTATCTTGAGAGATATGATTAAGGAGGTAGGGAAATTATCAGGTTATAAAATCAATTGGGGGAAATCTTTGGTTTTTCCTCTGAATATCACTCTTAATTGTGATAGATTGTTTTGTTGGGATTGTAGATGGGAAAGAGATTGTGTCAAATATTTAGGTATTCATCTGGTTAAGGACGTTAAAAAGGTGGTTGAGTTTAACGTGAAAAATGTAATAGGGGTTCTCCAAAAAGACATTAGGAAATGGCGGTGTACTATCCTGAGTATTCTGGGCGAAGGTTAATGCAATTAAAATGATGCTGCTTCCCAAAGTTTTATACCTCTTGCAATCCATTCGTTTACTGTTCTCAAAAAAAGTACTTGGTAGTATTGATAGGGTTTTTCAGGATTTCTTGTGGGGGGCTGGGAAAAGGGCTAAGATTCCACGTTATATTATGACTCGAAAAATTTGTGATGGTGGAAATGGTTATGCTATGTTGGGGAACTATAGTAAAGGCTTCTTACTTAAAAAATTGTTTATTTTCTTGAATGATGATTTAGACTTAATGCCCTGGTGGGTGAAAATTGAGAGAGAAATGTTGAAACCGTACAATGCAAGAAGTTTGTATTCTCTTGGGAAATGACCTCGTCGGGCTATGAATCTAAAGTCAATGGCTGTTACTATAGATGGTCTGACCTCGTTGGTTACTGCTAATGGTCAGGGGCTGCATATGTATAGAGAAGCTTCTTTATGGTGTAATCCTGGTTTGCAAGTTGATAATAAACTGTTAGATTGGAAGAGTTGCTGTAATAAAGGTGTTCTGGAAATCGGTGATGTTTGGAGTAATACAGATGAAATGGTTTCCTTTGATGAGTTTTTTTTTAAATTTGGACTAAGTAGGAGGGAACAGGGAAGGTATAGGATACTGAAGGATTTGCTTTCTGAACGGCGACAGATGTTAGACTCTGGATTTGTAGAGAGGCCAGAGATATGTGGGTTGTTTACTATAGTGGAACTGAAGGTGTCGAATATTATGAACTTTCTCCCTTGGGAGAATGCTTGGTTAGTTTCATGGGAGAAACTTAGAATGAAATGGTCTGAGCAGTTGAGATGTGATGTTCCAACAGAGGAGTGGGAACTAATCTGGAAAGTTCAGATTAGGACAAAATTGATTTAAATGTACGTTATGTTCATCAGAGGGTACTGGGTAATATTTACTGGACCCCGCAGTGTATGTATAATCTTGGTTTGTTGGGGATGTCGGAAGGAGAAGGGCTCTCTGCTGCATATGTTATGGTACTGTGATAGAGTGAAGGACTATTGGAAAGAGGTGTTGGACAGGATTGATGCAATTTCGACGATTGATTTCCCGCGGAGCCCATTATCGGTGCTTCTGCTGTCTCCGAGATGCAGATGTAATATCACTTATGTAGCTAGGAGTTGGATTAATAAAGGATTATTGGTAGCTGTTAAATAGGTGTTAAAAGTGTGGAAAACGAGGAAGAAACCTGTTCCGGATGATTGCCTATGTGATATGAAGATTCTCTCAAAATATGAGAAGTGCTTATTTTATAGACAGCAAAAGGGAGAGGTTTATGTGGAAATTTGGGGGCCTTTTAATGAATTTTATGGAAGTGAATGATTATTTGTCAAGGTATGAGTGTTTTTGTGGTGGTGTGGGTGTGTGTTTTCTGTCTTGTCTTTGTTTTAATTTGTCTTATTCTTTTGTTGATCTTTGAAGTCTTGTAATATTTTGTATTTTGAAGAATGTAATTTGAAGAGTTGAAGTTTTTAATATTTTTTTATTGTACTTATTTCCTTTTGGATTTTGAAGATTTCAAAGTTTCTATGATATTTATGGAAATTATAAATAAAGTTTAAAAAAAAAAATACCAACATATAATTGACTGGTGCTTTAGCCATGGCTATACATATTTATATAAGAGAACATAAACACATCTGTATGTATACATTGTACATATTACCGGGCGTGTAGTTATGGTTAAGTTGCTAAATGCATAGGAAGAGCACTTTTTCGGTGGCTTATAACTTTGCTGCCCCTGAAGAAATCCTCACCAAACTTTTCAAAAAAAGTATATGGCCGGCTCTGAACTTTTTTGCCAAGTTGGGTGAGGTGTCCTGCGGGGGGGGAGAAAATTATAGGGGGGTCCCAGATTTTTTTTTCATACACTGAATGGGGAAAAACTTTGCACACAGCAACAGCCCGAAATGGCTGGACAGATGTTCACCATATTTGCGGCAGGGGATTGGGTCAGAAAGCGTGCTTTTGTGTCTCCGGTGGAAATCGGACCAGTACTTTTGTTGCAAAGGACTGAAATGTAAGTCCCAAAAAATGTGTGATATCTGGGTCTGCTCTGCAGCCGGTGGTTGGCTGAAGGAAAGCGTGCTGTGTGTCAAAGGTTTTGGGAAACACTACCATGGTGTTTCAGAGGATAGTGGCACAGCAGAAGGGTTGCAAAACATGGTTTGCAGGGTCGGGTAGGTGGAAGAGGGCGAAGCGAAGAAATTGCCCATGTGTTGTGCTGTAGCTTAGGGCTGCCGGTGGTTGATGATTTGATGTGTTTGCATTGTTTTATGGCAGTGGGTTTGTGGCAAAATGTCCCCATGCTTGGGTGCCTAGCCTTGTAGTGGTTGTGGGGAAGGTGTAGTCTTTTCAGTGCATGGGCAGAGGCGGCAGGCTTCCCTTCCACCCAAGTGCCTAGGGCTTGGGCACCACCCCCACAATTGAATGCTTCCATGCACGCAGCTACTCGCATATACTTACTTGGCGGGTAGCTGCCCAGGCGACAATCATATTTTGGTCAGTGTAGACAGGCTGCAGTGGGGATGGGAAGTGCATTGGATATATTATGAGGATATTTGCAGTCGGTGTACTATGTTGTGTTGTGCCTGCAAAGTCTCTACTGGCTTGTGTGCATTGGTAAGGGCCTTGCATGTAACAGTGCGGGCAGTGCTTGGAAATAGGTATGAGGAAGTTGTCATATGTGTGTCCGTTAGTGTACTCATATGGAAGTGGTGCGAGGAAGTTGTCATGTGTGGGTCTGTCAGTGTACGCACTATTGCCTTCTAGTGAATGTGCAAGGACTGGGTTTTGGGTACATAGGCAGAGGCCGTAGGCCTCTGCGTGTACCCAAGAGGTTAGGGTTTGCTCACACCCTTGCTTCAAGGAAGGCCATTATGACATTGAGACATGGAATGATGTTTTACCAGCACACTTTTGCCACATGGACCATTCACGCAGCTAATGACATATACTGCATTGGTGGTTAGGTGCACAGGGGACTATCATATTTTGGTCAGTGTAGGGAAACTGCATTGGTGATGGGGAGTGTATTGGAGATAATATGAGGATGTTTGCCATCAGTGGCCTATGTTGTGTTGTGACTGCAAAGCCCCTACTGTGTTGTGTGCATGGCTATGACCCTTGGCCCTAACAGTGTGGGCACTGGTTAGAAGTAGGTGTAAGAATGTTGTCTTGTTTGGGTACGTCAGTGTTCCCATATGTACCAGTAGGCAGGAAGGCTCTGTTGGCCACATGTTCCCATGCCTGTCTCTATTGCCTTGCAGTGGGTTTGTACTAGGACTAGGCTCTTGGAGGTATGGGTGGAGGCCATAGGCTGCCGCATGTACCCAAGAGGCATGGGCTTGGCCACAGCCTTGCTCCAGGGATGGAAGGATTTTTCACAATCACAATGGCTACGGCCATTGCACCTAACAGTGTGGCCACTGTTTGGAAGTAGGTTAGAGAATCAGCCTTATTTAAGTCTGTTAGTGTACCCATACGTACCAGTAGTCAGGAAAGCTATGTGGCCACATGGTAGCATACACGCCTCTATTGCCTTCTAGTGGGTGTGTTGAAGGAGTAGGCTCTCAGGTGCATGGGCATGTACCCAGAAGCCTAGGGCTTGGACAGAGCCTTGCTTCGGGGAGGGCAGGCAGACATTGGCACATGGAAGGAATTTCTTAGCATCACATTTTTGCGATATGGACTTTTTACCCAGGTACTCACATACACTTCATTGGCGGGCAGCTGTAGAGGCAACTATCTTTTTTTGGTGAGCACAGGCAGACTCCTTTGGGGATAGGGAGTGCAGTGCAGACCATTTGAGGATATTTGCAGTTGGTGCACTATGTTGTGTTGTGCCTCCAAAAACCCTAGTGGCTTGTGAGCATGGCTGGGGCCCTTGGACCTAATAGGTTGGCCAGTGGTTGGAAGTAGGTATCAGCATGTTGCCTTCTTTGGGTCTGTTCTTATACTGATATGAAACTCCAGCATACACTCTTGGAAATATGTATGTCTCCTGTGGGGATGAGGAGTGCATTGCTGACAATATGAGTATATTTACAGTTGGTGTGTTATGTTGTGTTGTGTCTGCAAAACCCCTACTGGCTTGTGTGCAGTGGGTGGGTTGAAGGAGTAGGGTCTTGAGTGCATGGGCAGGGCACAGGCTATATGCCTCCTCATGTACCCAGGAACCTAGGGCTTGGCCACAGCCGTGCTTCTGGGAGGGCAGGCAGAAATCGGCACATGGAAGGAATTTTATACCGGCACAGTTTTGCGATATGGACTTTTTACGCAAGTACTCACATATACTTCATTGGCATGCACCTGTAGAGGCGACTATCCTTTTTTGGTGAGTGCAGGCAAACTCCATTAGGTATGGGGAGTGCATTGCAGACAATATGACGATATTTCCAGTTGGTGCGCTATGTTGTGTTGTGCTGCAAAACCTCTAGTGGCTTGTGTGCATGGCTGGGGCCCTTGGACCTAACTGGTTGGCCACTGTTTGAGGAGTCTATTGCAGACAGTATGAGGATATTTTACGTTGATGCACTATGTTGAGTGTTTCCTGCAAATACACATGCGATGTAAAGTTGTACTTACATAACTTCAGAAAATTCCATGCTTGTACTGGGTGGGTGAGGAGTGACAGTGTACAGCATATGGGATCCTTGCAGAACCCATGGGCAGAGCAAATGGAGTGTAAGTTATGTATCCCTTTTTGGTATACTTCCATACAATGTCTGACCTTAGAACTAAACATGCTTTCCCCTCAAGGCTGTTTTACAATGAGTGTGTGTCCTGTTCAAGGAGAGGTATCTTAGGTTTCGCTTTCCAGAGATGATGTGGGGGAAAAAAAGGAATCAGCCAGCAACGTGTTTCGATTGTAGCATGCATTTACGAACGTTGGCAGTGTCATTACGGTGAAAGTAGTACGACGTACAAGTAGAGATGATGGTGCCGTACACATGGTGCTGTGAGTGCACAGATGGGAACATACATTAAATGTGTTTTTACAGTGCCTAAGGACCAGTTATATGTGCAGTGTGTTATGTGGCAACAGTGGACGATGGCAGATTGTGTGTTAGCTGCCTGAGAATACGTGGGTGGGTGGCCCATTGTACGCAGTTTGGTGTCATGCAGCATGAACCTGTTTGGGGCTGTCGTTCAGTGTAGAAAAGGAGTTAGTGTCTACGGTTGTCAAACAGTGTAAGGGGGTTATAGTGTTCAAATGGTGTATCATTTCTACAATAAGAAAGGGAATCAGAAGTTTGAAAACTTAAGCAGTAACGCAGTGGTTGCAATATGGCTGCCGAGCTATGACCCCTGTGCTGTACTGACATATGTGTTGGATACCTCTTTTTGAAATGGTGTAGATAACAATGAAAATTACCTAATTGGCTACATGGTGCCAGTGGAAAGCAAGAAGCCACATGTTGCAGCCGTTATGACAGTTACGTAAGATGTATGGATGCATTCATCAAGTTGTATGGTTGTGATTGTGCAGATTGTTGGGTAGGTTACTGTAGTGTTGTGCATTCAGTGTGTCCACTTATTATAGGCTTTGGTGACCAATGTACGTAGGAAACAGGTTATGTATTGTGTGGAAAAAATGGCAGCCAATGTCAACTGCAGTGGCTAATGGGTAGGTGGCTGTGTTATGTGTGGGGTTAGTGATATGTAGATAGATGTTTGTATGCATAGTTGTCGTGGGAAAAGATGAGAATGTTGTGTCATACCAGTTGAGCTATTGATTTTTGGAACTAGTTTACAAGTGCACTGATATTGACAAACGTGATGATTTTTAGAGTAATGAGATCAGTCTTTTATAATGTTTTTTCTATATATGAATAAAAATGTTGAATTATTTGATAATGTCTATTGATTTGAATTGATTGTTTTTCATCTCATTGATCGGTTACATAAAGACATGTTTCTTTTTATTATTGTTCTGTGTTATGATGAGATAATGACTGTCTAGAAGTGTGAACTATGTCAGAGCTCCCCACACAGAAACACTAGTACTATGATCTTTGATGTTAAAACAAATATATTTGTTCTATCCAGGCCAGATCATAGTACTGCAATAATCCTGGTATCCCCTGCCACTCCTGTTTGTTGGTGTATGCATAGTTGTGCAGGGCAGAAGCAATTGTGGGCAGGGTGTAGAATGTTGAGTGCATGGCTGGAGGCTCTACACTGTACAGGGTGTAGTGAAGTGTGTAGTGCGTAGGCGCAAGCAGCGTAATGTAATATAGGTGAGCATTGCAGATGGTGGGATTGGTATGTGTATAGCAGAAATAAGTGCACACATGGCACTGTAGAGAAGAATAATAGCAATTGTTTCAGACATATTGTTTGGATTGAGGAGGGCCTGTACTGTGTTTTGTGTATCAAGTGTGAAATGTGGTGGTCCTGGTTGCTGCATTATCTGTGGGAAAAGAGAACAGAACATGTTAGAGCAGGCATTTCTTTAGTGTGCAGTACACTACATAGCATACATGTTTCACTTTGTGGACCCTCATAACTAGTACTTCCTAAGGGTGTCCAGTCATAATTTCGAATGAAAAATTTAGAAAGCCAAAAAAGTTGAATCAAAAATATAGAAAAAAAAAATGTCGAATTATTATTTTTTTTTCATATTTTATTTGGCTCTAGTTTATATAAAAAAAGGTAAAAAAAAAGGGGGGGTTGGGGGGAACCCCCCCATTTCGAAAAAAAGTCATAAAAAAAAATTCGACATTTTTTTTTTTATTTTTTTTTTTCAACTTTTTGACTTTCGAGATTTTTGTATTCGAAATTATGGGCCTCATTAGGACCCAGGCGGTAAGGGGTTTACGGCGGCGTAAACAGCGCCGACCCTTACCGCCTGATTCCGAGGTCCCTTAGCGCCATGGAGGATTTAACACCTGCTTTTAGCAGGTGTTAAAACCCATGGCGCTAAGGGACCTTGTTGTTAATTACGCCACCGTAATTTACGGTGGCGTAATTAACGCCTTCCCCACTCCCATTATGCCCTTTGGGGCAAAAATGGGAATGGGGAAGGGTAAATGGGGATTGGGGACTTATCGCCCCGCCAACCTCGGAATGGGGCGGTAAGTCCGCCAACCACCATGGCGTAAACGTAGTTTACGCCATGGTGGTAAAGGTACGACCCAGGCGGTAACTTACCGCCTGGGTCGTAATGAGGCCCTATGTCTATAAACCCTTCCTAAATACTATGCTTTGAACCAGTGTACTGTGCAATGAGTGCAGTTCCTGTGTTCCTGGGCACAATCTTTAGGTCTGTGGAGAAAATAAATCCATGCTGGATTAAAGAAAATAACCTTCCAAATGTCTTTGCTACTATGGTGCACAATGAATGATAGTCATGTTTGGAGTGGTTACAGCACTTTTTAAAGTGTACTCTTGAAGTAGGTGGACATGTAAGGTTTTACAATTTGTGGCCTATACAGGTCAGATGGGTGGCATTGTATAGCAGGTGGTATTTTGTAAATGTTTACCTGATTCCTTTTTTTACCACTGTTCCTTCATGCGTTTGGTTGCTGTTGGTGGTTTGCAAGTATTGTAGCATTGCACTGTGGTAGTACAGAAATCTGACTGTAGTTATGTATCTGTTGGTGTACTGTGACTGCTCAAACTTTGGAAGTGTTTTACAATATGTTTGTAGTACAGTAGTTGTAGAAGGTTGAGTTGGGTTGTTTGAATGCTGCAAATAACATTGTTGTATTCTGGTTGCAGTTAGATACCAAGTGGCAAATTCTAACTGTTTACAGTGTCCGATTAGTGAAGGGTACGTTTAGAGGTTTGCACATTCCTGTTGCTACTTGGACATCTGTTTACATTCTGAAGCGGTAGTGTACCATTATGGAGTTACGTGATGATAGGTTCATATGTCTTAGAGTTCTATGACTATTCTTGGAGAGCTGGTGACTGATTTGCATACCTGGTGGTTTCAGAGGTTACTGAGGATGGTTTTGAACCCTCATACTTAGCACTTTCCTTGCCACGTATCCTGTGGAAAATACTGCCACTGTGATTTGTGTACACGTATTGTTTGTGTGAGTGTATTCATTGGGTTCATTGGGGATAGTAATGTCCAACACACACTTTAGTGCATTTCGTCAATGCTTGCAGTATGCTAAGTTCCTTTAGGTCGACAGTGTGGAAGGAAACATTTTTATTGTCCACTTACAAAGGTACTGGTTGGTGCTGGGGAGTAAGGTATAGTAGGTTTGTACATCAAAGAGTACATTTTGGCTTCAAGAATATTAAGTAGGCATTTGCAAGATTTGCAGGTAATCTCTGCTTTGGACTGATGGAAGTATCATTGAATTCCCACCATGACCATTGCTTTCTAACGTATGCCGTAGAGTGGCCTCCATTGATTGATTCGCCTGTGTGGTAGATTATGGCTACTGTTGTGAAGGTTTTCTTGCCAAGTGATACCTGTCCGTGTGTGAAGGCGGTAAGCATAACATTACATATTGACTATGTGAGTGTATATGTAGCATCACACGAATATCAGAATTACATGACGTACAGAACATGCTATGGTTTGCATTTTGCGCCAATTGTTGAAATGGAATGGAGTGACAGTTAGGTATTGATAAGTACACAAAGCATTTGTTAGGGACTTGTTCCTGAATGACATGGTTGCACAGAGTGCATGTATGTTTCTACATGTAGGAAATGTGAAAGATGTCATTTATGAGTATGTTTTCCTTACTGGTATTTGTAGTAAGTACATGAGAAATTCCTGTTGATCTTCTAGTCGGTTAAAGTGAATTTCACCATTCCAGAACTGTAGTCCAATTCTTGCCTTATTCCTGAGACACTGTAAATGGTGTCAGAATTACTTACTGCATTTCTCTGAAGGACGAGCATTTGCAAACACAACTGGTCTGCACCATTAAAATAAATGCTTTCCACAATTGCTGGTATTTAGAATACAACATTCATTGTTATGTTTGAATAGCAATTAACACACATTGTACTGGAAAATTTGAATGGGCCAGGTACCTCTGTGTCTGAGCACTTTGATAGAAGGGTGCATGGTTTCTTTGCAGAGGCATTCTTGTTGTGGGTGGAGTTGGGTATGGTTTGTCTTTTTGACTCCTTTTGTATGTGCTTTTGGTAGTTGATATAGTGTGAGTTGCTTTCTATTTCTTTGATGGTACTATTGCCAAATCATTTATAACTTATGATTGAATGAGCCTTCCTTTCAAATCTTTCCGTTTCTGAGGCATAGGGTACACTTTCAGATGGGGTGTATGGACATAGTCTATTGTACTCTATGATGCAAGGAATGTCTGTACTGACTGCAGTTGCATGAACATTCACTAGATACAGTCCTTCCAGTGTACATAGCCATTCCAGTGCTACATAACTCGTGCCTTCTTTAAAGACTATGCTACCAATATAAATCAATGCTTGATCTAAGGTTAGACCTTGCAATTTATGAATTGTTACTGCATAAGCTAGCGACAGAGAGAACTGTTCTCTGCGTACATACATGTCTTTGAAAAGAAGGCATAGCGCCATTGTGCGTCCTATATTTTTGACTTCTGAAAGATTGTCAAACTTGATGTTTACAAACTGAATGCTGTTGTCCCGTGGGTATGTCTGGAAGCCAACAACTGTATCAAGTGCTCCATTAACTAAACCTTGCTCTACGTCAATGTTACCTTTAACATAACTCTACAGTTGACACATAATGTTAAAATGTTCTCCAATTCAGCTGTGTTGTAGATAGAGTTCTCTAAGGTTTGTAGTCGTGCTATGACTTGTTGACACATAGGTATTGGCATACCGTGTACGTCCAGTTTATCTGTGGCATGAATTTGCACTAGTGGTTGTTTTTGCAGCAATGTTGCATTAAATTGTGCACAACTTGCTAGAGTTGGCATTAAGGACATACAGTTTATATTTTTCCGAGCTAATTGTCCCATGACATCAGTAGCACATGTGTTACGCCTGTACAGCTCATGGATGTGTTTAGTATTGAGGGTACACTGCGCCTCCTTTGATAGTTCACCAAACCGTAGGTTTTTTAAAATGTTGGCGTAGGTGAGGTCTGCAGACTGACGCATGTTTTGAGTTAGTTCTCTGTATTGGAAATGTTGCCAGAGATTTACATTCCCGATGCTTGCAAGACTTTTACGGCACTCTTTGTGTCCTAAGGTTTTGAAGATAGGTTCACCTTTGACTGGTGTTAATTGAAGGAGATCTCTGAAAACAATCACATGTTTTCCTCCAGAGAGTTCTTCGTAGTCTGTTTTGGGGACCTCTTGCAATCTGAGGTGAATCAAAGCCAACATTAGGTTGGAGACCATGCTCACTCATCTATTAGGAGCATGTTCATTTGTTTCAGAACTCTGCGTAGCTCCATATCAGTTTCTGCTGAAAGTTTATAGTACTCTAATTTGTTTTGTTGTTCTATTGGAAGGAGTAGCAATCGGTGTAGAGTGACACCACCTACATTGTAGGCAGCCAAACCTGTAGGGGCAGTTACAACAGCAGAACGTTTGTATTTTGTTAATTGTTGGAGGTATTTACTGATAATTTTTATTAAGAATGTTTTACCTGACCCAGCTTCTCCACTTACATACAGCAGTACAGGTTTGTAGTTGCACCATGTGCAAGTTTAACTTTTGTGCTGTATACCATGTTCAATGGTTTCACTTACTTTAACAAAAATGGTACGCTGTTCATTGTTTAGTTGGGATTTCAGTACTGCCGACTCTTCTGAACAGTGCTCATACTGAAGCATAGTGATGGTTAGTTCCTTCATGGCTAATTCTGCCTCATTTGCTATGAGTGACTGTCCAAGTGGTTCATGGCTGCCTGTTTGAGAAGGTAGCTGGATCCTGATACGGATAGCCACAAAATACAAAAGGTAATAAACCTTAAACCACGGAGGTGGACCACAGCCCCCGAAGAATCCAACCACCCTGGCTAAACCTGACGCAATAGAGACGAGCTGATATTTAGGCACCCCCCCATCTCGCACCAGCCTAGAAAATGAACATGTAGGTGGAAACACGTGTCAGCACCACTTGTTTTTCCATCAATGGATGAATCCAAGGAAATAATAATAAAAATTTGGAAACAATGATAACAAGCAGCTTTGTGGAAGTCACATTTTTCATTCGCCAATGAAGCAATGGGTTAAATCCCAGCATAGATAACAGCACACACGCCAAATGAGTGGAAGCTTTAACAATCTTCGCTTGATACACACAACAGGCACCACGAGCACAGGCCTTTTTTCAAGCTCCCACCAACCGGCTGCTAGTGCACTGATAACAGAGATGGAGGGCGCGGCAACCCATGGTACCTGGTGCTCCCAACACATCTGTTTGAGAAGGTTAACTGCTCTCAGAAGTTTCTACATTTAATTGCGCTTGAAGTTCTTCTTGTTGGCATTCATTGTCCGATATGGTTTTTTACTGTGTAAAGTTTTCATCTGTAATTGTACTTTCACTAGCATTGAAAGAATCTTCATAGGAGGTGTAGGTTGCTAATACATTTTCTTCTTTTCTCCATGGTTTGAAAAGTTACAGTAGAGCCATGAAGTACAGTTCTTTGTGTTGGGGAGTTTTTAATGACAACTTCATATGATTAGTTAGGCTGCGTTTGGTAAGTTTCACCAGGCTGCCTCCACAACTTTCCACTCTGTATATACCTTGTTCCTCATTTGGTTTAATGTTGTTTTTGTATGCAAAGTTTTGGGCTATCTGGTACAGGCACAAGGCTTCTAAAGTAATACTCCTGTCTGGGTAGTATGTGTCCAATAAGTTGTTCTTCAAAATGTCCTGGCTGTTGGGATTGCTTTTGGCTATTGTTTGTATGTCTTCATACGATTTAAGTACTCTTTTTCTGTAAGCGGCTGTGCCATAGCTTAGCCACACTATGTTGTCAGATTTCCCATATAGGGCTGTGCCGGTTAAATGGTCAGTGGCATCGTAGCTGCCACATTCTCTATGGGACAGAATTTTAATGCCAAAGCTGTACAATTTCTGTGCCAGTGTTTGTCAGAGGATGTGTCATCCCAGAGGTCTTTGAGCTCTGTTTTCTCTTCTTTGGTTAAGTAGGCGGGGACATATCATGCAACTGCAGTGGAATTGTCTGCAATGTACTGTACATCAACATTGGCATTCCATAGGAGGGCAATAATTGCATCTAATTATTGATGTACCTTGATGCTTTGCTCCTTTTTATGCAGTATGTGCTGTTAGGAAATTTTCCTTTCACACTGTGTCAAACCGAAGACATGGGGGGTCATTAGGAGGTAGGCGGTAAGGGGTTAACGGCACCGGTAAAGGTGCCAGAGCCGTCATCCCCTTAACGCTTTAAAACCAGGCATCCTTAGCGGGTCCCACGAGGAGACAAGCATGCTAACAACGGGCCAGTTATTAGCATACTCCCCATTCCCATTGGGGCCTATGGGGGCTTGAATGGGAATGGGATGTTCAGGGTCTGGGTTTCTTGAATGAGGAATTACGGGCCCTCCAAGGTCAGAATGGCCCGGTAATTCCTCATTCAAGGAACAAGGACCTGGTACCCGGTAAGGAGGTAGCCATGCCGCTAATAGCTTTCAGGTAAAATTGTCAGTTCTGACTGATGCTGGCAATGAGCTGTTTCTGCATAATATCTAAAATGCAGTGCAGTGCTTCCTGCAAGTCTAGCAAGCATTTTCCCTGTGGTTGTTCACCACTTCCAACATTGCAAACACAACAAACAGCACAAAAAAGCTCTTTTCAGAGCAACCACTTCGTTTTGCAAATGTGTACAATGCTTTTGCCAGAATCATGCCACCCATTGTTGCCATGTCTGTACGCACGCTCATAGACTGTGCCACCGCCTGCCACCGCCTGCATGCTTTCTTTCAATTTCTATTTTTCAATGGTGCAAGGTGGCTCTGATAAGAGCCTTTTTGGCCTGTTGCATTTTTCCTGTTTTCATAAAACAGGCCACAAAGCCAGCAATGGAAGGGAGATTTGGCAAAGGGTGCCAATCACAGGGGTAAGAAATCTATGTGGAGAGTAGAAGATGTAGGGTGCACCTCACTTGGGTAGGGGCCACTCTTTGTCATGCTCCGGATGAAGCCTCAAAAGCCCTTAGAAAATGTTCCCCCCTACACAGTACCGCATTGCAGTATATGCACAATACAATGACCTTTGAAAGGTACTGGTCTGTTGCAGTGTGGATGTCCTCCAAGTCTTCCTGCGGGATGTGGTAGCCCACTGGAGTGTCCCTAGTGGTGGCAGGAACAGATGTGGAGGATGCTCTAGAGGAAAATAACCTACTGCCTGCTTGGAAGGGGACAACCCTCCGAACAGATGCCTGGTGGTTCTCTTGCAGGTGCCGCTGCATGGAGGTGGTGCCATAGCTGTACAAGCCATGTTTTCTGTGACTGAGTAGTATGTTGCAGTCATTGCATTGTACCTGGTTTGCACAAGATTTTGGCACATCTCCAACGAACCTAAACAGTTTCCACACCCACAACTCACGCTGGCTGCATGCAGTGGGGATTCCTTCTACTTTATTCCGGTTTCTTTTTTGATGGCCCTCCACATTATGACACCTATTCCCTCACTCAGGACCTTCATAAGGAGGTGTTGGTGGTGAGGATGTGGGTGCTCCTGAGTCAGAGGTAGTAGCAGAAGCTCGGGTGGCCATTACTTGGAGATGTACTTTGCAGGCACACAATTGGTGAGAAAGCAATTTCTGCATGAACCGATGTGGACCGCTGCTTTTCTCTGGAAAGCCAAACAGCAATTGCAGTGCACTTGTGGGGTGTGCCCTTTTATTGGAGTGTTGTGGAGCATGTACCACCGCAAAGTGGGCCTAAGTGCTTCCCTACAATACCTACATGCAAAGGAAAGAGTGTAGGATCTCTCTAAGGGTGCACTCTCAACGTAACACTCCATACATTGCAGAAAATGTTCCTCTTTTGATGTGCACGGATCTGGCTTGTGTCCCCTAAATAAGGGACCGTGCACAGCATTGTTCCATTACCATGGTGAAGTCGCCATTGTACTCCATTTAGACGCCTGTCTGCGGACGTATATTGGCTATAATACTTTATGGGCACGTGCATAGCTCCCCTACGGATACTCTTCCCATCCCCGGTCCACTTAAATGTACGGCACACGTGCATTGAACATTTCTATAGAAGCTTGGTGTGAGCACAATACAGTAGGTGGAACGTCTACATGCAAAGGTACTAGCAGGAGGTGGGTACGCACTTACACCTACTACAACTACATCACATGTTTCTTTGCATATCATGACCAGGGACTGTGTTACCAGGCCTAACAGGACGAGATACACATGTGCACAGTTTTGCGACCGAGAAATGTACAGTCCTGCAACTACTTACAGGCGTTCGTGCATGCAAACATGCTGCACGTACTGGCGTCCTACGGATGCTTTCATTGTGATTGCGCATGGGGCAGCCAGGTGCGGCAGTCATACGACTCCTCCATTTTTATCACTTCCAAACATCCTCACTAGTGATGTGCCCTTCACACTTACAATGGCCTTCTTAAAACAAAGCAAAAGGCACATATACAATTAGTACACATTCACATAGCAATGTTTATTAGCAGATTTCATAGTCACTATTCAGAAAGGGAAGGGGGACCAGAAACAGATACAATAGTGGGGATTTTGCCATTTCAGCAAGCTGCTGGTGAGGGGAAAGTGGGCTTGAGGTCTCTTCAAAGCGCAATTTGCGGGGATGGGGGCTGGGAAATGAGGAAGGCGGGCATGTGCAAGTTGGGCAGTGATATCTTATTTTCCCCATGATATGTTCTTCTACAAAAAATTCAAAGTGGCAAATTGGAGGAGCAATTCATTAATGTTGGCATCCAGGAGGTGTTCTTTTATATGTCCAGCATTTACTTCAGTTTGAGTGGCGTATGTTGCTGTACCAAAGGTGCCACTTCTGGTGTACTCCTTTGCATTCCTGTATGTTCTGTTAAAGGACGACAAATGTGGTTAATTTACATGAAGCAGTACATTGTAATTGTCTTACAGTTGCCACTGCGTCACCTACCTATGGGGTTACTATGCTCACTCATTTCGTCATGCAGGACATTTTCCTCCAGTCATCCTGGGGTGCATGCCTTTGCAGTAACTCTTTCCCTTTTCACAGTGCGGCAGGTAGCAATGGGGCTATTGTCCTCACTTATTTCTTCACGCAGAAAATTCTCCGCCAGCCATTCTAGGGTGATAGCCATTGCTACACACAAACAGAAAACATCATGCTTTCCTACTATTGTACACTACCGGGCCTGTGCATTTACAACATACATTTTCATGTACTCACCACATTGCAGTGACGTTTTGCTCTCGGTAGTGGACATCTCAACCTCTGCCTCTTTGTCCTTTGTTCGATTGTGAATCAGGTGTGCGGTAACATTGATGAAGGCAAATGTCAGTTCTGTTGTTGGTGCTTTCCATGCTACATACCATATGCCTTTGCGCTCTTTGTTGCGAAAGTACACATTTTGTACAGCTACTGCATTTTCTCTTCCCTTTCACGCACTTGCTGCTGTTTCTATATGTTTTTTGTAATCACTTCATTTTACCACTTTTTATAACCACCTCTCCCTTTCTCGGCACTTGGACTCCACCGGATGTCCGCAAACAGACGCAGTGTTTCCAACCACTGTGGCTATTAGTATAGAGCCAATGGTTTCAGAATGCTGCACAGTACATCTATGCAAACTAAGCGTATCTTGTTAAAAAGTAATAGAATTTAGTGAAAGAAACATTACGAAAGGGACGCTATGGTTCAGTTGTGCTACTAAAACCCTGTCACCTTTCCTGAAAAAACTATGATAAAACAACATTATGGCTAAAGCACCCTACTAAAAAATGATGAAATTCACTAACAAAAAACGTTGTTAAAGGGATGCTATGGTTAAGTTGCACTACTAAAAAACCTATGAAATTCAATGGAAAAACTTTGTTACAGGGACGTTATAGTTAAAGGTAAAACTGGAAATTCCCAGCAATTTCCCATTTATGGTAAGGTACGCAACCATAACTTGTGCTACCACTTTGCACTGCACGGACTAACACCCATGACCTCAAAGATGACATCACAAATGTCATTGATGACATCACTGATGCCATCACAAATACCTTTAGTTTTCATAACAAGCCTCCACAAGGCATTGTCTATATAATGTTACCACAAAACTATCAGAGGTCATTGGGAGAACTATCATAAGATAGATAATTCATTACACAACCCATTGCTATAAACACCATTGCACTACAGACTTCTTTCCAGTATAGCAATCAACGTAGGCATTGTCTGCAGCATGTACCTTAGAGGTCCAATATTCACATTTTTCCCATGTTAGTTATTTTGAGAGATTTGCGTACTGTGAAACATGTAATAATAAGTAGCTACTACCCCCTCACTTACAACATATTTGTACTACTGCATATAAAACATAAAGAGACCACAATGCGCACATATATTCCCATATACCAGGAAAGTACAGTAAGCAAAAAAGAAGCAGTATTACTAGAAAGTGTTCACAACCTAACTGATTATCTTCATGCACCGAAATGATTGCTATGTTTCAGGCCTGCTTCTTCCCCTATATATATGTACCATATGATGTGACTGAACCCTTAGGAAAGGAGTATAAGGACATATGAGAAGGGTAAGGTCTACAAATATAGTACCTTTTGAATGTTTACTTCCTGACTGTCAGTGAAGAAAACCACCAGCCCTACATATGTCAGCGAACAAAAAAAGAGGGATCCAGCCATGTGATGGCATCAGTAATGTCATCAATGACATTTGTGATGCCATCTTTGAGGTCATTGGTGTTAGTCCGTGCAATGCACAGTGGTAGCACGATTTATTGTTGTGAGTTATTGTTGCGTACCTTACCATGACTGGCACATTTCTGGGATTTTTCAGTTTTACCTGTAACTGTAACGTCCTTGTAACAACGTTTTTCCATTGAATTTCATAGGTGTTTTAGTAGTGCAACTTAACCATAACGTCCCTTTAACAATGTTTTTTGTTAATGAATATATATTCTATTTATAAAATGTCTTACCTAATACCTTTGTATGTTTTCATCTTCTTTGTTGAAAAACTGTAATTATGAAACAGAATAAAATGTATTTTCAACCAATAACAAACAATCAAAGTCACAGAAAACTTTTTTACCCCCTGCCCAGAATCGCTTGTTGCCACGGTTATTCAACATGGCTATCCATCTTGCCTTGTAGCTGCGTCTAACATGTACATTTTCTGCAAACCCAAAATCAAACTAAACCAACCTTTAAAACTTCAAATAAAACATGGGAACACCTAAGCACATAAAATAACAAACACAAATGAAATTCTGTGCTGTATCATCTACATTACAATATGATTATTGCACACAAAATGTAGGGTTTAATAGACACGGCTATAACCATAGTCGTGCCTACAAGATCCACCAAAAAGATAACGAAAAAGATTGATGCACACATGCACCTGCTTTTCATAGATGCAGTTATAGAAAAGTCCCCTCATGACTTTTCATAGATAAGGTTATAGCAAAGTCCCCAAACAAGTGTCCCTAATAGGACTACCAACCACCCTCACTCCACATGGTCTTCCTCAATTCCCCTGGTATCTCCCAATGCCCGAAAACAGTGCATGCATCTATGATGCTGCTCCACCCATAATGTCGGATAGTCGTGGCTTCCACATGTCCACAAACACATGATGTGCCATTTGCTGTTATGTAGCTGCAGTTGCACAGGGCTCCACGTATACCTGTGGATAGCAACATCACATGCTGGGTGGGTATGGGGCCAGTCATGGCCGTAAATAGACATAGGAGGAAAGCAGTTTGGTTAAAAGAAAACACAGACTACTGGGCTCCTACCACCAGACACACTTCTGTATGAGGATCCCCCCGCCTGGGCAACCTGTAAATAAAGATATACTACAACCTCAGTCTGCATATTGTTTATATGAGTCTTGTTTCCCTTTAAAATGGTTCTACCACCGCAAGGCACCAGGAATAGCAGAGTTCGATGTCGGGTCATCGACATATCCTTCTTGAGTGGCTCCCTTTAAGGCAGGAGCCATGGATTGTCGAGAACCCTTGAAGAAATGGTGAACAACAGCATTGAGGCAGCCTCTCCGGTCCTGGCAGTGCCCGTCGATGATTGGTCGTGGACTTCCTGCGAAGAGTAGGCATGCAGTGCACCTCAACGACAGTAGTTTGTTGCCGCAAAGAGTCACTGAAGAAAATTGGACTAGCAAAGGTCTCGAGTCGTCGGTGTCTCTGCGGTCTTCAGTTGCCAGGAAACCCAATCGTGGATGGTCCTCAGTGCGTCGCCGACCTCAACTTTCCCTGGCGGGAGAAAGCAGTCCACGGTGCTGGGGAGAGCATCCTTGAATTCAAAGTGTCTTAATCAATAGAGCATTGTGGCTCTGGCCGTCGACAGCTCAGTGTGAAGCCGTTCCCGCATCTGTGCAACACAGCTTCAACGGGCCTCCAGCGGTTATAGCATACCTGCGAACCCTAGACAATGACGGTGGACGGCTGTCTGGTGCTTCTCTTCGTTCTCCTCAGGGGTCCCCGTCTCCGGTTGACAGTCTTTCAAAGGCTGTCTTCCAGGGAATTTCGGCGAAGGTTAGTGGTGCACAAAGGTACCTCGTAGCTCAGGAAGATGTCTCCTAGCCTGGTGCTCTCTTGGATCAGTTTCAATGGCACAGCAGCTTCCGGATTGTGGTGAAGGTAACAGCAGTCAACCTTCTTCTTCAGGCTTGGCTTCGAGATTAATCATTAGTTTCGACCTCAGCTTCTGAACAATTTCTAGCAGTGAGAGGCCCCCAGATATACTGTTTGGACTCCCATTCATTCTGCTGGGTCACACTTAGGCAACCAATAACTCATAAGGGCATTCAGGCAGGCAGACAATCCGGTTCACAGGGCATTCAGGCCATTCTCTTCCCTCTCAGACGCTCAAAACAAGGAATGTGTATTGAGATAAGTACCCAGCCATTCAGAACTCCACACTGCATTCATACCAGTTTCAGGCAGGGCTGTATCAGTCTTTGTGTCACATACCAGAAACTAGACACCAATATCAAGAAGTGCATATTGGTCATATACTCCATTCACCCTGGTCCCACCCCAAGGGTGTACCCACAACATACAGTCACTGGGAAGGCTCCAGCCAGTCTGGCCTGGACTTCCCCAGAATACCATATATGGAACTTCCACCCAACAGCCAGTCAGTGGGAAGGGATAGAGTCAGGGCTTCACAGGACTTTGGGAAAAACAAGGTAACAGGCAATAGAAAGCAAGCGGTCACAGGAGCCATCTGGTCTCCTATCAGGAATCCCAAAAGGGAGGATACTCAGAGCACCTGTCAAATTCAGCATGGAGCTGCCACCAGCCCATACCCTGCTCTGTGGACCACACACAGGTGCCACAAAACATACACTAGGGGTACAGCGTTGTACCCCCACCCATGGGTGCCATAAGGGTATCCCAAGGGTCTGTACACCAAACCAAAAGAGGAAGATCTGCAATGCCAGGAGTCCCACATGGACTCCTGGGCAGAAAACAACACAGAACACACATGAAAAAGGACTACAGTACAAGGACAGGGAGGCCTTGTCAGTCGAATGCGTTTCCAGCATCACAGTGGCACTGTCTCTTAGTAGCTTCCTAGGGAAAGACATAATTAGCTTTAGAAACATCGTATGACATTGTAGAATATATTGATATGAGTTAAAGTAATTGTTCCCTCTTCCTCTATATTTAACAATATTGTATTTACCTTTTCTTCTGTCTTTCTTCCTTTTTTATGCATTCCCTTTAGATAATATTTTATCATATGCATTTTCCATTAGATGAGTTGGGAATACAGGATTGATACGGCCATTTGGATGTGATTGTCACTGATTGGCAGAGCTCAATGAACAGTGCCAACTGATTAATCCCCAGGGTTAATTTGCAGCAAGCATAGGTGGTCCACTGCCAAGCTGTCGCACGATACATGCAACTGTAGGCTTGGGACTTGGTGTCACCATGGACCTATCCTTTTGCCGAGCTGCTAGCACATTGCACTGTACCCAGCAGATGTACTCATCATATGCATGGTCTTTGACAGCATTTACAAAGTATTATGCACTTGCACAACATCTAACATTTGCGAGTAGGCTAGTGAGTATATCGTTCACCATCTGGTCATTAGTTGCTAGGGATTCAGCGCATGCTATTGAGTTTACAGCATTTTGCACATTACCTACAAGCATGCATTTGCGTAGCATTGCACTTTAAGATGATCAGTGGCAACATCAGCCAGCACAAGGCCAAATGATGGTAGGGATGCAGCCTCTTAATTTTGTTTTTAAGCATTTTGTAGTTTATAACACTTTGCACTTTATATGACATGCAGGTACTTGTATAGCATGTATAGTAATTATGCAAAAATGCCCGATCCCCCAAACAACTCTCTTTACCAGGATTATCATACAATTATAACAGGTGAATGTTCAGGCTCAATCATTCAGTACCATAAGAGGATGCAGAATGCTTTGATGGAATTACAGCTTACACCTAATGATGTATGTTTCAGGCCAATATATGTTAAGAAAAAACTATTTGAGCAAGATTGGAATCGTACACTGAAAAGGTATTCCATGTATTCGGAGTATGCAATGTTTATACAGAAGAGAGATCTCTGTGATAAATACATAGCAATATTTCCTTGTAATTTGACACGCATGCAGTACATGCATTTTAGACTGAACATATTTTGCACCAGAGAATGTACTAAGCACTGGGGTAACTCAACGGATAAAATACAAGAGGGTAAATGTCATTTCCCTGGGTGTGATGAACCTAACGAAACGCTTAAGCATGTAGTACTTGAATGTAAACATTTTAAGGCTCTTAGAACTAAATTCCTAATGAAAATTGCAAATGTAGATTTTGTTGATGCACTGGAATACCTGTGGAAAATATTGATGTTGGGTAAATATAACCCCTTGATCTTTGCACTGGTTTGTTTATTGAAAGCAATCGAAGTTGACTTGGAACTTTATAACTATTGATTTAAGAACAACTAAGGAAATGTCGAATTGACTATTCTTTATATGTCTTTTGCGAGGTTCAAAACTTGTACAAGGTCTAAGCGTATAACTAATCTGTTGGTTTATTATTTTCTATTTGTGAGTGCTGTAAGTGGTTTTGTATTTTTGGGGCAAACTCTAGATTTGGCGGAATTTCCTTACAGTGGTCATTTTCGGTAAACTGGTGGTAAACTGATCTTACCATTACATATAGTTCTGCGTTACCCTATTTTGGAGATAATATAGTGTAAGCTTGTATTGGCTGTCAATTTTAGTGGTACCTTTCTTCGTGGCATTTTCAGAATTACGTTATTTTGTGGTATAGTAGTGAGCATATCTTTTTATACTACAGCCCCATCATAAAACAAACCTTTCCTCTCTATTAGAATATCTCTTGGTCCCCTGTAGAGAACCCCCCAGACCTATCACACTTTTAGAGAACCCAATGAGTTTATTCTGAATACCACCTATTGTATGTGGCTTGTATTACTGGCTTATTTACATCCAGTAATCGATGTGTCTCATCTGACACTGCCTTCTTTTCCGCTTGCAAAGAAGGACTCATTCACAACCACACACACACCCTTCTACCTGGCAGATAGATATATCTATATACCTTTTCTTCTTTACTACTTTTAGCACTGGTGATAAAATGGTAAATACTTTAGAGCCTCAGCGTGAACAACAAACCTTTATAATGCTCCTTTCCCTTTAAAATGACCGATAGACTCATGAAATAAAACACAAAAGAAAAACCCAAAATGATTTCAGTTCACGATATATTACACAATCATAACAAGGTTACATTGTTTTGTTACAATCATTTGTTCTTACCACGTTTGTAATAGCCTCGAGCCTACAAAAGATAACAGAGAAGAGAAAAAAATGACAACAGAAAGAGGCAATTTTCATGGCAACTATGCATGGAGAAATCTGACACATTTTACATCAAAATATATCATTTTTTAAATAATGTCAGCACCCTAAGATAATCTAATTACATGTCAGCCATTCTCACATATTCCTCATATTTGACTGACTCACCAATAGCTTATCTCAGCGACCTCACAGCTCACAGAGAGAATTCGGAACTCCTTCGGCTTCAGTGCTAGCAAGGCATCCTTTTTTATAGGCTGCTACCTGTGTTCAAGGCTGCATTCCCTGAGTCCCCATTCAAAGACCTCAACAGCTCCTGGATTCCTGGCTGTTCGCCTTCAGCTCCCAAAAAGCTCTGAATTCATCTCACTTTGCCCTGACGGGCCATGAAGACCCTTGCGCATGGAAACAAGGCACAATCACCATACACGAACTGATACACCAGACACGAGGTTCAATTCCCAAAAGCTAGGGTTTATTACAAAGCAAATAGTCTCAGTTGGCCGACTGGATCTAACGTCTCGCAACGTGTGTCACCCAGACCTCGTGAGATGCAAGAGAGCAACCATTCTGCAACAGTCACATATGTACAAAAATCATCATATTATCAGTCAGTGACACATCAAAACCACCCATATGTATCTTTTTTAGCAAGGGTTTGGTGATTGACAATTATGACGAGTATGACACCTTCTAAGACATTTATTCATCAACAGTTTGCAATCTGCGAAGGCAGAGACACTATTCTTTGTTACATAGAACATAATCCTCTTGTTTTGTGCGCAAGCTGTGCTCGTATGAGAGGCACTTTCCAAAGCATTCTATCTTCTAGTTTCTATTTGTGTTCTAGGGGTCAGCTTGACCTAAAGGGCTCAGTAAGGGGGGCCATGAAAGAGTCTAATTCATGTCTTTAGCTGTCTATTTCTACAGTTTCTACGGTTCCAGCGAGACTAGCTGGCACCTGCTTGGTGATTAAATGCCTCTCTGCTCGCCTTGAAGGACTCGCGAGGGAGGAAAGCAATGTATTTCTGTCTGGGCTAGTCTCTCAACATGTAACTTGTGGCCTCACTCCGTGCAGGAGCAGAACGAAATAGAATTCATTTTAGCAAAGCATTTCAACAGAAAAGCAAGAGAAAGCAAAATGGTGAATTTTCCTTGGTACAAAATGGACGCTCTATGGTTATGCTGACGATTCTGTACCGGCGGTGCTGGACGTATGATGCAGTTGGTTTTCGGCCAACATAATATACCGCTTTTACTATGGTAGGGTATTTTCTAGACTAACAAACCCTCCTTTTAAGCCGTAAGCCAAATGCATCAACCATACATCACATCTTCCTCTGACCATGTATCTAATTCTGAACTGTGCATACTACTGTAATCGTCATCATCGATATCAATTGACATAAACTCCTTTATAGTTTGAGTTTCATTATTTGTATTCATACCAATTATGGGAGTTCTGTTCTCTGTTATCATGTGTATGCATTCATCACTCATTTCAGAGCAAATAATTGGCAGACAGTGTATGCAACAACAACATGCCAGAAAGATCCCAAGTACCGTTGCTGGAATTGCAACTAGTTTCCATCACCATGAGTGTAGTAACTCCCAAAACCAGGAACTTATATTCAGTTCCCAACCACCTGTCGGGGGGTGAAGGTCAGAGCTCAGAATATGTAACTTCTTTATTGCCTCAAAGATCGTAGGGGAAGAATCACATACAAATACGCAGCATGCTGACCCCACGATTTTGCAAACACCTCCACGATCAGTCAAAATTATGTCAAGAGCCATTCTATTCTGAAGTGTCATCAATCTGATTGCCTTCTCTTCTAGAGTCATATTATACAGTATGTCAGTCGTTCATTTATTGTTTTTTTCTAAAATTATTGACAATCTTCTTATATTATAAGAGTTTATTGCTTGTCCCCAAAATGGTATGAATGATTTCGCTATGTTTCCTGCAATAAATCCTGCTTCATCATCCCGCCGAGGCCTTGATCTAGATACTTTTGATATATCTTCAGTTAGGGAAAGGAATACCCCCGGAAGAGAATCCCTCCCGGGAAGTAACATGTTCCCCCCAATTTCTAGGTAGCCAGGGGTAAGCTTTTTCTCCACATACAAAATAAACGGGTCACCTACATATATCGGCTCTTCTTCTCTCTCAAGTACTGCAATATTCATGCATCTATCAAATGTCCCTACTCAATAGGAGCCTTTCTTTCGTAAGCAAAATGGAACAGTGCGAGGATTGTAATTTATTGTATAGGAGGGGGGCACTACATCTTTGTCCCCTACTGGGTTCATGTGAAACGTGACTACAGTTGACTTATAAGGCACATATAGTCTGTCTACTGGTGTTACTACTGCTTTTATTAATCTTGCTTTGTTAAATAATGTGCAACCTATGGGTTTCATTACCACTTCTTCAAATTCTTCTATGTTTGTCTTATCTAGCTGACCTGTGTCACTCCTATTCCACTTTCCATAGAAGAGTGCACTTAGTGATGTATAGCATGCAGTATTAAGCAGTAATGGCTGTGCATACCAACCTATTCCTTTTCCGCCATGCTGGGGTAAATGCGTGCAGACCCAACAGTTAGTTTTGTTCAGGATTGAGTGAGTCATATTCATAATCAAAAGCAATGTGTTCTTACCATAACCTTCCCTGTGTCTTTCTTCTATTGGAGGGAGAGTATAAAAGAGTACATGGACTGGGCTATCTGTGACAGATGCTTTTGTGGCAGGCAAACGAGAATTTAATGGGTGCACGTTCTCCAGATACCATAATACTGGGATAATGGTACATAGAATTCCCAGAAGTGTCATAATCATTAACGTTACTTTCTTACAGAAATTTTCCCTATTGCAGTCTCTATATTTATTACATCATCAGCATTGGTGCAGGATGGGGCAGAAACAGGTATGGGCATCATGTGTGATTCTTCCTCTCCAGCAATGTTCGTCGTGAATACTTCTCACAGCAGCACCCGTTGAAACACCACCAAGTGTTGAAACACCAATAAATCCGAAAATGTCAAAAAAGTATTTAGGCCAGCTCTCGGCAGCCTTGATTGCTAACCGTAAGGAAAGATTATAGTGTGCTTGCACATTGCTCAAATGACTCCAGAGCAAACATCAATTGCCTTCGTACCATAAGCGCCCCACTTGTTCGCACGGGGTGATTGACAAATGGATTTTTATTTTCAAATATAGCACCAGGAAGCCGCGTTTCAGAGCTCCCTGATTGGTACAGCCCCCATGCTCCACTTCCCTAGGGCTCTGATTCCCAATTCATCCATGATGGGAATAGAGGCAACAACAGAAAACCGTGCAGATCAGATCACTTTACATTTTGAGAATGTAGGTTGTACCGTATCGCTCCAGGTACTGTGTGATCAATGAACAGCGCAGATGCACTTCCAGATGCAGGCTTAGTATCAGCCTGTGATGCTACAAGTGATGATACAGGCTTTATGTCAGTCTGTGACAATGCGGATTCACCTGGGCAAAGTTGGGGCACATTTAGCCCTTTCTCCTTTTTAGCAATCCTCACAGGCTTTCTCTCAGGCTCAGGCAGAATTTGTGGTAGGGAACTGGCAATGGTGTTTTTCGAGTCAGGGGCAGCTGTTTCTCATTGGTCATCCGGATCAGACAGTTCTTTCAATGGTGATGGAATTCTCTTTGTGTGGGTGGCATGGATCCACGTCTTCCGACCATCCACACAGACTGCAGTTTGCATTGCCAGGAGTACCTAGTAAGGGCCGCGCCACCTTGGTGCAAGTGACGATTTCCTCTCAACGTTTTTTTATCAGGATCCAATCGCCCGGCAGCAGACAATGCCCCGGGCCTGTATATCTGACAGGAAGAGCCTCCTGCACCTGCTGATGAATCAAACAAAGCTTCTGCATTAAAATGTTACAATATGTACTAAGCACAAGGTATTTTATTTCACTCAAGCGCCTGGGCTGCGGTGCACACACAACATTAGCAAGTCTCCCCATCACAATCTCGTATGGGTAGAGTCCAGTTATTGCTTGCACAGATGTGCACATACATAACAAAGCTAAAGACAATGCATCTATCCATTTTAATTGACTCCCTGAACATATCTTGCTTATTTTGTTTTTCAATATGCCATTCTGGCGTTCAACAAGACCGGCACTCATAGGGTGCCTGGCGCCATGGAATTGTTTATCAATCTGAAGGCCTGCGCAAATCTGTAATATTACGGCGGCAACAAAATGTGGGCCGTTATCTGACCGTATAACCTGTGGCAGGCCGAATCAGGAGAAATATTCTTTTAGCATCATCTTTGCCGTGCTCATAGCTGTGCAGTCCTTTAGCGGGTACGCCTCCAGCCACTTACTGAATGCACATACTACCACTAGGATGTATTTCAGATTCTGACATCTTTCCATTTCTATGAAATCAAAATGGATAACTTCAAAGGGCATTGAGTGGTGACCAAAACTAGCTGTTGGAGTGGCTGTTCCTCTTCCAATATTGTGTTGCAAACACGTCATACAATTCTGAACTAGTCTCTCAGCATTTTTTCTTATCTGCTGGTTCTGCCATACTGTAGCCAGTTGCTGAATTATCTTTCTCACACATATGTGAGTGGGGCCGTGGGCCATGGTTACCATCGCAGTTACGTAGGAATTGGGCAGCATCCACTTGCTACTGTCTTTGTCTACCCAGCAACCATCTGAATCTAGTTCTGCGGAGCCCTTAGCTCACCCTTTTATTTCATCAGCAGTTGCATCCGCCTGCATCTCTTTAACTGTAGCAATCCCATTCTCTATCATGCAGGGCACTTCCTCTGACTGTACTATCAACATCTTCGTGTGTAAATCAGTGGTAGTTTGTTTTGCAATTTTGTCTGCAAATGCGTTTCCTTTTCCCACGTTACATGTTATTTTCTTATGTGCCTCGCATTTCATTATTGCCAGTCGCTTTGGACACGTAAGCCCAGACAACAATCACGCTATCAAAGGGCCATGTTGAATTTTTATTCCATGCGATGTTAGGAAAACGCTCTCAGCCCAGAGTCGGCCAAAATTGTGCACCACCCCAAATGCATACTGGCTGTCAGTATATATGTTTACATTTAGATACTTAGAAATTTCACATGCTCTTGTGAATGCTATTATTTCTGCTGCCTGCGCTGAATTGTATGGAATTCTTTTGCTGCCTACTATACTCTTTAGTGTCCTGATGGCATAGGCAGCAGTTGACGTACCATCAGGTAATTTAAAACAGGAACCATCACAAAACAGTTCTCTGTCTGGCTCTGTCTGTGTGGTGCCTGTTAGATCAATTCTCCCTTTCGTGTCTTCCTCAGTAACCATTAAACAATCATGGGGAGGTGATTCATTCTCACCCACTTCTTCGTTGGGAGGGGGCATTAATTCTGCAGGATTCAAAGTGCAACACCTCTGAATTTGAATATGCGGTGCAAACAGGACAATTTCATATATAGTCAATCTAGCTGATGTGAGATATTGCGTCTGCGTTCTGTTCAAAAGAACATCTACTGTGTGGGGCACCATTAAAATTAGGGCGTGCCCCAACACCATTCCCTCGGTTTGTTTTACTGACGCGGCAGCTGCGGCGACAGCTCATAAACAACACAGCAAAGCACATGCTACAGGGTCCAGCGCGGAAGAAAAATAACCGCATTGTCTGATTCTTCCGCCTTGTTCCTGGGTCAATACATTCAGCGCGCAACCTTCATTCTCATGCACAAATAATTAAAAAACCTTTTTGTAATTTGGTGTGCCCAAAACTGGAGCTGAGCACAAAGCAACTTTGAGCAGATCAAATGCCTTCTGACATTCCTCATTACATGGCAAAGGTAGGGCAACATCCATTTTTGTTAATTCTACCATTGGTTTTACAATCATTGCGAAATTTGCTATCCACTGCCGGCAATATGAAGCCATGCGTATTATGGCTCTGACTTCCTTCTGTGTTTTTGGAATAGGCATACCAGAGATACTCTCTATCTTTCTGGTGTCAGTCTTCTTCCCTCTTTTGAAAGTAGGTAGCCCAAATAGGCCACCTCCTTTCGACAATACTGGAATTGTTTTTAAAGAAGCTTTCTTTTTTTTAAAATGTTTTTATTTAGTTGATTTAAACAAATTAATGATTTTTACAAACGAAATCGAAATCAAAACGAAGTGAAGAACAAAGAGTAAAGCTGAAAGCTGAAAAGGGAAGAGAAACTGAAGAGAAACCACAGAGAAAAAAAAAAAAAAAACATGTTGGTGAAATTTGGATGTAGAGTAGAACTTAAGTTTTCAGAGAAATAGAATAAACTTAAGAGTCTGTGTGGTAGTGATAGTCCAGGTATTTATTTCTCCGCTCATCAGACGTGTCCACCACGATTCTTCTTCCCTGGTATATGATGCCGAAAGGTGTGGTAGCAGAAATTTCTCACCTACGGCTCTGGTTCCTGGGCAATTTAAAAGGAGATGGCGTATGGTTTCTACGTGTGTCTCGTTTTTGCAAAAACGACACGTGTTCGAGTTACTTTGTCCTCTGAGTTTTAAGATCTCATTTGTCGGCAGTAGGTTCAGACACGCTTTCAAGAACAAGCTTTATGACCATGCAATGCTAAATGTGTCACAACAAGGCTGTACCCGCCTTACAAATTTCTTCAGAGTCAGCAGCAATCAACAAGTCATCAATGTACTGCAATAGTACACAACCCGCTGGTAGCTCTAGCATATCTAGTTGTTCTTTTAATGCTCTGCTGTAAATACTTGGGCTCTCAGTGTAACCTTGTGGAATTCGTGTGAATGTGAAAGACCGCCCTCCTTGTATGAAAGCAAATAGGTATCTGCTATCTGGGTGTACAGGAATGCTAAAGAATGCATTCTTAAGATCCACTACACTAAAATGTGAAGCCGAGGCCGGAATCATTGTCAAAATGGTAGTGACATCTGGGACCAATGGAAATTGGGGATCAACTACTTTATTAAAAGCACGTAAATCAATTATGAAATGGACCGGCATTTCATTACCTCCTTTCTTATGAACAGGAAGAATGGGACTGTTACAAGTGCTACCAGTAATTTCTTCAATCACGTTTATTTTAACTAAATCAGAAACAATGCATTTCAACGCTTTCTCTCCTTCTACCGAGATGTTATACTGTGGGATACGTGGCAATGTTACTCCCTCTTTCAAAACCACTTTCACTGACTCTATTTTCAAACAACAAACATCGTTATCATTCATCGCCCCATATGCAAGTCGGTACTTTACTTAATTCTGTTGGCAGGGGTCTGGACAAGAATTGGGACACTGGCTTTTTCTGTGGTGAAATCGTCAAAAACACTCCATCCGGAGAACAATGAATAGCCGCACTTAGGGGGTAATTCATAGAATTTGGCGCACAAGTGGCGCACGCTGCTGGCGCACAGGGTGCGCGTGCAGCAGTCAGCGCCAGCCGCTTGCGGCAAAACCCATTTAGGCACACAGCGTATTCATGGAATTACATATCCATAACCAGCTGTGGCGCAGAGTGGCACAGCGACCCTGCAGCAGTGCCAGTTACGCCCCCAACCCCACCCCGTGCACCAAAGAAATCGCACAAATCCAGTACCGGGCGCAAAGGCCAGTGGACTAGCATACAGCCCCCCAACCACGAAAACGCGTGCAAAGCTCCCTGCGCACGCCCCATAATACACGTATGCCGCTCGCGCTAGGCAAATAGCATGTAAAACTCCCCGCACATGCCCCAAAATACACATACCCCACTCGTGCTAGGCCAATAGCATGTAAAACTCCACGCGCACCCCTCGGAATGCCCGTCACCTGCTCGCGCAAGGCCAATAGCATGTAAAACTCCAAGTGCACCCCTCGGAATACACGTACCCCGCTTGCGCAAGGCCAATAGCGTGTAAAACTCCATGTGCACCCCTCGGAATACAGGTACCCTGCTCGTGCAAGGCCAATAGCGTGTAAAACTCCACGTGCACCCCTCGGAATACACGTACCCCGCTTGTGCCAGGTAATTTGCGTGGAAAATGTCACCCCTGTGGTGTGGGCTGCCTGTGGGGCATGGGGAGAGTTGATGTGGTGTCTGTGGGGCATGGGGAGGGTGGATGGGCTGCCTGTAGGGCATGGGAAGGATAGATGGGCTGCCTGTGGGGCATGGGGAGATGGGGCATGGGGAGGGTGGATGGGCTGCCTGTGGGGCATGTGGAGGGTGGATGGCCTGCCTGTGGGGCATGGGGAGGGTGGATGGGCAGACTGGGTGAATTATGGGGGTGCGCGGGAAGTGTCACACGCGATAGGCCCTGTGCGAGCAGGGTAAATGTATTTGTGGGGTACGCAGGGAGTTTCACACACGATAGGCCTAGCGCAAGCAGGGTACGTATATTTGGGGGGTAGGTGGGGAGTTTCACATGCGATAGGCCCTGTGCGAGCAGGTTACGTGTATTTGTGGGGTACACGGGTAGTTTCACACACGATAGGCCCTGTGCGAGCAGGGTACATGTATTTGGGGGGGTACGTGGGGAGTTTCACACACGATAGGCCCTGTCCGAGCAGGGTATGTGTATTTGGGGGGTACACAGGGAGTTTCACATGCGATAGGCATAGTGCAAGCAGGATAAGTGTATTTGGGGGGTACGTGGGGAGTTACACACGCGATAGGCCCTGTGCAAGCAGGGTACGTGTATTTGTGGGGTACGCAGTGAGTTTCACACGCGATAGGCCCTGTGCGAGCAGGGTACGTGTATTTGGGTGTACGCAGGGAGTTTCACATGTGATAGGCCCTGTGCGAGTGGGGTACATGTATCCTGGGGGTGCGTGGGAAGTTATACACGCTATAGGCCTTGGGTAGCGGGGTACGTCTATAGTAAGGGGTGTGTTTGGAATTCCACACGCGATTTTGCTGGGCGAGCGGGGTACGTGTATTCCTGGAGTGCCCCAACATGAATTGGCAGTGTGTGTCCTCCCAGGTGAGCCCTCTCTCCCCTCCCCAGGGCCTGCAGGCAGCCCACAACACAGGGGACTACCCTGCACCCCTGGCCATGCCCCACAGGCAGCCCATCCACCCTGGCCATGCCCCACAGCTAGCCCACATGTCACCATGCACAAGTGAGCACCGACACATGTCCTCCTGCATCCCCACCCACCCAGCAGTGACGGGCACCTTCCAGCAGGCCCCGACTTATGTCCCCCCTACCCATTCACCCACCCAGCAGTGACGGCACCTGCCAGCAGGCCCCGACTCATGTCCCCCCACCCACTCACCCACCCAGCAGTGATGGACACCTGCCAGCAGGCCCCAACTCATGTCCCCCTGCACTCCCACCCACCCAGCAGTGATGGGCACCTGCCAGCAGGCCCCGACTCATGTCCCCCCCACCCACTCACACACCCAGAAGTGATGGGCACCTGCCAGCAGGCCATGACTCATGTCCCCCAACACGTCATCATGATCCACAATCATGGCCCTCATTGCCACCCAAATCCCACCGCACGCCACCCCTGCCCAAAGAACCAACCAAGTATTACATACACCCCACATTGAAATGGCCATTACATGAAGCCCCCAAATGGCATGTATGTACATCAACACATGTCCGTCACACACACACAATGGGTGCCAGTGAATGTGAAAACCCACATCGTGACATGCATGTAACCAATGAGAGAATACCACACATTGAAGTATGAAACAAAAATGTATTCAACACAAAATGCCGTGAATCAAATGAAAACACACAGTGATGGAAATAAGAAATAAAATGCTGCATGTTCAAAAATGTGAAAAAATATGAAATCAGAATCCAAAAAAATCCAAATGAAAATGTGTCCAAAGTCTCTGTCCAACAAAGCAAATCCAAAGGGAAATATATAAGCAAAACCCATTGCTCCATGGTGAAAAAAATAAAATATTGATGATAAATCCACTGTCCAACTATATACAAATAACAAATCCAGGGCACATGAGCCCAACGATATTAATGTAACCTACCAAAAAGCCTACCTAATAAATAACTATATACAAAAATGTTGGGCATAGTCCATGCGCCCCAAATGAAAGAAAAAAGAAAGGAAACTTAACACTAATGAACTATGTACAACTGCGGCGGGCAAGTCCAACGGCTCACTTGTTGATGTCCTGGGCCAGGGCATCATCGAACTCCTGTTCAATGTCCTGGAGGTGGGCCTGTTCACTGGCCCCGAGGTTTCGCAGGGATAACGCCATGTTTACCTCCAAATCCCTGCAAATTCCCTCGAGGCACTCAGCCCGCCTCAGCACCCTGCGCATGGAGTTCTCCGCCCTGACCATAGTGAGCCGTGCCTCTTCTGCCCGCCGCCGCTCCGCATCTATGGCCTGGCCCAACCACTGCCACACGGAAGACACTCCCAATCCAGGGTCCTCCTGCCCTCTGGCTGATGCCTGCCCCTCTGATGTTGATGTCCCTGAGCCATCATCGTTCCCACCTTGAGCATGCTGCTGCCATGCATGTCCCCTGCTTTGTGATGCCTGCATGTCCTCCTCCTGCTGGGTTCCAGTTGTTGTGGTGGCCACCCCTTCTGGACCTCTGACTCCCGACTGTGGCAGGGATGTGTCCTCCACCAGCCTGGCCGCTGGGTCAGGGCCAGCTCCACAGGGTGCCTGGGTGACACTTGGGCAGGAAGATGGCACGGAGGACAACTGGTGCATAGGGGGTTCAGTTGAGGAGGGGGTCAGTAGAAGCTCCAGCACACAGAAGAACCCAGCACCGGTGATCCCTCCTAGCCAGTCGACGCGGTCTTCGAGGCATTCAAAATGATGTGCATTGTCCTCATGAGAACCCTGCACGTCACCCCGAATGTCACAAACACAAAACACCACCCCAACCAGGACAGGCTGAACATGGTCCCGGATTGCCACATCTGCAGGGAGAGGAAGGCCAGTTTCTTGTGTGGCTATCCCCTCCCTGAAAGTAGGTCTGGATGAAGGCATCCCTGCTGGTGCTGTATGATGCAGTCACAGGATGGGGGACAGGATTACACACAGCCACCTCCGCAGCAGCCTGTGCTGCCTCCTGTCCCTGCCCCTGGACTACACCACTGGCACCAGTGAAATCCCCCCCTCCAGACCCCATGTGTGTGACTTCCACGGCCTCCTCCTCAACCAAACCCCCCACCAACCTGGATGACTTTGTGCCATCTTCCTCCATAGGCCCCTGTAGGGTCTCAGCTGACCCTTCTGCTGCCGAGGAGTCCACCTCTGACCTCCGCCTCTTGGACCTACCCCCGGCAGCTGCGGCCATGGATGCGGCACCAGACTCCTCACTCCCCGAAGAGATATCAACCTGGGAGGGGAGCTGGGCCTTGCGTCTCTGGCTGGTGGTGGGATCCCTGCTGCTGTGCTCCACAGCACTGTCTCCGCCCTCTTTATCAGTTGACGCTGCAAACAGGGAGAGACAGAACACAGGCATCAGGGCAATGTACAATGGTCTGATACACACATGACAGTTGCAGAAGAGTGGCAGTCGCAAACTTCAGACATGGCATCACACACCCCAACAGACATGTCATTTCAACTCACACACATGAGCAAAACAACAGGAACGTTGCACCAGGCAGCACCATCCATACACAAACAATAGCATGAGTAGCCGAAGGTGAGCCTGACGTCACATGCAACACGGGGAGTGCAGAAGACATGCACACATGCCACCAGACATAAATGCATCTGTACATCTCCAACACCTGTAGCAGTGATAACATCGCCACCCATGTCACATCTGGCAATCAGCCTCCTACATGTCAGTGTCATATGCATCCATGGTGTATCACAGTTCCATGCTTGTCATATACACACTCATGCACATGTACATATTGCAGATACATGCAGGTGGAACCAGCATCCATGTGTGACACCACAACTATGCCACAGTACATACACAGAAATTCAAAAATGTGTGCACCCACACTTGCATTTGGCCAGCATGCTTACCATACATATCCATACATGGTCCTACAAAGACATATGTGCAACCTGCACACTCCTGCCACACCTCAACATGCATAGCGTCCAATCACTACGCATGTACAATTACTGCTCGACTCCAGACGGGTCTGCCTCTCAAGGACCTGGACGTGGAGCGCTGGGTGTATACGTTCCAGGACCCTCATCTGGTTGTTGGTTAGGTGGATCCGGCACCCCTCAGCATCTGTTGCCTATAAGAGGCGCCGGGCCTTGTTGAGGGTCCTGGACATGAAGTCCTCCCAGAGCTTCCGGATGTGTTTGATGTCGCGGGCTGTCACCTCCTCCACGTTGATGGCAGCCATGATGTCCATCCAGATCCTCTTCAGTCCTTCATAGTCGGCACGCAAACTTCCAAAGAGGGCATCATACTGCCCCAGGACTTGCTCCACCAGGATACCAAATTCATTGGCACTGAAGCTGGTAGCCCTCTGCCTCCCTGCTGTGGGGTTGCCACTGGTGCCAGATGGTGTTGTGTCCGACATGGCAACCCCCAAGGCAGGTGTGGGTGGGCAACTGGGTCCTGGGGCTGGGCTGTGGAGCGATGGTATCCCAGTCAGAAGACTTCTGTTCCAGCAGGGGTGGTCACAGCAACTGGACCCCTACAGATGGCTGATGTGCAGGCACCAAAGAGCAGGGCAGGTGTTTTGCAGGCAGGCAGCAGCAGATGGCAGGTGAGAGCGTGCTCGGGACTCTGGGGGACAGGAAAATGGCCTTCTAGGCAGAAGTGTGGTCTTCCGTGTGTTGTCGCGTGGCCAGCTTGATATGGAGTTATTTGGCGGGTGAAAAAAGTGCATGTCAGCGTGTAATTCGAGGAAAGGCCCTTAGCGCGTAAGCGCGTCTGTGACGTTACGCGCGCGGGCGTTTCCCTCGTGACGGGTGCATAGTGATGCCGCACGTGAAAAAACAGCGCGTCCGCGTGTTAATGCGTGTAATCCGAGGAAAGGGCCTATGCGCGTAACTGACGTGACGTGCGTGGGCGTTTCCCTCAGCATGGGTTAAAGGTGAGCTGGTCCCGGCAGTTCGCTGTACGTGCCATTCGTGGAGACTGACGTGTGTGTTGCTACTTCATGTTGTTTCACGCACCATCACTACTTCACAGCAGATCAAGGACGTATCTCTTCTTTTGGTGGGGGTACTGGCTACGCGTGTTTTTCATTATCACGCTAGTCTGACGGTGAGTTGCGCACACTACTTTTCCCATTGTGGGTGCCCCTGTGTAGCGTGTACCCGTTTTCAAGGTCATAGTAGCCTGCATGTCCCATGCGTATGTGTTTTTCATGTCCCTGGGTGCCACCGCGTACTGCGGGAGGGTAATTCCACACACGTGGGCTACCGGGGTGCATGCACAGTTGTACTACAGTATTGGGGTGTCTGAGCATTGCGTGACCCATCAATTCATCACCGGGGTCACATACAGCCTTGCAGGTGCAGGGGTGCTTATACCATCTTGTATCCCACCCCCTTCACCCCAATTGCCCAGGACAATTGTCATGTACACTTCCCATTGGCACTTCTACATCTGTGCCGGCACTACTCCATCTGTGCCATGGTTGGGAGGCCACCAAAGGTGAGGGGCGTCTCAGCTGGGCGTACTCCTCGTGGTGGGCATGATCAGGGATGTGGCCGGGGTGACCAGGGAGTAGGGGGACTCCAGGGTGTCCAGGGTGGCTGCAGAGGGGGAAGAGGCAGGGGTGCGCCAGCTCGGGACGATGTTGTGCCACATATTGGTGCAGTCATGCCACCACCCCCTGCGGCTCCGGGAGATGCAGTTCTTGCATCTCGCACTGGCACCCATGTGACCCGGCAGTCCGTTTCATTGGCACACGCAGGGGCCATCAAACATATCCTGGAGTACCCCTTGCTCCATTGAAGCAGAGTTATTAGGGCAGTAGCGTTCATAGCCAGATACTGATACAGCACACAGGGACACCCAGCGAGGCACAGACTTGTGGGCAATGCATGTCATTTGCATGTGCAAATTGCCAAGTGCACTACCTGTATGTATGTACGTATGTATATATTTTTATAAAGCGCCGGTAGCCCGAGGGCATCAGGGAGCTTGAACATTACAACATAGAAGAGAAGAAAGCAGGCATAAAGAGACGCGAAACAGTTGGCATGGAAGACCTGACAGCCACTAGCGCTAGAGATCTTATCTGAAGAGGAGTGCTTCATCCATTTCCTAAATACAAGGTGGTTTGCTTCTGACCTCAGTGAATTGGGACGGCTGTTTCACAATTTAGGTGCCAGTACCAGAAAAGATCTACCCAACCCCGATTTCAACTTGAAATTGGGTACGACCAGGAGGCACTTTCCTTCCAATCGTAGTCTTCTCCTGGGTGTCTAGAGGACTTGGCTGTTTTTCAAATACTCTGGTGCTTTACCATAGAGGCACTTGTGGACCAAAGAAAGAGCCTTAAACTTTATACGTTCCTCTACTCTTAGCCAATGAAGGGAAATCCTATCGGGGGTGACATGATCTTTCTTCTTCATTGAAATCTGTGGCTGCCAGAACACAACTTGTACTGAAGTTGCACCTTGCTATATGCGTCTAGCAGCTCACCCAGGGACCATTGTATCATGTGTGATTCTTGACCCATTGGTCTTCCATTTCCCGCGCAGCCACATGCGCCTGCCTTACTGCATTGACAGTGTATGAACCATCGGTGGCCCAAGCTAACGTATGGGTACCAAGGAGCAGTCAGGGGTGTTTGTTTGTGGAGAAGTCACTTACTTTGGGGCATGGATGGAGTTGTGTGTGTGTGTTGTAAACACACATTCAGATTAGTAACTCACGCTGTCTTTGCAGCATTGAAGTGCTCCTGTTACCAGACCTGAGAGTGCGCAGGCAGGAGGCCTGCACTCACCCCAGAGATAAGTCTCTCTTTGGCTTGCATTTGACTAATTTGGTACAATCTGCATGATGAACATGTTATCTCTAATTGAGTATGTGTTTTTGTGAATATTTTGCCTACCTTCCCTTGCAAATCCACATCCCCTCTCCTGCCCCACTTTCCGGTTATCCTGAATACCAATGCCTGTCCAAGCAACATATCCCTGACCCTCCTTCCCCACCGGGGTCTCAGAGGCCTGTGTAAATTTGACCTTGCAGGCGCCCAGTCGGTGTACTATGTTGTGTTGTGCCTGCAAAGTCTCTACTGGCTTGTGTGCATTGGTAAGGGCCTTGCATGTAACAGTGCGGGCAGTGCTTGGAAATAGGTATGAGGAAGTTGTCATATGTGTGTCCGTTAGTGTACTCATATGGAAGTGGTGCGAGGAAGTTGTCATGTGTGGGTCTGTCAGTGTACGCACTATTGCCTTCTAGTGAATGTGCAAGGACTGGGTTTTGGGTACATAGGCAGAGGCCGTAGGCCTCTGCGTGTACCCAAGAGGTTAGGGTTTGCTCACACCCTTGCTTCAAGGAAGGCCATTATGACATTGAGACATGGAATGATGTTTTACCAGCACACTTTTGCCACATGGACCATTCACGCAGCTAATGACATATACTGCATTGGTGGTTAGGTGCACAGGGGACTATCATATTTTGGTCAGTGTAGGGAAACTGCATTGGTGATGGGGAGTGTATTGGAGATAATATGAGGATGTTTGCCATCAGTGGCCTATGTTGTGTTGTGACTGCAAAGCCCCTACTGTGTTGTGTGCATGGCTATGACCCTTGGCCCTAACAGTGTGGGCACTGGTTAGAAGTAGGTGTAAGAATGTTGTCTTGTTTGGGTACGTCAGTGTTCCCATATGTACCAGTAGGCAGGAAGGCTCTGTTGGCCACATGTTCCCATGCCTGTCTCTATTGCCTTGCAGTGGGTTTGTACTAGGACTAGGCTCTTGGAGGTATGGGTGGAGGCCATAGGCTGCCGCATGTACCCAAGAGGCATGGGCTTGGCCACAGCCTTGCTCCAGGGATGGAAGGATTTTTCACAATCACAATGGCTACGGCCATTGCACCTAACAGTGTGGCCACTGTTTGGAAGTAGGTTAGAGAATCAGCCTTATTTAAGTCTGTTAGTGTACCCATACGTACCAGTAGTCAGGAAAGCTATGTGGCCACATGGTAGCATACACGCCTCTATTGCCTTCTAGTGGGTGTGTTGAAGGAGTAGGCTCTCAGGTGCATGGGCATGTACCCAGAAGCCTAGGGCTTGGACAGAGCCTTGCTTCGGGGAGGGCAGGCAGACATTGGCACATGGAAGGAATTTCTTAGCATCACATTTTTGCGATATGGACTTTTTACCCAGGTACTCACATACACTTCATTGGCGGGCAGCTGTAGAGGCAACTATCTTTTTTTGGTGAGCACAGGCAGACTCCTTTGGGGATAGGGAGTGCAGTGCAGACCATATGAGGATATTTGCAGTTGGTGCACTATGTTGTGTTGTGCCTCCAAAAACCCTAGTGGCTTGTGAGCATGGCTGGGGCCCTTGGACCTAATAGGTTGGCCAGTGGTTGGAAGTAGGTATCAGAATGTTGCCTTCTTTGGGTCTGTTCTTATACTGATATGAAACTCCAGCATACACTCTTGGAAATATGTATGTCTCCTGTGGGGATGAGGAGTGCATTGCTGACAATATGAGTATATTTACAGTTGGTGTGTTATGTTGTGTTGTGTCTGCAAAACCCCTACTGGCTTGTGTGCAGTGGGTGGGTTGAAGGAGTAGGGTCTTGAGTGCATGGGCAGGGCACAGGCTATATGCCTCCTCATGTACCCAGGAACCTAGGGCTTGGCCACAGCCGTGCTTCTGGGAGGGCAGGCAGAAATCGGCACATGGAAGGAATTTTATACCGGCACAGTTTTGCGATATGGACTTTTTACACAAGTACTCACATATACTTCATTGGCATGCACCTGTAGAGGCGACTATCCTTTTTTGGTGAGTGCAGGCAAACTCCATTAGGTATGGGGAGTGCATTGCAGACAATATGACGATATTTCCAGTTGGTGCGCTATGTTGTGTTGTGCTGCAAAACCTCTAGTGGCTTGTGTGCATGGCTGGGGCCCTTGGACCTAACTGGTTGGCCACTGTTTGAGGAGTCTATTGCAGACAGTATGAGGATATTTTACGTTGATGCACTATGTTGAGTGTTGCCTGCAAATACACATGCGATGTAAAGTTGTACTTACATAACTTCAGAAAATTCCATGCTTGTACTGGGTGGGTGAGGAGTGACAGTGTACAGCATATGGGATCCTTGCAGAACCCATGGGCAGAGCAAATGGAGTGTAAGTTATGTATCCCTTTTTGGTATACTTCCATACAATGTCTGACCTTAGAACTAAACATGCTTTCCCCTCAAGGCTGTTTTACAATGAGTGTGTGTCCTGTTCAAGGAGAGGTATCTTAGGTTTCGCTTTCCAGAGATGATGTGGGGGAAAAAAAGGAATCAGCCAGCAACGTGTTTCGATTGTAGCATGCATTTACGAACGTTGGCAGTGTCATTACGGTGAAAGTAGTACGACGTACAAGTAGAGATGATGGTGCCGTACACATGGTGCTGTGAGTGCACAGATGGGAACATACATTAAATGTGTTTTTACAGTGCCTAAGGACCAGTTATATGTGCAGTGTGTTATGTGGCAACAGTGGACGATGGCAGATTGTGTGTTAGCTGCCTGAGAATACGTGGGTGGGTGGCCCATTGTACGCAGTTTGGTGTCATGCAGCATGAACCTGTTTGGGGCTGTCGTTCAGTGTAGAAAAGGAGTTAGTGTCTACGGTTGTCAAACAGTGTAAGGGGGTTATAGTGTTCAAATGGTGTATCATTTCTACAATAAGAAAGGGAATCAGAAGTTTGAAAACTTAAGCAGTAACTCAGTGGTTGCAATATGGCTGCCGAGCTATGACCCCTGTGCTGTACTGACATATGTGTTGGATACCTCTTTTTGAAATGGTGTAGATAACAATGAAAATTACCTAATTGGCTACATGGTGCCAGTGGAAAGCAAGAAGCCACATGTTGCAGCCGTTATGACAGTTACGTAAGATGTATGGATGCATTCATCAAGTTGTATGGTTGTGATTGTGCAGATTGTTGGGTAGGTTACTGTAGTGTTGTGCATTCAGTGTGTCCACTTATTATAGGCTTTGGTGACCAATGTACGTAGGAAACAGGTTATGTATTGTGTGGAAAAAATGGCAGCCAATGTCAACTGCAGTGGCTAATGGGTAGGTGGCTGTGTTATGTGTGGGGTTAGTGGTATGTAGATAGATGTTTGTATGCATAGTTGTCGTGGGAAAAGATGAGAATGTTGTGTCATACCAGTTGAGCTATTGATTTTTGGAACTAGTTTACAAGTGCACTGATATTGACAAACGTGATGATTTTTAGAGTAATGAGATCAGTCTTTTATAATGTTTTTTCTATATATGAATAAAAATGTTGAATTATTTGATAATGTCTATTGATTTGAATTGATTGTTTTTCATCTCATTGATCGGTTACATAAAGACATGTTTCTTTTTATTATTGTTCTGTGTTATGATGAGATAATGACTGTCTAGAAGTGTGAACTATGTCAGAGCTCCCCACACAGAAACACTAGTACTATGATCTTTGATGTTAAAACAAATATATTTGTTCTATCCAGGCCAGATCATAGTACTGCAATAATCCTGGTATCCCCTGCCACTCCTGTTTGTTGGTGTATGCATAGTTGTGCAGGGCAGAAGCAATTGTGGGCAGGGTGTAGAATGTTGAGTGCATGGCTGGAGGCTCTACACTGTACAGGGTGTAGTGAAGTGTGTAGTGCGTAGGCGCAAGCAGCGTAATGTAATATAGGTGAGCATTGCAGATGGTGGGATTGGTATGTGTATAGCAGAAATAAGTGCACACATGGCACTGTAGAGAAGAATAATAGCAATTGTTTCAGACATATTGTTTGGATTGAGGAGGGCCTGTACTGTGTTTTGTGTATCAAGTGTGAAATGTGGTGGTCCTGGTTGCTGCATTATCTGTGGGAAAAGAGAACAGAACATGTTAGAGCAGGCATTTCTTTAGTGTGCAGTACACTACATAGCATACATGTTTCACTTTGTGGACCCTCATAACTAGTACTTCCTAAGGGTGTCCAGTCATAATTTCGAATGAAAAATTTAGAAAGCCAAAAAAGTTGAATCAAAAATATAGAAAAAAAAAATGTCGAATTATTATTTTTTTTTCATATTTTATTTGGCTCTAGTTTATATAAAAAAAGGTAAAAAAAAGGGGGGGTTGGGGGGAACCCCCCCATTTCGAAAAAAAACGTCATAAAAAAAAATTCGACATTTTTTTTTTTATTTTTTTTTTTCAACTTTTTGACTTTCGAGATTTTTGTATTCGAAATTATGGGCCTCATTAGGACCCAGGCGGTAAGGGGTTTACGGCGGCGTAAACAGCGCCGACCCTTACCGCCTGATTCCGAGGTCCCTTAGCGCCATGGAGGATTTAACACCTGCTTTTAGCAGGTGTTAAAACCCATGGCGCTAAGGGACCTTGTTGTTAATTACGCCACCGTAATTTACGGTGGCGTAATTAACGCCTTCCCCACTCCCATTATGCCCTATGGGGCAAAAATGGGAATGGGGAAGGGTAAATGGGGATTGGGGACTTATCGCCCCGCCAACCTCGGAATGGGGCGGTAAGTCCGCCAACCACCATGGCGTAAACGTAGTTTACGCCATGGTGGTAAAGGTACGACCCAGGCGGTAACTTACCGCCTGGGTCGTAATGAGGCCCTATGTCTATAAACCCTTCCTAAATACTATGCTTTGAACCAGTGTACTGTGCAATGAGTGCAGTTCCTGTGTTCCTGGGCACAATCTTTAGGTCTGTGGAGAAAATAAATCCATGCTGGATTAAAGAAAATAACCTTCCAAATGTCTTTGCTACTATGGTGCACAATGAATGATAGTCATGTTTGGAGTGGTTACAGCACTTTTTAAAGTGTACTCTTGAAGTAGGTGGACATGTAAGGTTTTACAATTTGTGGCCTATACAGGTCAGATGGGTGGCATTGTATAGCAGGTGGTATTTTGTAAATGTTTACCTGATTCCTTTTTTTACCACTGTTCCTTCATGCGTTTGGTTGCTGTTGGTGGTTTGCAAGTATTGTAGCATTGCACTGTGGTAGTACAGAAATCTGACTGTAGTTATGTATCTGTTGGTGTACTGTGACTGCTCAAACTTTGGAAGTGTTTTACAATATGTTTGTAGTACAGTAGTTGTAGAAGGTTGAGTTGGGTTGTTTGAATGCTGCAAATAACATTGTTGTATTCTGGTTGCAGTTAGATACCAAGTGGCAAATTCTAACTGTTTACAGTGTCCGATTTGTGAAGGGTACGTTTAGAGGTTTGCACATTCCTGTTGCTACTTGGACATCTGTTTACATTCTGAAGCGGTAGTGTACCATTATGGAGTTACGTGATGATAGGTTCATATGTCTTAGAGTTCTATGACTATTCTTGGAGAGCTGGTGACTGATTTGCATACCTGGTGGTTTCAGAGGTTACTGAGGATGGTTTTGAACCCTCATACTTAGCACTTTCCTTGCCACGTATCCTGTGGAAAATACTGCCACTGTGATTTGTGTACACGTATTGTTTGTGTGAGTGTATTCATTGGGTTCATTGGGGATAGTAATGTCCAACACACACTTTAGTGCATTTCGTCAATGCTTGCAGTATGCTAAGTTCCTTTAGGTCGACAGTGTGGAAGGAAACATTTTTATTGTCCACTTACAAAGGTACTGGTTGGTGCTGGGGAGTAAGGTATAGTAGGTTTGTACATCAAAGAGTACATTTTGGCTTCAAGAATATTAAGTAGGCATTTGCAAGATTTGCAGGTAATCTCTGCTTTGGACTGATGGAAGTATCATTGCATTCCCACCATGACCATTGCTTTCTAACGTATGCCGTAGAGTGGCCTCCATTGATTGATTCGCCTGTGTGGTAGATTATGGCTACTGTTGTGAAGGTTTTCTTGCCAAGTGATACCTGTCCGTGTGTGAAGGCGGTAAGCATAACATTACATATTGACTATGTGAGTGTATATGTAGCATCACACGAATATCAGAATTACATGACGTACAGAACATGCTATGGTTTGCATTTTGCGCCAATTGTTGAAATGGAATGGAGTGACAGTTAGGTATTGATAAGTACACAAAGCATTTGTTAGGGACTTGTTCCTGAATGACATGGTTGCACAGAGTGCATGTATGTTTCTACATGTAGGAAAAGTGAAAGATGTCATTTATGAGTATGTTTTCCTTACTGGTATTTGTAGTAAGTACATGAGAAATTCCTGTTGATCTTCTAGTCGGTTAAAGTGAATTTCACCATTTCAGAACTGTAGTCCAATTCTTGCCTTATTCCTGAGACACTGTAAATGGTGTCAGAATTACTTACTGCATTTCTCTGAAGGACGAGCATTTGCAAACACAACTGGTCTGCACCATTAAAATAAATGCTTTCCACAATTGCTGGTATTTAGAATACAACATTCATTGTTATGTTTGCATAGCAATTAACACACATTGTACTGGAAAATTTGAATGGGCCAGGTACCTCTGTGTCTGAGCACTTTGATAGAAGGGTGCATGGTTTCGTTGCAGAGGCATTCTTGTTGTGGGTGGAGTTGGGTATGGTTTGTCTTTTTGACTCCTTTTGTATGTGCTTTTGGTAGTTGATATAGTGTGAGTTGCTTTCTATTTCTTTGATGGTACTATTGCCAAATCATTTATAACTTATGATTGAATGAGCCTTCCTTTCAAATCTTTCCGTTTCTGAGGCATAGGGTACACTTTCAGATGGGGTGTATGGACATAGTCTATTGTACTCTATGATGCAAGGAATGTCTGTACTGACTGCAGTTGCATGAACATTCACTAGATACAGTCCTTCCAGTGTACATAGCCATTCCAGTGCTACATAACTCGTGCCTTCTTTAAAGACTATGCTACCAATATAAATCAATGCTTGATCTAAGGTTAGACCTTGCAATTTATGAATTGTTACTGCATAAGCTAGCGACAGAGAGAACTGTTCTCTGCGTACATACATGTCTTTGAAAAGAAGGCATAGCGCCATTGTGCGTCCTATATTTTTGACTTCTGAAAGATTGTCAAACTTGATGTTTACAAACTGAATGCTGTTGTCCCGTGGGTATGTCTGGAAGCCAACAACTGTATCAAGTGCTCCATTAACTAAACCTTGCTCTACGTCAATGTTACCTTTAACATAACTCTACAGTTGACACATAATGTTAAAATTTTCTCCAATTCAGCTGTGTTGTAGATAGAGTTCTCTAAGGTTTGTAGTCGTGCTATGACTTGTTGACACATAGGTATTGGCATACCGTGTACGTCCAGTTTATCTGTGGCATGAATTTGCACTAGTGGTTGTTTTTGTTTTTGCAGCAATGTTGCATTAAATTGTGCACAACTTGCTAGAGTTGGCATTAAGGACATACAGTTTATATTTTTCCGAGCTAATTGTCCCATGACATCAGTAGCACATGTGTTACGCCTGTACAGCTCATGGATGTGTTTAGTATTGAGGGTACACTGCGCCTCCTTTGATAGTTCACCAAACCGTAGGTTTTTTAAAATGTTGGCGTAGGTGAGGTCTGCAGACTGACGCATGTTTTGAGTTAGTTCTCTGTATTGGAAATGTTGCCAGAGATTTACATTCCCGATGCTTGCAAGACTTTTACGGCACTCTTTGTGTCCTAAGGTTTTGAAGATAGGTTCACCTTTGACTGGTGTTAATTGAAGGAGATCTCTGAAAACAATCACATGTTTTCCTCCAGAGAGTTCTTCGTAGTCTGTTTTGGGGACCTCTTGCAATCTGAGGTGAATCAAAGCCAACATTAGGTTGGAGACCATGCTCACTCATCTATTAGGAGCATGTTCATTTGTTTCAGAACTCTGCGTAGCTCCATATCAGTTTCTGCTGAAAGTTTATAGTACTCTAATTTGTTTTGTTGTTCTATTGGAAGGAGTAGCAATCGGTGTAGAGTGACACCACCTACATTGTAGGCAGCCAAACCTGTAGGGGCAGTTACAACAGCAGAACGTTTGTATTTTGTTAATTGTTGGAGGTATTTACTGATAATTTTTATTAAGAATGTTTTACCTGACCCAGCTTCTCCACTTACATACAGCAGTACAGGTTTGTAGTTGCACCATGTGCAAGTTTAACTTTTGTGCTGTATACCATGTTCAATGGTTTCACTTACTTTAACAAAAATGGTACGCTGTTCATTGTTTAGTTGGGATTTCAGTACTGCCGACTCTTCTGAACAGTGCTCATACTGAAGCATAGTGATGGTTAGTTCCTTCATGGCTAATTCTGCCTCATTTGCTATGAGTGACTGTCCAAGTGGTTCATGGCTGCCTGTTTGAGAAGGTAGCTGGATCCTGATACGGATAGCCACAAAATACAAAAGGTAATAAACCTTAAACCACGGAGGTGGACCACAGCCCCCGAAGAATCCAACCACCCTGGCTAAACCTGACGCAATAGAGACGAGCTGATATTTAGGCACCCCCCCATCTCGCACCAGCCTAGAAAATGAACATGTAGGTGGAAACACGTGTCAGCACCACTTGTTTTTCCATCAATGGATGAATCCAAGGAAATAATAATAAAAATTTGGAAACAATGATAACAAGCAGCTTTGTGGAAGTCACATTTTTCATTCACCAATGAAGCAATGGGTTAAATCCCAGCATAGATAACAGCACACACGCCAAATGAGTGGAAGCTTTAACAATCTTCGCTTGATACACACAACAGGCACCACGAGCACAGGCCTTTTTTCAAGCTCCCACCAACCGGCTGCTAGTGCACTGATAACAGAGATGGAGGGCGCGGCAACCCATGGTACTTGGTGCTCCCAACACATCTGTTTGAGAAGGTTAACTGCTCTCAGAAGTTTCTACATTTAATTGCGCTTGAAGTTCTTCTTGTTGGCATTCATTGTCCGATATGGTTTTTTACTGTGTAAAGTTTTCATCTGTAATTGTACTTTCACTAGCATTGAAAGAATCTTCATAGGAGGTGTAGGTTGCTAATACATTTTCTTCTTTTCTCCATGGTTTGAAAAGTTACAGTAGAGCCATGAAGTACAGTTCTTTGTGTTGGGGAGTTTTTAATGACAACTTCATATGATTAGTTAGGCTGCGTTTGGTAAGTTTCACCAGGCTGCCTCCACAACTTTCCACTCTGTATATACCTTGTTCCTCATTTGGTTTAATGTTGTTTTTGTATGCAAAGTTTTGGGCTATCTGGTACAGGCACAAGGCTTCTAAAGTAATACTCCTGTCTGGGTAGTATGTGTCCAATAAGTTGTTCTTCAAAATGTCCTGGCTGTTGGGATTGCTTTTGGCTATTGTTTGTATGTCTTCATATGATTTAAGTACTCTTTTTCTGTAAGCGGCTGTGCCATAGCTTAGCCACACTATGTTGTCAGATTTCCCATATAGGGCTGTGCCGGTTAAATGGTCAGTGGCATCGTAGCTGCCACATTCTCTATGGGACAGAATTTTAATGCCAAAGCTGTACAATTTCTGTGCCAGTGTTTGTCAGAGGATGTGTCATCCCAGAGGTCTTTGAGCTCTGTTTTCTCTTCTTTGGTTAAGTAGGCGGGGACATATCATGCAACTGCAGTGGAATTGTCTGCAATGTACTGTACATCAACATTGGCATTCCATAGGAGGGCAATAATTGCATCTAATTATTGATGTACCTTGATGCTTTGCTCCTTTTTATGCAGTATGTGCTGTTAGGAAATTTTCCTTTCACACTGTGTCAAACCGAAGACATGGGGGGTCATTAGGAGGTAGGCGGTAAGGGGTTAACGGCACCGGTAAAGGTGCCAGAGCCGTCATCCCCTTAACGCTTTAAAACCAGGCATCCTTAGCGGGTCCCACGAGGAGACAAGCATGCTAACAACGGGCCAGTTATTAGCATACTCCCCATTCCCATTGAGGCCTATGGGGGCTTGAATGGGAATGGGATGTTCAGGGTCTGGGTTTCTTGAATGAGGAATTACGGGCCCTCCAAGGTCAGAATGGCCCGGTAATTCCTCATTCAAGGAACAAGGACCTGGTACCCGGTAAGGAGGTAGCCATGCCGCTAATAGCTTTCAGGTAAAATTGTCAGTTCTGACTGATGCTGGCAATGAGCTGTTTCTGCATAATATCTAAAATGCAGTGCAGTGCTTCCTGCAAGTCTAGCAAGCATTTTCCCTGTGGTTGTTCACCACTTCCAACATTGCAAACACAACAAACAGCACAAAAAAGCTCTTTTCAGAGCAACCACTTCGTTTTGCAAATGTGTACAATGCTTTTGCCAGAATCCTGCCACCCATTGTTGCCATGTCTGTACGCACGCTCATAGACTGTGCCACCGCCTGCCACCGCCTGCATGCTTTCGTTCAATTTCTATTTTTCAATGGTGCAAGGTGGCTCTGATAAGAGCCTTTTTGGCCTGTTGCATTTTTCCTGTTTTCATAAAACAGGCCACAAAGCCAGCAATGGAAGGGAGATTTGGCAAAGGGTGCCAATCACAGGGGTAAGAAATCGTATGTGGAGAGTAGAAGATGTAGGGTGCACCTCACTTGGGTAGGGGCCACTCTTTGTCATGCTCCGGATGAAGCCTCAAAAGCCCTTAGAAAATGTTCCCCCCTACACAGTACCGCATTGCAGTATATGCACAATACAATGACCTTTGAAAGGTACTGGTCTGTTGCAGTGTGGATGTCCTCCAAGTCTTCCTGCGGGATGTGGTAGCCCACTGGAGTGTCCCTAGTGGTGGCAGGAACAGATGTGGAGGATGCTCTAGAGGAAAATAACCTACTGCCTGCTTGGAAGGGGACAACCCTCCGAACAGATGCCTGGTGGTTCTCTTGCAGGTGCCGCTGCATGGAGGTGGTGCCATAGCTGTACAAGCCATGTTTTCTGTGACTGAGTAGTATGTTGCAGTCATTGCATTGTACCTGGTTTGCACAAGATTTTGGCACATCTCCAACGAACCTAAACAGTTTCCACACCCACAACTCACGCTGGCTGCATGCAGTGGGGATTCCTTCTACTTTATTCCGGTTTCTTTTTTGATGGCCCTCCACATTATGACACCTATTCCCTCACTCAGGACCTTCATAAGGAGGTGTTGGTGGTGAGGATGTGGGTGCTCCTGAGTCAGAGGTAGTAGCAGAAGCTCGGGTGGCCATTACTTGGAGATGTACTTTGCAGGCACACAATTGGTGAGAAAGCAATTTCTGCATGAACCGATGTGGACCGCTGCTTTTCTCTGGAAAGCCAAACAGCAATTGCAGTGCACTTGTGGGGTGTGCCCTTTTATTGGAGTGTTGTGGAGCATGTACCACCGCAAAGTGGGCCTAAGTGCTTCCCTACAATACCTACATGCAAAGGAAAGAGTGTAGGATCTCTCTAAGGGTGCACTCTCAACGTAACACTCCATACATTGCAGAAAATGTTCCTCTTTTGATGTGCACGGATCTGGCTTGTGTCCCCTAAATAAGGGACCGTGCACAGCATTGTTCCATTACCATGGTGAAGTCGCCATTGTACTCCATTTAGACGCCTGTCTGCGGACGTATATTGGCTATAATACTTTATGGGCACGTGCATAGCTCCCCTACGGATACTCTTCCCATCCCCGGTCCACTTAAATGTACGGCACACATGCATTGAACATTTCTATAGAAGCTTGGTGTGAGCACAATACAGTAGGTGGAACGTCTACATGCAAAGGTACTAGCAGGAGGTGGGTACGCACTTACACCTACTACAACTACATCACATGTTTCTTTGCATATCATGACCAGGGACTGTGTTACCAGGCCTAACAGGACGAGATACACATGTGCACAGTTTTGCGACCGAGAAATGTACAGTCCTGCAACTACTTACAGGCGTTCGTGCATGCAAACATGCTGCACGTACTGGCGTCCTACGGATGCTTTCATTGTGATTGCGCATGGGGCAGCCAGGTGCGGCAGTCATACGACTCCTCCATTTTTATCACTTCCAAACATCCCCACTAGTGATGTGCCCTTCACACTTACAATGGCCTTCTTAAAACAAAGCAAAAGGCACATATACAATTAGTACACATTCACATAGCAATGTTTATTAGCAGATTTCATAGTCACTATTCAGAAAGGGAAGGGGGACCAGAAACAGATACAATACTGGGGATTTTGCCATTTCAGCAAGCTGCTGGTGAGGGGAAAGTGGGCTTGAGGTCTCTTCAAAGCGCAATTTGCGGGGATGGGGGCTGGGAAATGAGGAAGGCGGGCATGTGCAAGTTGGGCAGTGATATCTTATTTTCCCCATGATATGTTCTTCTACAAAAAATTCAAAGTGGCAAATTGGAGGAGCAATTCATTAATGTTGGCATCCAGGAGGTGTTCTTTTATATGTCCAGCATTTACTTCAGTTTGAGTGGCGTATGTTGCTGTACAAAAGGTGCCACTTCTGGTGTACTCCTTTGCATTCCTGTATGTTCTGTTAAAGGACGACAAATGTGGTTAATTTACATGAAGCAGTACATTGTAATTGTCTTACAGTTGCCACTGCGTCACCTACCTATGGGGTTACTATGCTCACTCATTTCGTCATGCAGGACATTTTCCTCCAGTCATCCTGGGGTGCATGCCTTTGCAGTAACTCTTTCCCTTTTCACAGTGCGGCAGGTAGCAATGGGGCTATTGTCCTCACTTATTTCTTCACGCAGAAAATTCTCCGCCAGCCATTCTAGGGTGATAGCCATTGCTACACACAAACAGAAAACATCATGCTTTCCTACTATTGTACACTACCGGGCCTGTGCATTTACAACATACATTTTCATGTACTCACCACATTGCAGTGACGTTTTGCTCTCGGAAGTGGACATCTCAACCTCTGCCTCTTTGTCCTTTGTTCGATTGTGAATCAGGTGTGCGGTAACATTGATGAAGGCAAATGTCAGTTCTGTTGTTGGTGCTTTCCATGCTACATACCATATGCCTTTGCGCTCTTTGTTGCGAAAGTACACATTTTGTACAGCTACTGCATTTTCTCTTCCCTTTCACGCACTTGCTGCTGTTTCTATATGTTTTTTGTAATTACTTCATTTTACCACTTTTTATAACCACCTCTCCCTTTCTCGGCACTTGGACTCCACCGGATGTCCGCAAACAGACGCAGTGTTTCCAACCACTGTGGCTATTAGTATAGAGCCAATGGTTTCAGAATGCTGCACAGTACATCTATGCAAACTAAGCGTATCTTGTTAAAAAGTAATAGAATTTAGTGAAAGAAACATTACGAAAGGGACGCTATGGTTCAGTTGTGCTACTAAAACCCTGTCACCTTTCCTGAAAAAACTATGATAAAACAACATTATGGCTAAAGCACCCTACTAAAAAATGATGAAATTCACTAACAAAAAACGTTGTTAAAGGGATGCTATGGTTAAGTTGCACTACTAAAAAACCTATGAAATTCAATGGAAAAACTTTGTTACAGGGACGTTATAGTTAAAGGTAAAACTGGAAATTCCCAGCAATTTCCCATTTATGGTAAGGTACGCAACCATAACTTGTGCTACCACTTTGCACTGCACGGACTAACACCCATGACCTCAAAGATGACATCACAAATGTCATTGATGACATCACTGATGCCATCACAAATACCTTTAGTTTTCATAACAAGCCTCCACAAGGCATTGTCTATATAATGTTACCACAAAACTATCAGAGGTCATTGGGAGAACTATCATAAGATAGATAATTCATTACACAACCCATTGCTATAAACACCATTGCACTACAGACTTCTTTCCAGTATAGCAATCAATGTAGGCATTGTCTGCAGCATGTACCTTAGAGGTCCAATATTCACATTTTTCCCATGTTAGTTATTTTGAGAGATTTGCGTACTGTGAAACATGTAATAATAAGTAGCTACTACCCCCTCACTTACAACATATTTGTACTACTGCATATAAAACATAAAGAGACCACAATGCGCACATATATTCCCATATACCAGGAAAGTACAGTAAGCAAAAAAGAAGCAGTATTACTAGAAAGTGTTCACAACCTAACTGATTATCTTCATGCACCGAAATGATTGCTATGTTTCAGGCCTGCTTCTTCCCCTATATATATGTACCATATGATGTGACTGAACCCTTAGGAAAGGAGTATAAGGACATATGAGAAGGGTAAGGTCTACAAATATAGTACCTTTTGAATGTTTACTTCCTGACTGTCAGTGAAGAAAACCACCAGCCCTACATATGTCAGCGAACAAAACAAGAGGGATCCAGCCATGTGATGGCATCAGTGATGTCATCAATGACATTTGTGATGCCATCTTTGAGGTCATTGGTGTTAGTCCGTGCAATGCACAGTGGTAGCACGATTTATTGTTGTGAGTTATTGTTGCGTACCTTACCATGACTGGCACATTTCTGGGATTTTTCAGTTTTACCTGTAACTGTAACGTCCTTGTAACAACGTTTTTCCATTGAATTTCATAGGTGTTTTAGTAGTGCAACTTAACCATAACGTCCCTTTAACAATGTTTTTTGTTAATGAATATATATTCTATTTATAAAATGTCTTACCTAATACCTTTGTATGTTTTCATCTTCTTTGTTGAAAAACTGTAATTATGAAACAGAATAAAATGTATTTTCAACCAATAACAAACAATCAAAGTCACAGAAAACTTTTTTACCCCCTGCCCAGAATCGCTTGTTGCCACGGTTATTCAACATGGCTATCCATCTTGCCTTGTAGCTGCGTCTAACATGTACATTTTCTGCAAACCCAAAATCAAACTAAACCAACCTTTAAAACTTCAAATAAAACATGGGAACACCTAAGCACATAAAATAACAAACACAAATGAAATTCTGTACTGTATCATCTACATTACAATATGATTATTGCACACAAAATGTAGGGTTTAATAGACACGGCTATAACCATAGTCGTGCCTACAAGATCCACCAAAAAGATAACGAAAAAGATTGATGCACACATGCACCTGCTTTTCATAGATGCAGTTATAGAAAAGTCCCCTCATGACTTTTCATAGATAAGGTTATAGCAAAGTCCCCAAACAAGTGTCCCTAATAGGACTACCAACCACCCTCACTCCACATGGTCCTCCTCAATTCCCCTGGTATCTCCCAATGCCCGAAAACAGTGCATGCATCTATGATGCTGCTCCACCCATAATGTCGGATAGTCGTGGCTTCCACATGTCCACAAACACATGATGTGCCATTTGCTGTTATGTAGCTGCAGTTGCACAGGGCTCCACGTATACCTGTGGATAGCAACATCACATGCTGGGTGGGTATGGGGCCAGTCATGGCCGTAAATAGACATAGGAGGAAAGCAGTTTGGTTAAAAGAAAACACAGACTACTGGGCTCCTACCACCAGACACACTTCTGTATGAGGATCCCCCCGCCTGGGCAACCTGTAAATAAAGATATACTACAACCTCAGTCTGCATATTGTTTATATGAGTCTTGTTTCCCTTTAAAATGGTTCTACCACCGCAAGGCACCAGGAATAGCAGAGTTCGATGTCGGGTCATCGACATATCCTTCTTGAGTGGCTCCCTTTAAGGCAGGAGCCATGGATTGTCGAGAACCCTTGAAGAAATGGTGAACAACAGCATTGAGGCAGCCTCTCCGGTCCTGGCAGTGCCCGTCGATGATTGGTCGTGGACTTCCTGCGAAGAGTAGGCATGCAGTGCACCTCAACGACAGTAGTTTGTTGCCGCAAAGAGTCACTGAAGAAAATTGGACTAGCAAAGGTCTCGAGTCGTCGGTGTCTCTGCGGTCTTCAGTTGCCAGGAAACCCAATCGTGGATGGTCCTCAGTGCGTCGCCGACCTCAACTTTCCCTGGCGGGAGAAAGCAGTCCACGGTGCTGGGGAGAGCATCCTTGAATTCAAAGTGTCTTAATCAATAGAGCATTGTGGCTCTGGCCGTCGACAGCTCAGTGTGAAGCCGTTCCCGCATCTGTGCAACACAGCTTCAACGGGTCTCCAGCGGTTATAGCATACCTGCGAACCCTAGACAATGACGGTGGACGGCTGTCTGGTGCTTCTCTTCGTTCTCCTCAGGGGTCCCCGTCTCCGGTTGACAGTCTTTCAAAGGCTGTCTTCCAGGGAATTTCGGCGAAGGTTAGTGGTGCACAAAGGTACCTCGTAGCTCAGGAAGATGTCTCCTAGCCTGGTGCTCTCTTGGATCAGTTTCAATGGCACAGCAGCTTCCGGATTGTGGTGAAGGTAACAGCAGTCAACCTTCTTCTTCAGGCTTGGCTTCGAGATTAATCATTAGTTTCGACCTCAGCTTCTGAACAATTTCTAGCAGTGAGAGGCCCCCAGATATACTGTTTGGACTCCCATTCATTCTGCTGGGTCACACTTAGGCAACCAATAACTCATAAGGGCATTCAGGCAGGCAGACAATCCGGTTCACAGGGCATTCAGGCCATTCTCTTCCCTCTCAGACGCTCAAAACAAGGAATGTGTATTGAGATAAGTACCCAGCCATTCAGAACTCCACACTGCATTCATACCAGTTTCAGGCAGGGCTGTATCAGTCTTTGTGTCACATACCAGAAACTAGACACCAATATCAAGAAGTGCATATTGGTCATATACTCCATTCACCCTGGTCCCACCCCAAGGGTGTACCCACAACATACAGTCACTGGGAAGGCTCCAGCCAGTCTGGCCTGGACTTCCCCAGAATACCATATATGGAACTTCCACCCAACAGCCAGTCAGTGGGAAGGGATAGAGTCAGGGCTTCACAGGACTTTGGGAAAAACAAGGTAACAGGCAATAGAAAGCAAGCGGTCACAGGAGCCATCTGGTCTCCTATCAGGAATCCCAAAAGGGAGGATACTCAGAGCACCTGTCAAATTCAACATGGAGCTGCCACCAGCCCATACCCTGCTCTGTGGACCACACACAGGTGCCACAAAACATACACTAGGGGTACAGCGTTGTACCCCCACCCATGGGTGCCATAAGGGTATCATAAGGGTCTGTACACCAAACCAAAAGAGGAAGATCTGCAATGCCAGGAGTCCCACATGGACTCCTGGGCAGAAAACAACACAGAACACACATGAAAAAGGACTACAGTACAAGGACAGGGAGGCCTTGTCAGTCGAATGCGTTTCCAGCATCACAGTGGCACTGTCTCTTAGTAGCTTCCTAGGGAAAGACATAATTAGCTTTAGAAACATCGTATGACATTGTAGAATATATTGATATGAGTTAAAGTAATTGTTCCCTCTTCCTCTATATTTAACAATATTGTATTTACCTTTTCTTCTGTCTTTCTTCCTTTTTTATGCATTCCCTTTAGATAATATTTTATCATATGCATTTTCCATTAGATGAGTTGGGAATACAGGATTGATACGGCCATTTGGATGTGATTGTCACTGATTGGCAGAGCTCAATGAACAGTGGCAACTGATTAATCCCCAGGGTTAATTTGCAGCAAGCATAGGTGGTCCACTGCCAAGCTGTCGCACGATACATGCAACTGTAGGCTTGGGACTTGGTGTCACCATGGACCTATCCTTTTGCCGAGCTGCTAGCACATTGCACTGTACCCAGCAGATGTACTCATCATATGCATGGTCTTTGACAGCATTTACAAAGTATTATGCACTTGCACAACATCTAACATTTGCGAGTAGGCTAGTGAGTATATCGTTCACCATCTGGTCATTAGTTGCTAGGGATTCAGCGCATGCTATTGAGTTTACAGCATTTTGCACATTACCTACAAGCATGCATTTGCGTAGCATTGCACTTTAAGATGATCAGTGGCAACATCAGCCAGCACAAGGCCAAATGATGGTAGGGATACAGCCTCTTAATTTTGTTTTTAAGCATTTTGTAGTTTATAACACTTTGCACTTTATATGACATGCAGGTACTTGTATAGCATGTATAGTAATTATGCAAAAATGCCTGATCCCCCAAACAACTCTCTTTACCAGGATTATCATACAATTATAACAGTTGAATGTTCAGGCTCAATCATTCAGTACCATAAGAGGATGCAGAATGCTTTGATGGAATTACAGCTTACACCTAATGATGTATGTTTCAGGCCAATATATGTTAAGAAAAAACTATTTGAGCAAGATTGGAATCGTACACTGAAAAGGTATTCCAGGTATTCGGAGTATGCAATGTTTATACAGAAGAGAGATCTCTGTGATAAATACATAGCAATATTTCCTTGTAATTTGACACGCATGCAGTACATGCATTTTAGACTGAACATATTTTGCACCAGAGAATGTACTAAGCACTGGGGTAACTCAACGGATAAAATACAAGAGGGTAAATGTCATTTCCCTGGGTGTGATGAACCTAACGAAACGCTTAAGCATGTAGTACTTGAATGTAAACATTTTAAGGCTCTTAGAACTAAATTCCTAATGAAAATTGCAAATGTAGATTTTGTTGATGCACTGGAATACCTGTGGAAAATATTGATGTTGGGTAAATATAACCCCTTGATCTTTGCACTGGTTTGTTTATTGAAAGCAATCGAAGTTGACTTGGAACTTTATAACTATTGATTTAAGAACAACTAAGGAAATGTCGAATTGACTATTCTTTATATGTCTTTTGCGAGGTTCAAAACTTGTACAAGGTCTAAGCGTATAACTAATCTGTTGGTTTATTATTTTCTATTTGTGAGTGCTGTAAGAGGTTTTGTATTTTTGGGGCAAACTCTAGATTTGGCGGAATTTCCTTACAGTGGTCATTTTCGGTAAACTGGTGGTAAACTGATCTTACCATTACATATAGTTCTGCGTTACCCTATTTTGGAGATAATATAGTGTAAGCTTGTATTGGCTGTCAATTTTAGTGGTACCTTTCTTCGTGGCATTTTCAGAATTACGTTATTTTGTGGTATAGTAGTGAGCATATCTTTTTATACTACAGCCCCATCATAAAACAAACCTTTCCTCTCTATTAGAATATCTCTTGGTCCCCTGTAGAGAACCCCCCAGACCTATCACACTTTTAGAGAACCCAATGAGTTTATTCTGAATACCACCTATTGTATGTGGCTTGTATTACTGGCTTATTTACATCCAGTAATCGATGTGTCTCATCTGACACTGCCTTCTTTTCCGCTTGCAAAGAAGGACTCATTCACAACCACACACACACCCTTCTACCTGGCAGATAGATATATCTATATACCTTTTCTTCTTTACTACTTTTAGCACTGGTGATAAAATGGTAAATACTTTAGAGCCTCAGCGTGAACAACAAACCTTTATAATGCTCCTTTCCCTTTAAAATGACCGATAGACTCATGAAATAAAACACAAAAGAAAAACCCAAAATGATTTCAGTTCACGATATATTACACAATCATAACGAGGTTACATTGTTTTGTTACAATCATTTGTTCTTACCACGTTTGTAATAGCCTCGAGCCTACAAAAGATAACAGAGAAGAGAAAAAAATGACAACAGAAAGAGGCAATTTTCATGGCAACTATGCATGGAGAAATCTGACACATTTTACATCAAAATATATCATTTTTTAAATAATGTCAGCACCCTAAGATAATCTAATTACATGTCAGCCATTCTCACATATTCCTCATATTTGACTGACTCACCAATAGCTTATCTCAGCGACCTCACAGCTCACAGGCAGAATTCGGAACTCCTTCGGCTTCAGTGCTAGCAAGGCATCCTTTTTTATAGGCTGCTACCTGTGTTCAAGGCTGCATTCCCTGAGTCCCCATTCAAAGACCTCAACAGCTCCTGGATTCCTGGCTGTTCGCCTTCAGCTCCCAAAAAGCTCTGAATTCATCTCACTTTGCCCTGACGGGCCATGAAGACCCTTGCGCATGGAAACAAGGCACAATCACCATACACGAACTGATACACCAGACACGAGGTTCAATTCCCAAAAGCTAGGGTTTATTACAAAGCAAATAGTCTCAGTTGGCCGACTGGATCTAACGTCTCGCAACGTGTGTCACCCAGACCTCGTGAGATGCAAGAGAGCAACCATTCTGCAACAGTCACATATGTACAAAAATCATCATATTATCAGTCAGTGACACATCAAAACCACCCATATGTATCTTTTTTAGCAAGGGTTTGGTGATTGACAATTATGACGAGTATGACACCTTCTAAGACATTTATTCATCAACAGTTTGCAATCTGCGAAGGCAGAGACACTATTCTTTGTTACATAGAACATAATCCTCTTGTTTTGTGCGCAAGCTGTGCTCGTATGAGAGGCACTTTCCAAAGCATTCTATCTTCTAGTTTCTATTTGTGTTCTAGGGGTCAGCTTGACCTAAAGGGCTCAGTAAGGGGGGCCATGAAAGAGTCTAATTCATGTCTTTAGCTGTCTATTTCTACAGTTTCTACGGTTCCAGCGAGACTAGCTGGCACCTGCTTGGTGATTAAATGCCTCTCTGCTCGCCTTGAAGGACTCGCGAGGGAGGAAAGCAATGTATTTCTGTCTGGGCTAGTCTCTCAACATGTAACTTGTGGCCTCACTCCGTGCAGGAGCAGAACGAAATAGAATTCATTTTAGCAAAGCATTTCAACAGAAAAGCAAGAGAAAGCAAAATGGTGAATTTTCCTTGGTACAAAATGGACGCTCTATGGTTATGCTGACGATTCTGTACCGGCGGTGCTGGACGTATGATGCAGTTGGTTTTCGGCCAACATAATATACCGCTTTTACTATGGTAGGGTATTTTCTAGACTAACAAACCCTCCTTTTAAGCCGTAAGCCAAATGCATCAACCATACATCACATCTTCCTCTGACCATGTATCTAATTCTGAACTGTGCATACTACTGTAATCGTCATCATCGATATCAATTGACATAAACTCCTTTATAGTTTGAGTTTCATTATTTGTATTCATACCAATTATGGGAGTTCTGTTCTCTGTTATCATGTGTATGCATTCATCACTCATTTCAGAGCAAATAATTGGCAGACAGTGTATGCAACAACAACATGCCAGAAAGATCCCAAGTACCGTTGCTGGAATTGCAACTAGTTTCCATCACCATGAGTGTAGTAACTCCCAAAACCAGGAACTTATATTCAGTTCCCAACCACCTGTCGGGGGGTGAAGGTCAGAGCTCAGAATATGTAACTTCTTTATTGCCTCAAAGATCGTAGGGGAAGAATCACATACAAATACGCAGCATGCTGACCCCACGATTTTGCAAACACCTCCACGATCAGTCAAAATTATGTCAAGAGCCATTCTATTCTGAAGTGTCATCAATCTGATTGCCTTCTCTTCTAGAGTCATATTATACAGTATGTCAGTCGTTCATTTATTGTTTTTTTCTAAAATTATTGACAATCTTCTTATATTATAAGAGTTTATTGCTTGTCCCCAAAATGGTATGAATGATTTCGCTATGTTTCCTGCAATAAATCCTGCTTCATCATCCCGCCGAGGCCTTGATCTAGATACTTTTGATATATCTTCAGTTAGGGAAAGAAATACCCCCGGAAGAGAATCCCTCCCGGGAAGTAACATGTTCCCCCCAATTTCTAGGTAGCCAGGGGTAAGCTTTTTCTCCACATACAAAATAAACGGGTCACCTACATATATCGGCTCTTCTTCTCTCTCAAGTACTGCAATATTCATGCATCTATCAAATGTCCCTACTCAATAGGAGCCTTTCTTTCGTAAGCAAAATGGAACAGTGCGAGGATTGTAATTTATTGTATAGGAGGGGGGCACTACATCTTTGTCCCCTACTGGGTTCATGTGAAACGTGACTACAGTTGACTTATAAGGCACATATAGTCTGTCTACTGGTGTTACTACTGCTTTTATTAATCTTGCTTTGTTAAATAATGTGCAACCTATGGGTTTCATTACCACTTCTTCAAATTCTTCTATGTTTGTCTTATCTAGCTGACCTGTGTCACTCCTATTCCACTTTCCATAAAAGAGTGCACTTAGTGATGTATAGCATGCAGTATTAAGCAGTAATGGCTGTGCATACCAACCTATTCCTTTTCCGCCATGCTGGGGTAAATGCGTGCAGACCCAACAGTTAGTTTTGTTCAGGATTGAGTGAGTCATATTCATAATCAAAAGCAATGTGTTCTTACCATAACCTTCCCTGTGTCTTTCTTCTATTGGAGGGAGAGTATAAAAGAGTACATGGACTGGGCTATCTGTGACACATGCTTTTGTGGCAGGCAAACGAGAATTTAATGGGTGCACGTTCTCCAGATACCATAATACTGGGATAATGGTACATAGAATTCCCAGAAGTGTCATAATCATTAACGTTACTTTCTTACAGAAATTTTCCCTATTGCAGTCTCTATATTTATTACATCATCAGCATTGGTGCAGGATGGGGCAGAAACAGGTATGGGCATCATGTGTGATTCTTCCTCTCCAGCAATGTTCGTCGTGAATACTTCTCACAGCAGCACCCGTTGAAACACCACCAAGTGTTGAAACACCAATAAATCCGAAAATGTCAAAAAAGTATTTAGGCCAGCTCTCGGCAGCCTTGATTGCTAACCGTAAGGAAAGATTATAGTGTGCTTGCACATTGCTCAAATGACTCCAGAGCAAACATCAATTGCCTTCGTACCATAAGCGCCCCACTTGTTCGCACGGGGTGATTGACAAATGGATTTTTATTTTCAAATATAGCACCAGGAAGCCGCGTTTCAGAGCTCCCTGATTGGTACAGCCCCCATGCTCCACTTCCCTAGGGCTCTGATTCCCAATTCATCCATGATGGGAATAGAGGCAACAACAAAAACCGTGCAGATCAGATCACTTTACATTTTGAGAATGTAGGTTGTACCGTATCGCTCCAGGTACTGTGTGATCAATGAACAGCGCAGATGCACTTCCAGATGCAGGCTTAGTATCAGCCTGTGATGCTACAAGTGATGATACAGGCTTTATGTCAGTCTGTGACAATGCGGATTCACCTGGGCAAAGTTGGGGCACATTTAGCCCTTTCTCCTTTTTAGCAATCCTCACAGGCTTTCTCTCAGGCTCAGGCAGAATTTGTGGTAGGGAACTGGCAATGGTGTTTTTCGAGTCAGGGGCAGCTGTTTCTCATTGGTCATCCGGATAAGACAGTTCTTTCAATGGTGATGGAATTCTCTTTGTGTGGGTGGCATGGATCCACGTCTTCCGACCATCCACACAGACTGCAGTTTGCATTGCCAGGAGTACCTAGTAAGGGCCGCGCCACCTTGGTGCAAGTGACGATTTCCTCTCAACGTTTTTTTATCAGGATCCAATCGCCCGGCAGCAGACAATGCCCCGGGCCTGTATATCTGACAGGAAGAGCCTCCTGCACCTGCTGATGAATCAAACAAAGCTTCTGCATTAAAATGTTACAATATGTACTAAGCACAAGGTATTTTATTTCACTCAAGCGCCTGGGCTGCGGTGCACACAAAACATTAGCAAGTCTCCCCATCACAATCTCGTATGGGTAGAGTCCAGTTATTGCTTGCACAGATGTGCACATACATAACAAAGCTAAAGACAATGCATCTATCCATTTTAATTGACTCCCTGAACATATCTTGCTTATTTTGTTTTTCAATATGCCATTCTGGCGTTCAACAAGACCGGCACTCATAGGGTGCCTGGCGCCATGGAATTGTTTATCAATCTGAAGGCCTGCGCAAATCTGTAATATTACGGCGGCAACAAAATGTGGGCCGTTATCTGACCGTATAACCTGTGGCAGGCCGAATCAGGAGAAATATTCTTTTAGCATCATCTTTGCCGTGCTCATAGCTGTGCAGTCCTTTAGCGGGTACGCCTCCAGCCACTTACTGAATGCACATACTACCACTAGGATGTATTTCAGATTCTGACATCTTTCCATTTCTATGAAATCAAAATGGATAACTTCAAAGGGCATTGAGTGGTGACCAAAACTAGCTGTTGGAGTGGCTGTTCCTCTTCCAATATTGTGTTGCAAACACGTCATACAATTCTGAACTAGTCTCTCAGCATTTTTTCTTATCTGCTGGTTCTGCCATACTGTAGCCAGTTGCTGAATTATCTTTCTCACACATATGTGAGTGGGGCCGTGGGCCATGGTTACCATCGCAGTTACGTAGGAATTGGGCAGCATCCACTTGCTACTGTCTTTGTCTACCCAGCAACCATCTGAATCTAGTTCTGCGGAGCCCTTAGCTCACCCTTTTATTTCATCAGCAGTTGCATCCGCCTGCATCTCTTTAACTGTAGCAATCCCATTCTCTATCATGCAGGGCACTTCCTCTGACTGTACTATCAACATCTTCGTGTGTAAATCAGTGGTAGTTTGTTTTGCAATTTTGTCTGCAAATGCGTTTCCTTTTCCCACGTTACATGTTATTTTCTTATGTGCCTCGCATTTCATTATTGCCAGTCGCTTTGGACACGTAAGCCCAGACAACAATCACGCTATCAAAGGGCCATGTTGAATTTTTATTCCATGCGATGTTAGGAAAACGCTCTCAGCCCAGAGTCGGCCAAAATTGTGCACCACCCCAAATGCATACTGGCTGTCAGTATATATGTTTACATTTAGATACTTAGAAATTTCACATGCTCTTGTGAATGCTATTATTTCTGCTGCCTGCGCTGAATTGTATGGAATTCTTTTGCTGCCTACTATACTCTTTAGTGTCCTGATGGCATAGGCAGCAGTTGACGTACCATCAGGTAATTTAAAACAGGAACCATCACAAAACAGTTCTCTGTCTGGCTCTGTCTGTGTGGTGCCTGTTAGATCAATTCTCCCTTTCGTGTCTTCCTCAGTAACCATTAAACAATCATGGGGAGGTGATTCATTCTCACCCACTTCTTCGTTGGGAGGGGGCATTAATTCTGCAGGATTCAAAGTGCAACACCTCTGAATTTGAATATGCGGTGCAAACAGGACAATTTCATATATAGTCAATCTAGCTGATGTGAGATATTGCGTCTGCGTTCTGTTCAAAAGAACATCTACTGTGTGGGGCACCATTAAAATTAGGGCGTGCCCCAACACCATTCCCTCGGTTTGTTTTACTGGCGCGGCAGCTGCGGCGACAGCTCATAAACAACACAGCAAAGCACATGCTACAGGGTCCAGCGCGGAAGAAAAATAACCGCATTGTCTGATTCTTCCGCCTTGTTCCTGGGTCAATACATTCAGCGCGCAACCTTCATTCTCATGCACAAATAATTTAAAAACCTTTTTGTAATTTGGTGTGCCCAAAACTGGAGCTGAGCACAAAGCAACTTTGAGCAGATCAAATGCCTTCTGACATTCCTCATTACATGGCAAAGGTAGGGCAACATCCATTTTTGTTAATTCTACCATTGGTTTTACAATCATTGCGAAATTTGCTATCCACTGCCGGCAATATGAAGCCATGCGTATTATGGCTCTGACTTCCTTCTGTGTTTTTGGAATAGGCATACCAGAGATACTCTCTATCTTTCTGGTGTCAGTCTTCTTCCCTCTTTTGAAAGTAGGTAGCCCAAATAGGCCACCTCCTTTCGACAATACTGGAATTGTTTTTAAAGAAGCTTTCTTTTTTTTAAAATGTTTTTATTTAGTTGATTTAAACAAATTAATGATTTTTACAAACGAAATCGAAATCAAAACGAAGTGAAGAACAAAGAGTAAAGCTGAAAGCTGAAAAGGGAAGAGAAACTGAAGAGAAACCACAGAGAAAAAAAAAAAAAAAAACATGTTGGTGAAATTTGGATGTAGAGTAGAACTTAAGTTTTCAGAGAGATAGAATAAACTTAAGAGTCTGTGTGGTAGTGATAGTCCAGGTATTTATTTCTCCGCTCATCAGACGTGTCCACCACGTTTCTTATTCCCTGGTATATGATGCCGAAAGGTGTGGTAGCAGAAATTTCTCACCTACGGCTCTGGTTCCTGGGCAATTTAAAAGGAGATGGCGTATGGTTTCTACGTGTGTCTCGTTTTTGCAAAAACGACACGTGTTCGAGTTACTTTGTCCTCTGAGTTTTAAGATCTCATTTGTCGGCAGTAGGTTCAGACACGCTTTCAAGAACAAGCTTTATGACCATGCAATGCTAAATGTGTCACAACAAGGCTGTACCCGCCTTACAAATTTCTTCAGAGTCAGCAGCAATCAACAAGTCATCAATGTACTGCAATAGTACACAACCCGCTGGTAGCTCTAGCATATCTAGTTGTTCTTTTAATGCTCTGCTGTAAATACTTGGGCTCTCAGTGTAACCTTGTGGAATTCGTGTGAATGTGAAAGACCGCCCTCCTTGTATGAAAGCAAATAGGTATCTGCTATCTGGGTGTACAGGAATGCTAAAGAATGCATTCTTAAGATCCACTACACTAAAATGTGAAGCCGAGGCCGGAATCATTGTCAAAATGGTAGTGACATCTGGGACCAATGGAAATTGGGGATCAACTACTTTATTAAAAGCACGTAAATCAATTATGAAATGGACCGGTATTTCATTACCTCCTTTCTTATGAACAGGAAGAATGGGACTGTTACAAGTGCTACCAGTAATTTCTTCAATCACGTTTATTTTAACTAAATCAGAAACAATGCATTTCAACGCTTTCTCTCCTTCTACCGAGATGTTATACTGTGGGATACGTGGCAATAATACTCCCTCTTTCAAAACCACTTTCACTGACTCTATTTTCAAACAACAAACATCGTTATCATTCATCGCCCCATATGCAAGTCGGTACTTTACTTAATTCTGTTGGCAGGGGTCTGGACAAGAATTGGGACACTGGCTTTTTCTGTGGTGAAATCGTCAAAAACACTCCATCCGGAGAACAATGAATAGCCGCACTTAGGGGGTAATTCATAGAATTTGGCGCACAAGTGGCGCACGCTGCTGGCGCACAGGGTGCGCGTGCAGCAGTCAGCGCCAGCCACTTGCGGCAAAACCCATTTAGGCACACAGCGTATTCATGGAATTACATATCCATAACCAGCTGTGGCGCAGAGTGGCACAGCGACCCTGCAGCAGTGCCAGTTACGCCCCCAACCCCACCCCGTGCACCAAAGAAATCGCACAAATCCAGTACCGGGCGCAAAGGCCAGTGGACTAGCATACAGCCCCCCAACCACGAAAACGCGTGCAAAGCTCCCTGCGCACGCCCCATAATACACGTATGCCGCTCGCGCTAGGCAAATAGCATGTAAAACTCCCCGCACATGCCCCAAAATACACATACCCCACTCGTGCTAGGACAATAGCATGTAAAACTCCACGCGCACCCCTCGGAATGCCCGTCACCTGCTCGCGCACGGCCAATAGCATGTAAAACTCCAAGTGCACCCCTCGGAATACACGTACCCCGCTTGCGCAAGGCCAATAGCGTGTAAAACTCCATGTGCACCCCTCGGAATACAGGTACCCCGCTCGTGCAAGGCCAATAGCGTGTAAAACTCCACGTGCACCCCTCGGAATACACGTACCCCGCTTGTGCCAGGTAATTTGCGTGGAAAATGTCACCCCTGTGGTGTGGGCTGCCTGTGGGGCATGGGGAGAGTTGATGTGGTGTCTGTGGGGCATGGGGAGGGTGGATGGGCTGCCTGTAGGGCATGGGAAGGATAGATGGGCTGCCTGTGGGGCATGGGGAGATGGGGCATGGGGAGGGTGGATGGGCTGCCTGTGGGGCATGTGGAGGGTGGATGGCCTGCCTGTGGGGCATGGGGAGGGTGGATGGGCAGACTGGGTGAATTATGGGGGTGCGCGGGAAGTGTCACACGCGATAGGCCCTGTGCGAGCAGGGTAAATGTATTTGTGGGGTACGCAGGGAGTTTCACACACGATAGGCCTAGCGCAAGCAGGGTACGTATATTTGGGGGGTAGGTGGGGAGTTTCACATGCGATAGGCCCTGTGCGAGCAGGTTACGTGTATTTGTGGGGTACACGGGTAGTTTCACACACGATAGGCCCTGTGCGAGCAGGGTACATGTATTTGGGGGGGTACGTGGGGAGTTTCACACACGATAGGCCCTGTCCGAGCAGGGTATGTGTATTTGGGGGGTACACAGGGAGTTTCACATGCGATAGGCATAGTGCAAGCAGGATAAGTGTATTTGGGGGGTACGTGGGGAGTTACACACGCGATAGGCCCTGTGCAAGCAGGGTACGTGTATTTGTGGGGTACGCAGTGAGTTTCACACGCGATAGGCCCTGTGCGAGCAGGGTACGTGTATTTGGGTGTACGCAGGGAGTTTCACATGTGATAGGCCCTGTGCGAGTGGGGTACATGTATCCTGGGGGTGCGTGGGAAGTTATACACGCTATAGGCCTTGGGTAGCGGGGTACGTCTATAGTAAGGGGTGTGTTTGGAATTCCACACGCGATTTTGCTGGGCGAGCGGGGTACGTGTATTCCTGGAGTGCCCCAACATGAATTGGCAGTGTGTGTCCTCCCAGGTGAGCCCTCTCTCCCCTCCCCAGGGCCTGCAGGCAGCCCACAACACAGGGGACTACCCTGCACCCCTGGCCATGCCCCACAGGCAGCCCATCCACCCTGGCCATGCCCCACAGCTAGCCCACATGTCACCATGCACAAGTGAGCACCGACACATGTCCTCCTGCATCCCCACCCACCCAGCAGTGACGGGCACCTTCCAGCAGGCCCCGACTTATGTCCCCCCTACCCATTCACCCACCCAGCAGTGACGGCACCTGCCAGCAGGCCCCGACTCATGTCCCCCCACCCACTCACCCACCCAGCAGTGATGGACACCTGCCAGCAGGCCCCAACTCATGTCCCCCTGCACTCCCACCCACCCAGCAGTGATGGGCACCTGCCAGCAGGCCCCGACTCATGTCCCCCCCACCCACTCACACACCCAGAAGTGATGGGCACCTGCCAGCAGGCCATGACTCATGTCCCCCAACACGTCATCATGATCCACAATCATGGCCCTCATTGCCACCCAAATCCCACCGCACGCCACCCCTGCCCAAAGAACCAACCAAGTATTACATACACCCCACATTGAAATGGCCATTACATGAAGCCCCCAAATGGCATGTATGTACATCAACACATGTCCGTCACACACACACAATGGGTGCCAGTGAATGTGAAAACCCACATCGTGACATGCATGTAACCAATGAGAGAATACCACACATTGAAGTATGAAACAAAAATGTATTCAACACAAAATGCCGTGAATCAAATGAAAACACACAGTGATGGAAATAAGAAATAAAATGCTGCATGTTCCAAAATGTGAAAAAATATGAAATCAGAATCCAAAAAAATCCAAATGAAAATGTGTCCAAAGTCTCTGTCCAACAAAGCAAATCCAAAGGGAAATATATAAGCAAAACCCATTGCTCCATGGTGAAAAAAATAAAATATTGATGATAAATCCACTGTCCAACTATATACAAATAACAAATCCAGGGCACATGAGCCCAACGATATTAATGTAACCTACCAAAAAGCCTACCTAATAAATAACTATATACAAAAATGTTGGGCATAGTCCATGCGCCCCAAATGAAAGAAAAAAGAAAGGAAACTTAACACTAATGAACTATGTACAACTGCGGCGGGCAAGTCCAACGGCTCACTTGTTGATGTCCTGGGCCAGGGCATCATCGAACTCCTGTTCAATGTCCTGGAGGCGGGCCTGTTCACTGGCCCCGAGGTTTCGCAGGGATAACGCCATGTTTACCTCCAAATCCCTGCAAATTCCCTCGAGGCACTCAGCCCGCCTCAGCACCCTGCGCATGGAGTTCTCCGCCCTGACCATAGTGAGCCGTGCCTCTTCTGCCCGCCGCCGCTCCGCATCTATGGCCTGGCCCAACCACTGCCACACGGAAGACACTCCCAATCCAGGGTCCTCCTGCCCTCTGGCTGATGCCTGCCCCTCTGATGTTGATGTCCCTGAGCCATCATCGTTCCCACCTTGAGCATGCTGCTGCCATGCATGTCCCCTGCTTTGTGATGCCTGCATGTCCTCCTCCTGCTGGGTTCCAGTTGTTGTGGTGGCCACCCCTTCTGGACCTCTGACTCCCGACTGTGGCAGGGATGTGTCCTCCACCAGCCTGGCCGCTGGGTCAGGGCCAGCTCCACAGGGTGCCTGGGTGACACTTGGGCAGGAAGATGGCACGGAGGACAACTGGTGCATAGGGGGTTCAGTTGAGGAGGGGGTCAGTAGAAGCTCCAGCACACAGAAGAACCCAGCACCGGTGATCCCTCCTAGCCAGTCGACGCGGTCTTCGAGGCATTCGAAATGATGTGCATTGTCCTCATGAGAACCCTGCACGTCACCCCGAATGTCACAAACACAAAACACCACCCCAACCAGGACAGGCTGAACATGGTCCCGGATTGCCACATCTGCAGGGAGAGGAAGGCCAGTTTCTTGTGTGGCTATCCCCTCCCTGAAAGTAGGTCTGGATGAAGGCATCCCTGCTGGTGCTGTATGATGCAGTCACAGGATGGGGGACAGGATTACACACAGCCACCTCCGCAGCAGCCTGTGCTGCCTCCTGTCCCTGCCCCTGGACTACACCACTGGCACCAGTGAAATCCCCCCCTCCAGACCCCATGTGTGTGACTTCCACGGCCTCCTCCTCAACCAAACCCCCCACCAACCTGGATGACTTTGTGCCATCTTCCTCCATAGGCCCCTGTAGGGTCTCAGCTGACCCTTCTGCTGCCGAGGAGTCCACCTCTGACCTCCGCCTCTTGGACCTACCCCCGGCAGCTGCGGCCATGGATGCGGCACCAGACTCCTCACTCCCCGAAGAGATATCAACCTAGGAGGGGAGCTGGGCCTTGCGTCTCTGGCTGGTGGTGGGATCCCTGCTGCTGTGCCCCACTGCACTGTCTCCGCCCTCTTTATCAGTTGACGCTGCAAACAGGGAGAGACAGAACACAGGCATCAGGGCAATGTACAATGGTCTGATACACACATGACAGTTGCAGAAGAGTGGCAGTCGCAAACTTCAGACATGGCATCACACACCCCAACAGACATGTCATTTCAACTCACACACATGAGCAAAACAACAGGAACGTTGCACCAGGCAGCACCATCCATACACAAACAATAGCATGAGTAGCCGAAGGTGAGCCTGACGTCACATGCAACACGGGGAGTGCAGAAGACATGCACACATGCCACCAGACATAAATGCATCTGTACATCTCCACCACCTGTAGCAGTGATAACATCGCCACCCATGTCACATCTGGCAATCAGCCTCCTACATGTCAGTGTCATATGCATCCATGGTGTATCACAGTTCCATGCTTGTCATATACACACTCATGCACATGTACATATTGCAGATACATGCAGGTGGAACCAGCATCCATGTGTGACACCACAACTATGCCACAGTACATACACAGAAATTCAAAAATGTGTGCACCCACACTTGCATTTGGCCAGCATGCTTACCATACATATCCATACATGGTCCTACAAAGACATATGTGCAACCTGCACACTCCTGCCACACCTCAACATGCATAGCGTCCAATCACTACGCATGTACAATTACTGCTCGACTCCAGACGGGTCTGCCTCTCAAGGACCTGGACGTGGAGCGCTGGGTGTATACGTTCCAGGACCCTCATCTGGTTGTTGGTTAGGTGGATCCGGCACCCCTCAGCATCTGTTGCCTATAAGAGGCGCCGGGCCTTGTTGAGGGTCCTGGACATGAAGTCCTCCCAGAGCTTCCGGATGTGTTTGATGTCGCGGGCTGTCACCTCCTCCACGTTGATGGCAGCCATGATGTCCATCCAGATCCTCTTCAGTCCTTCATAGTCGGCACGCAAACTTCCAAAGAGGGCATCATACTGCCCCAGGACTTGCTCCACCAGGATACCAAATTCATTGGCACTGAAGCTGGTAGCCCTCTGCCTCCCTGCTGTGGGGTTGCCACTGGTGCCAGATGGTGTTGTGTCCGACATGGCAACCCCCGAGGCAGGTGTGGGTGGGCAACTGGGTCCTGGGGCTGGGCTGTGGAGCGATGGTATCCCAGTCAGAAGACTTCTGTTCCAGCAGGGGTGGTCACAGCAACTGGACCCCTACAGATGGCTGATGTGCAGGCACCAAAGAGCAGGGCAGGTGTTTTGCAGGCAGGCAGCAGCAGATGGCAGGTGAGAGCGTGCTCGGGACTCTGGGGGACAGGAAAATGGCCTTCTAGGCAGAAGTGTGGTCTTCCGTGTGTTGTCGCGTGGCCAGCTTGATATGGAGTTATTTGGCGGGTGAAAAAAGTGCATGTCAGCGTGTAATTCGAGGAAAGGCCCTTAGCGCGTAAGCGCGTCTGTGACGTTACGCGCGCGGGCGTTTCCCTCGTGACGGGTGCATAGTGATGCCGCACGTGAAAAAACAGCGCGTCCGCGTGTTAATGCGTGTAATCCGAGGACAGGGCCTATGCGCGTAACTGACGTGACGTGCGTGGGCGCTTCCCTCAGCATGGGTTAAAGGTGAGCTGGTCCCGGCAGTTCGCTGTACGTGCCATTCGTGGAGACTGACGTGTGTGTTGCTACTTCATGTTGTTTCACGCACCATCACTACTTCACAGCAGATCAAGGACGTATCTCTTCTTTTGGTGGGGGTACTGGCTACGCGTGTTTTTCATTATCACGCTAGTCTGACGGTGAGTTGCGCACACTACTTTTCCCATTGTGGGTGCCCCTGTGTAGCGTGTACCCGTTTTCAAGGTCATAGTAGCCTGCATGTCCCATGCGTATGTGTTTTTCATGTCCCTGGGTGCCACCGCGTACTGCGGGAGGGTAATTCCACACACGTGGGCTACCGGGGTGCATGCACAGTTGTACTACAGTATTGGGGTGTCTGAGCATTGCGTGACCCATCAATTCATCACCGGGGTCACATACAGCCTTGCAGGTGCAGGGGTGCTTATACCATCTTGTATCCCACCCCCTTCACCCCAATTGCCCAGGACAATTGTCATGTACACTTCCCATTGGCACTTCTACATCTGTGCCGGCACTACTCCATCTGTGCCATGGTTGGGAGGCCACCAAAGGTGAGGGGCGTCTCAGCTGGGCGTACTCCTCGTGGTGGGCATGATCAGGGATGTGGCCGGGGTGACCAGGGAGTAGGGGGACTCCAGGGTGTCCAGGGTGGCTGCAGAGGGGGAAGAGGCAGGGGTGCGCCAGCTCGGGACGATGTTGTGCCACATATTGGTGCAGTCATGCCACCACCCCCTGCGGCTCCGGGAGATACAGTTCTTGCATCTCGCACTGGCACCCATGTGACCCGGCAGTCCGTTTCATTGGCACACGCAGGGGCCATCAAACATATCCTGGAGTACCCCTTGCTCCATTGAAGCAGAGTTATTAGGGCAGTAGCGTTCATAGCCAGATACTGATACAGCACACAGGGACACCCAGCGAGGCACAGACTTGTGGGCAATGCATGTCATTTGCATGTGCAAATTGCCAAGTGCACTACCTGTATGTATGTACGTATGTATATATTTTTATAAAGCGCCGGTAGCCCGAGGGCATCAGGGAGCTTGAACATTACAACATAGAAGAGAAGAAAGCAGGCATAAAGAGACGCGAAACAGTTGGCATGGAAGACCTGACAGCCACTAGCGCTAGAGATCTTATCTGAAGAGGAGTGCTTCATCCATTTCCTAAATACAAGGTGGTTTGCTTCTGACCTCAGTGAATTGGGACGGCTGTTTCACAATTTAGGTGCCAGTACCAGAAAAGATCTACCCAACCCCGATTTCAACTTGAAATTGGGTACGACCAGGAGGCACTTTCCTTCCAATCGTAGTCTTCTCCTGGGTGTCTAGAGGACTTGGCTGTTTTTCAAATACTCTGGTGCTTTACCATAGAGGCACTTGTGGACCAAAGAAAGAGCCTTAAACTTTATACGTTCCTCTACTCTTAGCCAATGAAGGGAAATCCTATCGGGGGTGACATGATCTTTCTTCTTCATTGAAATCTGTGGCTGCCAGAACACAACTTGTACTGAAGTTGCACCTTGCTATATGCGTCTAGCAGCTCACCCAGGGACCATTGTATCATGTGTGATTCTTGACCCATTGGTCTTCCATTTCCCGCGCAGCCACATGCGCCTGCCTTACTGCATTGACAGTGTATGAACCATCGGTGGCCCAAGCTAACGTATGGGTACCAAGGAGCAGTCAGGGGTGTTTGTTTGTGGAGAAGTCACTTACTTTGGGGCATGGATGGAGTTGTGTGTGTGTGTTGTAAACACACATTCAGATTAGTAACTCACGCTGTCTTTGCAGCATTGAAGTGCTCCTGTTACCAGACCTGAGAGTGCGCAGGCAGGAGGCCTGCACTCACCCCAGAGATAAGTCTCTCTTTGGCTTGCATTTGACTAATTTGGTACAATCTGCATGATGAACATGTTATCTCTAATTGAGTATGTGTTTTTGTGAATATTTTGCCTACCTTCCCTTGCAAATCCACATCCCCTCTCCTGCCCCACTTTCCGGTTATCCTGAATACCAATGCCTGTCCATGCAACATATCCCTGACCCTCCTTCCCCACCGGGGTCTCAGAGGCCTGTGTAAATTTGACCTTGCAGGCGCCCAGGCCACGGAGGGGGTGGTTGGTTTGTGCCACTCCTGTGCCTGGACACCGGAGCTGTGACAGTACCCATCAGTTGTTGCATACTCATTGTTTGTTATGTACCGTAAATGCTACCCATCCTGTTGGACCATTGTTCAACTGTGCTACCTTGGTTGTTCTATCATTGTGCTAGTACATGTGCTTTGACATTTCCTGCTACTTCAAGTCATCTACTGGAGACTCTTCCAAGGTTTTTTGGTGCCTATAGCCTTTTTCCCTGGTTTGTGGTTTGGCTACTTGAAGTTGTCTGCAATTTTGTATTTTTATCAGCCTCTGAGGGGGCTGGACCCTATTTACACGCAAGCTGGAACATGGAGACCAAGAGGTAGGGTGATCCTGTAGCCAGGTAGACTTGAAGGAAGATGGCTACATACCCCAGAGACAGTTGTTCAGAAGGTCACTGTGATGTGTAAGGAAGGGCCTTTTATTGGTGGACAGTTGGCTTGGGCTACAGTGTTTTGGGCACTCTGACATTGTAATTGTGGGATACTATGTACGTGATGTGTTGTGCTGGTCAATGCCTGTTCCTGTGTTGTCTTTACTTTTCAGGTGTCAGGGGATTGGTGTGGTTTGACATGCTGGGGTGTTCACATGGCCAATGTTCACATGTGATGTGTACAGGACACTGAGGGTCACTTGATTTCACATGCATTTATTGAGTGCATGTCCCTAATGACACACACAGTTGCACAATGATCCACCACATGTACAACCACCCTTCCATGGCCACAGGTGCACACAGATTGCATTATCAGGCCTGCTGTGTCCATGCAGCACATGATCTATTACCATTTGCGTATCCTGTACATGCGTCATTTGGTTATAGATTTGATTAGTCTTTTTCATGTGATGCTCAAGGTGTATCTGCAACACAATGGCTGCTAAAAGTGATGTGTGCTGAGCAGTGCGTTGCAGGAGACACACAGAGCACACGGGTTTGGGAGTCAGGATTTTGCCATGCCCAATATGCATGTGAACAGGCATTCAGTATTGTGTTCATGCTACGACTGGTAGAAAGCATTTGTGTCTGACTTTGTATGTGTGGGAGGTTTGTTGGGCAGTCATTTCATCTGATTCCATGTCAGGCATCATTGTCGCGTGCCAGTTTTCATTTATGACATGTCACTTCGTATCTTACTGGTCATGTGTTGGCCTTTTGCTATTGCATGCCATGTCATGTTGTGGCAGAAAAGGGTGATGTGGTTTGGGAGGGTTTGGGTGGCATACCAGGGATTGTGATGCCCTGTTTTACAGGGGGGTGTGATACACACCTTGCGTATGTTCATTTTGGTCACACAGGATTGGTTATGTTTAAGTAGCTAGGGATGCACACAATGTAGCACTTCCGTGGCAACATTCTCAGGGTGGTAAGGTTGTGACAGTTGACTGTCTCTTTGTCATCATCGATTGTCACCTGGTATGTGCCAGGACTGTGTGCACTCCGCAGGGGTGGGAGTTTAGGTGAATAATGTGGCCACAAGCTGGGTCCGGGCTGCCTCGCCACGTGCCCTGTCCCCTCCCATGGGCAGCGCATATGTCTGTGGTTGGGGATGTGGGGGCACCACCATGTCCACCGGTACATCCTGCCATGTTGCAACATTGTGCAGGACACATGCTGCCACAATGATCCTGCACACTAATGGGGGTAAATATAGTAGCTGCCCACCAGAGTGGTCAAGGGAGCGGAAGCGTGACTTGAGCACTCTGAATGTGTGCTCCACTATGCCCCTGGTTGCAACATGGGCATCATTGTATCTTACCTGGGGTGGTGTGGTGAGGTTCCAATTGGCGTCATCATGTGGTTGCTCAGAGGGTAGGTACTGTCTCCTGGGGAGGTGATACTAGTTGAGATCATTAGGATTTGGGTATTTGTCTGTGTGTGACATGCATGCATGTGCACAGGCATTTGTACTCATCTAGGAGCCATGTGTCACCATGCTGCCCAGCTTCCAGGGCCTGGCTCAGGGCAGACATTCTGTATATGAAACAGTCATGGGTGGAGACAGGGTAGTTTGCATAGACAGAGGTGATGATTCCTTTAGCATCGCATACAACCTGCACGTTGATGGAATGCCAGTGCTTGCCGTTTCGCTAGATGTGCTCAGTGGCCCTAGGTGGACGTAGGGCCACATGGGTGCCATCTATGGCACCGAGCACTTTGGGGAAGTGTGCCACCATGTAAAAGTCCTGGACCATGGCCCCCCTTTCCATGGGTGTTCTGGACATGTATATGTGCCTGCGGACTGAGGGGCGTGCAGTGATGATTGCCAACACCTGGTGTAGGCAGCGTGACTGCGTGGCCTGTGAGACCCCCCCCACTATGGCAGTTGTCTGCTGAAATGACCCAGTGGCCAAAAAATGCAGGACATTGAGCACCTTCTCCAAGGGGCTCAATGCTTGGGAGCACAGGGTGGGGGATGTAAGGTCATCTTCTCACTCCCTGACGAGTTCTAGGATGATACGAGGTGGAAACCTATACCTGCCATAGACGTGGTCATCAGGCATCCCAAAAAGGCTGGTCCGGAGAAATAAAATGCAGGCCCTGGCTATTCTCCTCCTCCTGCGGTGTCCCACGATCAATGGTGCGTCAAATGGGGCATTCATCGTAGCTGTATATACGTGTTTGTTGTTTGTGTGCACTTTTATACTGTGCACGGGGACGCTTCCGCCTGCCTTCGTGTGGCGGACGTGTTGATGCCTATGCGCATCTTTTGCCGTGCGCGGGTTTCCTGTATTCAAATTCATGAACACAGGTTGTTCGCGTGCGTGTGGGCGTTCCGTGTATTTCCCTGCAGTACTTCCCCAATTACGCCTTCTTTTTGATGCATTGTTCCCCATTCCGCGTGCTACGCCCAGTGTCCCGCCCCCTTTTTGGTGTGCGCGGACGTTGTGCGCTTTCCCTGTGTGCGTCGCGCATGGCGTTCGGGATGTTGCAATGACGTGTGCGCCCGCGTGCACCATGCACGGGTTTGGCACACATCCCGAGGAAAACAGGGACTTCCCTGAATCACATGCGTGCGCGTGTTTTTTTTTTCACGTGCTTGCGCCAGCTTGCGCCAAGATTTTCGGCGCACGTTTGTTCCATGAATCGGCCCTAAGTTTTTTCAACAGGTTTAAATCTAATAGATTCTCTCCACAATTTTGTGCCAACAGAAACGGGCAAGACTCAGTGAATGGTCCTAGTGTTATGGGCACTGGCTGTGACATGGAGCTAATAACTGGGGTGCCTGTGACCCTACTGAAACATTATTTTGCCCTGACAGTGGTATCTCCGGAACCAAGTGATGGTCTATCGAGCACTTCTGTGCACCTGTCTCCACTAAAAAGGTATGCTCTTTATTCCCAACCTTCATTTCTACGTAGGGTCCTTTCTGGTCAATGGGATTAGACACTGGTTCCGACCCCTGTCTTGGGCTGTCCTAGCGGAACAATACATCATCTGATATAAAGTCACCAGAATAATATGTATTTTATTGGGTATATTATGTTTCCATCTCCTGCCCCATTCTGCTGATTGTGATTCTGGCTCTGATTCTGGTTATTGTTTCCTTGGTTATTCTGACTTTGTGGCATACCAGTGTTTCTATTTTGCCCCTGTGTTCCTGGGCGACCTCTGTTCTGTCGTCTCTGCCCATTCCTAGTTCTATTCTGCAAATGCGGACACTGTGCTCGCCAATGACCCTCTTCCTTACAATATGCACATTGATTGAGACCAAGTGGACCTCCATGCATGTTGGAGTAATTCCCTCTTCCTTGCGCATTTCCTCTTCCCCTATTATTGTTCGCTACCTGCTGTAGTAACACTCTTGTCTTTAGATTCACTCTCTCATTCACTTCATTTTCTTTTTCTGTATTTACTCTATTTTCATAGTACTGGGCCATGTGTAATACCCCGCTCTGTGATTTTGCCTGCCACACACTTTCAGATGTCATTATCAAATTTTGGATTTGAGGTAACAACCCTCTCACATACTTGTCAATAAAAAGTCTTTTACCCGGTTCAGTGCTTAGATCCTGACCACTAAAATCTGTAAACACTTCTTCAAATCTACTGAAATAATCAGTAGCCAACTCATCTTTGCCTTGCACGCATGCAGTTAGTTTGTCCCATACAATTCTTCTTTCAGGAACTATAACCTTCAATTTCTGAACTATTCGTGCTGGTAACGCTGACATATTTGACGATGGCTTTTCGCCAGCTTTTCTGTCCGCATCCTCCTTCATTAAATTTTCCCAAGTAGCACCCAAGCTTTCATGACCATCTACTTTCCTAATTTGCTTCCATATATCTGCTGTTAGGATTACAGGTAATAATAGGTCAATATCACTCATATTAAAAATTGCCGATTTCAAATGCGATTCAATTTCTTTATAGAATCCCGCCAGATTCTTTCTCATATCAGGGATTGTTTGTTTTATATTATTCACCTCTTGTCTAGAGAAAGGGACATGCACATATTGTGATGTGTAATGTGCTTCTGTTACTTGTGCTGGAGCTCCGTTAACACCTGGCGTTCCTGTTTTTGGCACAAAAGTGGGAGGGACCTCTCTCATTGGAAATATCGCACTAGCTTTCCCTCCTTCCTCTCTTCTATTAAGTACTATAGCTAGATTTAATGATAGAGCAGTCTTTTCAGTTTCAGACATACACGCTCACTTATATACTATCATTAACTCAGGGGGACAGAAGTCATTTCTCTCAACATATTTATCTTGCAAATATTCAACCATTACTTGTAATGCCTTTCTTTGCATCTCTATCGTGTACAGTTCAAACGTATCAAACACCTCTATTAGAGGGATACTAGCATCCATAATCCATCTAAGCACTTCTCGTGTACATATTTTCATTTCTTTACTAACCGGTTTTGATGGCGGGCAAAGTCGCTGCTGTACATACATTGCCAACCATCGTCTCCCTTTCTTTACCTCTTTGTATTGAAACCCAGGAGCACAAAACATGCCCAAATATAATTCATCAAGTTCATCTTTAAACTCGAATAACCTGTCCACATTCTCCTTCATTTCTGAATCACTTTCTGTCAATCGTGAAAATGCATTCAAATCCCGCAACTTCTGCGGCAGCACCATACCAGTTAATTGCTTCCATCTTTCCATAAGATATTCTTCCATGCATTCCAACAATACCTGTTTTTCACTGAGCTTCTTCTAATCATACATCGACCCCAGCGTCGATGCCTCATCGTTTCCTTCAATGTATATTTCTGCTTGTTCCTCCAACTCTCTCTTCCTTTCCTTGCTGACCGCACTATGGGTTATTCTAGCATTCACGCTTTGTATAGGCCCCGCCTCTCCAATGCTGCCTTCTCTGATAGCTGCAGATTCATGCTCGGTAGTTGGGGGGGAGTGGGACCTCGTGTTCGGGAGGGGCTGGTGCATATGGAACAACTGGAAGGGTGGGTGGCAACCTGGATTCTGGCCGAGCAATGGGCACTGATGCAATTGTGATAATCTTACTTTTTGGGCGGTCTTGCCTTTTCTCATTTAGAATCTTATTGATTAGTTCATCCGATGCATGCAACTCTTGTTGGAGATATATTCTTTCTATGCCTAATTGAAGGCTCCTATCTGACCTTCTGATATCCTCATCCCACTGCTTTTCTTCCTGTTCTAGCACTCTATCTGCATTAGATGTGTGCCTGCGCGCATGTTTTTCTCTACTTCTTAAACGCAGGTTAGCTTCCTTCCTCCAGTCTCTAATGACATCAAATGTCACAGGGCCTGTTTTCTTGCGCAGCAATACTGATTCCAAATGCTCTATTCGTGGCATTTCAAAACTACCATTTTTTGGCCAATTCAAATCTTCTACATGTCTGGTTTGCCTATGCCAAATTTAACAAAACATTATTGCCCCTATTCCATACTTTACATACATCTCAAACGCTGGCGTCCCTATCGGTGGCGCAGCCTGGCCAGTTTCCAAAGATAGTCTACTGCAGTGGAAAAATCCCACTAGACAGGAAGACAATTTCCCAGGCATGTTTGATCTTATTCATACCTTACCCTGGGTGTTTGATCTTGCAAGAGCAACTCTCAACCAAAATCGGGGCACGACTCACCTGGTCAATCAATTTGTCTCTCAAGACGCAAATCATCCGTATACAGACACAACCAAGGATCGTCGTGTCTGCGTATCTGGCTCAATCTGCCTCATTTCGGGACCCTCGTCTTCTTGTTCTCTGGGAAAACATGTCGATCAGGGACCGGTTGTGTACAGATCTGCAAAGGAGTCTCTCATCACTTTCACAGGGGCGCCCCAAACACCTCTCGATATCAGCACGACGGCCTTGTCCTTGATTCGTTCTTTCAGCCTTCTTCAATCAAATTTCAACGTGTACGATGGAACAAATGGGGGAGGGGCCCTATTGGGTGCCATTTTTTGACTTTCCCTGAAGACCCTCGCGCATGGAAACAAGGCACAATCACCATACACAAACTGATACGCCAGACACGAGGTTCAATTACCAAAAGCTAGGGTTTATTGCAAAGCAAATAGTCTCAGGTGGCCGACTGGATCTCACGTCTCGCAACGTGTGTCACCCAGACCTCATGAGACGCAAGAGAGTGAGCATTCTACAACAGTCACATATATACAAAAAATCATCATATTATAAGTCAGTGACACATCAAAACCACCCATATGTATCTTTTTTTTAGCAAGGGTTCGGTGATTGACAATTGTGACGAGTATGACACCTTCTAAGACATTTATTCATCAACAGTTTGCAATCTGCGAAGGTGCAGACACTATTCTCTGTTACAGAGAACATAATGCACTTGTTTTGTTCACAAGCTGTGCTCGTAGGAAAGGCACATTCCAAAGCATGCTATCTTCTAGTTTGTATTTGTGTGCTACGGGTCAGCTTTATCTAAAGGGCTCAGTAAGGGGGGACGTGAAAGAGAGTCTAATTCATGTCTTTAGCTGTCTATTTCTACAGTTTCTACGCTTCCAGCGAGATTAGCTGGCACCTGCTTGGTGATTAAATGCCTCTATGCTCGCATTCAAGGACTCGCCAGGGAGGAAAGCAATGTATACTAGAATGTATTTCTGTCTGGGCTAGTCTCTCAACATGTAACTTGTGACCTCGCTCCATGCAGGGGCAGAACGAAATAGAATTCATTTTAGCAAAGCGTTTGAACAGAAAAGCAAGAGAAAGCAAAATGGTGAATTTTCATTGGTACAAAATGGACGCTCTATGGATATGCTGACGACTCTGTACTTATGAAGCAGTTGGTTTTCGGCCAACATAATATACCGCTTATACTATGGTAGGGTATTTTCTAGACTAACAGCCAATTAAAAAAACTTTCCCTGTCTATCAATTGACATCAGCTGGTTGTGCCACCTCTCTTTCTACCAATGATGGTGCAAGAATTTTTTGTAAAAAATAAAAACCTCTCTCTGTTCTCCAGAACAATGAAAGCTTCAGCCCAGCAAAGTCATTGTATCAATTTCCTTTCCTGCTGGTGCATAATTCTCCATAGAAAAACTAACATGGAATGATTCTTACTGTGTTTATAACTGCATTATATGTTAGATGAAGAGTTAATGAGTTAGTGGGACAAATTAGTATATAATTAGTTAATTATATATTTCCAATGAAGTTCCACACAGATAAAAACATCCAAATTGTAAAATATGCACATCTTTAAAATGACGGCACACTGTGCTAAATGCTTCCAAAACTAAACCCCTTTCACTGGTTTGTTTATATGCTTTTCCAACAATTATTGACTTATTGCTAAAAGCTGTGCCTAGTACCTACTTTGAAATGGCTGAATTTACATACTGCATACTGCCAACAAACTAAATGATTTTAAAAATAATGCCTGCAGTTTGAAAACTGGCAGTAAAATCCCCAAATACATCCTTACAGTGCCTTAGACCATATGTTTTTAACAATTGGATGATTTTAGGTGATATTGTCGGGGGGAAATTCTGCCGGGGTCGGCCGGGCCGTCCGCAGACCTCCGGGCAGGGAGGCCCCAACTCCTCCCGTATATCCCAAAGGAGAGTATGAGACACACACACAAGAAGCAATGTGACTCTGCTGTTTATTAAACACAAACGGCAGGGATGGGTCAAGGATCATACGCGTCTGACCTGACACACACACAATCGTGGGGCTCGCAGGCCCTTTTTGTAGTATGACGCGCTACCTGCGTCACTCTAGAAGATTAACAAAAAAACTATCGCCACTCTTAATTGGTTGCTCGAGTGGTAGGGTTAGTATAGCATACGTATAGAGAATAATATGAGTGGCCGAGGGTTAGTCAGGTGATATATCTGGGTTGTCCCTACAATTAGATACATGAGAATTGTTACATGAAGACTCCTAATGATTGGTTGATGTTAATGGCGTCAGTGATAAGAGCCCCATGTTCTGATTGGTGTGCCCGTGAGCTTCCCAGCCTGGGACCATCGCTGTTCCCAGCTCTCGGTGTACCTGCAATTTGCAACAATGTTTCACTATTGGTACATGCAGACAATGTGAAGACTTATTCGTGAGCTAGACGGCCGACTACTCCCACCGTTGCAGATGTCCATTGATCCTTTCAAGTGTATCTGCCTGGGTCTTGTAACGAGGGATCCAGACGCCTCCTTCCTCCTGGGCTTGGCATCTCGTCAGATTCGGCTTCGTCACGTGGGATGGGACCGTGTTTGAGGCAGAATTCTGCACAATTAATATTGTTTTTCCACTGTGTGCCTGGTTTAATTGCAGGTGCGATTTTAATGTTGGTGCACAGCGTGCGAAGTTGCAACATCGTGCCCTTGAAGGTCTGCTTTTGGAATGTGGGTTTGCAACATTACGACCTTGGCTGTCTGCTTTCCCCAGGCTCATTCTGCAGGATCAGCAACCTGACTCTTGTTCTGTTAACGTCCACGGGAGCTCTTGCTTGCGGCCTACTCAGGCCTAGTATATAGGTGGAACCGTCTGGTGCACAGGCGCTTTAGGTTATAGTCTCATATTGTCTTATGACCAGTATCGTGTCTTCGTTATAATTCTCATTATGGCACCTATGTTTAGAAGAAGCGTAAGCAAGCTCTTTAGATGAGTTCATGGTGCATCTTGCGTTTCTGCATTTTGAGAGCCTAGGTGAAAAATAATAAAGATGCACGTCCGTGAGTATGTCTGTCGCCTACGTCATAGCACTGAGTATATTCTTCATGTAGATTGGTGCGGGAGTGTCCAGTGTGTATGTTGGCACAGGTGTGCTATCCGTTGGCTAGGTCGTCATGGCATCTCTAACGACGTATAGGTTTTAGTCTAGTTGATCCATGCCGCAGGCATCGGCATGGGCAGGGCGGGATGCGGGGCAGGCAGGTGGACACATCCTTATGTTCCTGTACCAGGGTATCTGGTTGTCTGGTAGATGGGCAAACTCTTCTCGTGGCGGGTGCTTGGGCCGTGAACCTTTAGGCCAGGCGCGAGAGGGGAAAGAGGGGAGTCTATTTTTCCATTTTCCCACTTCAGTCCCCCCTCTGGTCGACTTGTCGACCACAAACATATCCTTTTCGTTATCTCCTCTTACTCTCCACACTTTAGTTATTCCTCCTAGATGTCCATAATGGTTAACATGATCTTCAAATGACCAATACATATATTCACAGGCTCCTCCAGGAGTACAGTATACCCATTTCCCTATGTAACTCCTGGGGTTTCTTGGGTTCTCGACCTTCACCGATGGTGGGTCCAGATGATTGGTGATGATCTGGTTGCGCAATTTCTCTCTCTCTTGTATTATTATGCCTGTGTTTTGGCCGTCATCTGCTGGCATCAGTGGGTGCATACCGACCATTTCAAGCAACTCGTCAGTGGTGCGTGCCTTCCGGGCTTTCCAAAATCTTATTATGATCAGTGTAGCTCCAGCCAAAATAATACAACCAACTATAATTTTCAGTCCATCTGACAGCCAAGATGGCATCCATGACCATAATAGTGAAAACCAGCTCTCATCCTTTTTCACACCCTTGCTTTCATCCACCATTTTGGAGTGTAACTGGGCCAGTTGTGAAACTGCTTCTGTCAATGTACCGTTGTCAGCATCATTGGCAGGAATGAATGTGCAGCATGATTGTCCTATCTTTGCGCAAACTCCTCCTTCCATGGCGGTGAGGAGGTCCAATACATATCTGTTCTGTAGTGCTACCATCCTTATTGCTCGCAACTCTTCTTTTATTGCATTAAATCCGTTTACTGTAGAATTGATGGTCATCATTAGTTCCCATCTAGTTATCTGGAGCCATTTTGCGTTCGCGTAAGCCTGCAGTCCTGGATGTATTATTGAGGAGAAGAACATTGCTGCTCTGCTAAATAGTCTGTGTTCTGGCGGAATCGAAGTGAGTGCCGTTTCCGACCTTCCCCATAGGTAATTTCCTGTCAGAGGTTCCCCTTGTCTTTTCCGTCTGTTTAGGACAGTATCATTGCCATTGGTCCTGTTCTCTGGCTCCCCCTGAGGCGGTGCAGATCTCTTATTTCTCTTGTCCCCTTCATCCATTTTAGGAAAGTTTGCCACATTCACATGCTTCTGGGGTACCACTAGCGATGGTACATTGACGTGCACCATCGTGCATACACCATTCCACAGAGGGGGCAACGTGTGGTATGCCTTTTCTCCACAGGCCCTGTAATGGTCCATTATCACTGCTGTTCCTGCTCCCCCTTCAGGTAACTCCATCACGCTTCCACAATTGGTGTTATATCCTACGTCCACCTCTCCTTTATGTTGGTAGCATACTTTAGGCGCAGTCAACGGCAGTATTGTTATCGGGTCTTCATCCGTTTCTATCCATGTGAGCATAGGCACGTATTTGATCCAAGTTGTTCAACATCTGTGATTGTGCGCATCGATAGTTGAAATAGTTTCTTTTGTTACCATGTTGCTGCCAACCACTCCTATCTCCCATTTGTTGTCCAAGTATACTTTCCCCGTTATCGTCACCAGTGGCCTCTCCCAGCATCCTAATTTACCAGGAACTTCGGTGGCGTACCAATCACATGATAAGTACTGCAGGGTTACTTTCTTTGTTTCTCCTTTTGCAGGACCACTTGTTATGTATCTAAATGCTTCAGCATGTAAACTGCTCTTGTGGTAACTCAAATAAGTCTTAAGGAAGTTGTTTTCGTATGGGTATGAGTCTCGTGTTTTCCACGTCATATGCACCACTGTTCCTTGAAATCTTCCTTTCGTTTGGAACAGTGCCAGGTATATTATGCACCGTGCTGTTTTTTCGTCTATTTCTGTGGCAACAAATGTTCGAGAAGCGCTCATGGCGTATGGTATTAATGAGCAAACGTAGCAGCTGTCTTCTGTTGTCTGTTTACCAATGCGGGTCATGTGTTGATACCATATGTTGTTTGAGACGTGTGCTGAATCTTGTATATAATTATCAATACCTTTATTATCTGAGTATCTGCTGCGTTGTTCTCTATTCTGCTTGTGCGCAATTTTGCTAATATCACCTGACGTAACACCTGTTGCAGCTGGGGATGGGGGTGTGTTAGGTTTGGGTACAGCAATAATATTTGTAGCATAGCTGTACTGCCATACAGAGGCAGCTACAAACCCGGTGATTATCAAAATCCCTATTACTTTTATTACATATGCTAATTTCACCGGCATCTTGCTCTTACCTTGCTGCAGTCCGGCAGCGAATTCTAGCGATGTTAGAGTTGCCCGCCTGAAAATTCTTAATATGCTGATTATTAAATGTTAGTTGTTAAGCTCTCCCTATCAAATAGTCATTCAGTGCCCAGGCGAAGAGCTGTTCCCACGCTACTCTGAGCGATCTATCTCTTAAGGCAGGTAAGTATGGGTGGAGGTGGGGCATTGAATATTCTATGGCCAAAAGGAACGCTGTGTAGTACACTCGTACCCTTTTCCTTTTCAGGTACGTTGGCCTTTTTATTTCATATACAAATTGGTGTGACAATTCTTCTGGGTAATTATCGTCTGAGGGTACCATCTACTCCTGGGCAGTGAATTTGTTAGTTATCTACTTCTTAGCAACACAATAATACGCGGTTCCTGCATGTGCGAGAGAAAAGAAAAGAGAGCATTCACGTGTTTACATGTGTATTTGTGCGAGGCAATGTCCTTTAGTTCAGTTACTACTGTAATGGGTACAGGGGTCAGTGGATGGTGGGAAGGGGGGTGTTTGAGTTCAACCGGTGGGCGTTGTTTTACTCTTTGAGCGTGTGATCATGGGGTGGGCTGGATGGGGATCACCCCTTTCTTCTTCAGTTATTGTCTCTGGGGAGTCTGGGCAGTGACAGGGTATGGCAATACTTGGGCCGCTGGCTGTGGTAGAACTTCCCTCTTCTGTTGTCGATGTTGTTGCTGTTCTCTCAATGGACCTGTCGATGGCGCTGGGGCGGGTCTGTTGTCTGTAGATCTTCACGTCGTGTAGGTGGTTCCAGGCACGTTTGTCCTGTAACTTTACTGCTCTTGTTGATACCTCCTCTACCAGGTGGGGACCAGTAAAGCGTGTGTCATTCCATTTCCTATTGAAGTTGCAAAGTAGTACGTGGTCACCTTTAGCAACCTTACACAGTCCTTCCTTTTCTAGTTCTTTATCCGCGTCTTCTTGTTGGCTTCTATTAGACCCGCCCCGTGTGCGGTCGAGCTGTTGAGACACAAACACTACACTAGTAATCAAAGAAGACACATATTGGTACATTTCATCACCCAGAACACTTGCAGTGCTTTCATGGTTGGTAAATGCTCTTGACGTTGGCGTTAGGGGAAGGCGCATTTGACGTCCGGTAACCACCTCATGGGGAGTGAGGTGGTGGTCGGACCCTGGCCTATTCCTCAGCTCAAATAATGCTAATGGAAGACAATATAACCAACTCTTCTTTGTTGTTTGCTGTATCTTTGCAATTGCCTCCTTTAATAGGCCATTCAGGCGTTCACATACACCGTTGGCCTGTGGGTGGTATGCACATGCAAATTTATGTTTAATGTTCAGCAGCGATGTAATGTGCTGAAACATCTCGTTTGCAAAATGTGGGCCATTGTCTGACCTTAACACCTCGCAAACTCCCCATCTGGGGAAGACATCCCTCACTAGGAACTTGGCTGCTCTAAATGCATCTGGGTGTGAACAGGGCCCTGCCTCAATCCACCTAGAGAATGGGCATACTACTACAATCATATACCTATTTCCTTGACATATATTGATCATATCAACATAGTCAATGTGGAGATGCCGGAAAGGCCCCTCTGGCCGGGGTATAGTACCTCTTATCACCTTTAGAGTGTGGCCGGCCGTAAACTGTTGACATGTGATACAGTTACTGATAAAATTCGACACATGCAAATTTAACTCGGGGCAGAACCAGTCTTCCCTAATTCGTGCTGCAATTACTTCCTTGCCTGTGTGGGCTGGATGATGTAGTTGGCTCAGGGCAGTGTTCAAAAGTGCCAATGGTATTACAACCTTTCCAGTGCCACCCTGGCGCCATAGTGCGTCAGTTGGGGACATTGTACATCCTCTTTTTACCCATATTTCCTTTTCGGCCATTGGTGCAGCCGCTTGTAGCTCCATAATCTGTGTGGCTGGGAGATGGGTATACCCTTCTTTTAACAACATCTCTTTTGCTATTCCCCTCCCTCTCCCTCTCTGTGACTCTGGGGGGTTCCATATCTCACCAAAGTATGCAGCATACTTCGCATGTGCGTCTGCTGCTGCATTCCCTTTTGAGACGTGATCTTCACCATTGGTGTGTGTGGTGCATTTTACTAAGGCTAGTTCCTGGGGGTCATTTATTACTTCAATCAGTTCAGCCAATAAGAGAGCATGTTGCACTGGGGTGCCATCAGCTCTCCTAAACCCTCTTCTTCTCCATTTCGACAACCCTGAGTGGACAGTTGATGTAACATATGCGCTGTCGGAATATATAGTCACTCGTTTGTCAAAGCTTTCCTTCAACGCCAAGATCAGTGCGACCAGTTCAGCTGCTTGGGCGTAGTAATGCTGTGGTAATTGTACACATTTTACTGCCACACACACCGGTACTTCCATCATTTTCACCACTGCTGCCCCAGTCCTCCTCACACCATCCCCCTGATCGATGGTTGATGACCCATCAATGAATAACAGCTCACCCCCCCTTAGTGCGTTTTCCTCAACTTTTCTAGTACATGAGTACAGTTCAGTTGTTTCAGTACAGTCATGGGCATAGTCTCCCTCCTCAATTACTTCTGCTAGGAACCTTGCAGGGTTGACCGTGCTACATCTAACAATTGATAGTTCAGCTCTGGATAGAATGATCTCATAACCTGATGCTCTTTGCGTGGTTAGGGTGGATTTAGGTTTATTCAATATTGCAAAAAGTGCATGTTCCACAAATAATGTAGTCGGGCACCCCATGGTTATTGTTGATGCTTTCTCCACCACAAAAGCAGCTGCGGCGAGACCTTGTTCGCAGGGGAAGTGGCCTAACATTACAGGATCTAAGTGGCCACTGTAAAATGCTACGGGTTTGTAGCCCATGCTTGTTTTTTGAGCCAACACTGCTTTCATTACTGCTGAGTCGCAATGTGAAAATATAAAAAATCGCCGCTCATAGTCTGGGGATGCCAGCACCGGAGCAGTTGATATCGCATCTTTTAATTCATCAAAAGCTTCTTTCATTTCCCTCGTCCACCCCAATTTGTTCTCCCGTTAATTAGCTTCCCGTAACGCCTCAAGCAGGGGTCCTATATATGAACTGTAATCAAATACCCAAGCTCTACAGTAGTTGCAGAGCCCCAGGAACTGCTGCAGTTCCCTTACAGTTTGTGGCATTGGAGTGGCCGAAATAGCTTGTGCTCTTTGTGGTGCGATCTTTCTTCCATGTTGGGATATAAGCTGACCAATGTACAGCACCTGTTCCTGACAGTACTGTATCTTTTCCATGTCTACCTTGTAACCTTTGTCAGCCAATATTGTCAACATCTTTAATGAGTCCTCTCTGCATGTTTTTTCCTGAGGTCCTGTATAAAGCGCCAAGACCCTCCTTTAGCCTTGCGCACTGGGTACACAGCCGTATTACATGGTGATTCTGAGGGGACCAATATACCATTATTTATAAGGGCCGTTATAGTTTCATATATGCCCTCATCTGCCTCTTTTGATAGTGGGTACTGTTTTACTCTGGGGAGTATCGCACCTTTTTTCAATTTTATTTTTACCCCCCCTATACTTTTTATGCAGCCCACGTCATAGGGGCCAGTAGTCCACAATGATTTTGGTACCTTTGACATGTCGTCCTTAAAGAAAGGGACCGGGGTGCATACGGGTGCCTCAAGTGCCATTGCAATTTTCTGTGCTACTTGTTTGTAGGCCACTCTTATTTCCACACTCATCATAAACACCATTTCACCTTCCTCCTTTTCATCTGAAAACAGCTCTTCATCTGACACCTGGGTGAGCCTACATCCTTCTGCTAATGCTATCACTGCCCTCCATGCTCTTCCTTCTCTGTCTTGGGCATGTATAGCAATATAATCAACTGTTGCAATAATGCTCTCAATGTCCATTGAAACCACCTTCCCTTCCGGTTCATTAACATGTGTTTCTGGTCTGAACAGATAGGCTGCTGGTCTTCTCCATATTTTCCCTTCTATCCCTGGCATCCATGCAATTGCCATGTCCGTTCCATACTGGAAGAGTTCACCATCTACTGGCTCCGCCCTAATCGCTGTCTGTCCACAGTATGCCTGCATAATTTGCCGTGCTGTGAGCATGTTAATCCCTGGAGTAGAGCAAATTATGCCGTCCTCAGTAAAGGAGATCGTCATATTCAACCTGTTCATTATATCTCTCCCCAGTATATTTTCTGGTGAAGCACTATAATATAACAGAGGAACTGACAGATCGTAATCTCCAATAGATAAGGGAATGTTATCAGTAAAGGGAACCAACCCTCTAGCCCCAGAGAATCCTTGGGTGTTCATGGTCTCACCTGACATCTTAAATTTACCTTCCCTTATGCAAGACCGGGTCGCCCCGGTGTCAACAAGGAATGATAATTTTTTGTCACCTATCGTTACCTCTATGCGTGGTTCCTCTGCACTATTAGGTGTTACTGACAGGATGGGACACACCAAGGCCGTCTGTGGGCTGTCCTATTGGGGGTACAACGACTGGCCATTCCCGGTATAAGGGTTGTGTCCCAAAACCGTCACCCTACCCAATTGCGTTTGTGGTATTTGTGGTTGTTGTGTTATTGCTACCTGTTGTTGTGGCAATGTTTGGGGCTGTTGTTGTGTTAATTGTTGTTGTTGTTCATTTCCTTGTGGCAACATTTGCTGTTGTGGTATGCCTTGCTGTACTTGTGCGGGCCGTGGTTGTCCCTGACTATTCCATGATGGTGTTCCGGGCCTAACTCTACACGTGCGTGACATGTGCCCCAATAGTCCACAGCTCCAACACACCGGGGGTTCCCTATTCTGCCATGGAAAGCTCCCTGTGTTGTCCTGGTACACTGGTTGCCCTGTGGGATAGGAATTTCTAAATCCTCCCACCTGCGGTTGGGTACCATACCCGTACCCTCTCCCTCTCATAAGTCCTCCTCTCCCCCTGTTATAATTGTAATATCCAGCTCCTTGCATTGGGTATCCTCCTCCCATGTTGGGCGTGTATGGTTGGAGTGGCGGCACCTGTTGTGTTGTAATCTGTGAAGGTGGTATTTGTGAGGAATCTTGTGCAGCCACTACTTGTGTGGGGCTTTGGGTCATTGTTGTAGGTGTAGTTATTAGTGCCCCTTCCATTGTGTACTTAGTAAGCTTTTTCTGTACTAGTTTAGCCTCTTCCGTTTTCCTGTCCTCTTCCTTTTGTTTCATTTTTCCTTGCCATGTCCTACAATGATGCACTATAGTCAGTTGTATTTCGGGCCATGGTTTCGCTTCCATTCCCACTACTTTCTTTAGTTGTTTCTGAACTCCTTCCGGGAGCCCTTGTACCAGTATATGGTAAAATATTGCTGGTGTCTTATCCCATTGTTCTCTAGTTTCCATGCGCCACTTCTCTTGTATTTCCTGAATATAATCAACAGGATCTTCGTTCTCATGCATTTTGCGGGATGTAATTGCTCCTATATCTGAGGTGTCAGGGTACTGTACCCTCAATGCCTGCCATAGTGCATGTCTGCAGTTTGCGAACGGTGCCCCATCGTGCGATGTATTTGATATTGTTACCCCATGAAATCCCGCTCTTTTCCATATGTCATCCGCTCTATCTCCTAATATTGATATTAAAAGGCCCTTTACATCTCCTACTGCTAGCTTCTGTCCTGCGGTGTGTTTTTCCATTTCATATATCCATTTACCCGCACCTCCACTTAATGATGGGAGCCTACATTTTATATTTTCTTTATCGGTATGCTTCCAAGGAACATACTGTGGTCTAACCCCACCTCTCTCCAAAAGTGGCATTAAATTATGTCTTGTTTCACCCTTTGTATTCCATATTATTGAATCCTCACACCCGTCCTCCTCTTCCCTTTCTTCACATTTTCACTTTCGTTTTTATTTCCCCTGCTGATACCTCCTTCTTCTCCATCTTTGTCTGTATTTAATGTGGGCACGTGTATATCTCCTACCTTCCTGCGACTAGGGAGGTCTCTAAGCCGCCATGTATAGGGAGTCCGTTTGTCGGTGAAGGGCGCTAGTTTTATTTTGCGTAGCGAACGTGAGGTGGTTGAGCATGTAGGGTGCGATAGGGGAGGGCGCGATGGGGACGATGGGGATGGGGATGTTGCGTCCTCATTTGGCCGTCTTTCCTCTACTCCTGTCGTTTCCCCCTCACTTCTCTCCATCTCATCCTTTCTCCTACTGATCCATGGTGAGTCCATGTTGGTCCGGGTGATGTATAGTTTATCTAAGCTTTCCCTTTCACTCTTCCTCCCTTCACTTTCCACTCTCTCTTCCTCACTACAAAAGCTATTTATAAACGGCACCCCCACTCGGTCTTTTTCCCCCCGATCGTTACTGTTTGTAAATCTATTAGGTCCAGTACTCCTCCTTCTCTTTTGTCAACCGCTCCCCCTTGTGCTGATGTTGTTGCTACTTCTGTGTCATGGTATATATTCCCCCATCTTCCACTCTCTCTTCCCCTATCTCCTCTTTCTCCTTCATACCTTTCCTCCATTTCCTTATTATTTTCCTCCCTCTTCCTTTTCAATTCCTCCATCACTTCACTTCTCATCTGTTCTAATATTCTCTCATCCTCTTTCTCCCTCTCCCATTTCACCCTTTCTTTTCCTAGTATACTCTCCATCACCCTCTCTTCTTCGTATTTCTTAGTTGACTCTGATAGTAACCTCCTCCTCCATATTGCCATTTCTTTTTCTTTTCCTTCTTCTTCCCTTTTCTTTTCCCACAGTACTACTCTTGATACCCTTTCTGCTGCTGCTTTTACCCTGTCAACTTCTCTCCTTTGCTCCTCAGTTCGTTCCCTTATTCTTTCCAATTCGACCTTACCTTCCTTCCTTTTCCTCGCCCTCTCTCTCTCTTCCCTTTCAAGCTGCCTGGTCAATTTATTCTGTTCATCCCTTAGTTTTGCTAATCGTTCCTCAAAAATCTCTTCCTTTTGTCTTAACAGCTCTTCCCCCCTCAATTCACTCTCCCTGATATTATCCTCGTCTGTTTTCTTCACTACCTCCCTCTCTTCTCCCGTTAATGAACCTCGTAATTTTAATAATATCTGTGCAGCTACCCATTCATCATTTCCTATCTCCACAGTCTGGTCTTCTCCAGTCCTCCCTTCCCCTGCTGGCATTTTCCTATGAGCCACATATGGTGGAGGGCTGTATGCCGGGTTCGAGTATCCCTCAGCCGCCCTTAACTGTCCTCTTTCTATTTCTCCCAATTCTCTTAAAGGGTACAACCCCCCTCCCCTGTTTTTACTCCCGCTACAATGGGTATATCATTGCTCGGTTCCTTTTTTATTTCATCTGCTTTATTATTCTTTTCTCCTCCCTCACCTCTGTTCCCCGTGTTCTTTGGGTCTTCATTCCCCTGTTTCCCATTCTCTCCTTCCTCCTTAATCTCTGTTTCTTTTGGTATTTCCCCCATAGTGAATATTCCATTTGGTCCTGGTCGGGACCCCTGGAACATCCTCCATAAGTTAAACACCTCCATGTGGTTTGCCAACTTCTTCCCTTTATATGTATTGTGCAGATGATTTAATAGTGAATGTTGAGCATATGGATCAAAGCTACCGTTAGGCGGCCACGGTGTTAGCATTTTGTTATCCGTCCCCTGGGTCCATTCTATGCTATACTTAATCAGTTTCTCCCTATGGGGTGGCAGTGTTGTGCATATGTATTGTAGTGGCGTAGTGAGGGTGTTCCCCCACCCTCCTGATCCTGTTCCGTATGACATAGTAGCGCTCCACTCGCTACCCTCCCTTAATCTGGTATCAGTTTATCCCACTAGTAGTTTACAATATACAACCTTATATCGTTACCTGGCCCCGTAAGTTTGGGGACTTACGATAGTCCGCTTAAGGGGAATTATAAAAATATAGTATGTTACATTTGTACATTTTCCTCTGCCCTTCTTCCTTTATACAACACCTTTATGGCCCCCTTGCGGCCGAAGCGTACGCAGCCCCCTGCGGCTGCGTACCCCTTATTACGTTCTTATACAGTCGTTCTGTCTTCGCGTGCTCCTCCCCTTCTACACTTGCCGTGGCCGGCGTTCTCCGTGCGCAGCCACGTTCCCCGTTTCGCCTTTTCTCGATCAACTCGTTTTACCATTTATCTCCGTTTCCACTCCCTTACCACCGTTCTCTTCCTCAACACTCTCACAACAAGGATGCCTCGTGTTTGCGATATCCTATGAAAACCCTACTGGTGACGTCACCGATCACGTAGAGCTACTGGTAAGTTCTTCATATACTCTTTAAATCCATAATACCCCTGCAATCTACCCCCGTTAACCCCTCAGCTGTCTTCCTGTCACTCCTGGAACAAGGTAACCAAATCAACACTATAATCGGACTGCGCACGCTGCGTCGCCTCGCGTGTGATACGCCCCTCAACAGGAGGGCTTAACCAGCCAATTATCTTCCGTATTTAGGCAACTAACTAGCTACCGCCTACAGGGAAACGTCATCTACCTATCGAGTGTCTTGCTCGAACAATAGGGATCCTCATCTACTCATTGATCAATAAATGCCAAATCGTAGGAAACCATACACACACACCCTTACACGTAGTCGCGGCCTAGGCCAATCAGTGTTTACGAGCGGCCGCACGTGATGTTTTCGCGCTCCGCCCCCTTCTGTCGCGTTACGTTGCCAACTGCTCTCGCGCTCGTTCAACTATCATTCATTCTATTTCTTACACTAAACTATCAACCCTTCGCCGTTCACCTGTGCAATACCTCCCGCCTCCCGTATTTAATTCTTCCCCCCCTCCCTCACAATTTCACATTGTTTGTTGTGCGTGGCATGCTCACCAAGTTCTCCTGATGCGGGGCCGCTCGACTGCGTGCACCCCTCCAAGCGGCTCGCCACCTCCCCTCGTCTGGACCACGTCTGGACACTCGCCAACCGCGGGCGGGATACTTCTCAACCGGCTCCCGAGGGCCAATATTCGGATTGCGCTGTCCAGTCTTCTCGCAGTTCCGCGACGGTCCTGTAGTCCTCAGAAGGGGGCAACGGCAGAGGGGGCCGCGCCGCCAGGCCTTCTCGCAACTGGAGTGCCTGGAAAAAGTAAAAGTAAAAATGCTGATCTTAAACAGATCTCAGCAGTGCCTCCAACTTGTCGGGGGGAAATTCTGCCGGGGTCGGCCGGGCCGTCCGCAGACCTCCGGGCAGGGAGGCCCCAACTCCTCCCGTATATCCCAAAGGAGATAGAGTATGAGACACACACACAAGAAGCAATGTGACTCTGCTGTTTATTAAACACAAACGGCAGGGATGGGTCAAGGATCATACGCGTCTGACCTGACACACACACAATCGTGGGGCTCGCAGGCCCTTTTTACTGTAGTATGACGCGCTACCTGCGTCACTCTAGAAGATTAACAAAAAACCTATCGCCACTCTTAATTGGTTGCTCGAGTGTTAGGGTTAGTATAGCATACGTATAGAGAATAATATGAGTGGCCGAGGGTTAGTCAGGTGATATATCTGGGTTGTCCCTACAATTAGATACATGAGAATTGTTACATGAAGACTCCTAATGATTGGTTGATGTTAATGGCGTCAGTGATAAGAGCCCCATGTTCTGATTGGTGCGCCCGTGAGCTTCCCAGCCTGGGACCATCGCTGTTCCCAGCTCTCGGTGTACCTGCAATTTGCAACAATGTTTCACTATTGGTACATGCAGACAATGTGAAGACTTATTCGTGAGCTAGACGGCCGACTACTCCCACCGATGCAGATGTCCATTGATCCTTTCAAGTGTATCTGCCTGGGTCTTGTAACGAGGAATCCAGACGCCTCCTTTCTCCTGGGCTTGGCATCTCGTCAGGTTTGGCTTGGTCACGTGGGATGGGACCGTGTTTGAGGCAGAATTCTGCACAATTAATATTGTTTTTCCACTGTGTGCCTGGTTTAATTGCAGGTGCGATTTTAATGTTGGTGCACAGCGTGCGAAGTTGCAACATCGTGCCCTTGATGGTCTGCTTTTGGAATGTGGGTTTGCAACATTACGACCTTGGCTGTCTGCTTTCCCCAGGCTCATTCTGCAGGATCAGCAACCTGACTCTTGTTCTGTTAACGTCCACGGGAGCTCTTGCTTGCGGCCTACTCAGGCCTAGTATATAGGTGGAACCGTCTGGTGCACAGGCGCTTTAGGTTATAGTCTCATATTGTCTTATGACCAGTATCGTGTCTTCGTTATAATTCTCATTATGGCACCTAGGTTTAGAAGAAGCGTAAGCAAGCTCTTTAGATGAGTTCATGGTGCGTCTTGCGTTTCTGCATTTTGAGAGCCTAGGTGAAAAATAATAAAGATGCACGTCCGTGAGTATGTCTGTCGCCTACGTCATAGCACTGAGTATATTCTTCATGTAGATTGGTGCGGGAGTGTCCAGTGTGTATGTTGGCACAGGTGTGCTATCCGTTGGCTAGGTCGTCATGGCATCTCTAACGACGTATAGGTTTTAGTCTAGTTGATCCATGCCGCAGGCATCGGCATGGGCAGGGCGGGATGCGGGGCAGGCAGGTGGACACATGCTTATGTTCCTGAACCAGGGTATCTGGTCGTCTGGTAGATGGGCAAACTCTTCTCGTGGCGGGTGCTTGGGCCGTGAACCTTTAGGCCAGGCGCGAGAGGGGAAAGAGGGGAGTCTATTTTTCCATTTTCCCACTTCAATATTTTAAGAATGGTTGTTCACAGTGTTTTAAATGTAAATACGTTTGTTATATTATTATTCCGAGGGAGTGTTAAAAAGAAGCGATGACATGAAATGATTTTCCTCTATATATATATATTCAGTGAAAAAAACTTTGTTAAAGGGTCGTTATGGTTAAGTTGAGCTACTAAAAACCTATGAAATTCAGTGAAAAAAACTTTGTTAAAGGGACGTTATGGTTAAGTTGCGCTACTAAAAACCTATGAAATTCAGTGAAAAAACTTTGTTAAAGGGACGTTATGGTTCCAAGTAAAACCGAAAAACCCTTGAAATTCGCCAGTTATGGTAAGTTAAGCAACCATAACTCGCGCCACCACTGTGCACTGCTAAGACTAACACCCAGGACATCAAAGATGACATCACAAATGTCATTGATGACATCACTGATGACATCACATGTCTGGCTCACTCTTTTTTCTTTTGCTGACATATCTAGGCCACATGGTTTTCTTCAGTAACAGTCAGAAACTAAAAATTTTATTTTATTTGTAGACGTATCCTTCAAGTAGGTTCTTACAGTAATTCCCTTAGAGTCCAGTCACATCATATGAAACATATACATACAGGAAGACACAAGCTTGAAAGACAGCAATTCTTTTTGTGCATAAAGATAATCAATAGACTTATGAGCACTTTCTGATAGTTCTGTTGTTTTTTTTTTATGGCTGTACTTTCCCTGTATATGGTCATATTTGTATACATTGTACTCACACTACTTTCCTTAGGGTACAATCACATCAAGTGATAAATATACCTAGGGTAAATAGCATCTTTGAAACAGAGCAATCATTTATTTGCATGAAAATAATCAGTTAAATTACAAATTGTTTCTGCTACTACTTGTGCTTTTTTGCTAACTTCACTTTCCCTGTATATACCCATATTGGTATGTGTTCTTGTGTCTTTGTGTTTTGTCTATAGTAATGCAATTATGTAATACATTTGTTTTATTAGCTACTTATTACATATTTCACAGTACACAAAAATATATTAAGAAAACAATTATCATATTAACATTACGAATATTATACCTTCATCTTGTACACTCCACACAATGTTATGTTTCTCTATGAGTAGCTTAGTATACTAGATAGAACCCCATAATAGAATGCTATTTATATCAATGCATCGGTCAATGCACTAATTAGGGTATGATATTTATTGCAATGATCCTTGACACTTGTTTCGCAACATTATAATAAGAATCCCTTGTACACATATTTCATGAAAAGTACATACACATGTGATGTAGTAGCGCAACTTAACCATAACGTCCCTTTAACAAAGTTTTTTTCACTGAGTTTCATAGGTTTTTAGTAGCGCAACTTGTATACATTAGATTTACTATTTGTACTTTTCCACACCACTAGCTTACTTTTTTTTTTTGTCATCTGAACCCCAGTTTAGTAACACATAAATTCAAGAATACCTATCCCTACTAGTTTTAGTTCCCAATGCACAATCACACACCATTACATACATCTTTATCATCTTACTCAAACACTCATGCACACAGCACACATACATTCCAGAACACCCCAACCCATATCTTCTTTATTTTTTTCAACAGACCCTAAAGAATGCCTACCAAAAGACAACTCCGTAGAAAGCAACGCAAAATTAGAGCAAATGAAAATAAAGGTGTCCAACATAAGCATCCATCTCTAGCAGAATTTGTAAAAAAAGTTGAAACAAAACAGCTAATACAATCATTTAGTGAAACACAAGAAGTTTCAAGTACAACAACTTCGCTTCCTCTATCAAAATGTAAAACAAACCAAAAAACAATTAACAGAAAATCAGCTATCAGTACAGATAAAACTACTACTTCAAATTTTAATATAGTGCAAAGTAAGCATACCAAGAAAAGTATTTTAGCCAAAATATACCGTCACAAAGTCCTTCAAAATCTTATAAAAACAGGAGAGAAATCAGGTTCAAAGCTTAAAACCTATCGTAGGAAATTAATCTTAGAAGCATTGATGGACAGTGCAATTCTTCTCAAAAGAAATGTATTTATTTTACTGTTAAACAAAATGAAACCACTAACAAAACTAATAACTAAATTACAAAAAAGACTTCTCAATAAGCGAAATGTCAACAGAAAGAACTTCTTAAGTATCTGCGGAGGTGAATGGAATCACACTACGAGCACAGAACCATATTTTAATGAAGAAGCGTACAAACAAAAGCAAACAAATACAATTGCCATAAATAGCAGTGGTCGAGGTTATGAAAAAGTGAATAATACCATAATGGAACAAGAAGTACTCCTTACAAAAATATGCCCTGAAAACTTAGAATTACCCCTCCATTCAACTGAATCAGATCGTCTAGTGTACAAATGGCCATGCACGTCAATGTGTAACATTCCCAAACAATGTTTCAAATCTTTACACCAATTCCTCAATAAATATGTAAAAAGCAAAGACAAAATCAAAATTAAATTACTGCAAAATATAGATACCTGTCCAGTGCGCAAGTACACAGGACTACAAGGACCTACTTGTAAAACCACTTTCCATGATATCAAAAGGATATCAACACATTATTCAACTATAAGAAATCTAGTCTATAAACTGTACTATGCTAAAAGTCCTGCTTTAGCACTAGCAAAGTTAAATAACATCCTTCTACATGGTACAGCAAAAGACCTACTTGAAGAAATTCACTATATCCAGAAAAATATTTTGTAAGTGAAAGCCATTTACAGAATGAAATAGCTTTAAACCAATTAAGCAACAATTCTACACATGGCAACCTTTTGCTAAACACATACAAAAAAGAAATACTAAAATTTAAAAGTACATCAGCTGTAGTACCAAACCATGTATGTGTATGTTGCCGAAGAATTTTTTATAAAAGTAACACAAAAACTGTGGACCTATCATACAAAATAGAAGACAATGAAGATTCTAAATGGTTTGAATTAGCTCTCTACCTTGTAGCAGAAAACAAATTTGAAATAACTGAGCCCTTAATACTTTGCAGTTATTGCACTACAAAACTTGACAACAACCAAACTCCTTCACGTTCTATCACAAATAATTTGGAATTATACCCAGTACCAAAACCTCTACAACAACTTAATTTATATGAGAGCATCATAATTCAAACAGTACACCCATTTCAAGCAATAATACGCCTTCAACCAAAAACAGCAAAATTACCTCCCTCTGAATTGGTAAAAGGCATTCGTGGAAAAGTAGTTTATTTACCATTAAATGTAAAAGAAAATGTCCATACTCTAGGAGTGCAACGTCCAATTCAGCAATCTTTAATTATATAAGTAAATGGAGTACCTACAAAAAAAAAACAATGTTTTGTTTTTTTATGTGCTAGACGTTTTTTGTTGCGTTCGGTTTGTCCACGGAGAACAATGAATATTACAAAGAAATTAATATTGAAGAAAACCTAAAGGATACAACTGAAATAATTCAAGAGACACAAGAAGCTAGTTAATTTGAGCTCCAAGATCCTGCTACAATATCAAATACTTTACACCATTATACAATTCATCCATTGCACTCTAATGACACCATAGACGATGCACCGGAAACATACCAAATGCGTCAAACAAAAGGATCACCAATCAGCATATGGGTAAAAAGTATAGAAGCATGTGCTTTTCCTCTACTCTTTTCTACTGGCAAAGGAGGAAGGTACGATGATAGACCTATTCAAATATCAGCATCAGAATACCGCTCATTACGGCTGTATTCTGAAGATCCCAGATTTAAACAAAATGTGGAATACATATTCCACCTACTCTTTGAAAGTGAACCAGCAACTTTATGTTACAGAGTTGCATACATATTAAAATCAGGATCGCACTTTCAAAATATGACAGCTACACACATTTTACAAAAAGTTCAACAAAAAGATGAGATTTTACAATCAAATATTACAAATCTATTTGCAAATATGCGTGGTACTAAAGAGAACTGGTTTCGACGTCATGGAGATGTACGTTGTATGATCAGAAACCTTGGCCCACCCACTTGGTTTGTTACATTAAGTTGTGCAGAATATGCAGGGGAAGATTTACATGATTTCCTACGCATATCAAACAAAAACAAAACAAACATAGATATACTAACACATGGAGAACTTTGTTCTCTGGATCCTGTTAATGTTTCAAGATATTTTCACCATGACTTTATTGCTATGCTACATTTTATTTGTAATAAAACTGTTCCTCCCTTTGGAGAAGTGCAACACTTCTTTTGGAGAAAAGAATACCAAGCGACAGGAGCACCACATATCCACATGCTTTTATGGATTAAAGATGCTCCTAAATTTGGTCAAGACATTGATGCCACTGTTTTACAGTTTATTGAAAAATATGTCACTTGTGAAATTCCATCAGAATCCACAAATAGTGATCTTCATGCACAAATTTTACAATTTCAAAGACACAAATGTGGCAAATATTGTCGTCACAAATACAAAAACAATGGGAAATACTACACCAAATGCCGATTTGGTTTCCCTAGACCAGTTACAAATACAGGTCAAGTGAACAACCTCATGTCTTCAGTTAGACATAAGGCCTCATTACACGGATGGCGGTAAGGATTTACCAGTACCGGTAAAATACCGGTACCGGTAAATCCTTACCGCCTTTGAAGTGGGAAAATGGAAAAACAGACTCCCCTCTTTTCCCTCTCGCGCCTGGCCTAAAGGTTCACGGCCCAAGCACCCGCCACGAGAAGAGTTTGCCCATCTACCAGACGACCAGATACCCTGGTACAGGAACATAAGGATGTGTCCACCTGCCTGCCCAGCATCCCGCCCTGCCCATGCCAAAGCCTGCGGCATGGATCAACTAGACTAAAACCTATACGTCGTTAGAGATGCCATGACGACCTAGCCAACGGATAGCACACCTGTGCCAACATACACACTGGACACTCCCGCACCAATCTACATGAAGAATATACTCAGTGCTATGACGTAGGCGACAGACATACTCACGGACGTGCATCTTTATTATTTTTCACCTAGGCTCTCAAAATGCAGAAACGCAAGACGCACCATGAACTCATCTAAAGAGCTTGCTTACGCTTCTTCTAAACCTAGGTGCCATAATGAGAATTATAACGAAGACACGATACTGGTCATAAGACAATATGAGACTATAACCTAAAGCGCCTGTGCACCAGACGATTCCACCTATATACTAGGCCTGAGTAGGCCGCAAGCAAGAGCTCCCGTGGACGTTAACAGAACAAGAGTCAGGTTGCTGATCCTGCAGAATGAGCCTGGGGAAAGCAGACAGCCAAGGTCGTCATGTTGCAAACCCACATTCCAAAAGCAGACCATCAAGGGCGCGATGTTGCAACTTCGCACGCTGTGCACCAACATTAAAGTGCAATTCTGCCTCAAACACGGTCCCATCCCACGTGACCAAGCCGAACCTGACAAGATGCCAAGCCCAGGAGGAAGGAGGCGTCTGGATCCCCACTTAAAAGGATCAATGGACATCTGCAACGATGGGAGTAGTCGGCCGTCTAGCTCACGAATAAGTCTTCACATTGTCTGCATGTACCAATAGTGAAACATTGTTGCAAATTGCAGGTACACCGAGAGCTGGGAACAGCGATGGTCCCAGGCTGGGAAGCTCACGGGCGCACCAATCAGAACATGGGGCTCTTATCACCGACGCCATTAACATCAACCAATCATTAGGAGTCTTCATGTAACAATTCTCATGTATCTAATTGTAGGGACAACCCAGATATATCACCTGACTAAACCCTCGGTCACTCATATTATTCTCTATAGGTATGCTATACTAACCCTACCACTCGAGCAACCAATTAAGAGTGGCGATAGGTTTTTTGTTAATCTTCTAGAGTGACGCAGGTAGCGCGTCATACTACAGTAAAAAGGGCCTGCGAGCCCCATGATTGTGTGTGTGTCAGGTCAGACGCGTATGATCCTTGACCCATCCCTGCCGTTTGTGTTTAATAAACAGCAGAGTCACATTGCTTCTTGTGTGTGTCTCATACTCTGTCTCCTTTGGGATATACGGGAGGAGTTGGGGCCTCCCTGCCCGGAGGTCTGCGGACGGCCCGGCCGACCCCGGCAGAATTTCCCCCCGACACCTTACTACGAGGTCCCTTTGCGGGTTGGGGGATTTAACGCCTGCTTTTTGCAGGCGTTAAAAACCAACCCGCAAAGGGACCCAGGGAGCTAATTACGGTACCGCAATTTGCGGTACCGCAATTAGCGCCTTCCCCATTCCCATTATGTCCTATGGGGAAAAAATGGGAATGGGGAAGGGCAATGGTGGAAGGGGGAATTACCGCCCCGCCAACCTTGGAATGGGGTGGTAATTCCCCTTTCCGCCAAGGCGGTGCCGGTATTTTACCGGCATGAACCATGGCGCTAATAGTGCCATGGTTCTCCGCCATCCGTGTAATGAGGCCCATAGTGTTAAAGGTAAGTCACCTAAAAATACATATTACATAAAAAGAAAAGAAGAAGAAAAATATATCAATGATTACAATGCAATCATTGCCCACTTATGGAATGCAAACATCGATGTGCGGTACATTGCAGACAATTCTACTGCATTTGCACGATATGTCGCAGCATACTTATCCAAAGCAGAAAAGACAGAGCTGCAAGACCTCTGGAATGACCTGTCATCAGATAAAACAGTGTCTCAGAAATTATACAGCTTGGGCATAAAAATGCTCTCCCATAGAGAATGTGGATCCTATGAAGCAGCTGATCGTTTAACTGGTACTGCATTGTATGGACAATCTGAAAATATAGTATGGCTAAGTCTTGGTCCAGTTAAATCTAGAAAAAGAGTTCTAAAATCATACGAAGATATAGAAACAATAGCCAAAAATGATCCCAACAGCCAAGACATTTTAAATAACAATTTATTGGACACATACTACCCAAACAGGAGTATCACTTTGGAAACAATGTTTCTATACCACATAACTCAAAACTTTAAATACAAAAATAATATAAAACCCGATGAAAATAAAGATAAATACAGAGTGACACATTGTGAAGGCAACTTAGTGAAACTTGCCAAAAAAAAGCTTAATTAATCATATGAAATTGTCATTAAAAAACTCCTCAACATAAAGTACTAAATAACATGTTCCTGCTACAACTTTTTAAACCATGGAGAAAAGAAGAAAAGATACTAGGTACCTATGACTCTTATGGAAACGCTTTCAAAGCAAATGAAAGCACTATAACCGATGTAAACTTTACACAGTACAAAACAACGTTGCACAATGAACAGCAACACGAAGAAGAACTCCAGGCCCAACTAGATAAGAACAATCCCCGACAGTAGTCAACCTTCTGTAACAGGAAGCCAAGAACCACTGGGACAGCCACTAATAGCAAATGAGGCAGAATTAGCTATGACAGAAGTAGAAAACACCATGTGTAACTATGAAGAAGATACAGAAGACTTAAATGTACTGCAATCAAAACTAAACAAAGAGCAGTATACCATTTTTCAAGAAGTAACAAAAGAAATTGCACATGGTGTACAACATGAAAATAAAGAATGTACCTGCCAGAATTTCAAACCTATACTACTATATGTCAGTGCTGAAGCTGGTTCAGGCAAAACATTCTTAAAATCATCAGCAAGTTCCTTCAACAATGGAGAAACAACAAACTGTCAGCTGCTGTAACTGGCCCCACAGGTTTAGCTGCCTACAACATAGGTGGTGTCACTTTACACTGATGAATACTCCGTCCAGTAGAACACCAAAACAAATTAGAATATTTAAACTTTCTACAGAAGCTCCTTTGGAATTACGCAGAGTGTTACAACAAATGAAAATGCTGCTAATAGTTGAGGTGAGCATGGTCTCCAATCTAATGTTGGCTTTGATTCACCTCAGATTGCAGTACTCAAAACAAACTACGAAGAGCTCTTTGGAGGAAAACACATTAATGTTTTCAGAGATCTCCTTCAATTGACACCAGTGAAACGTGAACCTATGTTTAAAACCTTAGGACAAAAACTCTGCCGTAAATCTGTTGGCAGCATAGGAAATGTTAACCTTTGGCAACATTTCCAATACAGAGAATTGACAGAAAACATGCGCCAGTCTGCAGACCTCACCTAGGCCAACATTTTAAAAAGTATTCAAGTTGGTGTTCTCAAGAAGCACAAGCAATATTAAAAACCTGGCACATCCATGCACTTTATGGCCATAACTCATGTGCTACTGATGCATTGGAACAATTAGCACACAAAAATATCAATTGCATGTCCTTGATGCCTTCTCTTGCAAGCTGTTCCAAGTTCATTGAAACAATGTTGAAAAACGAAATGCAAACAATAATTGAGATCTGCTCCACAGAAAAACTAGACGTACATGGTATAACACTACCCATGTGTCAACAAGCCACAACAAGACTAAATACCTCAGAAAACTATATCTCCAACACAGCTGGTTTGGAGAAAATATTAAAATTATTTTTAAACTGTAGAGTAATTCTTAAACGTGACCTTGACGTGGAGCAAGGACTAGTTAATGGAGCACTTGGTACAGTTGTTGCTTTCAAACATACCCACGTGACAACAGTATTCAGTTTGTCAATATTCTCTTTGACAAACTATCAGAAGTAAAAAGAATAGGATTCTCAACAGATCGATTCCTTCTTTTCAAAGACATACATGTACACAGAGAGCAATTTTCTCTAACTCTAGCATACGCAGCCACCATTCACAAATCATAAGGTCGTACCCTAGATAAAGTATTGATAGATACTGGGAACGCAGTCTTAAAAGAAGTCATGAGCTACGTAGAACTATCACGCTTATGTACACTTGACTGTCTATTTCTAATCAACTTTGATGCAAGTAAAGTGAACGCTGATATTCCTTGCATTTTAGACTACATCACTGTACACCCCCATCTAAAAACCTATCCTGTTCCACAAAAAGCAAAATGTTGTAAAAGAAAACTACTTCAAACAGAAATGCAACATGATCTCACTGCAAATCCTCCAAAAAGAATAAAAGAAGCTAATACTTCATCAAGTACTACAACCAAAGAAGATTGTACTACTCAAAGTAACTCAGGTACTTCTTCAAAGAAGCAACACACACTCCGAAGAAATGACTTGCACACAGAACTATCTGGTCCTTTCAAATTTTCAAATGTAACTGGTGTAAATTGCTACGCAAATGTAGCAATAAATAGTCTAATTCAATTGCCACCAATTATTGACAACATTTACCTACACAATACAGACCAATTGTGTTTGCAAATATTAATCCTTCATATAAATGCAACCAACAATCCTGACAACACATATAGTGTTCATGGAATAAGACAAGAATTGGACTACTGTGCTGGAATTGTGGAATTCACTATAAACTCACAAGAAGATCCACAAGAATTTCTAATGTACTTACTACAAGTACTGGAAAACAAAAATATACCTATAAATGAAATCTTCCAGATTTCATACATATGGAAACATACATGCACTCTGTGCAACAATATGTCACAGGAACAAATCCCTAATGAACATTTTGTGTATGTATCCATACCTAACTGTGAATCTGTTCCATTTCAGCAACATGTACAAAATGCAAACCATGGTAGATTATGTACTACCTAAAATTCAGATAATCGCTCCACCATACAAATACAAACACATAGTAAATATATAATACTAATGTGTTTATGTTACAATGCAGATTGTACCAAAAACAACTTTAAGCTGACTGGATTCACACGTGGTCAATTATCACTTGGTAAGAAAACCTTCACAACAATAGGTATAATCTCCCATGCAGGAGCCACAACCAATTCAGGTCACTACACTGCATATATTAAAAACAATTGTGGATGGTTTGAATGTAATTATAATACCATTTTTTGAAAGCAAAGATTACCAGCAAATCTTATAAACGCTAATTTAATATTCTTAAAAGCAAAATTTAATAACTAATCTGTGCATAAACATTAATACAACTTCAATTAGAAAACTATAAACAGTTACAATACACCAACAGGTATCTAACTTCTTCACATTTCTGCAACAACCAAACCACATAAATCAACACCACTAAATTATAAGAAAAAATAAACAGTTAGAATCTGCCAACAGGTATCTAACTGCCCCAAGATTTTACAACATCCAAACAAATAAATCAACAGCACTAAAATATACCAAAAAATAAACAGGTAGAATACACCAACATGTATCTAACTGCCACAAGAATCTCCAACAACCCAACAGGTAAATTAGCAAGTTAATAATATAAATAAAAAACTATAATCAGTTACAATTTGACAACATGTATCTAACAGCTTACAACGTCCAACAAATAGAACATTAGCCAGAAACAAGTAAACACTAAAAACAAAGAAAGAAATCTACTGTACCATAACAAAAAAAGGTTGTTTTAATCCAACATGGATTTTTTTCCCACGGACCCAATGATTTAAGCAACAAACACAGAAACTGAGAAAATTGCACAGTACACTGGTTTGTAAAGTACTAAATATGAGGGTCTAAATAAAGCAAAAATGTCTATTATGCAATGTAATAAGTCTTTATAAAGTGTGTACACCAACATTATCTTTTCTTTTATCACAGAAATTGAAAAAGAATATCTGCTCCAGTTACCCACGTGTCATGACCCTTGCCCCTGGCCCTCACCGGCAAGTCAGCCTTCGAGTTAGGGCCAGGTCAAAGGCCTTAAAACCTCATCCAAGACTCTCTTGGAGTCAGTCCTGTCGCCTTTGGCGCCAGGCTCATAACCATCATGGGGGGGTTCAGCCAACATGGAGGCACACACATAGCTCAGATACAAGGAACTGAGCTATGCGGTCTAGTCTTTTGGGTGTGGCAGGGCTGGGACTACTTTACCTGGACTACTTTACCTGAGACTATTTAAACCGCACCCAAACAGCAGAACATGCTTTGCTGCGTTATTCTGCTGTGGGCAGCGTCACTCTCACTGTGTCCAGTTCTTTGATGCCAGATTACCTGAAACCAAGGACCTGCAGAGAGAGAGAAAGAACACTATGAAACTTGTATCCTGTCTTCAATCCATCGCCGACTTCAGTTCCACTCACCTGAAGGTACGAACTCCATCATCAGGCACCGCATGCATCCTGGAATGCCATAACCTGGAAAGAGGAGAAAGAAAGACACGTTAGTAAGCGTTTACTCATGTTTCCTCCCGAATGAAGAAAGCCACACAATTTTTACCTGGGTAGTCATTTCCTGGTAAGTATCATTGCTGGAACATTACGGTGCTCAGCGAGGAACATCGGAACCTGCAAGGAGAGAAAAGACAAGGTTAAGCAATATAAAAGGCGAAACAGCGCCGTAGTACTCACCGGACAGCATCGCGCACACCGCGTTTTCACCTACCGGCCCATGCACATCTTCCTACTGCATGACAACACCAAAATACCTTTCCAAACCTAAAAGGAAAGAAGCGAGACATTATTATTCGAAATAAGAGGAACATAAGTACTGCATTTAAAGACTGTAAAGCAGCAAACCTACGTAGTCGCAGCAGGCCTGGATTCCCACAGGGGGGGCTTGCACCAGTGAAGTAACTTGGTTGCTTCTCACCCCCACATATATGCGCACCTGCCATGAGGAGCAGGACGGAGAATCCACCTTTTACAATATTAAGGTGAGGAGAGGGCCCAAGGGGGAGGAAGGAGTTGAGGCCAAGGGAGGTGGGAAAGCATAAAGACAAACTGGTATTGAATCCAGCTCTCATATATTGCAGCCCCATCTTTAACCAGAGGCCTTACCAAGGGACCAGGAGAGGGTTTGAGAGCGCAAATCATCCAACCAGGGCTGGGTGGCGTCCCCGTGGATACCAGGTGAGCGTAACACCACGTCATGAAAAAAAAATATATAGCCAATCACAAAAAATCAAACAGTAAGTATATTATAATCAATACAACTCATAAATACTTCTCCATAACACAACCATTGAAGCAAGCATCTAACCATACACCACAATACAAAATGTTTACTTCCATGGATATGTTATACTGCAGTACTTGTTACCAAACTCTACAATCTTAATGGCATGACGCAGCCAAAACTAAACATACAAACTATACAAATCAAACACAACACAAACTGTAGATTTGCAAATATTTGATAGATGGTTGATTCTATGGGTGTGATCTATGGGTGTGATATGCTGCATTGGTTGTGACCAGGGCCTATAGTCTTGGGTGCCATGCAAGACTCTAGGCCCTGGCCACAACTGCCGCAGCATATCACACCCATAAATCACACCGATAGAATCAAACATTTGAACTGTGCTATTTGGGCTACTTATATAGAATCAAACATTTTAACTGTGCTATATGGGCTACTTATACAGGTTATTAATTACAATCAATGCTGTAGTAACAACCCAAAACCAATATCATACTAAAGTAAAATAGTCAGAAGCGCATTTTTATATGTCCACGGACAGCCGCAGTGACCGCACACATAACTAACACATCAGGGGTACCTGCCACCTAAACAAATACAGCATTTGACCCATCTCTTACTCCCCCACCCTCCCCAAGCACTCTTACACACCAACACACTTGCCAAAGTTGTATTTCTCCCCGTTCGCCGCCGCGCTGTCCGTGGATGTCCGCGGATCCAAGATGGCAGGCGCATCAAAACAATACAACACACCTCACGCTTCATTCCAGCCAATCAACGAACACATCGTGTGTCCGCGGACATGACGCAAGCCGGTTAACCAATCGCTGCCCTGTCTGCGGAGCGAACAGGGAAATGTGTCCGCGAAGCGGACATAGATATCACTATTTTATTGTGACCTACTTTTTGGTCTTTTTAAAAAAAAACTACTGGATGGATTGTCATCAAATTTACAAAAGCACACTTTCAGGACCAAGCCACTACTCCTGCCGCAAATTTGGTGAAAATCCTTCCAGCGGTTTGGGCTGTAGGCGTGAGCAAAGTTTTTCCCCCATTCAGTCTATGGGATAAAAATACATTTTGGGGCCCCCCTATTACTTTGCCCCCACATACCAAACCTCACCAAACTTTGCAAAACAAATCGGAGTGGGCCATATACTTCTTTTGCAAAGTTAGGTATGGATTCGTCCAGGGGGAGCGAAGTTGTAAGGCACCCAAAAACTCTTCCTATGGGATTAGCAACTTAACCATAACTACTCGGCCACTACCGTGGCCATGTAATAAACAGTACTCCTTGTAATTTACATTTTAAAATATATAAACAAATACAATGTCCAGATACCTTTGGGTTAGGCGCGCTCTACAAATGAAAACATACATCAATGATGAAAGTGCCTGGAGAAGTGTGTCGGTGTGAGCTGTGTGAGCTGCTGCCTCTCGCACCTATCCTGGAATTACTTTGTTGGAAACCACTGGTACGCTCTCCATGGACATGGACTTGGACTCCGAACACTATATAGTTGCCAGCTAACTGTTTTAGTGATTTAATAACACTAACCGTGTTATTTTATATTTTTTACTGTTAGGCTCCGCCCCTTTCCACATGCATCCTCAAGTACAGGTGTGCGCGCACTGTGGTAGTGCCTGAAGAAGTGTGTCGGTGTCCGTGTCTGCGTTTGTGTGCGGTGTGCACTGTGCTTTGTCCCGATGTCTAAGCCGATAAATTGTTAATTGCTAGTTTTGGCCCTTTAAACAGTATTGCTCTGTTTCCCTCGGCCTGATCCTTATCTATATTTTTATCCAGCATTAACTCGTACAACTACGTACATACACGCGTAGTTGTAACCCAGCAGACGTCATAGCTGATGCGAAAATAGCTGCCGGGTGCTCCTGTGCCTCCTTTGGTGTCAGGAGCTCTGCTAGGCTAGGCTCTTCTCCATACGGGGTGAAGAAAACAGTTGCGAGGGGAGGTGAGGCGAAAGCTTAAACCCATTTGGTAAGCCATCTCGCATCCTGATTATAAATGTAGACTAACGTGTGTCAGTGCAGATGTAGATGGGAGAGCATTAGATTCACAAAAACGTGCTGTTGTATGCACATTCAGCCGTAAGCTCCTTATTTCACTGCACTAAAACTAATTTTAAACATTTTAAAGATTGTGTTAGATAATCATTTACTTACCTTCTTTTAACTTTTAGGTATTGTATGTTGTACACCGTGGTGTTGTATGGACAATTATTGTTTGATATTGTTAAACGCTGTTAAACGCTGCGAAGTGGTGAAGTCAACATTTTTGATAACTTTTTAAAAAACTTGAATATTAGCCCACGAAAATGTGATGTAGATGCGCTCACTCTGCTATATGTCTGAATAGTATAGTATAGTTTTGTGAGGTGGTGAAGGTCATTTGTCTCTGTAGTGTGTTGATTTTTGCATTCTATGCATCACCCTCTTGTATAGTGAGTAAGTGGCCTCAATTTACTTGAAAATTGCTGTAATTGCTGTAATTGCAAATTGGGTTGTTTTGATTTGTATATTTAGCAAGTGTTCTTAGCACCCCCCTTCTATACTCCGGATATATATTTTACGCTCGCGCTCCCTACACTGGGGCGGGTCCGTGTGCTTAATAAGGATGCGTATGAGCAGGAGATTGCCCTTCAAAAAAATCTCCGTAACAGACGGATATGTATTCCAAAAGTTATTTCTAATCCAAAAAAAGTGATTGTTACAAGTAAACAAATCACTTAATATTATAGCAAACTGCCAGTTGTACCAATCGACCCCATCACCTAAATTCTGTAAAAGAAGCACTCGTCTCCGAACTGACTACAGATTTGGGCTGTGTGAGTTCTAAACTGCTATGTGATGTATTATATGGTTTAGAACATAAAATGCCTCCATTGAATAATGTTGTATGTGAAGGGAATGTTGAAATTGAACACCTACCCTGTGAAGCGATTGGATGCATTGGGAATCGTACCCTTGACCCTACAGCTAATATTTGTCTACCCATGCAATGTGCTACCACATCAAATGTCATTGAGTGTAGCACAGGTCCTATCAAAGCACTAGTCCATGACCCCCCTTTTGAAGTGGAAAGTCATTCTATTGACTTACCTATCTCATCATTGGATGAGCCAGAGGTCGAATATATGGGTCTCGACCCGGAACAATCGTTAATGGAAGCAGTTTCCACTCCAATGTACTTTACGCCTCCTAGCAATTCAGGTATTCCACATGGTGTTGCCAAATCCTTAGGTCATTGTGGTAAAACTGCAACACCTACTAAAGGTAAAGAGGTCCCCCTTTTTACTTTCCATCCCACAGTTAATGTGCTGAAACCTGTCATTCATTTTCCGATTACCAAAACGACTCACGCCTTAAGCGAATTCGAGATGATAAGTCCGAATGACATAAGCATGAACTCTGATGACATGTTTTATGCTCTTAAAAATCTTCTGAAACAGCTAATATCGAAATGTGACAATTTGGAAAATAAAATCAATATTCAATCTCTGATCATACATAAGAATATGTGTGGGTGTTGTCATGCTGCACGTAGTAGTGAGCCATGTCATGCACCGCCTGAACCAACTGTGATATCCCACACTGTGCCAAAGAAACAAAGGACAAAAACAAGAGCACCCCGACTCGCTCCAGTTCATCAAGCATTTATGTATAGTACTAGGAGATTAAGCAGGCAACAAAAAATGTGTAAACAAGCAAAAGCACAGAATGCCTTAAGTGGGGTGCCTGGTATTAATGCACTTGCCGACACACCTCACTTAAGTGTTGTCCGAGCCAGTCCACTTCCAGCACTGCCTTCAGTTATTGGCGACAATGATGTAATTTTGGTTGAAACCTCATCTGGGGAGTCGACCAATATAAATGAAAATGAAAGTATAGTGCACTACCAATAATACATTCCAAGACAACAACAACAAAAACATTCTGTAACATACAGATAACCTGAATACTATTTAAAACTTTATACATTATATCTATATAATATACAGTAATCAGAATTAGATAAACTCTGCATATTTCATATTAGATATGCAATTTTAATGCATAGGATAACAACAATATAACATCTTCACATCTACTTACTTTGTTATATTTTTTTTTCTAAGAATGTCCATTTTTTAATGGCACACTCATTTTTGTATTGAGTTCATTTTGTACAGTTTTCTCCTTTTTCTCCACAGTCTTGCATATAAGAATGTCTGGAAACACACAGCCAAATTAGATAAGACTCCCATATACCTACAGTGTCATTGACCATAGCCTTTGGCCATGGCCAGTGATAATTTACTTTCAAGGTCACTATACCTAGAAAAATATCTTTTAAAAAAGGAATAAAACACAAACACTCCAAAATCTATTGCCACAGGTATAGAATTACACATACCCATGGCTATCTGTGGTCTTTTATAACGGCGGATATCACAAAAAACACCTGTGTGAGAAAAAAACTCCCTGCCCCCCAAAATGTAACCATGTGTCCTCATTCACTACCAGCTCCCCACACTACTACCAAGGTCTCCTCACCTCCCTTACCCTCTTGTATTACCCCCTTGACACACGTTGTTTCCATGATGCAGTATCATTTGAAATGTCAGCTATTCGAGCGGAAGCTCCTGAATGTATTGTTTTGCAAACTCAGACCCTGTCCTCCTATAACTCCCAAATTTCACTTAGTGTCCTTAAGCCACCTCCCCACCTTTAGACAAATGTCATTTGCAATTATGTTAACCTGCAAATAGCTTTTTAACTACTCAGCTACAGCCGTGGATATCTCTCGCATCAAGACAAAAAGAGAGATGGCAGCAATTGAATTGCTAAAAATCAACGTTGCTGGTAATCTACCCGAGATATAGCTATCTATTTTTGAGAAGGACGCACACCCTTCTCTGTCAAATATTTTAAAAATACTTGAACAGTATAACCCCAAACCACAAACAGCAGGCTTTAGAACATGTCATGCCCAAGTAGTTTTAGACCTGGTCCAAATCATCCAGCGGTTTGGGCTATGCGCTTTAGCAAAAATGTACCTAGTTTGTCTATGGGAATATGAATAGGAAGTAGGCCTTTTTAATTTTATTAACATAGCCTTACAAAATATTGCAGTCTGGCGAAGCGGCATGAGTACCTAATCACTTTCAAAGTGTCAGCCAAATCATTTTCTCAAATCAAAAGTTATTAAAAATAGAATTTTAAGGGGTTCATATGGGAGTCTGACTTACCTTAACTATAAGGAGGCTATCTCTGCCCTATAATTCAAGGAAAAAGCTTTAGTTGCATGGATGTTAAGGTGAGAACTTAATGCAACAAAACCCCAGAAATTTTGCTAAAGCCAACGTAAGTGTGTGCCCCCTGTTGCACAAACTATGACCACAAAAACAGCATCACAGCTCACATCACTGATGACATCAGTAATTACATTACAACAGTAAATGGCATTAAGGATGACCTTCAGCCGTGGTCAGTGTGCACAGGCAAATATTTTTTAACACGTTAATGCATACTAATCATGGATTTTAGTCATGAACACTGACCACAGATTTCACCCATTGGTATTGTACATTTTAAAACACTAACACGCCCCCACTATAGTCTTTGGCCTTAACCAGTTGCTACAGCTTTCAGCTGTGTCCACTGTATTTTATATAAACAAATCAGCCACTAGCCATGGGCTTTAGCAAAATTGTTATTAAGAAAATCAAAGTTTTTATGAGCTAACATATTAATCATGTTATGTCTAATGCCATTATTGATGTAATCTGTTATATACAATGTAATTAGTGATGTCATCAGTGATGGAATCTGTGATGCTATGAGTGTTCTCCTACAACATGTAATTAGCAATGACATCAGTGTTGTGATCTGTGATGTCATCATTGTGGTCATTGGCTGTGCACCATGGGGCATGTAGGTAAGGTGGTTTTAGCTGAATTTCAAGGGTTTTGTTGTGTTAAGTTCTCACCTTAATACCCAAACAACTAACGTTTTTTTCCCTTGAATTTCAAGTTTTGTTTTTACAATGTTTTGCTCACCTTAACGTCTCTACAACTAAAGTGATTTCCTTGAATGTCAAGAGTTTTGTTATTCCATAGATATGTTTCCGCACATGGCCAGTGGCCATGGCCCATGGTGTGCCCCCTGTATATTTTAGATCACTGCCAGACAACTAGCCATGGCCTTCAGCCATGGACAGTGTGCATGTCCATCAGCTAAGCTCACTGTCCATTTTAAGATACTACCAGAAAACTAGCCATGGTCTTTCACCATTCCAGGTGGGCACAGCCTTCAGCTGTGCCTACTGTCTATTTTAGAACACTACCAGACTGCTAGCCATGATCTTTGGCTATTACCGTTGGGCACGGCCACTCTATGTTTTAAAGCACTTTGCAACCCATCACTCAAAGCCCTTCATCAATCCCAAACTGATTTTGACCTGTTTTGACTGTGGTATTGTTTTCTATAAAATAGTGCAGACTTTTAGAACTAGAAATGTTTTTAGGCAATGCGCAGCGCAAAACAGCTTTTTTGCGCACCGCGTATTCATTGATTTCCCGAGACTTTAACAGCCGTGGTGCAGTGAACATCCAGCAGCGCCAGTTATGCTTCCAACACCGCCCCTTGTGCAGGAAAAAGCCATTAAAATGTCCAATACGGCGCAAAGGCCCCACACTATCCTTGGCCCAGCACACAGATCTCCCTTCATCGTAATCGTGTGAAGAATCAGAGAGTACTTGCTCGCGGTAGTGAAAGTGTGTGAAAATGACCTCACTCACACCTGCAAAAGCCATTACCCCACTCACGCCAGTCAAATCACGTGAAAAGGGCCTTTTGTACCCCTGCGAAATCGCGTACCCTGCTTGTGCCAGTCAAATCACGTGAAAAGGGCCTACCATAACCCTGTGAAGATGCATACCCCACCCGTGCAATACACACAGTGTAAAAATGGCTTTGTATACCACACCCGCAAAATCCCATACCCGCTCGCACCAGCCAAATCACGCGGAAAGGGCTGCGCGTGTGGTGATGGGGTGTTCCCATGTGGTGTGGCCTGCCTGCAGGGCATGGTCATGGATGATGGATGGTCCCTTGTGGTGTGGGCTGCTTGCGAGGAATGGTCATGGGTGATGGTGTGGGCTGCCAGAGGGGCATGGTGGGTCCCCCGTGGTGTGGGCTGCCTGCGGGGCATGGTCACGGGTGATGGGCTGCCTGCAGGGCATGGACATGGGTGTTTGGGTTCCCCTGTGGTGTGTGCTCCCTGTGGGGCATGGTCATGGGTGTTGGGGGATCCCCTGTTGTGTTTGCTGTCTGCGAAACATGGTCACGGGTGATGGGCTGCCTGCGGGGCATGGTCACAGGTGATGGGGGTCCCTTGTGGTGTGGGCTGCCTGTGGGGCATGGTTACAGGTGATGGGGGTCCCCTGTGGCATGAACTGCCTGTGGGACATGGTCAATGGTGATGGGCTGCCTGCGGGACATGGTCACGGGTGATGGACTGCCTGCAGGGTATGGACATGAGTGTTAGAGGTACACTGTGGTGTGGGCTGCCTGCAGGGCATGGACAAAGGTGTTGGGGGTCCCCTGTGGTGTGTGCTGCCTGCAGGGCATGGTCATGGGTGTTGGGGGTCACCTGTGGTGTGTGCTGCCTGCAGAGCATGGTCATGGGTGTTGGGTGATCCCCTGTGGTGTGGGCTGCCTGCAAGGCATGGTCACGGGTGATGGGCTGCCTGCGGGACATGGTCACGGGTGATGGGCTTCCTGCAGGGCATGGTCATGGGTGATGGGGGGGTCCCCTATGGTGTGGGCTGACTGCGGGGCATGGTCACGGGTGATGGGCTGCCTGCGGGGCATGGACACAGGTGTTGGGGGTCCCCTGTGGTGTGTGCTGCCGGCGGGACAGGGTCATGGGTGATGGGTGTCATTTTGCTCCCACTTCAGGAGAGCTAAACTTGTTCATTTACTTATCGGTTGTGTATTCGTGGTTTATTAGTGTGTGATATTGAGCTGCTCTTGCTAGTGTAATGTTTTCGAAATGACTGTGTAAATAAATGTATATTCTTTTACCAAGAAACCTTGAGTAAGTATTTGTTTGAATCACTGTAATTGTTGGCCCTTCGTGTAACTTTTTCTACTGCTCACTTTACTCTTGAGATAAGTATGGCTGCTCAGCCATCGCTACCACTTTACTGTGTAGTACAGGCTTCTACGACAGGTGAAATTGTACTTGCACTTGTAGTCTTCATTGTGTGTAGTGTCCCCAAAGGGTACTGCACATGATTCTGCCTAACACTGGTGTACAGTGCTGAGGTTAAAAGTATAGTTGTTACATTTAGAGTGCTACTCTTACCTTTGTTCAAATAACCTTCCCAAGGCTAAGCACCACTAGAGAAGCAATTGTGTTATCATGTCTAATATGGATAACTACATACAGGAGACCCTGGTCACGTTAACAGTTGATCAATTGAGAGAAATGTGTAAAGCTAGGAAACTCACTGTCTGAGGAGTGGGTCTGAAACACCTAACCCAGCAGGAAATGTGTAAAATGTTGATGAGGATGATAATGTTTCAGATGGTAACTCAAATGTTATTGATGAGTTAGATGAGGCAGAAGAGTCTAAAAATGTAGGCCTTGTTTTACCTCTACTTGCACATAGGCCTCCATATTTGACTACAGGGACCCCATCAGGCCAACACTAAATCCTAAATGTGTCTCTCTGGAAAGGATGAGACTAGAATTGGAATTTAAAAAAATCCAAGGCCAAACTGAAAGCAAACAACATGAACTTAAGCTCAAAGAAATGGAATTGAATAATGCACTTGAAATGAAAAGGTTATTTTGAAACTGGTTCTCTCCCAAAGTCGTATAGGTCTGGCTGCTTTTGAATATAACCATGGGATTCAAGGCATTACAGGGAATTGGCTGATTCCTTGGCTTTTTTCTAGGCTACCCCCTGTTGCAACTGATGTGGTAATGGAGTTGGGGGAAATAGAAAGAAAGGAGTATGAAACTGTGAAGTCAGTTTTGATAGCTAGATTTGGGAAGACCCCTTCTCAGTATCTTAAGAGGTTTAGAATCTTCAAAAAGCATGAAGTACCCCTTGGGAATGTTTGAAAAACTTAGATGGATGGGTTAAGGATTACAGAGTTAACACTTATGAAGGTATGAGAAATCTGTTTATGTTGGAATCGATTTATGCCTGCTCTCCTGAGCTGAGACAGCATTTGGCTGACTCGAAGGAAATTTATCCAAAGAAGTTAGCAAGGGCTGCTGACTTTTGGGTTGCAAACAGGGCTACTGTCATGTCCAATCCCACATCCACCGCCCACCAAGCCCCTTGCATTCCCCGTTCCCACTCACGTACCCGACGGCAGCAGCAGCGGTCGCCCGGAAGTGGGGATTCCCAGCTGGTAAACCAGAGTCCTTGCAGCCTTTCCTCCATTGGCACCTGCTGTGGTGATTTCCCCATGGCTATCGGCACTATACGGGCGCTCAGAGTTCCCTGCGTCACGTTGTCAGGAAACAACAGTCTCTGTTTACATTGCAGGACACGTGACACGCAGCTCGCGGTCTCGTGACCCGCATCATGTGACCATACTTCGCATTCAAATGGATCGGGGAAACGTGGAAGAAACGCTTCACAGCTGTTTCTTCGGAGGACTGTTTGGCGTTTGATATTTTCTTGGACTTCTAGCTATTCACGACCATGGAACGTTTCACAGACTGCCTTTTGTTATTTCACTTTGGATTCATCCGTACTATCTTGTCTTTTGGAAATCGCCCTCTGGCTCTGTTAACTGGACACTGGAATTGGACTCCCTTGGCTCTGGCATTCTCTTGGCTCTCGACCTCTGATTGTGTACTGGACTGCTTAAGGATCAACAACGTTGTTCTGCACATTGGCTCAGGTGTTTCCCAGAGTGCTACCAAAACCCTTACCAGCCTGCTGCTGCTGCCGGCTAATCAGAAGCTCCTGCTTCACTTTTCTACTCAGACTGCCCCTCCACCTCAATTAGGTAAGCCCCTGGTGTTAATCCTTTGTCATCCTGAAGTACTTCTCATTGCCACTGTGTGTAATATAACCATTCCTTGCCTTACAGTGGTCGGGGGGTTCTTTCGACGTTCCCGGTTCCAGGCTGACAGCACTCTACACCTGTGGCCTCAAAGATTGCACGGGTAGTGGTTTCACTTCTTCCCGTGTGGTACTTGGGGACGGAGGTTCCATATATCTGCACGACCATCAAGACAGAACAGCTACTGACAAGGATTCTGGGGCAACACAGAAGAAGGATGAGGAAAAGCAGCACAGGAAAGATACCAAAGAGAATTCCAATACCTCCACTCCAAAAGAGGTCCCCAAACATAACAAGGGTAAGCCACAAGGGAAACCAAATCAATCTAGTGTACCTCCCAGTACCAAATCAGAAGGAGGTGAGAACAAATCCCCATTCATAAAGACATTTGGAAAATGTTGTGCTTGTGGCTCAACTGACCATAGGAAAGGGGATCCCAGATGTAAGGGTAAACCTTCAGGGGTCCACACGGTCTCCTTAGCCTTCTCCGCAGAGGATAAAGTATCAATGGGAAGTGATAACTTTCACGTACTGGCTGAGGAACCCATGAAAGCCTCTGCCAGTGTTTCTTTAGTGTCCCTGGGTCTGTGGGAACAACAGAACCTAGATGTCTATAATTCCATTCCAGACAATACTAAAGAGATTTACAAAAGACAGTGTTCTTGTGAATGGTCAGGAGACCCCTGCCACCAGAGACACAGGGGCCAGCATAAGTGTAGTTGATGAATCATTTTTCAAGGTAGAGGATGTTGCTAAGGCACCCACATTCCTAACTAAGCTTGCTGGAGGCCCTGTCCAAATGCTTCCACAGTTACCAGCTCTCATACAGTGCAATGACATGACTGTCACAATACCTATAAGTGTGCAGAGTGAAGTACCTGGGAGAGTCCTGTTGGGGAATGACTTAATAACTCTTGGAGTTGTATCAAGCACCCCCAGGCTTCCCAGCAAAAGGAAACAGGAGCAGACTAGGAAGGCCGGAGAGAGTACCTTAAGTGGCTCTCAAAAGGCGAATATAGAGGAAACTATAACTTCCAATCCACAGGACTTAGTGACTGCAATTTCAAACAAGAAGGAGGAAAAGGGGAGACCTAAACCCTCCAGGAAGAAACCAGCCAGCACTCCTGTGCTACCAACAGGAACATCCCCAAGAGGACTGTCCAAAGTCACACCTGTGACTCCTCCACCAGCTGAGGCTGAGTGTGTGGAACAACCTTGTATGGTTGAATCAGCTGCTGAGGAATCAGAGCTGGAAGAGGACCATGCTCCTGTTGGATCCTGCAGGCCATCCTGAGCTGCAGTCTTTAGTGGCAGAAGGTCGACACTGTAGGGCAGACTTCAGCAGAGGCCAAATAGAGTTTCCTACTCTTGAAGGTCTTAGCCAACAGGCAGCTTCCCAGCTTGATGGGCAAGAGCCAGGAAAGCATAGGTTGTACTGGGAAGATGGCCTCTTCTACAGTGAACCAACTGAGTCTATACCAGGGATTACAGAAGACCTGTAGTGCCTATTGAAAGCAGACTCCAGTTCCTACAGTTAGCCCATGAGATACCTTTGGCTGGTCACTTAAGTTTTAAGAAGACCAAGGAAAGGCTCTCTTTGTATTTCTACTGGCCTAAATTGGGGTCTGACGTAGCCAAGTTCTGTAGGAGCTGTCACAATGCCAAACCTCTGGCAAGAGTAGAGCCAAGAAAGTGGCACCCTTGTTACCTCTGCATGTGGTGGGAGTCCCTTTTGAGAGGGTACAAATTGACATTGTTGGTCCCCTGTCCCTCCAACATCTTTAGGAAACAGGTTTATCCTGGTCATACTAGGTATCCTGTACTGTTACAGCTCAGGTTGTGGCTAAGGCCCTAGTTGGTATTTTTACCAGGGTAGGTTTTCATAAGGAAGTTATCTCTGACAGTGGATCCAATTTTATGTCCCACTACATGCAGGCCATGTGGAAAAACTGTAGAGCAAATTACAAGTTCTCAACTGCCTACCATCGTCAAACAAATGGATTGGTAGAGAGGTTCAACCATACAATGAAGAGCATGATAGGTGCTTTAGAAGAACCCCTTAGAAAAAAGTGGGGCCTTCTACTGCCCTGCCTTCTATTTGCTTATAGAGAAGTCCCTCAGGAAGAAGTTGGATTTAGTCCCTTTGAACTTCTATATGGCAATCCAGTTAGAAGCCCCTTGGCCCTAATTAAGGAGCGGTTGGAGAGTGCTCCTTCCCCAAAGCCAGTGAGAGTCACTGAAAGCCAGTGAGAGTCACTGACTATGTGATAGATCTATGGAGGAAAAAGTCTCACATGATGGCAGAAGCATCAGATAACTTGAAAGTAGGTCTGGCTCTGGTGATGCAAAGGCATGACCAGAAGGCCAACATGGTTGAGTTTACTCAAGACCAGCTAGTTCTACTTATGGTACCTACAAGGCAGAGGGCCTTACATGACAAATGGATAGGACCCTTCATGGTTGTGGGTAAACATGGAGAGTTCAACTATCTGGTTGACTTGGGTAAACCTAAGGAGGCTCCCACAGGCTCCTCTTATGTCTCAAGACCAGAAGTAGGAGCTTTGCTACTAGCTTCAGCATAAGAGAAGGATGAGAGTGAACCTCTACCCGACCATCTCAAAGAACAGCCTTTAGATGAGAAAATAGAAACAGTTAATCTCTTTTGCAATTTGACACAAGAACAAACGGAAGAGTGCACATTTCTGTTAAATCTGTTTGCCCCCCTGTTTTCACTATCACCAGGCTTGACTCCTTGGGGCCAGCATGATATTCACACTGGTGACTGTTTACCTGTTAAAAGCAGAGGTTACAGGATGTCAGATCATATCAGATCCCACATAAAGGAGGAGGTCAACAAGATGCTTGATCTCGGGGTAATAGAGCCTTCTACCAGTCCATGGTCTAGTCCAGTTGTTCTAGTACCAAAGGCAGGATCCAAGGAGTTGAGATTCTGTGTGGCCTATACAGCTCTTAATGCAGTCACCAAGACTTATGCCCACCCTTTACCCAGGACAAATGAACTGGTGGACAAACTTGGTTCAGCCAAGTACCTCAATACACATGATCTCACCTCATGCTATTAGCAAATAGCACTGACAGGCCATGCCAAGGAGAAAACTGCATTCTCAACCCCAGCAGGCCTCTACCAGGTTAGGCTAATGCCTTTGGGACAAAAGAATGCACCTGCTACATTCCAAAGGATGGTTAACCAGGTTCTGAATGGGATGGAGGACTTCTGAATGGCATATTTGGATGACATGGCAGTGTTCAGCCCAACTAGGAAAAACATGTTTTGCAGGATTTTGAGCAGGCCCATCTGACCATAAAGGCTAGAAAATGTCAAATTGGTCAGAACAAAGTGGTATACCTTGGGCATGAGGTAGGAGGAGGTGAAATCAGGCCATTGCCTAGCAAGGAACAAGCTGTACAAAACTGGGCCACCCCTACTACTCAAACCCAAGTGAGAGCCTTCCTAGGCCTCACGGGCTAATATAGAAACTTCATAGAGAACTATGGAACCATAGCTTCTCCCTTGAATGTGGTCTCCTCTCGCAAATTTCCTAAAAAGGTCAGGTGGAATGAGGAGTGCACCCAAGCATTTAAAGGCTTAAAGACAGCCCTTTGTCAAGCTCCAGTCCTAAGAGCTCCTGCCTATAACCAAACCTTCATTGTGCAGACAGATGCTTCAAATACAGGTATATGTGCAGTTCTGAGTCAGCTGGATGAGAAAGGTAGGGAGCACCCCATTTGCTTCATCAGCAGGAAGCTGAAGGAAGCTGAGACAAGGTGGTCAACCATTGAAAGAGAATGTTTTGCTATTGTGTGGTCACTGAAGAAGTTCAGACCATACTTGTATGGATTTACTTTTGTGATTCAGACCGACCACCAACCTTTGAGATGGTTGATGCAAATGAAAGGGGAAAACCCTAAACTACTGAGATAGTCAATCAGTCTGCAAGGGTTTGAGTTTACCATTGAACACAGGTCTGGGTGTCACCACCAAAATGCTGATGGTCTCTCCAGGATGTTTGACCGACTGGAGTAAGGAGATTCATCCAGGAGTAGATTAAATCCTCCTGTCCCTTAGTCTGGGGGGGACGAGTGTTAGGGAGAATGATCAACATGTGGTAATGTCCCTTACCTTTTGAGACACCCAGCAACTTTGCTGGATTTCTAGGATTTAATTTTTCTACCTGGGAAGAGTGTGAGCCTTTTCCCCCACTCTCCCATGTATTTTGATGTGTGTTTTACTTTTGTGTTCTTTGGTTATGGAGTTTTAAAACATCTCCATAGGCATTATCTGTTTCTGTGCGTCACACAGCCTTTCAGTGCAGTGACACAGGGGTGTTTTTCAGATATTCCAAGGTTTAAATGCATTCTCTGGGACTGACTACTGTCTCCTTGAGCATGTAAAGTTACATTTACTTTACTAGTGTCTTTAAATTTACAGACCCATCACACCTTATCTTCCTATACAGTGCTGGAGGGGTTGCCTAGCTTCTCCTGAGTCAAAACACTCATGTAACAGTCAAATGTTACCCATATCTACTTTAAAAGGCTGGTGGCAGTGGTTTAGATCAAACTACCATGATTTTTCCCAACCGCGAACAACGGTAGCTAAAAATCCAGGACCTATCTGTAAAAACAGACTCAGTCAACTTTTTTCGCCATTTCTTTTTGGAAAGGTCCTTCGTGTGTTTGTCTCTGTGTGCCAAACAAGGTTTGGTCCCTTTGTTTGTTTGCCTTTGGTGGGCTTCAGTGCTGAAGCCGTCCTCTGGCGCCAGGGTGTCTGGGGTGGACAGGATGTAAGAGAGGTGCCTGAAACTCCCTGTGCTTAGTCTCCTAGGGGACCTGAATGCTCTCTGGTGTGATTGGCCAGCTGGCTGTCCAGCAAGGACAGCCACTGTGCTGTGTGAGTGACAGCCAGGCTGGAATAAATGGGGTAAAACTGTTTAAAAGAAGGTCTCTGGGACTTGGAAAGCAGAGTCAACCACTGGAACAAAAGAACTGAAGATGAGCTGAAGGAAGAGGATTGTTGCAACTCTGGGATAACCAGTGAAGCCCTTCTGCAGGTCCAAATTGCCTGAAACTCAATCGACAGAGAAGTCCTTCAAGGGTAACGTCTTCCCTTGAGTTTGGTGGGAACATCCAACTGGTAAGCCGCCTGGACGCGGTCCCTTCCTGGTCGAATTTCCTGCAGAGTGATGTGGGAAACCGGATAGGTAATGGGAAGGATACCAGTTTGTGGTCTTTAAGGCACTCACACCTTAAACCAATGTTTTTCCAAGCTTGTAGCCTCTTCCCTGGGCAGTGCAGGAATTTCCAGACATCCTCCTTCTTGTCCCGATGACTGAAGCTCAGGAACAGCAAGAGCTGCTCGAACTGCCAGGGACAACTGCTTCAGCTACAGCTCTACTTCACTTTAAAGGTACTGTGCAAACGTGGTCTGGAAACCTTTTCGGCCGCTGTGAAAGTTTGTGAAACTTTCCCAACTTCGAAGTCTCTCCTTCCATAAACATTTGTCTAACTTTTTGCCTAGCCAAATTCTTCTAAACTCTGTGTCAAACACTTAACCCTTTACTACCAGAACTGTGCTATCCTATACAAAGACTTTGGCCCAGGCCAATGAACTCAAATTGCTGGTTGTAGTTCGCTGAAACCCTTTGCCCTGCCTATGCAAGTATTTGTGCTATTGATTCTTATAACCTTTTCTTTTTACCCCTTTTTCCAGTATCAGAAGTGCCATTTTGCTCCCACTTCAGGGAGCTGAACTTGTTCAGTAACTTATTGGTAGTGTATTTGTAGTCTATTAGTATATTATATTGAGCTGCTCTTGTTATTGTAATGTTTTCAAACTGACTGTGTAAATATGTGTATATTCATTTACCAAGAAACCTCGAGTAATTGTATATTTGAATCTCTGTATTTGTTGGTCATTTGTGTAACTTGTTCTACTGCTCACTCAACTCTTGAAATAAGTCTGGCTGCTCAGCCACTGCTACCAGTTAACTGTGGTGTACAGGCTTGTACCAAAGGTGAAATTGTACAGACACTTGTAGTCTTAATTGCATGTAGTATTCCCAATAGGTACTCCATGTGATTCTGCCTAACAAGGGCCTCTTCGAACTCTGTGTCAATATCCCGGAGGTGAGACTCAGCTCTATCCTCTAGGGTTCGCAGGAATCTGTCATGCTCCTCTGAGACTCCCTGCGAATCTCCTCGAGGAACTCCGCCCGCCTCTCTGCCCGACGCATGGGGTTCTCCGCCCTGGCCATCGTGAGTCGTGCCCTCCGTGCCCGCCACCACTCTGCATCTATTTGCTGTCCCATCCACTGCCACATGGAAGATACACTTGTTCCTGGGTCCTCCTGCCTGTTGGCTGATGCCTGCCCCCATGGTAGTGTTGGCCCCAAGTTCTGATGCCTTCTACATTGAGCCTGCTGCTGCCTTGAAGCCCTGTACCTGTTCCACCAGGACTGCCTGTGGGATGATGACACCCCCCCCCTGGGCAGTCGTGCACGTGCCCTGCTCGAAGGTGCCTGCACAACCTCCTTTGCCAGTGGTCCTGTTGCTGGGGTGACCACCTCTGCTGAACCTCTGACTCCTGACTGTGGCGGGGATGTGATCTCTACCTATGTGGCTGCGGTGGCTCGGACAGGTCCACAGGGGGCTCTGGTGGCATCTGGGCCCAAAGAAGGCTGGGAGGACGACTGGCGCATAGTGGGTGAAGAGGAGGAGGGGGTCGCAGGGCCCAGCTCATGTAGCAAACCCACGACAATGAGCCGTGCTGGCCAGTTAAGGATGGCACAGACCTCTTCATGATGACGTGGATGGTCCTGCCAGGAACCACGCATGTCATCATGAATGACGGCTGTGCACATCGCAACTCCGACTATCACAGGCTCAACCCTGTCACGAATTGCGTGGTCCGCAGTTAGAGGAAGGTCAGTTGACGTGAACTCATCCTCTACATGCAGACCGGCCTGGACTGAGGCATGCCTACAGGTGCCTACTGATGCAGTTGCAGAATCAGGGACATGATTAGGCACAGGCCCCTCTGCTGTGACCTGTGCTGCCTCCTGCCCCTGGACTGCACCAGTTGCACCTGTGTCATCACACCCTCCGGGCCCCATGTGCAGGTCTGATGCAGCCTCATCCTGCACCTCGCTCACCACCAACCTGGATGCCCCCGCACTGTCTTCCGCATCAGGTTGTCCCAGGATCCAGGATCTTTCCAAAAAGAAATGGAGAAAAAAGTTGACAGAAGTCTGTTTTTGTCTTGGGCATCATATTGAAAAACATGGCTGACTCGATTTTTAGCTACCGTTGTTTGCGGTCGGGAAAAATCATGGTAGTTTGATCTAAACCGCTGCCACCAGTCACTTCAAGTAGGAAAGGGTAACATTTGACTGTTACATGAGTGTTTTGACTCAGGGGATGCTAGGCAACCCCTCCAGCACGCTATAGGAAGATAGTGTGTGCTGAGTCTGTAAATTTAAAGAGACTAGTAAAGTCAATTTAACTTTACATGCTCTAGGAGACAGTAGTCAGTCCCAGGGAAGGTATTTAAACCTTGGAGAAACTAAAAGACACCCCTGTGCCACTGCACTTAAGGTGCTGTGTGACACACAGAAAAAGATTATGCCTATGGACTTGTTGTTTTTTAAACTTTGTTTATTTTAAATCAAGGCAGGATGACAATTACATAACAACTTGCGCAATCATTTAAGCATGTTAACCCCCAGACACTTTCTTACTCTCTTCCCCTCCTCCCCCCAGCTCCCAGGCCCGGATTCCTTCTTCTAAAGCAGTCTGCCTCGCGCCCCGCCATCTATGTGTCCCTTTCGGGGTTTTCTTGGTCCCTCAGGGACCAGCCTGCGTTAATGGGTTTATGGGTCAGGGCCTGGGAATCGCTGGTTGTATTCCAATTCTGGGGCCCAAATGTTCTGGAATCTGTGGAGCATTCCTGCCTTTGCCGCTGTTACATTTTCCGCAATCAGTATGTCCCAGAGTTGCGTCCTATGGACTTGTTTTAAAACCCCATAACCAAAGAACACAAAAGTAAAACACACATCAAAACATCAAAATACATGGAAGAGTGGGAAAAAGGCTCGCACTCTTCCCAGGTAGAAAAATCAAATCCTAGAAATCCAGCAAAGTTCCTGGGGGTCTCAAAAGGTAAGGGAAATGAGCACATTTTGAGAATTCCCCCTAACATGCACAGTGAGATTATATTCTTTGCAGTTGATCACACATTTTGGTTAAGCAGTGTGCACCAAGTCCCTTGTTTTATGGCCGGTCTCTTGGTGACTGTTGTGATACATTGCACAACGCCAACTAACCGTGTATAAGCAGCACAGAAAAGGGAAAAAAAGACCAGCTGCGAGAATAACATAAGCACACATACGTTTGTCCCATAGCGAAAATCAAAACATGGCACCCATTAATATATGGACAGTAATGAACATATATTTTAAAGTGAGATATACAAATGTAGTTCAATAGACATTCTCTTTAGATGAAAGTGTGCAAGTCAAAATAGCTTCTGCCTTTAAAAAAAGTCACGAACGCCAGAAAAATAATATGAAAGAGGAAATGTTCCAATAAATATGCTGGCACAGTATAAAAGGTGCTCACCTTTTAAACCAAGCAATTTGGCACAGTCGCTTGGGCGTTCTGTCTATTCGTTAAAGTTGCTGTAGCTCAAACCCTTTGCAAATATATATTTTTTGCTAAAAATTGCCTGCAGCCCCCGCTCCTGAAGACGTTGCAGTCCTCACAAGCAATTCTGGTGCTACAAACCAGCCTGGTTTCATGCCACAACCAGTTACCACACTCCAAAGCGTTCCTAGCCCTATAAGATCAGGTATGCTCTCTGTGAGGATGGTACTTCACACATTCTCCTGTATTAATTCAAAAGCAGGACTAACTCTAGCCTTTTTCCTACAGTTCATCTTCAAGCCACCAAGAATAGCAGTTGCTTACTGCATGCACATTAGACAGCATTGAAGTAATCCATCTCAAGATGCCACCCAAGTATCGTAGATAGCTAACATCCTACAGTCTCTCATCAATTCCATGAATCTGGTTGGATTGATCACACTAGTTTTAAACCACATCCTTTTTTAAAAACAACTTTTATACTTTGTCACTTTAGATAAATAGGCCTGTTCGCTGCAATAGGCCTCCCATGTAAACAGCACTGTATGTATGTTTGTATGTTTGTTTACTCTGTACTTGACCAATTATTTAGTCCCTTTGTTTGTTTTCTTAACATTTGTTTTTTTACAAATTGTTTAACATGAATACATTTTGTTTTATCTGTGCTTTTCTCACCTCAGCTGTGTGATCAAATGGTTATTTCATAATTGAATGTACCTCCTGTAGTTTGTCTGTACCTCTGGTGCGTCAAAGAGAGGGGTAGCTGTTCGACTGTGTTTTTCCTGTATTCAGTTATGCTTTTACCCTCTGTAGTCAGGCCCCACCGAAAACAAAAAGAGGGCTCCCTTCACCCCTTTTGTTCCTTTTTTACTGCACTGCGAACATGACAACGTGAGTAAAATCCTTGTAGCTAAATACTTGAGCAAGCTTGCCATCATCAAAAAATCCCAATGAGATGCGTCCCCCCCCTCTGAATAAAGGTTATGCTGTCCTCCCAAATGTGTCCTTTACTTGTGCCCTGAAAAGCAGCGACACTCAGGGGAAAATAATTGCACCAGTGTCCAGAATTGAAAACTCTCCTGCTACTTTGTGGGAAAATACTCATGACTTACTTGCCCTCTCATCATTTCGCCTACTCACTCCCTAGTCTGGCTTTCAACACTATTTAGCTTTATAAGAAGAACTCGAAAAGTACACACACCATAGTGTCATTCAAATATATGCTGCACTGCACTGCGAACATGACAACCTGAGTAAAATCCTTGTAGCTAAATACTTGAGCAAGCTTGCCATCATCAAAAAATCCCAATGAGATGCGTCCCCCCCCTCCGAATAAAGGTTATGCTGTCCTCCCAAATGTGTCCTTTACTTGTGCCCTGAAAAGCAGCGACACTCAGGGGAAAATAATTGCACCAGTGTCCAGAATTGAAAACTCTAGTACACACACCATAGTGTCATTCAAATATATAAATCCTTATAGATCTATGTTAGGCAAAAAGTGTACATTTGTGGGATTATTCCCCCCCACATTGACTGGGAGACTACAAATACCAGAATGCAAATCTGCAAAAGACAAAGTAATTTGGCTCTGAGTGCAAAACTGCCAAGGACCGACAGTAGCACGGTTTAAAACAAAATAACAAAATAAAACACTAGAGTGCCCTAATAATCCTAACCCTAATGTACCAGACCTTTGGATTCAACACTTTACTAAAAAACCTACACCTATTCAACCTTGCTCACTCAAAATAAGAAATGAAAGGTTAGGTCCAAGACTCTCGCCATCTATGCCTTCACCAAAGAAAAATACCTCCCTGTCCGGACTTCACCAGACCTCCACATCCATTAACACCACTAATAATCCAACAACCATAATCAAGGGCGCACTGATCAATGCCAGATCGTTGCAAGCCCACGCCCTCGACATCTCCGACACCATAACTTCACTTGACCTTGACTTCCTAGCAGTCACCAAAACATGGCTTCATGCTGCTGCTGGCCCTTCTCTTTCACTCACCAGCCCAGACAAATACTCCATCATCAGACTTGATAGAGATTCTAACCGAGCCAAAGACTGAGGCATCGCCTTTATCTCTAAAACTGCATTAGAACTTAGACCTATCTCTAACCAAACACTCCCATCAGCCGAAATGTTGTCCTTCAAATTACCCATTTCGGCTTTCTGTACTACTACCATTTACCTTGTTTACAGACCACCAGGGCCTGTATACACATTTGAAGAAGATATCACTCTTCTCCTTTCCAACAACACCAAGTCAGGCTCTTAAATTATCTTACTTGGTGACCTCAAGCTGGGATTCCAACAGTCTAAAGACCTTAAAGCCTCTACTCTCGCCAGCTAAATCTCTGAACTAGGTTTCACTCGCTGAGTCTCAGAACCCACCCACAACAAAGGTAGTATTCTAGATGGGCTTATTGACGTTACTGCAGCATCAATATCCTGTCCAAAGCACCTTGTGCCTGGATAGATCATCACTTGATATCTTTCATTATTAAGGACGAAAGTAACCAGAACAACTCTCTCAACCATGTCCCTCCAACAAACCGGGAACTTCCGCAACATAACACTGGAAATGCTGCTCCCATTACTTCAAGCAATCTTCAATGCCACAAACACGAAACATTCAGACCCTACGGTCTTAGTAGACCTATTTAACCAAAGAGTACTTAACGCCATAAACACCATTGCCCCACTCAAACTGCACAAAGCCAAACCACTTGCTCATTTAAACTCATGGTTCACCCCACAACTTAGATCTTTGCACAAAGCTAAAAGAAATGCAGAAGCACTCTGGAAGAGTCACTCTACAGCTTCTAATAAAGAGAATTTCCTATTGGCCTCCCTAACCTACATGGAAGCAATCCTACAATTGAAAAAAGAAACCTACAACATCTGCATCGTGCAAGCTAAATCAAACACGAAGGAACTCTTCAATGTACTCAGAGAGCTGCAATCACCAGCACCTCCACCGGTTACTTGTATTAAAGACCTCTCATGATGCTCGAACATACAGGCAGTGGTATTAAACAAAATAACCATGCTGCAAAACAAAATTGAGTCCAAAAAACTTCTAATTCTGGACACCACCTCCAAGCCCATGACCTTGTCGCCTGTCACTAAACCTTGCAAACTCTTCAACTTCTTCCTTCTCACCACCAAAAAGGCAGAGGATATAATCAGCAAACTAAAACCCTCAAGATGCCAGGGAGACATCTGTCCAGCTCCTGTCATCAAGGAGGCTGCCAAAGAACTTGCGCCTTTCATCACGTCCCTCATTAACACATCCTTTGAAACAGGCATAGTGCCAAATAACCTCAAAGACGCCTGGGTCCTCCCGCTACTCAAAAAGGCAAGTCTAGACCCTGCTATCCCCACAAACTGTAGGCCTATCACCACGGTCCCATTTCTTCTGAAAATTATTGATAGGGCAGCCTATCTTTAGATTCAGGAGCACATAGAAATTAACAACCTTCTTTGCCTCAGGCAATCAGGCTTCAGGTCACGGCACGGTACAGAAACGGCCCTTATTGAGAGCTTAAAGACAAAGGCAAACTAGCCCTCCTCCTACTTCTAGATCTGTCGGCAGCGTTTGACCTTGTAGATCATAAAGTCCTCTGCTTGCATCTTACATCAGCAGCTCTTTTGACTCACATAGCCATAATGTGGATGTAATCCTTCTTAGACAATAGATCAAAGAGAGTTTTCTCTCCAACAGCATCAGCCAACCCCGTGCCAGTCACATGCAGTGTCCCACAAGGCTCTTGCGTGTTTCCCACCATTTCTAACATATTCACAAAGCCCTTGTTCGATGACCTTAACCATCTGGGTGTCACCTACACTTATTATGCAGATGACACCTAGATACTCATACCTGTCACCGGTGACTATGACACAGATGCTAAATCGCTCAACGATATCTTCAGCATCATTCAAGCCTGGATGGCTAAACATGGACTCTGTCTCAATGACGAGAAGACAGAGCTCCTCCTTCTAGGATCTAAGCTCAAACGTATCAAACTAGGTAAGCAGTTTTACGCTTTCAACATTCATGGCAATTCTATCAAGGTCTCCAAAGATGTGAAAACACTTGGCATATACTTTGACTCATTATTAAACCTATCAAGACAGGTTATGCATCAGAATCGTCTACAGTTTATACCTGCAAGTTAATTACTGCTTGCAGATTCTTTCTCTCTACAGCCAACTGCATTACCATAGCTAGAGTGTTAGTACTATCCAAGTTAGATTACTGTAACACACTCCATCTTGGACGAAGTCAACATAATTTGAGGAAAATGCAAGTCCTTCAAAACAACGCCATCAGGGCGGCTCTAAATATCCCCAAATCTCATCATATTTTGAAGGCTAGACATAACTTGAATTGGCTTTCAGTCAAGCAAAAGATTGCCTACAAAACCCTCTCTCTGACACAAATGTCTTGCTAACCTATCAATCAGATACCTGACCAAAAACCTTGCACGCAATACCTCATGCCGCCCTATGAGATAGGTACAGGCTCACTGCCTCAAAGTCCCCGGCTTCAAGTTTCAAAAGGCAGGAGGGAGCAGTTTCCCAGTACTCGCAGCCAAGTTATCGAACTCCTTACCCTTTTCACTAAGATCTGAACCCGCCTTCCATCCATTCAGAAGGAACACAAAAACCTGGCTTTTTGCACAGAACCCTAGATACTTCTGTGCCTTTTGGCCTGCAACCATGTAATTATCACCCTGTAATTATGTAATTGCTGTATATAGAAATGCTTGGCCTGCAAACTTGTACTTGTATCTTTTGAAACTTTTTATCCTGTCACTGTACCACAAATAAACAAACTATAAACTATACAAAATAATGTGGATGTCTTGTGTTATCACATATTTAAAAATAAAAATACATATAGAATTGAGGACTGTGGACTGTCTCCCATCCATGCAGAAAAGGGACTGACCCTGCTTAGCGTCAAAGCAAGGAAGGATCTGGCCCCCTCAGGGCATGTTGCTCTAAGTGGCCTTCAGACAAGGGCTAATTTATTAGGCACCATGGCCAGAGGGGACTTGCCCCTTGCCCCTTTCTTGCTTTAAAGCTAAGTAGAGTAGGTCCTGCCTAGTGTATGGATGAGAAACTCTTTCAGAGCTATAAAAATATTTTATTTTTTATTATGTTTAAAAGATTGCAGGCTTTTAGAACTCACACTGTTTTTAGTCATTAAACAGTGAGATTAAATTATTTGCAGAGGATCACACACCTTGTCCCTTGCTTTATGGCTGGTCTCTTGGTTACTGCTGTGATAAATCACACAACCCCAACTAACCACATTTAGGCAGCACAGAAAAGGGAAACAAATGACCAGCTGCAAGAATATCATGCCCAGGTACTTTTGCCCCATAGTGAAAATCAAAAATTGGCATCCGTGAATATATGCAGTGTAAGTGAACATATATCTTAAAGTGAAATATATAAAAATGCAGTTCAATAGACCTTCCCCTTAGAAGAAAGTGCACAAGACAACATAGCATTGTATTTTATTTTTATTTTTTTAAGTAATGAACACCAGAAAAATAACCTGAGAGAGGAAATATTCAGATGAATATGCTGCCAAAGTATAAAAGGTGCTCACCTTTTAAACCAGGCAATCTGTCAGTAAAAAAATACTGTGTATGTCATGTGTTATGAGATGTTTAAAACTAGGAAAACACAGAATTCAGGACTGTGGACTGTTTCCCAACCATGCAGTAACGGGGACTAACCCTGATTAGTTTCAAAGCGAGGAAGGATCCAGCCACCTTAGACAATGTTGCTCTAAGTGGTATTGGAAGGTGGGCTCATTTATTAGGCAAAATGAATGGCATTAGGGGCCAAACATATAATATTGTATTATTGACTGGGAGACTACAAATACCAGAATGCAATTCAACAAAAGGCATAGGAAATGGACTCTGAGTGTGAAACCTTTGAAGACTGACAGTAGCATCGTTTAAATCATAAATAATTTGGATGCCCATCCGGTCACCTATCCATGCAGTAACTGGGACTGACCCTGCTTTGCTTCAAAGCAATGAAACAGCCGGCCTGTTTCTCTAAGGGGTCTTGTAACTTGTACTCACTTATCTGACAACATTGCGTAAGGGGACTGGCCCCTTTCTCACTTTGAAGCTCAGCAGGATCTCTCCTGGTTACTGCATGGATGCGAGATCTGGATGCCTTTCGTGCCACTGGCCCCGGTGATTTAGTGATTTTTCACCCCAGTGATTTTTCACCTGCAACGTCACTATAAAAATTTAAAAAAATACTCTTACTGTAGTTACAGAACTGCACATACCTCACTATTGCTGTACTATAGCTGTACACATATCTTTAAAAAATAAAAAAAAACTATATCTGTGGTCTTTAATAAATGCTGTTACCAGGAAAAGAGGCCAAATAAATGCTTTCCTGCCCCCATGCCCTCACCAAGTTACCCCCTCATCTGTTCCAGTTCCTCCACTCCCCAGATGGCCTCCTCACTTCCCCTGCCCTCTCCCTTTTTTCACCCACATTACATGCTGTTTCTGTGATGAAGTTTGCTTTGAGATGTCAGCTATAGCCGAGGATACAGAAAGCATTGTGTTGAACACCTAGTCCCTAGACCCCCTTCAACTCTCACATTTGGTTTTTTTTTTTTTTTTGTTACATGCCATAGCCCACAGGCATTAGGGCACGAAAAATATAGAAGGAGGTCAACAGGGAAGTTAGATCATAGTTATTTGAACAGTAGGGTCTTTAAACGTTTCTGAAAAGTAAGCACATTTCTACCAACACGTAGGTCCGTATGGAGCTTGTTCCAGGCCAAGGCTGCTTGTACCGGAAGTGAACGCCCATTACCTTTGACACGCTAGCTCCTGGGACATAACAGGAGCATTGAGATGCTAGATCGAGTAACTCTAGAAGATTGCTGTGCACTGAGACAGTCTTTTAGGTACAGTGTTGTTTGTCCATACAAGTATTTGTGTATAATGGCGTTTACCTTAAAACGATTTCTGGCCTCAAGAGGGAGCCAAACTATATCCCTTCTGTGCATATAAATAGGATTGTGTCTGGGAAAAATGTTCACAATTCGTACTGTATCATTCTGTAGTATCTGTAACTTTTCGATACAACTTCTTTTAGCTCCAATTAAAAGGTTGCTACAATAATCAAGCCTGGGCATTATTATGGCTGTAACCAAAGTCGCAGATGTTATTGACATGTTTTTACTACACTATCAACATTAGCCTCCACACTCAAGGATGGTTTAGTTTAGTTTAGTTTAGTTTAGTTTAGTTTATTCATTTGTATTGCGCACCAGACCCGGGGGTATGAGGGCGCAGGAGCAACAATGTTATTCAGGGCTTGGTTACAGGTTACTTATGCATTACAGTTACAGTTACAATTACTTTACATATTGCATTTACAATGGGCAAAGGTTCAAACGTATTACCAAAATTCTTATCTTTACAGGTCGTCTTGATGTAGTGGCAATCTATAATGAAACTAGAATTCCTGAGCATACAGCTTGTCTCGTACTTGAGAGGATCCAAACATGAGACTCTCTGTTTTTGCTTCATTCAGGCAAAGACCATTGGTGGCCATCGAGATCTGAACCAACTCATACTTTGTGGAGATGTTCTTAACATCTTTGTCATAGTCCCAGCTATGCTCCATAATGAGCTTTGTGTCATCGGCATAGTTGGTAAACCACATTCCAAGATTATAAAATAAGTGACACAAAGGATGACAGTACACATTAAAAGGGGCCGGGGAAAGGCATGCACCTTGCGGCACTACACGGTTAATTAGCTCTGATTTAGATGATGCGTTCCCCCAAACAATGTTGGTCTTCCTATTCTTGAGAAACTGTCTAATTCAGTCTTCCATTCCTCTGTAACACATTCCGATGTGTCCCAAACTTGTAAGAAGCTTTTCATGGTCAACAAGATCGCAAGCCACTGATAAGTCTAACAACATCAGCAGCCCCAATTTGCTTTTGTTCATGCTGTTTAGCATTTCGATTTGCACATCCGAGGCCAGACTGTCTGGAGTGTAAAATATCTGTGTGTTCCAAATGTTCCTGTAATTGTAACTGAGAAAGTTTTTCGATTATCTTTAAAAAAAAGGGAAATGTTTTATGGGCCCTAAATTACTATACACTTTGGGTTCTAACCCAGGTTTCTTAATCAGTGGGGTAACTGCCACATGTTTATAAGGTCCGGATCAATATTGTCAACAAACATGGCATTGGTTAATCAAACAAAAATTGGGGCAAAGTGTTCAGCATTATCCAGGAGGATTTTGGGTGGAATTACATTCATGGAACATGTTGTGGGTCGCATTTTTTTAAGAACATTCGTCATGGAGTCTTCAGAAATGGCTTTGAAGAAAAATGCACATTAGCTGTGGGGCAGGAGTTTTTTGATAACTGTGGAAGTGGCGTTTTTGCAATATTGGCTAAGCTATCTGCAATATCAGGATGTGCTAAAGTAATTTTATCAGCAAAAGCTGTCTGAACTGCCTCACAGTCTTTGTTACTTGTAGTAAACGGGTTTAGCTGGACTCAGGGGTTCTCTGAATACAAAAGAATCCCAAAGTTTCTTCCTATCGTTTTAGCACTCATGGCTACTCATGGCTAAGCAAGAGTTGGGCTTTTTTCAAACACCTATCACTTGTGAGGGCTATGAAATGATGTTGTTAAAAATCACACCCACTCCTAATAATTGCATGAACATCATTCTTGTATACTGCCCGCCTAACAAAATGCCATCTTTTTATGAGGGCATGTCAGCCATTCTAGCATATTTTAATAAGCCTCACAGTTCAACAATTATACTGGGAGATTTTAACAGATGGCTTGGAAATCATCAAGATCCTGATGCTACAAACCTCAAGCAACTTTTTAATATTAATGACACTGAAGTTCTTAGTAACGACCCAATTCTTAATATGGGCAATGTGTTCGATTGAGTTGTAGCATGAAATCTTTCTCTAGGTCCTTTAGATATTAAAACTTGTGTCTGGTTTGACAACTTTTTTGTGACTTTCGGACTTATGTTCCCTACTAGCCTAAGCCAGGAAAAGAATTTCCAAAAATAGTTACCAATTTTAAGAACATTCAAACTAGTGATTTGGAGTGTTGTCTTACTAGACTTATGGACTGCACCTCGGATTGTGATTCCTCAAACTCCCTAGCAATCGAATACAATAAATCTCTAACTGAGTTGTTGAATCATGTGACACCCATGAAGTCTAACCTATTATAGAAAGGGCAAATAGTCAGAAATGGTATATGCATGCTTTTACTATTCGCAAGCAATTAAAAAGAAGAGCTGAACAAATCTGGGTAAAGACAAAGACACAAGAAAATAAGGATACGTGGAAGTACATAGGAAAACTATTGGAATGAAATTCAGATGGTAAAACTATTTTAATACTCAAATCCTAAACTTGAAAAACAATATGAACACTATGTTTATTAAGTCTGCCTTTGCAACTTTTGGGCAGCTAATAGTGCATTTGATCCAGGGCTCCATAGATAGGGATCCACGTGGAACCTTTGACATGCAAAGACTTTTTTCCTATGTTTAATTTTCCTCAAACCTTGGCTATGACCTTGGCTATCGCTCACATCGAGAGAAAAACAAGGTGGTGGCTGTTTCATTTTTAAAAACACCCAGTAATTTACCCAAGATATAGCTAATTATTCATGAGAAGGGGGCACTGTGAAATATTTAGATAACCAATGCATGTAATAACCCCAAACAGCATGTTTTTGAATGCTTCGTGCCCAAGTTGTTTCGGACCTGGCAAAAACTGACCTTGTTTGTCTTTGGGAAAATGAATGGAAAGTAGGCCGCAACTTTGGAAAAATTGTTTTGTAACTTTGCAGTCTGGTGGGGGCCCGCATATCCCTAATGACTTCCATAAATTTGACTGAATTGTAAGTGATTTCAATCCGGCACACACCCAAGTCAATGCCTAGTGTGGAATGCACAACTGAAATCCTTATTAATGTTTGTCTAAAAGTTATTTTATTCCGAACAATGTACCACACATATCATGCCCCTCTCCTGGCACCACCCCGGTCACACTGAACCAGGAATCAGGCTGGTTTCCAAAGTTGAAATATTTATTTATGTAGTTATAATTCAATCACACTATGTGTTAATAGGTACACAATAATCACCAATGGGGTGATGTAACACTAAATGATCTCTTTAATACACACGGAGTAATAGTGAGCAAAGAAATTCAGCACAGGAAGAATACTTTTGTGTGTGTTCAGATCAAATAGCAGTGTGGTTACTATTTCCCCCTGCACACCCCTCAACCCCCCCAATAGGCAATGTAAAGAGATAGGAGGAGAGAGAGCAGGTAGTCAGGAATGACATAATTCAAACAAAATATCAATCCCAATTTCCCCCATCAACACAAGAGAAAAACAGAATTGATTGGCAAGTGGACAGAATGGTTTTAAAGTTATCTTGAGAATGGATTGGGTAAAAACACTAAATATGATCTAAATTGCTGAAATTGTATAAATTCTTATGGGAGCCACTTTGGATAGTTGCACACATACACTAGCAATGATTTGATACTAAGAAACAATGTGAAATCTTAAAATTATGGTCGGAAGCAATCAAAAGCTGTTTTACACGTGTCAGAATTTCCCTAAAACGAAATTCACGGCAAACTTGTCAGTGTGTGGTAATTGTGATTACGGGAGAACCGTATGGATTTGGCATGTGGTTTTAAATGTGAATTAAAGCTGTGGGTGTTAGACCTTGTTTGTCTTTGGGAAAATGAATGGAAAGTAGGCCGCAACTTTGGAAAATTATTTTGTAACTTTGCAGTCTGGTGGGGGCCCGCATATCCCTAATGAATTCCATAAATTTGACTGAATTGTAAGTGATTTCAATCCGGCACACACCCAAGTCAATGGCTAGCGTGGAATGCACAACTGAAATCCTTATTTATGTGTGTCTAAAAGTTCTTTTATTCTGAACAATCTACCACACATATCACGTCCCTCTCCTGGCACCACCCCGGTCACACTGAACCAGGAATCAGGCTGGTTTGCAAAGCTAAAATATTTATTTATGTAGTTATAATTCAATCACACTATGTTTTAATGGGTACAAAATAATCACCAATGGGGTGATGTAACACTAAATGATCTCTTTAATACACACGGAGTAATAGTGAGCAAAAAAATTCAGCACAGGAAGAATACTTTTGTGTGTGTTCAGATCAAATAGCAGTGTGGTTACTATTTCCCCCTGCACACCCCTCAACCCACCAATAGGCAAGGTAAAGAGATAGGAGGAGAGAGAGCAGGTATTCAGGAATGACATAATTCAAACAAAATATCAATCCCAATTTCCCACATCAACACAAGAGAAAAACAGAATTGATTGGCAAGCGGACAGAATGGCTTTAAAGTTATCTTGAGAATGGATTGGGTAAAAACACTAAATATGGTCTAAATTGCTGAAATTGTATAAATTCTTATGGGAGCCACTGTGGATAGTTGCACACGTACACTAGCAATGATTTGATACTAAGAAACAATGTGAAATCTTAAAATTATGGTCGGAAGCAATCAAAAGCTGTTTTACACGTGTCAGAATTTCCCTAAAACGAAATTCACAGCAAACTTGTCAGTGTGTGGTAATCGTGATTACAGGAGAACCGTATGGATTTGGGATGCACTTTTAAATGTGAATCAAAGCTGTGGGCTTTAGCTACAAGCAGAAGTTGACATTTTGCTTCTAGCACAAACATTGAGGAAGTTATGGATGTTTTAGTGGAGGTTGTTTTTTCGAGATAGGCACAAGAATAGAAAACAGGAATGCACTTTTAAAATGACACTATGTTAAAGACTACCAAAAAGTATAATGCCACACAGGTAGGTCATTCACGGCTGAGCATAAAAGTTCAGGTGTGATACTCTACTTTCTGTTTGGTTTGGGAATTACTTTCTTAATCAATCAATAGGAAGTTATGATTTAGGAACACATATGAGAGAACAGTCCATGCAAAGAAAGTCCTAACAATACTGGCTCAGGAAGAAAGAGAGGATGGGTTTAATATAGGGATTAACTAAGTAAGGTACATAGGCTAGTGACACAGTTCTATCTATAGATACTCACTAGAGGTGTTTCAAACAGAACCGTAAGGATTCTGGTCAGGGATTCTGGTCCGGACAGACTGCTGGGCACATCGGATTGGCAGCGTCAAAGTGCACTGGACACCGCATGGCACAACTGGACTGGATCTGATCTGTTCATTTTGGTTTTGATGATAATGATTTTAGCAGGCAAGCAGTACAGTGCAGCCTGGCTGTTTTTTTTGTTTCCACTTAGGTTTCTGGGGTTGGTTCTGGAAATGTAAGGCCTAGCTGAAAATGGTTCAGCTATTCAATGGGCCTTTCTGCTTTGCCAAGTTTCTGGAGTCTGGAACAAGTAAGATGGATAATTCAGCAGCAGGGTGCTCCGCCAGCATCGAGATAGTGGGTGAATCTGTCTCTCCTTCTAAGTGCTGTGCTTATGATAAAGGGGTGTGTGTGCTGGTTTATCCTAAGCTCGTCCCTTTGGCAGGGATTGGTCAGGGTCTCCTTGCTGTCTTGATAGGAGGAGAAAAACAGGGTGTCACCTTAATGGTGTGGGTTTATGAGGCATAGAGTCCACCCCTAGCATCTTGAACACAAAATCTACTTTTGGTACAATACATATTTCCACATGTGCAACCTCTATAACAATCATATATATAGATCACATATTTTGAGTGGCAGATACTCCTCAAAACCCTGTCGCTGTAGGATCTTGTATCTGCTTTCCACCAAATTTCACCCTTTTTATCAGGAACACAATGTCCAGTTCATCAGAAAATTTGTACAAGTGTGCGCGTATAACATGGGCATAAGTGTATAAGGTTTCATACTTCTAGCCTAAATACATTTGGTGTAATATCACATTTTCTGCTGTTTCTTCCCAGAACATGTCACAGAGTTCTGGTGCCTTTTCACCCGTGCATCCAGAAATTACATTAACAATGCTGTTATTTCTATATTTGGCACAATTTTACATAGTAAGTTATATGTATTTAAACAAAATGTTCTTTGTGAATGTTAAGCCACAGATGGCTGTTTGTCTGCGCCTCTTTCTGTCTCCCTGCAGTTCAAGAGCAGTCTCCTCCCTGTTGTTCCTGGCAGAGGACATTGTACGACCCTTCACACTTAGCCTTTCCTTTAGCTAGAGGAAGTCCATTGTCTTCTTCCCCAATGTAGCCCAAGTTCGCCCCCCACTCTATAATTATCACTTAGGTGTGATTTCCTGGTGGAGAGCTGGAAGGAGAGCTGTTATTCCAGTTTGGGTGGCTTTTACACAGGCTTAATTTAAATGTTAATTCTGTTGCATTTTTCCTTAGCTTAAAAACAAACTTGTGATTTCAAACTAGCAGCTAGAACACTTATTTCAGATTCTAAATCATGGGATTAACAATTACAACATAGGTTACTCTCAGGAACAGGCCACTTAGATTTTAAAGATTTGATTTCAGTTTATACAGGTTTTAAAGTTTATCATGCAGGCTTCTGACAGCTGTCATTCAGGCGGCTGAGGGTACTGCACCCAGATTTTGACAGATTCCACCGGCAGGCAACTTTTGCTGTGGATGTTTCTTTGATACTTTCAGCTTTTAAGGACATTGTATGTTCATAATGATTTCTTGAACTAAGTGAATTGTAGCGCCCAGCAAGAATTCTGGATGTTTGAGGGTGTTTTGTACCAGCATTCTGCAGTTTCAGCAACCAAGAAAGAAGATTTAAACCAAGATGTTTGGACTTCCTTTAGCAGAGCACTGCTTTTCTCTCTGTACTCCATTTTCAATTGTTGTGGAGCCCATTGACACATTACAGGAGTGAGATCTCTGTTCCACCACTGACAACATGCGTGGTAGATTGGGCAGCCATCTTTTTGTGTTTTGCAAAGCGCGATTTTCAGAGGTTTTGGCACGCACCAGGGTTTTTCGGCCATTTTGATGTTTCTGGCACCATCAGAACACAGTGATGCTGCATGGCAGAGCAAAATTGGGTCAAAACATCCCACAGAGCCCCCCCTGCCCATTTAAGTTTGACTGCCTACAAGGGGAAGTCGGGAGATTGGGATGTTCTTTCTTTCTTTGACCCAGGTGGAGAAAGTCGTCTGCTTCTCCCATCAGTGCTGGAGCGACAGGTTCTCCTCGCCGGTTCTGGATGGAAGTATGGAGTGATATTCTGGGCCCCTTGGGTCTTTCCTCCCGGTCCCCGAGTGGTCCTCCTTGGTACTTAGAATCCTTGGTTTCAGTGCTATGAGAAAGAACAGAGCATGGTTATGGAATTTCCCCACTTCTATTCATGTAGTGGGGCAGATGCATACATTCAATATCGTTTACAATACCCCCCATCTGTAATTCCCAATGATTTTGACAGGTGGAAGGGTTTTATCAGTTGGAATTTTCTAGGGGGCCGGAATGTCCCCCTCTGGGTTTTCGGTTGGCTCCTCTATTTGCCGCAGAGTATGCCTAGGATGGCAACACTTCAGCTGGTTGATGTGGACCCACTTGTCTTCCCCTTCTGCCAAACGGCACTTGGGGATGCAGATTTTGTAGGCGACTAGTGATGTTCTGTCTACAATTTCAAACGGACCCCGCCAAGTAGGGAGAAATTTGTGCTGTTTGGCCTGGTTCATTTGGAAATTGTACAAGTAGACCTGGTCTCCTACTTGGTACTCTTTTTTAGTTGTCTTAATGTCATAGTGGGTCTTCATACTGTCTGCAGATCTTTCTAGATTCCGCTGAACATAGGCAAAAGCATGTTGAAGGTGTTTTCTCAGATTCTCACTCTTGAGTTGTGGAGGCATTTATCAAGGTCTGCTCTTGGGTTCTGTAGAGCAGATGCAGGGGTAACACCATCCTTCATCCAGTCATCAGCTCAAACTGAGACATTTTTGTTTCAGAAAAAGGGGCAGATCTAATGGCCATCAGAAGAAGGGGTAATCGAATGTCCCAACTTGGCCCAGAATCTGCCACAAACTTTTTTAATATGCTCACAATTGTCTTGTTGTATCTCTGAACTCCACCACTAGAGGCTTTCCCGTAGGCAATGTGTAGTTTCCTTTTGACCCCAAGTATCTCCCACATATTTGTCATCACTTCGCTAGTGAAGTGGCTACCTCGGTCTGACTCAATCCTTTGGGGTAGTCCAAAATGCGAGAAGATATGATTGATCATCAGGGCAGCTGCTGTTTCTGCCTTGCAATTTGGGGCCGGGAGACATTCCACCCATTTAGTGAACAAGCATGTCACAGTCAACACGTACTTGTTCCTCCTAGAGGAGCGAATCATGGGCCCGATAAAGGCGACTTGTAAATCTGACCAAAGCAGTGTAATCCCCCTCTTTTGGTGGGGAGCACAGTGTGTGAGTGATGTTGGCTGAAAATGTGCACACACAAGACACCCCTTCAAGTATTGGTCGAGGTCCTGCCCCATGTGTGGCCGGTATGCAAATTCTCGCAAGATTTCCAATGTCGCATGAAACCCCTGATGACCGGCTGTGGCCGCATCATGGGCGTGACTTAGCATCAGGCTTCGGAATGAGGTGGAGACCACCCACTGGTCATGGAAAGCTATGGATCTCCTCACCAATAAACCATCTTGGATTCGGAACATTTTTGGACATTTCATCAACACTCTGAGGTCCTCTTTCCCTCTGTAATCGGTATCCGTCAGGGGAAAGTTCTCAGGGTCCTCAATGTGTTGATAAAACTTACCAACTATTGGATCCCCTTTTTGAGCTGTAATCAAATCAGCATCTGGGGTCTCCTTACTCTATTGTGCAGTTGAGAGTTCATTTTGATCATTTGTCTGGGACCTAGTGATGGCAGTGACCTGGATTTCCCCCAACAGGGACTCGATCTCAAGTAGATCCCCTTGGATGGCTCCGGTTTTTGACAGCTGATAAGCCAGGTCATTTCCAGTTTTGTCTGGTCCCTCTACTTTAGAATGACCCTTGATCTTTTTCCAGTAGATGGTCATCCCATTCGAGGTGACCAGATCATCAATATTTTGTATTACTTTACCATGTTTCAAAGGTTTATTATTAACACGTAGCATGCCTCTGGTTTTCCAGTTAACCAAGTGCTCCACGAACCAGTTCCGTACATATTCCAAATTGGTGATTATGACCAGTTTGTGGAGTTGGTGCTGGACAACAGTGAGGATGGCTTGATGCACAGCCATCAACTCTGCCACTTGACTATTTCAGGGACCGATTTTGTACACAGCAGAGTGTTCTGGGGCATCATTCACCCATGCTTTCCCTACGCCGGCCACAAGTTCTTTTACCCCGTTGTTGTCAACATGGTAGGAGCACCCAACCACATAGACAGTGGGCATTCCCTCACACTGGTCTTCTTCATAGACTTTGTGTGGGGAATTAAGGTATGCCTCAATGTTGTCCTTGATTTTAAGATTTTCGTCCTCGAGACAGTTTTCTCTGGCAAAATCATGCAAGTCAGCCAGACCTTGCGCAAGGGGACTCTTCTTGTTTTGGCCGTATCTGACCTACACAGGAAAGCCTTGCATTGACAGGATCCAGGAAGTAATTTGGGAATTACTCACATTTCTGGCCCGGATTCTGTCTCTTTGAAGATATTGCAAAGGTTGGGGTGGAGTCTCCACTATGATGTGTTCCCCCTGGTTAAACAGGTGGTAATTCTTCAATGCCCACACCGTTGGCAGGAGTGCCTTCTCACAATCGTTGAATTTTTCCTCCACAGAGGATAAAGTCTTACTCGCATAGGAGATTACTTTATTGAACTTGTCATGCTTTTGATATAAAACTGCAGTCAAGCATGTATTTGAGAACCCTGTCCCGAAGAAGAACTCCTTGTTTTTGACAGGGTGAGCTAGGCAAGACGCTTGTGAGAGGCTTCTTTTGAGTTGTCTTACTGCCTCAGCTTGTTCTGGACCCCACTCCCACTTGACCCCCTCTTCAAAAGATGGATCAGGGGTCTTGTGATCTCTGCGTAGTCCTCACTGAACTTTCTGCTGTAATTAGTTAGTCCAAGTTGTGGGGTCTTTTATTTTCTGGAGGGCTTCCACTTTCTTTTCCTGGAGACAGAGACCATGAGGAGTTTTCTCATGCTCCAAGAAATTGACACGGATTCTACACCACTGTGCCTTTTGAAAGAAGAGTTTTGAACCGGCAGCCCTCAACTGTGTCAGGACATAACGGATCTCCGCTATGTGTTCCTCCACAGTTGAGCTTTTGACTAGAACATCATCTGCATAGGCCAGGTTACCGCTTTCACCCAGGTCAGTCATCGCCTTATGTAGAAAGATGTTAAATTCATTCCCAGAGTTGATGTATCCGATGGGAGTCTGGGTCCATGTGTACTGCTGCCCCCCGAAGGAAAAAGCCAGCTTGTATTGGTCCTCCCTACTGACAGGTACAGTCCAGTACCCATTGGTCAGGTCAATTGAAGTGAATACCTGCGACCCCTGGATGTGGCCAGCCCTTGGTCAATGTAGGGAAGAGGCCATTGGGAAGTATGGACCCATTTGTTGAGCTCCCTTAGGTCAGCACAGAGTCTCCACTGGCCGCTTGGTTTTAAAATCCCCAGCACCGGATTATTGAAGGTGCTGTGGACGGGACGAATTATCCCACGGGACTCAAGGTTCTTAATTATTTCAGTAAGGGACTCCATTGATGCAAGATGCAAGCAATATTGCCTCACAAACACTTGAGTCATGCCAGGATCCGTGGGAATTGTTGTTGTGTGGATATCGGTGCGACCACAGTCATTTGAGTTCACCGCAAAGAGATCATGAAAATCTAAGAAAAATTGTTTCAATTTTTGCTTTTGCTCCAGAGTCTTACAGGTATTAGCTAGGTTCACTCTCTCTTCAACCATCTGCCTGAAGCCTGGAAAGACTTCCGGTTTGGCTATCTCAGCGGCCTCCTCCAGTTGGGTGGAGAAGTCCCTGGTCAAAGAGCTGATCTGGACTGATAGCTTCAGGTGCGGAAGACAGTCCTCGTGGACTTGAAAGATCACCTCATCCCTCCTGAAGTCACAGGTCACATCTTCCTTACCGGAAGGGAAGGAAATTCCCCCCATGCCGGGTGAAGATCCTGTCTGGTGTTGTGTCATTGTCGCTATCACTGTCAAAACAGTCCTTGGGGATTGGTCCTAACAGTTAATTACCTAAATCTATGGAAAAATGTCGGTCATCAACCGCCATTCCAATAATGGTGCCTGCGCACAGAGTGGTACTCTTTAGGTCACTGTTATCCACCTCTACTGGAATGGTGTTGTGTTCTATGTTGACTAGTGGTGTTGGGTTTACCCCCAACCCTTGCTGTTGGAAATGAGCATTGAGATGGACATACGAGTCAGGGTTTTTTAGTTTCTGTCCTCTTTTAATTTTTCCTTCATTCGAGAATTGTCAGATCCGTTCTGGGATGGTGACTTCCTCTCCAATCTGAATTTCAACTGCATATGGCAGCAATTGAGCTGACTGAAATGCTTTGTCTGGGTCATCAAAGTCCACAGGATACCTGCTAATCGGGACCAAGCTTTGAAGTTTATTAGGTCAAAACTATATGCAAATCAGTCAGGTACTGCCACAAACGGAAGCAGCCCTGCCCGAACAGCTAGGCCAGGTCCCCTCTGCATGGAAACGCAAGCAACCCCAGACATGTTTCGGCCTTGTTGGGCCTCCTCAGTGAGGTGCAGCTTGGTTCCCTTTGGCGCAGCGAGCAAGGGACCCATGTCTGGGCATACCCTCTCTCACATAGGGAGACAAAATGAAACCAAAAAAGTGATGGGTGGAAGGTTTTGAATTAATCTGGACCACTGGCATTGCTCTGGCCAACCTTCCACACCACCACGTTTTTTAGCCCATCTGCGCCATTGCAAAAGGGGTCCAGCCATATGCAAATCCGTCAGGTACTGCCACCAATGGAAGCAGCCCTGCCCGAACTGCTAGGCCAGGTCCCCTCTTCACGGAAACGCAAGCAACCCCAGACATGTTACGGCCTTGTTGGGCCTCCTCAGTGAGATGCAGCTTGGTTCCCTATGGCGCAGCGAGCAAGGGACCCACGTCTGGGCATACCCTCTCTCACATAGGTAGACAAACTGAAACCAAAAAATTGATGGGTGGAAGGTTTTGAATTAATCTGGACCACTGGCATTGCTCTGGGCAACCTTCCACACCACTGTTTTTTAGCCTGTCTGCCCCATTGCAAAAGGCGTCCAGCCATATGCAAATCAGTCAGGTACTGCCACCTATGGAAGGAGTCCTGCCCAAACTGCTAGGCCAGGTCCCCTCTGCACGGAAACGCAAGCAACCCCAGACATGTTTCAGCCTTGTTGGGCCTCCTCAGTGAGGTGCAGCTTGGTTCCCTATGGCGCAGCGAGCAAGGGACCCACGTCTGGGCATGCCCTCTCTCACATAGGGAGACAAACCTTAGATTTCAAACCTTTGATTTTAGTTTATACATGTTTAAAGTTTAATCCTGCAGGCCCCTGACAGCTGTCATTTAGGCGGCCCAGGATACTGAACCCAGATTTTGATAGACCCACAGACAGCTTTTCAGGACATTATAAGTTCACAATGATTTCTTACACTAAGTGAATTGTAGCACCCAACAAGAATTTTGGATGTTTTAGGGTGTTTTGTATCGGCATTCTGCAGTTTCAACAACAAAGAAAATGATTTAAAGTAAGATTTTGGGGTTTCCTTCAGCAAAGCACTGCTTTTCCTTCTGTACTCAATTTTCACTTGTTGTGGAGCCCAGTGACATGTTTCAGGAATTAGATCTCTTTTCCACCACTGACAACATGCATGGTAGATTGTGCAGCCATCTTTTTGTGCTTTGCAAAGAGCATTTTCAGAGGTTTTGGCGCGCACAAGAGTTGTGCGCCCATTTTGATGTTTCTGGCACCATCAGAACACAGTGATGCCGTATGGCAGAGCAAAAGTGGGTCAAGACATCCCAAAGGATCAGGGGTCCACAATTAGTCCACACGGTAATCCACACATTAATTCAATTTAGACAAGTTAGTACAAACATACTATAATTCCCAAATTGGACCAACCTGGCCACCATCAACGAGAATGTACATTTGGTCGCAATTTAGGAGAAGTGGCAATTTGTGTTAGAATGTGTGCATCTCTTACACCCAGAATTTGGAATATAGATTGACCCTTGAGTTTGGTGAGGGCCTATCTTGTCCACCAGTTGTGATGAACAGCAGTTGAATACAACACGATTTGAATGTATTGTTTTTTATCTGGTGTTTTCCTCACATTGCATTACATTGTGTGGTTAAGACCCTCGTTCTTGTTGTATCTGTACTGATATATCTCACTCTGTCTGCTATAACATGTGGTGTACCTCTTGGGGTTAAGGGGTTATTTTTGACAAAGTTGTTAATATTGGAGCTGTGTAGGTGAGCATGTGGGGTTGTTCATTAGTTACTATAAATGTGCATGCCAGAATTAACCAAAACAGTTACCTAGGTCCCTTAACAAAAGGATCCAAAATTAACTATCCTTAATCTCAATTGTTCACATTAAGACAACAGACTAAATAAAGACCATGGCGTATGACATAAGCATCTTGAAGCCAGTAATGGAGATTATGTATGTACAATTATTAAATGATGAGATATGGTCTGTGAAATGAAGCACGCACATCATTGTAATATATCTATTTCAATAGGATACAGTTGTATGAGCCCCCAGATGGCATCCTCATGCAACGGTGGCACTAAGCCATATAGGACACCCGCATCGCACCCACAGCACCAACAACCTCAGTTCTATTCAGTGGTGAGGATAAAGCATATACCAGCATGTCTTGAGATGTCGGTCAGCCCACCCTTTGTGGTTTAGCATAGTTGTGTGATAGATAGTTACAAATAAAGCCTGAATCATCAGCTACAGTGCAACTGGCTGCAGCTCTCAGGCCTGTGTTGCCATGCCACCCTGTATGGTGTAAAAGATGGTGTTGCCGCCATACTAGGGAGACTGGCATGATCATCTTTTCTGGCATGAAAAATATATGTCCTACATTGAAGGGTGGTGTTGATCTAGGGCTAACCAAGGGCAGAACATTCCAAGGTGATCTAGGTTATCATCGGTGTGCCTATCAGCCCATCATGCTCTGGTAAATTGAACGCAGTTGGAAATGACTGGCAGTGCCATTTTATTTTACAGTTTTGCAGTGTGTTTCTATTCATTTGGGAAGTAGGTTCCAGGCAATTCTATGTTTATGGGAATAGGTATCTGCCAATTTGGGAAAAGATGTATATGTCTTGTATAAGGTAAATTGAGAGACAATGAATGGTTACAGACTTGCATAGCAGGGAGATTCAGAGAAACATGCAGGGATGTATCTATTGTGTATTGTGGAGACCAAGAGAATGCTTGACAGATACAGCTCTGGCGTATCATATTTGAGGTTGCAGCTCCGACACAGCAGTGTGACCCAGAGGAATATTTGAGGAAACAGGTCCAACCAAACCCAATGATACTCTAGTGTTGGAGGTCATTAACTCAGGGTAAGGAACTGCTGAGGATAGTAAAAATTCACCAGCCCATTTGCATCCCAGAGTACAGATGACAGCAAATATTGAACAAATGTGGAAATGGTGAAGTAAAGTGCTGAACAATAATCATTCATTTTATGCTAGGGAAAAGACACATAGCATTTAGATTCCTTCTCCTAGTCACTCCTGCATGCCAGGTGTGCAGAATGATCTCTCACTGCCACTACATAACCAGCCTACATTCAATGTTGGGCCAGCAGCAAGAGTCAACCAGTGCACATGCCACCAAGCCACAAAAGCTATACATTTCAAACTAAACCATGATTGAGTACCAAGATAATTAAAGCAATATCAAGAAAGAGCTCAAGTAAACATGGGCATTCATAGGTGAGTGACTCATCCTTTACCTTTTGATTTCAATGTACAATATATATATTATAGTGCCTACTGTTAAGGTGAGTCGGAGACAAAATTCTACTGTTAATAAGGTTTGATTTGAGTAACGGATTTGGCACAAATGTCCAAAGTGATTAAAAGTCTGTGCACCCCTCTCGAGACTGCAATGTTTCATAAAGATGTGTAAAAGTTATTAAGTGTATTTCCCATAGACAAAAAAGGTCAATATTTTCCCAACGTGCACATCCCAAACTGCTGGATGGATTTGGATAAGGTCTGAAACAACTTGGGCATAAAGAGTTGAATTGCAGGCCATGCATGGTTTGGGTTTTTTCCATGCTGTGGTTATGTTAACATTTGACAGAGAAGGGGGATGCCCACTTCTCCAAAATTTATACTTACATCTCCTATGGTTTTCAGAAATGAAACAACTGCCATCTTGTTTTTCTTTCAATGTGAGAGATATTCGAGGCTATAGCCGAGTTTATGAGAAAATTAAACTAAGCAAAAAGCTATTTTCAGGTTAAAAAAATTCAAATGCCATCAGGGTCCGGGGACCGAGTGTAAGGGAGGAACTGTCTTCCCGGCCCTCATCTCCTCCATTCCAGTCCCCATATGCACACTCTGCTTGTTCCACGGCTGACAATGCGCCTCTGGCCAAGGTTCGGGATGTCCTTGGGGCGACACATACATGTGCAACACATATAAGAGGACCGACTACCGACTCCATTTTTTACAGTCACCGACTCCATTTTGTACTGGTTCTAGTAGGCCTCACAGAAGTGCCGGCCTGCAGGCCTGCACCTCTTCCCCTGGATCTGAGCACAGTTAGCCAGCCTAATCCCCTCCTCCTCCCATGTGCGTCTTTAAAGTGAGCCCGTTTTCACGGAAGCTGAGTGTAAAAAGTAACACTTTGAAGTCTGTATCTTTCGTCTACCTTTTACATCACTGCAGTGTGAATGAACTGGGCCACAGCTCTGACTTCGGTTTCAATGTGCCAGTTGTGTGTCCCCCAACCAAGTACCACCTTAGCTCACCCCTGATGTTTAAATTCCAAGTGGCAATATAATTCCTCTTGTACTAACACGCTATTAAACTGTCCCCCAAGAGATCAAACAAAGTAATTGATGCCAATACTGTTAAGGATTTCAATCAAGCGATGCACACCTTGGTCTCGGCCTAGAATGTAGTGCACAACTGAGATGATTTTCTCCTTATTTTATGCATATTCAATTTGAGATGGTACACAACTCGTATCACACCCCCTTTTCAAATACCCCGGGTCATTATGGACCATGAACCAGGCTGGTTGGTGAAATGCAATATTTATTTATATATTTTAAAATTCAAAAGAAATCATACCATTTTTAATATGGGGCAGCCATCACCAATGGGGTGATAATTACATTGAGGGTGTAAGCAAAGCACTTGGTTTAACCTTCTAGTGATGCAGAAAACGGAATCCAAATCCAACCTTCCCTCACCAAATAAGAGTGGAAAACGGATTTTAAACCCCTTGCAATGTTATGAAATGTCACTCGGAAATGGACAAATAATTAATTGTCTGGTTAAAACTTTAAGGTAAATACAAATTCTCACTAAAGCAACAATGTATAGACGCTAACAATCACAAGCAATTGATTACCAAGACCATAACATTTGAAAACTGAGTGGAAAGTTTAAAACAAATTTCAGCCAAATGACAAGTGTAAAAGTTGCATTTCCTTTCAATTTACGTGTAAATTTACTCAAACAGCTTTTAAGGCTTGGGAATAGATATATATCACAGGTACAACACAGAGGTGAAAATAGGTCTCTAGCCGGTGAATGGAGAGAGATTTGGAAGTTAGAGTGATGTTCGTTTTTAGGAAAATATAGCGGTGAAAAAAAGATAATCGTTTTTTTAAAATGAAAGGCAAATTTGACTTAAACAGATTTAATGGCTAAGAAAAGAGGAATGCCACCCGTGAATATCAAAGTTACGCGGCAGTTGTAACCATTCACGCAGTGTAGCCCTTTTCTTTAGGGAAAACGTATTTATTTAAACACAATATCGCTAATGACTTATGATCTATGCAAGCCAGAAATTAAGAGAAAAGTTGCGCTAACGCTTGGAGAGCAAGGGCAAGAACACAGAGAATTCTGACATTTTTAACAAGTTACCAGGAAAAGGATAGTATGGTTTAGCGAGTGGGATAAGGAGAAATGCAAGACAAGGTAGACTATGGATTTATAAGGGGTAGGGATTATACTTACAGTCCACTTTCAGTTTGGGGTTTTGGACCGTCAATGGTTCTGGCCACTACACAGCAGCATGCCTGGCAAAGGACAGCCTCCTTGGACTGACTAATTACAGAACGGCAAAAGACAGTTGGTCAGGTTGGATCACCGGATGGTAATTCTGGTCACTGGATGGCACAGGTACCTCTGGATGCAGTTAGTGGGCAAGCAGTTAGTGGTATCAGGATGCTTCCCAAAAGAATCCCACAGCTTTCCCCTTTGGTTACTTGGTGTTTTAGTGGGATTTCAGAATAGAATCCTTGCTGGGATAGGATCAGCACTGCTTAGGTTTTGCAGCGGGCCCTGGAGTAGGGTCAGCAATGCTTTGGCCGTGTAGTTGGAATATGGACTTGGCAGGATGATTGGAACAGGAACGCTTACGCCAGAAAATCAGGAAGAGTGTGTGGAGAGTCTTGTCAGAGACTCTTATTTATAATGCATAGTGACATCATCAAAGTATATGGCTGGGCAGGCTTAGCTAAACACACCTCTAACTGATGGGATTGGTCAGGGGTGCTAGTCTCTGCCTCACTCTCAACTGGTTGGATTTCAATGCAGGAGGGCAGATTTATGAGGTGAGTTTACAATGCTCAAAAACCTCCCACAGTTATTTTAGCCAAAATCCCATTTTGCCACAAATGGTACCTTTATACAGTTGAAATCTCTTAGCAAATTACATGAACAGGTTGCATATTTTGTGTAGAGCATAGCACTCCAACTCTGCAATCCATGAGAAATTGTTTTGCCCTTCTAATACTTTTTAGTAATTTTGAGCATGAACGATTTGGCCTAAAATTCCACAACTTTATACACATTTGTGGATTATCATAAGGGATGTAAGTATATAAATTTGCATTGACATCATGGATACTTTCCTTGTAATCCCTGACTTTTTGCCATTTCCATTCCTAAATGGTCAGTGAATTCTGAAAGCCCATAAAAATCACTTTTAAACTGCAATATTTTTACATGTTTACACAGTCTTGCCGCAGAGATAAAAGTCTTTACATTTGTATTCATAAATAGTCTTTGGAAGCAAATGGCAATTTGTTGCCTTCACTGGACTATTTTTTTCTTTCTGCAGCTGCCACAAACTGTCATTTCCTCCAGAGCAAGGTGGGGGCTTTCTAGCTTGATTGAAGGTTTATTGCCCCTGCCCCACTTCGCACTTCCTTGTCCTTGAAATTCCATTGTCAGCGGGTTCAGCCTAGACTAGATTCTGTCCAACCTAATACCTATCACTGGAGTGTTAGTATCTGCTAGAGAGGCCCTCCTGTTTGTAGCATACCCCCCCCAAGTAGAAACCTATTTTTCTTTTGCGACTTTGAAAAATCCAGCCAATATAGTTTAACAGTTTTACTTTCTTATATTTGGTCCTGAATTAAACAAGCCAGTTCAATAAAAAAAAAAAATGTGTGCATTTTCCCCAGCAACAACCCCCTTCACATTGCTAGGTAATGGCGGGCTTACTTTTAAAACGGGTATTTATCTCCTTGAGTTTGCAAAGCCCATTTTAGATGTGTGGTGAAAAGCTGGCATTTGTTTTTAAATTCGGTTTTGCATCTCCCTCTGGATTCCCACACTGTATTGCAGCTATAGGTATTTTCTTGTATGCAGGAGTTTGGTTTGAAGCACAGATGCCTTGAAATTGACATGGCTCAGATAGCTGGAGTTTCTTTGAACTACTGAGCTTTGATACTTTGTGATGAAAATGAACCCGTTTTCCGGTGCGGGTAAATGTGGAGTTACTTGTTAATTTTTCTCAGAGTTGGTTTGACAGGGCCTTTCATTCAGAAATCATGCCTGGTTTTTCTGAAGCACAATGAGATATACTGGGCATTGCAGAGCCTTATTAATCACTTTGGTTTAAGGAAAAACAGATGTAAATAGCATCAGAGCAGCATTTTTTGAAGGTGAAAACGTTTCCCTTTTAATGTGGATTTTCGGCTTTCAGTAAATCAGTGCTGCCTTTTCACTCTATTTCCTTTGTACAGGTAAGAACACACTGGCACGCTCCCTGCATGTGTCCCCTTGTTTCATCCTGCCCAATGTGTGCTTGGCAATACGGTTCAGCATTCTTTTTGTTGCTGCAAAACACAGTTTTGAAGCCATGGCGATCACCGGAGTCAGCACAACAATTTCGCTGTTTTTGCACTAATGTAGTTTTGTTTTGGCGAAATTCTGTTCAGTTGGTCAATGTAGCCCACAATAGCCCTAGAATATAACCTCAAGATAAGGCACCTGGACCCATGGAGTAACCCTTTCTATTGTACATAATTTGTGGTTATAAGATATATTGTACGTGCAGCAATATGCCAATCAATTTCAGAGTATGTGTGGCCAAAAGGTCATTGTAGGTAGCATAAATTGTAACAGCTCGGACATCGCCGGACCCTGCATGCCACCCAGAAGAGCACGGCTGACCCATGCACCCTGCGCCAACACCATGTGGACTGCCACCATTCTTGAAGCACAAGGCCTACAGAAAATATATTGTCCATGCCCTTTTATCCAATCCCCACAATTCATGTACCCCTTATATTCCACGTCATAGATGACGTGATTTTGTAATAAATATGAATGTTTTCCATTGTCTGACAGAGCGCTCTGGGAGTATGCAGAGTCCTTTGTATGCCTTATTTTACTTAGATATACTTTATCTCTTAACTTCACCATCACTTGGTCTTGGTCTCATTCCCTACCGCAGTGTGTCCATTATTGACTCTCATTGGAGAGTTTGGATTGTATTTTGGGGGACTGCTCACTTACATTGGTGACCCCGACGCAATTGTGTTCTTTCCATTCCTTCTGGCACAAGACGTCCCCTGACCACAATGGAGACCCAGGGTGTGCCCCCTCAAAGCCACCCACCAACGGCAACCAGTACCCTTAGACATGCACACGCAATAGGATGAGAGAGTCAACGGGTCCCGGCTTTTCAAATACCCACCGTACTGCTCGCCGGAGCTGGGTGTGGCCATTGAGTGTGTGGCTGTGCCTTGACAGACCGGGTCTGGAGGGTCTCTGATCAAGACAGACACGTGAGTATTAAGTGCGAGTGACCTTAAAAGATAGTGGGGATGTAACAGGAAATAAGGAAGTTAGATAAAAGGAAGTGTGGCACTATATTGTGGGGAAATAGAGGGGGAGGAGTAACGGGATCTAAGGGGAACTTTTCTTCTAGCTATTCTCACTCTTTTTGCATATGGCTATTAGGTGAAGTACAGAGGTTATAAGGTGAATAGAGGTACAGGAACCTAGCTCTGCGAAGGGGTAGAAGGCAGTGCTGCATTAGTACTATCTTGACTAGTACTGGAGATAACAAGGAAAATAAGTGGAAACAGTAGGAGTCTTACATAGAAAGGAGCACTCAAAATAGTATTTAGAAACGCTTCTTTTCTTTTTCTCAAAGGGACACTCATAGATAATGGGGGGGCTCCGTAGGGAACCAAGACAGGTGGATGTGGTAGGGCACAAGGTGGGAAGAACGTAAGGGGGGAGGAAAAAAAGACAGGCAGGATTTGTGTTTAAAAGTTAAATGTGGTATGTCTAAAGTTCATTGTCGTGCAATTTGTATTGTTTATGTCCACTGTGCGCAATCCAGGTGAATGATTAATGATAAAAGTCGTATTGCATAATTGTCTCGTTACGCACTCTGTGAAAGTAAGTGTGACAGACTGTGGTTGACCAGTTATATTGTCACAGAGGTGACATATGAAGTGGTGAATTATTACAGTGTATTGATTAGTATTGTTGTATTGACCCACAAAGGAGTGAATGTATTGCTAAAACAGAGTGGGTGCAGAAACACCATCTCACATATTTGCCAGAGTTTTCCAGGGTATGCATACAGAATTAAGAAGTATCATGACCAATGGATCACAGAACTAAAAGGGGAAGGTTTGCCCCAGGTGTGGCCGACGTGGGGTTGTTTGATAAAAATGAATTGGACATGGTAGCAACATGCGTGTACAAAGAGAAACAGCTACAAAACAGGATGGAAATATTGGATTTGTGGAGGCTGTATGACGAAATGAACCGAGAATAAAAGAAAAGGACAGGGTGTATCTACCCTGACAACAAGTAATGGTGAGGGGGAAGGGGAAAGCAAGGAGAGAAGAGCAGAGGTGGCAAGGCTATACCCACTTCTGACAAAGCCGGCTGAGGTATACAGTGATCCAGTGTATGCATCTAAGCCCACACCACCACCTGTGCCCCTAGCAACAGCACCTGCACCACCCCTATATGATCAGCGAGGAGCAGCTGGACAGGTGAGTACTCCAACGGTAAACATAGAAAAATGGACCCAAGATCTAGAATCAAAGCTAACAATGACCCAAACAGAATTGACTCGATTGAGAGATATTTGTGAGCAGAGCTGCTCACCCACACTGAGGGCAGAACGGACACAAGTGCCCCAGACACCAAACAGGTCAATGGAGGAGGGTTGGAAAAAGGGAGAAATACTATTCCGAATTAATGACACCCCCACGAGATTAAAAGAAATAGATCAAGTAGATGGACAGGGAAGCGTGGAAGGTGAGAGTGTAGCATCAGAGAGGGAAGAAGAATACTGGTGCGACATAGAAGAAGAAGAAGAAAGAGATTAGAGGGGGCAATGGGTGGAGGACAGTTAGGAGCAGAACCATCCCCCATAGGAAGGGTACTGGAATGGGAGTGGCAAGGAAGGTTAAGGACTAGAGCAGGAAGAATGGTGGTGTTATGGAAGAAGAGAGCAAAGGTAAGTATGGGGAAAATGAGGAGCAAGTTACAGCTACCATTAATACACAAAGGGGCGGGAAGGCCCCATTATGTCCCCTGGGCCCAAATGGATAAAGCAAACCTGGTAAAGGTATCCTATTTCTCCATTGTAAGAAGATCGAAGGGAGGGAGAAGGAGATAGCACAGAGAAGTTTGGCAGACAAAGCAAAGTTGGTACAGGAGAAACTGGTGAAGGTTGGAGCGGCAGTAGCAGCCCTCTCCACAGACCGAGAATGAGAGGGGGAGGAGGGGCCAATAGCTATACAGGCAAGAATAGCAGCAAACTGGGCAGTAAATGGACAGGAGCAATGGGCTGGTGAGGAGTAATATGGAGGATCCCAATGGCAAGGAAGGAATGGAAGAGGATGAAGAGGTGGGTACAGGGGGTCCAGAGAAAGTGGGTATGGATACAGAGGGCAGAGACCCATAGGAGGGGGACAGGGGCCATGCTGGAGCTGCAGGAGGTGGGGAAATTTTGCAAGAGAACGTCAAAGCCGTCCCATGGCCCCCTATCAAAATAAACAACAATATGGTCAACCCCAACCTGGCAGCCCATAAGACTTGCCTATGGGCGGCTTCTGGCGGGAAGAGCAACCTGACCCAAGAACACATAAACAGAGGGCATACACACAAAATGTACAATAACACCCGCAATCTCAGGAAGATATGCCGCCGACACCCGGAAATCCCTTCGCCACCACAGCAACTGGCACACCTGTGCCCTTTAGAGGGACAGCAATGGCAGGAAATAATGTCTTCAGCAATGGTGAGACTTTGAGATACTCAGCATAGGACAGCCCACAGAGAGCACTTGTGTGTCCAGTGCTGTCAACGACCCTCAATGTAGCCGAGGAACCCCCTGTGGGGCGGAGATAGGAAACAAACAATTCATTTTCGGGAGCAGAAAGATTGTGCCTAAAGGAAGGCCGGTTTCCGTTGGCGAATCATAACATGGAGAAACAGGGATTCTCTGGGGCAGTGGTCGATGTTCCATACACAGAAGAATTGGATATAATGGTAGGAGGGAAGACAGTCCGAGCCCCAATACTATATTACAAAGACTCACGCATAAACTTACTAGGGAGGGACCTGCTCAGCAAGCTCAATATGACCATATCGTTCAGAGAGAGAGCAATAGTCTGTTCGACACCAGGAATATGTGCCATGCGCTCTAGGTTAGTGATACACACACAAGCCACAGTACAACAAGTGTGTGGGGTACCAGTTGATCCATATATGTTCATACAGGGACTGAAGGTGTTGGTGCGTGTGGTGCCGGAACTCACACAGCACAAGTGGCGAGTGCCATCCGCATTCGTATTCCGCCCCATGCCACCTCCAGAGGTGGCTGTTAGGCAGAATCACATGCAGTACCCTTTGGGATCACTACACACAATTAAGACTGCAAGTGTCAGTACAATTTCAACTTTGGTACAAGCCTGTACTACACAGTAATGCGGTAGCAGTGGCTGAGCAGCCACACTTATCTCAAGAGTAAAGTGAGCACTACAAGAGGTTACACAATGGACTAGCAATCACAGTGATTCAAACAAACACTCAAGGTTTCCTGATAAAAAGAATATACATTTATACACATGTATTTACATAATCATTTGGAAAACATTCCATTAGCAAGAGAAGCTCAATATCATAATCTAATACACTACAATACACAACCAATCAGTTCCCTGAAGTGGGAGCAAAATGGCACTTCAGTTACTTTAAAATGGGGTAAACAGACAAGGTTATAATAATCAAAAGCACAAATACTTTCAGAGATAGGGCAAATAGTTTCAGTGCACTGCAACCAGCAATTCACTTCAATAGGCCTGGCCAAATTCAATAGTTCAGAGTCTTGGATAGGATATCAAAGTTCTGGTAGTAAACAGTTAAGTCTTTGTCACGGTTTTTAGAAGAAGTTGGTCAAATGAAAAGTTAGATGTTGGTTTAGGGAAGGACAAGAAGAGCTGTAGCTGAGGCCCTTGTTCCTGGCAGTTCATGCAGATCTTGCTGTTCCTGAGCTTCAATCGCGGGGACAAGAAGGAGGACGTCAGGAGGTTCCTGCACTGCCCAGGGAAGAGGCCACAAGCTTGGCAAAACATTGGTTTAAGGGGGGAGTGCCTTAAAGACCACAAACTGGTACCCCTCCGACTGGCTATCCGGTTTTTAAGAGTACTCTGAAGAAAATTCAACCAGTACGGGGATGGAGTCAAGGCAGCTTACAAGTTGGTTGTTCCCAGCAAACTCAAGGGAAGAAGTTAACCTTGAGGGGCTTCTCTGTCGATGGAGTTTCAGGCAATTTGGACCTGCAGCAGCTGTGGACCAGGAGTTGCAGCAGTCGTCTTTCTTCAGTGCGTCTTCGGTTATTACGTTCCAGTGGTTGACTCTGCTTTCCAAGTCCCAGAGGCCTGCTTTTTAAACAGTTTTCCCCCATTCATTCCAGCCTGGCTGTCATTCACCCAGCCGGGTGGCTGTCCTTGCTGGACAGCTATCCGGCCAATCAAGCCAGATTGTATTCAGGTGTCCTAGGAGACTAAGCACAGGGAGTTTCAGGCACCTCCCTCACATCCTATCTACCCCAGACACTCAGGCGTAAGAGCCAGGCTTCAAGCTTTCTCCACCTTTGCCTTCAATCGCAATTTATGTCCTAATGTAGGAAAATCAAAGATTTTAATCTTGTCAGGTTAAAAAAAAATTCCACGTTATTCATGGATGACTAACAATCTCAAATTGGATAGAATCTCCATGCTCAAATACTTGGGGCCTCATTACGAGTAGCACGGTAAAAACGGGGTCATTACCGGCATGGAGGTAAGAGCGGGTCCGTGCTCATATGACGCCGCTAATAGCAGGTGATTATGAGTGTGCGAGCAAGCGTGTACCCCCATGCCAGTAATGGCCATACCGGCATGCCGCTAAAGGCCCTCCAACCCCCCGATAGAGCCATCACGGGACCCGCCGATACCGCCTCCACCTAGGAGGAACCCCTTAATACCGATCCGGTAATAACAACATGCTAATACCGGGCTCGTAATACCAGACCCAGAAGTAACGTCATTGCGTCGCAACAGAAAATGTGCCGGCGGCCATCTTTAAAAGCACAATCCATTGCAATCCTCCCAAAGCAACAGCTGTTTACAGGAGAGACCAGAGGCAATACGTACACCATATCCAAAGCAACCCGGAAGACTACCCCCCATGCCTGCGGAAAAATTGCTTTTCTGATGCAGAATTGAACATGCTTGCAGACACCCTTGCTGCACATGCTGATGTCATTAAAGATCATAACCTGAAGCGTGAGGTGCAGCAGCTCAAGAAGGAGATCTGGCAGGAGGTTGCCCGCAAGGTCTCCACTGTTGGAGCCACCCCACGGACAGTGAGCGATTGCAAGAAGAGGTGGGATGACCTCTGCCTCAGGGTCCGCAATATCCTTGCAAGCAACTGGAGGGAGGCCATGGCTACAGGCGGGTGTCCCCACTCTCCTGCCAAACTGACCACCTGGGAGGAGACGGCAAGCACCTTCATCAATCTGGAGTCCATCAAGGGATTTGAGGAGACAGGTGCAGCAACATCAGCGGTGTTGAGTTGGAGGTGAGTGACCCTGCATATCCCTGTAGGGGAAACCATGATGTAGCACAAGTGATGTGGAAGAGAGTCTAGGCAAGGCAATGCATGTCCCAACACACACATCAACATATTGATGTCCAGATGGAGGGCGAAACCCTGCCACACAGAAATGCATGTTGAGTGCCAATTCCATTACCAACACACAGCCAACACACATGGAACGTGCCCATGAAATACATCACACAAACCCCAATACAACGGCATGGCACCTTCCATGCAGCAAATTCCAAAATGGCCCCTCATGCTTCCATGTGTGACACACCTGTAAGACTTGAATGCATGATTAATGAAATACTCCACAGCACCAAAGAATGCATCTTTCATGTAAAACCATCATTGATGCCCTGCATCTCTACTACCCCCCCAGGCACCGATGGTGAGGATGCCAGCCAGGATACCAGCACAAGGACATCCACATCCCGGCCACAGAAACCGGCAACCGAAACCACCACCTCCCGGGCAGTCTCGCAGCCCACAGCCACACCAGTGCGCCTGACACTGTGGACACCCAGCTGCACCAGTGGAAAGCAAGGCCCTACAACCACTGGACCAGTGTCCATCACCGAAGATGATGTGGAGGAGTATGTGGACCAGGAAGGAGTCACACATGTGGGATGTCCACACTCCCCAAGCCCTGTTTCCACCTCCTGCCCCAAACTCAGCCCTCACCCACCTACAGCAGTGCCGATCCCTGCCTGTATGATTCCGACCTGAGCCCCATCCACAAGGACAGCACTGATAATGCAGGCCCCATGACAGCGCCCTCAACCACTGCTGCACCCACCAACAGCCTAGAGGTATGGCTGGCGAGGGTGGAGGCCAGACAGGAGTCGATGTTGGACCTGCTGCACCAATATATCGCCATAACAGCCAACACAGCCGCAGTCAATGCCTCAGCAGTTCTGATGAGAGACTGTCTGGGGCCATCACACATGTACTGACATCCATCCTGCTGCACATGCAGCGGCCACGACTTGCAGCACACATGGAATCCCCACCAACTCCTCACCAGCCATCACACCTGCTTCCTCTGTCCCCACTTCCTCTGGACCCCCCAGCCCTGTGCGTCCTATGAGAAGGAGTGCAAGGCGCACTGAAATGCTGCCCCTGGACAGCAAGAAGTCCCGCAAATAGTGTGTGAGAACTATGGGACTGGCTCAGATGGTGTTGGGGGTGAATGGGAGCATTATGGGGAGTTCCCTGGGGGGTTTGGCTATTCACTGTGGGGGTTTGGAAGTTCACTGGGGGATTGGGGGGGTTGTCACTTTTTTGCAGTTTGAATCAATACACCCGTTGTGTGAAAAAACATTCAATGTCTGGACATTGTTCATTTCATGTGTATCCATTTCATGTATGACGGTGTTCAGTGCCCAACTCCCAACATTCCCTGTGTGCATGTCCACATGGACCCAGAGTGTCACTGACACATATCTATCAAAGTCCCTGTGGTTCAGAAGTATTTGTGAATCAGTGATTGGCATACTGCATGGCCATCGTGTGCATCACGTACTGGCAGGGGTGCTGCTTCACCTCCGCCTCCATCCTCATCATCCTCGCCCAGTGCATGCATGTCAATGTCAGGTGGCAGTGGTACATTTCTCCGGATGCACATGTTGTGCAGCATGACATAGGCCATGGTGATCTTTGCCACATTCTCAGGCCTATAAAGGAGTGCTCCACCAGACCTGCTTAGGCAGCGGAACCGCGCCTTCAACAGGCCAAAGGTCTGCTCAATCACAACACGGGTACGGGGGTGAACCCGATTGTACTCCTCTTCATGGCTGTTCCACGGGCTCCGCACAGGGGTAAGTAGCCACGGCTTCAAGGGATATCCTCCATCTCCTGCAGGCAAATACAAATAGGTGAGTGTCACGCTGAGCTGCCACCTTCAGGATTCACAGTCATGCCCGCAGCTATTTGGTGTAACATGCACAAGTCCCTGTCAGTATGCACAAATTTTATCTAGATGCATTCTATACTGCTATGAGGTGTGGTAGTCTGGATGGCGTTGAATAGATGATGAAGGGTGAAATAACACATGCTGAGACTGATGTACTGTGGTTTTACGGGAATGTTTCACCTCCCATTTTTGCTGTGTATACTACACTGTGCATGGTCACACTAGCCACATTGGCACAGTTACGATCCTGTTTAGTCATGCATTGCTTGACATACACATGGTGGCCAGGTTGTGCATCTTACATGTGGTCATTTATATAAGTTAATGGTCAGATGTGTGCCAATGATGTGTCATGTTGGGGGCTTCAGGTCAGGAGTTATTAGCTCTGCATGCATTCTCCACTCACCGTCCATTCCCACCCAGGTGGAGTATGCATCCCCCCATTCCCACCCATGTCGAGTATGCATCCCCCACATTCCCATCCAGGTGGAGTATACACCCCCCCATTCCTACCCAGGTGGAGTATGCATGCCAACACATCACTACCCGATGCACTGCCATGGGCCAGTCAGGCAACTCACCAAGCAGCCAGGCACATGGTCCAGCATGTCACTCCATGTGACGGGGTAGCGTGGAGTTACGCAGCACCATGGAATCATGTGTTGATCCGGGAAATCGGGTGCAGCAATGTGTGATGATCTTGCTGGAGTCACATACCATCTGCACATTGATGGAGTGGTATTGCTTGCGGTTGCGGTACACTGCCTCTACAGCATGGGGGACTACCAATTCAACATGGGTGCAGTCCAGGGCACCAGCACAATTGGGCATGCCTGCCAGCTGCATGGAAGCCTACTTTGGTGTTGGCTATCTCCTGGGCAGTCCGTGGTAGGGATATGTGGGTGCTAGCGTGCTTCAGGAGGGCATCCAGCATTTGGGTAAGCATGCATGAAAATAGTGGTTGTGAAATGCCATGCAGCTGGCCCACTGTGTGCTGGTAGGTGCCTGTGGCCAGGAAGTGGAGCACAGACACCACCTTTAGTAGCAGGGGGATGGCAGTGCGTGTTTCTATGAGGCTGGCAATGTCATTGCCTATCATGTCCACTATGGTGGTGATGGTGTTCCGGTCCAATCGGTAAAGGGTGTGGATCTGGTCAGGTGTTAGATTGAATGGGCTGGGTCTGATGCGAGGGATTAGTGGCTGCCTATGAGGTACTACTGGCTGCACTGGTGGTAATTGCTGGGCCTGTCTCACACACCTTCTCCTCCTGCGTCTCCTCTGTGCTGCCTGTTGTTGCTGCTGTAGTTGTTGTTGTAGTTGCTGTTGTTGCTGTAGTTGTAGCAGTATAGGCATGTCCTCCAGCGCCATGATTGCAACAGCTAGTGGTAGCATTTTGGTGTAGGAAGGGGTGTGGTGTGTGGGTGTACTCCTTTTATACAGGGCCAGACTCCATTAGGTCCACCTGTGGTGATTGTGTGCACCTGTGGCAGTTGGTTTGATTGCTGTTTACGGGTGGTCCGTAATGCCTGTATGGCCGCCATCGTGCATGCCCTGATTACCAGCTTCAGGATGCCGGTATGTGCATGCCCACATAGGTTGTGATGTCCTCCTATTACCGGCATGCCGGTATTTACTTCCTGAAGGGGCACGTGTACGCGCCCATGCCGGTATAAGGGGGCACGGTATAGGCGGTGCCGGTATTGGCGAGTTGTCTGGTCGGAATTCCCCGGACCCGTTAATGATGCTGCTATCACCATTCCGCCTTCCTTTTTACATTACCTCCATTCTCGTAATGAGGCCCTTGGACTTTGATATCACCAATGAATTTTCCAAAAAAACATTAGTGTGACTCTTTAACAGCAAAAATTAGACCCTTGATTTCACAACTAAAGATAATTTACCACAAATATTGCAAATTTCCATTGAGTCCTGCGATCCAATTTTACTTATTAAAGATTGAAGCGATACTTTTGTGTAATTTAGAACTATGTCTTCACAACATCGATAGCATAGTAAATTCCCTGCAAGGGTGTCTTTGGAAACAAGTCTTAAATCTGGCTAATTTGGTTCCAAACTCGTGCATACGCATAGAACTGGGTTTGTCTAGCTTATCAGCTTGATTCCTGTGGCGTCAATTAAATTCTTATGTTAAAATGTTGGACCCCCCCCGAAATTCTAACTAAGTGAAACTCTCCAGGATGTTGGCCTTACAGAATCCACACTCAATAAATATTTTTAAGAAGAGAATGTATCTTGCTTTGCAGCGTATTAACATCACCAAAGAGGATCTGATAACTAGAGCAGGACATTCCAAAAAAATGCTATATCAGATGGATTGGGTCGAATCTCAAGACGAAATTGGTTCTTACTTGCATTATAAAGAATTTGCCTTAGATAGGCACAAAAAAGTTCTGAGGCTGATGTACGTTGAGTACTTTCCTGATACTATGTACTTGACATCTATATGCGGTTTCACCTGAATCAGCTTCATTCCAAAGAACGCATTAGTCAGTGGTTGTATTTCAATTCTGATATCTTTCGCTTCTGTAAGAAAGCTCCACAAAAGGAAACTAACAAGCACATGGTCATTTATTGCATTCACTTCAAAAATGAGAGCCTCGCTTTCTTGGGGGAGAGAAATGTGATGAACTCTGTATCTTCTAGTGATATGCTATGGATTAAATGTATGAATAATCCTCAGATTTCATGTATGTGTGCCTTGGGAAGGCTCTTATGTAAAATTGAAAATTAACTTTTGCAGAGAATGTATAACGTTGCAAATTACTTACATTTTGCTTTGTGTTAATTCATCTATTCAAGCTAACAACAATGTGCAATGTCTGCGTGAGGAACTGTATGCCTTCAAACATTTTTTCTAACAGGTGGTCTCACTATAAGATCTTAAATGTTGCTATGAATTGGGTTCAGTAAGTAGGAAAAGATTCTAAGTGAATACTGTGGTAATTCAATTTAGAATTGATTTTAAACTGAAATTATGGAATTTTAGATGTGTTTTTTGATTTGGTGTTGTATAAAAGGTTAAGTTGTTTATATATATATATATTCAGTAAAAAAACGTTGTTAAAGGGATGCTATGGTTAAGTGGCCCTACTAAAAACCTATGAAATTCAGTAAAAAAACTTTGTTGAAGCGACGTTCTGGTTCCAAGTAAAACCGAACAACCCTTGAAATTCGACAGTTATGGTAAACTAAGCAACCATAACTCGAGCCACCACCGTGCACTGCTAAGACTAACACCCACGACATCAAAGATGACATCACAAATGCAGCACATCACGGGTTGCCTGCACTTCTGCACGCATGGCCTCATGGGATGCCCGGATCTCCTCATGTGTTGCCTGCAGCTCAGCTGAGAGCGAACGTGTGAGCTGCTCCAGCTGCTGTTCTGCCCTAACATTTCGGGAAGCCTCAAGTTCAAGCAGACTCTGCCTGAGGTTATGGAGTTCCACCCTCACTGCTTCCCTGTGGCCCTGTGACTCTATTGATATGGATTCTCCAGTACCGCCCATCGGTCCCTGTTGGACGCCAACATGTCTTCCCTGTGTGATTGGCAAATGGAGTCTGTTGCCTGCTGTTGTTGCTCCATCTGCCTTTCAGGGGGGATAATGGAAGTGGCAACCCTCTCCATTGCCTGAGCCATCATTTCTACTGATGCAGCCTGTTGGGTTGCCATACCGTACATGGAGTTTCCCATAAAGTATTGCCTGGTGGCGCACGACCACCACGTCGGCGGGCACCACACCTGTTCGGGGCAAGGCGATCTGCACCTTGATGTGCTGGCACTGCCTGAGGCTGCAGGACTGCATTCCCCCTCTGATCTGCTTGCCCAGGAACAGGATCAGATGCTGTGGAGTGTGACCCTGCATCCGTAACCGCCAAAGGCGGACCTACCAACACTGACATCCCCATAGATGGTTCTACCCCTGGTGCAGGTGGGTTGGACAGAACAGAATCCCTGAAAGAAGCACTGACCCGCGACAGCACATAAGTCTTATCACCCAACTCAGCACCTGAATAGAGGTCTGGGGAGCTGCACCCAGAGACACCCCTCCAGTATGGTCTGCAGTACCAAAGTGTTTTCACCCACCACCACACCACATCCCCCACTAGTGCCTGGTAGCAGCTGAGAATCCTCCTGGGTCTGCACCATCTCCTGAGCCTCACCAGCATCAAGTGCGTCGTCACCTGCAAAAACATGAAATACAAGTAATGGAAACAGGCATGAGCACCATAGCACACACATAGGCCTGACAAAACAGAGATCCTGTCCATGGTTTACACATGTCCCACATGACTATAACCCTGGCATGCATGCACTGTCAATGAGTTTGAAGGGGAGTCAAAAAGGCAGACAATGAGCACACCAAGATGGAAAAGCAACACATTTGCAGCATGTCATGTAGCATTGGCATCACACATCAGCCTGTGAGTGGCATGTCCAATACACATACATGACACATGCCAGCACACAGATGTCATGTAGCATAGCCATGGTAAATTAGACAACTACAGCGATATGTCAGTGAATGAGTACTGTCCCACATCCATGTCACATGGACATGATGAGAAGATTAATGCAGAATAGTGTTGCAAAATATGCATGTGCCACACACTACAACACATCCAGTGTACAATAAGACAGTGATTGTAGGCAGATGTACACATCAATGGTTGGTCACTTCAACATGACAGGAAACAACTATCATGTTCCACATGAAAACAGGCCCTAAAAATAAATTTCAGCAGGCCAATACTCCCTCGCCCTGAATGGTCTAATCATTCACATAACCAGGTAACTAAAGTGGCACAATGTGGGGTGTAAACAGTGACAGAAGCATTTCACATATGTGGCATTAGGGATGAAAAAAACATATGAACAATGGGATAATCTAAACAATCAGCCTGAATGAACACAGAAAAGATCAGAACAATGTTGGTGCAAGATGATAGTTCAAGTGCAACAGCAGTAATGTGGGGCTAATTGGCTACTGTGGGCAGAAGGGATACTGTCATACCCAAATCAAAGGCACGTGAATGTATTGGAGGAAGCACATGGGTGACCCATAACACTCAGGAGTACACACCCTCACCTGGCACTCAATCAGATATCGTCCCCAAACAACATACACATGGATTACACACGCATGCATGGGCACTCACCGGACAATGCATCGTAATTAGGTAGCTCTCCCACGCCTTGGATCTGTTCCTCTGTGATGAAGGTCCCAGCAACAGACTCATGTTCAGTGAGTTTGTTGTCCTCTGGTGGAGACCCACCACCCGTCACCAGAGTAGCGGCATGATTTGAGGCCAGCTTGTTCTTTGCTCTGCGTTTCAGGTCATTCCACCACTTGTAGCAATCATCAGCTGTGCGCCTCACAAATCCAAGGGCACCTATGCGGTCCGCAATGGTCTGCCAGTGTGCCCTACGTTGACCAGGTGTGGTCTTGCACCCTGCAGTCACCACCACTTCGCGGTTATATGCCGACACATAGGTCACAAGTGCATCAAGTTCGGCGTCATTAAAGCTGGGCTTCCTTGACGTGCCGGACGGTGTAGCTGTGTCTGGGGTCTCAGCCTGTAGTGTCAGAGCACCCTTCTTCCTCTTTTTCAAAGGTGGAGAGGAGCCTGAGTGGCTTGCGCCACTCTGGTCAGTAGGGGCAGAAGCGCAGGTGGACTGGGTACTGGGAGTGTGCGAAGGCACAATGACCATAGGTCTTGGTGCAGGCATTGGCTGAAGTGTGATGTGGGCAGTGGCAACGTCAGTTTGATGGACCCGGACCAACACTGTCCCGGCTGGGAGACTCAGAGCTGGGGTGGATAGAGCTGCAGCTGACCCTGAAGCCTCCCCACCCTGCCTACTTGGGTCAGCAGATGACATCGCTGCCCCAGATCCACGTGGCCTGGTGACACCAACTTGCACCGGCACACGTGGCTTAGACTTGCTGACCTGGAAGTCAGCCTGGGAGTCATCCTGTGCCGGGTCAGGTGCCACAATGGGCTGGTCCAACAAGGGCTGAGCTGGGATGGTGTCAGCCACGTTTCCCTCAACCATGGGGGGGGGAGCATGGGTGTCCCTGATTGGTCCTCCACACATGCGGGTCTAGGGGCACCCTGCAAATCCTGGCCACATCCCCTACCGCGCCCACCCCGCCCACCTTTTGGAGGTCGGCCACCTTTGCCTCCCTTACCGCTTGGTCGCCTCCCAACCATGGCACTGATGTTGTTGTGTGCATGGGAGTTGCAGTACACAATTGTCCTGGGCAATTGGGGGTGAAAGGGGTAAAGTACTTGATGGAATTCGTACCCTAGTGCTCTAGCAAGGCTGTCTGTGACCCCTGGGGGAAGATGGCAGGGCAGGCAATGCACAGGTACCCCGAAAACAAAAAGTAACGTGCACGCAACCCCTCGTAGACCACGTGCGTGGAAAAATGAACCCGCACTACGCTGTGGCACCCAGAAACACAAAAATAAGCGTACGCATTTTACACGCAGCCTACAGTGACCTCTGAAGGGGTACGCGACAAACGGGGCAAGCACAGTTGGTAAATGCATGCGCGACTCACCGTCTGCGTGGAAAAAGAACATGAAAAAAATGCACATGTGCGCATTGGCAACACCCCCGCCAAAAGAAGAATTGTACGCTGTCTGAGGAGACAGGACAAAAGAAGAAGTGAACGCTGTTTGAGGAAAAAGGCCCAACAAAAAAAATTAACGCTGCCAGAGGTAACAGGGAGTACGAACTTGAAACGCTGTGAAGTAATCGCGTGTGAACCGACAAGAAGTACAGAATTCACCCACTCGCTCTCCACGAAAAGCACGTACAAGGACATGGGTCCTACACATACCTTTTAAATTGGCCCACATGTACAGCGCCACTTACGCGTGTATGCACTAAGGCCCTTTCCTCCAATTACACAAGCTGACACTCGGACGGGCAGTTTTTGGACGTGTACGATGAACATGCACCCGTGTTGATGGAAACGCCCCCGTGCGTCACGTCACAGACGTGTAGGCCCTTTCCTCGGATTACACGCTTTCACACGTGGACGTGCAGTTTTTTCACGCGCCATGAGCCACTATGGCCACGTCACAAGGGAAACGCCAGCGCGCGTCATGTCACAGATGCTCTTACGCGATAAGCGCCTTTGGTCCAATGAAACCGCGTACGTGTGCTGACACGCTTACGCGCTAAGGTCCTTTCCTCGAATTACACGCAGACGTGCAAGATTTTCACGTGCCAAATCACTCCGTATCAAGCTGGCCACGCAACAAAACACGGAAGACCACGCTCCTGCCCAGAAGCCAGAATTACTGCCCCCCAGAGCCCTGAGCACGCTCCCACCTGCCATCTGCTGCTGCCTGCCTGCCTGCTGCCCACGTGCCCTGCTATTTGCTGCCTGCACATCATCCATCTGCAGGGGTGCAGTTGTTGTGACCACCCCTGCTGGAACTGAAGACTCCCGACTGGGATACCATCGCTCCACAGCCCAGCCCCAGGACCCAGTTGCCCACCCACTCCTGCCTCTGGGGTTGCCATGTCGGGCACACCACCATCTGGCACCACTGGCAACTCCCAGCCAGAGAGGCAGGGAGCCACCAGCTTCAGTGGCAGGGAAGTTGGTGTCCTGGTGGAGCAAGTCCTGGGGTAGTATGATGCCCTCTTTGGAAGTTCTCGCACCGACTATGAAGGACGCACCAGGATCTGGATGGACATCGTGACTGCCATCAACGAGTAGGGGGTGGCAGTCCGTGACTTCAAACATGTCAAGAAGCGCTGGGAGGACTTCAGGTCCAGGACCCTCGAAAAGGCCCGGCGCCTCTTGAAGGCAGCGGATGCCAAGGGGCACCGGGGCCACCTGTCCGACCACCAAATGAGGGTCTTGGAACGCATATGCCCAGCGCTCCACGTCCGTGTCCTTGAGAGGCAGACCCGTCTGGAGTCAAGCGGTAAGTGTACATGCATACTGATTGGACGCTGTGCGTGTCGTGGTGTGCCAGTAATGTGCAGGTTGCACATGTGTTTTTGTTGGGCCATGTATGGATGTGTAGGTACAGGGGCATGAGGCTGACACAGGTGAATCCTGTTGTGTGTGAGACACATGGATGGTGTATGTGTGGGTAAGCATGCAGGCCAAATGCAGATGTGAGAGCACACATGTTTGAATTACTGTGTATGTACGTTGGCATGGTTGTGGTGTCACACATGGATGTTTGTTCCAGCTGCATGTATCTGCACTGTGTACATGTGCATGTGTGTGTATTTGACAAGTGTGCAACTGTGATGCAACATGGATGCATGTGGCACTGACATGTAGAAGGCTGAATGCCAGATGTGACATGCATTGCGATCTCATCACTCTGACAGTTGGTGGACATGCACACATGCATTTAAGTGTGTTGCTGTGTGTGCATGTGTTGTGTACTCCCCGTGTTTCATGTGACGTCAGGCTCACCTTCGGATGCTGATGCTTTTGTATGTGTATGGATGGTGCTGCCTGGTGCAATATTGCTGTGGAATAGCTCATGTGTGTGAGTAGAAATTACATGTGTGTTAGGGAGTGTGATGCCATGTCTGAAGTTTGACACTGCCACTCATGTACAACTGTCATGTGTGTATCAGTCCATTGTACAGTGCCCTGATGCCTGTGTGCTATCTCTCCCTGTCTGCAGCGTCAACTGATGAAGAGGGCGGAGAGGGTGCTGTGGAGCAAAGCGTCAGGGATAGCACCACCAGCCGGAGACACAAGGCCCGGCTCCCCTCCCAGATTGTCATCTCTTCGGGGAGTGAGGAGTCTGGTCCTGCGTCCCAGACCGTAGCTGCTGAGGGTAGGTCCAAAAGGCAGAGATTAGAGATGGACTCCTCGGCAGCAGAAGGGGCAGCTGAGACCCCACAGGGTCCGCCTGAGGAAGATGGCATGGAGTCATCCAGCTTGGTGGGGGGTTTGGAGGAGGAGGAGGCTGTGGAAGGGACCCACATGGGGTCTGGAGGTGGGGATTCCACTGGTGCCAGTTGTGCAGTGCAGGGGCAGGGACAGGAGGCAGCACAGGCTGCCGCGGAGGTGCCTGTGTGTAATCCTGTCCCTGATCCTGTGACTGCATCATCTGGCACCAGCAGGGATGCCTACATCCAGCCCCGTTTTCAGGGAGAGGATGGGTGCACAACAACTGGCCTTCCTCTCCCTGCGGACGTGGCTATCCGGGACCGTGTTGAGCCTGTCCTGGCTGGGATAGCATTCCATCAATGGGGCATGCGAGTTGACCTGCAGTGTTTTCATGAAGAGACTGCACTGCTGGACCTTCTCCTCACCTGAACCCCCTATGCACCAGTCGTCCTCCATGCCATCTTCCCACCCATGTATCACCTGGGTACCCTGTGGAGCTGCCTCTGACCCAGCGGCCAGGCTGGTGGAGGACACATCCATGCCACAGTCGGGAGTCGGACGTCCAGCAGGGGTGGCCACCACAACAACTGCACCCCAGCCGGAGGAGGATGTGCAGGCAGCAAGAGCCAGGACGCAGGCACAGGCACAGCAGCAGCAGCAACATGGTGGGAGCAATGATGGCTCTGAGCCTTCAACATCGGAGGGGCAGGCATCGGCCAGAGGGCAGGAGGACCCAGGATTGGAAGTGTCTAACCTGTGGCATCGGTTGGGCCACGCCATAGATGTGGAGCGGCAGCGGGCGAAAGAGGCACGGCTCACAATGGTCAGGGCAGAGAACTCCATGCGGAGGGCACTGAGGTGGGCCGAGTGCCTTGAGTCAATTCGCAGGGAGTTGGAGGCCAACATTTCATCGTCCCTGCGAACCCTCAGGGCCATGGAAGAGGACCGCCTCCAGGACATTGAGCAGTGGTTTGATGATGCCCTGGCCCGGGACCTCCAAAAGTGAGCCGTCGGACTAGCCCGCTGCCATTGTAAATAGTTAGTTAGTTAGTTAGTATTAGGTTTCATTTTGGTTTTCATTTTTTTTTTTGGGCGCTTGGACAATACCCCTCATTTTTATATATAGTTCTTCATTAGTTAGTGTATTTTTGTAGGTTTCATTTGGACAGTTGGGCTCATGGACCCAGGATTTCATCTTTGTAAATAGTTGGAGTAGGGATTTTTCTGCATTTTCTTTTTTGATTTTTCCATTTAGCAATGGATTTTACTTTTTGATTTCTGTTTGGATTTGCTTTGTTGGAAGGAGACTTTGGAGACATTTTTGATTTCATATATTTAGGATTATGATTTCCTTTTTTTATCATTATGTGACATTCTGCATTGTTTTCCTTATGTCCATTGTTTGGTATTTGATTTTCTTTCACCACATTTTTTGTTCAATACATTTGTTCCCATACTTCAATGTGTGGTATTCTCTCATTGGTTTCATGCATGTCACGATGTGGGTTTTCACATTCACTGGCACCCATTGTGTGTGTGTGACTGACATGTACTGATATACATACATGCCATTTGGGTTGTTTCATGTAATGGGCATTTGAATTTGGGGTGTATGTTATGCTTGGTTGGTTATTTGGGCAGGGGTGTCGTGCCGTGGGATTTTGGTGGCCATGAGGGCCATGATTGTGGATCATGTTGACATGTTGGGGGGGAAATGAGTTGGGGCCTGCTGGCAGGTGCCTCTCACTGATAGGGGGTGGAGGTGCTGGGGGACATGAATGGGGGCCTGCTGGCAGGTGCCCCTCACTGCTGGGGGGTGGGGGTGTTGGGGGACATGAGTGGGGGCCTGCTGCCAGGTGCCCCTCAATGATGGGGGGTGGGGGTGCTGGGGGACAAGAGTGGGGGCCTGCTGGCAGGTGCCCCTCACTGCTGGGGGGTGGTGGTGCTAGGGGCCATGAGTGGGACATGAGTGGGGGCCTGCTGGCAGGTGCCCCTCACTGATGGGGGGAGGAGGTGCATGGGAACTTGAGTTGGTGATCACTAGTGCAACATGACACGTGGCCTGGCTGGGGGGCATGGCCATGGTGGATGGGCTGCCTGCGGGACATGTCCAGGGGTGCAGGGTAGTGCCCTGTGGTGTGGGATGCCTGCAGTGGCCTTGGAGGGGGTAGAGGGACACCTGGGAGGACCCACACTGCCAATTCACGTGTAGGGCTCCCCGCGCACCACACTGGATACACGGAACCCACTCTGACAGCAAAATCGATTATGAAACCTCCTGCGCACCCCAGTAATACACGTACCCCGCTCGCACAGGGCCAATCGTGTGTGTGAAACCTCCCGCACAACCCAGTAATGCACGTACCCCGCTCGCACAGGGCCAATCGCGTGTGAAACCTCCCGCGTACCCCAGTAATACACATACCCCCCTCGCACAGGGCCAATCGTGTGTGAAACCTCCCGTGTACCCCACTAATACACGTACCCCGCTCGCACATGCCCAATCGCATGTGATAGTTCCCGCGCACCCCAGTAACATATGTACCCCGCTCGCACAGGGCCAATCGCGTGTGAAAATTCCCGCGCACCCCAGTAACACATGTACCACGCTCACACAGTGCCAATCGCATGGCGTTTTCGTGGTTCGGGGCCTGTGCATGGCGCACAGGGAGGAATTGGGGGCGTAACTGGTGCTGCTGCAGGGTCGCTACTCTGCGCCATGACTGGTTTTGGATGCTAAAATCCATGAATACGCTGTGCGTGGAAATGGATATTAGCGCACACGGCTGGTGCAGAAAGTCGCACGTGCACACTGTGTGCCAGCCGCGTGCGCCACTTGTGCGCTGAAGTCTATGAATTACCCTGTATATGTAGTAATAAATAAGAAGTGTAACCCATATATATATATATATATATATATATATATATATATATATATATATATATATATATATATAACACATTAACCATTAATTTAAATACAATATGTTCTAAAATGGAATGTACCAAAAGAAGAAAGATAGTCTTCCAACATGATTACCTCACAGAAACTCCATAACTAAGAGCAACAGCAGATCTACAGACCAGTAAGAACACACCTTACCAAAAGCTAGTAACTGTACTGCATTTTACATATATATTTGTAAACTTTCTGTATTAGATACAAAAAAAGTGATATTATGTTTTTGTTCTCACAGAAATGTCTAATACTCTGGAGTGGCTAGAGGAGCATTTCCCACATGAGGAAATGTCTGAAGATAGTGAACCTAATGGTAGACTCTTTACTATACAAACCAATTAATAAATATTAGTTTATATACATTTAACATATACATTTATTTTGTACAGACCATACAAAAATTGAAAATACTAAAGAAAAAGAATTATTGGATAAGACTCTTCAACACATAGAAGAAAAAATGGACCTACTCATGGCACATTTTAACATTTTAAAAAACTTTGTGGAGAATCACTTGAAACAAACAACTACATACCATTGTCCCACATGTACCTGTCCCCCCTCCACATATCCCAGTCAATTATCGCAAAACCCTCTCCATGAACCAAAATGTTTTGATGAGACTTCCATCCCTTCTTTACCTCATATAAATCCTACTGAAACCCTCAGTTCTCCTGTTTTTGTTTCAGTTTCCGCCTCACCTTCTCTGTCATAAATGTAACATCTATTTAAAATAAAGTAAAATTATTATGTCTTGATTAATTTCTTGTCTTTTTAAAAAGCAGTTCAGGTGTCCGCGGACAGCGCGGGTGTCCGGAATGTTCGTAAGCAAATGAAAATGGGAGCGTCCTAAGGACATTATATCTTTCCGTAAAGTTTGCATGCAAGTTGAAACTGTTTTAAGAACAGAGCTGGTGTTCGGAATGTCCGCAATAAAACTACCACATGCGATGTGCTGAAATGTTCATCAATAAATAAAATGGACGTATCCTGAGGATGCTAGACCTGTCCGTATTGATCGCAGGCGAGTTGAAACTGTTCTAAGAACACAGGCAGTATCCTGAAATTTTTGTAAATAAACTAAATAGTGGTGTCCTAAGGACGGTATACTTGTCCGTATTGTTCGGAGACAAGCTGAAACTGTCCTAAGAACACACATGATGTCCTGAAATGTTTGTCAATAAACAAAATGGGGGTGTCCTGAGGACGCTAGACCTGTCTGTATTGTTCGCAAGTGATTTAAAACTGTTCTAAGAACAAACGCTGGTCCGTAATTGTTTGTTTCACTTGTGACGCACTTTTAATTAGTTTCAGGACCAAACAGTGGCCATAGAACACCAACACGCATGCGCAAAACAGTTTTGGTGCATTTGATGTCGTGCGGACACCCGCTCCCTTCGCGGACATGTTCTCGAAGCTATCATATGACCGCACCGACGCTGAGCGTGTGTTCTGACTGCAAACACTGTTCGTGTCCCTGAAGAATTTAAAACTACCTTTTCAAGCAATCCACAATGTTTTTCAATAATAACTCACCATACCACAAGTCCCACATAGTAATCCTGAGTTTCAACATACTTTTTGGGACTTTTTAAACCTTTTTTTGGTGTTCGATCTGTTCACGGACAGCGCACATGTCCGCGAACCGCGCACAAGCACCCCTATAAAAGGCCACACCATAGAGCTCATTCTCATTGTGTTTCTGGCTATCTTACAGAACACAGTGCATTTTCCAGCCAACTTTCCAGATTTTAATCGGAAACCTGATGGCATCCATGGCTGCAGTACTGCCACCTGGTGCTACATCTGCCTCAGCACCACTCCCCCCTTCTCCACCGCCACCACCTCCCCAAGGGCCCGAATAGGGGAACAGGAGTGAGGATGTAGAGGAGGATGAAGAGGATGACGAGAATGAGGTAGAGGAACTCCCTACTACCAGCACTCGGCGTGAGTCTTGGGTGTGGCGGTTATTTACCATTCATGGTAATGTTCCTAAGGCGCGTGCAAACCGAGTCACCTGCACAGAGTGCAAAATGGTACTCAGTCACGGGAGGGCTGGTTCATACAGCTTTGGGACAATTACTATGAAACGACACCTAAAGTCATTCCACACAGGGGAAACTCTCTCCTGGCACAACACACCCACTAAACTTTACTGACCAATCCCTTGGTCTGCTCATTCTCATTTGCATGCCTCCCCAACCCAAAATCCCCGGATGTAACACGAGATGTCCGCGGACTTCCGCCATGTCCGCGGACATATCGTAACATGGACAGTCCTTCTACCATTTTAATTTCACTTTCTGTGCTATTCCCTCATTGGATATAGCTAAGAAGTCACACAACCAGCCACCAATCACATCCAAGACCTCTACATCTAACTGCATCATCATTGATCAGCACTTCAAATGTACTGTTAATCTCTATGAGTACAAGTGTCATATCATTGGAAAGCACCTTCTACAAGAAATACTGTACAAGTCTCCAAGATTTCTACTTGCAGCTGCATGCATATCCATATGCATGAACACAAACTACAGGTATGCATATTTTCTGTATAGTACATTTACAATTCTTATACATTCATATAAACAGATTAACTGACTTTTAGCTTGTATAATCTATAAAATGAATTTACTGTCATTTTATCCATCTCCTATAATCAACTGTCACTTCCAAACCTATCTGCTATTTAATTTCTTTTTACACCCACATTTGCAAAACATGTTGAACTAACATATTTAAAGTACAATATAAAGAGTTAACATACTCTAACAAAAATGCATGCACACAGTATGTTCAGATATCAAACAACAATACTTGTAGAAAAACATGAAACTTATTTCTTTATTTATTTATTTATGTATTTATTTATATTTATTTAGCGCGCAAGCAGCCCATGGGCATTGAGGCGCTGTTACTTGCAAGAGCTTAGTTACAGGAATAGTGGCATTCAGTGGTACATTATGAATTCCACAAGGCATAGAACTGATATTTTGGTTGGTACAGTTAATCATTACAATAGAGCTTATGCATTAAGAACATATGATATGTAGTCAACTGGTGCGACGCATCTTATGTGAATAAGGTAGTTTTCATAGTTTTGCGGAAAGCGTTGAGGGTCAATGTCAATTAAAAAATCAATGTCTACATTAAAAACAGTGCTATATACAAACAAAATTACTAATTTGTTTCCTTTAAAATTGCAGTGAAGACCATTCTCCTGAAAAGAAGCAGCCGAATTTGAAGTACAAAGAACAACTAAGAAGAAACCTGCTCATTCCAGAAAAAAAGTAAGTTGAATACCACCATAATATTTGTACTATTACTCAAGCACACTTAAGGTTAATTCATGCTATTTCTACCCCTAAAAATAGAGATTGTGCACCATTTTGTCCACAGATCCCCATTTCTTAAAGATTTACAAGCAGAATGGTGCACAAATTCCTATTTTTCGGCACACAAATGACCCAACTCAGCCCCTAGAATGTTTATATTATAGAACAAACAACAGTTATAATTGTATATCATTAGATTTACTATTTGTACTTCTCCACACCACTAGCTTTCTTTCTACTGTCATCTGAACCCCAGTTTAGTATCACATAAATTCAAGAATACACATCCCAACGAGTTGTAGTTGCCCAATGCATAATCACACACCATCACATACATCTTTATCATCTTACTCAGACACTCATGCACACAGCACACATACATTGCAGAACACCCCAACCCATACCTTCTTTATTTTTATCAACAGACCCTAAAGAATGCCTACCAAAAATTAAGTCCGTAGAAAGCAACGCAGAAGCAGAGCAAATGAAAATAGAAGTGTCCAAAATAATCATCCATCTCTAGCAGAATTTGTAATAAAAGTTCAAACAAAAGAGCTACTACAGTCATTTAGCGAAACAAAACAAGCTTCAAGTACAGAAACGTTGCCTCGTCTATCAAAATGTAAAACGAACCAGAAAACAATTAATTAAATGTTCCGTCACAGAGTCCTTCAAAATCTTATAAAACAGGAGAGAAATCAGGCACAACCCGTAAAACCTATCATCGGAAATTAATCTTAGAAGTGTTGATAGAGAATGCAATCCTTCTCAAAAGAAAATTATTTATTTTAGTGTTAAACAAAATGAAACCACTAACAAAACTAATGACTAAATTACAAAAAAGACTGCTCAATAAACGAAATGTCAACATAAATAACTTCTTAAGTATCTGTAGAGGTGAGTGGAGTCACACTAGAAGCACAGAACCATATTTTAATGAAGAACCATACAAACAAAAGCAAACAAATACAATTGCCATACATAGCAGTGGACGAGGTTATGAAAAAGTTAATAATATCATGATGGAACAAGAAATACCGCTTACAAAAATATCCCCAGAAAACTTAGAATTACCTCTCCATTCAACCGAATCAGAACGTCCAGTATACAAATGCCCATGCACGTCAATGTGTAACATTCCCAAAAAATCTTTCAAGTCTTTACGCCAATTCCTCAATCAATATGTGAAAGGCAAAGACAAAATCAAAATTAAACTACTGCAAAATATGGATACCTGTCCAGTGTGCAAGTACACAGGAATACAAGGACATTCATTGGCCTGCATTTCAGGACCTAGTTGTAAAACCACCTTCCATTATATCAAAATGAAATCAACACATCATTCAACTATAAGAAATCTAGTCTATAAACTGTATTATGCTAAAAGTCCTGCTTTAGCACTAGACAATTTAAATAACATTCTTCTACATGTCACAGCAAAAGACCGACTTAAAGAAATCGACTATATCCAGAAAAAATATTTTGGAAGTGAAAGCCACTTACAGAGTGAAATAGTTTTAAAGCAAATTAGCAACAATTCTATGCATGGCAACCTTCTACTACACACATACAAAAAAGAAACACTGAAATTTAAAAGTACATCTGCTGAAGTACCAAACCATGTGTGTGTGTGTTGCCATAGAACTTTTTATAAAAGTAACACAAAAACTGTAGACCCAACATACAAAATAGAAGACAATGAAGATTCTAAATGGTTTGAATTAGCTCTCTACCTTATAGCAGAAACCAAATACGAAATAACTGACCCCTTAATACTTTGCAGTGACTGCACTAAAAAACTTGACAACAACCAAACTCCTTCACGTGCTATCACAAATAATTTGGAATTATTTCCACTACCAAACCCCCTACAACATCTTTATATGAGAGCATCACAATTCAAACAGTGCATCCCTTTAAAGCAATAATACGCCTTCAACCAAAAACACCAAAATTACCTCCCCCTGAATTAGTGAAAGGTATTTGTGGAAAGGTAGTGTATTTACCATTAGATCTAGAACAAAATGTGCACACTCTAGGAGTGCAACGTCCCATGGAGCAATCTTTAATTATCTTAGTAAATGGTGTATCTACAAAAGACAAAAAAAATTGGCAACAACTGGTAGATTTACATAAAGTTAGACAAGCCTTGCAATATCTAAAAGACAATAATGAATACTACAAAGAAATTAATAATGAAGAAAACTTGAAGGATACCACTGAAATAATTCAAGAGACACAAGAAGCTGGTCAATTTGAGCTCCTCGATCCTGCTACAATATCCAATACTTTAGACCATTATACAATTCATCCATTGCACTCTAATGACACCGTAGACGATGCACTAGAAACGTACCAAATGCGTCAAACAAAAGGATCACCAATCAGCATATGGGAAAAAAGTATAGAAGCACGTGCTTTTCCTCTACTCTTTCCTACTGGCAAAGGAGGAAGGTACGATGATAGACCTATTCAAATAACAGCATCAGAATACCGCTTGTTACGGATGTATTCTGAAGATCACAGCGTTAGACAAAATGTGGAATACATATTCCACCTACTCTTTGAAAGTGAACTAGCAACTTTATGTTATGGAGTTGCACACACATTAAAATCAGGATCCCACTTTAAAAATATGTCACCTAAACAATTATTACAAAAAGTGCATCAAAAAGATGAGGTTTTACAATCAAATATTACAAATATATTAGCAAACATGCGTGGTACAAAAGAGTACTGGTTTCAACGTCATTACGTTGTATGATAAGAAACCTTGGCCCACCCACTTGGTTTGTTACATTAAGTTGTGCAGAATATGCGTGGGAAGATTTACATGATTTCCTACGCATATCAAACAAAAACAAAACAAACATAGATATACTAACACCTGGAGAACTTTGTCCTCTAGATCCTGTTAATGTTTCAAGATATTTTCATAATTTCTTCATTGCTGTGCTACACTTTATTTGTAATACAACTGCTCCTCCCCTCAGTGAAGTGCAACTCTTCTTTTGGAGAAAAGAATACCAAGCCAGAGGAGCACCACATATCCACATGCTTTTATGGATTAAAGATGCTCCTAAATTTGGTCAAGACAATGATGCCACTGTGTTACAGTTTATTGAAAAATATGTCACTTGTGAAATTCCATCAGAAGCAACAAATAGAGATCTTCATGCACAACTTTTACAATTTCAAAGACACAAATGTGGCAAATATTGTCGTCGCAAATACAAAAACAAAGTGAAATACTACACTAAATGCCGCTTTGGTTTCCCTAGACCGGTTACAAAAACAGGTCAAGTGAACAACTTCATGTCTTCGTTAGACATAATGTTAAAGGTAAATCACCTAAAAATACATATTACATAAAAAGAACAGAAGAAGAAAAATATATCAATGATTACAATGCAATCATTGCCCACTTATGGAATGCAAACATAGATGTGCAGTACATTGCAGACAATTCACTGCAGTTGCACAACATGTCACAGAATACTTAACCAAAGCAGAAAAGACAGAGCTGCAAGACCTCTGGAATGACCTGTCATTAGATAAAACAAGTGTCACAAAAAATTACAGCTTGGGCATAAAAATCCTCTCCCATAGAGAATGTGGCTCCTATGAAGCAGCAGATCGTTTAACTAGTACTGCTTTGTATGGAAAATCTGAAAATATAGTCTGGCTAAGTCGTGGTCCTGCTAAATCTAGAAAAAGAGTTCTAAAATCATACGAAGATATAGAAACAATAGATAAACATGATCCCAACAGCCAAGACATTTTAAAAAACAATTTACTGGACACATACTACCCAAACGGAAGTACCACTTTGGAAGCCATGTGTCTATACCACATAGCCCAAAACTTCACATACAAAAATAATATAAAACCCGATGAAAAAAAGGTAAATACAAAGTGACAAATTGTGAAGGCAGCTTAGTAAAACTCACCAATTCAAATTTAATGAATCATATCAAATTGTCATTAAAGACTCCTCAACATAGAGAACTATATTGCATGTCCCTGCTACAACTCTTTAAACCATGGAGAAAAGAAGAAGAAATACTAGATAACTATGACTCCTATGAAGACACTTTCAAAGCAAATGAAAGCATTTTAACTGATGTAAACTTTACACAGTACAAAACAATGTTGCACAATGAACAGCAACACGAAGAAGAACTCCAGGCCCAACTAGATAAGGACACTCCTGGCAGTAGTCAACCTTCTGTAACAGGAAGCCAAGAACCACTGGGAGAGCCACTAATAACAAATGAGGCAGAATTAGCTATGACAGAAGTAGAAAACACCATGTGTCAGTATGAAGATATAGAAGACTTAACTATACTGCAATCAAAATTAAACAATGAGCAATGTAGCATTTTTGAAGAAGTAACAAGAAATTGCACATGTTGTACAACATAAAAACAAAGAATGCACCTGCCAAAATAACAAACCTATACTATTGTACGTCAGTGGTGAAGCTGGTTCTGGCAAAACATTCTTAATCAAAATCATCAGTAAATTCCTTCAACAATTGACAAACAACAAACTGTCAGCTGTTGTCACTGCCCCCACAGGTTTAGCTGTCTACAACATAGGCGGTGTCACTTTACACCGATTACTACAACTGCCAGTAGAACACCAAAACAAATGAGACTATTACAAACTTTCTACAGAAGCTGCAATGCAGAGTATTAAAACAAATGAAAATGCTACTAATAGATGAAGTGAGCATGGTCTCCATCCTAATGTTGGCCTTGATTCACCTCAGATTACAAGAAGTACTCAAAAAAATTATGAAGAGCTCTTTGGAGGAAAACACATTATTGTTTTCAGAGATCTTCTTCAATTGACACCAGTGAAAGGTGAGCCTATTTTTAAAACCTTAGGACACAAACTCTGCCATAAAACTGTGGCAGCATTAGAAATGTCAACCTTTGGCAACATTTCCAATACAGAGAATTAACAGAAAACATGCAGAAATCTGCAGATCTCACTTATGCCAACATCTTAAAAAGTATTAGAGTTGGTATATTATCTCAAGAAGCACAAGCAATATTGAAAACCCAGCACATTCATGCACTTTATGGTGATAATGCATGTGCTATGGATGTTATGGAACAATTAGCCCACAAACATATCAATTGTATGGCCTTAATGCCAACTCTTGCAAGCTGTTTCAAATTCAATGAAACAATGTTAAAAAAAAGGAATGCAACCAATAATTGAAATTAGCGCCACAGACAAACTAGACATACATGGTATGACACTACCCATGTGTGAACAAGCCACAACGAGACTAAATAGATTAGAAAATTCAATCTCCAACATGGCTGGATTGGAAAAAATATTAAAATTATCCTTAAATTGCAGATTAATGCTTAAACGTAACCTTGACATGGATCAAGGACTAGTTAACGGAGCACTGGGTACAGTTGTTGGCTTTCAAACATACCCACGTGACAACAACATTCAGTTTGTCAATATTCTCTTTGAAAAACTTTCAGAAGTGAAAAGGATAGGACGCTCAACAGCTCAATTCCTTCTCTTCAAAGACATGTATGTACGCAGAGAACAATTTTCTCTAACTCTTGCATACGCAGTCACCATTCATAAATCACAAGGTCTTACCCTAGACAAAGCATTGATGGACATTGTTAACACAGTCTTTAAAGAAGGCATGAGCTACGTAGCACTATCACGCTTACGTACACTTGACGGTCTATTTCTAATCAACTTTGATGCAAGGAAAGTAAACGCTGATATTCCTTGCATTTCAGAATACACTAGACTTCGTTCACTATACACCCCCATCTAAAAACATATCCTATTCCACAAAAAGTCAAATGTTCTAAAAGAAAACTAAATCAAACAGAAATGCAACAGGATGTCACTGCAAATCCTCCAAAGAGATTAAAAGAAACTAATACTTCATCAAGTACCACAATCAAAAAAGAACCAGGTACTTCTTCAAAGAAAGAAGACAAACTCCAAAAAAAGCACTCAGATACAGAACTACCTGGTCCATTTAAACTTTCAAATGTAATTGGTGTAAGTTGCTACGCAAATGTAGCAATGAATATTCTATTTCAATTATCACCAATAGTTGACAACATTTACTTACACAATACAGACCAATTGTGTTTGCAAATGTTAGTACTTCATAGAAATGCAACAAACAATCCTGACAACACGTATAGTGTTTATGGAATAAGACAACAATTGGACTACTGTGTTGGAATGGTGAAATTCACTATAAACTCACAGGAAGATCCACAAGAATTTCTAATGTGCTTACTACAAGTACGGGAAAACTAAAACATACCTATAAATGAAATCTTCCAGATTTCATACATGTGGAAACATACATGCACTCATTTCAAGAATGTGACACAAGAACAAATCCCCAATGAGCGCTGTGTGTATGTATCAATACATAATTGTGAATCCGTTCCATTTCAGCAACTTGTACAAAATGCAAACCATGGTAGATTATGTACTACCTGCAATTTGGATAATCACTCCACCTTACTAATACAAACACATAGTAAATAAGTAATACTAATGCTTCTACGTTACAATGCAGATGGTACCAAAAACAACTGCAAGCTGACTGGATTCACACATGGTCAAGTATCACTTGGTAAAAAAAACTTCACAACAATAGCTATAATCTACCACACAGGAGCCACAACCAATGCAGGTCACTATACTGCATATATAAAAAAATGTGGATGGTTCGAATGTAATGATAGTACCATTACTCTAAAGTAGAAATTACCTTAAATCTTACAAACGCTTATTTAATGTTCTTAAAACCAGCATTTATTAACTAAACTGTACTTAAACATTAACTAAACTTCTATTAAAAAAACTATAAACTGTTACAATATGCCAACAGCTATATAACTGCCCCAAAATTCTGCAACAACCAAACAGATAAATCAACACCACTAATAAACAGTTAGAATATGCCAACAGGTATCTAACTGCCCCAAGAATCTGCAACAACCCAACAGGTATATTAGCAAAGTTAATAATATAAATACAAAACTATAATCAGTTACAATTCGACATCACGTATCTAATAATCTGCAACAACCAACAGATAGAACATTAGCCAGAAACAACAAGTAAACACTAAAAACAATCCAAAAAATGTACCATACCATAACATGAAAAAGTTTTTTTTAATCCAACATGGATTTTTTTTCCCCACAAACCCAATGATTAAGGCAACAAACACAGAAACTGAGCAAATTGCACAGTACACTGGTTTGTAAACTACTAAATATGAGGGTCGAAATAAAGCAGAAATGTATATTATGCAATGTAATAAGTCTTTATAAACTACCTACACTAACATGATCTTTTCTTTTATCACAGAAATTGAAAAAGAATATATCTGTTCCATTTACCCACATCATGAAAAAAATATATCCAATCACAAAAAATCAAACAGTAAGTATATTATAATAAATACAACTCATAAATACTGCTTTATAACACAACCATCTAACCATACAACACAATACAAAATGTTTACTTCCATGGATATGTTATACTGCAGTGCTTGTTACCAAACTCTACAATCTTAATGACATGACGTAGCCAAAGCATCAAATACAAACTATACAAATCAAACACCACACAAACTGTATATTTGCAAATATTTGATAGATGTTTGATTCTATGTGTGTGATATATGGGTGTGATATGCTGCGGTGGTTGTGGCCAGGGCCTAGAGTCTTGGGTGCATGGCCTACGGCCTTCACAATTTGTCACTCTGTATCTACCTTTGTTTTCATTGGGTTTTATATTATGTTTGTAAGTAAAGTTTTGTGCTATGTGGTATAGACACATGGTTTCCAAAGTGGTACTTCTGTTTGGGTAGTACGTGTCTAGTAAATTATTTTTCAAAATGTCTTGGTTGTTGGGATCATTTTTGGCTATTGCTTCTATATCGTCGTATGAGTTGAAAACTCTTTTTCTTGATTTAGCAGTACCAACACTTAGCCATATATATTTTCAGATTTTCCATATAAAGTAGTACCGGTTAAACGATCTGCAGCTTCATAGCAGCCACATTCTCTATGTGAGAGGATTTTCATGCCAAAGCTGTACAATTTCTGAGACAGTGTTTTGTCCGATGATAGGCCATTCCAGAAGTCTTGCAGCTCTGTTTTTTTCTGCTTTGGTTAAGTAGGTTGTAACATATCGTGCAACTGCAGTGGAATTATCTGCAATGTACTGCACATCTATGTTTGCATTCCACAAGGGGGCAATGATTGCATTGTAATCATTGATATATTTTGCTTCTTCTGTTCTTTTTATGTAATATGTGTTCTTAGATGATTTACCTTTAACACTATGTCTAACTGAAGACATGAAGTTGTTCACTTCACCTGTTTCTGTAACTGGTCTAGGGAAACCAAAGTGGCATTTGGTGTAGTATTTCTCTTTGTTTTTGTATTTGCAACAACAATATTTCTGTTTTTGTGTCTTTGAAATTGTACAATTTGTGCATGAAGATCACTATTTGTTGCTTTTGATGGAATTTCACAAGTGACATATTTTTCGATAAACTCTAAAACAGTGGCATCACTGTCTTGACCAAACTTAGGAGCATCTTTAATCCATAAAAGCATGAGGTACTCCTCTGGCTTGGTATTCTTTTCTCCAAAAGAAGTGTTGCACTTCTCCAAGGGGAGGAACAGTTTTATTACAAATAAAGTGTAGCATAGCAATGAAGCGATGATGGAAATATCTTGAAACATTAAAAGGATCTAGAGAGCAAAGTTTCCCAGGTGTTAGTATATCTATGTTTGTTTGTTTTTGTTTGCTATGCGTAGGAAATCATGTAAATCTTCCCATGCATATTCTGCATGACTTAATGTAACAAACCAAGTGGGCAGGCCAAGGTTTCTTATCATACAACGTACATCTCTGTGATGTCTGATCCAGTACTTATTAGTACCACTCATGTTTGCTTACAGATTTGGTATGCTTGATTGTAGAACCTCATCTTTTTCTTGTACTTTTTGTAGTACTTGCGTAGCTGACATATTTTGAAATTGGGTACCAGATTTTAATGTGTGTGCAACTCCATAACATAGAGTTGCTAGTTCGTTTTCTGTAGGTGGAATATGTATTGCACATTTTGTGTAAATCTGGGATCTTCAGAATACATTCGTAATGAGTGGTATTCCGATGCTGTTATCTTAATGGGTCTATCATCGTACCTTGCTCCTTTTCCAGTGGGAAAGAGTAGAGGCAAAGCACATGCTTCTATACTTTTTTCCCATATGCTGACTGGTGATACTTTGGTTTGTCGCATTTGGTACTTTTCTAGTGCATCATCTATGGTGTCCCTGGAGTATAATGGATGCATTGTATAATGATCTAAAATATTGGATACTGTAGCAGGATCTAGAAGTTCAAATTGACCACTTTCTGGTGACTCTTGAATAATTTTAGTGGTTTCCTTCAAGTGTTCTTCAATATTCATTTCTTTGTAGTATTCATTATTGTCTTTTAGATATTGCAAGGCTTGTCTAACTTTCTGTAAGTATACGAGTTGTTGTCAATTTTTTTGTCTTTTGTAGGAACACCATTTACTAAGACAATTAAAGATTGCTCTATTGGACGTTGTAATCCCAGAGTGTTTACATTTTCATTCAGATCTAATGGCAAATAAACAACTTTGCCACAAATGCCTTTCACTAATTCAGAGGGAGGTAATGTTGCTGTTTTTGGTTGAAGGCGTATTATTGCTTGAAATGGGTGCACTGTTTGAATTATAATGCTCTCATATAAATTGAGTTGTTTCAGGGGTTTTAGTAGTGGGAATAATTCCAAGTTATTTGTGATAGCACGTGAAGGAGTTTGGTTGTTGTCAAGTTTTGTAGTGCACTAAGTGCAAAGTATTAAGGAGTCATTTATCTCATATTTGTTTTCTGCTATAAGGTACAGAGCTTATTCAAATCATTTGGACTCTTCATTGTCTTATATTTTGTATTTTACGTCTACAGTTTTTGTGTTACTTTTATCAAAAGTTCGGCGGCAACACACACACACACACATGGTTTGGTATTTTAGCAGATGTACTTTTAAATTTTACTATTTCTTTTTTGTATGTGTGTAGTAGAAGGTTGCCATCTGTACAATTGTTGCTAGTTTGTTGTAAAGGTATTGCATTTTGTAAGAGCCTTTCACTTCCAAAATATTTTCTCTGGATATGCTCTATTTCTTCAAGTAGATCTTTGGCTGTAGCATGTAGAAGATTGTCATTTAAATTGGCTAGTGCTAAAGCAGGACTTTTAGCATAGTACAGTTTATAGATTAGATTTCTTGTAGTTGAATTTATGTGTTGATATAATTTTGATTTGATGGAAGGTGCTTTTGCAAATAGGTCCTGAAATGCAGGCTAATGAATGTCCTTGTAGTCCTGTGTGTTTGTGCACTGGACAGATATCCATGTTTTGTAATAGTTTCATTTTGATTTTGTCTTTGCCTTTCACAAAACTGATTGAGGAACTGGCATAAACATTTGAAAGATTTTTTGGCAATGTTACACATTGACGTGCACAGCCATTTGTATACTGGACGTTCTGGTTCAGTTGAATGGTGAGGTGATACTGCATTTTCTCGGGACATTTTTGTAAGCAGTATTACTTGTTCCATAATGGTATTATTAAGTTTTTCATAGCCTCTTCCACTGCTATGTATTGCAATTATGTTTGTTGGCTTTTGTTTGTACGCTTCTTCATTGAAATATGGTTCTGTGCTGGTGGTGTGACCCCATTCACCTCCACAGATATTTAAGAAGTTATTTTTGTTGACATTCCGTTTATTTAGAAGTCTTTTTTGTAATTTAGTAGTCAGTTTTGTTAGTGGTTTCATTTTGTTTAACACTAAAATAAATAACTTCCTTTTGAGAAGGATTGCACTATCAAAGCTTTTAAAATACATTTTCTATGGTAGGTTTTAAGGGTTGTGCATGATTTCTCTCCTGTTTTTATAAGATTTTAAAGGACTCTGTGGTGGAACATTTTTTCTAATATACTTTTTTGGTATGGTTACTTGCCACTACATCAAGATTTATTGGAGCAGTGTTAGCAGTACTAGTAGCTGAATTGTTGTAAATCACTTTTTGTTTTGTTTTACATTTTGAAAGAGGAGGGACAGTTTTTGTACTGGAAGCTTGTTTTGTTTCTCTTAATGACTCTATTAGATGTTTTGTTTTAACTTTTTGTACAAATTCTGCTAGAGATTCATGAATTTTTTGGACACTTTTATTTTCATTTGCTCTACTTCTGTGTTGCATTCTACGGACTTGGTTCTTGGTAGGCATTCTTTGGGGTCTGTTGAAAAAAAAAAGAAGGTATGGTTTGGGCTGTTGTGCAATGTATGTGTGTTGTGTGCATGAGTGTGTGATTATGATGGTAAAGATGAATGGAGTGCTGTGTGATTGTACATTGGGCAGCTACAACTAGTTGGGAAGTCTATTCTTGTACTTGTATGTTACTATACTTGGGTTCACACGACAGTACAAAGTAAGCTTGTGGTGAGCAGAAGTACTAATACTAAATCTAAAGGTATAGAATTAAAACAGTTCTTTGTTCTGTAATATTAACATTCTAGGGGCTTAGTTATGTTATTTGTGAATCAAAAAATGGGGATTTGTGTGCTATTCTACCTGTTTATCCCTGTTTAACAAGTGGGGATTTGTGGGCAGAAGGGTGTACAAATCTCTGTTTTTTGGCGCACACACACATTCAATGAATCAACTGCACAGTGAGTTTGAGTAACAGTAAGAATATTATGGTAGTATTGTACTTACTTTTTTGTTTGGTATGAAAAGGTTTCTTCTAGGTAGTTGTTTGTACTTCACTGCAATTGTAAAAGAGAGAAGATAATAATTGTGTGGGTTTATAGCATTGATGTTAATTTAGACATTTATTTGTATTTTTGTAGTAGTATTCTTGTTTGATAAGAGAGCGTAGTGTGCGAATGCAGTTTCCTTTAACTATGTGTAGGCTTTATATTTTACTTACAATATGTTACTTCAATATGCTCTATATGAGTAGAGTACTATGTGTATGAAACTCACTTGGTTTTTAAGGCTGTGCTATTGGATGTTAGGAGACAGAAAAAATAATAATACACTTATTCTGCAATTTTTATAAGGTAAATGGTAGAAAATGTATAGAGAAGCATGGAATGTATGCATTTGTGAAGATATGGGTAATAACATAGAATAATTTGATTTATAGGCAGGGGTGTTATTTCAGCTGGGAGCTTTTCAATGATACTTTCTATCTGTGTGAGTGTATGAAGATACATAATCTTATCCTGACTGTGTGTAATTTTATAACACACTGCTAAAGGTTTTTCTATAATTATATTGTTATTTCTCCCATCTTTCAATATTATTTTTTTATATAGCTGTGTGTGTAAAAAAAAAATTGATAGCAGACAGGTTTGGAAGTGAGAGATGATTATAGCAGATGGGAAAAGTGACAGTACGTTTTTTTTTATAGGTTATACAGGTTAAGTGGCAGTTATTCTGTTTATATGCATTCATAAAAGTTGTTCATGTAGTGTGCTGAAAATATGCATACCTGTAGTTTATATTCTTGCATGTGGATATGCTTGTAGCTACAAGTAGAAATCATGGAGACTTATACAGTACTTTTTTGTAGTAGCTGCTTTCCAATGATATGAGACTTGTACTCAGAGTGATCAACAGTACATTTGAAGTGCTGAACTCTGATGATAGAGTTAGATGTAGAGGTCTTGGATGTGATTGGTGGATGGTTGTGTGACTGCTTAGCTGTATCCAATGAGGGAATGGCACAGAGAGTGAAGTGGAAAGGATAGAAGGGCTGTCCAAGGTGTCTGTCAAGCATCCGTTAAAAAAAAGCGGACATCGCATAATACATACAGTGATTTTTGTGTGGAAAGGCATGCAAATGAGAAGGAGAAAAGCAAGGGATTGGTCAGTAAATTTTACTGGGTGTGTTTTGTCAGAAAGTTTTTTCTCTGAGAGAAGAACAGATAGCTATGGCTGTGTGTTTCAGAAAACAGATTTTATGGATTTTGGGAGACTCATGGATACACTGGTTGTTGGTGCATGCAGAACGCTGTGGATTAGCTTCAGATCTTGGATTCCCTCATGTGGAAGTACACTGGCATGGAGTGTATGGAATGAAGTGGTTGGAATTGGTACCTCTCTGTGCTAGTTTGAAGACAGATCATCATCCAGACATAATTATAATTAATTGTGGAGGGAACAGTTTAGGATATGTCTCTGGAATTTCTTTGCAATTTGCAATGAAAGAAGGACTTGGGAAGGTGATTCCTATGTTTCCTAATTCCAAAGTAATTTTTTCTCGTATTGCGCAAAGACAAATGTGGTTAGGTTCTTCTTCATTTGGTCCACAAATGGAGAAAGTGAGGCGCAATGTAAATAAGGCTGTTTGTGCCTTTCTAAGAGATGTTGGCATGAGCTCTTTTCACAATGAAAATATTATGTTTCGTAGCACATACATTTTTCGCAGAGATGGAGTTCATCTTACTTATGCTGATAGTCAGATTTTTCTGAGAAATGTGCAAAATGCATTACTACCTTTTTGGAATTACAGCCATCTATTTTGCAGTAGGTGTTGACCATTTGAAATTTTTCAAACACAAACATCATCAAACAGCTCTTTTCAGAGCCACCACTTCCTCCCAGAGAAAAGTGCAATGGTTATGATAGGGCAGCAACCCAAAATATTAGATGTCTGCGAACTGTCCACGGACTTCTAAAAAATGCACAGGTCCCTGCACTATTTATTTGTCATTTCTATTTTTGGACTGTGAAAGGTGGCTCTGAAACAAGCCTTATTGTTTTAGATTTTTGTTGTTTTATATATATTTTTTTTTTCTCCACAAGACACTAGGAGAGGAGGGGTAAGGAGGGTAAGGAAGGGACACAAACCACTGGGATACGAAAGGGCAGGTGGAGAGAGGAAGATGTATGGTGTGCCTTATTTAGGTAGTGGGCAGACCTTCTCATGCTCCTTGACCGCAGTATCGAAAGCACTCCGAAGACTCTCCCCCCGCAGAGTACTGCGTCATAGTACATACACAATATTGTGACCCTCGAAAGGTAAGGGTCAACAGCATCGTGAATGGCCTGTGAGGCAGCTGGAGGGATGCGGTGTCCCACAGGAGTGTCTCTTGTGGTGACAGGAGCGGAAACGGAGGATGTGGTAGAGGAACTCAACCTACTACATTGATCACAAGGTACAGCCTTGTGAACGCCCCACTGTGGAACGACCTTAGGTGTTGCTTCATAGATGTCGTACCAAAGCCGTACCAACCAGGCCTCCCACGACTCAGCACCATGTGGCACTGATTTCAGGTGAGCTTGTTCGCATGCGCTTTTGGCACTCCACCCTGAATGGTAAACAACCGCCACACCCAAGACTCACGGCGGGTGCTGGTAGTAGGGACTTCCACTACCTCATCCTCTTCATCCTCTTCATCCTCCTCTACATCCTCACGCCTGTTCCCGTCTTCAGGCCCTTGGGTAGGTGGTGGTGGAGGGGGTGGGGGTGGTGCTGAGGTAGATGTAGCACCAGCTGGATCAGCAAGCATAGATGCCATCAGGTCTGATGGAAAGCAGCAAGAGCAGCAAAATCTGGAAGATTAGCAGCCAAAGTAGACAATGCTCTGTCAGATAGCCAGAAGCACAATGAGGGTGAGCTCTGGGGTGTGGCCTTTTATAGGGGTGCAGGTGCATGCTCCACGGACAGCTGCGCTGTCTGTGGACGGATCGGACACCCAAAGAAAACCTAAAAAGTTCCATTAGTATCACTGTCCCAGACATTTCCTCACATGGGAAATTTTCCTCAAGCCATTCCAAAGTACTGTAGATTTCTGTGTAAAAAATAAATAAATAATAATATTACTTTTACTGTACCAAATAAAGAAAGTTTAGAAATATATAAGAAAAATGAAGTTTACTTATTAGATTCTGGTAAGTTGTGTTCGTACTGTTGTTTAGGTCTGCTGTTGCTCTTAGCTGTGCAGTTTCTGTCAGGTAATTATGTTGGAGGCATATCTTTTTTGTTGTGGTATATTCAATTTTAGTACATATGGTATTTAAATGTTGGGTTGATGTGTTACATATATAGGTTTCATTTTTTATTTATTATTACACATAATGTGTTTATGTGCTGCTTTTTGAACTTTTTTAGTGTTTATATAGCATGATAAGATAACCCCTGAGTTTTTGGGTAGTGTTGATGTTGTCCGCGGACATTGCTAAGACTAACACCCAGGACATCAAAGATGACATCACAATTGCCATTGACAGTAAAACTCAAAACCAGAGCATTGTTGCCCCATGTGAAACAGTATCCTCTGTCAAGAGGAGCAGAAGAAGGAATAAAAGAGACAATATATGCACTACTACAGCAAGGGATCATTGTACAGTCAAATTCTCCTTGTAACGCTTGTATTTACCTGATTAAAAAAGCAAAGGGAGGGGCATGGAGGATGATACAAGACCTACGCCCCCTCAATTAAATCATACAAAAGGAATTTCCACTCGTCCCAAACCCTGCATCAATTCTGTGCAGTATCCCAAAAACAGCAACATGCTTCACAGTGATAGATATGAAGAATTCTTTCTTCTTGATACCACTGGACCCAAAGTCACAATTCTTGACAGCGTTTACCCTGGGCGTGAAGAGGTATGAGCACTGTAGATTGCCCCAGGGATATTGTGAGAGCCCAAGTATTTTTAACAGGATATTACACAAGGACCTCTGTAACATTGACACTAAGAGCACAATTATTCAGTATGTGGATGATTTGTTGATCTGTGGAGAGAATGAGGAAGAATGCAGAAAAGATTCAATAGCATTACTTACCTTGTTGGCATACAAGGGATATAAAGTGGACAAACAAAAATTGCAATATTGTCCAGCAGAAGTGCTATATCAGGGCAGCAGCAGTGAAAGCAATAAGTGAACCCCAGACAGTGAAAGAGATGCAAAAGTTTCTTGGCATGTACATCTACTGCAGCGACTGGTTATTTGATTATGCATAAAATGAAAACACACCCACAGCAAGTGAAGACACACTCATCGAGGGAGAGGTGTACTTTGTAGATGTGTCAGCATCAATAAATTGTGAAATGCAGAAAGACCTGTAGGGGCAGCAGTGGTATGACTAGAGGAGGGAAAGTATGAGGTGATTGTACAAAAAAGACTGCCTGCACATTTCTCGGCACAAGCAGCCGAGCTGGTGGCACTAATTGAAGGCCTACATACTGCCAAAGGGAATGCAGTAACAATATACACAGACTCGGCATACATGACAACAGTGCATGGGGGTCTAGCATGCTGGGGGAGGAGAGGATTTAGGCGAGTAGGCGGGTCGCCCGTGCAGCATGCTGAACTACTGATGGAATGTTTGCTCACCTGGTCTCTGCAGGACGTTGGGGCACGGTTGCAGCCCTCCCTGGAAGTGGATCACCCCTGTCAGGCTTCTTTCCCTGCACATATGCTGTGGGCTGCGGCAATTGGTGACACTGCTCCTGCGTGGATATGCGAGATCGTGAGAATGCTTCTATGTTACTTTTGTCTCTCTGGAACCCTTCTTCCCAAAGTGTGGTGAGCATGCGCCTACCCATATAGGCTCAACTGTTGATTAATGATGATGAGCTCTTCCTCCTGCTTCTCACTGCAGAGGTGCTTCTTGATGGACCGCGATCCTTGACTGGCCCATTATATGTGGCAGCCGATACCAGCTGTGGCTTAGCAACCCCTGATGGTAAGTGTCTTACTGCTTTAAAATATTGTGATGTTAGTTCCTGATTATGGTCTGTGTATTTTAATGATGTCTATCTTCTGCTCTCTTCCAACAGGTGAAATTGCAGCCCTCCGGTAGTTGCAGTGCATGGAGCAAGGCCAAAATGGAAGAGAAAGGAGCCCACGATGCTCCAACAGCAGGTGAGTGTTGGTTTAAGGTTGAGCATGAAGATTTGCCAAAAGCACAACCTTATGTCTTTGTAATTTCTAACTTTATCTTTATCTTTTTTTCTTGCTGGTGGTGCCTTCGGATGAACTGCTCGCCGTACTGCGATTTAGGGGTTGAAGTAATGCTTTACAGAGGTCTGGAGATGGATGATGAATGCCAGAGTAAGCGGTGATGCATACCGATGAGAACAGGTACCGAGGTAAGTGCTGAGGCTGTCTGCTGGAATCAACAATAAGTTGCGCTCAGGCAGCAGTGGGCGTTACGCTGCCATCAGTGCAGAATAACGCAAAGCGCTTGCTTCTTATATATTCTAGCTCTGGCCACACCCATTAGCTTTGGCTTAATGGCCCCACCCTGCCACTCTTAGAGGATGCTGCACGTGCAATCCAGTTTTCCCCAGAAGCCACGCCCAAATAAATGCACGTGGAAGTTCTTGCAGGTGAAATAAAGTACTGTTGCACCAAGTAAAGTGTGTCAGCTTACATTTATTCAAGAGCCTGGCGCAAAAGGTGCCAGGACTGAGTCCAGCTGGGCCCTCTATTCTTTATTGTCCCAAAGGGACAATTCAAAGTTGTGTTACCCTTTACCCTTGTCCCCTGATGGTGCAGGGTCTATGTTTTCGGGCCAGTGGCCAAGACAGCACTCCACCTCAAGGCCCGTCTCACGGGTGTTCTTTCTCCTGGTCCTGTCTTGGTGGGATTGTTTCAATGGAATTGTCTGATCAGTCGTGGAGCGTGGATGGATTTGCTGGGTTTCCAGGTATGCTCTTGAGGTCCACAACCCTTCCAGTCTATAAGGTAGTGCAATTTAGATTGCACTATCTTGGAATCCAGAATAGCTTTGACCTCGTATTCTGGTTCTCCTTCTATGATGTCGGGCTTGGGTGGTGCCTCAATCCGAGTACCTGATTTCATTGGTTTCAGGAGCGAAACATGGAATAATGGATGGATTTGCATATTAGGTGGTAGTTCCAATTTCATGGCAGCAGAATTTATCACGCCTTTGATGGGATAAGGCCCCAGGTACCTGGGATGGAAGGCATGTGGTCCTTTCAGGGGAATGTGTTTGGATGCTAACCAAACCTTGTCTCCGACCTGGTAATATGGGGCCTCTTTTCCTTGTCAGTCTGCTATCTCTTTCTGCTTCTCTTTAGCTCTGGTAAAATGTTCTGCTGCATCTTTAAGAATCCGAGTGATGGTTTTATGTAAGGTTGTCACTGCTGGCATTTCCGACTTGTCAAGTGAATCAAAAACAGACGTTCGAGGATGTCAACCATGCACCATGTAGAATGGAGTCTGTCCGGTGCTAGTGTGGATGGAGTTGTTGTAGGTGTATTCGGTCAACCAAAGTATGTCTTTCCAGGATTCCTCAGTTTGTTGTAACATACACCTTAGAAATTGCTCCAAGGTTTGATTGGCCCGTTCAGTTTGGCCATTGGTTTGAGGATGATGACTAGTCGATAACCGGAGGTCGATTTTGGCTATTTTGCAGCATCTCCTCCAGAGTGCTGAGACAAGCTGAGTTCCACGATCTGATATTAATTTTTGATGGCAATCCATGTAATCTGACAATCTGTTCCAAAAATACAGTGGCAAGGGCGAAAGCAGTGGGAGTCCTTTTAATGGGATGAAATAGGCCATTTTGGAGAACAAATCCACAATAACTAAGATGGTGTTATATCCATTGCAGGGAGGAAGATCGTTGATAAAGTCCATTGACAACATATGCCACGGTGCTGGCGGAACCGTCAACAGATGCAGTAAACCGGCTGAGTTTTGTTTTTGAGATTTGTGTTGTGCGCAATCACCCCAGGTCGTGATAAATTGGGCAATGTCTTTTCTCCAAGTTGGCCACCAATAGTTTTCTTTGTATTTTAGCTTGAGTCTTGGCAATTCCTAGATGTCCTTCCACTAGTGAATAATGATAGTTTGCTATTATTTGATCTTGTAGTTTTTTGTCCTGAATGTACAGTCTTCCTTGAAAGTATGGTAGATAATTTTCAATGGCGAATTGGTCTCCTCTAGATAGCCATTTCTGTTGTGTTGATTGATTCATCTGAGATCGGAGATTGGTTTTCAAGTCGTCCAAACAGGTGGTGCAGCAATTTTGTTCTGGATTTGTTCTTCAGGTATGATAGCCAATGGCTCAGACATGGTAAAAGATTCTTTATCCTCACTCATGCGCGACAGAGCTTCTGCTTTCCCATTGCGTACTACGGGTCTGTATGTGATGATAAAATTGTATTCCACAAAGAAAAGAGCCCAACGAAGTTGGCGTGAGGATTGGGCTTAGGCGGTTTTCAAGTATTGCAGATTGCGGAGATCCGTGTTGACAGTGACTGTATGTCTCACTCCAAGAAGGTTGTCTCCATGCTTTGAAGGCTGCTTTAATTGCTAGCAGTTCCTTGTCTGTGATCGCATAGTTCAACCCGGGTGCAGAAAACCTATGGGACCAGAATGCTACAGGATGTAATTGTGCTGTTTTGATGTCCCTCTGCGAAAATACTGCACCCATGGTTACGTTGGAGGCATCTGTTTTGACCACGTGTGGCAGGTCCGGTCGAGGGTGTTGAAAAACTGGTGCTGTGGTGAAGGCTAGTTTCAGTTCCTGGAAGGCTTTCTCTGCTTCTGGAGGCCAAAGTGTTAGGCAGAATCATATGCAGTACCCTTTGGGAACATCACACACAGTTAAGACTACAATTTGCCTTTGGTACAAGCCTGTACTACACAGTAAAGTGGTAGCGATGGCTGAGCAGCCAGTCTTATTTCTAGAGTAAAGTGAGCAGTATCAGAAGTTACACAAAGGACAGCAATTACTATTGTTAAAACAAACACTGATTCAAGGTTTCTGAGTAAAAGAATATACATTTATTTACACCTTCTGTAAGATAAAAGAGTTTACTATTATAAAGCAGCAGAAAGTCACAATCTTAATACACTACAATACCCCCAAATCAATTCTGGAATAGTTAAGCTCAAAATGAAGTGTTAGAAAAATGGCACTGTAGCAATTTAAAAGGGAGGAAAAGACAAGGTTATCCAAAATCAACAACACCAACAAGTGATAGGCAGGGAAATCTAGAAAAGGTTTACCACAACTAGGATTCAAATCAATAGGCCTGGGCCAATGTCAATGGTTCAGCATCTTTGCAGAGGATCACACAGTTCAGAGTAGTTTGTGGTTAAGTCTTTGCCAAGAGTTTAAAACAAAGTTGGTCGGAAGAAAAGTTATTCAAAGGAGAAGAGAAGAACAAGCTTCAGAGAGGTGAAAGATTTCAAACACTTTCACTGCGGTCGGACTGAACGAACAACCGGATTTGCACAGTACCTAAAATGAAGAAGAATGCTGTAGCTTAGGTGGTTGTTCCTGGCAGTTCTTACAGGCTCACGGTTCCTGAAGTGACTGTCGTGGGGACAATAAGGAGGAAGAATGGAGGGTCCTGCACTGCCCAGGGAAGAAGCCAGCAGCAGAGCAAAGCACCGAATAAAAGGTGCTTCCCTTTAAACCCAAACAGATTCCGTTCCTCCTGGCTATCCGGTTCACTGCAGTGATGTACAACTAATTCCACCAGGAGAGGGAGGCCGTTGTTTGGTGTTTGGCGAGCTGGTTGGTCCCACCAAGCTCAAGGGAAGAAGATTCCTTGCAGATCTTCTCTGTCATTGGAGTTTCGGGCGATTCGGACCTACAACAGGGCTTCACTGGGATGTGCAGTAGTTGCAGTAGTTTTCTTCCTTCAGCTCCTCATTGGTTCTCTCATTCCAGTGGCGACTCTGCCTTCCAAGTCCTAGAGACCTGCTTTTAAGCAGTTTTCCCCTATTCACACAGCCTGGCTGTCAATCACACAGAAGGGTGGCTGTCCTGGTAGGACAGCCACCTAGCCAATCAAACTAGAATGTGTCTTGGGGCTCCAAGGAGACCCTGTGCAGGGGGCTTCAAACCCCTCCCTCACATCCTGTCCACCCAGACACTCAGGTGCCTAAGGAGGGCTTCTGTGCAGAAGCCCGCCAAAGGACGGTGAACAAAGGAACCAATCCTGGTTTGGCGCCCAGAGTAAAACACGAAAAAGACCTTTACAAAAAGAAATGGTGAATAAACCAAACCGGAACCAAAATAAAATCAAATAAAAGGGTTCCAGCGGGTTAGAGTTTGAGGCTACCACCATAGCCTCTAGTGTTACTGAGGTTATTTTCATAGCTCGTGGTAGAAAAAAATTGGTAGATACCACTGCCACCAGCTAAATCTTAGAGAAAGGGGAACGAAATAATGTTCCATGAGAATCAGACAAAAAGGGATAACTATTAACATTTCCAGTACTATTGGAAGATAGGTTGTACTGGGTCTGTAAATTTAAAAGGACTAGTAAAGTCAATGGCAACTTTACATATTCTGGGAGACAATAATAAGTCCCAGAAAATGGAGTTTAAAGTGGGAAGTCTAAAAAGACAACCCTGTGTCACTGCACTAAAGGTGCTGTGTGACACACAGTAAAAATATGGAGTGGGTGAGACTCCATAGCCGATGAGCAAAAAATGTACCACACATAGCAAAAACACATCAAAGAGTGGGAAAAAAGGCTCACAGTCTTACCAGGTGAAAAAAATAAATCCTAGAAATCCAGCAAAGCTTCTAAGGGACTCAACAGGTAAGAGGATTTAGCCATTCTGGAGAATTCTCCCTAACACCCGCCCCTCCACCCAAACTAAGGGACAGGAGGATTTAATCCACTCCTGGATGAATCTCTTCACTCTAGTCGGTTACAAACATCCTAGAGAGACCATCAGCATTTTGGTGGTGACATCCTGACCTGTACAAAATGGCGAAATGAAACCCTTGCAGGCAGATTGACTATCTTAGTAGTTTTGGGTTTTCCCCTTTCATTTGAATTAACCATCTCAGGTTGGTGGTCTGTCAGAATCACAAAAGTAGATCCTTACAAGTATGGTCTAAACTTCTTCAGAGACCACACAACAGCAAAGCATTCACCCTCAATGGTTCCCCATCTTGTTTCTGGTTCCTTCAGCTTCCTGCTGATGGAACAAATGGGGTGCTCCCTACCTTTCTCATCCTGTTGACTATATCTGTATTGGAGGCATCTGTCTGCACAATGCAGGGATGGTGATAATCAGGAGCTCTTAGGACTGGAGCTTGACAAAGGGTTTTCTTCAGGTTTTCAAAGGCTTGAGTGCACTCATCATTACATCTGAACATTTTAGGGAATTTTGGAAAGGAGTCTACATTCAAGGGAAATGTTATGGTCCCATAGATCTCTATGAAGTTCCTGTAGTACCCAGTCAGACCTAGGAAGGCTCTTACCTGGATTTGAGTAGTAGAGGTGGCCCGGTTTTGTACAGTTTGTACTTTGCTAGGCAATGGCCTTATTTAACCTCATCCTACCTCTTGACCAAGGTAGACCAATTTGCTCTAACCAATTTGACATTTACTTGCCTTTATGGTCAGATGGGCCTGATCAAGAGCCTGCAATACGTATCCTAAGTGATCAGCATGTTCTTTCCAAGTAGGGCTGAACACTGCAATGTCATCCAAGTATGACATGCATAAGTCCTCCATCCCATTCCGAACTTGATTAACCATCCTTTGGAATGTATCAGGTGCATTCTTTAATCCAAAAGGCATAACCTTAAACTGGTAGAGCCCTGCTGGGGTCAAAAATGCCGTTTTCTCGTTGGCATGGTCTGTGAGGGCTATTTACCAATAGCCTGATGTAAGATCAAATGTACTGAGGTACTTGGCTGCACCAAGTTTATCCACCAGTTCATCTGTCCTTGGTAAAGGATGGGCATCTTTCTTTGTGACTGCATTTAGAGCTCTATAGTCGACACACAATCTCAACTCAATGGATCCTGCCTTTGGTACTAGATCAACTGGATTAGACCATGGACTTGTAGATGGCCCTATAACCCCGAGATCAAGCATCTTGTTGACCTCATCCTTTATGTGGGTTCATACAAGGTCTGACATCCTGTAACCTTTGCTTTTCACAGGTAGACAGTCACCAGTTAGAATGTCATGCTGGACCAAGGGGGTCAAGTCTGGTGAGAGTGGAAACAGGGAGGTGAACTGATTTAAATTAATCTTGTACTCCTCCTGTTGTTCAGATGAACGATTAGAAGAGATATTAACTCCTTCTATTTTCTCATCTAAAGGCTGTCCTCTGAATAGATCAGGTAGAGGTTCACTCTCCACCTCCTCTTGAGCTGAAGCTAGAAACAAAGCTCCAAATTCTGGTCGCGAGACATATGCCTTCAAACGGTTGGTGTGAAAGACTCTGGGAGCCTCCTTAAGTCTGCATAAGTCCACCAGATAGTTCATCTCTCCAAATTGTCCCACAACCTTGAAGGGTCCTATCCACTTATCCTGCAAGGCCATCTGGCTTGTTGGCACCATAACTAGCACAAGCTGGTCTTGAGCGAACTCAACCATATTGGCCTTCTGGTCATGTCAATATTTGACCAGAGCCTGACCTGCTTTCAAGTTATCACTAGCTTCTGCCATCACGTGTGACATTCTCCTTCGGAGACCTATCACATAGTCAGTCACTCTAGCTGGCTTGGGGGATGGAGAACTCTCCAACCCTCCTTGATCAGGGCCAAAGGACCTCTGACTGGATGGCCATAAAGAAGTTCAAAGGGGCTATATCCAACTCCCTCCTGAGGGAATCCTCTATAAGCAAAGCGAAGGCATGGCAGTAGAAGGTCCCACTTTCTTTTAAGGGGTTCTTCTAAAGCACCTATCATGCTCTTCATAGTATGATTAAACCTCTCCACCAGTCCATTTTTGTTTGTATGGTAGGCTGTAGAGAACATGTAAGTGACAACACAGTTTTTCCACATGGCTTGCATGCAGTGGGACATAAAATTGGATCCCCTGTTGGATATCACTTCCTTAGGAAAACCTACTAACTAGTAGCATGGTCTACTACAAGTAGGATAAACCTGTATCCTGAAGATGTGGGAGGGTCAAGGGGACCAACAATGTTGATGCCCAACCTCTCAAAAGGAACTCCCACCACTGGGAGAGGCACCAAGGGTTCCACATTCTTGACTCCACTCTTGCCAGAGGTTTGGCAAGTGTGACAGCTCCTACAGAATTTGTCAACTTCTGAACCAATTTTAGGCCAGTAGAAGTATAAAGAGAGCATTTCCTTGGTCTTTTTGAAACTCAAATGACCAGCCAAAGGTATCTCATGGGCCAACAGTAGGAACTGGAGTCTGTTTTCTAGGGGCACTACAAGTCTTTTGCAGTCCCCAGGGATAGACTCAGTCGGTTCACTGTAGAAGAGGCCATCTTCCCAGTGCAACCTATGCTTCCCAGCTTCTTGCCCATCAAGCTGAGAAGCTATCTGCTTTCTGTTGTCGAAAACCTTCAAGTGTAGGACACTCTCTTTGTCCTCTGCTGAAGCCTGCCCTGTTGGGTCCACCTTCTGCCAGTAAAGACTACAGTTCAAGATGGTCAGCAGGATCCAGATCTCCAACTAGAGTAAGATCCTCTTCCAGATCTGATTCTTCAGAAGGTGGATCAACCACACAGGGTTGTACCTCACCAGTGTGACTTTGGACAATCTTAGGGATGTCCTGGTTAGTAGCACAGGGGTGCTATCTGCTTTCTACTGTGAGGTCTTAGGTTTCCCCTTTGCCTCTTTCTTTCTTGAAATAGCAGTTAGTAAATCATGTGAACTGGGGGTGATAATTTCCTATATCAATTCCCCTGGAGAGCCTCTCAAGGTCCTCTCCCTTGCAGGCCTAGTGAGCTCCTGTTTCCTTTTACTGGGAGGCCTGGGAGTACTAGACACAACTCCAAGAGTTTTCAGGTCATTACCCAACAGGACTCTCCCACGCACTTCACTCTGCACACTAACAGATATCTTGAGAGTCATGTCACTGCACTGGATGAGAGCTGGTAACTGGGGAGGCATTTGCACAGGGCCTCCAGCTAACTTGGTTAGGTGTTTGGGTGCCTTAGCAACATCCTCTACCTTGAAAAATGATTCATCAACCACAGTTATGCTGGCTCCACTGTCTCTGATGGCAGGGCTTTCCTGGCCATTCACAAGGACAGTATTTTTATAATACTTGTTAGTATTATCTGGGATGGAATTATAGACATCTAAATTATGTTGTTCCCACAAACCCAGGAACACTAAAGAAACACTAGCTGAGACTCTCATCAGCTAGTAAGTGAAAGTTCCCACTTGCCATAGGTACGTCTTCCTCTGGGGAGAAGGCTAAGGAGACAGTGTGGACCCCTGAAGGTTTAACCTTGCATCTGGGATCCCCTTTCACATGATCAGTTGACCCTCAAACATAACATTTCCCAAATGTTTTGATGAATGGGGGGTTGTTCTGACCTCCTTCTGGTTTGGATCCAGAAGGTATACTAGCCTGATTTGGTTTCCCTTGTGGTTTACACTTGTTATATTTGGAGCCCTCTTTTGGATTGGAGGTATTAGAATTATCCTTGTTATCTTTCTTTGGCTGCTTTCCCTCATCCTTCTTCTGAGTTGCCCCAGAATCCGTGTGAGTAGCCCTGTTGGCAAACCACAAGACAGCAGCCTTAGTTAACTTCTTCAGAACTATCTCCTTCAAGCCAAGTCCTATCTGAGCACAGTAGAGCAGACATCATATATTGACTCCAACATAACAAGATTTCTCATACCTTCATAAGTGTTAACTCGGTAACCCTTAATCCAGCCCTCTAAGTTCTTCAAACATTCACACACCTAGGTAGCCCAAGGGGTACCATCATGCTTTTTGAGGGTCCTAAACCTCTTAAGGTACTGGGAAGGGGTCTTCCCAAATCTAGCAATTAAAGCTAGCTTCACACACTCATATACCATCCAATCCACCTCCCCCAACTCCATCACAACATCAGATGCAACCGTGGGTAACCTAGAGAAGAGGCAACTGATTCCCTGTAATGTCTTGAATCCCATGGTTATATTCAAACATCGCCAACCAACCCAAAATATCAAGCTTTGCCTCATACATACCAACAATTTCCTTAGGCATACGGGGTCTCTTAGGACTATTTTTCCTACCACGGTAGTTTTAAATACACTTGGTATTGTTTTAGACTATCTTAGTAGCCTCAAACTTAGACCTGCTGGAAAACATTTACTTTTATATGGTTCCAGCTGGGTTTATTCACCATTTCTTTTTGTAAAAGTCTTTCCCGTGTTTTACTCTGCGCGCCAAACCAGGTTTGGTTCCTTTGTTTGACGTCCTTTGGCGGGCTTCTGCACAGAAGCCCTCCTTAGGCACCTGAATGTCTGAGGGGGACAGGATGTGAGGAAGGGGATTGAGACTCCTTGCACAGGGTCTCCTTCTAGACCCGTGTCACACTCTGTGTGATTGGCTGTGGTGATTGTTCCACCGAGACAGCCACCCTGCTGTGTGATTGACAGCCAGGCTGTGTGAATGGGGAAAACTGCATAAAAAGCAGGTCTCTGGGACTGAGAAGGCAGAGTCGCCACTGGATCGAGAGAACCGAAGAGAAGCTGACAGAAGAGGACCTCTACCATGACTGAACCTCCCGTGAAGCCCTGCTGCGGGTCCGAATCTTCAAACTTCGATGACAGGGAACATCTGCACGGAATATTCTCCCCTCGAGCTGGTGGCATCAACCAGTTCGCCAAACTTCAAGCCAGGCCACCCTCCTCTGGACAAATTTGCTGTGCACATCTACAGTGAACCGGATAGCCAGGAGGACCGGACCCTGCTTGGGGTTTAAGGAGCGCACCTTTTATTCATTGCTTTGCTCTGCTGCTGGTTTCTTCCCTGGGCAGTGCAAGACCCTCCAGTCTTCCTACTTTGTGTCAGTCCGACAGTCGCTTCAGGAACTGTGAGCCTGCAGGTCCTGCCAGGAACGTCCGCCTAAGCTACAGCCTTCTACTCCATTTAAGGTACTGTTCAAATCCGCTCTTTCGTTCTGTCTGTCTGTGGTAAAAGTGCTTGAAATCTTTTGCCAATCCGAGGGCTTTTCCTTGTCTATTCTTTAAAGTAACTTTTTGTCTGACCAACTTCGTTCTGAACTCTTGGCAAAGACTTAACGCAAACTACTCTGATCTGTGTGATCCTCTGCAAAGACTTTGCCCATTGACTTTGGCCCAGGCCTCTTGATTTGATTTCCTCACTGTAGTTACTTTTTTCTAGATTGCCCTGCTTACTTACTTGTTGGTGCTGCTCAACTTTTGTCTAACTTTGTCTTTCCCTCCCTTTTAAATTACTGGAGTGCCATTTGCTCGCACTTTATTTTGAGCTTAACTTGTCCAGAATCTATTGGGTGTGGTGTAGTGTATTAAGATTGGGATTTGCCAACTGCTTGATAATAGTGAAATGTGTTATAACTGATTTGTAAATAAATGTATATTCTTTTACTCAGAAACCTTGAGTCAGTGTTTGTTTGAACCATAGTAATTGCTGTCCTTTTTGTAACTTTTGATACTGCTCACTTTACTCTTGAGAAAAGTCTGGCTGCTCAGCCATTGCCACCACTTTACTGTGGCTGTTTGATTGGCGACTGGAATTGTTTTCACAAGTCCCCTTTCTGTGTTTCTGCATAAACCCTCCCGTTTCCTGCAGAGCAGCCGTGGAGTCAACGCAGAGTATTTGGTCTTGTGTTTTGCTGGCTGCTGGCTGTTTTCTTGGTGACCGGAGTTGTTTTCACCAGTCCTCTTTCTGTGTTGCTGCATAAAACCTCCTTCTTCCCGCAGAGCGGGCACAGAGTCAACGCAGAGTATTTGGTCTTGTGTTTTGCTGGCTGCTGGCTGTTTTCCTGGCGACTGGAGTTGTTTTTACCAGTCCTCTTTCTGCGTTGCTGCATATAACCTCCCCTTCCAGCGCAGAGGCCACAGAGTCAACGGAGAGTCTGTGGTCTTTGGGTCTGCTGGCTCCACGGCCTCCCAGCCCCCGTACCGCAAAAGGAAAGTACAGTTCGTCTCGTCTCTACAAGCGGAGAACACTGCACAACCGACCGTGGAAAAGAGGATCAAAACCATGCAAACTGAAGCTGAAGCTGAGAAGAGCTTAAAGATAGAAAACTGAATACTGCCTCCATTTTCGAGTTTGCAACTGGCGCACTGACTCGTGGCGAGGAGTGGGGTGCGTTCATTATCAGGGTATAGGCAGAGAAAAATCTTTGGAGAAATAACTATGGCAAATTTACCTGAATCAGCTTCAACTCTGATAATATCTCGGCCACTATCAAACAAAACAAAGGACACAGAGATAACAAAGGGCAAAGAAAATAATTTGGAGGGGAAGGAAACATTTCTGCAACAATTCAACTCTGATTTTGAAGAATCATTCTATACTCCCTTCCTAAAAAATCAAGATGAACATGAAATAAGACACCAGAAAGGCACAAAAAAGAACAATCCACCGGACCCAGCAATAGAATGCCAAGAATCCCGACAATGATTGACTTACAAAACATGTTAATCACAGTAATATCCAAGTCAATGATACCCTTTGTGAAGCTACAAGAAAATATGAAAGACAGTATACGCGAACAAGCAACTTTATTTGCAATGGTACATTCAAAGCAGGTATGCATGGAAAACTGTACACACACAATCAAAAAAAGACTTGAAATGGAAGTGGAACAAACACAAAGATGGCCGGAAAGACTATTCAAAGTGGCAAGAGGTGACCGAGAAGAAAAAATACGACTGACGAACATTGTAAAGAACTGGATGACAGCTCCTCAACAACAGCAGACAAAACCTGTTCCAACTCTGGAAAACAGATGGAAATTAAACACTCAAACCCAACTCAAGTAGGACTTGGAGAAACACACTGAAGTGATGGTATAATCGTGGACTTTTCGATCCTACAACCCACAATGCCTATTCGACCAATAACACCGAGTAAGGACACAACTGATATTTTTCAGATATTTGCACAAGCAAACAAATTACCTAAGCAGAATGCCGGAAATCAGTAAAAGAAAAAGAAGCCAGCAACTAAGCAGACAGGCTCAAGAGCTTTCTTGTGAAATATAAACCTACGCACTAAAAAAACAAAACAGTTGAACACTGAGGCAAGATCATCTGCAAAACCCTGTAAAAATGCCAAAATTATACAGACAAACAACAAAACCTTGTTTGATCAAAAGTCAGTGATTGGCATAATCACTGACCAAAGACTTCATGATCTGCTTAACACAACTGTACATCCAGACGACCAGGAAGATACCCTGGAAGAAAAAAGCAACAGAATAAACAACTCTACCATGATTATCATAGACGAATACACAGAGAAGAAACATGACTACCTCAGAATCTCTTGCTTTAAATATCAGAGGACTCATTTGACATCACGGTCTGAACAACTGACGATCAAGAACGGTACGAAGAAATCTCAGACGGATCCCTAGAATCTAGACAGCAGGGGCCCAGCACACATGATCAAAACCTAGAAAAGAAACTTTGAAAACTGATAAAGAGACAATCACAAAGCGAGAGAGAAGCACAAAACAAAGAGAAGAAGGAAAAAGGTCCAATACGAGATGCTATCCGAACAACACAATTCGTGAATCCTATGAACGAACAAATACACTATAACCTACATATAGAAAACAGCATACAAAGATTGGAACATTTAATACATAACAGAACAAATATCCTCATACTTTTTAAAGCTATTTTTCAATTAAATTCAATTTCAACAAATGACATTAAGCTGGTAATTTTTGAAGATCACAATTGCCTAGATACTGTACAAATAGAGCTAAGAAAATCATGGAGAAAATATGCTCTCTAAAAGACACATTGAAGAAGCGAGGATTTGAATGTACAGATATATCACAAAAGAGAAAACATGACAAAAAATATGAGTCTCAAAGCGACATATTTGGAGAGTCGGAACAAAATGAAACCATTTCACCGAGCGAGAGAATGCAAAATAGGAATACAACTTATTTGTCAATTAACTCAGAACTTAATAATCAATGAGATGATGAAACCTACCCATTTCAATGAATCTATGACTCAACATAACAAGAGAGCCATAATCATTAAAGAAAAACGACTCCACATGGTCGATATGTACCTGGAATACAAGAGGAAACACACATCTTTTCAATCAATCAGCAAGTGAACTAGAAACATTCTATATTATCTGCCTACAAGAAACGTGACTCAGGGAAACACTGGCTTGTGACATATATATTACGTTACTAAATCCAGCTACTAACGGGGTTCAAGGCAGACCCTCATCAGGATTGCTCACACTGATAAAAATAGCTCCAAATTGGAGAATTGTGACAACTACTAATATCAACCATTGCACTCAAAATGCAATAATAAATCTACAACAACAACAAGATCTGCAAATTAGTCAGAAGAACTTTGAATGCGTCATTTCACTAATGAACATCTACTGGAACCCTGCATCGATCAACGACAACACCTTCATGGATGGAATTTTCCTAAAAATTTATGAAACTAGAGTAAAATAGCACAAACAGAATTCATTGTATGCAGAGACTTAAACATACACCTCTACACAGAAAAAGGTGAAATAGCAAAGAACGAAGATTGAACTATGAGAGGAAAGAGGTTTGCAGAAAAAAAAGACTATCAGAAATCTCACGCAACTAAAGCAACCGACTGACGATGCAAGAAAAGCCAAACCAACGTAGCAAAGAGGAATTTCCTCAGCAGTCATTGACTACATCTATCGATCAGACGACTTGAAAGAATCAATCACGGAAATCAGGATAGACCCTACTACAATCAGTAATCATTACCAACTGTCGCCGGAGTGGCGGCAAGTGGCAGTCCTGCAGGTTACTCTAGTGTGCAGAGTCTGTCTTTGCTGCCCTTTACTGTTGGAGGAGGAGCAACTCCCAATCTACCGTCAAGAATCACTACAGTCCGCGGAGCGGAAGCGGAGTGGCGGTGAGTGGCAGTCCTGCAGTCATGGCAGTCGAGGCTGCGAGGACTGCCTTCGCCGTTAATCCCCCCTGAACGAGGAGAGGGGCAGGTTGCGCAGTATACCTCCCCATTTGGAGTCTGACGGAGAGATATCCTCAGAGCCCCCGTATGACCAAAGGTGTGCCGACGTGAAAAGCCCAAGGAAAAAAAAAGGACAAACAACTAAACACGACCTACCCCATGACTTATTCCAGTCACAGAAGGAGAGGAGAGCAGAAGCTCCACACAATTTCAACTTTTTAGCTCCTCAAAATATGGCTGAAGCCCAGGAAGTCCCCGTGAAGGGACCCGAGAGACCCGAAAGATCAGAAATCACTGGAACCCCTGGAATAATCTCGGCGAATCCCCAGAAGTCTCCCCCCACGGGCCGCCTACCTGGTACTCCCGGAGGGGTGATCGGGTTGCTTTGTCCGAAGGAGAAGCTCTGGGGTCGCCTTCCAGAACGCCGAGAGCACTTGGAACTCTGGAGGAAGTCGTGAGTAACACGCCCGGGGAGGATGTCGGAGGCCGTGCTTGGCCAACTCAGGCAATTGAAACTCGAGGGACGGGGCGGGGCCAGGGGAAGCTGTTCTCAGCTCTCTCATCTCGGTCCGGGCCCTCATTCACAGAGGCATGGGAGTCTCTCAGATGAGGCAACTATCGGAGGAGACTCTAGTGCCCCCACAGGACCCAGCACTGGAGTGCCAATGTGGAGAAGCGAGTTGAGAGGTAGGCGCGGATGTCCAACAGCCACCTCCGACTGAATTAGTTGCAACTCCAATGTTCTCGTCGAAAAACTCAAATCCCAGGAAAAGACAAAGGCTTCCCGTCCTTGCTCTGCAGAAAAGGAAAACCTGCAGCCGCGGGTCCAAAGGTCTACAAAAGAAAGCCTTTTTGCCTGATAATCAGACCCTTAAAAAAAATAACTGGCAGAGGTGACGCGCCCCTAACAACGAAGAGGGGGAAAGCTAAAATTGCTCTTCAGCCCTCATTAATACGTTTTTTAACTACAATATGTGTGCCCCGTGTAGTTGAAACAGATATGGAAATCCTGGAAGCTATCCAGGACTGTCCTCCGATGCATAAATATAGAAGGCTGGACTGCCAAGTGGCGTTTAATCCACCACCAACTCCCCTTCACCCGGCTAGCCCGGTCCAAACCCCCAAGAGGCATACCACCAGGAGACCAACGAGCCACAGGCCCTTCTGAGTAATAAAGACTCCCAGTGTACGGGTGAGGGTGAGCCGATACTTCAAGCGATCTCTGAGGCAATGATGGAACCACCGGTCCAGCCACTTCAAAGTCCGGTCCTCGTCCAAGAGCAGCCTGGAGATGAAGAAATCCATCTTGATAGGGTCCCTCTAACAACTTTGGCAGAGCCCATATTAAAAGACGCTTTCTCAGTGGCCATAGAGGTCGGACTACCTGTAAAGTATACTGAGACTCAGCCACCCAGCTTTGACATGGCATCACATCATTTACTGGGAAAAGATAACTCTGGAGCTACAGTAAGGGGGAAAAATGTTTTTACCTCTGAGCCGGATACGTTTTATCCGGATTTAACATGCAGTGGCCTTGGCAGCTATGGATGGGGCAGAGCAGAAGAGCGTCCATCGTCTCCTCTCCAGAGAGCCTCACACAGAGGCTTTTCTTTGGACAATCCTAAAAATTACCAGCGAAGATCATCGAGCACTGCTCCTCCTCCACTGCCAGCACTGCCTAACATCCAGGAAATCAAAAAACCAGGGTTCACCATCTGTAAATGAGACTCCATCGAAAGAAACAGACATTTTTTCCATCATGTCGGCTATTACAATTGCACTAGCGCCCTTCACAAAACTCTATGAATCCATGAATGACACCCTAAAGGATCATACGACACTCCAAGCAATGATACACACAAAGTTGATTTATCTTGAAGGTTACGTAATGGCTCAGGAGGATCGCCAAAGAAAGAACAAAGACCAACCTCACCAGAACAACTCAACACAGTGTCCACGTGGGATATTTGGCTCCCAAGATGAAGGGCAGCCCCCGGTCAAATTAATGAAAGACAAGGCTGAACAAACAACTCCAGCCATTGATTTAACTACTCTAAATGAGCCGACTGACCGGTTAAGGAAAACTGACCAATTATTAACGAAAAGGCCCGGAATAGGGGAAGGAAATAGTGGGAATAAGGAAGTACTACTTATCGTAGACGAGTCCATTAGCTCACATTCTGAAAACTAGGACCAACCATTTCAGATCTTTACAAAAAAGGTCCCTCAATCTGAAAGAGGGTTAACCACGGGAAAGAGAGCCATCAAACCCATGAAATCCCCAACCGCGCCAACAGATTCTAAAAGGAGAACTACCGTAGCCCAACCTTCAAAAGAACGCTTGTCTTTAAGTCACCTAGATAAACAAATAAAAACACTTGGGGAGTAAAATAAAGACTCTCAACCATCAAACTCAACAGACGACTTCATGGAAGATGAGAGCCTTATGAATATTAGTCAGCACCTAGAAGAATTAGTTCCTCAAGGTTCCGCAAGTAAGACACAAGCTTCTCTGGAACGAAAAGTGACATTCGTCTCCTTTCCGGATAGTCCATCCAGAAACATAGAGGACAGCGATTCGGTGCAAACTTCCCCCTTCTTGATGCTAGAAGAGCGTTGTAAAAGTACATTACCATCAGGAAATGCGGAAAAAGAAGAAGGGAAATTGAAAAAAGCTTCTGGCAAATTCCAGCGAATTTCAACGATTAGGTCCTCTCGATCCCCAACTCAGAGAAACTTAGGGGAGAGAGCTGCAATGGCTAGCTATAGGTCTAAAAGTAATAGAGAAAGCTCCAATCGAGATAAAGAGATAAGGAGATTGTCAACTAACTCTCGCTCTCAGAAAATATCTCCTTCTGAACATCGACATCGCTCTCGAACAGAAAAATATCATAAAGCCCCAAAACTAATACCTGAGTGGTGGCGGCAATTTAAGTTGGAACAAATCAAAGGAAATTACGATGATGTGATTTTAAACAGAAGCTCAGTGTTAGCCTTGCTCTATTACGTTCCTAAACTGAGGGCAATAGCAACTGAAGATCTAAAGATAATCGACCCAAGTCACAAGAATGGCAGAGTGCTAATTTACTTGTATATTTCATCTAGAACGGTCAAAGAGTTGCTAAGAGAAGAGGCAAGTGAATTGCTTAGACTAGGATATGACCTTACGGAACCAAAAGAAAGCAGACATACTCTACGAACCGAGATACAAGTCTCTAGAACCCCGGAACGTCTACCGTCCAATCAAGCAAATAGGGAAGTTAGAACCCACATGAGCCACAAGAGCTACATGAGAGATACGAAGACAGAGTCCCAGAAAAACCCCAATCAAAATTCTGACACCTCTTCAAGACGACATAATTATGATGAGAAATTAGAGTCACCTGATCAAAACATAAGGAAGAAACCAGACCGAAATCAACTCCTGGATGCAAGAGCAAACGAGGCTACCACTCAACGGTCAACTAAAAACAACATCACTCCTCTGGTATTAGACAAGAGGTCCTATCCGTTCTTTTTGAAGAAAAAACAAGACCGAAAATTCCATCAGCCTCGGGTCTTTGCGCTTGGCTGCCTAAAGCTCTGACAGCCAAAAAAATCCAATAGCAATCCAAGCCCCAACTCCTTACCAACAGAGAGACTCATAAAATAACAACGTGCGACATAAGACTTGGTTCCTGGAACACCAGGAGCTTTCAGCACTTAACAGTTACAGGAGACGTTAAGTTAGGCGATTTTTATATTCTATTCTTGCAAGAAACATGTCTCATGAAAACACCTACATTGGACAGGTATGAAACCATTCTTGCACCAGCAAAAAAGAGCACAAAGGGACGTCCATCATCGGGACTCCTGACGGCTATCCGTATTGGATACAGATTAAAGCTGGACAAAGTATTAATGGCAAATCAGTCTCTTCTAACAGTGCTTCTAACCTGGACTAATAAATCAGAATTAGACCAGCAGTCACAAGATATGCCAATGGCCATTCTAAATACTTACTGGAACCCGGCAAAAACGGAACCTGCAATCTTTTTGAAAGAGCTTGAAACAGCTATTGATGAAATCCTGGTAAATCACCAAGTTTTGAACATACTGATATGTGGAGACCTAAACTCAACGGTTGCCCTGCAAAAATCCCAAAAAAACCTCACTCCAGTAGATCACAGAGGAGAGCAGTGGCTAAAGTTAATGAATTCAAGAAAATTGCAAAATCTCGATATGGTTTTTCCCAACTTGGATCGGCCACCGACATGGTCAAATGGGGCGACTAAATTCACAATTGACTATATTTCTACCTTGAGATCATTTTTGGACCTGATTTCATCCTTTGAGGTAATTCAAACCAAGGAGAGTGACCATAACCTCTTAACCACTACTTGGAAATGCACAAATGACCCTGAGGAGATACTTGATTACCAGCTAGAACAGAACATGCAACGAAATAGACTAAGACTTTCGGTAAAAGATATTAACGATCTGATGAACAACTATAAAAAGATCAAAGCTGAAGACGGAACAAACACGACCGATTACGGCCCTCTGCTAACAGTGTACAAAAAGTCCAGTCAAAAGACGCGCTCATTTTCTGAGCCTAAAAGACACACCTATGACTCGATGTTAGTTGATAAACGACGGACCTATTGAAAAACACTGAGAAATACAGCTAAACTAAACAGTGACCAAGCAGAAATGGCCACCCGAGAAGCAAAAACCACATATCGCGTATGGTTGAGAGTTCATTGATTGAATTTTTACCAACAAGATTCAGAATCAATTATCAAGTCTGTCTGTACAAATAATCATAGAGAATTTTGGTCACTACTAAATTCCATATCATCGAACAAGACTAGTAGTATCGAGAATGCAATCAGGGAAAGGCCCTGGAGAAAGTATATTGAGGAAACTTTTAAACTGCCTTCTGGCAGTCTACCATCAAAACCCAGCGAAAATTCCACCGTCTGGGAAAAACTAGATGATCAAGAAGAAATTTATGAGCTAATAACCTCACTGAAAAACTCCAGAGCACCGGGGCCGGAGGGCATCACTAACATCGATTTAAAAGCCCACCCCGTTGCATGGTCAACATTCATCAGTCAAGTGTTCGCAAGATGTGCTGAGTCTAAATCGTTACCAGCCTCCTGGATATCTGGCACCATAATTCCAATTTCCAAAAAAATAGACACTAACAACCCTTCAAATTATTGACCAATTGCTTTGCTTGATCCAATTGGAAAGGTCTATGGCTCTCTACTGTTGAGAAGATTCCAAACCTGGGCCAACAATGCCCCGTGCAATGACCATTTTCAATCAGGGTTCAAGAAAAGCATGGGAACCACTGTTAACATCCTAACAATAAGTGTCCTAAAAAGTAGAACGATGGAAGGAGGTCCCAGGCTATATATGGCCTTCATAGATTTCAACCAAGCTTTTGATAGAGTTGACAGGACACTTTTATGGAACAAACTTGAAGCTTGGTCATGCCCTAAGGGAATCTTGGAACCAATCAAAGCCCTCCATACAAACACCGCTGTCAGAATTCAATTAAATTGCAAAGGCTAATTGTCATCTACCATTGCATTTAACAGAGGAGTCAAACAAGGCTGCCCATTGGCCCCCTCAATCTTCTTGATTTATATTGGTGACTACCAGATATAAGAAGCATCAGTAAGATCCTTCCCTCCGAAGTTAGGACAACAAAGAATAAGAAAGACTCCTCTACGCTGATAATTTAATTTTAATTGATCAGACGCCAGTAGGATTACAACGTCAACTTGATAATCTCCAGTAATATGCAACAAGTAACAACCTGGGAGTAAATAAGGAAACAACTGAAATAGTAACTCTTGAAAGAACAGCAAAGAATCCAGACAGAACCAAATGGTACTACCAATCGTCGGAAATTGAAAAGGTTAAAAGTTTCAAATATCTAAGTGTTACATTGGACGGTTCCAAATGCAGGAAGCTCTCTACTCAAAAATCAGAATACTGGCTACCAAAGGTAAAGCAATCGACCAAAACTTCGGACGATTTTCTACAATACCAGCTATAAACTTTTACAAAATGAAAGCAGTACCATCGATAACCTATAGAGCGCAAGCCATTTTATTGCAACCGACCGACATATGGCTGAAATTGTAAGCCTACTATTGGAGAACAGTACTCAGGTTACCCCCTTCCACGCCAGTAGCCTAGATCCGCAGAGAGCTGAGCCTTTTGTCCTTACAAGGGACGATGAACTGCAACTCCTTGAGCTTATACAGAAAATGCCTGCTGCCTACGAGCCCATTGTTGTTAAAACTAATAAAAACTGAGTTGGCAACAGGTACAAATAAGATGCTACAAACTTGGAGGAAAGACATACTCACCCTTCTGAAATCAATCGAGAGCGACAAGGAGGAACTGCTCCTAAATCCGACAACGATCCAAAGGAAAATTAAAGAACTAGATTGGATACAGACCCTGTCAAAAGCCTCTGAAAACAAACTTACTCTTCATCTGCCTCCAAATATAAAAAAAACTGAATGAACTGCAAGGCTACATTAGACAATTTTTCCGTGTGGACCTGCCAGAAACTGCCTCCTACGAGCGAGGCTTAGCCTCCTCCCAACAAATGAAATTAAAGCCGTCAGAGGACTTTCGGACACAAGTGACTGTAGACTTTGTCACAAGACAAACGAAAAGGAAACAATACGTCAACTTCTCCTCAGTTGCACGGAAACAGAAAAACTCAGGACTTCTTACATGCAACATTTTGCGTCTGACCCTTCATTGGAGACAGAAGATTGCTGGTGGTCAAGGATGATCAGTGGAGATAAGCCGACGTGGTTAATGGCGACAACAAAAATACTTCAATACGTGATGATACAACTCGAAAATTCTCCTTAACAATTGAATAACGAAGGGAATCTGGAGAATCACATGAATATTTTTCAAGCTGTCAGCCCACTCTACACTATATATGTAGACTTGCGTTAAAAAGGAGAAATGATAAAAGGGCTGAGGGTCAGCTGAAAACCTCAGTTTACTACAAGAAAATTTATTTGAAAACTACTCGAAGCCAAAGACGGCGTTTTTGTAATAATCATTCATTTGAGTAAAACAATAAAAAAAAAATTACCAACTGTCGTACCGCTGGAAACCACAGGAAAAAATGAAGACTATGAATAAACAAAGTTGAAACACAACTATTAGTACAAAACTTACAACATCCTCTAACGTCAGCCACAGAAAACCTGAACTATAATTTTCTCTTAAAATCATATTTCAAAGGGAAAAAGCAACTAAATCAAGCTGCACCAACATACATTAAATGCTGACTGCAAACAACCAACAACCAGAACTGCAAACAACAGATTAAAAAAAACAAGACAGTCGTATGTAAATTGGAAAAAATCTCACATGAACATAATGCTCCAACAAGATGCCAAAGCAATAATGGAAACCTACAAAACAGTTCACTGTTATATAGCAGCAGAAAGTCACAATCATAATACACTACAATAACCCCCAATCAATTCTGAACAAGTTAAGCTCAAAATGAAGTGTGAGCAAAATGGATCCAGCAATTTAAAAGGGAGGAAAAGACAGGGTTATCCAAAATCAACAACACCAACAAGTGATATGCAGAGCAATCTAGAAAAGGCTTACTGCAACTAGGATTCAAGTCAATAGGCCTGGGCCAATGTCAATGGGTCAGTGTCTTTGCAGAGGATCACATAGTTCAGAGTAGTTTGCGTCTTTGCCAAGAGTTCAAAACAAAGTTGGTCGGAAGAAAAGTTATTCAAAGGAGAAGAAAAGAACAAGCCTTCGGAGATGCAAAAGATTTCAAACACGGAACGAATGACCGGATTTGTACACTACCTTAAATGAAGAAGAATGCTGTAGCTGAGGCGGTTGTTCCTGGCAGTTCCAGGCTCACGGTTCCTGAAGCGACTGTCATGGAGACAAGAAGGAGGAAAACTAGAGGGTCCTGCACTGCCCAGGGAAGAGGCCAGCAGCGGACCAAGGCATCGAATAAAAAGTGCACTCCTTAAAACCCAAACAGGTTCCGTTCCTCCTGGCTATCCAGTTCACTGCACAGTAAATTCGACCAGGAGAGGGAGTCGGCATTTGGTATTTGGTGAGCTGGTTGGTCCCACCAATCTCAAGGGAAGAAGATTCCTTGCAGATCTTCTCTGTCGTCTGAGTTTTGGGTGATTCTGACCTGCAGCAGGGCTTCACTGGGATGTCCAGTAGTTGCAGCAGTTGTCTTCCTCAGCTCCTCATTGGTTCTCTCGTTCCAGTTGCGACTTTGCCTTCCAAGTCCCAGAGACCAGCTATTAAGCAGTTTTTTACCATCCACACAGCCTGGCTGTCAATCACACAGCAGGGTGGTTGTCCTGGTAGGACAGCCACCTAGCCAATCAAACTACAGTGTGACTTAGGTCTTCAAGGAGACCCTGTGCAGGGGGCCTCAAACACCTCCCTCACATCCTGTCCAACCAGACACTCAGGCTCCTAAGGAGGGCTTCTGTGCAGAAGCCCGTCAAAGGAAGGCGAACAAAGGAACCAAACCTGGTTTGGCGCGCAGAGTAAAACATGAGAAAGACCTTTACAAAAAGAAATGGCGAATAAACCCGACTGGAACCAAAATAAAATAAAAGGGGTCCAGTGTGTTAGAGTTTGAGGCTACCACCATAGCCTCTAACGTTACCGAGGCAATTTTCATAGCTCGTGGTAGAATAAAAATGGTGGATACCACTGCCACCAGCCAAATCTTAGAGAAAGGGGAAAGAAATAATGTTCCATTAGAAGCAGACAAGAAGAGATAACTATTAACCCTTCCATTACTCTATTGGAAGATGGGTTGTACTGGGTCTGTACATTTAAAAGGACTAGTAAAGTCAATGGCAACTTTACATGTTCTGGGAGACAGTAGTCAGTCCCAGAAAATGGAGTTTAAAGTGGGAAGTCTAGAAAGACAACCCTGTGTCACTGAATTAAAGGTGCTGTGTGACACACAGTAAAAAGATCATGCCTATGGATTGGGCGAGACTCCATAGCCGATGGGCAAAAAATGTACAACACACAGCAAAAACACATGTAAGAGTGGGAAAAAAGGCTCACACTCTTACCAGGTGAAAAAAAAAATCCTAGAAATCCAGCAAAGCTGCTAAGGGACTCAACAAGTAAGGGAAATTAGCCATTCTGGAGAATTTTCCCTAACACAAAGGAATTTCTTGTTTTTTTTTTCTCAACAGGGAGGTAATTGGATGTACTATCTGCGAAAACCTGGGAATAAACCAACAAAACAAAATTGATGAATCCAAGCACACTTTGTACTCCATTTGTGGATTTTGGTGATAGCCATTGGAAGATATCATCCAATTTATGTGTGTCCATGTGTACACCTCGTGGTGCAAATAGCCGTTGCTGTCAAAGCTTTTCCAATACTGCTTGCACATGGCCGACATGGTCCTCCTTTGAATCTGAGTAAATGAGAATGTCATCAATTTAGACAAGTGCGCAAATGTCCAATAAGTCACGAAGCATGTCATTCATAAAAAAATTGGAATGCCACAGGGGCATTACATAACCCAAAGGGAATAACCTGCTATTCGAAAAGACCCTGCTTTGTGCGGAAAACCGTCTTCCACTCGTCCCCCTTTTAACTCTTACAAGATGATAGGCTCCTCGTAGATCCAGTTTTGTGTAAATTTGAGCATTCTTTACCTGATCCAAAATCTCTGGAATAAGTGGCAGCGGATATCTGTTTTTTACCATGATCGGGTTAAGCGCTCTATAGTCAATACAAGTTCTTAAATCGCCCTCATTTTTGCGTATGAAAAAGAGATGCAGGGGACTTGTATGGGCGGATAAAGCCGTCAGCTAGATACTGATCCAGGTAAGATTTTAGATGCTGGTTTTCCTGCTCCATTAGGGCGTAAATCCGACTGCAGGGGATTTGGGCTCCGGGCACCAGATCAATTTGGCAATCATAAGGCCTGTGTGGAGGCAGGATGTTCACTTGCTTTTTCTGAAAAACATCCTGGTAATCCAGATATTCAGGTGGTAAGGAGCCAGTGAGTCCAAGAATGGTTCCTTTCTTTGGTTTCAGGTTGCAAACATATTTATTGTAACAGGTGTTAGCACACTCTTGAGGAAAGGTCAGAATTGGTTTTCGCCAGTCGATCCTAGGGTTGTGGGTTTCCAGCCAAGGCATTCTAATATCATCTGGAACTGAGGGGCACTGATGAGATTGAAGGTAATTTCTTCTTGATGACCGTCCTGACAAATAAGCATGACTTTTTCTGCATACTGTGTCACTGGCCTGGACGATATCTGAGAACCATCCACTGCTGGGGAGTTTTCCGATTTCTGCTTTTGTAGGAGCTGAAGGCCTATTTGTGAAGCCAGATCTTGGTCAATATAATTTCCCATGGCTCCGCTATCAATGTATGCCTCCAAGGCATGTTTCTTTGATGGTTGTTTGTGGTTAACCAAAAGTACCGTGATGACTAGATGTGAGGTCTGTACGGTTTCCTTCTTTTTGTTCGACAACTGGACCCCTAAATTTGCCAGGCGTTGGAGTTTCCAAATATTGTTCTTCTTCCTCGTCCTCTTTGTCCCTTGTTCCGACTACTTTCTTGGTTGGTTTCACCTGGCATTCTCAGAGGAAGTGCCCTGCTTTCCCATAGTATAAGCAGAGCTGTTGTTGGCTTCTTTTCTCCCTATCTCCCTTGGTGATAGGACTCCGTAATCCACCGATCTGCATTAGTTCAATCTGTTTGTGTGATTTGGCTTTATTGTCACCGGGTCGCACATAGACCAACCTCTCTTCAGCTCTTGTTAGGTCAATTTTTCAATTCCGCAATCTGTGATCGAGCTGCACAGTGAAGCTGATGTATGCCTTGCAAACAATTTCTCCATCTCACGCTGAAATTCCCCAAAGTCTCGAAGCAGAGGATCATCATGGTTTACTCACGGTATTGACCAGTCCGCTGCCTCCTAAATATGAGAGTACAAATGCGACTCTGACTTGATCGTTAGGAAAAGCCTCAGACTGGCACAAAAAATGAAGGCAACATTGGTTCATGAATATAGCATACTTATTAGGGTCGCCAGTAAAGCGTTTGGGCAGGGTCAGTGGCATTGCACCTGGAAGAACCACTTGAACTGGTGTTGATGCCTGCAGCGTGGGAGGATGGGCAAATCCAGGTAGTGGAACCTGACATGCGTGGGCCTGAAGCATTTGACTTGCCAAGTCAGACAGTTTGTTCTCAAGTTAAAATAAGATCCCTCCTTAAATCATTGGTTTCCTGTCTGGAGGCATGGACTTCAGCCCGTAATTCCCCCAATAGTTGGGCCAACTGGTCTATTCCCGTAGTATCCATAATGCCCAGGCAGAGATTCGTAGAGGCTTCACGTTCTGTTACGCTCACCTGGTCTTTGCGGGGACGTTGGGGCACAGTTGTAGCCCTCCCTGGAAGTGGATCACCCCTGTCACGCTTCTTCCCATGCACATATGTTGTGGGCTGGGACAATTAGTGACACTTCTCCTGCGTGGATATGAGAGAGGCTGCTATGTGACTGTTGTCTCTCTCGAACCCTTCTTCCCAAAATGTGGTGAGTATGCGCTGACCCATATAGGCTCACCTGTTGATTAATGATGATGAGCTCTCTGTCCTGCTTCTGACTGCAGGGGCACTTCTTGATGGACCGAGTTCCTTCACAGGCCCATTGTACGTGGCAGCCCAGACCAGTTGTGGCTTAGCCACCCCTGATGGTAAGTGTTTTATGGCTTTAAAATATTGTGATGTTAGTTCCTGATTAGTGTCCGTGTCTTTAAATGATGCCTCTCTCCTGCTTTCTTCCAACAGGTGAAATTGTGGCCCTGTGGTAGTTGTGGTGCATGAAGCAAGGCCAAAATGGAAGAGAAAGGAGCCCACGATGCTCCGACAGCAGGTGAGTGTTGGTTTAAGGTTGAGTGTGAAAGCGCAACCTTAAACATAATGTCTTTGTAATTTCGAACCCTGTCTTTATCTTTTTTTCTTGCAGGTGCCGTAACCAGATGAACTGCTCGTTGTGCCGTGATGTTGGGGTTGAAGTGCTGCTTTCTGGAGGTCTGGAGATGAAATATGAATGCTAGAGTCAGTGGTGATGTGTGCTGACAAGAACAGGTCCCAAGGTAAGTGCTGATTCTGGCAGCTGGAATCAAAGGTAAGATGCGCTCAGGTGGCGGTGAGCGTTACGCTTCCATCAGTGCAGAATAATGCGAAGTGATTGCATGAAAGCAGAACAGACTTATATAATCTAGCTCTAGCCACGCCCATTAGCCTTGGTTTACCGGCCCCACCCTCCTAAAGGATGCTGCACGTGCAATCCAGTTTTCCCCAGCAGCCACACCCAAATAAATGCATGTGGAAGTTCTTGCAGGTGAAATAAAGTACTTTTTCAACAAAAAAATTGTGTCAGCTTCCATTTATTCATGAGCCTGGTGCCACAGGTGCCAGGACTGACTCCAGCTGGGCCCTCTATGCTTTATTGTCCCAAAGGAACAATTAAAAGTTGTGTTACCCTTTCCCCTCGTCCCCTTATGGTCCATGTTTTCGGGTCAGTGGCCATGACTTGGAATTAATTTAGGCCCTAAAAGAACCCACAGTGGTACCCCTGATAAAAGTCCAAGCCCACATGAACAATGGCGATGTCATCTCAATAGGAAAAGAAGCAGCAGATGCTGCCGCGAAAGAAACAGCTTATCTCACGAAATAAATGCCTGGCGAATTCGTATTGCAAAGACATGTAGAAGAAGGGAAAGGTGAAGAATATACCTCAATGCCAGTTTTTTAAATAATTCAATTACAGCAAGAAGCACCACCTGAGGAGAAAGAGTTATGGGAAAAGAGGGGATGTAGTCAGTCAACGACAGACCTCCGTTGGAGGCAGAATAATACATGTAAAGTAGTGATGCCAGTAAAACTGTTAGAAATAGCATTCCTACAGCTCCACTTCCCAGCCCACCAGGGACGTCATTTAGGGGTCACCAGAGGTCGCAACTGCGACCTCTGAGGTCTCCCTTGTGACCTCTTTGGTCACCCTTGCGACCACTAGAAAATGCAAGCTCAAGTGCTGTGGCCAGTACCATGTGGCTCTTTATTTCTGGAGTGGCTGGCTTTCTTGTTAAAGCCCCTTAAAAAAAGAAAAAAAAAAGAAGAAAAGGAGTGCCACAAGTCTAACACTTTCAGCACTAACCCTACATAAGAAAGATTAGGAATACCAAATAATGTGTTTTTCTGGAATTCTATACATTAATTACTAGACTCCTTAAAGTTTTATTTCAGGCACACTTCAGGGGGTGAGTCACTGATTTAGTCTGTTCTTAAATGCCTCAACTCAGCCTTTCATCCTTCTGAGGTCGATAAATGAGTACCAAACAGGTTGGGTGATTTTGGGTGTATATTTTTTTCTATATAAAGCACTTAAGTGTAAGTGCTATATAATAACACATCATTATCATTTGGTTTTGGATGTATGCTTGCATTCACAGTAATTTGGTAATATGTACCTATACACACTGATCTTAACGATACATATGGCGATCCATTCTTGTATGAAATGTACATCACATTATAGTAATGTTGTAACCATATTTTTTGTATTGTACAATGCTATGTGACAGCACTTCCTGTTTTCTCACTGGGTGAAAGGTTTCATTCCATCGCCGCCCGCGATATCACTTTGGGGTGGGGTCAAATGGCATCACTTCCTGTGATGTCACCAGGGGTCAAGGGTCGTGTGATGTTGCTTCCGCTACCCCTGGCATTTTGGTGAAATGACGTCCCTGCAGCCCACAATGCAAAAGAACATATAGCTGCAGAGATACAAGAAAATTGGTTTGTGCCAGGGCTGCACGAGCATGTGTCCAAAATGTCAATCAAGTGTACCACATGTAAAAACATACAATTCAGGGATGACCCTAAAAACACTCAGAGGAGCACTGCCCTAAACCATTAGAGCATTCCGTGAACTGCATATTGACTATGCAAACATGGGAGAAAGGTGCAATGGATCCCGTTACTTGATAGTGGTGGTCTTCCCGTTTTCCCATTGGGTGGAAGCAGGTCCCTGCGCACACCCAGATGCAAAATGTGTGGCAACATTTCAAGTAAGGGAAGTGTTTCCCTGTTGGAGGATTTGCGATGTCATACGTTCTGACAACGGAACTCATTTCATCAATGATCTGATCAAAGCAGTTACAACAAGATTGGGCACTACCCACAAATTGTGTTTGATTTATCACCTGCAAGCAAATGGTCTCATGGAGAAAATCAACGGCCTCTTGAAAAGCCGACTGTCAAAATTATGCCACACCCTAAAAAAAAACTGTACTGTTTGCCTTTGGCACTATTGAGATAGGGAACCAGCCCAGGAAAGACCACCACTTGTCCTGCATTAAATAGCGACAGGGAGACGTATGCATACAGCCCTATATCCCCTGCAAAGACAGTCAGATGTACAGAGAAGTGCAACAGTGTTGGGGGAAGAATTTCAGGATTCTTTAAATAAATAGACCAAAGAAGCGGGGATGATAGCGAAACAGCTAGCTGTTCCGTTTACACAGGAAAATGATAGTGACACAATGACACTGGCCCCAGACAGCCCAAATTGCCAATTGATGCCAGGGGAGATGATATATGTACGTAGCTTCGTGCGACTGTGGAATGCACCCAGATTCCATGGCCCTCATGAAGTAGTATACTGCACACCCACTGCGCTGAAAGTAACGGGCCTAAAATACTGGATCAATTTATCCAATGTGCGCAGGGCTTATGATAGTGTAACCCCAGAACAAGAGCAAAGCAGTTCAGAGAGAATAACTCAAAAATAGTAGAAAAAAAGGGGGAAGGAAGAGACTGAAATGAAAAAGAGATAACTAAAAAAGATAAGCCACGTGTATATAAGAGGGAAATGTACAATATTATGAATAAAATAAATGTGAAAAGTGAAGTAGAAATTGCAATTAAATAGAAATAAAAGGTTTCTATTGCTCCCTTGATCCTACTTCCTCCCCTTTTCGCTCCCTATTTTATTATTATTGGCACCCTTTTTTACATCTTCCACTTTTCCTTTGCACTGTTGAGGTAAATAAACATGTATATAGAAAATGAAATGTGGAGAGTAAAGTAAAGATGAAAATGAAGAATAAAATATGAAATAGAAGTAAATAGGTGTGTGCTTAACCCCTTTGTATCTCACTCTGTAGGATCATCAATGGCAACAATGGGGGTCCCCAGTGCCAGCAACTGTAGATAGAGATAGTTGAAGATTGTATTTGTATGAGTGTGGATTATGTTGTAGTGCAATTATTTTCTTTTCTATGATGTTCGGCCTTGTGTTGTATTGGACAATATCATTTATAGCAATAGATATACAGGAGTGGGGAGGAGGAGTAGACCTCATAAAGCAAGGGTCCCATTTGATATGGCATGGCTTCAAATTGATTTGGGCCCACTGGACTACATAAATGTCACACAGAATGAAAATTACATGGTCCTTACACCGGTGCTAAACAGTCCAATGGTTGTTTATAATGAATCCGAGTTTAATGTGCATGAGATAAATGACCCAGATGCCTCTGCATTCCCATGGCCCAATGATGAACTCTATACAACTGCACAACCTACCTCAAGCATTCAGGGTAGAGAGGATGCAAATGATAATACCATTGAAAATGATGTTACAACAAATGATGGGTGGGAGATGGAGGAAGTGGGTGAAATATTTCCTATTAAATATGGGGAAGAAAGTGAAAGATCAACTGAACCAGGGAGGAACAGAAGAAGGAAAAGGGGTTGGGACGGGAGAAATATGATGAATATCATGGATTGGGGTTAGACACAATAGAGGACCCACAGCACCCACCTCAGTCTAACAAGTGGTACGGAGATATGAGCACAATGGCAAAGCAGTCCACAAACGAGAGCTGCTACATGTGCTCATTAATACCCCACGCCACAGGAACACCTAAAGTTCTGTTGCCACAAGAATCGCCTATTGCAGCGAACAAGTGTCTAATACATCTTGCAATGTGCAGAATAAAAAACACTTTTCAAGCACACACTGTTTCATTTGAAATGCTGAAAGAACGAGAAAACGTGCTACCACAAACGAAAAGGAGTGGTCTGCCTGAAATAGCCTTTTCATGTGATAAAAGGAACATTATTTTTGGACAATAAATGGCAAGAAGAGCAAATAACATGCAAAGCCAAAGCACTGCATGGACTCTCAGATGAACAATTGCATTGGATTCAGAGAACATGCACCCGATATGGTTGCAGCATATCACAAAACTAACGTGGGTCATGGCACTTGAAAAACACTTCAAGCTGCAGCGTGAAATTCTGTATGAGTTATACTTCTATGGAGAAGAAAGAACACATCTAGGCACATACAAGAACTGTAGTAAAACCCTCATTATTCCAGACATGAAAAAGGGCACAGCTGTACTAATAGACACTTACTGGGTTTGTGGCAAACAGCCGTACTTGCACCTTCCACAGTCTTGGATGGGAACATGCGCCCTGGCAACATTGCATTCCGCTCTAATGGTGATACCCAAAATCCACATCCAAGGGGGCAGGGGTGGCCAACAACCAAGTATACTGAGCCCCTGCTAACAACTGAAGAACCCCTCACATATGTCTTCGCCAAGGGACACCCACAGAGTCCAATATCGTGAAAAAGAAGATCGTCAAATTACATCTCCGAAGCATCCTCTGAACTTTTGGAACAAATTCCTGATTGCTTCAAACTCTTTACGTCCGCCGAGATGTTTTTTGTGTCCCTCATCCCAAGCATCCAGGCTCCAGTAAATGTAAAATGGCTCCAGATCATTAGCTGGGAGTTGATCCAACTGGTCAATGACACAGAAGAAGGGTTCAATTTAATAAAGGCGGTGCTACAGGCCCTGCGGCTAATGACAATGCAAAACAGGTATGTCCTGGACCTGTTACCAGCAATGGATGGTGGTGTTTGCCGACAAATCGGGTGTGCATGTTGCACATTTGTACCCTCTTCAGATGTGGACAACCCAAAACAAACGTTTCAGTAGCCTTGGCTATAGCTGCGAATAGCCTACACCTGGAAACAAACTGCGTCACAGAAGCAGTGTGTGCTCTGGGGTGAAAGTAAGAGGGTAAGGAAGTTGAGGGGGCCTTCTTGGGAGCGAGGAGAGGTGGCACAGATGAGGGAGGCACTTATTGATGCCCTGGGGGGCAGTGAAGCATTTTCTTTTCTTCACAGTTTCGCCGATATTCGCAGTTATATCTGAGGTTACAAAGGACCACAGATAGCTGCAAGCATGTGTAGTTTGATACCCAAGGTTGCATTATGAAAGATATATTTATAACTATAGTGTCGTCAGTTGTGAAAAATCACTGGTCATGGTCTGGCCAGTGACTCAATTGCCATCCAGGTCTCCCATTCATACAGTAACCAGAACAGACCCTGCTTAGCTTCAAAGTGAGGAAGGGTCCACCCTCCTCAGGCCATGTTGACTGATAAATGAACTAACCTTACAAGACCATTTAGAGGAATGGTCGGCCCTTTTCTTGCTTTGAAACTAAGCAGGGTCAGCCCCCCTTTGAAGCTAAGCAGGGACAGTCCCGATTACTGCATGGATGGGTGACAGAATGGGCATCTGAATTATTTACTTTTTTAAACAATGATACTGTCAGTCCTTGAAGGTTCTGCACTCAGAGACTAATGTTTGCCTTTTGCTGAATTGCATCCTGGTATTTGTAGCCTCCCAGTCAATAATAACAAATACAAACACAAGTATTTTTACAGCAACTCTTGGTTTCCCATCCTTGCAGTAACTGGGACGAAAGCTGCTTGCCCTCAAAGCGAGGAAGGGGTCAGCCCACTAAGGCTATGTTGCCTAATGTATGAACCCCCCTTAGAAGAACACTTAGAGAAACATGGCATAAGGGGGCTGGATCCTCCTCGATTTGAATCTAAGCAGAGCCAGTCCCGGTTACTGCATCGATGGCAAACAGTACAAGGTCCTGAATGTCATTTGTTTTCTTAGTTTTAAATATCTCATAACACACGGCATCCATATTTTTATTTTTATAAAAACATGAAAATAACATTTATGCTGAACATTTCTATCAGAGAACACTGGCCTTAAGGAGTTTGAGACTCAGCATTTAACCATTATGCTACAATGATTTTTTTGTTTGGACATTCACAAGTTTCATACCTAGCCTTTTATCCTTGAATATATTACCTTATATGCTAAATATGAAATGTATGCCCCATGAAGCACAAAGCCATTGTGTGCTTGTGGTTAAATGATGTCCTTTAAACTCTCGCAGACCAGGGTTCATGACTATATATATATATTTTTATATAAATAATTTAATTTAATTAAAAGAAAAGCAACACGAGTGGGAGGTGGTGACGTTTGTTGCAGTGCAGTCCTGTGATCTTATTTAGAATGAGGGCATTTAGACGTGGCAGCAATGTCAGCCATGTCCAAACATCCCTTGTGACAAAATAATGGTGTTGGAATGGCTTTTGCACTGACAATGGGGTGCTGAAATGGCCGCTGTGGCAGAATGCGCATGCCAATTCAGCCCACGCTAAAATTATGGCACCAAAAGGGGTGTACCGGTTGGAGAACGCTGGTTAACCAAAGTGTGTGCTCCATGGCAAATAGTTTAATCTCACTGTGCATTGTCTAAAAACATTTTGAGTTCTCTAAGTGTTAAATATCTCATAACACAATGCATACACATTATTATATTTTGCTCTATGATACTGTCCTTCCTTGAAAGTTTTGCACTCAGAAACAATTGTTTTGCATTTTGCTGAATTGCATTCTGGTATGTGTAGTCTCACAGTCAAGATGGGGAGAATAATGCCACAATAGTACACTTTGTGCCTAATATAGTTCTGTAAGGATTTATATATTTGAGTGGCACTATGGTATGTGAAATTTTCAAGTTAGTTTTATAAAGCAGAAAATTGTTGAAAGCCATACATGGGGTGAGGAGGGGAAAAGATGAGAGGGCAAGTTAGTCATGAGTATTTGCCCACGATGTGGCAAGAGAGTTTGCCATCCTGGACACTGGTACTGTGCAGATGCTTACTCACAAGATCACAAGCACTAGTTTTGTATTGGGATTTCGTTTTCCAGGGAATATTTCATTACAGATTGCTGGGATTTAAAGGTGAGGACTTTTATACTTTGCCAGCATATTTTCTGGATCATTTCCTCTCTCAGGTAATCTTTCTGGTGTTCATTACTTTGTTTTTAAAGTTAAGGCCAGTTGTTGTTGTAACGTAATTAGCGTTGTCACCAGTGATGTGATGTGTAATGTCATCAGTGTTTGCATACAACATGTAATCAGTGATGTCATCAGTGATGTCATCAGTGATGTCATCATTGTGGTCATATACTGCGCATGAATTGGCACAAAGTTAAGGTGGCTTTAGCTGAATTTCAGGGGGTTACTAAAGTTCTTTCCTTGAATTGCAAGGGTATTGTTACCATGTATTGCTCAGCTTAACGTCCCTGCAACTAAAGATTTATCCTTCAATTCCAAAGGTTTTGTTACAATGTCTTGCTGACTTCAACATCCCTGCAACTAAAGTTTGTTCCTTGAAAATATATATATATATATATATATATATATATATATATATTCACTGAAAAAAGTTTGTTAAAGGGACATTATGGTTAAGTAGTTGCGTTAACAAAAACCCATAAAACTCAGTGAACAAACTTTGTTAAAGGGACACTATGGTTACAAGTAAAACCAAAAATCTCTTGAAATTTCCCAGTTATGGTATGCTAAGGAACCGTAACTCATGCCACCTCCGTGCACTGCTAAGGCTAACACCCAGGACATCAAATATGACATCACAAATAGCATTAATGATATCACTGATGACAAAACATATCTGGCCACTGTTTTTGTTCACTGACATATCTAGGCCACATGATTTTGTTAACTGATAGAAGCCATTTTACAAATTAAAAGGTATCACATAAGTATACATTAACCATGTTGTTTGTTGCTAAGGCACTTTCCTTAGGATCTGTCCTCAGTTCCTGGTACACATACATGGGGAAATAAGCAAGCCTCAAACACACAATTCATTTGTGTACTTGATGATAAAGTCTAATGTTACTGTCATATGTTGGAGGTGTTGTTTCGTTCCTCATTACTGAAGTTTCCCTGTATGTGACTCCGATTTGTATGCATTGTAGGTCGTCATATGTAATGTTTGTAGAAACAAAAGAATGTAGTAAGTCTGCAATTATTAGCTATTAGATATTTATTCCATGTTTATCAATACTCAAAATTCTGATAAGGTACCATTAATTATTTTACTATCCAAAGTTACCAGATTCAAATTATTGTAGTTCTACAGTGCATGCGGCAGCCAATGCCCATGTATGTTTATGATTAAGTCCCTGTTTTAACAACAACACTCCATTATCATGATTTGTTCAGATTAGTGCATTCCTTAACACATTAAGTAGTTCATGATAGATCTACTGATCAACCCTGACATAGTGTTACTAACATTATAAACACAACCCCTTTTAGAGACTTTTATCACAATTAATTTAATATGTGTTATCATCAGTGATGTCATAAATGACATTTGTGATGTAATCTTTGATGTTCTGGGTGTTAATCTTAGCAGTGCACGGAGGTGAAGCGAGTTATAGTAGCTTAGCTTACCATAACTGGTGAATTTCAAGGATTTTTTGGTTTTAGGTTTTACTTGTAATCATAACATCCCTTTAACAAAGTCTTTCAGTGAATTCATGGGGTTTTGTTTGTGCACCTTTAATCTGCTACATACCCCTTATACTACACTCCCCCCTCAATATGGCAGATACAGAGTCCGCAGACAGTGTTAGGTAAAATTTTCATAGCACTGATAAATCTTCCTGACCTGTGTTAACTCCAGAACATTTTGCTTTTACTGGTGGATTATTTTCCTGTATACATTTGTGAGTGGGAACCTTTGCACACTCACAGATCTTTTACTCTTTTTTATGGGGGTCCTTGTTAAGACTCTACATAGTGTGGAAAGTTATCTTCTTTGACATCTTTTTTGGCAATAAGTGAATATTTTAGCTAGCCATAGGGGTTCCCCTTTTAAACTTTCTCTGGATAACCTTGTGAGTACTACAGTTTGCAAGGGTAAAAAAGGATCTTTGGATCCCTTTTACATTATGTGGAGCGCTAGCAGAGTATCCCTTTCGGATTTTAAATACAACATTTATTTTACAAGGACACGCTTACCTTTGATGGCTGGTGACAGTGAACCTTCTTATTAATTCGGTGCACCTTTACCGCAGGCTGTTTGTACAGCCCCGTTAAAGGCACCCATGGGTGCTCATTTTACCAAAATGGACCCTGTCTTGTTTTTTTTTGCCACTTTCGTGTTTATTCCTTCCCTTGACATCCAGGGTAGGAAATTCCTTTGTATGATTTTCATCTTCAGCGGGAGTCCTTTAGACTTCCTGCCGAGGCTCCAAAGTGTCTGTGAAGGCAAGAAGTGAGGGGGGGAGTCCACAACTCCACAGCCTTTGTCTTCCAGCCTGACTGCAAGAATCCAGTTCAAGCTGGAAGGCTGGCTGTCCCGAAAAGCCTGTCAATCCCCCAAGTTTGAATGTTGAAAGTCTGTTTGATTGGCTGGGTTCCTGCATAAACGTCTGAAACCTAGAAGCTGCAGTTCAGGCTGATCAATAATTTGAATGTTGCAAAACTCAGAATTGTAGCACTTTAAAGGCCAAAAAGGCACATTTAGAGTGACATATATTTTTAGGGTCAGAATGCCTTAAGCAGTGGAGGGTATACAAGTTCTATAAATATATTTTGAATATAAAAAAAATAGGCTGAAAACTGAGCAACTTAACATGAGATTTATCATGTTGATTAAGGGATAGTGGAGGTCATTACAAACTTGGTGCTAAGTGCACCAACTTTACCACTCTGTTTACACCATGGTGGATGGTGGATTTACCGGCCCATTCCAAGGTGAGTGGGGCGGTAAATACCCATTTCCCATTTTCCCTTCCCCATTCCCATTTCTGCCCCATAGGGCATAATGGGAGTGGGGAAGGCGCTAATTACGGCGGCGTAATTAGCACCATGGCGGGTTAGCGCCATGGATTTTAGCGCCTGGTAAAAGCAGGCATTAAAATCAGAATCAGGCGTTAAGGGTTAACGGTGGCGTTAACCCTTAACGCCTGAGTTGTAATGAGGGCCAGTGTCTTCCACTTTTGGGATGCACCATTTAAATGCAGGTGAATTCATATTGGTGTGCACAGGGCAAGTGGCACTCTGTGAGGTGTTTTTAGTAAAACTAGAAGTTTGCATAGAATTCATTCAAAGAACATATAAGTGTAAGTTATAAAACATTATGTTTTGAATGTCTACAATGATGGTGATTTATGTTTTGCAGAGGAAACATATTGTTCTTTTTTGGCATAGGAGGAATTTCTACGTGGCCTAAGCAAGGGAAGACAAATTATACTACGACAAAAGTAAGTAGTTAGTGAAAAAGTAGAGACGAGGTGAGTGTTGGTTCATATAGCAGTGTAGACACACTGCTGATCATTATAAGTAGTAAGAGGACCCTGGTGAGTACTGAAAAAAGGCAGTAATGGATACAGTCTTTTCAAATATGTAGCATTTTCCAAAGATAGGTGCAAACAGGTGTGAGTATAGGATAGCCTATATATGCAAGCATGGTCATCTCTTGTGGCAAGGACACAGAAGATAAAAGGTGGAGTAACCTTTTTTAAATTCTGATGAATAGCAAAATGCCAAAAGGATATATTTGGCAGAAGTGAAGGAAATGTGTAGAATAGTCAAACAATGTATTTTTATGTCAAAATTCATAGGCACTTAGTAGGAAAAGGGCTGGATTTCAAATAACAAGGGTAGGCTAGATTAGTGTTGAGCGAGCAGCAAGCAAAAGACAGCAAGCATTAAGTGATAAGCAGTGAACAGAAAAATGTGTTAATTATATTTTAACAGGATCAAGGTATGGCAAATAAGAGAAGATGACCACGGTCCTATCCGACTAGAATGAAGATGTTGAAGAAAAGAGAAGAATGTTCAGCTAAGCAGGGAGAAGTCAAGTACCTGCCTGAGTGCTGCGCTAGTTCATAATTTTTTATGTGCACCAACGATCCAGAAGGAACAAGCCTATAGTTCAGTGGGCTGCGAATGCCAGAGAGATGATCTTAGTTAACCTCTTTTTGATTAACAGAAGGCAACAAGGGTCTTTGCTAGGGAGAAACCCGAAGAAGACATCTCTTTTTTAATTTTTTTTTTATCTGTTCTGTTGTTTGTTTGTCATTTGTTATTTTTGACTCCTTTGAGAATGTCGACCTTAGGGGAACAATGTGTCCTTTAAAAGGATATGTAATTTGTTGAATGAAATATGCGCATAAAATGTAGGGCAATACAAGACACAGGATGATGTATTATTGCATAAATCCAGATTATGAGCAAGATCCTGACATTAGCCAGCATGTATTTGTATGCAAGTTAAAAAGGAGTGAAAAGAAAAAAAAAGAGTAGTCATATTAGTATATTAGAACACTGAAGAGATTTTTTAGGAGGCAGGAATGTTTGAAAGAAATACATGAGTAGCTTTTTAAGGGTTGGGGTTGAGGAGAAAGCACTGACGATAGCGACATACTTATTTTTCAAAGAACACTCACCCAGTTTTATAGTATAGGTGGACAGAATAGACGTATACATCAGGAGATTGCTGGCACTCGATCCTACGAGCAGAGAGAAATGATTGAGGAACCCAACCAGATGTCCAGTTATAATCACCTTTTTTTGAAAGAAATGTTCCTGCAAAAAACCCTCACATCCTTGTGCCCCCCAGAAGAAGTGATCAATTGCCTTTATGATCAACTGTTCTTTGATACAAATTGAAAGCTCAATTGCTAGAAAAAGACAATGGACTCCTGGCCTAGGCAATAAAAGGGCCTGGGAGACTTTTTGCAAGGCAGCCTAAAGGACAAAAATAGAAAATCACCAGATCGGGAAAAGAAATCTGTGGACATGGAAGATGCTTAACCAAGATGAATTAGGTAGAAGACGTGTCAGTGGAAGATGTCCTAATATAAAGGAAATTGACATTGAAATATATGTATGGGGAAGACAATGAGAAAACAAGAGAACATGTTATGGGGTGGGAGTGATGAAAAGGTTTGCAGTAAAAGACACACGTAAACAATTTGTGACAATTGACTGGTGGGTTCCCTCAAAGAAATAATTTCTCTCGATTCTCATAGTGGCCACAATTACCTGATGTACAGTTAGAAGCAAATTAGGTAATAGAAGTGGGATTCAGATAAGAGCAAACAAAGGTATACTTAAGGAATATACACCTGTTTAAACTAGGAGAATACAATATGTTATTACTGACTGTGTAGATACACTGAATATGGGGGGGTGGACATTGGGTGTAGTGGCCATGTATTGAATAGGTTTCTAAATACAGGCCAGAGAGGGAGTGTAGAGGAGGGTCTAGATTTGCTATGCAGATAACTTCTCAGGCTGATCAATTGTTCCAGTATTGCAAAAATCAGAATTGTGGTGCATTAAAGGCCAAAAAGCACATTTTAGGGGCACAAATATGTTTAGGGTGTAAATGCCTTATGCAGTGGAGGGTATCTCTGGTCCTATACATATATTATGAATAGCATAAATCTAGGCTGAAAACTGAGCAGAAAATGAGTTCTGCTTAAAAGCAGAGTGGTCAGCCATTTTGATTGAGACAAAGGTCAGACAGATTTTAAAATGGTTGCGGGAAAACAAGATTGTCAATTTTCACATAGTCATGCTGAAATATTTAAATCATTCTCTAATCACAGTTTACTGCTCTATGCCTGCAAAGTGAGGCATGCCCAGACATGTTTTGTAGACCTAATGAGTGGCAGTCAAGCCAACCAACCCTGGAAGGAAAAGGGTTTGCCTTTTGTTGTCAGACCCAATTGGCATGTATTGTATAATACATTATTAAGTTACATCAGCCTTGAAACAGTATGTAAGGAGCTGATGTTAAGAGCCCAGTGCTGTTATTTTCTGATGTCTGTATAAGGATTATGTTTTTTGAAAATCAGTCCAGGTTCCTGTTCTCTGATTCCTTGCCTTTGTATCCAGTATCTGCATGTCTGATCCATGGGTGCCAATGCCAGGGAGGGAACTGGGCCCTCCTCTTCACCTACCTTGCAATCAACCTGGGGACTCAAAAAATTCTAACGTGACCCAGAGCTTGGTGAGACCCTCTAGTCTCAAAATTACATGTATTTTGAGCCTCTCACGCTGTGTCTATCTTCTGTCTTCTGATGAAGGAATTCAATGACTGGGTTCTTTGCTGCAGATCCTGAAGTCCTTCTGCTGCAAAATCCTATTCTGTGCTGAGGAACTGTGCTGGCTTGGATATTTACTTATCTTAATAGTCTCTTGTGATTCCTGTGTAGTTTTGGATTGTTTTCTGTGATTTGGAGCACTCTCTTCCAGTGCACCCAGGCCGCCGCTGGAATCCTCCTAGTGTCTCTTCTGTGAAGCCCCTGGACCTACAGCTAACTATTAGGCAAAGTACTTACTTGTTCTAACAGTCTCCCTTAGAAACCCTGACTTTTGATACTTAAAAAACTATCCTGACCTTCCTGTTGTACAGTAGACCCTACTGGCCCCCCTTCTGCCACTGAGAACACTTATGCTCCAAGAATAAGGGAGATACTTCTAAGGATCGGGCCTTTTGCCTAGGAAAGAGAATATGTGTTTAAAATGTACTTTCTTGCAACAGAGGTTGGTTGGTAATTGTAACTCTGATAGTGAACAGTTACAAATGTTCTGCCATTCTGAAAAGTTATAACATATACAAAAGAAAGAAAATCCGAATTAGCATGGGCTAAGCATCTTAGCTATGAGTGTCAAAAATTGACATAAATGCTAGTAATGAGCATGTGGGAAGTTGCTACATACCGTGATTCAGAGTGTAAGGTGAACAGTTTGGTATTTTTCGCAATCTGTTATTACCTGTAATGGTAATGAGAGAGCCCATTTGGGTAAGTCCACTGATGAATGTAAATAGCTTAGAGATTGTATTGAGAAAAATCAAGGTCAGTATCAGTAGAAAGTGTAATTAACTCACCCTCCAGTGGGTATGCGTCCTTAAGAATAGTTGGTAATCTACAAAAATAAAATATCACAAGTCTAAGTGATGTTATATATTGTAGGTGGCTTAAGAGAAGATATAATTCAGGAAAAATACTACACCTGAGGTTGAAATAGCAGGTACTTGTTCCTGGGTCAAATCCCCATGATATTTCATAAGCAAATAGTCCACACTGGCGCCGTTGGGCAAAACCAGTGTAAATGGCAGTAAGACGAGTGATGCGCATGCGCGCATACCGTCATGCGCCCGTTTTTGTGGGTGACGTCATGCACGCACGGCCCGTGAGTGACATTAATCTGCGTCATGATATGCGACCCGTTAGGTAATAAGTGTAAACAGAGGTAAGTATGAGAAATATTTCTCAGTTTCTATTTAAACAAATTGACATCTGATGGAGTCATAGTGCTTGACTAAAAGGTGCGCATTGCTGAGCTGTTCATGTGTCAATAGACACTTGTAATGTGTTACTGTTGTATGCCACCATTATAAAAACGAAATGTGCAAATTCCCACAGCTATTTGGAGTTAAAGAGAAAAAATCCTTCAGCATTATCAGTGTTAATGAAACAAAGTAAAAAGCGAGAAATGCAGGGGCTGCTAGGGTGAATGTTTAGCATCTGAAAAGAACACCTTGTTCCTTGGGTTCAAATTTTTTACAAAGACACAGTATGAGTTTTTCACAGAGAGGAAAATAATAGAGTAAACACTTATTGGATGTTTTGCCATTGTCGTGTACATAAGGTTCAAATATGATACATTTGTGTTATATCAACATTATCACAGCAAGTGTATGAACGATCATAGCTAACAAAAACTACTGAGAGTTAAAGTATGTGTTATCAGATGGCAAGACAAAACATTAGCAGTAATATGTGGACTGATATGCTGCACAGAATCATTGAATACAACCTCAAAGAAAGACTTGTATTTCATGGTCGAAATTCAATCCAACTGAGGTGCATCTGAAATGACAGATACGTTTACATTCAAGCCTCCTAGGTTTCATGCAAAGGTTACCACCACATTTATTAGTGGCTGCCCTGGCCAATCCCAAAAACCATATATCTGATTTATTAGCTAATTGGTGCTCTGTTTGCCAATGTAAGGCTAACGGTAAATTGACACCGGTTTCATTGAGACTTGACAGATGTTCTCTTACTCGAATCCTCAACTGCCTAATTGTACTTCCTATGTATAATTTCTTACAAACGTAAATAATTGCGTAGACTACAAATTTTGTTTTGCAATTAATAAGATCTCTAATTGCAGTTTGTATCTCATTCTGATCTACAAAATTCTGACAACTAGGATAGGCGTACTGACACTGGTTACAATTACCACATTTGAAAAAACCTTTAGTTTTGGTCAACCATGTAGCTTGCCTTTCTGTGTCAGGAAGATCAAGGAAAGATGGGCTCAGTCTTTTACGAAGTTCTCGGATTGAACACGGACAACGAAATGGTGTCCTTTCTATAAAGGGACCTCATTTCTGTTTCAGATCTAAATGTAACTCATCGTACAATAATGATTTTTGTGTACATAACTAACTAATTGAACCAACATGATTTTAATATGTTTATACTCTATAGTCTGGATAGGACGTAGGACGTATCTAACCTTATCAAGTTCTCATAAGGATTATTATTTTGGAATGGTGCTCACTATCTCTATTGAAATACGTATGACTTTGTAACATTAATCTTTGCTCCCTAGAAAATAATGAATATCAATAGCATAGAATATCACTAGTGAAGTATTTCACCCCATTACGAATGCACCGGATGACTATCAGATACTATTTTAGGCACTATGGACTAAGCGTGAATTTATACCATATAAAATGTGGTTCCGCATTAGCATATGTCAAATTTTGACACCTATAAGATTTCTTAACACTTAAGTGTGTATAAAGTGCAAGTACCAAGATTCAAATATGCTTTGAACTATAGAGAATGGTTAATTATTCCTCCTAAAAATGGCCGCTCTATTATTACAAAGGAGGAGTTGCCTTTACGATGGAAAACGGACTAGTGCTCGGGTCTGTTGCCATAGCAGCCGAAACACAATAATGAGGGAGAGGACACCTACTGACGCCCCCTCTGGACATTCAGCAGCACGCGATTGTACGCGAGACGACTGTTACTAGGTAAGAGACCGTCTCTGAAGTGCGGCGCACTGCTCTCTCTGTATAAATTTCTGTCGAGAGTCCGTGTGCGCGTTTAAGAACGCTTTGGGCATTACCACTATCTTGCCCAGCATGGCGTTCCCGCTCGCACAAACACAATACCCTTAAAAAACATTACAGATTAGACGCACTTCCAGAACCCATAGTATTGTAAACAGGAATGAGCACTTATTTTTGAATGCATTTAAGAAAGGAAAAATAATGATAAAAAGCTCTTTACAATATGCCATTAGAATTACATGCATTAATTTCGCCAGTTCATAGTGAAAACTGCATGCCTGCCAAAAAGGAAGGCTTATTTTTGTAGAGTAAAGAACATTTTTAAACTTTAATGGATACTGAGCACCATGTATTAGGATCTAATGTTGGAGTATACGCATCAAAGATAACGTTACCATTTCAATCGAACTGATAGACCCTTGCATAAGGATGAAATGCGATTTACCACCAAATAACATTAGACTTTTAAGTGACTCCGTAAAAATGCTAAAGGTGATACCATGATTGATTTATTTTCTTAAAGGGATGATCTAACCCGAGATTTGGAGAGCGGATACTGTCTGCTTAAACCAATAAGGGGCATTAGGGGAAATCAAGGTAAAACAGAAACATTTACTCTCATATTTGGAATAAGAATGTGACAATGGCCCTCATTACGACCCTGGCGGAAAGTAACTGACATGACCGCCATAGCGTAAATAGCGTTTCCGCCATTGCACGATGGAGTAAAGTGCGGCTAATTCTGACCCATCGGGCACGAGCATTACGCCATGGCGGAAGTGCAAAGTCCGCAATGGCGGAAATGACCCCAAAACGCCCCTTACCGCCGTCGTACGCCACCCTAGGTGCAATTCCGCCACCCATCTTAGCGGTCACCGTAATGAGCGGTCAGCGCAAATTACGGTCACCGTAAATATACGGAAACGGAAGTAAAAACATGGGGCCGGAACGGGAAACAGCACGCCGTACACCTATAAAATCAGAATCCCAACACAACCATTAAAAATCCGACCCTGAGACACATCCCAACCCGTTAGCCACCCCAGTTAAAAAAATAAATATGGGAAAAGTTGCTAAAAAAGCGTGCGATCGCAAGCGGCAGGTCCACTTCTCCCATGAGGAACTCACCGTGCTCACAGAGACCCTCCAGGAGAATGCTGCCGTCGTCTTCTCGACGCAAATGACCAGGACGGCACTTGCGAACAAGAAGGCCATATGGGCCCTGGTGGCACAGCGGGTAAGTGCGGTGGGGACCGCACCCCGCAACCCACAGCAATGCAGAAAGCGATGGGACGACTTGCGGATACGCGTCCGGAGCATACTTTCTGCCAACCGAAACATTGCCACAGCTACCGGGGGAGGATCGGAATCACCCATCAAGTTGACCCCCTGGGAAGAAATCTGTGCCTCCACCATTGGAATGGAGAGCATAGAGGGAGTCGGAGGGATGGAGAAAGGAGTGCAGACATCCGAAGAATCAGGTAGGTGGCCCAAATAAAACAATGCTAAATCCACAATGTCCAATCATGTGAAGTACCATGTGTCCCCATAGTGCAATAGAAACACATGTCCAGGAGAACGTCCACATACATTGCCATGATAGCGCCCTTTAAAAGTCAGATTAAATACATAAATAAGTAAAAATCCTAAAAACACCCTCTACATGTGCAGCAGGCACACCCTAACTGCAGGCTGCAAAATAACTGCATCCTCAATCCACACAAAAATGAGACCACCTCCAAGGCCCTGACCCAAATCACCCTCAGGTACCACCCCAATGCATGTGATACATTGCCATTCCAATTTCCACAGACCCATAAATAACACTCGCCCTCCTTTACTCCACCACAGGGTCCGATTCAAACGACGAGCTTCAGGACACCCCTACCAGCACACCTCCAAAGAGGGCCAAGACCAACGGCCAAAGACCCTCCACCTCAGCTGCACGGATCAAGACACGGCAGCAGCACAAATCAAGTGGCAGCACACTGGAGAGGACTTCAACAGGCACCCCAGCAGCCAGCATGTCCACAACAGCAGCACCACAGGTCCCCCCAATGGATGCCACAGAAGGCACTGCTTCTGGTGGCAGCAGCACCATAGGTGACACTGCTTTCATGCCAGCATGCTCCGACACAGAAAACGGTGCTGTCGATGTAGGACCCATCCATGACCTGTCTCAATCCCCCTGTTTGTTTCATCCCGTACACCATGAGGAAACCACGCAGGGGCACCCACAAGACGACGACTGGCCAACCCCCACAAGGCCTGTGGCAAGGCAACATGAGGTGATCAGCCCCTCTGTGACACCACCGCAAATGGGCATGGCCCAGCAGAGGCAACAGTCCCTCGAGCAGATGATTGTGCAACAGCAGCAACTGGCCACGCTCCTCAAGGAGCATGCTGCTGAATGTGGGGGTTCTAAGGCAGCCATTGAAACATCTACTGAGACACTTAGGGCAGAAATGGAGCGAAGTACCGAGACACTAAGGGCACAAATGGAGGGAAGCACCGAGAGCCTGGGGGGACAAATGGAGAGAAGCACCGAGAGCCTGAGGGGACAAATGGAGAGAAGCACTGAGAGCCTGAGGGGGGAACTGCATGCGACGTCCAAAGACGTATGTGGTGAACTTGCCGCTGTGCGCCGTGTGCTCACTGAGCTCTCACAAACCCTTAGGGACATGCATGGACGTGAGCAGGCAGAGACATCATCCGTTGAAAGTTCCGTCCAGGGCAGCCCCCAACGTAGATCTGGGAGGAACCTGCGCTCCACAGGCAGGGGTGCCCCTGATACCCGGAGAGGGGGCTTGCAATAGCGTCTGCCCACTGACAATGAGCATCTTTGGACACTGGTGTTCGGGGGGGAGGTAGGAGGGTGGAGGGGGTGTGTTGGGCTTTTTTGGGTGGCGGGTCGATTGGGTGTGTAATATCATTTCACATTTGCTATACATTTCTTCATATTCATCCAATGAGATGTGTGGACATTGATCTTTGTGTACGAGGCCTTTCTTGGCGTACAGTCCACATTGTGCATGTTCCAGACACACACAGTGCCACAAGTCCCGTGTCCATGTAACAGCCACCAGGCGTGAGTGCTAGAAGCATGCATCTATGAGATTCTGACGAATTTCACGGGCCTCCTGTGCCTCGCGGACTCCTTGAGGTGCTGCCACATCCCCACCCTCATCATGACCATCTTCAGGTGCTTGCAGTTCTGCGTCAGGGGGCATGGCCACATTTCTACGTACGCACATGTTGTGTAGCATGACACATGCCATGACCATCTTTGCAACCTTCTCATGGCGGTACAGGAGTGCCCCGCCAGACCTGCTGAGGCAGCGGAAACGAGCCTTCAGTAGGCCGAATGCCTGTTCTATGACTACACGGGTACGTGAGTGGGCATGGTTGTAGTCCTCCTCATGCTGGTTCTGCGGGTTCCGGATTGGTGTAAGGAGCCATCTCTTCAGTGGATACCCGGCATCACCTGTATGTGGACAATAAAGGATGTTTGTGGAATGACATTGCTACGTACGCACCCCCCCCCTTCCTGCCAGGTCATTGACGCATCACCTACCCCACATTCTCATGCATTAAATGAGACTCACCGAGTAGCCAGGATCGGTGCCCTGCGTGTCGCTCCATGTAGCGTGGTATTGTAGAGTTCCTCAAGACCATAGAATCATGGGTTGATCCTGGAAATCGGGCACAACAATGTGTAAAGATCCTGTTGGAGTCACACACCATTTGTACATTGATAGAATGATATTGTTTCCGGTTGCGGTACTGGACCTCCATGGCATATGGGACAACCAATTCCACATGGGTGCAGTCGTTGGCACCAATGCAACCCGGTATGCCGCCAAGTGCATGGAATCCCACTTTTGTGTTTGTAATCTCCTGCTCCGAGCGTGGTAAAGAGATGTAGTCGTCTGTGTGCTTCAGGAGGGCATCAAGCACTTGGAATAGTGTCCGTGACAATAGTGGCTGTGAAATGCCATGCAACTGTCCGGCTGTGTGCTGGTAGGTGCCTGTGGCCAGGAAGTGGAGTACAGACACCACCTTCAGTAGGGGTGGGATGGCGGTTGGGCTATCTATCATGCTGACAAGGTCAGCGTGTGTCATGTTGACAATGGCGGTTATGGTGTCCCGGTCCAAACGGTAGAGGGTGTGGATCTGCTCAGCAGTGAGGTTGAACGGATTAGCTCGGAGGCGTGGGATTGCGGGCTGCCTGTGTGGTGGTAGTGGCTGTGCTGGTGGGCCTTGCTGCCCCTGCCTTACCCTCCTCCTCCTCCTCCTGCGTCTCCTCTGTGCGGCCGGTTGTTGTAGTAGTTGGTTTTCGTCTTCTTCTTGAAGTTGGAGTACTTGCAGTGCTATCAGGTCCCCCAGGCCCAACATCGCTAGTCCTGTCGGTAGCATTTTGGAGTGGTGTGGTTGTGGGAGGGGGTTGGGTGTGCAATTTATGTGTTTTCAGGCTGTATAGCCTCCACCTGTGGTGATTCATTCCACCTGTGCCAGCTGCAATAACTTTTGGGCGAGAACGTCCCGCACACAACGCTGCAATTTGACGCATGGCATCTTGCAATTACAATCATGTATTTAATCCCGATGGCAGTGAAATATTGGTTTATATGTTAATTCTGCTATGGTCCCATTGTTTCACATACTATATTTGCAGTCGCGAACAAACTTGTGAAGGGTCAGTGGAATGTAGTACTCGATCAACGGTGGACCCTCATGCAGCACTGTACCGACGTTCACCGACGGGCGGGGAGTCCCATTAGTGATTGAAGCCAGTTACCATTTTCACACACAGCCGCACTACATAGATGTATTTGTGAATTCAAGCGTTCACAGATGCCTTTTCGACGTGATGTTGCAAATGAGGAATTCGAAGGACAGCGCTTTTGGTTTTCAACTAGCAGCGAGGAGACGCCCACAGGTCTGACTGGAAATATAATGTTCTATTGTTGAATGTCCTTGGGACAGGGCCCATGACGAGAATGCAATGATTGATATGAATTGAATGGGATGCGCAATAGCGCAGTGGACGATAAGGCAGGACGTTCCCAAATACATGTTACTTCACTACACTAGAAATCCGGGCAGGAGCACAGTGGATTTTGCAGACTGCATTACGCACAGACTCAATGGAAATTTCAAATGTTATGTGAGTAAATATTCAGGCGTTTTTATACCGGGATGAGGGAATGATGAATGGATGCATGGACAGATGATTTAATTGAGAGTTTGCCATGTACATGGCTTTTTGGAATCTATCCCCTTCCCCTGCGCTATGTGATGCAAAGCTGCCATAGTGGGACCATCGTCTATCTGCCCTTGTTGAACCCTCCCTGTCTCGACGCGCCTTCAAACACTTGTGTCTATGCACGTTACTAATCCCATCTAATGGATTCTGTTTTAACAGACGCATGCACACAAACACTCGTTTGTAATAGTGTATTTACCTCGATTTATATCGTTATGATTCGCAAGTGATTTTTGGGTGAAATTAATCCTTTTGAGTGGGCTAGCATGCATATGGTTGTCGATTTAGTGTGTTGAATGAAGTGAGTAATACATATGAAGTTCGGATGCCCATACTATTATTTTTTTTTTCATTTGGGTGACAGGTATCTCCTCCCCTTTTGCCGCTGCCATCTGTACGCCACACCTGCAGATGGCTTTTACAGTCGACACCTGCAGCTTCGAGTTAATCAGTGGAGCACCATTACGATCTTATGGGACGATCGCCAATGGGCCACATGCCCTTACGCAGAACTAGTGGCTAGGAGCAACATATCAACCTTTCAGCTGGACTAGTGCCTACTTCATGGGACGGCCCTGCGGTTCTAGGCGCTTCCATGTTGCCTTTTTGAACGTAAATGTAGCCCCTGTGTACCATGAAGGAACAGGGCGTCACACAAGAAGAAGCTGGTCATTTATTGCGGATGCAGCCCACAGTAATGAAAATTATTTGGGAGTTTATGAGCAAATAGCTGTATGGGCTTGGTGATTTTGATGTGCATTAAATTTATATTCAGATATTAACCGTGTAGCGTTATTCTTTGCTAGTAATGTAGCATATTCCGATTTGTGGCGCGAAGTATTGTGAGATGATCTGCATTGGGTTCCGGCTTCTGAGTAGAGTTGTGTGGTACTGTACTGGCCGCGTTTGCCTACGAAGCCCAGTAAGGTCAGGGATAGGGGCTGCCATTATGACTGTTTTTATGATGTCATGCTCAGGGGCGGGGGATTAGCTTTTGTGCAACAGATGCCGGTCAGCCAGGTGGATTGGTGGAATGATGGGATTATCAGAAAATGGCTGGTCACAGGTGCCTGTGTTTGCGTGCGTTTCTTGGAGGGAGACTGAGGTCAGGTCCATTGGAATTGCTTCTGTATTCGTGCCATCTGTGCCCTACAACTCCAATTGGCCCCTCTTGAGATGAGCCTGCTTGCTCAGTCACTCTGCCAACTTGTGTGGTACATGTTTATGCTGATGGTTGGTTTGTCTACTGGCAAGAGTACAGGGCTGGTGCAGTCTCCCTCAGGATACTGCTTTGAATGTTGATTTACACTGGTGGCAAGCGATGGGGGACTATTGTTGTTTTGTCTCATGGAATATTTCAGTTCATTTTGGTGTACTTGAACCTTCAAATGCCTGTGCTGCATCAGTACGGCAATGGTGACATGCCAAATATGGATGGCCACTCACAAGGCACTTGGAGCCCCTGCATGCATTTGTTCGTTGGCATGCATGGGTGACTTGTACATTTCACTGGTTGCATAGTGTGACTACATTGCGCCTATGAGGAGTTGTGCAATGTGGGCAGGGAGTGGAGTACAGGCACTCAGTAGGGCCATTTACGGTTGGTTCGCGATGCCGTAATTCTCACCATGGCGGAATGGTACTTTCCGCCATGCTTGATGGCGTTAAGTAAATGTCCGCTAGGGTCAGAATTCGCGTACCGTTGCGCCATGGCGGAAATTACGGTTTTGCAAGGCGCGCGTGCGCGTACTTGGTGCAGTTAGCGTTGGCATTCACTACGGTGTCGCTAATGGCATCGTACTTTACGGTGACGGGTCATAATCGCAACGGGCGGTATTCGATGGCGGTATTACATTTCCGCCATCGTTTTTCGAATTCGGCCAGGGTCGTAATGAGGCCCAATATATTTGGCACTGACTAATTAAGGTGTTTCTGTCTATCTCTTAACCCTCTTTATCCTTCCGTATCCCCAACCCCATTTTTGTCTGGCACTTTGGTCTTTTGATTTAATAATTATCATTTTCTGTCAACAAAACATATATCATTATATCACTGGCATTTCTTTTGTTAATATGTGAAAGAATATACAATATTTTGTTAATGTTGGAATATATTTAAAAGATTTTCAGTAATATACTTGATCAGCCCTGATTTGAAGAAGGTCCTAAAGGGGACCGAAACATGTGTCATCTGAAAGGGCACTTACATATTAAACCATGTTTTGAAAAACTGGGCGCAGTCTCATCCTGGGTTTTCCTTATTGTTCTAAACATTTATATGTGGTCTTCTCTTGGCTAAACCACTAACCCAGAGAGACACGACCTTTGCCAAATCTTTGTGAGCAAACAGAATTTCAACAATACCAGACCTGTATATGGAACACTTACCTCAATATAACCACATTCCCGGATTGTTTCATTGCTGCCCCCCTACAAGTCAAGCCATTCCGGACCTGTATCAACACCAACCTTAAGATTCACAAGAAATCAACACTGCACCAGTGCATTCCATTTAAAGCACACTCACTTGAGACTGCCTTTTGCTAGCACTTAGGTCGTTAGGCGTCCTCGTTCCGTTGGGGTAGGAATTGGGACTAGGGACTGCTGCTGCCCTCCTAGGCATCCTCATTCTGTCGTGTATAGGTGTAGATTCCGAATACACTGGGTGCTCTGTTGGTTTCCAAACTCATATATCTCTCTATCTTGGTAATTCCCAGTGTTTTTTTATCCTCATTGTGTTTTGGTGCTTAGTCTGGTATCTTAGTCTTATGGCTCATGTTATGTTTCCTTAGAGTATCCTCTTGAATACCAAACTGGCTGGATTTAGAAGGTAGCAACAGGCCAGATAGAAATAAGTCATATTACCACTGGTCAGTGTTTTATCAATATCTCTTGTTCCTTGTGCATTGGAATTGCCTCTCCAAGTAACTTGCACTTTCTTCCCTTACAGTGCATGGTCCTATCTTTCAAATAATTGACTCTCCTCTGTATTTCACATAGTGTGTAAAGAGGTGTACATTGGAAGGAAGAACCCGACGGCTACACTTCAGGTTCAACTAACATGGATTATGACAATAACACATATGCTACTGATGTCATGCAACAATTAGCACACAGTAATGACAACTGTAGGTCCTTAATGTCAATTCTAGCAAACTGTGCACACTTTATAAAACAATGCTGAAAACAGAAACGCAACCATTAGTGCAAATGTTCTCCACAGACAAATTGGACATACACGGTATGAGAATACCTATGTGTGAACAAGCCAAAGCACGACTTCATGCCTTAGAAAACGCTTTCTCTAGCACAGCTGGTTTGTAGAAAATTTTAACATTGTGTTTAGACTGTAGAGAAATTCTAAAGCGCAACTTTGACATGGAGCAATGTTTAGTTAATCGAGCACTTGGTACAGTTGTTGGCTTCCAGACATACCCACGTGACAACAGCATTCAGTTTGTCAACATCCACTTTGACAAAACTTCAGAAGTTAAAAGGATAGGATGCTCAACAGCCGATTCCTTCTTTTCAAAGACATGTATGTATGCAGAGAACACTTTTCCCTGTCTCTAGCATACGCAGTCACTATTTATAAATTGCAAGGTCTAACCTTAGATAATGCATTGATTGATATTGGCAGCACAGTCTTCAAAGAAGGCATGATTTACATAGCACTGTCATGCCTAGGTACACTTGAAGGACTAATGTTGATGCAATTAAAGTCATTCCTTGCATCATAGGTTACGTACACTCTACACACCCCTTCTCAAAATGTACCCTGTTCCTCAAAAACACAAACTTTGTAAAAGAAAAGTAATACAATCAAAACATATACATGATCTCCCAACAGTACCACCATAGAAATTGAAATCAGCTCATAAACCATCAATTACCAAACCCAAAGAAAAATGTACTGAAAAGGAAAATATGTACTCAACTGCAAAAAGATAACTATGGGCCTCATTCCGAGGTTGGAGGTAAGGTACAAACCATGCCGGTAATGATTTACCGGCATGTATTTCCGCTCCATGCCATTCCGACCCTTCAGACCGTAAATTACGGCACCGTAAACAACAATGCCGTAATTTACGGTCTTGGGTCGCGCGCGCACACCACCATGGCGCAATCAACGGCATGGCGTAAACCGGAGCTGATCGCAAGTAAGGAGCACACGTAAATAACGGTCTCCTTAAGGCCGTAAAGTACCTTACCGGCATGGAGTACATACAGGCATCTCAGAGAAGGAGTTAAGAACACTGAGCAGTGGTTTCCACAGCCACAGGTGCACACAATCAGCACAGGTGTAGCCAATGGAGTCTGGCACAGCACAAAATGAGCATACCCACACACCACATCCTCTCCCACACCAAGATGATACCAATAGTAGTGGCACAACTGGAGCTGGAGGCCTTGCTTGCAAAGCAGTAACAACAACAACCACAGCCCCAACCACAGAGGACACACAGGAGAAGACGGAGGGTGAGACAGGCCCAGCATGTACCACCAGTGCATCCACTGTTACCACGCCGGCAGCCCCCAATCCCTCGCATCTGAGCCACCTCCTTCAACCTAACACTACATCAGATCCACACCCTGTACCGGCTTGACCATGACACCATCACCACCATAGTGGACCTGATACATGACGACATAGTGAGTTTCATAGAATAAAGCTCTGCCATCCCCCCTCCACTGAAGGTAGTGACTGTGCTCCACTTCCTTGCCACAGGCACCTACCGGCACACAGTGGGGCACATGCATGGTATATCACAACCCTTATTTACCCGGATACTGAACCAAGTGCTGGATGCCCTCCTCAAGCACACAAGGGACTACATATACCTACCACGGACTCCCCAGGATGCAAATGTTGCCTTCCATGCACTGTGAGACATCAAATGACACCTGCGCAATGATCAATGTCCACTCCGTTTTACATTATGAACAACCAGTGTATTGAATAATTGTCATGAAACGTGTACAACAAAACTTCCACCACCCTCCCCCTCCCCCCAACTCCCAAACACACCCTCACTCCCCTCCCCCTCACCCACAACAACCCCAGAATAGTGCCATAAGGCCAACATAGGCCACGTGTGTGTGCCAGCATGTTCAAGGCGTGCCCCCAGAGCCAGGTGGATCCATGTTGGGCCGGCGCAATGTACGCAATGAGCGTCGGAGCGGGCTGGTCTGGGTGGAGGAGCACTGTGACGGTGTGTCCTCCCGCTGGGGCTGTCGTGTGGGAGGTGCAGCCTCCAGGGCATCCGCGATGCGTCCCAGGACCGCACACAACCTATTGCTGCTGTCAGTGACCGCCTGACGCATCTGCCTTAGCTCATCCACCCACTGCACCCTGGCCTGGCGGGTGTCCTCCATGAACACATTGATGAGGTCCGTCAGCTGATGTGCACGTGGTTCATCAATGTATGTAGGTACATTCCTGGCGGGTCTTGGGCCTACCTGCCCTGGCATGGCCTCAACTGGTGGAATAGGTCCAGGATCTGCCGGAGCACTACGGCCAGGTGTTTCCTGTTCCACAGAGTCACTGCTTGATGGCAGGGGGACATTGGTGGGCTCCGGGGTGTGGACTGTGGGGTAAAAGTCCTCCTCAGTGGCACCACAGATCGATAAGGGGCTGCCCACATTCTCCTGGGTGGCCGTAGCTGCCAACTCCCCAGCAATGCTTGATTCTGCCGACCTTGGGGTGTCAAATGTGGCAGGTGCCGAGGCAGGGAGGGATTGTGGTGGTGCATCCTCCACTGGCGTTTGTGGTGCCTGGGTTGTTTTCTTATTCCATGCTGGAATGCTCCGGGACCGGCCTCTGCACGTGGAGGTGGATGGACGGGTCGTCTGGGTATCCCCGCTGTCATGATCGGTGCCTGTGGGGGTAGAGGAGAGGGACAACATGAGTGATTGTATGATGCGCTAATTGCATAGATCGCTGCATTCACATTTCTGTAATTTGGGGTTTGTGGCCCTCTGGGCGTTGCAACAGTACTAGTACATATGAATGTGAATTGAATGTACGCATGTGTACGCATGTGTCGGAGTGACTCATCCTGCCATAGTAATGTGCAGTCTGGCTCACACACTGCCGAACCTGATGCACAATGTGCATGATGGAATCTGCAAGTTACTGCACTATGGCTGATGTGTGTTATGTACTTGCACTTGGCCCTTGATTGCGTTGCAGTTGACTCTGCATTAGTTGGATGGGGGGGTGGCTACATGACAAGGTGCCTTTTATGGCCCTTGGGGGAGTCTACATCATGCAATTGCCATTGGCAGTGTTGACTTTGGACACTCACCTCCATCGGCAGACGACGTTGCCCCGCAGTCCATTTCACCGTGCCCTCTATGCATTCCGTGCCAATCATTGCGGCGCATGTCTCCTCCCATGGCTCAAGTCGCACAGGGGAACTTGGGCCCCCTCCAGTCTGCATGGCCTGACTCCTGTTGGCAGTGAGGAGTCCCCGCACCCGCACCCGCAAGTCATCCCACCGCTTGCGGCAGTCCTTGGGGGTGCGAGGGGTGGAGCCTACAGCGCTCACCCTTTGGGCGGTTTCTGCCCAGATGTACTTTTTGCAGATAGTGGACTCCCTCCGCATGTCGGGGCTGAACACCACATCAGCGTGTTCTGCCAGGTAGTCCACCATGACCTGGAGCTCATCAGGGCAGAATCGCTTCTTGCGGAGCCGGTCCGCAGACTTCTTAGGTGCTTTAGGCATAGTTCCTGGGTTCCTGATGCTTTCCCCAACTTCGGATTGCTCCCAAGGGTGCTGCCTGATGAGGATGGCAATGGATTGTGTTTTTAAAGATGGCCGCCGCGCTCCTTCCCGTTCCTGTGCGATGACGTAATTTCCGGTTCCATTGTTTTGCGGTGACCGTAATTTACGGGATCCGTAAATTACGGTCCCCGTTATTTACTGTCGCTGCTGCTTCCATGGCGGTGTTGTAATGTACGTGTCGCAGCAGGCCGCTAGGGGTTTTTCGGGGGGTTTTGCGGCATGCCGCTAGGTACTTTTCCGGCATGGCGAAAAGCGCGTGTCCGCGAGGTTGGAATGGGACGCAATTAGCGGTCTGTCACCTTGCCGGAGTCGTACTTTCCGCCATGCCGGAAACGACCAGTACTTACCTCCAACCTCGGAATGAGGCCCTATCTCTTCAAACAAACCATGTTGACCTCCATCAAATGACTCAACCATCTGGTCCATTCAAATTTTCAAATACAACTGGTGTAATTTGCTATGAAATGTAGCAATCAATGTTCTATTCCAATTGCCAGCATTTGTTGAAAACATTTACTTAAACGGCTCAGACTATTTATGTTTACAAATGCCACTCCTTCACAGAAATGCAACAAACTTACAGTGTCTCATCAATAAGTTAGGAATTGGACTACTGTGCTGGAATGGTGAGATTCACTATAAACACACAAAAAGATCCACAGGAATTTCTAATTTACTTACTGCAAGTACTGGAAAGCAAAAGCATACCTATAAATGAAATCTTCCAGATTTCATACATGTGGAAACATATATGCACTCTCTGCAACCATGTGGTGCAGGAACAAGTCCCTAACAAGTGTTTTGTCTATGTATCTATACCTAACTGTGAATCCATTCCATTTCAGCAGCTCGTACAAAATGCAAACCATAGCATATTATGTAGTACTTGCAATGTTGATAATCGTTCCACCTTACACATACAATCACATTTCCAATACGTAATAGTAATGCTTTTAAGATACAATGCAGATGGAACCAAACACAAGTGCTAGCTTACTATCTTCACACACGGGAAAGTATCACTTGGCAAGGAAACCTTTACAACATAATCTACCACACAGGCGACACAACCGTGCAGGTCATTATAGGGCATACATTAAAAAGCAATGTGGATATTTTGAATGCAATGATACTTCCATTACTCTAAAGCAGAGATTACCAGCAAATCTTGCAAATGCCTACTTAATATTCTTGAAACAAAAATGTACTCACTGATCAACAAAATTGGAAAAACCTATTACACAACACCCACCAGTACATATATAATTGGAAGAAAAAAAAACACCTTCTACTCTGTGAGACTGGAACAACTTAGCATAAAGCAACTATCCAACAAATAATTCAGTTTCCCTGCTATTTTTCCCAAATAACCCAATGATTACAGTCATAAAACCAATCAGTGTAGAAAAGACTAACTAATATTGTTTCCTACATATTACTTAAAAAAAAGTACTGAATATGAGGTTTTACAAACTGTCCTCAGTAACCTCTGAAACTACCAACTAGTAGAATAAGGGAACAGCTGTCTAACAATGGCCATACTAATGCAAGACATATGCAAATATTATTAAGTACACCCATACTGCTCAAAGGCACTTCACAATATTGAAAAATGTAAATTTACCAACAAGAATGCACGTGCGTGAAAACATACCCTGCAAAAATGAGAAACTGTAAACAGTCAGAATATGCCAACTGGTATCAGTTCCACGTCATTTCATCACAGGATGTTTTCTGCAGGTTTTGTTTACAGCAGATTTTATTTACGGAACAACTCATTGAAATTTTTATTTTTTTATTTTTGTAACGGTTCCCTCACAAACCCCCATCCCATTTAATTTTTTATATATCCCCGAACACCCACACCCGATTTATATATTTTTCTAACCCCTCCAAAAAATGCAATGAGTTTTTTTCGGCCAAATATTTTCAGTAAAATACTCCACGATGAAAGGAGGTCGTACCCTGGTATCTAACGGCAACCATTAAACTTCAATATTACTTGTAGCATTCAAACTGCCAAACTCAACCTTCAGCAACCACAGTACTACAAAGATACCCTCAACAACTTCCAAACTATCAAAAGTCAGAATACACCAACCGCTATCTAACATCCCCCACAATTGTGTAATATTACTGTGCAATGCCACAGTACTTACACAACATCAACAACAAACAAATGCATAAAGAAATACTGCTAAAAAGAAGAACCAGATAAACAGTTAGAATGTGCCAACTGGTATCTAACTGCCACCATACTACCACGACTTCCAAAAGACAAATCATACATCATTTCTATTCCTCCTACTGCAAAAGTGCACCTTAAACATTGCTTTAACTAGTGCACATGTCACTAAAATGGACCGTGCAACATAACAAATGAATGTAGAAGTTTTTTTTAAAATTCTGCATGGATTTTTTTTCTCACAGACTCAATGATTATGCGAAGAAACACAGGAACAACGCACATTGCACAGTACACTTGTTTAAAGCATGGTACTTATGAAGTAATAATTATGAGGGTCCACAAATTATACACATGTCTGCAATGCAATCAACTACAACATCACAACCCTGTTATGTTTTCTTTTATCAAAGAGAATGAAACAAAGATTACTCCTACATTTACACATATCATGCACAAAAACTGAATAGTCCCTCAACTATACAAACAGTAATTATAACGTTATTGGTGTCATACTTCTTTATAATCTCCAAATTGCAATCTCTGCACATATTTCTGCAATCCATATACCAGTATCACAATGTTGAATGCATAGGTATTTTATACTGTGGTGCTTGTACGAAGTGCCTACACTCTTGAGTGCATAGCCTACAGTCAACGGCCTCAAGCCATGCACTCAATACTCTAGACCATGGCCACAACCAACACAGCATAATACAGCGATGCATGCAAACATCTACGCACTTACCACAAACCACAAATATAACACGCCACCTGAGCCTCTATCCACTTCAGTTCACATAGTATTGCAGTACTTTCAGCCAATGGACACACTCTTTGATGCAAAGCATCTGCAGCCAAGACTCTGATAACTGCCCACAAGCAATACATCATAATACAGTAAGCTACCGAATAATCTGCACTGTGGCCACAACCCAAATGGGGGATGTAATTCTACAATTGTTTTTTTGCTCATCCGTCTATTCATTGCGCCATGTGTAAGGTAGGATCATTTCTCAATGTAGCTAATGCTGAGGTCTTTCTAAGTATACTAATTACATTGTGAAATACATGATAATATCCTAATAGTGTCCCGCCTCAAAGCCTTTTTTCCCGCATTCTTTACCGAAATCAAAACCTAAACATCTCTGCCTTTGAATAGGACAAGTGCTTATTGTAATTTGGCCTTCAAAGCTACACATCAATTGCTAGAAAGACATACATTGTGGGAAATGAAAAAAAAAGAAAAGATACATTTTACTATATTCAGGCCGGACATGTACCGCCAAATTTGTGTGAAAATGTGATATGTCGTACAGAGTGGCTTCCCATGGAAACAATCTAACCATGGAATTTCCAGAAATTATGTACGTTGAAGTTTACATAACATTTTTATTGGGATTAAAAAAGGAGTAGGAAAGACTGCTGTATGCATAATAATTAATTGACTGTGGGGTAAACGTTGTCAATGTGCAGTGTGCTCGGTTTTTTTAACAGTAATCTTGCACGCTTTGTTACATTGATATCTCTCCGGGATTCAAGCTGAATGATTGCTATGATTGTTCATCGTTTTCTCCATGTGGTTTTGCATCCCATTCAGAGCTATACCTAATTCACAGCGCTCAATTTGGATGCAACTAATAGTCTCGAAGTGTACACTTTGTTTTCATTTGTGTTTTAAATATTGGTTGTGTTGTGCTTATAATTAGGTTTGGAGCAGAGTTATACGCTAACTTGCTATACAAAAATAAAGAATGGCTACTTAAATGTAATGTTATTGATTTATGTTTGCAGATACTTTCTACCATACTGCCTGTGTCATAGCTTCCAAGTGCCGACAGAAGGATTCTTTCGACCACAGTTATGTAGGACGTTCGATATGGCCCTACATGTCCATTTGAGTTTCCGGAAATAAGGAGCAACATGTCAGCATTCATGATGTAAGAAGGTGCAGAAACAAGAACTTTCACTTTTCAAAATGCAAAAACCACGAAGAACCATCATTGAATTATTTGCTAATGTGTCATACGGCAAGACAAGTACACAGAAGGACAAAAAAAACATTGTCAGCTCCAACTTACTCGCAAAAGTTTTAAAAAAATGTGTTTCCTGGAGTTTTTATTATCTTTGAAAAATAAAAGCACTTGCAACATTGCACACTATTGTTGATGTATTATGGAAAAATTCACTTACAAAATACTTTTTATGGCAAGACAGAGAAGGTACGCTCTGTGTGATCAGGTCTGTTTTATCTTGCGTTTATCTTCCTGTTTGAGCGGGCGTATGTGATGACGTGGCACGTTGGGCTACGCTAGCCACAAATGTAATGAAAATAGCTGGAGCAATTAGTTGGGACAACTGATGCCAGCTTCCGGGGTGGGTTTTTTCATTTATTGCAGTGAGCTCACTTAAACTTAGGGTGATAGATCCATGCATAAGATTAGCACAAGATGGCCACGCCCAACACGTTCTTTTCGCATCTGTAAAATTGAGGAAAACTAAGGTAAGATGCATAGGAAAAAGGTTTACGATCGTTCAAGTTATGCTTATAACAACTTGCCCGAATGATCAGTACAATAAACATGTAGGGCACACTATTCCTTTTAGTCCAATAAGCCAGCCACCGGACACTCTATCCACTTTTCTACTCATACCACTACAGTACTTCACCCAGTGGACACACTCTTGGACTCTTATATATCACCTCCAACCATCACCTAAAACTATACTAGCTAGCACAATTACATCCCCCTGTGTACAATCTAGTACAAGCAAGAATCTCAAGACAGTCCAACAAACCACCTGATACACACGATGATCACTTTTGTACACATACCATTGCACTACTCACAGGTATAGCCATGCACCCAACAATCTATACACTGCCATAATCCACACACATAACCCAACCACCTGGGGCCCTGTCCACTTCTGTACACATAGTATTCCAGCACATACAACCAGTCAGCATGTTCTTCAAACCAATAACCCAGCCACCTAAGGCCCTTTACACTTTTCTAGACATACTACATCAAAAGTGCATAGACCCTCACCAATACAAACAATACGTTTAAAATTATCAGTATCGTACTGCTTCGTAATCCGCACATTGCATTCTGCAGACATATTTGTGCAATCCATACACCACTATCACAATGTTGACTACAAGGCTATATTATGTTGCAGTGGTTGTGGCCAGGGCCTAGATTCTTGGGTACATGGCCTACAGCATACAGCCTCCCACCATGCACCCAACAATCTGTGCGCTGGCCACAACTCACACACATGAACCAGCTGTGTGAGGCCCTATCCACTTCTGTGCACATACTATTGCACTACTTGAAACCAGTGGGTAGACGGTTGGGCGCATGCACCCAACTGTCTAGGGGCTTACCACACACAACACAGCATACTACACCCTATACAAACACCCTCATATCATCTGCAATCCACTCCCCTTCCCTAATTACGCCTGCCTGCAGTCACCACATGAGCTGCTCATCTCAGGACCTTTCCTACCCTAATGAAGGCTGCCTGCAGTCACCACAGAAGCTGCTCGACTAAGGATCTACCTGTGAACTGCCAGAGTATTCACAGACACCGCAGACACCCCACTGTCTTCTTCCACCTAAACAAATACATCATATGAACCATTGTTCACTCCCCCACCCTTTCCAGTGCCTCGTCCCACCACCAGATGCCACTAAGCATGTTTTCGAGCCCCTTCCACCACCACACTATCCTCAAATACAACATGGCAGGCGTTTTCGAAAATGATGACGCACATCACACTTCCCTCCAACCAATCAGCAGGCGTGTCGTATGTCTGCGGACATCACAGCGCCCTCGAGGCCAATCAGAGTTCTGGCTGTGGGGCAAACAGGGAAATATCACAGAACAGAACCAGGTATCACAAATGTTTTGGCCCTACATCTTTTTTTAAAAACATACCATACCTTACCATAACAAGAAAATCGCAAGACCTCACTATCTGCGCTGCCAACCTAAATCAATGTGGAAAAGTTTTTCTGAGATTAAGATGGAAAATGTACTTCACAACATGCAACCTTGTGCACACAACTAGTACCACATGCTCTACCTATCAGTGATATATGTTTAGGCCCTGAAGACGGGCCAGTTAGGGTTGAAACACATGTTGGCGTTTGACAATGTTCGTTTATGTAACTTTAACAAATACTTATGTGGTAACCTTCAAGTGGATTAAGTGTGTATCAAATATCATTAACTGGAACCATTATAGGCCTTGTCATATCTTTTCCACATTGACATAGGTTGGCAATGCAGATAGTGAGGTCTTGCGATTTTCTTGTTTCTACTTGTTTGACAGGGTTTGGAGAAATTACCCTTCTGGGCCCCACTACTGACACATACCTCTTATACAGCAATATTTGACCCTTTAAACACCTACTATAATCTGACCTACGACTTGGGTTTGTGCGCACCTCTTGTTTAAGGATAATTTCTCAGACACCTCATACCTTACCATAAGTGGTGAATTTCTGGGCTTTTTCTGTTTTACTTGTAATAACCATAATATGGATAGGTAATTATTAGCGCAACTTAAGCATAACATCCCTTTTACAACGTTTTTACACTGAATTGCATAGGTTTTTATTAGCGCAACTTAACCATAACATCCCTTTAGCACAGTTTTTTCAGTGAATTTCATAGGTTTTTACCAGGATACCCTTAATTTGTATAGATGTACCATACAACATATGGAACCCCCTGACCCCATGCTGATAGCTCCTGGGTCCGTGGACTATGCGAATGTTCGTGGACCTCGGGTAGCATCCGACTGCCCAAAAGGTCAGGGGTTCTCTTACATTGTATGCCACAGAAATACATGACTGCGGTCGCGTATCCGCTTCATTTACAGTCCACCTTTGTTCCCAGCTTGACCCCACGTAACCTAAGGTTAGGACACAGATGCACCCCATTCTCAGCACGCCCACATATCATTCAATATTGTAGTGAGACCCGCCCTCTCACACTGCATCACTCAGAGGCCCAAGCACAAGTGATTACAAGGAACAAAAACATTGGGACCTTTAAGCACCCAGTACCTGAGCCCCCTGTGGCTCCTATGCCCATTACTCAGAATGCATTGCATACTACGGCCAAAGCTTCTGTGGCCCCTATGCCTCGCAATGTGTTGCCCATTACTGATGCTGCACTGTTTACCATGCCTAAGCCCTCGGTGGCCCCTGTTTCTACTGTTGTGTTGCCCATTACTGATGCTGCACTGTTTACCATGCCTAAGCCCTCGGTGGCCCCTGTGTCTACTGTTGTGTTGCCCCTTACTGATTCTGCACTGTTTACCATGCCTAAGCCCTTGGTGGCCCCTCTGTCTACTGTTGTGTTGCCCATTACTGATGCTGCACTGTTTACCATGCCTAAACGCTCGGTGGCCCCTGTGTTTACTGTTGTGTTGCCCACTACTGATGCAGCACTGTTTACCATGCCTAAACCCTCCGTGGCCCCTGTGTCTACTGTTGTGTTGCCCATTACTGATGATGTACTGCCTACTATGCCTGAGCCTTCTGCTGCCCCTTTGCATGATGCATCCACACTTTCAAAGACCAATAGGATCCTCAGGTGTGCCCTAGTTAACACCCGTTCACTACCTGCCCATGCATTAGACATTAATGACTTCATCATTAATGAAAACCTCGACCTCCTAATTATCACAGAAAACTGGCTTTCTGAAAGCTCAGGCCCAGCACTATCTCTCGCCCTTCTGAATGGGTACACCATCTTCAGAAAAGATCGGGCCCTCCAGAGAGGCGGGGGTGTAGCCCTCATTGTCCGGGAAACATTAGCCATTAGAAAAGTGGAAGGTAAACTGTTCCACAACTCTGACTACCTCCCATTAAAAATTAATATCTCCCACAACTGCACTATTAACATGCATATTGTCTACAGACCTCCTGGTCCTATTACAAACTTTCAGGACGCCCTCCTCCACTCATTGTCAGACAACATTAAAAAGGCTTCACAAGTCATCCTACTGGGCCATCTAAACCTAGGGCTCGATGACCCAAGCGACTCCCACGCCAGATCCCTCAAGAAGGCCCTCACTACCCTGGGCTTCACACAATCTATCACAGACCCTACCCACGTCAAAGCACGCACCCTTGATTGGATCAACCAACATAACTGCTCCATCCAAACCATCACTAACAGGCCCATCCCCTGGTCTGATCACCACTATCTTCAATTCAACATCGATACTAAAAAAGGCCATCTTGGATCTATCACCCCCCTCCCTGAAGCACTTGCAAGGAGCTCACGCCTACTCACGGCCCAAAACCTAGCACCTTTCTTACAGGTGCCAGGCCTTCAAGACCCTAGGAGTCTACCTGGACACCGACCTGACTATGGACAGACAGGTCAATGCCATTGCCTCATCATCTGCGTACTACACCAAAGTGCTCAACGCAGCCAGACCTTTCTTATGTTGTGAGAACTGCCTTACTATTTCCAGGGCTATAATCGGCTCAAGGCTTGATTATTGCAATGCTCTCCTCATAGGAACATCCCATAAAAACATCAACAAACTCCAGATGGTGCAAAATAACACACTGAGGGCAGCCACAGGAACTTCTAGAAGAGACCACATCTCTGAAGTGATAAGACAGGTTTACTGGCTTCCAGTCAAAGAGAGAATTGTCTTTAAAACTCTTGTCATCACCCACAAATGCCTCCATGAGCTCGCACCCCTATACCTATCCTAGAGAATCACGAGGCCTACTGAATCGAGGCCTCTCAGAGAAGGCTACTCCAACACGATTCTCACCCCAAAAATCTGTAAACCCTGAGCAGGCGGCTCAAGCTTTCCTACATTGGCCACCACTCACTGGAACGCACTCCCTTCTCACCTAAGACAGATCAAATCCCACCAAGCTTTCTGCAAAGCCATCAAAACTAAGCTCTTCAACTGAAAGCTGTAAACCTAGTACCACCCTTCGAAGGTAGAACTACCATACCGTTTTTCTTTCTCTGCCTGTCACATTTTTCATTCTGTATGTCATGTATTTTGTAACTATCTAAAAGCCTAAGTGCGCTTGAACCTGCATGTCAAACCTCTTACATATTCCTGTAACATCGTCTCGATGCCCTTGGACTGCAAGTTGCGCGATACAAATGCAAATAAATAAATAAATAAATACATTGTTGTACCATGCAGCAAATACACTAAACATGTAGAAAGAGCAACACATAAGTGAATTAGAAGGAAAAATGAAGTAGGTCAACAAACTCTGTACTTATTAAAGCAACTGAGCAATTGCATAGGGTATGCAACATAATGGAATGCACCAACAACAAAAATAACCTGTGATTACATCTATTTTACCTCGGTTCTGCTTTACATACAAACTGAGAAGTAACTGTTAGCAGGACAACTGCAAAGTACTGACAGCAGAACTATACTACTACGTGGTAAGTACACAACATTTTCCCATAAATGCAGTTTGTTCAGTGTACAATATTAGAAAAAAATATTTTTCATTTTTTACTCAGAAATGGCAAGCACCCTAGAATGGCTTGAAGAGAATTTCCCTCGGGATGAAATGAGTGAAGATAGTAACTCGACTGGTACACAACACAGTTTGAAAAGAAAGACACTTAATACACATTGCTTCACATATACCTGACAGACATTTTTTTCTTTAACAGTACATACAGGAAATGAAGGAAATGCCCCAGAAGCAGCAGCTCCTCCATGTGCATGGACACATAGAAAATGAAACAAACACTGTACTAAGTAAATTAGAAAGCCTGGATGCAAAAATGGAGCAATTGCTGAACACTTTTGATGACTTAAAAGATTTTGTACAGCGACATGTCATGAAAAAAATTAAATACCACTGCCCCGCCTACACGTATACCCCTGCCCCTATCCCAGCCAGCTATCCCCACAAATTCCCTGTAAACTAATACATTATGATGAGATGTTACTCCCTTCCTCCCCTGATGCCCCACCTGTGGAAAACCCTAATTCCCCTGTATGTGTTTCCATTTCTGCTACCCCTTCTCTTTCTTAATTTTGTGTATATATGTGTACAATAAAGTGCTATGTGTGAATATTGATCTGTGTGTTTTTTTTAAAAGTCCCATTATGGGTCCGCGGGGCACGGTACTGTCTGGGATGTCTGCAATTAATCGAAATGGAGGTGTCCTGCGGACACTGCCCCGGCGGAAGTTCTGCATTCAAAATTGAGGTGTCCATAGGACTCCGCGACTGTCAGCATATCTGCAAAGTTTTAACATACCTTTAATTAGTTCAGGGACCCCAAACATGTCCGGCGGAGACTGCGACGCATGTGCATCTGTCTGCCCAAAGTTCTACGAACATCCAGCCTGTCCGGCATGTCCGCAAAACAGTGATAAGCTTTCATTGGTTCGGGGACCCCACCCATGTCTGGGGGACACCTGGGCACATGCGCATCTCATTCCCCATGTCCTACGGACAATGAGCCTGTTCAGCATGTCTGCAAAGTTGTGACATATTTTTCATTAGTTCAAGGACCCTAACCCTGCTCTGGCGGACACCTGGACACTTGTGCATCTCACCCCCTGGGTTCTACCATAATCACGCCTGTTCAGAACTGTCAGCTGCACTTGTGTCACACTTTTAATTAGTTTGGGGACCCCAACACTCTCCGTGAGATACCAATGAGCATGTGCAGAACTGACCCATACAATAGCTGTCCGGCAGACAGCCGTCCCATTCGCAAACATCTGTGACATCACCATGTGACTGCACCCATGCTGAGAATTGGTCCTATATTCGCGGACAGGGTCTGGTGCCCCTGAACAGCAAAAATGTGCTTTTGTGAGCAGTACAAGGTGTTTTACTGTGAAAACTCAACATTGTAGAGGCCACAGACCATGTCCCTGACAATCCCGACACTTTTTGAAACTTTTTGAGCCCATCTTGGGGTTCAAAGTGTCCGCAGACTGCACAACTGTCTGCAAAGTGCTCCCCAGCACCCCTATAAAAAGCCATAACCCAGTGCTGCTCCTCATTCTGTTTTGGCTGACCAGGACAGAACACTGCTCTAGATTTGCTGGAATTGCTCTTGCTCCTGGCTTTATTGCTTTTGGCTCCTAGCAGGAATTTTTTTTTGGCACCTTTCTGGTGACCAGGACTACTGAGCACTGCTACAGGTTACTGTTTGTCTGTTTGGTAGAATCCTTCTACTTGGATAACGACATCCATATGTGCCTCTCCTGCTGCCTCTACCTCAGCAGCATCCCCACCCCAACCAACACCACCACCACCTCCTCAAGAACCTGAGTAGGGGAACAGGTGTGACAATAAATAGGAAGAACAAGAGGAAGAAGAGGATGAGGTAGAGGCAGTCCTCACAACCAGCTCACAGCATGCGTCTTGGGTGTGGAGGCTTTTTACCACCATTGGAAATAAGCCCAAGGCTAGTGCATTGAAGGTTCACTGCACTGAGTGTGGCTTCATACTCAGTCCCGGAAAACCTGGCCTGTACAGTTGTGGGACTACTTCCATGCAGCAACACCGAAAATCCGATCACAAAGCAGCAGTTCGGAGGGTCCCTCCCCTTTGAACAGGGTAGTAGGTTGAGTTCCAGTGCAGCATCCTGGACCTCTGCTCCTGTCACCACAAGGGACACTCCTGTGGAACAGAGGATTCCTTAAGCACTCTCACAGGCCATACGCACTGCAGTGGCTCCTTACCTTTCAAAGGTCACTGTTTTGTGTATGTACTGTGATGCAGTACTCTGCAGGGGTGAGCAGTTCTGGAGTGGTTTGAAGGCTGCAGTCCGGGACCATGAAGGAAAGTGCCCCCTTCCTCCTTGAGGTGCACCCAACATCTTCCTCTCTCCCTCTGTCCTTTCTTATCCCTCTGGTTGGAGCCTCTTCACTACCCTCCCTGCCCTCCCTTCCGTGACATGTTAAAAAATCCAAAAAATACACATAACTAAAAAATCAACCAAAAAAGGCTCTTTTTAGAGCCACCTTTCATAGTTTAAAAATGGAAGTACCAATTAAATGGTGCAGGGCCCTGGGAATTGTGAAAAGTCAGGGATAGCGTGGTAGTCCGCAGACTTATCAGAAATGTAGAGGTGACACCATCAAAAACATTGCATTCTTTTCTGGGAGATAGTGGTGGTTCGGAAAAGAGCCTTTTTTGGGTTTCTTAGTTCTTTGTGAAAGGTTTCAAGTGGACAACACCAATTGCGAACATGCTTGCTACAGTTGCAAAAAGGTCTGCATTGCATTTTGGATATTTGGCAAAAAAAGCAGATTTACAGCATCCATAAGATGGACTCGATCTAAGCGAAAAATATTGTTCCTATGGAATGTAATATTTTCATTGTAGAAGGAGGACATACCAACATCTCTCAAAAAGGCACACGCAGCCTTGTACTCATTGCGCCTTGCTATCTCCATTTGTGGACCAAATGAAGAAGAGCGCAGCCACATCTGTCTCTGGGCAATACGAGAGAAAATTACTGAGGAGTTTGGAAACATGTTCATGACTTTCCCAAGTGCCTCCTTCATAGCAAACTGCAATGAGATTCTGGTTACATGTCTTAAACTGTTCCCTCCACAATGAACAATAATAATATCTGGATGATGCTGCGTCAACATTGTAGCACAAAGAGAAAGCAAATCCAGCCACCTACCAGCGCTTTGCGAGTCCCCGAAAACCTATCCACTCTGCCTCCTGAAAGAAACAGCCATAGCCATCTACACTCCTCTTTCTCAGCAAACAGACATTCTGCCACAGGCTCTCCTTAGACACCACACCCCAGAACTTTATTGACCAATCGAATGGCCTCCACAGTCCGTTTTCCATGCCTGCCATACTCAAAAGCCCAGGATGAGGCACATGCGATCCGCAAACTACCGTGATGCCCATGAACATATTGTGCAAAGCACAAGGGTGGAGGACGACATTTCAGTCAGGGTAGGGGATTTCCTCTTTAGTGGTGGCTCGGAAAAAACCTTTTTTTTGTTTATTTTGCATTTTTTTTTAGTCTTTTTTTATCTTCCTTTCCTCCTTATATCAGCCTCTTAAAGGCATCCCTCAGATTCTAGAAAAAATAAGCATTCCCCAGATTGGACAACTAAACTCCATCAGGATTTTAAAAAAAACTGCAAATTAAGTGAGTTAATGTTTTCATTGGAACAAAACAACAAATTTGCACACCACATAATTACACTCATACATTTATTCAAATAGCACCTTCCAACATTTTGCTGGGGATTGAGCACATTTGGTTAGTTCCATTGTGCGCTTGGTAATATTTCAGAGAACACCACCTTTGCACATGGTAAAATTTGCATTACTCTGTCCACGAAGGACTTCAACACAGTAATCAAACTTGGGGCACTGATGTACCCCATTCCTGCCATCTTCAACAAACAACCAACACAGCAATGACAAAAAATATAACCCTTCCTTCCTGTAAAGGACCCCCGTAACACCTGATTGCATAATCCCCATAGTACACTCCCATTTCCATTCCAAGCATGCATACAAGCCCCGGATGTGGCATGTGTGATCCGCAAACTACCACAGAGTCCACGGACCCCGGGGACAGCCCTTCTTCCCTTTCCACTTCATTCTTTGCAGCACACCCTCATTGACTACTGTTAAGCAGTCACACACCCATCCACCAATCACATGCAAGATCTCCACATCTTACTGTGTCATCTCAGTTCAACACTGCAGATGTACTGTTCAACACTCAAACTGTAGGTCTCCTGTGATTCCCAAGCATGCGCATCCAAAAATACTGTGTAGATTTCTACTTCCAGATTCATCCACATCTACATCCATCATCACAAACTACAGGTAATCATATATTTTGCAATGCACACAGAAAACAAAAACTGCATGCATGTTACCAAAGCATGGCAAGTACATAGATTGCATGCATATGAACAGGGTGCATGCCACTTACCATGCATAACCTGATCAATAATCATACTCTCATGTTTCCCAACTCTAGGCATCAAGTGCCAGTTACTTACAGTGCTGTATGCTTTCAAAGTTTTCTTTTAGTGTCCACTTGCATAACAGCTGAAAAACAACATAGTTTAATGTTAGCAGCACTCTCTGATTTTTGTGTGAAAAGAAACACATTGGGAACATGTGCACAGCAGGTTCAAGAGCCATATTCTGCGTAAAACTTAAATATATTACCACAACATACATGCTTGCCCATATCACCATTGTAATGTGCAAACTGTTATTTTCTTATTTTCCTCTGTCACTTTTACAAGCACTTCTCCTACTAACACACCTGCTGTAAACATAGCCAGAATGCACTTAGAAAATGAAAACTGCATGCATGTAACCAAAGCATTGCAAGTACACATATTGCATGCATGTAAACAGGGTGCCTGCCACCTGCCCTGTATAACCTACAAAATAATCAAATAGTGCAAAAACATATCACACACTTCAAATATGAAACCCCATAGGACACAGTTATCACTGAAGCACTGGCCCCCATACGAACAATGTTAATACTCCCAAGTCCCCACTCATATGCAGTGCTGTACATTTGCACATGCACACTAACCCATCCTGCCAACAAATCTTCCTACAATTTAAAACAATGTGTTCTACTACTGTATTAGTGTACCATTAACACACATACATACTAACTTCCTTCTTTTGTAATTGAAGTTAAGAACCACCTACTGAAAGCCAGTGATGTCTCTGATGGAAGATAAAACCCAGGAGAAACCTACTCTTCATGTCCAAAAAAGTAAGTGCAGTATTGTTGTAGTGTTCTGCCTATTACGCAGTGTAGTGTTATTGTATTGTAGCCTAGACAATGTTATGTAAGCCCACAGCAGTCGTTTTACACTTACTCATTGCACCATGCCATGTGCACTGTTTCTATTGTCATCAGAATACCATGCACACTGAAGCAAACCTTTCCTACAAGAAGACACACACATAGCACTACAACCTTCCCAACCAAAACTAACAACCCTATGCACAATTACACTCTTCTATATGTACCTATCTTCATATTCAAATACTCATCCACAGTACACACACATACATTGCACAAACAGAGTAGATAAAACTGAAGCCATGCAAAATGCCCATCCACCTCTAGTAGATTTTGTACAAGAAGTTCAAACAAAACAGTTAATACAGTCACTAAGCAAAACAGAACCAAGTAGCAGAAAAAAACAGTGATTTTCTTTCAAAGTAAATCTAAACGTATTAACAAGAAAATACGTACCAGTAGTGCAAACACTACATCTGCCAACAGTAACTTAGCCACAAGTAAGCATTCCAAAAAATGTATTGTACAAAAAATGTTCCACCATAAAATCCATCAGCACCTTATAAAAACGGGGGAGAAATCACATTCCACCCTTAAAACCTACCGCAGAAAACTGATCCTGACAGTTCAATGCTCCTCAAAATTATATTATTTTTATTAGTTTTAAACAGAATGAAACCACTAACAAAATTAATTAATAAACTGCAAAAGAGTACTTTGAAACAGATGCAATATCAGCATATATACTTTGCAAACGTCTGTGCAGGTGAGTGGTTTTCTACCACCAGCACAGAGTCATATTTCTATGAAGACGCATACAAACAAGAGTAAACAAACCCAAGTGCCATACATAGCAGTGGCCAAGGGTATGAAAAGGTAAACAATACCATTATGAGAGAGGAAATGCTGATTGCATTAATATCCCAAACAAACTTACAATCAACTCTCCATTCCACCAAACCAATCTGTCCCGTCTACAAATGGCCACACACCTCAATAGTGTAACATGCGAAAACAATCTTTCAAATCTTTGCAGCAGTTCCTCAATCAGCATGTGAAAGCCAAAGACAAATTAAAAATGAAAATATTACAAACCATGGACTCCTATCCAGTATGCAAGTACACAGGACAACAAGCACATTCATTAGTCTGCTTTTCCAGACCTGCTTGCAAAAGCACCTTTGACCACAACAAAATGTTAGCAACACACCATTCTACTGTACAAAATCTCTTTCAGAGACTGTACTATGCCTTGGGGCTGCTGTGCGCTATATAAATGTTACGAAATAAAATTAAAATTAATACTATGCAAAGAGTCCTAGTCTTTAGCATTGGAACATTTAAATGACATTCTCCCATATGGTACAGCCAAAGAACTGCTTGAAGAAATAAACCACATCCAAACAAATATTTTGGAACTGAAGAACACTTACAAAATCCAGTAACTGTAGAAAAGAGTAATGACAACCTTGCAGATGTCAACGTTCTATTGTACACAAATAAACAAGAAATAGCAAGGTTTGAAAGCACATCTGCTGAAGTACCAAACCAAGTATGTGTTTGGTGCCACCAAACTTTTTATAGAAAAAGCACCATAACTGTAGATATAACATACAAAAAAGAAGACAATGAGCAATCCAAATGATTCCAATTAGCTCGCTATCTTATAGCACATGCAAAATTACTAACCCCTCAATACATTGCACACACTGCACTACAAAACTTGACAATAACTGCATGCCTTCACAGGCTATCACTAATAATATTTCCACTGCCAAAACCACTCCAACAACTTAGGGGCCGATTCATGGAACAAACATGCGCCGAAAATCCATGCCCAAGCAGGCGCAAGGTAGCGCAAGCGCGAGAAACGCAGCGCACGCGCACGTGTGCGATTCAAGGAAGACGCTGCGCGTGTTTCCCGCTGTCCGTGCGCCCAATCCAGCCATGGCGCACGCAGGCATACACGGCGTGCGCTACGCACACAGCAAAAGCGAACATAGCGTGGCGCACACAACCAAAGTGGGCGGAACAGTGGGCGTAACACGCGGAATGGGGAATAACGCGTGAAAAAGAAGGCGTAACTGGGGAAGTACTGCAGGGAACTACACGGAACGCCCACACGCACGCGAACAACCCGTATTCATGGATCCGAATACGGGAAACCCGCGCACGGCAAAAGACGCACACAGGCGTCAGGGCGTCCGCCACATGAAGGCAGGCGGAAGCGTCCCCGCGCACAGTATAAAAGTGCGCGCAAACAACAAACACGTATATACAGCTACGATGAATGCCCCATTTGTCGCAGCACTGATCGTGGGACACCGCAGGAGGAGGAGAATAGCCAGGGCACGTATTTTCGCACCACGGACAAGCCTTTTTGGGATGCCTGACGACCAGGTCTATGGCAGGTATAGGTTTCCATCCCACATCATCCTAGACCTGGTCAGGGAGTGGGAAGATGACCTTACATCCCCCACCCTTTGCTCCCAAGCATTGAGCCCCTTGGAGAAGCTGCTCAATGTCCTGCATTTTTTGGCCACTGGGTCATTTCAGCGGACTACTGCCATAGTGGGGGGGGTCTCACAGGCCACGCAGTCACGCTAACTACACCAGGTACTGGCAATCATGACAGCGCGCCCCTCAGTCCGCAGGCACATATACATGCCCAGAACACCCGCAGAAAGGCAGGCCGTTGTCCTGGATTTTTTCAGGGTGGCACACTTCCCCAAAGTGCTCGGTGCCATAGATTGCACCCATGTGGCCCGACGTCCACCTAGGGCCACTGAGCACATCTACCGAAACCGCAAGCACTGGCATTCCATCAATGTACAGATGGTATGCGATGCAAAGGGAATCATCACCTCTGTCTATGCAAACTACCCTGGCTCCACCCATGACAGTTTCATATACAGAATGTCCGCCCTGAGCCGGGCCCTGGAAGCTGGGCAGCATGGCGACACATGGCTCCTAGGTGAGTACAAATGCCCTTGCACATGCATGCATGTCACACACACACAGACAAATAAACAAACCACAATAATCACAACCATTTACACCTCCCCAGGGGACAGTGCCTACCCTCTGAGCAACCACATGATGACGCCAATCCGGAACCCCACCACACCACCCCAGGTAAGATACAACGCCGCCCATATTGCAACCAGGGCCATAGTGGAGCGCACATTCGGAGTGCTCAAGTCACGTTTCTGCTCCCTTGACCGCTCTGGCGGGCAGCTACTCTATGCAACACCAGTAGTGTGCAGGATCATTGTGGCAGCATGTGTCCTGCACAATGTTGCAACACGGCAGGGCGTCCCGGTGTACATGGTGGTGCCCCCACATCCCCAACCACAGGCACAGGCACTGCCCATGGGAGGGGACAGGGCACATGGTGAGGAAGCCCGGACCCAGCTTGTGGCCACATTTTTCACCTAAACTCCCACCCCTGCGGAGTGCACAAAGGCCTGGCACATACCAGATGACAATCGATGATGACAAAGAGACAGTCAACTGTCACAACCCTACTTTGCCATGGAAGTGCCACATTGTCTGCATCCCTAGCTACTTAAACACAAGGGCCCTCATTACGACCCTGGCGGAATTCGGAAAACAATGGCGGAAATGCAATACCGCCATCGAATAGCGCTCGGTGCGACTATGACCCGTCACCGCAAAGTACGAAGCCATTAGCGACACCGTAGTGAACGCCAACGCTAACTGCACCAAGCACGCGCTCGCGCGCCATGCCAAACCGCAAACACCACCATGGCGCAAGGGTACGCCAATTCCGACCCTAGCGGACATGTACCTAACGCCATGAAGCATGGCGGAATGTACCATTCCGCCATGGTGAGAAGTACGGCATCGCGAATCAACCGTAAACGGCCCCACTGAGTGCCTGTACACCGCTCCCTGCCCACAAAGTACAACTCCCCGTAGGTGCAATGAAGTCACAATGCAACCATTGAAATGTACAAGTCACCCATGCATGCCAACGAACAAAAGAAACACAACAGGGGCCAATGGGAGCTGCAGGGCACAGATGGCACGAATACAGAAGCCATCCCAATGGACATGACCACAGTCCCCCACCAAGAAACGCACGCAAACACAGGCACCTGTGACCAGCAATATTCCGAGAATCACATCATTCCACCAGTCCACCTGGCTGACCGGCATCTGTTACACAAAACCCAATCCCCCGCCCCTGAGCATGACAACATTCAAACTGTCATATTGGCAGCCCCCATCCCTGACCTCACGGGCTTCGTAGGCAAACGCGCCCAGTACAGTACCACGCAACTAAACTCCGAAGCTGGAACCCAATGCAGATCTCCCCACAATACATCGCCCCCCAAATAGGCATATGCCACATCACTTGCAAAGAAAAACGCTACACGGGCCAAATCAGAATAGAAATTTAATGCACATCAAAATCACCAAGCCCATACAGCCATCAGGCCATGAACTCCAAAACACTTTTCACCATTGTGTGCTGCATCCGCAAGAAATGACCAGCCACTACTTGTGTGACGCCCTGTTCCCTCATGGTACACAGAGCCACATTCACGTACGAAAAGGCAACATGGAAGCGCACACAACCGCAGGGCCGTCCCAATGGGGAGGCACTAGTCCAGCTGAAAGGCCGAAATGTTGCTCCGAGCCACCAGTACTGCGTAAGGGCATGTGGGCCATTGGCGACCGTCCCATAAGATCGTAATGCTGCTCCACTGATTAACACGAAGCAGCAGGTGTCGGGAGTAAAACCCATCTGCAGGAGTGGCATACAGATGGCAGTGGCAAAAGGGGAGGAGATACCTGTCAACCAAAAGAAAAGAAAAAGAACAGAATGGCCATCAGAACTACATTCCAACAACTCACTTCAATGATCACACTAAATCCACAGCCATATGCATACTAGCCCACTCCAAAGGATCATCACCACCCCAAAACCACTTGCGACTCATAACCATCTATATCGAGGTGCAAACACCATCACAAACGAGTGTACCTGTGCATGCGTCTGTCAAAACAGAATCCATCAGATGGGAATGTTAACGTGCATGGACACAAGTGTCTGAGGGCGCGTCGAGACAGGGAGGGCTCAACAAGGCCAGATAGACGATGGTCCCACTATGGCAGCCCTGCATCACATAGCGTAGGGGAGGCGGATAGATCCCAAGAAGCCCTGTACATGGCAAACTCTGTATCAAATCACCTGCCCATGCATCCATCCATCATTCCCTCATCCCGGGATCAAAACGCCTGAATAATTACTCACATGACATTAGAAACATCCATTGAGTCTGTGCGTTATGCAGCCTGCAAAATCCACAGTGCCCCAGCCCGTAATTCCAGTGTCGTGAAGTAACATGTATTTGGGAACGGCCGGCCTCATCGGCCACGTAGCTATTGCGCATCCCAAACTATTCATATCAATCATTGCTTCCTCGCCATGGCCCCTGTCTCAAGGACATTGAACAATAGAACGTTATATTTGCAGTCAGACCTGTGGGCATCTCCTCGCCGCTAGCTGGAAACCGAAAGCGCCGCCCTTCGAATTCCTCATTTGCAACATCACGTCGAAAAGGCATCTGTGGCCGTTTGAAATCACTAATTATTCCATCGAGTGCGGCTGTGTGTGAAAATGGCAACTGCCTTCACCCACAAATGGGACGCCCCGCCCGTCGTTGCAACTCGGTACAGTGATGCAGGAGGGCCCACCGTTACTCGAGTACTACGTTCCACTGACCCTTCACAAGTCTGTTCGCGACTGCACAGATAGTATGTGAAACAATGGGACCACAGCAGAATGAACATATCAACCAATCTTACACGGCCATCGGGTACAAATACATGATTGCAATAGCAAGATGCCATTCCCCGAATTGCAGCGTTGTGCGCGGGACGTGCCCGGCCAAAGGGGAGAGCAGTTTGCACAGGTGGAATTAATCACCAGAGGTGGAGGCCATACAGCCTGAAAACACATAAATTGCACAGCCAGTCTCCTCCCACAACCACACCGAAATGCTACCGGCAGGACTCGCGATGTTGGCCCTGGGGGACCTGATAGCACTGCAAGTACTCCAACTCCAAGAAGAAGACGAACACCAACTACAACCGTCCGCACGGAGGAGACGCAGGAGGAGGAGGAGGGCAAGGCAGGGCCAGCAAGGGCCGCCAGCACAGCCACTACCACCACGCAGGCAGCCCGCAATCCCACGCCTCCGAGCACATCCGTTCAACCTCACTGATGAGCAGATCCACACCCTCTACCGTCTGGACCGGGACACCATAGCCGCCATTGTGGACATGACACAGGCTGACCTTGTCAGCATGATAGATAGCCCAACCGCCATCCCACCCCTACTGAAGGTGGTGTCTGTACTACACTTCCTGGCCACAGGCACCTACCAGCACACAGTCGGACAGTTGCATGGCATTTCTCAGCCACTGTTCTCACGGACACTATTGCAAGTGCTCGATGCCCTCCTGCAGCACGCAGACGACTACATCTCTCTACCACGCTCGGAGCAGGAAATTACCAACACAAAAGTGGGATTCCATGCACTTGCCGGCATACCGGGTTGCATTGGTGCCATCGACTGCACCCATGTTGAATTGGTCGTCCCACATGCCATGGAGGCCCAGTACCGCAACCGAAAACAATTTCATTCCCTGAATGTACAAATGGTGTGTGACTCCAACAGGATCATTACACATTGTTGTGCCCGATTCCCTGGATCAACCCATGATTCTATGGTCTTGAGGAACTCTACAATACCACGCTACATGGAGCGACACGCAGGGAACAGATCCTGGCTACTCGGTGAGTCTCATTACATGCATGAATATGTGTGGTATGTGATTTGGCAATGACCTGGCAGGAAGGGGGGGGGGGTGTGCGTACGTAGCAATGGCATTCCACATCATGCGTTTCTCGTCCACATACAGGTGATGCTGGGTATCCACTGAAGAGATGGCTCCTCACACCAGTCCGGAACCCACGGGACCAGCATGAGGAGGACTACAACCATGCCCACTCACGTACCCGTGTAGTCATTGAACAGGCATTCGGCCTACTGAAGACTCGTTTCCGCTGCCTCAGCAGGTCTGGCGGGGCACTCCTGTACCGCCATGAGAAGGTTGCAAAGATGGTGATGGCATGTGTCATGCTCCACAACATGTGCGTACGTAGAAATGTGCCCATGCCCCCTGACGCAGAACTGCAAGCACCTGATGATGGTCATGATGAGGGTGGGGATGTGGCAGCACCTCATGGAGTCTGCGAGGCACCGGAGGCCCGTGACATTCGTCAGCATCTCATTGATGCATGCTTCTAGCACTCACGCCTGGTGGCTGATACATGGACACGGGACTCGTAGCACTGTGTGTGTCTGGGACATGCACAATATGGACTGTACGCCTATGATGGCCTAGTACACAAAGATCAATGTCCACACATCTCATTGGTTGATCGTGCACTGTTTATGGCATATGTGATATCATGTTGAACACCCTATCGACCCGCCACCCAAGTGAGCCCAACACACCCCCTCCACCCTCCTACCTCCCCCCCGAACACCAGTGTCCAAAGATGCTCATTGTCAGTGGGCTGTCGCTATTGCAAGCCCCCTCTGCGGGTATCAGGGGCACCCCTGCCTGTGGAGCGCAGGTTCCTCCCAGATCTACGTTGGGGGCTACCCTGGACGGAACTTGCAACGGATGATGTCTCTGCCTGCTCACGTCCATGCATGTCCCTAAGGGTTTGCGAGAGCTCAGTGAGCACACGGCGCACTGCGGCAAGTTCGGCACATACGTCTTTGGACGTCGCATGCAGTTCCCCCCTCAGGCTCTCGGTGCTTCTCTCCATTTGTGCCCTTAGCGTCTCTGTACCTCTCTCCATTTCTGCCCTAAGTGTCTCAGTTGATGTTTCTATGTCTGCCTTAGTGCCCCCACATTCATCGGCATGGTCCTTGAGGAGCGTGGCCATTTGCTGCTGTTGCACGATTAACTGGTCGAGGGACTGTTGCCTCTGCTGGGCCATGGCCATTTGCGGGGGTGTCACAGAGGGGCTGTTGTCCTCATGTTGCCTTGCCACAGGGCTTGTGGGGGATGGCCAGTCGTCGTCTTGTGGGTGCCCCTGCGTGGTATCCTCATGTTGTACGGGATGGGACAGACAGGGGGATTGGGACAGGTCATGGATGGATCTGACTTCGACATCCCCGTCTTCGGTGTCCGAGCATGCTGCCATCAATGGGGTGTCACCTATGGTGCTGCTGCCACCAGAGGCAGTGCCTTCTGTGGCATCCATTGGGGGGACCTGTGGTGGTGGTGGTGTGCCCATGCTGGCTGCTGGGGTGCCTGTTGATGTTCCCTCCTCTGTGCTGCCACCTGATTTGTGCTGCTGCCGTGTCTTGATGCGTGCAGCTGAGGTGGAGGGTCTCTGGCCGTTGGTCTTGGCCCTCTTTGCAGGTGTGCTGGTAGGGGTGTCCTGAAGCTCGTCGTTTGGATCGGACCCTGTGGTGGAGTAAACTAGGGCGAGGGTTATTGATGGGTCTGTGGGAATTGGAATGGCATTGTATCACATGCATTGGCGTGGTACCTGAGGGTGATTTGGGTCGGGGCCTTGGAGGTGCTTTCATTTGTGTGTGGAGTGAGGGTGCAGTTGTTTGGCAGCCTGCAGTTAGGGTGTGCCTGCTGCACGTGTAGTGCGTGTTTTAGGGGTTTTTAATTATTTATGTATTTATTGTGGGTTTTAACGTGCGCTATCAGGCCTATGTGTGTGGACGTTCTCCTGGACATGTGTTTCTGTAGCACTATGTGGACGCATGGTACTTCACATGGATGGACTGTGTGGATTTGGCATTTTTTTATTTGGCCCCCCTACCTGAATCTTCGGATGTCTGCACTCCTTTCTCCATCCCTCCGACTCCCTCTATGCTCTCCATTCCGATGGTGGACGCACAGATTTCTTCCCAGGGGGTCAACTTGATGGGTGATTCTGGACCTCCCCCTGTGGCTGTGGCAATGTTGCGGTTGGCAGAGAGTATGCTGCGGACGCGTATCCGCAGGTCGTCCCATCGCTTGCGGCATTGCTGTGGGGTGCGGGGTGCGGTCCCCACCGCACTTACCCGCTGTGCCACCAGAGCCCATATGGCCTTCTTGTTTGCAAGTGCCGTTCTGGTCCTTTGCGTGGAGAAGACGACGGCAGCATTCTCCTGGAGGGTCTCTGTTAGCACGGTGAGTTCCTCACGGGAGAAGTGGACCTGCCGCTTGCGGTCGCACGCTTTCTTCGCTACTTTTCCCATTTTTCTTGGTTTCGCTAGGATGGATGACAGGTTGGGGTGTGTTTCAGGGTAGTGATTTTAGTGGTTGTGTGGTTTTAGTGGTTTTATAGGTGTACGGCGGGATGTTTCCCGTTCCGGGGCCATGTTTTAACTTCCGTTTCCGTATATTTCCGGTCACCGTACTTTCCGGTAGGCGCACACTGCGGTGACCGCTAAGAGGGGTGGCGGTATTGCACCTAGGGCGCCGTACGGCGGCGGTGTGGGCCGTTTTGGGGTCATTTCCGCCATCGCGGACTTTGCACTTCCGCCATGGCGTGGTGCTCGTGCCCGATGGGTCGGAATGGGCCGCACTTTGCTCCTTCGTGCAATGGCGGAAACGCTATTTACGCTGTGGCGGTCCGGTCAGTCACTTTCCGTCAGGGTCGTAATGAGGGCCAAGCTCTCCTGTGTGACCAAAAGGCACACATATGACATGACATGATATGGCCTATACACAAGTATTTCAAGGTGCGATGAGGCAGGGAGGGGGGAACAAGGGAAGACAGAAAACGGTACTACTAGGCCAGGTGTCATTTAGATTGTGCAAGTGCAGGGGTAGGGGGAAGGGAAAAGTGCAAGGGGAAGGGGAGGGGGAGTGCAGTACAGGGGAAGTAGACCAAAAAAGAAATACATAGGCCAGCTGGTGGCAACTGCAAACGTAAGTGCAGACAAGTGCTGGGAAAGGGGGGCTGTAGGGATAGAGAGACAGTACCGCAGTGCAGGGGTTGCCAGGGAGGCAGTGCAAGTGCAGAGTGGCTGGGCCAGGCACCGAGGTCGGTGAGAGTGGCCCAGTTGCAGATCCAGTGCAGTTCCAGTGAAGAATTTTGCAAGGCAGAGGCAGGGAGGAAGCAGAAGCAAAGAGGAAGGTCTTGAGGTGCTTCCCGAACCGGAGATGGTTCCCCTCAAGTTCCAGTGAGGCAGGAAGTCTGTTCCAGAGGGAGGGCCCTGCCGCAGAGAGAGATCTACCCCCAGCTAGTTGCTCTGAGAAGCGGATGACCCTGACATGCAAGGTGTGCATCACACACACCTGCAAAACAGGCCATGGCCATCACTGTTATGTCACTCAAACCCTCCCAAACCACAACATCACATGGCAAGCAATACCCATACACCAACACAGTAACAATAAGGTACACATTGCCATGTCCAAAATGTACAGTGGCATCAGACAATGATGCCTGACCTGGAATCAGATGAAATGACAGACCAACAACCTCCCACCCAAAATATGTCATTTCCAAATGCATTACAAGAGTCGTAGACGTAACATAACAATGAATGCCTGTCTACATGAACATTGTGCATTGCAAAATCAACACTGCAGCTTCTGCGTACTCTGTCCTACTCCTGCAACACACTGCTCAGTGCACAGCACAGTGAACAGCCATTGTGTGTGATGCACACCCTGAGCATCACATCTAAGCGACAGACCACATCAAAAAGCAAATTAGGCATGTACAGGATCCATAATTGGTCACAGAACATGTGCTGCAGGGACACAGTGGGCACCAGAAGGCAAACAGTGTACACATGGATATGCAAGGGTGGGAGCACATGTAGTGCATCAGAGTGCAAGTGTGTGGGTCAGCAAGGACATGCACTCAACATATGCATGTGCAATCAAGTGACCATCAGTGTTCTCTACACATCACATGTGAACATTCACCATGTGTACACCCCAGCATGTCAAACCATAACTATCCCCTCGCACCTGAAAGGTAAACACAACACATGAACAGGCATTGATCAGCAGAACACAACATGTACATATGATACCACCATTACAATGTCAGGGTTCCCATCACACTGCAGGGCAAGGCAACTATCAACAACAACCCCCCCCCTCACAAATGACCATGACCCACTGAACAACTGCACCTGGGTCATGGAGCCTTCAACCCTCAATTCCACCTGGCCACAGGATCACCTTTACCCTTCGTCACCATCTCCCACCTTGTGTGTAAAAAGGTGCCTGCACCCTCAGAATCCACACTCATTTCCAAAATCACAAAATCCAAGGCATAAAAACGAACCAGAACACCCTCCAGTAGATGACGTGACGTAGCAGTACCTCACAAAGGCCAAGTACTACCACAATGATGCAACAACCAAGGTAGCACAGTAAAACAATGTCACAACAGGATGTGAACCATGTGTGGTACATAACATAGGATGATGCACCATGAACGGATGTGTACTGTCACAGGTCCCGTGTACAGGCGCGGGAGTGTCACGAAACAACCATCCCCACTGTGTCCCGGGTGCCTGCAAGGTCAAAGTCACACAGGCCCCTGAGACCCTGGTGGGGAAGGAGGTTCAGGGATATGCAGTCGGGACAGGTGTTGGCACACTGGATAACTGGAATGAGTGGCAGGAGAGGGTGGAGGAATGACACATGAAAGTAGGGAATGCACGAAAATGTACTACCTGCATGAACACATACAAAATCCAAACAAACTTGGACATCATTGTCATGGCCTTCTGTAGTCCAGGCTTAGGAGTGGTACGAACCAACCACCCCTCTAGGGTTTTTGGCGCCGGCAAGTTCGGGGCTTACACAGGCATCCGCAACCCCAGCGGGGAAAGAGAGTTAGGGAACGTTGCTTGGATAGGTACGGGAAGCAGGAACACCGGGTAGAGGGTACAGGGTTCAAAATTGCATAGGATTCCGGGTGATTAGGGGGAAAAAAACATTTTGAATCACACATACATCCATGCATTAGTGCACCCCCCATCAAGACTATGCAGAGCAGTTTGAAAGAAAAACAACAATACACTTAGCTCTGGTTTTGAGTGCTGGCCTCCTGCCTGCGCACTCTCAGGTCCGGTTACAGGAGCACTGCAATGCTGCAAAGAGAGCCACAGTCAACAACCTGTACGTGCCAATTACACAAAAACACACCACCAAACATGCCCCATAGCAACAAACTACTCTACAAACAGACAATCTGGTGTAGATGCTTCGTACCCATATATAACATTACCCTTGTGACGGGTCATACACAGTCAATGCAGTAAGTCAGCCGCCGGTGGGTGCGTGGCAAATGGAACACCAATGTGTCACAATTCACACAACATGCAATGTTCCCTGGGTAAGCAGACAGACCCATATAGCAAGCCATGACTTCAGAGCAAGTTGCGTACCACCATGACCGAAACAAAGTTGGCAGTGCATTCATCATAAAGTACATGGAAATGAAATGCACTGCACCCGAGTATGTCCCTTGCTGTATGTCCCTGTGAGCTGCCCCTTTCCATGTCTCGGAAGGCTACATGGTTGATACAAGTGCCTCGATGGACCTTGGTGTACCGGAGGGTATGTGCCACTGCCCCTGCAGGTGTCCCAGACAACCTTACAATCAACAGCCATCAGTCCACCAACACATCTGAGCTGCATTGTGTGCTTCAAGACCAATATTCGTCCAAGCTCACCCTCAGTGCTGTGACTAAGCCTGCATGTGCAACTCGCCTGGTGCAAGCTTTGCTGTGTTGTGGCCCCCCTGTGCTGCTCACCTTGCCTGGAGTTCCTTGGAACACGTCAGCAGTTCTAGGATGTAGGTCTGCAATCCCTGTGCCTCTGCTTGTGCACACATGTGCATGTGGGCACCAACAAACGTGTCCAGAATTCCGTCGTCCAATGGGCCATGTCTGCTGGCAAAGGTGCTCTGGAGGCTCATCCCCCTGCAGAAAGGGCATGCAACACATGATTAATGCTTCAAAGTCATCTGTGTGTGTCTCTTCAGGCATCTCATTACTTGACCATGTCAGAGAGTCACACCATCAGTCCGTCTTTCACATCCAAAGTGTGGAACACTATCTACAGCATGAATTTCAACAAGCACGTGTACAGTAAAGATAAGAAACATACTACACAATGCATAGCAATTAATGTACACATTAATCATGAAACACCCCATCTAGCAAACGCTGAACAGTGGACAATAACACCAAAATCATCCCCACTAGGGGTGTAAACACAAGTCACACAGCACCAGACATGCCACAGATATGACAGTCCAAAGCCCTTGTGTAAAAGTTTGTGACACCAAACTATCCTTGCAAGCCCATGGATAAGGGAGGCAGGAGTGGCATATGTCAAGGACCCCAAGCAGCAAACACATACACAAGACAAGCCTGAAGGGCCCAGCTGGAACAGACAGTGGATGCCTTCAAAAGCCACAAAGCACCGCACCGTCACATGAAAGCACAATAGACAAGCAATTTTAAACTATATTAACTAATTACACTAACTATGGAAAACCTACATTACCTAATTAAACTAACTATCAAACAGAAACTTAACTAACTAAACTAAAAGAAAAATCAAAAATGGCCACATACGACCCGGGGGGGAGGGGAGGCACCCAGGAGGGGGTAGGTACAGGGTGCTGCTCAACATCCCCATGCGATGTGACTGAGCCAAAAAAAAACCTCCATGGGCTCAACGCCTGCACAGCCCGACCTATGTGGGAGATAGATGGTCGTCCGAGTCTGGCTCATCCTGTAAAGGAGGACGTGGCACAGTAGCCTGGCCACGCCTAGCCGCAGCTTGCCCCTCGTCGGCAGCAAGTCTGCCGGACAGGTGAGCCTGATTCTGTGTGGCGATGTGACGTAGGTCTGCATGCAGAACCTCACGTGATACACGTGCTTCCTCTTGCAGGGTAGCATGTGTAACACGGAGTTCCTCCTGCAAGGCCTGGCTGGACAACCGCTGCACCTCCCGGCAAGCCTGTAGCTCAGCTGAGATGGTACGCTCAAGCTGTGCAAACCTCTCCTCTGCCTGCTGCCTCTGGGACATCATAAGGACACCCAGTGTGGATCTGAGGGAAGCATACCCCTCCCTCAGGGCATCCATGTGCGCCTCTGAGTGAGCAGCAATTGCTTGACGCAGAGACGACATTTCAGCCTGGCGTGCCCTGTCTGATGCCCCCATGCCCAGCCTGAGCGAGCGGGCAGTGGACCGTGCCGCCTGCTGCTGGAGAAACACCTGCCTAGCAGGGGGGAGCACAGATCGGGCCACACACTCCATGCTCTCAGCGATGTTCTCCATTGCTGCCCCCTGCCGTTCTGAATTGGCAGTCATGTCTTGCTCCCACTCAGTATACTGCGGTTGCGCGTGGCGACCGCGTTGCCAGGCTTGACCCCTGCGGGACCCAAGGACCGGGGGTCCTCGCTGTGTTGGCACCGCCCGCGGCTGCACGACTACATGTCCCCGTTGACGTGATGTCCCAGGCACATCAGTGACTGGTGTGGAGGGTGACCCTGCGTCCTGATCCACCACGGGCGGAGGAACCAAGACTGTCTGATCCCTCAGTGCAGGTGTCGCAGACAAAGGAGTGTCCACATCAGAATCACTCACCCCTGACACATGGACTTGATGCTCATCTAACTCAACATGGACGTTAGAGTCGTCATCAAGGCTGGACTCATAGGCAGCCAGAGACAAGATGGACTGTAGCACTTGGGGGTTTTCGTGGCCTACCACCCCACGACCCCCACTAGTGCTGGGTTGATGTAGTGGTAACAACCCTGTGTCTGGCATGACAACACCATCCTCCGCCTCCATTGCGTCATCACCTGAAAAATCTAGAGAAAAAAGGTCACTACACAGAAGCACACAACACACAAACACACCGACAGCAAAAGCATCAGGCAGACATGTGACACACAACATATAACCTGGCATGCATGCTGGGCCAACTTTGAATTGCTTCTGTGATCAGACCTGTTGAAAGGTGGCAGTTTCTATGGAAGTGGGTCTATGCAGTGCAGAAAATGTGTACGCCACTCACTACCTACATGTACAAGGACTCCATGGTGTGTGCCAGGAAATGTGAAGGCAGTGCAATGTCAAATTCAGACATCACGTGCATTGTGCATTCAATGTGTACCATATCTAGAAGCCAAGCACCCCTCCACCCCAGTACCAAAGCAGGGATGCCTAGCATGGTATCAAAAGGCTGACCATAGACCTGTGTATTGACAGGCAGTGTTGACTGGCATCAACAGCTTAATGTGATTCAAGTGACAACACTGCAAATGATGCTGGGACAGTAAGCAGGACACATGATGAAAACTCTGGATTCCGCCCATGTGTGAAGAAGACAAAACAACAGTTGGACAGAGTCATTGGCCATTGAACAGGCTAAGGCCTGTGAGCCACAAAGATTGTCAGACCCAAAACATGTGTGCAACGCAGGACTGAGCCACAGTTGACATGGGAAGGCTGATGAGATGGCAGGCAATGTATGTAACCAAGGACTTGTATTACTGTGATCATCCAGTCAAGTACACATAGGGGCATGCGTGCAATACACATGGAGCATGAATGGGCACTCATGTCCCTGCGGGACATCTGACCTATGCACAGTACAAGTGAGATACCAGCATCAAGTACTAAGGCTGCACCACACGGCATATGTTTGGCAGATTCTACTCTGGAAGTTAGCATCTACACAGGACGCATGAACAAGAAAGTACACATTGGCAAGATTGAAGAACACCGGTGCAAAGGTGGAACTGGGGTGCAGAGTGGCGGAGGAGGGGCAAGGGAGCATGCCCACATTGAGTCCCTGCATGCAGGCAGAGGAGACATGCATGACGGAAGCATTGCATTACTTACACATCAGAACCATGTACACGTCACATGTAGCGGCAATCATGCACAACACATCCCACAAGTGAAACACACACGTCCTCAACAAACACGCATCAACACTCACTGGACTGGGCATCAAAGTCCAGCATCTCTCCCACTCCTTCGACCAATTCAGGTGGTATGAACTCCACAACGAGTGCCTCATGCGGAGTGAGCTCTTCCTCCTCTGGTGCAGGCCCACCGCCTGTCACCAGAGTCACTCTTAGGGCCTCATTACACGGAAGGCGGTTGTCCAGGGTGCTATTAGCACCCTGGACCATGCCGGTAAAATACCGGCACCGCCTTGGCGGAAAGGGGATTTACCGCCCCATTCCAAGGTTGGAGGGGCGGTAAATCCCCTTTCCGCCATTGCCCTTCCCCATTCCCATTTCTGCCCCATAGGGCTCTATGGGACTGGGGAAGGCGCTAATTACGGCACCGCAATTTTGCGGTGCCGTAATTAGCTCCGAGGTCCCTTAGCGGGTTGGTATTTAACGCCTGCAAAAAGCAGGCGTTAAAACTCCAACCCGCTAAGGGACCTCGTAGTACGGCGGTAAGGGTTAACGGTCACCGTTGCCATTAACGGTGACCGTTAACCCTTACCGCCGTCCGTGTAATGAGGCCCTTAGCCTTAGTGCTGCGTTTGATGTCATTCCAATGCTTTTTGCACTCTTGCGCCGTGCGCACCTCATGGCCAAATGAACTGACATGTTCCGCAACATGCTTCCAGTGGGTGTCACGTTGGGCAGCCGTAGTCTGACTATTTTCACCCACTAGCATGTCACGGCTGTGGCCCCGCACGTAGTCCACGAGGAAGTCCAGTTCCTGCTTACAGAAAGGCTTCTTCCTCGATGTGCAGGAGGTCGTGGCTGTGTGTGGGGTCCCAGCCTGTGCTGCAGGTGCAACCTTCCTCCTCTTGGACTGTGGCACAGACCCTGGCTGGCTAATGCCGCCCTGACCAGTATGGCCAGTGGGTTCGGTGGATTGAGCCAAGGGAGTGGCAGGTGGAGGGATGACCAAAGGCCTGACTTGTGTCAGTAGCAACTGGGTGCCCACTAATGGACCCTGGGCAGCAACATCAGCTGTGGCAGGGTCATTGACCGCAACGGTCCTGATTGGCAGACTCACAACCGGGGTGCTGATGGGTGCATCTGCCCCTGCAATTGCCAACACCCGGCTGTTCGGGGCAGCAGATGACATGACTGCCCCAGGGACACGTGTCTTGGTCTGAGCAGCCCGACCTGCCCCTATGGTTTCCCTCCTGGCCTGTTGGAGATCTACCAAGGGCTCCTCAAGTGCCAACGCAGCCTGCGCTGGCAGACCCCGAGCCTGGGTGGCGGTGTCCACAGCTGCACCTGCAGCTACCACTACCTTTGGGCCTGTGGCAGTCGATGGAACGGACTGCCGGGTCACACGGGTGCCAGTGCCAGATGCAGAAGCTGCATCCCCCTGTACCACAGGGGGTGGTGGCATGACTGCACTGACACATGGCACAACATTGTGCTCAAGTGGCGCACCCCTGCCTCTTCCCCCTCTGTGGCTGCCCTGGACACCCTGGAGTCCCCCTACTCCCTGGTCACCATGGTCACGCCCCCGACCACGCCCGCCACGAGGAGGACACCCAGCTGAGGCGCCCCTCACCTTTGGTGGCCTACAAACCATGGCACAGATGTAGTAGTGCCAGCACAAATGGAGTGGTGCCAATGGGAGGTGTACACCACAATTGACCTGGGCAATTGAGGTGAAGGGGGTGGGAAGCAAGATGTTAACAGCCCCCCTGCACCTGCAAGGCTGTATGTGACCCCGGTGATGTAGAGACGGGTCACGCAACGCTCAAGCACCCCAAAACTGCAGTAAAACCGTGCACGCAACCCTGCAGCCTACGTGCGTGGATTCAACCTCCCGCAGTACGCGGTGGCACCCAGTAACACGAATAACGTGTACGCGTGGGACACGCACGCTACTATGACATCGAAAATGGGTGCGATACACAGGGGCACCCGCAGTGGGAAAAAGAGCGTGTGCGACTCACCGTCTGACTAGCGCGATGCAGAAAACCACGCGTAGCCAATACCCCCGCCAAAAGAAGAGATACGTCCTTGATAGCTGTGAAGTTGTGATGGCGCGCGAAACAACAGGAAGCAGCAACACACGTCGGTCTCCACGAAAGGAACGTACAGCGAACTGCTGGGCCCGCTCACCTTTAACCCGTGCTGAGGGAAACGCACGCGCGCGTCACGTCACTTACGCGCATGGGCCCTTTCCTCGTATTACACGCGGACGTGCAGTTTTTCACGCGCGCTGAAATGCCCATGCGATGGGATTCCATCGCTCCACAGCCCAGCCCCAGGACCCAGTTGCCCACCCACTCCTGCCTCTGGGGTTGTCATGTTGGGCACTGCAACATCTGGCACCACTGACAACCCCCGGCCAGAGAGGCAGAGGGGCACCAGCTTCAGTGCCAGGGAAGTTGGTGTCCTGGTGGAGCAAGTCCTGGGGCAGTATGATGCCCTCTTCGGAAGTTCCCGCGCCGACAAGGAAGGACGGACTCGGAACTGGACTGACATCGTGACTGCCATCAACGCGGAGGGGGTGGCAGTCCGCGACTTACAACATGTCAAGAAGCGCTGGGATGACTTCAGGTCCAGGACCCTGTACAAGGCCGAGCGCCTCTTGAAGGCAGCGGATGCTAAGGGGCGCAGGGGCCACTTGTCAGAAGATCAGATGAGGGTCCTGGAACGCATATCCCCAGCGCTCCACGTCCAGGTCCTTGAGAGGCAGACCCGTCTGGAGTTGAGCGGTAAGTGTACATGCATCATGATTGTGAGCTGTGCGTGTGGTGATGTTTCAGTAGTGTGCAGGTTGCACATCTGTTTGTATGGGGTCGAGTATGGGTGGGGGTTTCAAGGGCCGTGAGGCTAACACATGCGAGGGCTGTAATGTGTGAGACATGGATGGTGCTTGTGTGTGTAGGCTTGCATGCCAAATGCAGTTGTGTGGGCACTCATGTTTGAATGAATGTGTATGTAAGTAGACATGTTCGTGATGTCACGCATGTATGTTGTTTTCAGCTGCATGTATCAGCACTGTGTACATGTGCATTTGTGTGTATTTGACATGGGTGCAACAGTGATGCAACATGGATGCATGTGACAGCGGGATGTGGAAGCCTGATTGGCAGATGTGACATGGATGCCCATCTGAACACTGCAACACTTGGCAGAGGTGTACACATGCATGCAAGTGTGGTGGTGTGTGTACATGTGTAGTGCACTTCCTGTGTTGCATGTGATGTCTGGCTCAGCTTTGCCTGCTCATGCTGTTGTATGTGTATGGATGGTGCTGGCAGTTGCGATTTGGCTGTGGTATGGCTCATGTGTGCGAGTTGAAATGACATGTGTGTTGGGGATTGTGATGGCATGTTTGAGGTTTGCCAATGTCACTCATGTACAACTGTCATGTGTGTATGTGTCCATTGTACAGTGCCTTGATGCCTGTGTTTTATTTCTCCCTGTCTGCAGCGTCAACTGATGAAGAGGGCGGAGAAGGTGCTGTGGAGCACAGCGACGGGGATCCCACCGCCAGCCGGAGATGCAAGGGCCGGCTCCCCTCCCATGTTGTGATCTCGTCAGGGAGTGAGGAGTCCGGTGCCGCGTCCCAGGCCACAGCTGCGGGGGGGAGGTCCAAGAGGCGGAGGTTGGAGTTGGACTCCTCGGCAGCAGAAGGGGCAGCTGGGACCCCACAGGGCCCAACGGGGGAAGATGGCACGGAGTCATCCAGGTTGGTGGGGGGTTTGGTGGAGGAGGAGGCCGTGCAAGCAACAGAGACGGGGTCTGGAGGTGGGGATCCCACTGGTGCTAGTGGTGCAGTGCAGGACCAGGGACAGGAGGCAGCACAGGCCGCCGCGGAGGTGCCTGTGTGCAATCCTGTCCCTGATCCTGTCCCTGCATCATCTTGCACCAGCAGGGATGCCTACGTCCAGACCCGTTTTCAGGCAGGGGATGAGCTAACGACAACTGGCCTTCCTCTGTCTGTGGACGTGGCTATCCGGGTCCGGGATGAGCCTGCCCTGACTGGTGTGGCGTTGCGTCAATGGGCCATGCGAGGTGACCTGCAGTCTTTTCATGAGGAGACTGCACGTCATCTCGAATGGCTCGTTGACCGCGTCGGCCTACTGTGACAGGTCACCCAGGCCGGATTCCTCCGTTTGATGGGGCTTGCTACGACCCCCTCCTCAACTGAACCCCATATGCGCCAGTCGTCCTCCGTGCCATCTTCCCACCCATCAGTCACCTGGGTGCCCTGTGGAGCTGCCTCTGACGGTGCGGCCAGGCTGGTGGAGGAGGCATCCCTGCCACAGTCGGGAGTCGGACGTCCAGCAGGGGTGGCCACATCAACGACTGCACCCCAGCCGGCGGAGGATGTGCAGGCAGCAGGAGGCAGTGCACGGGCAGAGGCGCAGCAGCAGCAACGTGGTGGGAGCTATGAAGGCTCGGGGCCTTCAACATCGGAGGGGCAGGCATTGGCCGGAGGGCAGGAGGACCCAGGACAGCGAGTGTCTTCCATGTGGCAGCGGTTGGGCCACGCCATAGATGCGGAGCGGCAGCGAGCGTAAGAGGCACGGCTCACAATGGACAGGGCAGAGAACTCCATGCGGAGGGCCTCGAGGCAATCCGCAGGTGGTTGGAGGTGGACACGTCGACGGCCCTGCGGACCCTCGGGGCCATGGAGGAGGACCGCCTCCGGGACATTGAGCAGGAGTTTGATGATGCCCTGGCCCGGGACATCCAAAAGTGAGCCGTCAGAGTAGCCCGCTGCCCTTCTACATAGTTATGTAGTTAGTGTTAGGTTTCCTTTGTTTTTGAATTTATTTTGGACCTTTTGGACAATGGGCTACATTTTTGTAAATAGTTTTTTTTTATTAGTTAGTGTTGTTAGATAGGTTTCATTTCTTTTGTTGGGATAATGGACCCTGGCTTGTTCGTCTGTACATAGTTCACTGTTGGATTTTCTTTTTCTTTCACAATTTACCCATGGAGCAATGGCTTTCAATTATAATTTTCCATTGGATTTTCTTTTGTGGACTGTGACTTTGGACACCATTCCTTTGGATTATGATTTTTGGTTTTGCTTTTTTTCACGGACATGCTTCTTTTCATTTTTGTACATTCCCATTTCTGTTTCTTTATTTTTGATTCAATTTATGTTTCCTTTAATACGTATTTTTTGATCGAACTTCAATGTGTAGTATCATCTCATTGGTTTAATGCATATCATGATATGGGTTTTGAGATTCACTGACACCCATTGGGTGTATGTGAGGGACATGTGTTTGTTTCCAAACTTGCAATTGGTGTTCTGTCATGTTATGCCATTTCTGAGTGGGTGGATGCAATACTCGGGTGGATGTTTTGCATTTGGAGGCTGACCATAGGGACCAGGGATCTAGATTGTGATGACATGTTGGCTGGGGAACATGAGTTGGGGCCTGCTGGCAGGTGCCCCACAGTGCTGGGGGGTGGGGGTGCAGGGGAACATGAGTTGGACATGGGTGGGGGCCTGCTGGCAGGTGTCCCACAGTGCTGGGGGGTGGGGGTGCAGGGGGACATGAGTTGGACATGAGTGGGGGCCTGCTGGCAGGTGCCCCACAGTGCTGGGGGGTGGGGGTGCAGGGGAACATGAGTTGGACATGAGTGGGGGCCTGCTGGCAGGTGCCCCACAGTGCTGGGGGTGGGGGTGCAGGGGAACATGAGTTGGACATGGGTGGCGGCCTGGTGGAGGCTGCCCCTGGTGGCTGAGGGGTTGGGGGTGGTGGGAGACATGGGTGGGGGCCTGGTGGAGGCTGCCCCTGGTGGCTGGGGGTGGGGGTAATAGGGGACATGAGTGGGGGCCTGGTGGAGGCTGCCCCTGCACTGCTGGGGGGTAGGGTGCAGGGGAACATGAGTTGGACATGGGTGGGGGTCTGGTGGAGGCTTCCCCTGGTGGCTGGGGGGTGGGGGTGATAGGGGACATGAGTGGGGCCAGGTGGAGGCTGCCCCTGCACTGCTGGGGGTGGGGATGCAGGGGAACATGAGTTGGACATGGGTGGGGGCCTGGTGGAGGCTGCCCCTGGTGGCTGGGGGGTGGGGTGGTGGGAGACATGGGTGGGGGCCTGGTGGAGGCTGCCCCTGGTGGCTGGGGGGTGGGGGTGATAGGGGACATGAGTGGGGGCCTGGTGGAGGCTGCCCCTGCACTGCTGGGGGGTGGGGTTGCAGGGGAACATGAGTTGGACATGAGTGGGGGCCTGCTGGCAGGTGCCCCACAGTGCTGGGGGTCGGGGGTGCAGGGGAACATGAGTTGGACATGGGTGGGGGCCTGGTGGAGGCTGCCCCTGGTGGATGGGGGGTGGGGGTGATAGGGGACATGAGTGGGGGCCTGGTGGAGGCTGCCCCTGGTGGCTGGGGGGTGGGGGTGATAGGGGACAGGAGTGGGGGCCTGCTGGCAGGTGCCCCACAGTGCTGGGGGGTGGGGGTGCAGGGGAACATGAGTTGGACATGAGTGGGGGCCTGCTGGCAGGTGCCCCACAGTGCTGGGGGGTGGGGGTGCAGGGGAACCTGAGTTGGACATGGTTGGGGGCCTGGTGGAGGCTTCCCCTGGTGGCTGGGGGGTGGGGGTGATAGGGGACAGGAGTGGGGGCCTGGTGGAGGCTGCCCCTGCACTGCTGGGGGGTGGGGGTGGTGGGAGACATGGGTAGGGGCCTGGTGGAGGCTGCCCCTGGTGGCTGGGGGTGCAGGGGGACATGCGTTGGTGGGCAGTAGTGCAAGTTGACATGTGGGTTGGCTGGGGGGCATGGCCATGGTGGATGGGGTGCCTGCAGGACATGTGCAGGGTAGGCCCCTGTGGTGTGGGCCACCTGCAGGGGCCATGGAGGGTGTAGAGGGAACACCTGGATGGACACACACGTGCAATTCACGTGTGGTGCTCCCCGCGCACCCCTGTAATACACGTACCCTGATGGAATCGCGTGTGATACTTTCCACGCACCCCTGAAATACACGTACCCTGCTGATATCGCGTGTGAAACTTCCCGCGCACCCCAAGATACACGTAGCCAGGACATTTGCGTGTGGAACTTCCCGCGCACCCCTGGAATACACGTACCCTGCTGATATTGCGTGTGAAACTTCCCACGCACCCCAAAATCACGTAGCCAAGACATTCGCGTGTGGAACTTCCCGCGCACCCCTGATATACATGTACCCTGCTGATTTCGCGTGTGAAACTTCCCGCGCACCCCAAGATACACGTAGCCAGGACATTCGCGTGTGTAACTTCCCGCGCACCCCAAGATACACGTAGCCAGGACATTTGCGTGTGGAACTTCCAGCGCACCCCTGGAATACACGTACCCTGCTGATATCGCGTGTGGAACTTCCCGCGCACCCCGAAATACACGTAGCCAGGACATTTGCGTGTGGAACTTCCCGCACACCCCTGATATACACGTTCCCTGCTGAATTCACGTGTGAAAATTCCTGCGCACCCCTGATGTACACGTACCCTGATGGAATCGCGTGTGGAACTTCAAGCGCACCCCTGAAATACACGTACCCAGCTGAAATGACGTGAGGTACTTCCCGCGCACCCCAGTGATACACGTAGCCCGCTTGCCGTGCTGGTACAGGGTTAGCGCAGCCCTTTGCGCTGGATTGGGGATTTTGATGGCTTTTCCCTGCGCGAGAGGCGTTCTTGGGGCGTAACTGGCGCTGCTGCAGGGTCGCTGCGCCACTGTGCGCCACGGCTGGTTTTGATAGCTGGAATCCATGAATACGCTGTGCGCGGAAATGGGTTTTGGCGCACGCGGCTGGCGCAGGGATTCGCATGCGCACACTGTGCGCCAGCTGCGTGCGCCACTTGTGCGCTAAATTCTATGAATTACCCCCTTAATTTGTTAACTTGTATGAGAGCATTATAATCCAAACAGTGCACCCATTTCAAGTGACAGTACACTCTCATCCGAAAACAGTGAAACTACCTCCCTCTGTATTGCTTAAGGGCATTTGTGGCAAAGAAGTTTATTTTCCATTAGATCTTAAAGAAAATGTAGACAGTCTAGGAGTGCAATGGTCAATAGATCAATCTTTGATTATCCAAGTGAATAGTGTACCTACAAAAGACAAATACTTGTAATGGTAACATGTCCTAAACTGTTCCCTCCACAATGAACAATAATAATATCTGGATGATGCTGCATCACCAAAGTAGCACAAAGAGGAAGCAAATCCAGCCACTGCAATCCACGCACTCCATACCAGTGCACATCCACATGAGAGAATCCAAGATGTGCAGCCACTCCACAGTGCTCTGCGAGCCCCCAAAATCTATACACTCTGTCTCCTGAAAGAAACAGCCTTCGCCATAGCCATCCACACTCCTCTCTCTCAGCAAACAGACCTTCTGCCACAGGCTCTACTTACACACCACACCCAGGAAAATGTATTGACCAATCGACTGGCCTCCATAATCCCATTTCCATGCCTGCCATCCTCAAAAGCCCAGGATGAAGCACGTGCGATCCACAAACTACTGTGATGCCTGTCAACATATCATGCAAAGCACAGGGATGGGGAAGACATTTCAATCAGGGTAGGGGATTTCCTCTTTAGTGGTGGCTCTGAAAAAAAGCCTTTTTTGTTTATTTTGCATTTTTTTAAAATAAAAATATCATCCTCACCTCCTTATATCAGCCTCATCCCTCAGAATCCGGAAAAAATGAACATTCCCCAGAATGGACAACTAAAGTCCATCAGCATTAAAAAAAACTGCACATTAAGTGAGTTAATGTTTTCATTGGAACAAAACAACATATTTGCACACCGCATAACTGCACTCATACATTTATTCACATAGCAGCTTCTAGCATTTTGCTGGGGATTGAGCACATTTGGTTAGTTCCATTGTGCGCCTGGTAATATTTCAGAGAACACCACCTTTGCACATGGTAAAACATGCATTACTCTGTCCACAAGGGACTAAACACAGTAATCAAACTTGGCGCACTGATGTACCCCAAATACTCTCCTCTACAGTGCAACAACAAGATATCTGTCCTACCAAAAGTAGACATGTATCTGTAAAGAGAAACCAGTTCCTCCTATTTGCATCCACACTCACTCCACCACAAAACTGCCATGCCAAAATCAACTCCTCTTGATTTTGCATATCTCTCCAGATCAGCAACAAACCTATCTCCAAGTACCCAGACAAACATTCCTGCCATCTTCACCAAACAACCAACACAGCAATGACAAAATGGATAACCCTCCCTTCCTGTAAATAACCCCCCTAACACCTGATTGCATAATCCCCATAGTACACTCCCATTTCCATTCTAAGCATGCGTACAATCCCCAGATGTGGCACGTGTGATCCGCAAACTACCACAGAGTCCACAGACCCCGGGGACAGCCCTTCTTCCCTTTCCACTTCATTCTTTGCAGCACTCCCTCATTGGCTACTGTTAAGCAGTTACACACCCATACACCAATCACATGTAAGATCTCTACATCTTACTGTGTCATCTCAGTTCAACACTGCAGATGTACTGCTCAACACTCAAACTGCAGGTCTCCTGTAATTCCCAAGCATTTGCATCCAAAATTACTGTAAAACCCTCCAAGATTTCTACTTCCAGATTCATCCACATCTACATCCATCATCACAAACTACAGGTATGCATATATTTTGTAATGCACACAGAAAATAAAAACTGCATGCAAGTTACCAAAGCATGGCAAGTACATAGATTGCATGAATATGAACAAGGTGCATGCCACTTAACATGCATAATCTAATCAATAATCATACCATCACGTTTCCCATCTCCAGGCATCAAGTGCCAGTTACTTACTGTGTTGTGTGCTTTCAAAGTTTTCTTTTAGTGTCCACTTGCATAACAGCTGCAAATCACATTGTTTAATGTTAGCAGCACTCTCTTTGTAAATGTTTAAAGAAACAGATCGGGAACATGTGCACAGCAAGTTCAAGAGCCAGATCCTGTGTAAAATGTCAAAATATTACCACAACATACATGCTTGCCCATATCACCATTGTAATGTGCAAACTGATATTTTCTTCTTTTCTTCTGTACCTTTAACAATCACTTCTCCCACTAACACACCTGCTATAAAAATAGCCAGAATGCACATAGAAAATGAAAACTGCATGCACGTAACCAAAGCATTACAAGTATACATATTGCATGCATGTAAACAGGGTGCCTGCCACTTGTCCTGTATAACCTACAAAATAATCAAATAGTGCAAAAACATCTCACACACTTCAAATATGCAACCCCATAGGCCACAGTTATCACTGCAGCACAGGCCCCCATACAAACAATGTTAATACTCCCAAGTCCCCACTCACATGCAGTGCTGTACATTTGCACATGCACACTAACTCATCCTGCCGAAAATCCTCCTACAATGTAAAACAATGTGTTCTACTACTGTATTAGTGTACCATTAACACACATACCTACTAACTTCCTTCTTTTGTAATTGAAGTTAAGAACTGCCTGCTGAAAGCCAGTGATGTCTCTGATGGAAGATATAACCCAGGAGAAACCTACTCTTCATGTCCAAAAAAGTAAATGCAGTATTGTTGTAGTGTTCTGCCTATTACGCAGTGCAGTGTTATTGTATTGTAGCCTAGACAATGTTATGTAAGCCCACAGTGGTCGTTTCACACTTACTCATTGCGCCGTGCCATGTGCACTGTTTCTATTGTCATCAAAACACCATGCACACTGAAGCAAACCTTTCTACAAGAAGACACACACATAGCACTACAACCTTCCCAACCAAAACTAACAACCCTATGCACAATTACACTCTTATATATGTACCTATCTTCATATTCAAATACTCATCCACAGTACACTCACATACATTGCACAAACAGAGTAGATAAAACTCAAGCCATGCAAAATGCCCATCCACTTCTAGCAGACTTTGTACAAGAACTTCAAACAAAACAGCTAATACAGTCACTATGCAAAATAGAACCAAGTAGCTGATAAAACAGTGATTTTCTTTCAAACTAAATCTAAACGTATTAACAAGAAAATAACTACCAGTAGTGCAAACACTACATCTGCCAACAGTAACTTAGCCACAAGTAAGCATTCCAAAAAATGCATTTTACAGAAAATGTTCCACCATAAAATCCATAAGCACCTTATAAAAACGGGGGCGAAATCACGGTCCACCCTTAAAACTTACCAGAGAAAACTGATCCTGACAGTGCAATGCTCCTCAAAATTATATTATTTTCATTAGCTTTAAACAGAATGAAACCACTAATAAAATTAATTAATAAACTGCAAAGAGTACTTTGAAACAGATGCAATATCAGTATAGATACATTTGCAAACGTCTGTGCAGGTGAGTGGTTTTCCACCACCAGCACAGAGTCATATTTCAATGAAGAGGCATACAAACAAGAGTAAACAAACCCAATTGCCATACATAGCAGTGGCCAAAGGTATGAAAAGGTAGACAATAACATTATGAGAGAGGAAATGCTGATTGCAAGAATATCCCCAACAAACTTACAATCAACTCTACATTCCACCAAACCAATCCACCCCGTCTACAAATGGCTGTGCACCTCAATGTGAAACGTGCAAAAACAATCTTTCAAATCTTTGCAGCAGTCCCTCAATCAGCATGTGAAAGCCAAAGACAAATTAAAAATGAAAATATTAGCAACTATGGACTCCTATCCAGTATGCAAGTACACAGGACTATAAAGACATTCATTAGTCTGCATTTACGGACCTGCTTGCAAAAGCACCTTTCACCACATCAAAATGTTAGCAACACACCATTCTACTGTACAAAATCTCTTTCAGAGACTGTACAATGCCTCAGGGCTGCTGTACGCTATATAAATGTTACTAAATAAAATTAAAATAAATACTATGAAAAGAGTCCTGCTTTAGCACTGGAGCATTTACATGGCATTCTCCTACATGGTACAGCCAAAGAACTGCTTGAAGAAATAAACCACATCCAAACAAATATTTTGGAACTGACGAACACTTACAAAATCCAGTAACTGTAGAAAAGAGTACCAACAACCTTGCAGATGTCAACCTTCTATTATACACGAACAAACAAGAAATAGCAAGGTTTGAAAGCACATGTGCTGAAGTACCAAACCAAGTACGCACGTGGTGCCACAGAACCTTTTATAGAATGAGCACCAAAACTGTAGATATAACATACAAAATAGAAGACAATGAGCAATCCCAATGGTTCCAATTAGCTCGCTATTTTACAGCACATGCGAAATTACTAACCCCTCAATACATTGTGATACTGCACTACAAAACGTGTCCACATAACCACATGCCTTCACAGGCTATCACTAATAACTTGGAAATATTTCCACTGCCAAAACCACTCCAACATCTTAATTTGTTAACTTGTATGAGAGCATTATAATCCAAACAATGCACCCATTTCAATTGATAATAGGCCCTCATCTGAAAACAGTAAAACTGCCTCCCTCTGTATTGCTGAAAGGCATTTGTGGCAAAGTATTTTCCATTAGATCTCAAATAAAATGTAGGCACTCTAGGAGTGCAATGGCCAATAGATCAATCATTGATTATCCAAGTGAATAGCGTACCTACAAAATACAATACTTGTAGTTAACAAAGTTAGACAAGCCCTGCAATATCTTAAATACAACTATGAATACTACAGAGAAATAAACATTGAAGAAAACCTGAGAGAAATCACCAAAATAATTCAGGATTCTTCATCAAATGGACAATTTGAACTTCTAGATCCTACTACAGCCTCCAATATTTTAGACCACTGTACAATTCACCCACTACACTCCAAAGTACCATAGACGATGCACTAGAAACATATCTGATGCGGAAAACCAAAAGATCTCCAATCAGCATATGGGAAAAAAGTGTAGAAGCACGCGCCTTTCCTCTACTGTTTCCCACTGAAAACGGTGGAAGATACAATGAAAAATGCACACAAATAACAGCATCTGAATACCACTCTTTACGAATGTATTCTGAAGACCGCATTTCCAAACAAAACGTGGAATACATATTTCAACTCCTCTTTGAAAGTGAACTAGCAACTCTATGTTACAGAGTTGCACACATATTGAATACAGGTTCCAATTTTCTAAACAGGTCTGCTTCACAACTACTTCATAGTGTACAAGAGAAAGATGAAGTTTTACAGTCAAATATACACATTTCTTGGCAAACTGCCCTGCTACTACTGCTGGACTTGTCAGCAGCCTTTGACCTGGTGGACCACGCAGTTTTATGCAGCCACCTAAGACTCGCTGCCATCTTCACAGGAGAAGCCATTGCCGGGGTCAATCCTTTTTAGCCAATCGGACTATGAGAGTTTTCTCTACCTCCTCTTGTGCTGATCCCATCCAAATATCATGCGGAGTCCCACAGGGATCCTGTGTTTCACCTACTATGTATAACATCTTCACTAAGTCACTATTTGACAAGTTGAACAGACTGGGTGTCACCTACACTAATTATGCAGATGAAACTGAGATCCTCATACCCCTTTCGGGCAACTATGAAGAGGACTTGGCTCTGGTGAACAAAATATACACGCTCATTCAGGCATGGATGGCAACCCATGGCCTATGCCTGAATGACGATAAGACTGAGATCCTACACCTCGGATCTGACTGTAACTTAAAAAAACAAACCTCAAACTACACATCTTTTAACATTGACAATAACATCATTAAGGTTATGCCGGAGGTAAAAACGTTAGGATTCTACCTGGACTTCTCTCTTAACCTAAAAAAGCAAGTTAACTCTCTCTCCTCCACCACCGCCTACACCTGCAAATTAATTCAAGCTGCCAGACCATTCCTGTCCAACGCCAGTTGCATTACCCTGGCTAATGCTCTCATCATGCCCAGACTAGATTACTGCAAAGCCCAGTACTCAGGAGCCAACAAGTATGTCACTGACAAACTCCAAAGATTGCAAAATAATGCTCTTAGAGCAGCTCTGAACAACCCTCATAGAGAACACATCTCTAAATTCAGGAAAGAGGCCCATTGGCTAAAAATAAAAGACAGAATCCTCCTCAAAACTATATCCCTCACCTCTAAATGTCTCAACATTCTAGCACCTCCCTAACTATCGGAAAAAATCACCAGGAAACTCACGGCGCGCCCACTGAGATCTGCCAATACCTTCCTGCTTGACATTCCCAGATTCAAACTAACCACGGCTGGAGGAACCAACTTCCCAGTCAAAGCTGCCCAAGCATGGAACACACTCCCTATTGACCTTAGATGCCCCCTACCATACGCCAGATTCAGAATCAATGCTCTCAAATGGCTTCGCTCCAACGACCTATAACTTCTTCACTCCTTGACAATTACAGTCAAAGCGCCTGCGACTCACTTATCGTCTTACTCATAGGGGTAACCATAGGCTCTTTTTTTACTAATGACTACCCATCTCATTTACTGTATCCACTTCATAACAACTGACTATACTGTATCTTGTATTGTATCACACAATGTAATTTATATATGCACCAATTTGTGACAGGCACTGTAACTAAGCTTCGAGTATTCTTGTATTGCTGCGCCCAGCTGCCCAAGTGCTTGCTGCACATTATCAAATAAATAAACAAACAAAATAAACAAACAAACAAAACATGTGTGGTACCAAAGAATACTGGTTCCGACATCACACAGATGTACAGTGTATGCTACGAAACCTTGGACCACCCACAGAGTTTGTCACGTTAAATTGTGCAGAGCATGCATGGGAAGAATTGTACGATTTCCTATGCATACCAAACTAAAACAAAGCAGGGATATACATGAAAACACCAGGAGAACGCTGCTCTCTTGACCCTATAAATGTGTCAAGGTACTTCCATCATCACTTTATTGCCATACTGCACTTCATTTGTAATAAAAGAATTCCTCCCCTCTGAGAAGTGGAACACTTCTTTTGGAGAAAAGAATATCAAGCCAGAGGAGCACCACAGAGCCAAATGATTTTGTGGATTAAACATGCTCCTAAATTGGTCAGGACAGTGATGCCACTGTTTTGCAGTTCATTCATAAATATGTCACTTGCGAATTCAATTCAGAAAGTACAAATAGTGACCTACATGCAAAAATGTTGCAGTTTCAAAGACACAAGTGTGGCAAGTATTGTCGGCGCAAATATAAAAAAGAAAGGCAAATACTACACCAACTGCTGCTTTGGTTTCCCCAGACCTGTTTCAGAAAATGGACAATTAAACAACGTAATGTATTCTGTTAGACACAGTCTGAAAGGCAAATTGCCTAAGAACACATACTACATAAAAATAACCAAATCATCAAGTACATCAATGATTACAATGCACTCATTGCCCTCCTATGGAATGTAAACATAGAAGTGCAGTACATTGCAGACAGTTCCACTGCAGTGACACGGTATGTCACAGCCTACTTAACCAAAGCAGAGCAAACAGAGCTGAAAGACCTCTCGGATGACATGTCATCTGAAAAAAACACTGTCACAAAAATGTTACAGCTTTGGCATAAACATTCTCTCCCATAGAGAATGTGGCTGTTACAAAGCCACAGCCCATTTAACCAGCACCGCCTTGTATGGCAAATCTGAAAACATAGTCTGGCTAAGCCTTGGTCCTGCTTCATCCAGAAAAAGAGTTTTCAAATCATACCAAGAGATAGAAAAAATATCCAAAAATGATCCCAACAGCCAGGACGTTTTGAAAAATAACTTATTGAACACATACTACCCAAACAGGAGTACTGCTTTCAAAATCAACCACATAGCCAAAAACTTCTCATACTAAAATACTATTAAACGAGATGAGAATAAAGGTAAATCCATAGTGAAAAGTTGTGAGGGCAGCCTGGTTAAACTTACCAAATGCACCCTGATTAATCATATTAAGCTATCGTTAAAAACTCCTCAACATAGAGAACTGTACTAAATGTCCCTACTACAACTTTTTAAACCATGGAGAAAAGAGGAAGATTTATTGAACACCCTTGCCTCCTATGAAGATGCTTTCAATGCAAATGAAAGCACTATAACAGAAACAAAATTTACACAGTACAAAAACATGTTGGACAATCAACGCCAACAAGAAGAGGAACTTCAAGCACAGCTACATGTAGACACTCCTGAGAGCAGTCAACCTTCTCTTACAGGAAGCCAAGAAGCACTTGGACAGCCACTCATAGCAAATGAGGCAGAATTAGCCATGTCTAAAGTAGAAAACACCATGTGTCAGTATGTGCAATCTGCAGAAAACTTTGCTCCACTGAAATCACAACTAAACAATGAGCAGCGTAGCATTTTCCTACAAGCAACTAACGAAATTGAACATGGTGTGCAGCACAGAACTAACACTTGTACTTGTCAAAACTATAAACCTGCACTCCTTTATGTAAGTGGTCAAGCTGGTTCAGGCAAAATGTACTTGATAAAAATGATCAGCAAGTTCCTCCAACAATTGACAAACAACAAGCATTCAGCTGTTGTAACTGCCTGCACAGGTTTAGCTGCCTACAACATAGGTGATGTTACCTTACACTGATTGATACTCCTTCCAGTAGAACACCAAAACTAATTAGACTGCTACAAACTTCCAGCAGAGGCTGCTATGGAGTTATGAGAGTTTTGAAGCTAATAAAAATTCTCCTAATAGATGAGGTGAGCATGGGCTCCAACCTAATGTTGGCTTTGATTCAACTCAGATTGCAAGTGGTCCTTAAAATGGACTATAAAGAACTCTTTGGAAGAAAACACGTTATTGTTTTCAGGGATCTTCTTCAATTAACACCAGTGAAAGGTGAACACATTTTTTAAAACCTTAGGACACAAATTGTGCCGTAACACACTTGGCAGCATAGGAAACATAAATCTCTGGCAACATTTCCAATACAGAGAACTAACTGAGAACATATGTCAGTCTGCAGACCTCACCCAGGCTAACATTTTGAAAAGCATTCAGATGGGGGTGCTTTCTAAGGAAGCACAGTCTATCTTAAATAGCAGAAACATCTATGAGCTATATGGGGATAACACATCTGCTATTAATGTCATGGAACAATTAGCACACACAAATGTAAAATGTATGTACATAATTCCAACCCTAGCAAGTTGTGCTCAATTTAATGAAACAATGTTGAAAAAAATAAGCAACCAATAGTGCAAATTTACTCCACAGACAAACTGGACGTGCACGGTATGACAGTGCATATGTGTCAACAAGCAACTGAACGACTAAATAGCTTAGAAAACTCTATCTCCAACATAGCTGGTGTTGAGAAAAGGTTAACATTGTGTTTAAACTGTATAGTAATTCTAAAGTGTAACCTTGACAAGGAGCAAGGTTTAGTTAATGGAGCACTTGGTACGAGTGTTGACTTCCAGACATACCCATGTGACAACAGCATTCAGTTTGTCAACATCCACTTTGACCAACTTTCAGAAGTTAAAAGGCTAGGATGTTCAACAGCCTGATTCCTTCTTTTCAAAGGCATGTACGCAGAGAACAATTTTCTCTATCTCTTGCATACACAGTCATTATTCATAAATCGGAGGGTCTAACTCTAGATCAAGCATTGATTGACATTGTCAGCACAGTCTTCAAAGAAGGCATGAGTTACATTGCACTGTCATGCCTATGTACACTTGAGGGACTATTTCTAGTCAATTTTGATGCAAGCAAAGTCAAGGCTGACATTCCTTGCATTGTAGAGTACAACATACTACGTGCGCACTACACTCCCCATCTCAAAATGTACCCTGTTCTTCAAACAGGCAAACTTTATAAAAGAAAATTAGTGCAAACACAATTTATACCTGATCTCCCAACAGCACCACCAAAGAAATTGAAAGCAACTGGTACTCCATCAATAACAACAACCACAGAAGGATGTACTGAAAATGCAAATGCATACTCAACTGCACACAGAAAAGTACCTCTTCAAAAAAAGCATGTGGACTTCCATCAAATGACAGAGACACAGAACTGTCTGGGCCATTCACATTTTCCAAAACAACTGGTGTAAATTCCTATGCAAATGCAGCAATCAATGTTATATTCCAATTGCCACCAATTGTTGAAAACATTTACTTAAACGGCGCAGACCAGTTGTGTTTGCAAATGGTACTCTTTCATAGAAATGTGACAAACAATCCTGACAACACTTGCAGTGTCTCAGGAATAAGGCAGGAATTGAACTACTGTGCGGGAATGGTGAGATTCACCAAAAGCACAGAATAATTTCTAATGTACTTACTGCAAGTACTGAAAAGCAAAAACATACCTATAAATGTAATCTTGCAGATTTCATACGTGTGGAAACATACACACACTCTCTGCAGCAATGTGGGGCAGGAGCAAGTCCCTAATGAGCGCTTTGTATATATATATCTATACCTAACTGTGAATCCATTCCATTTCAACAGCTGGTACAAAATGCACATCATGGAATATTATGCACTACTTGCAATTCAGACAATTGTTACACATTACAGATACAGTCACATAGCCAATACGTAATAGTAATGCTTTTAGGATACAATACAGATGGTACCATAAACAACTGCAAACTTATTAGCTTCACACACAGGCAAGTATCACTTGGCAAGAACACCTTCACAACAGTAGGCATAATCACAACTGAAGCAGGGATTACCAGCCAATCTTGCAAATACCTACTTAATATTCTAGAAACCAAAATGTACTCACTGATCTACAAAAGTAGCATAGCCTTCTGCCCAATACCCACCACTGATAGGTAACTTGAAACAAAAAATAACCTTCTGCCCTTTGAAACTGGAACAATTTAGCATACACCAACTGGCCCATGAAAACATCAGTTGCACTGATATACAGTTTTTTTTACCCTAATGATCCAATGATTATAGTCACAGAAACAACACTAATATTGTTTCCCACGTATTACTTTAAAAAAAAGTACTGAGTATGAGGGTCTACAAACTGTCCTCAATGACCTGTGAAATGACCAACTGTTACAATAAGGCAACAGCTGTCTAACAATGCCCATACCACTGCAATAAGTACTCAACTGCATGTAACTACAGCCATAATACTGCAAAGGCACTTCACAATAGTCAATAATGGAAATCTGGAAACACGAATGAACGTGCTTGAAGATATACCCTGAAAAACTGAGAAACTGTTAACAGTTAGACTACTACAATATTACTTCCCATTACTACACAATTTGAAATCCACCAGCAAAAATGAAAGTTCTTCTGAGGAAACCCTTCAACACTTGTTAAGTATAAACAACCAGCATACACCAACTGGTACCTTACTACACCTGGAGTACTACAAAATTACTTCCAGAGATAAACCTTCAGCAATCACAGTGCTACAAACATACCCTCAACAACCTTCAAACTGCCAACAGTTAGAATACACCAACAGGTATCTAACTTCCCCCACAATCCTAAAATATTAGTTTGCAATACTACAGTATTCAGAAAACACCAACAGCAATCAAACGCATAAACAAATACTGCTAAAAAGAGGAAACTGATAACAGTTAGAATACACCAACTGGTATCTAACTGCAACCATAGTACCACCACTTCCAAAAGGAAAATCATACACCATTTCTATTGCTCATACTGCAATAGTGCTTATAACAGGAAGACCACATATATATGCACCTTAAACATTCCTGTAGTACTGTACATGTCAATGAAACAGAGTGTGCCACATAAAAACAAATGAATGTAGAAGGTTTTTTTTTATCCTCCATGAATTCTCTTTCCCACAAACCCAATGATTATGCACCAAACACAAACACAGGAACTGAACACATTGCACAGTAGACTTGTTGAAAGCATATCACTTGTACTAATTATGACGGTTCACAAAGTACATACATGTCTGAAATGGAATGCAAAATGACATTATGAATTATCTTCGTAACATGTTATGTCTTCTTTTATCACAGACAATTAAACCCACATTTCTCCTGTATTTCCACAGCAATAAAGACAATGGGGGTCATTCCGAGCTTGGTGCTAAGGGAACAACGATGCCGGTAAAGGAATACGGGCATCGATTACGGCTACGGGCTATTCTGACCAGCCTGACCGATATTAGCGGCATCGTAAAGAACGATGCCGTTACTAGCAGTCTGGGCACGCGCACGTGACCCACCATGCCGGCATTAGCGGCATGCCGTAAATTGGAGTAGATCACAAGTCAAGCGGACATGCAAATAACGGACTCATGAAGGCGGAAAAAGTGGTTACAGGCATGCCATAAATACCGGCATCGCCGACCTACCGTAAAATGCCATGAGCAGTGTTCCCAACTGCCACAGGTGCACACAATCAGCACAGGTGGAGGCAATGGAGTCAGGCCCAGTACAAAAGGAGCATACCCACACACCACACCCCCTCCCACACCAAGATGATTCCAATAGTAGTAGCATTACTGGAGCTGGAGGTCATGCTGTCAGTCCAGAAAATCTAGACATCCCTGGGTGGAAGGAAATGCATGATAATTGGTTGGCCGAGGACCAACCGCCTCATTTAAAGTGTTAAGAATACATGCTCATTAGTTATTACGTAGCTATTGGCCCAGCTAGAGTGTGGCCATTTTAAGATGACTAGAATCGCCATTTTGTTTTCTCTCTGTTCTCTTTAACGTTGCCTCTTTGCCTCATGTAAAACTGCTTTGCTGTAGATATTATTTCGCTACAATGGTCCAAGGCTACGAAAACATGTTGAAACATTACACTGGAGAGCCAGACAGAAATGCCCGATTCCCTCCCTCATATATCCTTGAAGACAGGGAGCAAGGCATTTAATCAGTGCATGAATGCCAGCGAGTCTCTTGAAAGAATAGCAATGTATGAGTCTAGCATTTAAAGAGTTGGATTATGTTCTTCTTTACGGCCCCCATTTCTGAACCCAGCGAGGCCCTGGAGGGCGGGCTGACCTCCAGAGCTAGAATCGAAACTTAGAGATTGGGAGGCCTGGTATGCGCCAGTCTCCTACGCACAGCTTGCCTATGAGAAACAGAAACGTTGTGTTCTCGCAAACAAAGAATGATGTCTCTAAAACTGGAGATTGCAACCTACTACTAAATATGGTGGTCTAAGGTGTCATATTTGTCACACTGGTCAATCATCGCCTCTAATTCAAAGGGAAATGAATTGGGGGCGGCATCAAATGTGTCATACTGTGTCATTTCTGAATGTAAGGTACTCCTTTTGTATATATATATAACTGAGGTACGTTGCTCGGGTGCTTGCGTCCCCTGAGGTCTGTTTAGACACACATCGCGGAGCGTGAGACCACTTGGCCAATTGGGACTATTTTGTATTGCAATAAACCCTAGATTGTGCGAACGGAACTTCGTGTTTGGCGTACCTATTCGTGTGTGGTGACTTTGTCTTGTTTCCACATTCGAGGGTCCCTCAGGGGCACCTTCAAGATGGTGCCCGAATAGGGACCCTCCCCCACTTGTTCCATTGAGTACGTTGTGACATAAGGAAGGCGACAAGAACGGCAAGGACAGGAGCGATCGAGCCGGAATCCAGAGGTGTACGGGGCGCCCCTGTGAAAGCGATGAGAGACTCCTTTGCAGATCTGCGCACCACTGATCGCTCATTAACGTCCCTGGCCAGCGGATAAGGTAGCGAGGGTCCCGAAAATGAGGCAGAGCCGAGATACACAGACACGATGACATTGGTTGCGTCAGCATACGGACGAATTGTGTCTTGAAGAAGACACATTGATTGATCAGGTGAGTCGTGCCCTGATTCGTAAGTAACCCTGATATTGGTTGAGAGTTGATTTTGCAATTGAAACACCCAGAGTAAGTTTGAATAGCCAAGGGTGAGGTTAAAACATGCCTGGGGTATTGTCTACCTTAGCAGGATTTTTCCGCTGTGGTGAACAATCTTTGGAAACTGGCCAGAAAGCACCTCCGGGAGGAACGCCGGCTTATGACATGTACAAGTATGGTATGGGAGTGATAATGTTGTGTGAGACTTGGCATAAGCAAACCAGAAAACAGGCAGACCTTCAGTGGCCGAGCCATGGGAGTTTTGAGATAGGAAGTATAGATAACCTGGAAAAGGTGTTGATAAGTAAAAGAGCACGCCCTGGGGCACTAGACGAGCTTAGGGACTGGAGGAGGGAAGCAATGCTCAGATTTAAAAGTAGAGAGAAGCATGCGCGCAGGCATAAGTCAAAGACAGAGAAAGCGAGGAGAAGGAGGAGGAGGAGTGGAGTAATACTTGCGAAAGGCAAGACGGCGCGATGGATTAAACATAGAAAAAACATATCCACAAAGAGAGCTACACACATCAGACGAATTAATAAACAAAATTTTGACTGAAACAAAGCAGGGTCTGAGCAGTGGAACCAAACAAAATACGTCAGTAGCTGTCGCTCAAACCCCTCCCGTTGCTCAGCCCCTCCCAACGCCAGCACAGCCACAGGCTGAATCAGACATTGCACTGTCCACTAGCCAGCCAGTCCCGAGTGTTTTGCAACTACCACAACCCCAACAGACATATCCCACTCTCTCTGCCCCCTCCCCACCTTCCAATCAAAAAGGTGCCACTGTTCCGATCGCCCCTCTCATGAGTGGAATCGAGCAGCATGAATGTATGAGAGTAACTTTCAGCGCGATCAGCAAGGAGAGAAAGCGCGAGCTGCAAGAACAGGCGGAAATGTATATAGACGACAATGATGAGGCATCCACGCTAGCGTCGCTGTATGACTTCAGAAGGAACAATGAAATACAGGTATTGTTGGAAGGCATGGGGGAATATTTGTCAAGACAATGGAAAAAGTTAATTGGAAAGTTACCACCGCAACGACTGTTGGATTTGAATGCATTAGCCCATTGTAGAGGAAGGAATGAGGAGATAGAAGAGCATGTGAAGCGACTGTTTGAGATAAAGAATGAACTGGATGAAGAATATTCTAAAGTGTTGGCCACACCAAGGAATAGGAGAAAGAATATTGAGAGGGGTAGACAGCAGCGATTCTCGTCGCCAGCAGCGCAAACTAGTGCGGAGCTGAAGGCGTGCATGCGGGAGGCACAAAAATGGATTTCAGATCCCAGTATTGCCATAATGGAAATACATGGAATATTTGATTAATACACTTTAGCAATGAAGAGGAGAGCGTTACAAACAATGGTAGAATATTTGACAGCTAAAGATAGAAACGAGAAAAAGGTGAGCCCCCCTGAAGTATTGGCGGTGTATAAGAGAGCGATGGTACGGGGGACAGGAGAAACAGCCTTATCCCTTGACCTGGGAATATTGTTACATAAGAGGGAAGGGGGAGGATTAGTGAGTGAGGCCTTCCCCATGTGAGAAGTGCCCCCTACGTTTGTACCGAAGTTAGAGACTCCCGCAGTAGGTGATACGCCGGCTGTGGTAATCCCAGCACATTATGCAGCTCAATTTGTGCATGTTCCCTTCTCTAGACAGGAAGTGAATAATATAAAACAGACAATCCCTGACATACGAAAAAATCCATCGGGTTTTTATAAAGAAGTAGAGTCTTTATTGAAATCAGCGGTGCTCACAAAGAGTGATATAGACTTAATATTCCCCGTGATTTTGCCAGCAGAGATATGGAAACAAATAAGAAAGGTGGATGATGAGACGGCCTATGGCGCCACGTGGGCGAATTTAATACTGGAGATAGAAATAAAGCGGTGGGTGCAGAACCAGGGGCGAATATGTTAGCACTACCGGCACGAATAATACATACGTTAAAAGTATTGGTCCCGGAGAAAAGAATTCAATGGGACAAGATGACAGTGTGTGTGCAAGGAAAAGATGAGGTGGCCACAGATTATTTTAACAGATTTAAAGAAGTATTTACAGATTTTAGTGGACAGGATGTGAGTACAGAATAAGGGAAAAGGTTATATGTGGATAAATATGCGAGGGGATTAATACTTCCAATTCAAAATTTGATAATGACATCAGAAAGTGCATGGCAAGCAAAAACGCTAGGAGAAGTATTACACATGGCTCAATATAATGAAAACAGGGTAAATACTGAAAAGGAAAGAGAAGCAAAGGATAGAGCAAACTTGAAAACGCAGGTATTACTTCAGCAGGTAGCAGGACACAACAGTGGAAGGGGAAATACACAGAACAGGGGAAATTCGAATACATATGGAGGGCCTTTGGGATTAAACCAATGTGCATATTGCAGGGAGGAAGGACACCGGCGGGCACAATGCCCGCACTTACAAAATAGAGGCGGTTATGGTCAGAGAAGGCCTCATAGAGGCCACGGGGAAACAAATGGTCATAACAGAAATAATATGCAGCAGCATCAGAATGATCAAGGGAATGGAGCACAAAATCAAGGCCAGGCTCTGAATCAAAATCAGAGTCAAAATCAGCAGGATACACAAATGGGAAATAGAGGGAGAGGGGGTACATTTTTGACACACAGACAGGTGCATACTGTAACAACAGTGGTGTTTACACATTGGATGATGTATTGTTACCCCAATAGGACAGCCCAGGACAGGGGTCGGAACCAGTGTCTATTCCCGTGAATCAGAAAGGACCCTACGTAGAGATGAAGATCGGGAATGAAGAGCATAGATTCCTCGTAGATACGGGGCACAGAAGTGCTCGATAGATCATCACTTGGTTCCAGGCATACCTCTGTCAGAGCGACAAAATATTTCAGTAGGGTTCGCAGGTACCCCAGTAATAAACCCCGAGTCTAAACCAGTAGCAGTGACAATAGGGCCTTTTACTGAACATTGTCCATTCCTTTTGAAAGAGCATTGTGGAGAAAATATTTTAGGATTAAACTTACTGAAAAAACTGAGTGCAGTTATTCATTGTACACATTCTCTGACCATAGATTCCACCCTTGGCTGATCTGGTGGCCACAGCGCCGCCTTCCATCAGGTGAGAGCCTCTCCAAGGCTTGTTTAAAATTTTTGGTTGTGTTTTGGGCTACTGTTTGTATTTCTTAACGGCCCGTGTGCCGTGGTCCCTGCTCCCCTTCTGCTTTCCCTCTCTCTCTTCCCTCCTCCCGCCTGCCTCCCTGCTCGCCCACCCCCCTCCTGATTGGTTCCTCCTCCCTGCTGGGCTCCCGAGTGCAATCTCCTTCGCTGGGCACCGTCCTCGCTCGCCATTCCACCCTTGGCTGAGCTGGTGGCCACAGTGCCGCCTTCCATCAGGTGAGAGCCTCTCCAAGGCTTGTTCAAAATTTTTGGTTGTGTTTTGGGCTACTGTTTGTATTTCTTAACGGCCCGTGTGCCGTGGTCCCTGCTCCCCTTCCGCTTTCCCTCTCTCTCTTCCCTCCTCCCGCCCGCCTCCCTGCATGCCTACCCCCCTCCTGATTGGTCTATCGTGCCCTTACCCCTGTCCTCCCCAGGGCAGTCCCTGCCCGGCAGCCCCCTCATGGCTAAGGCCCCTCTAGGCAAAGGGCGGCTCCCTTTAGGCAGCTTTGGTTGTGTCTGCAGGTGTCCGCAGGAGACGCCTGCTGCCTGTTGTTTACCCTGCCCATTGGTCCAGGCCACCCTGCCTTCCTGCTCCCCCTGCATACCCCCCAACTAGGGTGTGTCCTCCTGTCTATTCATTGCATCATTTCAATAATAATAATATGCACTGTCTCAGTATTTAAATTGCTTGTAAAACCTAGGCCTTTTTTCCCCCTTTCCAGGATTCTCAAACTTAGGTGTGTCCGCCTAGTATAATATGCACTGTCTCAGTACTTAAATTGCTTGTGAAACCTAGGCATTTTTTACCCCTTTCCAGGATTCTCAAACTTAGGTGTGTCCGCCTAGTATAATATACACTGTCTCAGTATTTAAATTGCTTGTGAAACCTAGGGCTTTTTCCCCCTTTCCAGGATTCTCAAACTTAGGTGTGTCCGCCTAGTCTAATATGCTCTGTCTCAGTATTTAAATTGCTTGTGAAACCTAGGCCTTTTTCCCCCTTTCCAGGATTCTCAAACATAACTGTCCTTGTATCAACTCTAAGCCTGAGTGTCATTGTGTCCTATTCGCAATCTGCCTGCCACTCGCTCCATTGTCTGCCTATTCTCTGCTATTGTCCTCCTCCTGTACCTCCACCTGTCTCCTCTCCCACCTACCCTATGGTGCTCTCTATCTCTGCCATCTTCTCCAACTGCTTTTTCTATTGACTATCCTGCTCTCTAACCTGCTTGACTAACCTGATATGCATTACTGTGCTCACTGTGTTCTTGAATCTGTGGCAAACTAGAGTTTTTCTCCCCTCGCAGGATTTTCAAACTTAGGTGGCCTCTCCACTGGGTACCTGATATTCATTACTGTGTTCACTGTTTTTCTGAATTTGTGGTAAACTAGGGCGTGCTGCTCTCTTCCTGTCCGCTCGTGCTTGTTCCTACCCCCCCACTCCCTCCTATCCCATGGTGCTCTCTATCTCACCTATCTTTTCTAACTGCTTCTCCATTGACTATCCTGCTCTCCTCACTAAATCTGGTAGGAAAACGTTTAAAAAGGACATCCTGGTCTCCAACCCAGGCCTCCCTATCGCTGACACCTACACCAGTGCCTCCTCTAAGGAAACTCTCACTGACATCCTCCTTTTCGTGCCTTCACCTGACCTATGGACCCTTCACATGGTCTCTGTTCTCTCTCCTTTCTCCTCTTCTCCCACTAATGGTGGCACCAGCTGGGACATCCTCTTGGCCTCCTTCCACTCCTCTAAGGCCATCATTAATGTCTACGCTAATGGGACCGTCTTGGTCCAAGGCCCTCAGGCCAACCTTCTCCTCTTTGATAGATGCTTCCTGCGCCTCATCAACTTCCTTTCCTCTCCTGCTGTCCCCCCTCCTCTGTCCTCAGCTACCCTGCCTCTACCCTCCCCCCTTGCCCCCTCTTGTGCTCCTTCTTCTCCTCCGCAGGGCGTACCTCTGATCTGTACCCCTCCCCGGAAGTCCTTCAAAGATGGCAACCTTCTCAACATTGCCACTCTTAACTCTTGCTCTGCCATCAAACACTCCTCTGATATATGCCGCCTTCTTGAGGAATTGGACCTTGATGTACTCGGTCTCACTGAGACATGGTTCACGGCCAGCTCTGTCACCAGCTTTGACACACTCCTACCCGACGGCTACAATATCCTCCCCGTGCCCAGGCCCAACCGTGCTCGGGGGGTGTGGCCCTTATCTTCCCTGAGTGGATTCCTGCCACTGCTATTCCCACGCAGACCTACTCCTCTTTTGAATGCCTTGTCTGCAGACTCTCCCTCTCTCCTAGCCAATCCCTTACTGTGGCTACTATCTATCGGCCACCTGGTCAGTTTTCCTCCTTCCTCTCTGAGTGGGCGGACCTCTCCTCCTCACTCCTGTCCTCAACCACTCAACTCCTCTTTCTTGGAGACTTCAACATCCACCTGGATGCATCCTGTCCCCCTCTGGACTCTTTTGCGACCTCTGCGACTCTCTCTCACTCTCTATTCTCCCGTCTGGGCCGACCCATTCTGCTGGGCACACTCTCGATGCCCTGATCTCTTCTGACCTTCCCCTCTCTGTCCCTCTCTCCACTACTCTCTCCTAGAGTGATCACTTTCTCCTCTCCTCCCACCTCACCCTCCCTACCCCACAGGCAAAACCACCCTCATCACTGCCATCTTCCTTCTTGGTCATCCGACCCATGAAGCGTGTGCCAGTTGAGGCTTTCGCTGCCACCTTCTCGCCCCCTCTTCCCCCCTCGGCTGACTCCTACCCTGACACAGCCCTCTCCACTCTCTACTCTGCTATATCTGATACTCTTGATATCCTTGCCCTTGTCATGAGAATCCACCTGAAGCCCAAAGCCAAATGTAACTCCTGGTATGACTCAGATCTAGTCACCCTTAAACGCTTGTGCAGGGTGGCAGAGAGGAAATGGCGTGCTTCATGTTCATCCTCTGACAAACTGGCCTGTCGCCTGCTCCAAAGGCAATACCGGCTCTCCGTTCTCACAAGAAGAGAGCCCTTATCCAAGCCCGCATCAATGCGGCATCTAACAATTCGGCTGAACTCTTTAAAATCTGCAAGGAGCTGGCCAACCCTGCTGCAGTCTCTACCTCTCCTGTCCCCTCCCAGGCCCTCTGTACCGCACTGGCCTCTCACTTCATTTCTAAAACTCAGGACATCCTGTCCTCACTCTCCTCCCATCACCTCCCCCCCTCTATTCCCTGCCCATCCTCTGGCCCTTCTGCAGCCACTCCTCCTCTCTCCTTCTCTGCCTTTCTCCTTTTTTCTGCTGATGAGGTTTCGAGACAAGTCCGATCTATGAAGGTCTCGTCAGCACAAGTCCACCCCTGCTCCTCCAAAACTATTAAGGACAACATCGACTCCTTGGCTCCTGCCCTTGTTGACTTCTGCAATCACTCCTTCGCCTCTGGAGTCTTCCCATCCCCTCTCAAGCACTCCCTTGTGCACCCCCTTCTTAAGAAACCCTCTTCCGACCAGTCCTGCCCAGCTAACTATCGCCCTATCTCTATCACTCCTTTCCTGGGCAAGCTCCTGGAGAAATTTGCCATCTCCCAGCTTAATCTCCATGCTGAATCTGTTGGTAGCTTTCACGACCATCAGTCTGGCTTCAGAGCTGCCAGAAGCACGGAAACTGCTCTCCTGAACATCCGTGAGGACCTGCTCTCAAACCTTGACTCTAACATTCCATTTGTTCTCATTTTACTTGATCGCTCTTCTGCCTTTGATACTGTCAACCATACCATCCTGCTCAACCGTCTCTGTGATAAGCTGGGTATCACTGGTCTGGCTCTGGCTTGGCTGACCTCTTTCCTCTCAAATCGACCCTCCCAGGTCCAATTGGGGTCTTTCCTGTCTGACATCTTTTTCTCTACCTGTGGTGTCCCCCAGGGTTCTAACCTCTCTCCCTGGCTGTTCAACCAGTATCTGGCACTTCTTGCCCACCGCATCGCTGCTCTCTGCCCCAACTTTCAGTGCTATGCGGATGATACCCAGCTCATTTTCAGGCTACCCTCGGCCTCCTCTTCTCCTTCCCTCATCGCTGACTGTCTTTCTGCTATCCAGGAATGGTGTGCCGCCAACGACCTCTGCCTTAATGCCAGTAAGACCGAGATTCTACTCATCGGCACACCCACTCCCTCCTTCCCTGCAGCTCTCTGGCCGGCCTCTCTTGGCCCTCTTCCTGCTCCTACCTGCAAGGCAAAAAACCTCAGGGTCATCTTCGACTCCACACTCTCCTTCTCTCCTCACATTTCTGATGTTTCTAAGAAGTCACACTACCAGCTGCACCTCCTCAGAGGTATCCTTCCTTTCCTCTCCTTCCCCCAGAAGCTCACTGTCTTCAGAGCCCTGGTTCTCTCGAAGCTGGACTACTGTAATAGCCTCTATTTAAATCTTCCTGCCTCTACTCTCCCCCCTCTGCAACTCATCCAGAACAGGACTGCGAGACTTGTCCTTGGCCTCAAGCTCAGGGACCGTATCTCTCCAGGACTGAAATCGCTGCACTGGCTCCCTGTGGCTGCGAGGATTACGTTCAAAATCCTCTGCATTGTCCACAAGGCCTTCTGGGGCCAAAATACCTTCAACTCTCCCTTCCTAAATATCTTCCTTCTCCAGCACTTCGCTCTTCCGCCTCCAACTCCCTCAGGGTCAGCTGCTTCTCCAAGCAACGAGTTGGGGGGAGATCTCTCTCTGCAGCAGGGGCCTCCCTCTGGAACAGCCTTCCTGCCTCCCTGACACTTGAGGAGAACCATCTCTGGTTCCGGAAGCACCTCAAAACCTTCCTCTTTGCTTCTGCTTTCTTTCCCCCTCTCCCCTGCTAAATCACTGAAACTGTACTGAATCAGCAACTGGGCCACTCACCAATCTCGGTCCTTGGCCCAGCCACTCTCCCCTGCACTGCCTTCCTTGCAACCCCTGCACTGCGGGACTGTCTCTGTATCCCTACAGCCCCCCTTCCCAGCACCTGTCTGCACTTATCTTGCACTTGCCACCAGCTGGCCCTCATTATTTATCTTGTTCATCACTAACCCTGCACTGCACTTTCCCCTCTCCCTTCCCCCTTGCACTTTTCCCGTCCCCCCTACCCATGCACTTGAGCGATCTGAATGACACCTGGCCTAGTAGGATCGTTGTCTGTCTCCCCTTGTTCCCCCCTCCCTGCCTCGTTCCCCTTTAACAGGGGAATTGAGTACAGTGCCATCTTGCATTTGGGCCGTGAATGACAATGATGTGGGATGTTTGAAAATAGAGCCAGTAAAAATTACATTGAAAGAAGAATAACGCTACCACATATTCCGCAGTATAAAATTTCAGCGGAAGGAGAAAAAGGATTGAAAATTATTGTGATTGATTTAGTAAAATTGGGAGTGATTGAAGAGATTACAGGCAGTGTGTGTAACAGCCCCATTCTTCCAGTATATAAGAAACGGGGTAATGAGGTACCATACCGTTTTATTATTGATCTTCGTGCACTGAACAAAGTGGTAGATCCCCAATTCCCGTTAGTGCCAGACGTCACTACGATCTTGACAATGATCCCTGCATCAGTAGAATATTTTAGTGTAGTAGACTTTAAAAACGCCTTTTTCAGCATTCCAGTACACAAAGAAAGCAGGTATGTATTCGCTTTCACTCTAGGAGGACGATCATTGACAATTACACGTGTGCCACAAGGTTATACTGAAAGTCCGAGCATATACAGTAGAGCATTGAAGGAACAGCTGGACATGTTAGAATTACCAGCGGACTGTGTATTGTTACAATACATTGACGATTTATTAATTGCCTCTGACACAGAAGAGATATATAAAAAAGGTACTATTTTACTATTAACCCATCTAGCTGAGCATGGCCATAAAGCAAGCCTAAAGAAATTCCAGTACTGTCAGAAAGAAGTAGCTTATTTGGGTTACTTACAATCAAAGGAAGGGAGAAGATTAACGCCAGAAAGAATAAAGAGCATTTCTGGTATGCCTATTCCAACAACACAGAAAGGTGTGAGAGCTATAATAGGCATGGCTTCATATTGTCGCCAGTGGATTATGAATTTCGCTTTGATTGTGAAACCAATGGTGGAACAAACAAAGAAGGATGCTGTGGTGCCTTTGCAATGGAATTAAGAATGTCAGAAAGTATTTAATTTGCTAAAAACCATTTTGAGTTCTGCTCCAGTTTTGGGCACACCGAATTATGAAAAGGTTTTTAGGCTATTTGTGCATGAGAACGAAGGATGCGTGTTGTCTGTCTTAACACAAGGAACAAGGTGGAAGAAATAGGTCATGCGGCTATTTTTCTTATGCGCTGGACCCTGTAGCGCGCCTACTACCACGATGTTTGCGAGCTGTTGCAGCGGCTTCTGCGTCGGTGAAACAAACAGAAGGGATGGTATTGGGGCACACCTTAATTTTGATGGTTCCACATGCCATTGATGTTCTACTCAATAGAACGCAGACGCAACACCTCACCTCTGCTAGATTGACTAGATATGAAATCATATTGTTCGCGCCCCACCTCCAAATTATGAGGTGTAGCGCTTTGAATCCAGCAGAATTAATGCGAATGCCCGAAGGGAAAATTGGAGGGACTGAATTGCCTCCCCATGATTGCTTAATGGTTACTGAGGAAGAAACAAAAGGGAGAATTGATTTGAGTGATACACCCCTAAGGGAACCAGAAGGGGAACTGTTTTGTGACAGCTCCTGTTTTAAATTACCTGACGGCACATCAACTGCCACATACGCTGTCACCACATTAAAATGCGTTGTGGAGAGTAATAGAATTCCTTACAACTCCACCCAAGCAGCAGAGATAATTGCATTAACAAGAGCTTGTGAAATTTCAGAGAACTTGAGTGTAAATATTTATACTGATAGCCAGTACGCCTTTGGCGTAGTCCATAACTTTGGCCGATTATGGGCCGAGAGAGGGTTCTTAACATCCCATGGGACTAGAATCCAACATGGCCCTTTGATTGTGCGATTACTGTCTGCACTTACGTATCCAAAACACGTGGCAATAATGAAACGCGAGGCACATAAAAAAGTGACATGTAACGTGGGTAAAGGAAACGCATTTGCAGACAGAATTGCGAAACAGACTGCCACAGATCTGAATACAAAAATGTTGACAGTACAATCGGAGGAAGTGCCCTGTATGATAGAGAATGGAATTGTGACGGTTAAAGAAATGCAGGCGGAAGCTACCGCCGACGAAATACAGGGATGGGCCAAGGGCTCTGCAGAATTGGATTTGGAGGGATGTTGGGTGGACAAGAAAAACGGGAATTGGATGTTGCCAAATGTGTACGTAAACACGATGGTTACACTGGCTCACAGTCCCACACACATCTGTGCGAAGAAAATAGTCCAACATTTAGCCACAGTTTGGGAAAATCCCCTGATAAAAAAGAATTCCGAGAGGTTGGTCCAAAATTGCAATATGTGCTTACAGCACAATGTGGGAAAAGGAACAGTGACGCCAACTGGAAGTTTCACACCTCCCTCTATGCCATTCGAAGTGATTCACTTTGACTTTATAGAAAGGGAAAGGTGCCAACATTTGAAGTACATTCTAGTGATCATATGTGCATTTAGCAAATGGGTGGAAGCTTATCCTTTGACCGATTGCACAGACATGAGCACGGCAAAAGTAATGCAAAAAGAGTATTTCTCTCGCTTTGGTCTGCCCCGTGTCATATGGTCGGACAATGGTCTGCACTTTGTGGCTGCAGTGATATAACAGATTTGTGCAGGATTGCAGATCAATAAGAGGTTCCAAAGTTCAAGACATCCGAGTTCGGCCGGTCTTATTGAACGCCATAACGGAATTCTGAAGTCCAAGATCAGCAAAATCTGTGCGGGCAGCAAATTGAGTTGGGTAGATGCATTGCCAATAGCGTTACTATGCATGTGAACGTCAGTGCAGGCCAGAACTTGGCTCTCCCCTTATGAGATCATAATGGGGAGACTGGCGAATGTATGGTACGCACCTCAGCCGAGGAAAATGAATGAGGTTGAATACCCTGTACTCAGCATTTATTGTAATTTGTTAGTAAAAAAAACTATGTTTGATTCATCAGCAGGTGCAGAAGGCATTACCGGTACGATATACTGGCCCAGGACATGCATTGGAGCCAGGAACCTGGGTGCTAATAAAGAACTTTGAACGGAAAACATCATTAGCACCCAGGTGGCGTGGGCCGTATCAAGTATTGTTAGCCACGCAGACAGCACTACGCGTGGATGGACGGAAGGTGTGGATTCATGCTACGCACGCCAGGAACGTGCCATCACCATTCAACACGTCAACTGATCGAGACAAAGACAAGAAAGAGACAGCAATGGTTCCGGAAACGAAAAATGCCATTGCCAGTCCTCCGCCACGAAAGCTGCCTAATCCTGAAACAAAGCCTGATGAGATTGCCATGAAAGTGGAAGGGCAAAGAGTGCGCCAACGTTGTCCAGCAGACTCTGCATCTCTGCTGGCCGACACCAAACGCATACATCTGTGGCGCCCACCATCTACTGTTGTGCCACAGCCTGCATTGTCGCCCGGGCACCCATCATCATCTGCCACTGTGCCCCAGGCTGACTCGGAGCTTGAAACCGGAAGTGCATCCGCACTGTTCATTGATCACACGGTACCAGGAGCAAATCGGTACAACCTGTGTTTTTTTCCCTAATGATCCAATGATTATAGTCACAGAAACAACACTAATATTTTTTCCCACATATTACTTTAAAAAAATGTACTGAGTATGAGGGTCTACAAACTGTCCTCAATGACCTGTGAAATGACCAACTGTTACAATAAGGCAACAGCTGTCTAACAATGCCCATACCACTGCAATAAGTACTCAACTGCATGTAACTACACCCATAATACTGCAAATGCACTTCACAATAGTCAATAATGGAAATCTGCCAACACGAATGAACGTGTTTGAAGATATACCCTGAAAAAACAAGTAAACTGTTAACAGTTACAATACTACAATATTACTTCCCATTACTACACAATTTGAAATCCAACAGCAAAAATGAAAGTTCTTCTGAGGAAACCCTTCAACACTTGTTAAGTATAAACAACCAGCATACACCAACTGGTATCTTACTACACCTGGAGTACTCCAAAATTACTTCCAGAGATAAACCTTCAGCAATCACAGTGCTACAAACATACCCTCAACAACTTTCAAACTGCCAACAGTTAGAATACATCAACAGGTATCTAACTTCCCCCACAATCCCAAAATATTAGTTTGCAATACTACAGTATTCAGAAAACACCAACAGCAATCAAACGCATAAACAAATACTGCTAAAAAGAGGAAACTGATAACACTTAGAATACACCAACTGGTATCTAACTGCAACCATAGTACCAATATTTCCAAAAGGAAAATCATACACCATTTCCATTGCTCATACTGCAACAGTGCTTATAACAGGAAGACCACATATATATGCACCTTAAACATTCCTGTAAGTACTGTACATGTCAATGAAACAAAGTGTGCCACATAAAAACAAATGAATGTAGAAGTTATTTTTTTTTATCCTCCATGAATTCTCCTTCCCACAAACCCAATGATTATGCCACCAAACACAAACACAGGAACTGAAAACATTGCACAGAACACTTGTTTAAAGCATATCACTTGTAAGGTACTAATTATGACGGTTCACAAAGTACATACATGTCTGAAATGGAATGCAAAATGACATTATGAAGTATTTTCCCTAACATGTTATGTCTTCTTTTATCACAGACAATTAAACCCACATTTCTCCTGTATTTCCACAGCAATAAAGACAATGGGGGTCATTCCGAGTTTGGTGCTAAGGGAACAACGTTGCCGGTAATGAATACCAGCATCAATTACCTCTACGGGCTATTCTGACCAGCCTGACCGATATTAGCGGCATCGTAAAGAACGATGCCACTACTAGCAGTCTGGGCGCGTGCACGCGACCCACCATGCCGGCATTAGCAGCATGCCGTAAACTGGAGTAGATCACATGTCAAGAGGACATGCAAATAACGGACTCATGAAGGCGGAAAAAGTGGTTACCGGCATGCCATAAATACCGGCATCGCTGACCTACCGTAAAATGCCCTGAGCAGTGTTCCCACCTGCCACAGGTGCACACAATCAGCACAGGTGGAGGCAATGGAGTCAGGCCCAGTACAAAAGGAGCACAACCACACAACACACCCCCTCCCACACCAAGATGATTCCAATAGTAGTAGCATTACTGAAGCTGGAGGTCATGTTTGCATTGCCACAACATCAACAACAACAACAACAGCCGGCACCACAGAGGAGAAGCAGGAGGAGAAGGGGGTTGAGACAGGCCCAGCATGCCCCACCAGTGCAGCCACCGTTACCACGCCGGCAGTCCCCAATCCCTCGCATCAGAGCCAGTCCTTTCTACCTAACCCCTGAGCAGATCCACACCCTGTACCATCTAGACCGGGACACCATCACCATCATAGTGGACCTGATACACGACGACATAGTGAGCCCCATTGAAATATGCACCGCCACCCCCCCTCTACTGAAGGTAGTGTCTGTGCTCCACTTCCTTGCCACAGGCACCTACCAGCACACAGTGGGGCACATGCATGGCATATCACAACCCTTTTTTTCCCAGATTGTGAACCAAGTGCTGGATGCCCTCCTGAAGCACACAAGGGACTACCTATCCCTACCATGGATTCCCCAGGAGATATTAGAAACAAAAGTTGCCTTCCATGCACTGGCAGGCATGCCAAATTATGTAGGTGCCCTTGACTGAACCCACGTGGAGTTGGTGGTCCCACATGCCATGGAGGTGATGTACCGTAACCGCAAGCAATACCACTCCATCAATGTGCAGATGGTATGCGACGCCAGCAAGATCATCACACATTGTTGTGCCCGATATCCCGGATCAATTCACGACACTATGGTCCTGCGGAACTCCACACTACCACGCTTCATGGAGCGACATGCTGGACGATGTGCCTGGCTGCTTGGTAAGTTGCAGGTCTGGCACATGGCATTGAAATGGGGGGAGAGATGCTTACACCACCATGCTGCCAATGATGATGTGACTGCACGAAGTACACATCACCGAACACTGTGCCCCAAACCATCACAAACGGTACATGACAGCCAAATCCCATATGAATGAAGTAAGGTCAACACCTATCACTACATGACTAACAGGAAACCACCCCAAATCCCACAACACGTGTACCACTCATCAGCGACCCTCACCCTCTGTAACGCCATCCTGCACCGTGCAGTGCATATGCACTATGTTGTTGTCTCCAGCATATCACCACACAGGACAAGCATCACTGTGAGTGCATCAAACTGAACCTACTAGGGAATCCACTGTCTGGCACAGGGCCGTCACACTCACAGGAGTGCTGCATGTCACCATGGGAGTGATCAGCGCTGATTGCCCAATATTGCACAGACTACTGCCAATGTTCCCTCTAAGTAAATCTCACAGAACACAACACCTCACTAATTGACACCAACACAGCTGTATGCATACACGATGCATGTGCAACAAAACGTCAGTGCACACCAAGTATCATCTTGCAGATGCAACCTGCACCATTACTCCATGGCACAGGACACATTGAGGAACTGAAAATGGCATCAATACATCCAGGGACATGTGCATGTGGGCAACGATGACCTGCAGGCATGTATGACTAGTACAGCTGTCCATCATGAATCGCCTAACATTTACCTCATTGCCTCTCATACAGGTGATAGTGGCTATCCCTTGAAGCTGTGGCTTCTCGTCCCTGTCCATAACCCACAGAGCAGGCACGAGGAAGACTACAATTGTTCCAATACCCGTACCCGTGTGGTCATCGAGCACACCTTTGGCCTGTTGAAGGCACAATTTTGGTGCCTCAGCCGGTCTGGTGGGGCACTCCTCTACAGGCATGAGAAGGTGGCCAAGATCATCATGGCATGTGTCATGCTGCATAATATGTGCATCTGCCGAAACATGCACCTCCCCCCTGACATTGAACTACTACCACCTGGTGATGATGAAGGGGAAGAAGAAGATGTGGCTGGACATCATCACGGTGCTGATGCACCTGAGGGACATGCTGTGCGCCAGTCAGTGATTGCACAATATTTCTGACACACAGGGCAGCAGAGGGTGACATGATGGTTGGACAGAGGGCACTGGGTGTGGGGGTACATTTACACTATGCACTGTAAATGAATAAATGACACATGCGCAATGATGAATGTCCACTTAGGTCTTGTTTTTCACACAATGGGTGTATTAAATATAACAATATAAACGTAAGTGAAAAAAAATCTCCACCACCCTCACCCCCCTCCCCCACAACTCCGCCACACACCCTCACCCCTTCCCCCTCCCACCACAACTCCCCCACACAAGTCCCATTGAGTCTCCAGAGCCTACACGAGGCTGCCCTGACAACTAATTTGCACTCCCTGGTCCAGGGGGCGGCATGTCTTGCCGGCGCTGGGTACGGGCCGACCTGCGGAGCGGGCTTCGTTGTGTTGAAGTTGAGGAAGTCGGTGTGGCCGCCTGCTGTGGTAGTGTAGTAGGATGTCCTGCCTCCATGGCATCCGTTGTGCAGCCTTACACCTGCCGGAGGGCCGAGACCTCCTCGCAGAGGCAGCTGGTGTTCTCTGAGAAAGATTTCACCATGGAGACAGTGTTGTCCGTGATGGACCTGCCTAGTGCGGCTAAGTCATGACGCCACTCCTCCCTGGCCAGTCTGTTGTCCTGGACGAATTCACGCACAAGGGCAGTCAGCATGTCAGACCGCTGCAGCCCTGCGGCTGCACCAGTGCTGGTAGTCGACCCCTGGCTGTCCTGCCCAGCCTGCTCAGCATCCCTAGCCCTGAAATTAGGACTGAACTGTCCCTCCGTCTGCTCAGGAGCAGACTGCCCCGGCTGGTGGCGTGCTCTGTATCGAGCAACAATACTTGGGGGGATACCGGTGGAGTTGGGGGATAGACCAAATCCGAATGATCGTCCTCCATGGGGACCAAGATGTCCTCTTATGTGTCCTCCACAGTCAGGGGTGCTGTGGCTGCCACCTCACCAGCCAAACACGACTCCTCTGATGGTGGTGCTTCACATGTATCTTCAGGCTGTGCAATGGGTGGAGGTGGTGGTGGTGCTACGCCCTTCATGGGCCTTGGTGGCACCGGTGCAATGGGTGGCTTACATGTCGGTAGACAGTGCCCCCTGGGTTGTCCCCTTGAGGTTGAAGGCCGGTTGCTATCATCCCAGGACCTCTTCCGGGGTGTGGCCTGTGCAGGGGTTGCGTCCTACCCATCTCAGTCATGGTCAGTGCCTGTGGGGGTCGGAGGGAGGGACGGCATGAGTGATGTTTTTATAGGCATCATACATACATTAGGACATTTGCTCATCCACACAATTGAGGGTAATAGGCATTTGTGCTTGGATGAGCAAGTTATTTGATACATGGGTGGTTAATGCAGGCATATGCCAACGTCACTCATGTTGGCCAGGAACAGTGCTGTCTGACATGCATACTATTTTGGACATGCACGCTATGTGACTCGTGGTATTTACTACTTTGTGTGGTATGTGTCATGTATGATATTGCCCTGGACCAGGCATCTGCATGTGTCTTTGATGCATCAGCCTACTTTGCTGGGAGTGTGTGTGTGTGTGTGGGCGACCATAGCTTGACTATTCAAACTGACATATTGGTTGACTTTCATCAGATTTGGCATTGCAGTGTTTACTTTGGACACTCACCTCCATCGTCCGCGTGGCGCCACACTCCATCTCGCCTACACCTTCGATGGCTTCCATCCCTAACATGCTTCCATGGGGTGAGCTTTATTGGGGAACTAGGACCTCCTCCTCTTCCCATGGCGCCACACTCCATCTCGCCTACACCTTCATGCTTCCATCCCATGTCCTTCCATGGGGTGAGCTTTATCGGGGAACTGGGACCTCCTCCTGTTCCCATGGCCTAGCTGCGATTAACAGAGAGGATGTTGCGCACCCATAGTTGCAGGTCATCCCAGCGCTTGCAACAGTCTTTTACTGTGCGTGGTGTGTTCCCCACAGCACTGACCTTCTGGCCAACAAGTACCCAGATCTCTTTCTTCCTTAGCACTGCCTCTCTCTTCATGTTTCTAGAGAAGACTGTGGCAGCATGCTCCTGCAGTGTGTCCACCAGCATCTGCAACTATCATCATTGAAATGTTCTTTTCACAGGCGGGCAGCTCCCTTCTTCAGGGCCTTAGGCATAGTGGTCTTGGAAGTGGATGTTTTTGAACATTCAGCAGTGTCCCAGGGGTCCTGTGTGGTGAGGATGGCAATGGATTGTGTTTTTAAAGATGGCCACCATGCTCCTTCCCGTTCCTGTGCGATGACACTTGTTGGGTGTCCTGACCACGTTTGAGCTATCATGCTGCAACATTTGGTGCTGTGGGCTTAGAAAATCCAAGATGGCCAAAAAGCCCACATGTGCGCCAGAATCTAGGAGAACCACGCAGTTTGTTCACACTAAAATGGATGCCTAACTTGTCACCCACCAGTGCGAGCAGGATGGGCCGGGGTGCCATGAGTGAAATGTGTGCCAAAGGAAAAACCGCACTTTAAAATCACCTTTTGTTTCCCTGAATGCCAGCTCAGAATGCCCATTTCAAACATTGCAGAATATCCAACAATCTCACTGAACACCAGCAGACATTTGACAGAATAAAGTCTTTTGGGCATACAAAATCTGGAAAGAGGATGAGCCTAAAATAATGTTCATAGCAAAACTGGCTGAGCTGTGGATTTCAGCAGTTTAAGTAAATTTGGACTGAAAGACACTAAAAATCTAAATGTTTAAAAGAAATGAGTGACCTACTTTTGAGTGTCACATAGGTTGCAATTGTTTAAATGTCATAGTTTTAAACTTAGAATCAGCATTCTAGATGCATGTGTAAAAATTAAAAAAAAAGTTTGATTTGGACAGGAAAACTGGCAGCCAAAGAGACATTTAGCTGAGGCCTGGCTTAAAAAGAGAGGGAATTTTGCCCACCAGCTACCCCCGACAGGAGTTGAGACTTGCACAACAGCTGTATTCCCAGGCCTAGCTGCCTTTTGCTGTTCCCACCAAAAGGGATATGACACTTCCCTGATTGAATTATATGGGCTCTGCAGGAAATTGAACAAAGCTCTGTCCTGACTCAGGCAAATGTTTTATTGGGGGGGTCGTAAAAGTGGCTTCCTCCTGGAAGGAAAGGGGAGGAGCACTGCCTGTGAGAGCAAGCTGGCTTGGTAGAACTGGAAAAGCCAGAAATTCAACCTTGTGCTGGGGGGAAACCACACCCCTTTGGGGCCAGAACATAAATCTAAAAAGATGGATCATTCATAGAGCGGACTTGTTGAAATTTTATAAGTGATATCATTATTCTTGTGATTTTTCTGTGCACATTTGAAGACGTGTTAGGACCCGGTGGTATGTTCAGGGGGGTTTTTAGCGGAAAAGAGGATATTACTCTAAATGTATGTATGTTAAAAATCTGACACTCCACCACCTAATGCCCACATGCTTTGCGAACATTTGTGTAAATGCGGGGACAAATCCAATATTGGTAACCCGACCAAAAAGTGAAATATGTTGCCATTTTTTAACCCAAGCTCCTAGAAACGACAGAATTGGAACAGGGGCTACCATCAGTAAATGCATCATGTGTGTATGCAATGCCAAACAACTGTCTATCGGGGAAGTATGTATTTGGATCAGATATAGATTGTGTGTAAAGTTGACAGGGGTGGGTTCTCTGTATCATAAACAGACCTCATCATGATGACACTTCATTTCATTCCCCCAATCAAGGGGAAAAGGAGGAAGTGGCCAATGACAAGTGGAGAGGGGTAGGGCCTAGAAAGCTAGCCTCTCCACCCACTTTCAAAACACATAAAAACAGACAGTCAGGACAGATAGAGACATTCTATTCCATCTGCTGCGGGACGCTCTGCCGGGAAAATCCATACTTTACCTCCATCAACCTCCAGAGAGCCAACACAGAGACTTCAATCTATCCACCTTCAGAGACCAAGACTTTACTTCAGAATTTGTAGCAGAGAGGTCAACTACAAGCTAAATCCCTCTTTAGCAGGCCTCAAATCATTGCAACTATTCACAGCCAGGCGAGCTGTTTGAATTCTTTGCAAGAACTCTTGCCATTTGCCAGAAAGCAGTGCTGTACCCAGAGAAAGCAGAGCAGTATCCAGAACCAGAGGTCAGAGATCCAGAGTGACCCAGACTGCTGTTAGCAGAACCAGAGAGCTGACCCAGATCACTGTGAAGTGCCGAGACCAGAACCGGAGTCCAGTCCAAAACCTGACCAGATCCGTGGCGAGGCCTAATTCAAAAATATATTGTGAGTACCTAGCAGAACTGTGCAGAACCAATCTCTTAGTTAAAATAATATAATTCAAACTATTTTAATTTAACCAGAACTGCCTCCTAACTGTCACCTGTCATTTTCTAGCTGCAAGCTATAACCTGTCGCTTTGAACTTTTAAAATTTAAAATCCGAAAAACTACCTTTATTTAATCGTCCGTATCTCTGGAACCGTTTGTGCTAGGAACTTGGTTTAACTTTCCTCTGAAAGCTTAGAATCTCAGCTTTTTAACAAGATTGGAACCGACTTGCTACTCTTTATACTTTTGCCGTAATCACGATTCTCGCACTCGCGAACTTTACCGCGATGTGCGATTTGGTTAAAAATCCAGCCACGTGTAACAATCAGCAGTCATCTCTTTCCTTGCTAAAAATTTGTTTGCCTCTTAATCACCATCTCTGAATCATTGCTAAAGTGAGCCTAGACTAATATTAACTAGATACCACTCACCCTGAACCTCCTGAAGGGAATTAAAAGCATTTTCAGCATATTTTTCACTTCCTTGCAAACCACATTCAAAGCATTTTGGGCCTGTGTTTAAAACTCTGACCTGTTTTCCTCTAAGCTTGCTGGGGGGGAACTGAATTTCGTATTGTATTGATTGCATTCCTGAGAACTGTGTGCTCTTCTTTCCATTTCCTTATATTGCATAAAGGGGGGAGTGAATTTTCAAAGAAAAGTGATTACATTGTCTTTTAGTGAAGTCCTATCAAGTCGATTTCTGTGCTGCATTCTTTTTCATCTGTGCAATTCATTGAAACCATTAAGCATTCTCTGATACTTTATTCCCCTGTTCCTAGTCACAAGTCACCAGAACTGTGCTATTGTAGGATTGCTTATTGCTGATTACTGCTCATATGCCTAAGTGTGCTATCAATTATTAGTTTATTCTAAAGTGTGATATAGATATATATTGTTTAAATTATCAAATAAACCTTTTAAACCTGCAAAACAGAACTACTTCTTGGCTCAGTGGGGTCAGGGGGATTCCAAGAGAGGGGTGTTATATAGGGGAAGTCATCCAGAACTCATGAACTGGACATAAAGATATATCAATAAGGGTTTCCATTCACTATCCCAGACTAGGCATTGACTTAGCTGTAGTGCTGGATTGAATCCTCTTACAAATTGGGGGCTCGAGCCGGACGTTTGGGTTAGATCTATCACTTGTGCAGATTTATACAGCGTGCCAGCTGACCAGATACACATATCCGGTCGGATCACCACGCTGTGTTACGCTGTAAAGCACTCCTCAAAGGAATGCTCTAAGGAAAAGGGCTGTTTTGCAAAAATAAAATACAAACTTCTGTAAGTCAGGAAGGAACTCAAATTCCAGAATGACGACCTTGGTAGATATGAAAATAGCCAGAGAGCACTTCTTACATAAGCTATTTGTGAGAGGTGAGTGGACTCATCAGGACCAGACGGTCTGGTTGCAGGCAATCGCACCCCAGATCACTGAAACAGGGTCAGATATATGGAGAGATCAGGGTCCCTTACATGTGGCCCTGAGTGAACTATACATGGCTCCTAAAGCTAAGGATGAACAAGACAAGATGGTTAGGATAGCGGCATACCTGTACCTATATATGGGAGACATGCAGGATAAATGTACTGAAAGCCAAGATCTGGCGAATAAGCGACAGATGGCGTTAGAGAAGGTCCAATCTGACCTGGTCTCTTCTGAGCAGAGGCTGCAGGGGAGCCAGGAGTCAGAAAATGATAGTAGGCAGTATATCATTAAAATAAAAGAGGACATGGATATACTGCAACAGGAAAAGACAGACCAGGATACCAGAATTCTGGCTTTGCAGAAGGAACGCCAAGACAGTTTGGACTCCCTACTGCAGAGCCAGAAAAAGCTGGAGCAACAGATCAATGTCAACAGGGCATGCACAGAGCAGGTAGCCACCCTGCAAATCCAACTAGACAGAGAGAAAGAGGAGAGCAATAAACTGATCCTGAAAGACCTGGATACCCAGGCAGAGTTTGATCAGGAGCGCCAGAAAGCTGGTGCCTTCCAAAGGCAAAGGGACGACCTGGCGTCACAAATTCAAGCTCTTGGTCAGGAAAGGGACACCTTAGGCCAGGAAGTCTGCCACTTAAGAAGAAAAATGGAAGAAAATCACCTGGCCCACCAGGGACTGGGTGACCTCCAAAAAGAACACCAGGACTTGCTAGAGCACACCAGGAGGGTGGAGGAGGCTCTGGCAAGAAAGGAGCAGGCCAGTAGGGAAGGGACTCAGGAGGTAACCCTCCTGCAGCAAATACTGGCCCAGTACTCCAGGACCAATCAGGAGGCACAGAGAGAAAATGAGGCTCTCTGTCAGCACAATGATAGGCTCCAGCAACAGGTAGCGATGCAGGAGAGACTGATAGAGTCGAGTAAGGCCTTAACTGAGGAACTGAAGGCGCAGGCTCTTGCATTGCAACAGGGAGCAGGGGCGGATAGAGACCAGGTTCGCTGGGAAAGGGAAACTCCTGAGCCCTAGTACCAGAGGCCTTTATCTCTCTCAGTCCCTGGACTCTGCCACCCCCATGTCCCCTGGCGCACATGAGCACCGGGCCACAGGGATGGCAGATTACTATCCAGCCAGAAGCATGGGGCTCATAGGCCAGTACCTCCCAGGAATGGAAGGGCGGGCATCCGGGTATGGGCACCCAAGCACAGTGCAATTTAGTGGGGAACCCCAGGAGAGTAGGCCCATTAAGGGCATCCTGAAAACCTCTGCCCAGTTAGGTCAGTGGGGGGGTACCCATCAAATCCTGGCAGCAAAGAGGAATCTGAAGACTCCTCTGAACGGTACAGGACACAGGAGACCAGGTCCCCACATTCTGCCAGCCAATCCCAGGCTCGCAGAATCCGGGAAAACCTGGAAGATCAGACAGGAACCTCTGGGAGCAGTGCCTCTGAGTCAGAGGATGAATGGACCAGGGTTACCCGAACCAAAAAGGCCAATAAGGCAAAAAGGGCCTTGCTTAAGGACCCATTGAAACAGATTAAGGCAATCAGGAGTGTCATCACGCCTTATCATAAGAACGCCAAGTACTCTGTTTGGGAACACTTGGAGCTCTATGAGCAAATGATGGAGACTTTTCATTTGAAGGACAGCCAAAGCTGTATCCAATATGTAAAGTGGACATTCTCCCCAGAGTACTCCAGTTTCTTTGCGGGGCTGGAGGACCAAAATCATTCAAGGTGATCCACCTATAGGGCGGCCATATTAAAACATTTTTCTGTTCACAGAAATCCCCAAGAGGCTCGCAAGGCAGCCTACAATTTGCAATGTGGGGAGGCTCAGGCCCCACAAGAATTTGTGCAAGAACTGAAACGTGCCTTTGCGCAGACCACCAGAAGGGTGCGCACAGACAGCAGAGAATTTGTCAATACATTATTCCATGCCTTGCCCAAATATATAATGACCCAGCTCGTGAGAGATTTTCATGAGAAAAGATCTTTAGACTGGGCCATTGAACAGGCTACCCGGATCTATGAGGTGCAGAAGCCCATAGAAAATAAAAGCAATACCCAGAAAAATCCCAAAACCAAATCACCCCTGCCTCTGCCAAGGTGGCAGAGGTAATGGTCACCCCCGTTTTGGATTTGGAGATGGGGGGGGCCTAAAAACCTACCTGCAGCTAATAATTCACAGCCCAAAAGGCCCTCGGGCCAGTCACAGACAGGGAGTCGAGGAGGTAGTCCCACAAATGGGGTCCCCCGCTCCCCTGACTATGTAAGTCCCCGCTACAAGGAAAACCGACCAATCCTGGGTTATGTGTGGACTCCTCCAGCCCAAGGGGGGGGATCCAGCCAAGCACCTGACCCGGGGAACTTCCCTCCAAACTTCCCCCAGGAGGGCAGAAATTCTCCAAATCCTGGGCAGAACTTTTTCCCCAGGTATCCACCCAATTTCCAGCCCCAAAATCATACATCCTTCTTTCCCCAATTCCCTGAGCCCAGACAACCTAATCCGGGAGAGGGGAGGCCAAGGGTGGAGGGGTACCAAAATCTTCCCAACCAGGGGTACTACCAGAGAAGGGATAGCTACCCTTCCCGGGATCAGCCCAGGGGAGAAAATAGAGCCCCGTATCAGCCTGAGCGGGTTTCCCAGTTAGAGCGCCAGGTCCAAAATATGGCACCGGATCTGGGTCACATACTGAGGGCTCAACAGAACCCTCAAATGAGCATGCCACCGCAGAATGCCCCAAACTCTGGACCTGGTGCTCCAGAACAATGACGGGGGCAGCACCCCGATAACACACCGGTTCCCAGGGAGGAGGCACAAGGGGAAGGGGGGTGTAAAGCCTTGGAGGAAGCTTCCTTCCCAACTTATAAACAGCCCCTGGAAAACCAGGAACCGGAAACAAAATCTCCTACCCCTGAAAGCCTGCCTCCCAAGGAGCAGAGGGGGGGTAGGAGAAACAAAGGACCCAAACAGACCCACTTTGTGGAGGAGGTACAGGTCTTCCAATTTGAGGGAGAGGGATCCTCGGAAGATCCTGGGAAAACGATCTTCTCCTTCAGAGATGGGGGAACTCCTCCCAAAGAAAAATGGGTCCTAAGGGATGTCAATTCAGACTGGGGAGATATGGAGCCTGAGCTACCGCCGCCCATCATCTCATCCCAGAACCCACAATACCAAAATCCCCTGGTTCAAACCCATCCTGGTGACTGCCTCCAAGAAGGGGGAGGCGGCCCAGAACCGGAACCAGGGGAACCCACAATGGCTCTGATCTCCAGTTGCCAACTTTTTCTTTCAGATTCCCAAGGATCTCCACAGAATTCTGCCCAAATCTCTTCGCTAGCAACGTCCAAAACCAGAAAGTTAGCCCACCAGTTGTCCAAAAATGTGCATTATCTGTGCCCCCTTGAGGAGAAGAAGGGAAGATACTATGCCCCGGTACAAGTACAGGGGCAGGGTACAATTTTGGCACTGGTGGACACTGGATCCCAAGCTACCCTTCTGTCCAAAATGGCCTTTGATGAACTAAATGCAGGAAGGGGGGAGAATTAACGTATTCCTCTCACCTCTCTTCCTGGACAACTGCAGAACTTTGACGGGAAGGAAATTCCCGTTGAGGGGACTGCAGACTTGGACATTAAAATTGGGCGACACAAGGTGAAACACCCGGTCATAGTAGTGACTCCAGAGGGCACCCCTTGTTTACTAGGGAATGACCTCCTGAGAAGGTTGCCACCCCTAATAGATTGTGTAAACAAGGTCCTCTGGACCCAGACTAGCCGACCAATAAAATTAAAACAGAGTGTCAACCATGTTAGTTTAAACGGCACCTGCCACATGGTTGAACAAAAATCTGACCAAGTAGAATTTCACTTCCAGAACAACCAGATTCCAGACGTGACAGTAATAGCAGTAGGACAACAGACTGGTGATGAGGGGTCATCTCTGTTTCTGAAAATCAACTTTCCTTCCAGTTTAAAGTGGTACTCCACTTTAAACTGGAAGGAAACACTTTGAAATTCTTTACTAATCCACAATCAGGAACTCCCACTCCTATAGTCCAGAAAGATGTGAAATCAGCTCAGAGCCTGGCTGATATTCAGCAAATTGGAGAGCAGTTGTTCATCCCTGTTCAGTTAAATGATGGGAAGGACTCTGTTCTCGCTCGAGTGTGTGTGAACAACGGTAAGAGCTTCATCAGCGAAGCCATGTTCCGCCAACTCCCAAAAGATCCAGCCATTCCCACATTCAAACTGATAGACAAATGGGAAATGGACCTGGAAGCACCTAATTCCAAACATTTCCTGCCAAGCAGGTGTATGCTCAAAATCTCCATTGGCAACAAGAGCATAGTCCATAATTGTTGGGTCGTGCGAGACGTCACTGCCGCCTTTTACTTAGGCAGTGACATTCTCAATCGCTTTGCCATTAGTTTGGACCTAATAAACTTCAAAGCTTGGTCCCGATTAGCGGATAATCCCATGGGCTTTGATGATCCAGAAAAAGCATTTAGGTCAGCTCAATTGCTACCTTATGCAGTTGAAATTCAGATTAAAGAGGAAGTCACCATCCCAGAAAGGACCTGACAATTCTCCCTGGAAGTGAAAGTTAAAAGAGGACAACATTTGAAAAACCCTGATGCTTACATACATCTAAATGCTTCTCTCCAACAGCAAGGGTTAGGGGTAAACCCAACACCATTAGTTAACATAGAACATGACACCATTCCAATAGAGGTGGATAACAGCGACTTAAAGAGTATTACTCTAGCCGCAGGCACCATTATTGGAATAGCGGTTGATGACCGACATTTTTCCATTGATCTAGGAAATGAACTGTTAGGACCAATCCTCAAGGACTGTTTTGACAGTGACAGTGATGACAATACAACACCAGACAGGATTTTTACCCGGAATGGGGGGAACTTCCTGGTGTACACTTCTTGCCCTTATGGTAAGGAAGATGTGACTTGTGACTTCAGGAGGGATGAGGTGATTTTCCAGGTCCATGAGGGCTGCCTTTCCCACCTGAAGCCTCCAGTCCAAATCAGCACTCTGACCAGGGACTTCTCCACCCAGCTGGAGGAGGCCGCTGAGATAGCCAAACCAGAAGTCTTTCCAGGCTTCAGGCAGATGGTGGAAGAGAGAGTCAACCTAGCTGATGCCTGTGTGACTCTGGAACAAAAGCAAAAGTTGAAACAAGTTTTCTTGGATTTCCAAGATCTCTTTGCGGTAGACTCATATGACTGTGGTCGCACCGACATCCACACAACAACAATCCCCACGGACAATGGAATGACTCCAGTGTTTGTGAAGCAATATCGTTTGCCTCTCGCATCCATGGAGTCCCTTACTGAAATAATTAAGAACCTTGAGTCCCGGGGAATAATCCGTCCAGTCCACAGCACTTTAAATAATCAGGTGCTGGGAATATTGAAGCCAAACGGCCAGTGGAGACTCTGTGCCGACCTCAGGGAGCTCAACAAACAGGTCCATACTTCCCGATGGCCTCTGCCCTACATTGACCAAGGGCTGGCCCAGATCCAGGGGTCACAGGTATTCACTGCAATAGACCTGACCAATGGATACTGGACTGTGCCTGTCAGTAGGGAGGACCAATACAAGCTGGCTTTTACCTTTGGGGGCCAGCAGTACACATGGACCCGGACTCCCTTCGGATACCTCAACTCCGGCAATGAATTCAACATTTTCCTACACAAGGCCATGCCCGACCTGGGTGCAAGGGGTAACCTGGCTTATGTAGATGATGTCCTCATCAAAAGTTCATCTGTGGAGGAACACATAGCGGAGATCCGTTATGTTCTGACGCAGTTGAGGGCCGCCGGAGCAAAACTTTCCTTTCAGAAAGCACAGTGGTGTAGAACCTGTGTTAATTTCTTGGGGCATGAGATTACTCCTCAGGGTCTCTGTCCCCAGGAAAAGAAGGTGGAAGCACTCCAAAAACTGAAAGACCCCACAACTCTGCGGGAACTAAGGAGCCTCCTCGGACTGACTAATTACAGCAGAAAGTTCATTGAGTGCTATGCAGAGATCACCAGACCCCTGATTCATCTCCTGAAGGGGGGGTCAAGTGGGAATGGGGTCCAGAACAAGCCGAGGCAGTAAGACAACTCAAAAGAAGCCTCTCACAAGCACCCTGCCTAGCTTACCCTGTCAGAAACAAGGAGTTCTTCCTGGAGACAGGGTTCTCTAATACGTGCTTGAAGGCAGTATTATACCAAAAGCATGGCAAGGTCAATAAAGTAATCTCCTATGCGAGCAAAACTTTATCCTCTGTGGAGGAAAAATTCAACTATTGTGAGAAGGCACTCCTGGCAACGGTGTGGGCATTGAAGAATTACCGCCCGTTTATCCAGGGGGAACACATCATAGTGGAGACTCCACACCAGCCTCTGCAATATCTCCAAAGTGACAGAATCCGGGCCGGAAATGTGAGTAATTCCCGAATTACTTCCTGGATTCTGTCAATGCAAGGGTTTCCTGTGGAGGTCAGATATGGCCAAAACAAGAAGAGTCCCCTCGCGCAAGGTCTGGCTGACTTGCATGATTGTGCCAGAGAAAACTGTCTCGAGGACGAAAGTCTAAAAATCAAGGACAACATGGAGGCACACCTTAATTCCCCACACAAAGTCTTTGAAGAGGACAAGTGTGAGGGAATGGCCACTGTCTATGTGGATGGATGCTCTTACCATGTTGACAACAACGGGGAGAAAGAACTGGTGGCTGGCGTAGGGAATGCATGGGTGAAGGAGTTCCCAGAACCCTCCGCCGGATACAAAATTGGTCCCCGAAGTAGTCAGGTGGCAGAATTGATGGCTGTGCATCAGGCCATCTTCACTGCTGTCCAACATCAACTCCACGAACTGGTCATAATCACAGATTCGGATTATGTCCGGAACGGGTTCGTGGAGCACCTGGTTAATTGGAAAACCAGAAGCATGTTATGTGCTAACAACAAACCCTTGAAACATGGGAAGTTGATCCAAAACATTGATGATCTGGTCACATCGAATGGGATGACCATCTACTGGAAAAAGATCAAGGGTCATTCCAAAGTAGAGGGACCAGACAAAACTGGAAATGACTTAGCTGATCAGCTGGCCAAAACCGGGGCCATCCAAGGGGATCTAATTGAGATAGATCCCTGTTGGGGGAAATCCAGGTCACTGCTATCACTAGGTCCCAGACAATGATCTTTCAACTGCCCAATGGAGCAAGGAGACCCCTGATGCTGATTTGATTACAGCTCAGAAGGGGGATCCAATTATTGGTAAGTTTTACCAACACCTTGAGGACCCTGATAACTTTCCCCTGACGGATACCGAGTACATTGGGAAAGAGGACCTAAGAGTGTTGATGAAATGTCCAAAAAATGTTCTGGATCCAAGACGGTTTGTTGGTAAGGAAATCCAAAGCTGGCCATGATCAGTGGGTGGTTCCTACCTCCTTCCGAAGCCTGATGTTAAGTCACGCCCATGATGCGGCCACCGCCAGTCATAGGGGGTTTCACACAACACTGGAAATCTTAAGAGAGGTTGCATATTGGCCACACATGGGGCAGGACCTTGACCAATACTTGAAGGGGTGTCTTGTGTGTGCACAATTTCAGCCAACATCCCTCACACACCGGGCGCCTCTCCAAAAGAGTGGAATGACACTCCCATGGTCAGATTTACAAATCGACTTTGTAGGCCCCGTGATTCGCTCCGCTAGGGGGAATAAGTACATGTTGACTGTGACATGCTTGTTTACCAAGTGGGTGGAATGTCTCCCAGCCCCAAACTGCAAGGCAGAAACGGCAGCTGCCTTGATGATTAACCACATATTTTCCCGTTTTGGTCTACCTCAAAGGATTGAGTCAGACAGAGGTAGCCACTTCACCAGTGAAGTGATGACAAAGATGTGGGAGATACTGGGGGTCAAGAGAAAGTTACATATTGCTTACCGGCCAGCTTCTTCTGGGGCAGTAGAGAGATATAACCGAACCATTGTGAGCATATTAAAGAAGTTTGTGGCAGATTGGGCCAAGTTGGGATATCCGATTACCTCTGGTCCTAATGGCCATCAGATCTACCCCTTCATCTGCAACCAAAATGTCACCATTCGAGTTGATGACTGGACGCAAGATGGTGCTTCCGCAGCATTTGCTCTACAGGACCCAAGAGCAGACACTAATAAATGCCTCCACAACTCATGAGTATGTGGAGAATTTAAGGAAACACCTTCAACATGCTTTTGCCTATGCTCAGCGGAATCTAGAAAGATCAGCTGAGAGTATGAAGACCCACTATGACCTGAAAACTTCCAGGAAGGAATATCAGGTGGGGGACCGGGTCTATTTATACAACTTCCAAAGAAACCAGGCAAAACAGCGAAAATTCTTGCCTACATGGAAGGGACCCTTTGAGATTATAGACAAGATCTCCCCTGTGGCCTACAAGATCCGCATCCCCAAAGGCGGTTAGGCAGAGGGGGAAGATAAGTGGGTCCACATAAACCAGTTGAAGTGTTGCCATCCCAGGCACACTTTGCAGCAACTGGAGGAGTCCTCTGCAATCCCAGAGGGTACCGCTCCAGAGTAATTCAATTCCAACCCTAAAAGATCCTACATATAGCCTATCAAATTCTGTGTTTCTCAAGTTTATGTGTTCCTGTCTCTTAATTTAAAAAATGTGCATGTTCATATCTGTTGAGTTCTAAAATATGCCACCCCACTATATCAATGGTGGGGGAGAAATGTCTATGAATAGGTATTGCCGCTCTTCCTTTGTCGTCCTAGGAGAAAGAAAACCTGGAGACTGGCCAAGGAGGACAATCTTGAGACTGGGAGGACGATCCGAGGGGTCCAGGGTACCGCCCAATATTCCCATCAGGACCGGCGAGGAGAACCGATCGATCAGTACCGGATGGAGGAAAAGATGCTGAACTGGGCCATTTGCAGAATTGGAAGAAGATTATGCGGACAGACCAGTGCGTGGGTCAAAACCCTTGTGCACCCGACTCCCCATCGACTCAAATTCAAAGGGCAGTCACGTGGGGGGGCTTTGTTGGGTGTCCTGACCTATGTTTGAGCTATCATGCTGCAACATTTGGTGCTGTGGGCTTAGAAAATCCAAGATGGCCAAAATGCCCACATGTGCGCCAGAATCTAGGAGAACCATGCAGTTTGTGCACACTAAAATGGTTGCCTAACTTGCCCCCCACCAGTGCGAGCAGGATGGGCCGGGGTGCCATGAGTGAAATGTGTGCCAAAGGAAAAACCGCACTTTAAAATCACCTTTTGTTTCCCTGAATGCCAGCTCAGAATGCCCATTTCAAACATTGCAGAATATCCAACAATCTCACTGAACACCAGCAGACATTTGACAGAATAAAGTCTTGTGGGCATACAAAATCTGGAAAGAGGATGAGCCTAAAATAATGTTCATAGCAAAACTGGCTGAGCTTTGGATTTCAGCAGTTTAAGTAAATTTGGACTGAAAGACACTAAAAATCTAAATGTTTAAAAGAAATGAGTGACCTACTTTTGAGTGTCACATAGGTTGCAATTGTTTAAATGTCATAGTTTTAAACTTAGAATCAGCATTCTAGCTGCATGTGTAAAAATTGGAAGTTTGATTTGGACAGGAAAACTGGCAGCCAAAGAGACATTTAGCTGAGGCCTGGCTTAAAAAGAGAGGGAATTTTGCCCACCAGTTACCCCCGACAGGAGTTGAGACTTGCACAACAGCTGTATTCCCAGGCCTAGCTGCCTTTTGCTGTTCCCACCAAAAGGGATATGACACTTCTCTGATTGAATTACCTGGGCTCTGCAGGAAATTGAAAAAAGCCCTGTCCTGACTCAGGCAAATGTTTTATTGGGGGGGTCGTAAAAGTGGCTTCCTCCTGGAAGGAAAGGGGAGGAGCACTGCCTGTGAGAGCAAGCTGGCTTGGTATAACTGGAAAAACCAGAAATTCAACCTTGTGCTGGGGGGAAACCACACCCCTTTGGGGCCAGAACATAAATCTAAAAAGATGGATCATTCATAGAGCGGACTTGTGAAAATGTTATAAGTGATATCATTATTCTTGTGATTTTTCTGTGCACATTTGAAGACGTGTTAGGACCCGGTGGTATGTTCAGGGGGGTTTTAGCGTAAAAGAGGATATTACTCTAAATGTATGTATGTTAAAAATCTGACACTCCACCACCTAATGCCCACATGCTTTGCGAACATTTGTGTAAATGCGGGGACAAATCCAATATTGGTAACCCGACCAAAAAGTGAAATATGTTGCCATTTTTGAACCCAAGCTCCTAGAAACGACAGAATTGGAACAGGGGCTACCATCAGTAAATGCATGATGTGTGTATGCAATGCCAAACAACTGTATCGGGGAAGTATGTATTTGGATCAGATATAGATTGTGTGTAAAGTTGACAGGGGTGGGTTCTCTGTATCATAAACAGACCTCATCATGATGACACTTCATTTCATTCCCCCAATCAAGGGGAAGAGAAGGAAGTGGCCAATGACAAGTGGAGAGGGGTTGGGCCTAGAAAGCTAGCCTCTCCACCCACTTTCAAAACACATAAAAGCAGACAGTCAGGACAGATAGAGACATTCTATTCCATCTGCTGCGGGACGCTCTGCCGGGAAAATCCATACTTTACCTCCATCAACCTCCAGAGAGCCAACACAGAGACTTCAATCTATCCACCTTCAGAGACCAAGACTTTACTTCAGAATTTGTAGATGAGAGGTAAACTACAAGCTAAATCCCTCTTTAGCAGGCCTCAAATCATTGCAACTATTCACAGCCAGGCGAGCTGTTTGAATTCTTTGCAAGAACTCTTGCCATTTGCCAGAAAGCAGTGTTGTACCCAGAGAAAGCAGAGCAGTATCCAGAACCAGAGGCCAGAGATCCAGAGTGACCCAGACCGCTGTTAGCAGAACCAGAGAGCTGACCCAGATCACTGTGAAGTGCCGAGACCAGAACCGGAGTCCAGTCCAAAACCTGACCAGATCCGTGGCGAGGCCTAATTCAAAAATATATTGTAAGTACCTAGCAGAACTGTGCAGAACCAATCTCTTAGTTAAAATAATATAATTCAAACTATTTTAATCTAACCAGAACTGCCTCCTAACTGTCACCTGTCATTTTCTAGCTGCAAGCTATAACCTGTCACTTTGAACTTTTAAAATTTCAAATCCAAAAAACTACCTTTATTTAATCGTCCGTATCTCTGGAACCGTTTGTGCTAGAAGCTTAGAATCTCAGCTTTTCAACAAGCTTAGACCCGACTTGCTGCTCCTTATACTCTTGCCGTAATCACGATTTTCGCACTCGCGAATTTTACCGCGATTTGCGATTTGGTTAAAAATCCAGCCACGTGTAACCATCAGCAGTCATCTCTTTCCTTGCTAAAAATTCGTTTGCCTCTTAATCACCATCTCTGAAGCATTGCTAAAGTGAGCCTGGACTAATATTAACTAGATACCACTCACCCTGAACCTCCTGAAGGGAATTAAAAGCATTTTCAGCATATTTTTCACTTCTTGCAAACCACATTCAAAGCATTTTGGGCCTGTGTTTAAAACTCCGACCTGTTTTCCTCTAAGCTTGTTGGGGGGGAACTGAATTTCGTATTGTATTGATTGCATTCCTGAGAACTGTGTGCTCTCCTTTCCATTTCCTTATATTGCATAAAGGGGGGAGTGAATTTTCAAAGAAAAGTGATTACATTGTCTTTTAGTGAAGTCCTATCAAGTCGATTTCTGTGCTGCATTCTTTTTCATCTGTGCAATTCATTGAAACCATAAAGCATTCTCTGATACTTTATTCCCCTGTTCCTAGTCATAAGTCACCAGAACTGTGCTATTGTAGGATTGCTTATTGCTGATTACTGCTCATATGCCTAAGTGTGCTATCAATTATTAATTTATTCTAAAGTGTGATATAGATATATATTGTTTAAATTATCAAATAACCCTTTTAAACCTGCAAAACAGAACTACTTCTTGGCTCAGTGGGGTCAGGGGGATTCCAAGAGAGGGGTGTTATATAGGGGTAGTCATCCAGAACTCATGAACTGGACATAAAGATATATCAATAAGGGTTTCCATTCAGTATCACAGACTAGGCATTGACTTAGCTGTAGTGCTGGATTGAATCCTCTTACACACTACTTCTGGTTCCGCTTATTAGCGGTGACTGTAAATAGCGGTGACCGCTAATTACAGTCACTGCTATTTACGGTCAACGCTAATGACGCATTGAACAATGTTGGTAGTGTTATCTGTGCTCTGCTAGATGCCGGTAAGGGCATTTTGGGTGCCTTTTATGGCATGGCGCTAAATACCTTACCGGCATGGCGTAAAGCTCGTGCCCGCAAAGTCGAAATAGTCCTCTATTAGCGGATTGGTGACAGCACAGACACGCTATTTGCGCCATGCCGGTAAGGGACGTTACTTACCTCCAAACTCGGAATGACCCCCAATATGTTCCCACAGTGCCACAATATTCAAATTGGTTGTTGCCACTTCAACGGTATTCTACACTGAGTTAAAAAAAAAGGTGTACATTGCCTCAGCAATATATACAGTAAGCATACGATTATTGGTGTCATGCTTCTTTGTATTCAGCAACTTGCATTTCATTCTTGAGTGCATGGCTGTATCATGCTGCAGTGGTTGTGGCCAGGCCCTAGACTCTTGGGTGTAGGGCCTACGGCCTATGGGTTCGGGCCATGCACCCAAGAGTCTAGGGCCTGGTCACAACCACTGCAGCATAATATGGCCATGCACCCAAAAATCTGCCCACTGACCACAACCCAAACACATAAGGCAGCCACCTGAGGCCCTATCCAATTCAGTCCACATACTATTACACTACTTGCATCCACTGCTCACACCCAAGGGCAGTCCAATAAGCCACCTCCCACACACACTAGCCACTTCTCTACACATACTATTACACTACTTGCAGCCAATGGGCACACTCTAGTAGCTGACCACAATTAACACAGCATAATACAACCATACACCCAATAATCTGCCCAGTGGCCACAACCCTCAGGACAATCCAATAAGCCAGCTGCTACAGACCCAATCCACTTATGTGCACATACTATTACGCTACTTGCAGCCAGTGGGCACAGTCTTTCAGCCAGTGGGCAGACTCTTGGATGCATGGCCTAGCTGGCCACAATTACCGCAGCATAATATTACACTACTTGCAGACAGTGAGCATACTCTTGGGTTCATGGCCTATTGCATCGCCCTTTGGCACAATTTCGCAGTTTCCAGGAGACACATAACAACCAAAATTCTAAAAAGGGCTACATATATGCATACTAGTGTCCGGCATGTTGTCCCCAAATTCTATGTCTGCCCCATTTATACTTCACTCAGAAATGCCTTTTTACTGCCATTCCATTCCACCACATGCCAGGAAGACACACATAGGGCCTCATTATGACCCAAGCGGAAATGGTTTAACGGCCCCCGTAATGGTGCCGGTGCCGTTAAACCCATTCCGCACTATTAAGAGGTTCTCTCGTGGGAACCGCTCTGGACATCTGGTCAGACCAGACGTCATTTCTGGGTCCCGCGAGGGGACCAGGGAGTAACAACGGGCCTGTTGTTAGCTCCCTCCCCATTCCCATTGAGCCCTATGGGGACTCAAATGGGAATTGGGATGGGTAAATTGAATGAGGAATTACTGGGTCCTCGATGGTTGGAATGGCCTGGTAATTCCTCATTTAAGGAACCCGGACCCGAGTTTGGAGGCAGCCATGCCGCAAATAGCAGCATGGTTACCTCCAAACTCCTAATGAGGCCCAGAGTCTTATTTTACTTGTCCAAAAATCACATAAAATACTGGCATAACATCGAATTGTGTCTTATCTAGGGTGCTGAAACAAATGTCTTAATGTACAGTAGCTCTTTCAAATCGATGGGGTGAATTTTTTTTCCAGATGTGGGCATTCTTCAAACCCCCACAGCCAAATGTCCCTGCCACGCCTGGCTTGTTCAAAGGTTTTCATGACTAACCTTTAAAGTCCTCCTGTGGATTCTGGGAATGAATGTATAGAAAATCACACCTATGAGTCAAACCCAGGGCTTCACCCCCACTCTTTGTCCTTGGGGCAGTTCTGCTAGGCAGTCTGGTGAACCTGTAATTATCACACTATCAGGTCCCAGAGAACTGAGCACATGTCCTTTGCAGTATCTGTTAATGGGTATGTGCGACATTGGCCCCTTTGCCAAACTGGTTTGACAGAAACTACTGGGCCTAGCTGGGATGATGTGTCTTTTGAAGAAAAACAACACAATTTACATATTTCTTTAGCCCCTCTTCCTACATGTAAAATTGTGTTTCTATGCAAGCCACAGACTTATTTCACATTTAATTTTACAAATATCATTTTTCTGCTTTGCAAAAGCAGGTTTACACATATTCTTTTTCTCTCCTATTACTGTCACAAAATGTGGTTTCTTTTGCATTAACTTTCTGAAAGGCTCTTCCCAGATCTGGTCAGTTTCTGGACACAGAAATGTGTTGAAAATAGTTTCTTGCTAACAGACAGGATGTAAGAGAGAGAATCTTTCCTTTGAAGTACTTTGCGTGTGTTGATTTATTTCTAAAAGTCAATCCAAGCCGTACAGATGAAAATAATTCTGTTCAATGAGGGATTGCTTATTTGATAGTATTCATATGCAATCATGGCAGGGCTGTTTTTAAATAGACACAACTTTGTGATGTTGGAAATGAAAGAAGGCACCAGTGCGATGCAGTCTGGAATGCAAGACATTGTCTTGTGCAGCTTTGAGTTTTTGAAATGATGGAACAGCAGTGCAGAGCCATTCTGTATTTAAGTTCTTTTCTCTGGATTCACAAGAAGGTCAACAAAATGCAGCCATTATTGTGGTGGCTGTGTTAAAATCTTGCCCCCCATGTGTTTAGCTGACAAAAGCACAGCCGTTTTTGGGTGACTGCTGAAATGCAGTTTTTGTTTTCGGGAATTTCTGTGGGGCTGGTAAATGTACCCCACATACCCCTCATGCTATGCCGCAACTTCTTGTTCAGGGAGAGTAGGGCAGAACGGGGATCATTTGATGGAGTTCTCTTTCATCAGGGAGTGACACACCAGGATTTCCTTCCATCTGTCGGCATCCCCTTTCAATCTATCAGCACCCCCTTTCCTTCCTTGCCTTTACAAGTTCCTGGGGAGGTCCTTGCCAGACTAGGAGGTAATGAAGTCAATTATCTAATAGGAGATAGATAAAATCAGGTTTTGTATATTTAAATGACAGTCTTCCCGTAAGATTTACAACAGCTGAATAATGCTTACAGTTACAATTTTCTAGGACATAAACATTTCTCATCTGTGCCATCACACCAAGTAGATTACTCAACCAGACAATAACAACAATTTTGACCTGTAACAATAAAGGAAAATACTCCCTGTTCTATAAATATGCCTGTGAACCTAACTACCTCCCTCTGCTGTTTCTTTTTCTTTCTCTTCATTCTTCACATGTCTCCTCTGTTTGATTTTCCTTTGGCTTATCAATCAGCTGCAAAGTATGTCTGGGGTGACAACTTTTTAACTGATTGATGTGGACCCATTTCTATTCTGAGAGCTCTCCTTTGGGGATGCAGATTCTGTAGGCGACAGGTGAAATTCTGTCTACAATTTTAAAGGGACTGCGCCAGGAGTGGAGGAATTTTCTCTTCTTAGTTTGGTTCCTCAAAGTAAACCCTCTCTCCTATTCGGTATTACAATTTTAGTTGTTTTTAAGTCATAGTGGATGTTCATCCCCTCTGCTGATTTCTCCAGGTTCCCTTGAGCATACGCAAAAGCATGCTGAAGGTGTTTTCTTAGATTCTCAACATATTCATGTGTTGTGGACGCATTTATCAGTGTGTGCTCTTGTGTTCTTTAGAGCAGATGCTGAGATAGCACTATTTTTCATCCAGTCATTAGCTCAAATGGAGATATTTTGGTCGCAGAAGATGGGATACATCTGATAGCCAACAAGACAAGCGGTAATCGGATGTCCCAACTTGGCCCAGAATCTGCCACAAACTTCTTGACAATGCTCACAATGGTTTTATTGTACCTCTTAACTCCCCCACTAGAAATTGGTGGTATGCAATATGAAGTTTACTTTTTACCCTAAGTATCTCCCACATCTTTGTCATCACTTCGCTGGTGAAGTGACTTCCTCAGTCTGACTCAATCATTTGGGGAAGGCCAAAACGCGAGAAGATGTGGTTGATCATCAGGGCAGCTACGGTTTCTGCCTTGCAATTTGGGGCCGTGAGACATTCCACCCATTTGGTAAACAAGCATGTTACTGTTAACATGTACTTGTTCCCTCTAGAGGAGCGAATCACGGGCCCGATTAAATCTACTTGTAAATCTGACCAAGGCAGTGTCATCCCCCTCTTCTGGAGGGGAGCTCGGTGTGTGACTGAACTTGGCTGAAATTGTGCACACACAAGACACCCCATCAAATATTGGTTGAGGTCCTGCCCCATGTGTGGCCAGTATACAACCTTCCGCAAGTTTTCTAGAGTAGTAGGAAACCCCTGATAACCGGCTGTGGCCGCGTCATGGGCGCGACTTAGCATCAGGCTTCAAAATGAGTAAGGTACCACACACTGGTCACATCCAGAGATGGATCTCCATACCAACAAACTGTCTTGGATTCGGAACATTTTCGGAAACTTCAGATCCTCTTTCCCAATGTATTCATTTTCCGTCAGAGGAAAGTTCCCGGGTACCTCAACGTGTTGGTAAGATTTCCCAATAATCGGATCCCCTTTTGTTTGACATAATTAAATCAGCATCTGAGGTCCCCTTACTCCATTGGGCAGTTGAGAGTTCATTGTGAGCAAGTCCCAATGAACTCTCAACAGGGACTCGATCTAATGGATGGCTCTGGTTTTGCCAACTGATCTGAAGGCAATTTTACAATTTTGTCTGGTACCTCTAATCTGGAATGACCCTTAATATTTTGTCAAATAAATGGTCATACCATTTGAGGTGGCCAGATCATCAATATTTTGTATGAGCTTGCCATGTTAAAGCAGTTTATTATTGGCACACAGCATTCCTTTGGTTCTCCAGTTGATCAGGTGCTCCACAAACCCATTCTGGACATAATCTGAATCTGTGATTATGACCAGTTCATGGAGTCGGTGTTGCACGGCAGTGAGGATGGCCTGGTGAACTGCCATCAACTCTGCCACTTGACTACTGCGGGGACCAATTTTGGACCCAGCGGAGGGCTCTGGGGCATCATCCACCCAGGCATTCCCAATGCCGGCCACCAGTCCCTTTTCCTAATTGTTGTCAAAATGGTAGGAGCATCCGTCCACATAGACTGTGGGCATCCTCTTACACGTGTCTTCTTCATAGACCTTGTGCAGAGAATTCAGGTATGCCTCCATGTTGTCTTGGGTTTTGAGACTTTCCTCCTCGAGACAGTTTTCTCTGGCACAATCATGCAAGTCAGCCAATCCTTGCGCGAGGGGGCTCTTCTTGTTTTGGCCATATCTGACCTGCACAGGAAAGCATTGCATGGATGGAATCCAGAAAGTAATTCTGGAATGACTTACATTTCTGGCCCAGATTCTGTCACTTTGGAGATATTGCAAAGGCTGGTGTGGAGTCTCCACTATGATGTGCTCCCCCTGGATGAACAGGTGGTCATTTTTCAATGCCCACACCATTGCCAGGATGCCTTCTCACAATCGTTGAATTTTTCCACCACAAAGGATAAAGTCTTACTTGCACAGGAGATGACTTTATTGACCTTGTCATGCTTTTGATATAATACTGTTGTTAAGCTTGCATTCGAGAACCCTGTCTCCAAGAAGAACTCCTTGTTTTTTGAAGGGGTAAGCTAGACAAGGAGCTTGTGAGAGGCTTATTTTCAGTTGTTTCACTGCCTCGGTTTGTTCTGGATCCTACTCCCACTTGACCCCCCCAAACGATGGACCAGAGGTCTTGTGACCTCTGCGTATTCCTCAATGAACTTCCTACTACAATTTGTCAGTCCAAGAAACCTTTTTAGCTCACACAGAGTTGTGGGGTCTTTAAGTTTTAGTAGTGCTCCCTCTTTCTTTGCCTGGGGACAAAGACCCTGAGGGGTTACTTCATGTCCCAAGAAGTTGACATGGGTCCTACACCACTGTGCCTTCTGGAAGGACAGTTTTGCTCCGGCAACCCCCAACTTGGTCAGAACATAGCGGATTTCTGCTATGTGTTCCTCCACAGTTGATTTTTTAATCAGGACATCATCCACATAGTCTAGGTAACTGTAACGCTCACCTGATTCCCACGGAGGCGCAGGTCTGGCTTCGAGTGCTGATGCTTCTTCAATGGTGAAGCGCAGGACTCTGAAGATGGACAGGAAGGACCCTCAACTCTGGCTTCTCCGGCTCGCAGGAATATTCCCCTGTGCGTGAAAAGGGAGTATTACCTACTGACTGAGTTATGATCAAGCCTCCCACTCTCTTCCAACCCTCCACGATACCCTTCCATGATTCCCCGTGAAGTCTCACCTTAGGGTCAGGAAGGATGAGCTCTCCATCCTGCTTCTGATGCAGGGGCGCGTTGAAACCCAGTTACTTCACTAGATTGAGGATTGATGGGAGTTCAGGTAAGCTTGACTATTCAGTAAGGTTCTGTAAAAGTTCTGTTGCAAGTTCAAAAGTCCAAGCTTAATAATAATGTTCATTGTCTTTTTGCAGCAAGCGCTAATGTTTATGTCCTTTTTTCCCCTTAGGGGCCGGGGTTCGGAATGCCGGAGATATGGCACCGACCCGAAAGTGAAACATGAAGTTCAAGTAAATGGCAGGTTAGTTCTGGATGAGCGCTCGGGAACTGACTTTGCATACGCTCATTCAATGTCTTTGTCTTTTTTCCCCATAGGGGCCGGGGTCCGGAAAATGCCTGGAAGCGGCAAGACCCGAAATGAAATGAGGTAAGTCTTATTCCCTTCCTTCTCTCACCTCTTATTCTTGTCTTTTTCTCTAGGCACTGGGAAGTGGCTGTGTATCCGGATGATCGCTGCTGAAGATGGAGGAACCCAGGAAAGGTGAGTGAAATGCAGCGCTGCAGCGATCGTAACGAAATGCTTTTAAAAATAATGTCTTCCCTTTCAGGATCGTCGGTGATGTCTTCGTGGTGCAGATTTAGCTGGTAAGGTCTCTTGTCTCCCTTTGCAGGTGACCCAGGATGCTGACAGGCGTGGCTGAAGTCCAGAAACAGGAGTTGACACGATGAGCGTCCTGCTGCGAGGAGCAGAACAATGCGAAGCGTGAGTTGCTGATCGGGTGTGGTTTAAATAGCTTTGGAAGAAGTCCCAAGTGTGTATCCTTCCTCCGATCAGGTATGTATCCTTCCCCAACCACACCCGGATGGAAAGTAGTCCCACAGGTAAAGTAGTTCCATTCAGGCCTCAAGAGGGCCTGGATGTGGCAGCATGGTCTGCATCAGGTAAGTGCACATGAAAACACTTGCACACATGTATAGCTTTATAAGCCTGGCGCCTAAGGTGCCAGGACAGAGGTCCAACATGAGCCTGGCGCCTAAGGCGCCACGACTGCGTCCAAAGGGCCCCAGCTTGGGCCCGATGGCACTCCCCTGGGGGAAATGATGCCTGCCTCCGGGGTCGCTGGGTCGGACCTGGCTCCTTGGAGGTAGGCATCATGACAGTACCCCCCCTCAAGGCCCCTCCCAAGGTTCTTCCCTCCGGGGGTTTGGGCTTGTTCGGAAATCTCCGGTGAAACCTTTGTACTAATCGAGGTGCGTGGACATGGTTACTAGGCTCCCACGATCTCTCTTGAGGTCCATATCCCTTCCAGTCAACAAGATAGAAGAGTTTCGACTTTACCACCTTGGAGTCTAAAATGTCTTTAACTTCAAATTCTAATTCCCCTTCAACGACAGAGGTCCAACATGAGCCTGGCGCCTAAGGCGCCAGGACTGCGTCCAAAGGGCCCCAGCTTGGGCCCGCTGGCACTCCCCTGGGGGAAATGATGCCTGCCTCTGGGGTTGCTGGGTCGGACCTGGCTCCTTGGAGGTAGGCATCATGACAGTAACCCCTTTCAAACAAGTTGGGCATGACCTTGTGTAGGAAGATGTTGAATTAATTGCCAGATTTGTATGCATCCTAAGGGAGTCTGGGTCCATGTTTACTTCTGCCCCCGAAGGTAAAGGTCAGCTTGTATTGGTCCTCCCTACTGACGGGTACTGTCCAGTATCCATTGGTCAGGTCAATGGCAGTGTACACCTTTGACCCTTGAATCTGGGCCAGCTCCTAGTCAATGAAGGGAAGAGGCCATCGGGACATGTGGACCCATTTGTTCAGCTTCCTAAGGTCTGCACAAAGCCTCCATTGGCCATTTGGTTTTAAAATACCCATTACCAGATTATTGAAGGTACTGTGGACTTGCCGAATTATCCCACGGGACTCTAGGTTTTTGATAATCTCTGTAACAGACTCCATAGACAACCGATATGGCTTCACGAATACAGCAGTCATTCCAGGATCCATGGGAAATGAGGTGGTATGTATCTCGTTGTGACCTCAGTCATACAAGTCCACAGCAAATATATCTTGAAAATCAAAAAACACCTGCTTCATCTTTTGCTTTTGTTCCTCGGCCTCACAGGCATCAGCGAGGTCGACCCGTTCTTCAACTATCTGTCTGAAGCCTGGAAAGACCTCAGGTTTTGCAATCTCAGCTGCCACCTCTAGCTATCTGGAGGGATCTCTGGTGAGGATGTTGACCTGGACAGAGGGTTTAAGGTAAGAGAGGCAGCCATTGTGGACCTGGAATATCACCTCATCCTTCCTGATGTCACAGGTGACCTCTTGACCCCCGTAAGGGCAGGAAGAGTACACCAGGAAATTCCCCCTTGCCGGTGAAGATCCTGTCTGGTGGTATGTCATCATCACAGTCATAGCAATCATTGGGGATTGGTCCCGTAAATTAATTCCCTAAGTGCATGGAAAAATGCTGATCATCAACCGCCATTCCAATAATGGTGCCTGTGCCGAGTTATACGCCTAGGGTTACTGTTATCCAACAATATTGGAATGGTGTTGTGTTCTATGTTAACTAATGGTGTTGGGTTTAACCCCTAACCCCTGCTGTTTGAGATAGGCATTGAGGTGTACATAAGTGCCTGGATTTTGAAGTTTCTAGCCTCTCTTAATTGATAAGACAAGAGGGAATTGTCAGATCCATCCTGGGATTGTGTCCTCCTCTCTAATTAGAACTTCAATCGCATACGGCAGCAATGGAGCTGACCAAAATGCCTTTTCAGTATCATGAAAGCCCATCAGATTCCCCCCATGGCCAGGCCTTGTAATTTATAAGATCCAAATGAATTATGAACCGATTGAGAATGTCACTGCCTAAATAAAATGCAGTGGGGACATCTTGCATGACCTATCAATTATGCTCTATGCTTTATCACCTATGGACATTGTTAGCATACACCTGCTGGGCAGGAGATGTTTGGAATTGGGAGTTTCCAGGCTAATTTTCCACTTATCAATCAATTTAAATGTGGGAATGGTCATATCTTTTGGGAGTTTCCTGAACAATGCTTCGCTGATTCCATTATTCAGGCACACTCTGGCGAGAACAGGCTCCCTCCCCTCATTTAACTGAATAGGGAGTAACAGCTGTTCTCTCATTTTCTGAATGTCAGCCAAACTTTTTGCTGGTGTTTCATCAATTTTGACTACAGGACTTGGATTTTCAGATTGGAGATCGGTATAGCATTTTAAGGTATTTCCTTCCAGTTTGGAATGCCAATTGAAACTGGAAGGAAGGTTGATTTTCAGGAATGGGTAGGAGTTCCCGTCACCCATTTGTTGTCCTACAGCAATTACTGTAATGTCAGGTATTTGATTGTTTTGGAAATGGAACTCAATTTGGTTAGATTTTTGTTCAACCATGTGGCATGTGCCATTTAAATGGTCATTTCTTAATAGACAGGGGGGTTTCTTCTGAAGTCACAACTATGACCGGGTGCTTCACCTTATGTCACCCAATTTTTATTTTCAGATGAGCAGTCCCCTCAATGGGAATTTAATTCCTGTCAAAGTTCTGGCGTTGTCCAGGAAAAGGGGTGAGAGGGATCTGGTGTCTCTCAACCCCTCCCTGAATGTAGCTGCTCAAAGGCCCTTTTGGACTAAAGAATAGCTTGGGATCCAGTGTCCACCAGTGTTAAAAATGCACATTGCCCTTCTTTCTCCTCCAAGGGGCAAAGGAAATGGGCATTTTGGGCAAGCTGGGCAGGCATTTTCTTTATTTTGGACTCTGACACAGTGGGGTTTTGAAAGTATTTTGTGTCAGAGTTCGGGAATCTGTAAAGAAAATTTTGCATCCTGAAATAGGCAGGCTTTGGGAATCCCCTTTTTCCCTTAGCTCCGTGCTGTCCCCCCTTACCTGGAGACAGTCACTAAAACCGGTTTGTTGGGAGGATCCCTCAGTTGCTGTTAAATTCACAGGATGACATTTCTGGGGTTCTGGGATGGGCGATTCCGAATCAGTCCCCACACCTACCCAGTCTGGGTTCTTGTCAAATGGGACCCATTCTTCTTTGGGAGGAAGTCCCCCGTCTTTGAAGGAGAAGACTTTTTTCCCAGATACTCCAAGGATTCTTCACCTTCAAACTGGAGGACACTGACTTCCTCCACAAAATAGGCCTTTTTGGTTGCTTTGTTTCTCCTACACAGCCTCTTTTCCCTGGGTTGCACATTTTCAGTGGTAGGAGATTTTAATTCCAGTTCCGGGGTGTCTACAGGCTTTTCATGGGTGAGGATGGAAGCTTCCTCTAGGGCTTTACATCCCCCTTCCTCCCGTGCCTCCTCCTCTAGAAATGGTGGGTTATCAGGATTCTCTCTTTGTCATTGTTCCTGGGTACCAGACCCTTGGTTGGGGATATTCTGAGCCACCATGTTCATCTGAGGGTTCTGCTGAGCACTCAACATGCGACTCAGATCTTGGGTAAGGTTTTGGACCTGGTGATCCAGTTGGAACACTCGCTCCGACTGGTACTGGGGTCTTGGATAAACTCTAGGTTGCTCTTGGGAAGGGTAGCTATCCCTTTTCCCGGAGTAACCTGGGTACTGCGGGTTCTCCTGGTAACCCTCCACCCTTGGCCTCCCCTCTCCCATATTTGGTTGTCTGGACTCCTGAAAGCGGGGAGAGTAGGATGGGTTGTCCTACATGTTGGGGTTTGGAAGGTACAGGGGGAAGAAACGTATGGTATAGGCCGATTTTACCAACAAAAAATGGTTGCAATGACCAAAAGTTCTAAAAATGTTACCACCAAAGGTTTGAACACCAAAAGTTCAAACCTTTGGTGCTAGCATTGTAAAAAAAAAAACAGGGGATGCTGGGGTGTTCTCCGCATCACTCCGCTCACTACATTTCATGGTATAGTGAGCGGGAGTTCCGGGGCGACACCCCTGCAGCCTTCTGTTTAAAAAATAATTTAACAAAAGAAACAGGGGCTATATGGGTGTATGTCTGCATTGCCCCGCTCACTACATTTCATGGTATAATGAGCAGGGGTTGAGGGACACCCCCGCAGCCTTCCGTTTAAAAAAAAAAAAAGAAACGGGGCTGCGGGGGTGTCCCCCGCATCGCCCCGCTCATATTACTTTATGGTATAGTGAGTGGGGGCTGTGGGGGACACCCCTGCAGCCTTCCATTAAAAAAAATTAAAAAAAAGGCCCCTGTGGCGCCGGTTCCCGATCACGGAAGTGAAAGGGAACTGGCGCTGCAGGAACCCAGCGTGAAGATGGAGGTAAGTGGGGTTTGTTTATGTTGGGGGTGTTCTAAGGGTTTGGGTGGGGGTGTTATGGGTGTGTTGTATATGGGTGTGAGTATGTATGTGTATTTGCATGAGAAAGGTGCTTTTGGTAGTTTGCACCTTTCTCATGCAAACGTTTCGGCTGCAGTAGTTTCTGCCGCAGCCAAGTCACTTGGATTCAAAACTTATACCAGGATTTGGAAGATTACTACCGCCCTGAGGAAAATTTCGAGGGAAGTTCCCTGGGGCTATATTCACCTGATTGGATCCCTCTCCCCCCGTGCCGGGGGATTCCACACGTGCCCCTGGATGGGTCTGTTGCCCTTATACCTGGGACTGAGGTAATTGGCAGAGTTAGGGGGCACATTTTTGGTGTATCCTGCCTGACTAAAACATGCTTATGATTGATCAGAAGGTCTTCTTTGCCTATGATTTGGTTGGTTTTGGGAAGGTGTATTTTTAGCCCCCCTTTTCTAGGTCCAAAATGGGGGCAACCTTCACCTCTGCCACCTTGGCAGCAGCGGAGGTGTTAGTTGGTTTGGAGTTTTTTGTTTCTGTTTTTTTATTTTATTTTCTACCAGCTTTTGGACCTCGTAGGTCCGGGTATCTTGCTCTATTACCCAGTCCAGAGTCCTGTCATCATGAAAATCCCTTACCAATTGTGTCATGATATATTTCGGGAGTGCATGAAAATAGGTATTTATAAATGTCCTACTATTCATGCGCACCCGCCTAGTAGTTTGCACAAATGCCTGTTTTAGCTCCTGAACAAATTCTCTTGGGGTCTGATCCTCTCCACACTGCAGATTGTAGACCACCTTGTGGTCCTCCTGGGGATTTCTGTGTGTTGAGAAGTGCTTCAAGATGGCCGCATTGTAGGTGGTCCACCTGGAATGGTTCTGATCCACCAGCCCAGCAAAGAAGCTGGAATAATCTGGAGAGAACGTCCATTTGACAGATTCCATGCAATTCTGGTTATTTTTTATGTCAAAAGAGGTCATCATCTGTTCATATAGCTACAGATGCTTCCAGAGATAATATTTGGCATTCTTGTGGTATAAAGTAATGAAACTCCTAATAGCTTTAATCTGTTTAATGGAGTCTTTTACCAGAGCTCTCTTTTGTTTATTAGCTTTCTTTTGCCACTTCCCCTGAGTCCATTCACCCTCAGACTCAGAGCTGCTGCTATTTGAGGTCCCCTCATTATCTTCTAGGCGCTGTCTAATTCTTTGAGCTTGTGAATTTCTCCCAGAATGATGGGGCCTAATTTCATCTCCCCTGTTGTGCATTGGGCTCTCTGGGCTACTCCCATTGGACTCCATCTTTTGCACAGAAGCGTAGTCCTCTGACTCCTCCCTGCTTCCAGGGTTGGTGGAGAATCTCCTCCACTGCCCTGATTGGGTGGGTGTTTTCAGAATACTCTTTTGAGGCATCAACTCATACTCCTTTTTCTCTGCAATAATGTTTTTGTACCTGAACAGGGAGGCTCGTCCATCAGTCTATGATGGACGCTGACCTGTCATCTCAATCATGCTAGGCCTACTTAAGTCTGGCTGCCTCATGGTTTCAGATTCATGTGAACCTGTGGGCATGAAGTGTGCCGTGCCCTGTGCATACACAGTGATAAATGGGTTTGAGTCCCTTGGTAAAGAGGGCATCATGTTGTGATCAGCGGTTGCCCTGCCACTCTCTACTTGCTCAGGGTCCTTCAAGTTTTGATTCTGCCTAGCATATTGTTTTTCTAACAGCTCACGTTCTCCCTCTCAGCCCCTATCCTGTTATGGTAGGCAAAGGCCTGAGCCTTTTGCTCAGCTATCAGGGCTTGGCTGACCTCTATTACCTTCTCTTGGGCTTCTACCTGACTGTGGAGTCCACTGTTCTCCTCAAAGAGTGCTTGACTGTTTTTTTTGTTTTTCTTGTATTACGCTCACCTGGTCTCTGCGGAGGTGTTGGGGCACAGTTGCAGCCCTCCCAGAACCTGAATCACCCCCTTTAGGCCTCTCCCTCATTAGAAAAGCTGTGAGCGGTGATGATGGTGGTGATACTGCTTCTGAGTGGAGTTAAGAGTGTGTGAGTGTGCCAATCTGTGATTGTTGTACCTCTAGAACCCTTCACCCCAAAGTATGGTTTCTGTGAACATATGCCGGCCCATAAAGCTCACCTGTGAATTATGGAAGATAAGCTCTCCATCTTGCTACTTCTGGCAGGGGCGTGTCAAATAGGTTCTAGTTCCTTCACTGATCCCTGATAAGGATTAGTCCAGTCCAGCTGGGGACCATGCTTCTCCTTATGATTGGTAAGTCTTTCTTGAGCTCTTTTGATGCTGTTTGTTCTGTTGTAATGTCTTTATATGTTGCTTCAATTTATGCCCGCAATAATGACTCTCTTCTCTCTTCTTCCCTTAGATGAAAATGCGGCCTCAATGCAGGTGTGAGACGCGAGACGCGGCCGTATGGAAGATGGATGCTACCGCAATGTTCAACAGCAGGTAAGTGATGGTTTAAGGAAAGCATGAAGTATGGCGAAGTGTAACCTTAAACTGACTGTTTTTCCGATGTTTAACCTTGTCATCTGTTTTTCCTTGCAGGCGCTGCTGTCGACGATGGAGCGTGTCGTGCTGCGGTGCCAAGATGAAGATTTCGGCGTTCTGGAAAGTGTAAAGATGAATACTTGGTTCTCCGAAGAGATGTACAGGTAAGAACAGCTTCCCCCAGTTGGTAAGTATGCTGGCACGAAGCAGGATGTCCAGGAAGCAGGATCTTCAAAGGTAAGTCTGACCTCAGGTGACAGTGAGCGTTACGCTTCTTGCAAGTGCAGAATAACGCGAAGCGTCTGTCTTGAGGATCGGGACAGTTTCTATAGCTGAGATCGTGGGCACACCCATTAGGGCCGGCTTACCAGCCACACCCTGCCACTCCTAGAGAGTGAGCACGTTCAAAGGCAATCCATTAGCAGCCACACCCAAGTATACACTTGGGGCTGCTTAATGGATGGAATGTTCAAGGTTAAGGCATCCTGCTTAATGGATGGAATATTCAAGGTTAATGCATCTGAAGTGCTATGTCCATAATAAAAAAGCTTTTTGGTGTTAAATGGTTGTTCTTGTTTACTTTTGTTCATGAGCCTGGTGCATGCCTGTGCCCCTGACTTCATGATCATGACAGCTTGTATTGCCTGGGAACACTGAGACAATTTTAGTTGCAGGAGACACATTTCCTGACTCTGCACATATTTGGCTTGGGTGGTCCCTTCTAGAGCACCTTCTACTTGTCCCATGCGCCCCATACATTTTCATATTTAGTTTTTAAATCAGTCAGTTCCTGGAGGTCTGACTCTCTTTTCTGTAGGTTTCTTTTTAATGTACACACTTCCTGGTATAGGGCATCTTTTTCCTGATACAGTTTGCCAACCTGCTCAGTCTGGTCATCTCTCTGTTGCTTTATAGCACTTAATTTCTGGAGTTCTTGGTCACATTCTGTTTGGGAATTAAGTTTCATAATAATTAATGTGTTACTTTCCTCTTCCAATTTCTGGATCTGATTTTATAAAGTGATTATCTGCCCTGCACAGGTTCTGTTGTACACCACCTGTTGGTTTAATTTTAGTTGACCATCTTTCAGGGACTCAACCTTTTCCTGACACTCTTCTTTTAATGTAGCTAATATGGCCTCTTGTTCTGAGTTGGCCTGTTGCTGTACTGCCAACACCTCTTTTAAATGTTTGATGTGGTTTTCAAATTATACCTCAAAATGTTGGCTCTTTTGTAGTTTTTCTACTACCTGTTCTAATTCACTCCGAGTTTGATTTAAAAGGCCAGACTGGTTTTGGGCAAAGGTTATAATGTCTCTGTATTTTCCCTCCATAACCACCATGTGAAGGTATATATAGGCAGTGAGTCAGACCATTTTAAGCTGTTCTTCTTTAATGCAACTCAGTCAAGGCTTGATGTAACAGGCCGCTGTCCTGCCACACATCCATTTTCATGGCGGTGACCTGTTGCATCATGTTGGCTAGGCAGGCTCCCTGCTCCTGTTCCGCCCATTCCCCTCTAACGAATAGTTTGGACAGAAGGTGCTGCCTACATATATTAAACTCTACGGGACTCATTATGAAGAGTGTTCTTCCTTTATTTAATTATTTAATTATCTATGCAGGGACAGATCTGTATTCTGCTTTTGTCTAAGTTAGGGTTAGCTTTTTTATTTTATTTTTACAAACAGGTCTGATAGCTAGGGTATACATTTTGCGCTGGCACTTTTACAGTGTAGCACAGTTTTCTAACCACTAAAAGTGTCACTACCTTCAATGAGTCAGCCTGCTGTGTTAAACTGTCATGGGTGGAAACACTCCAATCATGGCAAGAGCCCCCAACGCTTAACAAGTTTTATGCCACAGCACATTCTGGTCAGAGATTTCAACCACTGACACTGATTGTGGCACACAATAAACACACCCTTTTATTTTTATTTGAACCCTGGATTCTTGGTTTGACGAGGCACCCAACCCGTCTCACACCCACCTTAACAAACACCCCATGTCGCAGTGGACTATGAACCAGACCGGTATGTAATAATGAAATATTTATTAATTTTTAAAATTCACAGAAAAATCAAAGCAGAATAGAATTAGGGCAGCAATCGCCTGTGTGGTGACAATACAAATGCAAAATGTTATAATACAATTTATTCAACATTCTGACATCATCTGCATCAAATTTACAAAGAAATGAAAACAAAATCACTCTTTTTCACAATCATGAATGGCACTTATAATATGCAGTCCCCTTGCACCACTCCCCCAAACACCTAACTAAAGTCTGTGCAGATAGAAAGCAGTTGCAAGGAGTCATTAAGAAGAGGGACAAATCTCTTTTTAATTTCAACCCGCCACTCCAGAGTGGGAGGTAAAAGAAGAAAATGAAAACCTTAAAATTGAGCAAAATAGGATACGCAGACTTGTTACTTGTAGGTCAGTTCACACTTGTGGTAGGATAGATAGGATGGAAATGTGTGTGCTGTACTAAAGACGCAAGGAAGCTTACAAGACATGGGGCAGGGAACTAAAGCAATGTGAACACAGGTGAGAGAATTGATTTCGGGAGGAACACAATGCAACAAATACCACACGCGCCAGAATTGCAATTTCTAATTTCAGGCAAGCTTTAAACTAGCAAACAGCTTAGGAAATGGGCTTAGCAATCAAAATCGGGAATTGTTTTTTGTGATGAGGAACAAAGGTACAGAACAGGTAGGATCCTAAGTGAAGGGATAACTTTTATGGGATGATTATATGTTTTGTTATTGTTAAAAGGCAAATCATTTTTTGGAGAAAAGCTCAAGTCATGGGCAAATTCGGTTTTTGATGGAAACTAGCTAGTTTTACTAAGACTATATTTTAATGGCTATATTATGAAAGAAAGAAACTACACACAAGGGGGTTAATTTGCAATTTTAACCAGCTCGTGCTGTGTACCTCCTTATAGGGAAATTAATTAATTTATTTCAAATAATACTAAGGATTTACACAGTTTAAAAAAAATGAACTAACACAAATTCTTCTAGAGAAAGTGTAAACAGAGGATACTTGCACTTCGGGATATCATTAGGGTTTTTATGAGATTTTAATAAGGTTTTGCACAAAATACAAGGGAAAAGGGCAGGAAATGCAGTTTTTGGGTGCGGGGTAATGTTGATACTTACTAAATACACTTGAGTTGGATAATTTGGATAGCCAGCTCGGTCTCTGGGCAGCGGGGTCAAGGATCTGCTCATGGGCAACGGGGTCAAGAGACCTGGTCATAGGGATGGCTGGGCTCTCTTGGATGGGAACAGCTGGGCTAAGTCTGGTCACTGTGGACAGCAGGATGAAACAGCTGGGCAAAAAGGTCTGGTCACTGGATTCTCCTAAACGGGTCAGCCGCCTTTCCTCCTTTATCCCTGAATTATTGGGATTATTGGGATGAATGTGGTTCTATATAGGTGGTTTTGAATAGGTGGTTCTGCCTGGATCTGGGTCAGCTACCTCTGGACCAGGTTCTGTAGTCTTGTAATCATGCAGGGTGAATTTTGAATGTTTAATATCCTGTGCCTCCCTGTCAACCCCCTTAAGTAGGGAGCATGACATCATAGGATTTTTACAATATGGGCGGAAGTACCCTGGACTTACCCCTTGCATGGGATAGGTCAGGCTACTGATGCCCCCACCTCCCTCCGAGCTAATTGGTTTAGGGGAAGTGGATTTATTTTATGAGTGTGTAATTTTATGACTCCCATTTTCACAAAATGAGTTATGAAACAAAACTCCATATTTACAATAGTTATCAACATAAAAATTAGAGAGGTAGATCCCATATTTTACAAGGAATATGCTGGTTCAACGCCAATTCTGTTCAATGTTGCATCGCCCCTCAACACAATTTTGCAGTTTTCAGGGGACATATAACAGCTCTAATTCTGCAAATGGCTACACATATGCATACTAGTATCCGACATGTTCTCCCCAAATTTTATTTCTGCACTATTTATGCTTCACTCAGAAATGCCTTTTTCCTGCCATTCCATGCCATCACATAGACACACATAGGGCCTCATTACGACCCTGGCGGTACGGGATAAATGGCGCCGTGAAAGGTGCCGGCGCCGTTACCCCGTACCGCCCCATTACGAGGTCCCCTCACGGGACCCAGGAAGTAACGCCTGGTCAAACCAGGCATGCTTACCGGGTCCCACGAGGGGAAGAGGGAGCAAACAACGGGCCAACTCGTAATGGCCCGTTGTTTGCTCCCTCTCCCATTCCCATTCAGCCCTATGGCGGCTGAAATGGGAATGGGGAAGGATTGGGACCGGGTCCTTGGAGGGAGGAATTACCGGGCCTTCTGAACTCGGAATGGCCCGGTAATTCCTCATTCTGAGGACCGGACCCGGACGCGATTTCGGCGGCAGCCATGCCGCCAATAGCGGATTGGCTACCGCCGAGGTCGTAATGAGGCCCATAGTCTTATTTCACTTATCCAAAATCACATAAAATACTGGCATAACATCAAGTTGTTGCTTATTTAGGGTGCTGATACACATTTCATAATGTACAGTAGCTCTTTCAGATCAATGGTGAATTTCTTTTTCATATCTGGGCGGTCCTCATCCCCCACAGCCAAATGTCCCTGTCAGGCTTGGCTTGCTCAAGGGTTTCCATGACTACCCTTTTAAGTCCTCCTGTGGAGACTGGGAATGAATGGAGAGAAAATTACACCTATGAGTTAAAACCCAGGGCTTCACCCCCACTCTTTGTCCTTGGGGCAGTTCTGACAGGCAGTCTGGGGAACCTGTAATTATCACACTATCAGGTCCCAGAGAACAGAGCACATATTCTTTGCAGTATCTGTTCATGGGTAGGTGCTACATTGGCCACTTGCCAAACTGGTTTGACAGAAACTCCTGGGCCTAGCCGAGCTGGGATGATGTGTCTTTTGGGGAAAAACAGCACAATATACATATTTCTTTAGCTCCTCTCCCCACATGTAAAATTGTGTTTCTGTGCGAGCCACAGTCTTATTTCACATTTAATTTTACAAATGTAATTTTTCTGCTTTGCAAAAGCAGGTTTACACGTGTTCTTTTTCTCTCCTTGTACTGTCACAAAATACAGTTTCTTTTGCATTAACTTTCTGAAAGGCTCTTCCAAGAAATGGTCAGTTTCTTGACAAAGAGATGTGCTGAGAATAGTTTCTTGGTAACTGACATGATGTAAGAGAGAGAATGTTTCCTTTGAAGTACTTTGCGTGTGTTCATTTATTTCAAAAAGCAGAATTCTCGTGCTTGATGAAAGCAATGCTGTTCAGCGACGGATGGCCTTATTTGATAGTATTCACATGCAATGCATGGCCGGGCTGTGTTTAAATAGACAAAACTGTGTGATGTTGGAAATGAAAGAAGGAACCAGTGTGATGCATTCTGGAATGCAAGACATTTTCTTGTGCAGCCTTGAGTTTTTGAAATGATGGAACAGCAGTGTAGAGCCATTCTGTATTTAAGTTATTTTCTCTGGATTCACATGAAGCACAAAAAATGCAGCCATTCTTGTGGTGGCTGTGTTCAAATCTCGCCCCCCCATGTTCTTAGCTGACAAAAGCACAGTTTGGGTGACTGCTGAAATGCAGTTTTTGTTGTAGGGAATTTCTGTTGGGCTGGTAAATGTACCCCACTGTTAGGGAGAATTCTCTTTTTAGGCTGAATTTCCTAGCCTAGTGAATCCCCCAGCAGCTTTGCTGGATTTCTGGAGTTTGTTTTTTTCCTCCTGCCAAGAGTGAGACTCTTTTTCTCCCACTCTTGGACATGTTTATGGTGTTCCTTTGACTGTTAATGTGTTTTATGGGCTATGGGGTCCTTTACTCGATAGGGTCTCATGTGTTTTTATTATGTGTGTTACACAGCACCCTCCATGCAGTAACACAGCGGTGTCATAGTGACCCCCCACCATAGACTCCATACTCTGGGACTGACTACTGTCTCCCAGGGCATGTAAAGTCACCATTGGCTTTACTAGTCCCAAATTATTAACAGAAACCAGTACAAACCATCATATTGTGGACGTACTGGTCGGGGCAATTCGATTGCCCCGGGGTCTGTTAGTCGAGGGGGCACATCTCCGTCCCCCCTGATCGAGTTTTGGCTGGTGGCACTGGAAACTACTTTTTATATTCTACCGCAAATATTTTCCTTATGGGATGTTCCCATTGTTCGAGGCTACCAACTTTAATTATTTAATTCTCATAGCCTCGAACATACCGCCGGTTTATTTATTTAATATTAATTCGCTGGTTGGTATTTTTTGCCAGGACTCTATTCTAAAATGCCGTCTGTGTTCTCTTCTGTGACTCCAACCCAAGTCGAGCCCTTTGTTCCACTTTTTGGCGGGCTTCTCCACAGAAGCCTCCAAAAGTGGTGCCACTCTGTCTGGGTACCACATGGGGCGTGGGAGGGGGTTTAGGCACCCTGGACTGAATTACCTTGGTAACTCAAGTTGCACTCTTGTGTGATTGGCCCAAGTGGGGAGCCAGCCGGCTCACCACTTAGCATGTTTGATTGACAGCTAGGCAGAAGGAATGGGGGTATGCTAAATAAAAGCAGGGCTTTGGGGACTGGAACTTCAGAAGTCACCACAGGACCTGAGAATCCGATGAGGGAGAAGCTGAGCCGACCGACCACAACGACACCACCGGTGGAGCCCTGCGGAACCAACTCACCACTTCCCGACGACAGAGAAGATCTCCCGGCTGGAGAGGCTTCTTCCCCTGACTGGTGGGCACAACCAGTTTTACCTTCCTTCTTCGCACCCCAGACCGGTTTGTGGTCGAACTGCCCGTGCCAAGCACCCCGGCGGCCGTATAGCCACTCACCAATGAACCGCGAATCAACGGACCGCTCCTTGTACCTGAGAAACTCTGCGGCTGTTTTCTTCCCTGGTAGTGCAACGGACTCCTGTCTTCCTCCCCGACGAGATCCTCTCTTCCCCCGGACGAAGCACCGACTTGCATCCGCTGCCTGTAACAACTGCCCCCGCTGGAGTGTTCTCACCACTTTAAGGTACCGTGTCCGCCAGGCTCCCTTTCTAAAGATTGCTACAAGGTAATAATAACTCCTTAACCTTCTGGACTGGGCTGGCCGCCTTGACCCTCTAACTGGTCCCTTTCTTTGGTCCAACTCCTTTTTGAACCATTACAAGACTTTTGTGCACTGCAACCGTGTGACCTTGGACACATTTCGTTTGATCCCCTGAAAGTGGACCCGGCCTATTGAACTCTAACTTCACGGTTTTACTTTGCCTTCCTCTCTTGTTATGTTCTTGTAAAAGTGTTGGGATCTGTTTCAACTTGTTCTCTGTTTTTCTCTCCCTTTTAAAAACGAACTATTAGAGTGCCATCTGAGTTAAGCACTCACCGCTGTCTGAAAATAAGTGGGGCTTTACTTAAGACTTGTCTAATATTCTTTTAAGGGAGTGTATGTCTTTTAGTGACCGTGTTTTTGAATTGCTTACTGTTGGTGCCTGTGTGTTTTTCTAGATGTGGTTTTAAATAAATAATTATATCTCTTTTACACCAAGCCCTGGTCAGTGTTTACTTGTTCTATTGTGTTCTCTTGACCTATTGTGAATACTCTGTATACTGCCTAACTCTTCTTGAGGGAAGTCTGACTGCTCGGCCAGAGCTACCAAGTGAATCTGTGTGGTACAGACTGCTACCAAGTGGGTTTACTGCCAAACACCTGTAGTCTTAAATCTTTTGGATTGGTCCCAGAGGGAACTGCACAGGTCTCTGCCTAACACTGGTGTACAACAGTGGGATTTGTATTGAGTATACACTTTAGAGTGCTTGTTGAACACTTTAGGACAACTAACCACAGAGCGTAGCACTAAAAAGCTGATTTTCTAACTATGTCTGCTATGGAGAGTTATACCCTAGAATCATTGTCTGCCAAAACTGCTGATTGCTTAAAAGTATTGTGTAGACATAAGAATCTCTCTGAGAAGGGCAAGAAAATGGAACATATAGAAAGATTGTTAGAAAACCAAAGTCTGGGTAGTACAGGGAAATCTACCCTCCCCCCCAGAAAATGTAGAAAACAGTGATGGTATTGATCTGAATCAAAATCTTGATAATGAGTCAGAAGAGGAAAGTGACCCAAATGAAGTTAGCCACTCTGAGCCTCTGTCTGCCTTTCCTACTGTACCTACTGGGCCTATACCAGGTCCTACATGTAACCCTGCTTATTTTCAACTTGAAAAAACTGAAGCTTGAATTAGAGTACAAACGTTTTATTGCTCAATCTGAAAGAAACCAAGAGCTACAGTTCAGAAGAATGAATGCCCAGGCTGAGCAGAAGCAAGCTGAATTAAGACTCAGAGAAATAGAGCTTAATCATGAACTAGAAATGAAAAAGTTGTCTGTGGAAAATGCTTCTCTCTCCTCTGGTTCTTCTTGGAGTTCCAGTCCCAAAAGACCCCGGATGCATAAGGAATTAGTGGGTATGTATGAACCTAGATTGGATGTGTTGGATTGGTTGAAAATGTTTGAGTATAATCATGGGCTCCAGGACATCACAGGGAATGAGTTACTTCCCTTGTTGTTCTCTAGGCTTCCCCTTGTTGCAACTGGTGTGGTAATGGAGTTGGGGGAGGTGGATAAGAATGATTATGAATGTGTGAAACTAGCTTTGATAGCTAGATTTGGGAAGACCCCTTCCCAGTACCTTAAGAGGTTTAGGACCCTCAAAAAGCATGATGGTACCCCTTGGGCTACCTGGGTGAGTGAAAGTTTGAAAAACTTAGAGGGATGGATTAAGGGTTACAGAGTTAACACTTATGAAGGAATGAAGAATCTTGTAATGTTGGAGTCAATTTATGATGCCTGCTCTCCTGAGCTCAGACAGCACTTGGCTGATTCAAAGAAATTAGATTCCAGGAAGTTAGCTAAAGCTGCTGACTTGTGGGTTACCAACAGGGCCACTCACAAGGATTCTGGGGCTACTCAGAAAAAGGATGAGGGAAAACAGCCAAAAAAGGACTCCAAAGAGAATTCTAATAATTCCAATTCCAAAGAGGGCCCCAAACAAAACCAAAAGGGTAAGCCACCAGGGAAACCAAATCAGGCTAGTGTACCTCCTGGTGCCAAACCAGAAGGAGGTCAGAACAAGACACCATTCCTGAAAGCATTCGGTAAATGCTTTGTTTGTGGCTCTACTGACCATGTGAAAGGAGATCCCATATGTAAGGGTAAACCTTCAGGGGTCCAACTTGTCTCCTTAGCCTTCGCTCCAGAGGAGGAAGTCCAAATGGCAAGTGGAAACGTTCTATTACTGGCTGACGAACCCATTGGAGTCTCAGCCAGTGTTTCTTTAGTGTCTCTGGGTCTGTGGGAACAACAGAACTTAGATGTCTATAATTCTATCCCAGATAATACTAAAGAGTATTATAAGGACAGTGTCCAGGTGAATGGTCAGGAGACTCCTGCCATTAGGGACACTGGGGCCAGCATAACTGTGGTGGACAACTCGTTTTTTCAGGCTGAGGATGTTGCTAAGGCACCCAAACGCCTCACCAAGTTAGCTGGAGGGCCTGTGCAGATGCTTCCCCAATTACCAGTTCCCATCCAGTGTAATGACATGACTGTGAAGATACCTGTCAGCCTACAAAGTGAGGGGCCAGGAAGGGTTCTGCTGGGTAATGTCTTGAAAACTCTTGGAGTAGTGTCACACACCCCCAGACCTCTTAGTAAAAGGTTACAGGAACTCACCAGACCTGCAAGGGAGAGAACCATGAGAGGTAGTCCCAAGGAGATGATGAAGAAAGAGATCACTCCTGCTCCACTGGAGATGTCAGCTGCTGTCTCTAAGAAACTAGAAGAACAAGGGAAACCTAAAACTTCTAAAAAGAACCTCACATTCAGCACTCCAGTGCAGCCAACAAGGACTTCCCCTAGGTTGTCCAAAGTTACACCAGTAACTCCCCCTCCAGCTGAGGCTGAGAGGGAGGTACAACCCTGTGTGGTTGAACTAGACTCTGAAGAAGAGCTAGTGGAAGTCCAGGAACTCATTGGAGATCTGGATCCTGTTGACCATCCTGAGCTGCAGTCTTTACTGGCAGAAGGTGGACCCAACAGGGCAGACTTCAGTAAGGGACAGAGAGAAAGTCCAACTCTGGAAGGTCTTCGCCACCAGGCAGATGCTCAGGCTGAAGGGCAAGAGCCTGGGAAATATAGGTTACACTGGGAAGATGGCCTCTTCTACAGTGAACCATCAGAGTCTGCACCTGGGGACAACAACGACTTGTAGTACCCCAAGAGAACAGACCACAGTTCTTGCAGTTAGCCCATGAGATTCCTTTGGCTGGTCACTTGAGTTTCAAGAAGACTAAGGAAAGGCTCTCACTCTACGTTTATTGGCCAAAGATGGGTGCTGAAGTAGATAAATACTGCAGGAGCTGCCACACCTGCCAGACTACTGGTAAGGTTGGCTCCAAGAATGTGGCACCTTTAGTGCCTCTCCCTGTAGTGGGAGTCCCATTTGAGAGAGTAGGGATTGACATGGTTGGTCCCCTTGATCCTCCAACCTCCTCAGGCAACAGGTTTATACTTGTTGTAGTAGACCATGCTACTAGGTACCCTGAGGCAATTCCTATGAGCACTGTTACAGCTCCGGCTGTGGCTAAGGCCCTCTTTGGTATTTTTACCAGGGTTGGGTTTCCTAAGGAAGTAATCTCTGACAGGGGGTCAAATTTTATGTCCCACTACATGAAAGCCATGTGGAAAACCTGCGGAGTTACTTACAAGTTCTCAACCGCATAACACCCTCAGACAAATGGACTGGTTGAAAGGTTCAACAGAACCATGAAGAGCATGATAGGTGCTTTAGAGGTCGCCATAGGACCTGAGAATCCGACGAAGGAGAAGCTCAGCCGACCTACCACGACGACACCACCGGTGGAGCCCTGCAGAACCGACTCACCAGTTCCTGACGACAGAGAAGATCTCCCGCCTGGAGAGGCTTCTTCCCCTGACTGGTGGGCACAACCAGTTTTACCTTTCTTCTTCGCACCACAGACCGGTTTGTGGTCGAACTGCCCGTGCCAAGCACCCCGGCAGCCGGATAGCCACTCACCACTGAACCGCAAATCAACGGACCGCTCCTTGTACCTGAGAAAATCCGCGGCTGGTTTCTTCCCTGGCAGTGCAACGGACTCCTGTATTCCTCCCCCGGACGAAGCACCGACTTGCATCTGCTGCCAGGAACAACTGCCCCCGCTGGAGTGTTCTCACCACTGTAAGGTACCGTGTCCACCAGGCCTCCCTTTCTAAAGATTGCTACAAGGTAATAATAACTCCTTAACCTTCTGGACTGGCTGGCCGCCTTGACCCTCTAACTGGTCCCTTACTTTGTTCCAACTCCTTTTTGAACCATTACAAGTCTTTTGTGCACTGCAACCGTGTGACCTTGGACACATTTTGTTTGATCCCCTGAAAGTGGATCCGGCCTATTGAACTCTAACTTCACGGTTTTAGTTTGCCTTCCTCTCTTGTTATGTTCTTGTAAAAGTGTTGGGATCTGCTTCAACTTGTTTTCTGCTTTTCTCTCCCTTTTAAAAATGAACTATTAGAGTGCCATCTATGTTAAGCGCTCACCTCTGTCTGAAAATAAGTGGGGCTTTACTTAAGACTTGTCTAATATTCTTTTGAGGGAGTGTATATCTTTTAGTGACCGTGTTTTTGAATTGCTTACTATTGGTGCCTGTGTGTTTTTCTAGATGTGGTTTTAAATAAATAATTATATCTCTTTTACACCAAGCCCTGGTCAGTGTTTACTTGTTCTATTGTGTTCTCTTGACCTATTGTGAATACTCTGTATACTGCCTAACTCTTCTTGAGGGAGGTCTGACTGCTCAGCCACAGCTACCAAGTGAATCTGTGTGGTACAGACTGCTACCAAGTGGGTTTACTGCCAAACACCTGTAGTCTTAAATCTTTTGCAGTGGTCCCAGAGGGAACTGCACAGGTTTCTGCCTAACACCCACATTATGCAGCCATCCCCCTAAATATCTTGACACTAACCATGGCCATACAATATCCTTAAACCATTTTATAAATACTGAATATGCTTCAATAATACACTTCCACAATATTACAATTACTGTATACCCACCTTTAATAGCTATAATTGCTATTCCCATATTACTGTGGCCCAGGCCAGTGTCCAGGTGTGCACAAAATACATTATTTGTTTACATTAAAATATGCATTACACACCATTGGAGATGTTATTTTCACTCATTTCTTCTTGTGGGAAGTTCTCCTCTAACCACTCAAGTGTGCTTCCATTTCTGTGAGAATAACAAATGTTTCTGTTTTATAACACATGTTTATATAATTAAAGCTAATAATAGAGAAATAAATACAATGCACTTACTATTTAGTGTGAATTTGTTGTCCAATAAGCACCCGGTGTTTCTCAATCTGTATGTATAGTTGTGTTGAGGAGATTATATGACGTGCACAGTTATGGATTGTGATTGGTGAATTCCATTGTAATGTGTGCTAAATAAAAAAGAAAGAATTTGTATTTTTTGATGTAAGTGTTTGTACAAAAAGATTTATTAGCATATCTAACATTAGATATTATGTATGTAAATCTGTTTGTTGGTTGATGCGTACAAATTTTTTGGTCTCCCCTATAATTCTGAGACTTGTGAATGCTGTATGCGGACTCCATATCTGCCAAGGAGAGAGTATAATATAAGGAACTTGTAGCAGACTAAAGGTGCACTAGTAAAAACCCACGAAATTCACTGAAAAAACTTTGCTAAAAGGGATGTTAGGGTTAAGTTACACTAACAAAAACCCATGGAATTCAGTGAAAAATACATTGTTAAAGGGACACAATGGTTACAAGTAAAACCAAAAAACCCTTGAAATTCACAACTCGGGTCACCTCAGTGCACTTTATTTAAGATAACACCGAGGACATCAAAGATGACATCACACATGCCATTGATGACATCAGCAATGACATCACATGCGAAATAAATGTTCATACAAGTCACAAAAAGGGGTTGTGTTTATAATGTTAGTAACAAGATGTCAGGGTTGATTGGGAGACCTATCATGAACTACATAATGTATCAAAGAATGCATTCATCTGAAGAAAAACAACATAATATTGGAGTGTTGTTGTAAATAGAGGAACCTAGGCATACATACACATAGGCAATGGCTACAGAATGCACTATAGAAGTACAATATTTTTAAACTGGTAATTATGGATAGTAAAATAATGAATGGTACCTTATCAGAGTTTAGAGTAATGACACACTTGCAATAAATAGATATTAGATAATAATTGGAGACTTATTACATACTTGTGTTAGTACAAACAATACATATCAAGACCTACAATGCATGTACATCTGAGACACATACAGGGAAACTTCAGTAAGGAGGAAAGAAACCACACCACCAAAAAATGGCATTAGCCTTAGACCTTTTCCGCAAGTACATAAATTAATTGTGTGTTTGAGGCTTGGTTATTTCCCTATGTATCTATACCATGCATTGAGGCGAAATCCTAAGGAAAGTGCGTTAACAACATACAATAAGGTTAATGTCTACCTGCGTAACACCTTTTGGTATTTAAAATGGTCTCTTTCAGTGAACAAAAAGAAGTGGCCCAGATATGTGATGTCATCGGTGATGTGACAGTTGTGATGTAATCGCTGATGTCCTGGGTGTTATTCTCAGCAGAGCACAGAGGCGGCATGAGTTAATATTGCTCAGCGTACCATAACTGGTGAATTTCAAGTTTAAAAAAAAATGTTTTATTGGTAACCATAAAGTCTCCTTAACAAAGTGTTTTCACTGAATATATATAAACATCTCCATAACAATATCCTCTTTTTTATCCACTGCTATCGGATGCCATATATTACCACTATGTTCCTCCCACCTGCTCACATCACGTACAAGTACATTTTACCATAAAGGTGTTCAGAAAGTGTATTCTTATAAACTTTACAAAATTAGAAAAATGTTACTGCTGATAATACACCCATACATTGTCAATGTTTTACTCCGACACTTTTCATAATAGCTATCCCTGCTCATACACCTATGCATTGTCACTGTTTCAATGACAATGTATTTAATATAGCAATCCCTGCTCATACTCCTATGCATTGTCAATGTTTCATTCAAATACTGTTAAAGATAGCCATCCAAGCTCATGCACCTATGCACAATGTATAACTGAGGTGTTCACATTACGCTTTTGATATGTATCCTCAGCCTTGTGCATGTATAACGTACATGCCACCCTGTGTGAACTGGTGCTACACTTGCTGTCCCACATGACAGCGTCCTCTTGAACAACACCCTATCTCTGCAATACCATCTCTACTGTTGCACTAAGGAATTCTCTGAAAGGTATGTGACTTATGTTTTTAACACATATCCTTAAACAAAAGCTCCAGCCATGAGATAGACTTAATCAGATTTATGTGCTTCCTTTCGTGCCAGTCTGCAACAATATGAGGCAACAAAACTCCCGGCTATGAAAAAGGAAAAACAGCTGGGCTCTCTCTTCACTTACTTTACATTCTCATGACTCAAATGATGGAAGAATGCTTAACAGCAGTGCTATATTTTTATCAAATAACTTTTTCAAAAACAATCCAGACACCATTCCTCATGGCAATAAAAGCATGAAACAGCTGGGTTCTCACTCACTATATATGCTCATGACTCAAATAATTGAAATATGTTTAGCAGCAGTTCTGTTTATTCTTCTCAACGTTTTCTAAAGCAATCCAGTTACAAAAATATTGTTTTGGCTTCTTTAGAAATCAGGAATCCAAAACTTGAAATAAGAGCCTGAAAAGTTAAAACCAACAGATGAGATTTGATTACAGACCTATCACCGAATACCCGGAATTCAGACCTACAATAAGGTATTGTACATGTAGGACACCTACCCCTGCCTACCCTGTATTATATAAAAAAACTAGAGCAGCCTAAATAGGGCCCCATGCTCTCACAAACTAAAGAATGCCTCTATATTTACCCTCACAGCGGTCAACCTTTAAGTGACAATAAGGTTCAGTCCACCCGCCCCACATGACCTTTCACAGGACCTTTCATTTCTGGAAACCAAAGCCACACTTTTATTGTGCCTCTGTCCAAGGCACAGGGTGAGTACTACATGGAAATGTATTTACTAATTTAGCAGCAGTTTTCATGTTTAAGAATGTTCCTTGTTTGATAATGTATGAATATGTCCTAATGTAATACTGACATATAGATGTTTCTGCCTCCCTCCTCATTTTAGGACTATGAAGTCCACTCGCCCTGAGGAAGGCACAGCATAGATGCCGCTAACTTCTGGCATGCCGAAACATGTATTTAGTGCATACTCTTCTGAACAACTTCACATGAGCACTGATCAAGAATGTTTAGATTCATGAACTTTGCACGTTGGCAGATTAGAAGCAGGATCATGTTTTGATCATGGAACTTAATAGACAAGCAAATCCGAATCGTAAAAAATAGAGTCTCTGAGATTGCTAAAAAATAGTAAGAAAAGTATATCACTTAGGCACATTGATGTTTGTGTTTTATTTGTATTCATGTATCTCCCATTTTTCAAAATAATTCTGATTATTGGTGTATTAACAATTTCTTTGGATGTATATGTAATTTTTGTAAGTCAATATGTGTTCTTCTTTTTTTAGTTTCTATCTTCTGGCTGTTGCCATTGAAGTAACTTCTTGTTAATTTCTGCATTATTAAATGTTGTTAAACTTTGGACATGTTCTATATTTTTCTTGCCTGTGACATCCTTGGAGCACGAAACCATTCTTGAGGAACTTCAGTGTTTAGAATTTCAGAGTTTTTCAGTGTGGGTTCTATTTTTTCTTTGTTTAAGATTGTATACTGCCCCAAATCCACACTCACAACAAGGGGCAACTCTGTCTCTATGTATTTTCATGCACCTATGCATTGTCAGTGTTTCAGACAGATGCTATTAGAAATAGCCATTCGTGCACATACACCTATGTATTGCCAGTGTTTTACTCAGATGCTATTAATAATAGCCGTCCATAAAATGCAGCACATGTGCCAACATATAAACCTACACAATAGTGCAAGCACTGCTACCAGATTACATGTAGTGCCAACATATTACAGCTGCTCACACCAAGTTCCACTTACCAATATTGTTGTAATTTTTTGCAAATGCTTTTTCCTTACTTATAAAAAAAAGTAGAAATGGTGGGGATCCTAATTCACCTAAGCATTTTTTTACTTTCCATAATATCCTGCTGAAAAACGAGTTTTAAAACAATGTCATTCATTTTCAACTATTTCTCTTTTGGTACACAGGTTCCTTTTCAATAAAAAACAAGAACATTAAAACATAATTACTCACAGCTTGTAACTAATTATATTATATTAAACTTCTTACAATATCCAACTAAGTGTCCATACTTAATATGAAGTGTATTGCTATGTGTAATCCCAGTAGCCACATTATTCAATTTCCAATATTCACATTAATTACACAATCACTATGCACACATTTCTGTGGCCATGGCCAGTGTCTAGATGACACTGCTCATTGATCGCGCCCCTGGCCTGTATGGGAACTTCCTAGAACTCTTTGTTGATTTCATAACTGGTCTTCAAATGTGCCACGCCCATCTGGCTGTACTCAAATTTCAAATTTCAATCTTAAATTTAATCTGCCTAGGCCCCCGGGTTTGTCCTCTTTTTTTGACAGTCTGCTAGATTTAGAACTATATCAACATGTGGTAGGCCCCACTCATAAACTAGGTAACACTTTAGATTTAATTCTGGCTAAGAAATCCTTATTGGGCTTTCAGTGAGCCGAGCCAGTACTTTGGTCTGACCATTTATGGTGACCTGTGATCTTGAAGCTGCAGGAGCTCCGCCTAAGATCGTCCCCGATAAAATCTGGCTCCGTTCAAGGTGCACTGCTGATATACAAGGCATGGTTGAGTCAGCAGTGGCTAAGTGTAAGTCGGCTTCTGTCACCTCTCTTGCCCTTTTATCTCAGGCACTGTTAGTGGCAGTAGATACTACGGCACCACTGCGTCTTACTCAGCCTTGCAGAGCCATGGTTCTCCGACCTCTTGAAAACCGCTCGGCTTAAACTTGGGCAGGCAGAGAGAAAATGCCGCTGAGTTTACGATCCCAATCTCAAAACACAAAATAAGGCCTGGTCTGTCGCCTATTCACAAGCTATTGCTACCGCCAAGGAACAATATTTCACGAGGCAAATCAAATCTGCCTTGTGTCAACCCAAAGCCCTTTTTTCTGCTGTTAAGTCTCTCGTGTCTACTGCAACATTGATCCCCACTGTCTCTCCTGCTCAAGAACTCTGCGATGCCTTGTCGCAATATTTTGTGGCTAAAATAGAGACTATTTGGACTAACATATCTTTGGAAAATAAGGCCATTATTGGTGCCAATTACCCGCCTGAATCTCCGTGTCTTGTGGGGGGGTCAAGATGGTCATCTTTTCCTGTGTTTTCTCACAAGAATGTGCTGATGGCCATTCTTAAATTACAATCGAGTGCTCCATCGGACGCAGTACCTCTATCGATTATGAAGAAAATTTCCCCTGACCTCATGGTTGAAATCACAGCTACCATTAACCATTCTTGCCACTCTGGGTATATCCCACTGGAGCTTAAATCTGCTTTGGCTATCACTTTCCTGAAAAAGCCATCACTGGATCCTTCCGTCCTGCCTAACTTTTGTCCTATCACTCTGCTCCCTTTCCTCACTAAACTCCTGGAGTCCCTGGTCTCTCATTTACTATCCATATATCGTGAGGCCTCCTCCCTCCTGGAACCTCCCCAGTTGGGCTTTAGGCCTGTCAGGGGCACAGAGAGTGTTCTGGTGTCGGTACAGGACGATATGGCCAGGCTTGTGGACTCAGGTGGGGTGGGTGCCCTGATTTTGTTAGATCTGTCAGTGGCATTCGACACCGTCGACCACCCCATCCTGTTGTCCCGTCTTGAACAGATAGGTATATCTGGGCAGGTATTAGCCTGGTTCTCTTTGTTCCTGGCAGACCATACACAGACTCTATCAATGCCCCCTTTTTCGATTGGCCCACTGCAATTTGACTTGCAGGGTGCCACAGGGTTCCTCCTTGTCTCTGATTCTTTTTAATATATAAATTATAAGCACTTGTGCGTCTCATCCACTCCTTCGGCATCAGGTGCTACTCTTATACCGATGGCACACAGATCCGTTTAGATCTTGATCAGGCTGAGCTGTTGTCGTGCCTTCAGAGATGCCTGGCTGCCGTGGGGTAGTGGCTGAACCACAATTGACTTAAATTGAACAGAGACAAGACTGAGGTTTTGGTGGTAGACTCCCCCTGACCCTTCACTCTGGGTTTTCATCCTTTTGGCCCTCTTCCCTTGGCCCTCCTCATGCTCTGGCAGAGAAGGTGAAAAATCTTGGTGTGATGCTTTTGGCGTCCCTGTCTATGGACGCCCAATTCACTTCTGTGTGTCAAGCGGGTCATTTTCAGTTCAAACATTTGTAAAAAAGCACTCCCAAGGATTCCTGCTGCTCTCCGTCCTCAGGTTGTGACCGCTATGTTGCTTAGTCGGCTTGACTATTGCAACTCTCTCTATCTGGCCCACCACAACACAAGTGGCTGATTCTGTGGTTCCAGCATCTTCGAAATCTAGCTGCGGGGGTCGCTACAGGTACGCTTTATGGTGCCCACATCACTCCAGTCCTGCGAGCCAAGCAACTGGCTCCCAGTGGCCCAGCGGGTTAGGTTCAAAGCCTTATACATTGTCCATTGGGCATTACATGGCCTTGGTGCAGAATATCTCAGCTGTAAATTCACACGCTATTATCCAAAACTCTGCCTGCATTGTGCCTCTTCAAATTTGCTGTGCATTCCGTTATTCCGCCGTGTGCGGATTGGGGGCCGTGCCTTTTCCTTTTCAGCGGCCCAATTATGGAACGAGCTCCCTGTGTCTATAAAAGACCTATCCAATCATCTTGCTTTTAGAAAGGCTGTTAAAACCTATTTATTTTGGCCCAGTGAGGATTGGCTTGGCTTGTTTAGCTTTGTCTCTCTAGAGCTATGATACCCCCGGTTGGCCGTGCACTGTAAAAGTTCTCTTAACATAACATAACTGCAATAGCCACAAATACACAACCATGCCCCCAATAATCTGCACAATAGCTATCATCACAACTACACTCTTCACCCATAGTATAACCATGCCCAACTATGCACTGTAGCCATGGTATAATCACTTTACAATATTCAGTAACAACTGACATATATTTTTATTCCAAACACATATATCTTACTGACACTCACCACTTTCATAAGATACGTATAAATATATCAACAAACAGAACAACTCCCAGTCCCAATAATGTCTGCGGACATACCTGCACCTCATGACACGCTTGCAGACAGTAAAAATAGCAATTTTCTACCTATATAAATGGCTCCATCTTTTCCACTCAACACCTTTCCCAAACACTCTTTAAGCCACAAAACATATTTTCCCCAGTTTTTTCCCACTTTGATGTCCACAGACTAAGGCTTTGGTCGCAGACCAAAAACGGCAACTCATGTTTTTCAATAACCAATCAGCATGTTCGTTTGATGTCCGTGAGCTTCAAACTGCCCCCTGATTGGTCCAGAGGTATCTGTAGCACGGAATCAGTAAATGAGTCCGCAGACAGGACACAGATATGAATAATTTTTTCAACCTACCTGTGGCCAACAAAAAAAGCTACTGGACAGGTTTACACCAAAATTGCAAACTCATGCTCTTGAGACCAGGTAGCTGCTCCTTGCATACAATTGGTGCAAATCTGTCCAGTGGTTTGGGCTTCAAGCAAGAGCAACATACTTTTCAAGGTATGTATACCCGTATTTCAAAGGTTTTGGGAACCCCTATAGCATTGCCCTCCCTTAACAACATTGCAGAATCATTCAGAGGTGGTCCTATACCTTTTTCCAAAGTTCAGTGAGGATTCGTCAAACAGGAAGAGCAGATTTTGGGTGACTTATAACTTTGAGCACTTAAGCATAACTAGATGGCCACTACCACAGGCCCTATAATACAGTGAATGTTAAGATGTATTATATGTCGAATTGTGAAATGGTGTCTTTTCTTTGTCAATGGACAAGTTTCCTGCAATACAATCAAATACTGGGCAAGTCACGTGGTTCCTGCATACTCTAGATTGGTTTACCATTTCACAGAGGCTTAAAATTCAACATGACTCTTTATGCATCGCTTTCCCGACACCTGTTTCTCTTCATTAAGTCCGACTTGTACTTTTGCCTAAAACTTTGTTCGTGGCTGGCTTTATGATTTTTAAATTAGTCATTTAAAATCATTAGTTTGGTGTAGCTGAACGAGGTCCTGTATTTTTACAGATTTTTTCGAGCACTTGAAGGAACGTTGTACAATTAGTACCAAGTTAATGAGGCCGACACTCCACAGGAATTAGTACCGTATTTCTCTTTTATTGCATGTATAACTACACTTACACCTTCAAAGTGCAGGCTATTAAATTAGACTTGGATACTTTTTTTATATCTTGTAAAATGTAAGGGAATTCTGTTACAACCAGAAGAAGACAAAAGCACAGCTTCATTGCATTTCCTTACATCGATTTAATAGGGTTATGGTAGACCTTTCACAAAGGTCAGTATGCAAATCTTGCAAATCAGAAAGGACTCAAACAAAAAAGCAAGTAATTAGGAATGGATGGATACAATCAGCAAACATAATTAAATGAATATTGAAAAAATAAATACGCGTATTATAGAATATTTTGATCCTGGCACACTGTCACATTTGTAACATTTAAATGAATGAATAATACCATAATTATGTATTTTTATCACAAATAATGAGTATGGTTGAATGTTAGCGTTGTTGTCTTTTCGTAAATAACTATCAGCTTAAGCAGGGGGGTTGGAATTCTTTAACGTGTGGTTTCTTGTAAATCACATTTTATAAAGAATAAACATTCTCTGTTACATACACCAGCCATCAAGCATGCAAAAATATATCCACACATTAATTCACAAATCATAACACCTATGTATGCATGCACGTGCTAACTCTAGCTCCAAAACCTAATGTTTCCCTTGTGTAATGAAAACAAATGAAAATGATTGCATTTAAAACATGACACATTCTCATGCACTATTTTTCATTTAGAATGTCCTCTCTATGCCACTTTCATGTACCCGTAATTTCCTTAGCCATTTCTGTTAGTCCTCTTATCAGGCTGAAGTAATTGCTATGCACAGTACATGCCTATTCATTCATCCAGTGTTTGACAATGTTGCGATGACCCACTAGATCTCTTGTCTAACCTAAACACCCCATTCTAAACAAGCACTGGCATAGCCAACGTTGCGGGGTTTTGCGTAAGCATGGGATGGGCAGTATCTAGGTACTGGCATAATGGCCATAAGTATGCAACAGCTGTAAAATAGAGTGATTACCTTGCCCTATGGTGCTGGTACTTGGCCACTGCCTATCTAATACCTCAAGACAAAATGTTTGGCATTGTCTTTGCTTGTTTCTATCAGGACTTCATTGCATACATCCCTTCACCCACTGCTTCCAAGATGGTAATCCAGCATGGCATGTGTACCCAGTTATTGGGAAAGTGCCCTTCACGATGTTGGCATTTGTACAAACAAAACCCCAAACCCACATGTACAGTGGGATTGCATGGAAGAGATGTTACTGTTCTCGGAATGGGGACGATAATGGATGGATATGGAGGCAAATGCAAGTAGGGGCAGATGATCTTCAGTGAAACGTCATTAAACATGTCATCCCAACCTCATGAGAGAGAAGTAACAAAAGGTGTTAGAAGTGAACAAAAATGGGTTCACAAACGCAAAGCCTATCTATATGGCCTCATGACAGTATGCATTGGTTTTGTCTGGCACTCGAGTGATATGGCGAAATGAAAGCAAAACTCAGTTGAATTTTCTGCCAGTCGCATTCTAACTAATAAAATAAAAACGAACAACGACATCCTCTGAACATATGTTATATATTTCACCCAAAGCAAAATGTCTGGCTTCATGGATTAAATCTAGAGAAACATATATTTCTTGGAATATGCAAAGCCCAGGTTCACCCGAAACCTCGGCAGCGATTTACAAGAACACACTAAGAATACGTTTAATTTCCTAAATTACAATTGCACGTTATTAGATTAAAACAATCCCTTCCATCCTTCTTCAATGCAGAGAGTAAAACAATCTATCCAACATAGTGACGGTCATGTCAGCCTACATCTTTCCACATGTGCAATGTTGTTGTCCCCGTCAAACATCAATTTGTATAAACAAATTATGGACCAACATTATTACTCTCCATTTACATAACCACATTAAATTTAATCTATACACCATTTGAAATGATTTACTTGACTCTGCCACTTATGAGATATCCCAAAGAAATCATCAAAGTGTGAGCATGATTATCAAATTACCATGAAATTACCTTGCAATGATCAGTAGCTTACTTTCCTGCAATTGAATAATGCATGTCTATTTCATATTTGGCCATAGAGACATGTGATCAGTTATTCTAGTGGACATCTCTACCAATGAAAGGTTTCTTGTGTGCTGCCCCATGTCGTTGCACAGGCTATTTCACGCTCTTGCCCAAGGGGAAACGACAATCCAATTCCTTTCCCAGCTAAGAAGGACATAACAAAGTAGACCCATCTAAGCAATAATGGTTCAGTTGCAACCCTGAGAATAAAGGTTGATGAAACATGTTGACAAACAAAGAATGGGTGAAAAACGAAAATGTGCTTTTCTGTTTTTATTACGATAGGCAGATCTCGTCTTGATGCTAAAATGAATAAGTACATCAACATGTTTCTTTATCGTATATCACACGTAGCCATATACTTATATACTTTATAGATAAAGTCAACAACCACTACTTTTCATTTTTTTGTTTTTTTCATGCTGCAGTTAATCAAGGTTTAATATTTCATGCCATTTCCAAGATTGTATTATCCTTGTTTCCCAAGTCCTCCCGTGGACGTTGTACTCGCTGGTACATTGGTCGCGATTATTGGATATTAAGCACCATGAACCAACCATTACATCTAATACAGTCCATTACATAGCGTTAAAGGAAATACGTGGCTACACGATATAACCTGCCAACACATTAACGGACTAATTCACAGATGCGTTTTACCATGTCAAACCCCCATTGGAAAAAGTTCTGTGAATTAGGCCAATAGTGTGTTCACTTTTACAGACCATCTAGTGTGGATGAAAATCCGCTCCATCTTTTCCAATGAAAAGGGTGGAGATTTGGGCTGTACATTCTTTATATCCACTGTGTACATTAATCTGGGTAATAGACACATACTTAACAATGCATTTCCAAGCACCCCCCCCCCCATAAGACATATCTTTATTTCCAATTACATATGATCACAATTGCACATCAATTATCTGTCACTTTTCCCTCACCTGTGATTAATTTCATACAAGGCTTCTCAAAATAAATGTAAAATAAAGAGTTTCAGTGTCCTTTTCAGTTTGAAATGGGTGATAGATTGGCACTCTGGTATGTGATGTCAAGTTTAGGGTGTCTTCATTCACCCACTTCAAAAGGGCCCCAAACCATCCGTACAGTTCTTATAATTGCACTTGGAAAAACTGCAGAATCGTCTCCAGTTCTATTTGCTGTTACCCCCCCCCCCCACCGTGTTAAATGTATTACATGCACTTACTCTGTCTGTGCAGACTATTATCGTTTTCAGAATTTCAAGGGCTCTGAACGACTGTTGTTTTTCCCCTTGTGTCCTCCCTCCTTGAACGCTTTGAAAACACTTGCTTTTTGTGTAGGCTCTGTACAAATAAAAATGACCATACCATACGGTTCACAAAGTGCTTTCTGGCATACCTGGTCAATAATAATTTATTATATATTTTATCCATTATATTATCTAGGGAAGAGAATTGCCCTTGCCAGCCCTTAAAAATCATCTAAGTGGTGATACATTATAAATGTTAAAATAAATGGATAATACTACACATAAATAACTACACACATTGAATTTGGGTGCATGGATGGCTACAGAGAAGCCTTGGTGAACCTTTGTGAATCTAGGAGCCCTGTTCAATCCTGACAATGGCCCTCATACGAGTGTGGCATTTATACAGAGGTAATTCTGTCCCGTCGGTATAACCATTACTAACTGGAGGACTGGCAGAATTACCACTGCATCATGACCTCGCGGGCACACGCAACCATCCTTGGCGGCAACCGTAACACCATTTGGCAGTACTATCACCAACAATGGTCAACAGGCAGTAATACCCCCCGAATACAATGGAATTACCGTTACGGTCTCCACAGCTGGTGGAAATAATGTCACCACAAGAACGGGAAGCATTGCAGCATTCATCTTGAAAAACTCAATCCACTCTGAATCTCCCATTACTTGTTGGCATCCAGACAAAATATGACCTTCCCTCTTGGGTAATGGCTTGGCAGTCTGATGTTCTGGGGGCAGCACAGAGTAATGCCAGAGGTTAGGATTAATTCCACTCCTTTCAGACATCACCTCTTTTGTTTGGCATCAAGACAGCAAACATCCAGGAATACAATGTCCCCGGAAAAACTTAAGGCTGCCTCCTAGACCTCAGGCTAAGGAAGCCCAAAGTCAGCGAATCTGAGCTGTGTGCCCTGGTGGATGTGGTTGTCATGCACACAGAGGAGCTGTTTGGCAGTATGCAGAGGAAGACCTCTGCAAAGAGGATTTGGGGGTCTGTCAGCCATATGGTGGTAGCAGTGGGCATTGTTCTATGCAATGTGGAGGACTGTTGGAAGTGATTTTTTACCTGAAGTGCAGGGTCCAGAGCCTCACCACACACAACAGGCAGGATAGTGCTACCACAGGAGGTGGCACTGTGGAACCCCTAACCCTCATGCCATGTGTGAAGGCAAGCTCAATCCTCCACATGGAGGACTTAAAGGGGATCAGGAGTACAGAGACCGGAGCAAGGACCCACAGTGATGGTGTTACGTCTTTCTAACTCAATATGCATTTGACTGCAGTGACCTAAAGCTTCTATCCCCCAGCAGAGATGTGCACAATGGACAAGGGAATTGACTAACACATGGCAATCACAAAAAATGCATAGTTAGTTCACACATTTGCCAGGAGAGGCAGGGACATGTAGCAATACACATGCACTGTAGGAGAAACATGCATGCCAATACATGGAAACATGAGAAGCACCTATGTGTGCCATGATAGTCCATGTCGGCAAGTGAAGCCCCACCGCACCCACAACAACAAGCTACCTTGCACATGCATGAACCGTGTACACCTTCAGCAAGCACTATCACCACCTACTGATAGCAGCAATCTTTGGACTAATACCGCCAATGCCAATCATACAAAATGAGCACCTTTGGAACGCACACAATGTTGCATGAGTGTCTCGCAAGCTCACAGACATGTCTGTAAGGTGACTGACAGTATGTAATTCTATTATGAACAAATACACAGTCCACGGACATAGACGAGGCTGGACCCTCCACTGCTGGCACATCTTACACATCCACCACTGCAATAGCCAGACCCCTTCGCAGTGGAGCAAACAGCAGAGCAGAGCAGCAAGGCCACCACCTCCACCACCAGCACCACCACAGCCACCATCACCTACCACCACAGTTTAAATTCCAGCAGGTCTGGAGGATGTGACAGGTGGAACAGCTGTCACTGAACCACTACTACCATGACACAGCCAGCTCCTGTTATGGAACACACTCCTGCAGTGTCTGCTCTGGATGCACGTCGCCACGGTACCAGTATACCCATCTCTCCATCACAGGCAGTGCAGCCACAAGTCCATCATGGCATGGACTATGCCCATACCACAGATGAGGCAGAGGGATGTGAGGGGGCACAGGACATGGTCTTCCAATTCTCATGCTTAAGCCCAAACCAGCTACACAACCCACCACCTCTTCCGGCAACAATATGGCAGCTGTAAGGGTGAGGCTAGATGCCATACATCAGCAGGCATCTATTAAGGCACTGGTGAGCTAGCAGTTTCAACTCATGGAGGCCATGTGAGATTGCCTGCAGGGGTGTAACCACAAGATGTCCTGTTCCCTTGGCCATGCCACCAGTGCCATGACCTCACTAGTTCAAAGGGTGCAGGAGCACACAGAGGCAAGCACAACCTTTTCAGAGATACTCAATCAATAAATGCATCTCACCCTGCAGTTCTTCCGGGCCCAGGGGTCAGAATATTCCACCACTGTAACCCCAACAGAGGATTCCCAACCCAGCACCCCAAGGTGCCACTCAGAGCACCACTGCACTGCCAAGGACCCAGAGCAGGCCCCCATGCCCAAGAGGCAACGAAAATGACTGTCAGGCACTGAAAGGGTTTTCTCCGGATGGTGTTCAGGAGATGGTTTTTGTGGAGAGTGTTTAGGGAGGGTTTTTGTTGAGAGTGTTTATGGAGGGCTTTTGGGAGGACGTTTTGGGGAAGGCAATTTCACATTTCCACATAAAATACTTTATTGCTTAAAGCAATGCTAGGACATTCCATATCGTGTGCTAGTGTTTAATTAATAATATGACTATAAACAGAGGTGCATAGCAAAGTGTGTATCAATTGAGAAAGAAGGAAAGAAAGAAAGAAAGAAAGAAAGAAAGAAAGAAAGAAAGAAAGAAAGAAAGAAAGAAAGAAAGAAAGAAAGAAAGAAAGAAAGAAAGAAAGAAAGAAAGAAATTGTCTATCAGTTCTTGCTGAACCAGGTGTCCATCAGTACCCTCTTACTGCTTACTGCATGGCAGCACAGTACCCTCAGGTATGGAGTCCTCCAGAAGCCCTTGTTCCATCTTCCTGAGGCTGCCTGAATATGTCAGGAGACCCACATGAAGCATCCAGGATCGATCTAGAGATTGCCCCTGTTACCTCTGACAGCAAAACTTGGATCTTTTGAATGTCTTTTCCCCTCCAAAAGGGACTTTAACTGGGCTTCAGCAACAACTCACCCCAACACCACCAGAAGCCCTCTTTCCATCTGCATGAGGCTGCCTGCAGAGGTCAGAAGACCCAAAAGAAGCATCCAACCCAGGAATGATGTAATGACTGCCCCTGTGAACTCTGGAAAAGTTACGTTTAGATTACTTTGGTTATATAAGCACTGTCCGTTGGGCATCCATTCGCCTGGGCATCCAGAGCAAAGGGAAGACAGAGCTAATGGTTGCTAAAATATCCTTGTCCATTTCATTTTGTGTTCCCTTTTAGCCCCTGTTTGCAACAGTTTGCCACAACAATTCATTGCATACAGCACACAGATAACATTCAAATCTAACTTGAACACACCGCTAAAACAACTATTTGCATACACCTGCTCCTGTGAGTTCTCCTAGCTTCATAATTACTGTACTATCTCTCCACACAGTGCTATCCATAATGTATTCACTCCTGCTCCTCCTGCTGCTCCTCCTACTCACCTTTCTCCAATCATGCAACAACTTCCTCCTTTCCTATCCCTATAAGAAAACTCACAACTCAAAACTCCTACTACTGCATCGCTCTTCCATCAACTTCCAATAAACAAAGCTGTCAAGCTAACCATACATCCACCAATACTTATCCACCTCGCCTCACTTCCTCTGAGACTCAACTTCTATATTCCTCCTTTCAACATCAACTGAACATTGTAGTCTGGAACGTTCTGTCTGTTTGCAAGAAAACTTCCTTTATAACTGACTATTTTCACACCAGCTCTCCTCGCCTAGATTTTCTTGCTCTCACTGAAACTTGGATTTCTCCATCTGACACTGACACTCTGGAGGACGTACATGACTACCAACTATCCTTCTTTCACTCTCCTCAACTGACTGGCAGAGGTGGAGGTGTCACACACCTACTCACTCCACGCCTCAATAACTCAGAAATCGCCATGGCCATGTCCTCTCCTACCTCTTTTGAATTCAACATCTCTACTATTGCTCTGCCTTACTCATTTCCGATCATCACCATCTATCGCCCTCTTGGTCCCACTAGACCATTCTTTGATGATCTTGGGCAACTACTTAATTCTATTTCCACTAAACATCACTTTTCTCTTAAGTGACTTTAACCTTCCCTCTCCAACCACTTCTCCAACCACTTCTCAGAAATCTGATCTTCAGTCTTTTCTTAATGACCATGCTCTCCACTGTATCCATAACCTAACTACCCACACAGGGTGTAACTCTTTGGATCTTTTGGATCTCTTATTCATCTCCACCTCTCTCTCAGCCACTAATAGCCCTACGTCTTGAGCCGGATCTCCTTAAGTCTGGAAACACCTCAAGACTTTCCTCTTTTCCTCTTCCTTCCATCACCCCCTACTCTGCTAACCTAGTTCTCTGTTCTTTCCCTCTATCCCTCCTCTTCTTTACAGCATCTTGATTGGCTGTTTGGTGTACCTCTGAGTCTCACTGGTCCCCGGCACCCCCAGCGAGTCCTCTCCCGCACTTGCCCCATGACCCTCCACCCCACATGCACTCAATGCACTTGAGAAATGAACCCAAGAGAGTGGCTCTCTCTGCACTTACCCAGTTCCTGCTGGCCGGGTCCACTTGATCCTCCCCTGACCTGTGACCCTCTGCGCACGTGCGTGATCCATAAGCACCTTGCTGGAAGATTGTCTGTCTGTTCTCCCTTGCATTCACACCTTATTTACACCATCTAAACTTCAGAATCGCTGCCAGGCCTATTTGCTGTATCCCAAAATGTTAAAGGTATCTTTTAAGTACGTACTCTGCCTGTGCAGACTATAATCGTCTCAGAATTTCAAGTGTTCTTAGCGACTGTTTTTTCCCATGTCCCCACCCCCCTTGAATGCTTTTAAACACTTGTATGTGTAGCGAAATATAAATAAACAATACCATGCCATACCATACCAATTCTGCTCTCACACATCTTTATCTGATCACTCAATTGTTTCCATCACCATCTCTTTCCCACCCTCTCACCTTCCTCACCACTTGCTTCAACTATTTCTAAAAGGACATTTAAACCTTCTGCCATTCCCCTTTCCTATCCGACCAATAATTTTTACTCTCCACCTTCACACCCGATGCCGCATCCACCAACACAGCCTTCCCAAGTTTCCAATCGCTATTATATGACTCATTCGCCTCTCACTTCCCACTGCTTACTTTCACCCATAATTCTCAGCATCCCCGTCTATGGGTCACCCCATTCATATGCTCTCTCCACAAAGACATGCATCGGCTGCTGTGCAAATGGAGGAGTACCCACTCACGTGAGGACCTGTAACTCTACCTCTCTAATTCTCTCAAGCCCACTCTTGAAAGACTGAAAAGGGACATCTACTTAACACTCATTGACTCTCACTCCAACCATCCATGCCAGCGACAGGGCACCCTAAACTCACTTCTCACTTCTCCTAAGTGTATGTCTATCAACTCCACTCTCATAGCTAATGACCTAGCTGAATATTTTGCAGGAAAAAAAAATCCAAAATTCAAGACTCTCCACTGACCTTCCTCACACACCCTCCTCCTACATTTTACACTCTGCCTTCTCTACTATCATCCTCTGCCTTTATCTTCCACTTTAGTCACACTAATACTGACAAAGTGCTATCTCTACTGATGAAGGCTATCCCCTCTTATGCCCGATTTGACCATCTTGCTCCTCAGATAGTCAAGCCTATTGTGTCATGATGCCTACCTCCAAGGAGCCAGGTCCGACCCAGCAACCCCAGAGGCAGGCATCATTTCCCCCAGGGAATTGCCAGCGGGCCCAAGCTGGGGCCCTTTGGACACAGTCCTGGCGCCTTAGGCGCCAGGCTCATGTTGGACCCCTGTCCTGGCGCCTTAGGCACCAGGCTCATAAAGCTAGACATGTGTTCAAGTGTTTTAAGGTGCACTTACCTGATGCAGACCATGCTGCTACATCCAGGCCCTCTTGAGGCCTGAATGGAACTACTTTACCTGTGGAACTACTTTCCCCTGGGTGTGGTCGGGGAAGGATACATACCTGATCGGTGGAAGGATACATACCTGGAACTTCTTCCAAAGCTATTTAAACCACGCCCGATCAGCAACTCATGCTTCACGTTGTTCTGCTCCTCGCAGCTGGACGCTCACCGTGTCAGCTCCTGCATCTGGACTTTAGCCACGCCTGTCAGCACCCTGGGTCACCTGCTAAGAGAGAATTGGAGAGAAAGAAGACCTTACCTGCTAAAGCTGCATCACGGAGACTTCACACTGACGATCCTGAAAGGGAAGACATCATTTTAAAAGCATTTCGTTTCGATCGCTGCAGCGCTGCATTTCACTCACCTTTCCTGGGCACCTCCATCTTCAGCAGCGATCATCCGGATCCGCAGCCACTTCCCAGAGCCTAGAGAGAAAAAGACAAGAACACAAGGTGAGAGAAGGAAGGGAGTAGGAAAAGCTCAGTTTCCTTCTAAGACTTACCTGTTGGGTCATTCCCATTTCATTTCGGGTCCTGCCGCTTCCTGGCATTCCGGACCCCGGCCCCTATGGGGAAAAAAGACAAAGACATTGAATGAGCGAATGCAAAGACATTACCCGAACGCTCATCCAGAACTTACCTGTCATTTACTGGAACTGCACGTTTCACTTCGGGTCAGCGCCATATCTCCGGCATTCCGAACCCCGGCCCCTAAGGGGAAAAAGACATAAACGTTAGCGCTTGCAGCAATAAGACAATGAACATTATTATTAAGCTTGAACTTTTGAACTTGCTACAGAACTCTTACAGCGCCTTACCTGAATAGTCAAGCTTATTTGAACTCCCATCAAACCTCAATCCAGTGAAGTAACTGGGTTTCAACGCGCCACTGCATCAGAAGCAGGATGGAGAACTCATCCTTCCAGACCCTAAGGTGAGACTTCACGGGGAATCGAGGAAGGGTATCGTGGAGGGTTGGAAGGGAGTGGGAGGCTTGAGCATTATTCCGTCAGTAGGTAATGCTCCCTTTTCACACACAGGGGAATATTCCTGCGAGCCAGTGAGTCCATCTTCAGAGTCCTGCGCTTCACCATAGAAGAAGCATCAGCACTCGAAGCCAGACCTGCGCCTCCGTGGCAATCAGGTGAGAGTGACAGAACGCGAAGCCTACCCACAATTTCCCACCCGGGCGCTATGGAGACTTCCGAGACAGATCAGCTGGCCCAGCTTTTGGGGGAATTACGGGCAGAAGTGCACTCAGCCCGCCAGGAGACTAACGCTCTCAAAAGAGAACTGATCCTATCCAAGGAAAGAACAGATGACCTGGCTAAAAGGTTATTGCAGGCCCAGGCAGGGCACACTCCTTTACCTAATTCCGGAGATACTTCCACATCAATGGGTTTGAATAACCCGGTACAAATCAATCTACCTGGACACATGCCTTTGGCCCCACCTGAACGTTTTGCGGGGGATCCCAAGAAATATGCCGTCTTTATGAACCAATGTCATTTACACTTTCTATGCAGACCCGGGGCCTTCCCTAACGACCAGACCAAGGTAGCCTTTATACTATCTTACCTCAGTGGCAGTGCTGCCGATTGGTCTATTCCATTGGTAAATCAGGACGATCCCATTCTCCAGGATTTTCAGGGCTTCCAGGCCAGCATGGAAAGATTGTTCGCTCGACACTCTCAAGGACAGGCCCTTGATAACGAACTGCTATCCTTACGACAAGGTAATCAGGATCTTCTGTCCTACATAGCCACCTTTAACAGACTGGTTGTGGAAACTGGATGGCCAGAAAGTAAAAGGATCACATTGTTTCATCGAGGCCTGCGCGGAGAGCTTAAGGATGTTCTAGCTCAGATAGTAAACCCACCCCAGGTCTGCGCAGACTACATTGACTTGGTGGTTCAACTTGATCACAGACTTCAAAATAGAAAAGCAGATTGGTTCAAGTACGAAACCCGAGTACCGATCAAAACCCACGCTAACTCCAAGAGTACCGACGTATCCAAACCTATGCAAATCGGTGGTGTTAAAGGACCATTAACACAGAAGGAACAAGAGAGAAGGCGGCAAATGCAACTTTGCCTGTATTGCGGGACTTCCGGTCACTTTCTTCGAAATTGTCCTTTTAAACCACCTAAGAAGGTGGTTGGAGCCACTGATAACGATTTATTGACACCTGATTCGGGAAACGACCTAGCCCGACAAGCGTAGGGGTCCGCTTGCCGAGCTTGAAAACAAACTCTTTGACCTCGCATTTTGTCATACCAATGGTGCTCGTGGACCCAAAACAGCCTCAGCTGTTGCATGCTATAAAAGCATACATCGACAGTGGAGCTATTGGAAATTACATAGACCGTGAATTGGCTTCCAGGATTAAGCTCCCTCTCCGCCCGAAAGTAACCCAAGATGTCATTACTACAGTAGATGGAACCGAAATAGCCTAAGGGCCTGTAACGCATTCCACTGTTGAAATGACACTGGTGGGTCAGGATGGATATCGGGAAGCAATCGTGTTTGATGTGATCAAGGCCCCACAATTTCAAATAATTCTTGGAATTCCTTGGTTAGAAACACATAATCCCAGAATTGACTGGCGAGCAAAGAAGATAAGTTTTCCTGATTGTGAACCAACTTGTTACCCAAGAAATCCAGTTATGGGTCTAGCCTCAGCAACTTCCACCCCTGTACAGCTACCGTCAGAATACCAAGAATTCCAAGACGTTTTTCAGAAGGAACAGGCTAACACGTTACCTCCCCATCGGTCTTATGATTGCCAAATCGATCTGGTACCCAATGCTCAACTACCTTGTAGTAGGATTTATGCTCTTACGGAACCTGAGAACCTACATTTGCGTCAGTATTTAGATCAGTACCTAGCCAATGGTTTTATTCGCCCGTCCAAGTCCCCTGTCTCCTCAGCTCTGTTCTTCGTGCCGAAAAAAGAGGGCGACCTTAGAACATGTATAGACTATCGCGCCCTAAATCAAATAACGATTAAGAATCGTTATCCTCTGCCCCTGATCCCTGAGCTTATCGACCAGGTGAAAGACGCTTGTGTGTACACCAAGTTAGATCTCCCAGGAGCTTATCACCTGGTGCGTATAAAAGAAGGCGACGAATGGAAGACTGCATTCTGCACCAAATTTGGGCTCTTTGAATATCAGGTGATGCCCTTCAGGTTTGCGCAATGCACCTGCCGCCTTTCAGTACTTTATGAATGATGTTCTTCGGGAACTTATCGACGTCTGTGTCATTGTTTATATTGACGACATTCTGGTGTACTCCTCTTCAGAATCCGATCACAGAAAACATGTTAGGGCAGTTCTTGAGAAATTGCGCCAGCACAGACTATTTGCAAAGCTCGAAAAATGCATTTTTCATACCACAGAAGTGGAGTTTCTCGGATTCATCCTGACACCTCAAGGAGTCCGAATGGACTCGCGAAAGGTGGACGCCATCCTCAAATGGCCATCTCCTAGCTTGGTGAAGGGAGTTCAGAGCATGCTCGGCTTCGCCAATTTCTATCCAAGATTCATCCGGGAATTTTCCCGAACAGTCCAACCCATCACAGCTCTCCTAAAGAAAAACAAACGCTTTGAATGGACTCTTGAGGCCGAACAAGCCTTTCAGGACCTGAAAACCAAATTCACCTCTGCACCTATATTGAAGCACCCACACCCAGATCTCCCTTACATTGTGGAAACCGACGCATCCAGTTCGGCCATGGGAGCTGTCCTGTCGCAAAGAGACCCAGAAACTAACCAACTACACCCTGTGGCCTTTTGGTCCAGGAAATGTTCTCCTCCTGAAATCAACTATGCAATTACCGACAAAGAGTTACTGGCTATAAAATCTGCTTTCAATGCTTGGCGTCACTACCTTCTTGGGGCAAGACACACCATCACCGTAATTACGGACCACAGAAATTTACAGTATTTAAAGACGGCCAAGGCTCAATCTTCACGACAACTCCGATGGGCTCTATTCTTTGCAGAATTTGATTTTGTAATTACCTATCGCCCTGGCTGCAAGAATGGTAAAGCGGACGCCTTATCCCGGATTGGCATGGAAGAACCCAATTCGAGTTTAGAACCTGTGCCAATCATACCTGAACAAAGAATCTTAGGCCTAACTTCATTGCAAACTATTGAGGACATCCAAACGCAAGTAAAACAACTTCTAGACTCTTCAGCCTTACTGGAATGGAGTCAAAAGGGTCCTCATTACACCGTTAAGGATGACTTACCCTACTTCCAGGAGCGGTTGTTTCTGCCTAGTTAAGAATTGCAAGAACTTGTTATTGCCCATCATCATGAATCATTAATGGAAGTACACCCTGGTATCGCTAAAACGGAGGAAAAAATCAAACGCCACTTCTGGTGGCCTTCTTGGAGAAAAGAGATGAAGTCTTTTGTATTGTCTTGCGGAATTTGCACCCAAAACAAGGGTCAAAAGAAAAGGCCAGCCGGCCTACTTCAACCCTTGGATATTCCACCGGCACCATGGCACGCCTTGTCAATGGACTTTATAACTGACCTGCCTCCTTGTGCTGGTTACAACACTATCCTTGTAAGTGTGGATCTATTCTCCAAAATGGCCCACTTTATCCCTTTAAAAGGTTTGCCTTCAGCTTCCACCTTGGCCAAGGAATTTCTGGAGAATATAGTTCGCATACATGGTTTCCCTTCCATATTAGTCTCGGATTGTGGAAGTCAATTTATCTCCCATTTTTGGAAGAAGTGTTGCCAACTAGCACAAATAGATGTGCGGCTATCCACCAGCCACCACCCCCAGACCGACGGACAAACCGAGAGAACCAATCAGACTCTCGAGCAATATCTTCGGTGCATGTTACACCAATCTGAGTTAAATTGGAAAGACATCGTTTGGATCGCAGAATATGCATACAACAATTCAGTGCATTCCCGAACCGGACAAACTCCTTTTTATACTTTGTATGGTCACCATCCTCTGACCTCTGATCTATATCCACCTCTGACCCTGGAAAGGCCCGCAGTAAATCATCTGCATTCCACAATAACCCGAGCCTTCAAAGAAGCTGCAACTCATTTACAGCAAGCCAAGAAAAAGTATAAAGAAAACGCTGATTTGCACCGAAGTAAAACTCCTCCTTACCAAGTAGGAGATCAGGTATGGCTAGCAACGAAACATTTATCCCTCAAGGGCCCGCGAACCTTCAATCCCAGATTTATAGGACCTTATCCCATCAAGGCTATAATCAATCCCGTGGCCTTTAAACTGGATTTACCGTCTAACATGCGTATTCATCCAGTTTTTCATGCATCACTTTTGAAGCCAGTACAACCAGAGACCCGACTGTCCAAGCCTCCAGACCCAGTTCAAAGTGAAGGGGAATTAGAATTCGAAGTTAAAGACATTTTAGACTCCAAGGTTTTAAAGTCCAAACTCTTCTATCTTGTTGACTGGAAGGGATATGGACCTCAGGAGAGATCGTGGGAGCCTAGTAACCATGTTCACGCACCTCGGTTAATACAAAGGTTCCACCAAAGATTTCCGAACAAGCCAAAACCCCCGGAGGGAACAACCTTGGGAGGGGCCTTGAGGGGGCTACTGTCATGATGCCTACCTCCACGGAGCCAGGTCCGACCCAGCAACCCCAGAGGCAGGCATCATTTCCCCCAGGGAAGTGCCAGCGGGCCCAAGCTGGGGCCCTTTGGACACAGTCCTGGCGCCTTAGGCGCCAGGCTCATGTTGGACCCCTGTCCTGGCGCCTTAGGCGCCAGGCTCATAAAGCTAGACATGTGTTCAAGTGTTTTAAGGTGCACTTACCTGATGCAGACCATGCTGCTACATCCAGGCCCTCTTGAGGCCTGAATGGAACTACTTTACCTGTGGAACTACTTTCCCCTGGGTGTGGTCGGGGAAGGATACATACCTGATCGGTGGAAGGATACATACCTGGAACTTCTTCCAAAGCTATTTAAACCACGCCCGATCAGCAACTCACGCTTCACGTTGTTCTGCTCCTCGCAGCTGGACGCTCACCGTGTCAGCTCCTGCATCTGGACTTCGGCCATGCCTGTCAGCACCCTGGGTCACCTGCTAAGAGAGAATTAGAGAGAAAGAAGACCTTACCTGCTAAAGCTGCATCACGGAGACTTCACACCGACGATCCTGAAAGGGAAGACATCATTTTAAAAGCATTTCGTTTCGATCGCTGCAGCGCTGCATTTCACTCACCTTTCCTGGGCACCTCCATCTTCAGCAGCGATCATCCGGATCTGCAGCCACTTCCCAGAGCCTAGAGAGAAAAAAACAAGAACACAAGGTGAGAGAAGGAAGGGAATAGGAAAAGCTCGGTTTCCTTCTAAGACTTACCTGTTGGGTCATTCCGATTTCATTTCGAGTCCTGCCGCTTCCTGGCATTCCGGACCCCGGCCCCTATGGGGAAAAAAGACAAAGACATTGAATGAGCGAATGCAAAGACATTAGATCAACAGTAGGGGGTTGTTCTGTCATGTAACATTTTTGGGAGGCCTATTATATGACTTAAATAGGCCTGGGTTATTTTTTATTATGTCAGAAAAAGTACACAAACACTGTAAATGTGAGAATGTACCAGAGGAAGTTTCAGACACAAATCAATAGTAATTTTACAGCTTTTATAATTTATTTTGCTGCTGGATGCAATTGGACATACTGCATCAATAAAAAAGAAAGAAAAAGAAGGAAAAAAATAACATTTGTTGAAAGAATACATTCACAGGATGCACAAAAGTTTCATTTAAAAAAATACAGAGTTTTTTCAAAACAAAGGAAAATAACTATTAATCTTAATTTTTCCTTAAGCATCTGTTTATGACAAGCTGGATTTTCAAGACATGCCAAAGTAGTGTTTAAGAAGAAACACTGTGAAACCACCACCTTAGTGACAAGTGATTAGCATGTATTTTATACATGACATCCAAGACACAAGCACTTAGTAAGAGAGTTCTTGGGTAGGTGTAGCCAGGCTGGAGGGTGACCTAACAAGTGGTCGACGTCTAGATATTGATCTACAAAGAAGTAGGGACCAGGAGGAATTTAGTGGTGCTGGTCGATGAGACGTTTCGGCTAGATGCCTTCATCTTGGGCCTGGGGTAGGTCTCCCTAAAAGGAGAAACAGGGGATCTCTGTTAGTGTCTGAATAGCGAGGTATAAAGGTGTGTGTATTTAAAATAAGACATAATAATTCCCTGATTGTGGTACACCACTGAAAAGTAAGAGACAAGAGGTACACGGGTCTGACCTTGGGGGTTGCAGGATTCCCTTGGACAGTTGTGGCTTGCTATGATGCAAAATGGTTTTCTTTTTTTCTGTAGTTGACTGCAAAGATTAGGGAACATAATGTTCTCAGTTAGAACGCTATTAATACCAATTAAAAAATATAATTAAGAACAGCATAGTAGTAGGCTAAAAATAGGCAAAAAACTTTTTGGGCGCTCACCTTTATGTGTTGTAGCTGAGCGGTAGAGCACCGGAAGAGACGTGGTTCCAGTGAGATGGCTGCTCACTGGCACATGGAACTGCACGTAATGTAGGCTTAATGGGTCTTATTTTCCATAATTGCCTGAGGGGAACGAGATGCGAACCCTTCGTTAACACTTGTAGTAGTAATAAAATCATCTGAACATACTGGTCCAAGGCGAATGTTTACCTTGAAAGTGACGAAAACGGAGCTCACTGCATGCTGGTATCTGTGTTCGAGGCTGCGGCTGAAGCACTCTGTCGAGGCTTGAAAATAATGATGCCGCGATATACTCGGATGCCCAGACTGCGCATGCGTGCCGGGAGTAGTGTTCGGATTGTTATTTTTATTTTTGACGGGTGCGCATGCGTGGGCCCGGTTGACTGTAGTGTTAATGTGTGAAAGTAGCACCGAAAGGCACTATTCTCGTGTTCATAGCCGTGCTCTATGACCAGTAAGGTATCTCACGATTCATTTTTAGTATTTTTAGTATTTATAATAAGCCTCAAGCCTATGTGGGCTGGGTGTCGGTCTGATGAGAATGAATGGTTGCAGTTGGGCGCAATCTATATAAAGAAAGAAAGATAAGTAGTGACTGAGTAAAAATGTAAACAAACTACAGGGTGGCCCAATATTGTGGATTGGGGGATTTCATGGAAGAAATAGGCCGCCTAAGAGAAACTGTGTGGGTCGCAACTATTGTTATCCGTTGGGTGAGGCCCTGAATTGTGGGGTCTCAAGAGGGCATGAGAGTCCTGAATAGGGAGAAAATAATAATTTGGCAGGAGAAAGCAACTAGAGTAAAGGATTTTTTATCTGCTGAACTGCGAGGGGTCTATCTCGTTAAGCCCAGTAGTTGTGCTTTTCAGCTTAAAAATCCACCATAGGATATCGTCAGGACCGTGATGGTTTTCAATGAAATGTTGAACCATTGGTGCAGCGGCAGATTTGCATCGGATCCGGGATCTATGTTCTCCTATCCTTTTGTTGATCTGTCTGGTTGTTTTTCCAACATACCGCAAGTCGCAAGGACATTCAATAATGTAGATTACATTAGCCGTTTTGCAGTTGGTGAATTGCCTAAGTTCCCGAACGCTCATCAAGAACTTACCTGTCATTTACTGGAACTGCACGTTTCACTTCGGGTCGGCGCCATATCTCCGGCATTCCGAACCCCGGCCCCTAAGGGGAAAAAGACATAAGCGTTAGCGCTTGCAGCAAATAGACAATGAACATTATTATTAAGCTGGAACTTTTGAACTTGCTACAGAACTCTTACAGCGCCTTACCTGAATAGTCAAGCTTATTTGAACTCCCATCAAACCTCAATCCAGTGAAGTAACTGGGTTTCAACGTGCCCCTGCATCAGAAGCAGGATGGAGAACTCATCCTTCCAGACCCTAAGGTGAGACTTCACGGGGAATCGAGGAAGGGTATCGTGGAGGGTTGGAAGGGAGTGGGAGGCTTGAGCATTATTCCGTCAGTAGGTAATGCTCCCTTTCCACGCACAGGGGAATATTCCTGCGAGCCAGTGAGTCCATCTTCAGAGTCCTGCGCTTCACCATAGAAGAAGCATCAGCACTCGAAGCCAGACCTGCGCCTCCGTGGGAATCAGGTGAGTGTGACATATTGCACCTTTAGTGGCCTCTCACCTAGGTGAATATTTCAACCTGTCTTTCAACTCTGCTTGCTTTCCCTCTGTTTTCAAAACAGCCACTTTCATTCCACTGCTAAAAAAGCAAGAAGCTGGCCCTAACCTACCTGCTAACTTTCACTCTGTATCTGTCCTTCCACACTACTCTAAAGAGCTTGAAAGAGTTGTGTTCAACCGTCTTACCAATTTCTCAGACATCCCATACCCTTGGGATCCCTTACAAGCAGGTTTCTGCTTCTGTCACTCCACAGAAATCCCATGAATGTGTTCAACTTCATCGCCGCTGCTAAGCACTCCAACTTATCCTCTATTCAAATTTTCATTGATCTGTCTGCTGCTTTTGACACTGTCAACCATTCTGATCTCCTTAATACTCCCTTTCCTCTTGGGATTCTTGAGGGGAATTTACAACATCAGTTCCCCCTTACTCACTCAGCCACACATCCTAAGCGATCACATGCCTATTACCTTTAAACTTGATATTTAAATTTTAATTTGTCATAGTTAACTGTTTTGGAGAGCAATTTGGCTGTTGCTATAACACGTTTGTTAAATGTTTCTACTGATAATGAGAATATCTTCGCCTGCCTCTCAATACTTCTAAGAAGAGGTATTTGTGTGGGAAGCAAAAGGCCACCACATGTTTATAATGAACATATAGCAGAAGCCAAAAGAGTGAAAATAGCTGAGCTGAGATGTATTATGAAGCTAGCAATGTAATTCAACAGAGATATCGTAACTTCTATAAGAGCATGAGATATTCTCGTGATGTGGATGATAGCCAGAATATTTTGTATGCTCTCAAAGGCAAGAGAACCACACCAGCACACAATTTTCGGAGTACGCAGAGTTTAACAACTTAAAAATCAATTGTCTAAAATCCAAAATCATCTTTTTTACAAAGAAACTAGTCCCTAAGATCTGTCATTGGTGGGTTGGTGATACTTGGTTGTATAGAATTGAGTTTTTGTCTTTACCATTTCTAATTGCTCCACTAGTATACTTCAAGAACAGAGACTGAGGGATATGAGCAAGCCCTTATAGACACAACTGCAGCCTATCTATTGGTGTAGGTTGTCACTTTTACCACTGATTAAGTTTTACTCAGGGAAAATAATCCTGGCTTTGATTTACGGTCTGGATATTTTGACTCTAGAACCTGGGGCGTTTCTCAACACACTTGAAAGCTCGCTATGGAAGAAGACCCTTACAATAACACAGTTTTTTCCAAACTTCACCCTAAGGCATGAGCTGGGTTTGGTTTCAATAAAATCCTTTGGTTCTATGGAAAAAGCTGTCTTTGTTTGCAAATTGTGTCTGTCCGCCCAAGTTTTCTCTGTTTGCAGATCTCAGACAACTTTTGCTAGAGAGCACAATTCCCTCACTGGTACTTCTTGCCTCATCTCAAGAATCCATACTATGAGAAATTGGCTCTGATATCTGGGAACTAACAAATAACCCATCAGGGGTAAATATAATGTTATATCTGTGGGACTGGAGGCAAACTAACCAGCAAATGGCTACCTACTTTCTATATTCTGAAAATGCAGCTTTGGTCCATTGACGTGAGAATGTACCTAGCTATCTGAAGCTCTTTCCGTGCAACCAATTGAGAACCCTAGACATGCGATTCAAATTCAATCAGATCGCTATCCTGCAATGTCTAGGTCCACAATAAGGCTTGGTAGCCCAGGAAAGAATCTGTAAGCTATGCTCTAATATAAACACAATTGAAACTTTGAAACACCTGATTATCTATTGTTCACACATATATAGGGATAGATTGCAATACTGTTATAAGTTTATCAACATCTTTTAATCCAAAGAGGGTGATTGTCTGTGGGCTTCCTTTATGTTAGGAGAGAAAATGTTCTTGATTATTTATATTTATTTTATTTATTTATTTGCATTTGTTAAGCGCACTTGCAGCCCGTGGACATGGAGGCCTTAGCCTGAAAATGTAAGTCATAATATAACTCCTGTGTACTAAAAAAACAGTAGAGGTCAGGAACAACTCTCACCTACTTTCTTGGGGGCAAATACGTTTGTTTATAGCAACATGTTGTATGGCTGCTGAAGCTCCAAACACGGTATAATAAAGCATTGTCAGGAGCAAAGGTCAGTGTACACAAAGGAGTTGCCAATGTTGAAAAAATAAATTGTAAATAACAAGATACCCAAGGACTGTTTCCTAGAACAAAGATAGAGGTAAGGGACAATGCTCACCTGTTGCATAGTAGCATGGTTGTTGATAATAGCAACATGGTTGATAATGCTGCGGCACCGAATTCGGTGTAATGCAGCACTTCATTTCAGTGCAGGAGCCCCACCACCTCTGCACCGCCACTGCGATCCCCAGGAGCACCAACCACCAGCTCACCGCAAGGCTCCAGTGTGTTTGAGAAGCCACGCTGTGTGCCTGAAACAGCCGGCTGATCGGCAACCAGGATCGTCGTGTGATCATCACACTACATCCACACAGGGTTTAAATTGCCCCCTCTACCTGAGATTGTGCCTTTTTGCAGTGCTTGATCTCTAACGTGCACCCGTGAGCGACACATGTAACACTGGCATTTTGCCTCAGAACTGCCCAAAATGCCTGCAGCCATGCCGTTCCTCATTTGTTTACATGGTTGCTAGGCAATCACTCCACAGGAAGCTACATCCGTGAACAGCCTACACCGGTAGGTGGAAGCCGGCCCCACCGATGCCCAAGGCCCACAGCATAAGGCCCTATTCCGAGCCTGTCATACCTGGGAGGACTGGAGGGCTGCCTGAAATCTCTCTTCTCCCACATCAGTTATGATAGCACATCCTCCTAAACATCTAATGAACACTGCATAACTCTTAAAGGACCACTTAGAGCAACATGTCCTGAGGGAACAGGCATCTTCCTCGCTTTCAAGCTAAGCAGGGTTGGTGGCAGTTGCAGTATGGATAGGAGATAGACCCCAGTTCCAGATTCCGTGTGATTTCTTAGTTTCAAATATTTCATAGCACACTAAGAAAACACACGGCATCCACATTATTAATTTTTAAAACATGCTAATGTCAGTCCTTCAAAGCATTGCACTTAGAGACCATTTGCTAGCTTTTTGCTGAATTGCAATCTGGTATTTGTAGTTTTCCAGTAAAGGTGTGGGTAATAATGACACAATTGTACACTTTTTGCCTAACATAGTTCAATATGATTTATATATTTGAGTGACAATAAGGTGTGCTATTTTACTATAAGCAATTCCTGAAATTCAGGGTAATGAATTTCCACCTAATCCAGTATGGGTGCATACTGGGCACGAGTTAATGGTTTGTAAATATTGATTCTACTTTTGTCTTTTATTTTAACATAGTGATTGAGGAATTGTCATAAAGATTTGAACGACTTTCAATGCACATTGCATAGTGAGTGGCTTGTTCATTTGTAAACTTGACGACTTGTGTGGACATAAGGAACATTTGGTTGAAAGTTTGTTGAGGAAGATTTTCTATTAGGTTTCTTTTGCCATAATGGTGTCCGCAAGTATTTCATAGCCTTGTCCATTAGTGTATATGGCAAATCAATTTGTTTGATTTTGTTGATATGCTTCTTCGTTGAAATATGTTTCTGTTCTACTGGTGTGAAACCATTCAACTTCACTGTAGTTAGAAAGGTTGTCTATGTTCATATTGTATATGTTTAGAAGTCGTTTCTGTAGTTTTTTTTAATTAAGCTAGTGGTTTCATTCTGTTTCAAACTGACATAAAGAATTGCATTTTTTGTGTGAATGAACTGTCTATCTGAGCATCAAATATCACTTTTCTCTGATTATTTTTAGATGAGGAACTTGACTTTTCAGATCTTTTTATGGGATTGCAGAGAACTCTGTGCGGAAGATTTTTGTAAACAAAATGTGAATGTCTTTCTCTGGCTACGTTGACATTGCTAGATACAGTTTGAGGTTAATTTTCAGTTGTACATTTTTTGGCTACATATTTGCTTATTTTACTTTTTTGAAGCAGGAGCAATAGTTACTAGTTCGTATTCTATAAATTGTTTTAGTGGAGGATGAGTACATGACTTTGTACAGGGCTGAAGAAGAGTGCTGTGGATTAATATTGTGTACTAAGAGAGGGAGAGAGGTGTTGGAATAATACTATAGAGTAGAGTTGTGCAGTAGGATGTTATGACATGATACAATATTTTATTTATAACGCACTTAATACCCAGAGGTTTCCAAATGCAGACCTGGGGATCGAACCTGTGTTGCTCTGTGTCATCTTGCTTCCAAGGTGAGCACGTTGCAGCTGAGCTATCCTCCCAAGACAAGGGGAAGGTAAAGAAAATGGTGGTTATTAGGAGTCTGGCAGTAGTACAGTGGTAATTCCACCCAGTGTAATTACTGTTACCGTGATGGTGTGCGGCAGAATTATTGTTGCACTACAACCTGTCGGGGGCATGCACACACCTTTGACCATAACGGTAATTCCACCAGCGGAATTACCACCGAAACATTGTACCCTCAGCTGTAACTCTGCCGATATCCGGCGGAATTAACATTTCCGCCGACCGATCAGTGCAGATTCTGCCAGCGGAATTAGCGCTGGTGAAAAAAGTATCATCAAAGCAATGGGAAGCATGGCCACAGAGTGCTCAAAGGTGCCAGTTCCATGTTATTTCAGGACACACACTAGCTTTAGAAGCAGGGGCACATCTGTCAAGATGTTAATCCTGCTCTCAATGTCCCCCTATATTGTGGTGAGCAGCTCACCTATGGTCTCCCTGTTCAGGCGGTACAGGGTTACCAGCTGGCTGTCCTTGAGGATTTAGGGTGAGGACCAATCCCTGAGTATGGGTGCTCACCTTACATGGCGTCTCCTGCTCCTCTCTACACCCTCTGCCCTGCGCTGGTTTTCCCGCCTTTGTAGTACCAGCCGCAGCATGAGCATCTGAATGTCCCATCCCACAATAGCTATTGACAGCATGGTGTTGGGGAAAGTGTGTGCCCTATGTAGCCATATTGATAGCATTGGGTTCACCGGTAGCTTCATTTGTGGAACCTGTATGCATTTACCTCCATCTAGAAGCTGAAGGTAATTGTGCTGTGTTTTCAGTGGGATAAGCTCTGAATTTCAGTGATATTACTGCTGTGTCCAGACTTGTGATAGGACGATAATACTGCTTTGGAGTTTGGGTGGTAATTATGCTGAGTGTGACTCCGATGACTGTAATTAAGCTAACAGTAATTCCATCGACTATAACACAGTTGTCTGAATTGCTGCAGACTCATATTTCGGCCGAACAGTAAATGTTGCAGTTACTCTGCTAATACTACTTTTAAGGTCTACCACTGGACTCATAAATGACACCCAATGAGAACTATAGAGTCAACATTTGTAGAGGAAGAGGCTGGTGATCTATGTTGTAGTGGTATGAGGAAGAGGGGAGTTGGGCAGTTATTTCAGTAATAGTATGAGGAAGGGGTAAACACAACAATGAAGGCATAGTTGTTAGTGAAGTCACATTAAGGAGAGTGGTGTTAGCGTACAGATGTAGAATAATGTAGGGAAATGGGATGAGGAAGAAGGGTGTTTGAGTAATGTATAGAATATAATTATTCAGTAGGGTGTTTGACAAAAATGTTTAGATAATAGGAGCTGTGGATTAAAATATTTGTAGAGGAAGATGTTGTAGACTTCTGGTGTAGCGGTCTCAGGAAGATGGGTGCTGGGATAATGCAAAATAATGTTATTTCAGTAATAGTATGAGAAAGAGGAAAATACAGTAATAAATGCAGGGTTGTTAGTGAAGTGACATGAGGGAGAGTGGTGTAAGCTTAGAGATATAGATTAATATTAGTACTGGGATGAGGAAGAAGGCTGTTGTGGAAAGGATATACATTCAATATTGAAAGTAACATGGGGCAGAGAGATGGATAGGTGACATTAGTTTTGGTAAAGGTATTTGTAGAGAGAGAGTTTGTAAAAATGTGGGATGTTTTGTACATTTTATGGATTGTAATTTGAAAGTGGTTTCTGAAAGAAGTATGTGTAGGTGATGGGGTTGTGTGATAGAATGTTTGTATGTCATGGGTTGCAGAGTTGTGGCGTTTTAGGATGAGGAGGAGTGGTGTGCTGCAATTCAAAATAGTGTGATTTCAGGAATGGATGAGGAAGGGGGAACTACAGCAATTAATACATTGTTAATCCACATGAGGGAGAGCAATATAAGCATAAAGATATAGCTTAATGGTTGGTACTCGGATGACCTCTGGTCTAATGGTATGAGGAAGAGGGATGTGGGGCTAATGCAAAAAGGGGAAATAAAATAATGCATGCATTGTTGTTAGTGAAGGCACATGAGGGAGAGTGGTGTCAGCATACAGAGATAGATTAATGATTAATGTGATGTGGACGTAGGCTGTCACGTAAATTATATACATTCAATTTTGGAAATAACATGAGGCAGAGAGATGTTTAGGTGATAGGAAGTGAGGTAGAAATGAGTTGTAGAGTGAGAGGTTGAAGAACTGTGAGATGTTGGGTAAATGATATGGATTTTAATAGGAAAGTGGTTTGTGGAAGAAGTATGTATAGGTGATGGGCTTTGCATGATAAAATGTTTGAAGTAGCATGAGTTGCAGAGGCATTGTGTTATATGATGAGGAGGAGTGGAATGCTATAATGGAAAATAGTGCCATTGCAGCAATGCAATGAGGAAGTGGGAAATATTATAGAGTATAATATAAGTGAATACCTTAGGTTAATGCACAGTATAGCTATGTTATTAAAATTGTTGTGACATACCTACCACATTAATATAATTACTTTGTAGAAATAGAAAATGTTACTGTGGATAGGTCTGAATGTAGCAAGGGAGTATTGCAGAGATAAGGGTAAACATGAAAGCAGGGCAGACCATTGCCCTGACATTTGCTGATATGCGCAACTGTACCCATCGGACTGCATGTGCCATCTCGGCTCTTTTGCCAGGCCCTGTAGAGAAAGAAGACTGTGGAAGTCTGCGGCCACCATAGATGTCTTTGGAAGTTGGGAGACTCAACCAATCAGGCCTTTTGTTTGTAGAGGAGGAGTTGCACTGCAGAGGAGGTGAGGGCACCAAGTGCTTAATTTCTTGTTTGATCTGAGGAAAGCATGGTGCTCAACAAGAAGACTATTTGTATTATAGGAGATTTGTGGGTTAATGGGCTGCAGATGTATGCAGAGCATCTTAGTATCTCAGTTAGTATTGGCTTTGCAGAATTGGAAGTGGTATGGTAAGAAGTTCATTACATGAAATGGAGTCAGCTATTTCCCATGTGTGAAGATACGGTGCATTTGAAACATCCATAAATTATTATAGTACATTGTGGAGGTAATACTTTTGCAGTATGTAACTGGTGTACCTCTGTATTTTGCCTTGAAAGATACTTTTGAAAGTCTACTGAAACTTTTTCTACATACAATGATTATTTTTTCACGAATTACACAGAGACAAGTGTTGAAAAGATCCACGCCTTTTTGTCGGCAAATAGAACAATCAAGGAGTCATGTGAATATTGCTGTATGTTTACTTTTTTCATATAATCTATGTACATTGTTGCATAGCCGCAGACATCAAGGCGGGAAGTACATAGACATGAAGCTTGTGTTCTTTGGTGGTGCATAGTAAAGGGAAAGGCTTTAACACCTTCTATTCATGCCACAACGCATTTAGAATTGTTTGTATGGCATAGAAGAAAGGTGGAACAGAATGTAATTTTAGTCAACTGTTTTCCTTTATGCTATATAAATGCTCCAGTATTTGCAGTGGATGTAATGCTTATGTAAAAGCTGGACATTCTTTTGAGTCCATCTTCTTTATGCATCAACATAAAGCAGGCTGACTCAATAAGGATCTACTCTACATGTTTTTGTATGCCAATATTTGACTTTGAAAGGTGGTTCTGCTTGGAAACAGCTTTTTCTGTTTTGTTTCATTTTTTTTGTCAGAAGGAGGGTGGGGCACCAACCACTATGAAGGTTGGACAGGTGGAGAAGGAAATATTTATTTATTTATTTATATTTGCATTTTTTACGGCACACAAAACATTGAGTATCTCAGCGCAAGTTACATTAGGATACTGAGTAACTTGTTACATTACAAAAAAGTGGTACAAAGGAACAATGTTACATTTTACATTGGGAACAAGTGAGAAAAAGGGGGGGCAATGCAGTGAGGGGATGCAACAGTTTTAGGAATACAGTCAGTTGAACAACCACGTCTTTAAGTTTCTGCGGAAGGTCCAGTAGGCATGTTCCTTTCTGAGAGTTAGTGGAAGATTGTTCCAAAGCTTGCCAGCCATGACCGGGAAGCTCTTGCTCCCTACTGAGAGGCAGTTAAAGTTGGGGGTCTTCAGGAGGAAAGAGTTTGATCATCTCAGAGGATGGGCAGGGGCGTATTTTTCTACTCATCGTGATAGGTACATTGGGGCAGTGTTGGAGAGACATCGGTGGACTAGGGACAATGTTTTGAATTTAATCCTTTCCAAGATAGGCAGCCAGTGTGCAGCTCTCCTAGCTAACGAGATATGGTCAGATTTGGAGAAGTCAGTGGCCACTCAGAGGGCATTATTCTGGATTGTCTGTAGTTTGGTCAGGTTGTGTTCAGAGGTGCCCGTAAATAAGGCATTACAATAGTCGAGCTTGACTCCAGTAATAGCTCTTGCTATTGTAAGGCGGTTGGGAGTGGAGAGGAAGGGCCTGATGGCGTGAAGCAGTTTATCTGTGTAAGCCGCCACTGAAGCAATTGTGATTGGGTTCACCTGATGTGAGAGATTGAGGTTGTCATCCAGGTAGATGCCAAGAATTTTGGCAGCAGTAGAGGTGGTGATGCGGTTTCCATCAATGAGGAATTCCTTGTATGCTGGATCAATGTTGTGAAGTGTGCAGGTTGAGCCAACAATGAGGATTTCAGTTTTTTTGTCATTGAGACAGAGTAGCTGAGAAACCATACAATTTTGAATGACCTCTTAGGCAACGTTTATGACTGCTGAGTCCTGGGTGCATTATCCAGATAGGGGGATAAGGAGCTGCATATTGTCAGCATAGTTTTTTAATGAGATGCCTAGTAGGTCAAGGTGGTCGAAGAGGGGTTTTGTGTAATTGTTGTAACGGGTGGGGGAGAGGCAGGAGCCTTGGTGGATTCTGCAAGTGACAGGAGTAGGTTCAGCAGAGCAGTCGTTGATGAAGACACAAGAGGATATGTCAGCTAGGAAGGACCTCACCCAATTTTAGGCTGATGTTGAGAAGGTTGCTGTTGACGCAAGTTGAGAGCAGAGGATTTGGTGGTCTACCAAATCGAATGCTGCAAAGAGGTCTAGCATCATGAGGAGGGTAGGTTTGCCAGTGTCTTTGAGAGCTTTGACTTGCATTTTCATGTCTAGTAGGGCAGTTTCGGTTAAGTGTTTGGGGCGGAATCCTGATTGGCGAGTGCCCAGAATGTTGTTTTCCTCAAGATACTGTTAGAGCTAGATGTAGGCAACACAATCCAGGATCTTCGGGAGGTAGGGGGCCGTGGTAATGGGGTTGTAGTTTGTTGGGATGGAAGGGTCAAGGGAGGATTTCTTAAGCAGCGGTAGGACCCAGACTTCCTTCAAGGAAGTCGGCACTGCATTGGTGGAGAAGAATGCATTGATGATGGCTGTGAAGAGGGGAATGAGTGTCTCGGCACAGTCTTTGATAATTGGGGCTGGACAGGTGTTGTCTTTGCATTGTGATGGATTGAGGCTCTTGACAATCATGGTGATGTCCATGTCAGAGACAGGGTGGAAGCTGAATGGGGTGCTGGAGTGGGTCAGTAAGGGGTTGGGTGCTGTGGGCGGTGGTGGTTTGGTGAGCATAGCAAGTTGTTTGGTGATGATTTTCCCTTTAAGGGAACTGATCTTTGCAGTTAGGGCACCAGGTGCTGTCTACTGTCAAGTCTGGCTGGGGGGGACACTAGTTCCCCATAGAATTGTGAAACATTCACAGGAGTTGAATGAGGAGTTAGTAATTCTGGAATTGTAGCTATTGGCTTTGGCAGCATGACATTTCCTTTTGTATTTTTTGGCAAGTGAGGAAAAGATGGTTTTGGATGTGGGGAGAGTTCTTTTGTCCAAGCAAGTTCGGCAGCATGCTTATTGGTGCAGATTTCAAGGAGTTCGGGAGTGAACCAGGCATTTTTTGGAGTTTGAGAGGGGCAAGCATGTTGACTGCTTGTGCAATAGATTGCAAAGAACGGTCAACCAGTGCTGCTGGATCTATTACTGAAGGTGGGTTATTCACCAGGGTAGCAAGTAGCAGTGCGAGGCTGGTCGGGTTGAGGTTTTTTGTGCTCCGGGCCATGGATTCAGGTTTGGCAGGGTGAGCTTGACTGGGGAGTTCTGAGTGGGGGATTCTGAAGGTAATAATGTGATGGTCTGACCATGGGCAGGGGCAGGTGACAGGGTGGGAATGTTACAAATAAGGTTGCTTAGCCAGTCTAAGTGCAGCCCTGGTCATGGCTGGGGCCAGGTGGATGGTAGATATGGAGGAGTGTGATTGAATCGGTGAGCGACATGGAAATCTTCGTGAGTAGGGATTCACCATTATGGATGACATTGGGTTGCGTGACTCTGATGGTGAGGATGCTTTTTCAAAGATCTCTCTCATTTTAGGATGGTAAATACAGGGTGGATGGCAATGTAGAGGACTAGGCCTGCAGCAGGGTGGAGCCAAGTTTTCCTGATGGCAAGCAAGTCAAGGTCGTTGGAGGTTATGAGGTCAAGCATTTCAGCTGCATGTGCCGGGACTGATTTTGCATTGATTAGCACACAGTTGATGGCTTTGCAGATGGGACTGGCAGGCGTGCGTGTTTGCGGAATTTGCAATGGCTGGAAAGGTAGCCGTGGGATGAATTGGGTGCAATATCTGAGGAACCTGTTCCTCATGAGAGTTGCAGGGGGGGAAGACAAGGGCTGAGTTGGGGATTTTGGGTTGTGTGGAGCTTGGTCCATGGATTTGCAGTGGGCCAATTGATTGCGATGCCTGGTGTGGGATGCATGCCATGAGCTGAGTGTGCAGCCTGAGGAGGCTGTTCCTTGTAAAGATCGGTGGCCGCATGAGATTGGCTGAGTCAAGTAGTTTGGGTTGGGAGGGGCCTAGATTGTGGATTTGCAGTGGGCCAATTGAATGCAATGCGTGGTGTGGGGTACACAGAGAGAGCCATGTCCACAGCCTGAAGAGGCTGTTCCTCATAAAGATCAGTGGGTGTGTAACAATGGTGGAGTGAAGGATTTCAGGTTGTGGGGGGCCTGTACTGGGGGTTTGGGTGGGCCGATTGGATGCAATGAGTTGGGCACACGCATCGGGAGGTGCATGGCAATGGCCCAATCAAGGATTTTGGGTTGTGCAGGGCCTGGACTGTGGGTTTACGGTGGGATGATTGATTGCAATACGTGATGTAGAGTGCATCCAGTGAGCCAAGTGCACTGAGGCTGTTCCTCGTAACGATTGAGGAGAGCATGGCGATGGCAGAGACTAGAGTGTTGAGCTGATGGTGGGTAGGAGGGGTGGTCTTGGGTAGCATAGTAGGAGAGATGAGGTGCTGAGGGGTGAGGCACTAGGGTGTTTAACAGTGGATCAAGTGGAGCGGGCATCCTTGGGATTGGCTGGACTTGCCTGGAGGGTGTAGTAGTGGTTCCTGAGTTTCCGGCTGTGGCCTCAGGTCTGTTTGGGGTCATTACAAGTACACAGTGATGTGATTCAACCAGAATTGAGAGGCAAGTGGCGCAACGGATGGCTCCATTGTGCAGCGCCTAAACCTGTGGCGCACAACACTGCACCCTTGGCCTGCATGGTCTTTGCCGCAGACGGTTTGGCACGTAGGTTTTATCACAGCGAAGTTGAGCATTGATGCCTAGTGTAGCATGTACTGGAAGTGGAAGGAGCAGCATGTTCTGCAGACCTGCAGCACGTGACACTGCGCCCTTGGCCTGTGCAGGCTTTTCAGCAGAGGGTTCACCACATAGGTTTCATCGCAGCTCTGAGTGGAGCGTTGATGCGTAGTGTAGCACGTAGTGGATGTGGAATGAGCAGAGTGCTCTGTGGACCTGCGGTGCATAGCACAGCGCCCTTGGCTTGCACAGGCTTTGCTGCAGAGGTTTCAGCATTTAGGTTTTATTAAAGCAGAGTCAAGCATCGATGCATAGTGTAGCACGTAGTGAACGTAGGACAAGCAGCATGCTCTGCAGACCTGCAGTGCCCAACACAGTGTCCTTGGCCTGCTCAGTTTTTGCAGCAGAATGTTCTGTATGCAGGTTTTATCTCAGCAGTGTCGAGCGTCGATGCGTAGTGTAGCACGTAATCGACTTGGAATGAGCAGCGTGCCCTGCGGACCTGCGGCTCAATACACTGCACCCTTGGCCCGGGTGGGCTGATGTTGAGCACTGCTGATAGAACTATGGTAGGGGGGCAATCCGATTTGTGTGCCTTCACAGTGGCAGTGCGGAATTGCTCCCCCTGCAGATGAGTGCATTGCAGTACATAAAGAGGACAGTTGTCCTCTAAAGGTGGGATGAACTGCCTCTTGTATAGCCTTTGATACATCAGGAGGAATCGTTGTCCCAACTGAGATGGAACGCGTGTGGGCAGTGTTGAAAGGTGATTGCGCACTAGTAGAGATAGTTCTTCATCCTTATTAAGGCACTGCCTTTCTCAGGGCAGTTGGGTGGAATGTACAGGTGTAACAACATATGGCGGTGGTGCCGAAGGAGTACTGCCCCTTCTGGCCACAACTGAGTGTGACATCTCTCCAACAACCAGAGATAGAAGCTACCTCCACCACTGCATCATTATCCTCCTGTTCCTCCTGCAGCTCATCTGCTGCAGTGCTTCTGTTATCTTCTCCAGGTACCCCAGGTGGTGGTGGTGTCTCCAGAGGGCGAGGAATGGCCATGGCTGATGCCATTGTCTCCAACAGGTCTCCAAGGGTCTCAAAGGGTCTCCTCTGCTCTGTCATACAGTGGATGAGTATAAGAAATGGATGGGACCCCCTTGGAGGAACTGCCGACAGTTTTGCCTCCTGGCTGCAAATTTCGGAGGTAAAAAAATCTGTTAAAGGTTGTACAAAGTTCAGCGAACAGCAAAGAATGACCTGACTCGTGTGCTGTAATGACTGAAAAGCAAAGCTGCTTACAATGAAAACAAACATGTTTTACAACCCTTATAACTTTGGACATTTAAATACGGTTCTTAAGATGACCCACAATATTGTGGATTCCACCAAATATTGCAGAAAGTTGTACACAAAGTATAAACAATTCACTAAAACAGATAACAGGCACTGAAACACAAGATTTGTTGCAGTGAGAAAAAGTATTTCGAAGCTTTACACCTGTTCATTTAAGTTATACAGATGCCGTATAGAATTGCACTGCATGTTATATAACCAAATATAAATCATACTGGAAAGCAGGTGTCCCTACCTAGACGCAGGGAACAAACCACATTATAAACTGAAAAAATTAGTCTGAACATAGTATTACTCAAAAATATATAATTTGTATTATTCATGCAAGTCTAATCAATAGTAAAATAATCAATTAGAATTATTTACAATATTTTGGGGCAATAGAAAAAGAATCAATATCCATTTTACTAATCCAAAGAAGCACACTACAACAATTCACGCACGCTCTCATACCATACTCAAGGATACACATACAGTGTTATCAACACATTACTTGAACAGAAAAACAACAAATTCATAGTTCAAAAATATGTAGCCTATAAATAAGATGGTTAATTCATTCGTGCTTCCATCCTCCAACTATTTCCAAAATACCACTGACTGGTTTTGGTTGTCATTTAGCCTGTCATTGCAGCATGTGCTTAATTATAAGAGATCCCTTTTATGATGTGTATCCTCAGCTGTGAGGTGCAAGGCCAATTTAAACCATACGGTTTGTTTTTTGTCATCTATTTCCTGATAATTGTCTACTGTTTGTGTATTTGTTAACTTTTTGGCAAAAAGTTTGAAATCAGTAGACCAATACTTTGGGCTTCGTTACGAGTTTTGTGGTAATTATTTGGTAAACCAAATTACTGCCAGACTGGTGTACCACTACAACCACTCAGTCCCATGGCCTTACCATGAGATTACAAGTGGAGAAGGGTGGTGTGTATTCCCATTGTTGGGGTCCTTTGAAATGCATGGGATGTTTGCAGAATTACAGCAAGTGGTAATTCTGCTGCGGTAGTTCTGCCGATTTACCTCTAGCTTTCCAGGTTTCTTTTGGAGATAAATCCTCCACTTGTTCTCCAAAGTCAGAATTCGGCTGGGCAGAAAAAAACGCAGTAATTCCCTTACCACCAAAAACGTGGCAGTAACATAATTACTGTCACTTTTTGTACTGCACCGCCAAACTCGTAATGCGGCCCTCTGTCTGGAATATCAGCAGAGATGTCTTGAATATTTCTCATTTCTTTCTGATTTGTTGTGGAAGGGAAGTGACTGCTTACACGTTCTTGGTTACTGCTTTGTGGGATGGTAGAGTTATTTTCCCCTTCTTAAGTGCCAAAGTATTTATGTTGTATTCCATTCATGTGTACTTTTGTGCTGCAGCAGTTAGCAATTCTTATTATTTTTTTTCGTAACTGTACAGCTGGACTTTTATCACTGTTCTGTTTATGCACAAGATTGCGCACTGTACAGTGGTGTGATATCAGCAGTTATACATTGTGAAAGGCAGCTTGCTTCTGAAATTCAGCCCATGGAATGGCTGCATAATTCATTGTGGATGAGCACAGCGGGTATTTGTTCTGACAAAATTCGATTTTACTTTTGTCTTTTACTTTTATATATTACTTCTGAAATATGTGTAGGGATTTTAATTACTCTGGTTACAAATTGCATATTTGTCCAAGGAGGTTTTCCATTAAAGTTTCAGTTTTCATAATGTTTCCTTTCATCATCACATAGCTTCAGCCATCCACATCCATTGCAATAGTTGTTTTGTTTATTTCTGGTCGATTGCTTCTTGATTGTTACATGTTTCTGTTTGGTAGTATGAAATCAATTGCACTCACAAAAGTTGCAGGATGTCAATTATTTGTACATTTGCATTTTTTTAATTATAGTTTTTTGTTTTTGTTTAATAATTGATTGAATTGTTTTATTCTATGTAACATTACAAAAAATAAACATTTTCTTATATGTTTGAATATTTTGTCAATTAGTTCTGTAGAGGAGGTCCCAGACATGGCCTAAACTCCTGCCCCCCATTTCGAGGTACCAGGAGCGTACTCGCCAAGGTATGTGACGTATGAGGAGCAAATGAACCAACAGAGAGCTGCACTAGGACTCTGCCCAAGTGTACATCAGAAGAGCCATACCTGTAGAAGAGCCCATAACCAGACAGCCCTGGGCAGCAGGGTACCCTATCAGACAGCCGTACCAGCCGCTGAGACGAAATGAAGAGTACCTACAGACAGTCCATGAAGAGACCGAAAGAGCTGTAATGGAAGGCCAGTGGAAATGACACAAGGGCCTGGACAGACTCGCGAATGAACAAAAGTAGCTAATGGAGATAGCACGCCAGTACGAGTAGCTATGAAAATAGATGTAATGGACAAAGAAAAGAGATGATGTTAAAATGTAAGGAAACATTGCTATGAGACAAGATGGAAGTAACCAACCAGTTAAACGCGTTTAAATAGGCTTAGAACGCAAGAAGCTAAGAAAACGATACTGCTTGCAATGCTTAGTAGAAGAGTAGAGCCGCAAGCGCCAACTATATCTACCTCAATAAGGCACGCTCTACAAGTGCGACTCCATTTTGAATTATGCCCAGGCGGCCAGAGGCCTAACAGGCCTGGTTTCATATCCCAGCCAAAGCCAGGAGAAGGAGCGGAATCGGAACTCAGCAAAGAGCAGCTCATGCCTGGGAAATCGAGATCAACCAGAGAAAGGGAGGAGAGCGTCAGCGAACAGGAATCGAAACTTCAGAGCATACCATCCTGCCCCGTGAAGGTCAAGATAAGGGAGGCCCATGCAGGTGGGGAGGCTGAAACAGAATTAAATACACTAAAAGTTGGAAACTGAAACAGATTCACCATGAACAGACATTTGACCAAGACAGGCGCAAAGAATTACCAACGTCTGATGTCACCCAGATCCAAGGGTGCCATAACTTGTCCAGATAAGAGGCTACAGTTTTGAGGCCATGCCCAGCCAACTAATTGACACATAGCCCCAAGATACTGATTGATGGAAGGGAGACAGCGTGAATCTTGGGACACTAGGCACTTGGGTGTCCAGTCTGCATGCTGCTGATTAAAGTGGAAATTTGGAGTGTAACCTGCCCAATCACAATGGACCAAGTTATCTAGGGTCCTATAGATAGTAGAACCAATAGGACGTCGTACTAGTAGTGATGTCTATCATGTGTGAAGTAGAGGGAGGGGCATAGGCGCCCACCCGATAAGAGTTATCCAATCCGCATGCTCCGTTACCATATACAATTAGAGCACCTACACTTAAGTTACCTTTCCTAACCAAACATATTGCATGGCGATTTGTGTAGAGTTAGACGTCAATGATGACGAGTTTTATGCATAAAAGTTGCCGTTAAACTGCAGTTGGAGGAAGCCGGAGCAAGACAGGTGGTCGCAACGATGCTGATTCCCAACTGCTTACCTGTTTGATGTACTTGTCATTAAACAGACTTCCCTTTGCCAAACTACTGAGTCCTCATTATTGAGTCGTGTTGGAGTAAGTGAATCCTGCACCCCCATCCCTCACGTGGTGCAGCTATCTTGTCTTACAAGTACTAGAAGGTGAGCACTGACATATGAGCCCGTTGGTGGACATCTCGCTCTCCTGTACACTTGGTAGCGTGAGGATGGTTTCAGCCATCGATTATGGATTATTGATTAATATAGTTATAAGATACCTATAGACAGACGGCACAAAGTAACTCTAGGCCTTCGGCAATATCACAAGTCCTTTCGCCATTCCGGCTGAGTAGGCTGAGAAACTGCCTGTAGACAATGATAGTGTAAGTCCATAAAAATCTGCAGTGGGTTCTGAAGGAACCCGCCTTTCCAATCATAACCCTTCTCAATCCCACGGGCAGCCAATCGGACGAAAAGACCGCAAGAGGCTGAATAGGAAGGGGCGGTGATCCCAAAGCTCCAAAGAGGAAAAGATGTGATCGGTGACTGAAACAACAAACTCGTTACTTTGGCAAATGTCTTGTAGGCATTAGAACAAGCGAGGGAAAGGTAACGGAGGGTGGCAGAGAAAAAATAAAATAGTCAGAAGTAGAGATGACTGTATATATATATATATAAGGGGTTAATAACTCGAGTATAAAAGAGAAAAACTTAAGGTTACCGGTGGGGCACCCGAGAGAAAAACGTAAGGTTACCGGGGGGGCACCCGAGAGAAAAACGTAAGGTTACCGGGGGCGAGGGGGCACTAGAGAGAAAAATGTAAGGATTCACCTTGTTCCTGCGCTTTAATACAGCAGTCAGAAGAAACGTGAACTCATAGCCCATATAATAAGGGACAATTAGACTACGGTGATGTTTAAAGAAGCATCAAAGGAGTTTGTTTAAACTCCATGATGGGTTATTGATCAGAAGGCAGGTATATGTATGACCAACTGGTGTCTGTCTAGTCTGTCAAGTGTCTGTCCTATGTGTTCTGTAGTTTGTTGAATGTAAGAGAACTGTGTCGTTGATTGTTTGAGATGAAATTGGGTTGTACGCGATTCTGTGAAGAAGAGGGAATCGCCAATGAATTGATGGTTTTGAGTTAATTAATAGTATAAATTTGGCGGGAAAATATTGGATTGGAGCTTGCGTATCTGGTGCTCGCTCATATTAGTAGAAGGATAGCAAACTGTATAAATATTGTTGGTAACGGAATTGAAATGGAGGAGATCACCCCACTTGCGCATCTATGCAAGCAACTACCTAAACATGCACCTAAATTAAAAAAGTATAGCACAGAGTGGGTTAAGGGTACCGCCAACAAGATTTTTTTTGCCCTGGCCACAGAATGGGTCCCTATCAAAAGCCGTCTTACAACACATGACGACGTATCTACATGCCACATATACAGGCAAGAAGCTAGAGAAACATCTTGCTGTTCTAGAACTATGGAAAATGTTTGAGCAGATGAAGGAGGAAGAGCCTCCTGCAGATTGGATATTAAACGTATGCAAGTAGGGGGGTGAAACGCCTACCGTGCCACCGGCCCCACCTGAGCCAGCCATCGAGGGAAGTAAGACAGAGGGACTCTACCCGTTAAGAGAACTAAAGGCAGCCACGGGGTATAGCAACACCGCTTATGAGTCACCTACGTATACTAGCAACGACAATAAAGAAAAGGACCCGGAAATTAATCTTGCCTCTGCAGTCCTGAGGGACAGGGAGAGATGCAATGATGTAGGAAATGATCAGGCACAGAGTTGTGCATCTCTCGTTAAGGAGAGAGAGGGAAAGAAACAAAAGGGAAACAAAGGTAGAACTGATGAGATAACATTCGCAAAAGATGAATGGATGGGAGGGCATATATTGCTGAAACTAGATGGAAAAGGAAGTTGAAAGGCCAAAAGAGAGGTCTGATGAGACTCCAAGGAGAGAGAGAGAGAGAAAAGGAAAAGGAAATGAGGGATGAAAGGACAAGAAGGAAGGCTAAGCTGAAGCGGGAACAACTATATTGCGAAGAGCAAGAGAAACAGCTCCATTGCAAACAGAAGGCAGCCTATGACCAGTACAAACAGAATAACCAAAGGTTGGAAGAAGAGCAAAGGGTACGTGAGAGGAGAGTGAAGAGAAGAGAAGATGAGGAAATTAGATGGGGCAAAGGAACGTAGAAACGAAAGGATGAGGGAAGTAGACAAGGCTAGTGAATAAGCGAGGAAGCGCAAGGAAATGGATGAGGAAGCAGAACGTAAGCGCAGACAGAGGGCACGAGATCTTGAATATTTGGAGCGGGAAGTTAAAAAACCCAATCCTGCTGAAGAATGGGAAGACATAGAAGAATTCTTTCCTGCACATGACTCAGTAATAGGTACGAGTGGGACAAATATTGAGGATGACTTCGACACCAGAAGCATCAGGGAAACGATTGATAAGATGTACGATGAGATGGGGCTAGAACAGAGATCCCATGGGGGAAGGGAAGATGAGCGCCTAGAGAGCACTCAGCTATATGACACTGAGGATGTCACCCGAAGTAGTGGGAACAGGGGACTGTCTTAGACAGACTGGAGATTGGGCAGGTCGAAGAAGATGCAAGGAGTTGTGTAAACTGGGAGTATTCAGAATCTGACTCTGGTGGAGGAACGGAGGATAAGGCACCCGAGGAAGGGAGACGGTGTGAAAAACGGCTCCCAGGCGACCAAGGGATACGATAGTCAGATGCTAACGAATCAGCAAGTAGGACACCAAAGTCTGCTGCGCAGTCCGGTTGACATGAAGGAACACCCCACGGTCACAGGGGGGCGTCTGCACCTGCCTATGCAGATAGATTAAGGGAATTGCTAGGGAGATGGCAAGGAGGAAATGCCACCCCAGTGATAGAGAGGAGAGCTATGGGGAAAGAAAAGGAAGACTGCGCATTCCAATTCCCGCTGCTAGAAAAGGGGGGAGCAAGACCACAATATATTCCATGGCCACACATGGACTGAGAGAACCTAAAAAATAAGCTTCCAATGCTGACATCGGGAGCTGGGAAGTGGATACATGAGTTAGAGAAAATGACGGGGGGTGTCACTTTAGCTATAGGGGACATTAAGGGTCTCCTAATTGCCATACTTGGTGAAAGAGCAGAGGATGTATGGAAACGGGCAGGCTACCCTAGGGTAACCATAATCAACCCCACCCATGAAGGAGCGCCATTTAATAATTGTAGAGCAGCAGTGGGGAAAGCGCTGCAAACGCTATATCCAGACACTTCCGATATGGGAGCTATAATGACTCAGAAAATGAAAGGGTCAGAGGATCCGTTGATTTATATCCAGAATTTTCAAGACGCGTGTGTGCTCGAAACGCATGAGTTTTGGACGAAATCTATCCCTGTATTCTACCATATATTATGCCAAGGGTTGCACGAGCCAGTGTAAAAACAGCTCAAGAAATTGATAGGAATAGAAGCCAAACCATGGGCTGAAATACAGTTGACAATTGCACATTACTGTAGATTGTTGCAAGAAAAAAATCGGGAAAAGGAGGCAACTCGTAAGGGTGAGGAGGCGAATCTGGTGCAAAAAAAACCCTCAAAGTATGCTCTTGAGGGAGCCATGCTGACAAGCCCAGCTGAACCACGCACACAGCAAGTGACCCATCGCTGAATAATCAGGGTAGCGCAGGATTTTACCCGAGGGGAAGGGGTATTGGAGGAAGCGGATGGCAGAGTAATCAGAGTGGGTTTCGAGGTAACCAGGGAGGCTTTCAGAATAATCAAGGTGGCTTTCAGAACACGCAGATGGGCAGTCTAGCTACGCCAGATGGACAGATGGCCCGACCGTCGCCAGTGTGTTGGCTGTGTGGAATGACAGGACATTTGGCGCGCATGTGCGGAAGCCAAGGCATGTGGCAAAACGGCCAAGGAATGGGAACAGGCATGGTGAATCAGCCTGCCGTCCCACACCAGGGCAGTGCCCAAAATCACACGGTGCAGGAGCAGGCGTCAGACTTGCAGCAAGGTGTGCAGCAAGTGGTTCAACCCTCGCACATGGAGAACGTACCGCAGGGACAATCCCAGCAGGCACTGCCGCAAATGTCACAGTGCACAAGCTCCGGATGGGGAGTCAACCCTGGAAATGGGGGAAATCAGCTAGTATACATTGGGCTGAACTTAATATGAAATAGGACAGCTCACGGGGGACTCTGATGTGTTCTATCTTATCAGTGAAACCAGACACTAATAGGGAACCTAGGGTGAATGTCATCATAGGGGATAAGGAATATTCCTTCTTAATTGACACGGGTGCGACACGCTCGTGCATACAAGAAGGCAAGTTTTCCTTGTCCAGCGAGGCCATAGATACTCAGAGTTTCACGGGAGCTCACAATAGAGTTCCCTTTACAGACGCACTCCCAGTCTCTGTGGGAGAGCGCAAAATGAATGTACCCTTATTATATTCACGTCAGACCCAAGTAAACATCCTGGGTCAGGACTTAATGACTAAGTTGAATATGACAATCTCATTTACAGAGAATGGTATAGTGTGCTCCACTCCAGGAATGTATTATTCAAACGTGTGCGAAATGATCAGAGCATACTCCGGATGTATAGCTATACCATTAGAGCCAGAAGTATTTGCATATGGGGTGCGGGTGCTCATGGCGGGATTGCCAGGCCTTGCAGATAGAACTATGAGGGCACCTGATGATTTTCTATTCAGACCAAGAACACCTATGCATACCCTTAATGATATAATCTGACGCAGTGCGAGGGAAAGTGCTATTGGTCGAAGGATATGACGACGAAGGCAGACAATGGTGTGCGATTATCGCCATCGAAGAAGGGTATCGAGTGACTGATGTCATCAATGACGATCTGTTCGAAGAACACCCTGACCTAGAAGAGACAAGGGTGGAAGTGAGTCTCATATTTTGGGTCAAAATGATCAAACGGGAGGTGCCACAAAGAATGATGTTGGTGCTGATACGTCCAGAATACAATGATGACGACATGGCCCAAGTGCCTGTCATGGTATGGACTACAGGGCCCTATGACGTAGGCCTCCTGAAGGGGGCAGGTGAAGTGAAAATTAAACTGAAACCAGGAGTATTTTACCAAGAGCACGACAATATCCTATGTCCAGAGAGGCAGATGAAGGGATCGCAAAGACAATTTCCACCATGATGGAGTAGGGCATCCTAGTGACGTCAGAATCACCTTGCAACACAGTGATTTACCCTGTCAAGAAATCAAAGGGAGGGTCTTGGTATTTAATCCAAGATTTAAGAGCATTAAATGATGTAGTTGAAGCCGAGTTCCCTCTAGTCCCTAATCCATTCACAATTCAATGCAACATACCCACTGAGGCAAAATATTTCATGGTGATTGACTTGAAATGCATTTTTGTCAATCCCGTTGCACCGTGACTCTCAAGATCTGACGTCATTTACTTTCAGCCAAATGCGCCTGAAAAGCACGAGGTTGCCACAGGGGTGCTGCGAGTCTCCATCCATTTTCAACAGAGTCCTGCAGATGGACCTAAGCAATATCACAGTAGACAGTGTTGTTTTGCAGTATATGGATGACATTCTAATCTGCAGCATCACTGAGGAACAATGCAGGCGCGACTTTGTCCAGCTACTGACTATCCTAGCTGAGAAAGGATATAAAGTTGAGAAGGAAAATCTACAATACTGTCAGCAAGAGGTCCTGTACATAGGCCAGCTAATCTCACATGAAGGGAGAAAGGTAACCCCAGAAAGGGCGGAAGCTATCATGAACACGGCTAAACCGCTCACGATAAAACAACTGCAAAGCTTCTTAGGCCTGTGCAATTATGTCAGAGCATGGGTCTTCAACTACAGCTCGTATACCAAGCCCTTGCTTCAGGTCCTAAAGAAGGCCCAGGCAACAAGGGAAAAAATCAAATGGACTGAGGCAATGGAAAAGGGGTTTGCAGAACTCAAGGGGGCAATTTGTAAGGCCCCAGTTCTCGGGATTCCTAATTATGCATAGGAATTCTACCTGTTCTCACATACCGATGGCAATTTTATGACGGCAGTGCTCGCTCAGCGAACCTCACTGGGGTACAAGCCCCTAGCGTATTACAGCGGGAGTCTGGACCCGGTCATGAAGGGCCACTTCCCATGCGAACAAAATTTAGCTGCTGCCACGTTCGCCATTGAAAAGGCGTCATCATTGTGATGGGGTGCTCCATGACATTGTACGTCGAGCACTCGTTATTCGCCATACTAGTGAAGCCAAAGGGCATGCTGACATCTCAGAGAGCATCCGCATATGAAGTGATTATCTCTAACCCATCAATCAAAATAGTGCAATGTAAAACTGTGAATCCAGCTACGTTCATAGCTGAGCCAGTCACAGAGGGAGAACCCATTCATGACTGCACGAATTACGAGGAATTCTATGATGAAATCCCCAGGGTAAAGGAAAATGCCCTGGCAGGTGGTGAGATCATGTTCATTGACGGTTCATCAAGAATTGAACAAGAAGATGGACAAAGATGCACAGGCGTGGCCATGATAAAACACCTAGCGAATGGAGAGTTCCAGGTACTCTTCAGTGCACGAATACCATCTCACTATTCTGTGCAAGCTGCAGAACTATTGGCGCTGATACTCGCCATTGAGAATCATGCAAACCAGGAAGTAACGGTGTACAGTGACTCTGCCTATGTGACATCTACTGTGCACGCAGGTTTAGCACACTGGAAAAGGAAGGGCTACCTCCGAGCGGACGGCACGCCAGTACAACATGCTGCCTTATTGGACAGGTTGATAAAAGCACTACAGCTCCCAGTGGGCATAGCGGTCATGAAATGCGCCGCCGACACCAAAGGGACAGATTTCGTGTCACGAGGAAATCATGAAGCATACACGGAAGCCAAGTGAATGGCATCCAAGGATGAAACAATCATGGACGTGGATGTGGCACATACCCATGAGCGTATGATGGTAGCACAAGCCACACCAGAGGCCTATAACAACATGGGACAGACTCAGCTAATTGAACTCCAAGAGGAGGCACCTCAGGAGGAGAGAAGTGTGGAAATGTCGAGGGTGTTCCTTACACCCCACTGACGGGTCATGGAGGCAAGACAGCACTGGTAAACCAGTAATGCCTGTCACCCTACTGAAGGTAGCATTGGAGCAATTACACTACCCTATACATATGTCAAAAGAAAATCTCGCTGCAACACTCACAGAAGACTGGTTTACACCAAATTTATCAGAGAATGTTTCGTTCTTCATGGTGAACTGCATTATCTGCCAGCAATTCACCGCTGGGCACACACTAAAAGTAGTAAGAGGAGTTATCCCCCGTCCAAATGGGCAATCCATCACTTGCATATAGATTACGTCGACATGATTTCAAGTGTGCAATGGGTACAGGTATTTAATTGTGGTGGTGTGTCCATTCTCTAGATGGATAGAAACAGGTACCTGTGCACACCCAGACTCTACATGTGCTGCCAAATTTCCAGTGAGGTAAGTGTTCACTAGATGAGGGGTGTGCGAGGTAATGAGGTCAGATAATGGGGCTCACTTTGTTTATGCAGTTTTCGAGCAGATCAGCTTGTTGCTTTGTATAAAGCACAAGTTCTCGTTGGCGTATCATCTGGAGGGGAATGGCATATGTGAGCGGCTCAACTGCTTGTTAAAAGAGAGGATAGCCAAGCTGAAACCAGGCTCCGACCATCATCTCACGCTGCACAAGATAGTCACAGGCAAAGGATGAGGACACTCTTATCCCCCGAGATAGAGATAGATGTGATGCCCAGCCAACAAGTGAGGTCTTGGGGACAAAGATGCAGGAGTACTTGAATTATATGACATCCAGCATCTCTGTAATTTCAGGCCAGCTGCAGTGATGGCAAAAAGGGTGCAGCACAGTACAAAATACAACAGGAAATGCTGAAACAGATGGCACACAAGGTTTAGGTGCGCCTCTCATCTTCCCTGGGGATGCTGTTCTTATAAGGAACTTTACAAGGAAGAAGTGGGATGAGCCACGATTCAATGGCCCTTTCATAGGAGAGGACTGCACTCCTTCAGCCGTCAAAGTCCAGGGCCGAAGGGCATGGCTCTTCCTGAATGACATTAAACCTTATATAGGAAAAAGCCCTCCAGCTGCATCCAACCACAAAGAAGCCACAGACAACGGGGAAGAACCTCAGCACGTGCAGACAAGATCCATGGCGAGGAAGAAGGACGCATGAGCAGCAAAACAATAGCAAAGAACTCTGTTTTAATTTGTGACTTTTGAATAAGAACATTTGCCCAAACCAGAGAAAGGTGATAAAGAACAATAATACGGACACTCTGTGTGCCACAGTTGCAGGATAAAGAAGAGAACTACATACACAAAGCCACAACAATGCTGATAAAATGATATTTTGAAATAACGTCACACTCAAGTAGTATAAAAAAATCAAGACTCTGATAGAATGGGAAAAAAAAGAAGGACATTTCTTGAGAGCGTAACACAGCGTCCTGAAAGCAACCAGTGTCAAGACTTTCTGTACAGAACTTATGGTAGCTCCCAGCAGAAATCTCACGTGGGATGTGCTCATCTACTTTCAGCTGGTGGTGATATCATATCCGTCACTCATAGGGAGAGAAACCAATGTCACAGACTTTATTCAAGATCCGGCCAACAAGAAAATAATCTGGCAACTGCTGACTGTCATGGCGGAAGCCTGCGCCGAGATACCCGAGCACAGCGAAAAGGACACAAATGCTTCCACTGCCGGTAGACATTGATGAACTCACATTCACTTTGTTCTTTCAAATAATCGAGAAATGCCCAGGACTCATTGGGAGAACAACTGACACACGTACTTTCATCAGAGACCCAAGAAACCTAGCTCAGTTGAACCAGCTGTGGACTAAACTAAATCACCTCGTGGCAGTCCACGCAACAGGAAGGTGCAGAGACTGTGCGAACCAAAAGGAAAGCTCATGACCAGGACCCAGCCAAACAGGATAATTGTCCCTATCACCCGAGGACACCCAGCTGGCACACAACATCCTGCTTAGACTAGTCACAGACTATCTGGAAATGGTGGAGAGGCCTGCAGATGTTGACGTCATCACCTTCTTAGAGATCCAGCCAGCGTACCACACATGGGCACACTCCTCCACGGCATAATGCTCCAGGTGGAGTTATCTAACTTCCAGCGAGAATACCTTAGGAGGTTACAGTGAGACTTTCCACTGTGGGACAGATCGTGGAGACAGAGAGATAGTGCTTTATCTTCCACCGTGGGACAGATCGTGGAGACAGAGAGCAGTGCTTTATCTTCCGCCGTGGGACAAATCGAGGACAGAGACACAGTTCTTCAATTTTCCGCCACAGGACAGATCGAGGACAGCAGAAACAAGAACTACAGCATCTTATTTTTTCTTTTTACTTTTCCTCTATTTCTCTGTATTTTATTTTTATTTTTCATGTTCACGTTCATTTTTATTTGTATCTTTATTTTTCCAACATTTTATTTTTGTGTGATTTTTAGCAGTTTCACCTTTTCATTCCTTCGCATTGAACAGGTTCCAGCATGTCCTCAGAACCAAGGCAAATTCGAGGAATGCACTGGGACTTTACCTAGTGTAAATATGCATTATGAATGTGATGTACCAAAGTTGCTAGCCTAACCCTTTTCCATAGTCTAGCACAGGAACTGTACTGCATACCCAGAGATTACCGACAGCACCCGCAAGAGGGGGAAACACTTGAAAAGCACTCGTCACTTTAGTAGTAATGAACTCATGAGCTACCAGAGCAGGGCAAGAAAAGGAATAAATAACTGACTATGGACTTGTTTGAAATGGGGCCACAGACCAGTAACTTGGTTTTACCACCAGCACAGGGGTGCCCCTGCTTCCCTGGAAGGAAATTCTGCCAGATGTCCTACAAGTCTATTATGTGTATATGCGTAGTAATTATAATTGTCTTTCTATCGTTGACTATCAGAACTGCTTTCTTTATTGGTGCATGAAGCATCCCAATTTCAGTGCATCCACCAGATAATGAACGTCTGGGGCCCACGAAAGCTCCCGGACCCTATATAGTGATCCCAGTTCCCAGAAAAGCTGATGGTAAAACAAACGAGATAAAACTAAATGTAATTAGCAGTGATTCATTCACACTTGAGGTAATGAATGAAGAAAGAAGCTGGAGACAGGGTCAGCATGGAATGAATGTAAACATGGCAATGACCACTACACGCGCACACACACTGACCGCACACGAACAGGGGCATGTGTCAATGGCTGCAGAACCTTGAACAATGGCAACAGAAAATAAGAGACTGCCTACCGATCAACCAGTTCCAGAAAATAGTGGAAGCAACCAAGAGGAGCCAAGTGAGAAACCAAAGAGAGTGGGCATAGCAAAATCCCTCAAAAGAACAGAAGTAGCCACAAAGGAACTCACAGAGAAAACACAAATGCTAATGGATCATCTGTTCCCGTTCATAGTCAGAGCTAAGCAACTACACGAGGAACTGAAAACTAGTACTACATAGACTATAGCAGCAAGCACACCGGCTCTAATGCAAGAAACAAGCGCCAGGCCTACGACACAGCCACACGTTGGGAAGCCGGTGAGTCAATGGTGGCTAGAGAACATCTACAAAAAATTACGAAAGGAAAGGAAAAGAAACGCAAAACCTTCTCCTACCACAGCGATACAGGTAATGAAACCCGCTCCTCTAACAACCATGCCCAATAATCCTCCAGCAAGAAAGAGTCATATAGACACATTTAGAGATGTGGTTATAGCTAACTACAAAAGGACATTAAGGATCAAGAGAAACCCACATGAAGACAACAATGAACTCAATGATTACCTGGACAGCACAGCCCATCTCGGAAGTGTTAGGCAGAATCCTGTGCAGTTCCCTTAGGGAACAATGCAAAAAGATTGAGACTACAGGAGTAAGCAGTAAACCCAATTGGTAGCAGTCTGTACCACCCAGATTTACCTGGTAGCTGTGGCTGAGCAATCAGACTTCTCTCAAGAAGAGTAAGGCAGTATATATAGTATACACAATAGGGCTAAAAACACAGTAGAGCAAACCAACACTAACCAGAGCTTTGTATAAAAAGTATATAATTATTTATTTAAAACACACTTTAAGCAATATACTAGCACTCTAAATCAAAAGCAAGTTAAAACACAGTCAGGTAAAGTATACACACCTCCCTTAATAACTATTAGAGAAGTCAGAATTAAAACACCATGATTTGTTACACAGATGTGAGCGCATAACCTGATGGCACTCCAATAGTTCAGTTAAAGGGAGAGAAAAAGACAGAGCATAGAAATAAAACAGGTCCCAACACTTTTAGGAGTTCTCAGCAAGGGAATAAAGGCAGTATAGACTGTAGAGCCAAAGTTCATAGGCCAGGCCCATTTTAAATGGAGCAAAGTGAAATGTGCCCAGGATCACACGGTTTAAAATGCACTAAAAGTCTTTGCAGAATGTTCAAAAGAGGTTGGGGTGATTCAAGAAGGTAAAGTTAGAAGGTCTGGGGCCAACCCAGTTGGTAAGCCAAGGATTTAAGGGTCAACTTGGGCAAACCGAAAAAAGGGAGGCCAGGCACGCCACAGTACCTTAAACAGAGAGGAAGCTTCAGCAGTGGCAGTTGTTCCTGGCAGTGGTTGCAGTTCATTGTTTCGACCAGGGGAAGAGAGGATCTCGTCGAGGAGGAAACGTGGAGTCGTTGCACTGCACAGGGATGACCAGCCGCGGAGTTAGTCGATAAAAGGTGCGTTCCTTTTATTCGCGGTCAAAGTGGTGAAGCTTGGCTATCCAGCTGTCGGGGTGCTTGGCACGGGCGATTCGATCAATAGACATCTTTGGAAGGTGAAAAGGGTGAACTGGTTGGTCCCACCAGCTCAGAGGAAGAAGACTCGTCCAGCAGAAGATCTTCTCTTGTCGTCGGGGAAAGTGGTGAGGTAGTTGCAGCAGGGCTTCACGGGTGGTGTCGTTGTTGCAGATGGCTCAGCTTCTTCCCTCTTCGGATTCTTAAGTCCTGTGGCGACTTCAGAAGTTCCAGTCCCAAAAGCCCTGCTTTTATGCAGAAAAAACCCATTCAACAGCTTAGCTGTCACTCAAACATGCTAAGTGGTGAGCCGGGCGGCTCACCACTGGGACAATCAGAATAGAGTGTGACTTGAGTTGCTAAGGCAATGCAGTCCAGGGTGCCGATTCCCCTCCCTACACATCCTGTGGAACCCAGACAGAGTGGCACCATTTGGAGGGCTTCTGTGGAGAAGCCCGCCAAAAAGTCGAACAAAGGGCTCGACCTTGGTCCGAGTTACAGAGATGGACATGAACGCCATTTTAGAAAAGAGTTCTGGCAAAAAGACCCAAATGTGAATTTAATATTAAATAAATAAACCGGCGGTATCTTTAACATTGCACCAAAAAGTTGTGCGTTTAAAGTCAATAGGAAAATCCCATAGGAAATATTCTGGTGGAATATTTCGCGTGGTAACTACTGCCACCAGCCAAATACTCGGTAAGGGGGGACTGGACAGTGCCCCTTTGAAAACAGACCCAAGGGCAATATAATTAACCCCTTCCAGTACTTCCACAATATGATGGTTTGTACAGGTTCTGTTCATAATTTAAGACTAGTAAAGTCAATGGTGACTTTACATGCCCTGGGAGACAGTAGTCAGTCCCAGGGTATGGAGTCTATGTTTGGGGGTCACTATGACACCCCTGTGTTACCGCACTGAGGGTGCTGTGTAACACATACACAAAAAACAGATGTTACCCTGTGGAGTAAAAGACCCCTAAAGCCCAAAATCACACAAATAGTCAGAGACATACCACAAATCATGCCTAAAAGTGGAAGTAAAAGAGTCTCACTCTTAGCAGGAGAAAAAAAAAACAAACCCCAGAAATCCAGCAAAGCTGCTGGAGGACTCACTAGGTTTGGGAAATTAGCCTTATAAAAGAATTCTCCCTAACAGGAAACAACATATGGTATCAGCACATGAAGGAAGTAGGACTAAGGCAATCAGAAGGAGAATGCTTCGTCTGCGCACTCCTACTGTATAGCATGGTAAAATCCAAGATCTTTGTGGCTGTAGAAATTGATGTCTCCATAGCACACTGTATGTCACACGTAGCAATGTGCAACACCAGAGGACAATTTATGGGAAGAGACGCTTCACTGATATGGGCCACCGAAAAGGACTACCCAGATGAAGATGGCTATGTCCAGGACATTAAAAAAAGAAACAGGGCGCACACCAGGAATCACGTGATCAGATACGAGAATCCTGACATCAAAGCATCAGGGACACAATGGGTAACAAACCCAAGACTGAACGTTCAAGGAAAAACTGCAGAAGAGGCACAAATCTGGAAGAATAGAGGCCAAATGCAGATTTGGGGAACAGTGGTTTCCCCAAATGGATGGGAAGAAGGAGTAGTGATCTGCCGAGCTTGGATGGTCCTTGGAGCCTGCCGAGAAGCAATAGAGAATTCACAGAGGTTATGCAAACCTCTATGGCCAAAGTTGGTAAAGCTGCTGACATGGGTCGAGAACAGAGGAGGACCCCTGCAAATAGTACCACTGGAAAGTCCGAAACTATGCTTCAGAAGCAATGGCACGAGGAAGATGGGAGAGAATGTAAACTGTGGTTGAATATTTGAAGCCCCAGGAATGACACAAGGAACCGCAGTCATCATGGACCATTACTGGGTGTGTGGATCCAAGGCATACATAAGACTGCCGAAAAAATGGGGAGGCATATGCACACTGGTGAACGTCCACATTCGTGCACTAGTGATCCCAAGAAACAACCTGAATTTGGACAGTTTCTCGAAAGCAGATGCTCATCTACAAAAAAGGAGATCTGTGGAACTGGTATCTAGGTTGAAGAGAGAGAATTACTTTTCTACCAAATCAGAAGAAGCATTCCATGCAATCCCATATGAGCACAGACTGTTTAGCCTCACCCCAAAAGTATTCACAACACTACTCCTGCCCCACGTCCAAGTTGATGTAAATACGAAATGGTTTCAGATAACCAGATGGGAGTTATTGCAGACCATCAACTCTACTATGAAGGGATTTAACGTGATCAAAGAAGAACTAAGAGCAATCCGACTGATGACCCTCCAGAACAGATATGTACTAGACATGATCACAACAATGGATGGGGTGTTTGTGCAAAAATCAGAGAATCATGTTGCACATTTATACCATCACACAATGAAGAAAATGGAACCCTGACAGAAGCCATAAGTATGTTGACAAACTTGAAAAACCAGATGATTGAAGAAAGTGATGAAGTGGATGATGACAGCTGGTTTGGAGCTCTGTTCTCATGGCAGACATATTCAAGTTTCTGGGAGCCTTACTAGCAATGGTACTGCTAGGATTCTGTGTTATCAAGATAGTCATTACACAGTGCCAGAAAACTGCAAAGAAAGCCATAGGGATGAAAACGATGGTTGATGTCAACCAAGGGTGCAAGCCCAGACACCTGACTGATGAAGAAAAAGGAGACTTTGTGAAGCCCAGCAAATTTGCGCCCAAAGGAACAAAGTTCACATATCCTAAGAAACGAAGAAGGTATGAAGGGAAATGGATCTACTGCATTCCAAATGGAAAATGTCAGCTGATGATCTGGAACAAAGATGAGCATGTGAAAACAGCAGGGATTTTGAAAGGGGTGAAAAAAATATGGACTCCAAAGACTCACACATTCACACCATCATGTACAAACCCTGAAGACGATGAACAAGACACCGAAGAACCAAAGGAGATAAATGCAAAAGAGGATGCAGAAGTGGTCGATGAACCGACCAGAGGGGGGAGTGTAGAGGAGGTCTCAGACATGGCCTGCAACCCTACCCCCATTTCGAGGTACCAGGAGCGTACTCGCCAACGTATGTGACGTTTGAGGAGCAAATGAACCAACATAGAGCTGCACTGGGACTCTGCCCAGTGTACGTCAGAAGAGCCATACCAGTAGAAGTGCCCATAACCAGACAGCCCTGGGCAGCACGGTACCCTATCAGACAGCCGTACCAGCCGCCGAGACAAAATGAAGAGTACCTACAGATGGTCCATGAAGAGATCCAAAGAGCTGTAATGGAAGGCCAGTGGAAATGACTCAAGGGCCTGGACAGACTCGCAAATGAACGAAAGCAGCTATTGAAGATAGCACGCTAGTGCGAGTAGCTATGAAAATAGATGTAGTGGACACAGGAAAGAGACAATGTTAAAACGTAAGGAAACATTGCTATGAGACAAGATGGAAGTAGCCAACCAGTTAAACGCGTGTAAATAGGCTTGGAACGCAAGAAGCTAAGAAAACAATACTGCTTACAATGCTTAGTAGAAGAGTAGAGTGGCAAGCACCAACTATATCTACCTCAATAAGGCACACTATACAAGTGTGCCTCCATTTTGTAAAGGCAGAAGTATGCCCAGGTGGCCAGAGGCCTAACAGGCCTGGTTTCATATCCCAGCCAAAGCCAGGAGAAGGAGCGGAAACTCAGCAAAGAGCAGCTCATGCCTGGGAAATCGAGGTCAACCAGAGAAAGGGAGGAGAGCGTCAGCTAACAGGAATCGAAACTTCAGAGCATACCAGCCTGCCCTGTGAAGGTCAAGATAAGGGTGGCCCATGCAGGTGGCGAGGCTGAAACAGAATTAAATACATTAAAAGCTGGAAACTGAAGCAGATTCACGGTGAACAGACATATAACCAAGACAGGCGCAAAGAATTACCAACGTCTGATGTCACCCAGATCCAAGGGTGCCATAACTTGTCCAGGTAAGAGGCTACAGTTGTGAGGCCATGCCCAGGCAACTAATTGACATATAGCCCCAAGTAACTGATTGATGGAATGGAGGCAGGGTGAATCTTGAGACACTAGGCACTTTGGTGTCCAGTCTGCATGCTGCTAATTAAAGTGGAAATGTATGTCTAGGGGTGTAACCTGCCCAATCACAATGGACCAAGTTATCTAGGGTCCTATAGATAGTAGAACCAATAAGACGTCCTACTAGTAGTGAAGTTTATCACGTGTGAAGTAGAGGGAGGGGCATAGACGCCCACCCGATAAGAGTTATCCAATCTGCATTCTCAGTTACCATATACAGTCATAGCACCTATACTTAAGTTACCTTTCCTAACCAATTATAGTGCATGACGATTTTTTTAGAGTTAGACGTCAATGATGATGAGTTTTATGCATAAAAGTTGCTGTTCAACTGCAGTTGGAGGAAGTCGGAGTGAAACAGGTGGTCGCAACGATGCTGATTCCCAACTGCTTCCCTGTTTGATGTACTTGTCATTAAACAAACTTCCCTTTGCCCAACTTCTGAGTCCTCATTATTGAGTCGTGTTGGAGTAAGTGAATCCTGCACCCCCATCCCTCACGTGGTGCAGCTATCTTTTCTTACAAGTACTAGAGGGTGAGCACTGACCTATGGGCCCGTTGGTGGACATCTCGCTCTACTGTACACTTGGTAGCGTGAGGATGGTTTCGGCAATCGATTATGGATCATTGATTAATATAGTTATAAGACACCTATAGATTGACGGCACAAAGTAACTCTAGGCCTTCGGCAATATCATGAGTCCTTTCGCCATTCCGGATGAGTAGGCTGAGAAGCTTCCCGTGGACAATGATAGTGTAAGTCCATAGAAATCTGCAGTGGGTCTGAAGGAACCCGCCTTTCCAAGCATAACCCTTCTCATTCCCACGGGCAGCCAATCGGACGAAAAGACCACAAGAGGCTGAAGAGGAAGGGGCTGTGATCCCGAAGCTCCAGAGAGGAAAAGATGTGATCGGTGAGTGAAACAACAAACTCGTTACTTTGGCAAATGTCTTGTAGGCATTGGAACAAGCGAGGGAAAGATAACGGAGGGTGGCGGAGAAAAAATAAAATAGTCAGAAGTAGAGAAGACTGTCTATATATAAGGGGTTAATAACTCAAGTATAAAAGAGAAAAATGTACGGTTACCTGGGGCACCCAAGAGAAAAACGTAAGGTTACCGGGGGGCACCCAAGAGAAAAACGTAAGGTTACTGGGGGCACCCAAGAGAAAAACATAAGGTTACCGGGGGGGCACCCAAGAGAAAAATGTAAGGATTTGCCTTGTTTCTGTGCTTTAATACAGCGGTCAGAAGAAACGTGATCTCATAGCCCATATAATAAGGGACAATTAGACTACGGTGACGTTTAAAGACGCAACAAAGGAGTTTGTTTAAACTCCATGACGGGGTATTGATTAGAAGGCAGGTATATGTATGACCAGTTGATGTCCGTCTATTCTGTCAAGTGTCTGTCCTATGTCTTCTCTTGTGTGTTGAATGTAAGAGAACTGTATCGTTGATTGTTTGAGATGAAATTGGGTTGGACGCGATTCTGTGAAGAAGAGGGAATCACCAATGAATGTATGTTTTTTAGTTAATTGATAGTATACATTTGGCAGGAAAAGATTGGATTGGAGCTTGCGCATCTGGTGTTCCCTCATATTAGTAGAAGGATAGCAAACTGTATAAATATTGTTGGTAACGGAATTGAAATGGAGGAGGACACCCCACTTGCGCATCTATGCAAGGAACTACCTAAACATGCACTTAAATTAAAAAAGTATAGCACGGAGTGGGTTAAGGGTACCGCCCGCAAGATGTGTATGCCCTGGTCACAGAATGGGTCCCTATCAAAAGCCGTTACAACACATGATGACTTATCTACATGCCACATATACAGGCAAGAAGCTAGAGAAACGTCTTGCTGTTCTAGAACTGTGGAAGATGTTTGAGCAGACAAAGGAGGAAGAGCCTCCTGCAGATTAGATATTACACGTATGCACGGAGGGAGTTGAAATGCCTACCGCGCCACCGGACCTGACTGAGCCAGCCATCGAGGGAAGTAAGACAGAGGGGCTCTACCCGTTAAGAGAACTAAAGGCAGCCACAGGGTATAGCAACCCCGCTTATGAGTCACCTACGTATAGTAGCAATCACAATAAAGAAAAGATCCAGGAAATTAATCTTGCCTCTGCAGTCCCGAGGAACAGGGAGAGACGCAATGACGTAGGAACGGATCAAGCACAGAGTTGTGCATCTCTAGTTACGGAGAGAGAGGGAAATAAACTAAAGGGAAACAAAGGTAGAACTGATGAAATAACTTTCGCAAAAGACGAATGGATGGGAGGGCAGATATTGCTGAAACTAGATGGAAAAGGAAGTGATGATGAAAGGCCAAAAGAGAGGTCTGATGAGACGCCAAGGAGAGAGAGAGAAAAGGAAAAGGAAATGAGGGATGAAAGGACAAGAAGGAAGGATAGGCTGAAGCGAGAACAACTATATCGCAAAGAGCAAGAGAAACAGCTCCATCGCAAATAAAAGGCAGCCTATGACCAGTACAAACAGAATAAGCAAAGGTTGGAAGAAGAGCAAACTGTACGTGAGAGGAGAGTGAAGAGAAGAGAAGATGAGGAAATTAGAAGGGCAGAGGAACGTAGAAAAGAAAGGATGAGGGAAGTAAACAAGGCTAGAGAAGAAGCAAGGAAGCACAAGAAAATGGATGAGGAAGCAGAATGTAAGCGCAGATAGAGGGCAGGAGATCTTCAATATTTCAAGCGGGAAGTCAAAAAACACAATCCTGTTGTAGAATGGGAAGATATAGAAGAATTCTTTCCTCATTATTGAGTTGTGTTGGAGTAAGTAAATCCTGCACCCCCATCCCTCAGGCGGTGCAGCTATCTTGTCTTACAAGTACTAGAGGGTGAACACTGACCTATGGGCCCGTTGGTGGACATCTCACTCTCCTGTACAGTTGCTCTAAAACAAAATGTCTTTGATAATTGACAAATGACTAGTATGTCCTGTCTGTTTTGTTTTATGACATTAGGAAGACTGTATGGTTGAACATTTTTTGTAAACAAGTTTCTTTTAACGTGCATTTGAACCACATTGACATTGGGGAATATGCATTGCTTGTCTGTGATTTGTGCTGGGGTTGATGCTCTCTGGTGGAACTTGTTTGCTTGCCAGTTGTTTGGATTTATTTTTTTGATGGACGATGAGGAGTAGGTATTATTTTTGTGCTTGTTCTATTTGTAATTTTCAAGCTGAGAGTAATCTTGCTTGTACGTTGTCTATAACATGTTTAAGTTGAGGATGAGTGTGTCACTTTCAATTTTAATTACAAACATTAAAGGGTTATTTTGGAGTTCTCTTTTGGATTGCATTTTTCTTATCTGTTTCGGGAAAAAAAGGAAACATTTTAAAGTTGGGTTTTATTAAACAGTATGTGGATTGCTAAAGGCCCTGTTATTGTGTAATAACAACAAAGGAACTCCTATCAAATTGCATATGAGTAGTTATGAACTAAATTGATATATTCCCCCTGAATATTGAGTAATATCTGAAATATAACAAGAGTAAAAGTTCAATCGTGTGCAATAGCAGCCAGAAACCAGAAATGAAATGCACCATGTTGTTCAAATGAAGGGCGAGGGTGAGAAGGGGTTTCGTTCGATGTAAAGATGAATTGGAATGACTAATGGATTGTTGTGGGTGATTAGGAACTGGGATGAAGAGGGGTGTTGTGTGGTTGATGGAAGAAAGATATGAGCAGAGGAGTTGTGTGGGTAATGAAGGACAAGGATAAGTAGGGATGTGCAATGAGGTTCAGGGATGAGGGAGGGAGTTGTGTGCCTAATGAGGGTTTGGAATAAGTAGGGGTGTTGCATGGTTATTGGGTGAGTGGGAGAAGTGCAGTTTAATAGATACTGATGACTGTGAGGAGGAAGAAAGGCGTGTTGGTAATGAGGGCATGGGATAATGAGAGGAGTAGCATTGATAACGGGGAAGAAGGAAGAGAAGTCAAGTTGCATGAGTAATTAGGTTAGGAATGTGGAAGTGATTTGTGTGGTTAGTGAGGGCTTTAAATAAGGAGGAGAGTTGCATGGGAAATGAAGACGTGGGATGAGAATGGGAGCTGCATGGACTGACAGTGTCAGGATCATAACCGTTTCAGTGGGAGCAGGGAAGTCTCCCAACTTGTGTAGGTGACCTACTGGGGGTATCAGGGTTAGTCCTACACAAGTGGAGTAAAGGAGTTGGTTGGGTCATGTCCCTATCCTTCTAGGTGTGCAATACATATGTCTGCTTGTAACTCCTCACTGCATGTCAGCATCTCTTCTGGCCAGAGATCCCTTTGTCTTTTTTGGAACCCCAATTCCCAGAATCCAATGCATGCAACTACGAAAACCCAAACAGGAACCAAATAAATGAATAGAGACCAGGCATGGAAAGTACTGGGATATTTCCAGCCAAAAAGAGATACCCAATACCAAAACCACCAACCCCAGACAGACCCAGGAGAATGGTGCAGAAATCGAAAATTAACTGAGAGTGAGAAGGGACTGTAAGGTAGCAGGCGAGCAAAAGATAATCCTCCCCAACCCAGTTGGGAACAAAACTCACTGAGACAAGAATAATCCATCAGGAAAACGAGAAGCCTCAGCACATGTTTGCTGCACTGCAAATGTAGATTGTAAAGAGGGTTTTCTAAAATCCTTCCAGGGATAGCGTTGCCAAAGATTTGCCAAGTGGACTATGTGACTGACCAGAGAGAACATTGGGAGCCTGGAGAAGTGTTGGAACGGTGTAGGCTGGTAGGCTGGTATATAAAAGCCCAGCAAGCACAGAGGAGATTGAAAAGCGTAGAGAGAAGTCAGGTGGAGCAGTTGTGGACCAAGATGCCAGACATAGGGTGGACAGTGGAGAGGAGTACTGTGGAGGCTCTGCAGTGTTCTGGGAGAGTACAAGTAAGGTATTGTGTACAGGAGAGAGGGATAGCTTGAGTATGGAGTGGTTAAGGGTGTGGATGTATTGTTAGAGAATGTGAGGGAGAGTGGAAGTGATAGAGGGAATGTGGATTGTAGAATAGTGTTGAGAGCAGGCACAACTGGCCCGTAGGAGTGGAAGGGCCGGTGCCCCACCAACAATAACTCACCCCCACCATGTCCACAAATAACAGAAAAATCCTATTACTCATGGACATGGTGGAAGCTGCAATGAATGTGCAGCGGAGAGCGTTGTAATGAGCCATCCCCCCTGCACATGCTCAGTGCAGGCCATCCCGGCCGGCATTAAAGTCTATTAAACTAGCTGAAATGGATGCCTGGGCAGTGCTTAATCTTTAAAAAAAGAAGTGCCAGTGCCCAAAAAATATTGGCTCACTAATGCCGGCCGGTGCAGCGCTGACGTCCCAGCTCAGTACTAGATCGGCCCACCGCCAGCCAATCACACTGCTGCTTCTCCATGTCACATATTTGGCGCTTCAGCAACTGCTGGCATGGGCTAGTAGTGGGATGGATGGAGGAGCACACATATCTTTCTTAGTTTAGTACACATCTTCTTTTATTACGTCTTAAATCACTGAAAGTACCGTGGGGTTGACTAGATTTTTCAGGTTGGCATTATCTTGCATTCTGGGACCTATAGTTTACCATTAAAGCCACAATGGTATATTTTTGCTTAACATGTTGCTATAAGGATTTACATGCTGTCATGTGGCTTTATTATGCAATATGTGTTGTTTGTAAGTAAACTCTACAAGACATTATTACTGTAGAGTGTAGACCTTAAAATCCAACAATTTGAACCAAAGTATTTGATCCTGGTCAGCCGCCCCCTCCCGCCCCCCCACACCACCTGTCCGACCATCCCACTCCCTTCTTTTTGGATGCAATTGCAGCAAGAGTACCACTAGTTCCTTTGTTCCACTTCCATCCCTGGGTTAGGCATAGTCAGTGCAGCCATTACATAATTCACTTTTAACCAAATCACATATGAGCAACTCACTTACAAATGCACAAGCACATTGCTGTCCCACTTTAAATGCGCTAAAAGTAAACAGGTGGGAATACATCATGTAGCTTCCCTCGTGGCTATCTCGCACTGTGGTGCATTTCCTGCCCTCCCTGTCAAGCTGCGTCCTTTCTCTAATGGAGGATTCAGATATTGATCAGTCCAGCAGCCCTCTCAGAGCTAATGCAGTCACATGAGTAGAAATCCCGCTGTATTCATGTTACTACTGAAATGGGGTTTCGGCTTTACATGCACACCATAGTCTAATCCAGCACCATGCAAAGCACATTAAAACAAAAGGCAACATACAAGTTATAAAGCAATTACAGAAAGCATCCATCCTACAGACATTTAGGGGCTGATTCATGGAATTTTTGCGCCGAAAAACGGGTATTTGTGCGCCATTCTGCCCGCAAATCCCTGTTTAAAAAATGGGGATTTGCGGGCAGAATGGCACACAAATCCCCATTTTTCAGGCACACAAATTCCATAAATCAGCCCCTTAGTATGGTAATTGGCCACTTCTACGGTGATGATGATATTTAAAATGACAGGCTTGAAAGTAAGTACAATCATCCCCAATTATGAGCAGCAGAGTAACAATTTAGCAGTAAACAAGTTAAGCACCTCAAACTACATCAACGATTTTAATTGCAATTTCTCAGTTCCACTTCACCTCTTTTCAAGGTCAAACTTTACCTCTTAGCCGTGTGAACTTCAAGCACAATGACAAAACAAAATGCCCAAACAGTATTTGTATTAGTCACTTGGCAGAGGAGAAAGATAAAAGAACGGATTTCTAAATCTCTGCTGCTGCAAGTTTTGGCTCAATTTCAAAATGCTGTACTGTGTAACCGACACAAATTGACAAGATTTCTTTTAAATTGGTATTCGGAGCATTTTTTAAGTAGATCCAGGGTCGGATTGGCACCTCAGCCTTTCGCCCCATGGCCGGGCCGAAATCGTCGCTGGGGAGCGGGGGCTGGTTTTTCCATATTTTTCGTAGTTTGCCAGTTCCTCTTTTGTCAAGGGGTGAAAGGTTGTGTTTCATCGCTTCCCAGGATGTCAGTTTGGGTTAGGGTCAAATTACATCACTTCCGTTGATGTCATCAGAGGTCAAGGGTCGTGAGGCGAGGGGTGGGCCACTTTTTTGAGGCGAGGAGTGTGACATTTTTTGTTGGGGTGTCCAAGCCTATTTATTGTCCCAGTCCGACCCTGAGTAGATCCTCACACTTTACTGTTCTGCACGTGAACCCATTACGGCAAAGTACTGGCCAATAAGCTGCATTGCCCGACTCTAAGTCTCACCTCATGTCACTTTACAACTTCTTTGCTCGACCAGGGGCTGAAAGGGGCCGGGTGAAGGCTCAGAGAATCGACAAGCAAGTGCAACACTGGTGGATTGCGGGTTGAGTGCAGAAGACCTTTCATATTAGAAGGACGAGATAGCGCTGCTGGTCTGGAGGAATTCTTTTTAATACTCAAAAACCTGCAGTTAATTAACATAATTAACAAGTTCCTCCAGGGTGTGTCCGGTGATGTCTGTACAGGAGAGCACTCTCGAAGCATGAATAAGCACCACTCCACAGCGCTGCCATTTGACCCAAAGGCTGAGTGGCCACTGCAGCCACAGCCCCAGGAGCTACTTTATGACTCTTGAGCACTGGCGGTGTTCAGAAAGAAACTCCCTCAAGGCATCCTTTCCTCACCCAGCCCATGTCTTGTTCTTCAAACAGACGAGGGTGGAGTCAGACTTTGCCGTCCCCAAACCAGTCTGTGCAAGAGATAGGACAGGGAGCAGGGAGCTGGGAGGAGTAAGGTCATGGCAAAGTGATGTCACTGTTGGGCCCTACCTCCGTGCAGGACCTTAAGAGAAACAAAACGAAACAGAGCCTGGGGTATTTGGTTTCGATTGACCTCAAGTTCCTGCATGTGGGTGGGACTCCACAGTTGCACACCATGTCCTTGAGAGAGAGACGAGTTGCATGAGGATCTGTCTGCCTGGACCAGAGGAAGGAGGGGCAGGGCTATCTGGGAGTCATCGTGATCATGGTAAGCTTGTTTTTTAATGTCCCTCCCGACCAGACTCTGCACTGCAGAACTAGGACCCAGTGTTGGCCACTCCGGCCTGTGTGAGAGGGGCCAGCCCACCTAGTATGCAACTCCTTGTGCAATTGTCAGTTTTTGTATTTTGAATGGCATGCCATCACACGGAAAACAAATGCTGCTAGCGCTGGAAGTAGGGCCAGTGTGTCACAAACAGGCCTTACATCCAGCACCACCAGCTTCCATTTTCTGAAGCTGCTGCTTGGGCAGTCCTTGTTACCCCCTCCTCTTTCCATTGCCCCCTTCTGTGGGTAGGGTGTCCCCCACTGTACACTGTAGGGGTATGTGTGCAGTATGCAAGCATTTTGTAGTCCGTGCCACTGACTGCATATAACACGATTGCCGACTGCACACATATAACTGGTGGGAGTGGAAAAAAGGAACCAGTGGTACTCTGGCTGCTTCCAAAAAGATCAAGTGGGATGGCCAGACAGTGTGAGGGTGGGGTGGGCAGGGGTGGTGTTATATGGGCTGCTGGGACCAGGATCACAAACGTTGGCTCAACAGTGAAGTGGGGATTTTAGTCTAATCTGGAAATTTGACCTCATACCTTCCAAGCTTTACTCAGTAAAAATAGTTGGGATTTCAAGGCCTATAGCATTAATGTCTTATATAGTAAAGCCCAATGACGACATGTAAATCCGTATAGCAACATATTGAGCCAAAAGAATATCATTGTGGCTTTAATTGTCACATCCTGAATGGTAAACGGTAAATCCCAGAATGCAAGATAATGCAAACCTGAAAAAGCTACATAACCCCATTATACTTTCAGTGATTTAAGACCTGCAATATAATAAGGCGTGTAATGATCTCGGAAAGATATCGACATTCTTTGTCACAAACCTTCTGCTCATTGTTATTCACGATGTTGAAAACATTTGATTAGTGACATAAATCACTTTGTTTTGCATGTCAAACTAGTAGACATCATGGATATAAAGAAATCTTTAAATGGGTGATTTGTGTTGCTCACTTTAACTATCACGAATTTGCAAGGTAAGTGGTGCTTTGCGAGCAGCTCTTTGCGTTGGAAATCTTACATCATGCATATGAAAGGCTCTGCCACTGATAAAAGAAATGTGTTTGCAGGTCGTTAATGTGTGTAATAGCTACAGCCGTTTCATGTGTCTTTGTGTGTGTGTGTGTCCACGCCTGGATGAGACTTGGGAAACTAGAAGTGCTTGACTTCTATATTTGGCTCAGGAGAATGAAAGAGTCCAGGACGAGGTATTCTCTGTCAAAAGCAAACACACTAGTGGTTTGCATATCAATTAGTTAAATTGCACTTCCATCTCTGATTGTAGTCTTTTTTTTTTGTTGTAATTGGTTTGATTAAACCTTTACATGTCAGAAAAGGAAAAAACATTGCAGGCATCAAAGCAGAAATAAAAACACAATCATCATTTAAAAGAATACAAAACTCAATTATAAGAAAAGTTGAGGTAGAATAAAGAAAATAAACAAAAACTCACTCACATATCTATCATAAACAGGATAATAAAAGCAACAATAAATATAGTTAGAAATTGGGCACCTTTTGTTCTTAGGGCAACTGAAGCATAACGTCCCTTTACCAATGGGTTTTCCCTGAATTTGATAGGTTTTTAGTAGGGCACTGTAACCAGAACCTTACTTTAGCATAGTTTTTCAGTAAAGGGGATAGGTTTTTAGTAGCGCAAATTAACCATAACGTCCCGTTAACAATGTTTTTTGTTAGTAGATTTCATGTATTTTTTTTAGTAGGGCACTGTAACTAGAATGTTGCTTTAGCATAGTGTTTTTGGTAAAGGTGGTAGGTGTTAGGTACCGCAACTGAACCATAATGTCCCATTAACAATGTTTTTTCACAGATTTTTTTGGCTGCCCTCATGACAAACTTGTTGAAAGCCCAAATTCCCCTGTGTATTTATCCATTTGTGCTACCCCTTCCCTTTCCTAATAGTATCGATGTAGCCTAGAAATTAAAGGTGTAGATGGTAAGTGTTGGTGAGTGTTTTTTCTTTTTGTGTTAACATTGCATGTTGAGTCTGTGGTTTGCATTACTGTCTGAGATGGCTGCAGGTAAATAATATGGAGGTTTCCTAGGGAGACTGCACCTGGCCAGTGTATGTGCAATCACAATGCAAGTATCCATAGGACTCCAGTACTGGCCTCATGGCTGCATCTTCTAATGCACGTTTAATTAGTTGTGGGAGCGCATTATCTGTGTGCTGGTAACACCGCCCCTGTCGCCAGCCCTACACATTAAAACGGTACAATACTGCATTTCAAGCAGTCCTGGCAACTACATGGGTTGCTGTGAAAACCTACCAATTTATGGCTGCAGCATGCCAGCATGCCAGGCTGTATGAAGCCAGCTGGAAACAAGGAACAGCAACCTCCAGTGTACGGTGGGCGTGTTAAATGTTGCATACATTTGATTGATGTGCTGCTGCTTTCTTTTCCATGACCCGTGAAACAGACACACCGTCTCTGCACTGAGCACTGTTATGGAAAGTGTCAAGGGTTTGCCTGCGGGTTATGGAGTTGACAAAAACATTTAACTGCAGGTGTGACAGTTTATAGTGAGTCTTCATAATGGCAAAGCTTATGCGGCTTGGTCACTCACATACAAGTGCATGTAGTACTGTAGCATGGGTGTCGCTGAATAGTTATCTTCCTGCTCCATGGCACCAGTGGGCAGGAAACTGCCCTTCCAACAATGCAGTAAGGTAATTTCATGTACGGCATACTCCACATCTGCTCCAGCCACCAACAGGAACACTCCTGTAGGGCAGCAGATCTTTAAAACATCTTTGCAGATGATATTCTGCACTGCAGGGCATTACCAGGCAAAGGGCATTGTATTGTACATGTACTGTGATGCGCTACTCTACAGAGGGAAGCTACTTGGAAGGGTTTGGGAAGGGTCGTCCGGGAGCATGTCAATTACTGCCGCCTATTTAAGTGAGGGCCACCCAACATTTCCATCTCTCTGCATGTCCCCTATGTTATCCCTGTAGGTTCTGTCCCTTCCGTACCGGCCCTAGCCTTCCTTTCCTTCTGTGTCCTTCTGTGCCGTGTGTTACAACACCAAAATAAATAGAAACCAACTGGAAAAGGAAAAAAGTTAAATAAAGAAAGCTCCTTTCATAGTGGAAAATTGCCAATGAATGGATGCAGGTCGCCACGCGCCGTGTACACTCCACAGAAAGTGTGCTAAATAAAGGCAGGCGTGCCTCTGTACAAAACACTGTAGTGGAATCGGGTAGAAAGGCCTGGTTGTAAAAAGAGTTTTTTTTTTCCGTGTTCCCGTTGGGTTTTGAAGTGTGTAAGTGTGCAACACCTTCTACAAAAAATCGTCCTGTACTTCCAAGAAGGGCAGCAAGGCTTTTTGGATAGGTCATGCAAAAATCAGAATGGCAGGAATAGTGAGATGAAAGCTATTTGTGGGAAAAACTCTTGGTGCGGTGAAACGTCGTATTCCCATTTTTGGAAGTTCGACATTGTCACATGTCGTAAAAAGCCACAAATAGACGTCTTCGCAATCTACCGCGCTTTCTGCATTTCCGGACCAAATGAAAAATAACACAGCCACATCTGCGATAAAAACGTATGCATTACATCGAAAACATACGCATGACCTGGGCAAGTGCCTCCTTCATCACAAACGGCACTGAAATTCCCATAACATGTTGTGAACTTTTCCGTCCACAATGAAGAACAATAATGTCAGCATGATCACGCGTCACCAAAGTCTAACAAAGACACACCAAAATCTGTCACTTCATTACAGGTACTCCATACCAGTACAAATCAACATGATAGAATCCAAATTCGAGCAAACACTGCACAGTGTTTTCCATTCACATTCAATCAATGTATTTAGAACTCCCCCAAAAACCGTACGCTGTGGCTCGTGAAACATACAGCCATAACCGCACCTTCTGCATTTCTGTCGACAAATACACTGTGTACAACAGTATGTGTGTACAAACCACACCCAGAAACCTTATTGTGCAATCTCGTAGCCTCCACATGTCCATTTGTATGGCTGCCATCTACAAAAGGGCCAGATATGACACATGCAACCCTGCAACTATTACAATGTCCTCAGACTTATTACTGTCAGGTTTCATGGGGTTTGGTTGAATGTGGTGGAATGAGTGTATGATTAACATAAATTATGGTTTGGGCCTTAACTTTTAGTGCAGTGTGTAGAGAGCTTCCCAAGCCAAAATGGAGACTTCAAAAAGGATCAGTGATTGGTCAGAAGTAAAAGAAAGGCATTGTTAGAACATTCTAAACTGCCTTTCATTTTCAGCAGCCCAGCAGGAAGGTCTTATGTTTGAAGCTCTGAAGATTTAGAAACTTTAGCGAGGCCCTTGTGTCTAGGATTTGTTATTTGGATCAGGAAAGTGTTGGAGAATTCAAGAAGAAAGTCAGAAACGTTATAAAATTATTGAGCACTGTTCCTTCTTACAGTAAAAGTGCTTTCTTTTAACGTCGGGTTAGCGCTAGAAATCTTACACTGTCTGCGCAAGTGACAGTGTTATAGATACGCGATCCTGAAACGTTATGTTTTATTTACTAACATTCTAACTTGGCGCGCGTACCTCATTAAGCTGCCTCTTCAAGGATCAGAGTCCGGAGCTCAGTAATTTCCTCTTTCCTACTTGAACAAATAAAATTAAGGAGGGAGAAATACTGATCTACTATGCATGCGCATATGCCATTTTTTGAACTCTATTTTCTGTTCCTATGCGCACACCATTTTAGAAGGAAAAGGAATATCTTCACGCATGCGCATAACTCTAGTAAGATGAACGCATCCTTGAAGACCGATATTTTTACGCAAGCAAAATATCCAATTAGTGAACACTCCTTTCTTTCCACATGCACAAACAATTCTAAAAGGAAGAAGCAAGAGTGTCATATTTGGAATTTGTGTTAAAGCTAGAGATTCACACAAAAGACAGACCTAGCATTTCCAGATGGGCGTGTGTGAAGATTAATTCATGGAACTGAGAGAGTGAGCTAAAGATAGCAGTTTTCCAATTCTGAAATGAAGAAGATAGTAATAGCATCAGAGACTCTATTTTTTTCTTCAGTAAGAAAACAAACACTTCCTCTAAGTTATCAATAGAGGATATTCAGGTATGGTGGCGTGTTTATTTACTCAAGTCGATAAAGAGAAGTCAGAGCCTAGGAAAAGAAAGGCTAGTGACTAAAGTTTATTTGTTGTTATTTTATCTACAGGTTAAGAGATGTAAAGAAGCTGAGCAAAACCTGAAGTTTATTATTTTGTCCCATTTCCCCCCTTTCCCTTGGGGATGCACTCAACTGAACTGTTTGTTACCAGTTAAGAGGTTAGCATCCAAAGGGGACTGCAGGGGTTCAGCAGCTTCCGCGGACAACATCCTGATTGAAGATAAAGCCTGACAATCGTGTTTTTTTCGCGGGAGTGGGGGAATATATTTAAACCAGGGTAGGGGATTTCATTTGTAGTGGTGGCTCTGAAAATATCCTTTTTTGGTTTTTTTAAAGGTGCTTCCATATAAATACACTTTTTTCTGTTTTTTATACGTTTTTTGTGTTTTGTATTTCACCTCACATTCTTACAATGGGGTCTTCAGTGCAGCCTGTAGATTGTAAAACAAAAAATAATTTCTACTGGTGGACAAAGAAATGCCATTTCCTTTGAAAAAGTGTTCATATCGAGAACCAATGTTGTCATTTTCACAGGAGAACATTCCAGCAGCACTCAAGATGTCACACAAGCTTCTGTTGATAAGACCCCTTCTGACCTCTGGTTGACGACAACATTAATTGGAATAGTGCCATACTATTCTTGGTGGAATACATGAGAAAAGCACCTTCGCAATATGAAAAATGTGTTTCACTGCTTTCATCAACTTCTTCAGTTGATGGTACACACATGAACAAGCCATGGAACCCAAAAACAAGGCTCCATATTGCATGACCACAACATGTACAGTTGCGGAAGTTGTCCCACGCTGACATTCTGCAAACACAATGCCGCAACAACATGCATTGACACTGCACCACAAAACCTCCACTCCCTCCATATTGAAATTGCCACAAAAGTCTTTTTTGGATGCATACAGGAACTGATCTTCCACAAAGGCATCACCCACGATGAAAACTGTCAGGGTAATTCATAGAAATTCGCATAAAAGTGGTGCACACGGCTGGCGCACAGTGTCCCCATGCGATACACTGCGCCAGCCGCGTGCGAAAAAATCCTTTTCATCGCACAGCGAATTCATGGATTTTAGCCTCCGAAACCAGCCGTGGCCCAGAGTGGCGCGGCGACCCTGCAGCAGAGCCAGTTACGCCCCCAAGAACGCCCTTGCGCAAGGAAAAGACTTCAAAATTCCCAAATCATCGCGAAGGGCTGCGCTAACCCTGGACCAGTTCACAGGGCTGCCAAACAGCAAACGCCAAGCGGGGAACGTGTATTTCAGTGGTTCGCGGGAAGTTTCACACGCGATTGTCCTGGGTACGTGTACATCAGGGGTGCGTGGGAAGTAACACACGCGATTCCAACAGGGCACGTGTATTCCAGGGGCGTGGGAAGTATCACATGCAAAAACAGCAGGGTACGTGCATTTCAGGGGTGCGCGGGAAGTATCACACGCGATTCCATCAGGGTACGTGTATTCCAGGGGTGCGCGGGAAGTATCACACGCAAAAGCAGCAGGGTACGTGTATTCCAGGGGTGCACGGGAAGTATCACACGCAAAAGCAGCAGGGTACGTGTATTTCAGGGGTGCTCGGGAAGTATCACACGCAAAAGCAGCAGGGTACGTGTATTCCAGGGGTGCACGGGAAGTATCACACACAAAAGCAGCAGGGTACGTGTATTTCAGGGGTGCACAGGAAGTATCACACACAATTCCATCATGGTACTTGTATTCCAGGGGTGCGCGGGGAGCACCACACGTAAATTGCACGTCTAGGTCCTCCCAGGTGTACCCTCTAGACCCTCCACAGCCCCTGCAGGCGGCCCACACCACAGGGGCCTACCCTGCACATGTCCCGCATGCAGCCCATCCACCATGCTCATGGCGCAGCCAACCCACATGTCACCTTGAACTACTGCCCACCAACGCATGTTCCCCTGCACCCCCAGCCCCCAGCATCCAGGGGCACCCTCCACCAGGCCCCCACTCATGTCCAACTCATGTCTCCCAGCACCCCCACCCCAGCAGTGCAGGGCACCCTCCACCAGGCCCCACACATGTCTCCCATCGCCCCCAGCATCCAGGGGAACCCTCCACCAGGCCCCTACTCATGTCTCCCAGCGCCCCTACCCACCAGCAGTGCAGGGCACCCTCCACCAGGCCCCCACTCATGTCCAACTCATGTCCCCCTGCACCCCCACCCCCCAGCATCCAGGGGCACCCTCCACCGGGCCCCCACTCATGTCCAACTCATGTCTCCCAGCACCCCCACCCCTGCAGCGCAGGGCACCCTCCACCAGGCCCCCACTCATGTCTCCCATCACCCCCAGCATCCAGGGGCACCCTCCACCAGGCCCCCACTCATGTCTCCCATCACCCGAACCCCCAGCATCCAGGGGCACCCTCCACCAGGCCCCCACTCATGTCCAACTCATGTCTCCCAGCACCCCCACCCCCCTGCAGTGCAGGGCACCCTCCACCAGGCCCCCACTCATGTCTCCCATCACCCCCACCCCCAGCATCCAGGGGCACCCTCCACGAGGCCCCCACACATGTCTCCCAGCACCTCCACCCCCCCAGCAGTGCAGGGCACCATCCACCAGGCCCCCAAACATGTCTCCCTGCACCCCCAACCCCCAGCACCCAGGGGCACCCTCCACCAGGCCCCCACTCATGTCACCCAGCACCCCCACACCCCAGCAGTGCAGGGCACCCTCCACCAGGCCCCCACACATGTCTCCCAGCACCCCCACACCCCAGCAGTGCAGGGCACCCTCCACCAGGCCCCCACACATGTCTCCCTGCACCCCCCAGCGTCCAGGGGCACCCTCCACCAGGCCCCCACTCATGTCTCCCAGCACCCCCACCCCCCAGCATCCAGGGACACCCTCCACCAGGCCCCCACACATGTCTCCCATCACCCCCACCCCCCAGCAGTGCAGGGAACCCTCCACCAAGCCCCCACTCATGTCCAACTCATGTCCCCCTGCACCCCCACCCCCCAGCATCCAGGGGCACCCTCCACCCGGCCCCCACTCATGTCCAACTCATGTCTCCCAGCACCCCCACCCCCCAGCAGTGTAGGGCACCCTCCACCAGGCCCCCACACATGTCCCCCTGCACCCCCACCCCCCAGCATCCAGGGGCACCCTCCACCAGGCCCCCACTCATGTCTCCCATCACCCGCACCCCCCAGCATCCAGGGGCCCCCTCCACCAGGCCCCCACTCATTTCAAACTCATGTCTCCCAGCACCCCCACCCCCCAGCAGTGCAGGGCACCCTCCATCAGGCCCCCACTCATATCTCCCATCACCCCTGCCCCCCAGAATCCAGGGGCACCCTCCACCAGGCCCCCACTCATGTCCAACTCATGTCTCCCAGCACCCCCACCCCCCAGCAGTGCAGGGCACCCTCCAACTGGCCCCCACTCATGCGTCCCATCACCCCCACCCCCAGCATCCAGGGGCACCCTCCACGAGGCCCCCACACATGTCTCCCAGCACCTCCTCCCCCCAGCAGTGCAGGGCACCCTCCACCAGGCCCCCAGACATGTCTCCCTGCACCCCCAACCCCCAGCATCCAGGGGCACCCTCCACCAGGCCCCCACTCATGTCTCCCAGCACCCCCACACCCCAGCAGTGCAGGGCACCCTCCACCAGGCCCCCACACATGTCTCCCACCACCCCCACACCCCAGCAGTGCAGGGCACCCTCCACCAGGCCCCCACACATGTCTCCCTGCACCCCCACCCCCAGCATCCAGGGGCACCCTCCACCAGGCCCCCACTCATGTCTCCCAGCACCCCCACCCCCCAGCATCCAGGGGCACCCTCCACCAGGCCCCCACACATGTCTCCCATCACCCCCACCCCTCAGCAGTGCAGGGCACCCTCCACCAGGCCCCCACTCATGTCCAACTCATGTCCACTGCACCCCCACCCCCCAGCATCCAGGGGCACCCTCCACCAGGCCCCCACTCATGTCCAACTCATGTCTCCCAGCACCCCCACCCCCCAGCAGTGCAGGGCACCCTCCACCAGGCCCCCACACATGTCCCCCTCCACCCCCACCCCCACCCCCCAGCATCCAGGTGCACCCTCCACCAGGCCCCCTCTCATGTCTCCCATCACCCGCACCCCCCAGCATCCAGGGGCACCCTCCACAAGGCCCCCACTCATGTCCAACTCATGTCTCCCAGCACCCCCACCCCCCAGCAGTGTAGGGCACCCTCCACCAGGCCCCCACTCATGTCTCCCATCACCCCCGCCCCCCAGCATCCAGGGGCACCCTCCACCAGGCCCCCACTCATGTCGAACTCATGTCTCCCAGCACCCCCACCCCCCAGCAGTGCAGGGCACCCTCCACCAGGCCCCCACTCATGTCTCCCATCACCCCCACCCCCAGCATCTAGGGGCACCCTCCACGAGGCCCCCACACATGTCTCCCAGCACCTCCACCCCCCAGCAGTGCAGGGCACCCTCCACCAGGCCCCCACAAATGTCTCCCTGCACCCCCAACCCCCAGCATCCAGGGGCACCCTCCACCAGGCCCCCACTCATGTCTCCCAGCACCCCCACCCCCCAGCATCCAGGGGCACCCTCCACCAGGCCCCAACACATGTCTCCCAGCACCCCCACCCCCCAGCAGTGCAGGGCACCCTCCACCAGGCCCCCACTCATGTAAAACTCATGTCTCCCACTACCCCCACCCCCCAGCAGTGCAGGGCACCCTCCACCAGGCCCTCACTGTTAGGGAGAATTCTCTGTTTAGGCTGAATTTCCTAACCTAGTGAGTCTCCCAGCAGCTTTGCTGGATTTCTGGAGTTTGTTTTTTCCATCCTGCCAAGAGTGAGACTCTTTTCCTCCCACTCTTGGACATTAATGTGTGTAATTTCTTTGAATGTCGATGTGTTCTATGGGCTATAGGGTCTTTTACTCCATAGGGTCTCATATGTTTTGCTATGTGTGTTACACCGCACCCTACGTGCCGTAGCACTGGGGCGTCCTAGCGGACCCCCACCATAGGCTCCATACCCGGGGACTGACTACCGTCTCCCCGGGCATGTAAAGTCACCATTGGCTTTAATAGACCTAAATTTACTAACAGAACTAGTACAAAACATCTTATTGTGGACGTACTAGTAGGGGTAATTCGATTACTCCTGGATCTGTTATTCGAGGGGGCACTGTCCCGCCCCCCCTCGTCGAGTTTTGGCTGGTGGCAGTGGAAACTACTTGTTATGTTCAACCCCGAACATAACCCTATGGGATTCGTCCCATTGTTGGAGATTGATACTTTTTCTCGTTAATCTCTAACGTACCACCGGTCTACTTATCTTAAATAAGTTTATCGAATGGTATTTTCTGCCAGAACTCGGTTTGTAAAATGACGTCTGTGTTCGTCTCTGTGACTCCTAAACCAAAGGTCGAGCCCTTTGTTCCACTTTTGGCGGGCTCTGTACAGAGACCCTCCAAAGTGGTACCATTCTGTCTGGGTTACCACAGGGGTGTGGGAGGGGGCTTAGGCACCCTGGACCGAGTTGCCTTGCCAACTCCGGTCGCACTCTGGAGTGATTGGCCCAAGTGGTGAGCCTCCCCACTCACCACTTAGCATGTGTTGATTGACAGCTAGGCTGAATGAATGGGCGTTTTCTGCATAAAAGCAGGGCTTTTGGGACTGGATCTTCAGAAGTCGCCACAGGACCTAAGAATCCGACGAGGGTAACGCTGAGCCGACCTGCACGATGACACCTCCGGTGGAGCCCTGCAGAACCGACTCACCACTTCCCGACGACAGAGGAGATCTCCCTGCCGGAGAGTCTCTTCCCCTGGCTGGTGGGAACAACCAGTCCCCTTTGCTTTTTATTCGCCTCAGGACGCAGTGGTCGAATAGCCCGTGCAGAGCACCTCAGCAACCGGATAGCCACTACCCTTGCACCGCGACCAAAAGGTGGTGCCTTGTGACGGAGCACTCCGCGGCTGGTCTCTTCCCTGGTGGTGCACCGAACTTCACTTTTCTTCGACGACGAGATCATCTCTACTCTTGACAAAGACCCGACGTGCATCCACCACCAAGAACAACTGCCCCTGCCGGAGCTGTCTCTCCACAACAAGGTACCGTGTCCGCCTGGCTTCCCTTTCGATCGGTTCGAGTGAGGTGTCTTAATCCTCTCCTTTCCGTTGGGTCGCCTCCAAGCTTTCTCACGTATTGTTCTGAACTAGTTCAATCTGCCGATAACAATTTGCTACAAAGACTCGAACGCATCTCCAACAGAGACTTTTGGGACATATCGCCTTGCCTCTCTCCGAGTGGGCCTGGCCTCTGAACTTTATGATCTATTGTGGTTCTTGCCTTCTTGCCTTGCATTTTTTCCCGTGAAGTATTGAACTGTGTTGAATTCATAACCTGCTTATTTTCCTTTCCCGTCCTAACCAATATTAGAGTGCCATCTAGGTTGAGGCATACACCTCTGTCTGTAAATAAGTGGTGCCGGTAGAACCTAGACTTGTCGAAATATTGCTAGGGCGATTGATCATTTCTTCTTCGTAGAGTAATTGTGTTTGATTTATTTGCCGTGATAGTGCCATAGTGTTTTTGATAGATGTTTAGTTATAAATAAATACCTTAATATCTTTACACTTAGCCTCGTTGCGTGTTTGCTTGTCTTACTGTGAAGAATTGCCCTATCTTGTATACTCCACATACTGCTTTAACTCTTCTTGAGGGAAGTCTGACTGCTCAGCAACAGCTACCAAGTGAATCTGTGTGTTACAGACTGCTACCAAGTGGGTTTACTGCCAAACACCTGTAGTCCTAAATATTTTGCAGTGGTCCCAGAGGGAACTGCACAGGTTTCCGCCTAACACTGGTGTACAGCGGTGGGATTTGTATCGACTATACAGTTTAGAGTGCTTTTCGACACTTTAGGATAACTAACCTCAAAACTTAGCACTAAAAAGCAACTTTCAAAAACATGTCTACGATGGAAACTTACAGTCAAGAATCCTTGTCAGTTGAAAATACTGAGAGTTTGCGAGCTCTCTGTAGGCAAGAGAATCTTTCTGTAAGAGGCAAGAAGTTAGAATTAATAGAGAGATTGCTGGCAAACCAAAGTCTGGGTACTGGTTCAGAGGAACCAATTGCTCCAGCAAATGTAGATAACAGTGATGGTGTTGATCTAAATCATAATTCTGATGATAGCGATGAAGAGGCTGACGAGGACGGAGAGGCTAACGAAACTGTCTCCCCTGCTCCTCTACCTGCCTTACCAGCTATGCCTATGGGGCCCATACCAGGTCCCACAAGTAACCCTGCTTATTTTGAACTTGAAAAAATGAAGCTCGAATTAGAATACAAACGGTTCTTGGCTCAATCTGAACGAAACCAATAGCTCGAGTTCAGACGGATGAATGCCCAGGCTGAGCAGAAGCAAGCTGAGTTAAGACTCAGGGAAATAGAACTTAATCACGAGTTAGAGATGAAAAAGTTGTCTATGGAAAATGCTTCTCTCTCCTCTGGTTCCTCTAGGAGCTCCAGTCCCAAAAGACCCCGGATGCCGAAGGAATTAGTGGGTATGTATGAACCGAGATTGGATGTGTTGGATTGGTTGAAACTGTTTGAGTACAATCATGGGCTCCAGGACATCACCGGGAATGATTTACTTCCATGGTTGTTCTCTAGGCTCCCTCCTGTTGCGACTGATGTGGTAATGGAGTTGGGGGAGGCGGATAAGACGGATTACGAAAGTGTCAAACTAGCTTTGATAGCTAGATTCGGGAAGACCCCTTCCCAGTATCTTAAGAGGTTTAGAACCCTCAAAAAGCATGATGGTACCCCTTGGGCTACCTGGGTGAGTGAAGGGTTGAAAAACTTAGAGCGATGGATTAAGGGTTACAAAGTGAACACTTATGAGGGTATGAGGAATCGTTTTATGTTGGAGTCTAGTTATGATGCCTGTTCCCCTGAGCTCAGACAGCACTTGGCTGATTCGAAGGAATTGGATTCCCGGAAGCTGGCTAAGGCTGCTGACTTATGGGTTGCCAACAGGGCTACTCATAAGGATTCTGGGGCAACTCAGAAAAAGGATGAGGGAAAACAGCCTAAAAAAGACTCAAAAGAGAATTCTAATAACTCAAATTCCAAAGAGGGCCCCAAACAAAACCAGAAGGGTAAGCCACAAGGAAAACCACAGCAGAATAGTGTGTCTTCTGGTGCCAAACCGGAAGGAGGTCAGAACAAGCCACCATTCCAGAAAGCATTCGGTAAATGCTTTGTTTGTGGCTCGACTGACCACGTGAAAGGAGATCCCAGATGTAAGGGTAAACCTTCAGGGGTCCAGCTTGTCTCCTTAGCCTTCGCTCCAGAGGAGGAAGTCCAAATGGCAAGTGGAAACTTTCTACTGCTAGCTGACAAACCCATTGGAGTCTCAGCCAGCGTTTCTTTAGTATCTCTGGGGTTTTGGGAACAACAGAATTTAGATGTCTATAATTCTAGCCCCGATAATACTAAAGAGTATTATAAGGAGAGTGTCCAGGTGAATGGTCAGGAGACTCCTGCCATTAGGGACACTGGGGCCAGCATAACGGTGGTGGATACATCGTTTTTTCAGGCTGAGGATGTTGCTAAGGCACCCAAACGCCTCACCAAGTTAGCTGGAGGGCCTGTGCAGATGCTTCCCCAATTACCAGTTCTCATCCAGTGTAACTACATGACTGTGAAGATACCTGTCAGCATAGAGAGTGAGGTACCAGGACGCGTACTGTTGGGTAACGATTTGAAAACTCTCGGAGTTGTATCGCATACTCCCAGACCTCCTAGTAAACGGTTACAGGAGCTAACCAGACCCGCAAGAGAGAGGACCATGCGCGGTACTCTCCAGGAGATGATGAAGAAAGAAATCACTCCTGCTCCACAGGAATTGTCGGCCGCTGTCTCCAAGAAATCAGAAGCGAAAGGGCAACCTAAGACTTCTATCCCGAAACCAGCAGCCCGCATTCCAGTGCAGCCAACACGGACTTCCCCGCGGTTGTCCAAAGTTACACTCGTAACTCCACCCCCAGCCGAGGCTGAGAGGGAGGTACAACCCTGTGTGGTAGAATTACACTCTGAGGAAGAGCTAATGGAAGGCCAGGAACTCATTGGAGATCTGGATCCTGTTGACCATCCTGAGCTGCAGTCTTTACTGGCAGAAGGTGGACCCAGCAGGGCAGACTTCAGTAAGGGACAGAGGGAATGTCCAACTCTGGAAGGTCTTCGCCACCAGGCAGAAGCTCAGGCTGAAGGGCAAGAGCCTGGGAAATACAGGTTGCACTGGGAAGATGACCTCTTCTACAGTGAACCGACTGAGTCTGCACCTGGAGACTACAAAAGACTTGTAGTACCCCAAGAGAACAGACCACAGTTCTTGCAGTTAGCCCACGAGATTCCTTTGGCTGGTCACTTGAGTTTCAAGAAGACTAAGGAAAGGCTCTCTCTCTACTTCTATTGGCCGAAGATGGGGGCCGAAGTGGAAATACACTGCAGGGGCTGCCACACCTGCCAGACCTCTGGTAAGGTTGGCTCCAAGAATGTGGCACCTTTAGTGCCTCTCCCAGTTGTAGGAGTCCCATTTGAGAGAGTAGGGATTGACATTGTTGGTCCCCTTGATCCTCCAACCTCCTCAGGCAACAGGTTTATACTTGTTGTAGTAGACCATGCTACTAGGTATCCTGAGGCAATTCCTATGAGGACTGTTAAAGCTCCGGCTGTGGCTAAGGCCCTCCTTGGTATTTTTACTAGGGTCGGGTTTCCTAAGGAAGTAATCTCTGACAGGGGGTCAAACTTTATGTCCCACTACATGAAAGCCATGTGGAAAACCTGTGGAGGTACTTACAAGTTCTCAACAGCTTACCACCCACAAACCAATGGGTTGGTAGAACGGTTCAACCGAACCATGAAGAGCATGATAGGTGCTTTAGAAGAACCCCTTAAGCGTAAGTGGGACCTTCTACTGCCATGCCTTCTCTTCGCTTATCGAGAAGTCCCTCAGGAGGGAGTAGGTTACTCACCCTTCGAGCTTCTCTATGGTCATCCCGTCAGAGGTCCATTGGCCCTGATTAAGGAGGGGTTGGAGAGTGCTCCTTCCCCCAAGCCAATCAGAGTGACTGACTACATGATAGGTCTCCGGAGGAGAATGTCACACATGATGACGGAAGCAAGCGATAACTTGAAAGCTGGACAAGCATTGGTCAAGCACTGGCACGATCAAAAGGCTAACATGGTTGAGTTCGCTCAAGACCAGCTCGTTCTCGTTATGATCCCCACAAGGCAGAGGGCCTTTCAAGATAAGTGGATGGGATCCTTCCGAGTCGTGGGTAAACTCGGAGAGGTTAACTATCTGGTGGACTTGGGCAATACCAAGGAGGCTCCGACAGTCTTCCACACCAACCGACTTAAAGCGTATGTCTCCCGACCTGATGTAGGAGCGTTGCTTCTAGCATCATCCGAGGAAGAGGAAGAGAGTGAAGCTCTTCCGGATCTCCTCTGAGGCTTATCTTTAGATGAAAAAATTGAAGGAGTAAATCTCTCCTCCAATCTGACACCCGAGCAACAAGAAGAGTGCAAATCTATGTTGAATCAGTTTGCCTCCCTGTTCTCGCTTTCACCAGGCTTAACCCCTTGGGGCCAGCACGACATACTCACTGGTGACTGTCTGCCAGTCAAAAGCAGAGGATACCGCATGTCAGAAAACGTACGAACCCACATCAAAGGTGAGGTCAGCAAGATGCTTGATCTCGGGGTAATAGAGCCCTCTACTAGTCCATGGTCTAGCCCAGTTGTGTTAGTACCAAAGGCCGGATCTAAAGAACTTACATTCTGTGTGGATTATAGAGCTCTTAATGCAGTCACCAAGACTGATGCCCACCCTTTGCCAAGAACAGATGAGTTGGTGGATAAACTTGGCGCCGCCAAGTTCCTCAGCACATTTGACTTGACGTCAGGCTATTGGCAAATAGCCCTGACAGACCATGCCAAGGACGAAAACTGCATTTTCTACCCCCGTTGGCTTATACCAGTTTAAGGTTTAAGAATGCACCTGCTACGTTTCAACGGATGGTAAACCAGGTTCTGAATGGGATGGAGGACTTCTGCATGGCATACTTGGATGACATCGCAGTGTTCAGCAATTCCTGGGAAGAACATGTAACCCACCTGAGAGATGTTTTGCAGGCTCTTGGATGAGCCAATCTGACCATAAAGGCGAGTAAATGCCAAATTGGACAGAGTAAGGTAGTCTATCTTGGACATGAGGTAGGAGGTGGAGAAATAAGGCCTTTGCTCAGTAAAATTGAAGCTGTGCAAAATTGGACAACACCGACTACTCAAACCCAGGTGAGAGCCTTCCTAGGCCTCACTGGGTATTACAGGAATTTCATAGAGATCTATGGGACCATAGCTTCTCCACTGAATGTCATCTCCTTGCCCAAATTTCCTAAAAAGGTTAAATGGAACGAGGAGTGCAATCAGGCTTTTGAAAACCTGAAAAAGGCTCTTTGCCAAGCCCCAGTACTCAGAGCTCCTGACTACCGCCAACACTTCATTGTGCAGACAGACGCCTCAAATGTAGGGATAGGTGCCGTACTCAGTCAACTGGATGGGAAAGGTAGGGAGCACCCCGTTTGCTTCATCAGCCGCAAGCTGAAGGATCCTGAAACAAGGTGGGCAACAACCGAAAGAGAGTGCTTTGCTATCGTGTGGGCTCTGAAGAAGTTTAGGCCGTACTTGTATGGTTCTACTTTTGTCATTCAGACTGACCACCAACCCTTGAGATGGTTAATGCAAATGAAAGGGGAAAACCCAAAACTATTGAGATGGTCGATCTGCCTGCAAGGGTTTGATTTCACCATTGAGCACAGGACAGGGTGCCACCACCAAAATGCTGATGGTCTCTATAGGATGTATGTAATCGACTAGAGGTATGAGATTCATCCAGGAGTGGATTAAATCCCCCTGACCCTTAGTCTGGGGCGGGCGAGTGTTAGGGAGAATTCTCTGTTTAGGCTGAATTTCCTAACCTAGTGAGTTCCCCAGCAGCTTTGCTGGATTTCTGGAGTTTGTTTTTTTCCATCCTGCCAAGAGTGAGACTCTTTTTCTCCCACTCTTGGACATGTATGTGTGTAATTCCTTTGAATGCCAATGTGTTCTATGGGCTATGGGGTCTTTTACACCATAGGGCCTCATATGTTTTTCTATGTGTGTTATACCGCACCCTATGTGCCGTAACACTGGGGCGTCCTAGCGGACCTCCACCATAGACTCCATACCCGGGGACTGACTACTGTCTCCCCGGGCAAGTAAACTCACCATTGGCTTTACTAGACCTAAATTTACTAACAGAACTAGTACAAACCATCTTATTGTGGACGTACTAGTAGGGGTAATTCGATTACTCCTGGATCTGTTACTCGAGGGGGCACTGTCCCGTCCCCCCTCGTCGAGTTTTGGCTGGTGGCAGTGGAAACTACTTGTTATCTCCGACCCCGAACATAACCCTATGGGATTCGTCCCATTGTTGGAAATTAATACTTTTTCTCGTTAATCTCTAACGTACCACCGATCTACTTATATTAAATAAGTTTATCGGATGGTATTTTCTGGCAGAACTCGGTTTTTAAAATGGCGTCTGTGTTCGTCTCTGTGACTCCTAAACCAAAGGTTGAGCCCTTTGTTCCACTTTTGGCGGGCATCTGTACAGAGACCCTCCAAAGTGGTGCCATTCTGTCTGGGTTACCACAGGGGTGTGGGAGGGGTTTTAGGCACCCTGGACCGAGTTGCCTTGCCAACTCCGGTCGCACTCTGGAGTGATTGGCCCAAGTGGTGAGCCTCCCCGCTCACCACTTAGCATGTGTTGATTGACAGCTAGGCTGAATGAATGGGGGTTTTCTGCATAAAAGCAGGGCTTTTGGGACTGGATCTTCAGAAGTCGCCACAGGACCTAAGAATCCGACGAGGGTACCGCTGAGCCGACCTGCACGACGACACCTCCGGTGGAGCCCTGCAGAACCGACTCACCACTTCCCGACGACAGAGGAGATCTCCCTGCCGGAGAGTCTCTTCCCCTGACTGGTGGGAACAACCAGTCCCCTTTGCTTTTTATTCGCCTCAGGACGCAGTGGTCGAATTGCCCGTGCAGAGCACCTCGGCAACCGGATAGCCACTACCCCTGTACCGCGACCAAAAGGTGGTGCCTTGTGACTGAGCACTCCGCGGCTGGTCTCTTCCCTGGTGGTGCACCGGACATCACTTTTCTTCGACGACGAGATCATCTCTACTCTTGGCAAAGACCCGATGTGCATCCACCACCAGGAACAACTGCCCCCGCCGGAGCTGCCCTCCACAACAAGGTACTGTGTCCGCCTGGCTTCCCTTTCGATCGGTTCGAGTGAGGTGTCTTAATCCTCCCCGTTCTGTTGGGTCGCCTCCAAGCTTTCTCACATATTGTTCTGAACTAGTTCAATCTGCCGATAACAATTTGCTACAAAGACTCGAACGAATTTCTACTAGAGAATTTTGGGACATACCGCCTTGCCTCTCTCCGAGTGGGCCTGGCCTCTGTATTGTGGTTCTTGCCTTCTTGCCTTGCATTTTTCCCGCGAAGTATTGAACTGTGTTGATTTCGTAACCTGCCTATTTTTCTCTCCCGTCCTAACTAATATTAGAGTGCCATCTAGGTTGAGGCATACACCTCTGTCAGTAAATAAGTGGTGCAGGTAGAACCTAGACTTGTCGAAATATTGTTAGAGGGATCGATCGTTTCTTCTCGTAGAGTAATTGTGATTGAAGTGTTTGCCGTGATAGTGCCATAGTGTTTTTGATAGATGCTTCGTTATAAATAAATACCTTAATATCTTTACACTTAGTCTCGTTGCGTGTTTGCTTGTCTTACTGTGAAGAATTGCCCTATTTTGTATACTCCACATACTGCTTAACTCTTCTTGAGAGAAGTCTGACTGCTCAGCCACAGCTACCAACAGTGAATCTGTGTGGTGCAGACTGCTACCAAGTGGGTTTACTGCCAAACACCTGTAGTCCTAAATCTTTTGCAGCGGTCCCAGAGGGAGCTGCACAGGTTTCCGCCTAACAGTAGCATTCCCCTGCACCACCGAAATACACGTACCCTGCTGAAATCGCGTGTGAATCTTCCCGCGCACCTCGAAATACACGTACCCTGCTGAAATCGCGTATGGGACTTCCCGAGCACCCCGAAGTACACGTACCCAGGCCAATCGCGTGTGGAACTTCCCGCGCATCCCGAAACACACGTACCCAGGCCAATCGCGTGTGGAACTTCCTGCGCACCCGAAGTACACATACCCATGCCAATCGCGTGTGGAACTTCCCGAAACACATGTACCCAGGCCAATCGCGTGTGGAACTTCCCACGCACCCCGAAACACCCGTACCCAGGCTAATCGCGTGTGGAACTTCCCGCGCACCACGAAGTACACGTACCCAGGCCAATCGCGTGTGGAACTTCCCGCGCACCCAGAAACACACGCACACGCTATTTTTCACACAGCGCGTGTCCGTGTTTGTCGGTACCCCTTTGCACCTCATTTGTCCTAGAGGGACACTGTATGGACCATTCATCATGGCTGTATATGGGTGCTTTTTGTTAGCGCACATTTTGGGGCACATTTATTTCAGGCGCAGGGACGCTACCGCCTGCTTTCTTGTGGCGTACTTTTTTGGCCCTGTGCGCGTCTTTTACCGTGCGCTGGTTTGCCCTATTATATTCCATGAATACGGGTTGTAGGCGAGAGTGTGGGCGTCCGCGCACTTGCCTCCTGTACTTCCCCGTGACACCCATATTTTCACGCGTTGTTCCCCATTCCGAGTGTTACGCCCCGTGTTCCGCCTACTTTTGTGATGTGCGCCGCACTATGTGCGATTTCGCAGTGGCCGTGGCGCACGCTGTTGGATGACCTGTGCGCCGGGGTGCGCGGCGCACTTTTTCAGCGCACATCCAATGTTTTTCTCGCGCACGGACTTCCATGAAGCGATGTGCGCTGGTTTCCCTGCGATTTTCGCACATGTACTGCGATTTTCGTACTTTTACTGCGATTCGCACGTTTTGGCACCTCTGCGCAGGAATTTTCGGCGCACATTAATTCCATGAATCGACACCTGTGTGTCTCTCCCCACAGTCCCATTTCCATTGACCAGCATGGTGAGAAGTGCAGAATGTGGCACGTGCGTTTGCCCAAGTACCGCTAGGGCCGCGCCCCAGTAAAGCAGGAGCAGTCCTTCTTCCCTTTCCACTTTTTTGTCCATCACTACCTCATTGGGTACTGTTAAATAGTCACACACACATCCAACAATGGCATCCAAGATGTAAGCATCTAACACTGTCACCTCTGTACAACGCTTCATATGTACCGTTACACATTCAGCCTCCAAGTGGCATGTCATTGGAAAGCACATCCAGTAGAAAGTTCAGTAAAAGAATGCAAGATGTGTGCATCAACATTCATCCACATGAGCACCCATCACCACAAAGTGGAGGTATGAATTTTATTTCTTCTTAATGTTTACAACTCTGTTATAAGTGCTTGTGCGTACTGTAGCTGCCACTGAGCGTCCATTACATTCTTAAAAAGGTTACTGTTTCTTTCCCATCTACTATCATCAAGTGACACTTTAATTGTATATGCTTGAAAAGTTTCCATTTATCCATATCACCCATTGTAATATCGAAACAGGAACTATCTTCTTTCCTTCCGACAATAGTACACATTTTTCCCAACTAACCCATGTACATAAATCGTAAAAATATGGCACCAAAACCAGCGCTGAATGTATATTACCAACCTAATGCAAGGTCCGAAAATCTAACTGTCTCCACAGCTGTGGTTCTCTCTAGACTGGAATCTTGCCACAGCCTCATTCTAAATTTGCCTGTTTCTACTCTCTGCGCTCTGCAACTCATTCAGAAGAGAACTGCGCACATGGTCCTTGGCCTCAAGCCCAGGGATGCTATCTCTCCGGGACTGAACTGTCTGCACTGGCTCCCAGTAGCTGTGAGGAATAAAGTCAACACCCTCTTCATTATGCACAAGGCCTTCTGGTCCCTGGAGCTTTAATGCCTGCAACTCTCACTTCCTAAATATGTCCGTGCTCGAGCTGTTCCCTCATCCGCCTCTAACTCCCTCTGGGTCACTTGCTTCTGCAAGCAACCACTTGGTGGTAGATCTCTTTCTTCGGCTGGGGCTTCCCTCTGCAATAGCCTCCCTGTCTCCTTGAAATTTGAGGAGAACCATTGTCGGCTCTGGAAGTACCTCAAAACCTTTCTCTTTGCCTCTGCTTTTTCTCCTCCTGTGCCCTGCTGACTTCCTGGCTGAAACTGATTTTGCACTGGTTATCTGGCCACCCTCTTATCTCAACCTGAGGCTACTTCCCCCCACCAGTCACACCCCTGCACTGCCTTTCTGACAAACCCTGAACTTGGGGAGTATGTACTGTATCCCTAACAGTTGAACCACCACTCGATGCCTGCACTTATCGTCGCACTTGCCACCATCGGGCAGATTTATTACTTCTTCCCATGTACTGTACTTTTTCCTCCCCCTCCCCAACATCAACAGTACCGACAGAGGCCACACATATGCAGAGGTCAACCATACAGCCAAAACTGCCCTCATAGAGAGTGCCCCAGAAAGCCTCCACTCCTTCCAATGCAAAATTAGCAGCCATGCCTCTTTGTGCGGCATACCTGTACATAACTTGCACAAAGGTATCAACCACTATAGTTCCCTGCATCTCTCTATCTCTGCTTGCCACCCTCACTACACAGAATAATGGGGAAATAATAGTACCGGCCCTTCCTGTGAGGCACACCCTCGTGACCTGATTGGCTAATTCCCACAGTTCCATTTCCATGGCCACCATGCTTAAAAGGGCGGGATGTGGCACGTGAGCTTTCCCACCTACGGCAAGGACCATGCCCCAGTAAAGCAGGGACAATCCTTCTTCCCTTTCCACTCCAGCCATGCATGGAAGGCGCTAGGCCTTCACCACACACAACACTCCACATTACACCCTATGTTTAAATGTTCGTGTCATGTGCAATGCACTCCCCATCGCCAAATGAGCCTGTCAGCTTCCACCCTGGCCACATATTTGCATGCATGGCTGCCTAATGTTGCGTTGGGTGTGCTGAACGGTATGTAGGTGGCCGTGTACATCGTCCATATTTTACATGTGTGATGCTGAGCACTTCCTTTCATGGTGCAATATCTTAAAGCACTTCCTAAAGCAATGGTCTTATAAGGGCCAAACCATAGCAAACGGAAATGGACACATGTGGCTCCCTAATGTACAACATGTGCAATGATCTACACCATATGCTAATGTATGCATAGCAGCTCACTTCTGCTGTTCTACCAAGTCTACAATGTCTTCCACATCCATTGCGTAAAATTCACCAACTTCAACTACATGCAATTATAACTGCATGCCTGTGTTATGTTGTGGTGGCTGTGGTGAAGGCATAGGCTCTTTAGTGCATGGCCTACCTCCTACAGACTTTGGCCATGCCCACACCCACCACAACATAAAAAAGCCATGCAGGTGAACATGTAGCCAGGTTCCACAATTCACAAAGACAACATAGGCACTGGCACTTCTACCCAACCACCACACCATAATACAGTGATGCATGCAAACATGTTCCAGTTACCATAATCCACAACTGTACAACACTGTTTGGCAGCCCTACCCACTTCCATTCACGTAACATTGCATTACTGCCAACCAAACTAAATCTTGACAACATTGGTCCTGCTCCCAACACTCTAGTAACTGCATACAAGCAATATTGCAGAGTGCCATACAACACTAACTAATCAGAGCAAAGCAGACTAACCAAGCACATATAAAATACACTTCAACTGTACCCTCTGCTACATGCACAATATTCCAACACTGCAGCCAGTGGACATGCTGCAGGACTGCTCACTGCAGCATCTCCGGCCATGCACCGACAACTGTAAGATGTTCTAACAATCTCCACACCCATGGAGTCAACAATGTGTGCAATGCAGCTAAACCACACACACAAACCCACAATGTAAAACCTGCTGGAACCAGCAGACATTCTTGTTGGTGCAAGGGCTTCAGCCATGCATCCAATGCAACATAAGAAGGATCTTATAAAGAGCAAAACCTAGCAAACGGAAATGGTCACATGGGACTCCCTAGTGTGCTATATGTGCAATGACCTACACCATATGCTAATGTACACATAGCAGCTCACTTCTGCTGTTCCACAAACTGTACAATGTCCTCCACAACCATTGTGTACCGGTCTCCACCTTCAAAGACATGCAGAGTTACGACTGCATGGCTGCATTATGTTGTGGTGGTTGTGGTGACGGCCTGGGCGCTTGGGTGCATGGCCTACAGCCTACGGCCTTTGGCCATGCACCCAACAGCCTAGGCATTGCCCACACCCAAGACACCATAAGAGAGCCATGGAGGCGGACATGTATCCATGTGCCAGAATTTACAAAGGCAACATAGTCACTGACACTTCTAACCAACCGCCGCACCATAATACAGGATGTAAGCAGACATGTTCCAGTTACCATAATCCACAAACATACCACAGTGTTTGGCACTGCCACTCACTTCCATTCACAAAGCATTCTATTACTGCCAACCAAACAACAAAATCTTAAAAACATTGGTCCTGCTCTTAACACTCTAGTAAGTGCATAGAACCAATAGAGCATAGGGCAGTACAGCACTTACTAATCTTAGCAATGCAGACTACCCAAGCACATATAAGAACCAGTACAACTGAACTCTCTTCTATAAGGACACTATTCCAACACTGCACCTAGTGGACACACTGAAGCACTGCTCACTGCAGCATCTCCACCCATACACCGACAGGTGTAGGATGTTCTAACAATCACCATACCCATGGAACCAACAATGTATGCAATGCAGCCAAAACACACACACACACAAAGCAACAGTGTGAAACCTACTTGCAACCAATGGACATAACTTTTCTACCAGTGAACATACTTTTCCGTGCAAGGGCTCCAGCCATTCATCGAAGGGGCTACATACTTAACACACACAGCGCACCAAAGGACACACTATGTTTAAATGGTCATGTCATGTGGAATGCACTCCCCTTCTGCAATTCAGCCTGCCACCACTCATCACAGAAAGAGATTGCCGCTAGAGCTGTCATACAATAACAAAGGTTGCCTGCAATCACCACACAAGGTTTTTGTTTGTTCAGGTAACTGTGAATTGGCGTAGTACGCACGGATACTGCTGGCACACCACCGTCTTCTTCTAATGAGATATATCAGATGAACCACTTCTCTCTCCCCCACACTTTCCACCCTTTCTTCCCACCACCAGATGCCGTAAAGTATGTTTTCCAATCCCTTTTGCCGCTGCATCGTCTTCGGATACAACATGCCGGCAGTATCCAAAGCATATGATGCACATCACGTCACAGCACACTGCAGTGCAATCAAACTTTTGACTCTGCATCGAACAGGGAAATGGGACAACAGAGCGGTGCCAGATATGAAGATTTTTAGTGGGAATACTGTTATATAGAAGAGCCCCAGCCATGCACACAATGACTTAGAGGCTTGCACACACACAACACAATCCTCCATGGGGGCATTTCCCAAAAATGTGGACGCACAGCACGCTTCCCTCCAGCCAAAAACCGGCCGCATCCAAAGTTTGCCGACATCACGGCTTATTGCAAGCAAATAAGACTTATGTCCACGGAGAGAATAGGGAAGTGGGTCTGTGAAGCGGAGCCAGATATCACACATTTTTTGAGACGTACATTTCAGTCCTTTGCAACAGTTGTACTGATCAGATTTCCACCAAACACACAAAAGCACGCTTTCTGAACCAAGCCCCTGCTCCTGCTGCAAATTCGGTGAAAATCTGACTACGTGATAGGTCTCCGGAGGAGAATGTCACACATGATGACGGAAGCAAGCGATAACTTGAAAGCTGGACAAGCATTGGTCAAGCACTGGCACGATCAAAAGGCTAACATGGTTGAGTTCGCTCAAGACCAGCTCGTTCTCGTTATGATCCCCACAAGGCAGAGGGCCTTTCAAGATAAGTGGATGGGACCCTTCCGAGTCGTGGGTAAACTCGGAGAGGTTAACTATCTGGTGGACTTGGGCAATCCCAAGGAGGCTCCGACAGTCTTCCACACCAACCGACTTAAAGCGTATGTCTCCCGACCTGATGTAGGAGCGTTGCTTCTAGCATCATCCGAGGAAGAGGAAGAGAGTGAAGCTCTTCCGGATCTCCTCTGAGGCTTACCTTTAGATGAAAAACTTGAAGGAGTAAATCTCTCCTCCAATCTGACACCCAAGCAACAAGAAGAGTGCAAATCTATGTTGAATCAGTTTGCCACCCTGTTCTCGCTTTCACCAGGCTTAACCCCTTGGGGCCAGCACAACATACTCACTGGTGACTGTCTGCCAGTCAAAAGCAGAGGATATCGCATGTCAGAAAACGTACAAACCCACATCAAAGGTGAGGTCAGCAAGATGCTTGATCTCGGGGTAATAGAGCCCTCTACTAGTCCATGGTCTAGCCCAGTTGTGTTGGTACCAAAGGCCGGATGTAAAGAACTTAGATTCTGCGTGGATTATAGAGCTCTTAATGCAGCCACCAAGACTGATGCCCACCCTTTGCCAAGAACAGATGAGTTGGTGGATAAACTTGGCGCCGCCAATTTCCTCAGCACATTTGACTTGACGTCAGGCTATTGGCAAATAGCCCTGACAGACCATGCCAAGGAGAAAACTGCATTTTCTACTCCCGTTGGCTTATACCAGTTTAAGGTAATGCCTTTCGGACTGAAGAATGCACCTGCTAAGTTTCAACGGATGGTAAACCAGGTTCTGAATGGGATGGAGGACTTCTGCATGGCATACTTGGATGACATCGCAGTGTTTAGCAATTCCTGGGAAGAACATGTAACCCACCTGAGAGATGTTTTGCAGGCTCTTGGACGAGCCAATCTGACCATAAAGGCGAGTAAATGCCAAATTGGACAGAGTAAGGTAGTCTATCTTGGACATGAGGTAGGAGGTGGAGAAATAAGGCCTTTGCTCAGTAAAATTGAAGCTGTGCAAAATTGGACAACACTGACTACTCAAACCCAGGTGAGAGCCTTCCTAGGCCTCACTGGGTATTACAGGAATTTCATAGAGATCTATGGGACCATAGCTTCTCCACTGAATGTCATCTCCTCGCCCAAATTTCCTAAAAAGGTTAAATGGAACGAGGAGTGCAATCAGGCTTTTGAAAACCTGAAAAAGGCTCTTTGCCAAGCCCCAGTACTCAGAGCTCCTGACTACCGCCAACACTTCATTGTGCAGACAGATGCCTCAAATGTAGGGATAGGTGCCGTACTCAGTCAACTGGATGGGAAAGGTAGGGAGCACCCCGTTTGCATCATCAGCCGCAAGCTGAAGGATTCTGAAACAAGGTGGGCAACAACCGAAAGAGAGTGCTTTGCTATTGTGTGGGCTCTGAAGAAGTTTAGGCCGTACTTGTATGATTCTACTTTTGTCATTCAGACTGACCACCAACCCTTGAGATGGTTAATGCAAATGAAAGGGGAAAACCCAAAACTATTGAGATGGTCGATCTGCCTGCAAGGGTTTGATTTCACCATTGAGCACAGGTCAGGGTGTCACCACCAAAATGCTGATGGTCTCTCTAGGATGTATGTCATCGACTAGAGGTATGAGATTCATCCAGGAGTGGATTCAATCCTCCTGACCCTTAGTCTGGGGGGGCGAGTGTTAGGGAGAATTCTCTGTTTAGGCTGAATTTCCTAACCTAGTGAGTCCCCCAGCAGCTTTGCTGGATTTCTGGAGTTTGTTTTTTTCCATCCTGCCAAGAGTGAAACTCTTTTTCTCCCACTCTTGGACATGTATGTGTGTAATTCCTTTGAATGCCAATGTGTTCTATGGGCTATGGGGTCTTTTACTCCATAGGGTCTCATATGTTTTTCTATGTGTGTTATCCCGCAGCCTACATGCCGTAACACTGGGGCGTCCTAGCTGACCTCCACCATAGACTCCATACCCGGGGACTGACTACTGTCTCCCCGGGCATGTAAAGTCACCATTGGCTTTACTAGACCTAAATTTACTAACAGAACTAGTACAAACCATCTTATTGTGGACGTACTAGTAGGGGTAATTTGATTACTCCTGGATCTGTTACTCGAGGGGGCACTGTCCCGTCCCCCCTCGTCGAGTTTTGGCTGGTGGCAGTGGAAACTACTTGTTATGTCAGACCCCGAACATAACCCTATGGGATTCGTCCAATTGTTGGAAATTAATACTTTTTCTCGTTAATCTCTAACGTACCACCGATCTACTTATCTTAAATAAGTTTATCGGATGGTATTTTCTGCCAGAACTCGGTTTTTAAAATGGCATCTGTGTTCGTCTCTGTGACTCCTAAACCAAAGGTTGAGCCCTTTGTTCCACTTTTGGCGGGCCTCTGTACAGAGACCCTCCAAAGTGGTGTCATTCTGTCTGGGTTACCACAGGGGTGTGGGAGGGGGTTTAGGCACCCTGGACCGAGTTGCCTTGCCAACTCCGGCCGCACTCTGGAGTGATTGGCCCAAGTGGTGAGCCTCCCCGCTCACCACTTAGCATGTGTTGATTGACAGCTAGGCTGAATGAATGAGGGTTTTCTGCATAAAAGCAGGGCTTTTGGGACTGGATCTTCAGCAGTCGCCACAGGACATAAGAATCCGACGAGGGTACCGCTGAGCCGACCTGCACGACAACACCTCCGGTGGAGCCCTGCAGAACCGACTCACCACTTCCCGACGACAGAGGAGATCTCCCTGCTGGAGAGTCTCTTCCCCTGACTGGTGGGAACAACCAGTCCCCTTTGCTTTTTATTCACCTCAGGACGCAGTGGTCGAATTGCCCGTGCAGAGCACCTCGGAAACCGGATAGCCACTACCCCTGTACCGCGACCAAAAGGTGGTGCCTTGTGACGGAGCACTCCGCGGCTGGTCTCTTCCCTGGTGGTGCACCGGACTTCACTTTTCTTCGACGACGAGATCATCTCTACTCTTCGCAAAGACCCGACGTGCATCCACCACCAGGAACAACTGCCCCCGCCGGAGCTGCCCTCCACAAGAAGGTACCGTGTCCGCCTGGCTTCCCTTTCGATCGGTTCGTGTGAGGTGTCTTAATCCTCCCCGTTCTGTTGGGTCGCCTCCAAGCTTTCTCACGTATTGTTCTGAACTAGTTCAATCTGCCGATAACAATTTGCTACAAAGACTCGAACGCATTTCTACTAGAGACTTTTGGGACATACCGCCTTGCCTCTCTCCGAGTGGGCCTGGCCTCTGAACTTTATGATCTATTGTGGTTCTTGCCTTCTTGCCTTGCATTTTTCCCGCGAAGTATTGAACTGTGTTGATTTCGTAACCTGCCTATTTTTCTCTCCCGTCCTAACTAATATTAGAGTGCCATCTAGGTTGAGGCATACACCTCTGTCAGTAAATAAGTGGTGCCGGTAGAACCTAGACTTGTCGAAATATTGTTAGAGGGATCGATCGTTTCTTCTCGTAGAGTAATTGTGATTGAAGTTTTTGCTGTGATAGTGCCATAGTGTTTTTGATAGATGTTTCGTTATAAATAAATACCTTAATATCTTTACACTGAGTCTCGTTGCGTGTTTGCTTGTCTTACTGTGAAGAATTGCCCTATTTTGTATACTCCACATACTGCTTAACTCTTCTTGAGAGAAGTCTGACTGCTCAGCCACAGCTACCAACAGTGAATCTGTGTGGTGCAGACTGCTACCAAGTGGGTTTACTGCCAAACACCTGTAGTCCTAAATCTTTTGCAGCGGTCCCAGAGGGAGCTGCACAGGTTTCCGCCTAACAGTAGCATTCCCCTGCACCACCGAAATACACGTACCCTGCTGAAATCGCGTGTGAATCTTCCCGCGCACCTCGGAATACACGTACCCTGCTGAAATCGCGTATGGGACTTCCCGAGCACCCCGAAGTACACGTACCCAGGCCAATCGCGTGTGGAACTTCCCGAAACACATGTACCCAGGCCAATCACGTTTGGAACTTCCCACGCACCCCGAAACACACGTACCCAGGCTAATCGCGTGTGGAACTTCCCGCGCACCCCAAAGTACACGTACCCAGGCCAATCGCGTGTGGAACTTCCCGCGCACCCAGAAACACATGCACATGCTATTTTTCACACAGCGGGTGTCCGTGTTTGTCGGTACCCCTTTGCACCTCATTTGTCCTAGAGGGCCACTGTATGGACCATTCATCATGGCTGTATATGGGTGCTTTTTGTTAGCGCACATTTTGGCGCACATTTATTTCAGGCGCAGGGACGCTACCGCCTGCTTTCTTGTGGCGTACTTTTTTGGCCCTGTGCGTGTCTTTCACCGTGCGCTGGTTTGCCCTATTCGATTCCATGAATACGGGTTGTAGGCGAGCGTGTGGGCGTTCCGCGTACTTGCCTCCTGTACTTCCCCCGTGACGCCCATATTTTCACGCGTTGTTCCCCATTCCGAGTGTTACGTCCCGTGTTCCGCCTACTTTTGTGATGTGCGCCGCACTATGTGCGATTTCGCAGTGGCCGTGGCGCACGCTGTTGGATGACCTGTGCGCCAGGGTGCGCGGCGCACTTTTTCAGCGCACATCCAATGTTTTTCTCGCGCACGGACTTCCATGAAGCGATGTGCGCTGGTTTCCCTGCGATTTTCGCACATGCACTGCGATTTTCGCTCTTTTACTGCGATTCGCACGTTTTGGCATCTCTGCGCGGGAATTTTCGGCGCACATTAATTCCATGAATTGACAACTGTGTGTCTCTCCCCACAGTCCCATTTCCATTGACCAGCATGGTGAGAAGTGCAGAATGTGGCACGTGCGCTTGCCCAAGTACCGCTAGGGCCGCGCCCCAGTAAAGCAGGAGCAGTCCTTCTTCCCTTTCCACTTTTTTGTCCATCACTACCTCATTGGGTACTGTTAAATAGTCACACAGACATCCAACAATGGCATCCAAGATGTAAGCATCTAACACTGTCACCTCTGTACAACGCTTCATATGTACCGTTACACATTCAGCCTCCAAGTGCCATGTCATTGGAAAGAACGTCCAGTAGAAAGTTCAGTAAAAGAATGCAAGATGTGTGCATCAACATTCATCCACATGAGCACCCATCACCACAAAGTGGAGGTATGAATTTTATTTCTTCTGAATGTTTACAACTCTGTTATAAGTGCTTGTGCGTACTGTAGCTGCCACTGAGCGTCCATTACATTCTTAAAAAGGTTACTGTTTTTTCCCATCTACTACCATCAAGTGACACTTTAATTGTATATGCTTGAAAAGTTTCCATTTATCCATATCACCCATTGTAATATCGAAACAGGAACTATCTTCTTTCCTTCCGACAATAGTACACATTTTTCCCAACTAACCCATCTACATAAATTGTAAAAATATGGCACCAAAACCAGCGCTGAATGTATATTACCAACCTAATGCAAGGTCCGAAAAGCTAACTGTCTCCACAGCTGTGGTTCTCTCTAGACTGGAATCTTGCCACAGCCTCATTCTAAATTTGCCTGTTTCTACCCTCTGCCCTCTGCAACTCATTCAGAAGAGAACTGCGCACATGGTCCTTGGCCTCAAGCCCAGGGATGCTATCTCTCCGGGACTGAACTGACTGCACTGGCTCCCAGTAGCTATGAGGAATAAAGTCAACACCCTCTTCATTATGCACAAGGCCTTCTGGTCCCTGGAGCTTCAATGCCTGCAACTCTCACTTCCTAATTATGTCCGTGCTCGAGATGTTCCCTCATCCGCCTCTAACACCCTCTGGGTCACTTGCTTCTGCAAGCAACCACTTGGTGGTAGATCTCTTTCTTCGGCTGGGGCTTCCCTCTGCAATAGCCTCCCTGCCTCCTTGAAATTTGAGGAGAACCATTGACGGCTCTGGAAGTACCTCAAAACCTTTCTCTTTGCCTCTGCTTTTTCTCCTCCTGTGCCCTGCTGACTTCCTGCACTGGTTATCTGGCCACCCTCTTATCTCAACCTGAGGCTACTTCCCCCCACCAGTCACACCCCTGCACTGCCTTTCTGACAAACCCTGAACTTGGGGAGTATGTACTGTATCCCTAACAGTTGAACTACTACTCGATGCCTGCACTTATCGTTGCACTTGCCACCATCGGGCAGATTTATTACTTCTTCCCATGTACTGTACTTTCTCCTCCCCCTCCCCATGCACTTGGGCTAACTGAGTGACACCTGGCCTAGTAGGTTTGTTGTCTCTCTCTTCCCTCTATTCCCCCTCCCTTTCCTCATGGTGCCTTCCAAAACCTGTGTAAATGCACACTATATATGGCATATCATACTAAATCACATCATATCATATCAGACACACATTGCATTCATAACAGGATGCCTGCCACTTACCGAGCACATTTTACAGAATTTTTTTCCACAGCACCCCACTTACTACAAAGTTATGAACACGTATCCAACAAAATCAGCACTAAGTGCATGTTAGGAATGTCAAACAAGTACATACAATGCATGCATAGAAACAGGATGCCTGCCCATACCTTGCAGACTTCCACCATAGCCTTCTGCATTTCTCTGTACAAAGATACCTTCTGTCACAGTTTTTCCATACACACCACAGCCAGAACCCTTATTGAGCAATCCCTTAGCCTCCACATACCCATTTCCATGGCTACCATCCTGAAAAGGGTTGGGTGTAGCACGTGTAGTCCTGAAACTACCACAGAATCCATAGAGTTCTGGTGCTAGGAAGGGGGTTGTGGGAGAAAGAAGTGTGAAACAGGTTAGGAGATTGGTTACATGCATACAAAGAACCTTTTTTGTTTTTGCTCTTTATCTGAGTTTCTCTTTTGTTTGCCTCCTTACATTGTTACAGGATTGTTTTCAACACTTTTTGCACAGTGCGAAACAAAACAGCATTTCCAATGTTGGTGAAAAAAATGCCATTTGCATGGAACCAGTGAAAATTTTGATCATTAATGATGTCATAGTCGGTGGAGAATATCCCAGCAGTGCGCATAAATTGAGACATGCTTCTGTTTATGAAACACCTTCCAACCTCTGACTGGGGACAAATTACACCAGCATGCTTGAGAAAAATTGCATCACTTTTTCCTTCAACTTCTTTAGGCGACGGAGCAAATGTCCACACGACATGTACCCCAAATGTAGAGCTCCATAATGCAGCACGACAACATCAACAGTACCGACAGAGGCCACACATATGCAGAGGTCAACCATACAGCCAAAACTGCCCTCATAGAGAGTGCCCCAGAAAGCCTCCACTCCTTCCAATGCAAAATTAGCAGCCATGCCTCTTTGTGCGGCATACCTGTACATAACTTGCACAAACGTATCACCCACTATAGCACCCTGCATCTCTCCATCTCTGGTTGCCACCCTCACTACACAGAATAATGGGGAAAAAATAGTACCGGCCCTTCCTGTGAGGCACACCCTCGTGACCTGATTGGCTAATTCCCACAGTTCCATTTCCATGGCCACCATGCTTAAAAGGGCAGGATGTGGCACGTGAGCTTTCCCACCTACGGCAAGGACCACACCCCAGTAAAGCAGGGACAAAACTTCTTCCCTTTCCACTCCAGCCATGCATGGAAGGCGCTAGGCCTTCACCACACACAACACTCCACATTACACCCTATGTTTAAATGTTCGTGTCATGTGCAATGCACTCCCCATCGCCAAATGAGCCTGTCAGCTTTCACCCTGGCCACATATTTGCATGCATGGCTGCCTAATGTTGCGTTGGGTGTGCTGAACGGTATGTAGGTGGCCGTGTACATCGTCCATATTTTACATGTGTGATGCTGAGCACTTCCTTTCATGGTGCAATATCTTAAAGCACTTCCTAAAGCAATGGTCTTATAAGGGCCAAACCATAGCAAACGGAAATGGACACATGTGGCTCCCTAATGTACAACAGGTGCAATGATCTGCACCATATGCTAATGTATGCATAGCAGCTCACTTCTGCTGTTCTACCAAGTCTACAATGTCATCCACATCCATTGCGTAAAATTCACCAACTTCAACTACATGCAATTATAACTGCATGCCTGTGTTATGTTGTGGTGGCTGTGGTGAAGGCATAGGCTCTTTAGTGCATGGCCTACCTCCTCCAGACTTTGGCCATGCCCACACCCACCACAACATAAAAAAGCCATGCAGGTGAACATGTAGCCAGGTTCCACAATTCACAAAGACAACATAGGCACTGGCACTTCTACCCAACCACCACACCATAATACAGTGATGCATGCAAACATGTTCCAGTTACCATAATCCACAACTGTGCCACACTGTTTGGCAGCCCTACCCACTTCCATTCACGTAACATTGTATTACTGCCAACCAAACTAAATCTTGACAACATTGGTCCTGCTCCCAACACTCTAGTAACTGCACACAAGCAATATTGCAGAGTGCCATACAACACTAACTAATCAGAGCAAAGCAGACTAACCAAGCACATATAAAATACACTTCAACTGTACCCTCTGCTACACGCACAATATTCCAACACTGCAGCCAGTGGACATGCTGCAGGACTGCTCACTGCAGCATCTCCGGCCATGCATTGACAACTGTAAGATGTTCTGACACTCTCCACACTCATGGAGTCAACAATGTGTGCAATGCAGCTAAACCAATCACACAAACCCACAATGTCAAACCTGCTGCAACCTGCAGACATTCTTGTTGGTGCAAGGGCTTCAGCCATGCATCCAATGCAACATAAGAAGGATCTTATAAAGAGCAAAACCTAGCAAACGGAATTGGTCACATGGGACTCCCTAGTGTGTTATATGTGCAATGACCTACACCATATGCTAATGTACACATAGCAGCTCATCACTTCTGCTGTTCCACAAACTGTACAATGTCCTCCCCAACCATTGTGTACCGGTCTCCACCTTCAAAGACATGCAGAGTTACGACTGCATGGCTGCATTATGTTGTGGTGGTTGTGGTGAAGGCCTAGGCGCTTGGGTGCATGGCCTACAGCCTACGGCCTTTGGCCATGCACCCAACAGCCTAGGCATTTCCCACACCCACCACACCATAAGAGAGCCATGGAGGCGGACATGTATCCATGTGCCAGAATTTACAAAGGCAACATAGTCACTGACACTTCTACCCAACCGCCGCACCATAATACAGGATGTAAGCAGACATGTTCCAGTTACCATAATCCACAAACATACCACAGTGTTTGGCACTGCCACTCGCTTCCATTCACAAAGCATTCTATTACTGCCAACCAAACAACAAAATCTTGAAAACATTAGTCCTGCTCTTAACACTCTAGTAAGTGCATAGAACCAATAGAGCATAGGGCAGTACAACACTTACTAATCTTAGCAATGCAGACTACCCAAGCACATATAAGAACCAGTACAACTGAACTCTCTTCTATAAGGACACTATTCCAACACTGCACCCAATGGACACACTGAAGCACTGCTCACTGCAGCATCTCCACCCATACACCGACAGTTGTAGGATGTTCTAACAATCACCATACCCATGGAACCAACAATGTATGCAATGCTGCCAAAACACACACACACAAAGCAACAGTGTGAAACCTACTTGCAACCAATGGACATATCTTTTCTACCAGTGAACATACTTTTCCGTGCAAGGGCTCCAGCCATTCATCGAAGGGGCTACGTACTTAACACACACAGCGCACCAAAGGACACACTATGTTTAAATGGTCATGTCATGTGGAATGCACTCCCCTTCTGCAATTCAGCCTGCCACCACTCATCACAGAAAGAGATTGCCGCTAGAGCTGTCATACAATAACAAAGGTTGCCTGCAATCACCACACAAGGTTTTTGTTTGTTCAGGTAACTGTGAATTGGCGTAGTACGCACGGATACTGCTGGCACACCACCGTCTTCTTCTAATGAGATATATCAGATGAACCACTTCTCTCTCCCCCACACTTTCCACCCTTTCTTCCCACCACCAGATGCCGTAAAGTATGTTTTCCAATCCCTTTTGCCGCTGCATCGTCTTCGGATACAACATGCCGGCAGTATCCAAAATATATGATGCACATCACGTCACAGCACACTGCAGTGCAATCAAACTTTTGACTGTGCATCGAACAGGGAAATGGGACAACAGAGCGGTGCCAGATATGAAGATTTTTAGTGGGAACACTGTTATATAGAAGAGCCTCAGCCATGCACACAATGCCTTAGAGGCTTGCACACACACAACACAATCCTCCATGGGGGCATTTCCCAAAAATGTGGACGCACAGCACGCTTCCCTCCAGCCAAAAACCGGCCGCATCCAAAGTTTGCCGACATCACGGCTTATTGCAAGCAAATAAGACTTATGTCCACGGAGAGAATAGGGAAGTGGGTCTGTGAAGCGGAGCCAGATATCACACTTTTTTTGAGACGTACATTTCAGTCCTTTGCAACAGAAGTACTGATCAGATTTCCACCAAACACACAAAAGCACGCTTTCTGAACCAAGCCCCTGCTCCTGCTGCAAATTTGGTGAAAATCCACCCAGCCGTTCGGCCTGTAGTTTTTCCTCATTCAGTCTATGGCAAAAAAAAAATGTTGGGATACCCCCTGTAACCTTGCTCCCCCTGTGTGCAACCTCACCCAACATTTTGAAGGAATTCAGAGCGGGCCATATACTTTTTTTGCAAAGTTTGGTGAGGATTCTTCTAGGGGGAGTGAAGTTATGAGCCGCCAAAAAAGTGGTCTTCCGATGGTTTTAGCAACTTAACCATAACTGCATTGTGGCTACCGCGGGCCGTGTCATTTTCAAATTTAAAGACTACATTTATATTTATATTATGGATACTATGCCATGACTGAAAATCACTCGATCGATAATGTAGTAAAAATGTAGTAAAAAGTGAAAATGTTCACCTGTAGGGCTGGTGAATCACGCAATACGGAACATACTGTTATTGCTACTTGCCTTTGCATTATATTTCAACTCTCCCATGTTGTTAAACCCCTCCATGAATTAACACTGGGAAGGATTTGTAAAAGTAATGTTTGCTTTCAAAAAAACACACTTAAAAATGATTAATTTACTATCTCTTTATATCTAGTTGACCTTGCAATAATGAATGTGTGTGATTATTTTGGGAAATATGACTACAATTCAGCAAAATGTTTTGGGGGCTGGGGGCACAGAGTCAGCATTTGGACATAATACACACATGTATATGAGCAAAGGACCAAAGTTTGTCCTCTTGGAGATTAAGCTATGCCAGATTGCATTCTGCAAGTATGAGTTGTATGAGATGTATTATTAGAAAACCACCAACAAATGTATATAATTCCAACATGGATTATAAACTTATTGTACCTTGTATATTATTCTTCTGTAATTATCTGCATACACCTGTAAGTATGTAATTTGCACATTTTTGTAACATTGTCAATGCTAGATTCTTGTAACATTGTACGTTTTGCATATTCTTTCTGCTGCGCCCGGTTACCTCTGGGTCTGGCACGCATTATTAATGAATAAACAAACAAACAAACAAACAAAAGCATGCATGTTTCTGTCCCATGCTACACTTTGACTGGCAAATACGGTCTAAACTACTCTATGCTGTCTCCCTTCAACAGATAGTTGTTTTTTTAATTAATCTAAATGAAGTTATACATTGATGTCAATTTATTTGGAAAATATTTATTATTTAAAATGGCAGTCTTTCTAACTCATTGCGGGGACTAATTCTACAGTGAGTATAACTCGTGGAATGGTACTACTGCATCAATAGTGTATTGCATTATACAAAGAAAGACAGTACCATTACGCTTGGAAATTTAAAGTACAATCTTTATATGCTGCTGTGTATTCGTTTTAGACATTAGGGAAGAGATATTTGCTGTAAGGCAAAGAAAATAGTTTTATTACACAATTAAGCTTGGTGAAGTCTCTCATGAATAAGTAGCTAAGACAACCAATGCGAAACGAATTGTTACAATAATCCAATAACTTCAAGCAATTGCGTTAACATTCAGAGATGGTGAAATCATGACAAAAACATGGCAAATTGCATACGTTGCTGAGGGGCTCACGTATAGTGAGTGGTCCATCGGTTCTGTCAAGTGCCCTGAACAGCAGGTTACTCCAAGTCACATTAGCTCCCCACTGCATAATGAGGTTCGAGACATAACTAAATTTCTTTAGTCCCCTTGAGGGTGCAATTATCAGATTGACTCCACTGCTAGTATGAAATTATTCCGTGTACATTATATTGATTGAATGATATTTCAAAAAGTGCAAGTGCTACACGTTTCATCTGCACGGTAGACACAGATAAGTCAAGCATTTCTCTATGCTAATCAGCCAATTAACATGATATTTCAGTGCAAATTGCTCTGGAAACTCGTTTTTGTTTTCTGTATGATGAAAAACGTCCCTGTAGCAGAAGGCAAAATACGTGCGTGTGGATTACGCCACATAATGTAGGTAATTGTCCATCTCTATAAAGTTACGAAATAAATAAACCTAATAACTATGGTAATGGCGCTTTTTGCACATATAGTTATTTTCATTCTGCTTCCCAGTGTTGCTTTTCATCTCATTCCGCCCTTGATTAGAGCAACAGCACGTTCGTTCTCTAACCAATGTTACAGTGTCCAGGATGGTTATTGTTGGGGGTCTCTGGGTGCCCCCACGCGTGCCCGTGAGCCCCTCCACCCACAGATTCAGGCTGGACACGTCTGTGTGCTTCGGGCTCCCCGGTCGCTCTGCTGCGGCCGGGAACGCCCCGTTTATTTAAGACGCACGCGGCGACGTGCAACGTCACGCCGCCGCGTGCGCGTCTCCCTCACGGGGCAACGCCACACTCCTCCTTTTTCCGGGAGGAACAACAACAACAGACACTTCCAAAAATTACACTGCACACAATATAGCAATTCCCAACTCAAAAGCCCATGCCCCTTTAATGTCAGCCTCCCGGTTCCCCTTACTCCGGAACACAGTCAATCGGCCCCAGCACATAGTCTCCGAGATAGGCAGGTCTCCCTCGCCCAGCCCTCTGGGGGTACCTCCCGCCTACCTCAGCCGCAGGATTCCCAGCTGCTCCAGTGCCTCGTTCTGGCGACCCCACGAGTTCCCCCCGGGGGGTATCTTCATCCGGGAGGACAGTCTCATCCGGGTCAGGCGGGAGCTCAGCTCGAGAGTCCCCCAGTTTCTTAAAGAAGCTCACATTCCGAGTGACAGCCGACTTCCCGTCCGAGGCCGTTACCATCGATCCCTTGACTGCCACCACGTCCAGCGGCCCCGGTTCATATGGGAGCGAGAGTTTTCCGTGGGGATGCCGATTCCTGATCAGCACTTCGTCGCCCGGTTCCAGCCGCTGCGGACGAAGACCCCGCCGTATGTTCTCTTGATGTGTCCTTGCCTGTCGCTCCGCTTCCACCCGTTGGTCATCTATTACACCGGGTTCCTTTTCCTGTACCTCCGGGAGGAGACCTCGGGGGCACCTTCGGAACAGGACTTCAGCCGGGGCCACCCCCGTTGAGGCGTGTGGGGTGGTGCGGTACACTCTCAAGAACTGGTAAAGCGCCCGCTGGAGGGGCTGGCCCTGTCCCTGGGCTATCCGGAATGTTTTGTTCAATGTCCTCATCAGCCTCTCCGCGTCCCCGTTCGCACGGGGCCACAGAGGGGACACCTTCCGGTGCGCCACTCCACAGCTCTCCAAAAATTCTGAGAACCTAGCGCTCTGGAACGGGGACCCATTGTCTGAACACAGAGTCACTGGAAACCCATGGGTGGCAAAGATTTTCTCCACAGCGCCCACCACATGCTCAAATGCCACTGACTCGACGAATTCCACCTCAGGGTATCGGGAGTATTCATCCACAATGGCCAGGAAGTGAGTGCCTACGGCCGTGGATCCGAAGTCTGCATGTACGACCTCCCACGGCCGGGTCCCTCGTGGCATTACTTCGATTTCAGGCTCCCGCTGGACTGGGGAGGCCGCCTGGCACCACACACAGGCCGCTACGAAGTCGTCCACTTTTTTTTCTAGCTCGGGAAACCACACCTTCAGCCTCAGTCTCGCCTTCGTCTTGGCGGCCCCTTGGTGTCCCTGATGTGCCAGGTTGATGACTTCATGGATCTTGGAGCCCGGCACCACCAGGCGATCGCCCCGCAGCAGCAGGCCCGACTCCGTGAAGGACAGTTCGTCCTTCACCTTCCAGAGTTGCTCGAGGGTCACTTTGGCTTCTTGAGTGCGCCCTGCCACCAATTCCAGCACGGACTTCCAGGACCCCGACCGCATCGAGCTCCTCAAGATGCGGAAACACTCGTCGTTGGCCGCCGCACTCTCCAGTTCGGGTAGCGGCATTGCGTTGGGGGTGGCACCCTCTACCACCATCCTGACGTGGTCATCGGCTTCCTCAGCACACGAGTCTTGTGCGTGTCCTCCGCCGCCCACCGGGTGCCTGGACAGGTAGTCAGCCGCATTGTTGGTACCTGGCCGGTAGATCAGGGTGACGCTATATTCCAGAAGGGCCAACATCCACCTCTCGATTCTGGCTGGTGGTTTTGAAGATGATCCGGCCATGATCGGAAGCAGCGGCTTGTGGTCCGTTACCACTGTCACGGGTCTCCCCAGCACATAAAGCCGAAAATGCCGACAGCCCCACAAGACAGCCAGGGCCTCGCGTTCGATCTGCGAGTATCTCTGTTCGGTCTCGGAGAGGGCTTTGCTGGCATATGCCACTGGCCTTACCCCCCCATCTCTGCCCACTTGGGTGAGCACAGCACCTAGGCCAAACGGGCTGGCGTCCACCACGATCTCGGACTCCAGGGCGGGGTCAAAAAAAGCCACGGTATCATCTGCTGTCAGGGCGCCTTTGATGTCCTCGAACGCCGACTGTTCCAACGGGCCCCACTGCCAGGTGGTATCCTTTTTCGTCAGGGCCCTCAGAGGCTCCGACCTCGAGGCGAGATTCCTGATGAAGCGCCCACAGTATGTTACCATACCCAGGAAGCTCCGCACATCTGACGCCGACTCAGGGGGGCGCGCGGTCCTGATGTCCTGGACCTTTCTGGGATCCGGAGATACACCGCCCTCCTTGAAGATGAAACCAAAGAACTCAATGGTCGGGCGGAGGAACTCGCATTTGTCCCTGTGGAGAGTGAGCCCCAGCGACTGTAGCCTCTCGAGGGTCTTGGCCAGACGTTTCAGATGTTCAAGTTCCGTCCTGGCAAAGACCAGAATGTCGTCACTAATGTTTAGGACGCCCTCCAGATCTGCGAGAGCGCCTCGGATCAAGTTCTGAAATACCTCGGCTGCTGACGACACTCCGAAACTCAGCCGCTTATATCGGTAGAGCCCCCTGTGGGTAGTGAAGGTTGTAATGTATCGGGACTCTGGGTGGAGGACAACTTGGTGGTATCCAGCTCGTAAGTCCAACTTATAGAAGAACCGGGCCCCCTGCACTTCGGCAATGATGTCATCGATTGTCGGGGTCAGGTGTCGTTCTCTCCTGACGGCCTTGTTGGGCAGCCTCATGTCCACACAGATCCGGACGGAGTCCGGCTGTTTTGGTTTCCTCGCCACTACGATAGGGGATACCCATGGAGTGGGGCCCTCCACCTTTTCGATTACATCCAGGTTCACCAGGTTGTCTAGTTCCCTGTCCACCTGGTCCCTTAGATGAAACGGGATCCGCCTGTGTTTCAGAGCCACGGGCTGCACCGACTCATCAATGTGGAGCCTCACGGGGTCACCCTTCATTCTCCCAATCCCTTTAAAGATGTCCGCATACTTGTCCAGCAGATCGTTGATGTCCTCTAAGTAGACTGAGTACGCGAAGCTTACTATGCCAAGGGCCTCCGCTGCCGCACAACTCAACAGGGTATTGCTGCTCACCGGAGTCACGTAGAAGCGGGCCTTGATCTCCGATCCGTCATGCTCCACCTTGGCGACAAACGCACCGTCCAGCGGCAGGGGCTCCCGCCCGCCAAATGCAAAAATGCGGGCTCTCGGCGTCGCAAGCCTCGGGGGAGGGTTGAGCGCGGCATAATGTCCTCTCGCCATTACGTTGACTGAGGCCCCCGTGTCGACCAGCACCGGGACCGGCGAGCAGTTCACCTCCACGACGCATCTCGGCTGTCTCCTGCTCCTCCCCTTGAGGACTTCCATGCTGGAGACGAAGAAGATATTCTCCTCATCCTCTTCCTCCGCTTCTTCCGCCGGCATCTCCTCTCCCGCCTGTTCCACTTGAGCTACATTGGGCGGGCGGTTTTGGCGAGGGGTCCACAGACGGGGTTGTCCCCTCGGAATCAGTACAGGCAGGGTCGCCCTGCACACCCTCGAAAAATGGTCGGGGACCCCACAGCGTCCGCAGATCTTTCCTATTGCCATGCACTCAGACGAGTGGGGGAGGTCATAGCCGCACTTCTGGCATGACTCCACTGGCTTACCAGCTCTGTCTCTGGGAGCCCCACCGGGCCTTCGCACCCCTCTGCCTCCTCGCCAGACAGCGCACACCTCTTCCGGCCTCGCTGCGCGGGATCCGGCCTCCATCTTGTTGGCACGGGCCTCCGCCACCTCATGGCACCGCCCGAGCTCCAGGATTCTGGGCAGGGTGAGTCCGGGCTCTCTCAGGACCTGTTGCCTCAGCTTGCCAGACGAACATGCCTGGATTAGCATGGTCCTCATCATGTCCTCCTCATCCCCCCACGCACACCCTTGGGATAGGCGGCGCAGGCGGCCATAGAAGGTGTCGAGCGTTTCATCCTCCTTTTGTCTGGCCGAGAGCATGACAAACCTCTCATAGTCCACGTTGGCAAGGGGGACAAAATGCGCGAGGAGGGCGGCTTTGGCTTGGTCATACGAGTTGTCCGCCGGAGTTAACGACTCAAATATCTCTTGTACAGCTGCACCGGCCGAATACAGCATCGTAGCCACCTTGCTGTCATTGTCCGTGACCTGGGCGGCCCGAAAGTACATGTCCAGCCGTCCAATCCATCTTCTCCATCGGGGGCCCATGCTGGACGGAGGACCCGTAACGTCAAACTTCGGAATGGGCTGCAAGGCTGCTTGCGCCCTGGCTTGGGCCATGGCCAGGGGTGGTGGTGGTTGGTTCGGGGGAAGAGCGGCACCAACCGTGGGTGTAGGCAGCCCAGACGTCGCAGGATGTGGGGTTGGCTGTGGGGGATTCTGTTGAAACAAATCTGCCAGGCTTTCGTCCTGCGAATCCTCCGAAGCTGTGGCAGTCGCACCCTCCAGGGCGCCGAAATCACTCATGGGCCCAAGCGCACAGGCACCCTCATACTAGCCCTGAGGGCCGCAACTTGTACCCTTCCCCACACTGCCACCACCCTCGTGATGATGAAGGGGTTGAAGAAGGTCCTTGAACCAAATGTTCCAAAAATTGAGCTTCGAAATGGAGTGGGCTGGGAAGGCCCAGCCACCTCAGTCCATCCTCCAGCTACCACACGACGTTACAGGCTGAAAATTGGCCAAAACATCAAAATTCAGGCATGGGCCTGCGGGTTATGCTGCCCGCAGTCAGCAAATCCAAAAATTGGGCTTGGATGGCCTTCCGACTCCAAACCGGAGCTTTCGGAAGTTTCTCCGCCACGTGCGCAAGATGGCCGCCAGCCGCGTGTATGGTCCGCGGCCACAGCGTGAGATGAAACATCCGCGGATGTTTCGTCGTTGAAGAAAAAAATTATCCGGGATCGCTCTCACCGCCGGGCCCGGGCATCCAACACTCGTCGCCACTGTTGGGGGTCTCTGGGTGCCCCCACGCGTGCCCGTGAGCCCCTCCACCCACAGATTCAGGCTGGACACGTCTGTGTTCTTCGGGCTCCCCGGTCGCTCTGCTGCGGCCGGGAACGCCCCGTTTATTTAAGACGCACGCGGCGACGTGCAACGTCACGCCGCCGCGTGCGCGTCTCCCTCACGGGGCAACGCCACAGTTATTTCAATATCTCATTGACATGTAGTCATCATGAAACGGAGAAATTGGAAAGGGAATCAGGAATTAATTCTGTGTTGCATATCTAGAGACAGTTGTATTCATGCAAAACTCAAGCCTGCTGTTTTGTTTTAAGAAACACGCAATTCACGAAGAAGTTCTGCAACTTCATCACAGCTTTAGGTTTACCCTTAGAGATCATTGAATCTAAATGAGCAAAAGAGGACATTGGACGTGCATACAGTGGGCAGGATTCCGAAGCATCAGTCCAAGTGTACAAAAAGAAGCAGTGGAACTACGTTCTCTGCTGGCCTGCCCCTGCTCCCCACAAACCCATTTGCCGCGCCCCCTCACACGCACAATCAAAACACACCTGCTGCTTTAGGAAATGTTCAGTGCAAGAACTGAACTGCAAGTTTGAACTTCTTCCTACACTTTTATTTTAAAACGAAACCATTCCGTACGGTTTCTTTTAAAAATAAAAGTATAAGAAAAGTAAAACTTAAATAAAAGTAGAGAACCATCGCTCCCAACCGCTCCTGCCCAGGACGACCACTGTGAAGCACTTGGACAATACATACAATATGCACGTATATATTTCTCTTACAGGGAAAAGATGCACACCACAAACTCACACACGTGTGCAAGTCAAAGATTCACAAGCAGGTATATTTGACCACAAAATGTGCGAAGGATTCACTTTTTCACAAGAGGGTGTATTCACGAAAATAAAACAGACAACGGTTTTGCACAGAAAAGCAGGAACAATGTTTAGTACACCCAGCCTATTCAAGATCTTATGTGTCAAATTAGTTAATTTAGAAGATGTAATGTTGCTGGTGGTTTTATGAGGAATGCAAATAACAAGGGGGTCCTGGGAGACTCTCTGCCAGACATGAGTCCTGGTTACAAGAGCCTTACACAGAGTCTTTAGCTCACTATCTTTCACAGAGAAGAAATATCCCAAACATATCAGTCTTTGTCCTGCCCTGGGACAGTCCAGCACTGAAATGCTAGGCAATTTTCCTCTGAACAAGAGTACCAACACCAACCCCAGACACATGTTTCGGTCTGGTTGAACCTCATCAGTAGGGTGTAGCTGTGCCTCTCTAAGAATAGTGAGCAAGGGGTCCACGTCTGGATTCCCCCAGTAATTTAGGGTGAGACCCAAAGTTACTCGAAATATGCAACAAACAAGGGGGGCCCTGGGAGACTCTCTGCCAGACGTGAGTCCTGGTTACAAGAGCCTTACCCATAGTCTTAAGCTCACTATCTTTCACAGGAAGACATGAAGAGATCCACTTAAAGTGCATCATTGCTTATTCAACTTAATGGTGGAAGCGAAATGAAGTACTGCCCATGCATATAGTGCTGGATACACTGGCACACTTTAGTGGTAGTTTGACATCACCTATCAGGCAGTCATATGTAGCTCCGCTGCAAATACATTTTGTTAAGTGCAATGAATATCTTCAGAGGTTCAATGAAATCACCACCGAGATATCTCAGGTATCACAGTGGACATAGGCTGTGTAACAGGGGGCACTTTTTGCGTCCCCTGTTTCACAGCCTATGACCATTGTAAGGTGGATTTAGCTACATTTCAGGGGTTTTGTTGTGTTAGGTTGTCACCTTAACGTCCTTGCAACTAAAGATTTTTCCTTGAATTTCAAAGATTTAGTTACAATGTATTGACCACCTTAATGTTCCTGCAACTAAAGTTTTCTCCTTAAATTGCAAAGGTTTTGTTATGCCACACATAATTGACTTTAATAATACTGACAATTGGGCTAAAGAAAACAATATTTATGGCACGATTCATGTAAAAGAGCGCATGAATCCCACAAGTGCCACGTTCTGAGAATAATACTGCGTGAGCCTGCTCACATAAGTAAATCTGCGCGCTGCAGGTATAAATGGATACAAACTCACATTTCTAGCTGACACACGAAGGGAATCAAGCTGCGCAAAGAAAGCCCACAACACGCCCCGGCACAAACCAAAAATATAGCCAAAGACAAACCTATCCGCAAAGCTCTGTGTCCACCTCTGATACACCATCTGGGCACCCCAGCTACCGTGTGTAAGGTTCCACATGAGCAATGGCTGCACCCCAGCTACTCTGCGCTAGGTCCCACGTCAGTAACGGCTTCACCCCAGCTACTTTGTGCGAGGTCCCACATAAGTAACGGCTGCACCCCAGCTAGTCTGCGCGTGGTCCAACATAAGTAACGGCTGCACCCCAGCTACTTTTTGCGAGGTCCCACGTAAGTAAAAGCTGCACCCCAGCTACTCTGCATGAGGTCCCACATAACTAATGGCTGCAGCCCTGTGAACCATCCCCCTACTTCCACCACACACAAAGTGCTGGCACATACCCCAACTGCACATCAGCCCCCTCAGGTGCAGACACCATCCACCAGCCCTCCTCACCTCTGACATTACCCCAGGCAGCCCCCTCAAGTCCTGACACCACCGACCAGTCCCCCTCACCAATGCCACCACCGCAGGCAAGCTCCTGAATTCCAGATACCACTCACCAGCCCCCCACACCTCCCACAGTACCCCAAAAAGCCCCATCAAGCCCTGACACCACCCTCCAGCCCCCCTCATCTCCGACACCACCCCAGGCAGCCCCCTCAAGTGCTGACACCACCTACCTTCCCCCCTCACTCCTATCACCACCCCAGGCAGCCCCCACTTGTCCTGACACCACCCACCAGCCCCCTTGACCTCCAACACACCCCAGGCAGCCCGCACCCCAGCCACCATCCCCATCACCTATGACACCACCCCAGGCAGCCCTCACACAACCCACCAGCCCCCTTCACCTCTGACACCACCCCAGGCAGCATTCAGACCACCCAGCAGCCCTCCTGACCTCTGACAACTACTCAGCCTGGCCCTGGAACATCACCACCCTTCCATTGCAATATTGAACAACAATTCACCTCAACTCGACTGCCCTGCCACCATCATGAACCACATTGGCCACATACCCACCCATATATCCAACAATTGGGTGCTCTGATGCAGAATCCATGTTTGTAGCTCATCAGAGGACTCGGCGGTACATCACAACCAGTGGCAAAGTAACAGGACAGCTGAATTTAGCTGCAGCGACACAGTGAAAGCACCATGTAAAAGTCACACAGTAAACCATTAGGATGCAAAGTGAGGTATCATTGTGCACATTTGCCATTGCCATAGGTTGAATGGCCTAGGAGGACAGTAGTCCAACAAATCATTGACGGGACAGAGTCACATGAAATGTCAGTGCATATCAGCAAACAAAAATAAATTATTCAAGGAACTGAGGCCAGAAAGCACAGCATTCAAAGCCCCTGCAACTAACATCATTTTAACAGGCATATTTTGGGGTGATGAGAATGAAGTGTGAGAGTATGTGAGCAAAGCAGATGGATGATGTGTACCGCCACATATAACCAATCTCAGATGTGATAAACAAGCATGACAGTGGCAGATGTGCAGCATGACATGAGAGAACACACTGTATGGCAGCTGATTTGTGTTGGTGGGTGTCCATGCATTGTGAGGCATCGCTCCCTGCATAATTGTTGAGCGTATGCCACACCTCCATAGTTTGGCCCCCAACCCACATGACAGTCACATAACAAATGCAAACCAACTTCAAACTACATGCCGCCCATGAACAAAGAGACACCAAAAAGTGTGATGAATAATGAGAAACTGTATTAACAATATTTATACTTTCCAAAACTACTATGGGGAAATGTCCAAAGCAAAAAAGTAATACAATTAAAAAAACACACAACTATTTAAATAGGCAGCAGGCTCAACACACATCCATTATGTCCTCCAGGGCAGAGTATTTTCTTCATCCTCCACTTGGAGGCGAGCCAGTGTCCAGTCCAGGATGTCTTGCAGGCTGTCCCTCATCCTCCTCTCCTCCGCTCCCACATCCCTGCAAGCACCTCTGGGATGTCATCCTGCCTCCGTGTCCTCCTCTCCGCCACCTCTGCACTGGCCCTTGCAACCCACGCCATCCTAGCCCACTGCCTCTCTGACATCAGCTGCATCCTCAACTCCAACCTGATGCACACCAATTGCCTAAAGCGGTGGTGCTCCTCCTGCCACGTGTCCAAACCTTGCTGCATAGCTTGCCTCCACGATGTAATAGGGATCTGCGATGATTGCCCCTGGACACTCCTATATTGCTGCTGCCTGGCCAAGTATACACTGCCCATGCACCCTCACCATCTGGGAGGGGTACATTACCAGAACTGTCCCGATGTGCCCGCTGCACTACTAATCCATGTTCCTATGCAGATGCCTAGGCAGGCACAGGAACCACTTCTTCTGTACTTTGTTGGACCTCCACCTTATGCATGGATGTGCTGACCACCAGACTGGGCTAAGTGGTAGGACAGGAGTAGAGGGGGCTGTGATTGCAACTAGAAGGGAAGGCCCCCCACAGGATGACTGGGGCACAGAGGAGGCAATGGAGGAGTTAACTCTAACTTCAGTTAGAGTTCAAAAGGCTCCAAATGCAAACTAAAAGTAAACATGAAGAAATCAAACTCAGAGATATGGAAATGCATCATGCTCTTAAAATGAAGAAATTGTCTCTTGAAAATGGTTCTATCCCAGAGTCTTCTAAGTCTTCCAGGCCTAAGAGACCTTGCATGCCTAAAGAAGCTGTGAGTATGTATGAGGTGAGACTTGATATTTTGGATTGGTTGGCTGCTTTTGAGTAAAACTATGGATTCAGGGTTTCATAGGGAATCGGTTGATTCCTTGGCTTTTGTCTAGGCTCCCCCAGGTTGCAAATGATGCTGTAGTGGAGGTGGGGGAACTTGAACGATTGGAGTATGAACATTTGAAGCTAGCTTTGGTAGCTAAATTTGGGAAAACTCCTTCTCAGTCCCTTAAGAGGTTTAGGACCCTCAAAAGCATGATGGTACCCCTTGGGCTACCTGGGTGTGTGAATGTTTGAGGAACTTAGATGGATGGGTAAAGGGTTACAGAGTTAACACTTTTGAAGGAATGATACATCTATTTTTGTTGGAATCTATTTTTGATGCCTGCTCTCCTGAGCTGAGACAGCACTTGGCTGACTCTAAGGAAATTGATCCAAAGAGGTTAGCAAAGGCTGTGACTTGTGGGTTGCCAACAGGGCTACTCACAAGGATTCTGGGGCAACTCAGAAAAAGGATGATGGGAAGCAGCAAAAGAAAGATGGGAAAGAGAATTCTAATACATTCAATCCAAAAGAGGGTCCCAAGCAGAAAAAGGGTAAGCCACAAGAGAAACTGAATCAGGCTAGTGAAACCTCTGGTGCTAAACCAGAGGGAGGTCAGCAGAAACTCCCATTTGTCCAAAAATTTGGAGAATGTTATGTTTGTGGTTCTACTGACCATGTGAAAGGGGATCTAAGATGCAAGGGTAAACCTTCAGGGGTCCACACTGCCTCCTTAGCCTTTTACGCAGAGGGAGAAGTACAAATGGCAAGTGGACACTTTCAATTACTAGCTGAATACCCCATTGGAGTCTCTGCCAGTGTTTCTTTATTGTCCCTGGGTCTGTGGGAACAGCAGAATTTAGATATCTACAATTCAATTCCGGATAACACAAAAGAATATTACAAGGACAGTGTACTTGTAAAAGGTCAGGAGACCCTTGCCATTAGAGACACTGGGGCCAGCTTTACAGTGGTGGATGCATCTTTTTTCAAACCTGAGGATGTTGGTAAGGCACCGAAAGGCCTCACTAAACTTGCTGGAGGTCCTGTTCAAATGCTTCCAAGATTACCAGCTCTCATCCAGTGCAACAACATGATTGTCAAGATGCCTGTTAGTGTGTGGAGTGAGATGCCTGGGAGAGTCATGTTGGGGAATGACTTAAAAACTCTAGGAGTTGTATAAAGCAACCCCAGGTCTCCCAGCAAAAGGAAACAGGAACAGACAAGGAAGGCCAGATAGAGTACCTTAGATGGCTCTCCAGAGGATGTTACACAATAAACTATAACACCCAGCCACAGGAACTACTAACTGCAATTTCCAAGAAGAAAGAGACAAAGAGGAAAACCAAGATCTCCAAGAAAAAGCAAGGGATCACTCATGTGCTTCCAACAAGGACATCCCCGAGAGGACTGTACAAAGTCACACCTGTGACTGCTCCACCAGCTGAGGCTGAGTGTGAGGAACAACCAGAAAAGGTTGAATCAGCTGCTGAAGATTCAGAGCTGGAAGAAGACCTTCCCCCTGTTGAGGTTCTGGATCCTAAAGACCATCCTGAGCTTCAGTCTTTACTGGCAGAAGGTGGCCCCTGTATTTTATTTTTATTTCACATTTTTAAAGCACTCAAACAGCCTGCGGGCATCGAGGTGCTGTTACAGGAATTGTTTGTTTTAGTTGCGTGGTTGTTTTTGTCTTAGTTGAGTATTTATAGCTTGTTTAAACACCCAGAGATTTCTAAGCGCAGACCCGGCGATCTAAGCTGTGTTGCTTCGTGGTGTCTTGCTTCCAAGGCGAGCATGTTGAGGCTGAGCTATCCTCCCCGGACGTCTAGGGCAGACTTCAGCAGAGGTCAAAGAGAGTGTCTTACTCTTGAAGGAATTTGCCAAAAGGCAGCTTCCCAGAAAGAGCCAGAGAAGCACAGGTTGTACTGGGAAGATGGCTTTTTCTACAGTGAACCAACTGAGTCTATCCCAGGGGAATACAGAAGATGTGTAGTGCCTCTAGACATGAGACAATAGTTCCTACATTTAGCCCATGAGATTCCTTTGGCTGGTCACTTGATTTCTATTTCTACTGGCCTAAATTGGGGTCTGATGTAGATACATTCTGTAGGAGCTGGCTCACTTGTCAGACATCCGGCAAGTGTGGAGACAAGAATATGGCACCCTTGGTGCCTCTCCCAGTGGTGGGAGTCCCATTTGAGAGGGTAGGAATCGACATTGTTGGTATCTCAGACTCTCCAACCTCTTCAGACAATCGATTTATATTGGTTTTAGTAGACCATGCCACTAGGTATCCTGAAGCCATTCCTATGAGAACTGTTACAGCTCAGGCTGTTGCTAAGGCTCTTCTTGTTTTATTTATGTGTTTATTTATTTATTTGTTTAACCAGGGCAGGTTTTCATAAGGAGGTAATTTCAGAAAGCGGATCAAATTTTATGTTGCACTACATGCAGGCCATGTGGAAAAACTGTGGAGTGACTTACAAGTTCTCAACTGCCTACCATCCCCAGACAAATGGATTGGTAGAAAGGTTTAATGGAACTATGAAGAGCATTATAGGTGCTTTAGAAGAACCCCTTAGAAGAAAGCGGGACCTTCTACTGCCTGTCCTTCTATTTGCTTATAGAGAAGAACCTCAGGGGGAGTTGGATTTAGTCCCTTGAGCTTCTCTATGGTCATCCAGTTAGAAGTCCTTTGGCCCTAATTAAGGAGGGATTGGAGAGTGCTCCTTCCCCCAAGCGAATGAGAGTACCTGACTATGTGCTTGGTCTCCAGAGGAGAATGACACACATGATGACAAAGCATCTGACAACTTGAAAGCAGGTCAGGCTCTGGTGAAGCATTGGCATGACTAGAAGGCCAACATGGTTGAGTTTACTCAAGACCAGCAAGTTCTAGTTATGGTACCTACAAGGCAGAGGACTTAAGCAATCCTAAGGAGGCTCCCAGGGTCTTTCACAACAACCGTCTAAAAGCCTGTGTCTCAAGACCAGAAGTGGGAGCTTTGCTTCTAGCTTCTGCTCAGGAGGAGGAGGTGAGTGAACCTCTACCTGATCTCCTCAGGGGACAACCTTTAGATGAGAAGATAGAAGGAGTTAATCTCTCTTCTAATATGACACTGGAACAACAGGAGGAGTCCACGTTTCTGTTAAATCAGTTTGCCTCCCTGTTTTCACTATCACCAGGCTTGACCCCTTGGGGCCAGCATGATTTTCTCACTGGTGACTATTTACTTTCAAGAGCAGAGGTTACAGCATGTCAGACCATATAAGAACCCACAGAAAGGAGGAGGTCAACAAGATGCTTGATCTTGGGGTAATAGAGCCATCTACAAGTCCATGGTCTAGTCCAGTTGTTCTAATGCCAAAGGCAAGATCCAAAGAGTTGAAATTCTGTGTGGACTACATAGCTCTGAATGCAGTCACAAAGACTGATGCCCAGCCTTTACTTAGGACAAATGAACTGGTGGACAAACTTGGTTCAGCCAAGTACCTCAGTGTAGTTGACCTAACATCAGGCTATTGGCAAATAGCCCTGACAGACCATGCCAAGGAGAAAACTGCATTTTTGACCCCAGCAGGCCTCTACCAGTTTAAGGTAATGCCTTTTGGACTAAAGAATGCACCTGCAACATTCCAAAGGATGGTTAATCAAGTTCTGAATGGGATGGAGGACTTCTGCATGGCATACTTGGATGACATTGCAGTGTACAGCCCTACTTGGAAAGAACATGTTGACCACTTAGGAAATGTTTTGCAGGCCCATCTGACCATAAAGGCAAGTAAATGTCAAATTGGTCACAGCAAAGTGGTCTACCTTGGACATGAGGTAGGAGGAGGTGAAATAAGTCCATTGGCTAGTAAAGTACAAGCTGTACAAAAATGGGACACCCCTACTACTCATACACAAGTGAGAGTCTTCTTAGGTCTCACTGGTTATTATAGGAACTTCATAGAGAACTATGGGTCCATAGCGTCTCCCTTGAATGTGGTCCCCTCATCCGAATTCCCCAAGAAAGTGAGGTGGAATGAGGAGTGCACTAAGGCATTTGACGGACTTAAGAAATCCTTTTGTCAAGCTCCAGTCTAAAGAGCTCCTGACTACAGCCAAACCTTCATTGTGCAAATGGATGCTTCCAATGCAAGTATACGTGCAGTTCTGAGTCAGCTGGATGAGAAAAGTAGGGAACAACCCATCTGCTTCATCAGCAGGAAGTTGGAGGAACCTGAGACAAGGTGGGCAACCATAGAACCTGAGTGTTTTGCCATTGTGTGTTCTCTGAAGAAGTTTAGACCATACTTCTATGGATCTACTTTTGTGATTCAGACAGACCACCAACCCTTGAGATGGTTAATGCAGGGGAAAATCCTAAATTGTTAAGATGGTCAATCAGCCTACAGGGGTTTGATTTTACCATTGAACACAGGTCAGGGTGTAATCACCAAAATGATGATGGTCTCTCCAGAATGTATGACTGACTGGAGTAAGGAGATTCATTCAGGGATGGATTAAATCCTTGTGTCCTTTAATCTGGGGGGGGGGGTGAGTGTTAGGGAGAATTCTCACACATGTGTTAATTCCCTTCACTTTAGAGACCCCCAGCAACTTTGCTGGATTTTGAAGACTTCCTTTTTTTTTTTTTTACCTGGATATGGTGTGAGCCTTTTTTCCACTCTTTTATGTATTTTGATGTGTGTTTTACTCCTGTGTTCTTTGATTATGGAGTTTTAGACAACTCCACAGGCATCGGGCCTCATTCCGAGCCATGCCGGTAAGTATCAGTACTTTCCGGCATGGCGTAAAGTACGACACCGGGCTGGTGCAAGACCGCAAATTTCAGCCCATTCCGAGCTCGCGGACACGCGCTTTGCGCCATGCCTGAAAAGGACCGAGCGGCCTGCCGCAAAACGCCCCGAAAAACCCCTACCGGCATGCTGCGACACGTAAACAACAACACCGCCCTGTAAGCTGTAGCGTCAGTGCATAACGGTGACCGTAATTTACGGAGACCGTAAATTACGGTCACCGCAATAAAAAAAAGGAACCGGAAATTACGACATCGCACAGGAACGGGGGAGAGCGGAGGCCATCTTTAAAAACACAATCCATTGCCATCCTCAGCCGCCAGCACCCTCGTGAGGGAACTACAGTCGGGAACAGGACCAGGCACCTCACAACATGCCCAAAGCACCCAAAAGGGCGGCGGATCGCATTCACAAGCAGAGATTCTGCCCCGAGGAACTCCAGGCCATGGTCGACTTCCTGGCAGAGCATGCCGATGTTGTCTTCAGCAGCGACATGCGGAGGGAGTCCACCCTCCGCAAGAAGAACATCTGGGCGGAATTTGCACAGAGGGTGAACGCTGTAGGCAACACCCCGCGCATCCCCAGGGACTGCCGCAAGCGGTGGGATGACCTGCGGGTGCGGGTGCAGGGCCTCCTCTCCAGCAACCGCAGCCAGGCCCTGCAGACGGGAGGTGGACCAAGTACCGCAGTCCAACTTGAGCCATGGGAGGAGACCTGTGCGACTCTCATTGGCACTGAATCCATTGAGGGCGTGGGGACCATGGAGTGCGGGGGAACGACTTCTGCAGAAGGAGGTGAGTGTCCACAGTGCACACTGGCAATGTACATTGCATGATGAAAACTGACCCAGGGGCCATCAAAGGCACCCTCTCGTGTTGCCCTCCCCCCATCCAACGCATCCCCCCATCCAACAAATGCTGAGGCAAGTGCCGCCTAACGATGGTCCAAGTGCGAGTACATAACGCACCTCAACCATAGTGCATTGACTTGCACAGCCCATCATGCACACTGTCCAGTGTGTTAGACATTGTACTAGCCAAAATGTACATAACCAGGGCACAATGAGTCACTCCCAAACATGCGTATATGTCATTACCATGCACATGTATCACTGCCATAGCTACCCCCAAAACAGAACAAACCTAAAATGACCGAAATGTCCATGCAGCCATGTATGCAAATAGGACATTGCACATTCACTAATGCTGTCCCTCTCTTCTACCCCCACAGGCACTGACAATGACAGCACAGAGCCCCAATCAAGCCGGCCAAGCACCTCCACGAGTAGTGGCAGGGTTAGGCCAAAGCCAGCACCAAAAACAACCACCCCACTGCCTACCGAAAGGCCACTGGAAGCTGCCGGACCACCATCCCACACAACATCGGCGGCAGCAACTATGCCAACCCCTAGCTTGGCACAGTCGAGCGTCTCAGGGGAGGCTGCTGCTACCGCGCCTGATGAGTGTGAGCACAGCCCGTCACCCAACTGCGGGGCCTTGTTGGAGGACGGCCAAGACACAGTGCACAGCCCGGAGCCATGCATTGTAACACTGGCCTCATGCAGTGACTCTGGGGATGCCCCTTCACCTGTGCACAGTCTGGAACTCGACCCGCAGGGGTATGACGCCGATATCCCCAGTCCACCCATACCACCCCCTGCAGAGCATGCTGGACCAAGCTGATCTTCCGATGGTTTCCCATCTTTTGGCGTGCAGCAAGTGCATCAGTTGACGGACCTCATACAAAACTACATTGAGGACAACTGCCAGGCCAGGGCAGAATTGCATGAAGAACTCAGTCAAATGCGGCAGTCCTCACGACTGCACCACCAAATTGTGTGACTCTTTGACAGACAGCACGACCCGGCTATGTCATGTCCTTGGCCGCATAGCGAATGCCCTTGAGGCAGGCCATTCAAATTCCGTGCCACAGCAGGAGGACACGGCCACAACCAGTGAGGCCACGCAAGGCAGCCCGGAGAGACGCACTCGGCGTTCCATGCGTCAGCGGGATATGCCTCCCCCAGACAAGAGGAGCAAGAAACATTAGGCATTCCTGCCACATGTGGGCTTCACATCCTACATGGGACGACTGCTCTGGAGTTGGGGGGAGGGGGAGGGGGTGATGGTTTGTCCTGGTGTTGGGGGAAGGGGGGAGGGGGGTGATGGTTTGTTCTGATGTTGGGGGGAGGGGAGAGGGGGGTGATGGTTTGTTCTGGTGTTGGGGGGAGGGGGGAGGGGGTGATGGTTTGTTCTGCAGTTGGGGGGGAGGAAGGAGGGGCTTCTGCTGATGTATGCACTATTTTGTTTTTCTCACAATACACAATTGGTGTTGCAAACTTCAACCGTTGTGGACATTCATCATTGCACATTTGTTCATTGACTATTGCCAGTGCATGGTGTACAAGTATACACAAGTCCAGTGCCCTGTGTGCCTATGTCATGACACCCTCTACTGACTTGTGTCCTGGAGATCTTTTCCACTGTAAGTACAGAGCATTACATGTCCCTCAAGTGCACTGCCTCAATGAACCTTTGTTGCCACTTCACCCTCCGCCTTCACCGCATCGTCCTGTGGTTGTAGCAGTACCATGTCAGGGGTGATAGCCGCTCATGTAGGGATGCACTTTTGGCTCATTCGACACCAGATATCAGTGGATGGGTCAACCACCAGTCCTGCTTCGCCGGCACATATGTGCTTCACACAAGCCAGGTGACTGCTTCATCTACACACATGCACGGGTATGGCCATTGTCTGGTTGCCCCATGGGCCTGTTCAGGGGGTTAATGACAAGGGTCATGTGGCTTGTTGTCAAGGGACAGCCAACAACAGCTGCATGTGTAGCCAAATGAGGTGAGTGTGTGGACTGTCATGGTGGAGAACAGTACTTGGCTTTCATGGCAGGGTTTCAATGATGGCCATCTGCACATGTCCATAGATGTATTGCGCACGTTCATGGACACAAATATGTGTCCGATGCAATGTAATGCAGTGGGGGGTTTCGTCTACATGATGGTCCGTGAACGATGGTGTGGACATCTTGGGGTACATGTACCTTTGTTGCATGCTGCTGTCCGGATGTCGGATCAATGTGGTGCTGTGTACTGTGCAGAATCGTATTTGGGTGTGATGGCTGTAGTCTGTGGATCATGGTCATCATCCTGCTCTGATCCATTCTATGGTGATTCCCAACACTCCTATGGGTGTGCCATGCCGGTGACGTGATGTCGTACCCCTGCTGCCCTCCATTAATTCCACTCCCAGGGATGGGTCTCCAATGTGGTGCCAAGCTGGGGGATGCCACATTGTGCATGTGCATTGTGTCTTTCAATATGCGCTTACGGTTGTGGTGTCCTCCAATGAGTGGTGCTGGTGTATTGTGATTAGCCCTTGTCAGTTGGTGGAGATGTAGTGTGTTGTGAGTGCCTTATTCTAGCAAAGTGGGAATCTGTTCGTATGTGCCGTTGCACTGGTTCTGTGGCAGGTTTGTTGTCGGCGTGAACACTGTATGGTGGCTTCATCTTTTCAACCCAGTTGGTTCATGCAGGCACCCACCCCATGGCACTAGTGCACTTGCATGACACAGTCAGACGACTCAACCGCCAGCCAGCAGGTCATCCTGCATGTTGGACCATGTGGCACGGTAGCGTGGTGAACTGCTGGCCCTTTGAGTCATGTGTAGTTGTTTGGTGTCGGGCCCACCCATGTGTGCGGTTCTTGGTAGCGTTGGATTCCATCTGCATGTAGGGGGAGAGGTTCTGTTTGCAGTTGCTGTCCGCCACCTGCATGCCATGCTGGTCCACATACGACCTGTGGGTGCTGTCAGGGGCACCATTGTCATTTGGCATGCCTCCATTTGCATTAGGTCCAGCATTAGTGTTGTGTATCTCATGGGTGGTCCATGTTGGGGATTGGTAGGCCCTTGTGTGCTTGGGGAGGTGTAACGGCACTTGTATATGTGGCCACCTAATGGACGGTTGTGACATGCCACTGTGTGCTGGTAGGTGCCTGTGGCATGGCTGTGGGGCACAGGCAACACCTTCACTTGTGCCAGGTTGTCACTGTACATTTGTATGGTGCTCGCTTTTCTTGTGTCTGTGGCGCAATATGGTGGTGACGGTGTCACAGTCTAGGTGGTCAGGGGTGTCTATCTGGTAGGACTTCTCCTTGAGTGGCCGAACATGCTGCGTGTGCATGGGGGCTACTGGGGTGGTAACGGACGCTGCAGTGGTGCTGCATGCAGGGCCTGTCTCCCCCTCCTTCTATCCCTGTGTCTCCTCAGTGGGAGGGCGTGGTGTTGTTGCAGAGGTTTGTGTGGTTGTGGCCTTGCTTGTTCTATTGGTGTCATCTTGGTGTGGGAGGGGCGTGGTGTGTGGGTGTGTTCCTTTTCTCCTGTGGCAGACTCCTGGCCTCCATCTGTGTTGCATGTGTGCACCTGTGGCTCTGGGACCCACTGCTCAGGGTTCTTTGCTCCTTCTCTGAGATGCCTGTATGCACTCCATGCCAGTAAGGTACTTTACGGCCTTGAGGAGGCCGTAATTTACGTGTGCTCCTTACTTGTGATTGTTAAGACGGATTTCTGAACTCTGTCCTGGTGGCGCAGAAGTTCAGAAGGCCAACCTAATTACTTGGAACAGGGTAACCTCTGGACGAGCCAGACCAATCAAGGTAGCGATCGCGACGGTCAAGACTAGGTCTCAAGAGGGGTGAGGGTGACTGAAAGCCCGCAATGAGCACACAAAGCAAGATCACTTACAAACTACTCCAAACAGTTGTTATATCAAAAATATATACACATTTATTTCAAGGCCTTTAAAACAATGACCGTAGCGAGAAAATCACAATATAACGATAGTAAACCAACACATACCAAATCAACACAATATATATATACGAATACGACAGTCTCAAGCGTTAGATGCACGAAATGGGTAGTCCACCTAAAAGAGAAGGAAGACAGGCAGTGCGAAATAATGCTTAGACCCAGTTCGCCTTCAGAGGCACCTAACTAGATGGAAGTCCGAGCCCTGCGAAGAGTGGAGCTTTGTGCTCAAAAGTACCTGCACGCGCTGGTGCCGACGGGAAAAAGGAGAAGCTCTTCGAGGGAAATCCGGCAGTTCAGTTTAGTGCACAAAAGAAGAAGAACAAGTTCCGTGACTCAAGCGCAGCCTCCACAGTGGGCAGAAGCAGAGCGCGAGTATGGAAAAGGGTGCTGTTTGACTCAGCGGGGAAAAGCAATGGGCTCCTGCAGGAGGGCGACCAGATCCTAGCTATGCTACTCACCCGTCCCCGATGCAAGCAGACCCAGGCTTCTCCGCGTCAGTTTCAGCAGCTGGCAGGTTCAGAAGAGCAGGGAACGCCTCGTCGTCGTGTTGAGTAAAAAGACGTCCCAATCGAAGAAACCGGCACAGTTTGTTACCACAGCAGGGCAACGGAGCGGCCGTGTGTATATGAGCCAAATGTACACTACTCAACGCCAAGTGTACGAAGCGTGTGAGAGTGACAAGGACTCGAAATACTACACAACCTGGCGGCGGTTACAGAGCAAGACTCCCATGTAAGCTGGTCAGTCAGCTGGATGGCCCAGAGACGCTTCCGAAGGCTTACTGGCAGGAGTTGGTGAAGATGCCGAGAATAGCTGTTCCCGCTATTCCAAGGTTCGAAGTACCAGTACAGGCCTTCTGGTTCGATCAAAGGTGAAAAGGGTTTCACAAGGCGACAGCAGTGCAGAGGAGAAGTCCTTCAGCGGGTCACCAGCGATTCCTCGGTCCAGCCTCTTGGTTGCAGGATACTTGGCTCCTGTATTCCTTAGTTCATGATAACTCAGGAGATCGACATGGTAGTGGTGTTTCCAGCCCCCTCTTATCCACGGTTCCCTTCGCGCCAAAACGGAGGGGACCCAATGGGAGATCCGCTCATCAACACTCACACGATTCGTGGACCAATCACGGACCACGGTGGTCCCAGGCATTCACACCACCCTAGACTCTCTGGCACCCAGGATGTGTATTGGGGCCAGACATCCCAGCCCACATCCTGGAGGCACAAGACATGTAGAAGCCCGCGAAAGCATCCGTGTTTCGCGGGAAAGTACATGCCCAAATAAGGAAGGCCCCGGGTCGGCTCGACCTGGGGAAGGTGAAGGGAGCAAGACGGTCAGCGGACAGGACAAAGGAGCCTCGTGGTCTGGCCATTTTGGGAGCCAGGCCTCCATTTTGGGTTAAGCGCGAGAAACGCGCTTAGAACGCCAAAAGGAGCTCAAAACACAAGAAACGATCGCTGCCACCATTCCCGTCCCTGAATCACTTGCACCGATCAGATACAATCCTAAACAAGTATCTAGGTCCCATAGAAGGCTAGAGACCCAAGAGAGCTGTAACTTAGCTTACAGTGCCCTCTTGTGTCATGTTGCACGAAAGCCGCAACATGATAAAAGAAACTATGGGAAACGGCGCCCCCCGGTACTGACTGTCTTAAGGGCATGTCAGTTTCCCCATAAGAAAGGAGCGAAAGCCCAGAGGAGTGCGGCAGAAGGCTGCACTTCTCTGGCAAAGTCAAGAACAAGGTGAAAAACAACAGCAAAAAGTTTAGGGGTTGCCACATGGAAGGAAAATTACCTACAATTACTAAATCTTTCCTAACACTCGCCCCTCCCAGACTATGGACAGGGGGAACTAATCCACCCCTGGATGAGTCTCTTGTTCAGGTCGGTTAAACATTCTGGACAACCCATCAGCATTGCTATGTTGGACAACTGGCCTATGCTCAATAGTGAAGTCGAAGCCTTGTAGACTTATGGACCACCTAAGCAACTTTGGATTCTCCCCCTTCATGTTCATTAGCCACTTTAAGGGCTTATGGTCAGTTTGCACAGTGAAGTGGGTCCCATAGAGGTAGGGCCTCAGCTTCCTTAGGGCCCACACAACAGAGAAACATTCTTTCTCTACCGTGGACCATCTGAGCTCTCTGTCCTTAAGCTGGCGGCTAATAAAACCAATAGGGTGTTCCTTACCCTTCTCATCTACTTGTGATAGTACAGCTCCTATCCCAGTGTCAGAGGCGTCCGTCTGCACGATAAAAGGTCTTTGATAATCAGGGACCCTGAGGACAGGGGCCCGGCACAAGGAGTCTTTTAAGCCATTGAAGGCCTTCTCACACTCGTCGGTCCAAGTTACCTTCTTGGGTTTCTTCGGAGTTGTGAGGGCAGTCAGAGGGGCAGCTATGGTGCCATAGTCTGCCACAAAATTGCGGTAATACCCCGTGAGTCCTAAGAAGGCTCTCACTTGTGTTTGTGTAGTGGGGGTAGGCCAGTCTTGTACTGCTTGTACTTTACTGGGAAGAGGCTGTATCCTCCCTCCACCTACTTCATGTCCAAGGTAAACCACTGAGCCTTGTCCAATCTGGCATTTACTAGCCTTTATGGTCAGGTGTGCTTTCTGAAGAGCCTGGAGCACAATCCCGAGGTGTTTCACATGGTCTTCCCAGGTGGCACTGAAATATGCTATATCGTCCAGATATGCAAGACAGAATTCATCCAACCCATTCAACACATGATTCACAAGCCTCTGGAAAGTGGCAGGTGCATTCTTCAACCCGAACGGCATTACCCGGAATTGGTAAAGGCCGTCTGGAGTAGAAAATGCTGTCTTCTCCTTGGTATGTTCTGCTAAAGCTATTTGCCAATAGCCAGCAGTGAGGTCAAACGGGCTGAGGTACTTGGAGGCACCCCAAGTATCCACCAGCTCATCTGTTCGAGGCAAGGGGTGTGCATCTGTCTTGGTGACAGCATTCAGAGCCCTGTAATCCACGCAGAACCTCAATTCAGAAGTGCTTGCCTTTGGAACCAAAACCACAGGGCTGGACCAAGGACTACTAGAGGGTTCAATCACCCCAAGGTCTAACATCTTGTTGACCTCGGTCTTAATATAAGACCGTACTTTGTCTGACATCCTGTATCCCCTACTTTTGGTAGGTACACTGTCCCCTGTGTCTATGTTATGTTTGCACCAAGGTGTCAAACCAGGCGACTGTGAAAACAGGGGGGAAAACTGCCTAAGCAAACTTTTCACCTCAGCCTGCTGATCAGAAGTCAGGTGAGGGGCCACTCGTACACCCTCAAAGGAGCTATCTGAAGGACCGCTTTGGAACAGGTCGGGGAGAGGTTCAGACTCCTCTTCCTCAACATCTGAAGCCAGGAGCAGTGCTGCGATTTCGACTCTTGGGACGAAAGCCTTCAGCCTATTCACGTGAAACACTTTTGGAGCCTGTCCAGGCCTTCCAAGGTCCACTAAATAGTTAACCTCACCCGGGGGCTCCAACACTGTGTAAGGGCCTGACCATTTGTCCTGTAAAGCTCGAGGCCTTATGGGATTCATGATCAGGACTTGCTGACCAGGTGTAAAGTTGATGAGGGAAGCTTTCTGGTCGTACCAATGTTTCACCAGCGCTTGTCCTGCCTTCAATTTATCACTAGCCAAGCCCATCAGAAGTACCATCCGTTTTCTAAGCCCTAGCACATAATCAACTACGTTGGTAGTAACAGGGGGAGTGGGCATCTCCCATCCCTCTTTGACGATGGCTAAGGGTCCCCGTACGGGATGACCGAACAGAAGTTCGAAGGGGCTGAAGCCAACACCCTCCTGTGGTACCTCTCGGTAGGCAAACAGTAAGCATGGTAAAAGAAGATCCCATTTTCTTCTCTGAGGTTCCTCCAGAGCCCCAATCATGCTTTTTGTTCTGTTGAAATGTTCCACCAGACCATTGGTCTGGGGGTGGTATGCAGAAGAGAACTTGTAGGTGACCCCACATTCTTTCCACATAGCCTGCATATACTTCGACATAAAGTTGCTGCCACGATCCGACACAACTTCTTTAGGGAAGCCAACCCTAGTAAATATGCCAAGTAAAGCTTTTGCAACTGACTTGGCAGTTACAGTTTTCAATGGGATGGCCTCAGGATATCTGGTTGCATGGTCGACCAGCACCAGGATAAACCTATTGCCCGAGGATGTTTGCGGGTCAAGGGGACCAACGATGTCGATCCCTACCCGTTCAAATGGTACCCCCACAACAGGGAGCGGTACCAATGGAGCTTGGATTGTCGTGCCAACCTTACCAGACAACTGGCAGGAGGCACAACTCCTGCAGTGACTTTCTACTTGCACCCCCATCTTGGGCCAGTAGAAGTGCATGGATAACCTTTGCTTGGTCCTCTTCATACCAAGGTGACCAGCAAGGGGAACTTCATGCGCCAACTGCAGGAGGAAGGGACTAACAGCAAGGGGAACCACCAACCTCCTATGGTCTCCTTCTGTAGACTCTGTGGGCTCACTATACAGGAGTCCACCTTCCCAATAAATCCTATGCGTCCCAGGAGGTTCACCCTCAAGCTGGGAGCAGGCCTGTCTCGTTAGGCCTTCCAGAGATGGGCACTCACGTTGGCCTTTACTGAATTCGTCCCTATCAGGACCTCCTTCAACTAACAAGTCTTTTAGTTCAGGATGATTGTTGGGGTCAAATACTTCAGGCATCGCCACCTCCTCGTCAGGCCCGGGCGATTGACCAACTTCCTCCACCGCAGTGGTAGGCGAGCTCGGGGGAATATTCTCTTTCCCTCGTCTTGACTTGTCGACTCCTTTCGCCTTGGGTTTCCCCTTCGGCTGGGGCGGCGTATTGGTCTTGGCCAATGCTGCCCGTGCTTGAGACCGTGTGTAGGGTCTTTCGGCAGTGTCTCCTACGAGCCCCAAAGCTCTGAGATCATTACCTAACAAGACCTTTGCCGGGACGTTTCTCTGAATGCTCACTGGAATCCTGACTGCTGTACTATTTAAAGTAAGATTTACAGGTATTACTGGGAACATTCGGAGTGGGCCGTCAGCCAACTTAGTGGGCATCAGAGTAGCTCTGGCAACTTCCTCTGAGTCTACCAAGGTAGAATCCACTACAGTGCGACTGCACCCACTATCCCTAAGAGCTGGAGTATCTACTCCATTGATCAGCACACTGTCTTTAAAGTAGTGCTTGGTATTATCCGGAATCCTAGCTTAAGCCTCAGCGACTTTAGGCTCCCAGGAACCCAGGGACACTAAAACTACCTCAGCCTCTATCCCGCTGGGAAATGAGTCTGAGGAGAAGGATGCTCCTGTAATCTCTTCTTCCTCGTAGGAGGAGAAGGCCAGATTAGCGGAGTGGACCCCCAAAGGTCTAATCTTACACCGGGGATCCCCTTTCACGTGGTCAGTTGCTCCACAAGCAAAACAAGATCCATTGAGTCTGTTTACATAGGGAGGCTAATTGTAACCAGAGTTCTGTTTCGGAGGCTGACCTCCACTACACTGTGAGTTCTCTTGTGTCTTACCCTTATTTTTCTTTTTGTGGCCCTTATGAGAAGAAGATTTATCAGATTCTCCACCCTCCATATCATTGGACTTTTTCCCTTCCTCCTGCTTACCAGGATGAGTTTTGTCCTTATGGGACACTAGATGTGACACCCATAAGTCTGCTGCAATGGCCAGCTTCTTAGGATCTATCTCCTTCGAATCGGCCAAATGCTGCTTAAGCTCCGGGGAAGAAGATGCAAAAATGCGTTCCAGCATGACAAGATTTATCATGCCTTCGAAGGTAGAAACCTTATAACCTTCGACCCAGCCAGTTAAGTTTTTCAAGGACTCAGTGACATAAGATACCCAAGTACCACCTTCCTTTTTCTTATACTCTCTGAAACGATTCAAATATTGGGCCGGAGTCTTCCCAAACTTTAAAATGAGAGTTTGCTTTAACATTGCGAAATCAGCTCGCTCAGCTTTCGACATTTCCATAATGGCACTACAGCCAGAATGGGGCAGTCTGCTGAGTAACCAGGCAATCTTATCAGCATTGTCAACTTGTTGAACTTTGCATGCATACTCAAACGCATTCAGCCAGTCCATAATGTCATTCCTTTCCTCATACACACTGAGCAGATCTTTCGGAAACCGTGGATGAGAGGAAGCCCCAGACCCATGTCCAGGACCCTTGGACCCATTTGCAAACTGAAGCTTGGCCAGTTCCAACTGGTGATCCATGTCTTTTTGTTTTTCTGCCTGTTCGATTTTTAGTTTGGCTATGCTGAATTCAAGCTCCTGCTGCCTAAACCGCAGCTCTTGCTTCTTGAATTCAAGCATAGCCTCCCCATCAGCACTGGCAGAGGAAACATTAGACATCTCGTGCTCCCTGTCCTCGTGGTCGCGATGGATCAGTGCAGCGGCAGAACCGTCGGTTCTACCAGTGAGAGCAGCCCCACCTCTTTCCGCACTGTCCTCAGAAGTTATAGCGTCAAGCTGAGCTTCTTGCCACGCCACGATTCTTTGGATCATTTCCAATTTCGTGCCTTGAGAGGATACACCTCTCTCCGCACACATCTTTTTCAATGTTTCTGATTTGGAAGCATTTAAAGTTCACAAGGTATTTGTTTCCATACTGTTAGATAGGACTATGGCCTTTTTAAAGTTATACTACAACAATTCACTACGTGTCCTGGTTGGAATAACCTGAAATGCCTTAGTTCGTGCGCAACACTGGATACCTTCAGTCGTATCCCACCGCTGTACACCAATTTGTTAAGACGGATTTCTGAACTCTGTCCTGGTGGCGCAGAAGTTCAGAAGGCCAACCTAATTACTTGGAACAGGGTAACCTCTGGACGAGCCAGACCAATCAAGGTAGAGATCGCGGCGGTCAAGACTAGGTCTCAAGAGGGGTGAGGGTGACTGAAAGCCCGCAATGAGCACACAAAGCAAGATCACTTACAAACTACTCCAAACAGTTGTTATATTAAAAATATATACACATTTATTTCAAGGCCTTTAAAACAATGACCGTAGCGAGAAAATCACAATAACGATAGTAAACCAACACATACCATATCAACACAATATATATACAAATACGACAGTCTCAAGCGTTAGATGCACGAAATGGGTAGTCCACCTAAAAGGGAAGGAAGACAGGCAGTGCGAAATAATGCTTATACCCAGTTCGCCTTCAGAGGCACCTAACTAGATGGAAGTCCGAACCCTGCGAAGAGTGGAGCCTTGTGCTCAAAAGTACCTGCATGCGCTGGTGCCAATGGGCAAAAGCAGAAGCTCTTCGAGGGAAATCCAGCAGTTCAGTTTACTGCACAAAAGAAGAAGAACAAGTTCCGTGACTCAAGCGCAGCCTCCACAGTGGGCAGAAGCAGAGCGCGAGTACGGAAAAGGGTGCTGTTTGACTCAGCGGAGAAAAGCAATGGGCTCCGGCAGGAGGGCGACCAGATCCTAGCTATGCTACTCACCGGTCCCCGATGCAAGCAGACCCAGGCTTCTCCCCGTCAGTTTCAGCAGCTGGCAGGTTCAGAAGAGCAGGGAACGCCTCGTCGTCGTGTTGAGTAAAAAGACGTCCCAATCGAAGAAACAGGCACAGTTTGTTACCACAGCAGGGCAACGGAGCGGCTGTGTTTATCTGAGCCAAATGTACACTACTCACTTCAGACCTGGGAACGCCAAGTGTACGAAGCGTGTGAGAGTGACAAGGACTCGAAATACTACACAACCTGGCGGCGGTTACAGAGCAAGACTCCCGTGTAAGCTGGTCAGTCAGCTGGATGGCCCAGAGACGCTTCCGAAGGCTTACTGGCAGGAGATGGTGAGGATGCCGAGAATAGCTGTTCCCGCTATTCCAAGGGTCGAAGTACCAGTACAGGCCTTCTGGTTCGATCAAAGGTGAAAAGGGTTTCACAAGGAGACAGCAGTGCAGAGGAGAAGTCCTTCAGCGGGTCACCAGCGATTCCTAGGTCCAGCCTCTTGGTTGCAGGATACTTGGCTCCTGTATTCCTTCGTTCGTGAGAACTCAGGAGATCGACATGGTAGTGGTGTTTCCAGCCCCCTCTTATCCACGGTTCCCTTCGCGCCAAAACGTAGGGGACCCAATGGGAGATCCGCTCATCAACACTCACACCATTCGTGGACCAATCACGGACCACGGTGGTCCCAGGCATTCACACCACCCTAGACTCTCTGGCACCCAGGATGTGTATTGGGACCAGACAGCCCAGCCCACATCCTGGAGGCACACACAAGACATGTAGAAGCCCGTGAAAGCATCCGTGTTTCGCGGGAAAGTACATGCCCAAATAAGGAAGGCCCCGGGTCGGCTCGACCTGGGGAAGGTGAAGGGAGCAAGACGGTCAGCGGACAGGACAAAGGAGCCTCGTGGTCTGGCCATTTTGGGAGCCAGGCCACCATTTTGGGTTAAGCGCGAGAAACGCGCTTAGAACGCCAAAAGGAGCTCAAAACACAAGAAACGATCGCTGCCACCATTCCCGTCCCTGAATCACTTGCACCGATCAGATACAATCCTAAACGAGTATCTAGGGCCCGTAGAAGGCTAGAGACCCAAGAGAGCTGTAACTTAGCTTACAGTGCCCTCTTGTGTCATGTTGCACGAAAGCCGCAACATGATAAAAGAAACTACGGGAAACAGCGTTCCCCGGTACTGACTGTCTTAAGGGCATGTCAGTTTCCCCATAAGAAAGGAGCGAAAGCCCAGAGGAGTGCGACAGAAGGCTGCACTTCTCTGGCAAAGTCAAGAACAAGGTGAAAAACAACAGCAAAAAGTTTAGGGGTTGCCACATGGAAGGAAAATTACCTACAATTACGAAATCTTTCCTAACAGTGATCAGCTCCGGTTTACGCCATGCCGTTAATTCCGGCATGGTGGGGTGTGCGCGCTACCCAAGACCGATAATTCCGGCATTGTATTTTACGGTGCCGTAATTAACGGTCTGAGGGGTCAGAATAGCATGGAGCGGAAAACCATGCCAGTAAATCATTACCGGCATGGTTTTTACCTTACCTCCATGCTCGGAATGACCCCCATCTTTTCATGTGGGTCACACAGCACCATCAGTGCTGTGACCCAGGGAAGCCTTTTGTGCTGTGCCAAGGTTTAATCACCTTCTCTGGGATAAACTACTGTTTCCCAGAAAATGTAAAGTTAAATTGGCTTTACTAGTCTTTTTAAATTCCTAGACCCAGCACACACTATCTTCCAATAGAGTGGTGGAGGGGTCACCTAGTATCCCCTATGTCTAGAAACTCATGTAGCTGTCAAATGTTACACATTCCTATCGAAATGGCTGGTGGCATTGGTTTTACAACAAACTACCATGAGTTTTCCCGACCACGAACACCTGTAGCTAATAATCGCGCCAGCCACGTTTTTCAAGATGGCGTCTGAGCCCCCTTTGTTTAAACAGGTCCCGGTCTTTTTTGCCATTTCTTTTTGGAAAGGTCCTTCTAGAGCTTCTCTCTGCGCGCCAACTAGGTTTGGTCCCTTTGATTCTACGCCTTTGGTGGGTTTCAGGACTGAAGACCGCCTCAGTCGCCCGAGTGTCTGGCGAGGGCAGGAAGTGATGGAGGTTCCTGAAACTCCCTGTACTTAGTCTCCTAGGAGAACAAAATGTGCTCTGGCGTGATTGGCTGGCTGACTGTCCAGCAAGAACAGCCACCCTGCTGGGTGAGTGGCAGCTAGGCTGGAATGAATGTGATAAAACTGTTTAAAAGCCGAGTCTCTCAGCTTGGAAGGCAGAGTCCACCACTGGAACTGAAGAATCAATGACGAACTGGAAGAGGATGGCTGCTGCAACCCCTGGACCGTTGGTTTGCCCGGTGAAGCCCTGCTGCATGTCTGAATCCTTAAGTTCATTTCAACAGAGAAGCCCTTCAAGGACAACTTCTCCCTTTAAGTTGGTGGGACCAATCAACTTGTAAGCCCCCTGGACACCATTCTCAGAGCTGGTTGTATTTTCCTCAGAGTGCTGTAGAAAACCGAATAGCCAGGGAGAAGGATACTAGTTTGTGTGCTTTAAGACAGCTACCGGAATTGAAGATTTGCCAGTTTTCCAGCTTTGTGACCAGTCCCCGTGCAGTGCTGGAGTCGCCCGACGTCCTCCCTCTTTTGCCCACGATGGAGGCTCAGGAACAGCGAGATCTGCAGGAACTAACAGGAACAGAAGTCTTAAGATGCATCTTTTTCTTCAATGAAAGGTAATGTGAAAGCCCAACCGAGATAACTTACCTCTCACAGCGAAAGTGCGTACAACTTTGGCAACTTGCAGGCCTAGTCAGCTTGTGACCCGACATGAAAACCTTTCTTCAATGAACTACTTCTGAGAACCGTGGCAAAGACTTTTCCATTTAAACAACTAGAAGCATTTTTCTTATACAAGACTCTAGCCCATTGACTTTGGCCTACCTATTGCATTGAATCAACTCCTCTGATGAACTCAAACTATTTGCACTGTTTAAAAGTAAATCTATTATTCGTTTTATTACCTTATACCGTGTTGCTCCTATTTCAAATGCTCTGAATGCCATTTTACTCTTACTTCACAGTAGTTTAAATGTCTCAGAACCTGATAGTGTAATGTACTGTAGTATATTTCCGCGTGATATTAATTGCCTCCTTCTAGTGAATGTTTTTGAACTGACTGTGTAATAAATGAATACGTGTTTTACCAAGAAACCTTGAGTATAAGTGTCTATCTGAATACTTGTAATTATAGACCTCTGTCTAACACCGTTACAAGCTCACATTCCCTCTTGAGATAAGCCTGGCTGCTCAGCTTGCTACCAAAAACTGTGTGGTACAGACTTATACGAAAGGTTGGTTTTGCTTCCACCTGTCGCCCTAGTTGTGTGTAGTGGTCCCAGAAGGTACTGCATATAAACTTTGCCTAACACCCATTCCCATTGAATCCAATGGGACTCGAATGGGTATGGGAAGTCATTTTTTCTGGCGCCTGGCAATAGTGAATTACCGGGACCGCCGGCACTGTAATGCCCCGGTAAATCCCCATTGCCGGGCACCAGAAAAAAATGACTCTGGCAGCAGCCGTGCCATTATTTACCAGCACGGCTACTGCCAGACTCATATTGAGGCCCATTGTCTGCAGTAACACAGTCAACCTTGAGAGAGTGTGAACCAAGCTACTCCGTAATAACTGAATCAAGATTGGCACAACTGCCTGATGACTTGTGTGACATCTGATCAAAACTCTGCCAGCAGAGTGTTGCATGATGGTGGTGATTGTGTGAAGCAGTGCCTGGTATGCATGGGGACCCATATGTGCTGCCTGATTGTGTTTCACCAAAGGAGACCCAGTGTTCTGGTACAGTCATGTAATCAGTGCTCTCAACACTAGTTCACAACTCTGTGGTGAAGTTAACCTTCTTCACCTCAATCCTTTGAAGTGCCTTTTGTAGCTATTCTACCACTGTGTTATATAGAGCTGGAACAGCAGCCCTGGAGAAATAATGCAGACTAGGGATCTTCCACCTTGGTATGGCACATGCCATCAATTTTTTAAAACTGGGGTTTTCTACAAAGGAGAAGGGAAGCATATCACTAGCAAGCACCTCTGATATGCGAGCCACTATTTGCTGAGCAATCTGATGTTTGAGGTTGTTAAGCATTTGCTTCTCCAAAACTCTGTAATTGTCACCTGGTGCATGTTGCTTGCAGTGTGTGTGTTTGGTGCAGCACTGCATATTGGTTTCTCCTGCTGGGGTTAGGGGCCCATCACCATCATTGCTCCTTTTCTGGCTTGCTTGGCTTCATACCCAGTAGTGGTGGCACTTCGTGTAGGCGATCTGGCCCAAAGTGCCTAGATGTTTCACTGCCTTGGTCCTGCTTACTTCCTTTTTCATTGGGAATAAACTCAATGTTGCTCCTTGCTTTGTCACAAGTGAAGTAAGCACACAATGAAGAGTTTGTGGGCGTGTGATTGTTGTCAATGACGTGAGAGTGTGTGCATGCTGCTGCTGAGTGTTTCTGTCAGACTCTCCACAAATCACATCACCATTTTCTTCAACATCAGAGTTCTCATCATCGGTTATAGGTCAAATGTTCGAAAACAAAAGGCTCAAATGCCTTTTTTTTTACAGTAAGAGGACCGAATTATTTTTTAAAAATTATTTTATGGGGGGGGGGGGTCCCCCCCATCCCCTGTTTTCCTTCTATTCAAAAAGTTTTTCATACATGCTAAACTAAAAAAAATATAAATAAATACATTTGTCAAAAAATAGATCCTTTTTTTCCGTCCTTTTACTGTCGATCAAAAGGTCATTCGATCCTTTTGATTCGAACATTTGACCGCACACCCTCATTATCCACATATAGCATGTTTATTGACCCGGTTTTTGGTATTGTGTGCAGGCTCTCACCGCTAGCACTGAATGTAATGCCTCAATCTGTGGCTGCTTTACATTTTCCTTGACTCCTTGGTCCTGTGAAAAAGCAACATAAACAGCAAATTAGCAGCTAAACCATCCTACACATGTCCCTAGTGAAAATGGGGGTAAGAGGGCATGTGAAAGAATGAGACAACATAACTCAAGTACACCCCCCAGCAATGAAAGAGTGACACACAACTTGACCCCACCCCTCCTCCAAATGCATAGGTGACATACAAGACAAGTTTACTCCATAATGCTTACCAATGCGACAAGGTGGATCAGCACATTGGACTGCAGCAAAGTCGCCCTGGTTGCCCTGATTCCGAAGCCAGTCATGTAGTCATTGTCAGTGGCAGAGGAAGCCGGCCACATAGTCATCAGCAGTGGTAGTGGAATTCTACTGCTACTGGTGGGAAGATGAATATACCAGAAAATCATGCTTAGTTATAAAAGGCTGGGCAAGTCTGTTGCCTAGGTGCCTGAAGTACCACCCCTCAAAGGCATACGTGACACAAGTTTACCCAGCAATGCTTACTCACCAATGGATTGAGGTGGATCAGCACAGAATAGGCTCAGCACAGTGGTCCTGGTTGCCCAGGTTGAGGTGGAGGTGCACTGATTCCAAAGCCAGCCACATAGTCATTCACATAGTCATTGTCAGTGGCAGAGGAAGCCTACTGCTACTGATGAGAAGATGAATACACTAAAAAAAGTACACTTAATTAGTACTGGCTAGGCAAGTAAGTTACCTAGGTGGCTGAAGCCTCTCCCCTCAAACGGATAAGCGACACACAAATCAAGTTCACCCCACCATGCTTTGTCACCAATGCAACAAGGTGGATTATCACAGTAGAAGCTCAGCGTGGTCACCCTGGTTGTGGTAGAGACATATCAATTCTGAAGCCAGCCACGTTGTCAATGTCAGTGTCAGAGGAAGCCTACTGCTACTGATGAGAGGATGAACACATCAGAAAAAGCACTTAATTAGAATAGGATAGTGCCTGTAGACCCTTGCCCCAAATGCATAGGCGGTACACAAGTTTATCCTGGCATAACCAATGCAACAAGGTGGAACAGTAGAACGTGTGCAGTATAGTCGTTGTGTGGGCACCTTGGTTGCCTTGATTGCCTTGGCTGCCTTGGTCATCGTGTAGCCAACAAGCCACATAATTGTCAGTGACAGAGGAAGGCGACTGATGAATACTCGAGTAAAGAATCACATTTAATCTAGCCGGGAAAAGGCTGTTAGTACCTCATTGATTGAAGCCCCACACAATGCATAAGCAATTCCTAAGTGGATCCCTTGCCACACTACACACATCCCTAATGAAAGTTGTTGTCGTTGCGTACCCAAGCCAGCTATGTAGAAGTCATAGCTTTAGGAAGCCAACTGCAACTGTGATGAACACTCCAGAAAAACCACACATTTAATGTAGCCTGGGCAAGGTTGTCAGTACCCTATTGATTGAAGCCCCACACAATGCATGAGCAATACACAAGTGGACCCCCTTGCCACCCTACAATGTTAATTAAAGTGGGGGTAAGGAAGACATCTGGATGCATGAAGACATGACACAGTTCAAGTGCAGGCCCACACGATGCATGAGTAAAACACAAGAGGACCCCCTTGCCACCCCACCGATGTTCCTTAATGGAAGTGTTGGTAAGGGGGCCCTCTCACATGAGAAAGCATGAGGAGACAACACAGCTCAGGTGCAAGCTCCCACAATACATGAGCAATAGAAAAATGACTCACCACCCTACAGATGTCCCTTAATGAAAGTGGGGTTAAGGGAGACCTATCATATGACAAAGCATGAAGAGACAACACAACTCAGGTGCAAGCTCCCACAATACATGAGCAATACAAAAGTGAATCACCACCCTATATATGTCCCTTAATGAAAGTGGGGGTAACAGGGACATCTGTAAGCCGGAGGAGACAGACAACACAACTGAAGTACAAGCCCCCACACAATATACAAGTGGGCCCCATCACACTAAACACATCCCTAATGAAAATGGGTGTCATCATGTATCTAAGCCAGCCACATAGATGACAGTGACAGAGGAAGCCAACAGCAACTGTACACATTTAATTTAGCTTGGTCAAGGCTGTTAGTACCTTATTGATTCAAGACCCCCACAATGCATGAACAATGCACATGTGGACCCCTCAATACCATACATACATTTGTTAATTAAAGTGCGGGTAAGGAAGACATTTGGAAGCATGAGGAGACAACACAACTCAATTACAAGCCCACACAATGCATGAGCAATACACAAGAGGACACCCTCACCGCCCTACAGATGTCCTTAAACAGACATCCTTAATGAAAGTGGGGGTAAGGTGGAAATGTACCATATAGAAGCACGAGGAGAAAACAAAATGCAAGTATAATTCCCCAGAATGCATGAGCAATAACAAGTGGAGGCCAACTCCACCCTACAGACATCAGACACTGAAAGTGAGGGTATGGGGGACATATGGAAGCATGAGGAGACAGACCACACAACTCAAGAAAAGCCCCAACAATGCATGAACAATACACAAGTGTAGCCCCCACCACACTACACTTTTCCCTAATGAAAGTGGGGGTAAGGAGGACATGCAGAAGCATGACTATATATCACAACTCTAAAATGCATGCGCAAAACACAAGTGGACCTCCTTGCCACCAAACAGGTGTCACTGAATGAATGTGATGGTAAGGGGGACATGTGTAAGCATGAGAAGACATACAACACAACTCAAGCATTTCCCCCAATGCATGGGAAATACACAAGTGGAACCCCTCTTCAACCTACAGATGTCCCTTAATGACAGTGGGGGTAAGTGGAACATGCAGTATCATGAAGAGACAGACAAAACTATTCAAGTACAAGCCCCTTCATTGCATGTGCAATTAACAAGTGGACCCCGTCACACTGCACACTTCCCTAATGAAAGTGGATATAAGGGGACATGTCGAAGCATGAGGAGACAACAGAACTCAAGTACAAGCCCGCAAAACGTATAAGCAATACACAAGTAGACCCCCACCACACTACAGACATCTGTCATGACAGTGCGTGTAAGAGGGGCATGTGGATGCATGAGGGGACAACACAACTCAAGTACAAGCTCCCACCACAATGCATGAGCTAAACACAAGTGGACCCCCACCACACTACAAATGTCCCTAATGAAAGTAGGGGAACCGAGGGCATGTGGAGACAACACAACTGAAGCACAAGCCCCCACAATGCATGAGCAATGTACAAGTGCACCCCCTGCCACCCTATAGACATCTGTTAATGAATTTGGGGTTAAGGGAGACATGCCGAAGCATGAGGAGAAAACAGAACTCAAATACAATCCACCACAATGCATGAGAAATACATAAGTGGACCCCTTCACCGCACTACTGATGTCACTTAATGAAAGTGAGGGTAAGGAGAACATGTTGAAGCATGATGAGATAGAGAACACAACTCAAGTACAAACCCCCACAATTCATGAGCAATACACAAGTGGACCCCACCACACCACACTACACACACCCCTAATGAAAGTGGGGGTAAGGGAGTCATGTGGAAGCAGGAGGAGATATCACAATTCAAGAACAAGCCCCACAATGCAAAATCAATACACAAGTGGACCCATTTGCCACCCTGCAGATGTCACTTAATTAAAGTGGGGTTAAGAAGGATATGTGGAAGCATGAGGAGAAAGACAACACAACTGAAGTACAAATCTACCCCACAATGCATGAGCGACACACACATTGAATCAATCATCCACATGCATGGGCAATACATAGGTTTACCCCTGTGATGCTTACTTACCAATGGCCCAAGGTGGAAAGAAGCATAGCATAGTCAACCTGGTTGTCTTGTACTCAGGACAGCAAACCGATTTCACTGAGTCACACAGGAAGCCACGAGATGAACAACCCAGAAAAAGCTCCATTAATTATATGAGCCTTGGCATGGCTATTAACTTTGTGCCTCAAATGATTGGCACAAAGATAAAGAGTAAATTAAAAACCAGCTGTTATTGTCCATTTTCTAATGCTTGCTCTTTGCTAGCTGAAAAGATTTGCGATAAATTTCTCATTTCGAAGCACAAATCAAGCACACTGTTTCTCGTTCCATGATATGAAACCACCATGAATCAGAGGGAAATCATGCAAAGATTTTTCTCGTTTCGGGACACGAAACCTGCATGTGTCGAAAAAAAAAAAGAGCCCTGCAAAGTTTCTTGTTTCATTACGCAAAACTACAATTGGTTAGACAACATGCGCAAAGTTTGACGTAATGCTGTGCAAAATTAACTTGGCCTGGAAAAAGAACCACTCAAAGTTTCTCAACACAAAGCTTTTCATTTCAACCAACAAGGAACTTAAACAATGCCCTGTTTTGGCACATGAAACAAGGCAAAACCAGACCTGTTTCATTGTTTCATTGTGCATGCACCAATGCGGGTCGTGAAACATGTCAGCGTGGGTGGTGACTGGGACGCCAGAGCAAAATTGGTCAGAAATGTCTGAAAGTCCCAAAGCTGCACACAAAACAGCAAATGTGCTGACCAAAATATTTTGGTTGCAGCATACATTTTCCTAGATGGCGAAATTTCGGTGGCAGCGTAACCATAACACTGATTTCATGCAATGAGCAGAAGCTGATTCCAGTGAGAATTTTGCATGTTTTGTATTGCAGGCAGAAATGTTGCCTGACCCTAGCTGCCATGGCTGTTGTCTGGTTTGTTGTCAAAGAATGTCTGTAATCTGAGTTGCCTGAATAAGGCCCCAAGATGACTGCACAGTTTGGTTTTGTCAATGGGTATAGAAGTGCTGTGAGTCCCCTGGACTGCACATAATGTTCTGCCTGTGTTGGGGTATAATCTGAGAGGTTGAAAACACAGTAATGTTGTTGGAGCATGTCTCTTTTCTCTCTCCATCCATTGTCAGGAGCTCCTGTTGTGTTTCTCGCTCTCTGTCTCAACACTTCAATCTCCTTCCTCTTGTTGTTACAAAGAGATTCTTGGAGCCTTTCTGTGGACACTTGGAGTCTGTTTCACATATGCCTGTGGAGTGCCTCTTGTGTCGAGGATCTGTTCTTGTGTTGTCATTCTGTGGTTGTATCAGAGACTACTAAGGTTGTTTTGTAAACCTTCAGGTGTCTTGGTGAATATTTGTTGTGAGGATCTTGCCCCTGATTCATGGATTATTTGCACCATAAAAAAAGAAACGGATTTGTGCTCCATTCTGCCTGCAAATCCCTGTTTATCTAATGGGTATTTGCGGGCAGAATGGTGCAAAAATCCCGAATTTTGGGGTGCAAATAATCCATGAATCAGGCCCCTTGAGTTTTGAATTGAAGCCAGATGGAGTTGATGGCCAGTCCCTTTGGTTTAAAGTGCTGCCTTCTGAATTTGCTGAAAAAGAATAGGTTGCTGTTCATCTGTGCTTGTTTTTCCCATTAGATTCATAAGCTTAATTTCGGTTTGGTACATTGTGGCATCTTCCATAATTTAAGTTTAGTTTGCTTGTGCCATGTTATCCAAGGGTTGAATAGAATGTTGATCCAAAAGAAAACAACAATTTGATACCTTAATTAGGCTAACCAAGTTATTTATTTTGCATATTTGTGAGCTTTCGTGGAATTCCTCCATTTCCTGAGGCAAGGATGGAATTAAGCCTTTGAAAAATATTGCAGTATTACAGCTTAAATGGCTCCTTTTTGAAATATCCCATTATTCGTGCCTGTCTGTGTACCTGATTTGTAGACTTGCTCAGAGAGGCTTGTATTAGATGTTGAAAACCACCCTGGATACTCAATCATCTCTGGGTCAGGCAAGCTGATTGAGAACATCTCTGTCTGCCCTTATTAAAATACTTTTTAAAAAACTAGACACTTGTAAAATAGACCCAATACTGTTTGTGCAGTGAAAAGATAAGTGTAAGAAAATTGCACTGGCATAGCTAATAGCTAGGTTAACTGGAGTGTGTGTGAGACCTCTTATTGGTTGCACACTTGAGGCACTAACACAACAGGAAAAGCCAAATCTGGTATTTATCAATATCCTGTATGTGCGTGGCTCCAGTAGTTGCATCATCATTGTCAATATACCCATCCAGAGTCCACCTGTAACATATATATCTACCGCTCCCTGCAATTGAGCGGGACAATTCGAGCAACCAGCATTTCGAAAACCTCGTTGCTTCTTAAGTATTGCATGGCCAGTATTGAAACATACATAACATCAACTCTTAAGCCTGATACTAAGAAGCCAACACTCGGCCTAGCATCATGGCACAATGCTAATATTCAACTTGAAATTTGAAGATCACTGAGGGACTCGTCAGAGGCCAATAATACGCTTGAACCCAAGACAGATTTCTCTTTGACTGGCCATTACATTCACCAAATTACCTAGTGTGATTGACTGTGCTCTGGTTCTGGAGCCTCAAAAAAGAACCCAATAATGTTTGTCTTCTCCTCGTACATTTTAATAGGCTGCAGGAGATTACTGGGGAATCACCCAACCTGTGTTTTGAAATAGCTTTGGAGTAGTTTGGTGTTTTTGTTCATGCCAGTGTATTAGATACACGTATTTTCGTGTCTCTATATGTCTGTTGTGTCTATTTGTGTGTTCATTTGAACCCCTTTGTTACCTTTCATTTATGCCCATGGTCTGCCTCATATAAATACCCCATAGATGTCCTGTGTTCTTTCTCCTGTTCGTTGTATCTCTGCTTTAAAAAGCAGGAAACTTGCTTTCCCTTTTAAATTCCTAGTACAATTTGGCTGAATATGTGTCCATGCAGGTCTTGTGCAACATGTTGATTTTGTTTCCCATACCGTGCTTTATCTGCAAAATGATGTGAAAAATAAACAATAAGACAACTTGCATTTTGTATTCTTTCTTGTTTATAGAATCTAACAACCGTGCCAAATAGTGTGTGAACCAAAGAAGTGTTCCTTTCTTAGTTGACCTCTTTTGTGTCTCAAGGGAAGCATTGTTAATCCATGTATTGGCCTTTGTCATTCATTAGGCTTTGTTGTTATTGTAGGTTTGTGTGACCTTTATAAGGAGAATGCAATTGAAATCATGAAGCACGGTAGGGATTAAAAGTTTGAAGAAGAGGATCTCTTCTCATGGGGTGAGGACGTTTAAATATCATGTGGAATTCACAGAAGAGAGTGGTATGTACATTTGGATTATGAGTTCTAAAGGTGCCCGGCATCATTACCCAAACAGGTGTTTGCCAGAGCTTGGAGAGTTATGAGTGGGTGTTTCAGGTGGGACGGAGGAGGCAGTGCTGTGTAGAATGTGCCGCTCTCACAGGAAAAAAGATGGATGAGGAAGAGGTATGTCTAACAACAATAGAGGATTTATCACATCCACAGGTGGAACGTTTTGGGGAAAGATATGGAAGGTAGTATTGGTGTACAAATGTATTATGCCAGAGGTGTTTAATGGTAATGTGGAGCACTGGTTTGCAATACCTGACTTGTTGCAAAAGAAGTGCATTGTAGCTGCAGATCTACTTAAGTCGTTGGTGGAGAATGTAATGCAAAGTGATGAAAGGCTACCTTATAAAACTAACTTCATGTGCCTTTCATACAAAAGAGAACTGATTGCAGCAGTCCAAACAGGATTTCCATTTCCCTCTCCATCTAAATAATTAAATGAACCACACAATTGTCTCTTTTGTATACCCAAAGACATAGAAGGGTAAGAACGGAAACTGAGTGTCAAAGGTGCACTGTTTCACAGCTATAATGGTGTCCCATAAAGATATCCATTACGCTATCTTTACAGAAGCTGATCGTTGCTAAGCAGGCAAATGGCACCCCTGCTGGTTTTGTCATGTGTCTTTGAAGACATTCTGCTGCACGCTCCAGGTTGCTAGTTTCCTAAATCTTATTTATCTTCTACCACGCCTCCAATCTGTATTCTGTCCTTCTCATTCTACTGAGAGTACCCTTTTGCATGTCTCTAAATGTGTTCCCTCTGCTTGTCATTCTAGGCTCTCCTCTATACCTATTCTTCTCAATCTTTCTGTGGCATTCAATACTTTTGATTGCACTCTTCATATGACCTCCCTTTCTTCTTTTGGTATTACTGGGTGTGTCCTTGAATAGTTCCGCTCCTATCCTTCTCAGTGGTACTATTCTGTAACTCGGCTTGACACAACTCGTCCTCACTTCATCTTCACTACAATGTCCCTAAAGTTTCTGTACCTGTTTTTTTCCTTTTCTCTCTTCAGTGCTCCACTCTCTGCTCTTATTTCTTCATGTAATCTTTCCTTTTCATCTGTACACAGATGGTACACACATCTTTCTGCACTCCACTGTATCAACTTGCATTTCTGCTGTCCAACACTGGATGTCTTCTAATTGTCTACACCTCTATAGGTCAGGTTCTGTTTTATCCGGCTTCAACTATTCTGTCTGCTCTTCCAACTCTGTCTTTCTCTTTTCCTCCTTCTTTTCTGCCCTTTTCCTCTTCTGCACACAATGTGGGGGTTATCTTAGATCCCTTACTTTCCTTTAAGCTGCATATCTCTTCTAGTGCTCACTCCTGTTGTTATGCTCTTTTTTAACATCCATTGTGCTCGTGCCTATCTCTAATTTTAGGATACTTTTCTTCTTCTGTTCTGCCTGGTCTTTCCTTGTATCGACCAACGATATTCTATTCTTCTAGCCTTCCTGCCTCACATCTTCTTCCTCTCTGATCTGTTTAAAATTCTTTGGTTTGACTTCTATTCTCTTTACCTTTTCACTCCTTTATCACATCTTCTCTACTGTCTATTTCATTGCTTCAATTTGAATCATGTCTTCTCTACCATTTTCTTTCTATTGTTTTTAAATGTACTGATGGCTTGGCTCCTCCTTATCTTTCTCTGCTAGTCTCATTCTATTCTCCCTATCCGAGACTACTGCTCTTCTATTCTTCTTGGCCTTCCTGCCTCACATCTTCTTCCTTTCTGATCTGTTTATAATTGTTCAGTTCATCTTCTATTCACTTTACCTTTTCACTCCTCTATCACCTCTTCTCTACAGTCTATTTCACTGCTTCCCTTTGAATCACGTCTTACCATTTTCTTTTTATTGCTTTAAATGTACTCACGGCTTGGCTCCTACGCATCTTTCTTCGATAGTCACATTCTATTCTCCCTCACAGTATCTTGATCACAGAATATTCTTCTTCTCACAGTCCCCAAACCCCCCTGTGCTTCTTGCTGTTCCCAATCTTTTGCCCTCTCAACAATAAAGACTGGAATGATCTCCCTCTTTCAATCCGCTCTTCTTCACCTCTTTGTATTTTTTAATCTAAACTGAAAATACATCTTCTCTCCCTTCTTTCTACCTAGTGACCTTCTGCCCCCCTCCTTCTGCTATTAGTAGTTTTTTGCATTATCAAGTAAATTGTAATATTTTCAAATATTTTGTAATTGCACTTTTGGAAAAACTTGCTTTATAAATTCATTAAATGAAATGAAATGAAATTGTATTTGCCCCAATTGTAAACATATGCAGGTCAATACTGGCATTCTCTCTCACCCTCCTGATGTTGTAGTGTGCACAATAACACTGGAATAATATGTTTCTGCAACTTTTTTATCTGTGCTGTTTGCAATCAATATGCATTGTCTGTTAATCCAACGTGGCAGCCATTTTAACATGTTTGACATTCCTGTTCTTCAGCATATAACCAATCAGCAGCATTCTATGCTGGTTTTATGTTTGCAGAGCGGACAATTACCTCTGTTTAGTTGTGAGACATCTATGGACACAAAATCAGAAGTGAATCTGCAGACCTAACATACACAGCACTAATTATTTTTCACTTACACTGTAGGCATTTTTTTGTTTTTTACTTGAAAATATTAAAACCAAATGTGTAAAAACCCACCTTGGGACCATGCTGCTGCTCGTTCCTCAAGTTTAGTGAAATTCAATTCTGGCTGTAGATGTGACAGAAAGCCAATCATGATTTCAAGTATTTTGGGACCACCTTATAAATGTGGCCCTCACCTCGTTAAAGCAGCACCGAACATTCTATAAAATGTAGAGTCTATATTTTTGGGAATGTTTTGTGAAGATTTGTCGATTAGCATCAAAGTTATAAGCCACCCAAAATGTGCTATTCCTATTTATAGAGCAAAATAACCATAAATACAGGGGTCCTTTCACTGACCCTGCAAATAACATAATATTTATATATACATATATTCAAGGACAAAACTTTAGTTGCAGGGGTGTTAAGGTGAGAACTTAATGCAACAAAACCCTGGAAATTTAGCTAGAGCCACCTTAACTTTGCGACCCTGATGTGCAGACTAAGACCACAATGATGACATCCCAGATCACATCGCTGATGACATCACTAATTACATTACAACAGTAACTGGCATTAAGCATGGGTTTCAGCCATGGTCAGTATGCATGGCCAAATATATGTTAAGACACAAGTGAGTACTAGCCTTGGCCTTCAGTTATGGACAGTAGTCACAACCTTCACCCATGTGCACTGAATATTTTAAACTGCTAACAAACTACCAACCATAGATTTTGGACTTTACCAGTGGATGCAGCTTTCAACAGTGTATATTACGGACATTGAACAAGCACTAGCCATGGACTTTAGTACAATACTGGCCAGTGGCCACAATATTTGGCAGTGCGCACTATATATTCTAACATATAAATGGACCACTGCCATGGCCCTTGACTGCCAGCAGTCTGAACATCTTTTGGCCATGTCCAGTGTGCATTTTAAAATAAAAAAATGAAACAGCCGAGGTCTTCGCACATGCCCACTGTGTATTACACAACAATAACCAGCCACTAGCTATGGCCTTCGACTGTGCTCACTTTATATTATATACACTAACCAGCCACTAGCCATGGTCTTCAACACAATACTAGCCATCGGCAATGGCCTTTGGCTGTGCTGACTGTATATTCTGACATATTAATAGAGAATAGCTATGGCCTTTAGCCATGGACACTAACTACAGCTTTCAACATTGCCTACTGTATATTTTAAAACAGTGACAGGTTACTAGGCATGGCTTTTAACCATGCACATTGGTATTTCTGAACACTAACCTACCACTAGCTATGGCCTTTGGTGCGGGCCACTGACCACAGACTTTGTCATGGCCAAGTCTACGGCCTAAATTGTTATTAAGGTAATCAAAGATCTAACTTTCAAATGATGTTATGTCTAATTCCATTATTGATGTAATATACAATGCAATGAGTGTTGTCACCAGTGATGGCCTCAGTGATGTGATTTGTAATGTCATTGTTCTCTTGCAAGATGTAATTAGTTATGTCATCGTTAATTTGATCTTTGATGTCATCATTGTGGTCATAGTGTGTGCAACATGGGGCAAGAAGATAAGTTGGCTTTAGCTGAATTTCCAGGGTTCTGTTGCATTATGTTTTCATTTTCACCTCCCTGCAACTAAAGTTTTTTGCTTGAATTTGAAGGGTTTTGTTATTCCATACATAAAGTTGCATATTTTTAAATATTATTATTTGTATTTGTAGCCGCAGCTACAGCATCAGCCAATGAATTTCAGGATTTTACATCTGAAGCTAACACGAGGAATGTCTGGGGTGCTTTTATTCGCAGCTAAACTACTGCCCCTGTTAACAGTGTAACCACGGAAACAAACAAACAGTTGGGAGATTTGAATTACTGGAACTGTATAAAATAAATTACAATAGATATCATGATATATTTTTGCAGTCTGTATTCAATTTTATCTATTTTTGTAACTTAAAAGTCAAACCTTAAACGGACCATTTCGGGGGATGGAAAGAGGGTGATGGAATAGGGGAGGAAAACACATAAGAATGAAGTATCTAACAAAGGGAATACAAAAAGCAACATATGCATATATGTATATGTATATTTTGAAAAAAAGGAAAAGTAAATGCGCTTTTCCATAAAGGGACGGCACTCAAAGCGGTCAGGACGCCAGCATGAATCTCCAGAAAATAAATCAATCCATCAATCGCCCATATATATTCAGTAAAAAAAACTTTCTTAAAGGGACGTTATGGTTAAGTTGCGCTACTAAAAACCTATGAAATTCAGTAAAAATACGTTCTTAAAGGGACGTATGGTTCCAAGTAAAACCGAAAAACCCCTGAAATTCGCTAGTTATGGTAAGCTAAGCAACCATAACTCGCGCCACCAACATGCACTGCTAAGACTAACACCCAGGACATCAAAGATGACATCAGAAATGTCAATGATGACATCACTGATGACATCACATGTCTGACTCGCTGTTTTTTTTCCTTTAGTGATATATCTTAGACAGTAATAGTTAGGAACAAAGAAATCAAAAGTACTATATTTGTAGACTTATAAGAAATATTTTCTTACAATAATTCACTTAGGGTCCTTCCACAGCATATGAAACATATACATAGGAAGAATACACACTTAAAAGATAGCAATGCTTTCTGTGATTGAAGACAATCAGTAAGGTTATCAACACTTTCTTATGTTTCTGCTGTTTTTTTATTACTGTACTTTCTCTGGATGTGCTCATATTTGTAATTGCATTGCTTTCTTTAGGGTGCAGTCACATCATGTGATATTTGTACATAGCAAAGTAGTAGGTTTGAAGCAGAGCAAGCCTTTCTGTGCATAAAGATAATCAGTTAGGTTGTGAACACTTTCTGCTTCTACTGCTGCTTTTTTGTGTGCTTCACTTTCTCTATATCTACTCATATTTGTGTGTGTTGTTGTGTCTTTGTGTTTTGTATGCAATGATGAAATTATGTGCTGTGTGGTTTTATTAGGTACTTATTACATGTTGCACAGTACACAAAACTCTAATAAGAAAGCATTTATCATTTCACTATTCAACATGGTAAGATTATGAATATTGCATCTCCATCATGTATGCTGCACACAATGCTTATATTTATACATGAATAGCTTAGTATACTGTAAAGAACTTCATAATAGAATGCTATTTATATCAATGCCTTGCCTCATGCACTACATAGCTCAAGATATCTATTCCAATGATCCTGGACACTTTTTCTGTCAACATTATAATACAAATCCCTAGTAAGGAGTTTTCAAGAAAAGTAAATGCACATGTGATGCCATCAGTGATGTCATCAATGACATTTGTGATGTCATCTTCAATGTCCTGGGTGTTAGTCTTAGCAATGCACGGTGGTGGTGCGAGTTATGGTTGCTTAGCTTACCATAACTGGTGAATTTCAGGGGGTTTTCGGTTTTACTTGGAATCATAACGTCCCTTTAACAAAGTTTTTTTTACTGAATCTCATTGGTTTTTAGTAGTAGCAACTTAACCATAACCTCCCTTTATCACATTTTTATTTTTCTACTGAATACACATATACATAGTGTGAATTTGATAGATGTTTACTAGGATTATCTTACTTTATATACATGTAACATAGAACATGCCGACCCCCCGGCTAGTGATTTTGATGTCCGCGGACTGTGCGTATGTCCGAGGATGGACGCGGACAACAGCAACACTACCCAAAAACTTAGGGGGTATCTTAGATTGTTCTACCATGCTATATAAACACTGAACAAGTTCAAAAAGCAGCATATAAACACATTATATGTAATAATAAATAAGACAAGCAACCTATATATGTAACACATCAACCATCTACTAAAATATCATATGTACTAAAATGGAATATACCAAAACAAAAAAGATATGCTTCTAACCTAATTACCTCACAGAAACTGCACAGCTAGGAGCAACAGCTGATCTACACAACAGTAAGAACACAATTTACCAGAAACTAGTAAGTAAACTTCATTTTTCTTATATATTTCTAAACTTTCTGTATTAGGTACACTAAATGTAATATATTTATTTTTACACCAAAATGTCCAGTACTTTGGAATGGCTTAAGGAAAAATTCCCATGTGAGGAAATGTCTGAAGACAGTGATACTAATGGTGGAAACATTTCTGTATAAGTAAATTACTAATCATTACTTTATGTGCACTTTACATATATATATATTTTAACAAACCATACAAACTTTGAAAATAATACACCAACAGAGACATTAGAAAATACTCTGCAGCGCATGGAACAAAAAATGGACATGCTTATGGAAAATGTCAATCTTTTGAAACATTTTGTGGAGGACCACATAAAAGAAAAAATTAAATATCATTGTCCCAAATGCACCTGTTCCCCCTCTCCATGTCCCAGTGAACTATCCCCAAACCCACAACACCAAGAAAAACGTTTTGATGAGACTTCCATCCCTTCATCCCCTCCCCTCCATCCTCTCCAATCCCCTAATTCCCATGTATTTGTATCAGTTTCTGCTTCCCTGTTTCTTTCATAAATTGTATATATGTATATAATAAAAAAAAATATTACGTGTGCTTTAATTCAGTCCTTTGTGTCTTATTTTTTAAAAAAAAGCCAGTTAAGGTGTCCTCGGACAGTGGGCCTGTCCGGATGTCCGTAATTAGCAAAGTGGGGGTGTTTTAAGGTCACTATATCTGACCGTACTGTCCGCAAGCAAATCGGAACTCTTCTTAGAACACGCTTGATGTCCGTAATTAACCAAAATTGAGATGTCCTACGGACACTATATCTGTTGGTACTGTCCGCAAGCAAGATGGAACTGTTCTTAGAACACACCCGCTGTCTGGAATATTCGCAATTAACCCAAATGGCGGTGTTCTAAGGAAACTTTACCTGTCCGTACTGTCTGTAGAACATCTACGCACATGCGTACCACACCCATAAGTCCTACGAACATTGCGCCTGTCCGTAACTATCTGTCTCATTTGTGTCACACTTTTAATTAGTTTGAGGACACTAACACTGTCCGTAGAACACCCACACGCACGCGCACAACCGTTCCAGTACATTTGGTGTCCTGCAGACACCCGTTCGCTCCGCAGACGTGTTTGCGACGTCATCATGCAACCGCACCCAAGCAGAACATGTGTCCTGATTTGTGGACACTGTCCGGGTACCCGAACATTTTAAAAGTACTTTTTCAGACAATCCAAAATATTTTACAGCAAACATTCACCATTGCACATGTCCCAGACAATGACCCTGGCTTTCTACATACTTGTTGGAACTTTTTGAGCCTTTTTGGGGTGTTTTATTTGTCTACGGACAGCGTGGCTGTCTGCGGAGCGCACACCAGCACCCCTATAAAAGGCCACACCCCAGAGCTGATCTTTATTGTGCTTCTGGCTATTGCAGATTGACTTTTGCTGCCTTTGCTGTTCTTACTGAGATTTTATCATCAACCCTGATGGCATCCATGGCTGTTGTTGCTAAATCTGCCTCAGCACCGCCCACAACCCCTCCACCGCCCCCACCTCCCCAAGGGCCTGCAGAGGGGAACATGCGTGAGGATGTAGAGGATGAGGATGAAGAGGATGATGAGGATGAGGTAGTGGAAGTCCCTACTACCAGCACTCGCTGTGAGTCTTAGGTGTGGCGGTTGTTTACCATTCATGGTGACGTACCAAAAGCATGTGCGAACAAGGTCACATGCAACCAGTGCAAAATGGTGCTGAGTCGTAGGAGGCCTGATTCGTACAGCTTTGGTATGATATCCATGAAGCGACACCTAAGGTCGTTCCACGGTGGGGCCATTCGTAAGGTTATACCTTGTGATCAACGTAGTAGGTTGAGTTCCTCTACCACATCCTCCATTTCCGCTCCTCTCACCACAAGAGACATTCCTGTGGGAGAGCGCATCCCTCCAGCTGCCTCACAGGCCATTCACAATGCTGTTGACCCTTACCTTTCGAGGGTCACACTATTGTGTATGTACTGCGACGCAGTACTCTGTAGGGGGATAATCTTCAAAGTGCTTTCGAGACTGCGGTCACGGAGCACCAGAAGACCTGCTACCTACCTAAGTAATCCCCACCCTACATCCCCCTCTCTCCACCTGCCCTTTGTTATCCCAGTGGTTGGTGTCCCTTCATTACCCTCCTTTCCCCTCCTCCCCTAGTGTGTCGTGTGTAATAAACCCAAAAAATATAAACAAAAAACCCCCCAAAAAAAGACTCTTTTCAGAGCCGCCTTTCACAGTTTAAAAATAGAAGTGGCAAATAAATGGAGCAGGGCCCTGTGCATTTTTAAAAGTCCACGGATAGTCCGCGGACATTTATTTTTGGGAGTGCTGTCCTAGCAAAACCATTTCTCTTTTCTCTTGGAGGAAGTGGTGGCTCTGAAAAGAGCCTTTTGGATGCGTTTTTTTGTGTTTGAAAAACGTGAAATGGTGAACACCTACTGCAAAATGGATGGCTGTAATTCCAAAAAAGGTTGCAATGCCTTTTGTACATTTCTCAGAAAAAATGTATTGGAAGCATAATTAAGATGGACTCCATCTCTGCGAAAAATGTATGTGCTACGAAACATAATATTTTCATTGTGAAAAGAGGACATGCCAACATCTCTTAGAAAAGCACAAACTTATTGACATTGTGCATCGCTTTCTCCATTTGTGGACCAAATGAAGAAGAACACTACGAGAAAACATTTCTTGGGAATTTGGAAACATGTCCATGACCTTCCCAAGTCCTTCTTTCATTGCAAATTGCAAAGAAATTCCAGACACATGTCCTAAACTGTTCCCTCCACAATTAATTATAATTATGTCTGGCTGATGCTGTGTCTCCAAAGTAGCACAGAGAGGTACCAAGTCCAGCCACTTCATTCCATGCACTTCATGCCAGTGCACTTCCACATGAGGGAATCCAAGATCTGCAGCTACTCCACAGCGTTCTGCATGCACCTCCAAACAATGTATCCATGAGTCTCCCAAAATCCAGATAATTTGTTACCTGAAACACACAGCCATAGGTATCTGTTCTTCTCTCAGGAAAAAGACTTTCTGACAAACTCTCTCCTTACACAATACATCCAGTAAACATTACTGACCAATCCCTTGCTCTGCTCATTCTCATTTTCATGCCTCTCCACCCCAAAATCCACGTATGTAATACGCGCTGTCCGCGGACTACCTCCATGACCGCGGACATATCCGAAATCTGAGCGTAGTGAATGTAAATTTAAATAGTGTGCCCCATTACCCCTTTGAGGTTGGCTCTGAAAAGTGCTGTTTTTTTTTTTGTTTTTTTGCAGATGCTTGACGGACACCTGTTATTTTGTGTTTGTTTTTTTTCTTCTTACTTTACTCCTAAAATCTTCACATAACCTTCCCCAAAGCAGCCCTTACATTCCAAAACAGAATGGCATTTCCCATAAAAGATAAGTAAATGCCATCTTCTTTAAAATAAACAGCATTATTGGAATCATATCCTCATTATTACAGAAGAACGTACCAGCTCTAAGCATGAAAACACACATGCCTCGGCTGATTGCACACATAGCAATGTTTTGCTGAGGACAAAAAACAGAACTATTGTCCCATATTGCCCTAGGTACTAATCCAGAAAAAATTACTTTGGCATGTGGAAGGATGTTCATTACTGCTTGAACCAATTGTTCCAAATCTGCCAACAAAGTAGGGGCAATGACATTGTCCAAATGGAAAGCACCATAGAACAAGACTACCACATGGGGACTGTTCATCCTACCCATATCTTCACAAACATGTACAATTCCCTGTACATTGCAATCAGGCACAGTGCTCCACACCACCTCCACTCCTTTAACATCAACATTGTTCGCAAACATATCTCCAAGCACCAACAACCTGACTTTCTCCACCTCTGCCATTTTCACTACACACAGTCTCTTTCAACACAAATCCACAACCTCAATAATCGATTGGCTGATCCCCGCAGTCTCCTTTCCATGCTGGATTTGCTGGAAAACCCGGGATTTGGCACTCCCTGTCCATGGACAGCCGTGGTATCCGCGGACCACATAACTCTTAGACAGCCCTTCTACTTTTCCACTTCACTCTCTGTGCCATTCCCTCATTGGATACAGCTAAGCAGTCACACAACCATCCACCAATCACATCTAAGACCTATACATCTAACTCCATCATCAGAGTTCAGCACTTCAAATGCACCTACTACAAAAACTACTGTACTATAATAGTCTCCTATATTTCTACGTACAGCAGCATGCATATCCACATGCATGAACACAAACTACAGGTATGCATATTTTCTGCACAGTACATGTACAACTCTTATGAATGCATATACATAGAGTAAATGCCACTTAACCTGTAAAACCTATACAATGAACTTACTGTCATTTTTCCCATCCACTATAATCAACTGTCACTTCCAAACCTGTCTGCTATCTAAATTTATTTTTACACACACAGCTCTGAAGTTGGAAGAAATAACAGTATAATTATAGAAAAACACTTAGTAGTGTATTATAAAATTACACACAGCCAGGATAAGGTCATGAATCTTCATACACTCACACAGATAAACACTATCATTGAAAAGCTCCCAGATGAAATAACACCACTGCCTGTAAATCACATCTTCTGCTGTATTACCCACACCTTCACAAATGCATACATTCCATGCTTTCCTATACAGTTTCTACCATTTACCTTACAAAAATTGCAAAATAAGTATATCATTATTTCTTCTTTCTCCTAACATTCAATAACACCGCCTTAAGAAACCAAGTGAGATTCATACGCTTAGTATTCTACCCATTTACAAAGCATGTTGAACTAACATATTGTAAGTAAAATATAAACGCTTCACATAGTCAAAGGAAACTGCATGCACACACTATGTTCAGATATCAAACAAGAATACTAATACAAAAACATACAAATCAACGTCTACATTAACATCAGTGCTATAAACACACAAAATGACTAACTTCTTTATTTTACAATTGCAGTGAAGACCACTGTCCTGAAAAGCAGTGTCATATGAAGTACAAACAACAACTCAGAAGAAACCTGCTCATTCCACACAAAATGAGTAAGTACAATACTACCATAATATTCTTACTTTTAGTCAAACACACTGTGGGGTTGATTCATGGAATTTGTGTGCCAAATAACAGAGATTTGTGCACCATTCTGCCCACAAATCCCCATTTGTTAAACAGGGATTAGCAGGCAGAATGGCGCACAAATCCCCGTTTTTCGGCACACAAATGACATAACTCAGCCCCTAGAATGTTAGTATTACAGAACAAAGAACTGTTTTAATTGTATACCAGTAGATTTAGTATTGGTGCTTCTCCTCACCACTATCTTACTTTCTACTGTCATCTATACCCCAGTATAGTAACACACAAATAGAAGAATAGCCTTCCCAACTAGTTGTAGCTGCCCAATGGACAATCACACACCACCACATACATCCTTACCATCATACTCAGACACTCATGCACACAGCACACATACATTGCAGAACAACCCAACCCATACCTTTTTTTTTTTCAACAAACCCCAAAGAATGTCTACCAAAAAGCAAGTCTGTAGAAAACAATGCAGAAGTAGAGCAAATGAAAATAAAAGTATCCAAAACAAGCAGAATTTGTACAAAAAGTTCAAACAAAACAGCTAATACAGTCATTAAGCGAATCAAAACAATCTTCCAGTACATATTCTTTGCCTTCTCTATCAAAATGTAAAATGAAACAGAAAGTTATTAACATGAATTCAGCTACCACTACTGCTAACACTGCTCTTATAAATCTTGCAATAGTGGCAAGTAACCATACCAAAAAAAGTATTTTAGCAAAAATGTTCTGCCACAGAGTCTTTCAGAATCTTATAAAAACAGGAGACAAATCATGCACAACCCTTAAAAAATACCGTAGAAAATTAGTCTTAGAAGCTTTGATAGACAGTGCAACCCTTCTCAAAAGGAAGTTATTCATTTTAGTGTTAAACAGAATGAAACCACTAACAAAACTAACTACTAAATTACAAAAAAGACTTCTCAATAAACGGAATGTCAACAAAAATAACTTGTTAAATATATGTGGAAGTGAATGGAGTCACACCACGAGCACAGAACCATATTTCAATGAAGAAGCTTACTAACAAAAGCAAACAAACACAATTGCCATACATTACATACAGAAGAGAACACATCACAGGATTCAGCCAACAGAACAACTGGCTCGCCACCAGAGATAAAATTCTCTTAAAAACGGCATCACTCACCCACAAGTCTCTTAACAACGCAGCCCCAACCTACCTGATCAACAGATTCCACAGACAGTCCTCCTTAAGACCCGTCAGAACTGCATACAAAGATTGTTTATCTGTTCCCCACTACAAACGGGCCACCATAGGAGGCAACAGCTTCCCGGTAAAAGCTGCCAAGCTTTGGAATTCCCTGCCTCCAAACCTTAGAGTAGACTTGCCCTATCAGAACTTCCATTCCAAGTTAGTCTCCTGGCTGAAACTGGAGACCCACTAAGACAAGGTAGTGCCCAGCGCTACACGCACACATTGCAACCACGTGTGCCTCTTGCTTACCTGTATATAACGCCCTGCTGGCATTACTGCTGATCTGTATATAACATTTGTGTACCTATTTTTGTATTATGTATATTCTTCGTGTACTGTAACCAAGCTTCGAAAATTCTTGTAAAGGCTGCGCCCTGATACCCCCGGGTACGCTTGCGCATTATAAATAATAAAACAAACAAACAAACATAGCAGCGGACGAGAGTATGAAGATTTAACAATACCATAATGCAACAAGAAATACTGCTTACAAAAATATACCCAGAAAACTCAGTATCACCTCTCCATTCGACTGAACCAGAACGTCCAGTATACAAATGGCCATGCACGCCAATGTGTAACATTGCCAAAAAATCTTTCAAATCTTTACGACAGTTCCTCAATCAGTATGTGAAAGGCAAAGACAAAATCAAAATGAAACTGCTACAAAATATGGATACCTGTCCAGTGATCAAATACACAGGACTACAAGGACATTCATTAGCCTGCATTTCAGGACCTATTTGCAAAAGCACCCTCCATCGTATCAAAATGATATCAACACATCATTCAACTATAAGAAATCTAGTCTATAAACTGTACTATGCTAAAAGTCCTGCTTTAGCACTAGCCAATTTAAATAACAACCTTCTACATGGTACAGCCACAGACCTACTCAAAGAAATAGAGCATATCCAGAGAAAATATTTTGGAAGTGAAAGCCACTTACAAAATACAATAGCTTTACAACAGACTAGCAACAATTGTACAGATGGCAACATTCTACTACACACATACAAAAAAGAAATACTAAAATGTAAAAGTACATCTGCTGAAGTATCAAACCATGTGTGTGTGTGTTGCAGCAGAAATGTTTATAAAAGTAACACAAAAACTATAGACGTAACATACAAAATAGAAAATAATGTAGATTCCAAATGGTTTCAATTAGCTCTCTACCTCATAGCAGAAAACAAATACAAAATAACTGACCCCTTAATACTTTGCAGTTACTGCACTAAAAAACCTGACAACAACCAAACTCCTTCACGTACTATCACAAATAACTTGGAATTATTCACACTACCAAAACCCCTGCAACAACTCAATTTATATGAGTCCATCATAATTCAAACAGTGCACCCATTTCAAGCAATACTATGCCGTCAACCAAAAACAGCAAAATTACCTCCCTCTGAATTAGTGAAAAGCATTTGTGGCAAAGTAGTTTATTTAGCATTACATCTGAAAGAAAATGTGCACACTCTGGGAGTGCAATGTACAATAGAGCAATCTTTAATTGTCTTAGTAAATGGTGTACCTACAAAAGACAAAACAAATTGGCAACAACGCGTAGACTTACATAAAGTTAGACAAGCCTTGCAGTATCTAAAAGACAATAATGAATACTGCAAAGAAATTATTATTGAAGAAAACTTGAGGGAAACCACTGAAATAATTCAAGGGTCACCAGAAACTGGTCAATTTGAACTTCTAGATCCTGCTACAGTATCCAATATTTTAGACCATTATACAATTCATCCATTATACTCTAATGACACCATAGATGATGCACTAGAAACGTACCAAATGCGACAAACCAAAGGATCACCAATCAGCATATGAGAAAAAAGTATAGAAGCACGTGCTTTTCCTCTACTCTTTCCTACTGGGAAAGGAGGATGGTACGAGGATGGACCCATTCAGATAACAGCATCAGAATACCGCTTGTTACAAATGTATTCTGAAGATCCCAGATTTAGACAGAATATGGAATACATATTCCACCTACTCTTTTGAAAGTGAACTAGCAACTTTATGTGACAGAGTTGCACATACATTGAAATCAGGTACCCACTTTCAAAATATGTCAGCAATGCAATTACTACACAAACTGCAAGAAAAAGACGAGGTTTTACAAACAAGCATTACAAATCTGTTCGCAAACAAGCGTGGTATTAAAGAGTACTGGTTCCGACGTCACAGAGATGTACGTTGTATGATAAGAAACCCTGGCCCACCCACTTGGTTTGTTACATTAAGGCGTGCAGAATATGCATGGGAAGATTTACATGATTTCCTATGCATATCAAACAAAAATAAAACAAACATAGATATACTAACACCTGGAGAAATTTGCTCTCTAGATCATGTTAATATTTCAAGATATTTCCATCATCGCTTCACTGCTATGCTACACTTTATTTGTAATAAAACTGTTCCTCCCCTCAGAGAAGTGCAACACTTCTTTTGAAGAAAAGAATAACAAGTCAGAGGAGCGCCACATATACACATGTTTTTATGGATTAAAGATGCTCCTAAATTTGGTCAAGACAGGGATGCCACTGTTTTACAGTTTATCACTTTTGAAATTCCATCAGAAGCAACAAATAGTGATCTTCAGGCACAAATAGTACAATTTCAAAGACACAAATGTGGGAAATATTGTTGTTGCAAATACAAAAACAAAGGGAAATACTACACCAAATGCTGCTATGGTTTCCCTAGACCAGTTTCAGAAACAGGTTAAGTGAACAACTTCATATCTTCAGTTAGACATAGTGTTAAAGGTAAATCACCTAAGAATACATATTACATATAAAGAACAGAAGAAGCAATATATATCATTGCCCTCTTATGGAATGCAAACATAGATGTGCAGTACATTGCAAACAATTCCACTGCAGTTGCACGATATGTTACAGCCTACTTGACCAAAGCAGAAAAAACAGAGCTTCAACACATCTGGAATGACCTATCATCGGACAAAACACTGTCTCAGAAATTGTACAGCGAAGGCAGAAAAATGCTCTCACATAGAGAATGTGGCTGTTATGAAGCTGCAGATCGTTTAACCGGTACTGCTTTTTATGGAAAATCTGAAAATATAGTATGGGTAAGTCTTGGTCCTGTTAAATCTAGAAAAAGAATTCTCAATCATACGACAACATAGAAACAATAGCCAAAAATGATCCCAACAGCCAAGACATTTTTAAAAAACAATTTACTAGACACATACTACCCAGACAGGAGTACCACTTTGGAAACTACGTGTCTATACCACATAGCCCAAAACTTCACATACAAAAATGATATAAAACCCAATGAAAATAAAGGTAGCTACAGAATAACAAATTGTGAAGGCAGCTTTGTGAAACTTACCAAACAAAGCTTAATTAATCAGATCAAATTGTCATTAAAAACTCCCCAACATAAAGCACTATATTACATGTCCCTGCTACAACTGTTTAAACAATGGAGAAAAGAAGAAGAGATAGGCTGTGCGACCCCAAAATCGTGGAAGAGCGCAGTGATTGTTCCCTTTTTCACAAAAGGAGACAGAACAAATCCAGAAAATTACAGGCCAATTGCACTGCTTGACATACTGGGGAATATCTATGCTACCCTCTTCCAACAAAAACTCTTAAAATGGTCCAATGAAACAAACCATGTAGACCCAAGACAAGCAGGATTTGTAAAGGGGATGGAATGCGGAGTGAATCTGTTACTCCTAAACCAGATGAAGATAGAAGCTCACAGAGCTAACACAAAAGTCTACTTAGCTCTAATAGATGTTTCAAATGCTTTCGATAGCATAAACAGAGTGTTGATGTGGAAAAAACCGAATGCATGGCACTGTCCTCCTAGCTTATTAGCTGAAATTCGGGAGCTACACTCCAATACTAATATTAGGATCAGATTGGACACGAACGGCACGCACCAATCAACACTCATAAAGGTGTCAAACAAGGTTGTGCCTTGGCAGCTATAATCTTCAATCTGTGCATGTAAATGACAGCTTCAATGGAGGTAAATTGTCTCCCGCTAACATTAATGGCTCTCACATTGATTATCTCGTATATGCGGATGAGCTTATTTTAATAGACCTTACACTGATAGGTCTCCAGCGGAATCTCATGATTCTTGAAAAATACATAACAGCTAATGGGCTAAAGATAAATAAACAAAAATGTGAGGGCCTAATATTTGAAAAACTAACCCAAAATGGCAGAAACAGAAAAACATTTAGATGGTATCTTGACAAAGAAGTAGTCAGGATTGTAAAAAACAGTACCTACCTGGGTATGAAGATTAGGGCGAGTAGGAATGATGCGCCATGGGTTGAGGTGGCGAAGAGCAAATGTTGCCAGCTGGCATGTCAAGCTGTCCTGATGAATAAAATATTTGGGAAATTTTCATTAAAGCCAGCCATCACGTTTTTTCAACAAAAAGTGATCCTGGCCCTTATCTATGACAGAGAAAATGCTTTCGTGTGTTCAGATTCACTGTGTAATACTCTGGAAAATATCTTCTGGACAAGAGTGTTACACTTGCCTAAGGGAACACCAACGGTTTGTATACGATATGAACTGGGTTATATCTCAATCCAAGCCAGAGTTTTGTGGAATCTGTTGAGCCTCTTTAGAAAAACAATGCTAAAGGTTCCAGTGCCTCAGATACAAATATTGCACAAACCGGATATGGGGAAAACCAACACGATTCTTGAAAAATGGAATGCTCTTTGCCTGGATGTCTTAGAACAGTACGACATTACGTTACAAACTTTGATTGACAAACCAAAGCTAGCTAAGACCAAACTCTGGAGAACAGACTGGATCAACATCTGTGAGCTAAGATCGAAATCGAAATCGATGAAAGAAGTCCCTGGGGAAGCAAGAGCTTATGGTCAGCTGCAAACGCATCTAACTCGGTTCCTGGATCCTCAGTCAAGAGCTCTCTATATGTAATTGCGGCTCAATGCAATGGCAACTAAGGAACATCTAAGTACCTGGTCTCAATATTTGGACCTGGACGTAACATGTCGATTATGTGGTGACAATACGGAGTCTTTGAAACATCTGACGATGTTCTGTCTAGTGTTTCTTCAACAAAGACAAAATGATCTATTGCCCAATTATCAGCAAACATCAACTCATGTCTGTAGAAGAGTGGTGGAAAGTCTTGTTTGATGATCAAATAGACCTGTGACAATTGCGTTGGTGGTATTTCTTTGAATATTAAAAGAACATTTAGAGGCAGAGAAAATCATTTTGGGACCAGTGATTGAGTGAGACTGTTACATCTACTTCCCAAGAAGATAGCACTGCTCCAACCATCAATACAAGACGATGGATGCTAACACCAAGACAAAGGGGTCTCAGAAGGATGGGAAAGCTGTGGGTTTCTTTTGTGTTCTTAAGTTTCATTTTTTTAAAGCTTTATCAAAACAATACAAATAAAAAAAATAAAAAAAGAAGAGATGCTATTTATCTATGACTCCTATGAAGACGCTTTCAAAGCAAATGCAAGCACAATAACTGATGTAAACTTTATACAGTACAAAACAATGTTGCACAATGAACGGCAACACAAAGAAGAACTCCAGACCAAACTAGATAAGGACACTCCTGACAGTAGTCAACCTTCTGTAACAGGAAGCAAAGAACCACTGAGACAGCCACTAATAGCAAATGAGGCAGAATTAGCTATGACAGAAGTAGAAAACACCATATGTCACTATGAAGAAGATACAGAAGCCTTAACTGTACTAAAATCAAAACTGAACAAAGAACAGCATACCATTTTTCAAGAAGTAACAAAAGAAATTGCACATGGTGTACAACATGAAAATAAAGAACATACCTGCCAAAATTACAAACCTATACTACTATACGTCAGTGGTGAAGCTGGTTCAGGCAAAACATTCTTAATCAAAATCATCAGCAAGTTCCTTCAACAATTGACAAACAACAAACTGTCAGCTGTTGTAACTGCCCCCACAGGTTTAGCTGCCTCCAACATAAGCGGTGTCACTTTACAGCGATTACTACTCCTTCCAGTAGAACACCAAAACAAATTAGAATATTACTAACTTTCTACAGAAGCTGCAATGGAACAATGCAGAGTTTTAAAAGAAATGAAAATGCTAAAGTTTGACTTTGATTCACCTCAGATTGCAAGAAGTACTCAAAACAAACTAAGAAGAGCTTTTTGGAGAAAAACACATTATTGTTTTTGGAGATCTTCTTCAATTGACACCAGTGAAAAGTGAACCTATCTTTAAAATCTTAGGACACAAACTCTGCCATAAAACTGTTGACAGCATAGGAAATGTTAACCTTTGGCAACATTTCCAATACAGAGAAGTAACAGAAAACATGTGCCACATCCATGCACTTTATGGCCATAACTCATGTGCTACTGATGTCATGGAAAAATTAGCACACAAAAATGTCAATTGTATGTCCTTGATGCCAACTCTTGCAAGCTGTTCCAAATTCAATCGGGGTCATTACGACCCAGGCGGTAATTACGCCAACTTTACCACCATGGTGTAAACTTTGTTTACACCATGGTGGATGGCGGATTTACCGCCCCATTCCAAGGTGAGTGGGGCGGTAAATCCCCATTTCCCATTTTCCCTTCCCCATTCCCATTTTTGCCCCATAGGGCATAATGGGAGTGGGGAAGGCGCTAATTACGCCACCGTAAATTACGGTGGCGTAATTAGCATCATGGCGGGTTAGCGCCATGGATTTTAACGGCTGCTAAAAGCAGCCGTTAAAATCAGAATCAGGCGTTAAGGGTTAACGACGGCGTTAACCCTTAACGCATGAGTTGTAATGAGGCCCAATGAAACAATGTTGAAAAATTAAATGCAACCAATAATTGAAATTGGCTCCACAGACAAACTGGACATGCAGGGTATGACACTACCCATGCGTCAAGAAGCCACAACAAGACTAAATACCAACAGAGCTGGTTTGGAGAAAATATTAAAAATAATATTTAAACTGTAGAGTAATGCTTAAACATAACCTTGATGTGGAGCTAGTTAATGGAGCACTTGGTACAGTTGTTGGCTTTAAAACATACCCACGTGACAACAACATTCAGTTTGTCAATATTCTATTTGACAAACTATCAGAAGTAAAAAAGGATAGGATGCTCAACAGCTCATTACTTCTTTTCAAAGACATGTATGTACGCAGAGAACAATGTTCTCTAACTCTAGCATGTGCAGTCACCATTCACAAATCACAAGGTCTTACCCTAGATAAAGCATTGATAGATATTGGGAACACAGTCTTTGAAGAAGGCATGAGCTACGTAGCACTATCATGCTTACGTACACCTGACGGTCTATTTCTAATCAACTTTGATGCAAGTAAAGTAAACGCTAATATTCCTTGCATTTTAGAATACAACAGACTACGTTCACTATACACCCCCATCTAAAAACCTATCCTGTTTCACAAAAAGCAAAATGTTGTAAAAGAAAACTACTTCAAATAGAAATTCAACATGATCTCACTGCAAATCCTCCATAGAGAATAAAAGAAGCCAATACTTCATCAATTACTACTACGAAGAATGTGCTACTAAAAGTAACTCAGGTACTTCTTCAAAGAAGCAACACACACTCCAAAGAAATGACTTGTACACAGAACTATATGGTCCATTCAAATGTTATGCTATGTTATGTTATTTTGCATTTATATAGCGACTTATATACCATTGGTATGGTCTGAAGGCGCTGGTAGGTTGAACGCCCTTGGGAACCGAAGTTCGGTCAGTAGAGAGAGAAGAGAGAGTCAAAAAGTGCATGTGCGCACCAGGTATGTGTGCAGCTGGTGCGGAATTCAAGTGGTAGTTATTTCTTAACGGTAGGTGTGGTGGTTTAGAGATCAGGAGTATGTGTTCGCTCTGGCCGGCTTTATCCAGAACGAGTGTGGCTGCGTTAGGCCTGAGGAGAACGCCTGGCTGGGGTGTGTGAAACCAGCAATGTTTACTTAGAGTGCTGTGGAGTAAGCGGGAGATGTAGATATGAGAACAGTTATACCGAATGATGTCATAGTATAACTGTGTTCTAGTTGAGCGGTGGTGTAAGGGCGAGAGTAAGCGTGGGGTGTGATATGATGTATGCTCTTTCGAATGTTCCCTGTATTCCAAAACATATTATGTATGTCACGCAGTTCAGTGCGGGTGGGTCCGTTCTATGCATTTTTGTTCATTTCAGGCATTCAAGATTGTCCTACACATTCATCCCTGCTTGACATATTCATGTACTCTGGTTCACCTTGCATGTACAAGACTGTCCTTTATTCTCCGGTGTGTCGCACGCATGCTCTCACGTGTTCCATACGTGTGCACTCCTGTCCTTCTTGCGCACGCACTTCAGTCTACCCAGTGCATGTACTCCTGTCTGCCTACGCACTCATCCGTTCTGTATACTCAACCGCTCTCTATACACATCTGTTCGGTATGCTCATTTGATCTACAGACTCATACGCTCAACATACTATTCATCAGCTCCACGTACTCATCCATTCAGCATACTGCTCCATTCAGCATACTCGTCCGCTCTACAAATCCATCCGCTTCGTGCGTTCGTCCGCTCCACACACTCATCAGCTCCGTACACTCGTCCGCTCCACAGACTCATCGGCTCCACATATCTTCAAATATAACTGGTGTAAATTGCTAGGCAGATGTAGCAATAAATATTCCATTTCAATTGCCACCAATTGTTGACAACATTACTTACACAATACAGGCCAATTGTGTTTGCAAATGTTAGTCCTTGATAGAAATGCAAACAACAATCCTGACAACACATATAGTGTTCATGGAATAAGACAAGAATTAGACTACTGTGCTGGAATGGTGAAATTCACTATAAACTCCCAAGAAGATCCACAAGAATTTCTAATGTACTGACTACAAGTACTGGAAAACAAAAACATACCTATAAATGAAATTTTCCAGAGTTCATACGTGTGGAAACATGCATGCACTCTCTGTAAGAATGTGACACAAGAACAAATCCCTAATGAGCGCTTTGTGTATGGATCCATACCTAACTGTGAATCCGTTCCATTTCAGCAATTTGTAAAAAATACAATCCATGGCAGATTATGTACTACCTGCAATTCAGATAATCGCTCCACCTTACAAATAAAAACACATAGTAAATATGTAATACTAATGCTTTTATGTTACAATGCAGATGGTACCAAAAACAGCTGCAACCTGACTGGATTCACACATGGTCAAGTATCTCTTGGTAAGAAAACCTTTACAACAATAGGTATAATCTACCATGCAGGAGCCACAACCAATGCAGGTCACTACACTGCATATATACAAAGAATTGTGGATGGTTCGAATGTAATGATAGTACCATTACTCTAAAGCAAAGATTACCAGCAAATCTTATAAACACTTATTTAATATTCTTAAAACCAAAATGAAATAACTAATCTGTGCATAAACATTAATAAAAATTAAATTAGAAAACTATAAACAGTTAGAATACACCAACATGTATCTAACTGCCCCAAGAGTATGCAACAACCAAACAGATAAATCAATACCACTAAATTATTAGAAGAAAACAGCTAGAATACACCAACACGTATCTAACTGCCCCATGATTTTGCAACAACCAAACAGATAAATCAATACCACTAAAATATAACAAGAAATAAACAGTTAGAATACGCCAACTGGTATCTAACTGCCCCAAGATTTTGCAACAACCAAACAAATAAATCAATACCACCAATAACTCATCTGTGCATAAACATTAATAAAACTTCAATTAGAAATCTATAAACAGCTATAATACGCCAACAGGTATCTAACTGCCCCAAGAGTATGCAACAACCAAACAGATAAATCAATACCACTAAATTATTAGAAGAAAACAGTTAGAATACACCAACACGTATCTAACTGCCCCAAGATTTTGCAACAACCAAACAGATAAATCAATACCACTAAAATATAACAAGAAATAAACAGTTAGAATACGCCAACATGTATCTAACTGACCCAAGAATCTGCAACAACCAAACAGATAGATTAGCAATTTGAGAATTTAAGTAAAAAACTATAACCAGTTACAATTCAACGACAGGTATCTAACAATCTGCAACAAGCCAACATTAGCCAGAAACAACACATAAACACTGAAAACAAAGAAAGAAATGTACTGCACCATAACAAAAAAGTTATTTTTAATCCAACATGGATTTTTCTTCCCACAGACATAGTGATTTAAGCAACAAACACGGTAACTGAGCAAATTACACAGTACACTGGTTTGTACACTACTAAACATGAGGGTTGAAATAAAGGAGAAATGTTTATTATTCAATGTAATAACTCTTTATAAACTACCTACACTAACATGATCTTTTCTTTTATCACAGAAATTGAAAAAGAATATATATGTTCCAGTTACCCACGTCATGAAAAAGATATGTCCAATCACAAAAAATCAAACAGTAAGTATATTATAATAAATACAACTCATAAATACTGCTCCATAACACAACCATTGAAGCAAACATCTAGTTTACTTCCATGGATATGTTATACTGCAATGCTTGTCACAAAACTCTACAATCTTAATGACATGACGTAGCCAACACTTCACATACAATCTATACAAATCAAACAGTACACAAACTGTAGATTTGCAAATATTTGATAGATATTGGATTCTATGGGTGTGATCTATGGGTGTGATATGCAGCAGTGGTTGTGGCCAGGGCTTTGACCATGTAACCAAGACTGTCGGCCCTGGCAACAACCACCGCAGCATATCACACCCATAGATTACACCCATAGAATCAAACATTTTAACTGGCTACATGGGCTACTGCATTGCCCATGAACACATCAGGGGTGCCTGCCACCTAAACAAATTAAAAATTTGACCCATATCTTACTCCCCCACCCTCCCCAAGCACTCTTACACACCAACACACTTGCCAAAGTTGTATTTCTCCCACGTTCAACGCTGCGCTGATCCAAGATGGCGGGCGCATTGAAACAATACGATGCACCTAACTCTTCATTCCAGCCAATCAGCAAACACGTTGCATGTCCGCCGACATGACGCAAGCCAGTTAGACAATCAGTGTCCTGTCCACGGAGCAAACAGGGAAGTGTGTCCGTGGAGCGGACATAGATATCACAAATTTTTTGTGACCTACTTTTTGGTCTTTTTAAAAAAAAATAGTGAACGGATTTTCACCAAATTTACAAAAGCACGCTTTTGGGACCAAGCCGCCGCTCCAGTCTATGGAGGAAAACACAAATTTTGGGACCCCTGCTATAACTTTGCCCCCCCTGGACCAAACCTCAACAAACTTTGCAAACAAATTGAGAGTGGGCCATATAACTTGTTTGGTTAGGATTCGTCCAGGGGGAGCGAAGTTATAAGCCACCCAAAACGTGCTCTTCCTATGGGATTAGCAATTAAACCATAACTACACAGCCACTACTGTGGTTGTGTAATATATATATATATATATATATATATATATATAGAGCAAAATGAAGCTTTTCGAGGGAAAGGCAACTTGTGGAATGCACTCCAGGGAGCAGCTGCAACGGGAGAAATATCCCTGCAGCAATTAAGAGGAAACAAAACACCTCTGTATTTCCTGGTAACACAGTTTATTTTATTAGTATAAATGTGTCAGTAAAAGGAACCATAAAAAACGACGTGTTTCACGGTATGCAAACCACTTGATCACGTAGGTTACAGACAACACAGATGATGGACTGAGATTTAACTCCGGACAACTCTCTGATTGTACTCAGAGAGCGTCTACCTGCTAAATGCCGCTTTTTTACATGTTTTGTCAAGCAGACATCTTTAAACACTTAAATAATATCTAATTCACATGGGAAAGTGCAGACAGTTTCCACTAACACTCAAAGCATAGAAAATAATTCTGAAATGTTTTAGAATACATTCACAATTTCAAAACCTATGCAATATAGACAATAATGATGCCGTTATAAATAAAACAACTTTCATGAAAGACATTTGCTTCTTGCATCTTGTCTTTTTATGTGTCTATTGTCCAATGACATTTTGTGGAAAAGAAAAAGATCGAGTACTGCTTGTGGCTGCCTAATGAAAATCAAAAGAAAGCAGCCTTTGCAAGGTATAAATCGGCTGCGATGCTTGTGACCTGCTTGAGCAGAAATATGCTGCACTGCATGTATGATGCCTGATTGTTAGATGCTGTAACTGTATGTGTTGTGCAGCTGGCTTGGGTAATACTTAAAAAGAAGGCATGAAGGTAATATTACCTATTTTATTGAGCTGTGCAAATACGCAAGAATAGAAATATAGAAATATGTGCACATTGCATTTTACCAGCAAAACTTTGTATTGACATAGCAGCAGAAAATAAAGTGCATAGTGCTCTCCGTCCATGCATGTCACTCAACTATAAATGTAAGACTCTGTAGTCAGATATTGGTACGTGGATTGTAGTATCCTCATAGTATTAAAATAAAGAATGTCTCTATTGATTTGTTTTTCTCACAGAGTCTTCAGTGCATGCATAGGCTGCTGGTTGTTAGAACTAAAGAGGGGAAAAGTTTCCTCTTATAAAGTGCAAAGTGCGTGCAACTATTGCTTTGTTATAAAGTGCTGTGTGCATTAAATATCCATATTCATAAAAATGCCCATAAGTCATATTAGTTAAATATTAGCCCATATATATGCATCTTTTTGTTAAAAAAAAGTATTACAAATACAATTTAAAATCCCTAGATGATGCACCCATTGAGAATTATCACAGATTTAAACAGCAGAATGGATAAAACAAGTCCAAAAATCTCTGTGTTGAGAGGGTCACTTAAAATAAGTACCAAAACCTATACAGCTACAAGATAAAATGATATTTAAAAACAGTCAACCTGAAAGAGAAAAAGCCCAGACCATGATCAACACCTATTCAATCATAAAATAATGGAGTGAGAGAGATATGCATACATAAGGAGCATAAATGCAGTTAAACATTCCATAGCTCGAGGCACAGCAAAACCTGTATGTATAGCCCTGTCTATATTTGGAAAAAATGACAGCAATGTAATGCATGTGAAATCTAATCCGAGCAAACCAGAGACAGAGTCTACAAAAAACCTCATGTGCCCAGGAAGGTATATAATTCCTCATCGAGTTTATGACCCCTGGGTTTTTTTGTCTCGAGGTCTAAGATACATTTGGTTTCCAATTGTCTTAATGTTAGTTCGCGATTACCTCCTCTGAGTGGTTTGGTTACTGTGTGTATGACGAAGAAGGTAAAACCCTCTAGTTTGCCTCCATGTTGGTTCTTAAAATGAAGGGCCATAGGAGAAGTCGGATCAGCATTCTTGATTGCCCTAATGTGCTGTAACACCCTCAATTTTAGTTTTCCTTTGGTGCTTCCGACATACCACTTGTTACATGGGCAGTTTAACACGTACACCACATATTCAGTTTCACAAGTAATTCTAGACACAATCTTAATGTTCTCTCCTAAAATGGGATGTAAATAGCAATTAGTGTTAACAGCATAGGTGCATGCTTTGCATTTGGAACATTTTTGGAAGCCCAGTCTTTTGATGTTCATCCAACTGGCTCCTGATTGGTCATAAAGAGGACTCATGAAACTGGGTACAAGGGTATCTTTAAATGAGGACGATCTACGAAAAGTAATGTTTGCTTTAGATGCCAGTAACTCTCCAAGATGTTCATCTAACTTTAGAATGTGTCAGTGTTTCTGTATTACTTGGCAAATTTTCTGGGCACTGTTATCGTAAGTCAGAATCAGACGTGTGTCTGCATTGTCTGCGATCTTTGCATGGACAGCATTGGAAACCAATAGTAGGGAACGATCCATGTCCCTAGCTTTTAGAAACACTCTCTCCAGTACTTTAATCGGATAGCCACGATTTTTGAACCTATGAGCCATCAAGACACATTCGCTGTCAAAAGTGTTAATGTTGGAGCAGTTTCTACGTATGTGAATACATTCCCCATACGGGATACTCCACTTCAAGGCTGTGGGATGGCTGCTCTTCGCATGCAGTGGAATATTAGAGCTGGTGGGCTTCCTATGTAGGCTTCTAGTAAGTTCGCCGTGGGCCACAGAGACTGCAATATCCAAAAATACAATATCCGTCTTGCTGTGGCTCTCAGTAAATTGTAGGTTGAGCTCATTAGTATTCAATACACTGATGAAGTCTAGCCATTCCTGATCAGTACCATCCTAGATCACAAACAGATTGTCAATGTTGCATAGCCACAGTGCTATTTTGTCTGTGTTTTTGATATTTCTGGGATGCCAAACAACAAACTTCTCCCACCAACCCATTGTCAAATTCGCATACGAAAGAGCATACGTAGTGCCCATAGCAGTGCCTTGGAGCTGGATAAAGAACTCTTTGTCAAAGAGAAAACAATTATTGGTTAAACAATGGCACCTAGTTGTTTCACTGTGCGTTGTTGTACCGGGGTTAGGTTTGTTCTGGATGGAGCCCGTTTTTTCCGGATCTTTTTAAGATCATTAATAACCAGGTCCTGGAAAGCCTAAACATGGGGTTAAATCGGGATTTAACTTTTAATGCTGTTTTCCCTGGCCAACTTGTGTCAGAATTCATTGATTCAAGTTCTTGGTCTGTATTATTTGTATGGATTGCATTTTCAAGTTTCAAATCTTCAAGAAAATGGAGGGTGAGAGTGTCCTGAATCGAGATGTCTGTATGTCCTGGGTGGCAGACTTTAGGTTTTGGTTTTGGCGGGTACATGGCAAAGGATTTTTTTAATCTGATTTTGCGCATAAATTTATCAAAGTCTATGCGGGTTTCAACATAATTGTAAACATATGTGGGACAGAAGTTCAACCCCAGTTTTAAAACTTGTTTTTCAGCTGGGGTCAGCACATGTGTGGAGAGGTTGATTATAGACATGTCTGGTAATACAGGAGTGGGTGAATTCATTTCTTTGTTCCAGAGCATGTTAAGTTCTCGGTTTTTCCACATTTATATGTGTGTATACTTTTTGTATGATGTGTAGAACAAATAATGTATTTATGTTGTTTTCACACAGAAGTGTGCAGTACTGTGGAGTAGCTGGAGGAGAATTTTCCGCATGACGAAATGTCAGAAGATAGCGATAATCATGGTACCCACTTCTCTGCATAAGCAAATTAATAGTCAGTACTTTATGTGTACTTAACATTTATATATTTATTTTTAACAGACCATACAAAAAATGAAGAAATTCAACCAAAAGACACAGTGCAAGACACCTTGGAACGCATAGAAGAGAAAGTGGACATGTTCAAAGATAATTTCAATAGTTTACGGCAATTTGTGGAGGACCATGTCAAAGGAAAAATTAGATACCACTGTACTACCTGTACCTGTCCCCGTTCTCCATTTCCCAGTGAACTATCCCCAAACCCTCAAGAACAACATAAACGTTTCTACGAAACTTCCATCCCTTCATCCCCTCACAACCAGCCTGTGGAAACCACTAATTACCCTATATATGTTTCAGTGTCTGCTTCCCCCTCTTTCTCTTAATTGCTGTATATGTGTTTAATTAAAAACATGTTATGTTAGTTTTAATGGAATTGTTTGTGTCTAATTTTTTTTTTTTTTAAATGAGTTAAAATGTCCGCGGACAGCGCACCTGTTCGGCCTGTCCGTAATTAATAAAATAAGGATGTCCTAAGGACACTATACCTGTCTGTACCGTCCGCAGCCAAGATGGAACTGTCTGTAGAACAGGCACGGTGTCCGGCATGTCCGTAGTCAAACATAATGGAAGTGTCCTAAGGACACTATACCTGGCCGTACAGTCAGCAGAACATTGTAACTTAACTGTACCTTTTACTTACTGAACCAACCCAACTTGGGGGAAGCCTAAAAAGGTCTTCCTTTATAGTCAACAACACACAAATGTGACAGTCTGATCGCAGTTCCTACCTTATCTTCACCAGGACAGGTGCAAGGTGGGGCTGCACTGAATCCTGAAGAGATGAAGAATCCCCATGTAACCCCCTGCGCGGTAGAAAGGCTACCCCCCGGAGAGAGTCCCAGGGAAACCCTCGAAGGGGAAAAAACCCTGTGCTGAGCTGCTAGGGAGCGTGGGTAAACGCCCTCCTTCCCTCCGGAATGGTCGGAATTATTCATGCTTTCGGGTCTCTGAGGTTTGCAGCTTGTTCTAACTTGCCCAGCTATAGAATTATTAAAGAACAGTAATTAGCTAAAAGAGTAGAAAAGAGGAAGGATACTGGATTCTAAAGAAAGCTGCCCGCCCCTTACCGAAAGTGCCAAAAGGTCAGGTGATTTAATTGCAGAGGCAGAGTAAGGAGTCCGTGTTCACAGAGTCTTCAAGTACTGCAAAATAAAAAAGCATAGATTGTGAAAGTCCTTTGCAATTGGCAATATCAGGTTGGAGCTACGAAATATAAGAAAGGGCTTCTCCACCTGGAAGGGGTGAAGACTGAGCAATCTTGTCAGTGTAACGAGGACACTGAACCGGATTCTGAAAGGGATTCTGAGAATGGTAGTTCCCGTGATTGAGAGAGGAGCTTGCGCGACCAATGCTGCTGCCTAGATGGAAAAGGAAAACAACCGAGCTTGTCAAAGTCCTTGCCCAGCTGCCGAACAAAGAAAAACACTACATCGCTAAAGCCGCTCCTACCGAAATACTATTTTACAGGACTTGAAAGAGAAGGAACTGGAGGCGAGCAGATGGAGGATCGTAAAAGGTCACAGATAAAGGCACGGATGATTCCTGGGGAAATGCGGAGGGAAAGGTAGACAATTATGAAAGTTGAAAGGAACAGAATGGAAACAGAAACAGAGAGGAAAAATCTGGAAATTCCCTGAAGCGTACTCACGGAGCGTCTCGCAAACTCTGATAGAGTAGTGACGCGACGTGAAGTCCGCTCTCCAATCTTTTAACGTATTGACGTCTCCCTAAGTGGGCATGGTGGTGTTCCAACGGTGTCCTACTGCTTCCGGTGGGAACGTAGTGAACGCGTTTACCACTAGACCGACAACGCCTCCTGCAGCCGGTACCGTTGTCGAAAAGGTAAAGTCACAGTTGTCGTACACATCACCTGATGTAATGGAGGAAACCATTACAAACATCTACGCACATGCCCACCACACCCAATCCTGTGAACATTACGCCTGTCCGTAACTGTCCGTCTCACTTGTGTCACACTTTTAATTAGTTTCAGGACCCGAACACTGTCCATAGAACACCCGCGCGCATGCACACGACCGTTCCTGTGCATTTGGTGTCCTGTGGGCACCCATTGCCTTCGCGGATGTGTTCACAACGTCATCATGTGACCGCACCCACGCTGAGCATGTGTCCTAATTAGCGCACATTGTCCGCTTCCCCAACATTTCAAAAGAACTTATGCAGACAAGCCAAATTATTTTAGAATAAAAAATCACCATTTCACATGTCGCATACAATGGCCCTAGCTTTCCACATATTGTTTGGAACTTTTTGAACGCTTTCGAGTGATCGATATGGTCACAAGGTGCACCCCTCAACCCCTATGAAAGGCCACACCCGCAAGCTCATCTTCATTGTACTTCTGGTGATTGCAGATTGAGTTTTGCTGCCTTTAGTGCTCTAGCAGAGATTACCTCACCAACCCTGATGGCATCCATGGCTGTTGTTGCTACATCAGCCTCAGCACCACGCCCAACCCTCCACCACCAGCAACTCCCCAAGGGCCTGCAGAGGGGAATACGCATGAGGATGTAGAGAGCGAGATGAAGAGGATGAAGAGAATGAGGTGGAGGAACTCCCTACTACCAGCACTCGCCGGGAGTCGTGGGTGTGGCGGTTGTTTACCGTTTATGGTAACGTACCAAAAGCACCTGCAAACCAGGTCACATGTAAAAAGTGCAAGTTGGTGCTGAGTCGTGGAAGACCTGCTGCGTACGGCTTTGGTACGACAACCATGAAGCGACACCTAACTTCATTCCACAGTGCGGACATTCGGAAGGTTGTACCATGTACAGAACGTAGTAGGTTGAGTTCCTCCACAGCATCCTCCGTTTCCGATCCTCTCACCACAAGAGACACTCCTGTGGGAGAGCGCATCCCTCTAGCTGCGTCACAGGCCATTCGCAATGCTGTTGACCCTTACCTTTCGAGGGTCACAATATTGTGTATGTACTGTGACGCAGTACTCTGCAGGGGGAGAGTTTTCGAAGTGCTTTCGAGACTATGGTCATGGAGCACCAGAAGAGCTGCTACCTACCTAAATAACGCCCACCCTACATCTTACTCTCTCCACCTGTCCTTTCTTATCCCAGTGGTTGGTGTCCCTACCTTACCCTCCTTTCCCTTCCTCTCCTAGTGTGTCGTGTGTAAAAAATCCCCAAAAAATAAAAAACAACAACAAAAAGGCTCTTTTCAAAGCTGCCTTTCTCAGTTTAAAAATGGAACTATCAAGTAAACGGTGTAGGCCCCTGTGCATTTTTCAAAAAGCCCGCGGACAGTCCTAGGACAGACAAAACTTTAGGGTGCAACCATACCAAAACCAATGCACTTTTCTCTGGGAGTAAGTGGTGGCTCTGAAAAGAGCCTTTTGGTGGTGTTTTGTGTGTTTGAAAAACTTGGATTCGTCAACATGTAATGCAAAATAGGTGACTATAATTCCAAAAAAAGGTTGCAATGCATTTTGTACATTTCAAAGAAAAATCTGATTGCCAGCATATGTAAGATGGACTCCATCTCTCAAAAATGAATGTGCTACGAAACATAATATTTTCATTGTGGAAAGAGGACATGCCAACGTCTCTTAGAAAGGCACAAACAGCCTTATTGACATTGTGCCTTGCTTTCTCCATTTGTGGACCAAATAAAGAAGAACGGAGCCACATTTGCAATACGAGAAAAAAATATTTGCCAATTTGGAAACATGTCCATGACCTTCTCAAGTCCTTCCTTCATTGCAAATTGCAAAGAAATTCCAGACACATGCCCTAAACTGTTTCCTCCACAATGAATGATGATTATATCAGGATGACGCTCTGTCTGTAAAGTAGCACAGAGAGGTTCCAAGTCCAGCCACTTCATTCCATGCACTCCATGCCAGTGCACCTCCACATGTGGGAATCCAAGATCTGCAGATATACTGCAACGTTCTGCATGCACCTTCAACCAATGTATCCATGAGTCTCCCAAAACCCAGATAATCTGTTTTAGAGCACACACAGCCATAGCTGTCTTTTCTCCTCTCAGGAGAAAGACGTTCTCACTAAATCTCTCCGTTCTCAACACACCCACTGAACTTTACTGACCAATCCCTAGCTTCGCTCATTCTCATTTGCAAGCCTCTCCACCCCAGAATCCCTGTATGTAATATGCGCTGCCTGCAGACTACCGCCATGTCTGCGGACATGTAGAGGATTTAAGCGTGATGACTGTACATTTAAATAGTGTTCCCATTTCCCCTTTAAGGAGGGCTCTGAAAAGAGCCGTTTTTTTTTGTTTTTTTGCAGATGCTTGACAGACACCTGTTAATTTGTATTTATTTTTTTTCTTCTTACTTTACTCCTACAATCATCACATAACCTCCTCCAAAGCAAGCCTTACATTCCAAAAGAACATGGCATTTCCCAAAAAAGATAAAGAAACACCATCTGCTTCAAAATAAGCCACATTACTGGAAACAATGATCTCGTGGCTACAGAAAAACATACCAGCTCTTAACATGAAAGCACGCTTGCCGCGATTGATTGCACACCTACCAATACTTTGATCAGGACAAAAAACAGAACTGTTGTCCCATTTTGCTCTAGGAAGTAATCTAGAAAAAATTACTTTCGCAGTTGGAAAGATGTTGATAACTGCTTGAACCAACTGTTCCAAATCTCCCAACAAAGTAGGTGAACTCACGTAGCCCAAATGGAAAGCACCACAGTGCAAAACTACCACATGGGGACTGTTCATCCTACGCATATCTCTGCAAACTTGGAGAATTGCCTCTACATTGCAGTCAGTCACAGCACTCCACACCACCTTCACTCCTCTTACATCGAAATTGTTTGCCACATGCTTACATTGAGAATAGCGCTGTAAACCATGGACAAAAATATCTCCGAGCACCAACACCCTGACTGTCTCCACCTCTGCCATATTCACTACACACACTCTCTTTCTACACAATACAACAATGTCAACATCTGATTGGCTGATCCCTACGGTCCCCTTTCCATGCTGGATTTGCTGTAAAACCATGTATGTGGGACGCCCTACCCGCGGACAGTCACGGTGTCCACGCGGCACGTAACTCTTAGCCAGTCCTTCTACCCTTTCCACATCCCTCGCAAATCCATTCCCTCATGGACACAGCTAAGCAGTCACACAACCATCCACCAATACATCCAAGACCTCTACATCTCACTCCATCATCAGAGTCCACACTTCAAATGTACTGTTGATCACTCTGAATACAAGTCTCAGATCATTGCAAAGCACCTACTACAAAAACTACTGCGTATGTCTCGAGGATTTCTACATACCCACATGCATGATTACAAAGTACAGGTATGCATATTTTATTCAGAGTACATTTACAACTGTTATGATTACATATAAACAAATTAACAAATTAATGCCACTAAATCTGCATAGCCAAAACATACATACAAACGCTCCCACTTTAAACGCGAGACTCCCGATTTCTCATTGAAAAATCACACTACTTCTTACTATCACCCGCATAACCTATACATATGTACCAACTCTCCCAATTTACGCGCAAAACTTGATTTTTCGTTAAACAATGTCACCATTTTTTACTGTCTTCCGCCTAAATTAATGCTACTCCCAATGCGATTGTATGAGAAAAATAAACATTCCCAATTGCTGTGGTGACATCTCCCTCAGGTGCTCCCGATTTTTCGCATGCCTACTTATAATATGAAAGTATTCTAATTTTTCCCATCTACTATAATGACCTATCACTTCCAAACCTCTCTGCTATCTACAACACAGCTGCAAAAAAACAAGGGAATTTAATGAACTTAAAATTGTACTCATGTGCGAAGCAGGTTGAACTAACATACTGCAAATAACATATAAAGGATGCATATAGTCAAATGCAATGCACGCATACTCTGTGTTGAGATATCAAAAGGGAATACTTCCACAAAAGTATACAAATGAACGTGTACATTAACATCACTGCTATAAACACACAACATTACTAACTTCTTCCTTTTACAATTGCAGTGAAGACCACTCTCCTGAAAATCAGCAGCATCTACACTACAAACAACATATCCGAAGAAACCTGTTCATTCCACAAAAAAAATAAGTACTACCTTTATGTTCTTACTGTTCCTCAAAGACACTGTGTGGGTCATTCATGTAATTTGCGCAACAAAAAAAACATTGATTTCTGAACCATTCTGCCCACAAATCCCCATTTATTAAACAAAGATTAACAGGCAGAATGGCACTCAAATCCCTGTTTTTTGGGAACACAAATAACATACACAAGCCTTCGAATGTTAGTACTACAAAACAAATACCTGTTTTAATTTTTTTACCATTACGTTTACTATTAATGCTTCTCCTCACCACTAGCTCACTTTCTACTCTCATCTGAAGCACAGTGTAGTAACATACAAACAGAAAAATAGCCTTCCCAACTCATTGCAACTGCCCAATGCACATTCACACACCACCACAAACATCTTCCCCATCAAACTCATACACGCATGCACACAGCACACATACATTGTAAAACAGACCAACCCATAACTTCTTTTTTTTTCAACAGACCCCAAAGAATGCCTACCAAAAAGCAAGTCCATAGAAAGGAACGCAGAAATAGAGCATATGAAAATAAAAGTGTCCAAAGTAAGCATCCATCTCTACCAGACTTTGTACAAAACGTTGAAAAAAACAGCTAATGCAGACATTTCGCGAAACAAAAGGAGCTTCAACTACAGAAACTTTGCCTCCTCTATCAAAATGTGGCACGAAACAGAAAATGCTTAAAAAGAATTTGGCTACCGCTACTGCTAACACTGCTCCTATAAATCCTCATATGCTAGCAAGAAACCATAGTAAAAAAAGTATTTTAGCTAAAATGTTCCACCACAGAGTCCTTCAGAATCTAATAAGAATAGGAGCGAAATCATCCACAACCCTTAAAACCTACCGTAGAAAATTAATTCTAGACGCTCTCGTAGACAGTGCAATCCTTCTCAAAAGGAAGTTATTTATTTTAGTTTTAAACAGGATGAAACCACTAACAAAACTAAGTACTAAATTACAAAAGAAACTTCTCAATAAACGGAATGTCAACAAAAATAACTTCTTAAATGAATGGAGTCACATGATGACCACAGAACCATATTTTAATGAAGAAGCATACAAACAAAATCAAACAAACACAATTGCCATCCATAGCAGTGGGCGAGGATATGAACAAATCAATAATACCATCATGTAACAAGAAACACTGCTTACAAAAGTATCCCCAGAAAACTCAGAATTATCTCTCCATTCGACTGAACCTGAACGTCCAGTATACAAATTGGCGTGCACGTCAATGCGTAAAATTCCCAACAAATCTGTCAAATCTTTACGCCAGTTCCTCAATCAGTATGTGAAAGGTAAAGACAAAATCAAAATGAAAGTGCTGCAAAATAGGGATGCCTGTCCAGTGCACAAATACACAGAATGACAAGGACATTCATTAGCCTGCATTTCAGGGCCTATTTGCAAAAGCACCTTCCGTGATATCAAAATGATATCAACACATCATTCAAATGTAAGAAATCTAGTGTATAAACTGTACTATGCTAAAAGTCCAGCTTTAGAACTAGCCAATTTAAATAACACTCTTCTGCATTGTACACCCAAATACCTACAAGAAGAAATCAACCGTATCCAGAGAAAATATTTTGGAAGTGAAAGCCACTTACAAAATGCAATAGCTTTAGAACAGACTAGCAACAATTCTGCACATGGCAACCTTCTATTACACACATACAAAAAAGAAATACTAAAATTTAAAAGTATATTCGCTGAAGTACCAAACCATGTGTGTGTGTGTTGTTGCAGAACTTTTTACAAAAGTAAAACAAAAACTATAGATGTAACATACAAAATAGAAAACAATGAAGATTTCAAATGGTTTGAATTAGCTCTCTAGCTTTTAGCAGAAAACAAATATGAAATAAGTGAACCCTTAATAAGCTGCAGTTATTGCACTACAAAACTTGACAACAACCAAACTCCTTCACGTGCTATCACAAATAACTTGGAATTATTCCCACTACCAAAACCCCTGCAACAACTCCATTTGCATGAGAGCATCATAATTCAAACAGTACACCCATTTCAAGCAATAATACTCCTTCAACCAAAAACAGCAAAATTACCTCCCTCTGAATTGGTGAAAGGCATTTGTGGCAAAGTAGTTAATTTGACATTAGATTTGACAGAAAATGTGCACACTCTAAGAGTGCAACGTCCAATAGAGCATTCTTTAATTGTCTTAGTAAAGGGTGTACCAACAAAAGACAAAAAAAATTGGCAACAACTCGTGGACTTATATAAAGCTCGACTAGCCTTCCAATATCTGAAAGACAATAAAGAATAATACAATAAAATACATATTGAAGAAAGCTTAAGGGAAACAACTGAAATAATTCGAGAATCATCAGAAACTGGTTAATTTGAACTTCTGGATCCTGCTGCAATATCCACTCTTTTGGACCATTATACAATTCATCCATTGCACTCTAATGAGAGCATAGATGATGCACTAGAAACTTACCAAATGCGAAAAACCAAAGGTTCACCAATGAGCATATGGGAAATAAGTATAGAAGGACATGCGTTCCACTACTATTTCCTACTGGCAAAGGAGGAAGATACAATGATAGACTCACTCCGATAACAGCATCAGAATACCGCTCATTACGAATGTATTCTGAAGATCCCAGATTTAGACAAAATATGGAATACATATTCCACCTACTCTTTGAAAGTGAACTAGAAACTCTATGTTACGGAGTTGCACACATATTGAAATCGGGAACCCACTTTCAAAATATGTCAGCTACGCAATTAATACAAAAAGTGCAAGAAAAAGATGAGGTTTTACGATAAAGCATTACAAATCTGTTTGCAAACATGCGTGGTACAAAAGAATACTGGTTCTGACATCACGGAGGTGTACGTTGTATGATCAGAAACCTTGGCCCACCCACTTGGTTTGTTACATTAAGTTGTGCAGAATATGCATGGGAAGATTTACATGATTTCCTGCGCATATCAAACAAAAACAAAACATAGATATACTAACACCTGGAGAACTTTTCTCTCTAGATCCTGTTAATGTTTCAAGTTATTTCCACCATCGTTTCATTGTGATGCTACACATTATTTGTAATACAACTATTCCTCCGTTTCAGAGAAGTGCAAAACTTCTTTTGGAGAAAAGAATTCCAAGACAGAGGAGCACCACATATCCACATGCTTTTATGGATTAAAGATGCTCCTAAATTTGGTCAAGACAGTGATGCCACTGTTTTGCAGTTCATCCAAAAATATGTCACTTGTGAAATCCCTTCACAAATGAGACATAGTGACCTTCATGAACAAATTGTACAGTTTCAAACACACAAATGTGGCAAATATTGTCGTTGCAAATACAAAAACAAAGGGAAATACTACACCAAATGCTGCTTTGGTTTCCCTTGACCAGGTACAGAAACAGGTGAAGTGAACAACTTCATGTCTTCAGTTAGAAATAGTGTTAAAGAAAAATCACCTAAGAACACGTATTACATAAAAAGAACAGAAGAATCAAAATATATCAATGATTACAAAGCAATGATTGCCCTCTATTGGAATGCAAACATAGATGTGCAGTACATTGCAAACAATTCCACTGCAGTTGCACGATATGTTACAGCCTACTTAACAAAAGCAGAAAAAACAAAGCTTCAAGACCTCTGGAATGACCTATCATCAGACAAAACACAATCTCAGAAATTGTACAGTTTAGGCATAAAAATGATTTCTAATAGAGAATGTGGCACCTACAAAGCTGCAGATTGTTTAACCGGTACTGCATTGTATGGAAAATCTGAAAATATAGTATGGCTAAATCTGGGTCCTGCTAAATTAAGAAAAAAAGTTCTCAAATCATACAACGATATGGAAACAAAAATGATCCCAACAGCCAAGACATTTTGAAAACAATTTACTAGACACATGCTACCCGAACAGGAGTAGCACTTTGGAAAACATGTGTCTATACCACATAGCCCAAAACTTTTCATACAAAAATAATATAAAACCCGAGGAAAACAAAGGTAGATATAGAGTGACAGATTGTGAAGGCAGTTTAGTGAAACTTACCAAACGAAGCTTAGTCAATCATATCAAATTTTCATTAAAAAACTCTTCAACCGAAAGAACTATATTACATGTCCATGCTACAACTTTTTAAACCATGGAGAAAAGAAGAAGAGATACTAGATAACTATGACTGCTATGAAGACGCTTTCAAAGCAAATGAAAGCACCATCACTGATGTGAACTCTATACTGTACAAAACAATGTGACAAAATGAACAGCAACACGAAGAAGACCTCCATGCCCAACTAGATAAGGCTACTTCCGACAGTAGTCAACCTTCTGTAACAGGAAGCCAAGAACCACTGGGACAGCCACTAATAGCAAATGAGGCAGAATTAGCTATGACAGAAGAAGAAAACACCACGTGTCACTATGAAGATGATACAGAAGACTTAACTGTACTACAATCAAAACTTAACAAAGACCAGTGGACTGTTTTTTGAAGAAGTAACAAAAGAAATTGCACATGGTGTACAACACAAAAATATAGACTGTACCTGCAAAATTACAAACCTATACTGCTATACGTCAGTGGTGAAGCTGGCTCAGGCAAAACATTCTTAATCAAAATCATCAGCAAGTTCCTTCAACAATTGACAAACTAGAAACTGTCAGCTGTTGTAACTGCCCCCACAGGTTTAGCTGCCTACAACATAGGTGGAGTCACTTTACACCAATTACTACCCCTTCCAGTAGAACACCAAAACAGATTAATATATTACAAACTTTCTACAGAAGCTGCAATGGAACTACACAGAGTATTGAAACAAATGATAATTCTACTAATAGATGAATTGAGCATAGTCTCCAACCTAATGTTGGCTTTGATTCACCTCAGATTGCAAGAAGTACTTAAAACAAACTATGAAGAACTATTTTGAGGAAAACACATTATTGTTTTTGGTGATCTTCTTCAATTGACACCAGTGAAAGGTCAACCTATTTTTAAAACCTTAGAACACAAACTCTGCCCTAAAACTGTTGGCAGCATAGGAAATGTCAACCTTTGGCAACATTCCCAGTATAACGAATTAACAGAAAACATGCGCCAATCTGCAGACCTCACTGCACCAACATTTTAAAAAGTATTAGAGTTGGTGTAGCACAAACAATATTAAAAACCCAGCACATCCATGCACTTTATGGCAATAACTCATGTGCTACTGATGTTATGGAACAATTAATGCACACAAATGTGAATTGTATGGCTTTAATGCCAACTCTTACAAGTTGTTCCAAATTCAATGAAACAATGTTAATAAAATAAATGCAACCAATAATTGAAATTTGCTCCACAGACAAACTGTACGTACATGGTATGACACTACCAATGTGTCAACAAGCCACAACAAGATTAAACACCTTAGAAAATTCTATCTTCAACTCTGCTGGGTTGGAGAAAATATGAAAATTATCCTTAAACTGTAGAGTAATGCTTAAACATAACTTTGACATGGAGCAAGGACTAGTTAATGGAGCACTGGGTACAGCTGTTGGCTTTCAAACATACCCACGTGACAACAACATTCAGTTTGTCAATATTCTCTTTGACAAACTTTCAGAAGTAAAAAGGATAGGGCGCTCAACAGCTCGATTCCTTCTCTTCAAAGACATGTATGTACGAAGAGAACAATTTTCTCTAACTCTTGCATATGCAGTCACCATTCATAAATCCCAAGGTCTTACCCTAGACAAAGCATTGATAGATATTGGTAACACAGTCTTTAAATAAGGCATGACCTACGTAGCACTATCACGCTTACGTACACTTGACAGTCTATTTCTAATCTACTCTGATGCAAGTAAAGTCAACGCTGATATTCCTTGCATTCTCAAATACAATAGACTACATTCACTATAAACCCCCCACCTAAAAGCATATCCTGTTCCTCAAAAAGGAAAACGTTGTAAAAGAAAACTAATTCAAACTGAAATGCAACAGAATCTGACTGCAAATCCTCCAAAGAGAGTAAAAGAATCTAATAATTCATCAATTACCATAACCAAAGAAGAACCTATTAGTCAAAGTTACTCAGGTACTTCTTCAAAGAAGCAACACACACTCTGAAAAAATAACTTGGGCACAGAACTAGCTTGTCCATTCAAATTTTCAAATGTAACTGGTGTAAGTTGTTACGCAAATGTAGCAATGAATATTCTATTTCAATTGCCACCAATAGTTGACAACATTTACTTACACAGTACAGACCAATTGTATTTGCAAATGTTAGTCCTTCATAGAAACGCAACAAACAATCCTGACAACACGTATAGTGTTCACGGAATAAGACAAGAATTGGACTACAGTGCTGGAATGGTGAAATTCACTAGAAACTCACAAGAAGATCCACAAGAATTTCTAATGTACTTACTACAAGTACTGGAAAACAAAAACATACCTATAAATGAAATCTTCCAGATTTCATACATGTGGAAACATACATGCACTCTCTGCAACAATGTGACACAAGAACAAATCCTTAATGAGCGCTTCGTGTATGTATCCATACCTAATTGTGAATCCATTCCATTTCAGCAACTTGTGCAAACTGCAAACCATGGCAGATTATGTACTACCTGCAATTCAGATAATCGTTCCACCTTACTAATACAAACACATAGTAACTATGTAATACTAGTGCTTCTACGTTACAATACAAATGGTACCATTTCAGCAACTTGTGAAAACTGCAAACCATGGCAGATTATGTACTACCTGCAATTCAGATAACCGTTCCACCTTACTAATACAAACACATAGTAACTACGTAATACTAATGCTTCAACATTACAATGCAGATGGTACCAAAAACAACTGCAAGCTGACTGGATTCACACATGGTCAAGTATCACTGGGTAAGAAAACCTTCACAACAATAGGTATAATCTACCACGCAGTAGCCACAACCAATGCAGGTCACTACACTGCATGTATTAAAAAGAAATGTGGATGCTTCGAATATAATGATAGTACCATTATTCTAAGCCAGAGATTAGCAGCAAATCTTACAAACGCTTATTTAATCTTCTTAAAACCAAAATTTAATAACTAATCTGTACTTCAACATTAAGAAAAATTAAAAAAAAACTATAAACAGTTAGAATATGCCAACAGGTATCTAACTGGCCCAAGATTCTATTACAGCCAAACAGATAAATGAATATCACTAAATTATAACAAAAAAATAGACAATTAGAATACACCAAGAGGTATCTAACTGCTTCAGAAATCTGCAACAATCCAACAGCTAGAACATCAACCAGAAACAACAAGTGAACACTGAAAGGAAACATATAGACTGTAGCATAAAAAAAAAGTTATTTTTTAATCCGACAAGGATTTTTTTTTTTCCCACAGACCCAGTGATTTGAAAAACAAACACAGAAACTGAGCAAAATGCACAGTACACTGGTTTGTAAACCAAATATGAGGTTCCAAAAAAAAGCTGAAATGTCAATTATGCAATGTAATACGTCTTTATAGAATACATACACTAACATGCTCTTTTCTTTTATCACAGAAATTGAAAAATAATATTTCCTCCAGGTACCAAACTCATGTAAAAAATATATTGAATCTCCACAAATGAATCAGTAAGTATAATTACAAACATTTGATAGATATTCGAAACTATAGGTGTGATCTATGGCTGTGATATGGGGCAGTGGTTCTGGTCAGGGCCTAGAGTCTCAGGTGTATAGCCTACAGCCTATGGCCTGCGGCCATGCACCCAAGACTGTAAGCCCTGGCTACAACCACTGCAGAATATCACAACCATAACCACTGCACCATATCACACCCATGCTACCTTATAACTTCAGTACTTATAACTTTGGTCTTGGGTGCGGCCATGCACCCAAGACTCTAGGCACTGGCCACAACCACCGCAACATATCACACCCATGGTTGCGTATAACTCATTATCACACCCATAGAATGAAACATTTTAACTGCAGCATATACTCAATTTGCACCCAAGTCTCTAGGACCTGCCCACAACCACCTAATAGATATTCGATTCTATGGGTGTGATCTATAGGTGTGAAATGCTGTCTTCGGTGTATGGCCTACAACCTGCGGCCATGCACCCAAGACTCTAGGACCTGGCCACAACCACCACAGCATATCATGACCCTGGTGAATTATATCTCAGTATGACAACCATAGATTGAAAAACTTTAACTGCGGCATATACTGAATTTTAAAGTCCGCTGACACCACGCGTGTCCTTAGAACAGTTTCAACGTGCCTGCGCACAGCACAGACAGGAATACTAACCATAGAACACACCTCATTTTCAGTAATTACGAACATCCCGGACAGCGCGGGCATGGCTAATACATCAGTACACCTGCCACCTAAACAAATACAATATTTCACCCATCTCTTCCTCCCTAAACCTCCCCAAGCACTCTTGCACACCAAAACACTCCCCAAAACTGCATTTCGCCTCTGTTCACCGCTGCGCTGTTGGCGGATCCAGGATGGTGGGCGCATCGGAACAATCTAACGCACATCACGCCTCACTCCAGCCAATCGAGGGACACATCGTGTGTCCGCGGACGTGACGTGAGCCCATTAGCCAGTCGGTGTCCTGCCGCAAACAGGGAAGTGCCAACGCGGAGCGGACATAGATATCACTAATTTTTTTAGACCTACTTTTTGATCATTTTAAAGAACACTACTGGATGGATTTTCACCAAATTTACAAAAGCACACTTTTGGGACCAAACCGCTGCTCCTGATGCAAATTTGGTGAACATCCATCCAGCGGTTTCTTCTGTAGCCGTGCGCAAAGTTGTTCCCCCATTTAGTCTATGGGAAAAAATAAAGTTTTGGGACCCCCACTATCACTTTGGCCACTGTGGACCAAACCTCAACAAGGTTTTGAAAAAAATTCAGAGTGAGCCATATACATTTTTTGAAAAGTTTGGTGAGGATTTGTCCAGGGGTTGCAGAGTTATAAGCTGCCCAAAAAGTGCTCTTCCAATGGAAACATCAACTTAACCATAACTACACAGCCACTACCGTGGCTGCGTAATATATTACATGGCCACGGTAGTGGCCATGTAGTTATGGTTAAGTTGGTGTTTCCATAGGAAGAGCACCTTTTGGGCAGCTTATAACTTTGCTCCCCCTGAACGAATCCTCACCAAACTTTGCAAAAAAAGTATATGGCCACTCTGAATGTGTTTGGTGAGGATTCGTCCAGGGGGGGAAACTTATAGGGGGGTCCCAAAATGTCTTTTTTTCCCATAGACTGAATGGGAAAAAATGTTTGCTCACGCCTACAGCCCAAACCGCTGGAAGGATTTTCACCAAATTTGGACCAAGAGCAGCGGCTTGGTCCCGAAAGCGTGCTTTTGCAAATTTGGTGAAAATCTGTCCAGTAGTTTCAGTGATATCTGTGTTCGGTCCGCAGACACACTTCCCTGTTCGCTCCGCGGACAGTGTCCTGATTGGCCGAGTGGCTTACGTCATGTCCGCGGACATATGGCATGTTCGCTGATTGGACGGTGTTAAGCGTGTAGCGCGTCAGATTTTCGGTAGCGCCCGCCATCTTCGATTCTCGGACGTCCACGGACAGCGCAGTGAAAGTTTGTTCGAAATCTGTATTTAGTAGAGTGTGTTGTTGTGTGGGAGTGTTTGGGGAGGATGGGAGGGTTTGAGATAGGTTAAATGTTGTGCTTTTTTATGTGGTGGACTTTCTTTTTGTGTTCGATTTGTCTGCGGACATCACAGGTGTTCTGAAATGTTCTAAATAAACTGAATAGGGGGTTTTCTGAGGACTCAAAATGTGTCAGTTTTGTTCGCAAGTAAGCTGAAACTGTTCCAAGAACACTCGCGCTGTCCTGAAATGTTCGCAAATAAACAAAATTGGGGTGTTCTGAGGACGCTGTCCGTATTGTTCGTTGCCAAGTTGAAAGTGTTCTAAGAACTCTCGCGGTGTCCTGAAATGTTCTTAGGGGGTGTCCTGAAGACGCTGTCCGTATTGTTCTCTGGCAAGTTGAAAGTGTTCTAAGAACTCTCGCAGTGTCCTGGAATGTTCGCAAATAAACAAAATGGGGTGTGTTCTAAGAACTCACGCGGTGTCCTCAAATGTTCGTACGGGTGTCCTGAAGATGCTGTCCATACAGTTCTGTGGCAAGCTGAATGTGTTCTAAGAACTCTCGCGGTGTCCTGAAATGTTCGCAAATAAACAAAATGGGGGTGTTCTGAGGATGCTGTCCATATTGTTCGTTGCCAAGTTGAAAGTGTTCTAAGAACTCTCGCGGTGTCCTGAAATGTTCACAGGGGGTGTCCTGAAGACATTGTCCGTATTGTTCTGTAGCAAGGTGAATGTGTTCTAAGAACTCTTGCGGTGTCCTGAAATGTTCGCAGATAAACAAAATGTGGGTGTTCTGAGGACGCTGTCTGTATTGTACGTTGTCAAGTTGAAAGTGTTCTAAGAACTCTCGTGGTGTCTGGAAATGTTCGCAGATAAACAAAATGGGGGGTGTTCTAAGAACTCACGTGGTGTCCTCAAATGTTCATAGGGTGTCCTGAAGACGCTGTCCGTATTGTTCTGTTGCAAGCTGAATGTGTTCTAAGAACTCTCGCGGTGTCCTGAAATGTTCGCAGATAAACAAAATGGGGGTGTGTTTTAAGAACTCATGCGGTGTCCTCAAATGTTCACAGGGGGTGTCCTGAAGAAGCTGTCCGTATTGTTCTGTGGCAAGCTGAATGTGTTCTAAGAACTCTCGTGGTGTCCTGAAATGTTCGCAAATGAAGAAAATGGCGGTGTGTTCTAAGAACTCTCGCGGTGTCCTGAAATGTTTGCAAATAAACAAAATGGGGGTGTTCTGAGGACGCTGTCCGTATTGTTCGTAGTCAAGTTGAAAGTGTTCTAAGAACTCTGGTAGTTCCATTTGGTCATGCACCCAACACTCTATCTCCTGGCCACAACCACCGCAGCATATCACAGTTATAGTTGCTTATAACTTTGGGTCAAAAACAAATTCATAAGGAACAAAGTTATAAGATATAATGGGTGTGATATGCTGCAATGGTTGCGGCTATGGTATAGAGTGTATAATATACTTACTGTTTTGTTTAGTAACTGGAGTACATGTATTACTTGTTAATTTCTGTAATAAAAGAAAATAGCATGTTAGTATTAGTATTTTGTAATGACTTATTACATTGTATAATCAACATTTATTTTTTTTTTACCCTCATATTTAGTAGAATACAAACCAGAGTACTGTGCAATTTGCTCAGTTTCTGTGTTCGTTGCTAAAATCATTGGATCTGTGGGAGAAAAAAAAATGCATGTTGGATTTAAAAAAAAAACCTTTTTCTGTTATGCTACAGTTTATTTGTTTGTTTGTTTTCAGTGTTCACTTGTTGCTTCTGGCTAATGGTTTATACATTGGGTTGTTTAATTTTTTTGGAGCAGTAACATATTATTTAGTTGTTTGGATATTATAAAATTTTGGAGGAGTTAGATACCAGTAGGCGTATTCCAACTGTCTATTTATTGATATATTTCAGTTATATTGATTTATTTGTTTAGATATTTTTAAATTTTGGGACAGTTAGATACCAATTGGCGTATTCTAACTGATTATTTTTTGCTCTAATTTAGTGGTATTCATTTATCTGATTAGTTGTTGTAGAATCTTTGGGCAGTTAGATAGCTTTTGGAATATTCTAACAGTTTATATTTTTTTACTACAAGGTTTAAGTACAGTTTAGTTATCAAATTTTGGTTTTAAGAACATTAAATAAGCATTTGTAAGATTTGCTGGTAATCTCTGCTTGAGAGTAATGGTACTATCATTACATTCAAACCATCCACATTTCTTTTTTATATATGCAGTGTAGTGACCTGCATTGGTTGTGGCTCCTGCGTGGTAGATTATACCTATTGTTGTGAAGGTTTTCTTGCCAAGTGATATTTGACCATGTGTGAATCCAGTCAGGTTGCAGTTGTTTTTGATACCATCTTCATTGTAACGTAGAAACATTAGTATTACGTATTTACTATGTGTTTTATTACTAACGTGGAGCGATCATCTGAATTGCAGGTAGAACATAATCTGCCATGGTTTGTATTTTGTACAATTTGCTGAAATGGAATAGATTCACAATTAGGTATTTATATATATACGAAGCGTTCATTGGGGATTTCTTCTTGTGTCACATTGTTGCAGAGAGTGCATGTATGTTTCCACATGTATGAAATCTGGAAGATTTCATTTATAGGTATGTTTTTGTTTTCCAGTACTTGTAGTAAGTACATTAGAAATTCTTGTGGATCTTCCTGTGAGTTTATAGTGAATTTCACCATTCCAGCACAGTAGTCCAATTGTTGTCTTATTCCATGAACACTATACGGGTTGTCAGGATTGGTTGCTGCATTTCTGTGAAGTACTAACATTTGCATACACAATGGGTCTGTACTGTGTAAGTAAATGTTGTCAACTATTGGTGGTAATTGAAATAGAATATTCATTGCTACATTTGCGTAGCAACTTACACCAACTATATTTGAGAGTTTAAATGGACCAGGTAGTTCTGTATCTGACTGCTTTTTTGGATTTTGTCTTCACTCTTTGAAGAAGTACCTGGTTTACTTTCCCTAATTGATTCTTTTTTGCTTGTGGTACTTGATGAAGTATTACTTTATTTTACTCTCTTTGGAGGATTTGTAGTGACATCCTGTTGCTTTTCTGTTTGATTTGTTTTTCTTTTATAACCTTTTAGTTTTTGTGGAACAGAATATGTATTCAGATGGGGAGTGTATAGTGAGCGAAGTCTATTCTATTCTGAAATGCAAGGAATATCAGCGTTTATTTTACTTGCATCAAAGTTGATTAGAAATAGACCGTCAAGTGTACGTAAGCGTGATAGTGCTATGTAGCTCATGCGTTCTTTAAAGACTGTGTTACCAATATCTATCATTGCTTTGTCTAGGGTAAGACCTTGTGATTTATGAATCGTGACTGCGTATGCAAGAGTTAGAGAAAATTGTTCTCTGCGTACATTCATGTCTTTGAAGAGAAGGAATCGAGCTGTTGAGCGTCCTATCCTTTTTACTTCTGAAAGTTTGTCAAAGAGTATATTGACAAACTTAATTTTGTTGTCACGCGGGTATGTTTGAAAGCCAACAACTGTACCCAGTGCTCCATTAACTAGTCCTTGGTCCACGTCAAGGTTACGTTTAAGCATTACTCTGCAATTTAAGGATAATTTTAATATCTTTTCTAAGCCTGCTGTGTTTGAGATTGATTTTTCTAAACTATTTAGTCTTGTTGTGGCTTGGTCACACATAGGTAGTGTCATACCATGTACATCTAGTTTGTCTGTGGCGCTAATTTCCATTATTGGTTGCATTTCTTTACTTAACATTATTTCATTGAATTTTAAACAGCTTGCAAGGGTTGGCATTAAGGCCATACAATTGATATTTTTGTGGGCTAATTGTTCCATAACATCTGTAGCACATGCATTATCTCCATAACGTGCATTAATTTGCTGGGTTTTCAATAGTGTTTCTGCTTCTTTAGAAAGTATACCAACTCTGATACTTTTTAAGATGTTGGCATAAGTGAGATCTGCAGATTGCCGCATGTTTTCTGTTAATCTTTTTATTTTTTTATTTTATTGGTTTGTAGTTAAACCTTTAAAATACATAAATGTTACAAAACAGACAAACAACATTCATCCATTTCCCTTTCCCTCATTATTCTACAAAAGTATGGTTTCCCACTATCCCAAGAGATGTAACACATCCTCAGTCATTATTTACAGCTACATTAGGGGTCAGCAGTCGGTTTTCAATTATTGCCAAAAGATGTGTTACAGCCAAGACAAGTTTCATATCACTTCCATTAAACATTTGTTGCCATCAATCTTCAGCGTCCATTGACGGGTGGGAGTCGCTCCAAGGGCCCAAAAGACGAGTTCTTTCCCTTCTTAGCCCAACGCAGAAAAGCATCAAATGTTTCAAAGTTTCAGGTGCTTGTAGACAGCAACGACAAGTTGGATCTAAATTTGCGTATGTTGACCAAGCCCGTAGCCGCTCTTTCGTTTTGAACCCATTTAGCCTGAAACACATGAACAGACTTCAGGCGTGCGGGTCCGGAAACAGTTCAACGTATTTTTGTGGGTTATTATATGCCCGGGCTTCAGTTGGAACCTCACACATTATTTTAGAGGACGTTCTTTTTGAACATGTTAGTTCCCAATCCTCACGCCACATTTTTATTTTGCTGCATTCGGGTTTCCTTGGAGAGTATCTAGCTTGATGTCGTACTCAGACATAAGCGCTTCACAGCGTTTCATCCACAAAGCCAGGACCGCAGGTCCGGAGGAAGTCGCACCATGGAGTACACCAAATTGCGGAATCTGTTCGCTAGTTCTCGTTTTCCGATAAAGTGATAACAGATTCCAACAAACTCTTGCATGAATTGAAATCAGTAATAGTTCATATCTTATAGAGGACGTAGCCGTTCCTTTTGGCAACTTGAGGACTTTGGTCCAAAAAATATTCTCAAGAGTAGACCATATCTCCCATGTACAACCCAATGCGTTTTCTGCCCCATACGTAAGTATAGGTATCACCTTTTGCTCATAAAAACGTAAGACTGCTTTCAGAGAAAATTTCCCATATTTATTGTTTATCACCTGCGCTTGACACGCCAATTGTTTGCATTTACGTTTAATCTCAATTTTCCATGGTTCGTCACTGAGGCTAGAACTGAGCATCATTCCAAGGTATTTCACATTAGGCGAGATCGTAAGCTTTCCTTGGTTTAATGACCATGTTAAATTTTTTGCAAGCCTAGTTTTGCCACTTTTTAGATCTTTCAAGACCAATATTTCACACTTCTTTGTATTAATAGACAGATGGTTTTCGATCACATATTGCTGGATTGCATTGATTTTCCTCTGTAAACCAATCGGTGTTAAATCCAACAGTATGAGATCGTCTGCATACAACATCCAGCTCAGCCAGGATTTATGCATCTTTGGCGGAAAGGTGTTTAAGCCTTCAAAGGAGTATCCAATATCAGAAATGAACAACCCAAATACTGCCGCCGCCAGCGGGCAGCCTTGCTTGACTCCCTTAAAAGTGTTAATTGGTTGAGACAACATACCAGTTTGGTCCAAACGAACCCTTATAGAGGTTCCAGTGTGTAATTCTTTTATAGCGGCAACTAGGTCTTTCGGGCAGCCTCATTCTCTCATTTTGTTCCATAGCCGCGCTCGATCTATTGTGTCGAATGCATGGGAAAAATCAATGAAAGCAAGATAAACCATTGTTTGGGTTCTAATTGCCTCCATTTTAAGTATATTTAACAACAATAGATTCAACGAGCATCCAACCTGCTTGACAAAACCAGTTTGTCTAACATCTACATGTTTCGAGTGAGTTGCCCATTTAACTAGCTTATGCTGTAACATGGTCGCATACACCTTCCCTAAGACGTCGAGCAAGGCGATCGGCCGATCATTTTTAGGGCATGTTCTGTCCCCTTTTTTGAATATGGGGACGATCACCGCAGATTTCCAGGATTGCAGTGTCTTTCTTTGGAGATTCACTCTCTTAAAGAGATCCACACGAAAATCTGCCCATAGCTCTGGGTGTTGCTTGATCGTAAAGTTAGTCAAACCATCGGGACCAGGAGCCCTGGAATTTTTGGCTTTATTGATTATACTCACGATCTCCTCTCTCGGGAAAGTTAATGACCAACTTGCAACACAATGATCGTCCGGGTTAGCCTCACCTCCAGTGTCCTTATATAGTTCTTTAAAGTGTGAAATCCATGTTGTTTCAGATACCATAGAGGCTTGTAAAGCTGACTGGGATGCCTGTGTGTTGTTAATAAGCTTCCAAAAATCATGGGAATTCTTATTATGCAAATTTCTTAACATACATTCCGAATCGCCTTGGGTCATAATCACTTTATAAGATTTAATCCAGTTTTTGTAATGTTGCTTCATCTTTCTTATCTTCATGCAACGTATCTCTGGGGCGTCAGATCATGCTTGCCGTATTATCCTTCTCATACCCCGTTTCTGTTGTAAGACGGCCAAATCAAAACAATGCGTTTGGTTCAACATAGTATGTTTAGAGCCGCCATTCTTGGTTTTAAAGTTTGCCAATAGCTGAGCATATTCTAATGTCGCGGCTTCGCTATTGAATTTATTTGTTATAAGTTCAACGTCCTTTTCAGCTAAACACAGGCGGACTCTACTTGCTCCCACGTCGACTTTCACCTGCCATTTTGGTTTAGCACTTACATTTGTAATTATGAATTTCATCTTTAATATACCATGGTCACTGTTTGAATTCCGTTGCACTTTTAATGAAGTTACCCGTTGATGGAAATCGGCAGTGACAAATATATAGTCAATGGTAGAACCCTGAAGTCCACGGTTCCATGTCAAAGCCGGCCGTATATCGCCTGACGCACAACCATTAAGCACCTGCAAATTTCTTGCCCCCATTTCTTTCATCCATTTAGTTGCCAAATTCTTTATCTGACGGGATTTCGACTGGAAGCAATCCATGTTCAGATCGCCGCAAAGGACTATATTGGCTCCCTCTTGCTCAACCAATAGGCGATCGATGAGACGTGTAACCTCATCAATGAACACATTGGTTCCAGCCCTCGCATGGTTCCAACACAAGTTCAAAATAGTTGTTTGTTCTTTACTACTCGAATGTTTGGCCAGTTTGACAATCGTAGACTCTTGGATGAAAGGTGAGTGATTAATCGATTTTTCAATGCTATATTCGGATGATCGTCTTACTAGAGTTATAAGACCAGTCATAGGATGGCCTTTCGCTACTTTTATGGCTGGATTTATAGCTATCTCAAAATCTGATGCAACAGGGCTACTGCTTAACCAAGTCTCTTGCAAGCATACTATGTCCAAACCTCCAACCACTCAGTATTCATCAAATGAGTAAAGCCGTGTGAGTTCCAAGAGCCAAGTACACAATGCTTCACGGCGTCAGCATCCTGGCATTATCGTTCACAGCTATTATTTAACGTGCCGGCCAACCGTTGCCATTCAAGTGTTTCGCCCTGATTGCAGATATCTGTAGGGAAATTGGGCTCTAAGACGCCTTGTTGCATTTTACCTTGTATTGTTATAGTGAGTTTCTCGCTTTCACCTTCGGGTACAGATTTTTTATCTTCATCCGTTTTCTGTTAATTCTCTGTATTGTTGCCAAAGGTTGACATTTCCAATGCTGCCAATAGTTTTACGGCAGAGTTTGTGTCCTAATGTTTTAAAAATAGGCTCACCTTTTACTGGTGTCAATTGAAGAAGATCTCCGAAAACAATAATGTGTTTTCCTGCAAAGAGCTCTTCATAGTTTGTTTTGAGTACTTCTTGTAATCTGAGGTGAATTAAAGCCAACATTAGGTTGGAGACCATGCTCACTTCATCTATTAGTAGCATTTTCATTTGTTTTAATACTCTGCGTAGTTCCATTGCAGCTTCTGCAGAAAGTTTGTAATAGTCTAATTTGTTCTGGTGTTCTACTGGCAGTAGTAGTAATCGGTGTAAAGTGACACCACCTATTTTGTAGGCAGCTAAACCTGTGGGGGCAGTGACAACAGCTGACAGTTTATTGTTTGTCAATCGTTGAAGGAATTTACTGATGATTTTGATTAGGAATGTTTTGCCAGAACCAGCTTCACCACTGACGTACAGTAGTATAGCTTTATGATAATGGCATGAACATTCTTTATTTTCATGTTGTACACCGTGTGCAATTTGTTTTGTTACTTCTTCAAAAATGCTACGTAGTTCGTTGTTTAGTTTTGATTGTAGTATAGTTAATTCTTCTTTATCTTCACACTGACACATGGTGTTTTCTACTTCTATCATAGCTAATTCTGCCTCATTTATTATTAGTGGTTCTCCCAGTGGTTCTTGACTACTGTCAGGAGTGTCTTTATGTCATGCCGCCGAGTCGCTGGCGACGCAGAACTTAGTCCCGTCCACCAGCAGCTTTCTGTCACGCCCCCTATTTCCTGGTTTGACTTTCCTTCTGTTCTCATTGGATGAGCGCTCCGCGGCCCGGTGTTTTAACCAGCCACTTCCGGGTCACGGACGCGTCGCAAGGCTTCCGGGTTTCGTCCCGTTAGCTCTGAGTTGCTTGCTCACTGTTACGCTCTACTCTGGTTACTCATTTTGCGCCGGTTGGGTCCTCGCGCCCAATCCGGCTCCCTTTCTGCTCATCCTTCGTTCCTCCACTGTTTCTGCCTGCCCTTCTCCCGCTCCCTTTGCTTTGCTTTTCTCGCCCGCCTCCTCAGCCCTCCTTCCAACTTGCTTACCCTCCGTCCTTCCCATCTTCACTTACCGCTCTTCTTCCTCTGGACTGTTCCGCTTGCTCTGTCCTTCTGTATCTTTTCTCCTCTCGCTCTGCTCTGTCTCTTCTGTGTACCAGTTCCCTGCTTTGTCCATTGGATTTGCACTCGCCTACCACTCAGATAAGTTTGCAGTGATCTTCCCGTGTACCAGTCTCCTGTCTGTCTCCCCCGGACTGCCTTTGCTTACTGTTTTGTTACCTCCACTTCTTGCCTCCCGTGCACCAGTTCCTCGGACCGCTTACTGGACTGCCTGTGTCCTTGGGGGGTTTACTCCCACGTGTCGCCTCCAGACACTTCATACCTGCTCTCACCCTACAAGGATTCCTGGTTCCACTCCTCCAAAGCACCCGGCGATAACACAGGGGTTTTTTGTGCCTAAGGGCTTTTTCCCCTCCTGGTCGTTCCCGGGGGAGGGGCCCCTTGGTCTCCCATCTTGGGGGGCACAGTGGCTTCCTCCCGGGGTCGTCCCTATCTACATAAAAAAATGCTGCGATCACGAAGAAAGGAAAAGAAGGGTTCTTGGAAGGAAGAAGAAGGTGAGGAGTCGGGGGAGGGGGAGATCTCTGAATCTACACTGTCGGACGAAGATATCACCGACCCCGGTGACACTTTATCTAGTTGGGCCTGGAGTTCTTCTTCGTGTTGCTGTTCATTGTGCAACATTGTTTTGTATTGTGTAAAGTTTACATCAGTTATAGTGCTTTCATTTGCTTTGAAAGCATCTTCATATGAGTCATAGTTATCTAGTATTTCTTCTTCTTTTCTGCATGGTTTAAAGAGTTGTAGCAGGGACATATAATATATTTCTTTATGTTGAGCAGTCTTCAATGACAATTTGATATGATTAATTAAATTTGGTCTAGTGAGTTTAACTAAGCTGCCTTCACAGTTTGTCACTCTGAATTTACCTTTTTTTTCATCAGGTTTTATATTATTTTTGTATGTGTAGTTTTGGGCTATGTGGTATAGACACATGGTTTCCAAAGTATTACTTCTGTTTGGGTAGTATATGTCCAATAAATTGTTTTTTAAAATGTCTTGGCTGTTGGGATCATGTTTGGCTATTGTTTCTATATCTTCGTAGGATTTTAGAACTCTTTTTCTTGATTTAGCTGGACCAAGACTTAGCCATACTACATTTTCAGATGCACCATACAATGCAGTACCAGTTAAACAATCAGCTGCTTCATATGATCCACATTCTCTATGTGAGAGCATTTTTATGCCCAAGCTTTATAATTTCTGAGACACTGTTTTATCTGATGACAGGTCATTCCAGAGGTCTTGGAGCTCTGTCTTTTCTGCTTTGGTTAAGTATGCTGTGACATATCGTGCAACTGCAGTAGAATTGTCTGCAATGTACTGCACATCTATGTTTGCATTCCATAAGTGGGAAATGATTGCATTATAATCATTGATATATTTTTCTTCTTCTTTTCTTTTTATCTAATATGTATTTTTAGGTGACTTACCTTTAACACTATGTCTAACTGAAGACATGAGGTTGTTCACTTGACCTGTATTTGTAACTGGTCTAGGGAAACCAAATATAGGGGCATCAAGAGAAGAGTTGGGAGAATGGAAATCAGGGGAAGTGCTGATTAGAATGGATACTGAAGGAATAGATGTATTGGTGTTGAGAAAGAAAGAAACCTGGGTGGCTGGGTCATTCTGGGAGAGGAGAATACATTGTTGGGAGAGAATGTGGAAGAAGAGGACGATGGTACGTTTACCGAGGATCAGAGGCAAGGTGAAGAAAGGGGTGAAGTGGCGGCTGAGAATACGCCCCAACTAGAAGGTCTGTGGGTGGGGGGCAGGTTGAGGAACAGGGCTGGCTGGATGGCATTGGTAAAGAAAAGAGGAATCGTGAAGAAGGACGTGGAAAGAAGGGAGAAGATGAAGATGCCCCTCACACATAATGGGGCAGGTATGACACAGTATGTGCCCTGGCCCCAAATGGATAAGAATAATTTAATTAAGGCACTCCCACAGCTCACAACAGGGGCTGTTATATATATATATATATATATATATATATATATATATATATATATATATCCATATCCATATTAGTTATGGTTAAATTGTTGTTTCCATAGGAAGAGCACTTTTTGGGTGGCTTATAACTTCGCCTTCCCTGGACGGATCCTCACCAAACTTTGCAAAAAAAGTATTTGGGTCACTCTGAATTTTTTGCAAAGTTTGGTGAGGATTCGTCCAGGGGGGGAAAAGTTATAGGGGGGTCCCAAAACTTTTTTTTTTCCCATAGACTGAAAGGGAAAAAACTTTGCGCACGGCTACAGCCCGAACCGCTGGACGGATTTACACCAAATTTGCGGCAGGAGTGGCGGCCTGGTCCCAAAAGCATGCTTTTGTACATTTGGTGTAAATCTGTCCAGTAGTTTTTTTAAAAATGACCAAAATGTAAGGAAAAAAAATAATTGATATCTGCGTTCGCTTCACGGACGGACTTCCATGTTCGCTCCGCGGACAGCACCCAGATTGGCCCATGGCCTTGCGTCATGTCCGCGGACATGTGACGTGTTCGCTGATTGGACGGCGAGGGGTGTGGAGCGCGTCAGATTTTCTGTGGCGCCCGCCATCTTGTATTCGCAGTCGACCGCGTACAGCGCAGTGAAACGTGGATAAAAAATTGTATTTAGTGCCGTGTGTTGGTGTGTAAGAGTGTTTGGGGAGGGTCGGGGAGTATGAGATAGGTTCAATGTTTTGTTTTTTTATGTGCTAGACGTTTTTGTTGCGTTCGATTTGTCCGCGAAGAACACGGCTGTTCTGACATTTTGTAAATAAACTAAATGGTGGGGTGTTTAGAGGACGGAGTATGTGTCATTTTTGTTCGCAAGGAAGGTAAAAATGAGCTATGAACACTCGCGGTGTACTTAATTGTTCATAAATACACAAACTGGGGGTGTCCTCAGGACGCTGTCCGTATTGTAATCTGTCTAGTTGAATGTGTTCTAAGAACACTCGCAGTGTCCCGAAATGGTTGCAATTACACAAAATCGGGGTGTTCTGAGAACGTTGTTTGTATTGTTCATTGTCAGGGTGAAAGTGTTTTAAGAGCACTCCTTTTGTCCGCTAATAGTACAATTTCCTAGGGGCGTCAACCGACTTTTTGTCCACTAAAGATACGATAAAGGTGTGCGCCGACATTATGTGACAATCCTATGACTGGCGCTATTGACCTGGCTGACTTGCTTTTGCAACACTAAATCATATCCCCCCTAAGCCTGATATTATCAAAGCATTCATATTCCGATCCTCTCCATGTCGTTACAGGGTGCGTAATGAAACGCGCCCAGTCGTCTCCAGTACTACGCGACTTTACACAGAACCCGGAAGACAACACACATTATGTCACAACACAGCGCGCCACAATTCGGAATATGAAACTGTGATTTAAAAGCAAACAGCAAGATTGTAAATGTTGTACAGTACATTTATTTGACATCAAATGTATAGAGCATATTCAGCAATTTGCATTTGTCTTTGTTGTCGATCCGCAAAAGTTCATGTTGAGACACGCGATGTTCCTTTGCGGTACAGAGAGTGTTAGATCAGCTTACAACTCAGTGCGACACAATTCGGAATATGAAACTGTGGTTTAAAAGTAAACAGCAGGATTGTACATTTGGTAAAGTACATTTATTTCACATGAAATGTTTAGTGAATATTCAGCGATTTGCATTTGTCTCTGTTGTCGATCAGCGAAAGTTTATTTGGAGCCACGCGTTGTTCCTTTGCGGTAGATAGGCTGTTGGTTTATGATAAAAGCAGTAAATGGTCGCTCTGATAATCGAAAGGTTGCTCCAACAACGAGCCATTAGACCACCCTATTGGTTGGTATGTTGTTTGTAGCCGCTAGCACTGCGTAAGGGCATATTGGTCCTTGGCGATTGTCCCATCAAATGGTGAGGGTCATGAAGTTGCATATTTGGACCTGCACCTGGCAGTTGAAGACCCCATCCGCTGGAGTCTGTAAATCGTGACATAGGCAAAATGGAGCCACATACCTGTTTTAAAAAACATAAATTAGTCTCACCAGCCGATCTTCATTAAAAATCATCATTTTATTTATTAGGGCGTGAAAATATTTGCTATCGAAGATAGTGCAACAGAGTATGTTAATAATAAAATAATAATATTTTCCCATTCATATAGCGCTAAGAACCGTGAGGTATCTAAGCTGTGCTTATTATTAACCACGGTGTGTGGTGCTCATTTATCGACCACGGAAGGATGAAAGGCTGAGTTTGGCCTTGCGGGGATTCAAACTTGCATTAGCAAGCTGTGCACAGATGTCAAATCGAGCGCTGTACTCGCTGTGCCACTTGACAGGCTACAGTGAAGTGGCACAGCGAGTAGAGCACTTGACCACCTAAAGACCGGTAAAATTATTTCTATTAACCCACCCTGTGTCGTCTGCCTTTTTCAGAGCCCTCTAAACAACAGGGGATCAATTTGGCGGTGATAGTGCGCAGTAGAAAACATTATGCCACTTTCAACGAACAAGTTCAACTTGAGCGGTCTTTAATGCTACGCTATTGTAATTATATTTGGTATAAGTAATCTAAAGGGTTACTTACAGTACAATTGCAATTTCCATTGTCTATGAGTGGTGCAGTCCCAAAATACGACTCTGCATGTGCCAACGATCTTTCGCATAGTGATATAATATATAAAAGTGGTTTCGTTTCGGAAATTTCATCTTTATCTTCTCTTACGTTTTAGCAACACTCCTTCAAGAGAAGTCTTTCATCACAATCTCTGTCTGTCAAGGTCAAAACACGATACAACCTTATAGTCCGCTTCGTGAGCCTCTCCGGGGCCCGAGAAAAAAATGGAAGCAGCTGACCTTCACTGTGAACGAGCATAAATTCTTACTTTGCAACATTCTGTGTAAAGCCATGTGTAGAAGTTTTGGAAGCAGCTGACCTTCACTATGAACGAGCATAAATTCTTACTTTGCAACATTCTGTGTAAAGCAGTCTGTAGAACTTGGTTTTTGCACGCCATGTTTGTATATTGTTTGCGTGATATTAAAAAAAAGTTTGTTTAAAGGACGTTATGGTTCTAAGCACAGCCGAAAGACCCCTGAAAATCGCAAGTTATGGTAAGCTTTGAAAAATAACTGGCGCCACCACCGTGCACTGCTAAGACTAACACCCAGGACATCAAAGATGACATCACACATGTCATTGATGAAATCACTGATGACATCACGTGTGTATGTACTTTTCATGGAATTTGTGTACTAGGGATTTTTATTATAAGGTTTCGAAAAAAGTGTCAAGGATATTGCAATAAATATCATACCGTTATTAGTGCTTTGAACGATGCATTGATATAAATAGCATTGTATTATGGGATTCTATCTAGTATACTGAGCTACTAATGGAGAAACATAGCATTGTGTGCAGAGTACAAGATGAAAGTATAATATGTGTAATGTTAATATGTTGAATAATGAAATAATAATTGTCCTGAAATGTTCGAAAAATCACAAAATGGGGTTGTTCTGAGGACGTTATTCGTATTGTGTGATTGCTTAGCTGTATGCAGTGAGGGAATGGCACAGAGAGTAAAGTGGACGCCGTCCGCGGACACCGCGGCTGTTCGTGGACAGGGCGTGCTACATCCGGGTTTTTCCAGGAAATCCAACATGGAAAGAAGACTGTACGGATCAGCCAATCAGATGTCGAGGTTGTGGATTTGTGTTGAAAGAGACTGTGTGTGGTGAAGATGGCAGAAGTGGAGAAAGTCAGGATGTTGGTGCTCGGAGATATGTTTGTGCATGGTTTATAGCAGTATGCTGAATGCAGGCATGTTGCAAAGAACTTTGATGTGAAAGGAGTGGAGGTGGTGTGGAGCAGTGTGCCTGATTGCAATGTACAGGGAATTGTAAAAGTTTGTGAGGATATGCCCACGATGAACAGTCCGCATGTGGTAGTTTTGCACTATGGTGCTTTCCATTTGGGCAACGTCAGTGCCCCTACTTTGTTGGCTGATTTGGAACGCTTGGTTCAAGCAGTAATGAAGATCCTTCCAAATGCAAAAGTAATTTTTTCTGGATTACTATCAGTTTTTTGTCCTCAGCAAAAAATTTTGCTAGGTGTGTCATCAACCGAGGCATGTGAGCTGGTATGTTCTTCTGTAACAATGAGAATAAGTGAAAAAACTTTGTTATAGGGACGTTATGGTTAAGTTGCGCTACTAAAAACCTATGAAATTCAGTGAAAAAAACTTTGTTAAAGGGACGATATGGTTAAGTTGCGCTACTAAAAACCTATGAAATTCAGTGAAAAAACTTTGTTAAAGGGATGTTATGGTTCCAAGTAAAACCGAAAAACCCTTGAAATTCGCCAGTTATGGTAAGCTAAGCAACCATAACTCGCGCCCCCACCGTGTACTGCTAAGACTAACACCCAGAACATCAAAGATGACATCACAAATGTCATTGATGACATCACTGATGACATCACATGTGTATGTACTTTTCATGAAATATGTGTACAAGGTATTCTTATTATAATGTTGCGAAAAAAGTGTCAAGAATCATTGCAAGAAATATACCCTAATAAGTGCATTGAACGATGCATTCATATAAATAGCATCCTATTATGGGGTTCTATCTAGTATACTAAGCTACTCATACAGAAACATAACATTGTGTGCAGCGTACAAGATGAAGGTATGATATTCGTAATGTTCATATGTTGAATAATGAAATGATAATTGTTTTCTTAATAGATTTTTGTGTACTGTGAAATATGTAATAAGTAGCTAATAAAACCCATGTATTACATAATTGCATTGCTATAGACAAAACACAAAGACACAAGAACACATACCAATATGGGTATATACAGGGAAAGTGAAGTTAGCAAAAAAGCACAAGTAGTAGCAGAAACAATTCATAACTTAACTGATTAGTTTCATGCAAATAAATGATTGCTCTGATTCAAAGCTGCTATTTACCCTATATATATGTATCACTTGATGTGATTGGACCCTAAGGAAAGTAGTGTGAGTACAATGTATACAAATATGACCATATACATGGAAAGTACAGCCATAAAAAAAACAACAGAACTATCAGAAAGTGCTCATAAGTCTAGTGATTATCTTTATGCACAAAAAGGATTGCTGTCTTTCAAGCTTGTGTTTTCCCATATGTATATGTTTCATATGATGTGACTGTACTCTAAGGGAATTACTGTAAGAACCTACTAGAAGGATATGTCTAAAAATAAAATAAAATTCTTAGTTTCTGACTGTTACTGAAGAAAACCATGTGGCCTAGATATGTCAGCAAAAGAAAAAATAGTGAGCCAGACATGTGGTGTCATCAGTGACGTCATCAATGACATTTGTGATGTCATCTTTGATGTCCTGGGTGTTAGTCTTAGCAGTGCACGGTGGTGGTGTGAGTTATGGTTGCTTAGCTTACCATAACTGGCGAATTTCAAGGGGTTTTCGGTTTTACTTGGAACCATAACGTCCCTTTAACAAAGTTTTTTTATTAGCACGCAAACAATATACAAAGATGGAGTGTAAAAAGCAATTTCTCAGAGATGGCTGCACACAGAATGTTGAAAACTAAGAATTTATGGTTGTTTACAGTGAAGGTCAGCTGCTTCCATTTTTTGCTCGCGTGCCAGAGAGGCCCACGACTCGCACTACAAGGTTCTATTGTTTTTTTACCTTGACAGACAGGGATCGTGCTAAAAGACTTCTTTTGAAGGAGTGTTGCAAAAACGTAAGACACGATAAGGATGAAATGTCTGAAACGAAACCACTTTTATATATTATATCACTATGAGAAAGATCGTTGGCACAGACGGAGTCATATTTTGGATCTGCACTACGCTTAGACAATGGAAAATGCCAATATAATGTAAGTAACCCTTTAGATTATTTTATACCGAAAATATAATAACAATAGCATGGCGTTAAAGCCCGGTTGTTGTACTTGTTCGTTCAATGTGGCATAGTGTTTTCTACCGCGCACTATCACCGCCAAATTGGTCCCCTGTCGCTTAGAGGGCTCTGAAAAAGGCAGAGGACAGAGGGTGGGTTAATGGGAATAAGTTAACATACTACGTTGCACTATCCTCGCTAGCAAATAGTTTCATACCCTAATAAATAAAATGAATATTTTTAATGAAGATCGGCTGGTGAGACTAATTTATGTTTTTTAAAACAGGTACGTCCTTCCGTACTGTCAATGCCACGATTTTCAGACCCCGGCCGATGGATTTTTTAACTGCCAGGTGCGGCTACTTCTAAACAACTTCATGACCCTCACCATTTTATGGGACAATCACCAAGGACCAATATGCCCTTACGCGGTACTAGCGGCTAGAAGCAACATACCAACCATTATGGTGGTCTAATGCCTCGTTGTTGGAACAGCCTTCCGATTATCAGTGCCACCGTAGTGCTTCTTTTATCATAAACCAACACCCTGTGTACCGCAAAGGAACAGCGTGTGACTCAAGATTAACTTTTGCGGATCGACAGCAAAGACAAATGCAAATCGCTGAATATTCTCTAAACATTTGATGTCAAATAAAAGTACTTTACGAAATGTACAATCTTGCTGTTTGCTTTTAAATCACAGTTTCATATTCTGAATTGTTGCGCGCTGTGTTGTGAGATGATCTGTGTTGTTTTCCGGGTTCTGTGTAAAGTCACGTAGGACTGGAGACGACTGGGCGCGTTTGGCTACGCACCCTGTACCGTCACGGAGAGAGACGGGGAATATGAATGCTTTGATAATGTCAGGCTAAGGTGCGGGAGATATGATTTAGTGTCGCAAAAGCAGGTCAGCCCCTTGTCGATGGGGCAAGTGATAGGATTATCACATAATGTCGGCGCACAGCAGCCTGATTTATCGTTTGTTTAGTGGACAAAAAGTCGGGTAAGACCCATAGGAAATTGTAATGTCAACAGACATAAGGAGGGTTCTTAGACACTTTCAACCTGACAACGAACAATACGAACAGCGTTCTCAGAACACCCCCATTTTGTTTAATTGCAAACATTACCTCCACATCCACTCTTCCTCGTCCCAGTACTTACTTCATGAGGCCCCTGCCTCCGACACAGGACCTTCTTCTATTTCTTTTAAATTCCTACAACTCCTCCCCCACACCCACATCACTCAGTTTCATATTACCAAGCCGGAGCATGGGACCTTCCCTGAAGGGAGGGTGAGGAGGGTCGTCAGTAATTTGACGAGGAAGAGTAGGACTAGGTGTAATGAAGATTACCGGTAAGTAATCAGAGCATTTCAGGACACCGCGAGTGTTCTTAGAACACATTCAACTTGCCAGAGTACAATACGGACAGCGTCCACAGGACACCCCCATTTTGTTTATGTACGAACATTTAAGGACACCACGAGTGTTCTTAGCTCAATTTTAGCTTGCTTGCGGACAAAAAGGACACATACTCCGTCCTCAGAACACCCCACCATTTAGTTTATATAGAACATTTCAGATCAGCCGTGTTGTCCGCAGACAAATCGAACACAACAAAAGTGTCTAACATATAAAAAAAACAGAACATTGAACCTATCTCATACTCTCCAACCCTCCCCAAACACTCTTACACAACAACACACTCCACTAAATACACTTTTGAATCCAGGTTTTACCGCGCTGTCCGCGGTCGTCCGCGAATGCAAGATGGCGGGCGCCACAGAAAATCTGACACGCTTCACGCACCATGCCGTCCAATCAGCGAACACGTCACATGTCCGCGGACATCACGCAAGCTGCTCGGCCAATCAGGGCACTGTCCGCGGAGCGAACCGGGAAGTCTGTCCGCGGAGCAAACGGAGATATCACTAATTTTTTTGCCTTACATTTTGGTCATTTAAAAAAAAAACTACTGGACGGATTTACACCAAATTTGCAAAGGCACGCTTTCGGGACCAAGCCCCCGCTCCTGCCGCACATTTGGTGTCAATCCGTCCAGCGATTTGGGCTGTAGGCATGTGCAAAGTTTTTTCCCATTATGTCTATGGGAAAAAACAAAAGTTTTGGGACCCCCCCATATAACTTTGCCCCCCCGGACCAAACCTCTCCAAACTTTGCAAAAAACTTCAGAGTGGGCCATATACTTTTTTTGCAAAGTTTGGTGAGGATTCGTCCAGAGGGAGCAAAGTTATAAGCCACCCAAAAAATGCTCTTCCTATGGAAACACCAACTTAACCATAACTACATGGATGCTACCGCGTCCATGTAATATATATATATATATATATTCAGTGAAAAAAACTTTGTTAAAGGGACGTTATGGTCCAAGTAAAACCGAAAAACCCCTGAAATTCGCAAGTTATGATAAGCTAAGCAACCATTACCCGCGCCACCACCGTGCACTGCTAAGACTAAAACGCAGGACATCAAAGATGACATCACAAATGTCATTGATGACATCCCTTTCATAGCTCTCTACCTTATAGCAGAAAACAGATATGAAATAACTAACCCCATAATACTTTGCAGTTACTGCACTACAAAACTTGACAACAACTAAACTCCTTCACGTGCTATCACAAATAACTTGGAATTATATCCACTACCAAAACCCCTTCAACAACTTAATTTATATGAGAGCATCATAATTCAAACAGTGCACCCATTTCAAGCAATAATATGCCTTCAACCAAAAACTGCAAAATTACCTCCCTCTGAATTAGTGAAAGGTATTCGTGGAAAAGTAGTGTATTTACCATTAGATCTAAAAGAAAATGTGCACACTCTAGGAGTGCAACGTCCAATGCCACAATCTTTAATTATCTTGGTAAATGGAGTACCTACAAAAGACAAAAAAAATTGGCAACAACTGGTATATTTACATAAAGTTAGAGAAGCCCTGCAATATCTTAAAGAGAATAATGAAAATTACAAAGAAATTAATATTGAAGAAAACTTGAAAGATACAACTGAAATAATTCAAGAGACACAAGAAGCTGGTCAATTTGGGCTCCGAGATCCTGCTACAATATAAAACACTTTAGAAGATTATACAATTCATCCATTGCACTCTAAAGACACCATAGAAGATGCACTGGAAACAGACCAAATGCGTCAAACAAAAGGATCACCAATCAGCATATGGGAAAAAAGTATAAAAGCACATGCTTTTCCGCTACTCTGTCCGACTGGCAAAGGAGGAAGATACGATGATAGACCTATTCAAATATCAGCATCAGAATATCGCTCATTACAAATGTATTCTGAAGATCCAAGATTTCGACAAAATGTCGAATACATATTCCACCTACTTTATGTTACGGAGTTGCACACATATTAAAATCAGGATCACACTTTCAAAATATGACAGCTACACAATTATTACAAAAAGTTCAACAAAAAGATGAGGTTTTACAAGCAAATCTTACAAATCTATTAGCAAATATGCGTGGTACTAAAGAGTACTGGTTTCGACATCATGGAGATGTACGTTGTATGATCAGAAACCTTGGCCCACCCACTTGGTTTGTTACATTAAGTTGTGCAGAATGTGCATGGGAAGATTTACATGCTTTCCTACCCATATCAAACGAAAACAAAGCAAACATAGATATATTAACACCTGGAGAACTTTATTCTCAGGATCCTGTTAATGTTTCAAGATATTTTCACCATCGCTTCATTGCTATGCTACATTTTATTTGTAATAAAACTGTTCCTCCCCTTGGAGAAGTGCAACATTTCTTCCATCAGAATCCACAAATAGTGATCTTCATGCAAAAATTTTACAATTCCAAAGACACAAATGTGGCAAATATTGTCGTCACAAATACAAAAACAAAGGGAAATACTACACCAAATCCCGATTTGGTTTCCCTAGACCAGTTACAAATACAGGTCAAGTGAACAACCTCATGTCTTCAGTTAGACATAGTGTTAAAGGTAAGTCACCTAAAAATACATATTGCATAAAAAGAAAAGAAGAAAAAAAATATATCAATGATTACAATGCAATCATTGCCCACTTATGGAATGCAAACATATATGTGCAGTACATTGCAGACTATTCTACTGCAGTTGCACGATATGTCACAGCATACTTAACCAAATCAGAAAAGACAGAGCTCCAAGACCTCTGGAATGACCTGTCATCAGATAAAACAGTGTCTCAGAAATTATACAGCTTGGGCATAAAAATGCTGTCCCATAGAGAATGCGGATCCTATGAAGCAGCTGATCGATTAACTGGTAATGCATTTTATGGTAAATCTGAAAATATAGTATGGCTAAATCTTGGTCCAGCTAAATCTAGAAAAAGAGTTCTAAAATCATACGAAGATATAGAAACAATAGCCAAACATGATCCCGACATTTCAAAAAACAATTTATTGGACACATACTACCCAAACAGGAGTATCACTTTGGAAACCATGTGTCTATACCACATAGCCCAAAACTACACATACGAAAATAATACAAAACCTGATGAACAAAACCGTAAATACAAAGTGACAAACTGTGAAGGCAGCTTAGTAAAACTCACCAAACCAAATTTAATTAATCATATCAAATTGTCATTAAAGACTCCTCAACATAAAGAAGTATATTACATGTCCCTGCTACAACTCTTTAAACCATGGAGAAGAGGAGAAGAAATACTAGATAACTATGACTCATATGAAGACACTTGCAAAGCAAATGAAAGCAGTATAATTGATGTAAACTTTGAACAGTACAAAACAATGTTGAACAATGAACAGCAACACGAAGAAGAACTCCAGGCCCAACTAGATAAGGACACTCCTGACAGTAGTCAACCTTCTGTCACAGGAAGCCAAGAACCACTTGGACACCCTCTAATAACACATGAGGCAGAATTAGCTATGATAGAAGTAGAAAACACCATGTGTCAGTATGAAGATAAAGAAGACTACAATCAAAGCTAAACAATGAGCAACGTAACATTTTTCAAGAAGTAACAAAAGAAATTGCACATAGTGTACAACATGAAAACAAAGAATGCACCTGTCAAAATTACAAACCTATATTATTGTATGTCAGTGGTGAAGATGGTTCTGGGAAAACATTCCGAATCAAAATCATCAGTAAGTTCCTTCAACAATTGACAAACAACAATCTCTCAGCTGTTGTTGCTGCCCCCACAGGTTTAGCTGCCTACAACATAGGTGGTGTCACTTTACACCGATTAATACTCCTGCCAGTAGAACACCAAAACAAATTAGATTATTACAAACTTTCTGCAGAAGCTGCAATGGAACTACGCAGAGTATTTAAACAAATGAAAATGCTACTAATAGATGAAGTGAGCATGGTTTCCAACCTAATGTTGGCTTTGATTCACATCAGATTACAAGAAGTACTCAAAACAAACTATGAAGAGCTCTTTGGAGGAAAACACATAATTGTTTTCGGAGATCTTCTTCAATAGACACCAGTAAAAGGTGAGCCTTTTTTTAAAACATTAGGACACAAACTCTGCCGTGAAACTGTTGGCAGCATTGGAAATGTCAACCTTTGGCAACATTTCCAATACAGAGAATTAACAGAAAACATGCGCCAATCTGCAGATCTCACTTATGCCAACATCTTAAAATGTATCAGAGTTTGTATGCTTTCGAAAGAAGCAGAAGCAATATTGAAAACCCAGAACATTCATGCACTTTATGGTGATAATGCATGTGCTACAGTTATGGAACAATTAGCCCACAAAAATGTCAATTGTATGGCCTTAATGCCAACTCTTGCAAGCTGTTTCAAATTCAATGAAATAATGTTAAGTAAAGAAATGCAACCAATAATGGAAATTAGCGCCACATACATGGAATGACTCTACCCATGTGTGACCAAGCCCCAACACGACTAAATAGTTTAGAAAAATCAATTTCAAACACAGCAGGCTTGGAAAAGATATTAAAATTATCCTTAAATTGCAGAGTAATGCTGAAACGTAACCTTGACGTGGACCAAGGACTAGTTAATGGAGCACTGGGTACAGTTGTTGGCTTTCAAACATACCCGCGTGACAACAAAATTCAGTTTGTCAATATTCTCTTTGACAAACTTTCAGAAGTAAAAAGAATAGAACGCTCAACAGCTCGATTCCTTCTCTTCAAAGACATGTATGCACGCAGAGAAAAATGTTCTCTAACTCTTGCATACGCAGTCACCATTCATAAATCACAAGGTCTTACCCTAGACAAAGCAATGATAGACATTGGTAACACAGTCTTTAAAGAAGGCATGAGCTACGTAGCACTATCACGCTTACGTACACTTGATGGTCTATTTCAAACAACTTTGATGCAAGTAAAATAAACGCTGATATTCCTTGCATTTTAGAATACAATAGACTTTGCTCACTATACACCCCCGATCTAAACACATGTTCTGTTCCACAAAAAGTAAAACATTATAAAAGAAAAATAAATCAAACAGAAATGCAACAGGATGTCACTGCAAATTCTCCAAAGAGAGTAAAAGAAAGTAATACTTCATCAAGTACCACAAGCAAAAAAGAATCAATTAGTGAAAGTAAACCAGGTACTTCTTCAAAGAAGGAAGACAAACTCCCAAAAAAGCAGTGAGATACAGAACTACCTGGTCCATTTAAAATCTCAAATATAGTTGGTGTAAGTTGCTACGCAAATGTAGCAATGAATATTCTATTTCAATTACCACCAATTGTTGACAACATTTACTTACACAGTACAGACCTGTTGTGTTTGCAAATGTTAGTACTTCACAGAAATGCAGCAAACAATCCTGACAACACGTATAGTGTTCATGGAATAAGACAACAATTGGACTACTGTGCTGGAATGGTGAAATTCACTATAAACTCACAGGAAGATCCACAAGAATTTCTATTGTACTTACTATTAGTACTGGAAAACAAAAACATACCTATAAATGAAAACTTCCAGATTTCATACATGTGGAAACATACATGCACTCTCTGCAACAATGTGACACAAGAACAAATCCCAAATGAACGCTTTGTGTATATATCAATACCTAATTGTGAATCCGTTCCATTTCAGCAGCTTGTACAAAATGCAAACCATGGTAGATTATGTTCGACCTGCAATTCAGATAATCGCTCCACTTTAGTAATACAAACACATAGTAAATACGTAATACTAATGCTTCTACGTTACAATGCAGATGGTAACAAAAACAACTGCAAGCTGACTGGATTCACACATGGTCACATATCACTTGGTAGGAAAACCTTCACAACAATAGGTATAATCTACCACGCAGGAGCCAGAACCAATTCAGGGCACTACACTGCATATATAAAAAAGAAATGTGGATGGTTTTAATGTAATGATAGTACATTACTCTAAAGCAAATCTTACAAATGCTTATTTAATGTTGTTAAAACCAAAATTTGATAACTAAACTGTACTTAAACCTTAAGTCTTACTTGTAGTAAAAAAATATAAACTGTCACAATATTCCAAAAGCTATCTAACTGCCCAAAGATGCTACAACAACTAATCAGATAAATTAATACCACTCAAATAGAGAAAAAAACAGACACAATACGCCAATTGGTATCTAACTGTTCCAAAATTTAGAAATATCCAAACAGATAAATCAATACCACGAAATTATATCAAAAAATAAACAGTTAGAATACGCCTACTGGTATCTAACTGCTACAAAATTTACAATATCCAAACAAATACTTAATATCTTACTGCTCCCAAAAACTGGAACAATCCAATGTATAAAGCATTAGCCAGAAACAACAAGTAAACACTGAAAACAAACAAACAAATAAACTGTAGTATAACAGAAAAAGTTTTTTTTTTAATCCAACATGGATTCTCTTTCTCCCACAGACCCAATGATTTTACCAACACACACAGAAACTGAGCAAATTGCACAGTACTCTGGTTTGTCATCTACTAAATATGAGGGTAAAAAAAAAGAAGAAAATGTTGATTGCACAATGTAATAAGTCTTTATAAAATACTAATACTAACATGTTATTTTCTTTCATCACAGAAATGAACAAGAAAACATGGACTCCTGTTACTAAACCAAATAGTAAGTATAACATGATAAATACAACCATCGCAGCATATCACACCCATACTGGCTTATAACAATGTTCCTCATAAATTTGTTTTTGACCCAAAGTTATAAGACTCTATGAGTGTTATATGCTGCGGTGCTTGTAGCCAGGGCATAGACTCTTGGGTGCATGGCATATGAGTGTGACCTTGCTCATGCCTGCAGCACAAACCGCTGGATGGATTTTCACCAAATTTGCGTGAGGAGCAGCGGCTTGGTCCCGAAAGCATGCTTTTGTAAATTTGGTGAAAATCTGCCAGTAGTTTTTTTTTTAAATGACCAAAAAGTAGGTTAAAAAAAAATAGTGATATCTATGTTCGGTCCGAGGACACACTTCCCTGTTCGCTCCACGGACAGTGTCCTGATTGGCTAACCGACTTGCATCATATCCGCGGACATGAAGCGTGTTCGCTGATTGGATGGTGGAGAGCGTGGCATTCGTAAGATTTTTGGAAACGCCCGCCATCTTGTATCCGCAGATGTCCATGGACAGCGCGGTGACAAATGGTGGGGAAATACAATTTTGGCAAGTGTTTTGGTCTGTAAGATTGTTTGGGGATGGTGGGGGGTAAGAGATGGTTCAAATATTGTATCTATTTCGGTGGTAGGCACCGCTATTGTGTTCATTGTGTCCACGGACAGCCGCGCTGTCCTTGATGTCTGCAATCGACCTAGAGGGGGATAGCCTAAGGACACTATACCTGTTCATACTGTTTGCAGGCAAGGTGATACTGTTCTATGAAAACACACGGTGTCTGGGATATCCGTAATTAAATGAAAATGTAGGTGTCCTAAGCACACTATACCTGTCCATACTGTTTGCAGGCAAGGTGAAACTGTTCTAAGAACACACATGGTGTCCGGGATGTCCGTAAAAAAACAAATATGGAGGTGTCTTAAGGACACTGTACCTGTCCGCACTGTTCGCAGGCAAGTTGAAACCGTTCTAAGAACATGCATAGTGTCCGTGGACATCAAAAAGGCTATATGGCATGGTGAAAATGTTTGATTCTATGGGTGTGATCTATGGGTGTGATATGCTGCGGTGGTTGCAGCCAGGGCCTAGAGTCTTGGGTGTATGTGGTGGTTGTGGTCAGGGCCTAGAGTCTTGGGTGTATCTGGTGGTTGTGGCCAGGGCCTACGCAAGACCAAAGTTATAATTACCAAAGTTATCAGCTTTCATGGGTATGATATGCTGCAGTGGTTGTGGCCATTTTCTAGAGTCTTGGGTGCATGGGCCATGCATTCAAGACTGAAGTTATATGCACCTTTTGTTTCAGTTGTTGTGTTATGGAGCAGTATTTATGAGTTGTACTTATTGTAATATAATTACTGTTTGGTTTGGTAACTGCAGTACATATATTCTTTGCCAATTTCTGTGATAAAAGAAAAGATCATGTTAGTATTGGTAACTTGTAAGGACTTATAGCATTGAATAATAGAGATTGTTTATTCATTTTGACACTCATATTTAGTAGATTACAAACCAGTGTACTGTGCTATTTGCTCAGTTTCTGTGTTTGTTTTTAAATCATTGGGTCTGTGGGAAAAAAAAATCCATGTCGGATTAAAAAAAACCTTTTTTGTTATGCTACAGTCTATTTGTTTGTTTGTTTTCTTTGTACACTTGTTGTTTCTGGCTAATGTTCTATCTGTTGGTTTGTTACTTATTTTTGGAGCAGTTAGATACTTTTTGGCGTATTGTAACTTTTTATTTGTTGTTATAATTTAGTGGTATTGTTTTATCTCTTTGGTTGTTGAAAATCTTGGGGCAGTTAGATACCTGTTGGTGTATTCTAACTGTTTGTTTCTTGTTATAATTTAGTGGTATTTATTTATCTGTTTGGTTGTTATAGAATGTTGGGGCAGTTAGATATCTGTTGGCTTATTCTAACAGTTTATAGTTTTTTAATTGAAGTTTTTTTAATGTTTATGTACTGATTAGTTATACATTTTGGTTTTAAGAACATTAAATAAGCGTTTTTAAGATTTGCTGGTAATCTCTGCATTAGAGTATTGGTACTATTATTACATTTAAACAGTCCACATTTCTTTTTAATATATGCAGTGTAGCGACCTGCATTGGTTGTGCCTCCTGTGTGGGAGATAAAAACAAACCTTTTTTGTTATGTTACAGTCTATTTGTTTGTTTGTTTTTACTGCTCACTTGTTGTTTTTCACTAATGTTCTATCTGTTGGCTTGGTGCACATTTTTGGAGCAGTTAGATACCTGTTGGCGTATTCTAACTGTCTATTTTTTTGTTATAATTTAGTGGTATTGATTTATTTGTTTGGTTGTTGCAAAATATTGGGGCAGTTAGATACCTGTTGCCATTTTTTACTTGTTTATTTGTTGTTATAATTTAGTGGTATTCGTTTATCTGTTTGGTTGTTGTAGAATCTTGGGGCAGTTAGATACCTTTTGGCATATTGAAACAGTGTATATTTATTTAATTGAAGTTTTGTTAATGTTTAAGTACAGATTAGTTATTACATTTTGGTTTTAAGAATATTAAATTAGCGTTTGTAATATTTGCTGGTAATCTTTGCTTTAGAGTAATGGTACTGTCATTACATTCGAACCAACCACATTTCTTTTTAATATATGCAGTGTAGTGACCGGCATTGGTTGTGGCTCCTGCTTCGTAGATTATACCTATTGTTGTGAAGGTTTACTTACCAAGTGATAATTGACCATGTGTGAATCCAGTCAGTTTGCAGTTGTTTTTTGGTACTATCTGCATTGTAACGTAGAAGCATTGTATTATGTATTTACTATGTGTTTGTATTAATATAGTGGAGTGATTATCTGAATTGCAGGTAGTACATAATCTACCATGGTTTGCATTTTGTACAAGTTGCTGAAATGGAACAGATTCACTGTTAGGTATGGATACATACACAAACCGCTCATTAGGGATTTGTTCCTGTGTCACATTGTTGCAGAGAGTGCATGTATGTATCTTCCCACATGTATGAAATCTGAAAGATTTCATTTATAGGTATGTTTTTGTTTTCCAGTACTTGTAGTAAGTACATTAGAAATTCTTGTGGATCTTCCTGGGAGTTTATAGTGAATTTACCATTCCAGCACACATTCTTGTCTTATTCCATGAACACTATACGTATTGTCAAGATTGTTTGTTGCGTTTCTATGACATACTAACATTTGCAAACACAATTGGTCTGTACTGTGTAAGTAAATGTTCTCAACAATTGGTGGTAATTGAAATAGAATATTAATTGCTACATTTGCATAGCAATTTACACCAGTTATATTTGAAAATTTGAATGGACAAGATAGGTCTGTGTCCAAGTCATGTTTTCAGAGTGTTTGTTGCTTCTTTGAAGAAGTACCTGAGTTACTTTGAGTAATAGGTTCTTCTTTGGTTGTGCTAATTGATGAAGTATTCATTTCTTTTAGTCACTTTGGAGGATTTGCAGTGTGATCCTCTTGTATTTCTGTTTGAATTATTTTTCTTTTACAACGTTTTCTTTTTTGTGGAACATGATATGTTTTTAGATGGGGGTGTATAGAGAACGTAGTCTATTTTATTCTAAAATGCAAGGAATATCAGCATTTACTTTATTTGCATCAAAGTTGATTAGAAATAGACCGTCAAGTGTACGTAAGCGTGATAGTGCTAAGTAGTTCATGCCTTCTATATAGATTGTGTTACCAATATCTATCAATGATCTGTCTAGGGTAAGACCTTGTGATGTATGAATGATGACTGCGTATGCTAGAGTTAGAGAAAATTTTTCTCTGCGTACATACATGTCTTTGAAGAGAAGGAATCGAGCAGTTGAGCAGCCTATCCTTTTTATTTCTGAAAGTTTGTCAAGGCAAATATTGAGAAACTGAATGTTATTGTCACGTGGGTATGTTTGAAAGCCAACAACTGTACCCAGTGCTCCATTAACTAGTCCTTGCTCCACGTCAATGTTACGTTTAAGAATTACTGTACAGTTTAAGGATAATTTTAATATTTTTTACAAACCAGCTGTGTTGGAGATAGAATTTTCTAAGGTATTTATTCTTGTTGTGGCTTGTTCACATATGGGTAGTGTCATACCATGTACGTCCAGTTTGTCTGTTGCGGAAATTTCATTTATAGGTTGCATTTCTTTTTTCAACATTGTTTCACTGAATTTGGAACACCTTGCAAGAGTTGGCATTAAGGCCATACAATTGATATTATTGTGTGCTAATTGTTCCATACCATCAGTAGCACATGAGTTATGCCCAAAAAGTGCATGGATGTGCCAGGTTTTTAATATTGCTTGTGCTTCTTGAGATAGTACACCAACTCTAATACTTTTTAAAATGTTGCCGTTGGTGAGGTCTGTAGACTGTCACATGTTTTCTGTTAATTCTCTGTATTGGAAATGTTGTCAAAGGTTGACATTTCCCATGCTACCAATAGTTTTATGGCAGAGTTTGTGTCCTAAGGTTTTAAAAATTGGTTCACCTTTCACTGGTGTCAATTTTAGAAGATCTCCGAAAACAATAATGTGTTTTCCTCCAAAGAGCTCTTCATAGTTTGTTTTAAGTACTTCTTGTAATCTGAGGTGAATCAAAGCCAACATTAGGTTGGAGACCATGCTCACTTCATCTATTAGTAGCATTTTCATTTGTTTTAACACTCTGCGTAGTTCCATTGCAGCTTCTGTAGAAAGTTTGTAATATTCTAATTTGTTTTGGTGTTCTACCGGTAGGAGTAGTAATCAATGTAAAGTTACACACCCTATGTTGTTGGCAGCTAAACCTGTGGGGGCAGTTACACCAGCTTGACTGTTTGTTGTTTGTCAATTGTTGAAGGAACTTGCTGATGATTTTGATTAAGCATGTTTTGCCTGAACCAGCTGAACCACCTTCACCACTGACGTATAATAGTATAGGTTTTTTAATTTTGGCAGGTACATTCTTTTAGTTTTGATTGTAGTGTAATTAAGTCTTCTCTATCTTCATACTCACATATGGCGTTTTCTACTTCTGTCATAGCTAATTCTGCCTCATTTGCTATTAGTGGCTGTCCCAGTGGTTCTTGGCATCCTGTTACAGGAGGTTGACTACTGTCAGGAGTGTCGTTATCTAGTTGAGCCTGGAGTTCTTCTTCGTGTTGCTGTTCATTGTGCAACATTGTTTTATATTGTGTAAAGTTTACCTCTGTTATAGTGCTTTCATTTGCTTTGAAAGCATCTTCATAAGAGTCATAGATACCTAGAATCTCTTCTTCTTTTCTCCATGGTTTAAAAAGTTGTAGCAAGGACATGTAATATAGTTCTTTATGTTGAGGAGATTTTAATGACAATTTAATATGATTAATTACATTTCTTTTGCTAAGTTTCACTAAGATGCCTTCACAATTTGTCACTCTGTATCTACCTTTGTTTTCATTGGGTTTTATATTATTTTTGTATGTGAAGTTTTGGGCTATGTGGTATAGACACATGGTTTCCAAAGTGGTACTTCTGTTTGGGTAATATGTGTATAGTAAATTATTTTTCAAAATGTCTTGGCTGTTGCGATAATTTTTGGCTATTGTTTCAATGTTGTCATATGATTTGAGAACTCTTTTTCTAGATTTAGCAGGACCAATAATTAGCCATACTTTATTTTAAGATTTTCCATATAAAGCAGAACCGGTTTAACGATCTGCAGCTTCATAGCAGACACATTCTTTATGGGAGAGCATTTGTATGCCTAAGCTGTACAATTTCCGAGACAGTGTTTTGTCCAATGATAGGTCATTCCAGAGGTCTTGCAGCTCTGTTTTTTCTGCTTTGGTTAAGTAGGCTGTAACATACCGTGCAACTGCAGTGGAATTATCTGCAATGTACTGCACATCTATGTTTGCATTCAATTAGATGGCCATGATTGCATTGTAATCATTTATATATTTTGCTTCTTCTGTTCTTTTTATGTAATATGTGTTCTTAGGTGATTTACGTTCTACACTATGCTAACTGAAGATGTGAAGTTGTTCACTTCACCTGTTTCTGTAACTGGTCTAGGGAAACCAAAGCGGCATTTGGTGTAGTATTTCCCTTTGTTTTTGTATTTGCGACAACAATATTTCCCACATTTATTTCTTTGAATTTGTAAAATGTGTGCATGAAGATCACTATTTGTAGCTTCTGATGGAATTTCACAAGTGACATATTTTTTGATAAACTGTAAAACTGTGGAATCACTGTCATGACCACATTTAGGAGCATCTTTAATCCATAAAAGCATGTGGATATGTGGTGCTCCTCTGGCTTGCTATTCTTTTCACCAAAAGAAGTGTTGCACTTCTCCGAGGGGAGGAACTGTTTTATTACAACTAAAGTGTAGCATAGCAATGAAGCGATGATGGAAATAACTTGAAACATTAACAGGATCTAAAGAACAAAGTTCTCCTGGTGTTAGTATATCTATGTTTGTTTTATTTTTGTTTGCTATGCGTAGGAAATCAGGTAAATCTTCCCATGCATAGTCTGCACAACTTAATGTAACAAACCAAGTGGGTGGGCCAAGGTTTCTTATCATACAACGTACATCTCCGTGACGTCTGAACCAGTACTCTTTAGTACCACGCATGTTTGCTAACAGATTTCATATGCTTGATTGTAGAACCTCATCTTTTTCTTGTACTTTTTGTAGTAATTAAATAGCTGACATATTTTGAAATTGGGTACCTGATTTTAATGTTTGTGCAACTCCGTAGCATAGAGTTGCTAGTCCACTTTCAAAGAGTAGGGGGAATATGTTTTCCACATTTTGTCTAAATCTGGGATCTTCAGAATACATTCATAACAAGCGGTATTATGATGCTGTTATCTGAATGGGTCTATCATCGTACCTTCCTCCTTTTCTTTTAGGAAAGAGTAGAGGAAAAGCATGTGCTTCTATACTTCTTTCCCATATGCTGATTGGTGATCCTTTGGTTTTTTGCATTTGGTACGTTTTTAGTGCATCATCTATGGTGTCATTAGAGTGTAATGGATGAATTATGTAATGATCTAAAATATTGGATAGTGTAGCAGGATCTAGAAGTTCAAATTGACCACTTTCTGGTGACTCTTGAATTATTTTAGTGGTTTCCTTCCAGTTTTCTTCAATATTCATTTCTTTGTAGTATTCATTATTGTCTTTTAAATATTGCAAGGCTTGTCTAACTTTATGTAAGTCTACGAGTTGTTTCCAATTTTTTTTGTCTTTTGTAGGTAAACCATTTACTAAGACAATGAAAGATTGCTCTATTGGGTGTTGTAGTCCCAGAGTGTTTACATTTTATTTCAAATCTGATGGTAAATAAACAACTTTGCCACAAATGCCTTTCACTAATTCAGAGGGTGGCAATTTTGCTGTTTTTGGTTGAAGGCGTATTATTGCTTTAAACGGGTTCACTGTTTGATTTGTAATGCTTTCATATAAATTGAGTTGTTGCAGGGGTTTTGGTAGTGTGATAGCACGCGAAGGAGTTTGGTTGTTGTCAAGTTTTGTAGTGCAGTAAGTGCAAAGTACTAAGGGGTCATTTATTTCATATTTGTTTTCTGCTATAAGGTACAGAGATAATTCAATCCATTTGGACTCTTCATTGACTTCTATTTTGTATGTTACGGCTACAGTTTTTGTGTTACTTTTATAAAAAATTCTGCGGCAACACACACACACATGGTTTGGTATTTCAGCGGATATAATTGTAAATTTTAGTATTTCTTTTTTGTATGTGTATAGTAGAAGGTTGCCATCTGTACAATTGTTGCTTGCTTGTTGTAAAGGTATTGTTTTTGTAAGTGCCTTTTACTTCCAAAATATTTTCTCTGGATATGCTCTATTTCTTCAAGTAGATCTTTGCTGTACCATGTAGAAGATTGTCATTTAAATTGGCTAGTGCTAAATTTTGATATCATTTTTATATGATGGAAGTTGCTTTTGCAAATAGGTCCTGAAATGCAGGCTAATGAATGTCCTCGTAGTCCTGTGTGTTTGCGCACTCGACAGATATCCATATTTTGTAGTAGTTTCATTTTGATTTTGTCTTTACCTTTCACATACTGATTAAGGAACTGGTGTAAACATTTGAAAGATATTTTGACAATGTTACACATTTAAGTGCACGGCCATTTGTATACTGGACGTTCAGGTTCAGCTGAATGGAGAGGTGATATTGAATTTTCTGGGGACATTTTTGTAAGCAGTATTTCTTGTTCCATAATGGTATTATTAAGTTGTTCATATCCTCTTACACTGCTATGTATGGCAATTATGTTTGTTTGCTTTGGTTTGTATGCTTCTTAATTGAAATATGGTTCTGTGCTGGTGGTGTGACTCCATTCACCTCCACAGATATTTAAGAATTCATTTTTGTTGACATTCCGTTTAGTTAGAAGGCTTTTTTGTAATTTAGTAGTTAGTTTTGTTAGTGGTTTCATTCTGTTTAACACTAAAATAAATAACTTCCTTTTGAGAGCTTCTAAAATTAATTTTTTACAGTAGTTTTTAAGGGTTGTGCATGATTTCTGTCCTGTTTTTATAAGATTTTGAAGAACTCTATGGTGGAAAATGTTTTCTAATATATTTTTTTGGTATGGTTACTTGCTACATCAAGATTTATAGGATCAGTGTTAGTAGTAGTTATAGCTGAATTGTTGTAAATCACTTTGTGTTTTGTTTTACATTTTGAAAGAGGATGGAAAGTATTTGTACTGGAGGCTTGTTTTGTTTAACTTAATGACTCTATTAGATCTTTTGTTTTAACTGTTTGTACACTTTTATTTTCATTTTTTCTACTTCTGCGTTGCTTTCTTTGAACTTGGTTCTTGGTAGGCATTCTTTGGGGTCTGTTGAAATAAAAGAAGGCATGGGTTGGGCTGGTGTGCAATCTATGTTTGGTGTGTGCATGAGTGTGTGAGTATGATGGTAAAGATGTATGTGGTGGTGTGTGATTGTGGATTGGGCAGCTACAACTAGTTGGGAAGGCTATTCTTGTACTTGTGTGTTACTATACGTGGGTTCAGATGACAGTACAAAGTAAGCTAGTGGTGAGCAGAAGTACTAATACTAAATTTAATGTATAGAATTAAAACAGTTCTTTGTTCTGTAATACTAACATTCTAGGGACTGAGTTATGTTATTTGTGTATCGAAAAACAGGGATTTGTGTGCTATTCTGCATGTTAATCCCTGTTTAACTATGGGGATTTGTGGGCAGAATGGTGTACAAAGCTCTGTTATTTGGTGCAAAAATTGAATGAATCAACTGCACAGTGAGTTTGAGTAACAGTAAGACTATTATGGTAGTATTGTAATTACTTTTTTTGTTTGGAATGATCAGGTTTCTTCTGAGTTGTTGTTTGTACTGCAGATGTTGCTGCTTTTTAGGAGAGTGGTCTTCACTGCAATTGTAAAAGAACAAAGTTAGTAATTGTGTGTGTTTATAGCATTGATGTTAATTTAGACGTTTATTTGTATGTTTTTGTAGTAGTATTCTTGTTTGATAAGAGAACATAGTGTGTGAATGCAGTTTCCTTTGACTATGTGCAGGCTTTATATTTTACTTACAATATGTTACTTCAAAATGCTTTGCAAATATGTAGAAGACTAAGTGTATGAAACTCACTGTAAGGGTGTGATATTGAATGTTAGGAGAAAGAAATAATGATGTACTTATTTTGCAATTTTTATAAGGTAAATGGTAGAAATTGTATAGAGAAGCATGGATTGTATGCCTTTGTGAAGGTATGGGTAATAAAGTAAAATAATTTGATTTAAAGGCAGTGGTGTTATTTTAGCTTGGAGCATTTCAATGATACTGTCTATACATGTGAGTGTATGAAGATGCATAATCTTATCCTGACTGTGTGTAATTTTATAATACACTACTAAGTGTTTTTCTACAATTATACTGTTATTTCTCCCATCTTTTAATATTATAATGTTTTAGATAGCTGTGTGTGTAAAAATAATATAGAACAGACAGGTATGGAAGTGAGAGTTGATTATAGGAGATGGGAAAAATGACAGTAAGTTCTTTTATAGGTTATACAGGTTAAGTGGCAGTTCATCTGTTTATATGCATACATAAGAGTTGTTCATGTACTGTGCTGAAAATATGCATACCTGTAGTTTGTATTCTTGCATGTGGATATGCCTGTAGCTGCAAGCAGAAATATTGGAGAATTGTACAGTAGTTTTTTGTAGTAGGGGCTTTCCAATGATATGAGACTTGTACTCAGAGTGATCAACAGTACATTTGAAGTGCTGAACTCTGATGATGGTGTTAGATGTAGAGGTCTTGGATGTGATTGGTGGATGGTTGTGTGACTGCTTAGCTGTATCCAATGATGGAATGGCACAGAGAGTCAAGCATCTGCAAAAATAACCCAAAAAACTGCTCTTTTCAGAGCCAACCTCAAAGAGGAAATGGGGCACACTATTTAAATTTAAATACACCATGCTCAGATTTTTCGATATGTGCGTGGACATGGCGGTAGTCCGCAGACATTGCGTATTACATACAGGATTTTGGGGTGGAAAGGCATGCAAATGAGAATGAGAAAAACAAGGGATTGGTCAGTAAAGTTTACTGGGTGTGCTGTGTAAGGAGAGAGTTTGTCAGAAAGTCTTTTTTCTGAGAGAAGAACAGATAGCTATCGCTGTGTGTTTCAGAAAACAGATTATATGGATTTTGGGAGACTCATGGATACATTGGTTGGAGGTGCATAAGAACATTGTGGAGTAGCTGCAGATCTTGGATTCCCTCATGTGGAAGTGCACAGGCATGGAGTGCGTAAAATGAAGTGGCTGGACTTGGAACATCTCTGTGCTAGTTTGGAGACAGATCATCATCCAGACATCATTATAATTCATTGTGGATGGAACAGTTTAGGGTATGTGTCTGGAATTTATTTGCAATTTGCAATGAAAGAAGGACTTGGGAAGGTCCTGGACATGTTTCCAAATTTGCAAGTATTTTTTTCTCGTATTGCGCAGAGACAAATGTCTTCTTTATTTGGTTCACAAATGGAGAAAGCGAGGCACAATGTAATTAAGGCTGTTTGTGCCTTTCTAAGAGATGTTGGCATGTCCTCTTTTCACAATGATAATATGATGTTTCGTAGCACATACATTTTTCACAGAGATGGCAATCAGATTTTTCTGAGAAATGTGCAAAATGCATTACAACCTTTTTTGGAATTACAGCCATCCATTTTGCAATAGGTGTGGACCAATTGAAGTTTTTTTCAAAAACAAACACCACCAAATGGCTCTTTTCAGAGCCACCACTTCCTCCCAGAGGAAAGTGCACTGGTTATGATAGGCAGCACCCCAAAATTTTAGATGTCCGTGAAATGTCCGCAGACTTCTACAAAAATGCACAGAGCCTTGTACTATTTATTTGCCACTACTATTTTCAGACTCTGAAAGGCGGCTCTGATAAGAGCCTTATTTTTTTTGTTTTTTGCACACAACACACTAGGAGAGGAGGGGAAAGGAGGGTAAGAAAGGGACACCAACCACGGGGATAAGAAAGGGCAGGTGGACAGAGGAAAATGTAGGGTGGGCCTTATTTAGGTAGTGGGCAGACCTTCTCATGCTCCTTGACTGTAGTCTCGAAAGCACTCTGAAGACTCTTCCCCCTGAACAGTACTGCGTTGCAGTACATACACAATATTGTGACCCTCGAAAGGTAAGGGTCAATAGCATTGTGAATGGCCTGTGAGGCAGCTGAAGGGATGTGCTGTCCCACAGGAGTGTCTCTTGTGGTGACAGGAGCGGAAACAGAGGATGTGGTAGAGGATCTCAACCTACTACATTGATCACAAGGTACAACCTTGCGAACGGCCCCATCGTGGAACAACCTTAGGTGTCGCTTCATAGATGTTGTACCAAAGCTGTACGAACCAGGGCTCCCATGACTCAGCATCATGTGGCCCTGATTGCAGGTGACCTTGTTCGCACGCGCTTTTGGCACTCCACCCTGAATGGTAAACAACCGGCACACCCAAGACTCACGGCGAGTGCTGGTAGTAGGGACTTCCACTACCTCATCCTCTTCATCCTCTTCATCCTCCTCCACATGCTCATGCCTGTTCCCCTCTTCAGGCCCTTGGGGAGGTCATGGTGGTGGAGGGGGTGGGGGTGGTGCTGAGGCAGATCTAGCCCCAGGTGGAACAACAACAGCCATAGATGCCATCATGTTTCAGCAAAGGTATCACAGCAAAAGCAGGTAATCTTCAATAGTAGTAAGACAGAATAAACTTCAGCTCTGGGGTGTGGCCTTTTATAGGGGTGCTTGTGGTGCTCTGCGGAGAGCCGTGCTGTCCGTTGACAGATCGAACATGCCAAAAATGCTTAAAAAGTTCCAAAAAGTATGTAGAAAGTCAGGGTCATTGTCTGGGACATGTGCAATGGTGAATATGTACTGTAAAATACTTTGGATTACCCAAAAAAGTACTTTTAAATTGTTTGCAGTTCAGAACAGTGTCCGCAATTCAGGACACACGCTCAGCGTGGGTGCGGTCACATGATGACGTTGCGAACATGTCCGCGAAGGGAACCGGTGTCCGCAGGACACCAAATGCGCATGAATGGTTGTGCGCATGCGGGCAGATGTTCTACATACAGTGTTTGGGTCCTCAAACTAAATAAAAGTGCGACACGAGTAATACGGACAGGCGCAATGTTCGTAGGACTTATGGGTGTGGTGCGCATGTGCGTAGATGTTCTACAGACAGTATGGACAGGTATAGTGTCCCTACGACACCTCCATTTTGGGTTAATTGTGAACATTTCAGACACCTAGTGTGTTCTAAGAACAGTTCCATGTTGCTTGCAGACTGTACGTACAGATATAGTGTCCTTAGGACACCTCCATTTTGGTTAATTATAGACAGTCCAGACACTGATTGTGTTCTACTTACGGACATTCCAGACAGCAAAAGTGTGCTAAGAACAGTTCTGTCTTGCTTGCGGACAGTACGGACAGGTATAGTGTCATTAGGACACCTCCATTTTGGTTAATTGCGGATGTTCCGGACACCAAAAGAGTTCTAAGAACAGTTCTATCTTGCTTGCGGACAGTACGTACATGTATAGTGTCCTCAGGGCACCCCGTTTTTGGTTATTAGGGACATTCCGGACACCGAAAGTGTTCTAAGAACAGTTTAATCATGCCTGCGGACAGTACGTACATGTATAGTGTCCTCAGGGCACCCCCATTTTGGTATTATGGACATTCCGGAAACCGAAAGTGTTCTAAGAACAGTTCTATCTTGCTTGCGGATAGTGCGGACAGGTATAGTGTCCTTAGGACACCTCCATTTTGGTTAATTGCGGAGATTCCGAACACCTAGTGTATTCTAAGAACAGTTTCTTTGTGCCTGCAAACAGTAAGGACAAGTATAGTGTTCTCAGGACCACCCCATTTTGGTTAATTACGGACATTCCAGACACCCGCACTGTCTGCGGACACCCCAACTGCCTTTTTTTAAAAAATAAGACACAAAGGACTAAATTAAAACACACATATTATTTTTTTTTAATTATAAACGATATAAAAAGAGAATGGGAAGCAGAAACTGACATAAACACAGGGGATTTAGGGGTTTGGAGAGGATGGATGGGAGGGGATGAAGGGATGAAGGTCTCATAAAAACGTTTTTCTTGGTGTTGAGGGTTTGGGGATAGTTGACTGGGACATGGAGAGGGGGAACAGGTACATGTGGGACAATGATATTTAATTTTTTTCTTTTATGTGGTCCTCCACAAAATGTTTCAAAAGATTGAAATTTTCCTTAAGCATGTCCATTTTTTATTCCATGCGCTGCAGAGTATTTTCTAATGTCTCTTTTGGTGTATTATTTTCAATGTTTGTATGGTCTGTTAAAAGAAATATATATATGTTAAGTACACATAAAGTAATGGGTATTAATTTGCTTATATAGAGAAGTGTCTACCATTAGTATCACTGTCTTCAGACATGTCCTCATGTGGGAAATTTTCCTCAAGCCATTCCAAAGTACTGGTCATTTCTGTGTAAAAAAAAATATAAATTACTGTTACTGTACCAAATACAGAAAGTTTAGAAACATATAAGAAAAATGAAGTTTACTTACTAGTTTCTGTTAAATTGTGTTATTACTGTTGTGTAGGTCTGCTGTTGCTCTTAGCTGTGCAGTTTTTGTCAGGTAATTATGTTGGAGGCATACCTTTTTTGTTGTGGTATATTCCATTTTTAGAACATATGGATTTAAATGGATGGATGATGTGTTACATATATAGGTTCCATTTCGACATTTGCACAGTCCGCGGACATCAAAATCACTAGCAGGGGGTTCAGCATTTTATATGTATATAAAGTAAGGGAATCCTAGTAAACATCTATCAAATTCATACTATGTATATGTGTATTCAGGAAAAAAAAACATTCATAAAGGGACATTATGGTTAAGTTGCACTACTAAAAATGTATGAAATTCAGTAAAAAACATTTTTAAAGGGACGTTATGATTCCAAGTAAAACTGAAAAACCCCTGAAATTCGCCATTTATGGTAAGCTATGCAACCATAACTTGCGCCACCACCGTGTATTGCTAAGACTAACACCCAGGACATCAAAGATGACATCACAAATGTCATTGATGACATCACATGTCTAACTCACTGTTTTTTCTTTTAGTGATATATCTTAGACAGTAATTTGTAAACTCATATTTCAAATGTGTCCTTACAATAATTGTTGTTTTTTTATTACTGTACTTTCTCTGGATGTGTTCATATTTGTATTTGTACTACTTTTTAAGGGTGCAGTCACATCATGTGATATATTTACATAGGGAAGTACTAGGTTTGAAGTAGAGCAATCTTTTCTGTGCATAAAGATAATGAGTTAGGTTGTGAAAACGTTCTGCTTATAGTGCTGCTTTTTTCCGTACTTTACTTTCTCTATACATATTTATATTTGTATGTGTTGTGTCATTCTCTTTGGATGTAGTACTGAAATTATGTAGTCAGGGGTTTTATTAGCTATTTATTACATGTTGCACAGTACTATTTCACTATTCAACATGGGAAAATTATGAATATTGCGCTTCCATCATGTATGCTGCACACAATCCTCATATTTATACATGAGTAGTTTAGTATATTGTTAAGAACTTCATAATAGAATGCTATTTACATCAATGCATTGTCTAATGCACTACATAGCTCAAGATATCTATTCCAATGATCGTTAACACTTTTTCTGTCAACATTATAATAAAATCCCTTGTACAGAGTTTTTATAAAGTAAATGCTCATGTGATGTCATCAGTGATGTCATCAATGACCTTTGTGATGTCATATTTGATGTCCTGGGTATTAGTATTAGCAATACACTGTGGCGGTGCAAGTTATGTTTGCATAGCTTACCATAACTGGCGAATTTCAGGGGGTTTTCAGTTTTACTTGGAACCATAACGTTACTTTAACAAAGTTTTTTTACTGAATTACACGGCCACTGTAGTGGCCGTGTAGTTATGGTTAATTTGCTGTTTCCATAGGAAGAACACTTTTTGGGTGGCTTTTAACTCCGCTCCCCTTGGACGAATCCTCACCAAACTTTGCAAAAAAAAGTATATGTCCCACTTTTGCAAAGTTTGGTGAGGTTTGGTCCAGGGGTGGTAAAGTTATAGGGGGGGTCCCAAAACTTCTTTTTTTCCCATAGACTGAATGGGGGAAAAACTTTGTGCACGGCTACAGATCAAACCGCTGGACGGATTTTCACCAAATTTGCGGCAGTAGTTTTTTTTAAATGATCAAAAAGCTTTAACCTATTATTCTCTGAAAATTAATTTTGGAAATGTAACTCAAGTACTATTTTTCTGTGTGGTTGTCTGTTTTATGTGGTTATGGGAAGTGCAGAATGTAGGCGTTTGTTGACTATAATTAGATTCACCCAGGTTCAACGCTAATATTTCTTTAAACTGTTGTGTTTGCCTATATGGAATTGTGTATCAGTTTCTAGTTTATTTTTGTATTTTTTTAGATTGTTTGATGTGTGTGCTAATCGTTAGTTTAAACTCTATGCCGAATTGAGAAAATAATACATATATTACAATAAAGTGTAACAAACGTTGGGTATTGATACATATTTTCTGTTATGTTTTCCAAATAGCTACATGCTTCCTTACTGCGATTGCCATGGATTCCAGATGCCAACTGATGGGTTCTTCATTCGTCAGGTGAACATAGTCGTGAACAGGTGGATTACTGTGACTGTTTTGTGGGACGATCGGCCAGGGCCCATGTGTCCATACGCTGCACTAGCGATTAGGAATAACATAACATCTTTTATGGTGGTCTAGGCGTAAGTTGATGCAGACGCCCTGGGATTCACTGTGGGACCCAAGCGGTACCTTCATCAAAAACGAACACTTTGTGTATGGAAAAATAAGTACGTGTGTCTCACAATTAACATTTTTGATCACGAGCGAAGAAACAAATTTTCAATTTGATTGAATATGGGGACAGTCGGATGTTCTCGGAGAGTTTATTGTGAAATAAAAGTACAAATTGTATACTGTTATTGTTTTCTTTAAAAGATCAGTTTAATAATTTGAATTGTGACGTGGTATGTTGTTAGTCACTGTGTGTTGATTTTTGGGTTCTGCGTCACGTCACGTAGGTGGTTATGGGCGCATTTGGCTATGCTGAAGAGGAACGTCACAGAGAAAGGTGTTCATTATCCCTAGGGTTGGTTATGTGAGGGTCAGGGGCGGGGCATATGATTTAGTGACGTCTGGCCAGTTTACCTTAGGCCGATGCAGCAATGGTTAACAATAGTACAAGATGGACGCGCCCTGTTGCCAGATTTCGTAAGTTTCTCAAAGAGGCAAATGCGGTAAGCTGATGTCGAAATGTTTGTGATAAATCAATGTCTGTACAAAAATACATGGGACAATAATATTTTGTGAGCATTGCACTTTGAAACTTATGCAATAATGTTTGGGGAGGTGAGGGGTGATGAACATGGTTGGAATATTTCAGACATAATTTCAAATGAGTTTACAAAGTTTGTTGGAATTTTGTACACAGTTTATATGACGATTGATTGTGTATTATTTTGACAGTTTTGAAAAATAAAACGTGGGTGGATTTACAGCAAATTTGCATAAGGCTCATCAGCAAGGATCGAGAAGCATGGTTTTTTAGTGCCTGGGGGTTAGGCTGTAGTCATGGGCAGTGGCCCGAATGTATGGGTCATGGTATAAGGTCAAGATCCGGACAATGTGGCTACTGGCCATGACCAGAAGGGACAAAACATAAAGTTATTCGCAATTAGGATAGATTTGAAAGGGAAAAAAATGTGCTTATGTTAATATGTTAATATGTTAGAAGATTTTGGTTTTGGAGGCTGCCATGGAAAGGGAAGATGGGTCCTGTATGGAACTGGCGCTTTCCGTTTTGCTTGGTGGCAATCTTGGAAAAGGATTTTATTCCCCAACCGGATGCTGCGTCCCAATATAGGACAAGAAATCCTAGTTTTAAGTAGCACGGGTTACCGCTTTGGAAACCTAGGCTGGTAATGGCGTTCATGGCCCATTTTAGGGGCTGAAATGGGGGTAATGGTCCAGAGACCTCATTATCCACCCTTGCTTCACTTGGGCTGATTACTAGGGCTACTGGGCCGTTATCCACCATTCCAGGCCCTGGAACGGCGTATGAATGTTACAATATTCACATTACTATAACAAAAAATGCAAATGGGAATGTTGGAAAATCTTATTGTGTCTATGTATTTTACTGAGATATACAAAGTAGATGGAGTCTATGCGTTTATTTTTTACTTCTATTTTTTAACTGTGAAAGGTGGTTCCTAAAGGAACATTCATTTAGTTTTTGGATGGATTTGTTTTGGCAGGAGTGCTAAGAACGAAGGGTGGGGATGGAATGAGGGAAAAGGCACCAAACACTAATATGGAGGAGCAGATGGAAAAGATGGAAATGTTGTGCGTGTGTTATTTCTAAGGTAGGGGGTAGTAGGGTGGCCAAGTGTCCCCGATTTCGCGGGATTGTCCCGCAATTAGGGACTCCTAATTACATGGGTAGGTTGTCCCTACTTGCGTCGGACAACCTGCCTCCAGCACAGCCACTCTGCAAACTGAAGTGGCCATCTGCTCAGCACGGCACTGCTGCCTGCTGCTTTCTTTTTGCAGGCCTGCCTCTTTTTGAGCCTACAGGTCGAGCTGTAACGCTGGGACACCTGCCTTAATATAAATGATAATGCTTTGTTCCTGGAGTCGTGATGGTCATGTTTGCAGTTAAAAACGTGACCATCACCTCCCCAGGACAAAGCATTTGTATTTAAATTAAGCCAGGAATTAAGAACCATTAAAAAAAAATTCAAAAAGAGGCGGGCCAAACGTGAATTAAGTGACATCATCACCGCCTTCTAGCCAAGTGTCCCGAGACAGACTATCAAAGAGTTGCCCAGCCTAGGGGGCAGTGTTTCTCATGCTGCTTGATAACAGCAGTGGTGGTGTCTCTTGGGGAGGAAGGATGGCGTTAGCTGATGTCATTTTAACGTAAATAGCCGTTTTGCCAAAAGTATGTACTGTACACTAGATTGTTAATGGATGAGTACGAATAAGTGTTGGAGCTGCGCAAGGGAAATGTTGAAGTTGCAAGTTCCTACATCAGTAGAAAATGTAGTTCAAAACTGTCCATGAAGCATAGATGTTATTGTGAAGTGGGCATGGGTTCTCGGACACGTCATCATGCTGTGCACAAGCATATGGTCATGTGGCATTCTCCGGAAGGTGTGCAATGAAGTCAGATGTTCGTAGACATTATGGTTAAGTTGCGCTACTAAAAACCTATGAAATTCACTAAAAAAACTTTGTTAAAGGGATGTTATGGTTAAGTTGTGCTACTAAAAACCTATGAAATTCAGTAAAAAACATTGTTAAAGGGACGTTATGGTTCAAAGTAAAACCGAAAACCCCTGAAATTAAGCAACCATAACTTGCGCCACCACCATGCATTGCTAAGATTAACACCCAGGACATCAAAATGACATCACAAATGTCATTGATGACATCAATGATTTTTTCGGTTTTACTTTGAACCATAACGTCCCTTTAAGGAGGAGCAGCATCTTGGTCCCGAAAGCAAGCTTTTGTAAATTTTGTGAAAATCCATCCAGTAGTTTTTTTTAAAACGACCAAAAAGTAGACACAAAAAATGTGTGATATCTATGTCCGCATCTATGACATTTGTGATGCCAACTTTGATGTCCTGGGTGTTAGTCTTAGCAGTGCACGGCTGTGGCACAAGTTATGGTTGTTTAGCTTACCATAACTGGCAAATTTCTGGGGTTTTCCGATTTTACTTGAAACCATTACGTCACTTTAAAAAAGTTTTTTCTTTGAATTTCCTAGGTTTTTATTAGTCCAACATAACCATAACGGCCCTTTCAGAAAAGTTTTTCATTGAATTTCAAAGGTTTTCATTAGTGCAACTTAACCATAACGTCCCCTTAACACAGTTTTTTCATTGAATATATATGGAAAGTTTTTGAATTTTTCATTGGCAGCTTCATATTTTAGATCATATTTTGAACATGGGGTTTTTCGCATATGGAAAAGAAACATATTTTTAGCCCACATATCAGAAAAAGATCTGCTTTGATTCTCAAGATTTTTGGCATGCTCCTATTTAATGTCATGAATTGTTGCATTGAAAGAAATTGAACCTGAAGCAGGCAAATTCTGAGGTAGCATCCTGGTCAGCAAATGGGCTGGAGCAATGGGCTGGTGAGGAGCAATACAAGGGTCCCCAATGGCAGGGAAGGCCTACAAGCGGACAAGGTGGGTACAGGGAGCAGGTAGGGGGTTTCAGAGGTCAAGGGGCTCGGGGAGGGGGCCAGGGGTCATGCTGGAATTGTGGGAGATGGGGACATGTTTCAAGGGAATGCCGCACCTGGCCCATGGGATATTATCAAAGGCCCATCGCCCACTGGAAATGAACAACAATTTGGTCACCCTCATCTGGCAGCCCTTATGGATTACCAATGGGTGGTCACGGGCAACAAGAGCAATATTATAATGATTACCAGCAGGGAACACAACAAATTCAACAAAGACCACATGACCACAGCAGGGCATCCACCCAAATATTTTTGCTACTACCGCCAATGGTGAACCTGCTCCATTCCGCGGAACAGCAGTGATTGCAAAGTGTTTTCTCCGTCCCAGGAACAAACATATACCCAGATTAGGACAGCCCACAAGAGAGTACTTTCGTGTTCAGTCCTATCCACTACCCTACGTCCAGAAGAGGAACCACTTGTGGGGGAGGAGATAGGAAACAAGCAGTTCATCTTCATGGTGGACTGAGGAGCGGAAACATTGTGCCTTATGGAAGGCCGGTTTCCCCTCTCGGGCTGAAATTTGGAATCACAGGGATTTTCACAGGGCAATTTTGAAGGTTCCCTACACAAAAGATTTGGATATAACGGTGGGATGAAAAACAGTGTGGGCACCCTTGTTATACCACGAAGATTCGCCCATATATTTACTGGGGAGGGACCTCCTTAGTAAGCTTAACATGACATTTACAGAACGAGGAGTAGTGTGCTCCACCCCAGTGGATTCGCGCTCTGAAACACCTGTGTACGAGCGTGACACAAATAAAATATCATATCATATATGCCCAATAACAGCAATGTTAATGATTAGTACCATGGCAAATGAAGTAGCAGTCGGAGGGTGGGGGTGCCCACAGGCATTTACATGTTTATTTATGGAATACAGGTTCTAGCTAGGGTGGTGCCTTAAATAACACAAAAAGAATGGAGGGTGCCATCTGATTTTTTTTTCCGCCCCGTGTTGAGCCCGTAAATTGTGCCTGGCACGATCCTCTCAATTGACCTACAGGGGGTAAAGGTATCAGCCAAATATATTGTGGCAATAGGTCTGGACACGCATGGATGTGAGTGGAGAACATTGTTGTGTATAGACCCAAACATAGCGCTGCAAGACCTTACTGACTAAGAGGTGTTCACTGACAGTGACACTGACAGGGAGATAATAATGGAAATTTGTGTGCCCTGTGACATAATGATTCAACACAGAGAGATAAATAACCCCCTCATGGCCAGTGTCAATGCACCACCTTCGATTTTCGATGAAGATATGATATGATATGATATGGCATTTATAACACGCCTATACTCAAGTGTTTCAAGGCGCGACGAGACAAGGGAGGGGAACAAAGGGAGGACAGACAACGATCCTACTAGATCAGGTGTCATTCAGATCACGCAAGTGCATGGAAAGGGGCAAGGACAGTGCAGTACATGGGAAAAGATGATGCCAATAAGTAAGTAAATGACCAGCATGTGGCATGTGCATGGGTAAGTGCAGGGGATATGAAACAAATTTATGGACAACATGGCCCCATGACGTAGGGCTCTTACACGGGTAACGCCCATAAAAATAAAACTGAAACCAGGTGCAGTACCACCCAGAGTAAAGCAGTACCCACTGTCCAGAGAGGCAGAAGAAGGAATAAAGGAAACAGTAAATTCACTACTACAACAGGGCATAATTGTACCATCAAATTCACCATGCAACACTGCGATCTATCCCATAAAAAAGGCAAAGGGTGGGGCTTGGAGGATGATCCAGGATCTCTGCCCACTTAATGAAATCATACAGACGAGTTCCCCTTGGTGCCAAACCCTGCATCCATTTTATGCAGTGTCCCAAAATAAGCCACGTGCTTCACAGTGGTGGATCTGAAGAATGTCTTTTTCTCAGTATCACTGGACCCCAGTTGCCAATACTTAACAGCATTTACCCTAGGGGGAAAGAGATATGAGCCTTGCAGATTACCCCAAGGTTACTGTGAAAGTCCCAGTATATTCAACAGAATTCTACACACCTTGGCAATATTGATGTGAAAGGTACAATAATCCAATACGTGGACGATCTGTTAATTTGCAGTGAAAGTAAAGAACAATCTAGACAGACTCCCTAACATTGTTGAACCTACAAGGCACAAAAGGGTACACAATGGACAAGGGAAAACTGCAATACTGCTTAGCAGAAGTGCTATATCTAGGGCATTTAGTATCAAATGATGGTAAGAGAATTGTACCAGACAGGGCAGTAGCAATACGTTACACTCTAATGCCCAGAACTGTGAAAGATATGCAGAAGTTCCTCAGCATGTGCAATTACTGTTGTGCATTGATACTAGATTATGCTGCATACACACGCCCCCTTCTCCAAGCGCTGAAAGAAGCTCTAATGAACAGCGCCCCCATAAAATGGACACAAGATGATCACACAATTCCTCAAATTACAAGATCTTATCACCAGAGCACCCTTCCTAGCGACACCAGATTATGATCGGGTGTTTTATTTATTCTCCCATTGCAATGGTACACTAATAACAGCAATACTGACACAAAAAACATCATTAGGCCACAAGCCATTGGCCTATTAAAGTGGTACATTGGGCTCAGTAATGCAAGGGCACTTTACGTGCAAACAAGCCCTCACTTCAGCAGCCTTTGCAATACAGAAAAGCTCCACCATAGTAATGGGATGCTCTGTGACACCTTTTGTCAAACACTCTCTCTTTGCCATACTGGAAATGTCAAAGTCTACACTCACCACACAGAGAGAAACTGCATACGGAATAATCATCTCAAGCCCCAACCTACACGTTGTACGCAATAAGACTATAATATGGAGGAGCATATGGAAAAGATGGAAATGTTGTGCGTCTGTTATTTCTAAGGTAGGGGGTAGTAGGGTGGCCAAGTGTCCCCGATTTCGCGGGATTGTCCCGCAATTAGGGACTCCTAATTACGTAGGTAGGTTGTCCCTACTTGCGTCGGACAACCTGCCTCCAGCACAGCCACTTTGCAAACTGAAGTTGCCAACTGCTCAGCACGGCGATGCCGCCTGCTGCTTTCTTTCTCTGGGTGCCTCTGCAGGCCTGGCTCTTTTTGAGCCTACAGGTCGAGCTGTAACGCTGGGACACCTACCTTAATTCAAATGCTAATGCTTTGTTCCTGGGGTCGTGATGGTCATGTTTGCAGTTAAAAACATGACCATCACCTCCCCAGGACAAAGCATTTGTATTTAAATTAAGCCAGGAATTAAGAACCATTAAAAAAAATAATCAAAAAGAGGCGGGCCAAACGTGAATTAAGTGACATCATCACCGCCTTCTGGCCAAGTGTCCCGTGACAGACTATCAAAGAGTTGGCCAGCCTAGGGGGCAGTGTTTCTCATGATGCTTGATTACAGCAGTGGTGGTGTCTCTTGGGGAGGAAGGATGGCGTTAGCTGATGTCATTTTAACGTAAATAGCCTTTTTGCCAAAAGTATGTACTGTGCACTAGATTGTTAATGGATGATTACGAATAGGTGTTGGAGCTGCGCAAGGGAAATGTCGAAGTTGCAAGTTCCTACATCAGTAGAAAATGTAGTTCAAAACTGTCCATGAAGCACAGATGTTATTGTGAAGTGGGCATGGGTTCTCGGACACGTCATCATGCTGTGCACAAGCATATGGTCATGTGGCATTCTCTGGAAAGTATGCAATGAAGTCAGATGTTCCTAGACATTATGGTTAAGTTGCGCTACTAAAAACCTATGAAATTCAGTAAAAAAACATTGTTAAAGGGACGTTATGGTTCAAAGTAAAACCGAAAAACCCCTGAAATTAAGCAACCATAACTTGCGCCACCACCGTGCATTGCTAAGATTAACACCCAGGACATCAAAATGACATCACAAATGTCATTGATGATATCAATGATTTTTTCGGTTTTACTTTGAACCATAACGTCCCTTTAAGGAGGAGCAGCATCTTGGTCCTGAAAGCGAGGTTTTGTAAATTTTGTGAAAATCCATACAGTAGTTTTTTTGAAACGACCAAAAAGTAGGCCACAAAAAATGTGTGATATCTATGTCCGCATCTATGACATTTGTGATGCCAACTTTGATGTCCTGGGTGTTAGTCTTAGCAGTGCACGGCTGTGGCACAAGTTATGGTTGTTTAGCTTAGCATAACTGGCAAATTTCTGTGTTTTTCCGATTTTACTTGAAACCATAACGTCACTTTAACAAAGTTTTTTCTTTGAATTTCCTAGGTTTTTATTAGTCCAACATAACCATAACGGCCCTTTCAGAAAAGTTTTTCAGTGAATTTCAAAGGTTTTTATTATTGCAACTTAACCATAACGTCCCCTTAATAAAGTTTTTTCATTGAATATATATGGAAAGTTTTTGAATTTTTCATTGGCAGCTTCATATTTTAGATCATATTTTGAACATGGGGTTTTTCGCATATGGAAAAGAAACACATTTTTTAGCCCACATATCAGAAAAAGATTTGCTTTGATTCTCAAGATTTTTGGCATGCTCCTATTTAATGTCATGATTTGTTGCATTGAAAGAAATTGAACCTGAAGCAGGCAAATTCTGAGGTAGCATCCTGGTCAGCAAATGGGCTGGAGCAATGGGCTGGCGAGGAGCAATACAAGGGTCCCCAGTGGCAGGGAAGGCCTACAAGCGGACAAGGTGGGTACAGGGAGCAGGGAGGGGGTTTCGGAGGTCAAGGTGCTCGGGGAGGGGGCCAGGGGTCATGCTGGAATTGTGGGAGATGGGGACATGTTTCAAGGGAATGCCGCACCCGGCCCATGGGATATTATCAAAGGCCCATCGCCCACTGGAAATGAACAACAATTTGGTCACCCTCATCTGGGCAGCCCTTATGTATTACCAATGGGTGGTCACGGGCAACAAGAGCAATATTATAATGATTACCAGCAGGGAACACAACAAATTCAACAAAGACCACATGCACCACAGCAAGGCATCCACCCAAATATTTTTGCTACTACCGCCAATGGTGAACCTGCTCCATTCCGCGGAACAGCAGTGATTGCAAAGTGTTTTCTCCGTCCCAGGAACAAACATATACCCAGATTAGGACAGCCCACAAGAGAGTACTTTCGTGTTCAGTCCTATCCACTACCCTACGTCCAGAAGAGGAACCACTTGTGCGGGCGGAGATAGGAAACAAGCAGTTCATCTTCATGGTGGACTCAGGAGCAGAAACATTGTGCCTTATGGAAGGCAGGTTTCCCCTCTCGGGCTGAAATTTGGAATCACAGGGATTTTCACAGGGCAATTTTGAAGGTTCCCTACACAAAAGATTTGGATATAACGGTGGGAGAAAAAACAGTGTGGGCACCCTTGTTATACCACGAAGATTCGCCCATATATTTACTGGGGAGGGACCTCATTAGTAAGCTTAGCATGACATTTAAAGAACCAGGAGTAGTGTGCTCCACCCCAGTGGATTCGCGCTCTGAAATACCTGTGTAGGAGCGCGACACAAATAAAATATCATATCATATATGCCCAATAACAGCAATGTTAATGATTAGTACCATGGCAAATGAATTAGCAGTCGGGGGGGGGGTGCCCACAAGCATTGACATGTTTATTTATGGAATACAGGTTCTAGCTAGGGTGGTGCCTTAAATAACACAAAAAGAATGGAGGGTGCCATCTGATTTTGTTTTCCGCCCCGTGTTGAGCCCGGAAATTGTGCCTGGCACGATCCTCTCAATTGACCTACGGGGGTACAGGTATCAGCCAAACATATTGTGGCAATAGGTCTGGACATGCATGGATGTGAGTGGAGAACATTGTTGTGTATAGACCCAAACATAGCGCTGCAAGACCTTACTGACTAAGAGATGTTCACTGACAGTGACACTGACGGGGAGATAATAATGGAAATTTGTGTGCCCTGTGACATAATGATTCAGCACAGAGAGATAAATAACCCCCTCATGGCCAGTGTCAATGCACCACCTTCAATTTTCGATGAAGATATGATATGATATGATATGATATAATATGGCATTTATAACACGCCTATACTCAAGTGTTTCAAGGTGCGACGAGACAAGGGAGGGGAACAAAGGGAGTGCAGACAACGATCCTACTAGATCAGGTGTCATTCAGATCGCCCAAGTGCATGGAAAGGGGGCAAGGACAGTGCAGTACATGGGAAAAGATGATGCCAATAAGTAAGTAAATGACCAGCATGTGGCATGTGCATGGGTAAGTGCAGGGGATATGAAACAAATTTATGGACAGCAGGGCCCCATGACATAGGGCTCTTACACGGGTAACGCCCATAAAAATAAAACTGAAACCAGGTGCAGTACCACCCAGAGTAAAGCAGTACCCACTGTCCAGAGAGGCAGAAGAAGGAATAAAGGAAACAGTAAATTCACTACTACAACAGGGCATAATTGTACCATCAAATTCACCATGCAACACTGCGATCTATCCCATAAAAAAGGCAAAGGGCGGGGCTTGGAGGATGATCCAGGATCTCTGCCCACTTAATGAAATCATACAGACGAGTTCCCCTTGGTGCCAAACCCTGCATCCATTTTATGCAGTGTCCCAAAATAAGACACGTGCTTCACAGTGGTGGATCTGAAGAATGTCTTTTTCTCAGTATCACTGGACCTCAGTTGCCAATACTTAACAGCATTTACCCTAGGGGGAAAGAGATATGAGCCTTGCAGATTACCCCAAGGTTACTGTGAAAGTCCCAGTATATTCAACAGAATTCTACACACCTTGGCAATATTGATGTGAAAGGTACAATAATCCAATACGTGGACGATCTCTTAATTTGCGTTGAAAGTAAAGAACAATGTAGACAGACTCCCTAACATTGTTAAACCTACAAGGCACAAATGGGTACAAAATGGACAAGGGAAAACTACAATACTGCTTAGCAGAAGTGCTATATCTAGGGCAGTTAGTATCAAATGATGGTAAGAGAATTGTACCAGACAGGGCAGCCGCAATACGTCACACTCTAATGCCCAAAACTGTGAAAGATATGCAGAAGTTCCTCAGCATGTGCAATTACTGTTGTGCATTGATACTAGATTATGCTGCATACACACGCCCCCTTCTCCAAGCGCTGAAAGAAGCTCAAATGAACAGCGCCCCCATAAAATGGACACGAGATGATCACACAATTCCTCAAATTACAAGATCTTATCACCAGAGCACCCTTCCTAGCGACACCAGATTATGATCGGGAGTTTTATTTTTTCTCCCATTGCAATGGTACACTAATAACAGCAATACTGACACAAAAAACATCATTAGGCCACAAGCCATTGGCCTATTAAAGTGGTACATTGGGCTCAGTAATGCAAGGGCACTTTAACAAGCCCTCACTTCAGCATCCTTTGCAATACAGAAAAGCGCCACCATAGTAATGGGATGCTCTGTGACACTTTTTGTCAAACACTCTCTCTTTGCCATACTGGAAATGTCAAAGTCTACACTCACCACACAGAGAGAAACTGCATACGAAATAATCATCTCAAGCCCAAACCTACACGTTGTACGCAATAAGACTATAAACCTAGTCACCTTCATCACAGAACCCTGCACAGTGGAGGATATGCAAGCGCAAAACTGTGCTACATGTGAGGGAGAAGGTGATGATATTCCCAAGGCCAGTGAAAATGCCCTAGAAGGAGGTGAAGTGTATTTCGTGGATGGATCAGCCTCCATTGACTGTGAGACAAGAGAACAACATGTAGGGGCAGCAGTGGTGAGAATAGAAGGGGAGGAATATAAAGTGATAGTACAAAAACTTCTCCCCTCACATTTCTCAGCACAAGCAGCAGAATTTATAGCATTAATTGAAGCATTGCACACAGCCAAAGGGTGCACACTGACAATTTACTCTGACTCGGCATAGGTGACAACAGCAGTGCATTCCGGCTTGTCTCGATGGCGATGAAGAGGCTTCGGAAGAGCGGATGGCTCTCCTGTACAACACACACAACTGTTGAATGACCTCATTGAAGCATTAGCAGAGCCATCGGTGGTGGCTTTAGTGAAGTGCCAAGCCCACACAAATAACACAGACGCTATCTCAGTCGGGAACGCAGCAGCAGACGCATCTGCGAAAACACTGCATATTTTGATGTTCCTCAAGCAGTTGAGTGTGTAGTAAAGATAAACGCACAAGACAACAAAGAAAAAGGGTACAGTTCCACGCCCATCATTCAAATAATAGAATTACAGAAACGTGCCCCATCAGATGAGCAGGAAATGTGGATGAAGAGAGGGTGCAAACAGTCACCTACAGACCTCCTCTGGCTTCAGGAAATGACAGGAAATGTGGTAATGCCGGTAGAACTATTATAAATAGCCTTCCAACAGCTTCACGTCCCTGCACATGTAACAAAACAACACATAGCAGCAGATATCCAAGAAGACTGGTTTGTTCCCAACCTGCAGGAACACCTTGCAAAATTGATAATAGAATGAACAAGATGCCAGACATAAAGTTCAGGTATGACTCTTAGGACGCTACGAGGAACACTGCACACCCATCAGGACCATTCTGAGAGTTACACATTGACTATGCAGATATGGGAGAAAGGTTCAATGGAGTGGGTTATCTCATAGTGGTGGTGTGCCCCTTTTCACACTGGGTAGAAGCAGGACCTTGTGCATACCCAGACACCAGACGCGCAGCAAAGTTCCTGGTGAGGGAGGTTTTCCCTAGGTGGGGGATTTGCGATGTAATCCGTTCAGACAATGGCACTCACTTTGTAAGAAGAGCCACAGACGCTCACAGAGCTGCCATAGTGCTAGGGGATGAGTTCAAGGAATACCTCACCCAACTGGCAGGAGCTTTGTGGATTATAGCAAAAAAAATAGTGCCCCCATTTATGCGAGAAAATGAAACCGACACGAACACACCCGCATCAGACAGCCCAGCCTTACAGTTAATGCCTGGTAAAAGTGTATACGTGCGCAGTTTCATGCAGAGATGGAACTCCCCATGATTCCATGGCCCCTATGAAGTAGTGTACTGCACACCCTTAGCTGTTAAAGTTAAGGGCTTAAAGTACTGTATACATCTTACGGATGTGAGAAAGGCACACGCTAGCACAGCACACCATGGTGAACAGCCACAAGAGGAAGAAAGTGCTGTGCTATAAAGAAAATGGGTATTAATAAACTGTTGGGCAAGGAAATTGAAAAAAAAATAGAAACTTGAATGCAGACATTTCGTAACAGTATACACTATTAAAAAGAGAATGTAAAGACTGCAAACATTCGTTTACAAACACAGGTATTTATTTCTGTTTTATTTTCCCTCACTGTCTATTTCTCTCTCTCTCTCTCTCTCTCTCTCTCTCTCTCTCTTTCAGTTTTATTTCTCTATTTTGCTATTTTATTTCTCTTGCCGATTATTTCTCTTTCTCTGTTCTTCTCTCCAACTGTCAAGTTCCCTAAAAATGTATATATAAGATACAATGGTTGTTGAGGAGTTAAAAAAGAATATTGCATTTATTTGTGTATACTTAACCCATTAATATCGGCCCTTAACGTCCAAATATGGCAGAAAGGAGGGCCCTCACTATCAACAAAACAAATGTAGATAGCGATATGGAAGAAATTAGCGCTACTGGAAGTTACAATTATGACAGCGGACTGTATTTCATAACAATAATATTCTCTGTAATGTTATTTTGTCTGGTTATGTATTGGAGTATAGCTTTTATATTGAGTGATATAAAAGAGGTGGTGCGGGGTACACTTAATACAATAAGGGTCAAGCCTCATTTGGAATGGTTTCAAAGTAATATGGGCTCACAATGCCTCTTTAAATGCAAATCTTACCACTCTGCACAAAAACCTAACTGTCAAAACCCCTGTTTTTACATATGCTGCTAAGGGTTATGATGTTGATAATGTGTCCAGCGATTATAATGTTGACTCTCATATATTTGATGTTCTGGGATCACCATATGTAAATACGTACACAACTGAAGAACCTACCTCAAATGGCGATAATATGCACTTTAAGCCCTATGTCCAAACCAAACAAACATACCCAGCCTCACAGTTTTGGCAGAGCGGTAATGAACAAAATGATGAAACATGGACAGATATTTTTCCTGTACGATATCAAAAGGTGAAACAGATGTATAATGTTCTAGGTGGGAATAAGGGATGGAAAAGGGGGTGGAAAGAAAGGGGTATGATGCATACCATGGCCTGGGATTAAATGAAATAGAAGACCCCCGCCACCTTGACCAATCCAATAAATGGTATTCAGATATGAGTGCCACAGCTAAACAGACAACTAACAATAATTGTTATGTTTTCTCTCTGATACCCCATGCCTCTGGCATGCTCAAAGTTCTCATACCCCAAGAAACACCTTTGTTGGATGCCTAGTGTCTTGTTCATCTAGTTCTCTGTGGGATTTGAAGTACCTTCCAGGCACACATGTTAACAATACAAATGCTGTAGCACAAGAAAACATGTGCAAGCAGACCTCAAGGAGTAATGTGTGTGAAAGAACAATTCTTTTATCAACTTAGGTACAATGTTCACAGAAAACAAATGGCACGAAGAAACAATCACATGTAAAGCTGAAGCACTGCGAGGACTGTCCGAAGAAAACTTTCAATGGACCAAACAAACATGCACTCTGACATGGTCTCAACACATTGCCAAACTAACGTGGGTGACAGCCCTTGAAAAACTGATCAAGATACAAAAAGCAATTCAGCACAAACTCTGTTTTCACGGCAAAAGGAGGGTGCCCATGGTCTCAAATAAACATTGCAATGAAACAATTATCCTTCCAGATATGAAAAAGGCACAGCAGAATTAATGGACACTTACTGGATGTGTGGAAAACAAGCAGACCTGCACCTCCCACCATCATGGAGAGGTGCTTGCGCCATGGCCACGTTGCATTGAGCCTTGATGACGATCCCGGAAAGCCATGCCCATCGGGGAAGGGTGCCAACTGAAATGTCACTGGCACCCCAGCCAGCAACAGAAGAGCCCACCACATATGACATCCTGTCAGAAGATGAGTTGCAGGAAAGAGTGTCCCGCAAGAAGAGGTTGTCAAATTATATCTCCAGTAAATCCTCAGCACTCCTGGTAGAGATTCCTGACCAGTGCAAACTTGTCAATTACGCCAAAACCTTCTTCAACTCCCTTCTAGTGCCAGGCATCCAGACATGAATGAACACCAAATGGCTGTAGATCATGCGCTGGGAACTGATGAAGCTGGCCAACGACACAGAAGAAGGATTCAATGTGATCATAGTGGAACTTCGAGCCCTGCGGTTGATGATCATGCAAAATCGGTACGTTCTGGACCTGCTCATAGCAATGGATGGCGTTGTTTGCTGAAAAATCGGGAGTGCATGCTCTACATTCGTACCTTCTGCCGATGCTGACAATGCGACCCTATAACACATGATATCTGCAGTACACAACCGGGTGGAAGAATGAGTAAAGAAGGCCCTGGCATAACCAGAGGTGGGGCTATTGCAAGACACACTTGGACTCGATTTTGTGTACCCTCGACTCCATCTTTGGACTAGGCCACATTTTGGCATTGCAAAGTCTCCTCTCCCCTCAGCAGCGTCACGTACCCAGCGAGCACTGACAGCCCCCACCTTTTTATTCCCGCGCCTGTGCCTCCCTTGTCCCTTTCTCACAGATGCTCTGAGACAAAATGCTGCAAACAAACAATGTATTATCTTCACTCTTCCTCTGAGATCACTGTCCTGTGTGTGACCGGGCCGAACCATGACTTCTGACTCATCCATCTCAACAAACCTGTAAAGGAAAGAAGGGGGATCCAACCCAGTAACTGGTTTGACAACATTTCTGAATGGATTCCATCCTGGTTCGGAATTATGATGAACATTTTTGTTCCACTCATCGTTTTTCTGATGCTTATTTTTTGTGAGTGCCAGGTAGGGGTTCGATGTTGTGCAAAATCCATGCCTAGTTCTGCAATGATGATGGTGACCATGGGCAAACCAACAAATGTACAAACTATCAAGGTTGCTCAAATGCAGACCGGGGAATCTGGCAACTCCAAATACTGCATAACTGCAGTGTATCGCTATCCAGGGGACAGGGTCAATAACTTGTACCACACCACAATTAAGGAGGCCCAGGAATTAGAATGTTATAAGGAAGTGTGGGTAGATCTAGATGGGGAAGGGGAATATACATGACATGCACCCCTGATGAATATGCTAGAAGGGGCCAGAGCTTACGCAGTGTATGCAGAGCTTGGATGCCAATAAAAGGGTCAGCTGCCTGGGATGAGGCAGTATTGGAGGCGGAGCACTTCAGGAATGCTAACAATAATAAACAGTAGTTTGTTACTTAAGATGTAACAAAAGGGGCAATGTAAGGAAGGAGGGGGTCAGTTAAGCCCCCCTATACATTCTATGCGAAAGGAACCACTTGCTCTTGCACTAGTGAGGGGAATCCTTCCTTGCCCTTTTGCGCGGCCATCGGGGACAAGGCCCTGGCATAAGCAGAGGTGGGGCTATTGCAAGACACACTTGGACTCCATTTTGTGTACCCTCGACTCCATCTTTGGACTAGGCCACATTCTGGTATCGCAAAGTCTCCTCTCCCCTCAGCAGCACCATGCATAGAGTGAGCACTGACAGCCCCCACCTTTTTATTCCCTTGCCTGTGCCTCCTAAGTCCCTTTCTCACAGATGCTATGAGACAAAATGTTGCAAACAAACAATGTATTCTCTTCACTCGTCCTCTGAGATCACTGTTCTGTGTGTGACCAGGCCGAACCAGGACTTGTGACTCATCCATCTCAACAAACCTGCTCCTGCACCTCTCACCCCCACCATTGGAAAATTACTTCCAGTTTGAGCGAGGGCCCCACCAAAGCCATTCTTTTGATGTAACAGAAGTGTGACCCTTCCCTGCTGACCTCCCTAGAGTGCCCCCAATAAAACCAACCTCCTGTCACAACAACTCCTTTCCTAAACTAATATGCTACTCCACTCCCTCCTGCTCTGATGTGCCAGACCTGACAGCTATCAATCCCGACCCCACCACTGGTTACCTCAGGGACAAGACCTCCACACCCTTCATCTCGCTAGTGACCCAAAATGGGATACTGCAAACACACGTGTACAATTTATAGGCCTCTAACAAATACTTTAAAGGTATAGTGATGATCATTATTTACGCATGTCTAGGATAAGTGTGTAGATTAGTCAGCCAGAACCAGCCACCTCTCCGACCTGACCCAACCTTTACCTCGCACAGACCGACCCAGCTGAACCACATGATGCCCAACCTCCCAAAAAGTAATCAGCCAATCACGTGGAGCTGGCCCTTAAATCGCTATACTTGCACCCCTTCCCTAACCAATGGAAATGTAACTTATAGACTGTATAGAAATCGTCAAAGATGACACTGTAACCCTTTAAAACATATTGTTTCTGTATTGTTTTCCAGAGCGCTCTCAAGGCAGCAGAGTTCTCTGGATGCAAATCTTATAAAAAACCTTTGCTGAATCTCCAAACCAATCTCTTGGTCTCATTCCCTACTGGGATGTGTCCTTTATTTTGATATTTAATTGGTGATGTCGGGAGTGAGCGCCTTCAGTAGCTTTTATCAAGGGGTGCCTTGCCATTAGGCCCTAAGAGCCTGTGATGAAGTAGCACTCTTTCAGGATCAACAGGCTATGTGGTGCCACTGGTAGACCCTGGCAAAGCCAGCATCAGGATGGTCATGTCTGGACAAACAACAAAATTAGTGGTTTTTGCTGGTTCTGGGACATTTGGAGCCCCTTAACTCCCTCGGGACTGGTAAATGTATTCCCCTTCAAATCCCCCATTTCACCACCGTCCCATGTACTTCCAGGAGCTCTAAGAGTAACTTCTTCACTGTCACTAGCCTGGATAGAAGGGCACAACAGCTGCACCCATTAGCTGCAGATACCACCTTGCAGGCCTGATCAGTGGTAAACATTGCAGCTGTCTATATGATGAAAGGTGGAGCGGAGGGGCTAGGACTGTGCTGGGTACCACTATTGGTACATCTGGGCACCAGTTCTATGTTCTGTGTCCACAAATTCACTTCACCCTGAACGTCCTCCTTACGGGCTGTAGTCTCCATTGGCTCCCCGCCCTCTTATCTGCTGGTTTATGCGGTGGTGGAGTAAGTAAATAAATAAAATAAAATATAATAAAATAAAATAAAATAAAATGAAATAAATAAAATGAAATAAAATAAATAAGTCTCATCCATACTATCCATCATGGGTACAGCTGTGTGTCCCAATTGGATTTCAGTGATATTGGCAGTGTCAGGAGGGGTGGGGGCTCTCCACCATGCACTGGCTAAGAAATTACATGTCAGATGGGATGATCGATGTGGGCAGTGCCGTTAAAGTGAAATATTCATCATGGCTCTTAGTGCCTCCTCTAGCCGTGTGAAAGCACAAACCCACACAAGACGTGCGCAGGTTCCTATGTAGACCCTCTTGCAATAATGGCATTAATGGACAATTAGTGACATTGACAGTAATATTGACCTCTACATCCCATGTGGAGCGCTACTAGCAATGCCTTTGTCTTCCTTGTTGGCCTTGTTGATTTTCTTTTTGCCTTTGTCTTCATCAACCCAGGGCTCCAGATGTGTGGTAGCATTAATTATGCACATGAAGAGGAGCCCCTACCTCATTAATCAAGGCGTCTGCTCCCCCACAGGACCCATGGGGCCACTGGCCCAGCCTTTTTCCACAATGTGTTAAGGGGCCATGTTGAAATCTTTCACCTCACTGTTTGGATTCTCCACTTTGGGATGCTGGCTGTCATTGTGACAGGTGTGACTACTGATGGCATTAGGGTGGGTAGGTTTAGGGTGGATGCTTGTTCACAGATGTCAGCCATATTTATTAGTTAAAATCCAAGGGCAAGATTACAATAGACTGCCAACAGTAAAACCTGCTCTTCGCTCTTCACTCCTCGCCAACAACTACACCAACACCCACTCCTCACCTGCACAGGTTTTGGTCCTACAGATGTTCTGCAAGATCTGCAAGTTTGGCAGGCTACCCTTCCCTCCACCCTCAGGTGCCGAACACCCTACGTGGCTCCAAACATCTGACCACTTTCCCTGTGCTTTGCACTGTGGGTGGTGCGCTTGGATTTTCTCTTGTTGGGGGTGTGGCCAGCAGAAGCACAATGGAGGCCTCAGAGGACACACTGGAGACAGGGCATAATACTCCAAACACCCGTGCCCTTTACCCCACAGGCTTAGCCCTATGGGAGCAGTGCTCAGGTTTTCTCTTGTTGGGGGCATGACCAGCAGCAGCACAACAGAGGCCTCAGAGGAACACACTGTAGAAAGTGTGCAGTACTGCAAACACTGTGCCCTTCCCCCTGCAGGATTTTGTTTGTAAGAAGCAACTGCACCTAGGCACTGGATATCTAATAGTGTAGTTATTTGAATCAAGTTTAGTATCTCCAGCAAAGAAAAGAAAAGTCGTGTGACTTTGGTTTGGGGTTTAGTGGTGGTTTATTGTACACACACACACGTTGACACGTGTTTCAACCCAGAGGGCGTCTTATCAAGGCTGTGGTGATTCAGACATTAAGTGGTATACATTGTTACATTGTGCATGATCAGACCGTGAACCTGGGTTAGCGTCATGAGGGTTGATGTGCCGGTGAAAAGCAGCATTGTCGTAAGTGGAATGACACACATGGCAAATATGGATTGGCATTGTTAGGCATGTTACATGTTTATGCATGTAACATTTTGATAACAAAGTAAGGCGTTGTGTGACATTAGGGCAGTGGTGTGCCAGTAGTATATAAAGTCATACATCATAGTCATGGTAATTGCATCATATTCATGGTATTCATTACCAGAGTGGTTGTTGAATAACATATGCATGAGCAAAGTTTAAAAGAGCGGAAGTACACATATTTTAACGACCTTTGTAGTATCTGGTAGATGTACAATGAGCAATTGATAGGTCACAAAGGGGGAGGGGGGCACCAATGAAAAAGAAAAGAAGATTAGTTGTGTGATTCAAGGGAGAAGGGATAAAGGCTCTGATGAGCTGGATGAATCTGGGTGGTAATGTTGGTGTTTTACTGTGTGTTTGGTTTTAATCAATCAAGGTAGTGGTGTCTATGCTGGATAGCAAGCTGAGGAGAAAGGGGTATCAGTAGGAGGAGGAGTCCAGGAGTTTGGCTCTTTGTGAGTATGAGGGGTGGTGCAGTCGGGTGGTTGGATCAATGAAGTGTGTGGTGTGGGATTGAAGGCAGTGGCGGGGGCAAGTGAAGTGAATAAGTGCATGGTTAATGAGGCAGTTTTGACCGGAACAATGGCAAGTGTTTGAGTGGGGTCTCAGTGCAATATTTGAGCATGTGTAAAATAAACCACTACTAAACCCCAACCCAAAGTGACAAGATTTCTTATATCTTTGCTTGAGATACTAAACTTGATACGTATAACTACACTATTATATATCCAGTGCCTAGCTGCAGTTGGGTCTTACAAACAAACTACTTTTTAAAAAGGTTGGTCAAAAAATGCTACATATGCATGGTGTATCTATCTTGTTCCAATTATGTTTTAGTTCTGAGCACGGTAGATACCCATTTTTTGAAGTTTTCTATATTTTGTATGGATTTAGTATTTTTTTAAATGGCATCTTTCTCAGTGTGCCAGCTAACATATCATTTTCAGGGTGATTACATATTTTTTTTTTTCCAGCACTCACAATTTCCACTCAGTTTTGTTTTTTCGTTGTGATTTTAATTTTTTGTTCCAAACTTTTCATCACTTTTTAAGCAAGGATTTGTTATTCACTTTGTGATCTCAAATTATACATGAAATTGTCAAACATGAAATGAAATTTTTCTTGACATGAAATTTTACTTTCTTTCTCTCTTCTTTGTCTCTACATTTGTTTCTCCATTATTCTACAATGGGTCATCAGGAGAGAATCTATAAACAAAATCCTATTCATGAAAACATTGACATTCTTCATAATGTATGTGCCCAAACAATAATATATAATTTAAAGCTTCAGGTTTTTTTCTTACTCAGCCTGTTAAATCTTGATACTTAGTGTAGCTCTTGCTAAATAAGGATGGATTTCTTAAGTAAAGTATTCAGATGCCACACTGTTATTTTTGACAGAGTCGGTATGAATCTTCAAACATTAAAGTAATGACAAACCCAAAATTAGGGAAGAAATGAGAAGGGTTTTTTTTTTTTCTCTAAGATAAAACTTTGAGTAATTCATTTAGGAAAATATGATCTTCATGTGTCTTATGATGCAACTTAATTGTTTATAAAAAAAATGGTTTTCTAATAATTCAAATACTAATTTGAGATGCTGAAAGCCCCTACTCAAGTTTAGAATTGTACTGCAATCCTAACAGGCAATGTGTCTCAAAATAGAGGTTAGTAGGTTAATCAGGAGAAGGGAGAGCAATATTCTTATCAAGACAGAAGAGGAGATCTGTTTGTCCCTCTGTCACGACCGATACGCAATGTCCTTTGGCCCTAGAAATGGCAGTCTTTTATTTAAGAATGCCGTGAGGTCATCGTGCAACTGATCTTAGGGCCTCATCACGACTTGCGCGGTAACAGTAACATTATTAGCGCGGGCGGTATTAGCCCTACCGCCGAACTCCCCGGCGCTAATAGCGCCGGATCATGAGTTCGGCGGTAATGTAAGTCCCCATTCCCCACTGAGCCCATTCGGGAATGCCCCATTCCCCATTGGGCTCAATGGGAAATCTTCGCGGTAATACAGCCGGCGGATTTTCCGCCGGCGGTAATAGCGTGATTTTTTGGCGGATTTCCCCCCAGCTCAGAGCTGGGGCGAAATCCGCCAAAGCCCTGATTCGGCGGACCCTTAAATCCAACAGTAATAGCGCTACCGCCGGATTTAAGGGTTACCACCGAAGTCGTGATGAGGCCCATAATCTAGAATTGGTTAGGATCTCTCATAAACATTATAGAAAGGCTATCTTTGAAGCCAAATCAAAATTCCTTATGGACAGGATTGGGAAAGCTATTAATAGATTAAGAACTATATTCGGTCATTTCAAATTTTGTGGAACCCAAATGTGCCAGATTTAGAAGCTTCTCAAACACAGGCAGATACCTTTAATTACTACTTTGTGAAAAAAATAGAATTAATCAAAGAAAATATTGCTCAATTGTCAACAATGAAATTGGAGGAGCAAATGGAATACAGGGAGGTTACTGACCCTGTTAGTCCATCAAGTCATAAACCTTTTACTTTCTCAAAGTTTCAGAGGAAACAGTTTATTCATTACTCTCTAACCTGAAACCTATGAACTATACTTTATTTTCGATACCATCATTGGTAGCAAAACGACTTGTGTCGGATATCTCTCCTTTTCTCACAGACTTTGTGAATAAAGGGATCGTACCAGCAAATCTGAAACAGACAGTCGTCACCCCACTGCTGAAGAAAGCAAATTTAGGCCCCACAAATCTACAGAACTATAGACCTGTATCAGGATTACCATGGCCTGGGAACATTCGAAAAAAAAAAATAGTCACAGCACAGTTACAGGAATACATGGAAAAAGAGAAATTACTGGTTTCCGACCAGGATTTTGTATAGAGATGATGGTTTGGGATGACCTGCTGGAGACGGCAGATCAAGGGGATTTATCATTGTTGACTATGTTGGACTTGTCTGCCGCATTTGATACAGTAGATCATAATATCCTGTTGAGTCGTCTGGAGGAGGTTGGAAAGGTCTCTGCACAAGCCTTAAAGTGGTTTAAGTCATTTCTGAACGGAAGAGAACAGAGGGTTACATTTGAAGGATTCCTTTCCGATTTCCTTGGACCAACCTGTGGTGTTCCACACGGCACCTCACTCTCTTGAGAGCCATTCAAGAACACAAAACTCTTATCTCGTTCTGAAAGGTGGCAAAGACTTATCTTTTATGCAAAATTGTAATGTTTCAAGTAGTTCTGACATGTGAACTTTTCCTAACTTATAGGTGGCTCATAAATAGATGATTTGCAATCATTAAATACATCGGCACCCAGATACGATTAGTTTCGTCAGGTGTCTGATTATGAATAAATCAAATCAAATAAAAATTACTTTGAATTTAGGAAGACATATATTTCCAATGTTTGACGTATGTGTTTCAGGGCCGGTCTTTTCATCAGGCATCCCAGGCGGCTGCCTGACGTCAGTCAGCCTCTAGGGGGTGCTGCACCAGCAGTCCACAGTGCCAGTGCTAGAATACACATGAAACACGTTTGTTTCCTAACATTAGAAAAATGAATGTGCCTGTTCATTTTTATAGTGTTAGGAAAGAAACGTATTACACGTGTATTCTGCCACTGGCACTGCTGCAGGCTGTGGCCTCGGCCAGGGCAGATTCTAATCCATTTGGTGCCCAGGGCGAAACACTAGGAATGCACCCCCCACATCCCATCCCATGTGCCACTCCCACTGCACCCCGCGCTCCACTCCTGCCGCACCCCGCGCACCACTCCCACTGCACCCCGTGCACCACTCCCACTGCACCCTGCGCGCCATTCCCAAACAACACCGTTAAGGAACTCCTACCCAAAGTCAAACAGTCCGTCACACAAGGAATGAATTGCCATTTGCAACGGTGGGGCACTTTTTCACTGGTGCCCAAGACCATCTTATGCCCCAGTCCCACTTAGGCTGCAGATAATGAGGACTGGGCACACCAAGAGACCATGAATATGGCATAGGATGCAGTATATACAACCAACAAAGAACACAAGATGCCGAAGGGGGTTTGGAGGCAACCTAAGCCAAAAGGGCAATGACAAGGAGACACCTTAACCCAATAAACAATCACTTTAACATTCTTTGAATGGGAATCAAGTGTATGTTTTGATACAGTAAAGTGTTGACTGTTGTAAGGATACATGGACCAGGATTATTTATTTATTCATGCAATGTTTATCGGGTAACTGCATATTTATTTATGCAATGTGTGTTGGATACAGGTATCCCACAAACAGTGCATAAATAAATGAAATATCCATCTCCATGTACCCAACAAACATTGCATGAATAAATAAATAAACCGGTTTGTAGCTTAAAGAATATTTACTCAGCAACACTGGTCAAAACTATTATCCGCATAGTGAAGTAACTCATCACCATTGCCATAGAAGTGGTTTAAAGTGTAATTGATATATAGTTTGGAAAAGAAGCGGCATGAAGAAATAGAGCTTCTTTAAACTATTATATTGGCCATTTTCTGAGCTTGCATGGACGCACCATGGGCCCAAACGGGTCTCCGTTTGTACCGTGTCGGGCCCATGGTGCATCCCGGCAAGGCACGCCCACTCCCCACAGCCCACTGCACCTCCCCTCCCATCTCAATTCCAGCACAAAACCATTTAGTGACTAATGGGCCACCATTAGCAGTTTCCTGCCGGCATTGTGATGGAAGGGGCTGGTCTTAGCTGCAGGGGGACCTAAAGTATTTTTATATTGGTATTTTTATATTGGTGTGCTTATGCCCCCCACCCCAAGTGGCGCGAAAGTGGTCAGAGGGAGCCTCTGTCTTCTGTAATGTCACGTAGTACTTTTTTATTATGAAGGAAGGGGCAGTGCCAGCACCTGACCTGCAGAACTTTCCCCATGTCAATGCGCCACCCCACAAACTGGGGAATTCCACCCCCTCCAGAGGGTCCAGGGACCGGGGCAACTGCACCACCGGGGCTATTGCGCCCCAGGCAGTTGCCCTCCTTGCCCGGGCCAAGAAACGGGCCTGGCCTCGGCCCTCAGGCAGGGCAGGGCAATTGGCAAATAAATTAGCAACATTTGCTGCTTTATTACCTTCCCCCGGCCCTGGGTGGTGGCGGCGGCGGGGTTGGATTGGTCCGTCCGATGCCCATTCGGCCCGTTGCGGGCCAAAATCACTTTGAGGGCGAGGCTCTGGGGGCCGGTACCACGCTTGGGCCAGTTTAGGGGTTACTATGCCCCCTAGTTCCCACTCCCAAGCATATTGTTCGTCGTTCCCTCTTTCCTGGGCATGCACTGCTGACTTTATTTTAGTGCAAGAGTTTCATACATTTCACTGTTCGCTCAGACTTGTCTTATACTCTTCTTTGTCGTTGTGCTTCTTTTGTTTGGAATAGCAATCATGCTAGTCTAAAGAGATAAACAAACACCTACACGAACAAGCCTTGTGAATGATGGTGTGAAGGATGGATGCAGGTGCTGCACCAAAAGCTTGCTTGGGAAAGCGACTGAGCAACTACAGTAGAAACCGTCTCCGTGGACGGTTGGCCCGTCTTCCGTATAATGCAAATACCCAGACTTGCAGGAAGCATGCTCCACTTTCTTTGTTCCATTGGGGGAAACATGCTGTAGCATCAATTCATGGCCTTTAAAATACCCCGCACAGTGCAGCTTCCGATCTCCTTTAACACAAACGCTGGGAAATGGCCATGACTAGCTAACGCTACAATAATCAGCCAGGTCTCTAAATAATGGTTCAAGTGTTGGGGAATCACCTGCTCACACTTTCTGTCATGTGACCAACCAGTGCGCAAAAGGTGTTTCAGAGCGTGAAGCTCTTGATGCCACCCATTTCTGCATTTGGTACACCAGCAGCTAAACACAACCTGGGGAGACAGCTCCTTCTGCATAGTACATTTCTCCCCCAAGCTCGGGACAATGTTGTTTACCATAATGGAGAATGTGAAAAAGAGCAGGGCTGCAAGGATGAGGAGCAAGGGTGGAGGGCAAAGCGCACTACGCTTGGGGTACACTGGAGATGCTTCCCCTGATACCCACAGTACTCCAAGTCCCTTGAAATGAAATTCGTCTATACACTGCACAATGTGCAAGGGCCGCTGTTATTCAAGCAGCAAGCGACTAGTAATTTGCAAAAAGTAAACTTAACGAGTCCCAAGAAAAGGTTGCCTTCCACCCTTTAAGAATTTTATTGTTTTTGTTTTTATGTTGGGATGTTAGACATCGTTTTTCTTTGCGATCTTGCAGTTTCATGGTGCTGTCGGGAGCTAAAATGATCACAAAGGAAACATTTAAGAATTGTGAGAGTTCACGAGCATGAGCGAAACAAACCCCAACACTCGAACTGCCATTTCTCTGCCACGGTAATGCACTGCAGTGTGTTTCAATGTAAAGTCCACATTGTAATGTCATAATTTTAGAACACCACCTCTCCAACATTAATTTGTATTTGTATTTGTATTTTATTTATTCCTGTGTCTCGCCCACGTTATATAAAGTGTTTACCAAACCCCTTTTTGATATTTTGGACCATTTGGGCGTCACGTATACCAATTACGCTGACGACACACAGATACTAATCCCCATCACTGGAGACTACACAACTGACTCCCTTGCCATCAACGCCATCTACCAGGTCATCCAAGCGTGGATGGCCCAGCACGGCCTCTGCCTAAATGATGAAAAGACAGAGCTCCTCATTCTTGGTTCACCACAAAAACTCACTAAACTTGACCCTGCCTTCAAGTCTTTCACCATTGATGGGAACACCATCCCGATTGCTAAGGACACGAAAACCCTAGGGATTTACATCGACTCAACCCTATCCTTGACTAGACAATCCAACGCAGTCTCATCTGCAGCAGCGCATACTTGCAAGCTCATCACCGCCTGTCGCCCGTTCCTAACCACTGCCAACTGCGTAACCTTGGCCAGGACCCTTGTACTATCCAAGGTTGACTACTGTAATGCCCTCTATCTAGGTACTAATCTCCGCAACTTAAACAAGCTACAAATTGTCCAAAACAATGCGATCAGAGCGGCCCTTAACATTCCTAGGCGCCAGCATATATCTGACACCAGGCGCAACTTGCACTGGCTCTCTATCCCACAGCGCATCTCCTTGAAGTCCTTGGCTCTCACACACAAATGCCTCCACAACCAAGCCCCTCGCTACCTGGCAAACAGATTCTCTTTCCACAATTCCACCAGACCTCGCAGAGCGGCCCAAGCCAACTGCCTTGACATCCCGCGTTTTAATCTCCAAAGATCTGGTGGAACCAGCTTCCCCATCCTGGCAGCCAAACTCTGGAACTCACTCCCCAATGACCTTAGAGCAGAACCTTCCTTCCTGAAATTCAAATACCTTACCAAAGCATGGCTATCCGCCCAAGACTGCTAACACCAGCTTACTGCCCTACTTGCACTTTGACCTACTCTGCATCCTTTATTAACTATCCCGTAAATCACTGCCTTATCGATATTCATTTGAATGTATATTTTGTAAATTTTGTAAATCTTCCTGTAATAATCTTGTAATACTCTGTCACATTGCCTTGTCATGCTTTCATCTTGTTGTAACTAAGTTAAGCGCCCGGTTGCCCCTGGGCCTGGTGCGCTATAGAAATAAATAAAATACAAATAAATACAAATACAAATAATTTTAGAACACCACCTCTCCAACATTAACATTGGGAGCTATGTTGAATTGTACATGTATGTCAACTCTCTGCATATGTTTAAAGTACACTTTACCACTCACATGGAGTAGTGATATTGTTGACGTGTGTCCCTCCTAAATATATTTAACTTCCCGTGAAATATTTGATGCAATACATATTGCATAAATGCATGTATTTTAATGCTGAGATAGACGGGCTTGTACAGCTATCGGTGGGTATGTTGCTGGTGCTTGTTCTTGGAGGTTCGAGTAACACTGTTCAAGACCAATTCATCACTTTTTAAGAGTGGCTAAATGTTTGAGGTCATACGAATGACATTAGTGTAGATCTGAAATTGTCGATTCACTGACCTGAGACACAGCAGCAACCTGTCCATTGTTACTAAAAAGGAAGAGCAAAAGCAGACTAACATAACCAGGCCTGTTCGGGTTTGACCCTCTTATTGCTGTTTTCTGAGGTTCATGAAATTCAGCAGATGTTAGCATTGACAATTTTGTTAACTCATAGTCCCCACTCCCGCTGCTCAGCCCATGAAACATGCATGAGATCAGAGGTTGGGTGGGGGGGGCGCAAACAATGCTTCCCGCCTTGGGTGCAATCTGTTGTAAGACCGGCCCTGATTTAAACCTTCTGGCTAACATTTTATAAACACCTTTTTGTTCGTTATCATAGCCGTGTGTCCTGTCACGGCCTTAAATCACACACAATACTGATTTGATTGTTTATGTCTGCCAATTTAAATACGCCTGTTGTGAGCAAATTAGTTGATTTGCAAGTACAGTATTTTGCAATGCATGGGACAAAATTGCAACCTGTGTCTTCCATTAGCAGTAGTTTCCAGACTTATTGTGCAATATTATTAAATGGATTAATGGATTGCACCACTGGAAATATTGAAAGTGGTGAACAGAGGACAATCCTCTATTATAGTGCTTTGCAGCAGAGAGATGACTACCCCACATGCTCATTGTTCTCCTTGACACCAAAAATTATTATGATTATTGAACAGTTCGTAAAAGGATGGATTAATACATCCTGCAAAGGGAAATGTTCCCATTGCGGGACATTTGTTTAGTCAAATGAACCAAGAATGAAATGAGATAACAGAACTATTTGTCACTCAAACGCTATTAAATTGTATTGCAGAAGATGTATATGATAAAAGAAATCTGTACACGCTTGCAGAAGTAATTTCACAGCAAGAATGTAGATGTTAATTTGCACTTTCAAGGACATAAGAACAGACACGAAGTGGAACACGGAAAACAAAAATATATTTGTTTCTGATGAGCGTTCCTCGTTTTCTGGAAAGATAAACTGTTAAATAACGTTAAGGCAGAGGATGCAAAGAGGGTAATTTTGGATGTCATGCTATATTCTCACGAGAATGCCAATTTGCATGCATGACTTGTTAACGTAGCTTTCCATTCTTAAAACCTGTTAAATTAAGGAAGCAGAACATGCTTTACTTTCCTTGAGTCACAGCTGCCAAACATCACGTATCAAATTCATCATACATGCCATGACTGAGCAGTGGGATGGTGTTATAATGCTATACATGCATACGTGCATGGTTAATGTTAACGTTTGCTTAATGTTACATGCCATTTTCCATTAAAAAAGAAAACGGTTACTTGTATTCTTTCCTATAAAAGTTCCCCAAATTTGGCATGAAACTGATCCGGCCAGATCAAAAAAGCTCACGCCCTTTTCCCCTGATGCATCAATATTTTCATGATCAAAATCATTCTTGAAAAAAAACACTTTTTTGTGTTTTATATAAAACAGACTTTCGGGACGCATATCTCAATACTGGCCTCACTTTTTCACATTTTTTTGTTCTCCTCATATCTAGCCGTTATGCTGAAATTGTGCAGGCTAAACAATTTCATAAAAACGGATTTGCCAAACTTGAGATGTTCTCATCAAAACACCCCCATGTTTTCTTAGTCGCAGTAGAGCACACGAAATGATGAATGTACAATGCAACGCACACACGCGGACACAGACACACACACACACACGTCTGATCGTGCACACACACACACACTCTGATGGAGTGAGACATCAAGGGACCAACATTTGTATAGTCCAAGAGCTGTGAGTAAACCATAATAAATAGCGTCTGCCAATTGGAAACACGCATGCTATGGTCACCTCATTCTGCAGGGGGCAACAGGAGTGAGGAAGAAGTGCTTGTCCTTACCATAGAGAGCATTCAGTCAGCAGGCCTAGCAGCATCTCCAGGCAATGGGAAGACAGCGATCTATGGACTAACTCATTGGATCTGTGGGGAAGCTGCCAAGCAACTCTGAACACCTCGAGAAATCATAGTTCTACTGGTTTTACCCATTTACATAGTCACTTTTAAAACACACAGCTCATGAGCACAACAGAGATAGAGACAGGGACATGGAGAGAAGGAGGCAGACCAAGACCAGGTGAGGGAAAGTTAAAGCATTCGAGAAGAGAGAGAAGACGTAAACCCAGGAATGAGGGCCAAGACTGTGAAATTATGAACAACCTGAGCAAAGAGGATGTCCCATACGTGGGGGATAAAGGGGCATAATAAGAGCCACACATCAAAGATAAAGAGCCTACCCCAATACAAGCTGAAGGATGATTTTTCTGAGCCAAACCAAGAATGGAAATCTCAAATGACTCTGAGGTCCGGCTAGCTGAATATTTCCTGAAAACGAGTCCCCTTCTTAAGATTTAAGGGTAGGGGGTGGCAATAACTGCTATAAGAGTCCAGTAGGACCAATGTGTGGATAAAGAGAAGGATTGCAAACTTTAATTACTCATGTCCTCACATGTCATGAAGACATTTATTGATTTACTTGTGCTCTTAGTGCTGCAGCACCTGTGCTACCGCTCCCCCTCACCCTACTGTCCACACTTCCCTGTTTCTTCCCCCTCCTCCCTCCGTCCCGCCCTCCGCGCTCCCATTGGTGAACTGGCCCCTTATCTGACAGCCTCTACGACAGCCCCTGCCTGACAGCACCCTTTGCGAAGGACCACGAGGCTGAGGCCAGCTGCAGTGTTTCGCAGCTCAAGTTGGTGTCTGTCGATGCCAATATGGGAAGCAGTAAACTAGCAGCTGTCGACCTGCTGCGAATGACCAGATAGAGGTGTTAGGAACGAGCAAAACTCACGCACCTCACTTAACAGACCGACTGCCCCCTTATAACACACTGTCACCTACTGCACCACACCTAGGCTTCTTGCTAAATTGCATGGTTCAGCCTCCCACTTCTCCCCCTGCATACAAACATCCATTGCATTGCTGCTTTGTTTGAAAAGTAGGCCTTTGCCCTCTTTTTAGGAAAGTTGAATCTGGTTTGCTTTGTGATAACTGTGGGACTGCTGACTGTACCTCATCAGGTTTCTCCCACGCCCCTGTTCCCCTTCCCTGTTGGGAGTTCCTTCATACTTTTGAGTTAACCCACCTGTGCCGTCTGTGTGTTCCTACTTTGTGACCCCCCTCTGCTCATCCTGTGTGGCGTTGGCTGTTGCATCCTCCTCTCTCTTGACTCCCTCATCCTCCTATGTCTCTTTACACCCTCTGTGGTTCTTTTCATTTCCCCTATCTTCTCCAACTGCTACTCTATCTACGATCCTGTCCCTCTCACTTAGTCTGGAAGGAAGGAGTTTAAGAGGAACATCCTAGTCTCCAACCCAAGCCTCCACTGACATCCTTATCAGTGCTTCCTCCAGAGAGACTTACCAACATCCTCTTTGTCATTCCCTCTCCAGACCTATGGACCCCTGATATGGTTTATGTTCTCCCTCTCCTTTTTCCTCCTCCCCCATTAATGGTGGCACTTGGTGAGAGGTCCTTTTGGCCACCTTCCACTCCTCTAAGACCATCATTAATGTCTATATGAATGGTACCATCTTGGACGAGGGCCCTCAGCCTAATCTCCTCCTTTTCGATAGAGGTCTCCCACATCTTAATTAACTTCCTTCCTTCTCCTGCTACTCCAACCAGCACCTCTCTGGCTCCTCTGCTACTTCCTTCTTCTGCCACCTCTTTGCCTACCCTCCTCATCCTCTCTGGCTACTCTGCCATCTCCTTCTTCCTCCACCTGCCTACTCTCGGGCCCCTCTACCTCATCTGGATGGCATACCTCAAGCATGTTTCCCTCCTCTGAAGTCTTTCAAATGTGGCAACCTGCTTCATGTCGCTACTCTCAACTCTCACTCTTCTGTTAAACACTCCTTTGACAACTACCCTGCATGAAGATTTGAACCTGGATGTTCTCGCTCTCACTAAGACATGGTTTATGGCCAGCTCCGTAAAGAGTTTTGACAATCTCGTCCCTGACAGCTACAAGATCCTCTCCGAACCCAGAACCAACCGTCCCAGCGTTGGAGTAGCTTTGATCTTTCCAGAGTGGATACCTGTTTCTGTCATTCCTATGCAAGCCTACTCCTCCTTTGTATTCTTGGTCTGCAGGCTTTCTATTTCTCCTAGCCTCTCACTGGCTGTGACCACCATTTACAAGAACACAAAACTCCTGGCAAGGTGCTGTTCCTCCCAGAGTGGGCTGACCCCTCCTCTTCTCTACTTGCCTCAACCTCTGAACTTCATCTCCTCAGAGACCACAGCATCCACTTGGATGTTTCTAATCCCTCCTCAGGGCTCTTCCACAATCTCTGTGAAACTCTCTCTTACTTTTCTACCCTCTGGCCTGACACACTCTGCTGGGCACACCTTGGATGTTCTCAGCTCCTCAGACATCCCTCTATCTAATCTTCTCACCACTCCTCTCCCTTGGACTAACCACTTTCTACTCTCCTCCTACCTGAATCTCTATGCCCCTCAGGTGAAGCTGACCCAAGCACTGCCACATACCTTGTCCTTCATCCAGCCCATGAAGTGTGTGTCAGTGGAGGCCTTTGCTGCTACTTTCTCTCCTCCTCCTATGACTTCAGCTGACTAACACTCTGACACAGCCCTCTCCAACCAGCATCTTTCTATCTCTAACACTCTGTCTGTCCTCGCCACTGTTATGAGAATGCTCATGAAGCCGACGTCCAAGTGCAACTATTGGTATAACTCTAATGTCGCCACCACAAAACGCAAGTGTAGGGTGGCTGAGAGGAAGTGGAGGGCATCGGTACATCCTCTGACAAACTGGCCTGCCGCCTGCTCCAAAGACAATACAGACGCTCCTGTCCTGCTCCTGTCCAAGAAGAGAGCTCATATCCAAGCTGGAATCTCTGTGGCCTCTAGCAACACAGCCAACCTCTTCAAAATATGCAAGGAGCTGGAGTCTCCCCTTCAAGGCCCTCTGCATGGCTCTGGCTTCTCACTTTACCACTAATACTCAGGACATCCTGTCATCTCACTCCTCTCCCTCACAGTCTCTCGGCCCCATCTGGCCACCTCTCCCTCTCCTCCTCCTTTCTCCCCTTTCTCTCTGATCACAACTGATGATGTTTCTAGACAAGGTCAATCTATGAAAGTGTCATCCAAGCAGGTGCTCCCCTGCTCCTCCAGAACCATTAAGGACCACACTGTCACCCCTCGCTCCATCCTTGGCCAATTTCTGCAACCACTCTTTTGCGCTGGAACTTTTCCCTGCCCCTAAAGCACTCCTTTGTGCACTCCCTCCTGAAAAACCTTCTGCCTATACTTCCTGTCCTGCAAATTACTGCTCAATCTCTATCACTCCATTCCTGGGCAAACTCCTGAAAAAGCTGCCCATTTCCCAGCTTGCTCTTCACACTGAGTCTGTTGGTTGTCTCCATAACCATCAGTATTGCTTCACACCAGCCCGAGGCATGGAAACTGCTCTCCAGAACACCCGTGAAGATCTGATACCTAATCTCAACTCTAGCCTTCTCTCTGTCCTCATCCTCCTTGATCTTTCCTCCACTTTCAGCACGATTAATCATGCCATCCTGATCAATCATCTCTGTGAGAACTTGGGCATCACGATCAGGCCCTGGTTTGGTTGACCTCCTTCCTCCTGGACCGATGCTCCCAGGTCCGACTTGGTTCCTTTCTCTCCACCACTTCTCTCTCCACATGTGGTGTTACCCAAACATCTAACCTCTCACAGTGGCTTTTCAACATCTACTTGGCCCAATTTTCTCACCTCATCTTTACCTTCTCCATTAACTTTCAGTGTTACATTGATGACACTCAGGTCACCTCCAGGCGCCCCTCAGCCTCATCTCCTCTCTCACTCACTCCTGACTCTCTATCCATAATTCAGGAGTTGTGCACCTCCAACAATCTCTGCCTTAATGCCACAAAGACTGAGATCCTGCTTCCACTTTCCCTCTTTCACTCTGGCCACCCTCCTTGGGCCCTCTTCCTGCACCTTCCTTTGAGGCAAATAACCTTGGTGTCATCTTCGACTCCACTCTCTCCTCCTCTCCTCACATCACGGACCTCGCTAAGAAGCCCCACTATCAGATGTACCTCTTGAGAGGTTTTCTTCCTTTGCTTACTTTCCCGCCGTTAGCTTGAAGTCTCCAGAGCCCTGGTTCTCGCTAGGATGCACTACTGCAACAGCCTCTTTCCTAATCTGCCTTCCTCTACTCTCCCCTCTCTGCAATTAATCCAGAACATGACCGCAAGACTTGGCCTCAAGCCCAGGGATTGTATCTCTCCAGACCTGAAATCTCTCCATTGGCTCCCAGTGGCTGCAAGCATCAAGTTCAAGACCCTATACATTGTCCAAAAGGCTTTCCGGGTCGGGCCCAGGTTGGTTGTGATCTACCAACCGGGTTGGTAGATCTCTCTCCTCTGCAGGTGCCTCCCCTGGAATGGCCTCCCTGCCCCTCTCAAACTTGAGCTGGACCAGATGAGGTTCCAGAAGCCTTTCTAGACCTTCCTTTTCATTTTTGCTTTATCTCTCTCTCTGCCTTGCTGACCTACCTGTCATCTGCGATGACTAGTTGCTGGGCTACCTTCAAAATCACAATGGACACCAGGCGCCTCCACGACCAGTCGTCCCTGCACTGTCTCCAAGCCTACTGTGCACTTGGGGCTGTATCTGTAACCCTACATTCCCCGGCATCCTTGCACTTACCTACAGCCGCACTGCCCTGGATGAACTTACATAGAGCAATACTGCCCTGATTGCACGTCCCCCTTCCCTCCACATGCTCTCCCTCTCCCCCCTGCACTTACAAAGTTTGAATGACACAACCACTAGTAAGATGGTTTGTTTTGTCCAAACTCTTCTTCTCAACCTTGTCTTGTCATGCCTAGTAACACTTGTTTTCAGGCATGTTATAAATGACGTATCATATCATATCAAGGAAGAATATCCACAACAGTCACAGGAGAGTTTGTTCCTAAGGTGACCCTGTAGAAAGCATATGAAGGCTAATACATATGGACAACAGTACAGGAAGGGGACATCTATTATTTCACAGGAATGGCCGGGCTGATGCACATAGCCGTTGTTCTGGATGCCATTCAATAGAGAACAAAACGCACCTGTTATTTACTGCCTTTAGAAGCACCCGCTAACCCATTCTGCAATGTTGTAATGAGGCCCAGTGTCTCTTGGGACAGTGACAAAGCCATGTGGCTACAACACGCACCAGGCATAGGAATGCACTGGGAAGTCATGGACTATGCCACCTTTCAGCAGCTGGAGCACCTGTCATGGTCTGCCCCCAACAAGCTCCAGCAACTCCAGGATGTGATTAGGCACCCATTAATATCACCACCAGCCTCACCCCCAATCTATCCACAATGTTCTCAACATTGCTCCTCCCACTCTGAGACAAAACAACTTTCTCCCCACAATTCATTTTGGCCTCAGCGCACAACCAATGTTCTGCACCTGGGTTCTGCGTTCCTCTGCATGGCCTCTCTCACCTCAGCACTGAATAATCATCAGCCCCGATTGTTCCCTTCATTATCTCTCTACTTGAGTTCCACATCTCTGCACCAACTCCGTTGCTGTTTTAATTCAAACCTCATTACCCTGCTGCAACATGAAATACGGGGTACCAGAGCACTGCCTACCTGCAAGCAATACCCACAATCAAAAGGCATTAACATAATTAGAAAAGCATGTCAAGACAGAGGCAGGAAAACGAAAATAAATATAAACCATGAACACATGAGAAGAATGCTCTCACAAAATACATATCGAATAGGCGTGCAGGTGACAGCCATATGTGACAATTGCTCAATGAAACAAAGATTACAGAGGTGCACTGAAAAAGAGCACAGGATACTAACAAAGGAAAGTGCAATGTCAAATGTCCACTGAGAAAGTGAGATTAGGCGTGATGGAAGAATAGCACCACCGTCTCAAAAATCCTCACTCTTAGGAAGACCAAACCCATTTGATTTGGGATCCTCCCTGAGTAGAGGAACAAGGTTTGTAGAATGGGTGGAGGAATTCTAAGAGCGTGCTAAAGTGCTGGCGAAACATGAGGCAACACAAAAAAAACATGTCATCATTATTGATCTCAATGGGAACAAAATTCAAATAATTTTGAAGACACTGTCTACTCATTTCCCCACTTAATGCACAATTTGTAGCATAAAGGAACATTGATTATGAATGCTAAATGTGTAATCAATAAAACCAATAATCAGGTAAAACAGTTGTTGATTCTGTCACAAGACTTAAAAAGTTAGGTGTTTGCTACTAATGTATAATGTTCTCTAGTGATTAAACAATCCACTTGATAATTGAAGGATATTTGTGATCATACTTTAGGAAACAATTGTTAAAGAATCCACTACACTTGAAGATGTGGTAGAGGCGTCCAGGATAGGTCAAAGGGTGGACATGCAAGCTTTCAAAATTCTAGATGCATAAGTACTCCACAGATGACAAGGTTATGGCAATTATGCCAAGAGCAAGACAAAACCAATTAGAAAAAAAAGGACTTCAGTGAATACATCCAAGAAAGCCAATAGGAGGGGGAACAATTTCTGCTACAAAAGTGGGCTGTACTTCATGTTTGAAATGCGGCAGAGATAATCACTTCAGGTAATTTGGAGTCTGGGATTGTGGAATGATGGAATTATTTATTTGGCTAAATGCACACATATTTGGCCAAATGCACATAGGCATTCTGATTTTACTCCATGACTACCAACACTCTGGACTTCGGTCCCAGGGAGCGTTCCCACCACCGGTGCATTGAGATGATAATAATTGTAAACGGCGCTATATAAATGACAACTACAATACAATGAAGAAAAAAAGTCTATCCTTTCGAACCACCATTGCTCCTACTGATTTGGAGCAGAAAGCAGAGAGGCGACAATTAGGGAGATTTCTCACACAAGTGCTAAATTCCCTCTACCTTAGAGCCCTCCAGCTCTTTTGCTATATTTTGGGGCTTTGAACTTTTCGTTTTCAGTGTGTTTTACTTTTGTGCTTATGGACTATGGAGTCTCACCCACTCCATAGGCATCATCTTTTTACTGTGTGTTACACAGCATCTTTAGAGCAGTGACACAGGGTTGTCTTTTTAGACTTCCCACTTTAAACTCAATTTTCTGGGACTGACTATTGTCTCCCAGAACATGTAAATTTGCCATTGACTTTACTAGTCTTTTTAAATCTACAGCCCCAGTACACCCTATCTTCCAATAGAGTACTGGAAGAGTTAATAGTTATCTCTTTTTGTCTGATTCTCATGGGACATTATTTTGTTCCCCTTTCTCTAAGATTTGGCTGGTGGCAGTGGTATCTACCATTTTTATTCTACAGCAAGCTATCTATGAAAATAGCCCTGGTACCATTGGAGGCTATGGTGGTGGCCAAGAACTCTAATCCGTTGGACCACTTTTATTGTATTTTGGTTCTGGTCGGGTGTATTCGCCATTTCTTAGTGGAAAGGTCTTTCTCGTGTTTTACTCTGTGTGCCAAACCAGGTTTGGTTCCTTTATTCGCCGTCCTTTGTCAGGCTTCTGTACAGAAGCCCTCCTTAGGCGCCTGAGTGTCTGGGGTGGACAGGATGTGAGGGAGGGGTTTGAGGCTCCCTGCACAGGGTCTCCATGGAGACCCAAGTCACACTCTTGTTTAATTGGCTAGGTGACTCTCCTGCCAGGACAGCCACCCTGCTGTGTGATTGACAGCCAGGCTGGGTGAATGGGGGATTTGGTGCATAAAAAGCCCGTCTCTGGGACTGGAAGGCAGAATCGCCACTGGATCGAGAAAACCGAAGAGAAGCTGAAGGAAGAGGACTGCTGCAGCAACTGGACATCCCGGTGAAGCCCTGCTGCAGGTCCGAAATCAGCCGAAACTTCAACGACAGAGAAGATCTGCAAGGAATCTTCTTCCCTTGAGCTTGGTGGGACCAGCCAGCTCACCAAACACCAAACGCCGGCCTCCCTCTCCTGGTCGAATTTGCTGAGCTTCACTGCAGTGAACCAGATAACCAGGAGGAACAGAACCTGTTTGGGTTTTAAGGAACACACCTTTTATTTGACGCTTTGCTCCGCTGCTGGCTTCTTCCCTGTGCAGTGCATGTCCCTCCTGTCGTCCTCCTTCTTGTCACCACCACAGTCGCTTCAGGAACAGTGACCCTGCAGGAACTGCCTGGAACAACTGCCTCAGCTGCAGCATTCTTCTTCATTTAAGGTACTGTGCAAATCCGGTCGTGCATTCCGTCCGACCGCAGTGAAAGTGTTGGAAATCTTTCACCAACTGAAGGCTTGTCCTTCTCTACTCTTCTGAATAACTTTTCTTCTGACCAACTTCATTTTTGACTCTTGGCAAAGACTTAACTGAAAACTACTCTGAACTGTGTGATACTCTGCAAAGACTCTGAACCATTAAAATTGGCCCAGGCCTATTGACTTGAATTCTCGATCTATTAGCATTTACTAGATTGCCTGCCTATTAACTTGTTGGTGCTGCTCGATTTTGAGTAACCTTGTCTTTTCCTCCCTTTTTAACTTGCTGGATTGCCATTTTGCTCACACTTCATTTTGAGCTTAACTTGTCCAGAATTGAATGGGTGGTATTGTAGTGTATTAAGATTGTGATTTGCTGCTCCTTATTATTAGTGAACTGTTTTACAAATGCCTGTGTAAATAAATGTATATTCTTTTATCCAGAAACCTTGAATCACTGTTTGTTTGAACCATAGTGATTGTTGTCCTTTGTGTAATCTCTTGTACTGCTCACTTTACTCTTGAGATAAGTCTGGCTGCTCAGCCACTGCTACCAAATTCTGTGTAGCACATGCTTGTACCAAAGGTGAATTAGTACTTGCACTTGTAGCACTTGTGCACTTGTGTGTAGTGTTCCCAAAGGGTACTGCATATGATTCTGCCTAACATTGGTATACAGTGGTGAGGATAAAGTATAGTGATTACTCTTAGAGTGCTGCTATTACCTTGGATCAACTAACCACAAGTCAGGAGGACCTCCATACTTACACTGTGGATTATTTAATGGATCTGTGTAGAGATAGGAATCTGTTAACTGCAAAAAGTCAGAAGTAATTGAAAAGTTGTTAGAGAAACAAAATCTGGGGAGTGGGTCTGGAATGCCTACCCCTCCAGAAAATGTGGAAAATAATGAGGATGATGATAATGTTTCTAATAATATTGATGAGTTAGATGAGTCAGAATAGTCTCAAAATATAGGCCCTGCATCTCCTCTACCTGCTCACAAAACTCAACCTTTGTCCACTGGGATCCCATCAGGTCCTACAATCAGAGCCAAATTCATTGCTCTAGAAAAGATGAGACTTGCATTGGAATTCAAACGTATTAATGCTCAAACTGAACACAAGCATCAAGAATTTAAGCTGAGAGAAATGGAGTTGAACCATGCACTAGAAATGAAAAAGTTGTCTATTGAGAATCCTTCTCTCCCAGAGTCTTCTAGGTCTTCCAGTCCTAAGAGACCCTGTATGCCTAAAGAAATTGTGGGTATGTATGAGGCTAAGCTTGATATTTTGGAATGGTTGGCAATGTTTGAGTGTAACCATGGGATTCAAGACATTTCAGGGAATCAGTTGCTTCCTTGGCTCTTCTCTAGGCTACCCACGGTTGCATCTGATGTTGTGATGGAGTTGGGGCAGGTGGATAGGATGGATTATGAGTGTGTGAAGCTAGCTTTAATTGCTAAATGTGAGAAGACCCCTTCCCAGTACCTTAAGGGATTTAGGACCCTCACTAATCATGATGGTACCCCTTGGGCTACCTGGGTGTGTGAATGTTTGAAGAACTTAGATGGTTGGGGTAAGGGTAACAGAGTTAAGACCTTTGAAGGAATGAGGAATCTGTTTTTATTGGAAACTATTTTTAATGCCTGCTCTCCTGAGGTGAGACAGCATCTGGCTGACTCTAAGGAATTAGATCCCAAAAAATTAGCTAGAGCAGCTAACTCATAGGTAGCCAACAGGGCCACTCATAAGGATTCTGAGGCCACTCCCAAAAAGGATGGGGGGAAGCAGCACAACGGTGAGAACACAGATAAAACTAATTCTATCCAACCAGAAGGGGTCCCCACACAAAACCAGGGTAAGCCACATGGGAAACCAAATAGGGCTAGTGAATCCTCTGATGCCCAAACAGAGGGAGGTCAGCAGAAACCCCCATTCCAGAGAGCATTTGGTAAATGTTATGTCTGTGGGTCAACTGACCATGTGAAAAGAGATCCCAGATGCAAGGGTAAACCTGCAGGGATCGGCACTGCCTCGTTAGCCTTCTCCCCAGAGGAAGATGTGCAAATGGCTAGTGCCCGCTTTTAACTATTTGCTAAAGCACCCTTGGGTCTTCAAGCTACTGTATCCTTAGAGTCCATGGGTCTGGGTAAGAAACAGAATATGGGTGTGTATGACTCCATTCCAGAAAACTCCAAAGGGTATTATATGGACAGTGTTATTGTCAATGGCCAGGACACCCCTGCCATGAGAGACACTGGTGCCAGCATAACAATTGTGGATTAAAGCTTTTTCAAGCCTGAGGATGTTGCTAAGGCACCCAAAGGCACCACTACATTTTCTGGAGGCCCTGTCCAATTGGATCCAATTCTACCAGCTCTCATTCAGTGTAATAATATGACAGTGAGAATTCCTGTCCTTTTCCAGACTGAGGTGCCTGGGAGAGTCCTGTTGGGGAATGATTTAACAACTCTAGGAGTAGTATCCAGTGACCCCAGGCCTCCCAGTGAGATGAAACAGAACCCAACCAAATTGGATAGAGAGGCAACCTTAAGAGACACCTGTGAACCTGTGGGAACCTCTACAGAGAACTCCACTGCAAACACTGGTGTTAGTAAGTTGACTTTTAACCCAGGCAAATCTGAGGCTAGTATAGTCAGGAAATAGGAGCCCTAACCAAGTTCCATCATTGCTCATCCAATTGAAAAGTCTTTGACCCCCCCTGCTTCGGAGGAAGAGGTGGATAGACAAATTGGACCCCTCTCTAGGCCTGTGAGAACTGGTAATTCTCAAAGCTGATGGAAAATCAGGAAAATTAGGTCTAAGGATAAACACCTTAAGACTATTGGATCTTCTACTGAAGACTCCAGTAAAAATCCTAGTGTTAGGAGAGAAACTTCTGAGCCAGGTAAAACCAGATCTCAGAGGAAGTGGAAGCATGTATCTTGCTTGGCCACAGCCCCTCCAACCAAGATACCCGAGACCCATCCTCCTCTTGAGAGAGAGATGGTGAGGAACCATGGATTCCCCCCTAGATCTAGGGGATTCCTTTCTAAGGACCCCTTGAAAAAGCCTATTGCAGGTTCAGAAGCTGTTACAACTTCTGAGGGACTGTTAGCTCAGATTCTCTATACCTTAAAGAAGAGAGATGTGTCACAACAGGTTTGTAGGTCATATAGTTTGCAAATGAAATCACCTGATAAAAAGTGTCATAGCAAGGGTTACAAAAGGTTGCTGGTGTACTCAGCAGGCCATTTACCCGACTTGCAATAGGAGATCCATCCTGGTGGGGATTAGATCCTCCTGTCCCTTGGTCTGGGGGGATGAGGGTTAGGGAGATTTCTCACACAAGTGCTAAATTCCCTCTACCAGCCCTCCAGCTCGTTTGCTATATTTTGTGGCTTCGAAATTTTCACTTTCAGTGTGTTTTACTTTTGTGCTCATGGACTATGGAGTCTCACCCAGTCCATAGGCATCATCTTTTTACTGTGTGTCACACAGCACCTTTAGTGCAGTGTCACAGCGTTGTCTTTTTAAACTTCCCACTTTAAACTCCATTTTCTGGGACATGACTACTATTTTCCAGAACATGTAAAGTTTCCATTGACTTTACTAATCTTTTTAAATCTACAGACCCAGTACACCCTAGCTTCCAATAGAGTACTAGAAGAGGTAATAGTTACCTCTTTTTGTCTGATTTTCATGGGACATCATTTTGTTTCCCTTTCTCTAAGGTTTGGTTGGTGGCAGTGGTATCTACCATTTATATTCTACAGCGAGCTATGAAAATAACCCCAGTACCATTGGAGTCTATGGTAGTAGCCTCGAACTCTAATCAGCTGGACCACTTTTATTGTATTTTGGTTCCGGTCGGGTTTTGTCACCATTTCTTAGTGGAAAGGTCTTTCTCCTGTTTTACTCTGCATGCCAAACCACATTTGGTTCCTTTGTTCACCGTCCTTTGGCGGGCTTCTGCACAAAGCCCTCCTTAGGCGCCTGAGTGTCTGGGTGGACAGGATGTGAGGGAGGGGTTTGGGGCTCCCTGCACATGGTCTCCATGGAGACCCAAGTCACACTCTTGTTTGATTGGCTGGGTGACTGTCTTGTCAGGACAGTCACCCTGCTGTGTGATTGACAGCCAGGCTGGGTGAATGGGGGATTTGGTGCATAAAAAGCCAGTCTCTGGGACTGAAAGGCAGAGTCGCCACTGGACGAGAGAACCAAAGAGAAGCTGAAGGAAGAGGACTGCTGCAACAACTGGATATCCATGTGAAGCCCTGCTGCAGGTCCGAATCGCCCAAAACTTCGACGACAGAGAAGATCTGCAAGGAATCTTCTTCCCTTGAACTTGGTGGTACCAACCAGCTCACCAAACACCAAACACCGGCCTCCCTCTCCTGGTTGAATTTGCTAAGCTTTGCTGCAGTGAACCGGAGAGCCAGGAGGAACGGAACCTGTTTGGGTTTTAAGGAGCACACTTTTTATTCGTCGCTTTGCTCCGCTGCTGGCTTCTTCCCTGGGCAGTGCAGGACCCTCCAGTCATCCTCCTTCTTGTCACCACGACAGTCGCTTCAGGAACGGTGAGCCTGCAGGAACTGCCTGGAACAACTGCCTCAGCTACAGCATTCTTCTTCATTTAAGGTACTGTGCAAATCCGGTCGTGGGTTCCGTCCGACTGCAGTGGAAGTGTTTGAAATCTTTCACCAACCCGAAGGCTTGTCCTTCTCTACTCTTTTGAATAACTTTTCTTCTGACTAACTTCGTTTTGAACTCTTGGCAAAGACTTAACCGCAAAATACTGTGTGATCCTCTGCGAAGACTCTGAACCACTAACATTGGCCCAGGCCTATTGACTTGAATCCTTGTTGTATTAGCCTTTACTAGATTGCCTGCCTATTAACTTGTTGGTGCTGCTTGATTTTGAGTGCCATTTTGTTCACACTTCATTTTGAGCTTAACTTGTCCAGAATTGAATGGGTGGTATTGTTATGTATTAAGATTGTGATTTTCTGCTGCTTATTATTAGTGAACTGTTTTACAAATACCGGTGTAATTAAATGTATATTCTTTTATCCAGAAACCTTGAATCAGTGTTTGTTTGAACCATAGTGATTTTTGTCCTTTGTGTAATCTCTTGTACTGCTCAAGTCTGGCTGCTCAGCCACCGCTGCCAAATTCTGTGTAGTACAGGCTTGTACCAAAGGTGAATTTGTACTTGCATTTCTAGTCTTAATTGTGTGTAGTGTTCCCAAAGGGTACTGCATATGATTCTGCCTAACAGCGACCATCAGGCAAAAACACAAGATGCATAACCCCAAAGGTGGAAATGGCATAAAAAGCTACAGAACAGTAGCCAGATAGACGTTGGCGCGAATCTGGTATGTGGGTGGCAAAGAAAATGTGAAGCAGGATGCAAGGTGATGAAGAGGTCTCTGAGACAGGACACATGGTTTTGAGTGGTCAATTCAACAGACATGGACTGGAGAGGAAAAAAACAGCCATCATGACTGAGCAGAACTGCAAAGCATCTCATGGGCTAACAGTAATGCAGTAGAAGTGAGGTGGATAGAGGATCACTGTGATACAAACATGGCTAGAGAAGAAGCAGCCTTGGGTGAGAAGGCAAGCACTGGGAAAGAGTATCAGGAGGATGAGACAACAGGATCAAGGATCGCAACAGGTAAGATGCATATCTATTGCACAGTTAGAAGAATGGGCTGCAGAAAGAAGCACAAAACTCTGGTAGCAGGGTACATGAGAACAACAACACTGGCAAGCATTACAGTGCATCTTTCCTCCTTTTTAGCTGTTGTTTAAGCTGGTTAAAGTGAAATGAGCAACCAGTAAATGGAAGGGTTGCTTGCAATAGCTAGGCAGACACTGGAAGCAAATGTATCGAGTCTGGATCCCTGTAGTTATATCACTAGTGCTCCCAGAGGGACCTTGCTCATCAGCAGTGATTTATGACAATACCAAAGATGCAAAGATATTCCCAAAACTAGTCCGACAATTCAAACTGCTTGCCTAAATGGTTATCTGAATCCAATGGAACACATAGTTAACACTGACGACCCCCGAGGGAGGATCTGATTTGTACTGTAAATTGTTGCCATCAAGGCTTTTGTATGACTATGATCCTGACCGGTGAACGAACCATGATCTGGGAGGAGTCCAGCAACCATATACTATACCTTCAGTATTCTAAAGGATGTATGCACCTGAGATGTTTGTTCTTTTTCTTTACACAAACAGTGTATAGGGATATCACTGCTTATTGTCTTTTGGTAACACATACCCTGAGACCTTCTACTAAAATGGGCATGTACTAGAGGACTGCCGATACAGTGCTTTTGGAAGGTTTCGCAGGCAGTTGGTGAATTCCGCCTGAACCTCTGTCTTAGATCATACTGGCCTAAACCTGTTTGGACAATAGGGTAATATCCTCAAGTGAATGTGCATCAGGGGGTTTCAGCCCTCTAGCCTTCAGGAGGATGACACGGGATATTGTCAGACTAGAGCAAATGACCCCGAAGTGAAGAGACATGCGGACTCCCCCTGGGCACTGTCTGCTCCTACCAGTTGCACTGCTACATAGATAGAAACGTGTTGTTTAATTTGCAAATACATTTCTAATTACACAGCTTGTGATCAATGACGAGTGCAGCATCACCACGTGGAAGATGATGGACGGATGGGACTGGACCAATGGCCTGGCATTTCCTATGGAGCAGGCGGCCTATGTATAGGGTCTCACCAAGCAGCCACATCGGTATCTACTGTATGTCACTGACGAAAATATGTATCTTTGTATGTGTTGCTCATGCAGATTCTGGCAGAAAGTTCAGCAACAGCAAAGTTCTATGTTGACACTTTTTAATGGAAATAAATTATTCTTGCAAGAGGTGTATTGGGCTTTTTCCCAAGTGGGTTGTATTTTTTCTGCTGTGAGTGTCTGCAGGGTATTTCATATATTTGGTGACCACGACCTGATGCCTGCGACCCTCACAACGACAGAGGCTTCCAGGCCTCTTCTCCTGAGGGTGCGTGCCCACCTACTATGACCAGTCCCATGTGTGCAAACCTCAGAGGTGTGAAGGAGCCATTTTTACAGAATTCCTGTCCTTGTGACTGAGGAGTTTGGGTGACCAATAAAATTCACCAGACTGACTGATGAATAACCCAGTCTATCTCTAGAATGGTTAAAAACTGTGACCAAATTCTGTATCATTGTCAAAGGTATTTATTAACAGAAAAAAAATGATATATATCATTCTCTCATACATAATTAATAAGACTAGCACTTAATACATTCTGTCTCAAAAGTGAAACAATGTTCCAAAGTTTAAGTTAAACGTAAGTCGGTTTATAACTCCTCTTCATTCCTTTTGAGGAAGAATTTTCATCAAGCAATCACATTTAATAATGAGTTCACAGATGATGTCACTTGAATTCAATACATATTCTGATATAAATCAGTCACAGTGGTGTGTCATATCTAAGCAGAACCACACCAGCAAAACCAAGTCTTCCTAATGTGGAGGTCCTTCTAGACACCACACTATGCTTTTCGGGACATGTTGCCCCTTCTTCGGGTGTAACTGTGATCTAATGTTGTGGACTGTCTGATGATTCTATCCTGTCCCTTCATCAACCCACCGGATGTGTTCACCAATTAAATCCAGTAACTGAAGTTTGATATGTAGAGTATAAGCGATGTGGCCACCTCTCAGGTCCCATTCAACACCACTCTTTTCTGTTTTCGCTTGTCTTCATTATAGTAAACTGCACGACACAGGAACAGGGAGATGGCTGGCAAAAGAGTTTGGGTGAACACACACATGTGTGTACACCCCTTGTGAGGGATAACAATGAGGGGCAGGGTGTGTGGAGGTGTTGTTTGGGTGAAAAGGAGTGTGTTAAGACCACATGGTGAGATTAAGTTTTATTATTATTTTTGGTAATTTAAAAGGATTTTACAGAGGAATAACAAGAGTCTAGGGAACCCTCCTGAGTGAGGGAAAATGATGCCGCCATTTGTTTTTTGACAAGTAGTTAAAGGAAAAAATTGGGAGCTCTGTATAATGAGTGGCCTCTGTGGAAGTAGTGGTTGTTGTTTTAGTTTGTGTTGTAGCATGTTGTTTTAAATGTGTTACAATGTTTTCTGCAAGAAGCAAAGGCCATAGGTGGGCCAGTGTTCATAATTTGTTTTGAGGGTGTGTAGAGTGATAGATTGTGTTTGTGTGTGGAAAGGGGGTGGGCGGAAGTGCTCACTGGGGATGACGGGAAGGTGGGGCAGTGGATTGGTAGTGAATTGTTATGATAAATTTGTGCACAGTACATATTCGTAAAGGCTGAGGTTTTGAGCGAGCAAATTGCAAGATGGTACGGGGACACCATCAGAATACAGGTATGGTGCATTGTAGTTGTATAGGGATAAAATAGAGAAGTATCACAAACAGTGGGTGATAGAGACACAAGGGGGATGACCCATTCCTAGCCAGAGCACAGCACCCACAATAGAGGGATACTAGACAACATGAGCACGTTTTAGATGCTAAATACAAAGGTAAACAGCTTCAAAAGAGAAAAGAAATATTGGATTTGTGGAAGATGTGGAGGAGCCTTATGGGGTAGGACTCAGAAAACTGAAGGGGCCTCCCAAAATGCGATGTCCATGACAACATAGGGGACCTAGCCTGTGCCCCCACATACAGGGCTTTACCCACTCACCACCTCGTCTAGCTACTACGTATACAATTCCAACATATGTGCCCACCCTGTTAACTGCCCCCACCCCTACCTAACAACATTGGGTGATATGCTGTCCCAAAACAGTAAGGTACAGAAGGAGTTAGAAGAGGCTTTGGAGGCTACATGGGTAGAATTTGCCCGATTAGGGGGGCCCAGGAAGGGGGATGAAGAATGGGTTAGAAGAATGGAGGGCAGGAGACATTTTGTTTGATTAAACAGCACGGCCATAAAGGATGTGCATATTGAAAAGGAGGGGGGTGGTGATGGGCAAGCGGGAAGTAAAGGGTTTTGGAAAATTGAGGTCCGACAGCCAAGAGGTGAGAGAAGATGATGGGACAAAGTGAATGAGGTTGAGGACTACGAAGGAGATGCGCAAACACCGGAGGTTATGCCATGGTTGGACAGTTTGTGGGGACCACAGTTGAGGAACAGGTTGGACGGGTGGCAATAGCAAGGAAAAAGGCAAGTGTTGGATGCAAAGAGGGGAGGGGTACAGGTACCCAGATGTCATTATTGCAAAGAGGCCTAGGCAGGATGCACTATGTGCTCTCTGCACAAATGGATACAAATAATTGGATTGAACTGCTCCCGCCCCTTACTTCCGGGGCCAGAAAATGGATGTATACATTTGAAAAACAGATGGCAGGGATCCCCTTGGCCATGGGAGAGATGAAAAGCTTACCGGTTGCAATGCAATGGTGGGAGATCAGGCTGGAGATGTGCAGGGTATCCAGGAGTAAAATTGGATGATGACCCACATGATGGCATGCCTTTCAACAATATCAGGGCTCATGTGTGGGACGGGCTGCAGCGAACCTACCCCAACATGCCAGACCTGCAGTCGATTATGCTGTACACCATGGAGGATGATGAGGACCCCGCGCAATACGTTAATAAGGTTCAGGATATGTGGCATGCAAGACCGGGACCAGTGGGACCGATCAGTTCCTCATTTTTATTTCCTCATCAAAAGGACCATTGACAAAATATTGGGCATTGAAGCAAAAGGGTGGACTGAGATCCAAACTATAATGCACCGTTGTAAAAGGATCAAGGAGCGGGAAAAGGAAACAGTCCATAGGCTGCAGGCTGAGGAAGAGAAACTGGTACAGAAAAAGCTAGCAAATATAGCAGTTGAAGGTGCAGTAACATCAAAAGCACAAGCAGAGGTGAATGCTGGAATTCCCTCCCCCTGACATCAGAGCAGAGACTTCATTCTGGTCCTTCAGAGCTAAGACCAAAGCATGGCTCCTTGCTCAATCAACTCTCGAGCATGAACATCTCTCCCGCTTTTCTGCTTAAGGCACCTATGCTCAAACTAACGGATCTCCAAGCATGGAGCTTGCGCATGTAGATAATGTATTATCTTGTATATTAAACTGTTAACTATAATTGAGAACCTCTTGTATCTTTGTTAATTATATTTTTCTACGTAAAAAGGTATTCCTCTATGCAAATAAGGTTGCTTGTTTAGCTGTTACCTCGTTGAGTCATGTTGATCACGGGTGCTAGGTGATCTGTAACCCACCGCACCCGCTGAAACTATTTATCCATTAACAGTACTACTTTTTTGTCTGTAACTGTTACTGTAACATACCTTGTACCTAAGCTTAAGCGCCCAGACATCCTTGGGTGGGGTGCGCTATATAAATAAATAAACTAAACTAAACAAAAATGAGCAAACCTCAGCACTTCCAGAAGTGATAATAGCAGCATTTTGGGTAGGAGGATGACAAGGACAATACCCCTACCCGGAGTGGCAGCAAGGTGGTCAGCAGCATGAGAGGGGCAGGTTTAGAGGGGGGAGACAGGGATTTGGTGGTATGGGGCCTCAGGGAGCAGACATGGGTCCCTTGCAATGTTGGAGCTGTGGGAAGTGGAGACATTTTGCATGAGAGTGCAGGAGCACGCAGGGGGTAGGATACAACCTATATAACAACTACCACCCACTGCCCCAACCACAGGTGCAACTTCCATACCATATGAAATACATCAGGCCCATACTCAACTACCACCACAGCCCCCATGTGTGCAAGGGCAAAATCCCCAGATGACACAACCACTAATGCCCCAACAGAATACTAGGTATGGAGAAAACATGCCAGCAAATGACGCAGTGCCTAACGGCAGTATCATGCCCTACCCAGGAGTGATTGTAGTGGGAAACAACACTTTTACATTCCCCGGTACCAACACATGTCGTGATTAGGGCAGCCCACAGAGAACTCTGCATGCCCAGTCCTGTCCATTACCAACCACCCTGATGAGTAACCCTAGGTGGGCCCTGAGATAGGTAAATAGCAATTCATCTTCATGGTTGACACATGTGCCACTAAATCATTCATCACTGAGGGAAATGTTTCATAATCAGGTGAAACTTTAGACACGCAGGGCTTCTCTGGGGTAGTCTCGAGCAATGCCCCAAATTGGCAAAGCTTTTTGGTGGGTGCCATCAGACTTCCTTTTTTGGCCTGCCGTGACTCCTCAATTGGCAGAAGGGACAATACTGTCCCTAGACTTAAAGGGTCTAGTGGTGTCAGCTAAGTAGATTGTGGTAATTGGAACTGTTGTGTTGAAGTATTGTTTATTGACCCTACAATGCCTCTTAGGGAAGTAACAGAACAGATGATGGCAAAATTGTCCTAGCAATTTCCATTTCTTTTGATATTTTGGTGCAGTATCGAAATGTGAAATGTCCTCTGATGGCTCTAGTAGCCCTGCCCCCCCTTCGGTGAGACAGACTTTTAGGAGGTCCCTCAGAGGCTCTCGAAAACGAGTGAACCCAGTTTGAATAACACTGAAGCCAGGTGCCGTGTTGCCCCACATAAGGCATTAACCTTTATCAAGGGAAGCGAAAAAGGGATAAGGAACACCATTGTGGCCCGGTTAAATCAGGGGGTAATTGTACCTTCTACCTCCCCATGCAACTGGGCTATATGCCCCATAAAGAAGGTGAAAGTGGGAGTTGGAGATTCAGGATTTGTGACCTCCTAATGACATTGTACAGGCTGAATTTCCAGTGCTCCCAAACCCTTTGACAATACTTTGTAACATCCTCAAGCAAGTTACCAATTTTATTGTGGGGGATCTTAAGAATGCCTTCTTTTCTGTCCCCCTGCACCCTGACTCAAAGTTCCTCACTGCATTTACACATTGGGGGGGATGCGCTTTGAGCACATATGCTGCCTCAAGGGTACTGTGAATCCCCCAGCATTTTCAACAGGATACTACACACCAATTTAGGAAATATTCAGGTGCTTAGCACAATCATTCAGTATGTGGACAATTTACTAGTGTGCAGTGTCAGTGAGCGCCAGTGCAGGAAGCTCTCCATAACACTCGTACAGCTCTTGACCCACAAGAGATACAAGGTTGTGAGGTTACATTACAATATGGCTCCAGGAGGTATTTTACTTAGGTCAGTTGAATTTGGTAATGGTAAAGAATCATCCCTCTATGCGCAACACCACACAGCCCTAAACAGTGATGGAAATGCACACATTTTTGGGACTCTGCAATTATTGCAGAGCGTGTCTACTTGACTATGCAGCATACACCAGGCCCAATCTACAGACTCTCAAGGAAGCACAACAAGGGGACAACAGAATACTGTTGTCGGAGGACATGCTCACAAATTTCATTGACTCAAGGAGGTCATTTATGACAACACCAGTGCTAGGAACTATAGATTACATGCAAGAGTTCTATTTATTTTCCTACTCCAATGGGCAACTGATGACTGTGGTGCTCACACAATAGAGCACCATGGGCCAAAAGCCATTGTGCTATTACAGTGGTGTGCTAGATTCCGTAATGGAGAGCCAATTTGCATGCAGACAAGTACTTGCTGCTGCAGCATTTGCCATTGCAAATAGTTCTACTATTGTGATGGGCTGCTCTGTAACGTTGTATGTCGAGCATGCAGTTTTTGCAATCTTAGAACGATTGAAAACCGAAACGTATCACGTAGTGTGCGTCTTCATATGAGATTATTTTATTGAGTGCAAACATTCACATTGTGCGATGTAAAACAGTGAACCCTGCTACCTTCCTGACAGAAATGTGCTCTGATGAAGACCTAGCAAAAGACGACCGTGTAACCTTTGAGGGAGAGCAAGATAAGATGACATTCCAAAAGCACATGACAGACACCTCAAGGGGGGTCCTCTTCGTTGAAGGGTCAGCAATAATTGACAAGGACACAGGCTTGCAGCACACTGGTGCTGCAGGGTCTGCCTTGTTGATGGGGGATTTGAAACACTTGTGCAGAAAATATGACCTATTAATTTCTCAGCAAAATCAGCAGAGCTCATAGCACTTATTAAAGCACTGTTAGCATCCCAGAGTTGTCATGTGACCATTTACTCAAACTCAGCATACGTAACCACCCCAGTGCACTCAGGCCTTGCATGATGAAGGCCATGTACAATGGAAGAGGAGGGGGTTTAGGAGAGCTATGAGTCCCCCATTCAATATGCTGCATTGTTGGATAAACTCATTCATGCACTAACACAACCATCTGTAGTGGTAGTCATAAATTGCATCGCCAACACTAATAACACAGATGAGGTCTCACTCGGTAACGCTGCTGTGGATGCAGTGGCGAAAACAGCAGCATACCTTCCAGTTCCACAGGTCTCAGAGTATCCTGTATTAACACACGAAACTGAGCAGTTGCCCACATCATACAATGCATTACCAATTGCACAGATTATTGAGTTACAGGGACAAGTACCACAAGATGGAAAACAACTTTGGTGAAAAGAGGGTGTAAACAGTCCCCAAACAATCTGTTATGGAGGCATAAGATGTCTGGGAAAGCGGTTATGCCACACAAGTTGTTACTGGTTGCATTCTACGTGTTACATCATCCATTATATGTTCCTAAACAGCACATAGCTGCAGACATACAAGAGGACTGGTTTGTCCCCAATTTACAGAATAAATCTTAACTTACATGGCCATATGATGCAGCACATGTCAAAGTTAAAATACAGGGCTTACATTGATAACTATCAGATGCACCTTGCCCAGCCCTACTGGGCTCTTCCCAAAATGCACATTGATTATGTGGACATGGGTGAAAGGTGCAATGGATCTTGATATATTATCGTGGTCATATGTCCCTTCTCATGGGCAGAGAAGGGACCTTGTGCATATCCAGATGCTAAATGCGCCACACCGTTTTACCTCAATTACGCGTGTGCAATGTCTTAAGGTCATACAATGGCACACATTTCTTTAACAACCTTTTTAAAGAAATGTCTGCATTACTGGGCTTCAAGCATCAGATGTGCACCATTTACCACCCATTGGCCAACGGGCGATGGAGAGGATCAACGGGCTGTTAAAAAGCAAGCTGTCAAAACTGTGCACCAAGTTAAAGAAAAATTGGGTGCACTGTTTACAACTTGCATTGCACACACAACCCTGAAAGGATCACCATCTATCACCCTACGAAGTGGTCACAGGATGCCGCATGCACACCTCTCCTGTTAGATGAGCGTCAGATGCTCATAGTTCAGCATTGATTTTGGGGGAGGAATTTAGCAGCTATTTGTTCTCCCTACCAAAGGCAATACAATGCGTCCTCCAACAGATTACAACTCCCCAGACAGGGGAAACAACTAGCGCTGCAACAGACACACCAGCAACATCACCCTGTTGCAGCTGTTTTAAGGTGACCACAGTTATATACAGAATTCCAGCAGCTGGTGGAAGCAAACCATATATAACAGCTCCTTGCAGGCAATTTATGCCACTCCCCTTGCAGTTAAGGTAAAGGAGCTACAGTACTAGGTGCACCTCTTTGATATCTGCAAAGTACTCCTGCCCAAGCCAGATGCAGACAATTAAATTCCCTTTGCCCACAGAACCTAAAAAACGTACCCTCAAATACAGCGGCTATAATCATTTCAAAAGACCAAAAGTATACAGTCCAACATTACCACACAACGCTGCTAAGCATTACATTTGCAAAGGGATTGCACTCTCACAGTGCCCCATACTCTTTTCTTCCTCTTTCTCAAATTCCATCCCCCTCGCTCTCTCTCTTTCTTTCTCTCTCGTTCTCTCTTTCTCTTGCTCTCTGACCTTCTCTCTCTTTCTCTGACTGTCTCTATCTCTCACTCTTTTGCTCTCTTCTCCTTTGTTCAATATCGTATAACAGCACTTCATTTTCAGGTGGTTTTCAAGTTGTACTCAGCAGACTCTACTGATTCTGCTGATGTTAGGAAAAGTAATGTGTATGATTCCATGTCTAAATGTTTGTATTAATATTCATGTAAACTAAGGCATATTGCTCGGCTGTTTGCAATATTTATGTTGGATGTGGGCATATATTCAAGCTGTACTTTTATATGGGGGCATATAAAAGTGGGGGGTACACAAGCAAATGCTACCATCAATGCGTCTATTCAGGATGTAAATTTGACTAAAAGTACACACTTACAAGTTTTTCCATTCCATTTCACACACGACACTGTGGCCACGGATCCCCATGTTAATGATCAAATAAGAAGTAACAGTACTGTTCAAAACACTGCTGATTCAATTTTTTACTACAAAATATCTTCTAATACCACCGGGTCGTTTAAAAATGCACATAGCATAGTTTTGGCATGTAGTAAAAGTCAAATGAAGAAGTATAAATATGATAAATATTGCAGCCTCGGTTTAGCTGCAATAGAAGATGTCCACCATCCAGAACTCTCAAATAGTTGTTATGCAGACATGAGCTTGGTGGCAAGGAGGAGGGTGAATGGTAGTTGTTATGTGTGTTCATTGATACCACACACATCCAGAGCACCCAAGGTATTAATACCACAAGAATTACCAGTTTTAGAAGCTCAATGCCTAGTTCATCTGGCACTGCGTAGCTTGTGAGGCACCTTCCAGACTTGGAGGGTGTGATTAGAAGTCATCGACCATGACTTGCTACAATGCGCTCAGAATCCAAAGGGCATCCAGTGTTTGCGGAGGCATAACTGAAATTGCAAAGAGTAAAGTATTTGGTGAATAAGTGACAAGAAAACATCAATGATATGATTAATATGATATAGCATATATAATGTGTCTGTACACAAGTGTTTCTAGGTGTGGCAAGATAAGGAGGGGGAAACAGAGGGAGGACAAACAACAATCTTATCAGGCCTTGGCTCAATCAGATTGTGCAAGTGCAGGGAAAAGGAAGGCGGAAAGTGCTGAGGGGGGGAAGTTCAGGTAACTCAAGTGCAGCCAATGGGTGGCTAAGTGCAGATAACTCAATAAGTGCAGCCAGCGGGTGACTTATATGAGCATAGCAGGTGGACTGCAGGGTTGCAGATACAGGCCACAACTGCTGTGGGAGCCAGGAGGCAGAGTGAAGGGCAACTGGACAAGTAGGAGCCTGGGCCCAAGTTCAGAGGGTAGCCAGGTGACCAGTGCGTGGGGAGTCAGGGCATCAGCAGAAGAGAGGAAAAGAGAAAGCAGAAGCGAAAAGAAAGGTCTTGAGTTTTTTCCGGAACCGGAGGTTGTCCTGCTCAGGTTTGACAGAGGCAGGGAGGCTGTTCCTGAGGGAGGCCCCAGCCAAAGAGCGAGATCTGCCTGCAACTCTCTGCTTGGAAAAGCGACTGACCCTCAGAGTGTTGGAATTGAAATGATATTATGCCTCCTATTTCAGTATTTGAATGTGTGTTGGCCTACGCCAAGTTGTCTAAAATATCATGTAAATAGACTCCGCGGAAAGGTCTTGACCTTAACGAAAAATTGTGTAAGTCGCCATCTTGGATTTAGCCGCCATTTTAGGTTCTCTTGTAATGTGGAAGTCACCCTGAACATCAAAATGGAGGCCGAATGACATTCTGAGTGAGATTCTGGCCGTTGTGACCTCCGCACACATGAATAAGTGATATGCCTGCAGGCCACTTGTCAGGGTCGCAAACTGAGACCTTGTCCTATCCCTGACCTATGTGTAAATGAACAACTGTATCAGCGGAACTGATCAAAATGCATACATTATGGGATTGACCTGGCAAGGAACCCTAGGCCTGGTCCCAAGAATGGTTAAACCGCGAGGGGGTTGGCCAGGGCTGGATAAAGAATATAAAAGCCCAAGTATTCCAATGTACGGTCTCTCTACTAATGCATCAAACCTTCGTTGAAGTTTGTTACGTTACTCTGAGAGCCGAATAGCTATCCGTTTGTCAATTGAATTTTGGTAACTGTTGTAGCTCTTAAATAAAGCACTTGTATGTTCTTTGTAACCTGTGTTGGTGTGTTTCCTTTGGGCTTCCCAGCCTCATATCAATTTTTATGTTTTCACAAGAGAGCTGAAGGAGGATGAGCAGAGGGCTCGAGAAGGGAGATGTTTAGGAAGAGAGAGTTGGAGGTAGTGTGGTCCCAGTCCCCAGAAAGCAAAGGGTGGATGATGCAAAGGGTCTTGAATGTGATCCTTGCTTCCACAGTGAGCCAGTGAATAGATTTCAGAGCTGAGAGCTGGAGAGATACAAACCCTAGGCTTGAGGCCAAGGAAAAGTTTTTCAGTCATGTTCTGGATAGGTTGTAGAGGTCGGAGAGTAGAAACAGGAAGATGTGGAAAGAGGCTATTGCCATAGTCCAGCCTGGAGAGGACCTGAGCTCTGGGGACAGTGAGCATCTGGGGGAAAGAAAGAATACCTCTGAGGAGTTGAGCTGATAGTTTGACTTCTTAGAGACGTCAGAGATGTGAGGAGAGAATGAGAGGGTGGTGTCGAAGATGACCCAATGGTTCCTAGCCTCCCAGATAGGAGCAGGACGAGGGTCCATAGTGGGCAGCCAGAGAGAGAGAGGGAAGGAGGGAGCTGATGTTCTGATGTGAAGGATCTCAGTCTTACTGGCATTAAGGCAAAGATCTTTGGCGTCATACCATTTCTGAATTGCGGTCAGACAGATTGGTATGAGAGAAGGAGAAGAAGCAGCTGAAGGGAGCCTGAACGAGAGCTGGGCGTCACCCGAATAACACTGAAAGTTGGAGCAGAAAGTGGCAATGCAGTGGGCAAGAGGTGCGAGGTAGTCGTTAAAGAACCAGGGAGAAAGGTTAGACCACTAAGGGACACCACAAGTAGAGAGAGAGAGACGATAGGAAAAACCACAGTTGGACCTGAGAGGTTCTATCAGTGACAAAAAGTAGGTCAGGCACGCCAAGGCCTGATCAGTGATACCCAGGTTATCACAGGGGAGATTGAGCAGAATGGCATGGTTGACGGTATCAAAAGCAGAAGAGATATCGAGGAGAAAGAGAACAGAAGGAACGTTAGAGTTAAGGTTCAAGAGCAGGTCTTCACAGGTGTTCAGGAGATCAGTTTCCATTTTTCTGGCAGCTCTGAAGCCAGACTGGTGGTCGTGGAGACAAACAAAAGATTATGTGTGAAGATTAATCTGGGAGGTGGCCAGCTTTTACAAGAGTTTGCCCAAGAAAGGAGTGATGGAGATCAGGTGATAGTTAGCCGGAGAGGAAGTGTCGGCAGAGGGTCTTCTTAAGAAGGGCTGCATGTCAGGAGGGCTACTCGGGTTCATAGATGAAGTGTTGGCCCGAGTGAATACTGTATGTGCATCATTCTGGAACAAACATATCATAAAACTGATGTGCATTGAAGCAATGTAAAAGCAAGTTAATGTGCAAAAGCAAGAAACATATGAAATATGTTTTTATAACGAAGGAGCTGTTTTCATAGGGGATAACCAACAATGCAATAAAACACTGCTCATTCCAGATCTCAAAAAAGGCACTGCTGCAGTAATTGACTATAGCAGGGTGTGTGAACAGCAGGCATTCTTTCACCTCCCACCATCATGGAGGGGCTATTACTCACAGGCCACGTTGCATTCAGCACTTCTCGTGATCCCTGAAGACCACAATACGGTGGGATGAAAGTACGTTCTTGCCCAAACCCCATCTCCAACAGCAGGGGGGACCATCAGAAGCGGGTTGCAGCCCCTCCGTATCTTATCTGAAAATGAAAAGAATTACAAATTGCGCAGAAAAAGGAGGTCAAACTACTTGTTTCAATACTCCTCTGAATTACTCAAAGAAATACCCAATTAACATAGACTGTTCAGCAAAGAAAAAACAATGTTTGCATCTCTACTACTGCCTGGAATTCAAACAGCTGCAAATGACAAATGGCTCCAAGTTGTGAGGTGGGAAGTCATACAGCTGGTGAATGACACAGAGCAAGGCCTCAATGCAATCAAGGTTGAGATGCGTGCCATAAGATTGATGACCCTCCAGAATAGATATGTGCTTGACCTGCTCACAGTGATGGAAGGAGGGGTTTGCTGCAAAGTTGATTCTTGCTGCACGTCCGTGCCTCCGAACGACGCAAAGAATGGCTCCTTGACACAAATAATAGGAGCACTGCACACACTCAGATCGCTCATGCAAACTAAACCTGGCATACAAGAAAATGATTGGTTTGACAACCTTCTCTCTTGGACAGCATCCTGGATAGGGGTGAATAAGAAGATGCTGGTGCCTGTCATCGTGCTGTGTTGATCCTCTTTTGCACAACTTTAATGTTGTGTGAAAGCAGTACCTAGAAGTGCCATGATGATGATTTCAATTTGGGTATCTAATGCACCTCGCAGTACAAAAGATACTGCTGTCCAAACAGATGACCCAAAGCATGGTGCTGACAGAGCAGCACTTAAACCCTCCCAGCACTGTCACTACACCCCCAGCAGTATACACAGCATTGGGTTGATCTAGCAGGAGGTGAGGGATGTATATGTAAGACTTGAACCCCTGAGGAGTATGCCCAATCTGGCCAGGGTTTGCATCATGTATGTAGAGCCTATGTCCCAAAGGAGGGATCGCCACCTTAGTTGGAAGCTGAAAGGTTGGAGGAGGAACGCTGGTGAGGGGTGAATGAGAATGAGCTTATGGGGGAGTTTGTTAATGTATAATTAACAAAAGGGGGAATGTTGGAATGGGGGCTGATCTTCCCTCACCCCAAGCACTTTAGGATAAGGCAAAGGTCACCACAGGTACTGTAGGAGACCAGGGGGGCTCCCTTAAGGCGTCTGCACAATTTCACTATTGCATGCTTTGTAGGCACAGCACCCATGAGAGAATCGCATCCATCTTAGATATTAGCAGCTATACTGGGGCCCAAATTTTAAATGTAGTACGACAGTCAGCAACCCAGGCATGGCCACGAACATTAGCAAAGGAATCGGTTGTATCCCAGACACTGATCAGAAAGGCTAGAGCTATACAGATCCTCATACCCTTCATTGTCCTAACATGTTGCCAACCCTCGCGTCCTGGCAAAAATGTGCCCTGCAAGGACATGGGAGGAGGTCTGAGTGTCTGTGAAAAATATGAGGCCATGAGAAGGAGGGCATGGGCCTCTGACCCCCAACAGTCCCAATTCTAAGTTATAGCACCTGAATGCCCTACCTTTAGAACCCATGAATTTCAAGGCACCAACCAGCCCCAGACCACTGATCATAAACCTATTACACCCCCCAATTGATCAAAAACATCAGACAGCAGGGCCTTCCTGCCTTCACTTCTGGGTCACATGATTTGTGCTGTGAGGTGCAGGGAGGGATGACATTATGGCCCGGAACGAGGGTGGAAGGCCTTGAAGAGATGACGGCCTGTCTGGGAGTGAGTGAAATGTGTGATTTAGTAGGACCTCGGCATCCCCCCACCCCCGGACCCTGTCTGCTCGTACCAGATGCACTGTTACATAGGTAGAGATTAGTTGTTTGGTTTGGGAATAAATTGCTAATTGCACAGCTTGTGAATAATGACGAGTGCACCCACGTGTGAAGAAAATGGACTTATGGGGCTGTGAACAATGGCCGGACATTCCCTATGGAGCAGGCAGCCTATGTATATGGTCTCACCAACCAGCCACGTGGGTTTCTACTGTATGTAATGATGTCACTGATGACGCTATGTATCTTTATAATATGTTGCTCATGCCGATTCTGCCAGAAAGTTCTTCGGCAGCAGAGTTCTTTTTTGGCGATTTTTACCCTTTTGTATGGAAATAAACTGTGTTATCCTTGCAAGAGCTTTATTGGGCTTTTTTCCATATTGGGTTGTATTTTTTCTGGTTTTAGCATCTAAGGTGGCTTTCCTGAAAGACGCAAACCCAAATTCTCTGTTTCTTTGAGACCTGATGATTCCTAGCTAGCTGCTCCCAGTGGTGTTTCTGGAATAGTTATAGGCTGGTTCACCTAACATCCTGGGTCTGGTTTAGAGGGACTATCTGGTAGGGACTGTGATGCTGGAAATGCATCAGAGGGACAGGGCCGACAAATCCTTGTCCTTTATTGCTTTTTATCATGTATGTTCTGACTCGTTTTCTGTACAGGGGTCATGTGGGATTCCTGGTAGTGCGGTTCTTCCTGTATTTGGTTTGGTGAACAGACCCACAGGGCAGGGCACAGGCTGGTGGCAGCTCTGTGCTGAATTGACAGGTGCCCTGAGCATCCTCCATTTTGGGATGCCCAGGCCCTGTCATTGAAATCAGTAGATTCCTGATAAGAAACAAGATGGCCCCTGTGGCCACTTGCTTTCTATCGCCTGTTACCTTACTTTTCCGTAAGTCCAGGGAAGCCCTGGCTCTGTCCCTTCCCCCAGACTGGCTGTTGGGTGGAAGTTCCATGTATTGCATTGGAGACTTCCCAATAACTGTATGTTGTGGGTACACCCTTGGGGTGGGACCTGGGTGAATGGATTGTGTGACAAATACAAATTATGTGCTATGGGTGTCTAGTATCTGGTGTTTGACACAATGGCTGAGACAGCCCTGCCCGAAACTGATATGAATGCAGCATGTAGTGCTGAATGGCAGGGTGCTTGTCCGAATTCACATTCTGTGTTGTGAGTGCCTGGATGGAGAAGACTGGCCTGAATGCACTGTGCGCCTGATTGGCTGCCTGAATGCCTGAATGCCCTTATGGATGATTGGTTGCCTGAGTGGGACCCAGCAGAGTGATTGGGAGATCAACAGTATATCTGGGGGCTTCCCACTGCTAGAAATTGTTCAGAAGCTGAAGTTGAAACTGATGCTTAATTTTGAAGCCCACTGGAAGAACTGCTGCTGCTGTCCTTCACTAATCTGAAAGCTGCTGTGCCTTCAAGTCCATCACCTCGAAGGCACAGTCTGACCGAAGCTACAGTGCCTCCTTACCTAAGAACATTTGGATCCAAGGACTCTTGTTCATTATTGTCGACCACTTTCATCCTGTCGGAGAAAGTCAAGGCCACCAATGACTGAGGAGAATCCGCCGGGGGGTTTCCTGCCACCCAAAGACCTCAGAGATGCTGACGAAGCTACTGAAAGCCAGCCGTGGTCACGCCTTGCTTGACGATGCCAGGCGCTCATGACCCGATCCCCTTTCTGCCCCAAAGTCGTTCATTTACTCTCTGCAGCAACAAACACACATCATCGAGGTGCACCGCATTTCTCTTCTTCACAGGACGTTCACGAGTTTTCGTCAACAAGCACCACGAAGAGCAGAGATGCTCCCTCTATGACAAGGTTTGCCTCTTTCTTCACTGAATCTCAATGACCCGCGGCTCCTGCCAGAAAGGGAGTGCACTCAAGAATGGCCTGTTGATGAATCACCGAAGAACTCTACAAAGCTGTCATGGTCATGAAGTCAGGGGCACAGGCATGCACGGGTCGTATGCACAGGAGACCTGGGTGGACACTGTCCTTGCACCTTTTGCACCAGGCTCATTAACAAAAGTGAAGAGGAACATCCATTTAACACCAAAAGACTTGTATTATGGACATAGCACTTCAGATACATTAACCTTAAACATTCCATCCATTAAGCAGGATGCATTAACCTTGAACATTCCATCCATTAAGCAGCCCCAAGTGTATTCTTGGGTGTGGTTGCTAATGAATTGCCTTTGCACATGCTCACTCTCTAGGAGTGGCAGGGTGTGGCTGGTAAGCTGGCCCTAATGGGCGTGCCCACAATCTCAGCTATATAAGTTACCCCGATCCTCAAGACAAACGCTTCGCGTTGTTATGCACTTGCAAGCAGCGTAACACTCACCGTCGCCTGAGGTCAGACTTACCTTTGAATATCCTGCTTCCTGGACATTCGCCTTCCTGCCAGCATACTTACCAACTGGGGGAAGCTGTTCTTACCTGTACATCTCATCAGTGAACCAAGTATTCATCTTTACACTTTTTCGGAGCGCCGAAATCTTCATCTTGGCACCGCAGCATGACACGCCCATCGTCAACAGCAGCGCCTGCAAGGAAAACCAGAAGACAAGGTTAGACATCGAAAAAACAGTCAGTTTAAGGTTGCGCTTCACCAAACTTTGCACTTTCCCGTAAACCATCACTTACCTGCTGTCAAGCATTGTTGTTGCATCCATCTTCCATAAGGCCGCGTCTCGCGTCTCACAGCTGCATTGAGGCCGCATTTCCATCTAAGGGAAGAAAACAGAAGAGAGACATTATTGCGGGCATAAATAGGAGCAATCATGCTGGTCCGATAGCCCAGCGAGTAAAGCGCTCTGACATCTGTGCAGAGCCTGCTCACCCACGTTCGCATCCCGGCAGGGCCCAACTCAGCCTTTCATCCTTCCAAGGTCAATAAATGAGCACCACAAACCGTGGGTAATAATAAGCAGCGCTCAGATACCTGAGGGTTTGTAGCGCTATATAAATGCTGAATTATTATTATTATTATTATTATTATTATTATTAACATATACAGGCATTAAAGAGAATGAACAGCATCACAAGAGCTCAAGAAAGACTTACCAATCATAAGGAGAAGCGTAGTCGCAGCTGGACTGGACTAATCCTTATCAGGGATCAGTGAAAGAAATCGATCCCATTCGACGTGAACCTGCCAGAAGTAGCAGGATGGAGAGCGTATCTGCCATAATTCACAGGTGAGCTTTATGGTCTGGCGTATGCTCACAGAAACCGTACTTTGGGGTGAAGGGTTTGAGAGGTACAACAATCACAGATTGGTGCATGCTAGGGAGAATTCTCAAGAATGGCTAATTTCCCTTACCAACTGAGTCCCTCAGCAGCTTTGCTGGATTTCTAGGATTTATCTTTTTCACCTGGTAAGAGTGTGAGCCTTTTTTTGCCCACCCTTACATGTGTTTTTCTGTGTGTGTTTAACATTTTTGTGTTCATAGACTGTGGAGCCTCACCTACTCCACAGGCATCATCTTTTTACTGTGTGTCACACAGCACCTTCAGTGCAGTGACACAGGGTTGTCTTTTAGACTTGCAACTCAGACTCCATTTTCTGGGACTGACTACTGTCTCCCAACATATAAAGTTGCCATTAACTGTATTAGCCTCTGTAAAACCACAGACCCAGTACACCCTATCTTACATAGAGTACTGGAAAGGGTTAAAACTTATCACTTTTTGTCTGTTTCTCTTGGAGCCTTGTTGCGCTCCCTTTTCATCAAGACTTGGCTGGTGGCAGTGATAACTACCCTATTTTTCCTACCGCGGTTATCTTAAATAACCTTGGTATTGTTTTAGGCTATATTTGTAGGCTTGAACTTAAACCCGCTAGACCATACATGTTTTATTTCAGTTCCGGCTGGGTTTATTCGCCATTTCTTTTTGTAAAAGTCTTTCTCGTGTTTTGCTCTGTGCGCCAAACCAGGTTTTATTCTTTTGTTCAACGTCTTTTCACAAGCTTCTACACAGAAGCCCTCCTTAGGCGCCTGTATGTCTGGGGGCACAGGATCTGAGGGAGGGGTTTAGGACTCCATGCACAGGATCTCTTTGGAGACCCATGTCACACTCTGAGCTGATTGGCTGTGGTGACTGTCCCAGTGGGACAGCCACTCTTTTGTGTGATTGACAGCCAGGCTGTGTGAATGGGGAAAAACTGCATAAAAAGCAAGTCACTGGGTCTGGAAAGGCAGAGTCGCCACTGGAACGAAAGAACAGATGAGGAGCTGACAGAAGAGGACCCCTACAATGACTGAACCACCCAGTAAAGCATGCTGCAGGTCTGAATCTTCAAGCTCCAACAATAGAGAAGATCCTCAAGCAATCTTCGTCCCCTGAGCTGGTGGGACCAACCAGTTCACCCAACCTACAAACCAGGACTCCCTCCTCTGGTCGAATTTGCTGTACAGAGCTACAGTGGGCCGGATAGCCAGGAAGGTCGGACCCTGCTTGGGTTTTAAGGAGCGCACCTTTTATTCGTTGCTTTGCTCTACTGCTGGTTTCTTCCCTGGGCAGGGCAGGACTATCCAGTCTTCCTACTTCGTGTCAGTCCGACAGTCGCTTCAGGAACCGTGAGCCTGCAAGACCTGCCAGGAACGTCCGCCTCAGCTACAGCTTCTTCTCCATTTAAAGGTACTGTTCAAATCCAGTTGTTCGTTTCGTCCAGCGACGGTGAAAGTGTGTGAAATATTTCTCCAATCCAAGGCCTTGTCCTTCTCTACTCTTTAACCTAACTTTTCTACCGACCCACTTCGTCCGGAACCCTTGGCAAAGACTTAACCGCAAACTACCCTGAACTGGGTGATCTTGAGCAAAATACTTTTGTCCTATTGACTTTGGCCGTAAGCCTTTTTGATTTGATTCCATCACTGTAGTTCCTCTTTCTAGATTGCCCTGCTTACTTACCTGTTGGTGCTGTTCAAATTCTGCCTAACTTTCTTTCCCTCCCATTAGAATTTCTGGAGTGCCATTTTGCTCCCACTTTATTTTGTGAGCTTAACTTGTCTGGAACCTATTGGGAGTGGTGTGGTGTATTAAGAGTGTGATTTTTTAGACTGCTTTACTATAGTGAGATGTTATACAACTGAGGTGTAAATAAATGTATATTCTTTTACTCTGAAACCTTGAGTCAGTGTTTGCTTGAATCATAGTTATTGCTGTCCTTTGTGTAACTATTGATTCTGCTCACTTGCTGTTGAGATAAGTCTGGCTGCTCAGCCATCGCTACCACTTTTACTGTGCAATACAGGCTTGTACCAAAGGTGAATTTGTACTGTCGCTTGTAGTCTTAATTGTGTGTGGTGTTTCCAGAGGGTACTGCATATAATTCTGCCTAACACTGGTGTACAGCGGTGAGGATCAAGTATAGTAATTACACTTAGCGTACTGCTATTACCTTGGATCAACTAACCACAAGGCTAACATCACTAAAAAGCAATATTAATCATGTCTGATATGGAAAGCTACAGTCAGGAGACACTCCTTAGTTACACTGTGGATTATTTAATAAATCTGTTTAGAGAAAGGAACCTCTCTGCCAAAGGCAAAAAGTCTGAATTGATTGAAAAGTTGTTGAAGAACCAAAGTCTGGGGAGTGGGTCTGAAATGCCTGACTCTCCACAAATGAGGAAAATAATGATGATGATAATGTATCTATTATTGATGAGTTAGAGGAAGTAAATGTGTCTCCTAATGTAGTCCTCACTGCTCCCTTGTCTGCTCAGCAACCTCAACCTTTGTCGACAGGGACGCCATCAGGTGCTACACTCAGTTGTGAATTCAATGCTCTAGAAAAGATGAGGCTTGAATTGGAATTCAAATGTTTAAATATTCAAACTAAACAAAAACATTAAGCTCAGAGAAATGGAGTTGAATCATGAACTAGAAAATGCTTCTCTCCCAGAGCCTTCCAGGTCTTCCAGTCCTATGAGACCCCGTATGCCTAAAGAAATTGTGGGTATGTATGAGATTAAGCTTGATATTTTGGATTGGTTGGCAATGTTTGAATATAACCATGGGATTCATGGTTTTACAGGGAATCAGTTGTTTCCCTGGCTCTTCTCTCGGCTACCCACTGTTGCAGCTGATGTTGTAATGGATTTGGTGGAGGTGGATAGGGTGGACTATGAGTGTGTGAAGCTAGCTTTAAATGCTAAATTTGGGAAGACCCCTTCCCAGTACCTTAAGAGGTTTCGGATGCTCAAAAAGGAAAATGGTACCCCTTGGGCTACCTCTGTATGTGAATGTTAGATGGTTGGGTTAAGGGTTACAGAGTGAACACATTTGAAGGTATGAGAAATCTTGTTATGTTGGAGTCAATGTATGATGCCTGCTCTCCTGAGCTCAGGCAGCACTTGGCTGATTCTAAGTAAATTGATATAAAGAAGTTCGCTAAGGCTACTGACTTGTGTGTTGCCAAGAGGGCTACTCACAAAGATTCTGGGACAACTCAGAAGAAGGATGAGGGAAAGCAGCCAAAGAAAGATAACAAGGAGAATTCTAATACCTCCAATCCAAAAGAGGGCCACAAACAGCAACATAAGGGTAAACCACAAGGGAAACCAAATCAAGCTAGTGCACCATCTGGACCCAAACCAGATGGAGGTCAGAACAAACCCCCATACATCAAGACATTTGGGAAATGTTATGTTTGTGGGTGAACTGACCATGTGAAAGGGTATGCCAGATGTAAGGTTAAACCTTCAGGGATCCACACTGTCTCCTTAGCCTTCTCCCCAGACGAAGAAGTACCTATGGCAAGTGGAAACTTTCATCTACTGGCTGATGAACCCATTAGAGTCTCAGCTAGTGTTTCTTTAGTGTCCCTGGGCTTGTGGGAACAACAGAATTTAGATGTCTATAATTCCATCCCAGATAATACTAAAGAGTATCATAAAGATAGTTTTCTTGTAAATGGCCAGGAGACTACTGCCATCAGAGACGCTGGAGCCAGCATAACTGTGGTGGATGAATCATTTTTCAAGGTGGAGGATGTTGCTAAGGCACCCAAACGCCTCACCAAGTTAGCTGGAGGTCCTGTGCAAATGCTTCCACTGTTACCAGCTCTCATGCAGTGTAATGATATGACTGTCAAAATACCTGTTAGTGTGCAGAGTGAAGTGCCTGGGAGAGTCCTGTTGGGTAATGACCTGAAAACTCTTGGAGTTGTGTCAAGCACCCACAGGCCTCCCAGTAAGAAGAGACAGGAGCTCACTAGGCTTGCAAGAGAGATGACCTTGAGAGGCTCTCCAGGGGAGTTGATAGAGGAAACTATCACTACCACTCCACAAGAGTTGCTCACTGCTATTTCTGGCAAGAAAGAGGCAAAGGGGAAACCCAAGACCTCCAGGAAAAGTCAGACAGCACCCCTTTGCAACCAAAAAGACATCCCCAAGATTGTCCGAGGTTACACCTGAGACTCCTCCAGGAGTCAGAGTGTGAGGTGCAAACTTGTGTGATTGAGACAGTTTCCGAAGAATCAGACCTGGAAGAAGACACTGTTTTAGTTGGTGTTCTTGACCCTGTTGACCATCCTAAGCTGCAGTCATTACTGGCAGATGGTGGACCCAACAGGGAAGACTTCAGCAGAGGACAAAGGGAGTGTCCTACTCTCGAGGGTCTTCGACAACAGGCTGCTAACCAACTTGATGGGGAAGAAGTTGGAAAGCATACGTTGAGATGGGAACATTGCCTCTTCATCAGTGAACCGACTGAGTCTATCCCTGGGGACTGCAAAAGAATTAAAATGCCCCTTGCCAACAGACACCAGTTCCTACAGTTGGCCCATGAGATATCTTTGTCTGGTCACTTGAGTTTCAAGAAGACCAAGGAAAGGCTCTCCTTATACTTCTACTGGCCTAAGATGGGTTCATAAATTGACAAATTCTGTAGGAGCTGTCACACTTGACAAACCTCTGGCAAGAGTGGAGTCAAGAATGTGGCACCCCTGGGGCCTCTCCCAGTAGTGGGAGTTCCTTTTGAGAGTGTGGGCATCAACATTTTTAGTCCCCTGGACCTTCCCTCATCTTCAGGGAACAGGTTTATCCTGGTTGTAGTAGACCATGCTACAAGATACCCAGAAGCCATACCTATGAGAACTGGTACGGCTCAAGCTGCGGCTACGGCTCCACTTGGTATTTTTACCAGAGTAGGGTTTCCTAAGGAAGTGATATCCAACAGGGGATCCAATTTTATGTCCCACTACATGCAAGCCATGTGGAAAAACTGCGGTGTCACTTACAAGTTCTCTACTGCCTACCATCCACAGACAAATGGACTGGTAGAGAGGTTTAATCATACTATGAAGAGCATGATGGTGCTTTAGAGGAACCCCTTAAAAGAAAGTGGGACCTTCTACTGCCATGCCTTCTCTTTGCATATAGAGAAGTCCCTCATGCAGGAGTTGGTTACAGTCACTTTGAACTTCTCTATGGCCATCCAGTCAGAGGTCCATTGGCCCTGATTAAGGAGGGGCTGGAGAGTGCTCCTTCTCCCAAGCCAGTCAGAGTGACTGACTATGTGATAGGTCTCCGGAGGAGAATGTCACACGTAATGGCAGAAGCTAGTGATAACTTAAAAGCAGATCAGGCTCTTGTCAAACATTGGCATGGCCAGAAGGCCAACATGGTTGAGTTTACTCAAGACCAGCTTGTGTTAGTTATGGCGCCAACAAGGCAAAGGGCCTTTCAGGACAAATGGATAGGACCCTTCAAGGTTGTGGGCAAACTTGGAGAGGTGAACTATTTGGTGGACTTAGACAGATCTAAGGCGGCTCCCAGAGTCGTTCACACCAACCTTTTGAAGGCATATGTGTCAGGACCAGAAGTGGGAGCTTTGCTACTATCTTCAGCTCAAGATGAAGAGGAGAGTGAACCGCTACCTGACCTCCTCAGAAGCCAACCTTTGGATCTAAAAATATAAGGAGTCAATCTCTCTTCTCAGCTGACATGTGAACAACAGGAGGAGTGCAAATTTCTGTTAAATCAGTTTGCCTCCCTGTTTTCAATTTCACCAGGCTTGACCCCTTGGGGCCAGCATGATATTCTCACTGGTGACTGTTTACCTGTCATAAACAGGGGGTAGAGAATGTCAGAACATGTGAGATCTCACATCAAAGGAGAAGTCAACAAGATGCTTGATCTCGGGGCTATAGAGCCATCTACAAGTCTATGGTCTAGTCCAGTTGTTCTAGTACCAAAGGCAGGATCCAAGAAGTTGAGATTCTGTGTGGACAATAGAGCTCTAAATGCAGTCACTAAGACTGATGCCCATCCTTTTCCAAGGACTGATGAACTGGTGGATAGACTTTGTTCAGCCAAGTACCTCAGTACATTTGATCTGACGTCAGGCTATTGGCAAATAGCCCTGACAGACCATGCCAAGGAGAAAATTGCATTTTCCACCCGAGCACGCCTCTACCAGTTTAAGGTTATGCCTTTTGGTCTAAAGAATGCACCTGCTACTTTCCAAAGGCTGGTCAATCAAGTTCTAAATGGGATGGAGGACTTCTGCCTGGCATACTTGGATGACATTGCAGTGTTCAGTCCTACATGGAAAGAACCTGTTGATCACTTAGGATATGTTTTTCAGGCTCTTGAGCAGGCCCATCTGACCATAAAGGCAAGTAAATCTCAAATTGGACAAAGCAAAGTGGTCTACCTTGGTCATGAGGTAGGAGGAGGTGAAATAAGGCCATTGCCTAAAAAAGTACAAGCTGTTCAAAACTCGGCTACCCCTATTACTCACCCCAAGTGAGAACTTTCCTAGGTCTCACTGAGTACTACAGGAATTTCTTAGAGAACTATGGGAGCATAGCTTCTCCCCTGAATGTAATCTCCTCTCCAAAATTCCCTAAGAAGGTTAGATGGAATGAGGAGTGCACTCAAGCTTTTGAAAACCTGAAGAAAGCCCTTTGTCAAGCTCCAGTCCTAAGAGCTCCTGATTATCACCAAACCTTCATTGTGCAGACAGATGCCTCCAATAAAGGTATAGGTGCAGACCTTAGCCAACCGGATGAGAAAGGTAGGGAGCACCCCATTTGCTTCATCAGTAGGAAACTGAAGGAACCAGAAACAAGGTGGGCAACCATAGATCGTGAATGTTTTGCCATTGTGTAGTCCTTTGTGTAACTATTGATACTGCTAACTTGCTCTTGAGATAGGTCTGGCTACTCAGCCATCGCTACCACTTTTACTCTGTAGTACAGGCTTGTACCAAAGGTGAATTTGTACTGTCACTCAGTGGCGTCGCTAGCGGGAGGCCTGGGGGGCCGGGGCCCCCTTGTGAAACCCTGTGGCCCCCCTTGTGCCCCCCCACCTAAGACGAGCAGTGACCATGTTCTCCCCCTACCTTTGTCTTTCCCCCCTACTTTTGTCTTTGGCCCCCTCTGTGCCCCTCCTAAATTTGATTCATGGCGACACCACTGCTGTCACTTGTAGTCTTAATCGTGTGTGGTGTTCCCAAAGGGTACTGCATATAATTCTGCCTAACAGAGCACTCACAAACTCTTATCTCCATGCAGGAGCAGTATCACCACGTACTACCGCTCACAGCTTTTCTACTGGGGTAGAGGCCTGAAGGGGGTGATTCAAGTTCAGGGAGGGCTGCAACTGAGCCCCAACGCCTCCGCAGAGACCAGGTGAGCGTAACAGAAACCAGTTACTTTGGGGCCATAGAACTGTTATAGAAGGAGATAAGACTCCAATGGGCAATACATGGACTTGGCTTGCAGTGCATCTTCATTTACAGGTTGCCCAGGTGGGGGATCCTCATTCAGAACTGTGTCTAGGTATCAGGGCCAGTATACTGCCAATTGTCTAACCAACCTGTTTTCCTCCTAACTCTATGGTTGATATTGTGTTGCTGTGTTGGTTTGTATGCTATTTGAACTGAGTATAGTTGATGCATTTTAATGGAATCAGAGTAATCATGGTACCACCTAGAACTGTATATATTTACCAGTTTAGAATCGTCAGAGCACAAAGTGTGTTATTGTTATTGTATACATAACGTGAACCTTATTTATATAAAGAGCTGTGTTTTCACTAACATAGTGTGTGGACATTCCTTTGTGGGTGCTTGGGGACTACACTGTTCTTAAGAACCAGCCTGCATCACCTCCTTAGAGCTAGGCCTTGATAGCTCGCCACGTTTTACCAATATAGACAATATTGGCTGGGGTCTTCTGTGCATCTCCTCTACCATATAGAGAGCAGGAGTAGAGACACCCCCCTCCAGTCTTTTCACAGACTTTTAGAGGAATCCTGCAGGGTTATTTTGTAAGGGCTTCTACTCAATTGAGAATGTATTGTTCACCTTGTACCAGATGGCATTCCGGCTGCTTATCTAGTCATGTTGTCATCTGTATCATGGTCTCTCAGCCCCACTCGCTGGATGACTTGGGACAAGATATGTGGCTGACCCTGTGACTTTGTCATAGTGGATAAAAAAACAATAAAAAAGATACATGTGAGTCTACCAGAACTGAACTGCCATTAAGACTACAACACGTGGATCTGCCCATTGAGGAAGATGGGAATTACTATTGCGTGTATGAGATACTAGAAGAATGTATGGAAATGCTGCCTGGTTTCGTGTATGCTCTTTATGAATATCGTTCAATTGATCAAGCTCAGCTGGTGTTGCAAGTATGTTTGGGATCTCCAAAGAAATCCCCAAATCTATCTACTATGGTTTCATGTCCCTAGTGCGCTGATCTCCTGCATGCAGGTCTTTTTTGCAATGTTTTTGCATCATGTATTGGACAGCGTCTGTGCCCATGTTTCCCATCATTAGCCCACATCCCACAAGAACCAAATCTAAATCATGCCCACTCCCACGTTTTGTTCTTGTTTTCGGGAGGCATTTGCAATATTTCATTTCCAAAGGTAAAGCCCTTTCTATTTTAAAAGGGGAATCATTTCCAAAGGTAAAGTCCTTTCTATTTTAAAAGGGGAATCCGCCGCCATAACTCCCCTGGGCTTGCTGTGCCTTCTCTCAAACAAAAACTACCGTCCCAGCTCCACCCTCCCCAACATACCGCCTCCCTCCCCGCCTAACAGAGCCCCTCCCTGGCCTGCAAACAAAAGTCCCAGCTAATGGCCCTTGCTGCATTTGCATCACAGGAAAGACCCGTCACGTTGTATATACGACCCAGTCTGCTTCTTATCCTAACAATGTGTGCTGCTGTAGTAATCAAAGAGGAAACAAAAAACAAGTGCAGGCATGGATGTGTAGAATCACCATGCTGCTCGGGGAAAACAGGGAATTGGTTCCTGTGATGCAGGCTTGAACAGGATTTGCTACCGTCACATGAGGAGTGATTGATTCACTTGACTCGTATGTGTTGTGGTTTTCTATTAAAAAGTAAAAGATGGTCCACCCACAAATAGCTGTGTAAGCTATTTTATTAGTACGTTTTCTGTGCCCCACCGGTGTGCATCACTCTTGCTGCTGTCAACACTCTCCTTGACTATCTCCCATACCTGAAACTTTGGAGCACGTAGCATTCCATATTCTACAGTACAATATGAGCTTAGAATGCTACACACCTCCACCCCCTACAGAGAACCTTTCTACTGCTTATGACACACACCCAAGGCTTCTGGCGGAACTAACAACAATACATGAAATAAGATAGAACCAACATCTACCCAATGTCTACTAGCTACTGAAACTATATACACTCAACTTGTGACCGTTTCTATTTTCCTTGTACATAACCGTATCCACATAACTTAAATATAACACATGAACAGATACTCACTGACCCTAATTCGAAAGACAACAATACATCCCTGCCAGTGGTAGTACAGCTTTGCATTTATTTCTTTTTTTGTCATGTCCAGACTGCAAGAATCGTGTTTGCGCCTGCACTAGGGGGAGTTCCCCTTGGCTACACGCTATCTAATTTCAGCGTCGGTTGCCATGCAGCATGCCACTTCCTCCACTGATTTTCAACCTCATCTGTGTCTAAGGGCCTCCTTCATTCACTCACATGGTTTCCTTTGCTCCTGTATACTATCAGATTAGGCCCCACTAGTAGAGGAGAAAACCTGTACTACAGTATTGCGTCATGGTTGTGATGTTCCTTAATATACCCCCTGGAACACCATGATAAGGCCCTGCCTTCCCATACTTGAAGGCATACGCAGGACACAGGTCTGCATCATACAGGTTCCCAGCACACTGAAGAGCTTTGGTCAGCCCATTTATTAAGCGCATGCGCAATGGTGAACAATGTCATCGCGCTCACCTGACTCTGTCACAATGGCCATCTGCCAGTCCATATTTACCTTCTTCTTCCACCCAGGCCAAAGTGTTTTAGAACTTGAGGCTGTTGGTGGTGTCACAGGTACAAGGCACGAGAGCCGACTGAGCTCAGCCACTAACACATGTGTGTCTTGGAGAGGAAGGAATTTAAGAGGTTTTTTTGGGTCCTGATGCAATTAATGTCATTAAGTTGCGTAAATAGTCCCTAGTGCATTTACGTTTCACCACGGTCGTAGGAATTGACAAACCATGGTTTCAACTTGATAAGCAGATGCATGGAAAAAGATCCCTGTAAGTTGTGTGCGCCTCAGACTGCCTGTGTGTATGTGGCGGTCACTAAAGGAAATCATTGTTTGGCACAGACTAATTTCGTTATAAAGAGATGAACAATACGTTCATCAGCATATACATCGTCTCTTCTATACTGCTGCCTTAAGCCTCCAAGAACAAAACGAATGTTAATATGCACTTCAAGTGTTTCATTGCCTCTTTCATGAAGAGATACGTGAGCAAATTAATTCTTTTGAGCATCTTCGTTTTGAACACAGAGCATAGGTAACAGCTAACGTGTGAGCATGGCCAAAGACTGAACTCTCCTCACGCCTCCAAAAAATAGACACATGTAATACACCATGAGCTGTAACAATCTGGGGCAGACTATGGTACATTGTTCATTAATAAACGCTGTTAGCACATGTGCAAACATTAATTGTATGAAGGCATTTGCCTTGGCACCAGAGCAAATACAATGCACCATGACTTGCTGTGGCACTAATGCGATTGCGCATGGGCAAATGCATTTGTTAATATTTACTAAAACATGATCCCTTCCAGGATGTTTTTATTATTTTACAACCATAAATCTTCAAGCACCTGTGGGATGTTCTAACCCACTAGTCTAGGCCCTGCAACATTACTGTGCGCTGTTTGCATCAAAACAACAGAATGGCCGCCGAAAAGCCTGAAGTGTGCAGGAAAACCTAAAAAATAGGTCGCCAATCCATTTTTGCCTATGTCAGTGGTAACACAGGAGACCACTGCCAAAACCATTTGGCTGCCCACAGAGTAAAATTAAACTACTTGAAAAAGCAGTGCTGCATTGCAAGGGAAACACAGAACTGCTTTAAAATACATTTTTTTTCCATGACTGTGGAAAGTGTAAAATAACAATTCTCAAACAGCAGAATAGATCCAACATCCTTGATGGGTATTAAACATCAATTTATTTAAAGAATCCACCAAGCACAATGTCATGAGAAGCACATTTCATCATAAGAAAAATCCACATTCAAAGATGCTTGCTTGGAAAAATATGTCAGAAATGGGTGCAGTACTGCCGCTCGCCTGTGTCAGAAACTGTCATTTACTTAACCTGTCAGTTTAAAACTTGTACATCAAAATCAAAGCATGGAAAAGAAGAGACTTCCTATCAAAAGCAATATAGGTTGTACAATTCAATCTCTATTTTTTAGAAAGGCTGGAATTAAGAGATTTGTGGCTATATTTGTAAAAATGTAATTTGTATTTTAGAAAAATACCATTTTAAAAAGGGTTTCAAAAATGAGCTAAAGCCAGCCACACTGGACTTCAAAGACATTCCGAAATCTTCTCCCAAACCAAGGAACCTCCCCCGTGCTCTCTGCTGAGAAACTGGCATGGAGGCGTTAATGGAGGTCGGAGGGGGACTTTGGCCTGTGCTCTGACAGGAAACAAAAGACTCCCTTGAATGAAAGGAAATGTAAATGTGGGCATCAACAGAAACCAGCTGCTGGCAGGAAGAGGCTCAGGTTGCTCTGGCCCAGCCAAAACTTTGGGGGCGGGACTAGACTGAAATGTGTATCTGGAGCAGTAGAAAATATATTTTTGAGAAAAACTGAAAAACTGTGACAAACTGGTAAAAATCTGAAATGTATAGGTTGTTAAAATGAAAATGTGGCTCACAGTTTAAAACTACTCTGGAATGTGTGCGATGTTCAGAGACTGAACCACGAAAATGTTGATATTGTAGCAACGGGGAAAATTCTAGGAATATGAAAAGTTACAGAATGGTGCCCAGGTTTTATGCGCATATATGTGGAACAATTTGTACAGATCCGACACTGGGTAACCAACCAAAAGCGCGAAAAACTGTCATTTGTGAACCGAAACTCTTAAGAAGATGGGACTTGGACAGATATGTGCCTTATTTAATTTGGGATGTAAATATGTATTATTAGCAAGTTGGTGATATTGTCAAAGAGGAGTTTTTTCCCTGGACCATGAACACAGCATGACACTCTGTTTCCTTCTCAAATCAGGAGAAAGGGAATACTTTGACCAATCAGTTTCCTAGAGGGTGGGCTTATTATAATCAGCCTATCCAACCCCTTGGGAAATATATAAATAGGGACTGTTGAGGACCTAGAGACACACACATTCACCCATCAACTGATTTACTGGCGAAGCACTCTGCAGGAAGAACCCAGATCCAGACTACAGAACCCTGAAAGCAGAAGGCCAAAATCCAAAGCTGAACCCTTCTCAGCTGGCCTTTAAAATCTTGCAACCTGATTTTAACCCCAAACTTCCAAGGGGCTCAACCAATTGAACAGCCGGGCTGTGCAGGTTTTTCTGCTCCTTGCCAAGAACTCTTGCTAGAACCCAGAGATCCAAACCAGTAGAGCAGAGCTGTAACCCAGAACCAACCAATCAGATCCAGAACCAGAGGCTGTGCAGAGACCAGAGTGCCTTGCTGAGTGCAGAACCAAGCACCGGAATCCTGTCCGGTGGCTAGCAGATTCCAGTCCAAAACCCTTGACCAGATCTCTGACGGGCCTATTCCAAAACCATAGTTGTGAGTATTTAGCATAGAATTGTCCATAGCCAATCTTTTATCCTTAAGTAATCTAATCCAACCCATTCCAACATATCCAGACTGCGTTGTAGAATCACTTTTGTCTGTCCTGAATACTTCTCTCATCCATATAATCCTGTGATAATTGTAGTGATAAATCATCTTTGCGCTAATATAGTTGCTGAAGAAAGGCAAGTGTCGCAGCTGGCAAAGATCAGACAGAGGCGCCTCTGGACTGGTGGCTGTACCATTGGTATCTCGCATCTTCATATCCCGTTAGTGTAAAGCCAGTCCTTGTTTATCATTTTCAAAAGCGCATCTTTCATTTGAAATCTTGACTCTTTTTGAGAAAAATTGACCTTTACTAAAACCTATAATTTCTGAACTGTACATGCTAGAAATGTAAGTGTCAAATTGAAGCTAACATCCTTAGCTTTGAAACGAATCCAAAACTGCATTTCAACTCCTTATAGTTTTGCTGCAATCGTGCTTAACGCGTGCGGAAAAGTTTGCCGCAATTCTGCATTTGGCTCAATTTCACCACATGTAAAATAGCTATTTCTTTGCATTCCACCTCTGAATTCAGTTTCCTATCTGCCAGCCATTCAATCATCATTGCTAGTGTCTACCTGGAACTATCCAAAGTGGCTCCCACTAGTTCTGAATCCAATTTAGAGAATTAAAGTCATTTTTCAGTATTTTTCCCATTCATTACAAGCCACATTCAAAAGCATCTGACCTGTTTAAAATCAGTCCTGTTTCTCTCTAAGCTTGCTGGGGGGAATTGGGATTGAAACTGCATTTGTAGAGTGTTTATTCCTGAAACCTGTTTTCTCTCCTTCCATCTCTATATTGCATAGTAGGGGGGATTGAATAGTATCAGGGGGAAAGAGTGATTACATTGCATTGATTGAACACAAACAAATATTATATCTGTGCTGCATTAATTTCCTATCATTGCATTTCATTGAACCCACACAAAGTTTTATTCCAAGCTACATTATTCTTCTCATCCATATTCCTATTGATTAAAGAGAGTGTTGATTGTCATATCACCCATTGCTGATCATTGTATAAATATTAATAGTGTGATATTTAGATATTGTTCATATTCATAAAAGTGTGATATATATATATTGTTCAATTCATCAAATAAATTGTTTAACTTTGCAAAACAACCTTCTTCTTGGTTCAGTGAGACCGGGGGATTCAAAGAGAGGGGCGTGATATAAGGGTACATCGTTCAGAAATAAAAGAACTTTAGACATAAAATATATATAATTAAGGGTTCCAGCTGGGCATCCCACGCCAGGCATTGACTTAGGTGGAGTGCTGGGTTGAAACCACTTACACACCTTTCTTAGGGTCCTGCTGAAAAGCTCTCTCTATCCCTCCCTCCTGTAACTGTCAGCAGGTGCTGCAGCCATTAGCCTTCTCATTCTGACCTTGACACCCACCATCAAGGGCCGGAGAACTAAAAGGATGACGTGAGAAGAGCAAGACCTGTACTATGCCCTTTTCAACTGTATATGAGGAGCATTCCAGGTGAAAGAACTGCTGCCTGCATTATATGGCTGCACTGACGCATTTGAATGTGCACTTGGCATATGTTTATGCCAGTATCATGACATGTGAACATAGACACTATTTCGCCAAACTATCCAGGGTAGCGGAAGTGACATTGCCTGCACAGTGACATGCAAATATTGGACATGACCTTTGTCCTTTACTGCATCATCAAAATTGTTGTCTTGTAATCTGGATGTTATCATAGGAAGTTGCATCACTGATTTAAAAACCCCACAATAAGTGTACATTCAAACAAAAACAAAAGACATTTCTAAAGTAGTCAAAGGGTTATTTTGGTTACCAACAGAATATTGCCTATATGCCAATGGTACAGTCATTAAGTGCCAGTGAAATACTAAGCAGAAGCATCATAGGTGGGTGGCAGTGCCTGCGTATGTCAGTACACCTTCCTATGAACAGGCCATTTATTGACACGTATTGCCTTACATGATCGTTATGAAGCCGTCATATGTGCAAGGTGCAGTCGTCCAAGTGAGATAAAGGCATCATGTGCGAAGTGTGATTCCTTTACATATGACCTGCCCCTCGAGCCCCTGATGTCTTAAGGGCATTCTCCAAATATCAGGTTCTTTAGGATTCTTGTGCTTGTAGAGCTCCATGGCCATTCATGGTGCCATCAACTTAAAATATATCACAGGCCTTCTCTTTTTACTAAATATAATATAGTGCATAACAATTGAATACTACGGTTAAGGTCTACTTGGTCAAACATATTTGACCTTTTCACATTTCCACCGATTCCCCTGCCCCACCCCATATATATATTTAATTACATTTGCCCAAATTTCGACCAAAAAAACGATAACAAATTGAGATAAAAAGTAAAAAAATATAATGTTTTTCGAGCAAGTAGGCTAATACCGAATGCTACCCCATTTAAGCGCTGTTTTGATAGGTTCCATTGGTACCCAATTTGATCATATTTTGTTTATCAATCTTGCAATAATTAAGTGTTAAGGGTCTATCATGTGACTCCAGGCAGCACACATATCTCAGAAGAGAGAGCTTAATTCACTGGGCTAGCTCTGATACTGCTGTGGAAAGATGGATATTTCTCATCTTTCTCCAGACATCCATACTTCTCCTTCTCTCTCCTGACTACTTCCCACCTGACCTACTTGCTCCAGTGCACATGGGTCACAACCTAGGGTTCCCTTTTTGATAGTGTTCTCCAACTGTAAAAATTCCTCACTACCACTCCCTCTGCTGCTCGTATTAACCATGGGCAGAGGTTCAGATTGAGTAACTTGTATTAGCAAGGAGAACTGGTCATATAGTGTCAGCATTGTTGCCATTTAGTTTAGCATTTTTACACACATGTTATTTGTAGACAGCTTTCACACACTTTTGAGAGCCATTACATGATGAAAAGAGGAGCAGCAAAAATATTGCTTGTTGTATTTAGAGTTTAGGTCCAGAACATTTTTATGGTTTTTAATAGCGACCCATTAGTGAATACATTTGTGTTTTGGTTGTATTTAGAAGAACGTAGGAAATGTTGCTTTTGTACTCGGGAGAGCTTTTGCAGGTTGGTGAAAGGGTGGCTGGAGTGGCACATATTGTTAGCATTTAGTAGGATAGATGTTGATGTTCAATAATATAAGGGCTGTTGGCTGTGCTAGCAAATATTCCACCATTTTGGATTAAGTCCTGTTAGAGATTGCAGCTTCTGTTAGCTAGACCATTAGGCTGCATCTAAGAGCTTCTGATTTGCTCAGTTAATAAAAATGTATTGTTGCTTTCCCTCAGCGAACGTTCAGAATGAGAAGATTCCTGGTGTGCTGGAGAAGAGATTGTCTATTGTTGCAAGGCCTAGCAGCTCACAGGGCTGGTACTGAAACTGATTCTAAAGGTCCTGTTCCAGACAATAGATTAATGTTGCATCTGTGAAGGACAAATCTTTTTGAGGAAAGGCCTAGGGTCCAGCCAGTGCCAAGGCATGGAAGTAGGTTAAGGTTATACTGCCCCCATTGTGAAGTGGCAACTCCATTGGAACTGCAGAAGACACACCAAACAGAGCAAATACATCAGAGAAATTAATCCCCAAGAGTAGTGTTTTGGCTGTGTTTTTATAAGACACCTGGTTTCCAAGATAGATAAGGAAGTGTCCATGCTAGGAAAGCAACATGCTTCAAGACAGGAGTCACAAGAGGTGTTGCCAAAAGGTACAGCTGGAAAGTTGAAAGAGCCATTTGCGGATGCCAAGTTGTTTGGTTTCATGGGAAAGAAGTATTGTGCCCATCGTATTGCCACAAGGTGTTGACTCCACTGTTCACATTCGCTAAACGATTGGCTCCTCTTGGGGTATGCACATCACATGTTGGCCAAAGTTATATTGACTAATAAGAATTATCAATCGTTGCAGCAAGTTAACAAACTATATTCTTCTGACTACACAATTAGGGCATTCACAGGGGCTCTATGTCATCATAGATAGGTTATTGACCAATTGGGTAGCATAGTAAAATATAGGCGATGTCTATATTTGTGAATAGGGGCTAGCCAACAGGAAATGTGAGTTTCACTTGTATTTGATAAATGTTACATGTGTAGCTTTTGTGGTTATCCATCATAAAACATGTGACTAAAAAGGGCTTGTCGAAATTGCTTTAAGTTTCCAGTTCTGCAGAGCAGGCTAACCTTCCCAGCCATATTTGCGTGCAATAAAACTTTATTTGTTTTTATGGTTTGGTGTTTGGGCCGACCCTTCACTTTTCTCACCAGCCACTCTAGGAAAACTATAATCTTCACAAAGGTGCTCAGAAAATGTATTACGGTTGAATCCTACTCCTTAGCTTTTCTATCTACTTCTTCCTCATTCTAGACAAAGTTCTTAAGTTTTCTATCCACATTGTCTGTATCCAACCCAGATACTCCCCTACCTCTATCTACCAACAACAGGCTGGTTGATTCCCATGCACAGTCACTCACTTTTCAAATTCCTTCACCTAGTCTACAATTCTATCAATGTTTTTTCTCCTCAGTACCTGTCTCATTTAAACTGCGTTTACTGATCAACTCATTCCCTCCAATCTTCCTATACTCTCAACCTCACTTTCTCATGCCCACCCCATGCTTCTGCTCTTTCTCCCTGATTGACTGGAACCTGCTGCCCATCACAATTAAAGTCAATCCAATGGTGGATCTCTTCAAAGTTTGGTTTAAACTTCACTTATTTGATTAAGAGAGGGATCCCCCTGCCGCTCCATGACTTCCCTGCCTCCCTGCCTAGTGCCAGCACTCCCTATAGTGATGCATAGTAATGTAATTATGTATATTTATATAGTACACCTTTTTAGATTGAAGCACTTGCCTCCTTAGGTTATTGTTACATTGTAAGTCAACTGCAATTCAGCTCCCATCCCATCAAACAGTCCCGGGCCATGAGGAGAGGTAGGAAAGCCCTATGGCCCTATCTGAGGAGCACATAGAAGTCCAAAGTGTCCCACCAAGACCTCACAAATCAACAAGAACTTACTGTCAACTAGATGAGCATGACCACCTCCAGCCTCCTGTCAGAAATTGAGGAACATGTTCAGCCTGAGAGTGACACATTCACCACTACCATGCTTGTTGAGGCTTCTTACAGTGCTCCATTTCTTTGGCCCCGGCTATTTCTATCACACTGTCGCCACATCGCATGTCATCATGCAGTCATACTACTCCCAAATCATCTCACAGGTGTTATGGGCCATGATGAGATGGATGTCCCACCCCATTGCCTTCCACACAAAACCTGTAATCCTTAATTATATCAAGGCCCAGTTGTTTGAAATGTCAGACCCTGCAAAATGGTTGCAGCCTTGGACTGCACACACATGGCCCTTGTACCTTGTACTTTGTACCGCCTAAGGCATAGGTGCACGTCTTCATCAAGAGAAACAGGAAGCACATAATCAACCTGGTCTGTGATGTAAACTTGCTCTTCACACACGTGTGTCAGGTTTCCTTGCTCCTTCAGTGACTCCAAGATATTGACCCAGAGCAATCTGCAACATAGGCATGGGTGTGGGTGATTGTTATGCACAAGAACACACACCACACACCAGTTCATGCCCTCACACACTGCTTGCCAATAAATAAGAACCCACTGGGAATTCATATAAGGAATAGCATCCAGAGATGGTGGCCCTCAAAAGGCATTCATGACGGGTGGGTGTGATTGGGCTTGCGATCCCATTAGTGGGTGCCAACCAGTTTGCACTGTACAGGTACCAGAACAAAAGGAGAGTCACCACCATTCCAATGTTTGCCATCTAATCCCTGTTTTGGCCATTAGAGTACTTTCAGTGGATTACTATCACTAAACACACACAACAGCCACTAGGTTCTGGTGCCCTCTGTGTCCTTGAATATCTGGACTGTCACTCAGATTTCAAGGTCACATTTTGTAGCCAGACCAAAACTCCATCCATTCCAAGTAGGCCACAATTCAGGTACTGCCACTGAACATGGAATGGGGTATCCTCAAAATGATATTAAACCCTGCAATGGATGTAGATCAAACCTCTAGCATACATTTCAATCATGCCACTTGTGGCCATGACTTTGTCTTTCATAATGGCATGTGTGACTAGGCGTTCCAGACCAGCCACCATTTCTAGCATCCAGATACTTATGGTAACTCATCATCATCACTCTTCCTGGCTTATAATATCCAGAAAGCAGGCAAGGTGCCATGTACCTTTATCCATGCATTCAATGATGAGAAGGCAGAGCCATGGATTGGGACATTATGAGCCACATGCAACCCAACACACCTTGAACATAGTTATGTCACATGAGATCCCTCAACTGTTCACACAGGAACTCAATTCACACACTAGGGATCTCCACATTTTCTGATATCTGACAGTTGCATGGGTGTCACTTGGCTTCCCTTGCTGCACAGGAACAATGGGAACCACCTTGTAGCATCAAATAATGCATTACAACAGAAATGTGCATCTAAATCCTGCATCACCAAGCATAGCATCTGAGGTGCAAGAGGGTTGCACATTGTTTGCATTCTATAGGTGATTCTGGGTACCTCATGTACACTTGTCTGAGGTCACCACAGTGCAATCTGAGAAATCAGATATAGTGCTGCTGCAATGCCCACACCTACACCCGTACCATCATTCAGCAGGCCTTTGCCATACTCACAAATCACTTCTGGTGTCTGTACTGATCAGGTAGTGTCTTCATGTATGCTTCATCATTGCAATATGATGTATGTTGCATAATATAGCCATTAGATTTAACATCCCTATACCTGATGTTGGCATTGAATGTGCAGACTCTGATTATGATGGCAATGGGCATGACAGAAGTACAACTTGATGGGCTTATGTTGTGTGAAGAACTTGTTAAATACCTATTCAGGTAGAGGTGAGAGTATCCTTGATATTGCTATTGATATTTTATTTCTATTGCGCTCGTACACAAGTGTTTCAGAGAACGACAAGGCAAGGGAGGGGAACAGGGGAGAACAAAACAGCGATCTTACTAGGCCCAGTGAGATTGAGAACACGCAAGTGCATGGGAAAGGGGGAGGGGAAAAATGCACGGAAGGGGTGAGAAGCAGAAAGTGCGAAGCAGAGGAGAAACAGATAAATAACAATAAATAAATAATAAAGGCAACAAACAGTGGTAGTGCAGCCAGCAATTTGCAAGTGCTAGGTTTAAGGCAGCAGACAGGGTAGGTCTGATAAGTGCAGGAAGAAAAAGGGGGGGCTGTATGGGAACAGATACAGACCCCAGTGCAAGGGGTAGCCTGGAGGCAGTGCAGCAGGGTGGCAGGGTGAGCAGGTACCTGGTCCCGGAGGACAGAGAGTGGCCAGGTGCATGGTGCCAAGAGAGAACAGATCAGCAGGGGAGAGGGGGCGCGAAGGCAGAAGAAAAGAGGAAGGTCTTGAGGTGCTTTCGGAACCAAAGAGGGTTCTCCTCAAGTTTTACAGTGGCAGGGAGGCTGTTCCAGAGGGAGGCCCCAGCCGAAGACAGAGATCTACCCCCAGCTCATTTCTTTGAAAAACGACAGACCCTGAGGGAGTTGGAGGTAGAGGAGCGAAGAGCTCGAGAGGGGAGGTATTTGCGGAGGGATAGCTGAAGGTATTTTGGACCCAGGCCCTAGAAAGCCTTGTGGACAATGCAGAGGGTTTTGAATTTAATCCTTGCATCCACTGGGAGCCAATGGAGAGATTTCAGAGCTGGAGAGATACGATCCCAGGGCTTGAGGCCAAGGACAAGTCACACATTCCTGTTCTGGATTAGTTGCGGAAGGCGGAGAGTAGAGGCAGGTAGATTTAGAAGGAGGCTGTTACAATAGTCCAAGCTAGAGAGAACCAAAGCTTGGGATACCATGAGCTTCTGGGGGAAAGAGAGGAAAGGCAGAGTACCTCTGAGGAGGTGCAGTAGGAAATTCGACTTTTTAGAGACTTCAGAAATGTGGGCGGAGAAGGAAAGGGTGGAGTCAAAGATGACCCCGAGGTTCTTAGCCTCGCAGGTGGGGGTAGGAGGAAGGCCAAGGGAGGCTGGCCCGAGAGTGAGGGGAAAGGATGGTGAAGGTGTGCCAATGAGGAGGATCTCCGTCTTGCTGGCATTCAGACAAAGATCATTGGCGGCACACCAATCTGAATGTTTATGCCAGTATCATGACATGTGAACATAGACACTATTTCGCCAAACTATCCAGGGTAGCGGAAGTGGCATTGCCTGCACAGTGACATGCAAATATTGGACATGACCTTTGTCCTTTACTGCATCATCAAAATTGTTGTCTTGTAATCTGGATGTTATCATAGGAAGTTGCATCACTGATTTAAAAACCCCACAATAAGTGTACATTCAAACAAGAACAAAAGACATTTCTAAAGTAGTCCAAGGGTTATTTTGGTTACCAACAGAATATTGCCTATATGCCAATGGTACAGTCATTAAGTGCCAGTGAAATACTAAGCAGAAGCATCATAGGTGGGTGGCAGTGCCTGCGTATGTCAGTACACCTTCCTATGAACAGGCCATTTATTGACACGTATTGCCTTACATGATCGTTATGAAGCCGTCATATGTGCAAGGTGCAGTCGTCCAAGTGAGATAAAGGCATCATGTGCCAAGTGTGATTCCTTTACATATGACCTGCCCCTCGAGCCCCTGATGTCTTAAGGGCATTCTCCAAATATCAGGTTCTTTAGGATTCTTGTGCTTGTAGAGCTCCATGGCCATTCATGGTGCCATCAACTTAAAATATATCACAGGGCTTCTGTTTTACTAAATATAATATAGTGCATAACAATTGAATACTATGGTTAAGGTCTACTTGGTCAAACATATTTGACCTTTTCACATTTCCACCGATTCCCCTGCCCCACCCCATATATATATTTAATTACATTTGCCCAAATTTCGACCTAAAAAACGATAACAAATTGAGATAAAAAGTAAAAAAATATAATGTTTTACGAGCAAGTAGGCTAATACCGAATGCTACCCCATTTAAGCGCTGTTTTGATAGGTTCCATTGGTACCCAATTTGATCATATTTTGTTTATCAATCTTGCAATAATTAAGTGTTAAGGGTCTATCATGTGACTCCAGGCAGCACACATATCTCAGAAGAGAGAGCTTAATTCACTGGGCTAGCTCTGATACTGCTGTGGAAAGATGGATATTTCTCATCTTTCTCCAGACATCCATACTTCTCCTTCTCTCTCCTGACTACTTCCCACCTGACCTACTTGCTCCAGTGCACATGGTTCACAACCTAGGGTTCCCTTTTTGATAGTGTCCTCCAACTGCAAAAATTCCTCACTACCACTCCCTCTGCTGCTCGTATTAACCATGGGCAGAGGTTCAGATTGAGTAACTTGTATTAGCAAGGAAAGATGGTCATATAGTGTCAGCATTGTTGCCATTTAGTTTAGCATTTTTACACACATGTTATTTGTAGACAGCTTTCACACACTTTTGAGAGCCATTACATGATGAAAAGAGGAGCAGCAAAAATATTGCTTGTTGTATTTAGAGTTTAGTTCCAGAACATTTTTATGGTTTTTAATAGCGACCCATTAGCGAATACATTTGTGTTTTGGTTGTATTTAGAAGAACGTAGGAAATGTTGCTTTTGTACTCGGGAGAGCTTTTGCGGGTTGGTGAAAGGGTGGCTGGAGTGGCACATATTGTTAGCATTTAGTAGGATAGATGTTGATGTTCAATAATATAAGGGCTGTTGGCTGTGCTAGCAAATATTCCACCATTTTGGATTAAGTCCTGTTAGAGATTGCAGCTTCTGTTAGCTAGACCATTAGGCTGCATCTAAGAGCTTCTGATTTGCTCAGTTAATAAAAATGTATTGTTGCTTTCCCTCAGCGAACGTTCAGAATGAGAAGATTCCTGGTGTGCTGGAGAAGAGATTGTCTATTGTTGCAAGGCCTAGCCGGTCACAGGGCTGGTACTGAAACTGATTCTAATGGTCCTGTTCCAGATAATAGATTAATGTTGCATCTGTGAAGGACAAATCTTTTTGAGGAAAGGCCTAGGGTCCAGCCAGTGCCAAGGCATGGAAGTAGGTTAAGGTTATACTGCCCCCATTGTGAAGTGGCAACTCCATTGGAACTGCAGAAGACACACCAAACAGGTCAAATACATCAGAGAAATTAATCCCCAAGAGTAGTGTTTTGGCTGTGTTTTTATAAGACACCTGGTTTCCAAGATAGATAAGGAAGTGTCCATGCTAGGAAAGCAACATGCTTCAAGACAGGAGTCACAAGAGGTGTTGCCAAAAGGTACAGCTGGAAAGTTGAAAGAGCCATTTGCGGTTGCCAAGTTGTTTGGTTTCATGGGAAAGAAGTATTGTGCCCATCGTATTGCCACAAGGTGTTGACTCCACTGTTCACATTCGCTAAACGATTGGCTCCTCTTGGGGTATGCACATCACATGTTGGCCAAAGTTATATTGACTAATAAGAATTATCAATCGTTGCAGCAAGTTAACAAACTATATTCTTCTGACTACACAATTAGGGCATTCACAGGGGCTCTATGTCATCATAGATAGGTTATTGACCAATTGGGTAGCATAGTAAAATATAGGCGATGTCTATATTTGTGAATAGGGGCTAGCCAACAGGAAATGTGAGTTTCACTTGTATTTGATAAATGTTACATGTGTAGCTTTTGTGGTTATCCAT